>NC_140667.1:53079965-55479965 GCF_054131305.1 Coturnix japonica
TCAGATGGGACAACACCATCCGCATCCATATCTGTGCAGCAATAAAAATCGGCAGTGTCAAGCTGGGTGGGTGTGATCCCATAGGAAACAGGTCTGTAATACTCTTCCCCCCCCTCCTTCTCCCCCTGCAAAGGGCAGTGCAGCCCTTCACTGCTTCATCCCTTTGCAACACACAGCCAGTGGATGCTCAACCCCAAGTCTTGCTGATGGCCCATTGGAGAAAAAATACTGCACCAATGGTTCCTGGTGTATACCCATTGCAAAGGGGAAAAAAAAAAAAAAGCTCTGTAATGATTTATTTGGATCAACCGTACTGAGCTGTATTCCTATGAGACCGCAGTTCCTCCTCACAGAGCTCCCAGGGAAGTTGGGATCTATGCCACCCAACCAACAACTAAATGCTACACACACAGATGCATTTTCCCCGCCCTGAAAATGCACGGCCTACCTGCCTGCTACAAGATTTTCAATCAGGGAAGCATAATGTCTCCTGTAATACCCAAGGTGTAAAATTCCACCCCCGTATCACCACCTTCAGTAGTCTGTGTCTTGTCCATCCCTCCAACAGCAGACATGCATGCAATAACAAAGGTTATTTTGAGACCAAAGTGATTAATTACCCCCTCGGAATTTCTTTCAGAGATGGATTTCTCCTGTCATTAACAACAAAATATAGTTTTCTATGCCAGCTGTTTGATGTAGAAGTAAAGCTGTAGTATCGAAGTGTTCTGTTTTCTCAACACCATCTTACACAGTATTATATATGGTGTTAGGTTTTAACCCCAGCACTGCCTGCTTCTGCAGAACAGCGGTCCCTGGGACAAACCTCTGCTAAGAAAGCTTAAATGGGCAGAAAGATATTCAAATAGTTCCATATACTTTCTTAGCATGTCCATGACCAGCATGGATTTCCAGTAAAGTAAATATACTGAGGATATGCTTCCTTCTAACATGGTATCTCCTGGCTTTCCAGGCTGGAAACTAAAATTCTGCTTTTCCTATAGAACATTCCCCCTCTCCTTCAGGCAAAACCCCACCTGTGATGTACAATATGCATTTTTCAGCTTTTGCTTGATTAAATACTCTTACGTCTGCGGGGAAGTGAAGCATCATTCGAAGTAGTTGCTTTTTTGCTTTGTGCCTTGCTACATGCATAAAATGTGTGTTCCTTAATCTGAAGCTCAAGTAGTCAACTGCTTGAAGAAAACGTCACTGACAGTTGTGGGTTTTATGCAAGTGCCAGCATTAAATAGCATTATTTAAATTTGCTTCCGAATACTTGTTTGATAAGTAGGGATATGGATGATTTATTCGCGTCGCCATTTACTAAAGCATGTTAGCTGTGGGGTTGGTTTTTTTTTTTCTCCCTAATTTCTACCCTACTGTCACTCTGTTTTTATATATGTTAGTTTGAAAAGATCTGCCCAATGTAAATAAGAACAATTACGGAATTACAGAGTAGGATTACCTCTGAGGGGGAAAAAAAAAATAAGCATGACTTGTATTCTCAGTGGCTATTCTGTTTGACTTCATCATTAAGAAAAGTATTCAGAGCATCCGAGGGGTGAAGAGTGGAGGAGTGTGTTTTCTTTTCGATATGATAGCAGCATTGAAGTTATTCTTTCCTTTACAATAGATTTTACCTAGCTTTATCTTCATAGGAAGCTGCTTTCAGTTGAAAAGCAGAAGTGAATAGGAGTGTCATGACATAGGATTAACAGTACAACGGGATGGTAAATCAAATGTTTGAGATGAAAAAATGTAGAATGTGACATGCATCAGGAGAATGAAGCGGCAGCGTTTGCGGAGACGAGGGGAAAGATGATATATAATTATGTCTGCAGAGGTTCTTGAGACCTGTACTTTAATTCAACTTCCAGAAACACGCAGCCCGCTTTAACCAGTCAATCTCTGTAATGAATCTAATCACAATGTAAAACATTCCCAGGAACAGTGGGCCTTGCGGAGCGCTAATTACGGATGAAACCAGTCTAAGCCTTTAAAAGAAAAAGAGGGACGTACAGGAGGAAATCCACAGCGTTTGACCAGACCTGCAGTTCCAATTCAGGGTGAGCAATGCACATAAAAGAGATCCAACGAGTGCCAGAATTAAAGAATGAGTAGAATTAAGTCTTATATATTTTGGTGTTAGACGAGTGCTAAAGACCCTCACGGTAACCACAAGTGGTGACCTATTGCTTTGATCAACAGCATCTACCAGAATATATATTTTGCCAACAGATCCTTCTGCTCCCACAGTAATGAATCTCCACCATTTGATCTTGCTGTATGATTTGAATGCATCTACAATTCTGTACTCACAGTTTAAATTCACTGTAGAAAGCAAGTTGCAATACTTTTAACGGGCTCTAATCTCTCTGGTTTCAGTTTGAGACCAAGAGGCATTTCATATCATCAGCAGTGGATTTGTATTGTATGCTCAGAAAATAGAACTGGATTTCCAGGGGGTTTAATTTATCAATATCTGGTCTTTATGGGAAACATTAGTTTGCATAGGAAAAGGGGTTAAAGGAAGGTTTAAATTATGTCTCTAATATTTCCTGAAAACTTTGTACAAAAATATTCTATGCCACAAAAGCCCATTAAATATTCAAACTTTAATATACATTCCTCAGTAACAAATGTACAGTTAGATAACACATAAAGAATTGTGAATGACTAATTATATTTTGCATATTTACAGCAAAGACAATTAGCAAATAGCTTTTATATGCAAAATAAATGAAAAAGTAATTAAGATGCACTAACTAGAGCAGCAATATCAAGTCTGTTGTCTTGTGATTCATTCCTAACAAACATAATAATTATGCATTCATTGTCATATAATTAAAACAGCTCTGTCCTTTAGAAAACTGGTTATTTACTGTATAATAACCTGAAGAGTGGCAGAAGTTCCTCATAATGGTGAGAAGGATAATTAAATATTTCTTCCTGGTGTCTGCTCACTCAGTTGAGTTTATTATCTTAAACTTCTGCAAGAAAACATTTCTTTGGCAGTTCCTCTCCCCAGCTCGCCTCCTCCCCACTGGGAAAGCTGTGCCTCTGCTATTCCTTGCTCCCATGCCAAAACCTGCCTGAGTGCTGCCAAAATGGGTACAGCATTAAATCCCACCCCAAGATAAGGAAGCTCGTGGGTCCCATTTGGGAGGATGGAGATGCTCCAGTTCAAAACATCTCCTCCGTGCTGTGACCTTGTTTGAACTCCTTTGGTGTCACTGCTGGAGTTGGTCACGTATCTTATTTTGTGCATGAAGAATACCCCCTGGCCTGAACGTGCCATGATCTTTGGATGGAGCACAGCAGATCTCTATCCTCCAGCTGTAACCCAGTGCACCTCCGCCTCTCTCCATCTTCTTGCTTTCATTCCCCAGCTCCTATTATAGCTCAGTAAAACATAATAAATCATTTGGTCTCAACTGGAACCATTAACCAATGCACAACAGAACATCCAGTACCATAAGCCATCTCTATAATACCAATATCATCAACCCCTCTTTTTGTCTTAAAATTCCATTTTCCTGTAAACCTCAACTGCAGAACGCACCGGCCTGCAGCACAGGAAAAGCAAAGTAATTGTTTGGCTGAACACAGGGCTGGCCTGGATCAGTAATCGGATTTCAGGGGACTCAATAGGTGAGGAGCAGGGCACAGGGAAACAGTCACCGATGTGTGCTGGGACAGACAGACTCAGCCCTGTCCTCCTCTCGGAGCCTCAGCTCAACACCAGCCCCGTGTGAACCCTCACAGAGAGAGCTGGAGTGGATTTCATTGCCTGCAGCCCCTCAGCCCATTGCTAGGAGTGTTTGGGGTAACCTGAGATTTGCCTTGAAGGGATGAGCAGAGATGCAAAATGAACAGAAAGAAAGAAAGAAAAGCATAACATTGTGCTGTTGGCCTCTGCTGGGACTCTGATCTTTGCACATATTTCTCAGTACTCCAGGGGAAAAAAATAAAGTCTGTACAGGCTTTCTTACTCAATTCATTTACTCAGACATCTCCATCTGCTTGTTTCCTCTTTGGGAAGCAATGGGACTTGGCCTGGCCTGAACAAAGGGATCCCACACTGCACCCCTTGAGTTAGTCATCCTTCAAAGTTCTGGTCCCACATTGGTCCCCATCCCACCCCACTTCTAACTCAGCACAGAATGGAGATGGGCCTTATTCTCCATTAAATCCTACACAGCAGAGATTTCAGTGTGTTTGGGCCACTCTTACATTTCCTTAGGCTAACCTGGTGCTTGAGTACATTCCTCAGCAGCTCTGTCTTTCTCCTTTATCTCCTTTGTACTGATGTTGGACAAACAAGGTTTATTCTCCTTGTGCGCAGCTGATGCCTAGTCTGCTGCTCGAGTCAGAGCAAGGATGGAGGGCAATACCTCTTAGTATGGGAAATATCACTGGGACCCCTTGGAGACCCATTTTCCCTCCTTATCCCTTGAAATACACAGTGCTGCAAACCACCTCTACCATGCATGGTGGAACAGGCACCATTAACGAAACTATAAGGACCATTAGCCACCCTATAGTGAGCAACAGCCATTGTACGAGCTTCCAGAGCCTGCAGGGTGTCAGGACACAGCTCTGTGCAGAGCTGTCAGAAGAGACTTAACCTCACTCTGTCCCTGTTTACCCGAAGTAAGAAGATTGCAAGGCTTAGTTGATGTTTGTGAGTGCCTCAGGGTTATGAGATGATAGGCACTATGTACATGCAAGTGTATTATAATGCATGTCGTAAGTAGAATTAATAAGCTATAGTGTATTAATGTAAAGGTAGCACGCACTCCTGTATGATGGCCTTTCTATCTGCTTCTTTACAGGCATCCAGAAAATGACGGTTCAATTAAAATCGGGTTAAGAAAAAGTAACATAGTCCATCAGTATGGGATAATGAGTCAGTAAATATCATTTATACAAAATGAGTCAGCAGGAAGAACTATGGTAAAAAGAGATGCGAGGGAGAGGATGCTTGGAGAGACGGATGTGACACATGCATTCATTTCAGAAGTTATAATGTTCTTTTTGGAAGTCTGGCTTGGCTTTTGGGCTCTTCTGACCTAAAATACTGGGGAGCCCAGCAGGTGCTGGGCACAGAACCAGAAGGGGGGACCTTTTGCCTCAGGATTTTTGTGAAGGGCAATCTGAGCCCTCAGGAAAGAACCAGAAGGTCCTCTGTTACTTACAGTTGGGGTGTTGGGATTGAATAACAGAAGCTAGGGTTGGGGTAAACATCAGAAGCCTTTTAAGCATGTTTGATCATTGAGGCATCAGCATGTTTTCATAGAATGATATAATAGAATTGTGAGGCTGGAAATGGGCTCCCAAGATCCCCAAGCCCAACCCCAGTCTACCCACACCATGTCCAGTGACCACATCCCTCAATGCCACATCTCCATGGTTTTTGGTGTACCTCCAGGGACTGACTCCACCACTCCCTGGGCAGCTGTGACACTGCATCACTGCATCATCCTAAGAAGAAATGTTTCCAAATACCCAGTCTGACCCTCCCCTGGTGCAACTTGAGGCCATTCCCAGGCCACTGACATTGCCCATATCCTGCATTCAGGAAGGCTGTGATATCCAAGCCTTGCTTGGATAAAAATGTGTGCATGTGGTCAAAGTCCTCCTCTTACTGGAAGCAAGAATCCACACTATTGTTATGATGAGTGTTCGTATTTGCACGAATTATGTGTTTTGCACGTGCAATCCACACACTGATGAGCTCCCCCAAAAGCAGAGGTTAAAATGCTATATCTGCTTCAGCAATGAGCTGTTGCTTGAGCAAAGAGGGCAAAAGCAAAGCAAGGCCAGCTCTGCGTTGTAGCTTTTCCTTTCATCTTGCAGAGAAAGCAGGAAAGGCAAATGGTTCCTTTCACCTCTCCAAGGTGCTGCATCTTGCAGAAGTCACCCTGGATTTGTCCCCCTCCCAGGCATGCAAAGGGCCAGCAGCTGGCTTGGTGTGGGGAAGCCTCAGATGGACAGGGATGGGGAGTGTGTGTGAACAAGAATGAATGTTCTTAGGCGGGGATAAGAGGTAAAGGAATAAAATGATCTCTAGCTCTGCGTAAAAGAAGGAGAGAAAATCAAATTCCAGCAGCTACAAGCTGGCTACGTTATACCATCATAATCCAGAAATGAGCACTGATTCTGAAGAAGTCGCTTCTTCAAACTTTAACGCAACAATTAAGTATTCCATTGTCATGGCTCAATTAAATGGTATGGCCTGAGAAAATTGAGGATTGTAAAGTGAGGATGGAATGTGCTTTGATCCTCTTTCCAGGGTTATTGTTTCATTAATAAATGAACATGTCATTTGTCTCACCAGAGGGAGCTCCTGCCCTCCAGGCTTTTTCCCTTTTTTGTTCAGGTTTTATAAAGATGAATTTCCAGTGCTCTGAAATACCATGGATTAGTAGTTAAGCCTGACAGCACTTCGGGGAGTAGTGGGCTTAAAGTGCCTCACACAGGTCTCCAAAGCACTTGTTTACTAATAGAGGAAATCAGCGACCGTCTGCAGCTGCTGATATCGCATTACCATTTGGAAAGACAGTAGCTGAGATAACAAATCACACAGTTTTAATAATTACTCCTGCATTCCAGTTTTTTGTTTCCTGCATAACTGCAAAGGCTGGATTTCTTCCAAATAAACAGATAAAAACAGTATGGAACTTTTATCTTTTAATGATAATGACAACACATCATGTTTCACTAAAAGTTTCCTGCTGAATTTTTTATGCTTTTTTTTTTTTCCCCTCCTCCCCCCTTCCCTGATTTTCAGAGTTTCAATAAAACGTAATTATACTTTATAATTCCTCTCTTTTAATCTTCACTTCAAAAACTATTCACAGTTAGCAAGTTTGCGAGGCACGGGGAGGCAGAGCGGCCCCTTCCTCACATCGGGCTGCTCACGAATTCTGTCTTGGGGTAAACCTGTCACCAAACGGTGCAACCCGAGCTGCTTTGTATTCAGATTAATAGCTCGCCTCATTTGAATGCGAAATAGCCCCATTTATGCGGTTATTAATATAAATAAAGAAATGTAACAAAACCGTTTGGCAGCAAAAGGACATTTTGAGTGAGGATGTGTCTTTTCTGTTCTTATTTCTTTCTTTTTTTCTTCTTTTTTTTACATCCTGAATGGAATAGACTTTGGTGTCAGGATGCTTTCATATCAATGGCAAGGCACTAAAAGCAATGCCTGTAAGAACCAAATGGTGAACGTGTACTCTGGGAGTCAGAAAGTTCTCGTTACCCCAAAACCTAATCAGATTTCAGGGGTTTTAGTGTGAGTAAGTCTTCACATCTTGTCCTCTGCTATGTTGAGAGAAATGCCAGCAGTTTCATTAAGAACTCCCGTTCCTAAATAATTCCATGGATTTCTTTAGAAGAGCAGAGAAGAGGAGGAGGGGAGGAATGCCGCAATTGCACCTTCCTCTCCCAACCCAAAATATCCAGACTTGAAGGTAAGGTAAACTTTTCTCACAGCTTTTAGTTTGCTTACCACCAGCCCATGTTCCACTGGGTGATTAAAGAAAGCTTTTTTAAAGCATTACTTCAGAATGATCTTAATTGGTGCAAGGTTGAGCCCTTTCTAGGAGGGGAGGGAAAAGGTTGAATAGCCTTTTCAAGTCACATGAAAGTTTCTAGGATGAATGTACGATAATTAGATTAATAAGTAGCTTAATTTATCACAGCTAAGGATTTCAACAGCCACACATTAGAGCAAGGGGGAAAAAAAAAAAAGATTAGTGTGATTCCAGTTTGTAAAAAAAAAAAGGAAAAAAATTGTACTGAAACTTGATTAACCTTAAATACAAAGTGCCTTTCTTTTTGTGTGTAAATTCAGTGGTTTAAGGGGGAAAAAAACAGTGAAATAATCAGGAAAGTCCTGTTCTGTTCCTTTCTGTGTGCTGGCTAATGAGAGATATCAGGGCTGTGCAAAAACAGCTTTTCCCTGCGAGGTTATTCTTCCCAGAATGTGGATTTAAATGGAATCTGCAGCCCCTGTGCCTGTTGAAGAGCCTGAAAATCCACGTGAGGTGTGAAACAACAGGGCTGAAAACACCCCCAACAGCAGCCTTTTACATTTGAAAATGAAAGAAATGGAAGCAGCAAGAAAATAGGTGAAATAATATATATTCTATTGGAACACAAACTTCTGTTCACTTTGGTGCTGGCAATGCAAGGCGAGAGCAAGGAGCCCAAAGGTGTGCAAAACAGCTGTAGCCAAACCTGATGCCAAGTGTGCAATTACCAATGCTAATTAGCCCCGCAATATTCACCCGTGCTGTGTCCAAAGTGTGCCGTCATCATTTATGGGTGCTCACATCAAGTGTCATTAATCCATCTCCGGAATGCCTCTGCCTTGTCCAGCGAGGTTCCCCATGCTTTATAGGAAGTCAGTGTTGGGCCCAAAGGATGGGGTTCAGCTCTACCTGCCCTTAGCTCCAATTTGAAACAGGCCCATAAGGGGAAGGGTCGTTCCTCCCCTAGGAAACAGCAAAACAAACGACTCCAAGCCTAAAATAATAAGGCTGCGATGGAATGAGAAATGGGGATAGTTGCTTTTAATTTTATCTCATACTTAAAAGGCACCCATGAGTGCTAATGAAAGGGAGGGAGTGGTGGGTGCAATTAGGGCACAGATAACACGCCTTGCACACGCCGCAGAGTCTGAGAGGTTAGCACCAGCACGGGGAGATCATCCCAATCAAAGTGGCTGAGGGCACTTGTGCATCGGGCTGTTTGATAAGATTGATAAGTGTAACCAGTAGCTTAGGAGAATCGATTTCCACCACCGGAGATCTCCCCGGATGCTCTCATCCTTTCTTCTGTTTATATGAAAGTGAAGCTTTAAAGATGCTTTATCGTCTAGTGGCGAATATGACACAGAGTTAAAAACGGAATCTTTTTTTAATCTCAGAGTGGAAAATTTAAGCGGGGCAGTGGTTTGCTTTAATTATGTATATTGAACAAATTTGAAGAGATGAGAAGAAACTTGTTTTTCAGCCCACTGAACCCAAGTGCTTGCCTGTAATCTAAAATGGGTATCTAATTATTGTTTAACATTATTTATTTAGGAGGAGTTACGACCTCTAATTTGCCTTTAAATGATTAATTTAGTGTTTAAATAAAGCTCCTTTTATTTAATAATGTTTTCTTTAACCAATCTTCACTAATGTCAATAAACTCTTTGTTTAACCTTCTTAAAGGAAACATTTTCTCAGCTCTGAGACAATTACAAATTGCCAAAACCCATATGGAAAAATGAGCTAAGTAATTATCTAATATTACTGCAGTGTGCTTAAGAAGAGAATATTCCACCCCAGTAATGCAAAGCAGGGGGGAAGAAACAAGTTTTCCTAACCATTAGGCTCCCTCACCCACAGGGAGGGGTCTTGGTAGCACCCTCCTGTATATTGATGCCCATGGCCACAAGGGATGAGCTCACACACAGGGCAAGGGAGCACCAATCACTACCCTGAATCTCAGCTCCAGGCCTTTAGCTCTTTCCTTAAAAGGTGCATATAATGGCATGTGTATGTTACCTTATAGTACATACTGGCCAAAAGACTTCAAAATGAGCACCTGCTGTGTGTTGAGCACCATTTCTACATGATAAAAGTGGTATTTGTGACAAGCTATGTGCATGTTCTCTTGATCTTGTTTAGATCCTCTGTGCCTTGCTCTGCAGTATGATGTGTCACCAGAGCTGGGAAGATAATGAGAAACAATAGGTTGCACTAACAGAGACTAAACAATGTCCAGGAGACCAGAAAGTGGGAAAGTAATGGACAAGAAGGAGAGACAGGGCTTCAAGGAATTAGCAAGATTACAGAGGATGGCAAAGGGTAAAAGGAAGGAAGAAAATCCAGGATGTAAGGTTCACAGATTTGTGCCAGTCTGGTTGTGGAGATCTCCGTTGATGGAGACTGCACAATCCCTCATGGTCCAGTAGTCAACCAGCCTCAAGGCAAATAACACTCTTCCTGTACTGGGAATGGGATGTCCTGGATGGAATGACTTCTCAGTCTTAGACTATTCCTTGGAAATTCAGACTGAGCCCACACAAAAGCAGAGCCCAGCTGATGCCATCAACGTAACTAGGAATCCCTTAGCACTCACCTGAAAGCAAACCTCCATGTAAGTGATGAGACTGGGGCCAACCCATTAAGAAGAAGGATCTGGGGAGCCCCAAGCTCCCTTCCAAAGCCAGAAGAGTTGTATGAGCTGCTACATTAGCATCATCTTGGAGCTGGGCCAGCACATCAGGGATGAAGAGGAGTTGAGTCCTGCCATTAGCTCTGGCCTTGGTGTTCCACATGGGGTTCCTCTTCCAACGAATGCAGGTGCACACCAGTCCAGATATTCAAAGAGGGACCAGCCTCCCACAGACCCTATGGGAAAGATGAACAAAAGGATAGTGAGCAACTACATGTCTTAAAATCTTCAGTTCACAAGCCACCATGAGCTGTTCGCCCTGCACATGATAGGAAGCAAAGCATAATCTCAGCTGGGTTACAGGTGAACCGGCAGATGTTGTTGCCCTCAGGCAGCTTGAAGAGATACCATCACTTTCTGAACACAGTGTGTTAAAGATGAACCTTTAAAATAGCTGATGACCTTCGGCCTGCTAACTCCATGTGTGCCCAGCTGCTCGTTAGGGGTCAAAAAATGCCTGGTTAAAAGCTCCTGATCCACCTTCCATGCAGCATGGCCAAGTCCCTTGAGACTTGCTTGGCAGCCCAACTGCATATAGAGCTGAATCATAGTACATGTTCCTCCACTGGAGTCCTCTCAGTGTTAGGATGTGGCATGGCCTTCCCCAATGGAAGTGGGAATAATATTCCCAGGAAACACCTAAAAATCTCTGCTGTGACATATAGGAAAGCAAGTTCTCTGCATCAGCCAATGCAGAGTCCTCAAACAGGGATGGGATGCAGCCAAACTTGTATTATTATCATTTAATAAACAAGTTATTGTGCCTTTTTTCCCTTTAATCCACAACAGGAAATGGGTAGATATGGCACCGAGGGATATGGTTAGTGGACACGGTGGGGATAGCTTGATGGCTGGGCTAGATGGAAAAGATCTTAGTGGTCTTTTCCAAAGTTAATGATTTTATGATTCTATGAAAGGATAAATGAAAGGGCTTTTTGCACCCATCATCTCTTTAGACAGGACTTGCACAGAGCTCTCAGCTGCTGAAAAGTCTCACTAACCTAAACTAAGTGAAAACTTAAGAATCAAATGGAGATGTAAACTGCTAGTTAGAAAAGAACTTAGCTTTCACACTTCTGTTAGCTTTTCATCAACCCTGCAAAATTCCCACTGCCTGCGTGGACAGGAATGGGTAATACTGTTTGATGAATGAATAAAATATCAGGTAGGAGGCACTTTGTTTACCTGGACCTTCATTATCTCCATCCCCAGCCTCCTGAGGTTGTATGTATGCTGTATGTCTGGGCTGGTGTGCTTTTCTGTTCTGGGTATTCGTTGTTTGGCTTGTATTAGCAGCTACTACCATGGAGCCCTGGAGGTAGCTCAAAGTTGAAGTTGTTTCCCCCTTCATCTTACATCATTATTTAAAGTGACAATACTATGGATTTTGTTCTGGGGCTACAAATTCATCTAGATTACGTACCCCACTGTAAATCAATGCAGTGAAATACAGAATTGGTAGCTTTTCTGAGAGAGACAAAACAACTAAAAAGAATAGGCAGTTCTAGCAATGGGAGAGGACAAGTTGGTAGAATATTAGGAAAATAGGAGTGGTGCTGCAGTGGCACAGCTGCCCAAGGACTGGTGGGGCACCATACCTGAAGGTGTTGAAGAACCATACAGATGTGGCACTGAGGGATGTGGGCAGTGGGCATGGCTGATATGGGCTGGGGTTGTGCTTGGGGATCATGGAGGTCTCTTCCAATCTACATGGTTCTATGAGTCTGTGATTCTGCAAGTATTTTTACACCTCACTGTAACAACCCTCAAAGCCAGAGAAACATATTCCTCCGCGATTCTGTTTTTGTTTTGCTCTCTTGTTTATTTTCATCTTAACATTAATTGTCCCATAAAGTCTGCTTGGTTTTATCAATTAGCTTTTGCGGTGAGAAAATATTTTAGCTCCTAATACAGCGTAATGATTTTTTTCCCTATTTGCTGAGGGGGTTATTAATAAATGTCCCCACTGGGGTTAGAACTCTGGTGCACTGGTGTTTGCTTTAGGGGAAATGAGGGATTGGAGGAAAATCCTAACCAAACGGAGCCGTAATTAGAGGGAAAGCAGCTGCAATTAGAACTATATGTTCGCCTACACCCATGGCACGCGGGGACAGACCTCCCCTTGACTCAGGCAGGGATGGCAGCAGCAGCTCTGCCATGGCAGAAAGGGGAAAGCTGTGGGTTTCCCTTCATTTCCAGATGTTGCACCATGCATTCAGCATATTTTCCAAGGAAAAGCCTTTCATGGAAGATTTCTTCTCAGCAGAGAAGCCAACTGCAGACTCCTCCGGGTTGGGATTTCACCCTGATCTTTCACTCCTTGCTATTTATTTAGCCTGAATCGCTGCCACCATCCCTGCTGGACTCTCTGGTCAGCTGCCAGCAGAGAAGGTCCTTCAAACACTGCATCCTAGTGCACATCAGACACCCTCACTGCTACCTGCAGAGTCTTCTCCTGTGGCTAGAGGTTCTCCAGGGCTGGATGGCAAAGCCTGGCAAACCTAGACCTCTTTCCTGCTGCCACAATGGGCTTTGTTCACCAAGGAGAGGACCAGACACCATCCCTGCAGCTTTCCTTCCTGCTACAAATCTGAATTCATCATTGCAGGGAAATGAGGCAGCTAATAGGCTGTCCTAGCAATATCAGATCCAGCCACAAGACACAAGTTTCTGGAAAGATGAATTTTCCAGCCTTGCAGCCTGATGGGAATTCAGGCTGAGTTAAAACATTAGTGTTTGACTTTATCAATTAGCCGAACAACATTAAACACTTTCATACAGCAAGGACACATATGGAATAATAAAAAAAAGCGCAACAGATGTGCAGTGCTGCTTAATATGGCTTTTAGCTTAATTCATCTCATTGCAGAAAGCTGTAATTCTCATGGTTTCTGAACACCAGCGACTGATGTAACATGTTGTCCTTTCCTCTTTTTTTTTTGGCTATAAAAAAAACCCAAACCAAAACAATTACTATTATAGCGCTATTAGCTTTAAGGATTTACAGCTTTGCTTCTTTCATTGCAGAGATCAGAAGTAATATAATTTGTTCTGGGAGAACCTGACCGTGTCCTTACAAGCCTCTGCAGGGCACCTCGTATTGGTATTCCCTGTAGGTGCCCCCATACAGCCCTGTGTAGGAAACAGGTTAGGAGCTGGTTGGTTCTGTAACTAACCAGACCCATGTTTGAGTGCAATGTCCAGCCCACCACATCCAGAGAAAGCAGATAGAAAGCAGAAGCACGGTGCAAAGGCTCATCACAGAATCATAGAATGGTTGGGTTGGAAGGGACCTTAAAGGTCATCCAGTCCCAACCCCTGCCAAAGTCTGGGTGCCTCCAACCAGGTCAGGACCCCTTCCAGCCTGGCTGTGGGCACCTCCAGGGATGGAAACATCCATACCTTCTTTGGCAACCTGCTCCAGTGACTCACCACACACTGAGTAAAGAATTTCTTCTTAAATTTCCACCACCTACATGTAATAGAGGGGGGGTTTAGCCCATTACTGAACTGCATAACAAGAGAGTAGGTCTTGCTAAGCCCCCCAAAAGATGCAAGCTGTGCAAACACCAGAAAAGTCACCTAAATGAGGATGGGTCTTAATATTACCTTTGGAAAACACCTGTTGTAGATAGAAAACCTGAAACACCACATGGGTGAAGCAGGTACCCAACTGCCAGCATTGCTGAAGCAAGAACAGCTGACCCTCAGTAGCTGTGTATGGTTCATATTCTATTGCTCTTCCCAGCAAAAGCATTGAGGCTTTGCACGGAGGAGGGGAGAACTGAACCAGCAGAACCAGCACCTTTTTCTACAAAACAAAGCTTTCTGTCCTGGCAGAAGCAAAGACGTTACCACCAACCCTATAAGGGCTTATGCTCTGTTGGTATCTACTCTGATTCCTAGCAAGACACCCACCACAACTAGATATTTGTTCAAACCCAGAACCTTTCCAAATCACCATTAAACTTTCTATTTTTGAGTCACCTGACTATTTAGTTTCCTCTATTTTCTTCTTATCTTTTATGTGTGTGTGTAAGCATGTCTCTCCATACATCCCTCTAATCACACACACATTATGTGCACGAGATGTACATGTATGACAGATCTTCAACACTCAGAGAAGCTTATTATTTATTTGAAAACTGTTTTAAGGGAATATGCATTACAGGGTGGAAGCAATAGTCACAGATTCATAGAATTGAGTTGGAAGCAGTCCTTTAAGGCCATCTGGACCAACCCCCATGCCATGAATGAGGGCGCCCAAATCTCAATCCATTGCTCAGAGCTCCATCCAGCCTGACCTTGGGTGTCTCCAGGAACGAAGCACCCACCACCTCTCTGGGCAACCCGAGCCAGTGCTTCACTTGCTGTAAAAAATGTTTTCCTTATATCCTACCTACACCTCCCCTCTTTTAGTTGGAAACCATTTCCCCTCATCCTGTCACAACAGCCCATGCTAAGGAGTCCATCCCCTTCTTCCTTACAGTCCCCCTTTAGATACTGAAAGAATAGCATACAGCTATGCATGCACACCATCCAACACCTATGTCTTAGCATCTCTATGTATAATCACATGTGTACACACATACACAACAAACACAAGGTATGCTCTTTAGCTAAATGCAGAACTCAGTGCTGTACCCTTTCCTCCCTGTGCTTAAGGGTGTGAAATGAAGCACAGGTGTTTAGAGTCACTTTTATTACATTAACAGCACCAGAAACATCACAACCTCTTGCGGCTGCTTTGACACAGCCGTTAATTTTCACTTGCAGCTGTGGCAATTAGAAAGTGTACTTAATAGAGTGTCATGTTAATTGTTGCAGAGTTAACCAATTTCTCCATTTAATTGTCAATTGATTAACCTATTGAAATGGTAAGTGACTCAGTTTCCTTCCAGGACAAACAGCAGCTACATATTGTAGCTCCATCCAGCTGGAGGGGGTACTCTGTGATTTGCTCAGGCTCAGTGTGCTGGTATTTTTCTACACCTCCCTGAGCTTTTAATTAGATGAGCCAATTTTACATGTATTTGTCTGCTGGAAAGGTTATCTGTGCTGGAGCTGACCTGCAGAGACAAGGTTGAGCCTAGCGGTCTTAATAGAAAAGGTTTTCAGCTATGACTGCCGTACTTGATTGCATTGTAATGGTAATTAACTTGAGACTTGGCCTCCCTCAATGTTTTTTTGTAGCTTTAACTATGCAATGAGATGTTTCCTCTGTCATATATATGCACTTATTAAGCTCTCATTGGATTCTAATATGCATGCAAATAGTCAAGAGTTTCTTAAGGCTAATACTACACTATGTAGATTGTAGTGCCATTAAGTCACTACAAAGATGTAGCCCGCAGCAAACTTAGAAGGCTCCTTTTCCTGTGAGTGTAGGCGAGGCTCGAGTTCTCATTTTTGTGCTTTGCTTAAACCTAAAGGAGGAAGAATTCCCTCTACGTAGTTTCGTTGCCTTTCATCCGAGGGATACTCCACGCGACAGCACGTTTTAAGGCTTTATTCTTACAGAGCTATCCCGAAAGTGCACTTGTGCTCTACAAGGAAGATTGCAACGTTCTCAATTCAGTATTTCCAAGTCGGTTTGTAATCCATCCCCAGCCCTACTCCTTTCTCTGAGCGGCCTGTTTGAAAGGCCCCGGTATCTCCTGTGTTTCTGCATGTTCTTTTACAGTACGGCGCTGTCATTTAATTACGGGACAATCCACCACAACTGAGCAAGCATTTTCATCATTGATAATGTTGGTAGCAGGCAACTGAGACAAAATGATTACAAACCTATGTTGCGCTCAATAGTCCTTTAGAGGATTTCTCTCTTAATAGCGCTGCCTCATTCATGTTTGGTTCAGTACATTTGTCCTTTAAAAAAGGCATAGATTAGAAGAGTTTCAGGGTAGGTTAATAACTCAACTGAAAATGGCTGCTCGCATTGTCAAAGTCTGTTCCTGCAGTTGCCTGGTGCTTTCTTCAGTTCTTCCACACTGCAGCTTTGGCCCAGTTGGTAAACAGCTTAAGTCCAGACATCTTTTCATTCTCTGCGCAGCGGATTGAAATAAAAATGCATATAAGTGGCGACTGACTGGCGCTGGCCTGACAATAGCCTGTAACATTATGCAAGGGTATTTACATAGGAATAAGGCCTTGGTAAAGAAGACAGGGGCAATTAATGACTAGGGCCACACATATAAGGAAAGTTTGTCCAATCCTTTCTTCAATAAAGATCTTTTGTAAAGTGCTATGGAAACTCATGGAGGCCCCCAAACAGATTAGGAGAGGGACTTTTGTGGTGTGTTTTTTGTTGATTTTTTTTTTTTTTTTTAAACTTGAAGCTAAAAGGGCCAAATTCTGTAAATTCTACATTTTAGATTTATTTTTTTTTTCTATTGTGACTCCTCCACACCCTTTTTCTTTTCCCCCTACAGGGACCGGTTGAGTACAGCTACTTTCATAGGAGGAAGAATGGGGGAAGAAAGCAAGCGAGCAATATACCTCCACCAGGGAGCACAGTGGAGGCACAGGGCTTGTAGGAGACCTGTCACAAAGCTTGACTCCTTCTGCTCACACAGGTTTGGCATTTAAGCTAATTTGTAAGCATTTAGGGCCTGACTCTGATCTCCCTTTCACTACTTGCTGGAGCTGTCAAAGCACTTCCCAACAGAAATAAGGTAGGGACCCTGCCAGCTGGATTTGGCCCTTTCTCCGCTCTTTTGTCCTGGTGGATTTGAGCATAAGTAATTCTGACAAAACAAGGAGCCCCACATCCTAGCATGGGTTGTGGTGATGATAGTGGAGCATCTTCATGGATGTGGAATCCTTCCAGATGGACTGCCCTCCTCAAGGGGAAGGTTTACATGCTTCTCTTTTTCTACCTGTAGGGCTCAGCTCAAGGCTTGTGGATACCAATGAGTCCACTTCTGTTTTCCTAGGGAGACACCAGCCCAAATCACCACGAGCCAAAGACAGCACAGAAATCCTAGTCAATGAGGTCTACTCTAGTGAGTCTCAGGCTTGAGACTTGCATGGTCCTGCTGAAGACCTCATTTTCTAAGGGTGGCCATGGAAGATCTGTTGATGGCAACTTGAACGTGTCTATGGCAGTTAAGCAGTTCCAACTTTCAGGCTCAGACATGGGTGTTCAAAGACTTTGTTCATATTCTCATGACTGATAGAGAACCTCTGTTTGGGTCGATGATGTAGTCTTTTAAGCACACTTTCCAGACAGCTGTAGGTCTCTGTTTTGAAAGCAGAGATCCTTCTGCTGAGCCGATCATATATGTTCAAGAAGACAACGCTTTGGTGGACATCAGCATATTGGTAAGCATCAGTGAAGAAAGCCTCGTTGATTTTTCTATAGTTCTTTAAAGTTTGAAGCCATTTGATGATCTGCTCATTGGATCTTTGTCCTCTTAAGTGATTTTTATAGCATATAACTCAAGAATAAAATATACTTCCTGGGAAGCGTATTCTTCTGTTTATGCCACTTTCTTTATTCAGAATAAATTAAGACATCAACACTCCCATGGAAATTAATTCCTGAAATGCTTTCTGGACACTGAAGAGGAGGAAACAAACGTTAATAACAGAAATGTGTGGTTCCTGTGAGAGGAGTGTGGATGGAGCAGAGAATGTGATTCTGCTTCAGCCCTGGAAAGCTGCAGAAATCAATGCTTCATTCAAGGCTATTGATCAGTACTAAATTAATTAGACTTCAAGGCTTATGGCAGTTGATAAGACAACTTGTTAATTTAGTCATTGATAGTGTTTTCCCTAAAGCAGCAAATACCCTCTTTCTCAGAAAAGACATTTCTAGCACTTGCTACCCAACATTTTTCCCCCTCTATTTTTTATTAAAAAAAAAAAATCACTTTACATTTAAATTAAGATAAGGATTGGATGGGGAGATGCTTCCATTTTACCCCTATTTGCCTTCCTTTGCTCTAATGTCGGAGCGGGTTTTTGATAACATCTGATGTAATTTAATAGGACGGCAGCATAACATTTAGCTTCTTCAACCCCGGCCCATTGACGGCGATGTTCATTTGGGAAAGCAGTTGGGGGAGGAGTAGGAGGGAGCAGACCCACTTTCTAACTATGTTTTTCAAATGGCAAACCCAGAGCTCCTGCTTCCCAGGCGAGGAGGATGCTCGTGGCAGCTGACAAAGGCACGGGGAGTGCTGGTGCTGCAAGCCATGAATGAGACGAAGGTATCCCAGAATACCCCGGACATCGGGCCGTACTTCCTGCTGGCTGGGAAGGACAAAAGGACAAAGCCAAAGGAGTGCCGGGGTCCCACCACCAGCTCTTGGAGGCACCAGTCTGCTACCAACAGCACTCCAACCCTCGGAGAATGCTAATAAGCCACTGAAGAGCTCGGCTTTCCTGCCATAATTCTATAGCGCCGTCGAGGACCCCATAGTGTTCACTAAATAAAGACAACTAATTGAGAATTTTTTGCACATTTTGCTCTGTGGACTTGTTGTTCAGGCGGTTCGTTGGGGAGAATGTCCCCCTACTGACAACAGGGGCCGATTGTTTTGGCAGCCGCCGGGTTAGCGTGAGTTCCCGGCTCTGGAGCTGACTTTCCAAGTATGACAAAAATGTTTAATTTTGGATTTCTTTTTTTTTTTCCCCCCTTCTTTTAATTATGTGGCTGAGAATTATTTTGGCTTTGTGGAGAACAAGCCCGTCTGGTGTTCACGTAGAAAAAGAATATTGCTGGCATGGATTCTCAGCATTAAACCTTAGGTCTTTCTCCCTCTTTATTTTCCCTCTCTCACTCTTTTTCCCTCCCTCTCTCACTCTGTTTTTGCTGGTTTTTGGGTGTTTTTATTATTATTATTATTATTATTTTTCTTAACTGTATTTTCTATGGCGAGGCCTGCATTTTTGTGTCTGCAGGTGACACTTTGATTGAAACTAAAATTAATAAATCAGCTGAAAAGCTCACACCTACAGCTCACAGCAGGGCCTTGAAAACACGGTTATAAAGGGAGCTTTATGCCCTTGTGTAAAGAAGGAATAAATTACAGAAGCACTTGTTGCCCTTGGACTCGATTTTGCTTTGCAGCCTGGTATCTTATTTTTGGAGCTTATTGTTAATCAACAGGTTCCTTGTAGGTTTAGCAGGTGACTTTGCTATTAATCTCCTATTTGACCACTATAGCATATTAATGAGGTAGGATTCTGGATGTGGCTATGTCTCCAGCACGAGGAATTAGTTTAAAAGGTGCACTCTTTACTCAATTGCCCACAGTTAACGATGCTGCAGCCCAAATGCAAAGTAGCATTTTCTGCAGCTTGTGTAGCATTAAGAGTGTTTTACTAACATTATGTTCCTCACTGTGCTTTTCTTCTGTTGTATACTTATTTCTTCTCCATGGAGGGCTATTATCAGGCTTACCGGTCCTTCCTTTTTGCCGTGTTTTTTGGGGGCTTTCTTCATTTCACGTTCCCCTAACAAAATAATGAAATTACATATAAATGACAAAATGATATCCTTCCATATTAATGCACACCTTGGTTTTAATTAAACAATTTTGGTGGGCTTGGAAGGGCCGTTGAATTTAAATGAAACACTCGGCTCAACATTTCTCCTCAAAACTAGCTTAATAAATATCATTATAAAGTGCCGGAATTCAATCAGCCCCATTTCACCTTGTGTTTTGGGTCTGATTTAAGCTTGAAGTGAGGATACCTATAGGGGTAGTTTAAGAACATAAAGAAAAGCTGAGGATTTAAGTCTTAAATTTGTAATTACAAGGATCTGCCAAAATACATAATATTATGAGACGGGCTACAAAACACCCCGGTGGAAACAACAGCTTTGTTGTAATACAGTAATTTCCACATTCCAAGGAACGTGCTCTGCCATAGACGGTTATTATCGGTGTTCCCTTTCATAACTTTCAGACATGTGGTCTACCTCCCAAACAGATCCATTTTCTGATTTAAATCAGAACTGCCAGGCTTATGCACACAGATTCTCGGCATTTTCTTAACAAGGATTCTTACACTCAACAGCATATTTGTGTCAGGTTAGATGTCAGCCTGGAGTTTTAGTCTGAACCGTAAAATATCTGTCTTCTATGGATTAAGGTCAAAGTTATCCAGTTACTTTAGCTTGGTATTTTGGTATTCCTTTTCTTTCTTCTTTTTTAATTGGGTTATATATATAGTAAAAAGGACAAGAGGAATAAGATCTGACAGTGAGTGAATTTAGGAGCAAGTAACACAAGTATTGCTGATACCTTTACTTTCACCCCTTACAACAGCACCCACAGAAGGAGATATAGTGCTCACACTCAGTGTAGCAATAAAATATGTATCCATATTTTCAGGAATTAATGTCATTACGGGGTGCTCTGAGAAGAGCTGGCTTCTCCATTGACCCAAATTGATATGCTGGAATGAAATATCCCAGTGGGGCATCCAAACAAGCTTGGTGGCTTTGGGAAAAACCCTCATTTGTGGGGACAAATCATGGGGAAAACACAAAGTTCATTGGCAGACCTCACAGGTGGGTGGGATGAAGGGTTGAGGTGAAATGGACACGGGCTCAGAAGCCTGGATGTGCCCAGAGGTGCTCTCAAGGCATGATGCACACAGAGCTCACTATGCCCCAGTATGCCCCAGGCAGAGCAAACAGGCTCAAGAGGGACACACACCACCCAAGTCCTTCATTCATTAAAACCATCACGACATTTCTCAATCACAGGCTGACAGTTCAACAAACTTTACTTGGAAGACGGGGGGAAAGAAAACAGGAATTTTCATCTCTGAGAATTCATGCAGTTATAACTACTGACTTTATTTTTCTTCAATTTCTGGTTTTTTGGGGGTTTTTTGTTTTTTTTCTAACAGCTTCTTCATTGCAGCCCAGGTTGTAGGGGCTCAAGGGACAGTGTACTTTTACTGCTCAGGCACAGATCCTATACATCAGGATTCATCATTAAAACACAGACGAGTCCTTCACTGAAGTGGTGGCGAGCAGGGGCTGCTATAATGCCTATTTCTAAGCAGAAGCAGTTAATGCAACGTAGTTTGGGAGCCCTTCCACCCCCCAGCCCCCGTCTCCCCCAACTACTTACAGCACAAGGAGGTTTGAGCTTATTTTGTCTTTTCACAACTTAGCAAGATCAGACACATTTCTGCAATGCATATGCAGATTTTACCTCTTGTTACTTTCTCTAATGAGCTTTCACTTAATCAGTTTGACAGTAGCCTTTCTTCCTTTTTGCTTCGTATCCTCTAGGAAAGTATTCAGGAAAAAGTGTTAACAGTTTCAAGGGGTATTAGCAAAATGGAATGGCGGCACAGCCAAATTTAGGAAGAGAGCAGGAGTGTTTTACAGAAGGAAGAAAAAAAAGTTAAAATCTGGAATGTGGATTTAACAAGAATGTATGTCTAGGAAATGTGCAGGACTGCAGACATCAGTCTTGTTTCCTTGCAAAGCATTTGAAAAGATGGCAGTCGTTTGTAGAGAAATCCTGACCTTATGTAATTATGTGGACTAAAGAAAAAAGCACTTTCCCTCATAATATGTAAACCCTGTGGAAATAAAAGCATCTTCTGTAGTGAGTGCTGCCCTAGCTACAGCCAGCCATCAGGACAGGGATGCAGGATGTCCCATGGGAAGGGGTGTGCAGAGCCCTGTCAATCCGACACACCTGGGTTATCAAAGCCCTTGGGTATTTGGGTATTTGTTCCCGTGTGGGCTGAGCTGAAGTGGAACCTGACCTTCTCCAAGAAGTGTTGGGGTTGGAGCAAAACCAGGCTGGGGAATTGCCACCAACATGGAGATGTTGCATATGGGTGAGCCAGTACTTATGCATTCAGTGTCACCACTAAGCTGTATCAAGGCCAAGGGCATCTCAGGTATTTAATTCATAATAGCAGAGTGACCAAGGATTGCTGACACATTGTTACACGTCCTTTCTAACAAGGAACGTGAACTTTTAGCCAAGGCTTTGGGGAGAGTCACAGAGATCTGACCACCAGAAGGGAGTGGGACTGCACAAGAGAAGGTTTTCCTTTGTTTTCATGGGAGATTTGTGATGCAATGTTGTTTACAGCCTTCACCCCTGGGTTCTCATCCACTAACACCAGTGCTTCTCAGCTGAAAAACCTCACCCCAAATCATTACTGAGGCGGAGAATGAAATAGACAATGATATTGCCATGTGGAAATTCTCCTTACTTTCAACCTGACAATCCCAAAAGTGAAGTATTTGTGACACACTGGGACAGGCTGCGCAGGGAGGTGATGCTGTCACCATCTCTGGAGGTGTTCAAAAAAAGGTTAGATGTGGCACTAAGTGACGTGCTTTAGAGTGGTCACAGGCATGGGCTGATGGTTGGACTGGATGGTCTTGCTGGTCTTTCCAGCCTTAATGATTCTGTGATTTTATAAGAAGGGAGCTTGTGTTGGATGTGATTACCAATGTGCAATATATGATTTCCCCCACAGCTGGACCAAGTTGCTATCAAACTTTAGAGAGAAAATTGATAAGAAAACACTACTATGATCTCTTGACACAATCTAGTTTTCAACATCATTACCTGCAAATTGATTGTACCCCAATAAAATGCTCCAAGTTCCTGCTGCAGGAAGCAGGGTGCTAATGGCACTTTCCATGTTGTGGCATCGTTTTGCCCAGTTATAAATGTGGAGTTCAGGCTGCACGTCCTCATCAGGAGAACCAACAAAGCCCTTGGGCCTCGACCTTGCAAGCCCACAGAGCCCTTGGTGACATGCGGAGCCCAGAGAGGCTTTAGCTGGGCTTTCCTTTCCTGATGCTGTTTCCATCCCCAAAGAGGGGACCTTACTGCTGTGGACCCAGTGTATGGACTCCAACTTAAAATTGCCCCTTTCACATCTTCTTTTATCTTCTCATTTTTAAGCCAGGGTCCAAAACCTTTAAATCAGAGGCAATTTTGTTTTTTTTTTTTTTTTTAGCTGTCAGCAATATTTTGGCTATTTTAAGAATGTAGGACAGGGTTAAGGATTAGTACCAGCATTTCTTTTCTGTGTATCAGAGCTGCTTAGCAGTAATTAATTAGGACATTGGGTTTTGTACTCTTGGTTCAGGTCATTTGCCTATGAGCTGCTCAAGCCTTTTACAAAGGCACGCTGCATATGTTTCTGGGTACTTTTTTGAGAGAAGATTTAAATTGGCCAGATGAATAATACTTTGCTACAAGTGTTTTGCCCTAGGCAAAAAAGGTTTTCTTCATATTATCATTGCCCGGAGCTGGAATCCTCAAGCTTGATGTGACTGGTGTTATACTGTCACATGGCAATGATGTAAGAACAGGAGCTCTCTGTGTCAGACAAATCTGGATTTAGGGGAATTATAGCAGATGTTGCAAAATGGCAACAGTTTAGTAAGTTCCTTTCATCCTGCAGTTGGGAGGCAGGTCCACAAAGTACCCCCAGACGGAGAAGAATGTTATCTTTGATCCCTTTCACTCCGGGGCAAGGAGGCTCCACCCGCCAAGGGATGCTGGAAATAAATGAAAATAAATTTACAGTAGCTGTTTGTTTTGCAGCATGGAAATCGGCCATTACTTATTCATGCTGTTTGCCCAGACGTGTATAAAAGATTTTATTGGGGGTAGCGTGTATTGTGTGCTATAAACAGATTAGGGCATTCAATATTAAGATTAATGGCATGGAAAAACACTTGGAAATTTGTGAACGGTGAGATTACGAGCCTTGCAGCTCCTCTCCACCAGATGTACACACACAGTGGCACAGTCCCAGCTTCATGCCAAGGAAACAAGAAAGGAAGGAATATTTTATATATATATATATATATAAAGTTATATGTTCTGTTATCAAACGTTTAAGATTTGTGGTGCAGATTAATGGAAGAACTCCATTCATCTGCTCTGGTTACGACAAGCAGGCATTGCTTGTAATGAATAAAGCATGCCAGTGGAGGACTATTCATAATTCTTTTCATATGTTTAAATCTGATTGGAATTCAGTCAGAATTTGCAGGATTTTTCTTAAATTGGGCAGCTTATTGAAAAAAAGAAAAAGAAAACAAAAAGCATTTGGTGACAGGTACAAAACCACCCCAGCTTCTGATTAGGTTTTTAAATAAACAAAATCCTTCCTACTGCCTGACAGCAGCATGGGCTCAGCCATGTAGGGCACTGGTGCTGCTCACACTGCTCTGATGGAGCACAGCCTCTGCCCAACAGACTCATGGCTGCAACCATGGATTTTGTGATTAGGATTCCAGGTGGGCTCGGATCAGGAAGGGATTTGAGATATTAGATATTAGACTCACATCAGTGCACTTCAGGTCTTCAACTTAAAATCTGCCCATGCTTTCATTCTTTCATGAGTTCTTGTCTCGCCCTGCCAATGGAGCAGCCCACATCACCCACATAGAAGGAACAATTGGAAAACACACAGCAGTCTCCTGCTGAACCATTTCTATGAGCACCCACAGTTAAATGGGTCCACATGAGATGTGGATAGGGCAAAGCTGACGAACAGCCATAGGGTTCATTGGCCACACTGCTCAGTGGCCTTTTGACCATCTTAGGGAAAGCATCCCAAGTAATTCTGCTTATAGGCAGACAAAAAGTCCCTTCTGCATTTCCATATTTTTTTTTTGTATGTCCTAAACTAGAGGAGGCCTTGTGGCAGCCACACCTGAGCGATCCCAGCACCCTCTTGTCATTGACCTGCACTCAGGGATGTTCCTCACCCTGGATCCCCAGACTGAGGTGGTCTTTGCAAGGCAAGATCCTAACCTTGTCCCTCCAGAGGAAACTGTTTTGCCCCTGTCTGTCTACCAAACTGTATTACAGGCACATCTGCCCTTTGAGGAGCACTAAATCTCATTCTCACAGCTCTTGGCCCATGCAAGCAGTGAGCCTTGTTTGGCAGGACACTCTTGGGAAGACCGTGCAACAAGGTCTTGGCCCTCCTGTCCTTCTACATCCCTCAAAACTTCCTTTTGTAGAACCAAAACCCTACGAGAGAAAGGCTGTAGTGAGCACTTTGCCAAGCACAACAGAGCCCGGCTTCGCTGATTACTTTAATTGTTGCCACCCTGCAAACATCATTTGCAGCAGCTCAATGCCACAATCACAACACAGCCAAAAATCACTGCAGCATGCCACACTCATAGCACAACACTGGTCACACCGTTTATGGCCCTGGTTGCATGTGCAGGGATGTATAAGGAAAACATGGGATCAGCAGACGTTCCCATTCAGGATGCCTAATCTTGTCTATACTCAAAATGGTACTGGCTAAAATTGGTTTTCAATTGATTTAAGTTCACTGGCACAAAGCCCTGTGTAGACATTCTTAAATGGGTTTAAAAATGGCTTATCAATTTAGCTTAAGACACTTAGTAGCTAAACTAAGCTAAATCGGCATAAGCCAGGTTTAAATTGATTTATGATGTCCACAAAGAGTTTTGCACTGGTTTAACTAAATTGCTTTAAAAACACACCGCCACTTTAGCCTTCAAAAGTGAGTGCCTACGAGTGTAAGGATTTAGGGTAAATGTCTTTAAAAGTGAGGAGCTTATGCCCTTTTTCCCTAAACAGACTTAGTCTTTTCGAAACCAGAAACTTTCCTTTGTCAACGCTACTCCCAAGTGCCAAAAAAAGAGAAAGGGTCGGATCCTCCATGGAGTAAATTAGGGAGATATCCCATTTTGCATCAGCTGGAGAAAAGCCAAGCCCCGACTTGAAATTTTAAAGGGATAACAAAATGCTCTGAAATCTAGGTTCAAACTGAGGCTTGCACTCTCTTTTTTTCCTGCCAGAATTTTCTTTGCCTCCTCAGGTATAGATAGCAGCTACCCGTGATGCAACATATTCACACTTATTCATGTATATTCGCGTAATCACATCACCATTCACAGCATCCCGAGCCCTGCAGCAACTCCCCCATTTATGCTGATGTCTATGGACAGAGTGTGGAAGATATTTCAGTGCTGGTAGCCACATCTGTTGTCTTCTTGCTTAATGATTTGTAGTTAGCCAAAATAATAGAAAGCAGGCAGACCTTTTTAATGTTGGCTTGCTTCACGGGAGCCTATCTGAGTCAAAATGTTTATTCTGTGGTGCTCCCGCTAGCTCTGGAAATTCATGTATCTATATGTATTTGCGTGTTTTGCTTGACTAGACACAAATTATGCTCTCAACTGGAAATATCACAAGTGTAAATAATTTGGAGATGTAAGTGCCTGGGTGAAACTTGTGTAAAAGCTATTTGTTTTATGGATTTTGATCTCCAAAGTTGAAAATATGAGCAAACTTTTCATTAAGGGTTTTGCCATTTGTTTGAGCACTCCTGTCGTAATTGGAAATGCAACAATTGTTTAAAAGTGGCATTGTCCCTGAAAAGATTTAGTGAGGGATGAAGAAATTTCTTGAACCTAAAGACATAATCTGGTGATCCAATTCTCCCCACTGTGTCCATTCCCGTGAAACTCCATTTACTTTCTCCTCTCTGCCACCAGCTCCCCGCATCCCACCTAGCCAATCCTCTAGGTTTCCCACATTGTTTCCCCTTTTGTCTTTTCAGTCCAAACAGAAGAACAACAGACAAGGTTTCGAAGGGCAGGGAGCATCAGGGGCTGGAAGAGAATGGCTAAGATGAGGGTCAGAGTCCTAGCCCTACTGCCAACAGTTACCAGGGTTTGTGCTGCCTGGCTGGGCAGTGTTCAAAGACTTTGCTGGGCTTTGTTCCACTGTGTAGGGATTAGGCCTGGCGGTCTGAGAATTTGCCTTCTAATTAAAAAGGATAAAAGATAGAAGTAGCATTAGACTAAAACATAGCAGTGATACTTCACAGACTTTTTTTTTTCTTCTTCTTCCTTGCTTTTTTTTCTTTAGTCACAAGACAACGGCACGAAGTCGTCAGGTCGTTTTATTTCTTTTGTTTTATTTTTGTATTAAAAAAAGAAAAGAAAAAAAAAAAGGGATCTTAATAAAAAGAACAGAGGGGAGGAGGAAAAGTTTTGAAACTCTTCCCAGCTGTTCCATATGGTGGGTGAAGGCTGAATTTCACGCACGATGTTTGTGTGCCCTGTGGTGATGCTGCTATTGCATCTATCGGCGAGGATTACCCCATCTCTTGATCGCCTTCTTTAATGCCAAACCAAAAGATGAGGGAATTCCCCACGTCATTCTCCCTGGCCAAAGAGGTCTACAGGAAACCTGAATTTCTTCTTGCAGAGCCTCTGCTTTTATTCCTTGCTTTTGGTCCTTGGTGGGCACACTCGAACAGACAAGCCATCCCCTGTATTAACCAGGAGGTATTATTTTACCAGCGCGGTGTGAAAAATATCAGGCTTACAACACCCATTAAATTACTCTTAAAACTCATGTGTTTCGGGAAGGAACTTGAGGCCAAATCCCTATGAGCTGCTCCTCCTGTGCATAATCCCATCTCCTGCAAAAACCCCATTGATGGCGGCCGCCAGCATCCAGCCCAACGCAGGACGCCGAGGACGGGCGTCCATCCAGCACGACAAGGGATGCTGGAAGAGATCCCTGCCGGGTACAGCTCCATCTGCCTCCAACACTGCCTGGGCTCCATGGACGGACAGCACCAGCACCTCGCGAGAGGAGCCGAGGTGAGCGGTTGCGTAAGGGCCGCTGATGGGATTATAGAAATTGCTTTTGAGAAAGGGGGGGAGAAAAAAAATACGGAGAAGAGGCGGTAGGAGTTTCGTGGAAGACTTCAGAAGCTTTCAAAGCCGCAGAGCTCAGATTGCACGCAAGGATAAAGGAATGCCCCTTTGTTCCCACACATCTCCTGTTACGTCACGAGGAGCTCAGTTTCTTCTGAATTCAGGAGGAATTTGCATGGAGTAAATAATTTGGAAGAGACAACAGAGCGGGTGAATATGATTCACAGCAGAGTTGTTGCAATCCATAATTCAGGGTACTCACAGGAAAGCATTTATAATGGGAAAGCATTTCCTTATTGCATTTTTGAGCAAGTTTTCTATCAAAGATCGTATTTACCCTATGCAATAATGAGAGAAGCCCTGTAGGCATTGCTCGGGCAAATGTGTTGTTGTCTTCAATAGAAATAAGCACTGTCAGACTGCTGTGTGTTAGCTCGAAAGCAATACTAATGTGTCAAATTATGCCATTGATTTTAGGCAGGGTTCTTCATTGATTTTTGCTTAAAAATCTGGTAGTATGCTATAGACCGGCATGGGTAACTTCTTAATGCTAGAGCATTTGTAAAAGGTTACAAGTGGGCAATCCTGCTCCATTTTAGGGACATGGGCATTTAATAATGTCTGCATTCTGTCTCAGTGTCTCAATGAGACCAGCCCTTTTTTGGGTGCTTCTGGAAGCCAATAGGCTCAGTGTCCCCACCAGGACACTGCAGCCACTGCCTCTCCCCAGTGCTTAACACGGCTGTAAAAAGGTTGGAATGAAGGCAGATGCCACCTCACATCCCAAAACAGGGGTGGTAAATGCAGAGGGTTCCCAGCTCGCACCAATTCTGGGGCAGGTTTTTGGGCTGGCTTCACTGCGAGGAGCAGGGACAAAAACCACTCAGATGCTTTAGGTTGTGCACATTCCCCTAAAACGACCTCGGGAAAGGATTTTAAAATTCAACTTCCACAGGGCAGGGGTAAAGATGCAGGGCAAAAAAAGAGGGAATCTTGCATTATTTAAACGAGAAATAGGAAGAAAAAAAAAAACCACCACTTTTATTTCCAAAGTGATCTAAAGCACTTAGTGTCTGCCTGAAACCCCCAAGGAGGTGTGTGCAGGAGGGCTGCTCCCTACTGCTCACCACTGATTCACTGAAGGAAAGTGAAGGTCTGGGGAAGGCTGAGGAGGGGGGGGGCGCCAGGGGGGGAGGGCTATATTTGAAAGAACGTTCCCAATATTTGCATTATGGTGAAGGAAAATATTTTTCAAGGCCAAACGAATATTCATTTATATTTATTTGCTTAATCTAATGATCTATTGTGATTCTCCCTTTCATCTATTCTTCCCTTGATGAGTGTGTGGCACTCCCATTAAGATTAATAGCGGTTTCACATGCACAGTCAGGGGAGATTAGACCCCTGCCCCGGCCTCCTGCCAGCCCCATGTATGTCTTTGGATTCAAGCTCCGAACCCTCGCTGATGTCAGTGAAAGCACCATGTGTACAAAAAGGCTCCATCCTGCCCGGGGCTGAGCATCCCTGGCCAGCTGAGGCTGTGCTCAGTCTCTCCCCAAACCCATTTGTTATGCCCTAAAGAAGGTGATTTTAGGGCAGACTGCTCCAGCACAGCATATGGGGACAAGCGTGGGGCGTGCTGGAACCATTTTCTAGCAAAATAAGACACATAGCCATTGCCTCTGAATGCATACATCAGCATCCCTCTACAACAACTTTCTGCATAGAAATTCATTTTGGGGACCAACTCTCCTCTTTCTGGCCATGAGATGTGGCATACATCTTCCATCACACCGAGACACAGAGGGGAACCACCTGGTTTATAAAAATAGATATAATGCATGGTGATCCTCTGCAGCAAAAGGCCTGCTCCCAAGCCCTGTTTTTCTATTGCAGTCTGATGAATTTCCAACATCCTTTCATTTGCAGGAGTTTACCAACGTGCCCTAATACATCCTGATGTTGTCAGACTAACTCTGCCAGCTGCTGCAGCACTCCGACTACAGATTTGCTCCCATTTCCCTGGTGCACAATAATTCTGGGAAGAAGAAATGAAAGATTTGCCCATTGCCCTTTGTGAAAATCACTGGTTTGGCCTCATGCCTCAGTTTCCCCAGTGTGTGTGGTGAGACTTTTGCCTTTCCAGCAGTACCATAATAAGAAAAACAAGTATAATGATAGCGTTTACCACTAATATCTTTTATGGCTAATAATTTTGCAGTCCTTAATGGAAGCATCTCTATGGTGATTCTGCAGGATCAGGGCATTCCTTTTGTCCCAAGCAGCCCCTAAAGACAGAACAACGACAAGATCCAGCCAAAATAACATGACCAAAGTCAGAGTACAGAGTACAGAAGAGCCAGAAAGTGAGCAGAAGTCAGAGGCTAGCATGGAAACTGCTACACCATCTGTCCTCTCTGCTTGCTCGAAAGACTCTTCGCAATTAGGGCATAACTGAGTATACAACATTGTTTTCCTGCACTGTATTCAAGCTTCGTTTCTCACTCGTTATAATGAGCTCATTATTGATTTGTGGAGCTTCCCCTTTGAGCTTCTGTGTCTTTCAAAACACGTAGCCAACGTTCAGGCAATAAAAGGGATATTCATGTCATGCTGTATATGTGTCACAGTGCCTGTCATATATTGTGATACACAGGATGGCCATCTTCTGCCAATATTTACAGGTATGTTTCTAAGCAAACATTTCAATAGCTCCTATTTAAATATGACTGTGGCTGTTTACAGTATCAGACATTGAATCTGTTTGATTGATCAGATAGATGTGAGTAAATGATGAATACATACATTTATCCAATGCCTTCTTGAACATTTGTGTGGTGATATTTCTTAGCTTGGATTTTCTAGGATGTAATAATAATCGTAATAACAAAATGAACTTAATTGCTGCAATTTATGGCCATGGCTCATGAGATGTTTTAATAAGAGGAAATAATCCGTAGAATTTCAGCTCTTTCAGTAAGCACTTAGAATACATACTTTAATCTCTCCAAGATCATTGTCCTTATTCTAAGTATGAGTTCCTAAAAAGCCTGTGTTGTGATTTGCTTTTATTTTCGTTTTTTGGCTTAAGCAATAGGCTTGAAAGTGGCAGCTCTGAAAACAGATTTCTTTATCCAGAAGCCAGTTTGGAGAGCATCCACACAGGCTGCTATTCTAAGGCACCATTCCGAAGACTGCCATCTCTACGATGGCATATGAGATGTAATTTAGTCTCTGTGTTAATTTAGCCCAGGGTCTCTCCTGAACAGAGAAGACTGGCTGTGCCAGATTGTGTTAAACTAGGGATGGTGCTTTTGTGATACGGACAACTGTCTACCAGGGATTGAGCTGAGACCACCAAACTACTTTCATTTAGATTCTCAATTTAGTCTTGAACCAAGGTCAGAAGGTAAATAGCCAGGGCTTTATCTTCCCAGCCAAGCTCCTGGTAGAGGGTCTCTTTGAAGTGGAGTGTGATCACTGGCTGTTTCAGAACTAATGTCCAAGACAGTGATGTATAATACATTTGCTTCCATTTTACATCTGCTGGTATGATCGCAGGTTAATTTAAGAATGATTTCCCAAGAAAGGGGTGTTTCTGCACAGTTGTAATCTTTTAAAAAAATCTGAAATTAACTCAAGATGCCCTTTTGACACTCCCCAATGTGTACGTGTTTGGGGTTTTTTTTCTACTGCTTTGATTGCCAGTTGCTTTGGGTCTGATGCTGCTCTTGCTGAAGTCAATGGCGCCATTCATATTTGCTTCAATGAGCAAGGCTCTTTGAAGATGCTCTCTATCTTGGCTGGTGTTTGTGGCTGCACATCCACCAGGTGGTCAGAGGGAAGGAGATTTCTGTTTGCTGGAGGCACATTTGCTGCAGTGACACAGTGATAGCAGAGTGTGATGGACCTGCTGCTCATGCAGGCCCTACGCTCATCCCTTGAGCCAGTCAAGATGCAAACCTTGTGAACAGGGCTGCATTTATGGGAAGCTAGCGAAGCTAATTTAAGAAGTCCGTGACCTTCCTGTGTTTGCCTATTCACTTATATGAATACATTTGTATTTCTTTAAGAGTCTGGATTCAAACCAAGGAATGTCCCTGCAAGATTTATCCCAGATCAGCTCCCTAATCCAGTTCACATAATTGCCCCAAGCACACAGGACACAGGAACGTACAAGCACACAGGACACTGTGAAGAGTTAGATGGGAGAACGGCCACCAAATACCCTGCTGCTTCCAGCTGTGCTACAAAACCTCCACAGACTGATTTCCCCTCCTGTTGTGTGCCATGAGCATACACTTCATATAGTTCCTCATCACAGCAATGCAGTCATCCTCCTGCTTGATAGTCCCTTGCACCAGATGTTGCTGCATCTGTTATGGGAGGCCCTGAAGCAGGAGCAGATCTCATCTCAAGCTGGGGGAGCAGGAAGGTTTCACACTATTCCTTGGCACCAAATAGTCTGTAGGGTTATCTTCCATACTGACAAAAAGCATCTTGGAGATGTCTACCTCGTTGTTGGTGCCATAGCAAGGGGAACAGCCCATATACAGCCAAGCCATGGCTCCAGCAACATGGAAAAGGGAGCAAAGGAAAGAAGAATGGGAGGTGCCTTCAGAAAGGGGCATCAGCCATGTGTGGGAAGCACACAGGATGGCTGAAAATCACATTTTTCCTGCAAAGGGGCAGGTAGCTGCTCAGTACCTCTGTCTCAGTACAAGTTGCTGCCAACCCATTGCCAGCACTGGTAGCACATTCAGTGCTGTGTGTCTGTGCAGCTTGTTCTTCAGGCTGGTTCTCTGCATCAGCATCCTCAGGTGCAGGCACAAGGTCTGCCTCAAAAGAAATGGGAATCACTATGATTTTCCCTTTAGTATTATTGTTCTGCCAGGAAGGGCTGCTGCAGAAGTGGATTTCTATCAAAATATCCCCTTTCATTGAAGTTTTGAGTTGAGAACATCTGAAAGGTGTTTTGTTACATGCCACAATTTGTTGATTAAAACAGAGCCAGATTTCACCTCACTGTGTTGGAAGTTTCATGAGTAGCCAAGAAGTGGAGTAGAAAGGAAACAAAGCCCTACGGACTCCAGCTAAGGTACCTACACACAGATATATGCCATGAAACACCCTCCCTTCCCAAATGGCACCCAAATACTGATGGCTGATTTCACATGCTGTGGCATTTTGCAGTTCTTCAGCACAACAGGCTGAACTGTTACTTTTCTTTAGTAATTCTGCTGAACACAGTGTTAAAGATGTAGAAAACTGGTTTTACGTTTATGTTTTATTTTTATTAAAAAATAATAAAAAAAAATAGTTCTCCAATAGACAATAAAATCACAGCAAAACAGGGCTGATGAGGACCAAGAAACCATCTAGCCCATTTCTTTGCCCCAGGGTAGGGTCACATTTTTCAGGTTGACGTTTGTCTAACAAGATGTTAAAAGCCTTCTCGACCCCTCCAGGCAGTCTGTCCCAGCACTGAATTGTCCCTATACATGGAAAGTACTTCTTAAGGTCTAAGCTCCACCTCAGGGCTGCACCTGATGCCCTTTCCTCCTTGCCCTAACCTCTTGGACAAGGACAGGCTCACCACCCTCACACAACACCTCTGGACATGTTTGACAACTGCTGTCATCTCATCTCTCCCTTTGTGACGCTCTGCTCCAAGCTAAACTTGCCAAGACTTTTCCCATTCTCACCCTCTGCTGCTGAGTAACTATTGTCCGTCTCCCATAATCACACTATCATCAATCCCCATCCATGAAGACACCAAGCAGAACAAGAGCACATCCCTGATGGTCTCCATGATGGACAACCTTCCTGTTTGACAGTAGTTATTGATAATCTGCTTCTGGTGAGGTTATCTGGCTGCGAGTTGGACTCGATATTCTTATGGGTCCCATCCAACTCAGCATATCTTATAATTCTACACCAGGTTGCTCAGAGCCTGGTTTTGGATCCTTAGGACTGATGTGCACGAAACTGCTTGGCTGAATGTCTCTACTTTTGTTTGGTAACTATACAGGTGACTTAAGATAGATGCCTAAGATAGGCAGTGTGCATAGAGCCTGCAAATTACCCCTTCCCCATCTGTAAGAAAAAAAAGAAAGGGAGCAATTCCTACCTAAAAGTTGGCTGTGAGGGAGGAATTAATAAGCTGAGGAATACAAGGCACTCCCATACACAAGTGGGCGCCGTGAGGGGCTGTGCCGGGTCACTGCTCTGCAGCTGAGGGTAGCCATCCCCCAGACTGTCTAATGCAAGGGGAGCACGTGTTTGAGCAGGGCCCTGACCACCCAGCCACCCCTCCTCTCGAGGTGTCAAGGCTGTCAGTTCTTGTAGCTGTCACCAGCAGAAAGACGAATGTTGAAGTCATGGCATGTCTACACCGTAATGCGGAGCCACCCAGGCGGGATTCGTGCTTGCTAACTGCAGCGTTGGAAGGAGAAGGCTATGAAATGCAGCTCATTAACAAGGCTAAATTTTCTTCACAGTCCAACTGATACGCCTGCATAAATTTGGCATAAATGGCTTTTACACCACCCAGCATTTTGGCTAGCCAGTGTTGGAGATGGAAGAGAGAAGCAGGCCCTGACTGGTAGGTGGATGGTGGGATCCAGTACCTAAAAACTGAATTTAGATTCACTGAATCTTCTTTTGATTGCCTGAATTTCCTCCTGGATGGCTCTTGTCTTTCAGAAGCACCAGGCCAACAGGCTGTCCCCAGACTCTCGGCAAGAATGACCCACTGAGATAAAGAGGAAACTAGGAAGTAATTAGTGACCAGAACAAATGACCAAGCACTGCAATGGAGTCTCCAGCTTGTGAGTGGATGTTTTTCCAAGTGATATTATCCAATCCAAACAGACTTTAATCCACAAACATCCACCAGACTGGATGAAACAGCAAGGCAGATTAGACCAGCACAGTTGTCCCTTTGGCTTTTTGATCTGTGACTCTACCTAGATCCCACAGTTTCTTTCTTCACAACAAGTAGCACCAAATTAGCACAGAGATACAAATTTCCTTCTGCAAGAACCATTTAAAAAGTACAAATCTTCCAAAAATGTATGTATCCATGCCTAGCATTTCAAAATGCAGATATCTGATGGCTTCCACAGCCCAAATAAGGCATTTTGGCTGTCTGCAGTAAAAGATATGTGAAATCAGATCCAAAATAGCCATACTGCTCCATGGGGAGTTGTCAGGAGGAAATATCTGGCAACAAGGAGAGGCTCGAGACCCTCCTCTGGGATCCAGGAGACATCAGCTCAGAAGCCATATCTCCCATCTGGACTCAGAGAACCGCATGCCCATTTTCTAGCCAAGAGAAAGTGGATGTGGGTTCACAAATTTGGGTTCAAAAGATGGCAGATAGTGATTATATAAATGAGACAGCTTGGAGTTTATGAAGCATGAAGACCTGGCTTTGTTTTCCTCCTCAGCCTGAACATCTCCTGCCTTCCTCAGAATATTGTAGTCACGGTCTGCAGCCCAGTCATGCTGAGGGCACTCACTATTCATCCATGGAATCTACCTTCAGGTAGGACAGAAAGCCATTGTCTCTGATCACAGCCAAGCATTAATACTTGAGAAGAAAGCTCTGGAAGCCCGGTGGTGGACACATCCAGTGCTCTCACATTCTTGCATCACTCATGAAATGACACGCCACCTCTTTTTATGTTGGTCCCTGCCAGTTTGGGATGTGCCTGATGTTGGTGGGTGCTGGTGATGATGGCATCCCACCACTTGATGCAAGTAGAGCTGATAGGAGAGCAGATGTGAGTTGGTACAAGTGTTTTGTGTCAAACAGGATCACCAGCCTGCACCAGATGAAAATGTGCCCTTAGGCTTTGATACCGATGGGCATGGACCAACCCAGAGCCAAGCAAGTTGACTCCTCCAGTTCAGTCTCAGCACAAACCAAAACAGCGGTGTGGCTCTCACCGAGGAACAGGCTGACCCAAACCCCTGCAAGTTGCACAGCTCTCAAAAAGACTGCTGCTAAATCCAAACTGTGAAATTGGGACTTGGCCCTACACCAAGCCAATGTCTTGGTTGAACTGGAAAAATAGCCCCCACAAAGTAGACACTGAGAAATGAGTCGTCTGCTCCCTTCCTACAGAAACCTTTTCCAGGGTCTCAGTCAAGTCCCCCAACTTTTCAACACTTGGTATAAAATAATATATATATATATATATATATAAAGAGGAGGAAGAAGAAAAGAGTAGGGTTCAAAAATACAAAAGACTTTTATGGATGACACACAGGAATATTTCCTTTGCTGGAAGGGATGGATTTCTAGCAACCATTTCTCTTTAAAATTCAGCCCTCGTGTATTTTTTCTTCTCCCTTCCCCAACCTCCCCTTGCTCATCAAGAAAAATTTAGAAATCCATGAAAGTTAAATTTGAAGTTGCAGTACGAGACCTGTTACGCAGCCAGCTCCCTCTCAAGAGAAACACACACAAAAGGAAGCCATGGGAATTCCTCTGGAAATCCAGGGGCTCTGGTGCTGTGCCTTCACTGGGGATGCAAAGATTCAGCCAAACTAAGGTACATCACCCACACATTTTTCTAATGTGCCTGGAAGAGGTTGCAGGGGTTGCTTTAAACAGTTTCAAATTCAGAAGTGAGACACAAGGTCTGGTGAAAAGGATTGCTATTTTTAATGCCCAGAGTTTTCTTGTGCGATTCCAGCTCTCTAAGACCCTAAGACCTTTAAATTCCATCTAGTGTCTATCACATGCCATTGAATTGGCATGTTTGCAAATTGCATGCAGTGAGATCCTTCCATACCAGCAGCTCTGTCTCAGATTCCCCACCATCCCTGCCAAACTAGTATTGCCTGCACATTTTTTTCATCTTTTCATTGAGTTCTGCGTGTCAGCCAACACATTCTTTAGAACAGGCTTCAGTAGGCATGGTAACTGGTTCCTGGTTGCAAGCTGCCTTATGCATTCGCTCCTGCTTCTTTCTGGATAATTTCCCCCCCTCCTTCTTCTTAGGTGAGGACTTAAACGTGTTTAGCGTTATCCGTTCCATCTGTTGTGTTTGAGATAAATAGCTGAGATATAATAAAAAGTCCTAATTGAGGTAGTGATGCGGTGAATAAGCAAAGCTTGTTCATCGGGACTGTGAATCTGGACTGTTGATAGCTGCAGGTACCTCGGGGCTGCTCAGCCTGACTGCTATGTTGACTTTGTCTAATTGCAGGGGAGGAGCTAGGAAAGCAGTGAAGGGCAGTGGCACACACAGCAGGAGAGCTGAAAAATACTGGCATGGCCACGCGGAGCGAAACAAACTGACTGACAAAGCTCCTGGCGTATTATTAAAAAATCTGGCAAAATGCTCATCTCTTGACAAAACATGTAGAAAGACTAGTAATGCATAACTTCATCCCGCGTTGGATTTTAACATGGCTAATGCCAAGTTGTCTGTCAAAATTAATAGGGCATTGCTTTTTCTTATAGAAGAGGGGGGGAAAAAAGAGAGAGATCGCGCATACATTTTATTCATTTATTCATCTCTAACAAAAATGATGTATCTGCTAAAAATTTATTTAGGGATGGCTTTGGTAGATGCTAATGTTAATTCTGGAAAAGCAATACTCGAGCAGTGACGCTAGCTTATACTTACTGGGGTTAACGGATAAAACCTCCCAGTAATAACAGGAAAAAAAGAAGTCTGCTATCATCTCAAGCTGCAGCATGGGGAAGTTTCAGCCCAGAAACGCTGTTATCCATACACATCTCTGCCCAGATCCCTGCTTTTTGCTTTTCCGATTACGCTTTAAAATATGCCGCTTTGGTAGAACCGCATTGAAATTTATGGGCTTTCGTGGGCACTAATCCAAAAAACAGATTTGTTTGCTATCCGCCCTAGTTAAACTTTGTTAAACTGCTTTAGTGATTGCATGAGATTTTGACTCCCTTGCTTAAAGTACTGATACCTGACACCTGGGCTTTGAGATTACATCTCCTGGAATCTTCCAGGATAAATGACTGATCTCATCCAAACATCAGCTCCGGTTACTAAAATTCCCACCCATCTACAAAATACGAGTTTAACCTGTGTTGCTTTGCTATCTGGCATTTGGCTATTTGGCCTGATTTTGCATCCCGAATATTACTGAAGACTCTCCCTTTCTGTTCATAACTCACATGTGTCACTAGCCACATCATCCTGTGCTTCTGGCTCAAAGCACCCAGAGCTACAATGAGTGCACAGACCACTGTGACGGGACAGGAGGCAGTGATTTCAAACTAAGACAGGGGAGATTTAGATTGGATATAAGGAAAATGTTCTTTATGATAAGGGTGTTGAGGTACTGGCACAGGTTGCCCAGGGAGGCAGTGGATATCTCATCACTGGGGACACCCAAGGTCAGGCTGGATGGGCTCTGAGCACCTGATGGAGCTGTGGGCATCCCTGTTCTTTGCAGGGGAGTGGGACCAGATGGCCTTTAAGGGTCCATTCCAATGCAAACAATACCATGATTCTATGGAACCAAAGAAATGAGAGGTTTGCTGTGATTTTAAATGAAGACACAGCTGGCTCCCCTTCTGATTGAAGGGATTTCTGCATAGCCCGCGTCCTATATTATAAGATGTTACTGAAAATAGCCTGGTGCATCTGGACAATTCCAGGAGAGGCAAAAGTCAGGGAGTCATTTTCTTGTCACACCCATCTAAAGAAAAGACATTCCATGGCCTGAGAACATGCTGATACAAGTGATTATGAATTTCCTTTCTTTTTTTAATTGTAGGCTTTCTACTGCCAAATTATGGGGGACTCTGGTCAGTGATGCATTTGTGGGCTTTGTACCACAAAGTTGCTTTGTACCACTACCCTTATCTGGCAAGTACTGAATATTTTGTTATGTTAGCAAGGTCTTATCTTTTCCCAAGAAATTCACTAAGTGTTTCTGATCCATCCTCACAGCAGGGATAGAGAATACATTTGAAAGAACAACTATTTTCAACAGGTAAGGAAAAAAGTCCTTCATGCACCCACCTCCGGGAGCCAGCAGCAATGCAGTCCTTGGTGCATGACAAAGCATTTGTGTGGTTCAAATGGGCAAGCTACACCTTACAGATGCTCGGAGGCATCCCATTCAGCATTTTAAATGACCCTTCCCAAGTTGGGGGCTCACTGTGGTTGAGTGTCTGTGTGTCACCCCCGGAGCAGTGCAAGCAAACATTGATGCTCAATGGTGGGGGGGAAAGGATCGTGCAAACATTCTTCAAAGGCTGATGGAATAAACATGTAAATACAAGATGGGCTGATTTCCTACTGTTCATGTTTGCTCACTGTGAACATTTGGTTCACTTGGCTTTCCTCATTATTTCAGCTGGGGAAAGTCACTATATGAATTAATAGCAGATTTCCCCGCTGAAAATAAATGTTTACCAGTTGTTTGGTTTTATTTTTTTCCTTTTGGCAGAGACTGGGTTTTTTTGTCTGACTGCCTCCTTTTTGGCCTGCACATCCCTGAGGTGTGTAATTAAAGTGAGGGAATTTGCGCATAGTGCTTTAGGGGCTTAATGAATAGAAAACACAGGATATTTCATTGATTTGGTGCACACGATATTGTCAGAGTGCACATTTCCTTTGTAAATGGCAAAGAGACAGCCATAATAACATACCTGCAAACAGAATATTTTCAAACAAATGAAAATAAAAGAACTGTATCTGTAATCAAATTCTGATATAAAATGCATTCAAAAGAGCTATTTAGATTAAAGCAGAAAAGGCAAGATCTTCAGCATGGTTCACAAGTAACAATTGTCTGCTGGAATAATGCGCTGTGAGCTGGGGCATGTAGGAGGAGGGCATATAAGAAAATAAGTTCCTCATTCCTGGAGAGGTTCTCTATAAACATGTCATGGTGATCAAGTTGGTGCAGATGCGTTTTGTCCCTACAAATATGGTTATACATGTTACTGACCCAAGGGGTGGTTCCCTTGGACCCAGTGGAGAGGTGCAGTGGGAGAAAAAGAAGTGCAGACTACATCAAAGGGTTGGACTCAATGATGTTAGGGGTCTTTTCCAACCTTATTGATTCTATGATTCCATGAATAGCCTTCTATCTGTCCCAGCTCAACTCAACACAACTCAGCTTAAGCTCCACCAGATGACAAAGCACATGAATCTATTTCCCATCAGTCCCTCTCCTGTGTCCAAACGCAGCACCATTTCAGACATCAAGGAAGAAAACAACTGAAGAAGCCCATCTGTACCTCCTGGGTACCATATACATCCTATAAGTTATTTGTGTAATCTATGAATAGCAGGAGCCTGGCCAGGACTCCCTGCACTGTGCAAGTGTGAAATAGCCAATAACCACAGTGCACAGAGTAAAAGAGGTTCACCAATCCCCCGTTCAGCAGAGCTTTGTGCACGGACTGAAGGCCCAAGGCAAAAGCTGATGCTGTGATCCTCTGCTTAACAGATGGATGGTGACATGCTGGAACAGATTATCTGGTGAGATGGTGCAATTTCCAGCGCTGGAGGTCTCTGAGGTACCTTCCAGCCCTATTGCTCAATGAATCTATAATTCATCATTTCGTGAGTGAGACAAGACACTCCCTCAACTCTCAAAACAGCATGCAAAGGACAAATTGCTCTTTTTGTATCTCTTCCCACTAAGCAGAAGGGAAAATAAGACATGGGGTGGGAATGCAGAGAGTAAGGAGAGATTCAGCATCTCCCCCCAGCTCTATTCAGTCCATGGTATAAAGCATTGTACGTGCTTATTCATATCCAAAAGCACACATGAAAAAATAATTTTTCTCGTCTTTCCTTTGACCCTTCTGATATCTTCTTCACAGCAGAAGATTAAGTTCAATTTCAAGAATCCATTGGAGAAGAAATGCATGTAGAATTGAAAAAGAAGCATTTTGTCATTAAAAGAAGATATCCCAGGGCGTGTTAGGGGATACCAGCAGAGAGAGGCTGTTTTCCTGGGACCTCAGACCTCATCCTCGCTGAATTTCCAGCTCTGTCTGGCACGCTTGGAAAAATAATAAGAAAAAAAGCAGCTAATTCAAACAGTTTATTTCAGGTCAGTATGATTATTACAATACAGTTCTACAACAGGCAGGACGATGGGACTGGGGCTGTGAATTATCTGAACTTCAGGCTATTTATTCTTACTGTGAGTGGCTTTCCTGATCTTCTTTCATTCTCACTCCACCAATATGCTTAATAATTTAACAGTAGGTCGAATGTTACCTAGACTCAAAGCAGTAGCAGGGTCCACTTAAAAAAAGTGTTATTTGTAAACTGTTAAATAAAATAAACAATTCATGCATTGATGTCTCACCCTACTATCTTCTGGAAGGACAGAAGCAATATTGCAGTATATCATAGAATCATTAGAATGGTCTGGGTTGGAAGGGACCTGTAAGATCATCTAGTTCCAGCCCCCATGATGTAGGCAGGGATACCTCCCTCTAGACCAAGTTGCTCAAAGCCTTTTGAATATATCCTAGTAGCTTTCTGTGGACTTTCATCTCTGTCTCACAACCATATCTAGTACTGTGAGTGATAGCCTGCTCAGCAGAACCACAAAGTCCTACCACATTCAAAGCAAGGTCAGCCTTGTGGGGCTTCCTGCACTGCAACACACACTAATCACTCACTTGCCAAAGGACATGATTTCAAAGAATCATGCAGGTTGGAAAAGTCCACTAAGATCCCCAAGTCCAACCCTAACCCATCCCCACCATGCCCACTGACCATGTCCCTCAGCACCACATCTCCACCATTCTTGAACACCTCCAGGGATGCGACTTTGTGTCATGAGGTTAGTATATTTGATATCATCTGATGGATTGCCTATTTAATTTAAAGAGTATGAGAAGAGCACTCAAAGAGCAGCAGTCCAAACACAGTATCGCATGTGTAGAGCTGGGAAGAAGTGCTTTTAGCCACATTTACTCTCGCTAGCTGTGCCCATTGGCCATACAGCAATGTTTGTAGAATGTGAGGACTGCTTAATGAAGGCAGATTCATCTTGTGCCACAAGGATGGGGTTAGCAATGCTCTTCAACAGTCAGTGCACACAGAAACTTTGCCATTTATCTATAATGGCTTTGTGACTTTCGCTGATCTTAGAACAACAAAGCATTTTAATCGTACAGACCTTGACCTTTTGGTCAAGTGGAACGTTTGTTATTTAATTTCTTTACTTTTCATACAACATGTTATATCCGCCTTGTAAAGTAGCTCAGGAGACTGCTCAGCAGAGAAATGCTTGTTTTGTGGTAAGCCACATCCTACATGGCTTTGCTGGCTGAATTCAGTGTGACCCATCCCACTTGGTTTTTTCATCCAGCGGGTACACACAGGTATCTCTACATCCTCTAGGAAGTCAGCCGAAAAGAATGGACATGTCCAAAGGATAATTCAGTCTATGTAAGGTCTGATATGCATCTTAGAGACACGTCTTTCTCTGGTATCTGATTTGAATCACTAATGCACACCTGTGTACAGAAATTGGCCTTCAAGATTCAAGTGTCCCATGTTCTCATGTCAGAAGTTGTGATCACTTTTGATCCAGGTAGATAGGACAGATATAGGCTAAGGATCCTAACTGCACCATCCCACCTCAAGTCCCATGCTGCATTTGAGGTTCACCATCATGCACACACAAACAAAATAAATCTTTCATATTTGCTGATCCTTTCCAAATAGCATATTCCTATGTTTGCCTATCCACTGGTCTGAAGAGCTGACAATCACAACTATGTGGACACAATTACATGAAAACAGCAGTAGCAGCTCTGATGGAAGCATGATCACAGCACTGGTGGACATGAAGCTCTAATGACAACGGAGTACTGAAATTCTCATTCAAAGCTTAGTTACGGAATCACTGAATGGCTTGGATTGGAAGGGATCTCAAAGATCTCTCAATTCCGTGGGCAGGACTGACACCATTAACCAGGCACTAGATCAAGTTGCCCAGGGCCTCACCCAACCTGGCTTTGCACACCTTTCCAAATGAACCTCTGCTGGCCCACAGTGGTATTAAATCTCTTTCATACTCTAGCATCAGGACATCTGACTATGGGGAGAGGAGAAAAGGAACATTCATTGTGGTGGCCACCAAAAAACGGATTAGGCATGAGTACATAGCATCTCTTTTCTAACACTACCAAAACTGTTCTATTCATGTACTCATATACAACTTAGAAAATAGTTATTTCTAGCTCACCTTGACTCCACAAAGAAATACCAGATACTCTTCATAGAAATCTTAAAGGTTGGAATAGACCACTAAGATAATCTAGTCCAACCACCAACCCATCACCAGAAAGCCAATGAGAATAAAGTCTTCATGCCCCCCATTCACTCACAGGTGCTACTGGGCAGCAGAGTGGGCAGACATCCTGAACTCCTTTCCAGCCCTGCCTTCCACGTGTTCATAAGAGAACCCATAAATACACATAAGGCAGAAGTTTGCACTCTTCTCTCTCTTCCCCCTCAGGTTTGCACTGCATAACTTGCTCCAAGCAGCAAGAACCACTCCTGGTGGGAAGCCTCCCCGTCTTGGCTGCGGCCAAGAAGTGGGAATTTAAAGGCAGCATGACTCAAGACTCACAGAAACCAGCTGCTCCTCAACTTTCAGCCTCTCCCTCTTCCCCCCCTCCCTTTTCCCAAGGCTCTCATTGCAAGCTGGTCATGTTCCTGCATACCGCAGGTCACTGTCTTCCCACAGCCCCCGGAGCCGCAACCTGCTGCGGCCGCAGTGCCAGGGCAGCGCATTCCCTCCAAGCGAGAGCTCTTTGTGCCTTGCAGTTGATTTTTTAACGTTTTCCTAAAGCAACCAGGCTTGACACATTCTCATTTCGCCATCCCGACGGAGGCCTCCAGTTCTATAAGCATCAAACTTAAATTCACCGAGCATCGGATTTTTTCCCTATTGCTCTTTCCGAGGCGGTGGTGAGGAATTGGGAAGCGTTGCAGCTACATTTTGAAAACGAACTAGTGAGCAGACACTGCCAAATTTCAGCCCACAGCACATTCTTACAACCGAGCTGTAACCCTTCAACACAGAGACTGCTAACATATGGTTGTGTCAGTGGGAGCTTCTGTAATGCAATTTATTGTTGTGTAGGCTCTTTCAAGCTAGTACACATGAAAGGTAAAGGGAACATTTACTCTTCGATGGGAGTTTAATCTTAGATTTACCCCATTTGAAACAAAACTGTCATTTGCATCTCTAATACATAGGCAATCACCTGTAAAGAGTGCTTGTGAATTGAGACATTTCTGTCATCATGCCCTTTGTCTCTGATTGGGGCTTTTGCCTAAGAAAAAGCAGCAGAATTCATTCCTCTGGTAGACAAAATACACTGATATCGCTAGAAAACAGTGAGAAATAAAGGAGAGGGCTCTCATGAAGTGGAACAGATATTCACAGCTAACATGAGGCTTGCGCTACGTTCATTCTGCTGCATGCATATATAATATATAATTTAATTCCTGCACGCTTTGCCTTCCGTGCCCTTTTTATATCTAAGCGTTACAGTGTATGGTTAAGGCTTCAAACAGAAGTAATCTCCTGTTGAAGTGAAAGTGCTTGATCTTGCACAAGCAATAAAAGATAAAGCTACTCCACACGAGAGTAAGGTGCACATGCAATTCAACCTCCTCTCCACAGCTTAAGCAAAGGAATATTCAGCAATGCGTGATCTTTTTGTGGGTCCCGCTGCAGCTAAATCCCATTGGCATGATGAGCTCTAACAACACAAAGCACTTCTTCTAAAGAAGGGTGGCTAGAAAGATCTGAGGTTGAGGATGTTTCAAAATGAGTTACCTTACTTGATTTGAGATGGCTCTATCAAGATGACAAGTACTGTGCCCCACATCACGTATCACTGAATCATTCAGGTTGGAAAAGACCTCCAAGATCCCCAAAGCCAACCCCAGCCCACCCCACCATGCCCACTGACCACATCCCTCAGTGCCACATCTCCATGGCTCTGTAACACCTCCAGGGATGGTGACTCCAAACTGCATCCAATCTGGGCAACTCCTAGCATCAAGCCTGGCTGGAGAATTAGGAATATCCCTGTATGAGAAGGATGGATAACTCAACACTTCCTTTTTTCTCCTCCTCTTTTCTTTTTCCTCTCATATAATTTCCAGATCTGAAGGCTGGAAGCACCGTATCACTGGGCAGACAATACTTCAAGAATGTGACCCCATGCTTTGACCTACTGCTGTCTTCAGTTGAATTGCTTGGTCTGAAACCATGACACACATACCTAAAATATATCAATTGGTACATCAACTTGCCATTTCAGACAGGCTAGTACACTGAAATATAGCTCAGATATTTGTCTGTGTATGTATTTGAACTAGGCCGTGTAGAAGCACATATACTACAGATAAAAGCATAGCAAAGAGGGGGAAAACGGATAAATTATAATAACTTAAAGAAATGGAGATGGTCCTATTTTCTTTCAGTGATATGATGAGTCAGACACCTACCAATCACCTTTACATAACATCAGTGCTTATTTTCAGAAGTCATTCTTTTAGTAGAAATTCTTATCTGACTTGTATAACAAGTTTCTCTGAGTGGCTACTCAATACCAAACATGCAGGTCACCCATTTCAGCTTCTATACATAAAGGACTATTTGCAAACTATTGCTTCTACAATACACCTAATCTTCTCCAGCTAACATCATGAGATATTAAAAACTGCCCTTTTTCCAACAGTATATTTTGCTATTCCCTGACTTGACTACCAAGTACTGAGTGCCCTGGTTACTATAAAAGTCATGCACACATGTCTTCTGCCAGCATGGTGTCATGTCTTCTGTCAGTCTGTTATTTAGTACTCAGTGTTCCTATTATCTTCAAACTGGCTCTGGATTTGTTCCAAAGATTGCAATGTTATTCATGAAAACTTTGGTGGAGGGCTTGGGCAATAGATTGAAACAATTGAGAGTTAGGGGGTGGGGGGAGATACAGGGATTGGTCTTTTGGAGGGAGAAGACACAGGGGGTTCGTATCTATATGTGCCAATTATCAATCTGAGGGTCCGTGTTCATCTGTCTGGATAAAAAGAGTTCTACATGGTGAAGAAAATGGGAAGCACTGATATATGGAAAAAGGGAATTTGCTCTTCTATACAGGAATCACCATGTGAACTCCCAGTCAGGTTAAGCCCCTTCTCTGCCTTGGTTATTTGCCAACATATTACCATCCCTGCTTTTCCAAACAAACAAACAGAGCAGAAACCTGAAGCATCTTCCTATCAGGCTTCAAGATGAGACATTAGCAAAACTTTCACAAATGATCATTTTCTCAGAGCTAATTTGGCTACTTCTTTGTCTCCCCAAATCCTGTCACTCTAAATCAATGTAAGAGCTACCCTCCCTGGACTGCTCAGTTTTACTATTACCAGAATTATTCAAGCATATTAGCAGTGTTCTAGCCAAGAATACCTTGTGGTCTGGTGTAAAGTCTTGTTTTCCTTGATTAAACCTCCATTTCTCATATTTGTTAGAACAAACAAGCAGTTGAACATTTTATTAGAGAGAGAATGATTTATTTTTGTTAGCTAATATATTTGCTCCATGTCAGGGCCTCGGGGGATGAATATTTTATTTCCTTGACAGCCCTAAAGGGACAGCACTTATAGAGTCTGATCTCAGACTGTTCTTGCAAGCGGCATTTTACAGTGCAGAGGCAGTTTTTTAGATGTTAAAAAACTCCTGTTCTTGGGGGAAAATAAGAGAATAAATAAAAAGAACACAAAACATAACATTATTTTCACCCTTATTACTTAGGTATTGCAGTTCTGGCATTTGGCTGCTTGGGTTCGGAATCACCTTTTTCCACAGATAATCAGCGTTGTCAGTACAGTAGTAAAACTAGAGAGACATGCATATGTGCTTGCCTTGGAGAATTAGGACAATAGGCTACACATCAGCTGGGGAACTGTTGCGAGGGTTGATCTGGCACAGGTTGCCCAGAGAGGTGGTGATGCCCCATCCTGGAGACACCCAAGGTCAGGCTGGATGGGGCTCTGAGCACCTGGAGGAGCTGTGGGTGTCCCTGCTCACTGCAGGAAAGTGGGACCAGATGGCCTTTAAGGGTCCTTTCCAATTTGAACTGTCCTGTGATTCTATTATCTACATGGTGTAAAGATGGGTAAGAGCACTTGGCCCACACTCATGCAGGCTGCAGGACAAGTGTTATGGAAAAGGTGGTGAGTAGGAGAGAGAATGGCTTAGGAGTGAGAACCTGTCAAAAGCATCTATCCCCCACCTGAATCTTGTTTCCTTTGATCCAGGCCCATAGCATGAAGTGAAGGGACACCATGGAGCCAGCACATCATGCATGCGGATGCTCTTACCCTGCTTGCACAGCCTGTGTTAGCTCTCAACTCCTCACTCCCAACCAAGGCCCAACATTTTCTTCAAAACAGATCATCTGGATGCCTGTTTCAATGGGACCAATAGTTTATCTCAGCCAGAGCAGCCCAGGCTTTGACTCATTCACTACTTTGTGTAGTTGCAGTGGAAGAATAAAGTGAATTAGAACATAGTGTGTTGATATTGATGCCATATTACATTTTCAATGAGATCAGACTCCTGCTGAGCTGGGTGTGACACACACATGCAGCATAGGAGTCAGTGCACGCTATGGGAAGGGGAAGCCTAAAGAGTAACAAATCAAAGCACACAAAGAATAGAAGGGAATTGTACCCAGGGCCACACAAAGGTTCATTAGCAAAAGAAAACCCATCATTTTATGCTTTCTCTGCTAAAGAACACAGAATCACTCCATGAACCAAGATCATGTGGAAAAGAAAGCTGTTAAAAAGGATATAAAAAGGGAACCTGTTGAGGCTAAACCAGCATGTTTGTTCTTGCACTCTGTGCCATGAATCCAACTAGGGAGCACATGGGCAGTGTAACTTCAGCGATGACCCAGCACAAGGAGGCATAATGTAATCCCAAACCCCTCTAAACTCTGTGTGTACATCCATCAGCTGCCTGCTATCTCTGAAATCAGACCTGGAATCAAAATTCACAGCTTCTGCTTGTCTTTTCTTCCCAGGAATGATACTATAAGGGTAGAGGCAGTGTATTTAACAAAGCTGTTATGCAGTTTACTGATTGTGATTATTCATGGCAAATGCTTTGAAGTAACAGCTTAGTGCAGAGTGACAGTAAACAAGATATAGAGATATACCTAGATGAGAAGAAAAATAAATGGCAATTAGAATTTATATTCTAGGTGTTGGAAACATCACTGAGACCTCAATCTCCAGCAGTGACACTGCATTCATATTGTTATATCCCTGCAAGATCTCCAGAATGAATTATAAATATCAATTAGACATCACTAAATGACACATGAATATTAGCCTAGTTGCACATAGCTGGAGCAACAGAAGAATGAAGAGATGGAGAGCCCTGTGTAGACCTCCAATTCTAATACTTATGATTGACCTGAGCACTAAAGTAGCCTCTAAGATCCACAGTTAGCAATTCAGACCAGCTCTTGACTTCCAACACACTGAATGTAGAGGAGCTGTGGACTGTATTCACACAGGCCACTATAAGACTATTATTTACATAGTCACCTCACCTTCCCATTAGCTGCACTGGGAACTAAGGACTGCCAATCCTGGATTACATGAGGTTTAATTGTTCCTCATAGTTTCATATAACATACAACCGTGTCCATAAGTGCATGTACTTATGGAATACCTGAGTCCAGGGGTACTTCTGAGTATTATGGGTCACCTGAGTCCAGCTGGGCACAAAATGAAGAACAGTCAGTAGAACTGCAGTGTTCTCTTTTCTACTCTCTTGCTGCTCTTACCCACACTGGTTGCAAACCTGCTTACCACCAGTTTTTAATAGTCAGGACAATGATTGTACACACTTTAAGTTTCTGACTTCCATAGATCTCGCTTCTTGGGCCCAAGACACACAGGTTATAATAGGGGAAGCCTCTGGGTGAAAGTAGAGCAACTTCACTGCTTTCAGTAGCAGAGGTTGTGTAGAGACCATGAAGGGTGTCTATGCAAACTGAAAGGTTAATAAATTATAAATTTATTCTTCTATAAATTGCCTTTTCCTGTAAAAAATCAGAGGAGAACAAGGAAGTGGTCAGCATGACAAAGCCAATGGGGGCTCATTCTTAGCATCACGGTGAGTGACATCCTGTAAAATACTGTAGATCTAAGACTCATCCCAGTATTAACTTTCACAATGATATTTCCTCCTGAGCGATCTTGCATCTGTAGTCTGCAAAATGCCACTGTTCCAAGGGGCAAACCAAAGAATTACGACTTATCATGACTACTATATGCAGAACATTGCTCTCTTTTTTCCCCTTTTGTTCCTACCTAATTCTATTTTTGAGAAAAATTATTAAAACTAATTGCATTATTTAATCCCATCACATAAAATCCTCCAGTGTTTCATTAATCAATGTAATCAAGCCAATCAAAATAGATAAAGGAGATCTTTTAGCAGGCTTTGATGAGATTTTATCAAAATCTCAGTGCATATTGTAAAGCCTTAGCATCCTCAGAAGCAAACTAACTGTGGAATGTGGAAGCTTTGTCAAGCAGGCACTAACAAAGCAGATGATGCTTGGACCATTTTAAGAGGCTCTTCATATTAAAGTAATAACAGCAGCGTTTTTGTGTTTTATATATATATATAATATGAAAGCAAATGGAAGTTGCGTTCATTTTATGTACAGGGAGAGATTGCTATGTAAGCAATCACATTTGTAAATAATGAAGAAGATACATGTCTGTGAGTCAGCAGACCATAAAGCCCGAATGCTATAAGGAAAATGCAGTGGGTAATGCAAAGGTTATATCAGAACAGCTGTAAGTGAAGAGCCTTATTAAAAGCACAAACCATTTCCTTTTAAATGTAGTGCTCTTACTCCACACCCGAATCATAAATAAATATGAATCAATAGGCTGTGCCCTGCACACAACACTTGTGCTTCTCCTTCCTTCTTCAGGTCACAGCTCCATGTTTTTGCCTTGGCTGACCAGGAATATGAGCTATTTAAACACCACCACAAAAATAGTGATGTAAAGGGTGATAAGGTAATATGGTATCATAAAGCCAGGAAATGTGTATAGTAGTTTCTCCCTTGACTCTCTTTGCCCAGAGAGGCTGTGGATGCCCCATCCCTGCAGGCATTCAAGGCCAGGCTGGATGTGGCTCTGGGCATCCTGGTGTGGTGGTTGGTGACCCTGCACACAGCAGGGGGTTGAAACTGGGTGATCATTGTGGTCTTCTTCAACCCAGACCATTCTATGATTCAGTCCAACATGGAACAGTAGACCTCAGAATCATGGAACAGACCATTAGGAGCCAAAGCAACCAGCCCAGCAATTAGCACTCACATCACCTGCAAAGCAGAGAGCTGAAAATTGAGTGTTGCCATCATCTTTTACAGCCACCCCTATGCTTGTTCCATATGAACACTGGAAGTTTTGCCATTTCTTCCATTTTGAAGACTCTGGAACTCTGAGCTGGAGCTGTGCCCTCCCTCCCTTCTCGCATGGAGATAAGCTACAGGTAGAGGTCAGCCCTGGCCATTTTTGCAATGAGCTCAGCACTTCAAAAGCCTCTATTAGAGCTTAAGAACGTCAGGAATAAAATCCAGCAGGAATAATGAAGGAGGAGAATCTCAGATTTTATTTAAAATCGAGCAACATGGCACTGCTTGATTGCTTAGCAAACTGCTGGATGGAGTGTGTAGGTAGCAGCCCAACAGCAGCAAAATCTGATGAATGCTGTAATTTTGCCTTATGTTGTACTTTCATTTCAATTCTGTGTTGCAAATGCTTTTGAATGGAAATAAGCACACTTTGTTGTTTTTTTTCCCCTCTTGTTTTTCTTCCCTGTGTTTATCCACACACCCAACAAACACAGCTCAATTTTAAAATAAAATCAAGGCTAAAGAAGGGACAATGTGTTTGCCATAGAAGTAGCTGAGCTCACCACAGTCTCTACAAACCAGTATGGGAGGCCATGGGGGAATGGCTGTGTGCACCTCCAGACTGGTTCAGCCCTCTTTAATGGCAAAAGCATCACTGTACTCTCCAATGATTATTGCTGTTCATGGAATCATAGAATGGCTGGAGTTGGAAGGGACCTTTAAAGGCCTTCTGGTACAACTCCCCTGCAATGAGCAGGGACATCTACAGATCAGACAGATATTCAGAAACTAGTCTAGCCAGAGACGGGACATGGTATGCCCAATGCACTCACTTAAAAATGAAGCTAGTGTTTTGCTTTAAGAGGCTGTTATGTTTACTCTTGAACTCAAACTTATCCTACAGACCCCATCTGGAATCCCCATGGTACCAAAAAGTCACTTCACGTTATTTGAAGTGTTCTGGTTACAGATGTGCAAGGTTAAAGAGTTCTCAAAATCTCTTCTGGCAAGTTAAGGCAAAAATATTCTCAGGAAAATTCAGAATAGTTCCAATGAATGAATGGCACAACATCAGCAGAAGTTCTGGCTGGTTCCTTGCAGACATCACAATTAACTAAACTAGAATTAGTTTATTGTCTTAGAATCATCAGATCACTGAGGTTACAAAAGACCTCCAAGATGATCCAATCCAGCCATCCACCTACCATCAGTATTTCCTACTAACCCATGTCCCTCAGTACAACAACTAAACAATCATTAAACACATCCAGGTGTGGTGATTCCACCACCTACTTGGGCAGCCCATTCCTGTGCCTGACCACTCTTACAGAGAAAAAAGCTTCCTAATATCCAACCTGAGATCTTATCTATTTAATGGATAGAGATAGTCATCATCTTATTGCTGTCATCAGAAGTAAAAGATCCATTTCATTACAATATTCAGCTGTTAAAGAACAAATGCAGAGACCTGAGGGCCATGGGTGAGGGTTTCTCACTGTCACATCTTTATCACACTTCATTTACTCTATCTGAATGTTTATTATTCTGGTTCTAAGACACTTTACTGAATCCAGCTATCAGAAGCTGTGCTTGATTTTTTTCTGTTTACACCTTTATGGCTTGTCTAAGAGTCACTTTGCCCTTTTCTCAAGTATGTTTTCCTTACGTACACCACAATGAGAGCAAATAAGTCCATATGCCAACACCCAACTGGGAGTCCCCACTTGCTGGTTCTTCCCCATGGGCTGTGCTACAAATCTAGACATTTTCATTTCACCGTGCACACACTATGCACACCCACACAGCACAGCTCTCATCTGTGCATAGTGACAGCCATAAAAGATGTTTCTAAAGAATCTGAGGCTCAGAATGGTATGCGAGCAAAACCCACCTGACATTTAACATTGGTTTGTTTTAAGAACAGACAACCCATTGAATGATTTGCTGATTTCTCTTTTTTGCACGTGATTGGTTTCAACTGGGAAAGGTGGTAGTGATTTCCAGAGCACCAGGATGGGTGCATTTCAGTGCCAGCATCTGAGATTGCTCTGAGCTGTTGAGGTCCCATTCTGTTCCCTCCCCAGTTCAGCATCTCACCAGTGAAATGATTACAGCAGAAATGCACATCGTGCAATTAAAAAAAAAAAAAAAAAAGCATATAAGCATAATGCAAACCTGCTCATATTAAAGCAATTAAGGAATTAAGGGATGTCTCAGCATGTGAGGAAGACTGAGTGATTATTTCTGGAGAGACAGTCAGTGTATTGGAAAGCGGAGTATGGCACCATCCGAAACCACACATGGAAGTGGGTGAAATACAGTAAATAAAAATCTTAATTCATTTGGATGTTCTTTTGATGGATGGATTTTTGTTCATTTGTTTGTTTTTGTTATATATACCAGTATTCTTTCTTTTACTTTTCTACCCATGCTGGTTAGGGATGTGCTTAGTGGACATGGTGGGAATGGGTTGGGGTTGGACATTTTGAACTTAGAGGTCTTTTCCAACCTTAATGATTCCATGATTCTAAATTACAGATTTATGTTCCATCTTTGGGTAGAATTTTCAAAAAACAGAGGAAAAGGATGTTTAAGGGAATTAAATAATGTGAAAAGATTGTGTCAGATTCAAAATCAGATTTCCAAATATTTTAATGTTAGCTGTAAATCCTTAAATAATAGCAATAATAATCTGCTTTCAGTTACGTATTACCCTTGTTTATCCTGACTCTTCTCTGCTTCAGAGAGAAGAGAGAACACATCTTCCATCCAACACTCATGCATGGTATGTAAGGTTCTCAAGACACTGGAGAAGGAGTTAGGATTAGTGCATTGACACCAGCTGGACATCTCACTTCTGTGTCAACTCAAGAGAAAGAAAGCTGGGAGCCCAGCTCTAGAATAGATGACTGGGTTGGTACTGGATGTGTTCCCTAAGAAACATCCTAAAATTGTAGAATCATAGAATGCCTTGGGTTGGAAATGACCTTAAAGATCGGGTTCCAAAATGAATCAGCCTGAGGAGAAGTTCAGGCCAAAAGCTTGTCCATGGTTCTGCAGAGAGGAGGTGAGTCCCAACCATCAGCCAGGTGACCACACAAGGAAGTCATCAGGAGAGAACTTCATGCAGACAACCTTTCAAAGTGCTCACAGGGACTCAGCATTTTAGGGGGAAAAAAAGAGAGAGAGAGGGAGAGCGATGGGTTTAGAGGAAAGACTGCGGAGAGGAAAGGCAAGCATAAGAATTGCTTTCACCGCAATGCCAAACAATTAAAGCACAAACTGACATTTGATGGATTTATAAATGTTCCTTTGGGAAGACCACTTGAAAGCATTTGATCCATGCTGTGATATTTTTATTGGCTTTAATAAGTTTGGAATCCAGCCTCTCCTTCCCTCTCCCAAACCACAAACATGAACAAATTGGGTCTCAGATGAGGACATATCTGTGCTACTTCCCCAAACATAGTCACCATAGGCACTGAGATGCTGACAGCATGGCTGTGTTCCACTTTCACCACAGGGAAATAGGTGATCTTAGAGCAAAAAAATGGAAGAAGAAAATATTTCAATGATAGGAGACGATTTTGGAAGTTCATACAGCACAAATGACCCTATATGCTGGGATTGGTGTCAATGCACGAGGATATCTGTGCTCAGAATTCTTCTGCTTTCTAGAGGGATGTGATGCTTGCCATGGGAATGAATGCTTTGTACTATTGACCAGCCTCAGGCATGCAGTCACATGAGTTTTTACACATCCCTCAGTTAAATCTGAACAAAAGTTAGCACTCCGGGACGTCCTGCAGAAGGACACGTGCCCATTTCTCTGTTGTTCTGTAAACCACTGTGCTTCATCATGGACAATGCAGGTGTCATGTGAAATTCCTCTTCTGGGAGATGCTGGCAGTGTTTTTCCCTTGCATTTTCTAGATGTAACAGTTACAGTGCCAGACTGGTCCTCCCACAACATCTTTTCTTGAGGTTAACTAACACATAAGACATCTCCCCCCTTACAGCCCTGTAGCAATCAGGAATGGTATGAAGTCACTCATCAGCACTGGCAAGGTGTTCATAGAATCACAGCATCATGAAGGTTGAAAAAGACCTCTAAGACCCCCAGGCCCAACCCCAACCCATGCCCACTGACCATGCCCCTCAGAGCCACTTCTATACAACTAGATTTTCATCCAACATGGAGTTCTCTCATCAGTTCTCTCACAAACACCTGATTATTCTGCGGTTGGACTTGATGATCTTCAAGGTCTTTTCCAAGCTGGGTTATTCTATGACTCTATGATTCTATGATTCTATTGACCACCCCTGTTTTTTACAGTATATAACATCCTCATCAACATTTGCATAGGTTTCCCTTTCTCATCCAAACCTCCTTGTTCCTTCCAGTTTCTGAATCACACACGGCTTTGACAAAATGGCCTCCTTGGAACCAAAAACCTGCATGCTCCCAAGGCAGGGGGCTGCAGGAATACTAGAAGGCCCATATCACTCCAAGAGATTTTTCTTAAAACAAAGCCCACTTGGGCTGCCAGTTTAGCTCATCTCCATGAGAAAAAACTCACACATCCACCAACGATGAATGGACATGGACTGGTGATCTTTGCACATGTCAATGATCTGAAGGGTCAACAGTTTCATTGATAATGGTTGGTACCTCTCTCACTGGAGAGCTGTTCCCAATGACAAACCACTGCTGTTTGTATTATCTCTTTCTTTTGTTGTTGTTGCTGATGTTGTTCTGTTTTCCAGTGAGCTTCATCTACTAACTCCTGTAACAACCCGTGCACATGGGCTGAAACTGAAACAGAGCAACAGGATATCAGGAAGACAACATATTTCATTGAAATAAAATGTGCTCTGGTCTAAAAATAAATGAAAAAGCTATAGGAAAGGAACTGGCCCTCTTCCTTTTGTTTAGCTCCTTTAGTTTAAAAACAAGGTAAGTTGAGGGGAGATGGGCAATTGTGCCACTACACTGTAGTTTACATTTCTTAGCAATGCATATGTAGAAATTGTTGGAATGCTGCATTTCAATGCAATATTTAAATGGCTGCCATAGCCCGTGAATGCCCTGCTACATAGAGGGGAGGAAAGACTACGGCTCACTGGGAATTTCTCATCAGATAGCAAAGGTGGATGTATGGGCTGAATAGATTAAATCAAAGCCGTTGTCCTAAACATGGACCTATAGAGACCCCCTTATCACTGCTCCTCCTTCCTGCCCTGCCCCTTCTGCCCCACATTCCCCCCAGCACACTGCTGTAGGAGGGAGCGTCAGGCTCTGCACCTAGGATGGACACCAGCTCCTAAAACAATCCCTGCCCATTGTATCTGCTATCTCTTTGCATTTGTTAACTCATCTGCTCCTGGGGCTGCGTTGTCCCATAGGAAGGGGACCTGGGGGTTATTTTCCAGCTCTCATCCCAGCACAGAATCCTGCACAGGTACATAGGGATGTGCTTGGAGTGGGCAAGTTGAGATCCTCTGGAAGAACCCAGCTCACAGGTGGGTCACCAGCACACACTCATTTTGGGGCCCTTGGGTTCAGGGGAGCTCAGGGCTGATGAATGACTGAAAGAAATACACCTGAAAAGGCATTTCTATGTCTAAGGAAAGGACTTCATCACTGTGTTTCTCTGTGAGTGCACACAATATCATTCGTTTTCCCAGCAACCTGTCGATACTGAATTCACTTGCACCACCAATATGAAAGTAAACACACCAAGGAGAAACCTGGGTGTTTCTGCTACAAGTTCTTCTTATAGGGAAACTAAAGATGCAAAGGACAGACTTCAGGGAGAAAGAAGCGGGCAGCCCCTGCTATCTCCACATGATAAAGCAAAATATCTAGGAGTGCTCCCATCTGAAATCCCTTCTCCAGCTGTGGGTGAGGAGCAGCGGTACTCCAGGATGGGGAGGAGGAGGTGGGCACAGAACTATCCCAGGGGGCCACGTCCTCCCATCCCATTAAGCCCGCAGGCAGCTCAGGCTGCGGGAGCAGGCGGGGAGGGAGATGAAAGGCTCCTGGAAGGAATCAGGTGCAGAGGGTGGGCAGATGCTGCTAAAGAGCAAAGGGATGCGGTCGGGCTCATTTGTCTGGAAGGGAACCAGCGGGAACTTTCTTTTTATCTCCAATTGCGGATGTTAGGGCCATTCCTAAAGGCCACAGCCAGTTGGGACCCCACCACTTTCCATCCATTATGAGGAGGGAAACTGCGATGATGTTTGTTCCCACACCCATGATGAGACCCAGCTGGGCTCTGCCTCCCCCAGCCCAAACCGCCCTCCGTCCTCCTGTCCCAAGACGAGTTGAACACATCCCCACGTTCCTGGCCCTCTCCTCCTGCCCTGCCTGAGGATTAGCCACGCTCCACCTCATCTGAGTGCAACTTAGCAGGGCACCCCTTTGCCTGGCAGGAGGAGTGAGGCATGGCCCCGTCTGTCTGTCCGTCTGTCTGTCTGTCCATCCGTCTGTCTGTCTGTCTGTCTGCCTGGGGATTAGCTCAACCCCACCTGGGCTGCCTCTGGCTCCTCTCACCGGGATCTCCTGGATCATGTGTGCCTCTAGTCTGCGTGGGCTGGCAGGTGGCAGCTGTCTGTCCGTCTGTCTGTCTGGGGGAGACGGACGGGTGCTGCTATGCCTGTCCTACCGCTATGCCTGTCTGACTGGGAGAGATGGACAGGCACAAATGCCCATCCTATCACCATGTCTGTCTGTCCGGGGGGGGAAGCCATAGGTTACCATGTCCATCTGTCTGTCCATGCCGCATACTGCCATGACTATCCATAAGTGGATACTGAGCACAGCCCTGTTTGCCTGTCTGTACCATACACTGCCGTGCCTATCAATAAGAAGACAGTGGACACAGCCCTGTCCGTCTGTCTGTCCATAAAGGCAACTACCCACTGCCATGCCTATCTGTGAGAGCGGCTGGGCACAGCCCTGTCCTCTGCCTGGCACTAAGGCCTGATGTAGGCAGCCCTGGGCACCAACTCTCCCCCTCCCCTGGCCCCTTCCCCAAGCCCCAGGCACAGATTAAATCTGGGATTAGGTCCGGGGGCTGCTTGGGCAGTACACACAGCACAGAGCTCACATTGTACACCCAATGTCACAGCAGGCAGGGACACAAATGTCAACAAAATACACCCAAAAAGAGCCTATTTTCACCCATACGATGAGACACAGCTGGACTCCTCCTCCACCCTTGCCATGCAGGAAAACCATCTCCTACCCCAAAAAACTCAACATGAAAGCTCTGGGCCAGTGGATGGGACATTCAGTGCTGGGGATGCTCGGTGCAGGACAAAGATTCTCAGGGAAGGTGCCCGCGGGGATGGTGCTGGTGGGAGACCAGGGAGATTCCCTACTGTTGGAGAGCAGAAAATCGACCATTAGGGGGGGTTTCTTTTTGTCTTTTTTTTTTTTTCCCCCACTTTTTTTCCCTTTCTTTTTCTTTTTTCCCCCTTTATTTCTTTCCCCTTTTTCCTCATTTTTTTCTTTGCCTTTTCCCTTTCTCACTCTTTTTTAAAATTCTTTTTTTTCCTATTTTATTTTTCTTTTCCCCTTTTTCTTTTTACCCCTTTTTCTTTTTACCCTTTTTACCCTTTCTTTTCTTTTTTATCCCCTTTCCTTTTTTCCTTTCTCCATTTTTTCTTTATCTTTTTTACTTTCTTTTCTACCTTTCCCCCTTTTATTCTCTTTTCTTCTTTTCCTTATTTCCCCTTCTTCCATTTTCCCCTTTCCTTTCCTTTCCTTTCCTTTCCTTTCCTTTCCTTTCCTTTCCTTTCCTTTCCTTTCCTTTCCTTTCCTTTCCTTTCCTTTCCTTTCCTTTCCTTTCCTTTCCTTTCCTTTCCTTTCCTTTCCTTTCCTTTCCTTTCCTTTCCTTTCCTTTCCTTTCCTTTCCTTTCCTTTCCTTTCCTCTTTCCCCTTTCTTTTCTTCCTTTCTTTATTTGTTAAGTAATTTCTTTATTTTCTGTTATTTGTATTTCCACGGGACAATCGCGCTGCTCTGATTTCATTATTCCCTTTGCAATTATCAAATCAACTCCTCTTCCGAGGGAGGGGGCACTTCGTTTAACTCGGGCACCACCGCGCCCCTCCCGCCGCCTCTCCGTCTCCGGGCACCGGGCAGCCTCCAAACCCCTCCTGGGGGGGGGAGGGGGGGGGAGGAAAGGGGAGGTAGAAGTAATAATAATAATAATAATAATAATAATAATAATAATAATAATAATAATAATAATAATAATAGTGGACAAGAAAAGGAAAATGAGAAAATCCCACGGCCTGCGCTCGGTCCCCACGCACCTCCTCGGTGGATGATGGCGCAACTGAAAGTTTCATTCTATTTGGCCCCTTAAAAAAATGACTCTCGAATTGCTCGTTAAGAGCGGATGGGACCGATTCGTCCCTCGGTTCCTTGCGCACATCGCTCCCCCCCGCCCCACGTTGTGCCGCTGTTCCGCGTCCCAGAGCGCTTCCCGAAGCCCCTTCCGCGGTGTCTGCGCGGAGCGGACGCGCCCCAGGTACGGCACTGACATTGATGTCACCGCATTAGAGTTAATGGCAGCAGCCTGCTCCTCATTATTAATTGTCTTTGTGTTTGGATAAAGTATGTAATCTTCTCCTCAACCACACCATTAAAATAGGTTGCCTTTTCAATTAAGAACTGTCTTGAGCGCAGCAGTCAATTTTCCTAATGAAGATGCATTATATTTTCACTTTTTTTTTTTTTTTCCTCTTCTTTTTAATAATGGGAAAATCCCACGTTTTCATTAGGCGTGATTAGGGAGAAAGTACAAGAGGGGGTTTGGCTGAACTCGATGCGGCCCGTGCGGTGTATTAAGCGCTTTTAAATAAATTGCAATTTCCTAGAGCCGAGGAGCGGGTTGGGGTACACAGACGGCAGCGTTCGCTTCCTTCAGATTAATAAAATGCGGAGCCCGTTCTTTAAAGCGCACTCATCAGATGGAAAATAGTGATTAAACCAACTCCAGCCCACTCTTAGCCGCAATTACTCGGGTAAACTTTTCGCCCAGCCCCGCTCGCTTTGCATTAAACCTGAGGATGATGCAGTGCGATAGACTTGCTGTTAATGTGAGGCTTTGGGGAACAAATAGCGAGGTTTAATCACGCAGAAACGCACCGGGATGGGCTCAGCATTAATTTACCCCCCCCTTAAATAAACGCGTATTGTTTCATACGGAGCTCCCACCGGAGAAAGGCAGCCCCGGGGCTTTAGAAAGGAGGAAGGTTTGGGGGGACTCGGAGGAGTAAAAAGACTCTGGGAAAAAAAATAAATAGATATTGCACAGAGTGGAAGCAAAGGGTTAAATTTTATATGATGGAAAACACTTAGGAAAAAAAAAAATCAACCAAAGAAATGAAAAGAGAGGGAGAATAAAAAGGGAGAGGGGGGGGGAAGAAAAGAGGAGTCGGGGGGAAAGCGCTACGGGAAAAAGAAAGTGCGGTGTTTGCGCGCTGCGGGGGGACGGGCGTGGGTAGCAGCGAGGTGCTGCGCTCTGGGACCTTTGTTAGGGACAAATGGAGAGGAGGGGAACCCATCGGCACCGACCGCTTCGGGAAGGGGAAGGAAAAAAAGCCCAGCACTGAGCTCTTCGGTTTTCAAGTTTGGCGAACCAACAGCACCGCTGCCTGCAGAGGGGATCGGAGTTGGGCTTAAGGGTAATTTCTGATCCGCATGGCAACAACAACAACAGTTGGTTGGTGGTGGTTTGTGGCTTTGTTTGGGCGGGGGGGGGGTGTTGGTTGGATGGGAGGGGGGGGGTTGCTTCGGGGGTTCGGGGGGTAATTTTTTAATGACCATTTGTCTCTCCACCAGCCAGCGGCTAAAGAAGATCTGCAAAGAGTGGCAAAGAAGATTTTCGATTAAAAGCTGAGCCCCATCTCCCCGGATTACTTTATATCGATTTTTATATATACGGCTGCGATTGATGGGCTCTAATTAAAAATCCAAACGTGAAAGGGGGGGTTGGAGGGGGGGGGGGGGGGGGGGGGGGGGGAAGTTCTTTCTGGGTCTCAATAAAAAGAGCTTTTCATATACGGGGAATAAAGGTTGGAAAAGGTTACAAACGAAAGAGCAGTTTAAAGCTTCTCTGCGGTTTTCTTTTCTTCTTTCTTACAAAACCCTTTTTCTGGCTCTTTCTCTCCCTCCCCCCCCCCCCCCGCCCCTTTCCCCTCGACCCCTTCATTTCTCCCAAGTTTGCCAACACACAAAGATATTGGACTGGAACCGTTATTTTAATATCTGGGTTGGGAGTTGTAATCTGATTGCTGTAGGACTCTGCTCGTCAGGGGAACTTCGTGGCCTGGAGAGGAATATGATGGAAACAGGCAGTGGGAGAGCCTGCCAGCAGCATGCATAGGCAGACACGTGGACACACAGACAGACACACCAACACATGGACTTGAGGACGCTTAGATACGTGGACACAGGCACACGGACACACAGACACAGGGACACAGGGACACAGGGACACATGGTCACACAGGCACTTGGATGTATGGACATACATGGACACTGACGTACAGGCACATGGATACATAGCTATGGGGACGCATGTGTATGGGGACACACAGACTAATGTATGGACACACGGACACACAGACCCACTCCCCATCCTCCCCCATTCATGCTTTCCTCCTCCCCTATCCCAAATACTTCTTCTAATTTCATTTCTGCTTGTTATTTATTTCCCTACCGAAGTTTTTATTTTGGAGGGGATTTCTCCTTTTTTTCTTTATGCATTTCCTTTGCCTATATATATATATATATATATATTTTCCTTTTCGGGGGAGGTGGGGGAAGTTTCCGACTCCCCATCCCCCCCATCCCTCCCCAGGTGGGAGCCGACCTGCTCTCGAGGTACTTTAGGAGCTGCCCCGCTCCGGGATGGGTTGTTCCCCCCCCCCATCCAACCAAAGGAAGTTCCATCCCTCTCCCATACGCTTGGAAAGTTGAGGGGTGGGAAGGGGGGAAGGGAAAGAAATAACTTGTAACCATTCCATTTTAAAACGAATTCGGCCCCTTTCCGAAGTGGCGCGGCTTTCCCCGTGGCTGCAGCACTGCACCCCCAAAGGAGAGATGAAGGGGGGGGGGGGGGGGGGGGGGGAGAAGGGGGGGTTGGACGACGACTACGACACAGAAAGAAAATAGAAACCCCGCCATTGAATTGCAGATAAACTTGAAGGAAAGTGCGGCATATTTTAACGAGACACAAATCCGATGAGGGGAAAAGCTTAAAAGTGAGGAGCCCATCAGAGATACAAAGATGACAAATAATACATCGGTTCATTTGGGGAGGAAAGGGGGGGTTGGGAGGGGGGGGGGGGAGTGGGGTTATTCCTCCACTTTCTCCTAACCTCAAGAAATGAATTTTTGTTTCTCTCTCTCTCTCTCTCTTTGTCATAATACACAAAAGCAGCGATCAGCCCCGGCGGGCAGAGACACGCGGCGATAACACCACTTCGGAACGGTCGCGTTAGGCAGAAGGGTCGGAAATTACAGCGGGGGAAGGAGAGCAAAGAGGGAAAGAGAGGGGAGAAAGAGCGCTACGAGAGAGAGAAGGGATGGAGCCGAACCCGACTGGCATCGGAAGTTGAGGAACTTACTGAGCAGCAGAAGTTACAGTTCCTTTCCATCCCGGGAGCTGATCTGGGGGTTCTCTGAGCACAAAAGTCGCTCCCCGTTGAGCCCGAGTTAGTGCGGCTCTGTATACCTGCCCGGAGCTGCTATCCGAACGGAGCGCAGGAGGTCGGAAAGGGGTTTGGTCGCTTTGGTTGTTTTGTTTGTTTGCTTGGTTTATTTTCTTTTTCCCTCTCAAAAATAGTTAATTAAAAAAAATAAAATAATAATTAAAAAAAATAAAACCAACAATTCCTACAGCTGTCACTTGTTTGGGTTTGTTATTTGATGGGGAGGAGGGCAACTTTTCCTAATGCTGAAGGCGAAATGCGGCTGCAAAGTGTGTGCAGGATCGCTCCGGGATGAAGGTTTCGCTCTTTTTTTTCCCCCCTCTCCGATCCGATCTTTGCGAGAGCCATTCCGACACATGGCTAAGCTAAAGGGAAATTCTCTTTGATAAAGCGGTGTTCCCAGCTTCTGGGTTTTAAAACCTAAATCTATATTCAAATCTGGCTGAAGGTGTGTTCTGGGATTTATGAAAGCCTCTTAAAGGGGTAAATTTACCAAACCGTGACAAAATCATCACAATCTTACTTTAGACATCTGAAGTGGATGGGAATTTTAAAGAGACCCCTCGTTGCTTTCGGTCGCACCGTCCATCCCCACCACCGGCTCCATTGGACGCGGGGACGGTCCCAACTTTGGGGCCGGGGCGGGCAGCGCTGTGCCCGCGGGCGGCCGCCCCACGGCGCTCGGGTGGACGCAGGGATGATGCTCCCATCTCCCATTTCCATTCCCAAGCATTGAATTTTCTTCTCTCTCCTCTCCGCTTCCTCCAGCCCCCAAAAACCCTTTTCTTCCTCCCCCCCCACTCTTCCTCCCCGCTCACCCCCCCCCCCTCCAGCCCGCAACACACCGCTCCTATATTTATTTATTTTAACATTTTTTAATCGATTTCGAAAATACCCTCCTGCTCAGGAAACACGGGAACGAATTATCTCTCTCATTCTTCCAAGGTGGATTAAGGTTATTAAATAATATGTGGGGGTGGGAGGGGATGGCGGGGAGGTGGGGGGGAGGGAAAGGGGGGGGGAAGGGTTGCACGGGGATATTTAGTTCTGCGCTGCGCTCCGGGGGCGGCGGGGCCGTGCGGAGCGGTAAGGGGAGGATTTTCCCCCACGGAGCTTTGGGCGAATGTAAAGGGTGGAGAGGGGGGTGGTGGTGGAGAGAGGTGGGGGGTATGTGGAGGGGGGGGAGGGGGCTGAAAAGGTACCACCTCCCTAAAAAAAAAAAGGAAAAGAAAAGAAAGACTAAAACATAACCAAAAGAAAACAAATAACACTTTGAAAGTATCGTGGATTTGGGAAAATTGAAAGAAAAACACACAAACACACACACAAAAACAACTCCAAAGAGTGAAGAGGAGAGAGAGAGAAGAGGGGATTCGGGGCTCCCGGGGGGGCCAAGGCACCAACTTTCAGAGAAGTCCTTTGGCAAAATGCGCCCAAAGAGTGGGAGCGGCTCCGTCGGGCAGCGGCCGTTTTGTGCAGCGGGGTTATTAGGGTTGTTTGGTTGTTTGTTTAATTTCCCCTCCTCTCTCCTCCCCTCTTTCTCTTCTCCCCCACCTTCCTCCCCCTCTTTGCGAGGCCAAAACAAAAACAAAAACAAAAACCCAAAAAACAAAAAACAAACAAACAAACAAAAAACCAAACCAAAAAATCACAAACAAAAAACCCAATAACACATAACACTGCAACGACCCAACCCCGAGCATCCCAAATCTGCTCCCTCACCGCTCCGGCTCGGGTCGGTGGTTGCTCTAAACCCAAGGACAACCGTACTGGGTTGCACACAACGGGGAGAGCCACGGAGAGGCGAATTAATCGCCGTCCCTTCATTAACATAGGTCACCCCACGAAAAAGACGAAGCCGCTGCGTTTTGGCACGAGAGAGGAAAGTGCGCGCAGAGCGGGGCTGAGCGCTCCGCTCCCTTCCCAAGCGCTGCCTCTCCGCGCAGCTCCGCGGTCACATTGCTTCCTCGGCCCGAGCTGGGAGCTGCGCAGATCCCGGCCCTCCTCCCACCACTCCTTTACTGAGCTGAGTTTATTTCTATAAAAATACTGACGCACCCCGCTTTGAAAATGCGGCGCAGCGCAAGTCTCGTTCTGCGGCTCCATCCAGAGCTGTATCTCAGATGTGTCCTGTGTATTCATGTATTTTAGTATGAGTATGCGGGTTTTTGTGTGTGTGTGTGTGTATTCCTGTTTATTTCATGACTGCTTGTATTTATCTGTACATATACATATGTTTATATTACACCTATACACACTCACACACATGCCTGTGCCCCCCAGGACAGACCGGGTCCCCTTCTCTCACCCTCTCCCATCCCAAACACTCTCAGCTCTGCTCAGGGGGTGCTCTCTGGGGGGGTCCATGCGCTGGGATACCCCTATACCTCTCTCCATTACCCCGAGAGGTGGGATCTCCCCTCTTCTTTGCTCTCCTCCAGCCCCACACTACTCAGCCAAAGGCTCTGCCATACGTCCCAGTCCACCCCCCAAAAAAACGTTTACTTCCATATTTTAATACCTTTTGTTGTTTCTATTATCCTCCCGCCCCCATAAGCTTCCTACAGTCCCCTCTTTCCTTCCTTAAACACTCTCCGCTTAAAGTCCATCACATTCACTTGCACAATGACTTCACACGTTGCGATCCACAAATGTTATATTTTTAAATCGAGCATCTCCTTTTAATGGACATTCTCGTGTCATTTCGGCGGCTGTTATTTCTCTCCTGATTGTCCCCCCGGTCCAGCAGCGGCCCTGTTTTTTCCTCCCCCTGTTGTGTGTTTTTATTATTTTCCCCCTGGCTTAGATGTGTCAATCACTCTCTCCCTGCCATTGGTTGGAGAGTTTGCGTCAAAAAGTTGCCAGAGAGGCGCTTTCTCAGCAAAGCTCCCCGAGAGAGGTAGAGACCTCAGCTCCAACGCACCCTGCCACTATTATTAAAAATAAAATCACTCGACCAACTCCGGCACCGCCAGCGCTGTACGTACCGAGCGCAGCCCCCGAGCATCCCCGCATCCCTCTCCCGCACCGCCCCCCTCTCTCCCTCCCCCCCCCCCCCCTTTCTATTTATTCCCCCCTTATTTCTTCTTCTTTTTCAAACATTTTTTCCCCCCTCTCTCTCTGTCCTCTCCCCCTTTCTCCCCCCACCCCACCCCTCCCCTCAACCTCAGTGTCGTGGGCATGTGCATGCGGCGCGCTCCCTAACCTCCCGCTTTGTGCTTTTCTCTCTCCCAGCTCAACCCCAGCCCTGAATTTGGAGAGGACCAGACCGGCGGCTCTGCCCCCCGAGCCCCCCAGCCCTGCCCGCGGCCCCGCAGGTAAGTGGGTGCACCTCGCGTGGGGCACCGCTCCTAAACACAACGAAGATGAGAGAGGAAGCGGGTGGTGACTGCAAATTAGTACGCTTATTTTATTATGACTAATGTTGGTTTTAAGTGCTTTTACGCCGGGAGCTGAGGGCAGAAGAGAAGGGTGCGGGATACGGGGATGCGGCGGTGCCGCTCGCTGCTCCGGGGATACCCCGAGCTGCCCTGGGGAGGCCGGACCGGGCCGGGCCGAGCGGAGTGAGGCTGCCCCGAAGGCTGAAACATTCCCCAAAGGCCCAAATGCGGGAGCGGAGAAGGGGGACAGGCGATTCCCACGGCTCGCCCTTAAGCCCCGCTTTCCACCGTGGGCTCGCCGCGCGTTTCCTAGCTTCGTATTATTCCCCCCCTCCTGATCCTTTGGCCTTTCATTCTTCCCCTGCCCCGAGGTGGACTTGGAAAATGAGAAAGAACCGGGAATATATATATTTTTCTTCTTCTTCTTTTTTTTTTTTTTCCTCTTTTTTTTCTTCTTTTTTTCCCCACCCCCGACTGGAACTCCGCTCATCACGCCGTGGAGACTCCGCGAAGTAATTTAGCCGAGGTGCGCTGAGCACCCGCGGAGCAGCGCTGAGAGCAGCGGGGGTTGGCATCCTCGGGGCTTTGGGGCCACGAACCCCGATGCGGGCAAAACGGATTGGGGTGAACAGATCCCGGTCCGAGAGCGACTGCGGCTGTTTTGTATCTCCCCGTTTAATTTATTTTAATTATTATGATTATTATTTGGCCGTGGGAAAGCGTTTCCCAAAGGCTCCGTGCCCCTTAGTAGTACCGCGCTGACAAAGAGAAAGTCGGGAAAGTCCTTGTGAAGGAGCCCAAGTTTCGTTAGGGAGAAAATCTTCCGTAGGGCCGAGATCGGATCGGGGTTCTGGTGCTGTGAGAAGTTGGGATTTGTTATTTGTTTCGTTAGAAGAAAAAAGAAAGAGAAAGAAAGAAAAAGAGAGGGGGGGAAGAAGGAAGGGAGAGAGAGAGAAGAGAGAGGGGAAGAGAGAAAGAAGAAAGAGGGGAAGAGAGAAAGAAAGAGAGAGAAAGAAAGAGAGAAAGAGAGAAAGAGAGAAAAGAAAGAAAAGAGAGAAAGAGAGAAAGAGAGAGAGAAAGAGAGAAAGAGAGAAAGAGAGAGAGAAAGAGAGAAAGAGAGAGAGAAAGAGAGAAAGAAAGAAAGAAAGAGAGAAAGAAAGAAAGAGAGAAAGAAAGAAAGAAAGAAAGAAAGAAAGAAAGAAAGAAAGAAAGAAAGAAAGAAAGAAAGAAAGAAAGAAAGAAAGAAAGAAAGAAAGAAAGAAAGAAAGAAAGAAAGAAAGAAACAGAAGGAAAAAATATAAAGAGAGAAAATAAGAAAAGGAAAGAAGAGGAAAAAAACCCAACTCAATTAACAACGCACTTATAAAAATGCGATTGTGGAGGCAGGAATGGGACATCGGCCCCGAGTTGAGGTCGCTCCCGACTGCCCCGTTCGTTCTCCGGAGCCGCAACCGCTCGGCAGAGCCGGGATGAGACACCGCATCCGTTGCGGATATATTTATAATGAGGGATATCAACCTTCCAACCCCTTCATTTCGGAAAATAAGATAAAGAAATATGAATCAAAGCAATGGAAATCATGCGGGCAGGGTGCGAGGGGAGCTTTTTCTCGCCGACCCCAGCCCCAATTCCCCTTCGTCCCCAATCCCCGGAGCTTCCCCCCGACCCCCGCGGTGCCCGGGGCGCAGTGTGCGCTCACGGCCCCTCCGTGCATCCATCAGCGGGGCCGGGGCCGGCGGCCCGTAATTAGGGAGCGTGTGCCGCCCGGATTATCTCGTTAGTTTATCAAGAAAACATTTATTATAATTAATTCTCGGACGGGGTAATTATTATTGAGCGAGGGCAGAGCAACTGGTAGGAGAGCAGGGGGGGAGGAGGGGGAAAGGTGACAGATTGCCGAGCGGAGCCGTTGCTCCGCGGGCTGCGGCGTTGCGCGGCCGCGGGGGCTCCGCGGGGCTCCGAGTTCACGGGGACGGAGCGTTTTTAATTGCAATGAATTTATTGTTGATTATTATTATTATTTTAGGGCCGCGCTTTCTGTTGTTATTGTTGTTGTTCGTTGGCTCGTTTGCAAGCGTTGCAACCGTATTAATGTTGCTCTCCAGTTTAACGCACCCCCCGGGAGCTGCTCCCCCCCCTCCTCCTTCGGGAAAGCTTCACCCTCCCCAGGGCAGGGAGGTGAAAGCGGCGCAGAACCGCGCACTGTGCGCGCACGCGGAGCCGCTCCGCGCATTTGGAAGCAACACCGGGGGTATAATAGAGAGGGGTCGGGATTGGGGGGATGGAGGCTGGAGCAGAACCTCTGGTTATTCGATAGCCGAACCGTTGAGTTTGAGGCTGTTTGGGGAAGAAAGTTGCGCTCCTGTTTATTTTATTTTATCTTTTCCGACGGCGCAGGGAGAAGGGCGAGATTTGGCTGAAAAAATATATATATATAAACCACGGGGGTAAAAAGGCACTGATTTTTTCCCCCGGGGTTGGACATTTAACTCTTTCAGGAGCTCCGGGTACAGCCATTTGTCGGCGTTTGGGTCTCCCGTCTCCGCACAACTCGTCGTGTTTGTTTTGCTCCGGCTCCGTCATCAAGAGTTTCTTGAAAGCCTAATAAATCTGTTACTCGCCTCCAAATCTAATTACCCGCAGTACTAATTAGGTGCAAATGGCTGGTGGAAATTACTGCGGGCTCGGAGCGATGGTGGTAGAGCAGAAAAGTTTGTCTCTTCCCCGAGCGGGCATTTGAGCTCTGAAATGCAGCAACGTCGGGGGGAAGGGCGGGGGAGGGGGGGGAGGTCTGAATGTACCCAAACCTGGGATAATTAAAGTCCTTGCAAGAGACTGGGGGAGAGATAGGTTTCTTGAATTGTTTCTTTGTTTCTCACCCTTGGGCTTTGTTATCTGCATTATTTATTTAGCCGAGGGGTTCTTTGTGTCTGCGAATGGCCCCAATCAAGTTTTGCTTGAGACAATTAGCTGGTGCCCGGCCGGGAATCCTATGCAAATGCCCCGGGCGGCCGTACAATGCGGGCAGTTGAAGGCATGGGGGGGTTTTGTTCGGGCAGTAATTACTGGATGGGACGTACCCCCACCCCCTCACCCCCCTCCCTGCCTTTTTTGGGAGGGATGCGTTGATCTGCTCAGTCTCTCCTAGCTCCCAAATCCGGCTGCGGTCCGGGTTAAGAGCAGTAGGGATAAAGGCAGGGGGGCAGCGAGCTCCCTGACCCCCTCCTCTCGCTCCGCAGGCACCTGGAGGCCCCCCCCTTTCGCCCGACGGCACCCCCAGCACCGCCCGGGGCAGGCAGGGCGCTCGGGCGGACCCCCCTCGCCCGGATTTCGGCCAACTCTCCTCCCCGCTCCAACTTTAGCATGATGTCTTATCTTAAGCAACCACCTTACGCAGTCAATGGCCTGAGTCTCACCACCTCGGGCATGGATTTGTTGCATCCGTCCGTCGGTTATCCCGGTAAGGCACCTTTTTCTTCTCCCCCGTCTCCCTTTTCCCCTCTGCCCCATGGATTTCCCAAGAGGAGAAGCCCCAGAGGCACACCGTACCCTGAGATTGGAGTGGCCGGGAGTTTGCGGTTCTCCTTTTTCCCTTCCCGCTCCTCTTTTCCCCGGGGAAAGGGCTGCAAAAAGAGAACAGATGCTCCAACCCCAGCCGGGAGGGTTGGGGAGGAAGAAGCAACGCTGCAATAAGGCACCTGGGAATGGGCAGCGGGTCCCCTAAGAGAGACAGCGGGAACAAGGGCGACCCTCTGGGGAGGGATCCGGGGGGGGGTCACTGCGCTCCGAGCACCACTGAGTGACAGCCAGGGCTTCTGGCTCCGTTCGCAGCCACCCCCCGAAAGCAGCGGCGGGAGCGCACCACCTTCACACGGGCTCAGCTGGACGTGCTGGAGGCCCTGTTCGCCAAGACCCGCTACCCCGACATCTTCATGCGGGAGGAGGTGGCCTTGAAAATCAACCTGCCCGAGTCCAGAGTGCAGGTATGAACGGGGAAGAAAACGGGTAGGGAGCCCTACTCGCACCCTCTGCCTCCAGCTTGCTGTACCAAGAAGTATTTTAGGGGATGAGGCCAGACCTAAAGGGTGATCGAATGGCTATGGGGTGAAGCGTGCTCAAGGAGGGGTGATGGTACAGGGAGGGATGAAACAGCTGCTTGCCCCCAACCCGGGCTGTAGGATGCTGCCCCTTCCTTCCATAGCTTTGGGGCTTGGTGGGGCCCTGGAACACCCTCCCGAGCCCTCTGCTCCCCGCCCCGAGCACCTTAGGGCTTCCCAGCATCTGCACACTCCCTTGGACAAATCTTAGTCTTGCAGGCAGTTCGGCCCCATACAAAGTATCCCCGCTTCCCCAGGGACCCCTGCACCCCCAGGCTGGGCACTTCCTCTGCCTCTGGATGGGCTTTGATAGGAGAGAGGAGGCCTTGGGACCCCTCTGCTGGAACCAGGCTGCGCCTCACCCACAGGCAGCCTGAAGGTTCCCAATCCAAAGAACATCCAGGAGTTCTGCTGGTGGGGCAGGAGTTTGGTCCTGAGATCCAGGACAACCCTTGTAGCCTCTACCCCATCTGTCCTGCTCACCTCTCTGGTCACAAGAGCCACATGGTGCTGTGTCCCTCCCTGTGCCCAACCTCAGCCTTTTCCCCTACAGTACCCTGCTAGAAGAGGTGGAGATATGTCGGGGCGCTGATCCTGGCTGGGATCTGAGAGACTGTTTAGGGGGTAGATCTTCACCTGGTCTCCAAGCTCTGCCTCTGTTTTCTTAATTGTTTCCACCCTTTCTGGTGCTTCGTTGCTTCTAATTAAGGGCTTGACTTCAAGAGGCTTTAAAAAGTGATTCCTGGAGGTCCCTGGCTGGCAAACAGCAAATAGGGAGTGCTCCCCCCCGCCCTTCTCCCCCAAAAGTGGCCTTATTGAGCCTTTTGATTTGCCCATTTCTACTTGTTATTATCGCTAATGATCTTGGTGAAGGGAAGCCTTTCCCTGCAGCAGCCTCCACAGCCCCACCACTTGCTTTTGGCCCCTCGGGGTGCCCGTGTGTCCCTAATGCCAGGCTTCTCTCCATCTTTTCCCCCTTCCCTCCCTCCCTCCCTCCCTCCCTCCCTCCCTCTCTCCTGGTTCCCAGGTGTGGTTCAAAAACCGCCGGGCCAAGTGCCGGCAGCAGCAGCAGCAGCAGCAGAACGGGGGCCAGAACAAGGTGAGGCCGGCCAAAAAGAAGAATTCACCGGCCCGGGAAGTGAGCTCTGAGAGTGGGACCAGCGGGCAGTTCACACCTCCCTCCAGCACCTCGGTCCCCACCATTTCCAGCAGCAGTGCCCCTGTGTCCATCTGGAGCCCGGCGTCCATCTCCCCGCTCTCCGATCCCCTGTCCACCTCTTCCTCCTGCATGCAGAGGTCCTACCCCATGACCTACACCCAGGCATCAGGTTACAGCCAAGGATATGCCGGCTCAACCTCCTATTTTGGAGGGATGGACTGTGGATCTTATTTGACCCCTATGCACCACCAGCTCCCTGGACCGGGGGCCACCCTGAGTCCTATGGGTGCCAACGCGGTCACCAGCCACCTCAACCAGTCTCCAGCCTCCCTCTCCACCCAGGGCTATGGAGCCTCCAGTTTGGGCTTTAACTCGACCACTGATTGCTTGGATTATAAAGACCAAACCGCCTCCTGGAAGTTAAACTTCAATGCTGACTGCTTGGATTATAAAGACCAGACATCCTCATGGAAGTTCCAGGTTTTGTGAAGGCCCACGGGAACCTTTGTGATAATAAGAGAAATCGTGATGAGAACAAAACACGCTGGGCCGAATGCTCCAGCTTTAGTCAGGTCTTGGTTAAATTAAAGAGAAAATAACTAAATGGACAAATGGACAAACAAACGAACATAAATCCAACGACGACAACAACGGTGACAAAAAGAGGGACAGTGTTGGTGTGACCACATTCAGACTCATCTCCTGCTCAGACGCTCTGGAAAAGGAATGACAAAGAGGACAACGGAGGAGGAAGGCCTTAAACGGACAGATCATCTAGTGAGCAGAAAACAGACAGACCAATCCGTGTTCTTTATAGTTTTAGGCAATTGTTGGGTTTCTTTGTTTGGAAGAGGTGGGAGATCGTTCCACCTACGGGCCAGTTTTTAAACAGACAAACAAACAAAAAAAGTCTAGGTTTTTATTTCTTTTTGTGTGTGCGTGGAAAGATCCTTCACCCAGAGGTTTCCAACGTGTTAGCCAACCCTTGGTTAAAATATTCGGAATGGACAGCGTCTCTCTTTCTCTTTTTCTCCCTTTTTTTCTCCCTCCTTCCCTCCCTCTTTCTTTCTCTCTCGCGCTCATCCAACTGTTTGATGCCCAGCTCAAGTGGGCACCGAGAGAACTTGGTTCAGGGCTGTGTGGGTTGTGTGACTGATTGTCCTAGCTGCACTACTTTATTTAAAGAAAAAATAATGTTCATAAGGAGTCAATATGTAGTTTTTAAGAGACAATCAGTGTGTGTCTTATATAAATGGTACATCTGTGGTTTTTAATCTGTGCTAGACTTCAAAACTGTGATCTCCTGTATTGTATGCAACTATGAACTCCGCACCAGCGGGAGTTCCGCTGTGATTTAAATAGGTTATAATTTTTCAGAGCAACTGAGTTACCTATTATCATCTTTCTAAAATAATAATAATAATAATAATAAAAAGAATATATATAAAAAAAAAAAAGAAAAAACCCACAAAAATAAAACACACGCGATCGCCTTTCACCAGAGGTGAACTGCACTGAAAACTTTTTACATCAAACTGTCTCTGAATGAAAAGAGAAAAGACCGAAAATAACCACCCAAGGACATTGAACTCCTTTGGAGTTCACTTACAGCCAGCCATGCTGGCGGTAGCCATCAAATCAAACAGGACTTTGGGCAGTTGCTCTGACCTGGATGAATTTAAACCGAGAAATTCATTGTCGTTTATGCTTGCAGATGTTAACTGAAAAAAAAAGAAAAAAAAAAAAAAAAGAAAAAAAAAAAAGATATATATGCATAAACCTTTTTTTTTTTTTTTTTTTTTTTTTTTTTTTTTCTTTCTTCCTGGATTTGGCAGATATGTATAATTATATTAAAATGGTTCTAGCACATTCCATGGTTGTTGTCCGTTTCCATCGTGGCCGTCAGCGGTTCCGTGGGCAGAGGGCTTTGTTATCCCACAGCCCAGCTTCTTTTTGGGCAGGGAAGGATGGATTTCTTTTCTTTTTATATATTTTTATAACACAACTGTGCGTTTCAAACCTGTTTCCCAAATCTCATCCTTCAGAGGAGGGATGGTGTTTCATTTAGGGAGAGCCCTGGTCTTCCTGCGGTAAATCAAGAGGGAGAAGGGGGACGGGGAGCACCAAGCAGGGCTCGTGTCTGAGCAGAGGAACTGGGGAAGGAAAGCACTGGTTTTCAAGCTGCAGTTTCACAAAATGAATCAGGATCAGGCTCTTCCCTGATGTCTCTGCTTACTGTGGCCCTCACTTCTTCACGTGTGCCCGTAGGACTGCATGAGCCCTGTAGTCAGTTTGGATTTAATGCAATAAACCTAAAAGACTCTGGAAAAGGATAGGCAAATGGAAGCAGTTGTCGGCACTGCACTCTTGCCATCAAGTGCAGCCACCACCCCACCGAGGTCCCCACTTAGCTCACGGGCACGATGTCTCCTTGCAGCCTTGAGCATCCATTGGTTTCTCTTTCCCCTTGGGCTCTGCTCAACCCTTGCAGGGTCCATGCATCCACAGAGAGCCTCCTTCCATCAGCCACCTCTATCAACACGCTGCTGTGCCCCCAAAACCTCCACCAGTGCGCACCCCTTAGAACAAGCACCCTCCATCATGCAGCAAAGCAGCTGTCTCCAAATGAAGGTGAGTTTTCACACTGCTTCACCTCATTGCTTGGGGAACATGGATGTTTTTTGCATGGCTTGTGCCCATGACTGCCCTGCTACCAGCTTAGGGATGCTTCAAGCTCCCCACAGCCAGCAGTGTCCAAAAAGCCACGCATGGCGTTCCAGCATTGGTGCAAACCAATGGAGTTGAACCTTCCCCCCCAAAAAAACCACTCATGCAAAATACACTCAGCAAAAGCAAATCCCTGTTGAATTAGGGCACAGCATCACACCTGCCTGGAAAAGCTCTTTGTTTGGTGGGCTTTTGATTTTTTCTTTTTTGCAGTCTCTTTAAAAGCACTTTTCTCATTTTGCTCTTCCCATCTTATCTTTTGCTGTTCTTTTCTGAGTGGTTCCCTGTCTTTTAGGGATGAGCTCCTTCAGCTAGAGCTCATTTTTATCAGGAAAAAAACAGTTCGTGCCAAGAATTTCTTTCTCTAATTTTTTTTTCCCTGGCATTTTGCACTTCCCACATGTTCCCTTCCTGTTTTCTGATTTTAATTTAAATGGGTGCTCGTGTGGGCAAAGGGCAAAGTCCTGTGGTGAGACAGCAAATGCAATATATTATTTAAAGAATGTTTTAAACTCCTTTTTCATTTTCAGTGTTTCAGATCTCCCTTCCAGCTAAACTCATTTCTTCTGAATGGAAGCTGCAGAAGGGGACTCTGAATCGAATAAAATCAGTAGAGAAGTTGATGGTTCACCACATTGCTTTCGTTTTGGAAAGCCAGATTTAAGGGCAAAAAGCTCATTGGTGGTGCATTAGATTTGAGGTGTCCCTTATCCACCCCCTGTTCTACAGGGTGACGTTTCCCACCAGAAGGGAAAAAAGGCAAAAATGGGGGGCAAAAAGGAAAACTGGAGACAATTATTGAGTGCCCAGGCCTCAGCCTGGGAGCACTGCCCCAGCCCCAAAGCAGAGATGAGCTCTGCATAATCTCATTTTCAGGACCTGCCAGTTTCCAAGGAGACGGGACAATTACAGCCAAAAGCTGGATTTAGGGACTCACAGCACAGCTTCCCCAATGGGTGCACTGGAAGCCCCAAAAGGCCCGACTCAGCCCCAGTACTGCCCTTACCTGGGGCTTGCAGGGAGGAACTGAAGGGATGGTGGAGGATTTGGGAGGCTTAGGGTTGGATTTGGGGTTTGGAGGACTGGATACGTTTGCAGATTGGGTTCGGCTTTGGTCTAGGTCCTGGGTCTCATCCAGTTCTAGGGGATGAGAGGAGACATCAGAGGGGTCCTCACCCTTGCTCCCTTCTTCCACTCCCATTTCCCAAGGAAAGGAGATTTAAGCAGGCGTGCTAAAGAGGCAGAGTTCAGGAAGCAGCACCCCATGGTCATCACAGGGCCATGGCCTCCTTTAGCCCCTACTGGGGGCTGTAAGTTGGGGAGGGGGCACCTCCCACATGCCCTGCATAGGAGTGCATGGAGCGTAGCGTGTAGCGTGAATGCTCTTCTCAATGCATACATGTAGCTGCATATATCATATGAATGCATGTATGAATGCAACTCTGATGAAGTAAATAGCAAAAATGCACATACTGGCACATAGCTATAAATGTGCATGGCACCAACCCATGTAGTAAAAATACAGGCATGTTAAATGCCTGATACTTGCGTGTATTGGTACTTAAATATATATGTACAAGTGTATGTAGCACCGATGGATACAGTGAAGCCCACAGCAGTAGTGCCTACAGGTTTAAACTGCTCTGCCTGCGGTAGTGGCTGTGCAGTGCCCCAGGAGCACTGTGGATTTGGAGGAAGAGAAGAAAAAGGAAAGGAAAAAGAAAGAGAGGGAAGAAAAAGAAAAAGGGGAAAGGGAAAGGAAAAAGAAAAATGAAAAGGGGAAAGGAAAAGGGGAGAGAAAAGGAAAAGGGAAAGAAAAAAAAGAAAGAAAAAAGAAAAAGAAAGAGAAGAAAAGGAAGGAAAGGAAGGGAAAGGGGAAGAAAGGGACGGAAAGGAAAAGGAAAGGAAAAAGGAAAAAGGAAAGGAAAAATGCAGCAAAGCCAGCACTCAAGGCCATCTTCCTGCTGCTGGTGCTAGCGCTGCTGCAACCTCTGCACTGGGGAGGACTGGAGGTTGGAGATGTGGGGGGGGGAGAAGAGGTGGCAAACAGACAGATAAATATATAAATGCTGCACAAACTGTTAAAATCTGCTCTGAGAGTCAATTTTGACTTTCAGGCTCATGAACCATTAATAAAAATCTCCTTACACTCAAATGGCTCTCAAATGCCGTGATAGCGGATTACAAACTCCTAATGGAGATACTGTATGATCAAATATTCTCTAAGCAGCAAGGTCTAACGTACTGGGGGTGGCCAGGCCACCTGATTATCAGCTTATCGGCAAATACTTCTTAGTGTGGGATGTGCCAAAAAGAAAGCATCTTCCTCAGCACAGCCCCTTTCCCGTTCTTCATTTAAATAGACTTGGAAACAGCATCTAGTGGTCCAAGGGCTGCAGGTCTCCACCACCCACAGCAGTTCATAGTCTGAGATGAAGCCACTCTCCCTTTGCTCAGGTCCTGACACAGGAGAGTTTTCGACACCTGCAGTGCTTTTCCAAAACGATATTGTGAGCTCAGGGTGTCAACATTAAAATGTTTCCCATTGATATGCTTTAACCAGGCTGCTCAGGGAGTTGTGAGTGCCCCATCCCTGGAGGTGCCCAAGGCTGTAGATGGGGCCCCGTGCAGCTTGAGCTGGTGGAGGGCACCCAGCCCATGGTAGGGGTAGGGCTGTGGGGCTGTAAAGTCCCCTCCAACTGAGACCATCCAATGATACTGTTCACTCATCAGTGGCTTTTTGACAGGGCTTCATGTCACATCCCTCCCTTTTCAGAGGGCAGAGGCAGCTCCAGTACCACGGTGCACTTCCCAGCGGGCCAGCCCTCCTTGCACCTTCATTTCCTTTAGAAGCAATTGCGAACAATTTATGGTCCAGGTGAACCCTATGCCTAAGAGCTGCATCCCAACATTCCCTGAACTCCAGCAGCCCTTGGGCTGCATGGCTCACTGCTGGGTAATCCTGTTCCTATGCCAGAAATGCCCAGAGACAGCTTGCAGGAAGCATTTGGGATAGCACCTCGGGCTGATCTGGGGGAGGACATGGCCCTGAGGGCCACAGAGCTGCTGAGGGGCTGCAAACAAGGAGTTGAGATTACAGCACATGGAGCTGCCAGGGTGTTTGTTCAGCATCCCGAGGAGGAGGCAGTGAGGGGTTGGCTTTATTTAACATTTTTATTAGCGATGCGGAAGAGCACGCAGGCAGAATTGTTAAACACAGAAGCTGGTGAAGGGAGAGGAGTGATAGAAAGAGGAGAGCCTGGCAAAAGGGATTGGGAAGAACCATTAAAACAACTGGAGGAGTGGAGAATATGACTGGCAGAGGGGTACCTGAGGGAGTCCCAATTATATATGGAGTTAGCTAAGAAGAGGTTGAGATAATGAAGGTAGATTTGGTGAGTACACCTGGCAAAGGTACCCAGGTTGGTGTGTTAACGTTAGGCTAATTCACACCGAACATCAGAGACAAAGAAAGGGGTGATGCCCAGGGAGTGGTGGAATTGGGCTTGGGGATCTTGGGGGCCTCTTCCAAACTGAATGACTCTGTCATTCTATTCGTTCTTGTCTTTAATTACCTAGAATAGAGCACAGTACATCCCTTTCTTAATCCCCCCATGTTACTCTGCTGTTTCAGGGCTCAATGCAGGACTTTCTGGAGGATGGAGCTCAAGAATGCTTTCCTATCAGCAGCACAATGCCGGTGCCCTCAGGGTAACCCAGTCTTGGGGACCATCTTGCAAGAATTTCCTGGAGCATTTGGGTCAGCCCTGCTGTGTTTCAGCTCTCTTTTTCCCTTGGCTGCCCTCTCTCCTCCTGTGGGGACCAGGGATGCTGTGACAGCCTCTCCAGGTGTGCAAACTGTCCTCCTCCTTTGGCAGCAAGCTCATGGCACAGAGCAGGTATTGCCAGGGTCACATTAAGCTGCAAAAAGCTGCCAAAGCTCATTTCTGCCTCCTGGCCTCCCACAGCAACAGGGAGAGAGGTGAAGAAGGGGGTGCAGCAGGGAGGACTGAGTTGAATACAAGTATGTTGCAGGCCTCTCTGTGGCACTGCATAGTCCCTATGTATCTGAGAGCAGAATTTTAGCCCCACTACATTTATTACTATATCATTTATTTAATTGCTTGGGTTGATGAGACCATATTCAAATAGTCCCAATTTGTCTGATTTCTTAAGCAAAATTCCCATTTTTTGACTTCACCTTCTACTTTGATGACATCTCTGGTCAGTAAATGTCTATCAGTGCTCTACTTGCTGTCCTTCCATTGAGTCAGACTGCAATAATCAGGTAGCACTCTTGAGGACACTCAGGTCCCCCCTGCCATTGAGCCCTGCAGCACCCATTGCCCACATGAAGGTATATCTGAGTCCCTCCGTGCAGTAGCAGTTGTGTCCCAGAACGCCAGGATTCACTGTGGACAGAAATGTAGGGTTTTGTGTTGACCTTTGTGCTAAGTGCCTGGTGATCAGTTCATGCCCCAGGGCTTGTACATGATGCTGAGGAAGGCCATTATGGCTGAGCCATCTACATGGCTTCTTTGCAGCTGGCTTCAGCTCCTTAATTGCTTCAACCTTTGCACAGATACTGCAGGGAAAAGTTATTTCCTGGACACAGCCTTTTTTGCTGCAAGACTTCGGTGTCAGGGTGATAAAGTGCCCTGCAAGGGAACCTGAACAGACTCTGTCTGCATGCATAACGTTTGCTGGGCTGGAGATAAGGCAGCAAGGCCATAAATAGGAGACCTTCACCCAAACCCATCTGCACAGTGCCACACATCACTCAGTGCCCCTCCATGAAGCACAGGGCAAATCAGCCAGCTGTGTCTGGCACTTGGGCATGATGGAGTGGAGGTATTGCAAATGCATGAGATGGGATGAGCTGAGTGGAGGGGAAGGGGGGGGGGGGGGGTGAGACGAAAATCATCTGCATGACCCCCTGGCAGCACTGAAAATGTGTAGGTGTCCCAATCATCATGAGAATCTGGTGATGCTCATGAACTCATATTGTCGATCTGTGACCCTAACTGTCCCGGTTGGCGTCTTTACTCACTCCACCATTTATTAGATGAAGTGATTAGATGTTATATGGAGTCATGTAACTCACGGAGACCAGGAGCAATGTGCTTATTATTTGCCTTCAAATCACAGAAATCCTCAAGCAGCTTTAGTGATAGACCCGGGCACAGCAGACTGGGCTGGGAGCTTTCAAATTAAAGCAATCATAAGGCTGCCCTTAGGTTTCCAGTGACTTATGCAAGAAACCAAACACAGGAGGACAAAAGGACAAATGGAACACTGAGGTTTCAGGCTGGAATTCAGCCTTCTCTTGGTTTACATTGAGAGCAATGTGATCAACTCACAGTGCCTGCGCCAGGAGAGGGGAGGGGAGGGGGCTGTCCTGATTAGATCTAATTTCCTACCTGTTTACTGTAGGCATCTGCATAATGATCGCCCTGCCGAGCGGTTTGCATTTTGTAACACCGGTTCCCCAACCCGTTAAAACACAACACGGCTCAGACGGCTGCTGTTGACAGCAAATCTCCTCTTCCTGATTGCGTCCGAGAGGATGTGGCCATCGGGTGCCCCGGCTGCTTGAGATGGCTGCGAGCCTCCTCCAAATAACATCAGGGAGATAAATGCAAACTCTTATATTTGAATAAAATAAGATAAAAGGAAAAAAATTAAACGGCTGGAAAAGGATCTAAAGGTCCTTTATGGGTCATTTTCCATTTCAGTTCCTCGTTCGAAGAAATAGACTTCTCTATAACAGTATATTCCTGGTCTCGGTGCTGGTGTGAATGACAAATAGAAGCAGAGCCGATAAGAAATGAGGGCAGCGACTCCGTCCTCTCCACTTATCTGCGCTCATGCTCCACCAGAACTTTCACCAAAGCAAATCATCCCGTCTAGATTGACGACATACAGGCTGAAAACGTGGTGGGAAGTTGAGCTTATTTGTAAATCATTTGCTTTTAGTGAGGGCAGATGAGTGTGCCATTGTTTTGGGAAGAGTTCCTTGTCGGCTGAATTACAATAAAACAGATAAAGGCGAGGAATGCGAGGCAGACACGACCGTGCTGTTGCCAAAGGGTGGCAGAGGATTGCAAGGTTTGAGTATCCAAGCAGCGAGGTGTCAGCAAACAAACCCAGGTTGGTTCACCTTTCAGCAGATCTGTTCACCGTTTTACTTTGACAAGCAGGATCACAACGTCCTTCCCCACCTTCGGCATCTCCCACGTTTATTTTCGCATGTTGGCAGCCATCGAAGCAGTCACATGCGCTCCTCTTGGCTGCTGTGGAGGCAAGCTAAAATGTTATCCTTAATGGCAGCATTTTGGCAGCCTGGGCGACTTCATATAGTGACATCTAGAGCCAGAAATGCAGCATGGGTGGTAATCACAGCTCGTGACTTGTTGGAGTCCACAGTGAACCAGAGAGGAATGCAGCAGAGAGGTGGTGGGTACCCCACCCTGATTTGGCCACTGGCTACCTCTGTTTCCTTCCTGCATGCTGCATAATGAGAGCTCATGGATGCGCTCATTAGGCTGCAGGGCTCTGTTTTGAGACAGCCATTTGCCCCATACCTGGAGGTGCTCAAGGCTGTGTGGGACCCTGATCGGCAATAGGACTAGAGGGAATGAATGGCCTCAAGTTGCTCCAGGGCAGATTCAGTTTGGATGTTAGGAAATACTGGAACGGCACTGGAATGGGCTGCCCAGGGAAGTGGTGGAGTCGTTGTCCCTAGAGGTGTTCCAGAACAGTTTGGTTGTTGTACTGAGAGATGAGGTTAAGTGAGAAATATTGGTGGTATGTGGATGGTTGGACTGGATGATCTTGGAGGTCTTTTCCAACCTGGGTGTGAAAAGATGATCTTGTGTCTAATTTAGTGGTTGGCAACGCTGCCCACATAGGGGTTGGAACAAGATGATCTTTGCAGTCCCTTCCAACCCAAAGCGTTCTATGATTCCTTTTACTGGGGGTCTAACAAACATCACCAAAGGTAATTTACTGCTGCCACCTCAAAAACTGCTTCCTACTTGGCAGCTGGATCTGGTTGTTCACAGCTCCATGCCAGAGAAAAGGGACAGCCCTTGGTAGCCACTGCATTTCTCCATCAGCCTACAGCTGCAGAGGCTGGCACAACAGCCTGGCCCTCCTGCTGGAACCACACTTTGCTTTCTCATTATACAACCCTTATATTTTAATAGAAGCCTCTTTTTAGGCAGTCTCAGAAACAGTTGATGGGGTTTGGGTTTTTTTTGGGTTTCTTTTTTTTTTTTTTTCCCCTCTTTTCCTCCTTCTGTCAAATGACCAACTTAATAATTCACTAGTTGTGCTGGGATTAGCCACTTTGGGCCACACTCTGGATTTCTTATCTTTAATGTAGTTCTCGACGACATCTTCTGCACTTAATCCCCTGACAAAACTCCCTTTGATTCTCATGACAGTCGCTCACAGAGATCAAACGCAGAATGCTGCTCTGTCAGGTAGAGCTGGGTGAATAATTTGTGACAAATAATTTACCCACAGACTTTCTCCTCATTTTCTGTGCACAAATTGTCCATTCGGTTGAGACTGCTGATGGATTTGTTTCTGGCTGCACGTGTTTCAGTTCAGGCATATGAGAAGGAGCCTGCAGGTGCACTTAAGGGCTTCAACATCTTTGATGCTTTGACTTCCCTCAGCTCCTGCTTTGGTTTTTGGCAGGGCTGAGCCCATCTCACCCCAATGCACACCCTGATACGCTCAGTGCTCATGAGTCATCGTGCTGTATTTCTGTACCAGATCAAAGGAGCGTGACTTTCTCAAGCTGAGGACTTGCAGTGCAAATATTCTCTATTATCAGCTTCACATTTCCTGTTCAAGGGATGCACTGTAATGCGTGTGCACGATGTGAGTTCTATCACTTTCTCTTGCCAAAGTATTCTCCAAAAAGCAAGTTGAGAGATGAGCAAACCGTTTGACCAAACATTAATGGTATCTCTGGGTGTCTTGCATCCATGCAAGCTGGGTATTCTAGGTAGATAAAAGGTTAAGAATTAGGATTAATTAGGAACAAGCCATAAGAAAATTCTGCATTGATTTACACAGTCTTTGTATCCATATAGATGGGAACATTGGAGCTAGAAGATTGTGTCAAAGTTAGATCTTTCCTTCTCTAATTAAATGTCTGTGACACTCAAAAAGCACAAAGGTGGCAACTTTAAGGTCTCCATCTATTTTCCAAACAGCCTTGGTAACGCCTGCGGGGAGCAGAGAGCAGTGCTGCCTTACCAGGGCCCACAGAGACGCTTCATTAACCCAATTAAGCAGGTGGATGGAGAGGGTCTCTCTGATAATTTACACCTTACTAATGAAGTGTGTGACTCTTAATCTCCTCCAAACAAGATACACTCATGAAACACTGGTGCAAGGAAAGGGGAAATTAATTAGGTGAAAAAACTATGAGATTATAGCAGAGGGATTCCAATGAGGCAACTGTAACATGGCTGGTGATTCATTTGTGCCTGTCTTAAATTAAAGGCTGAGCTGTCAAGTAAATAAGACCCAGCATCATATTGGCTTAAAAGACATTCTCATCAGACCTAGCACGAGGCACTTGATTCTAGTGCATGGCACTCCATTTCCAATACCCAGCTGTCTGGGTAGCCCTGCAACCAGCCCACCCTGAGTAGATCCTGGTCTGTAGAACCAGAAGGAGCCACTTTATGCCTGTATTTTCAGTACAAGGTGAAAACCTGGAGACAAGCTCTTGAGGACACATTAATGGGTAGATCTCTTTTTCTTTTTTTAGAATCATAGAATATCCTGGTTTGAAAAAGGCCATAATGATCACTGAGTTTCAACCCCCTGCTATGTGCAGGGTCACCAACCAGCAGACCAGGCTGCCCAGAGCTACATCCAACCTGGCCTGCTGTGTGCAGTGTCTCTGAGAACACTGGGAGTCAACACTTCTTACAACCACCCAGCTCAATGAGCACAGCTTCTCCTGGCCCCAGTGGTATAGGACAACTATTCCAGGGGTTCCTATCCTGCTTGCATGATGCTCGGTGATGCCCCAAAAAGCAGATGCAATGACAGGAGGGTTGGAATTGGATGATCACTAAGGTCCCTTCCAACCCAAGCCTTTCCATGATTCTGTGATGGAGACTGCCTTGTTTTGTCCTCAGGAGCTCACTGGAAAGACACCATTCATCTTGTGGCCACATACGGAAGCTCATCCCCAGGGAATGGAGTCTTCAATGTTTCCAGAGTGGGAATGCTACAGTAATGCATTTTATCAGTTCAATTGAATTGGTGGGTACTGAGAGATTCCCAGAGTAGCAGATTTGAATAGCTGTAGCATTGGAAATTGTATTTTTTTTTCCCTAAAAAATAACTCAATACAACCAAGGATTTCAAAGCTTTTGGCAAACACAAATTAAAGCAGCAATTAATTAAGCTCTGCAGCACTCTTGTTTGATAAACAAGAGATACATTATGATCAGTCAGTATTGCCAACTGCAAACATTCACTGCGAGTCCAGCTCCCCAAAATTACGAGATTGGCTTTAAAAATCATGAGATTAAAAACCAAAATTGTTGCATTTTCTTTATCCACCATCTGGCTTCTCAGCCCCTGGGGTAAACATGCCTCGTGTTTTCAACTACAAGGGCTAACCACTTACTTACAGATATGAAAACTGGGATCCTTGCGCTTCGTAGCAACTCCGACAGCTGAGGCTTTGGGAAAGATAGTAAAAAATCCTAAGTCTTATCATGAAATCTGAAGAATTTGCAATAATGATGGCTTATAATTAAAATAGTTTTGGCTCGGCAGCATCAAATGCATCAAAACAATTTGAGAGCTGCTAGATGAGGAATAATGAACATGATAATTCCTGGACCAAACTGCAGGAGCTTATAGATGGGTGAAACGCAATTGCAGAGGGAAGACATCATGGAGTTCTTGCTGTAATTTAGCCAGGGCACCATAGATAAACACATCAGCACTTGTGAGAACTCTTCTGGGATTATTAATTATGGTAGATGATTGCTCCTGTCTCTCTGGAAGATGATTGCAGGCAACACTGCAGCACCAGGCCCTGCCTGGGGGAGATAGCTCCGTACCAACACACAGATGTGAATGCCACCCCCAGACAACCCGCTCCCCTGGATGTGCAGCCCTGACAGACAGTGCGTGTCGGGAAAATCCTGTCTCAGGCTGATCCGACTTAGCTTGTGAGACAGGGCCATTTTGGTGGCAGGGCTGGCAGCCACCGCATTACTGTCTGGAGAAGAATTTACGCTGCAGTGGGAATGGCAAATTATCTGGAGGGAAAGTAGCTGCAGAAGGGCCACGGCTGGCCAAAACCAGGAAAACAGATTTCAAACTAATGTAAACAGCTTGGATTTATCGCCGGGTTTGCAGGTTCAAAAATAAATATCACCGTTTCCGTGGTTCAAAAGTTGGTTATTTTCTACTGACGCTTCAAAAAATGTGGTTTTCCGGTGACCTTGGAAACCACTTTAAATACACTTTTCAGTAATTCAAGAAACCCGAAGTTAATAAAGGAGAATCAGGGAAAGGACGAAAGTTTCAATTCTTTAAGCAGGTCTATTTGTCACAGAAGAGAAAATGAACTTGAGGCCACCTGAGCACCCAAGCACATGTATTTTAGAGAAAACTAGCTCTAATGTCTCCTCCGCAGCAGGATCCCCATACACGTTAAGAAGCCATTTTCTCCAAGGAAGAACATTACGGCTGTGCTTAGGATAGACTCTGATCTTTGCACCTAAACCTATTTCAGGCGATACGAGGGGCTTTTGTGCTGCTATGAAATTACTCTGGGCCAGCGAGGGCACTTGCTGGCGGTGCACTCCCCTCTCTGCTGTGGAAATCAAAGTACAAACAGGTTGAAAAAGCTACAGACAAATTCATGCAGTGAGAACCAGCTAGGGCTATTTAGTAAAAAGATACAGCCTCTGGCTTAGGAAGTTTTGAGCTGCAGGGAATGGGGGAGATGAGGAGGAGGGCTTGTCATGTTCTGATGTTTTTCTCTCCCAGTACCTTTTACTGGACAGCTTTAGTGGCCTTGGTGGACTTGGAGGCCATCTCCTGCATGGAGCCATGGGCCACGTGCTGCTGCCCTCCATTTGGTTCTCCTTCCCTGCTTTTCAAATGGTGTTTGTGTATTGAGTAAAGCATATCAAAGGGTTATGCTAAATAGGTGTCTGGGGCTCAGTAATTAATGTCAACATCTGTAAGAGCTGTGTGTCTCACTCTCCTATTGCCCAACCTGTGACTGTAGACCAAGTATCTCATCGAGTTACTTGCTTCCTCCAAAAGGATGTACCAGCAGGTCGTGTGTAGGTTAAATATGGCAGCTCTATAACCACTCAGGAGCTATTTTATCCTCTGTGCAAACCTGGTTTATAAAGCTTATCAAGAAGAGAGGCTTGGTATCGCAGTCTAGTACTCATAATTAATCCTGGAGACAGTGCGGATTTAGGTTCATTGGGGCTGACTTCAAATTAAAAAGTCACTATTAGCATGTGAAACAGACACCATATGTTACATATTAACACTGTAGATATTACAGAATGTTGTGTATTTCTCTTTTCAAGTACAGTAGCCATAGGCACACCCTTTCCAATAGAGACTTGTCTATGAATTGCTCACTGTTAGGGGTGGTGGCAGATGTCTTTTCACAGGCATCCCTACATCCAGATCTATTTGTAGCCATGTATCCATATAGATGAAGTCATTGTTTATACAGTTTTTTATGTTTTTTTACATACAGAATCGTACTAATTTACAAATGAATCTATACACATAAGCCCTGTACTGATCAGTACACATACACACACTGATCAAAGAGAAATGGAACATTTGCACATACAAATACAGAAATCCTGATGTATCTAGTTCGCATTTTCCACAAATACTCATCTCTCTTGTTCTCTCTCAACATCTGTGGCTACCTTGATCTATGTACAAGTTCAAAGGGGAAATGCTGCCTCAGAACGCATTTGGCAGCAGCCTGTAAAGCCTCGTTGTACCAGGAGTTAATGCAATGTTCTCAGCGTCTTCAGCTATCTGAAATTCGAGTTTAAAGTTCTTGCACAATCGCAGTCAACATAAAATGCAGCAGGAAATCGCCATTAGTCAAATGTGTTCGTCTAATCCCACTGCAAAATGGAGCTTTTTCATTTCTAGCCTGCCACGGGTTAGTGTGTGATTTCATATGTCAGATACATCAATTCTGCCAAGGAGAGGAGATGGGCAAGAACAAATTAAAAATATAGGCTCCTTTGCTTCAGGGGAAGTGGAGAGGGCAGGTCTTTGTAGGGAACAGTAATAATGATCTCATTTAAGAGAGTTTCTGGGTCTTATTCTTTGCTGCCCTTCTTCATATTTAATTAGTCCCTGCCAAATTGAGGGCCTAACCAGCAAATCCATAGGAATATGTATTCACTCTTCTCTGCTGAAAAGGCACTGAGAGAGTGCAAGTGGGGAGACATCAACCCACGTACTTTGATGCCTTACTGCACCAATTGGTTGCCAATGGGAAAACCTGCCGGTTCTTTCTCTCACTCTTTCTGTCCTTGTCCTGTTTTGTTTCTGTCTCTCATTCTCTCCCACTTTCTTCTTTCTAATTCTCTCTCCCTTCATTTACTCAACCACAGGGATAAATACAGCCACAGTCCCTCTCTTCCCAGAGACCCATTCTTGGGAGGATATTAGTGCATGCCACACTCGGCTTCTGATTTGTCTTAAGGTAATTATTATTAATGGCTGTTGTTGTTTTTCCTGCAGAAACTGTAATATAGACCCTTTTGTACCATTGGCTGAAGCCTGTTGTTTCTGTAGGAAAAAGAATGGGCCCGCAGATTAGGTCTGCATATTATGGCTCTAGTAGCACAGCAGGCACTTGGTATTGGTACCAATCCTATCAATTCCTGGCATCCTTCCCCCTTTACTTCTGGTAATTAATCTTTTCATGAATGCTGTCACATTTAGAGCCATTTCATTAAGTTTCTGGTTCCTACATTTACGTAACTCACCGCATTTCTCATCTGCTCCATCAGCCAGGGGATGCTGGGAGGTGGTTTGCTCACCTCATCCTTTCCTTCCTCCCTGCAGCACTCGTGATGCCATAAATGAAGCCACACATGGGTGACGGACAGGCAGCTGCGTGGTTCAGACAGCCCGAAAGGGACAAGATTGAGCCATCAAAAGTGAGGAAAAGCCCCTGTGAATGGAGGCCTGTGGAATGCCTGTCTCCCGTACGTGTCTGCGTACCAAAGGGGCTGGTAGGGTTATACACTTTCTGCAGTGATGATTTTGAGTAAAACACTGCAGATTTCTTAAAGCAAAGACCTAAGTTTGGGGCAATCATCTCTTCCAGCCAAACACTGATGCTTCCTTCCTCCTCCACAACAAACCTCCGACCGCCTCTCAGAAAACACACCAACCTCAGGCCCTTCCTATAATGCAGGAGCCCTTCCAGAGGGAGAGGAGGTTTAAGCCACTTCTGCCAGTGTTGCTCAAGACTGTTATTGCTGGATGTGAAAGGGAGTCAGGCCCGATGGCTGCAGACAGCGTGCGTATGCGTAGGGCTCAGCAGCGGGGTAAGAGACAAAAGCTTGTATTCCCAGCCCAGCCTCTGGTGACCTTGTGCAACCCCTTAATTACTGCAATTACTTGCCTCCTGAGATGACATTATTAGGCCTTGCTTGGTAATAAGGGCTGTGAAGTTCACAGAATTATTTGTGCCGGTTGGTGAGAGAGCAGTGAGCAAAAACCCAGGGCCATCTTGTGCCTTCCAAACTGGTTTGGGGTCAAAAGGGGATGGCTGCTGGCTCTTTCCAGGAACTTAGGGTTGGTGGTTTTGTATTTGGGGATGGGGTTTTTGCAGTGTGGAATCTGCAGAGCTTCATGGAAGGTACACAACAAGCCGTGCTGTAAGGTGGCTGCACCCAAGGATGTACTTTAGCTCTGCTCGTCCAGTACTGTCCATCTGCCATATTTCACATTGCACCCCTAAATCAAATGTGGGTGCTCTTAAATGCTAAAAATACTAATGATAAAAAAAAAATAATAATAATGAAAGCATTAAAACTGACAACTGCCGGAGCCAATTTTTAGCATTAGCAACACTCAAAAAGGCTGAAGAAAAAAAAAAGGAAGAAAAAAGCTGGAGCATTTTGCTGGTCCTAAGGGGGAAAAAAAAAAAAGTAGTAATAATAATAATAATAAAAACAGAACTGCAGAATTCACCCCGAGGCCCAGAAAAAACACTGAGGATCTCGAATGAAGTATTTAGCTATTGAGGAAACAGCAGCAATGGAAAACAGGAGACTAAATGGAATATATTAAACAGGCTTAACTGTAACCATCACTGCAGTGACAGATGCAACTGCGTCTGCCTGCAGCTGGGGATGCTGGGCTAGAGCAACATCTCTCCCATCTTGGTGCTTGTATCCCACATGAAAGCATGGCTGACGATGAGCACCTTTGACTTTTGTGCCCAGTTTGACCCCAAAGATCCCATTTGGGTACAGCAATGTGTGGGGATGACAGCTCCAAGCCAGCTGTAACCCAAGCTCAGACCCAGGGCAGGGAAAGCACCCAGCCCCAAACCTGGACCCATCCAAGGAAGCAGTGAGAAGAACAGAGCATTGAAGAAGTGACATGGAGGAGAGAGATGCATTTGGCTTGTCAGCCTGCCTCGAGTGGAAAGAGATGCCGTGAACAGGACGACAAATCAGAGTGGAAAACACAACCTCCCCTTTCAGCACAAGAGATGTAGCATGGGCTGCAGGATGTGTGCTTTGGCTGCCTTTATTCCCCTATGAAGATTGAACTATTCTATATGTGCATTTGGTTCTGCTCTTCTCTGCCACTGCAGTCCAAGGGAGAGACCCTGCATTGTGCTTGCTGTATGTTTTGCCTTTTCTTTTAAATTATTTCATGTTGCAAACCTGGCGATTATTTCATGCTGTTTAAACTGCATTTGCAGTCTTTGATCATATGTAGGTGGACTGAAGTGAACTGCTGATAGAATGAAGATATTGTTCTCGGCGTTTCTCCTCTCGCTTTGTTCATGCATTATGCCTATAAGCTTGCATAAAATGTTCATTGCAGCAATGAGCCTTTGTTATTAATTCTCGTGGTGCCATGTATTTTCATGAAAAATAATTCATTCACAAATGGGGTGATTAGGTAATCTATGCCAATGTGTATGGGCGTATCTTACACACAACATGGACGCGTACAACTCACAATTACATGTAGCCCAAACACCAAACACATACTTATCCATACAAATAGAAAGACCAAAACGTCATGTCTTGTTTACACTTGTTTCAACAACATACTTATAATCCAGCTTCCAGGGCCTATTCTCAACATCAGATTTTGGACTGCCTTGAACCTGAACACAACAGCAGAGATCTGTAATGACAAGGAGCAACAAAAAGCCCAGAATTTCAAGGCAAAACACATACAAGAGCCCAGGACACCCCACACAACACCTATATGACCTCTAGTTTTGCTCCTACTTGCTCCCTTTATAAACCACATGCATCAGTATGCGGTCATTCTATAGGTCTGTTCTTCTCTGCACAAGGAACAGGTACCCAGCCCTCCTAGCTGCCCTCATTTAGTTGGAGACAGATGTCTCATTCCCAGGTTTCTCTGCAAATCACAGCTAGGCACTCCATCAAGTAATTAAAAAACTGCCCCATGTTCAGGACATGGCTAAGCTCCTCTCTAGCCTTGACTCTGTTCCATGCAGTAAAGGCGGAATTTGTGTCTGATTCCTCCATCACTAATATATCTATCTTCATCCCACATTTTTTTACCCCCTTTAGAATTTACATTAGGAATTGCAAATGAAGGAACACTTCATCCCTCATTTCTCTTTTCTAAACAACAGCAAATCTCCCACTTTGGACTGAGCACAGCTCAGCAGGGTAGGAGGGACAGGAAGGTAGATATGATGCACGATGACAAGAAGCTGCCAAACTACCTCCCTCTGACTGGGATAATGGGAGGGTGCCCTGGAGCTGCACCTATGCTGAAGATGTGGTGGTTCCCTCCAGCCCCATAGGAAAGAAATGACAGCAGCATCAGAGAGTGCCCATCCAACCTGGGGGTCTCCAGAATTTTGGATCCATTTGTGGGGATATGCACAGCCAAATTCTGGGACTGAGTATTCCAAGGGATGTCCCTTCATTGGATTCCTCCCTGGGAGAGATAGGCTTATGTTGTTGCAAATATCCCTGATAAATACCAATTTGCCATTTGCAACAGACATTTTCATCCCTAAAAGATTTTGTTTTGATGTGTGGGGCAGTCAGTACTCAGTGAGGGGTTCCAGTAACCCACTTTGCACTTTGCAAGTTGCATTCTGATTTTCTAAAGCTCCAGACTCTTCCTTGGAAGGCACCTTTTCTTTCTAGCCTTGGTAAATAGAGTGTCCAATTGCAAAATGCTGATATTGTGCAGCATGGAAAAGGCTTTTTTCCCCCTGAGTTTTATTGTATACAATTGATTATACACCATTTTTCTCTCCTTCTGAAACCTGCACAATTGGAGTCGTGTTGCCAGAAGAACCTGCTGTTAACCAGCCCCAGGGAGAAGAAACCGAAAACAGGAAGAAAGCCATGTTTTCAAGCTCTTAAAAGTTTTTAAAATAACATTCCTCTATAAAACATACTACAGTTGCAAGTACCAGGGGCCTCCTGATTGTCACACAGCACTGGGGCTACCACAGCAGTTGTATAACCGTATCCAAGTGGATATGAGCTCACTGCTCTCCCTCTCCCAGGACACTGCTGCCTGTCCTTCTCAGGATGCACATCACAGAAAGCCAAACTAAGGGACACGAGGCCCTTCAACCAGTCAGAGATACCTGGGAATGACATAAAACTCAAGAAAGAAAGGGCTTCCTCAATCCCACCCCCTTGCTGGTCTAGAGGATGGGAAAAGCTGAGGAGATCTGACAGCAGAGGCATGGCAGGAGGGAGAAAAGCATAGCAGGTGATATTTTCAGCTACTGTGGTTCAAGACTTGGGTTATGCTTCCTCCACAGATGGGGCTGTTGCATGGAAAGCTCTTAACCTGGGTTTTGGGAACGGTATGGCCAAATGTAGTGGCCACATCAGGACTTGTTGGTCCATCTTGGTGATGTAGGTCTACCTCTTCTATGTCCTCATCTAGTCTAACCAACACAGGTTCTGGGATCTCAGCATCTCACTGCACCTGCGTGGTGGAGATGGGCCAGAAAAGAGCAAGATCACAGCAGGAAATGCAGTATGGATCAGCAGGAATGAGCAATCAAGGAGCACATAGATTATTTCCCTGGTCACCAGAACTGCAACGTCGATCCAAAGGCAAATTCTCTGGACTTGGTTTCATAGACCAGATCGATATTTGGGTGGCTATTATGGAATATTCCTTTAAACACAAGATAAAGGAGCCAGTTTGCAAGATCCAAACCAGCCTTCTGAACGGTGAGCATTTCCATGCCCCCTCTACATGCAATCAGACACAAATACACACGCACACAGCCTTCTTGTCCGTGAGAATTCCCATGACTATGGGACCCCAAATCATCCTCCAGTCCAGATTATGCTTGAAAAAAAGAACTGCCCAAATAAATACAGATTTTGCTGCAGGGAAAAGAAAAAAATAATAACCGGATTTTCTTCATTATTTTTCCTCAGATTATTGTAGCTAATAAATTGTTTTGAGGTTTTCAAGTAAAGAGTAGATGTGGCACATGGACCTGGTCATTGAGCATGGTGTGGATGGGTTGGGGTTGGACTAGGGGATCTTTTCCAGCCTTTATGATTCCATGATTTCCTGAATGGTGGCACTATGGACTCAAAGAACCCTATGGGTCACATCCAACTTGGGGTATTCTGCTTTTCTGTGATTGAATGAGCAGCTTTTGCACATCTCAGTTTCATCACTTAAGAATGTAAGAACTCCCTATGTGACTCTGCTATTTTACCCAGCAACTGACAAATGCTAAATGATTGGGAAGTGCCCATGAATGCACACTGCTTCTATAAGGAGACTTCCGAAAAGGATTTCAGGGTCCAATCCTGTCTCTGTGTACACTGTGTAAATCAGGTGTAACTCCAGTAAAGCTAATAGATGCAACGTGGTGTTGAGCCCACCCAGATAAAAGGATCAGGCCCTCTAAGCTTTAAAGTTATGAGTCTTTTCAAACTGCCGATCTACTGTCAACATTTCAGTGATTACTTCTCTCTCTCTCCCTCTTTTTTTTTCCATCACACAAACATAAAATAGTAACAAGATTATCAGATTAAAGAGCCAAAGAACAGCCAGTTTATTATACTCTTGTGTCTAAAACACTCCAATCTTAGAGGTTTCCTCCCCACTCTGCATCTCGAGGGTGGGAGATTGGTTTGTTTTTCTTTGTTTTCCATTTTTTTTTTTCTTTTAAATCACAGCCTGGTATAGCTGGAAAAAAAATAAAGGAGATATAATATTATAATATTATAATATTTCTGGCTGCACCGTGCAGTCAGAGAGAGAAAAATACCCTATGAGCACTAACCAACTTTTCCAAGCCTTCCAACTTAGAAATAAACCTTTGCTTTCTGCCAGTCCCCATGCAGAAGGGACGAGAGGACAAACAGAAAGGAAAGGACAGATCTGTTTAAAGCTAAAAATGTGCAAATGCTGCATTCCTCCCAGGAAAGGCAATAAAAAAAAAGCCCTGCGTGGTGCTGATGTATTGCAGCGCTATAAGTTGTTTAAATCAGAGATGGTTTGCGTTAAGGGTCCTGAACAGATTGCATAACTGTTGCACAACTAATGTGTACAAGTGTGTCACTAATTTAATTTTAATTTTACTGTATGAGTTTGTATAAGATCCCCCAGCTGTCATGTGCTCATCATCTGTCACAGAACTATCACTAAGCCATGCTGGGCTAAGACAGGATTATAAACGATGAACTGCCATGTGCTCTAAATCTTCTTATTTGCCTAGCCTGGAAGGTATGCCCTGTAAAATTTGATTGGCAGCGTGCTCTATTCTATCAATTGACTTTGAAGGCCTTTTCTATTGGCGCGGGGAGCGGCTCTCAGTAGCTGTATTGACTGTCACCTGCTGACTCCCGCACGTGCCTGACCCCAGCCCCACACCAGGCTCTGCCCACTCGCGCCGCGGCGGCTCGCGGGGCTCTGGTGGCACGTGCGGCACATCAGGGCATATGGCCGGCTGGTTGTGTGCAGAATGGGATAACTGAAGCCAAGCAGCCCCGCACTGTTATTACAGCAGATGGGGGAAGCGTGGCATTCAATATTAAGACAGATGCCACCTCCTTATTCCACCTGTCTGGAACTTGGACATGGGACAGAATGAACTGTCTGCCTAATAATTAAGGAAACAAAGACTGCATTTATGAAGCTCAGCAGAGCACCGTATCTGTGAAGCATGCACGGATATAACTGCCGGCCACAACAATAAGGAAACGTAGACCACTGCTCATCAGATGCTCAGATACGTACGCGCAATTACAGTAGGAAACTGTACTGTTCCCAGCTGCTTGTGTAGCCTTTTATTTAGGCTGGTTGTGTATTAAATTAAACGGGTGGAGCGAGTTGGCTGGCATTATTACTATTATAAATAACGCTTTAAAATTACAGTGAAGTTCCTTAAATAACAAAGCGCCCACCGCTCCCCCTAACAGCCGCTGCCGCTATTGTGCTGTGCCCTTTCTCGCAAATTTGCTCTCTGCTTCTCAGTAGTCAACTGTTTTTGTAACAGCCAGAGAGAAGAAAAACATTCTTTCCAGGATGGCTATTATTTTCACGTATTTTTACACAACAATTTGCCTCTTTCTTTGGCATTGTTAAAGAAGAAAAAAAAAATGATAACTGTGTAAAAAAGACGGCCTGGCTCCTCGGCATTTATGCTATGTTACGTTTCTGTTATTTAATCCTACTTAATTTTGGTCCAATTATGGCTGAACCCGCCGCGCTTTGTGATGGCAGTCAGTGTGTTGGGGAGGGCCTGATCCTGGCTGGAGGTTCATAGAATGGTTGAATGCTGAAGGTTGGAAAAGAGCACTGAGATGATCCAGTCTGGATTTAGCACAGCAGAGGCTGAGGCTGGGGCTGGAGTGGAGGCTCTGCCATACTGTTGCATTAGGGTCTTTGCCTCTTCAATGATGGTGGTAGGGTATGTGCCCCACTTCTAGGCTGTCCCTAGCCACAGACATGTCTGGTGACAATGACAACACCTACAGCCTTCTCCAACGTGTCTGCACAACCCTGAAAGATCATCCAAATTCAGTGCTCAGACTTCTTGCTGGGCAAAGGTATTTCCCTGTGGAAGCAAGGTGCCATCGATGCCTATGATCAAGAACCCAGTGTGATCCAGGAGATATTTCTTGTACCTGCTTACCTACCTCCAGCCCTCATTCAGTGGTCTCTTCTGATGTGATTGTGCCCATCCTTAAATCTCTCTAATTATTTTTACTCACTTTTGACTGAATGAATTCAAAAGAAGCTTAAAAATTATCTGTGTGTCTGTCCTAGGTTCTATCCATAAATAACAACTGGAATAAAGATGAGTAAGTTGCAGAGAATGGAAACCCAGGTGTAAGTGTCAAGGCAGCATGCACTATGTGTATGTTATATACAAGATTAAGGACACACAGTGCCCATTGTTTCAGCACACCCTGAGAGTGAGCTTTCATGTTTATACACATGTATAAGTACATTCACAGTGGTGTATATATACGATCCTTATAAATTAAAATGAATAACTGAATTTTCATAGGTAGAAATACAGCATGAAACAGAGTAAGCAAAGCTTGATCCTTGTTACGTGCATATATACATACTCATTTAGAAACATATACATGTAAATGCTGTATAATATGATTAGTTAGACATCTCAGATCTATACGTATATTCAATTATATACACATAGACAGGCATGATGAACCCATTGTAATTCTGTAATAATGCTCATAGATTGTTCCACCCCAATTTGTCACAGATGCATTTAAACCAGACAGCTCCTCCTCGGCAGCAAACAACGACCAGATGTATTTCCAAAGCACAGGGATCACATGCCACAAATTGAAAATAAGCAATCAAAGCCCAAACTTTCTTTCTTTCTTCCTTTCTTTTTTTAGCAGGAGAGATAGCATTTTAAAAGGCAAACATACACATTACAAGATGAGGATCAGTTTGAAAAGATCCCACAATATCTGTTACCAAGAGCTTTGTTAATCTTTAAAAAACCCCAAATGACTATTTATAGGGATGCTGTGAATTAACTAGCCTTTAATAAATAGCTCACAGGCATGGGTGTCAAGATTGTGCTTTTTGTTCTTATATATGTCTACATTTGGCAAAAAAAGGGGGGGGCAAAAAAAGGAAGGAAAAAAAGGAAGCTATTATTTGTTATTCTTTTTTTTTCTGTAACAATTATTTCAAATTAAAAGCCCATCTGAAGAAAGGCATATGGATGGAGTGGGGGTTCAGCCCTAATTGAACAGCCCAGGACTCGTGAGGTTAATTACAGATATTAACGCTGTTGTTCTTCAGCTTCTTGCCCTCGTGAAGGCTCCAGCTTCCAAATGACCTGGCTCCAACAATAAGACTCTCTTTAGCCCATTAACTAATTGATAAAAATGTGAGTGTTTAGAATGAGTCTAATTAAATCACCGAGCCTTACAATTACGAGTCCATTTGGTAGCTGTCGGGAGATGGGTAACCTCAGCTGGCATTGTAGGCGAATAAAAGATAAAAATAAAAGGGAGCTTAACCAAAGATCATTTTGAAAGCTGTTCATTTGAAGACAAAGTACACATTTGCCTGAAATGTATACATACACCACTTCAGACGAGCACGGTGTCGTGAAAAGAAAATGGAGCATTTAGCAATCATGATTTCCTTTTTTTTTCCTCCCCAGCGCATGCATGAAATTCTCTCCCAGCTATGTGATGGAATGAGCTACTTTTATAACCATTTCTGTGTTACAGGGAATAACTAGATGCTTTGGGAGCATCTAAGTGGATGATACCAGGATCCTCGATGTTAATCAAGTTTTTCACCCCACTCTTTCATAACGGAGCTCTCTCTGCATCCCCACGTCCCCTTTTTGGTTGTGGTGCTGCTCTAGGGACAATCATTCTCAAAGGTCCTATTGGTGAGGTTGGCTTGCTACAGTAGGGCAGATGTTCTCATATCATATCACAGGTGCCCTTGGGAAGGGAGCTGCAAAATATTTTGCACATGAAACTCCTCTTGAAGGTGTGCCTCGTGTCCTGAGCATCCCAAGAAATCACCACGTCAGAGACTTTTACATCTAAAAATGGATGAAGAGGTAAGTGCCAATGGTTGCTGAAGGAATGGTTCCATAGAAGGAACCCTAAGCCGATCTCTCCTGACCCAAATCATTCTTTGATTCTATAATGCTATGACAAGGGCTTGCTAGGTGGAAAAGGAGAAGGCTGAAGCTGGATATCACAGTTAAAACAGCAAGAGGGATGGAGGAGGTGAACAGGAGTGAATACACCCCGTCTCATGGGAGTTATCAACCATGTTGAGCATTTGATAAGCTTGAAACAAATGAGCGAATGGCTTTTTCACCATTAAGCTGATGAACTGGCATCGAAGAGAGATGTCAGTGCTAAAAGTTTAAATCAAAAAGCTTCTTAACAAGTTGATGGAACAAAAATCTACCCCAATAATGTATGTAAAGATGCTGTCTCTGTCTTGGGAAGTGTCAGAGCTGCAGATATCTTGAAACTGGAACAACATACAGGGGAATTTTCACTGTCTGCCTTACTTGAATAGTCTACAGTCATTACCATTAACAAGATACTGGGCTAAACTGCTTTTTGGCTCACTCCTGGCCTGCTGTTTGTACAGTCTTAGGGTGCATCTACAGTGAGAGCACTACACAGAGTATGTCTCTGACAGCATCACAGGCACAGAGGAGCCAGGAGAGAGCTTTGCACAGCCTATGAATGGCAGGGAGTTAGGAGGCAAAGATCATTAGGTAAGTGAGCTATGGAGATTGTACTTTGGCCTCTGAAATATGGCCTGGGTATGAACTGCACTTGAGCATTTCTTGGCTCTTTGCATATTTCTAAGGAGTATGGATGGAGTCTGCCAAGATACCTCTACCCTGCAAAAAAATGGCCAGCCTATAATCTTCCAAGTACTCATACACTGACTCTGAGCCTCTTCCCTTAGAGGATGTTCTCCCATTATTTCCCAGGCTGGAAATCTAAAAAAATCCAAACACAGTAAGGCAAACATACTACCAGCACCTTTCTGTGTCAATATGAAGTATTCTCACTGCTTGCTGCCTGCCATGGCTTGTTACTGACCATTAGAACATTACTTACGGTGACACTGGGGTAGAACTGGTTGGTGAACTGGGAGGGTGAACTGGTTAATGTGCATGGTATGATCACAGAGAGTGCTACACACAGCATTAAAACCAAAAGCTCTGTGTAAGCCTTGGCTTTCAGATGTCCTGCAATGCATGTGCTTTCTGCACAAGCAGGGAAAATATGGGATCTTTATTAGCATGGCAGGAGAAGAAGTCATCCCCTCATCTTCCATTTTTATAGCCTTTCAAATAGTCCTCTTTTCTTCTTTCATTAGGAAATCTGGTTTTGTGCATCTAAAATAAACACTCATTCTTCCCTTTGGTTTTCTGCTTCTTTCGTTCCTGACATAATGTTCTTGTTGCTAATGCTCCCCACTTCACTCCTTAGAAAATTCTTGGGCTTTGGGTTCAGAAAGGGGGTTGTAAGTGGAAATCCCGAACCAAGCAAGGCATCAGCCATGGGGATACTGGTCTGGGCTCGGATGATATTTCAGGTGTTGCAACTAAGCAAGGCAGAAAGGCAGATTTGGATCTAGTCAGAGCTTAGTTCATTTCCGGCTTTATCGATATTTAACCAGCCTTGGATGCTACCCAGGAGGGACTTGGCAGCCAGTTCAGAGCATGGAGCACAGGTGTGATGTGTTCCTGCCAGTTTGCCTTGCTCAGAAGATGGGCAGCTGTGCTCAGTGCTTGACAATGCTTCCAAGCAGCCTTGCAGAGTAGCCCAAGGTAGGGCCTGCATCCTCAGATTAGTCTTAAAATGACAGAAGAAGATAACCATGTGAAAGTCCTGGAGAAAAGAGGTGATCTCTTGGGTAAATCAAGATGAAAGAGCGTTTCCAGCCATTGCTGCTCACCGAGATGTTCAGGATGGAGGGAACATCCGCTTACAAAAGACCCGGAGAAAAATAGTAGAGGGGATCTTTTAATAGACAGAGTAGGCACCGTCTTCCAATTCTTCACGACTGTCTCCATCTGCCAAGCAACGCTGCTTCTGCCTTATCTGGATTGACCTTCAGCCAAATGGCTTTGATCCACAGCCCTGTCTCAGCCAGACTTTGGAAGAGGAGGGGAATGGCACAGTTGGGCAGGGGTAACTGGGGCACAGAGCTGGGCACTGTCAGCGGGTGAGTCTATGGCACAGGGAGATTCTCCGCCCCCTTCCAAGGAATTCACACATCTTTTGAGGAATATAAATTGAAAGAGCAAGGCTGATGGGGTGGGACAAGCTGGAAATGGAGGAGGCTGTGGTCTAGTTTCCGACAGAACGGAGAGGCAGAGTGAAGGCCCCTTGAGCTCTGAACCAGATGTCTGCATTTGCGCTGACACCAAGATATAAATCTCCATGGAACTCGAGTAATCAGTAAAGAGATTTTGGTAGTTAAAAGACAAAAAGAAGGATTTGAGGTGGCTGAAAATATCTATAGTTTCTGTGCTCTCCATTACCCAAACCTTCCCGAAATTATTTTGCGACAGGAATTCAACTTCCAATAAAAATGTAAAAAGAGCTTTTAAAATTATTATTATTGGAAAGAGATTTGTGCATAGGTTTTGAGGGCCAGCAGAGAGAGGAAAGGATCATTCAGCCCAGTGTAAGTAGATTGACTTTTTCAGTCATACTCATTTTCCTTCAATAGTGAAGGCTGTTTTAAAATGGAAGGGGGATCCTTAAAACACTCCAGCATGCTGTAAACATGCTTTTGTGAAAGCCTCGAACAAAAGTGGACAGAATGCTCAAAAAACAAAGACTTCCTCTAGGAGAAGGTCAGAATTTGGCTGTGAATTACTGCAGGAACTGACATCTTGGTTACCCGTCCTTTCTTCCTTTCCATACCTTTTCAATACCTCATCCTTTGGAGATCTGGTCCCTCTTCTTGCAGCACCTCCATGTACTTCTTCCTCCTACCTACAGCTCCTGTGACACAGCTATTACCCACCTCTTGCTCTTATTTCATCACTCCTGCTTCCAAAGAGCCACAGCTCTCCTAGCAGTAATAACAGCATTGCTGGGCAGAGGGCTGAGATGAAGGCAGTTGGCACTTTGTTTTTTCCAGTGGTATTTGGGTCAGCTTGGTTGGATTTAATTGCCAAAGATCACATGCAGCATCATCCTGCAGGTGTGAATGGCAAAGTGTTAGGAAACATAATTCAGATTGACAACAGATTCAGATTTGCTAAGAAGACAACTTCTGCATGGTCAGAATCTCACTGTTTTCATGCTGGCCTACCAAGCAAAGGGGAATTAATACAGAAGATTGAAGAATGTGTTGTGAGCAGAAGGGAGCAAAATCATTTAGAAATGCCTGGAGTAATATCTGAATTGAAGTGTTACTATGCAAGTTCCTTTCCTAAAGACGAACTACTTTCAAATATAAAGTTCCTGTCCTGGGCACATATGGTGCAACTTCAGGGTAATAAAGAAATGGCCCATTAAGGAATTAAATACTTGTTTAGCATCTACCACGCCTGCTTTATCTGAAGACTTATCATAATAATTGTTTGGCAGCATACTAAAAATATTAGTATGTATCGCACTGCAGGCCAAGGAGGGTGAAAATAGTAGGTTTTGGTTTTAGACATAACAACACACCCCAAAGAGGCAGCCAGTCAACAAGGGGTGTGAGCCAGTAACGTTTTTAGGCTTGTGAGATTTTAGAACTACAAGATTTAAGGGCACATTGGACAGTTACATATTTATTTACACAACCTGTTTCACTGGAACAGATTGCCCAGAGAGCTGTGGGTGCCCCAACCCAGGAGGTACCCAAGGCCATGGATGGGGCCCTGGGCAGCCTGAGCTGATGGGAGGTGTCCCTGCCCATGAAAGGGGCTGGGTGATCTTTAAGTTCCCTTCCAACCTAAGCCATTCTCTGATTCTCTATTCCAGGCACTGAGATTCTTGTATCCTATTACCAGAAAGAACTGCTTGGGTAGAGAAAATACTTTTAAGGTCTAAAATATTCCCCCAGCAAGTCCCCCACACTTTTTCCTGTTCTGTGCAAAAGACAGGAGGATCCAATCAGCCATTTCTACCACAAAGAACCCATGGAGGCATGTGGCCCAGCTATACGTAACAGTCCATTCGTTTTATTTCCTCCCCCTTATGACATCCCACTCCATCCCAATGCACAGTTACAGCAATGGATTGCTGCAGAATCTCTTTGTTCCCCTTTAGGCCAGTCCATCTGCTTCCAAGAATCTAGAATTGATCACAAATGTATTTTCAACGCATTGGTGAAAACATTCACTTAAAATTATCTCGTTTTCCCTCAGGAAATTTTCAATTAAATAAACACATAATAATTATTTCCTTTAATTACTCATCTCTGTTTACCTGAAGCTAGGGCACCTTTGCCCTTTTACACATCAGAGAGCTGTCAGATTGATTAATTAGTATTTATTCATTTCTTAGTCTCAAAATTTGCCTCTGTACTAGGGCCATTTAAAGAAATATTGAAGAAATGTCAAAGGGAACTTTTTCACTGGACATTTAAAGCACAGGCTCAGTTCCTATGCAGTACTTGGAAGCTTTTTCTAACCCAAACCAGTCAGCTGGGGCAGCTATGGGGAGTTACCAGCACCTACAGTCACTACTTAATTTCCAAGGCTTTCCCTCACTGTACCACATTTATCGAATACCAGTGTCAGCAAGTCTTGACCCAGTTGGGTGATATGGAAGATACAACCACAGAATGGTTTGAGTTGGAAGAAACCCTTAAAGGCCATCTGGTCCAACCCCCCTGCAATAAACAGGGACACCCACAGCTCCATCAGGAGCTCAGAGCCCTGTCCAGCCTCACCTTGGGTATCTGCAGGGACAGGACACCCACCACCTCTCTGGGTAACCTGTGCCAGTGCCTCACCATCCTTATTATGAAAAACATTTTCCTTATATCCGATCTAAATCTTTACTCTTTTGATAGGGACAAGGTTATTTTTTGATGGAAGGGGGTTATTTCTTACAGCCTTACTCCCTACAAGAAACTTCCAGCAATGGGATGAAGGAATACACTTCTCTGGAATCTCCTAGGGAGGTCTAATTCAGTTCCCAACGTCTACAGCTGTATCCAAGGCTCTGCTGACCTGGAAAATTACAGTTACAGTTAGTACAAGCAACAGTCACCCCCTGCCCTGCCCAAACATCTGTGGAGTTCTGGTCTTTCTGTTCTTCACATCCCCCCAGAGCTCCCCACAGCTCCCAAAACCTGCTGCTTTTGCCTTAGCCTTAGAGAGCAGCATGCAGTCAGCTGGGATGGAAACAAGAAAGGGATGGATGATTCCTCTTAAGCCAGTATCAATATGTCTGATAAACTACATTATTATTAATGAAACCATCAATATCAAACTGCAGTTCCCACTCCCAGCTCTTCTCCCAGTCCCTTCAAGTCTTGCCAGGTCTCACCTGCCTCCTTCCAAGTTTCCACCCAGACTCTGTGATGCTGCACTAGTAAAATGGAATATTGATGCTGTAAGGAGGAGGGCAAATAGAATCAATCTGCCTTACACTGCTGAGCAGCCTCCAGCACTGGTGAAGCAGGGAAGGGGCTCTGTGACTTTTACCTCCCACAGAATCCTCCCGGGCAGGAAGGAATCCAGGTTGGGTTGATTGTTCTTTAAATCTCGGTTCCATGCAGTGCTGCCATGTAGAGAGCTTTCTTTTACCAGAGGAAATATATCATATTTTAAATTTCCTGCACATCAATTCACAATACACATCAGCACTTCTATCATATCCTGAAGTACTCCATGTTTGCTTCCTTGGAAATGCAGTGAGTATATGCAGTTTCACCAAGTTACTTGATTGTGTTTTCTCTACAACTTCACTTCAGCCCTCACTAAAACAAGGTTCCTAAGACCATTCTCTCAGGCTGGATATCAGGAGAAGTTTCTTCACCAATAGGTTGGTCAGGCACTGGAACAGACCCAGAGTTGCTGGAGTTCAAGGAACATTTGGACACCACTCTCAGACATACAATCTGATTTCTGGGTGGAGCCAAGAGTTGGACTCATTGATCCTTATGGGTCCCTTCGATGTCGGGGTATTCTGCAATTAAATGGTCCTTCCAGTGGTAGATGTTCACATGTATGTGCAAATCTCCACATGAATGTAAAGCACTGGCAGAGTATGGAACAGGTCAGCATCACTTTCGACAGCCAGCAATCAGGACACAGGCACATCAAAACATGCCATCAAAAGATTTAAGAGATTTTACAAATAAGGCTTCAGTAAACATGACTGAGCTGCTCACATGTGTGAAGCTAGTCATGTATGTATACATCTGAAGAATCGGGGCTTATGGAACCAGGACACAGGGGGAGTTAGAAGATAATTATCCAAAGAGACCTACAATAAATATGTGTGGGCCAAACAGCACCATATGTACGGTATATTGATTTGGTAGTAAAGGGATTATTTGAGTGATAGTGTCTATTCTGTATATTATTCAAATACAACAGATGGGAAATTGGCATACCCTGTAAAATACAAAATTCAATATTCACCCAAGTGGGCTGATAAATTATCATAAACCATTTATGAATATCCCTCAACCATGAAGCCTAATAACAAAATAAAATTTAAAAAATAGAACTCTCAGTCTAGCTATATCAAATGGCAGAGACAGAGGTGTACTCTGGAATAAGGACTCTGCTCTGCTATCTGAACTGATTCTAGGTTGTGTTTTCTTCTGCTGTTTGGTCCCGCCAAGCCCAATAGAAGGTACATCACCACCAGTGATAAAAGAGAGAGACAATCCTGAAGGGGAATACCAGTCATGAGAGAGGCTGGTATGAACTGGTAGGTTTAAAAGAAATGAATCTGAAGATACACAGCTTCATCATAAGCCTTCTTTCCAAGCAGACTTCTATTTACATTGACCATGATGTGTATAACAGTAGTTCATGGTGTGTTTGGACATCAGGCCTACTATGGGTAACAGAAGGGAAAGCCAGATAGGAAACAAACCCCCAGTCCATAGCAACCCACTGGGATGAAGTGCCTCTTTTCACATCCCTCAGAAAATGTAAGAATTCATAACAACGGAAGTATCCAAAAGCCCAAAGGAGGCTGATGTCTGACCAAAGGAAAATTTTAGCCTGGTTAGGAAGTAGGGCAAATTCATAGTCTCTACCCAGATGGTGGCATTCAGCATAGCCAAGTGAATAGGAAGGAATTTCTCTCTTACAGAGAAGAGCTCATACCAAATCTTAAGTGGACAGCAAATACGATGCATGAAAATTAGGAAGGGATGAATATCCTGCCTTCCTTCTGCTAGTTTAGGTGCCTGATAGACTCTTGTCTAGACTGAGTTACTGCACATTCTTGATAAACCTGTTGTAAGCTGTTAAGAGTATTGATAGGAAGTTAGCCAGCATGGTGCCATCTGGACCAGGTCTAGCCAGTTTCCATGACCATGGCTCATGATGGACATGCTGTCATTTTCAGCTGTTAACCAGACAAGAAAAAATAACCCCACCTCACACTCCTATCAGCAAATCACTCTAGAAATAATAGAGCCACGGTGAACAAAGATTTCTAAAGATCTCTCCCTCAAGAAGAGAAGCCCTTTGGAATTTCTCTATGTTTATTCTGCAGCATAACTCTGGGAGGAATTCTACCTTTTTGTGATATGGGGTTGTATCCAAAAAAGGCATCTAGACAAAAGGACATCTATTGTGAACATCTCTGCCGAGAAAAAAACTAAGGCTTGCTTTCTGCCACAGCAACGTTTTTCAGAATAAGGTGGAAATAATTCAAAAGGAATTTATAGTTAGGGGATTAATCCTCAAAGGAGGCAGAAAAATAAATTACCTGGTTTTTAATATCTCTTGGTATCCAGCGGCTTCATTCTGATTTCTCCTTGAAAGAAAGACCACCTGTTAGAGCACCAAGATATGGATTTATCTAACAGTCTTTGGAAAAACACACTCGTTTTTGCTCGTCAGAGATCAACTCAGTATTGTACATCTTTGCATTTAACTGTTCTACCCATAAACTGACACAGCTGGAAAAAGCCCCACATATAATGAAAATGATTCCTCTGCAAAACTCACTGTATCCTTAGGGTATAAACCCTCATATTATTAAATTTCAAGTATTTAGAGGGTGTCTGCAGATGAGACTAGGACGCTGGAACTGTTTCCCTGTCTCTATCACAGACAGGCCTGCTAGCCAGAACACTCCATCTCAAGCTTTCTATTTAACTGCCTGCACTTTGTCTGTCTTTCCTATGGAGACCACATAGTCCTCAAGGATCTCTCATTAACAGAATCTGACACCTCTGTGCCCCAGGCTCCACTGAGGCCATGACTGGCTGTAATTGTATGGCTTGTTATGCGTATGTATGCTAGCTTCTTCAAGGAACACTCAGGAAAGGAAGGGGAAGGTTCATGTATCCTTCCATGGTTGTGCACAGAGGCTGTTAGAGAGACAGGAAACATAGATGAAGACATCCAAAGTCATCCTTGGAATTCATAGAATTGTTGGAAAGGGCCTACAAGATCATCTAGTCCAACCATCCTCGCATCACCATTGCTACCACAAGCTACTAAACCGTATTCTTGTAGCTTCAGCTCTGGTGATAACAGTAGAGCTGTGATACAAAACATTTCATTTGAACTCAAACACTTTACAGATGTGAACCAGACTTCACAGCAGCTTCTTGGGTAGACTTGACAGCAGCTTCTCAGGTTGGTGTGCCCTGACATCTCTCTCCTCATTTGTTTCCCTAATTGTGCATCTTGGTCTATCACACAAAATGACCAGATTAGCAACGCAGAGCACCTCAAAAGACCCTCCTAAATCCATAGTAAATGAATGTCCTGACTTTCAAGATCTTGCAGCTGTCCCTGTTGATCCTGCTTAGTCTACGGCAGAGAACTCCATGAAACTCCTCTGCTCTATTTTATTAACTGATGTGAGCTAAAGATATGTCCTTTTTTTAAATAATAGAATCGCAGAATGGCCTGGGTTGAAAAGGACCACAATGATCATCCAGTTTCAATCCCCCTGCTGCCCAGAGCCACATCCAGCCTGGCCTTGAATGCCTGCAGGGATGGGGCAGCCACAGCCTCCTTGGGCAACCTGTTCCAGTGCGTCACCACCCTCTGGGAGGAAAAACTTCCTCCTAATATCCAAACTAAACCTCCCCTGTCTCAGTTTAAAACCATTCCCCCTTGTTCTGTCACTGTCCACCCTCATAAACAATTGTTTCCCCTACTGTTTTCTGGGTTCCTCTACTATTTTCTTGGCAGTGGGTGTGATGTGCTGACAATGGCAGCTATTTGCACACTACTGATCTCAAACTATGTCCATGAGAATGGAAACCCAGCCCATCTTCAATCCTTTTTGAAGGAATGCCATATCAAATCCATGCTCTGAGCACAGGACAGCCCTGCCAACACTATGCCATCTTCCTTCACAAATAAAGGCTTTATGCTCTGATTCTCTGCAATGTCAGCTGCCATGTAAACTCAGCCTTTTCCCTCCTCCCAAGAATAACTTCTTCCTGTAGCATTCACTTTGCATGACAGAAGGTCTGGTCAGACAAATACAGGTTTGTCTTACCTCCCAGTTACTTTGCCATTTGCTTCACAAACAACACAAGCGATGCTGCTTTTATAGCTGTACAGATTTTTGCACCCCAAAGTAGCAGTGCACTAATGTGTCATTGCTGTAATTAAGAAATACAAAAATGATTTGGTAGCAAAGAGGGAAAAAGAAAAGGCGGAAAGAAAGAGAAGCCCCCAGCGACATAATTGGTCACTGCTATGAATCTGCACTCAGGGGACAGATAGCACGACCAGAGGTAATAGCTTACACACGTATTCTTGAGCTGTGCAATAGATGGAAAAGTGTCCCAGATGGATTGGGCAGGGGCTTAGTTCCGGGATTATGATGAGACAGTGGGTAATTATTGAGTGGCATTGCCTCAGCGCTGATTATATCTGCAAGCTTGTTCCTTTCCTTCAGAGGAAAGCATTGATAAAGATAAACCATGCTGCTCTATGTCCTTCATGTAGCACAAAACAACACATTTCAATCTAACAGGATCAGGTCTCCACTTTGATCACAATCTGTTACCTAGATGTCTTTGCAAATTAATCAGCCCTGCTTGTTTAGCTCCAGTCAGTTTGTACTGCTAAATTAATAAATGTACTAGGAGCAACAGAATACATAATTAAATTCTACAGTTTAATCTCCACATAATAATTTTGACCTTAGTCTGGGGCCTCTGTTATAGCCAGCAACACATTGAATAGACACAGACCTTGCATTGCAGCTTACACTAACAATCTACCTTGAATGATTACTCGGGGGCACCATAATCAAAAGCTACTAAAGTCAGAGAAAGCAGGATGCACAATTAAGAAAACAAAATTGTAACCCAGGCTTCTGGCCATATAAAATAACAGGGAGCTGATGCAGCATAGGTATATGCCTACCACAAAAAAGATTTGGGAAGATACTCTGCCTTGTCTTGGTTAACCAGGAAAAGTCAGTTTGTATTTCCAGCATCAAATGCAACTGAAAGCAGCTTGACTTCCTTAGATTCACAGAAGAGCAGAGGGCAGGTAATGTTCTTCAAGGAACACTTGCAGAGTTTTGAGAATAATGGGCTATGCCATGAATCCTAGAATCATAGAGTCATAGAATGGCTTGGGTTGGAAGGGACCCCAAGGATCAACAAGCCTCCCTCCAGAAGAACCCCATGAAAGAGGAGAACAGAAATCCCACTTGGATGTGTAAATGGTGTTTAAGGCCTCTGATTTATACTGTCATGCTCTGTCGTCAGTGTTTTTTACTTGTAACTGTATTGGTTTAACTCCAGACTCCTCAGGGTGGGAATAGGATTTTCTGCCTTTGCCAGGTCTCTGCCATACAGCTCCATGGACTACAGCTAAGGTCTCTCACCATTGTTTTAGTACAATTATATATATATGATGAAACTGTTCAAACCCTTTCCTCTTCCAGGACACTGAAAGCATCTTGATGGTCACCAATCAGGACACAGAGCAAGTAAAACAGACTTCCAAAACTTATAGATGATTTCAACGCTCAGCATAAAACAGCTCCCAATACACTTGCTTAGAGCTAAGAGCTGGCTGTGGGTAGAGCTGTTTCTACATAGGGATGTACAGTGGGAATGTATCTAATGGACATCGCAGGCAAACTAGATTTTCCTGTATCCACACAAAAACCTAGCTGATTATTTCTGAAAAGATTAATTATCATGAGCCCTTTCTTTCCACTTGCATCTGAGGCTTCTTGGCTAAGTAATGAAATGAGTCACAGACAATGTCTCAATGTGTTGATGGAATCAGGTCAGTGCTTTGTTGGCTTTTTGTTTTGAGCAGTAAGGCTGTAGCACACAGCATAATTGCTAGTAGATATGCTGACAGCAATAGTGAGGCACACCGGATTAATCTCTGAGATGGATCCCCCCAGTATCCACTATTAACATCACCTTTGCCCGCCTTAAGAAGTAAGAAGTGTCTCCAGGACAAAAAGGAGCTGCTGGCTGCCATACATTCAGCGTACCCTGTTGGGCTCTAACATAAAGGTAGTGGTGAAGAAGTAGACAATGCTGAAGCTTGATTCAAAATCAGCCTAATTAATCTATGCAACACCAAGTGACATGGTTTAATGAGTATGGTGGTAATGATCTATTTGATAGTTGGACTTGGTGATCTTAGTGGCCTTTTCCAACCTTAAAGATTCTATGGGGGTTGGAGCTTGATGATCCTTGAAGTCCCTTCCAACCTAAGCCATTCTATGAGTCTATGTGTTCATTTTGGGACCAGCAGATCGACAACACCAATGATGTAAAAGCTAATGCAGTTGAGTCAGATTCTGAGTCAGTAAGTAATGAATCACTAGAAATTGTTCAGAGCCCTGTTGCAAATAATAAACCAAAATACTTGCTTTAGAAGTCAACGCATCTGAAGAAACTAAAGCAGATTAACAAAGAAATTATCTGTCAGTGACTATATATATGTTTCCTTTAGAACCATAGAATCTCAGGATGATTCAAAAGTCACCCAGTTCCAACCTCCCTCCCACAGGTAGGGTTGACAGCCACTAAATCAGGCACCATATCAGGCTGCCCAGGGCCCCATCCAGCCTGGTCTTGAACAACTCCAGTACTTATGTTTAAACCCAGTTAGCTGACTTAATGCTCTATGATTGCAGATAGTATCAGAAGCTTAAACAACATTTTGGCAGCCAGTGTTCAATGGGCCACATGACTGGTAATGCATACTGACTGAGCTGGGACTCTTTGTCCCAGATGCAGACTGTAGTAGCTGGCACTAGGGTCCTCTGCAGAACAGAACATAAATAACAATACTTTTCACATGTCTGTAATAAAATTCAGTGTGATCAATTCAAGTGAAAGGAGCACTTGGAGGATTCAAAACTATTTAACCTTGGTGGTCAAACTCTCAAATGATATGGAATAATGTTATGGGATGGTGTTGAATTAAACACCATCAGTGCATGTTCCTTTTAGGCTGGCAGTAGGACAAGAGGGAATGGACTAAAGTTGCACCAGAGCAGGTTTGGGTTAGATATTAGGAAAAACTCCTCAGAAAGAGTGGTGCTTCAGTGGTATGGCTGCCCAGGTAGGTGGTGGGGTCACCATCCCTGGAGGTATTTCAAGACCATGGAGATGGTACTGAGGGATGTGGGCAGTGGGCACAGTGGGGTGGGTTGGGGTTGGGTTTGGGGACCTTGGAGGTCTTTTCCAATCTGAACCTGTGATTCTATGAAATTTCCCCCTTTCCACTTTGCTGGCAAGGTGTAAAGATTCTGCATTCACGTTCTTTGTTTTAAACAGCCATAAAAACAACACTCATAACTAATTTACTAATGATTTATTGTATTAGTGACTCGTACTAAGGTAGTAAGCTGTTATTAGTCAGTAACAACACAATTCAAATCTTCATGTTTACTAAAAAGGGAGAAGAAATGCAAAAACAACATAAGGAAGATATATTCTTTATATTCTTAAAGAACAATAAATAAACACACCTTTTGCACTGAAACGACAACACAGGCAATCAGCCCTGCTCGCCATTTATATCAATTATAAATGTAAAGATCAACTGGAATATGGAAATCTCTGGTGGCCAGGGGTATTAAAAATATTATGCAGAATTGTCATGCACTGCTCTTAAAAATAAACTCCAAACCTGTGCGTAATGTTGGAGCAGATAAGCATTTGCAGTCAGGTTGTTGATCCAAAGAGAGTAATTAAAGAAGGTGAGGTCTAAACTTGTCAAAGTCATTTTGCCCTACTTTCCTATTTATAGGTTTCAAAATGGAAAAAGCCTTCAAAAGGATTTGCATCCTAGCTTCCCTCTGTAAAATCCTTCTGCAAGAGATTTGAGAATTAGCTGCTGTGCCTGCAGTATATTAAAATCTTTGACAGCCATCCACTTGGGGAATCCCTGGGAAAAAAAGGGGGGGAAAAAAAAAGGAATAACAAAAAAATAACTACCTCACTTTGCTTCAAAAGGTTCCCAGTATCACTTGAAAGCGGAGAATAAATCACTGCTCTTCAGAATTGTTCCTAAGGCAGTGGGGTCCTTTGGTGGGAAGTGATGTGTGCCAACACGTGGCCCTCCTGCCCACTGCTCACCTGCTGCAGGCTGTGGGGAAGGTGTTTCCCCAATCTCCACCCACAGATAGAGTAGAGAAGCTCTTCTCTCTCTAAGTGCATTTTGGTTGGATGAGGTCTAGCTGTCTTTTCACTCTCAGCTTGGAAACTTTCTTGCCCCACTGATTTTTAACCTTCTTTAAACGCAATGGGAATGATAGAACTATTGAATCAGTAAGGTTCCTCCAAGAAGAGTTCTCCAAGATCATCCAGACTGTCCACCAATAGTTCTCACTGTTGATAGAAATGCTTTATGTAAAAAAGAAAGTTTTTAAACCCAAAAGCTGGAAAACTTTTTGGTGCTGGATATTTTTAGCAAAGATTCATCTTGAAAAATGAAAATAAAAATGTGACTTTGATGGAAAAATAATAAAAAAAGGAAGAGAAAAATGTTACTGTGAATTACTCAACAGCTACACAATCAGCTGCCAACCAAACTCTGATATGGACATATTGCACACCAAGTTTTCCACTTACCACATAAACAAGGACATTTATTTGAGCAGATCTCCAATTGACCAGACTTGTCCTTCTTAAAATTGACAGCTGAGCCTTGCTTTGCTCTGTGATAGTGCAGCCAAACATGTCCTTGGGCTCATAGTATATTCATATGCCCCACAGGCAAATCATAGAATCATCAAGGTTGGAAATGACTATTAGGAGCATCTTGTCCAACCTTAACCCACCACCCCAAGGCCCACTAACCATGTCCTATGTTCCATGGAGAAACACTCAGTGGACAGACAGGTACGTGCTGTTGGGTACACAACATTATCTGACAATATGACTCTTCACTTCCACTTACCTGAACTCCTTTATGCTAAGCCATGAAAAGGCATGGTGTTATCTAACACTGGTATCAGCTGTAAGCTGATAAGACAAGAAAAAGATAGTGATGGAAATGAAAATATTTTGGGAAAGCAAAAGAAAATACAAATAGCTGACTCATTTACTAAACTGTTGTGATTATTTGGAAAAGCAAGTGAGAGGATGGTTTTATTTCCCACTTCCTGGCTCTAATTTTCAAGTCATCATCAAGAATTTTATTTCTCATCACAAGGATTAAAGGTGAGCTGATATGGGCGTGTATCATAAAAGAAATTGCTTCTGCATCCTCAGCATTTGGCAGTCCCAAGGGATGAGTAATGTGTTTTTTATTCCTACACTGAACTTGCTGAAGGAACCAATGTGAACAATGTCGTTTAGATAATGAAAAATGAAAACTAGCAAAAACAGCGTTCAGAGACAATCAGAGCTTGCCCAAGGCAGGAAGATATGTAGCACCTCTCCTTCCTTTCATATTCATTCTGACTACATGAACCAGATTTTAGCTGTATAATGTGACACAAGTCCACCCTCATCCACCAGCTCCTAACAGCTGAATATATCATAGAATAGCCTGGGTTGAAAAGGATCACAATGATCACCAGGTTCCAACCCCCTGCTGTGTGCAGGGTCACCAACCAGCAGCCCAGGCTGCCCAGAGCCACATCCAGCCTGGCCTTGAATGCCTGCAGGGATGGGGCATCCACAGCCTCCTTGGGCAACCTGTTCCAGTGCGTCACCACCCTCTGGGTGAGGGTTCATCCAGAAGTTTTGTGCCATTTTGAACTCCTTCTAACTCTCCTTTTTTCCCCCCCACAGTTGCCTCATTCCAGGAGAGCATTCATCCCACAGAGCCTTATCTACAAAGACCTCTCTAGAAGACATAACTCTGCAGATCCTTAATATCCTGGGAGGAAAGTCCCATTTATTTTTTTGCCTTAATTATATTTTATTCCTTAATTCATAGACTAAACTATCAGAGAAAGATAAGCAATGTTTAGAAAAGAAAAACTTACTCCTTATACACACTGATATCTCTAATAGAGATATCCCCATACCCACTCATTCCATCTTCAGTTCAAATGAACCTTCATCCTCATTTGCTGCTGGTTGGACTAGATGTCTTTAATGCTCTTTCCCAACCTTAATGATTCTGTGAGTCTACGTTTTTGCATTGCTCCCACCAGCTTCTCACCTGGTTTGCACAGATGCAGTCACTGACTTCACAAACATGGCACACCCCTGAGAGCTGGCCATTCGACACAGCCTTTTTTACCCCAAACATCACAAGTATCCTGACTGGGGAGCCAAAGGCTCTGAAAGACAACATAGTGACATACTGGTGTTAATTGTTCTGACAAGGACCCTCTGAGCAGTGTCATTGGAGGTGACAGTCCCTGCCAGTCTCCAGCTTAGCAGCAAGGTCACTGGGGAAAGGCAGTTTCCACTAATGCTGTCGGGCAGTGGCCGTGCACAGCTCAAATAGAGCCAAAACCTTCTGTTCATGGGCTGTTCCAGAGTGACCACAGTCCATGGGTAGCTCCAGAGTGACCACCATCCCTGAGGACATGACATAGCAATAAGAAGGATAGATAAAGCAATGCACTTAGAGGTGTCTGTGTTGTTATTCTTCAAATGAAATCAAATGAACAAGCAGATAAAGCACGTGAAATGAAAAGAAATAAACAAAAACATGGAGGAACGAGAAAGGGTTTAATTGTCAGAGTATCTCTACTAAAGAACTAGAAAATCCGTGGAGCAAGAAGACCCTTATCAAAGCAAGTGAGCCTTGGATGGAGCCCTCCCTCCATTTCTAAGGCTTCCTTTGTTGCCCAAAAGCACAGTTCACCATCCCTGACCTCAGAAGTGAATAGCTGGGGAATGTCTCAGCTTAGGCATCTAAACACAGCTTGGACAAGGCAGAGTTTTACTTCTCAGTGCACTCAGGAATGCAACTTGCTGCTCCTGTTGCAGCAGCTGTATGGGAACCAATGTCAGAGACGTTCACTTGGAGAGAGGATACTCTGCAAAGCGACATGCAAATAAAAGCCATCAGCAAGGAGACGCAGCACTGTGCCCCACTAAGTTCAGCACAACACTGACCTCCTTCCCTGGAGGTACCACTCGCCCAACAGGTGATGTTTGACTCGCTGGTCAGGAGGTGACAATGTGCTGGGAATAGGAAATTCATATCGTTTGTATTCCTTTTCCTCTGCTATTCTAAGGGTTGAAAGGGCCACCATTTTAAATTTAATTTACAGGGTATACCGTCTATCTGTTGGAAACACGAGGAAGCAGACCTTGTCCTAGTATTTATCAGACACATGCCGCCCATCTGCTTGAGCTGGGTCGAGGAGGATTTGCTGTTAATCCTTCAGACCCATCTGCAGGGGGTTCAAAATGCTGACCAGAAAGCTAGACAAGATGAGGTTTATTTAATTAAAAAAACTGCTCCGGAGGTTACTGGAAATCACTCTGAAGAAGAAATAGCTTTTGATCATGTCACTTCTAGGGGAGGCAGGAGGGGAAGGGGGGGGGGGGGGGGGAGGGCAGTGTTTTGCATCAAAATAAGATTGCGACTATGGGTAAATAAGTAAAATGGTAGAGCTGAGCTGAATAACCTCGTGAGGGGACATTGCTGTCTACCTGCTACAACACATGGAGAGAAAACAAAGCCCCAGCTTCAGCACGGGTGTTTCACCAGCACATTGCAGGGCTTGGCCTCTAATCTGGGCCAAGTATGAAAGGCAGAAATTGGGTTACTCGCGCACGCACACACACACAGCACAGGCATTAATCTGCAGGTTTGTTTGTGTGGAGAGACAACCTAGAAAACAACTTCAGAACTGCAGCAGGTTAGTGCTGCAAAACCTGCCATTTACATCTGTCTGCTCTGTGGAAGGAACACCAGAAGAATCATAGAGTTTGGGGGGGAAACAGCTAACACGAGCTTTATTGCTTTCACATTTAATTTCAGCTTTTCATAATCAGGGCTACCGCCATGCAGATCCACTTACGTGGAAGTGAGAAACTCCAGAATCTCAGCTACATTTCTTGCCGTGTTGAAAACGGGCATCTGTTCATAAGGATATTACTTCTAATGAAATGCTGTGTATGTGATGTGTTTAATGCAGTGCTGCCATTTGGGAGAAGTGGTTTTCCAAGGGGAAAAACCAAGTAGAAGGGAACAACCCTTGTACTCCCGATTGTTTTCCTATGGCACAACAACTTCTGATGTAACTCATACAGACTATTTGTCCCTACCTCTCCCAGGGCTCTTCACCTAACTTAGGTCCACAGCCATTCTCTTTTTTTCTTTGCTATTTCTTTTAAGCATAAACATCCTTAGGAAGAAAAAAAAAATGAAGTAAGAAAAGACAACACTGAGGGTCAGGGAGAGCAACAGGCAGTAAACAGTGACACTTCTGACCATAAACTAGGATATGCAGGGTTTGGCTTCGGGGTCCTACACCAGGTACACTGGTGACATAGAGCTCCATCTACAGACCAGGGGCACCCATCCCTAAGGACAGACCTCAGAAACCACCTCCAGGAACAATCTTATTTCCCTGATGGGTGGCAAGTAAAGATCCATGCTGCTTGGGGTCAGACAGCAAAGCTTTCTGCTTTGTGGCTGAAGATAACCTCTTGGCAAAGTAATTTTATCTGTTGCAAATTATCCCTTAGCTTCCCATTGCAGGATTTGCTTCACCTGATTCTGAAGCAAGTGGTGCTGCTTGCTATCAGATGGAGAGTTAGACGGATGTCTGCTTTGATTTATGGGAGAAGTTCTCATGGAAAGTGCTTGGGTGAAGTAAGAAAACCTCATCCAGATTGTGAAGAGCATTTCTTCTATGATGACCAGGTTAACCAGCTATGTGTTGATCGTACAGATAGAAGGTCTCTAACATTGGGCAGGGACACTACACTCTGGACAGACAGCTTCAAATTATCTGTAGGTCTTTTGTCCTCATCCCCCTCCCCTCCCCTCACCTCCCAGCCTCCCAATCCAGGTATTTTTACTTCTTACTGAGCAGTTCCTCCAGTTGTTATTCTCCATCATGCAGTTGTGGCATTAACCCTTCCCAGCTTCCCACTTCATGAGTTCACAACCAGGGCTGTGTGAGCAGATCTGAGCCCATCCCTATGCTTGCTGCACCAAGAGAAGAGAGCTCTGCTGCTTGAATTCATCTCACCAGTTCTGCTGGCTGTTACTTCAACTTGAAACATGAAGATGTGGAATTTAGGGACATGGTTTAGTGGGCAAAATAGGCAACAGGTGGATGGTTGGACTAGCTGATCTTCCCAACTTAAATTGTTCTATGATTCTATGATTCACCCATCACTGGCAGAAAGAAATACACACCCTAACTAGCTTTGGATTTAAGGTCCTACTGAGTTTATATTTGCTGGACTGAGAATCAAAGCCACTGATGCTGACAGCACACTCCTTCTGCCTTCTCCATGGCAGGGAGTGCATACAAGCACCTCAAGTCACAGCAGTGTCCACCAGGACCCCTATGAGGGGTTTCAAACCTCTGTGAAGCCCAAACATCACAAGGCAAAACAGGCACCTCACAGGGCTGAAAGGGAATTCTTAATTGAAGTCTTCAAAAGGTGGCAAAGCCCACTTTCTCAGCACAGACACTCAAATTGTGCATGGATCCCATATTTACACATGCAGAGTGGAATTTGCACATGCAATTAAGTTGATTGACATTTTCTTACTGCGTGGAGACCTTCATCAGCAAACATTTGTGCAAGAAATCAAGTGAGCGATATTTTTAAATGCCCACCATGGCATGCAGGAGGAAATGGTAAGGAAACAGCAAGGACACAACTTCTTAGATGAATTCATCTGAGCACTTGTCAACAAATGTAATGAACAGGAAATCAGAGGAGCAAATGACAAAAGCCACCGGTTCTGGGAAAAGAGCCTAAGAGATGGTGTTAAAAGTGGCTCAGGAACAAGCACAGATCACCTGGTATGTCACTTTTGTCATAATTAGTTGGCAAAGAAAACAGCGAAGTCAAAGTCACAGTGGTGCACCGCAGCCCTCCTGTTAGCAGAGCAAGGCTATCGATCCCATCACTCATTTATTTAGGAGGCAGAATTTTAAATAGGGATGAGAACAGAGTCACCATCAAACCAGTTGTCAGCTGGATGTCACCCTAGGCAATTAGCATGCTCCTAATGTGCTACAAATTTTAAGCCCAAATTCTGTCCTCAGATGCTCGTGTTCAGCTCACACTGACTTTGCAGAGCACGTGGTTCAGAGAGCAGAAACAACAGAAGATCCGCAGGTAGATATTGCAGAGGCTTTAGACAAAGAGCCTGGGCTGGGAGGAAAGGAGCAGGAGAGCTCTACTATGATGCTGCTAGCAGAGCAGGAGGCATGAAATACCCTCCCTGTCAGACTGAGCTAGCAAAGGCTGCAGTTGTGCCCAAAGTAGCACTGGAAATGGGATGCTGCTACATTTGTTTAAGTAGAAAAGAAACACTTTGTATACGCATACAGAGCAGATCTGTTTCATGTTGGGCTGATGGAACATTTTCCAGTAGAGAGAAGAGAAAGCAAACTCCTTTCCCTCCAGAAAATGACAGAAAGGCCTGTGATTCCTCCAAGTGACACAGCTACTGGAAGAAATAAGGGTATGTTATGGTAGAGTCAGTTTAGCCCATGGTGGGCTTTCCTGGGATGGCAGGAAACACGTAGCTACAGCTCCCATTCAGGCAGAAGCAAATGATGACCTGATTCAAGCAAAACTCTTTCGTTTTAGCTCAAAATGTCAACATGAAATGCTCTGACATTTGCAAACAAATTCTTTTTAGGAACTATGTGTTCCAATTTGAGATGAAAACAAACATGAAAATACCAGAATTTCCCATGGGATAGAAATCCGGTTTTCATCGAGAGATCTCTATTGAGAGGTCACTTCTTTATTACAAAGCCACTGCTTTCTACGGCTCTGCCTGAATTAATATAAAAGATGGTCTGGGACCCAATTCTCATCTCACAATTGGATGGCCAACTGTCTTCCACCAGCTGGCTCCTCTGTTACTGTCATGGGCACAGAAAGGTGAAGACTCCAGAACAGAGCCAGAGAGAGACAACCACAGCTCTTTACATCTGCACAAAGAAGGAGTAATTTCAAGCTTTAGATCGGGTACCTCAACATCTTATCCAGTCCAAGGTTGTACATCAGCAAGGATGGACTTCCCACAGCCTTCCCGATCACCTTTTCCAGTGTACCCTCCTGAGAACAATCTTTTCTTAATAACTAACTGGATTTTTTTTGACATAGTTTATGACCATTGCCTCTTGTCCATTACCACCAAGAATAATCCAGCTCCATCTTCTGATCATGAATTCATTGAGGCCAGTCTGTAGATCTACCTTCAGCTTTCCCTTGCTCTGGCTGAACAAACCCAGGACTTAGAATGCACTTGTATACATGTACAGGGGGGGAAATACCAGTGTATGTGCAGAGAAAAGTGGAAGTGAACATTCAAGAAAAGCAGCATGCAATTCTTTGCACCAAAGCAGAGTCATACATAAGCCTCACCAGAAAATGCCACATGTGTGCATGAATAACCACCACTACATGCAACTGCCTTCTCTTTAGAACTCAGTCACAAGTCTGGGCACTAACTGCTTGTCCCCACCACACAAACTTTCCTTTATAAAAAGTACCCTATGCTGGGATACCGTTGGCTGCCATTAACATTGGGTTTTCATGGGATACTTCACCTTTTTTGCTAGAGGATCAGCACCCTCAGTGTCTTTGGGAGTTCCTCTGCTTTCTGTGCCTTGTTACTAGTGTTGCCACTGGCCAACTCTTCAGACCTTTGACACCTATGGAAAGACTTTGAGGGACAGCCAAAAAACCCCAGAGCATGAAGCTCACTCCCAGTTATTGCTCCTATAATCCAGTCTACTGTTCCAAAATATATAGCATTGACATTTCAGCCATATAGATAAGAGAGCCTCGACTAAATCTTGATGCCTAATTTATTACAAGACACCATTGACCAAACCTGGGTCTCTACTTTGTTATATCAGTGATTCATCTCCTATCTCTGACTTAATAGACTTGATTAACATTTGGATTTGGCAATCCTTTGATTAAATGTGACACCTACAAGGAAGACAATAGGAGAGACCAGTTGCCAAAATGGGAACTTCCTTTCAAAAAAATACAAAAGAAATAAGACAAATATATATATATATATATATAGACAGCAACCAGCTCTTTCATCTGCCTCCTATGAGGACTCTGTTGTGTCTGTGTCACTGTGCAGAAGGCAATAAGAGACGATGTCGACAGATGGGGAGCTGAGGACACAATTCACCCAGCCTTCAAGAAAGCTTACAGTCCCGTACTATACATTAATCCACAAGGTCAGTAATGGGGAGGAGGGGAGACACTAACCGTGTAAGCAGATAAAGAATTAAGATGGAGGTAGCAGACAAAGCAGGCACGTCTGTAGCATTTAGCGTAGATGGGGGAATCTGGTGGAATGTCACAGAGGGGACATTTCAGCTGCAGGGCCCTTTGCCAAAGGCATGACCAAAGGGAAAGAAAAGAGCAGTAGGAAAGAAAAGGTGCAGGAGACACTTGTCCAAGTGACAGCCAGTGCTGAACAGGGAGTAAATTAATCCTGGATGACACTGACAGACTAGGATTAAGTAGCTCACCCATGTCATTAGGTTGCATGCACATATAGATGAGCTAACAAAGATAGGGACAATGCTTACCCCAAATAATTGAGGACACAAATAAAAAAGGGTCACAGGAAGGCTGCAAAAGTAGTAGACTAGGAAGCTTCCAGAGAAGACTTTCAAATTAGCCCTGCACTCAGTCATTCCCTTGCCAATGCATCTATTCCTACTCTCATCACCTCCTCTCACCTGCCTGACTTTCCTTTCATTCTAGTTTCTCTCATTCTTGCCCAAAATATCAGTTTCTTTCCTAGATCTTCCACATGTTGTCCTGCTCTCCAATTCCTGTGTTACACCCCAGCCTTCCACACAACCCTGTCAAGCTCCATTTCGTTCACAAAAAACATCACTATGGCTCATGTGATGAGAGGTAACTCAATTCGGTATCTTATTCATCTCTTCCAACCTCAGTGTTTCTATGACAGCTTCACCTCAGTTTCTGTAGTAAGCTTCTACTTACTCCCCCCAAAACCAACCCAGGGAGTTCCTCTTTCTGTAATGTTGTAAAGCACACACAGCACAGCTTCTCGGGTTATGGCTTCAGGACTTGTTTAAGACAAGCACTGCTACCAATAAATGACAGGGCTGAAATTTTCCTCGTTGTCCTTCACGTTGGTTGATACACTCAGAAATTAATTATTCACGGAACTGAGTTGCAATTCACTGCAGAGCTACAAGGACTCCAGAGTGGGCGCAAGGGAAGAGACAGAATTGCATATTTAGGAGTGGAAATGGCATTGAACTCAGCTCTGAGTTCCCCTGTAGCACTGAAAATATGGGGAATAAGAGAGCTGGACCTGCACACAGTGCTGGTCTGTCCTTTGAGTAAGGCTGTACTTGCAGCACTTGCTTGCTCAGGGCCCTTGGCATTATCTGCCAAGGAACATTCACTCTCCTACACTGCAGTAACAAAAGCTGAAGATGGGTAACATTCACATCGGTGTGAAAGTGGGTTAAATCGCATGTTTGGTAAATTAAAAAAGGATCAATCTCACTCAGAACTGACAATGAGATAAGACTTAACTGGGTACCACCTAAGTGGGAAAGAGAAAAGCACTGTTTACTTTCTAAGACCCCTGCTAAAGGCATCTCTGTTAGAGCAGATACATTCACCAAAGATGGGTGGATTCCCTTTTGTTTCAGGTTTCCCTCCTCAAGACTGTTGTAATTAGCATTTCTTAATGCAGCTCAGCTGAAACTGCCACTAACGCAATCCAAAGTTGCTAAATGCAATGTCATTGTGCCCCATAACGAATGTTTGCTTAAAGATCAATAGGTGAGGCCAGTGTTAATTGTTAAATTAAACATAAACATTGTCAAAACACAGCTATCGTTATTCTTCCACCTGATGACATGAACCTGGAGATTCCTTGGTGACCTTATATTCGGGCTCCGTAACCTTCAGGTGCTTTGCATCAGATTATCTTTACCTTATGCAAACTTTGTGTTTTAATTGAGCACTGTAGAATACAGCAGCTTGCAAAACTCAAGATGGGGGTGAAAACATCCATAGGGTACTTGGGAACATCCGTAGTGTACAGAGGAACTTGGAGTTCAACATGTCACAGTTCAGCTGCAGCCTTCATGGTAATATCCACTTCTACCCACTTAGATTACCTCCTGGACTTACCATTGGAGCACAGTGTTTCAGGCAACGTTTTTCAGATGCTTTGCCAACTGGTGGAGTTTGGTTCCTGCTAACTGGTCACAGGATGAGATGTAGATCCAGGGGTGGGTAGTGAGCATGATGCAGGAAGCCTGTGGCTTTGAACATAAACAAGACTGAGTTCCAGCTCAGCACAAGAACCATTGCTTTCAGTGACTAAGTGTGAACTTACCTTGGCTTGAGCAGCAAATAAGAACTCACTCCTGCCTTGCTATGCTGCTGCAGACTGTTAATCAGAGTTTGCAAAGGCTGAAAACATAATAACAGTAACACACATTATTTTCTATACGTCTTAGGAGGTCAACATCACCATAGATTTTGAAGGGCCATCCTGAGAATCGTTTCTGATTCTTTACATCACAGGGAATAAAACTGCATAGATTTCATTGGGTTGTTAAATATCATCTTGGAACCATCCTTATTTTTTTTTGTCCCATTTACACTGGTAGGGTCTGTTACAGACCCCCATCCTCTGACAGTTAAAAGCTTTCTTCTAACTTCCAGCCTTGATTTATTCAGAGCCAGTTCCTGCCTATTTGTTCTTGTGCCAGCATTTCAGCTTATATAGCTCTTATCCTTCCCTCGTGTCTACCCCCCCCCCAATGCATTTCTGGAGTGCAGGCCTATCTCTGCTCAGCCTTCATGTTATTAGGCTGAACAAGCCCTGCTCTTTCAGCCTTCTTTCATAAAACATCTTCTCCATTTCCCCAGTCACCCCAGTAACCCCACCATGTGGAATCTCAAACATGGGTAACCATAGCTGTCCCACTTAGGTTTTCCTTGGTGTCTTATACAACATTAATACTACTGTAGTTCTACAATAAAATGGATATCAGCCTAGTTGCGTAGCAGTCCATCCTCATTCATCAAGCATTTAACTGCCTGTCTTCTAAGCCAAGGTGTTTCTCATTTAAGGCAGCAGCTTCCATCACTGGTCTCAACGTGCACTGCTTCTGTGCTTCATAACACCCAAACTCTTTGATCTGAATCAAACTTCCCTGACAAACGCACACAGGTTTAAACGGTGATTTAATGAATAATTTATTGGGAATTTTTGCAATGGGAATGGGAATGGTGATCTCCTATGTCATGTCTCTCTTCTGGGTCTCCTCTGACCCTGACAGACTTGAACACTCTACGCACTTAAGTCTACATTTCACAGGGCTCCCCTCAGTTCTATTCACCCACTCCCATTAGTGACCTTCAGCATTAAGGAAGGCTGAGTCTGCCCCATCAATGTTTGGAGGACACATACTGCTTACTGCAAGGTAGACCCGTTTGTTCCTTCTCTTTCTATTTATATGACTAGTGAGCCTTTTACTGTCTCTTTTCCTTACAAGATCCTCTCAGTTTCACACCCAGCTTTAGACTTTCATTGCCTAAAGCTACTGCTGGCCATGTACAGCCTGGGAACTCTGTCATTATTACAGAAGGGCTGAAACCATGAATGCCACCTAATAATAACACCACCAGCACTAAGAACAGTGTCACCACCATCCTTCATAGCTGCTCAGTTATGGGCAAGGTGAATCTTGGGTGGCTGCACATGCAAGATGTCTTCTCAACTCTAGATAGCTTTGTATTGAGAGAGAACGTGCAATGCTTTGCCCATCTGGGCTCTGGTACGCAGACATCTGCTTTTTGTGTTCCCTGGTTGGTGCTTAGGCAACATCTTGGTACCAGCTTGAACCTGGTTTAGCAGGTAACAACATTCCTGCACTGTGATAATCCAGCAGATCAAATTCTGTGCCGGTGTGGTTGAAGCTACGCGTCTCTCTTCAAGTTTGCACTGGCATGACTGAACCGTTATCGGTGTTACACAGAAATAAGTTGCCTTCTGATGGGATTCTCGAGCAGAGCATTGCGTAAACCCTGCAGTTTTAATTTGCTGGAAGGAAGAACACCACTTTGATATTCATCCCCACTTCTGTCAAACAAGATACGTGCTCTGATTTGCCATGACCGCAATTTCATAACTCCAGCAATACACAGTCACACAGCAGTCAGGATGTTTTTGCTAAAGTCAACAAACCTAATATGAGGGTGTTCAAGGCTTCCTCTTACATTTTTCACTGTGTAGATGTAAGGCGGTTTGGTCTTATCCTAATAAACTCGTTTTCTCGCTTTAGTCAGATCTGAGATTTGATGATCTCATAAGGAATAATAAAGAAACAATGAAATTTCATCAAGGTAAGGATGGGCAGAGCTAGAATTGCTGCCTGTTCTCTCTGTAAAACCTGGGGGAAAAATGACCACACAAGATATAGAAAGAGAGAGAAACCTCCAGAATTCATCTTCCCCACACCATTAATTATGGCAGTGAGGAGAATCAAGCACTTTGGACAGATTTTGCCCGGATTCAGGAAAGCGCTTTAACATGGGTTTAAGTTTACCCTCTGTTTGGAAAGTACTTAAGTATAGGCTTAACTTTGAGCAGACGTTTAAGTCTCCTTGACTTTAACATGTTCTCAAGTGCTACCTACAAAGGAGGCATTTTCCCCAAGCAGGAGACCATCTTGGCTTAGGCACTGGATTAGCGGTCAAGAGACGGATTTGTGCCAGGCTCTACCCCTGGACATCCACCCCTTCTCTGTACATCAGTTTTTCTACCTGTAAAATGGAGCTAACTGCACTGTTGTTTGCCAAATACTCTACCACTGACTCACAAAAAGTGTTATCGGTTGCTCCGAAAGTAACGCCTCCTATTAATTTCTATGGAAACTGCAAGAGATACAAAGAACACAACAACACTGTTTGATGGAGCAAAATCTCTGCTCCACAGCACTATCTTGCAATACAGTCAACACCATTTGCTATGCAGTCCACATCTTTAAAAAGTACACGTTCATATCATTGTGTCCAGGCCTTTCTAACTCCTTCCTTTCAAGCAGCAATGACAGCTACTGTCTGGCAATGGGGGATCTCAGCTGCACATCCTGCCCTGTTAATTCAGTTGACTGTATTGGCTGATTTCTGCTTTTTATATATCTCTTAGAGACACCTACTTTACGTATTTTTTTTTTATTATTTTTGATTCTAACTTAAAAAAAAATCAATTTAAATTAATGGGTTATTAAGTTGTTGGCTGCATTTTACACCTGCTACGTGAAGTGAGTTTGGATTTTCATTAGTTAGAGCTAACACCAATTTTCAATAAAATATTAACCAAACACACACAGAAACAGTTCATGTGGATCTATCCACTACTTCAATAAAATTAATAGACTTAGATATTTACTCTTGCCCCAGCAGTAATATTTTCCCACATTACATTTCAAACAATGAAATGACACTAAATTCATTTAAAACAAATTTATACTATTGTTATTTTAAACAATACTTAATTCAATTTCAGTGTTTGGCGTGCAACATTTGAAAATATCAATATTGTAGTTTAATGTAAAAATAATAATAATGCAGCTGCAAATTGTTAGCATACACAAGCTTCCCAAATGGCTTCCAGGGCTGGTATTTACATTAAACTGAAAATGAGCAAAACCAGCCAGATGTAACTGTGCCATTCAGAGAATGCGGCTTCAAAGACATACGTATGTACATACACTTAGATAAGCACACATATATTCTACATCTAAATGTATATATGTGCAGGTATGCGTGCATATATGTGTGTATATGTCTATGCCTATGCATATGTATGAGGGGGGAAGTGCCTGGAGGGCAGGAATGTTATTACTTACTTAATAACAGTGTTATGAATAGTATATATTATATCCTGTAATATAATAACCTACATTATTATATGTCTAATACACTATTATAAAACTTACATTAGCACCATGAGGAAATTATATGCCAGTGTAGTGCAGGGTAGAGTCGTAGTGGATGAACACTTCAGAGGAGCAGCTCTACTCAGCTGTTTCCTTAAAAAATGTTGGATATCCTGCGCTACCTTGGCCTTTCCCAGCCCACAGCAGGGGTTAGACCTACATGATCTTTAAGGGTTCTTCCAACCCAAGCCATTTTATGATTTTATGATTCTATAAGAGGAGGGCTGTAAGTGGAGTGAATTGAGACAACCTCTGAGGAGACCCGTAAGGTATTAAACATGCAACCTTTACAGTCTTTTATTCTTCTATTAAGACATATTTGGAACAACCATGAGACTACAGATACTCTGATTTCAGTTCCCAGCTCTGTGCTACGGTCTCCAGCCTCAATATTTAGGTTTGATCTCTACCTGCTGACATGGTCCTTTGAAGCCCTTCTAAGAAAGAAGAGCTTGCCATTTGAGGATACTTCCTCAGTGTTCAGTACCCAGGGGAGCTCTGATTCAGAATAAAACAAGCAGCTAGAAGAGCGTGTGGGTATTTAACTAATTACACGTTTGGTAAATTAGTGTTTTAAAACAATACTGCATGTCTCCTCCCTTTGCAGAGTGCCAGCTTACTGGAGTGTTTCCCATGGATTGGCAATTAGATGTAATTAGGTCTTGTGATTTCCGCATTTGTCTTCATGTCACAAAGTTTACTACTAAAAATGCTCATTTTGTTGGTAGGCGTTCTCTAATTGCTTACAGCCTGCAGCAGTAATAGAAACTGTTGGCAGCCACAGCACCTGAGTTAACTGTTGGATCAAGACATCACTCCAAACTCAACTTTACAGGAGGATTTTGTGGCTGTCTTTTTCCAGAGAGGACAGAACAAGTTACAAGAGGTTTAAGATGCAAAGGAAAATCTGAGTTGGGTGTTAGGAAGATCTTTGCAGAGCAAAAATCCAAAGCAGGAAATGAGGCTAGTTTTGATATGGATTCTTCCATAGCGGAGATCTTTAAGAATAGGTTAGGGCAACAGCCAGCAGGAGTGGTTTAGGTTTGGTTGAATGGTGGGTCAGGGAGAAGGACTGAAGAGCTTTCTAAGAGTCCTTTGAGCCTTATTTGTTGGTTCTATGAGAAGTACAAGTCTTTGTCTGCCCACTATTGCACTGTCTCACTGTGTGTACATTTGTCACATAAGCCACATGGGCACGGGTCCCCTCTCCTGGCTAGATCTTCTAAGCTCTTAAATGCATTCCCCTGAAGAGTGCATAGCAGAAGGGCGCATTTGACAAGCACAATTGGAGATAAGCAGCCCTGAGGAGTTTTAGGACACTGAAGAAAGAAAATAATCTTCTGGTTTCTTCCCTGCACAAAAAAAGATTTAAAATAACTCCATCCCCTATGGACTGCAGAAAGAGACACTGTAAACCAGATAATCTTCAGCTCGTAGACAGAACATTTTCTCTGCTATCTCAGAGATCTTTGCTAAAGAGGTCAGCAGTGAGATCCTGGTTTTACTGAGGACCACAGGTGTGCAGAGCTGCACTGTGGCCACACCACAAGGTGGGCAGAGTTGTGGGCTGCTCGTACTGTGCCCACCCCTTCTTGCAGATGGAGAACGCAGTGCGTCTGTGTGGGCAGACCAGCTGGAGCCCAGCAGAGCTAAGCTAGACACGTCTAAGTCCATCGGCAGACACCATAACACCAGCTCTTTCTTAGCACCCTGCAGACGCTTTGTGCCCCACCAACTGCTTGGCACCACACACAGAGGTGTGCGCAGCTCACAGAATACAGTGATTGTACGCATTCCTCATCCTCACCATGTTGCACAGACATACTACGGGCAACTGGCTTATGTTCACCCCACAGGTCATAGGATGGAGGAGAAGTGGAGCAAAAGGCCCCTTCCATTTGTCCTGACGCTTTCAAGGCGTGTGCCTTTGCCTAGAGCAAGCAAACTTAGGGATGACGCATGTGGTTATGCACATTCCACCCGCAGAGACTGCTGCTCTTTGTCTAGCAAATGCTGCTGTGACAAAGCTGTTCCCTATCACTCCCTTTGACTAAATATTTGCTACAGAGCTGGCTCAGTGCTTTTTTCAAACTCCACAATCTTGGATTTAGGATCAACAATAGCAGTGAAGAACAGAAAGTGTGTATGCATATACAGGGATAACACCTAAAAATTCAAGACTGGTGCGAGGCATTTGTTTGTTTCTTCAGTCAAGCTTTGGGGAAAAAATACCCTCAAACTATCTGGTTTATTTTTGTCTGGAGCTGCAGGGCAGATGAGTTTTCCAGAAGGGATAGAAAGCTGCCATCGATTTTATTATTGAGTCAGTTTTAATGAGTCACAGTATTTTTGGAAGGCTTTTAAGATTACTGTAAAGTGCTTAGTTACAGTGGCTACAGGTGCCAAGGCAGGAAAGGGAATAACAAAGAAATGCACAGCAGCTGTATCGCTACGCTTCCCCTCAGAACTGGGATCAGCAGAACAACACACGCGGAAAAAGAAAATAGGAGGAGATGTAAGAGATGACAGAAGTCAGCATGGTCAGCTGCTACACTACAGCAAAGTGCATTTTATTTAAGGGACTGCCTAATGCTCCTTGGAAAGGGCCGCTGAAAGTCTCTGGATTGCCAGAATTTCAGTGAATTGCATGTTTGCCTTTCAAACCGTCCTTTGGTTGTAAGTCATTTGCTCCCATGGCTGCCAAGCTCTACCACTGTCAGCCTGTGTCGGATGAGCCTGGAAACATCTCATTTAGCAGATGAGAGAAGGGAAGGCATAATGGGGAAAAGAGATGGTATCAAAGAAAAGAATCTTTTTTTTTCTTGGACTGTAATTTGCCCATTTTTTTTATTGCCTGTATCATTCTGAAAGACTTAGTGTGCAACTTGCAGAGCCCACAGGGATGCTCTGTTACATGGCAAATAACATTTAGTAATTTCTGCTAAAAAGTGTGTTCTAATGCTCAAAGATACAGAGCTGGACTGAAAGCTCCCAGTTATCTTATGATGTGCCAGCCCAGTTTCAGATCTTTCCTGTGATGATTCTACCCAGAGTTTGATGCAGGCAGCACCCATGATTCCAGCGTATGAGCTCAGAGCAGGATCCATTAAACATGCACATGCTCATGTTTGCTTCAGCATAGTAAGTGCCTGAATGCACAGCTGGATGCTTGCATATGCAAATACTGTTTTGTACATGCAGATAGTTGCATACAGACCAAGGAATCGCTTCTGGCTTCAGGGGCCCATCTCCTCCTGCCACCCTTCACCAAGCAGGGTCACTACTGGCTTCATAGCATCTTCCGGCATCTCAGTGAGGCATTGCTGGCCCTGGAGATGCCATATAGCATCCCGGGTACACAAACACACACCAGTGAGGCAGGGAGAAGCAAAGGAAACTCCTCATTGTCTCCAGCTCCAGCCTTGTGTCTGCTCTTCATGCGTGACTGGCATGAGTCCCACCGCTAAGTCCTTGGCTGCCAGCCATGCACGGAGTGGCAGGCACCTGTCCCTGCTGGGAGACCTGGCGACCCCGGCGTGCCCTAACGGTTAGTTCTTTTCTAACATCACGTCTACTCGAATTTACCTCAGGATTTCCCCCCTCCGGGTGCCAGGGAGCTTGGCTGATGCCAACTGCTTCACCATGGATAAGGCAAGGAGCGTTCCCAAGCTGTACCCAGGCACCCTCGAAGCATTCAGCTGTACTCTCCTCGCTGGAACAGATGGGGCCCATCAAGGTGTTACTGTCCTCCAGCACATCAGCAAAATACCCCAGCAACGGGACAAAGTCAGAAAAGAAAAACAAACCACTGCTGAGCCCCCTCTCAGCCATCCTTAGATCACAGAGACATGCTAAGCAGTAGGACTGGCTCTGTGCTCCCACTCTGGGGCACCAATGGGGCCAGTGAGTGCTCCCAACACCCCTCCTGCAAGGACACCATCTCCGTGCCCAGGGAATCTCATCTCCCAGAGCTTTGCACTGCATTTTTCTTTATTTGCTTTCTTTGGGAAGTCCATCCAAGCACTTCCCTTTCTGCTCACAAACCAGGCACGCAGCAGCACCACGCATGCACAGACAGAAATGCCTTTCACAAGCTGTCTCCAAGTGGCTCTGCTGGAGTGGGGGCAAGGAATTTCATTTCACTGGAAAGAGACCAGGCTGTAAGGGTTCGTTTTTCAGGAAGTTTAGAGCAGCGATAGGGATAAGACATAGAAGTCCTTATTCTGCAACCTGTTTCTTACATAGAATTCTCCTTTCTTCAGCGTTACAAATGTGAGTATAAGTCTTTTCAAAGCGTGGAGAATTTTTGAGTGATCTTCCATTATTTCAGCTTCATTTATGGTCTCTTGCACATTTCACTTATCCGTCTGAAGAAAAGGAACAGAAGCTTTTGCTTTCTGACAACTGATCTGCAGTGGAAATTGGCAGGTTCCTGGTACCTCGTCCTCATTTTAATGACATGAACTTCATCAGGTAGAAAGAATGACAAACGGGGTTGGAGAGGCCTTAATTTGCGTCTTGCTATAATTGTGTGCAGATACAGAATAGGAAAAAGGAGAAAAAAAAAGAAAAAAAAAAAGAATAGAAAAAAAGTAAAACACAAACCAAAATCTGCCTGCTCTGTGATGAAGAAGTAGAGATGGCCGAAGGCAGAACATCCCAGATCTCACACCTGACACTCCATGGCCCTGCAGCCACTTTCCTCCTTGAGCAACCAACCACAGCCCAACGGGTTCCTTCTATCCATCCTACCTATCCCCCCTGAGCACCTATCTTCACAGCCCAAGCTCTCCTATGCGAGAGCCATACAGTACCCACAGGTTGGAAGCTCTATCTCAGCAGGCTCCACTGCAAAAGAATAACACAAGAAAAACTAAGCATCCCAATCCACTCTCCAAAACCAACGTTCATTTAGTATTTAAGTTTGAAGGGTGCAAAAGCCAACACAACCAAGGCCGAGCAACTGCAAGGACTCTGCAAAAATTGTTTGCACTGAAATGATGGGCCAAGATTGAAGCCAGTCTCATGTCTGTTCATCTGCAAAAAGAGAGAAAAAAAAGGGCTAAAACAGCTGAGCAGCAGTAAGATGAAGGAAAAGCCATCATTTAGGGCACTGGCAACTCGTTAACCCAAATGACCTGCATCTCTGGCAAGCACTGACCCAAGGACTTGAGAATTTACCTCTGCTGCCCAATAAACTGTCGCTGCCCAGCTTCTCTAATTAAAATAGTCCTGGATTTGCAGGACCTACCCAGAGAATAAACTGGAATTGATCAGATTAGCTAAGCCAGATCATACGTAGAGCATACAGGCTGGCCAACAGCCTACTTTGGACCAGATTAACCAGCTAAAATAATTGGGGATTTTTGCAAAGTCTGCCCCTAAAGACTCGCATTAAAGAAATGCACCAAAGACTGAGTGTGTACTGCAGCCCATTTCTTTTTACCTTATTTAGTTCCTAGTTTGATGTTCTTTGGCAAATGCTGGAAAATAGCCTTTTATCTTTTGCTTGCCAGTTGAGAAAGTCTCTCTGCAGCAGCTACCAGTGGTGACTGGTGGGTCTCCAAATGGGTAGGGAGGCTGTATTTAATGTCTTACCATTAGAATCTTAGAATCATTTAAATGACAAGGGACACTTAAATGTCATCTAGTCCAAAATCAGTATTGTCCCACCAAAACTCTGTTACCCTTACTCCTACCCAGTGCTCCCTGCATTTCATCCCTGTGCAATGAGGAATGATTTGTTGGGATTTCATGGACTGATGCTTAAGCAAGAGCAAAGCTGCACTGAGACTTTGCTGGAAAAGGAGGAAGTAGAAAGTCCTGCAGCCCAAAGAGGACTGAACACAGTTGGTTGCAAAATGCCCTGGGGACTACACAAAAAATGGCCTAGGGAGATGTGGTGCACTCCTCCACCTGTTTTCACTGCATTCTGTGCAGCCAGCACATCCTGGCCAATGTTTCTTCTAAGCAATATGGGCGTCAGGGGCACTCGGGTAAAACAGGTTTTGTTACCAGAGCCAAGACTGCAGGCACGGGGAGGAGCAGAAGGAGGAGCAGAGCCAGGAGACACCTGAGAGCTGCAGTTCCTACTCTTGTTCTCACCGCCCTCAGCAGCCTCTGCTCAAGCCAAACAGACAGCAGGGCCGCCAACATCTTGTTCTCCTCTGCAGGGGCAGCCACCCACTTGGCTTGTGCCCGCAGCAAGCCCTGGGCTTTCCCTGCACTGCTACAAACCTATCAAAAGCCATGTCATAGGGGAATCAACCTAATGTCTTTTTGGGACCACTGCTCTCATCTTTGGATGAACTCCTTTGACAGTCAGGTTTTACTACACAAAAGCCATGTATACCAAGACATTTAAAACATTATATAAATAGCTGTACTGTAGAGTAAAGCACTGGCATAGGTTGCCCAGAGAGCTGGTGGATGTCTCATCCCTGGATACACCCAAGGTCAGGCTGGATGGGCTCTGAGCACCTGATGGAGCTGTGGGTGTCCCTGTTTGTTGCAGGGGAGTTGGACCAGATGGCCTTTAAGAGTCCCTTGCAACTCAAATGACTCAATGATTCAGTGATTCTGTTGACTTCAACTGTGGGATGTAATTTACTCACCTCCAAATTCTTTGTGAAGGATTTGTCCAAGCACAGCCAACAGCAGAGACTGTCCTGAGCCACTGCTGGCCTGGAGTCCATGCATCTGAGTGGCGAGGGAATAGGGAGAAGCATATGAAATTAAAGGACAGCAAAAGACCTCCTTAGTTTTGATTTTCTCTAGGACAGTAGGAGGCTTCTGTTAACGAGAATCATAGAATGGCTTAGGTTGGAAGGGATCTTGGAGCCCATCCGCTTCCACTCCCTGCCATGGGCTGGTAGGCCCCCACTTGAGCAGGCTGCCCAGGGCCCCATCCAGCCTGGCTTCAAGTGCCTCCAGGGATCACATGTTTCAGAATCACAGAATCACAGAATGGCCTGGGTTAGAAGGGACCTCAAGAATCATGAAGCTCCAACCCCCCACCACAGGCAGGGCCAACAACTTCCACATTGATACCAGCCCAGGCTGCCCAGGGCCCCATCCAACCTGGCCTTGAACAGCTCCAGGGATGGACGGGGCATCCACAGCCTCTTTGGGCAGCTGTTCCAGCACCTCACCGCTCTCAGAGTAAAGAACTTCCTCCTGACATCCAACCTCAGTCTTCCCTCCTTCAATTTCAAACCATTTCCCCTTGTCCTGCTGTTATCTATGCTCAGGATGGTGGTGTCAGCAGGTCTATTTCAGCTATGGCTTTTGCACGACCCAGCCCTGCACACACAGTCTGTTCTTCTGCACCCATATGAGACACCCACAACCATTCTGCAGTTCCAGTTTCCAGTAATGGAATCTGCTGCTTGCAGCTGGTCTGAGGGTAGGACCACAGAGCTGCTATGAGGTGAGCACACCAAATGCAAACTGGCCTACAAATGAATCCTTACAATACACGAGCCAGTGTGTTCATCTGCTTTTTGAGCAGAGGGACAGCTGCCACAGTGGGAGAGAACGGCTCAGACCCAGCACTGCCTTGGCTGCCATGACCTGTCTCCTCAATAGCCACGTGTGAAATTGCTTCTAAGATGAATGAAGCATCCCCACATGCAGAACAATTACAAAATCAGAGCTGTAAGATGTTCATCCTCGCTTTATCTGGGCTCTTGCTGAGGTGTCCTTGGGGACTGCATGGGATCCACAGCTAAAACCCACATTTTTCAACCAAGTGGGGTTCACAACCCCACCCAAGGCAGTGGGGTTGGAGGTAGGTGAACTTTAAGGTCCCCTCCAACCTCAGACGTTCAATGCTGCTATGATTTCACCCTCTTTTCTAGAATGATGTCCAGACACTGACCTAAGACAGCCGCACGGGGGATATTATATAACAATGGAGATTGTATGCGTAGTTTATGTAAAAACACTTAATCTCACAGCTGCTTCCCTCCCCTACATCCTCGGCAAAATTCTCCTTTCATCTCCCATTTAAATACCTGATATTTAATCATTTCACAGGGTTGGCAAAACAAGCACAATGGAGGCAGTGTTTCCTCAGACCTATTTTTGTGTGGATGCGCGCGCGTGAATTTTTGGCAGAACCGGTGTTTGCAAGGAGCAGATAAAACTTTTCTGTTCAAGAACCACTGACAGCCAGGAATTGCTGCCTGCCAGCAAATCTCTGCACACCAGGGGAGATCATGTCATTGTTAGCCAGGTAGAGGAGCCGGGGATGGAAATCTAGAGAGCTTCCTTGTTAGGCTGTCAATGGAAGGGTTGTTTAGCAATTACTCTAAGACAGCAAATCTCTGTGTGTGGACCCACTTCAAGATAAAATCCAGACTTGGTTTGCCCTGCTTATACAGCACGGATGCATATGCTTCCTGGAAGCGACATAACCCGGTAATATTTTATTCACATCACACTCCAAGGAGCTCACTGACTGGAATTCAATAGAAACTGTTCTCTGTGTGAAAGTAATTTCAGAAAGTAATCTAGTTTATGGAAATGAAAGGCATCAAAACACAAAAAACACTGTTTCTGTACAAGTGCTTTGCTTCAAATATTTGACATGGAAATTTATATAATCCCTCTGGGGCACATGGGTTTCACGAGTGTTAACATCTTTTGAAATGAATTTCACAAATGTTTATTTGGAATAGCAGGCATACAAATAATTTAGAATATCAAGGCATCTTGTTGAATCAGTCTTAATGATATAGATCTCAGATGGCTGCGGAGGTTAAAAGGTATGAATTTTAATTGAGTGTATGGGAGATGTCATTTCAAATCATTGCGCTGCACTGCCACAGCTATCACTCTCCAATTCTAAGCTCCCTGCTAACTCCTCCTCAACTCTCTGTTACTTAAAGACCAAAATGAAACATTTTTCACATTTTATTTGAGTGCTGGGCATGTATTAAATTCAGAGTTTTGTCTCCTATCTTGGTTCGTACAGGACCACATCATCATTGTATTGCAACACTTCTCAAGCAAGAAAAAGGGCGACTTTTTCTAGATAGATGGTAGCACATTGTTATTTCAGCCTTAGGAAAAAGCTTAATGATGAAAAGCAAACAGTGTTGAGGCCATCTACAGCACAAATGGTTGTTAAGACTCTGGCCAAAGTCAGATTTCCTTCCCTGCTCCCATGGTGGCCCCTACTTGAAGTACAGCATAAAGCCGAAGAGAAATTATTTTGCTGTTTAAAAGCTAGCTTTTAATTAGTAGATAGATATTTATTTGTGGCTTGGGGCAATGAGATGGATAAGCATGAAAAGAAAAATGAACTGGGTACCTGTTTGGAGATCTTTGCCCATCCTGTGTGGCAAAGGAGCAAGGATCCTGTGGGAAAAGATATCGTGTGATTGGGTAATTAAAAATTATCATAAGCCATAGGCAGTAGGAAGGCAAATTAAGCCTGCAAAGGCAGCATGCGTTCTGAGAGCTCCTCAGATATTGAGTGCTCAATATTACAACTTCAACGCTCGTTTAAAGTTCATTCGTAACCTAGATTTGTAATCAGCGGGATTTTATCCAAGTTCTTATTTGCCTGCGTGTGACACACACACACACACACATAAACTGGGGAAGAAAAATAAAAGAGCACTTTACTCACATGGAACAAAATGGTTGGGCCCATTGGTAACTTGGTGCTTGGCTAACCTTGTGCTGCTTAGAGCCTAGATGCGTTCCATCAATGCAAGAGGGTCAAGTCAGGCACGTTCCAGGGGGAAAAAGTCCCTCTGCCATTCAACAGACCTGGGCCAGAGCAGGTGACATGCAGACCATGCCTTCAGAGAAATGCAGCTGCCAAATGTCAGCAAACCTCTAAAGAACATGCACAAGGCTGATAACCTGGCCAAACATGGATGGATTTCAACAAGGGCGTGAAGAGCACTTTGTTTGCAGGCTGCATACGGCCAATTTCATTTCTTCTCCCAAGAGTGACGATAAAAGCTCAGCAAATGGCTGTGATTTTGTTTTTCTTTTTGCAAGCAGAAATTTATTCCAAGAAATACTCCTTGTTTTCATTAAAATTTCTTTTGTCAGCAGTAAGATAAAATATGTTTGAGGCAACAATCTGAGCCACACAAGTTTGAACCTCTAGCAGAAAAACATCGGTGTTTTTGTATGACACATTCAAGATGCCTTGCTATGGGCTGAATCATCACCTGGAGTGACTCTGGTTTCAAATAAATTTCTGTTTGCCAGCTTTTATGATCTTAACCAGTTGATAATAATAATTCTGGATCAGACAATGGGCAGTCATGTCACTGACTCTGGCAACTACTCAGAACAAGAAGAGAGTAAGTACATAATTGTGCTTCTTCAGAGTAACCTTCCAGCCTCTGGAAATCTTTAGGGATTTGTGAGGCAACTGACCCTAAACAAGTAGGACTGAATGGAACTGACCCCCTGCAAGGCAGAGATGATCCCAGGACATCCCTGAGAGCTGGGAATCCATATTCATAGAACCAGAGAATCATTTGAGTTGGAAGGGACCCTTCTGGGTCATCTAGTCCAATTCCCCTGCAAAGAACAGGGACAGGTGATCCTTTGGGGCCACTTCAGGGTTTCAACAGCTTCCACAAGCAGAAGGTATTTCCTGGCATCCTCTTTAAGATTCTTTCATCTTAGGGGAAATTGGGCACAACATTTGTCCTTGTTTCCAGCAGTGCCGTGCTCCTGCCGCATCCCCTCTCCATGGTGTTTGAGCACACCCTGCCCATTATCAGCCCTGAAACTCCCCTCTTGTTAGGGCAGGCTGGGAGGAACACAAAGCCCTCTGTTCTGCTTGATTCTCTCCTGTGAATAGGTGAAGTAAATGAGAAGCACAGAAAGCAAGAGAGGTCGTTCAAATGGGGAAATGACTTCTCTCAGGGAAGGGCTTTTCCTTCCTCTCTGGTGCTTACACTGCACTGGCTGATCCAAAAAGGTCTGCACAGGTATTATACAATTATAGAATCATTAAGGCTGGAAAAGACCACTAAGATGCCAAGGTGCCAGTTTGACTTAGCTGAAGTAGAGTAGGCAGCTACTGGACCTGCTACTCCAAGTGCAACTATAAAATGATAAAAATTGTTTTTTGCAATATATATCAAGTTGCATTAGAAGTCACTATTCAAGAAAGAGGATTCAAATGGATGGTTCCCTGTAATGTGTCTCTCAAGGGCAGGAAAGCAGTGCAGAACATTCAATTGTACAACAACCGCATCCCTTCCTTGCAAGTATGGCAGCACTCCTGGGGTGTACACCTCATCCAGGGCACCCATGCTTCATCCCTACTTGCCTGAGTTTGCATAAAGCCTAAAACAGCATCAAACTGCCAGTATCTCCAACGCATGATGGCAGCTCCAGGATTTTCTAGGAAGCAACACCAGCGCTGAAGAGGAAACTAAAGCATCCTAAAACACATCTGAGGACAAGAAGAGCCCCCTTTAATCACCAAGTCCTCCCATCACTTTCCACAGCAACCAAGGCACACAAATCCCATTTCACAGGCTGAACGAGCGTCAACTTCAAATGAACTGGAGCGTCTGCCCCAAGGCCATTCCCAAATCTCGGTTGTCTGAGAGTCTCAAACTCTCTTCTGATATCCAGCTTGAATATATTTCTCCTCACTTCATGTCTCTCCGTATTTGCAGCAGTGCAGTCCGTCAAAGCTAAACAGTTCCACTCCTCTCACAACCAGCAGCTGCAGCCTCTTCAGCCAACATCACACCAAGTTAAATCCTTCTGGCTCTGCCCATCTCTGCTCTTCATTCCTGCCTCATTCCAAGAAGTCCCTGCTCCTGGAGTCCCCAGCTCTTGCAAAGATCCATGTCAAAAAGCAGAGATGCACAAAGGATATTACATCTTTTCCTTGCAGAGACAAAATCAGGGGCAGGACAATTAGTCTTATTAGGTGGAAGCTAACCCTGGCTAACAGCCTTTCCTTCCCCTGAAATGAAATCCTTCCTTAGACAAGCCCTCAAGGTGGGATAGGAATTTTCAATAGAGTATAGAAATCTGTACGGGCTTTCCAACACCCAGATGGCCACTATAAAACACCTTCATCAATGGACACCATAAGTACTTTTACATCATGGTTGATCTAATGATGGGCAATTAGCCAAATCACCCAATGGGAAGGAGCTAGTCCTTGGGACAATTCACTCAGGAGAACAACCACATTTCTAGAAATCACTGAATCATCTGAGACCATTAAAGGCCATCTGGTCCAAACCAGAGCAGGGACACCCACAGCTCCATCAGGGGCCCCATCCACCCTGACCTTGGGCGTCTCCATGGAGGGATCATCCACCACCTCTGTGAGCAACCTGTGCCACTGCCTCACCATTCTTTTTGCAAAGAACTTCTCCGGTACATCCAGTCTAAATCTCATCTCTTTTAGTTTAAAACTATTTCCCTTTGTCCTGTCACAACAGACCCTGCTACAGAGCCTAAATGCAAGCCTTCTAATGAAGAAGGTGACCAAGCATCACTGAAATCATTCTGAGTCATTGGCTTTGTTTCAGTGCTGCTTAAGTACTTCTTTGGAAGGATTTTTAACCCATTTCTCCACTCTTGTCTGTTTGATGGCACTCATTGCAATCAGTGTTTATTCTGATCTGAACAATTATTGTTGTGTAGATTGGTAAGGAAGGATCACATCTACAGCACATCATCTTGCTTGCAGAAAAATAAGTTAAAAAAAAAACAACCCACAATCAGCATCAAGTGGATTGCTTGGAAAATAATTTCTCGTCCAAAATGTAATCATCTATATTGGATGCAATGTTTATTTCTTAAAAAGAGAATAAAAATGGAGTTTGGGAGCTCTTGTGTCTATAAAAAGACTACTTTTCCCAGCATTTATAAATATTAATATGGAACGCCAGTGAAGAACAATACATAACAATAATGAGAATCACCAAATCCCATCATTTTTGACATCGTCATATCAACAGCTTAAGGATTAGCAGGTGAACTTTAAACATATTGCTTCCAAATAATAATAATAACAGTGGCGATAATAACATCAGGATGAAAAAAACCCTCTCACCGCATTATATATTCTTGATGGCTTTCTTCTTCTAATAGCGTTTACGGGATCATTGCTTTGAACATTTGGATGACATGCTTAAAAAATTAACCTGAAGAAGGGGGAGGTCTTCTTATCTCCTTCCTTTCTTGCGAAGCTTTGCTTAGCCCCGTCTTTGTTTCCCACTAACCCCTGACACTGACAGAGTCAAAGGCCTATCATCTAATACCCTAATTTCAGTGGGATTTTATATATACGTATATCTATGCATGTCTGAAAATACTGTGTGTGCCATCTCTATGTCTGTGCACGAACTGAAGCAGCGTTGTTAAAAGACAAAGTTGCACCAGGTGCCAGTTCTCACACCTTCCGCTGAATACATACGGTAAAAAACGATGCCATAATTTCATTGGAAATCCAAGCTATTGAGATCTAATCGCTGCTTAAGCTGTGGCTTTATTCAAATCTGGATCACCAATAGGGCTCAGGATGTAAATGAAGTGCAAAGAGAAATAAAGCAAAGGGGGAAAAAAAAAATAAATCTATGATAGCCCTTTTCCTTCAGCCATTTGATTCTCAAGTCCTTATCAGTCAATTAATGCATACTAAAACTTTGGTGGCAGCCTCAGTTTAACAGACCTAATAGCTGCAGCAAGTCCCAAGCATTAGCCAAACAAAACACACTTTCAGCAGCCTTAATATGAGACTGAAAAAAGGTCAAAATAGACAGGCTTTACAGAATAAATCCCGACGATCCATTCTAATTTCCACTCAAGGATCTTTTAAGCAGTTCTTGGATGCTCTTTATGGTACTTTGATCCAAGCATAGTTTCATTAAAACTTTGTGGCTCGGTATTTTTAAACCTGATAGCTTCACTAAACTAGTTCTCAAAATGTTAGCTAAGCCGCTATGCATAAAACTACTTTACTGTCATGGTGTCTTCTAATATCACCTAAGTACAGGCTGCTGCAATTCTGAAAACGAACCTTTTCTACATTCACCAGATCTCAGCTTGGGAATTTTTTGCTTTCACACTTGAAGGCTGTCTCGCAGCATAAAGGGAAGGTGCTGCCTTACCCCCTTCCTCTCCCCCTCCTTGAAACCTAAAACTAAAATTAGCTGCTGTACCTTATTTGTTCTGGAAGCAAGTTACACAGTACTTCTATCCACCATGGTTTCCAATTGCGGGATTAACACTGGATGCTAAAAGAGAGAAAAAAAAAAAAAAAAAAAAAAAAGGAAAGGAAAAAACCCTCGAAAAAATAACAAAACATTAAATGGTGGTTTAAAATCCCGTTTAATGATGGCAAGATAAATTCCCTAAAGACTCAGGAAAACAAATGTTACTTCCCACCTTCATAACTTGGCATGTTAATAAATCTGATTTAACTGCCCGTGGACAAAAATCTCTGTGCCTCCAGAGAGTGTCCTTTGCTCCCCTGAAAATGAGGAGGGCTGTGAGGTTAGGTGACAATTTTCTTCCTTTCTTCCTGTGTTCACAAAAGCCTTGATTTCTTGAGGAGCTCTTGTGGGAAGCTCGCAGTACAGTATTTTAGAGAACTAAAGAAAGATGGCTTCAGAAGAGGCTGGGCTGAGTTCTCAGGAGAAAATACAAAGGATTGTTTTTAAAACTAATAACAATAAATACAATAATAAAACTGCTTTACCAGGCACTGAAGTCCAGACTTGCTATTGCTTGAGCCATTTGTCAACCTGCTGCCTGGCTTTTGTGGGAGCACATGGCTGGTGCTGGGAAACATCCAGCAGAACATATAAAATTGCCCAAAAAAACCCTCATATGGCCCTTGGGTGGGAGATTCCTTTCCTGTATGATGGACATTCAGGGAACCACACAATCCCATGCTGAAATGAGCATCTAATCCAGGGTCTGAGCCCAGAGACCCAGAGTCCAGCTGAGTCTAACAGTCCTCTGCTCATAACACCAAAGCCAAAGGAGGCAGAAGTGCGTATGATCATAGAATCATAACATTGGTTGAGTTGGAAGGGACCCTTAAAGGCCATCTGATCCAACCCCCGTGCAATGAACAGGGACACCCACAGCTCCAGCAGTGCTCAGAGACCCATCCAACCTGAGTGTGTCTCCAGGGATGGGGTACCTCTGTGGGCAACCTGTGCCAGTGTCTCACTACCCTTAGTGAGGATACTTTTTCCACAACAGACCCTGCTAAAAGTGTCTGTCCCCTTTTTTCTCACAGTCCCCCCTTTAGACACTGAAGGTTTGCAGCGAGATCTCCCCATAAACCCCCAAAACACAGGATATCCCAAACACTCATGAGAGAATAATAGCTTGGGAAAAAAAAAACCTGCCCCACTGACCATGTCTTGGGCAAGACTTGCTTCTGAATATCTCATGGGAAAGGCCACCGAACACTCCCTCTTTAATTCCCTTGGATGCTTACTGAAAAAGCCTATGAGTTACCCATTTTGCCAGCAGCCACAGTCCGGTGGGCTGGGACAAGGCTGTCCCACTCCATCTCCATCACCTGGCAGAAATATTTGGGTGTTTTCACGGCTTCACACACCTCACACAGGTCGGAGGCAAATCTGGTCAACTCAATGTCTGACAAAAGCGTCCTGATGTCAGGTATAAAGAATGCCACCTACAGCTTAACGTCTGCAAAAAACCCTCCGAGTTCGGGCAAACAATGAACGTTTTTGTCTTCTTAATGCCCTGTATGCAATCGAGTGGAAATGCTACTTCCATCCTTAATCTACAAATGAAATTAAAGTTGTTGAAAGACACATGATAAACCGGGATCCTTTGTTTCTTACAGAAGAAGGGAAAAAATTGAAACCACTAAATATTTTAGCAGATTTACTAAATTTCCAATTAAATCTGGAATTATGGCAGAGCCTGTATCTGCCTCTCACTCCACCACACACATTTTCTATTTGAATAAAGTAGGTTAGATGCAGCGCTCCCTCCACCCGCCTGCCCCAGCAAGAATATTAATGAAGCAGATCCATCGTGCTGGGCCAGCAGGGATGCTCGGGCATCCCTGTGCCCGGGTGGGTGGGAAGGGCTGGTATAAAGGGGAACAGCCCCGGCTATCCGGAGGGAGAGGGATATGCTAGGCAAGAGCACCCTCTGCCCGCTGGCAGGAGGGTCTGGCTCTATAAGCATGCCCCCATCGCTCCCCCTCCTTCCCTCTGCTGAGGAAAGGTCACGGGAAGCAGCTTACACAAGCCAGATGAGGTGGAGACCAAATCGGGACCAAGATTATGTGTCAGGGACTTAAAAGGAGGAGCAGAACGGCAAGTAACGCTGGTGCGTGATTTCTGCCTGTTTACTGCCCTTCCTTTCATCCCACATAGCCTTATAATCAAGGATAACTTCTGGTCCCTCCTGCCAAGCTTTCCAGCACACATGGCCAAGTTGGCCCCTGCTTGGCCAAAAAGGTTTGGGAGAGCTGGGTGTGCTTATGGCTCTTCCAAGCTGGCCCACATCTATTCAAAATGAAAGAGAAGGTAGATGCTGAAAAGGAATGGGGATGCATGGTTGGCCCTCCTGACTGACAGAGCCTCGTATGTTTGGGGGAAAGATGGAGATTTTTCCCCTGCCAAAGGAACCTCTGACCACAGAGCTCAGATCACCAAACCATAGCACTGGCTATTAATAACTGGGTATAAGGAAGAACCTACCTCCAACCCCAAGTGCTCTAGACACATCCCAAGCCTGGCTTTTGCATTTAAGGCCATCCCTCTGCATTTTGACTCCACATAAGTGGGTCTATCTCAGAGATATAACTGAGATACAACTGTTCATCACAGATCTCTTATTTCTCTCATGCATTCCACTTCTCCTCTCTGGACTCTGCACATCACTCTCAGATGCACACAAGAGGCTTTTTGCCCTGTGCAGCAGCTAAGCCCATGCCAAGTTACTGCAAGGTTTGTTGTGGCACAGAGCAGTTGAGCATAAGGCCAAAGAAATCCAAAACTGCACTTTATTTTAGTCTCTTATAGACAGCCAGACCGGTCCATTGCAACTCACTCCTACTGCCTTTATTTGTATCTTTGCTTCTAGGCAGCTGCCAATTGATGCTGCACATTGGCATTGGGGGGAATATACAACTCTAAAGTGATCTTACAATCATATTTTGATATTTTTCTTTACAGATGTCTTGTATGAGGACCAGTATTTCACAACCTTGTCTGCAATAGAACAGAGAAGCTTTACTTGCTTGCAGTCAGAAAATGCTTATTACAGCCACAGGAGGGTTTGCCATCTTGCATGGGATTTCCTACACTGCAGTTCTCACACCTCGGCTCCCTTCTGGGCTGGGGTGAGAAGGGGACCCAAACCTTATGATCTCCATGGGATGGCTGTGTTGGGATGGGATGGGGTGGAATTATGTGGGATGGGATGGGGTTCACCTTCTGGAGTCTCTGCCCAACTGGGTTTCCATCCTGAACCTCACCACCAGAGCAGGAGATCAGCAATGTTAGGGGCATTCTGGGGAATGTGGTCCAGCAACAACAGTTCAGAGATGAGTTATATTAGCAAAACCCTCATCCTCTCAATCACTCCCAGCATGCTGCCTATGATCTTGAAGAAGCCCACAAGGCAAATAAAATCCTTCAGTTTTTTCCTATTGTTTTTATTTCTCTGCTCTGCTAACAAAGGACTGAGAAATATATCAGCCTACCCCAACAAAGACCTGAAATCATGTTTTCAGACATCTATGAACTACCACTACCTGAATCAAAAGTAACCCTGAAACACTAGAACTGTATTCAGGTAGAATTCAGGACATTTCATAGAATCACATCAGAATCATAGAATGGTTTGGGTTGGAAGGGACCTAAAAAGGAAAGGATGAGAGCTATGAATTCAAAAGGCTGAAAAAAATTCTTCCATGTGAAGCAAACCATTTCACTGCTGGCTGAATGGAGAACTGCAAGGGTGTATTTTGACAGCAGAAAAGATGACCTAGTCTAACCTACACTGACCTCCTTCCAAAACCAACAGTTTCCAGAGTTCCCAGCAGGAATCCCTCTTTGTCATTGCCATGTGGTGACAGAGGTACCCACTACTATCAACCAACCTTGGTTGGAGAAGGACACTGGGACACCTGCTGCCTCATTGCAGTTGTGGGTTTCTACTTTTCACTACTCAGGATTAGAAGGCAACCTCCCCAGCCTGACAGTGACTGAGCAATGCCTTGGGGTTGTAAACCTTGGAGCCCAGTGCCTTGGGAACCACCTATGTTCCTACATATGGAGGAAGCAAAGGGTCAGGATGACTTGCTCCTACCGGGCTTGTAGACACTACCATAGGTTATGTGATTAAACAGCAGCTCTGAGTTTTGCAAAGCTGTCAATCCATACCTTTCATCAGCACTTAATTCACTGAAAAATAAAATAAAATAAAATAAAATAAAATAAAATAAAATAAAATAAAATAAAATAAAATAAAATAAAATAAAGAGGAAAAAACAAAAAACAAAAAAACAACCAGCCACACTAACCCTTAAAAGCTTTGGAGATGGCATTTCTCATGGCTGCAATAATACTTACAATATGGACTCTATAGCTGCTTTTTATGTAACTGCTGCTCTTAATCAGCTCAGTATTAGCAGCTCTAACCTGCTCTTCCTTGATTTATTTTATTTTATTTCTAAAACAAACATAGATTTACAATCTCTCTGATTTCCCAGCTTTTATGCCACTCCACTGAGGCGCTTTAAACATCTCATTTATCTCCCATACGTCGGGAAATTACAACCCCCTCCTCTACAAAACAAACAAGCAAGGAGAAAAAAAAACCTCCAGCTAAAATCTACACAGTTGGGAAGTGTTGATTTAAACAATAACCCTGAAACAAGATAGGGAAGAGATGAGAACATGAAAACAGACTGGTTGGGGTTTTTTTTTCCCCCTTTGCACAGATTGAGCTGTGAGGTTGTTTGCATCAAATGTTGACTTGTTCCAAGGCAGCATCCATTTCTATGTTGTGGAACCGCAAGGAAGCAGCGTGAAATAATAATTTCCAGTATTTTGGGGAAAGACTGCATCATTCCATTTGTTTCAGCACATGTTTTCTACCACGTTTTCCTACTTCCACATCTGTCCTTCTGCAAAGCTGGAAACCATGGCAGTCATTTTAAGTATTGGGCTGTCCAAGTGAGGTTTGGATAGGAAGTACGTGTTAACATTCTTTCTGATCTGTATCATTTATGAAGAAAATCCTTCCCTAATTAGGCAGACGATTTAAGCTGTGATTGCCACCGATGGGTGTTTGCTGAATACAAAGGGCCATACCTAAACAGAGTACCCACAGATTTTGCACTGGGGAAAGCAACTCTGCGCAGCAACGCCAGGATCTATTTTGTTAATTGCAAAATTCATAGAGTGCAAGTAGTAGATTTTTACATTTCTGCTGGTTTAGATGCCCTTGTGCCTTTCTCTCATTTCTCTCTTTAGTCTATATTATACGAAACTAATATGAAGCATTCTCTTCCCAATCAATATATTGTAATACATAAACAAGCAACTCACATTTTTCCATGAATAAAAGGAATAATATTCTCTTCCTCAGCATTACCTCCAACTTCTGCTTTTTTCATTCAAATGATGTTTTTATTTACCTGTGGCAAAATTACTGCCAGAAAACTCTCCTCTGTGAGATGCATCACCTCCCTGCTAGCAGTCAAGGTTGGGAATCTGAATTCAAAACAACCTCCAAACACCAAAACTGCTCCCTGTACTTTATGCAGCAAACCCAACAATTCAACACTCCCCCCTTGAAAAGAGAAAGCGATCAAACCCAAAAAGTCTCCTTTGTGTCAATGGGGGCGCAGGGGGGACAGTTACAAATCTAAGCCCTCCATTCCAGCGCACATCCCCAGATGTAAATAAGCACACAAAAGCATGTTGCTACATATTTTTACCAAAGCAATTACCAACAGCCTTATCAGCAGCGCGCTCCGCACGGCGCGCATTACTTATCCGTTGTGCCCTCTGCTGGATGCGGCACACAAGGCAAGCACTATTATTTCCAATTAATTTTTGGCATCATCACTTGGCATCTGCTTTAGGAATGCAAAGCGTGAAATTTGTAGTAGCAGGTTTAATATTTGATCCAGCCAAAAAGATTTTTGCTACAAGGACTTACCTTTGGTGGTGTTTTCCTCCCTGCCCCCTCCTCTCCGTGCTGCCGAGCCTTGTTTGTGGTCCAAACTCAAAAATCTGCCACCGAACGCCGTACGTGGCTGGAATAATTTTATGCTGTGCAAAATTTGTTTCATTTCACATCCTGTAAGAATAATTACTTAGCATAATGCCACTTAAGCTGCGTTTCTAGGTGCAAACATTAAGGAAATGGTAAAAAGCTTGATCCCGGTTGGGAGAAAAAAAAAGAAGGGTATTTAGGGGTTGGTGGGGTTCCATAAGGCTAGATGCTTTTAATGCCAGGGACAGCAAGGAGAATTAAAAGGTCGGAAGTGCTATCACCAAATTTAAAAAAACAATAAAATTGGGCACCTTGAGAGCACACTGCTTTCACACATACAGGACAGTGCTCCTGGTCTGTATTGCCTCAAGTTTCCTGTGTTTTCTGTAATTAGGTTTATTTGAAGGTGATAATTGCCCAAGCAGCCTTGAATAAAAGAGCAAGAGTAGATCTTGCTGGTGGCATGTTACTGACTGATTCTGACTGATTACATAATGGAGAACAGGAGAAGGTAGGTTTGGAGGAAACTTGATGTGGCACATGAGAGGGGTGTGTTGAACGAATTTCAGCATAAGCACCTTAGTGCATCGGGGCACTGTGATACACAGTACCAAGGAGGCTCTGATCTCCTCTCTGGACCTCCCAAGAGGGGAAGCTTCTCTCTGTCCTAAGAAATTACTCATGGTTCACTCTGTAAAGATGGACTTACCTCCAGCAGAATCAATCTGTAGCCAAATCCAAGGGCAATCCTAATTGAGTAACCTCAATTTTAAGGATCAAAATCTAAATTCTGATTCTTAGTTTTCCTTTTCTACATGGTGGTGAGAAATGATCTCCAGTGAAGAAGAACATCCCTTGAGAAGCATCTTATTGCCTCGTGCTTTATCTAGCAACAACAACGCACTTGCGCACCCAGTATCTTCATCTTCCTCAAGGCTGTTGTGTCTCTTCCTCATCTGTAGTGTGGCCAACAAAGATTTGCAAGCACAAATTCACTGATGACCGTTCAGAGTTTCACACTCTCAGAAACACAGCTTGAATTTTGGGTGGTGCTGCATGGAATCAGAGGTTGGACTCAATGAACTCTGTGGGTCTCTTCCAACTTTGGGTATTCTATGATTGTATGAAATCCCCTCACTTCCACTCACCTGGAACAAGTTATTCCAATTTGTACTCATTCTTGTTTTCACTCCATTTTGAACAGGCCTTTTTTGAAACACCAGGTTTGAATATGGTAGAAGAGTCAAAAGGCAACAAGGGATAAAAAATTACTTATTTTAGGAAAAAAAAGATAACAATTTGGGCACACAGGTCCTTCTTATGGTCTGAATTAGGCAGCAGACCCTCCCTGAGGAGGTTTCATGAGCAGCAGTTCTTCAGATGAGCTTTTTATACTACTTAGTACTTTGTACTTTTACTATACACTTTGTACAAAGTGGCTTTGCTGCTAAATCAAAGGCCAAGACAAAGAGGAGAAATAAACAAAAGGCCCCCAAACAATCTAAATGGAGGGCTTCTTCCCCTTCAATGAGTTTTTTCCTCTGGAAAATTGGCAAGTTGCTGCCCTATCTGACCAGCAGTGTGTCACAGCTGTCCAAAACCTGCTCAACTACTCATGCACAAGGGGCAATGTGTGAAGGACACGGTGCCACTGGTGCTCCTCATCCTCCCTGCAGGGCCTTTGGTGGCCACAAAGCATGGTCTCTCCATGTACAAACCTGGCAAGAGCAGTGCTGCAAGCACTCACTCCAGCTTTGCTGGGCAGATCTAAGCCAAACATCCTCTCGGAGGGTACTGACAAGGACATCTTCATCCCCTGCTGTGAGCAGAGCAGCTTTAGTCTTTGTTTGCTCTCATAGCACTGTGCCAAGCTCCAACTCTGCAGGTCCCTGGAGTGGGCTGCAGCCAGGCCATGCTGGGGGCTTCCTATCCCCATAGACATCACCCAGAGATGCCATCTGTAACATGGGTGCCTTGTTTCCTGAATCTTAGAGACGCTGGGGAACACAGCAGTAGGATTTTGAGCTCTCTATTCCCTGCCTGATGTCTTCAGGCTGAGGTGGCCCAAAACACCTCCAGTAGATGAGATGCTTATATGACCTGGCGAGTTTTATTCACTTTGAACATGCAGTGCGGAAGACAGAGAAGTAAGGCAGTAAATACATTCAAATTAACACAGCATTTACCAAAAACAACATAAAAACTCACAAAAGAACACAAAAGTGGTTCCACTTTGAAGCCCTTCCCAGCTATAACTTATTTCTCACCAAACCTAGGGATGAATCCAGGGTAGCCAGTGCTGTCCCTGGATGTGCTGTAACTTCAGCACCACTCTGCTTGACAGTCAAGAGGCTGCAAGCCATCCCAAATATCTGTGCCACCCTACAGACCCTCTTGAGGCTGCTTTGCAAAGTCTAACCATTAGCAGGTTTTGGTAAGGTATGTGTGTGTCTGTAAGGCACGGGGATTTCAGCTGTGCTTCAGGATGGATGGCCCCGCTCAGCATCCGGCTCCACGACGCTCCTTTCAGCAGCAAATATAAGTTACCAACATCTTGGCGAAGGCCAAGCCCAACGATTTAGCAATTGCCTCCCTTTATTTCTTTTTAAAGACCGAGCTGAATCACGATGGGATTTGGGGGTTTTGTTTTAATGGCAAGGCAAGAATTCGCTGATCCTCCCCACGGCGAAGTTACTTTCAAGTCAGGGAAAGTTCTTGGCCCATGATGAAAAGTCTTTGCCAATTAGCGCTCAACAACCTCAATTCATTCCTCCTGGTTCAAGATGAGTAGGAACCTAATAAGGCTGTGATAAAAGGGCAAAAGGCACCGAGTACCCAAAGGGGATTAATGGGCTCTTCCATTTATTTGTCTTCCCAACAGCTGAACTGTTACAAGTATTGACGGGCTTCAAACAGCCCCGCGCCCAACGCGGCCGGCACCGGCCCCAATGGCCACCTCCAGCCCCAGCCGCGCAGGGCAAGGGGCTTCCCCCTGGGCGATGCCAAAACCAACAAAGCGCCGGGGATCAGGTAATGAAACTTCAGCTTTTCCCCCTTTGAGATTTATTTACTGGCAGCTGACAAGGGGCAAATTCAGCTCGGATTGTGTAGTCAAGGCCCTGTCAAGCCTTCAGAGGCACCCTTATGTCGAATCACCTTCCTGACTGGCATGTCGCTGAAAAGCCCTCGGCGCTGGTCCTTAACAGCTCCCGACAGCACAAAGGACACTCCAGACAGATGCCTACATGGCATCCTGCAGCATTTTAAAAGAGAATTAGTGGTTTTAATTATGGTCGTCGTATGAAAGGAAACCATGCAAGCTCCGCAGGAGACCTTTGATCAAACCCTTTTGCTAGCACAATGCCGCGGAACTGTGACTATTCCTAGCAAGGGGCCTTTTCTCGCTGAATGACTCACCAGTGATCTTTGAATGCAGACAAGTTCCTCGCCCTCCCTCTTCATTAGTGAGCATTTCTATACAGGCCCTATATAGCGCATGGAGTCTAGGAGCTATACAATGGGGGGGAAAAAAGAATCCCTACAGATTCTGGCCTCTACTTAGGAAGTGCTGAAGGACTCTGAGTGACTTTATTCATTAAAACAGGTTGCTATTAATTAACTGTCATAATAAAATAAAGAACTATTATTTGCATTTCTTAGTGCACTCCCTTTAGTAATATGTATAAAAGATGCTTGTAACAAAAATGAATTTATAAGGGAGAAAAAGCCCTCTGAAGTCTCCCCCCCACCCCCCCTTCCCTTTATTTTTAAGGTCTAGGCAGCAGGAGTCTGACTAATTATTAGGGCCGGTTCTGCAAGAGAACAAATAGAGGTAAAACACAAATATGAAAGTAATTAGGAAAATGCAAAATCCTGTTTACTTGGCAACCAACGCATGCAACTGAGACTAACGAAGAGCAAATCAGCTTTGCTTGTTTGATAAACTTAGGGGTGCCACCTAAGAGGAGCTGATAAAAATTAAACTTCTGCCAGCATCCCTCAGCACTGCCTTTCAGCGAACGGGGGCTTACCAACACACACAGCTTCGTCTGAAAGCACCAGCAAATCTAATTGGAACAGATTCACAGGAGGAAATCTCACACTTCTTTCTCTGTTAAAACGTTTTCACCTTTGCAATCTGCCATTGCTGATACCTTCCGGCTGAGCATCCAGCACAGCCACCCGTGTTTACATGGGCGAACTCACAGATGCAAGCATTTCTGGTCTTGCTCCTTAAATAAAAGCATCAACGTTTCCACTGCTGCTCACACCTGGGAATGCATGTGCCGGTGGGAAAGTTCTGCTTGCAGTTTGCATTGCTGCTTATTACAATACACTGTGACACATCACTCGAAGCAGACTGCAGCTTACATACCTTTGTAGAGCCCCTCTTTTCTCCCAAGCAGATAGTAGAACCCACAAAAGCTTCCAATTATTTCAAGACTATGCGGCTAAGGAGAGGCATCTAATCAAGATAAAGAAAACTCTTGGCTCAATATATTTGCTTGAATGGATTTTCAATAATGCAGGTAACAAAAGCACTCAAAAATTGGATTCCTAATGCTTTTCTGCCAGCCTGAAGGACTGATTCTGAGAAGCGAGAAGAAAGCCAGCCTTGAGAAAGCTGCATGGAGGAATGTATGACATTCTCTCCCTCTGTACAAACACTTCTGCAGGAACTGACAATAAGGAAGAGATTTAAGTGAGGCACAGTCGACCTGAAATGTAGTCAATTACAACACAAAGAGTTAAAATGACACCCCTGAGACGCTCTTCTTCACTCTCCCCTCTGCTTTGTGGCTTTACAACCCACAAGCCTGAGTTTAATTTTTCTTTTTCGTTGCTCATTTCCTTTCTCCTGCTTGGACAAGGGGGTGAGCAGTGATAGGACAAGGGGGAATGGTTTTAAATTTAAACAGGGGAGGTTTAGGTTGGATCTTAGGAGGAGTTTTTTCCCCCAGAGGGTGGTGACGCACTGGAACAGGTTGCCCAAGGAGGCTGTGGATGCCCCATCCCTGCAGGCATTCAAGGCCAGGCTGGATGTGGCTCTGGGCAGCCTGGGCTGCTGGTTGGTGACCCTGCACATAGCAGGGGGTTGGAGCTGGATGAGCACTGTGGGCCTTTGCAACCCAGGCCATTCTATGACTCTATGACAAGAATTGTTCATAGATGGACAGGGGAGAATCACTATGGGAATCACACTGTGAAAAAGAAATAATCAGAATGAAAGGGAGAAAACCAAAGAAAAATGAAAAAATTCCAAAGAGCAGTTTGATTTGTATGTATACAGCACATAGCAATGAAATGAAAGTGCCCAGGTTTTCCCACAATGAGGTAGAGGGACCAACAAAAAACTCCTCTTAAAGGGATCTACTAAGTTTAGAAAGTACCCAAGCCTAAATCTGCACCTATAGGTGTGCACAGCACAGCATACCTGGCACTCAAACTATACACCAAGTTCTGCAGGAGAGCACCTCAGCCTCCCTACCCAGACTCACACAGCACAGGAGATGCCATGATGCTGCATACAGTCAGGCTGGTCTGTGAAGAAAAACAGAAATTACTTGCTATAGGAAAAGCAGTGCAATGAAGTCTATCACAGCATAAAATCCCACTGCAATGAAAACAGCCCTCTCTGCAGAGAGCTGGCTTTGTTTCCACCCAACACCACCTCCCCACAGCAGTTGCTGCATTTGTTCCCAGGGGGTCATTTTGGCAGCACCGAAGAGGCACAGCCAAAGCATGGAGGGCACCTGAAACAGCACACAGTCATGCACCTGCAAGGGCTCCATCCTGCATGCTTGTCCTGATGGAAACCCACCTACCCATGCTGCCCCATGACAACTGTAGAAATACACAGACACACAGACTAAGGAAAAATGTAGTAAAACTTTGCCTAACAACAGTAGCAATGTTTAAGGGCAAAAATTGAATTTTTTGCATCTATAAACAATGATGCATCTAAAAACAAATGTAAATGATATTCACAGTGCTGCCTTTAGGAGGAAACTCTTCTCAAAACATCGTACTTTATTTTGTGATGAGCTTCTTCACGTACAAACTGTTCATTTGGCAACAGCAATCAGATTCCAAACAACTGTGTGTTCCTGCAGAGCTCTTTTGGTCACCGTTTACCAGCATTCTCACATTGTCCATGACCAGCTCAAAGCTCTGGACCTCATAAACCTCAGCACCTGAGAAGGAGTGCAGTGGAAAAGGCACTATCCAGCTTGCCGCTTCAGCTCAGCTTTCATTCCCCTCAGCCCCTGCAGCTCTTTCTGGAGATGCTTCACAGCCTGTAGAATATCCTGCCGCTGGGGATCATCCTCTGCTTTCTGGGTGTAGAGGAGGAAATGTTTAACGGTTTCAGAGAGCAACGCCTCGGGGTCTTCACCCACACGATGGAGACGCAACATCCTCTCGCAGGCTATTGCGTAGTTTTTGTGCCAGTTCACTGGGTGATGTGGATGAGAGCTGACAATTTCTTTGTAGGACTGTTAAATGGCAAAAAAAGAAAAGAAAAGAAAAAAAAGGGGACAAATTAAGCAAACAAAGGGGACCAACAGCTCTTAACAGTGCTTCAGAACTGTCTGTAAAGGAACAGATGCTTATTTAGATGTCTACATCATCCAGAGTAAGAGCAGTTCTGAAACTCACTCTGTGTTTACCATGTGATTTGTGGTAGCGTGAATCCAAAATCCAGGGATTTTGTGCAGCAGTTGTTTGTTTAGAAACATTACAGACAACTGAGATAACCCCAGAGCACATTATGCCCTTCCTGAAGACGGAATCAGGCTGGGCAAAGAGGAATTTCCCTGCTGTGCCTGGGAAAACATTGACTCAGTGTTCCAGGAGATCGAGACATCTTCAACAGGACTTGTGTAGTTTGAATCATAGAATAATAGAAACACTGAATGGCCTGGGTTGCAAAGGCCCACAGTGCTCATCTAATCCCAACCCCCTGCTATGTGCAGGGTCACCAACCAGCAGCCCAGGCTGCCCAGAGCCACATCCAGCCTGGCCTTGAATGCCTGCAGGGATGGGGCATCCACAGCCTCCTTGGGCAACCTGTTCCAGTGCGTCACCACCCTCTGGGTGAAAATCTTCCTCCTCATATCCAAACTAAACCTCTCCTGTCTCAGTTTCAAACCATTACCCCTTGTCCTATCACTGTCCACCCTCATAAACAGTCATTCCCCCTCCTGTTTAAAGGCTCCCTTTAAGCACTGGAAGGCCACAATGAGGTATCCTCGGTGCCTTCTCCAAGCTAAACAAGCCCAATTCCCTCAACCTTTCCTCACAGCAGAAGAGTTTGCACAGGAGGGTTTGCTAAGCATCAGTATTGATAAGCTCAACAACATGCCTGGGAACATCGCAGAACAGAACAGCAAAAATGACAGAGAAATGGGCAAAATTTTAAAGGAAGCTATTTACAGACTATTTGCTGGGATATAAAACATCTCCTCTCTGCTGACACACACTGATCATTTCGTGCATCTGCTGGCATCTCTGGCAGTGCAGCATTTATTGAGATACCTACACCAGCTTACGTGTGTCATTCTCTGCTGTGAAATGCAGCAGAATTAATTTGCAGTGAGAAGACTGTCGGATTTTACACTTGCTGGCTCAGATGCACGACTGTGTAATGACAGAGAGGACAAGTGCATAGAGGGGACGTTAGGACAAGCAATCTCTTGGCACGAGTTCGGAGCCCAGCGCAGACAACATAATTATAGCAAAAGGAGGGTGTTGACTGGTTAGCTTTTGGCATCCTCCGTGACCAAGAGGGCAAGCAGGAATGGATAAAATCCCTGAACAAATCTCTTTGAATCTGCTATGCTACTGATTTGGATGAATGAGAGAGAATGCAGATTACAGGACAGCCTATCTAGATACACTGCAATATTTCCATGTGGTCAAAAGAATTAAAGGAAAAAAAAAAAACCAAAAAAAACAGATGAAGACTGCAGACAGTATTTGTAACAAAATATATTACTTACAGTGTATGCCAATGTGTACAGCCGTGATTTCATTTCTGCAGGCACACTGGCAGTTTCTGCAAGGCCAAATATAAAGAAAGCTGTTTTCATCCTAGGAGAACAAGAGAAGAAAACACATCATAGCAAGTGCTTAACATAACCAGCTCACATCCCTGATCACGTCTTCAACGTGTCCATAAAGCTCTTTAATTGTATGAGACAGTAAACAAGATTTTTTCAAGTCACCAGTGATACAGATTTCTTTCCATCGCATGCCCAAACTACCCTCTGTTCATCAAGATGCTTTGAGCAGAACCTTTAGGTGAATGAAACCATTGCTTTCCTTCTGAAGTTTGGCACGTTAAGATCCAATAAGGTCATGCACCATCAGGCTGCCTGCTTTGGTGTGTATTTCCACGCACTGGGGAGCAAAAGAGCATCACCTGGCTTGCCACATCTCCTCATTGGCGACAGCTTCCCAGGAAGAGGGCTTGAAACTAAATGGGAATTCAAATAAAATTCAGCCATCAGATCCATGTCACTGTGTTTTGCTCCCCGCACAATCATCCCTTCTAACCCAAGCAGCGACAGACCTCCCAGGCAGCAGAAAACCTGTCATGAAGCCTACGGCTCTGACAGCAGGGAATTCAGCTGATCCTCAGTCATTCATAAAACTTTATTCCTCTCCCTGCACATGAGGAGCCTCTGGTGTTTATATCAGGTGATTCACAGCATCCCAGCTATCCACAAGGCAAGAGATGATTTTTACCATCCCTTCATGGCTCAGCCTACAACATTTAAAGCTTTGGGTGTCCCATGTCCTCAATGGTTTTGGGCTCCCAGTCAAGTTTTAGGATCAGAATTGGACCTGACAGTTGACTAGAAACGTCCTCTTTGTTTTTAACAGTAGCAAAAAAAAGCCCAAACCCAACACATGCATAGCTATCATGTGTTCCAAAACACAAAGCATTAAGATTAAAGCCCACATTTAATTTCTCTAACACTGCAATGGATGTGGTCATGAGGAATAGCAAGCAGGAAGGCACAGAGCTGTGCCTCTGCCTCATACCTCCCATATTCTTCCGTCCAGTTATAGAGATTTCTTGTCAGACGAATCCACTCTTCTGGGTCAAAGACAGCATCAGATGGAACCAACTTTTCACAGGTACCCCATGGCCAAAGTGAGTAACTCCTCCTCCACGTTGAGTCCCCTTCATGAAGACCTATGCAGACAAACACTTCTTTACTGCCAAAAAAAGGAACAGAGAGAGGAATGGTGAAGCCATTTTACAGGCCCTGGGCAATCCCATGTGCTTGAGCTCCCCACCCAACCCATGTTGGTGCAGCAGACAGGTTTCAAGCAGCACAGCTGTACATGTCCCTGTTCAGTGCAGGGGAGCTGAACCAGATGACCTTTAAGAGTACCTTCCAACTCAAACAACTCTATGATTCTATTACTTTCTAAAGCACAGGTACCCACCCAGAGCATCTCACAGTGGTACATGCACGTCTCTGGGGCAGTTTGCTGAACAGCTCTGCAGACAAATGCCCCCATGGTACTACAAACCTCATGCACCTGAGTAGAAGGCACCTCCAGGGGAGTGGTCCTCTCTGTGTCACACCTTACATCCATGTCAAAGCAGGAGAAGCCCACTTCGTCCCAACAGCACCTGGCCCTGCTTGTCTGCCTCCCCACACTCACCCCAGCTAGTCTAACTGCAGATGCTATTCTTATTCATGGGAGTATCTAATCCTTTCTCCACTCTTACTAAGCTATTTTTATATGATGATTATTCCTGGAATACATTCATTCTATGCTAATCACTTGGCCACAATGCTCAGGAAGGAGAAGCTGCAGCAATTTACTCTCCAACCATCATCATTTTGAGTACACAGGAATGTTTCTTTTTTTGTGTGTGTGATGAATTGTGTCAGCAAAAGAGAAAAACAAACCAACAAACCTTATTTTTCCTTCCTAAAATCCAAACTTACCTCAAAACAATGAGAATTATTACACCTTGTTCAGCAAGATATAGTATTGTTCAACAGTGCTGAACAACATTATATCTGGATGGACTTACTTCTGTGCAGATATTTGCTTTAATTGCAAAAATAATCTCACCACTGGGGAGGAAGTCAGTAGAGAAAATTGGTCTTTTGGATGCAGCACCAAGCTGTTCCATAAACAATTTCAAGAGGAAAAAGGTTGAAGATTTTAGGAAAGCTGTTACATATGAAAGAAATGCTTACTGTTTGTTTGCTTTGAGGAAACTGTGGAGATTAAAAGTGAGCGTCCCATCGGGTAATATTCCTTCCACAGGGTTCCACCGGTTCCCAGGAAAATGAACACCAGGTAAATGCTTTGCCAGCTTGGGTAAATACCATTCATAAGTCATCATCTATCACCAAAAACATTATCGTAATTAAAATAAGAAGCACAGTTTCCATCCATTTTAAACTAGCAGCTGTAGAAATGCCTTCTGTGTGAATAATGATTCCATTTATTCAATAAGGGCTTTCTCTCGTCTCAGCAGTGACCCAGGAGGACCGGGCCATCAGATCAAACCAGCAATGGCTTCTACTTGGAGGAACGTGATCATTGCCACTGAGAATAACTCTATGGAGACACAAAATAGCTACAGCTGTTAGGAGACACAAGAGAGCTTTGGTTAGACATGAGGCATTGGGTGAAGGCTTCACCAAAAATGACAGTCCCCTGTTGGAAAGCCAATTGCAATGATTATGTGCTCGTAGAAGTACAGCTGTGTCTTTCTGCAAAGAGGATTCTTCTCTTGCCATTACTCAGGGGAAAAAAAGCGCAACCACAACCCTAGGGGACACAGCATCTCCATTTGAATTAAAAAAAAAGAGAGAAGTCTCCACAAGCACCTTTGCTGGACCAAAATAACATAGGAGACCTCAAGAAATGAGCTTCAACATGGCAGAGACCTAGTGAAAAAGCACAAAGCCCCATTGCCCAAGAGGTGCTGGCTGACCCTCAGCCCTCCAGACTGCTCCCAACATGCAATTTTCTGAACACAGAAAGGATGAAGCTTCCTCAGCAAGGTAAACATCAGCCCTGTACAACAATTGGATATCTGCCATGTTGTCTCCTTCAGTATCACCTTCTGAACATACCTCTTGGTCCACTAACGTGATATCTGGCCTCACTCCTTCAACATAATGCTGGTAACGAAGGGCGTTCCCAGGTAAGTCTCCTCTTAGCAAAATCACTGCACCCATTGGCATAGAGGACAGCAGGTTTCTTGCAAACTTATCAACGATGTCATTATTGCTCTGATCACAATCGCTTAAGGAAACAGATGAAAAAGAGCATTTCAAAGCCAGGTTCTTGCATGGTTTTGCCCATCTTTAGAACAATTTTATGCAATAAGCATCCAGTGGTGAGGTCTTTCCCCTTGGTCAGATCTGGCTAAACAGCATCATGTCCACATAGAAGATACAAACTGGAAGCCTTTAGACTACTGTTCCCCAGAAGCTAGAACCAGAGTCATACCACTACAGTTATGCAGAAGGACACACACACAGTGCATGCATTCATCTCAATTCTGGTCCTTTTTAGCTGATTTTTCTTCATGGGCTAAACCTAAAGATTTATTAGCTGGAAATGGAAGTGCCACTACATTGTAAGTATTTGAAACCCTCCCTACCCTCTGAACACTTTTAATTAAGATTAGCCAGTGGATGTGCAAAGCAAGGATTTCTGCCTATGGAGTCTGTGAGCTCCACCTGAGCAGCCCTACTACTATACTGATTTTTACCTAACCCACTGCAGAGTTCTCAGTGTGGTTATGGAATAAGGAAGATCACAACATGTAATTCATAAAAATATGAAAGAAAAACTAAGAAAAAGTACTAGGCACCAGGAAACCTGAAGTAAAGCATGGGAAAAGAGAAGGTGATGCCCCAGAGGATGTCTTACCTATAATTGGCCCAAAGTTGAGCAGTGACGAGAGCCCCAGCAGAAAGCCACTCCAGCCATGGCAACACCCGGCTGCCCTGCAGCACAGCACCTCCAAGGGACACAAGAGCAGGCAGTCCCAGCCCAGCCAGCACTGCCACAGCCGCATTGCTCTGCATCCAGAACCTCTCCACCTAGGACACAAGGTGCTACATGCCAGCTGATGTGGCAATGCTTCCTTGGGATGCAAGTCTACACTTTTGGAGTGGGAGTCTCCCAGCTGAAAAGCTCACAATTGAAGAGCAGACAGAATAAGGAAAGGAGAAGTTTCTTTCCTTTATTCATAGAATGGCCTGGGTTGAAAAGGACCACAGTGATCATCCAGCTCCAACCCCCTGCTGTGTGCAGGGTCACCAACCAGCAGCCCAGGCTGCCCAGAGCCACATCCAGCCTGGCCTTGAATGCCTGCAGGGATGGGGCATCCACAGCCTCCTTGGGCAGCCTGTTCCAGTGCGTCACCACCCTCTGGGGAAAAAACTTCCTCCTAATTCTTCCTCTTAAACACACATAATCTATCTCAATATCCAGAAAACATATTTATGCTTCCCCAGCTAAAAGGAACAGAAAATGTAGCTGTGTGTTTACACCCTGTGCATCTCCAAGACAACCACCTGCTCTTGATTTGCAAGGGACCCATCAGCCAACGAAGCATGAACGAGGCTGCTTCCAAAAACCAACACCCCAGAGCAATTTTCAGAGTGAAACTTACCACTCCCAGAAACAGAGGCTTTGTAACATCCAAATTTGCTCTCCAGGCGAAGAAGAGTGAATAAACACAGAGCATTCCAGTGAAGAGACAAATGACGGGTGATTTCTGTTGCTTTATCCTATAAAAGATAACACAGCACTATAGTGGCACGAGTAGGAAAAAGTTACATGTGCACGAAGACAGCTGTCTCTGTGCATATCTGAATGTATTTAATGCGAGGAGCTGGTGGGTCTTTCTCTACTTTTGCAATTTATGAAACTTTTGCTTTTCAGAGCATGCAGCCATCTGGATCTCAAGCTTTTTAAGGCATCTACAGAGTCACGGGGTAATCAGGTGCAGGGCTGTTTTGCTCTTTGTCAGTAATACAGGATAACAGCTGAAATCTCTGCCCAAGGAAGCAGTATAGCTCCCTGTGGCACAAGGCAGAGAAAGCACCTAAAGCTCATGCTCAGCCAGTAAGGAAATGCAGGTGGGAGCATTCCTCTCCAACTTACGGCAGTGCTGTGCTGAAACAGGCCATGAGAGCCAGGGCGAGGACAGGAAGAGACAGCTCTGATCTCATCTGCTCCAGCTGGAAGCTGTGGGGAAACCGGTGCATGTCTGCATGACCTTCAATTCAGTGCCTGAACTCAGTGCAGCAAGAAAACAGGGCAGCTGTATGGCACAGCACTCCTGTTCTGCTGGGGTTGAGTATACGAGAAACAGGAAGAAGCCAGGATTTTGAATCCCCAGCAGTGGAATGGTCATGATTTTACTCACATCAGCATCTCTCTCATACTGGATCCGGTCTCGGACTTGGCCTGGATTAAAAAGAAAGAAAAGCCATGAGAAACCCACACACTGATTGGAGAAAAGTCTTTCTGCTTTCTGCCTGCAGAGCCCTGAGTGTAAAGGGCTGCTCTAGAGCTACTTAAAATCATACCACAGCAATCACAGGGAACAGGAATTGCTTAAGCAGAACCAAAGACAGCAAATTACTTGAACCTTCACTGCAAAACTTTCCTCCTATTTTTTTGTTTTACATTTTGCAAATGGTGTGTGGTTCACCACCCAGATGAGCCCAACTCATTAATCTGTGACCAGAGCACATCATATGGCTTAGCTGTGAACTCCACTGTATCTGCGTGACCTGGGACATCTCCCCACATCCTGGGAGCACCATGTGGGCCTCAATTTCTACTTCCTTGCCTGCTTGGAGAAGACATCCAAGGTCAATCCTAGAATCCTAGAACGGCCTGGGTTGCAAAGGCCCACAGTGCTCATCCAGCTCCAACCCCCTGCTGTGTGCAGGGTCACCAACCAGCAGCCCAGGCTGCCCAGAGCCACATCCAGCCTGGCCTTGAATGCCTGCAGGGATGGGGCATCCACAGCCTCCTTGGGCAACCTGTTCCAGTGCGTCACCACCCTCTGGGGGAAAAACTTCCTCCTAAGATCCAACCTAAACCTCCCCTGTCTAAGTTCAAAACCATTCCCCCTTGTCCTATCACTGTCCACCCTCATAAATAGCTGTTTCCCCTCCTGTTAGACACTCCCTTCAAGTACTGGAAGGCCACAATGATGTTTCCCCAGAGCACAACCCTTTCTTTTATTCTCAGCCTTCTGCACTGAAATCTCTGATTTAGGATGGAAAGTAGGGGTGCTGGGTATTGCTCTCCTTTGGTTGCCAGAGCCCAACATCTAAGTTGGGACTGAAGCAGAAAGATGCAAATCCTACACTCAGTAAACAGTCACGTCGTATCTTCCTCTCTTTGCAAGAGCACAAAGCAGACAGAATAATTCAGAGCAAGGGACTCCGAGGTTCCCATTCACTTCAATGCAACATTACCGAGATGCAAGTTAGAGGAATCTCTTTTTTGTAAATATGAGACACCTGGACAGCCCCCAGTAAATGATACAGCTCATTCCTTAAGGACAAAGAGAATCAGGTCTTTCTTTCCCAGCCATCTAACCCATAACCAGAAAATCTGACCAATCCAAAGGTCGAAATCAGAGAATTGTTTTTAAAAGAAACGTCCAATTTTTTCACCTCTGAGCTATTTAACACCATTAACATAAAGGTCCTGCTACCGCGTCACTCCAAAGAAAGCCACATAGAAAATGAACTTTATTTACCAGATTGAATGTCCCATATTCCTCCCTGAGAAAATGGGTCAAAAATCCTCGAAAAGTCGTCTGGTCTCCCCATGTCCAACGGGCTCGATTGAGGTAGGACGAAGCCGGCAGATAGAGATAAGGCAGCAAACCAGCCAAGAAGCATAAACCCAACTTCAGCAAATGGCCTAGGGACAATTCCTGCACCAAAATATGTCATATTGCATAACAATGTTTATTTTAGTTTAATCGTGCTGGAACTTCAAGAACAGATAAAGAAAAAACATCAAATATATTTACACAGAGCTGATCTCTCAATTTATAGTAAGTCCCTACAAAATGCTATGTTAAACCTTACGATTTTGTGGATTACTAGGAAACTGCATCAAACTGATCTCCTTTGCATGGCAGGGTGAAATTTAAGTGAAGCAAATAATATTAGCTAGGACTCATGAGTATCATACTCATTGCATCTTTCACATTTAAATCATGGCATGACATGCATAGATGGCTGAAGCACTGCAAGGCTGAGATAACCCACTTTGCAGCGATTAAGAGTTGGCTGGTATTCCATCTGGCAAAAAAAAAATGCTGCTCTAGTACAACTACACACATCATCACCATCATCAGGAGTCAGTTTTGCCATTTACTTTATCGTGATTACACTGGCTAAATTGGATAGGCCAACTTTTGGGTTGGGATTTTCAAGACTGCCTAAGGGGTCAGGAAGACAAGACTTTCAAAGGGACTTCTGTGCCTAACTCCTTTAAGTGCTTTGGAAAATCCCACCCTAGAATATTGCACGCTTGCTTTATCATTAGCCACCGTCCTGTCAATCAAACACTTGCTCAGAATTTGGGGTTATGTGGAATAGACACCATTCAGCATTCAGAGCAACGACCTATGGAGCAGAGAAAGCAGCCTGATAAAGTTGGTGGCCAAAATTTCTTTAGAAGACTGGCTTTATTTTAGATTTATTTTTAACTGGAAGGCGCTGCTTGTGATCAAATATCTCATTACTAGGTGGCTTTCTGCAGCATGCTTTTCTGGGCTGTCTAAGGTATTTCGCAGGAACGCTGCATTGCAATAGCATTCGCCCTGCTGGAAATCACAGAGCTCTGTGCACCTCCCTGGTTAAAAAACCAACTATGTTTAAAGAAGAAAAATACACTGCAGGAACCATCACTTTGTTAAAGGGAATAGGAAGTCTGCAGGGCTTTTGCTTGAAGCACTGGACTTTTGAATCAAGCTTGTCTGAACTGCATCTTATCTCCTGCTGTTCACATTCTTCACTCTAGGCTTAGCTATAAGCTGTGCCACTGTGCAGAACCACACCTGATCTGCCAGGCTGAGGATGCAGAAATACAGGCAGGAGCATCCCAGCACAAACTTGCCCAGCTGTCATCTCATGGTAGAAGGTGCCTCATCTGAGAGTTCATAGAATCATGGCTTGGGTTGGAAGGGACCTCAAGGATCACCAACCCACAGGCAAGGATGCCAGCTGCTAAATCAAGTACTAGATCAAATTGCCCAGGGCTTCATCTAACCTGGTCTTAAACACCTCCAGGAATGGGGGATCCAAAGCCTCTCTGTGCAGCCTGTTGAAGCAGCTCACCGCTCTCTCTGTAAAGAAATCCGCCTGACATCCAACCTAAATCTCCTTTCCTTTAGTTTAAAACCATTCCCCCTTATCCTGCCACTACCTACCCATGTAAAAAGTTGATTTCCCTCATGCTTATAAACTCCCTTTAAATACTGGAAAGCCTCAGTGAGGTCTCCCTGCAGTCTTTTCAATGCTGAACAAGCCCAGCTCCTTTAGCCTGTCTTCATAGGAAAGGTGCTCCAGCCACCAGATCATCCTCATGGCACTCCTCTGGACCCTCTCCAAAAGGGACTCTTGCAGGTCACACAATGATGGACAACAAGTCAATGCAGTTTCATTTGCTACTACCAGGGAATCAACACAGAGAAACTCATCTCCAATCATAAAACAGTGCTTTAAAGAAAGCTAAAACAGCCGCGAGTCAGCAAAATACGCACCATCTTTCTGAAGAGCAGGAAGAGAACCCAAGGTACAATACAAGCAATATAGAGCACTATCGTGTGCTGATTGCACAAACTGAGGCCGCAGCAAAAGGCACCAAGTTTGGCGACCTGAAAGGGAAAAAACAAACAAGCAAATAGCTTATAATTACTCTTCAGATTGCAAAAGCAGCCACACAACAAAGCAGCATGAATGCAACCCACAGTACACTTAAGAGAATAATGCAATATACACCTGTGAGCAGTGGTCAGTTGTAACACAAACAACACAGGTTACTTCAGTTAATTTCCATGCCATAAAATTAACTATGCCATTTCTATGTACGGAGATATAACAGAAGTTAATTCTGTCCTCTTGTGCAGGCACAGATGGCTAAAGTCAGGGCTACACAAACTCGCTAAGCAAAGGGAATTATATACAGTATCACTCAGTAGTATAATTTCATTTCAGAGTGTTTTCTGATAACAGAGATAACGTGTCCAGTGACTGAATGGCATGTGAGGTATAATCCTTTGCCTTGGTGTGGAGATGGGATCACTTGGTAGTTTTTAATTAGAATTTAACACCGGATGTTGGTTTGTCAAAGGAAAACCTGCTATAACATCAGATAAAATCTTTGTGGTCTTCAGAGCTGCCCTGTAGGACTTGGGACACCTTAAAAGTTCTTTGGTGAACTCCAAGAACTCCAAGGACTCTTTAGCCAGTGGCAAAACATGTTAGGTGATAACTCGTGAAGCTGAGTAAACTACCACTGCGGGCTCCTGAAATTCTAATTGTTAACCCAACAAAAATCCTTTTATTCACACAATTTACAGGAGTCATAGCAGGCAAGTCAGTGAGAGGAGAGATCAGATGTTCAAGTAAAGTAAAGCAGAAAGAACAAGGCTGGTGAGTGAAAACCATCCGACCACCCGGCCTGTTCCCAAAGTAGTAAATACAGCATGAAACGTCTCTGTGTTTAATAACAGCATTATTTCAGGGGTACTTTTCATTTCAAAAGAGTATACACTGAACTGCACAGGACTGACTGAAAAATCGGCTGTTTCTGTTTTTCATTAGAAACGTGGGTTTTTCTGACTAGATGAATTTTCCTGTAAGACGTATCTATTTACCCTTGGGAAAAATAACTGTTCTACCAACAAAACCTTGAACGCTCACAGCCTACATTGAGTCTTTGATGCAGAAAATTAAACTTTGTGCTAAAACATTTAGATGGAAATGATTTTGCTTTTTCCATTTCTATCCTCTACGTGTAAAGCAACACAAAAATGCCCATCCAGCACGTCCCAACAAAACCCTTCAGCAAAGTACACAGGTTTCAAAATGTTTGGCAACTTCCAGATGGGTCAATGATCAACATCATTGAGCTCAGACCCAAAATCTGCCCTCCCTTGCTTAAACCAAACTGAATCAGGACTAAATGAATAGAAAATTAAACACTCATCATAACTAATTGAAAATAATAATAATAATAATAAAGAACTATTCACTTTGCTTGAGATGTTTTACCTTTGATCTCTCTTTTGCAGTGGATGCCTCCTCAAAATGCACGGTAAGAGCCATAAGCAGCCCCACAAACAGATTGTTTAAGCTAAAAACCTCCGCCGTGATGGACCACTGCCATGTTAGACGAGAAAATGAAAACACCCCCGCAGCAAGGATTCCTCCAGCATATGAGCCAGAAAGCCTGCAAACACAGATAACATGAAATCTTCTTTTCCAACAGAAAAAAAAAAAAGGCAAAAAAAAAAGCCTACTTTATTGTCCTTTTTTATTTTTAAAAACACTATAGCAGCTGAAATTATGACTGCCACCCAGCATCCTTCCAGAACATTATATGGTTAATGCGTCCCTAATAATTTCTTTGCAAAGGTTTGCAATTAGGAATAGCACACCTTAGCCATCCCATGTATTTGCAAGGCACCAAATACTGGTGAGCCAAGCTGGCTTTTTCTCCACAAACACCACAAAAACTCCTGGTATTCAATTCAGTTCCAAAACCTTGATGAGCAATGACACAGCAGGTCATGGTACGCTGAGCCAGAGAGTCATGCCTCTAACGGGATGCTCTGTGCTGGAGGACACATGAGCAGAGTGGTGCAGCCTTAAGTTCATTGAGGCCCCGCATAAAGAGTGGATTAGAGCTATTGGTGATGGACAGCATTAGCAGAGCTTTCCTAGGGCAGGTTGGACTGTCTCAGGGACAGGCAGGGATTGCAGCATCCATAGCCCTGGGATGGAGAGGTGCCTACTGGAGTCAGGGAGAGGGGACAGTGGGTGCCATCTCCAGCTAGATGAACTTCAGCTCTTGTTCCCAAATGAGCTTGGGGAGAGCAGAGGTCGGATTTAGCCCAGGAATCCCATTGCACCCACTCTGCTGGTTGCATTATGGGTGCTGGTCTTTGAGCTCTTTGGAAGCTTGGCTGTTTCAGAGGTCTGTCCCATAGGAAGTCACCCGGGAGAATGGGATGGAGGGTAGCACAACCAGCTCAGCCATGTCTCCTCCAAGGACTAATAGCTATGACTATGGTTAAAGCTGCTCTCTAGAAAATCTCAAGCTCTATACAGATTGGTGTTTTTCTAATCCCACCCCAGGTATGCATATTTCCATTTAGATATAATATTCCCAGCAGGTTTAAAACAAAAGTAGTATATTCTAGTCAACCTCTTTCTCAGGCTGAATCATCAGCTTGATCATCAGTACCTGAACACTGACCGTATCCCCTACTGCATGGTTTGTTCTCCCCATCAAAGATGAGGCATCCATGGAAGAGTAGCTTATAGAGTTCCTTGGAGAACATAACTGAAGTAGATGTAGATAAGCAAACAGAACCTACAGCCCTTGCAAAAAGGGACAAAAGGGATTCTGAGAAAGCAATCTCTCCTCTCCTTCATCATAAGTTTCTTTCACTTTCCCAAAACAATCTAAGCTCTTCCAGCAGGCTGAAAAGCTGACACATTTCTGTAGATGTCAGAGGACTCACGCAGTTAAAACTGGGAACTGTAAACCATTAAAAATGAGAGATGGCATCCATGAGGAGAAGACAATTAGGATAAGGAAGTGGAAAGATCTGACCTTCACTTCTCTTCCTAACATGGGACACGCTGGATGGCCTGTGGCTGCCCCAAAGATATCTGCAAAGTAGAACTTGTTTATCCTCTTTGTAAAGATCTGCAACTGCAGGACATTGCAGGACACTTGCAGTGTGTAAACTTCACAGAGCTCTTCACAGTCTGAGCATTCAGCACAAGAAGCTGTCACTCAATACCCATGGCACTCAGCAAAATAAAAGCCACATTACGACCATACTGTGATGAAGAAGTTGCTATTTAAGTGTTTTTTTAGGCACAGAATTCCATTGCGAAATCTTCAATAAACTGGATGCTCACTAGTAACTAAATGTGTCAATTATTACAGGTTTTCCAAGAGCATTAGTATAAAGTTTCAAGTCACACAACCACATAGAGGTTTTCACAGGCATCAGTGCTGCTCCACTGATCCTCCTACGAAGGCAGCCTGACATGACAGACTTTCCCTTAACCAGCAAAAACTTATAAAGAAATAGGGTTGTAAATCCACTTGAAATTCTTGCAGGGAAACACAGTAGAAAAGATAAAACAACTTTCTCAAACACCGTGGGAAAGAGGAGCAGAATTTCAGGCAATCTTCTCAATCACTGACCAGTTTTCTTCGTCTTCCCTAGAAAAGAGCATCTTAGTAGAGTTCAAATGAGATTGAAGAACTCCCATCCCCTGATAAAAAGTCTCAAACTATGCTTCAAGTTTTATGAAACAAGGCTTATGGAAAAGTTACTGAACTCAAAGCTTAAAAGCCTTATCCCAGCTATGTGGGCAGGGGACACACCTACTCACCTTCCAGCCCCGAAGTAGTGCAGGTTCAGAATCCAACACTGGCACAACCCATAGGCTTTTGGGAAGAAGAGCTGACATCATCTTTAGTTTCCACTGAAACTTCCAGGAAAAGCTTCCTGCTAAGGAACAAGTTCTCTCTAAGAACTTGTTTTTCACCCAGAGGGTGGTGATGCACTGGAACAGGTTGCCCAAGGAGGCTGTGGATGCCCCATCCCTGCAGGCATTCAAGGCCAGGCTGGATGTGGCTCTGGGCAGCCTGGGCTGCTGGTTGGCAGCCCTGCACACAGCAGGGGGTTGGAGCTGGATGATCACTGTGGGCCTTTTCAACCCTGGCCGTTCTATGATTCTATGATACATTTACAACTGATGATTCAGAAGGAAACACTCTGAGAACTGTTAGTGATAAGATCAGGTATTTCCAATCAAAACCTAACTGTCAGAAAATAAGACAGCAGCTCTACTCAAGACAACAGGTGATGGAGCAAAGCAGCACCAGCAGAAATGAATCTCACACAGCTATACCACACAATGCTGGCCCCAAACGCAATGAAACCTGCCTCGTGGCTGAGCTAACGTGACCCACATGAGGATTCCTATGTACGTGGTAGTGGGAGAAGCATGAAGATAAGAATAAAATAGAGAAAGGAAGAACTGGAAGAGCAAAATGACGGAGACTGGACTGGAGGTCATGAAACTAAGAAGCATGAAAGCATGAAACTAAGTTTCACGAAGCATGAAACTAAGAGGATGAAAGGATTTGCAAAGCAGGACTGCAATCTACAAGTGAAGATGCTGTTGGTGACAACATGTTGCAGGCAACAACTCCTTTAAAGAGAGACACAAATGGTATTTTAATGAGTAAGTCACGTTATGGTGTGGAACAAGTTGAACATAAGAGATGAAGGAGATATAACTACAGCAAAAGCTCTGGGACATTCAGCCTAACTGGAACCTTATGAACGTGGGCAGGATCCCATCACCCGATAATGTGCTACGAGGGGCAGAAACAGTGAGCAAAGAAGAATCCACACTGTCAAATGTGAGAAGTATTTTCCCATGGCATCCCTAAATATCAAAGACTAAAAATATATTTAGTTTTCAGGAGCATGAATATTAGAACACATACCTGGGTTTCAACACCAAGGACACAGGCAACACAGACTACCTTTAGTCAGGTGTATTGGGGCTGCAGGTTTTCATATTAAGCGCTAAAACAGCAAGGAAAATTCAGATTGGATGTTTAAATGTGTCTTTGCAAGACTTTCCATCTGCAGGTAATCGCTAAGACGTGTCAACAGGCAGTTCTGTTCAACATTCAACATTCAGCCTCTGTTCTAAGTTTGGTAAAACTATCTCTTAAGCCAAGAGTACGGGTTCTACCTATGCTCAGTTAACAAACATCTTAGTGGTTTTGCTATTTATTTAAAAATTAATGCCTGAAACTTCGTATTTAGTCATTTGCAAGAAGCTATTAAACGATTTGGGTAAAGCTATATGGGTACAGGAATTGGAACTTAACTGGAATGTTTTAGTTAAATGCAATCTTCAGTGCACTGGCTTCTTAAGAAAAGTCAGCTAATCAAACCACATTTTATATTTGAAGCTAATGTATTAAATGCTGGAAACACCTATCTACTAAAATAAGCTGATTATTTCTGCCTTCTGTTTCCTCCCAAACTTTAGAGGGTAGCCGATCTGTGTTGATTTTTCTTTTTAAACACTTTTGGGTATAAGGAACAACTCTCTTGCTTTTAACCATCTCCATCACTGAATGGATTTTTTTCCCCCATTTTCTTCCTGCTAAAGGGGAGCCAAAGGAGAACGGGACTGAGAAGACTCAACAGCCTTATTTTAAGTGTCTCTTCTAATCAGAACAACTACTTTTTAAAAGGAGAAAACAAATAAAAATCAAACATAAATTTAGGACCGAAGTGTTGACAATCATCCCCCCAAACGCCAGTCCCTCTGGGTCTGCCTGTCACAAACACTCAACAGACAAAAGCTGGTTTCTCCTGCTCTCAGCCCTGAAGAGCCGGCACAGGTACTACAGGGAATAGCAACCCAGATTTTATTCTCCCTTAAGGACCTCATGCTCAAGAGCCACTTGAGCTATGCCTGCAGCCTCCAATCCCAGCACTGGAGGATGAGGCAGCACAGAACCCAGCTCGGTTCGCCAATCCTGATGGAGTCCTCACGGCCACAAGGAGATGATAATAATAGAAAGCATGCAAAGAGACAGGAACATCACAAACAAAAAGAAGGGACTGTCAGAACTGGCTGAGGAGTACTGATGCAGAAAGAATTTTGGCTAAGGAAGGTGATCTTGCCCACATCCTCTTACACATCCTCTATGGGATGAGAGGCTTGCAGTGAAGCCACCACCACTAGAGCTCTGTAGGGTCACACTGAGCTCCTCATGTAGGATGACCCCAAGACACCACGACCAACAAGGGGCCTCAAACACTACCAGCACATGCAAGAGGTACCCAACCAAAGGTTGGGAAGAGGGGGCTGCACCCCTACCCAAGGAGTATGGCAATTGAGTGCTACCACACCGAGCCATCCCAGGGCAGCTCATGGGGCTGAGCAGCTCCCAACAGGCCAATAAAACCCATTAGAGCTGTGCTGCTCTAGGAAATGCCCTGCTGTGCTTGCAACTTTCTAATAAGTCGAGTAAAAACTGCACTTCCAGCCACCCAAGCCAGGAGGGAACTTCTCTCCCTGTGTCTTTGTAAGCAGAAAGGGAGCATTAGTTAGGCTTGATTCACAAACTCAAAAATCCTTAGAAAATAGGTATGGCTTGATCCCGGGTGCTCAGAATAAATGGTGTCTGCTTCCAGCAGCCAAAAAAAAAAAAAAAGAGAAAAAGAAAAAACTCTCGGTAGGAACCGGCTTTAGCAATTTGAATGTTTTATAAGTTTTTTTTTTCCTCCTTTTTTTTTTCCCCTGTAATTGCAGAAACTTTTCCTAATCTGACATTTGTTAAAACCCCTTATTAGAAATTATGCAGCTGCGGTAGCTGCGGCGAGAAGAATCCAATGGAAAAAAAAAAAAAAATTAAAAAATAATTTTTAAAAAAATTAAAAAATAAAATACTGGAGCTGGCTTCACAATTACCAAGTCAGCCCATGCAGCCCTCTGCTATTGTGCGGGGTGGCATAAACCCCCCGGCGGGCTATCAGCTCCCTGGCAGGCAGGGGGCTGTGCTATTCAAAGCGCGAGATACAAGCTGCGGGGCACAAACCTGGCAGCTCCCATCTGACCCCGCAATCCCCGGCTGGTGACAGCTCCAAGCTCCATGGCAAATTAGGCCTTCTCACATTACAATTGCAGGAGACAGATTCCATTAGCGGTATCTGAAATTGAGTGGAGAGCTGCTCTGTTATCAGACTTGACTCATAAGCGCCGCTATTAATCAGAGCTATGATAGCATTTATATATTTCAAGCTATCTGCTGCCGCTGTGATATTCTGCTACAAAGGGTTGATGGGACTTAGGGAAGTGAACAATAGAGCTTTCTGGGAAAAGCAGAGTAAATCAAGAAAGTCTGTGACTTCCGCACATTCTGAAGGGATTGCGGTTTACATAAATTTTCTCCCAATTGGAGATTGAGCTCTTCCTCATCTTACACATGGGATTTAGTTGTCACTCAATGGTAACAGCTGTGAAAAGGTGAAGCGGCCCACCGCTCAGAATATTGCCTCCGCTTTTAAAGCAATTAACCCATGAACAGGAGGATACCTGGTGATATCAAAGGGATTAAGCCAGGCAGTGCATTATTAACATTTCCTTGAACTAATTCTAACTCTGACTAGCTGTCAGAAAAGACTCTTCAGTCTTAAAAAAAAAGGGGGGGAGGAAAAGAGAGTTTTTGCCCTGCTTTTTCTATCCCCCCTTCCAAACGAAGCAGTTATTTCAGCCTAATGTGCGTACTTCAGAGCCGAATGCAAATGAACAGATTTGTTCACGTCTTCACAGCGAACTCAATGCTGCTTTATTATGGCTGCACGGGGGAAAAAAAGATATAGATGATCAATTAGTCGGAGGTCACAGTAGGTAGTCCCCTAAAAGCAAATCAACACTGAAGTACTCTCCATTCTTCACTTCGTCATAAAACTTAGTAACTACTCGTTATGTGCGCTTCTGAGCGTGCATTTGGCTACAATGGCAATAATAATCTAAAATAATCTGTAATCTGGAAAATCCCAATGTGCCCTAATAAATGATTTCTCGCTCTGTGAAGCTCGGCGTTCTCCTTTCTCATGCCTACAGTCAACGGGGCAGCGATGGCTGCTGGAGCATGTTCTTCTCCCTCAATCTGCATCCAAAACCCCCTCCCTGAAGCCACATCCCATACAGTGAGGCTGCTCTTCTACCCTGCCCAAAATAAGGGTCAGGCTGCTGGGAACTCCACCACTTTGCATACCCAAAGGATGCAGAGCATCTCTCCACTCAATACATGCATTAAGCATATTTTTTTGAGCACCTCTCAATTCTAGGGGGTTTCCAGCCTCTGTTTTTCCTCCCTTTAGCCATGAGCATCTGCAGGAAAAAGTCACATCCTCCCACACACCTTGCCCATCAATGGGTCATTCCCACAGGCGCATTGGAGCAAGGAATCTCAAAGGGGTCAGGACAGTAAGTCAAGAACACCTCTACCATACCCTGTGTACATCACCATCAGCCCTCATTGTCAGCATGGGGAAAACAGTGGGCTCCAGCTTTCACGTACAGCTACGGCTTGTAGCTTGGCAGAGTGGTGAGGGATGCATATATCTATTTATATACATATACACGCGTGCACATATATTCCTATATGCATAAATAGAAATCCATATATGCTTTTTTCTAATGTGTATAAAAGTCCATATATATATATATGGATTATATATATATTTTATTATATATTATATATATATACACCTATATATATTATATATATATATATACCTATATATATATATATAGGTATAATATTCTCCTAATATGTATAAATAGAAGTCCCAAATTTAATGCAATACGCAGAACAGCAGCTGAAGAGAAGTAAGCTGCTCATCTCAGTGCAACATTTTCCTCCTTTTCAAATGCTGATGTATAACAAGATTGCAAGAAGGTGGAAACAACACCTTCTACCCTGCGACTGCACCTGCAATAGTTCAGCTTTGTATGTCTGCACAGAGCAAAACAGCCACGCTATTGGAAGGTAGGAAAAATGCACTTAGAGCAAGGAAAAGAGCACCATTTCTATTCATAACAGAGAATGCAAAGAACGCATCATCTGTGCAGAAAATTACACTTCACATTATAAGAATCACATTATAAGAACATAATTGGTTTACTTTGTCAACTTGCTATGCTTTGCCTCCCACAGTAAAACAAATAAATATTTGTTCAAGGAAACAATCGTGGAGTCGCACTCGCTGCGTCCTAAAAACATAATGCTGCTCCCCCGTCTTTCAAAGCAAAGATGAATTATTTCCATCAGTTACAAGCAGTCTGAGAAAACTCTTTGTAAATGCCATTTTACGATAATTACAAGCGATTCCTTAAGACTTGCGCGGAGGGGAAAAACAAATTTGATAAGTAATTCAAAGGAGCAAAACGCTCATTCAGCGATAGTCTGGATTACTGACAAAAGGGCTTTTTGCATTCGTGCGGTCCGACGCAACTTTGTTGGGAGAAGCACAGCTCTGCGTTTAGCAATGAATCAATCAGAAGGCTGAGCTGCTTCCTATCGCCCTGCAGAGCATCCCGCCAGCGAGCACCTGGGAGAGGAGAAATCTGGTTAAATTATGAACGGACCGAGCATGGTTTGGTCCTAATCCCACACGCACTGCAGCGCCCTAAATAATGCCAAATCATAACCCTTGTGTTAAGCAGGAAAATAAATTACCCCGACCCAGTGTTGGATAAAGTCAGGAAATGCCTCTCTGACAAAAAGGAGAGAGTGATCTACGAGGAAAAGATGTACTAAAGGCAAGGGCTGGGAAATACAGAGCGGTCCCCTCCCAGCCCCGCGCGATGGCAAACTGCACCATGCCAAGCTGGTGGGTTGGCGGGGAGAAAAGAAAGGTTTTAGAGGTTAAGTTCAGGTCAGACGACAAATGAAATTGTAACAGCCCAAGTGACATTGTATAATGTCTTCTTCCACTCAATCAATAGGGCACTGTGAGCCCCATTACCATAGAGATGGCTTCCTCCTTTCTGAAGGGTGTCTATTGTTTGACGAGAGAGATTTGCCACTTGAACCGTGCTGCTCCCAAAGGATGTGTACTTCATCAATTATTTGTATTCCTAACATCTACATATTTTCATATTAACGTCCCCAGCGTTCGCGCGGCAGAAGGAGCGGCCGCTCGCTTTTCCTCTGGTACCGAAGGGCTTTCAGGGGTCACCCCGTCAGCTCAATTTTAATTAAAACACAAAAATGCAGCAGGATTTGATAGCCTGGTTTAAAGCTTTTGTGAAGACACACAATCCCGGTTCAAAACAAAACAGATATCAGAGGCTTTGGAGCAGACGGTGCCAAGCAAAATGCTTTCGGAAAGACTTCTGTTTGGTTTAAGCAGGTGGCAAGAGAGGAAGAACTTTCTTTTTTTACTTAAAAATAATAATAATAATAATCGATTTTAAGGTGCTTACAGGGAAAACCACGACATTGTAATTTGTAAATAAAAGTGACCCACAACACCTTACAAAAATCAATCACCGTGAGGCTGAATAATTGATTCTGTCACTCACTGTCTTACAGCCAGGAAATAATTTTCCGCAAGCCCCGATAGTTTCCACCATCTCCCACTTCCAGGTTTTCCGTTTCTCGATGCGAGTTTCATGTTTGACAGACGCAACCCCTTCCAATCCCGATTAAACAACAACATTAAAACCTCTAGAAGGAGAAAGGAAATCCCCAAACTTCGCTCATCATTGCCCCTTTGCATTCCTGCATCTCCGAAGCAATGACAGCATCCCCTCGTACACACAAAAGGGTCATTTGGGGAACAGTCACGTTTGAGATAGAACTGTAAAACAGGGCAGATCTCTACAGTAATTGGAACAACTGTAATTAAAAATATAAAAAGCAGAATTCAATGCTTGAAGGATTCAGACTTGGTGATCCTTACAGGTCCCTTCTAACTTAGGATATTCTATGATTGAAAATACTGAGTAGTTCCACACAGGACTTCTTAATGTAATTGGAAAGCGGGCTCACACAGGAGGGCAACCCCTCACCAAACACACATTACGATGTAGGATGCTACATAAAAAAGCACTGACTCAATCTCACATCTGACCCAACACTAAAATCAATCCTACTCCGTAAGACGCAGCACAGCAGCTCCTTCAGCAGAGAAAAGTGCACCCGCACACAACCATGGGCACTTCTTGCTCCCACCCTTGTTTTGGAGCTGCACAGGATCTGGTCCCATTTATCTCTGCTTTTATTCTGAGGCTTCCTGGGGGTGGGCAGGGTGCTGTGAGCTGGGTTAGAAAACAGCTTTGCTCAAAAAATCAAAGCACCCTGTTTTTTCCTTGAGGACTGCATCCCCAGTCCTGATACCATTTCAGATTTCACTGCCATCCACAGCCTAGAAGCGTGCCCTATTTTCCCCGTCAAAGAACATTAGAAATTGTTTGTCGGGGTTGCAGTAATCCTCTCCAATCTGGGTCAGGCGGAGGTTAAGTGCGGGGAGAACTCACACATCAAAGGCTGTCGGGGTGAGCGCAGCCCGGGACCGCACACCTCCCATGGGCAGGGTGTGGGGTGTAGGGATGGTGCCGTGGACAGGGGACACAGGTACCTGCCTCCACTGGGAGCTGTGATTAAACCCAGCTCTTGCTTTAGCCACAGGTGAAGCTCATCTCGTTAATTCAAACGGACCATCTGCATCTTCCAAGAACGACAAACTTCATTAGTTCTGCTTAGTTAGAGCGCTTGCTGATTTGCGATAATGAGCCCCAACAGCCTGTCACCTCTTTGTCAAGGGAAAGGGCATACTTTTTTCTAATCGTTACTATTACTATTTCAAAAAAAGAAAATATATAGAGAAGAAGCTTTTGTGCAAAAAAGAAGGTCAAATTCAGATTAAACTGCTCCTTTCACCCGAGGAACTAATCCCAAGCAGGCGCTGCCGGTCGGGGGGGGGGCTCAGCCCCATACCTGAGCACGGTGTAGAAGAGCAGCATGGCCGCTGCAGCTCCCAGCACAGCACACAGCAGGTTGACACGGCCCGCAGCGGCCCCGCCGGGCAGCAACCTCATGGCCAGCCCGGCCAGCAGTGTGAACAGCGGGTAACCAGGCGGGTGGGCGACCTGCAGACAGAGGGATGGGCTCAGCAAGAGGACTGCAGCATCCCGATCCCAGCACCGCATCCCAGCATCCCGGTATCCAGGTATCCCCGTTCCCTGGCATCCCAGTGCCCCAGCATCCTGGTACCCCGGCATCCCAGCTGTTTCCCCCCCCCCTGCTGAATGCTTTTAGTTTTGGTGCCAATTTTTCACTCCGCAAATATTTTCCCCCTTAGTGGATTTGGCGGCAGGCGTCACCCGCGATAATGAGCTGCAGAGAAAAGAGGTGACACGTTGCATTATCGCGCCTTAAACTGCTTGTTGTTTGGGTTCACAGTATATTAGGGTCATTCAAAAGGCTGGTTTTTTTTGGTTTTTTTTTTTTATTATTATTATTTTTAAAAAAAACCCACACAGATTCTCAACTATTTTATTGGGTAGCAAGTTGAAAGACCACACTGCTATCGGATTACCACCGCGCTGACAGTCCTAAGGTCTTGCCTAAAGGGATCATGCACCATAATAAAGTTTATTAAATAATAAAACTTATTAAAATTGTTAACCCGATTTATTTTATTCTCCCCAGCTTATACAAAATTTGGGTTGATAATAAGCCAGCTACTGTATATACAGTAAAGCCTTTGCTTTATAATTTAGTTTAATTGGATTTAAAACTTGAAGTAAATTGTCGCGTGCTGTACTTATAAGTTAGTAAAAACTGTGGTTTGAAAATAAATTAATCTACTTTACTCCATGCTTAATTAAACTTCCTTAATTCCTAAAACTGTTAATGAGAGCATTGATTAAACAATAAAACTAATACTTACTCCAAGCTCATATGCGGCTGTGATCAGCTCCCCTGTGAAAAAATAATGTAAAACCAATAATTACTATTAGGAAATGACACTCCTCCAAAGTTTTCAAAATCCAAATGCTTGCATTGGGGTTTTGCATTAATTTGACTGGATAAAACTGTAAATCTGTGGAGATTTAACAGCATGAAATTTTCTAAGAATATTTTCTCCCTCTGATGTCATGGCACAAAATATCTTTTGTATGTTTCCGCACGACTTTTATGAACAGATAAGGGAAAGCAGAGGTGAGCTCGGTTACAGCACAGCCTCAGACATCCCAGTTGCAGACACCTGCACGCATCAGTGTGTTTTTAATGTAAAACCCATTGATTTGACGACTCTCGGCGCTTCCGTTGCGATGCCTCCTAACAAACTGGGTGTTTCTCATTAAGAAAAAACAACCGACTGCAACAAGCAAACAGAAGTACACACGGCTCATATTTTAAAGGGGTTTAAATGCAATCACTCTGCAACGACGGTGCTAAAGAAATCCCTGCAACTTTGCAAGCAACCCTTTACCTGTCAGGATGATGCACTCAGCTCCTGCTCCTGTTACACAACAGCACCAAGATTTTGCATTTCATTTGTACTCGATGCTGGGATGAACGACTGTCACAGAACCACACAGCAGCAGAGAATCCTTGGCATTTTTAGAGCACTTGGAGCTGCAGTGCTGTGGAACTGCGTGCATTAAATCCAGCCTGTGCACACAAGCACATTCAAGCTCAGTGGGCTCAACAACGAGCCAACAAAATTAAATATTACAGCACTTGAGGCATTGATTCTGTGATTTTCTATGTGATTCTATGATAATTTTATGCCATTCTGTGATACTTCTATGTGATGTTTCTATATGATATAGTTTCTAAATGACTCTATGAAATAGCATAGGCTCCGGTTGGAAGAGGCCTTAGAGATCATCCAATTCCAACCCTCTGCCATGGGCAGGGTTGTCCCTGTATCATTTCCATGTGATTCTATACCATTTCTATGCTATTCCATTGAATTATCGTGCAACATTTGCTATCCCAGCTAAACCAAAGAGAAATTGCTGTTTATGGAATCAGAGCCTCATCTTACTACTGTCTTGGAAGGGCCAAGTTTGAGGCAGCTTCATCCCATCACTGGATGGCAGAAATGCAAAATAAAGGGTGATGTAGGATGAATTTCTTCTCCAAATAAGCAGTGATGCAGTGGCAAAGCTGGGTGCATCTGCCCAGGGAGCAGTGGGGTCAACATCCCTGGAGGTGTTAAGAACTGAGGGACATGGGCAGTGGGCATGGTGGATGTGGATTGATAGTTGGACCACTCTTTTTGAGAAGTATTTCCTCATATCCAACCCAAAACTACACTCACTGAGCTTCCATGTGTTGTGCTGATGTCAGTTTGCACCACACATACAAGCAACTCCAAAGCAGCACAGCCACAAACCCAGCAAAGGTCCCAACCCCAATAAAGGTGGTCAGACAGTGGGTCTGAACACGCCTGAAAACTGACTTATCTCCAGCATGAGTTGGAAGCAGTCTGAAACATCAGAATGAAACTTCTTTTTGTGCTTGAGTTTATTTGATCCCTTTTGTAAGCAGTTTTAACATCTGTGGATGTATCCCAATGAGCTCTAAAACTCATTCTCTTGTTTCTTTATTGTAACGCTAAGTAACACAAGAAAGCTGCCAATGAAAATATCTACTGCCTTTTACACTCCAGGATTACTGCAAGCTTCAGGAACAATTAAAAATATACGGATCACTTAAAAAGAATAAGAATAGGCTCCCTGCCTGAAAGCAGATACAGCAAATCCTTAAGCACCTCTTTACTCACACAAGTAGCTTCAGCGATTTCAATGGCACAGGCTGTGAGCCCATCAGTGCTTCGAGCAACACCACACAGAGATCCCAGAGACCACAGTCAGGGCTGCAGTAGGGCTGTTATCCATGAGAAATGAAGGGAATAACCCCAAAAAGCCATATTAGCATATGGTGGTGGGGCTGTTTGCAGGGAAAGCCCAAATAGGCAGCTGGGATGAGGTCATCTACAATGGCTGGACTAAATGATCTTAGTGGTCTTTAACAATCCTAGCCTCACATACCTCACCTGGGCTGTAGGATGCAAGGGGGGATTTGGAAATAAATTCTTTTAACACTTGGCATCTCAAAGCACAACAGAGTCCCTACAATCTCACACGGGGGTGCAGGGAGATGAATAACACCTAAGTGTAATCACACCCATCTGAATGCACAAGCTGTGAAAACATACAAACCCACAATCTGCAAACCCAACAGCCCTCTCTTGAATATTCCATTTCTATTTAATGTGCAGCATGGATCTGAAACCAGAGTTTGGCTGGAGTTTTAACACTCTTTCAACTCCTCTTTGCCATACAAAAGAAGGAAAGCACATCAGTATTCTTGTTCTGTGAGCAAAACATTAGGGTACCTAAAACATCCCAATCACAACCACAAAGACATATAGAAGCTGGATGTTTTTAAACACAAAATGACACTAAATTCACACAACTGCAGAAGCCAACAAGGGAACCTTCTTCCTTCTGCTCATGTCAGTAAAGCAAGACACAGACTGTGAGAGAGCCACATTCACAGAAGGGCAAAGGCAGAGATTTCTGTGCACTGTAGGGCAATTGGAATCCATGCATCTGATGAAGCCCAGGAGGTGGCTACAATGTGCTGAGCCCCAAAGATGAATCCCTATAGGATGGCTGCAAGGCCCCAAACCCTGTTGGTTAGCAGCACCGTAACAGGGGACTGTAAGCAACAGCCTACACATGATGAGCATCCTTATGGGGTGACAGCAGTGCAACAGCCTCTATAGGATAAGCATCCCTATGGGGTGACAGCAGTGCAACAGCCTCTATAGGATAAACATCCCTATGGGGTGACAGCAGTGCAACAGCCCCTATAGGATAAGTATCCCTATGGGGTGGCAGCAGTGCAACAGCCCACACATCATGAGCATCCTTATGGGGTGACAGCAGTGCAACAGCCTCTATAGGTTAAACATCCCTCTGGGGTGACAGCAGCGCAACAGCCCCTATAAGATAAGTATCCCTCTGGGGTGACAGCAATGCAACAGCCTCAACAGGATGAGCAACCCTACAGGATGAGCATCCCTAGGGGTTGGCAGTAACACACCAGCCCCTGTAGGGTGAGCAATCCTTCTGGATAACTGGAGTACACTACAGCACTCCTACAATACAATCAGCCCCTATACTGTATAGATCCAAATGATCTTTAAGGTCTCTTCCACTATCGTGGGGCATCAATGCAACAGTCCCTACGTAGCACACCTCCTACAGGTCAAACATCCCTATGGGGGTGACAGCAACCACACAGCTCGGGCCCTCCCCCCGCTGCCACCACCCCAAGGCCTCCCCCCGGCCCGGCCCGAAGCGCAGCCCCCCTGCCCCGTTCCCTGCCCCATAGCGGGTGCTGGGTACGTTACCCGCATCCCCTCCGGGCAGGCCGGGCGGCACGGTGCCCGCATACACGGCCACAACAGCAGCACCCACCGCCCCGGCAGCGGCCACAACAACCGCATCGCTCCCGCTCCCAGCGCCCATGTGCGGCCGCTTCCGTCTTCAGGGTGGAACCACCACTGCAGAGCCAAATGAGGAGGGGGGCAATTGGTCATCCTCTCATTGCCTTCTCCTTCCAAACAGCCTCCTGGGAGCCGTCGTTATTTATGTAGTGATAGAGAATGAGGGGCTGCCGAGTAATCGTTCTTCATCACCACCATCATCCCCCCCGCCCTAAAGGACTTGGTACAGCCAGGAGGGAGGGGAGGAGGAGCCGCGCAAGGCTCCCTCATTCCCTCAGTTCTGCTTCTATCACACAGTCAATCGTCTGGTTTTAAATACGGGTTCAGTGAGTTCTTTCTCTTCAAACTGGTGTAAAACCAGAGTGAGAAGCCAGCTGGGCTCTGTGTGGAGACGCTATAGGTGTATGCAGAGGATATAGGCAAAAATAATAAAGGTCTATGCCCTGAGTGGAATCAGGCATGTCTCTATTGGGAGGCAGGTTTGTAGGTGATAGTGTGTACAAGGCCCTACAGAAAGACCTGGGCAGGTTGGATCGATGGGCTGAGACCAATGGGATGAAGTTAAAGGAGACCAAGTGCTGGGTTCTGCACTGTGCACACAACAGCAGTGTGCCCAGGTGGCAAAGGAAACCAATGGTAATCAGCACTGTGAGGCTGTGCCTTAAGTGCTGTGTTCAGTGTAGGGCCCTCCATTGCAAGAAAGACACTGAGGCCTTGGAGTGTGTTCAGGGAGGGGAATGGAGCTGTGAGGGCCCTGGAGCACAGGGAGCTGGGGGGGGGTGTCAGCATGGACAAGAGGAGGCTCAGGGGGGCCCTCATTGCTCTCCACAGCTCCCTGACAAGAGATTGTGATGAGTTGGGCTGGATAACATTGATAGGACAAAAGGTGATGCCCTCACGTTGTGCCAAGGGAGGTTTGGGTTGGATATTAGGAAGCATTCCTTCTCAGGAAGAGCAGTGATGCAGTGTGGTGGGGTCACCGTCCCTGGGGCTGTTCTAGAAGGATGGGTTGGAGATGGACTTGGGGATCTTAGAGGTCTTTTCCAGCTTGAATGATTCAATGATGCTTTGAGATTGCTAAAAAGCAACAGTGTGACCCACTCAGAAATTAATCTGGTAGCTCAGGGTTCTGCTGCCGGCCCACATGGCTGCTTTCCATCAGAACACAAGTACTGGGCTCTGTGGTGACCAAGCGAGCTCCAATACACTCTGCTTGCTGGCAGGTTCCTCGTGGTTATTGGCTGAGGTTCATCGGGGAGAAGAAAAAAGATACGTTGCAATCTTCCACCAGCCATTGTCACTATGGTAATGAGAGGGGGTCATTGTGCCTGCACCCGTTGGGGCTGCTAAAATGTAATGTTAACAGCAAAGTGTGCAGTCTGTGTGTGAAAGCAGGCTGGTGGCGAGGCTCTTTATCCCAAGCGTGGCTTTTTTCTTTGCCCTATTTTGCTTTCTTTGTATTTAACTTGGAAAAGGCATCCAGAGACAATGCGAACTGTGACTGATTACAATTATATTGATGGGGGTGGTAGCAATTTGAAGGCGAATATCGAGATGTGGAAGAATGGCTGGTAATAATATGGTAAGGACAAACTATTCTTTAATTGTCCTGCAAGTTGTTTTAGATCTTTGTCATGCAGAAACTGGAACTTTTAGGGGGCCAGTGACAAAGTACTTTGCTCTAATATGGTAGGGTAGGCTCACAACGGCTTTTCTCTTATTGAATAACTACCACCGTTTCAAAGGCCAGGATTACAAACCCCCTGTATGTTGGCACAAACGCTTTGGAGAGTGCATTTACCAAACCCAAATCAGAGTCACCTGACCCCAGGCAACAACACTCTGCCCTTTCTCAAAGCCTTGAGGATGGGCTCAGCAGCGATGACAACATTTAAATATGTATATATATCTTTTGCAGGGGGAGGAAGAGGAAAAAGCACCAGGGGAAGTGGAAAGCTTTGGAAAGACGGGTTGTGCTACACACATTGATTTATGGAAATAAAATAATAATAACTGAAACTTGCAGCACGAGAGCATACTCTAGTGGTAAGCAAGCACAGAAAGTGCTGGTTGGTTTTGCACTGTGCGTGTGCTGGGTGCTGCTGTATAAGACTCCTGCTGCCTTTCCATGGGAGGCTTAGTGGCTCCTATCTCCTGCTTCATGCTCCGCTCAGCCTGGCAGGAAATACCCAAAGCAGGCTGAGAGAATAAACAGGAACTTCTGAAGTCATTTGAAAACACAGCTTGAGAACGTATCTCCAAAAATGGCTGCATACTCAGAGAGCTGCCTTTGTACCAGGCTCTGTTGCAAATTTACTCCTGAGAGATGCAGTTTAGAGGAGGCAGGAGATAGGAAAAGGGAGAATAATACTTAAAGCAAATTCTCTTCACCCATGGCAGTGTCATTACAAACTTGAATGAGCACAGTTATTGCAAATAAATAAAAACAATAGACCAGAACCAGTTTTACATAAGAAAATACTGGAATACTGTTCAATTAGTCCTAAGCTTTAGTTAAACCTTTTCTTTTGCCCATCAGGTGATAAGGTTAATACAGAAAGCACTCAACTGCTGTACTTGTGTAACAACAGTCAGCATCCATTTAATGAACTTGCATGTATACACATTTAGCAAAGCTTCAATATTGTCAGCACTGGACTGGCACAGAATTTTAATGGCAAAGTAGCCAGCCCTTGTCTTAATCGTAAACAGTGTCCTTATGGAAGAAAAGCTTGTCCTCATGGGGAGAATTAACAGTACAAATAAGCACTGCTTCTATATTTAAACAAGAAGTTTGGCAGTGTTTCTGCTGACAATATATGTTTGCCTGCAAAGCATGAAGAGGAAGATTATGATACTTTTATTTGTTCTTAAGTGGCTTGAATAAGCTGCATTTTATGACTTCTTGCTCTGAGGAGGATGGAAAGACCAGACAACTGATGCAGTTGAGTGTGGTGAAGAGACCTCCAGTGTCTGCCTGCTTGCCACCATTCTTTGCAGCCTCCCAGCTGATTTTCTGATGCACTGAGCAGCCACAGATCCCATTTGTCTCTGCTGGTTTTCTGACAATCAGCTCTATGTTTCCACACCTGATTCCCTTAAACTTATTTATTTCTCCCCATGCCTTACTGATAGATAGACTCAGGTCTGGTGCCTGATCTGCACACTGTCAGCACAGGAGTTTTCCAGAGAGCACCTTCTCATGTGTGTGACTGATACACCACATGAGGGCCCCATTCCCTTCATCCCCAGGCTGCTCAACTACTCTATGAGGAGTATTTGCAAGCACGGTATGCTGGAAACACCTTTTACCACCACAAAACACATTCAAATGTGTTTTTTTCCCTCTTCTTTTTAATTATATGTGCCAGATATCAACTGCTGCCTTGTATCTTGGTTGCCAAACTCATCAGCCTGGCTTGAGAAGTGCCCAAACATAACATGGATCTGAAGTCCTGCAATAGCAGGTGATGTTCCAGGCATCTCCATGGTTCATTCTCTTGGTTTTTTACCCATGTTTTCAGTGCCTGTAAAACTCATCAGAACTCACTTAGGCGAAGCGAATAAAACACTCCTTTCTGCTTTATACGTATTTATTGAACTGTAATAAGAATGTATCAGCTCAGGGAATTTGCACAAAGGAGGAGTATCAAGCAAAACAAGAATTGCATCCCCCAAAATCTCTCTCTTTTCTTGGTTTACCAGTGTCTTCTACTTGGACCTGTCATGTCTTCATTACACTCCCGTACTGAATCAATCTCCAGGGCTGCTACTGACTTCAAGTCCTGTCTCTTAATCTAGTTGGAAACTGGTGGAGCTTCAGAGGCACTATTCTCCCCTAAAGTCACTATCTTAGTCTCATTATGGTAAGGTCACAGCACAAACTCCTCTCATTCCTCTAAGTTGAGGTCTCTGGCCAGGACTGTGATATGTCATGGCCAAAATTAACTTGTCTGTCATGAAAGATGTTCATTGGCACAGGCTGCCTGGGTAGGTGGTGGAGTCATCGTTCCTGCAGTTGTTCTCCTTAGAGGTCAGGAAGCACAAAAACAGAATCAGGATATTTTGGCTCCATCTATATTTCCTTCAGAAGGCCAGGCTAGGAAACAGATTAAATGGATTACATTAAATCCAGACTAAATCCTGGCGTGTACCCAGACCTGATTTGCCCATTCACGTCGCCAGTTACTCAACAGCCATGTGGCATTGACATTGCGCAGAGGATCCCAAATTCAGTTTATCTGCTGGACTGCTGCTATGAGGTGTCACCACAAGGATCTATGGCCCACAAGGCAGAAGACCTGGTGAGGAGCAATCATCCCAATGTATCAGAATGAAGACCACCCCTAAGAACACATTAAAACAAACAGAACCCAAGTCTCCTCTCTGTCATGCTCATGAGATTGCTTCAAGACGAGCATCAGCTTATAACCTTGTAAGGTTTTTCCCACAGGGTCGGTGCCTCGTGTGATGCTGAGGATGGATGGTGGCTTAGCAATAAATCAGGGAACATATTAATTGAAGAATGTGATGGAGTCTCTCAAGGGGCAGAGATGAGGGGCTGCAAATGAAAGGGAAACCAAGACGTAGCCCTAGTAAATTGTCATGTGGGTGTTGAAAGTCACATCCAAACAACACATAACAAGGCCATGGCAGACATAGTGATGTTTCCTAGAGCTGTTATTTCAAGGGTGAATGAAAAGAAATAATATCTAGGCAGGGTAATCCTTGAGACCTTCAAAACCTTCTTTTAACTGAGAGGGAACCTCTTCTATAGTCTTGTCCTCCTCCTCCTCTCTTGCATCTCAGAGCCCAGGAGAAGGTGGTCAGCAGCCACTGTAATGTCTGCATTTAGGTTAGTGCACCCACTGTTGCCACTGCTTACTATTTACAAGCCTCAGATTCCTCTGCTTTCTATGGCCCAGCATTTTCAGGCTTTTCGCAAGCCAAAATGAGAAAAACATGTCTCATTTTTCTAAGGCTAGAATTGCTGGTGCAGAAAATAGCGAAGTGCTGGGGACTGAGCTCTGCTTCATCATGCACTGAGGGAAAACCTGCATCCCTGCTGCCTTCAGCTGATTTACACCAGACTCCCTGTCACCGAAAGCAGAATTTGTCTCTTGCTGGGCTTTTTTTGTTGTTCTTGACATAAGGCCTTTAAAGAAAATCCTGCAACAGATTTAAGCACAAATGAAATCTGCTTTCCACAGATCTTCCTGAACCTGCACTATGAAAGGAACAGGAACCTCTTGCAGGGGGATGTGGACATAAATAAAACACATACATAAAACCTTGTCTATAGTTTTCACTTTGAGGAGAGAACTCCTGTTATTCTCTGGAAGACACCACAGGCAGGATGGAGGATCTCTTCTATGATCCTACAAGTTGGACTCAATCCTTATGGGTCCCTTCCAACTCAGGATGTTTTATGATTCTATGATCTTCCATTTCCCACCTCCTTTGGCTCGCTTGAGTTTCTCCCATCATAGAATTAAACTGAAGAGCCAAATTCCCTTGGTTGTAGTCAAAAGAAGTAGCTGTCCATCTCCCCTCCTTACCCCCATGCACACAGTGAGTGGGTTTTGGAGCTGCTCTCCCAGCCCAGGACTGGCTGCAAGCAAATGCCAGCTGGGGAATTCATTCCAAGCAGGCAGGTGCAGTGGCTGGAGAGCTTGTGGATTGCCCTTCTGCCTCAAAACAGCATTACTGCACATATGCTGCAAAGACAGTGTTGTCGAGCAAAAGCTGGGGGCTCATTGCAATTTGGAGGCTTGCTCTCACAGGGGTTCAGAGCAGGAGGTGTGAAAATAGAGGATGCTCTGAGGATGAAGAACAAAGCATTTTGGCATCCGCTCCAAGTACATATGCCCCAAGGAGATAGCAGGTGTGGAGCCGTGTTCCTGTGCAACAGTGCTAAGAGCTGGGCTCATGCTTCCCAAGGAGACTTGTTATAGCACAGGGGAGGTCAGAAAATTGCTACAAGCAGCAGTAGGGGTGCAAAAAAACCCACCCATCCGCTGTTACATCTAGCAATCTGCAGTTTAGCTGAGAGAAGGGTAGGCGGTAAGTTGACCGCAGACTGTAAGTACCACATGAGGAGAAGATTTCTAATGGTGGCAGGCTGATTAATTGAGCAGAGAAAGGCAAAGTGAGCCTGAAGTGCTAAAAGCTGCAATTAGATAAACTACACCTAGCAGTAAGGTGAGGTCCTGAGGGAAGGCAATGAAATGCTGGAGAAATGTGCCTGGGCTGGCAGCTTGTGCTGCGTTTTGATGGCCTCTTCCAGCACTTTCTCCTCCTAACATCCCCTGTTTCTCTTCCAGCCCATTTGCCTTTTCTAGCGAATGCTAGAAATCAGGGCTTGAGATGATTTAAATATTCCTAAAGCCACGTATGGAACAGAAGGCCATAGATTGATAGAATCATAGAACAATAGAAACACAGAATGGTTGGTTTGGAAGGGACCTTAAAGTCCCTTTAAATCATCTGGTTTTAACACCCCACTATGGGCAGAGTTGCCAGTCACTGGATCAGATTGCTCAGGTCCCATCCAACCTGGGCCTATCCAGTGGTGTTCAGTGCCAGGGTACCTCGGTTCCCAGCTCAGCAGGAACCACTTAGCTTTTATTCTTAATGCATTTGGTTTTTGGGTTGGAGACCCCACATTTCTGCCAATGTCCTGTGCAGAATTTCTAAGGGACTATGGCAGGGATAGCAGTCCAGCCCCATACATAACAGATGACCCTGACATACATCCAGTGCCACCACTTGTTGGCTTTGGCCTTATGCCACCCTATAAAGCAGCATCTGCTCCTCAAGTCCATGGAGCTCCAGGAGACCAAGCCTGGGAGGAGAGCGAGACCTGTTTCTAACAACCTCTAATCCCTGCCCTCCATAAGCAGTTTTAAAATGGCCATCAAATCTTCCCTCTGCCTTTAAATGAAAAAGTGATGTCAGCAGTAATCTGCTGCCCCAATTTATCCCCATATAGTTGGGCAGTTTGGGCTAATGCATTGTTCCATAAACATATGTTTTAACGCACCCGTGCGCGCATACGCACAAAGAGAAAGCTTTGAATACGCTGCACTAGCTATGGAGACTAATGCCTTAAATATTACTTTTAAGACTAATGTCAGATTATTAAAAACATAATCCATTCTCCTGATTGGACCTAATGTAAGCAGGAGGATAAGAGGGCTTCTATCCATGCATTAACACATTTCATGGAGTGTAAAGCCACTTTCTTCCTCTTAAAACATAAGGTCAGGAACTAATAGAATCTGCACTTCAAGTGTTTTTTTTCTGAAACATATTACATAGAAACTTTAGTGAAAGTTAATCTGTTGATAAGTGTTGGCTGGAGCTGTGTGGGTAAACAAGAAATAGATGTAATTCACATGGCATTTTTTCCCCCCGTTAAAGACCTATCTGTGCACTTTAAAACATTTATGTTTAAATAGAGCAGAGACCAGCACTAAGAAGCACTCAGCCCAAAGCAGCTTTATGTAAATGTGTTGTAAGGGACTAAAATAAAGTAAGCTACCCAAATCTCCCAAAGCTAACAGGAGAGGGGCTCTGACCCCATGGGAGATCTCCCCCCACCCTGACCACCACCAGACCTTTCTGGATTTCATTCCCTTTTCCCTTCTCTGGCCTCTTCTTTTTTTTCCTCCCATTCCCACTGTATCAGGTCGAGTTGTTCCCCAAAACAGTCCTGTTTCCCTATTTCCTTTGCCCAGCCTCTGCAGAGTGATTCAGAAAGCCCAAACCAGGTGCTGACACAGAGGTGATGTCCACAAAGGGCTGGTGTGGTGTTGCCTAGGACCCATAAATCTGGCAGGAGCACCAGTTTTCAGCATCCTCAGCTCCTCAGTGGTGCTGGAGGCCAGGCAATGACTCAGCTGCAGCAGGAGAAGCAGGAGGTGGAAGCCTGTGCTGGCAAGCTCCAGGGCTTTGGCCCTTGTGCTCCCAGCTTCATGCCAGGGTCTTAAGCTTTGGAAACAGGCAACAGCCACCAGAAAGAGATTGATGACATATGGATTTCATACATTCAGCAAATGAAGGAAAAGCTCGCTGCGGCTGCATGGGATTAGAGCCATTCGTGTGGAGTTCCTTACAGGGAACCTCCATCTCAGGAGATATTGATAGAATGACAAGAATCAGAATTTGGGGCTTTAGCCAACACCAAGGAAACAGGGAACAAAGCAATTTGGCATTTCCCAGCCAACCAGAAACACCTGCCAAGATGGAAGTAAGTTGCTGGTGCTGCTTGCACCCCAAGGCTGCAAATCCTTTGGCGACCAAAGTACCATCAAAAAGAAGCAGAAGCACCTTCCAGTCAAATGCAAGCAAAAAATGATCCCAAGAGAACCCAGACAGTTCCTTTTACCTTCAATATCCTCTGGATGCAACTGCTTTCCAACGTATTCATCTCTGTCAGATGTCATGCACCGATGAGACTCTGTAGTTGATAAGCAAAATTACTAAAAAAAGAAAGAAAAAACAGTAAGGCAAAGAGCTATGATGCTAAATATTGAGCCTGCATTGTGTGGTCAAGGTAGTTCAGTAAAACAATAAGCCATGACTTTGCAAAACAGTGGAAATTGGTTTGTGTGTTTGGTGGTGGTAGGGAGCAGGAGGATACTGCTGTCTAAATCCCTTCTGTGGCTCCTGTCCTTAGCAGAAGCTGATCGTGCCTCAGGGGACCAAAAATCCTCACAAATGGGAATTCTTTGGCCATCTCTGCGTCTCTGATTTTGTCATGGCAGCCACAGGAGCCATGAATTTGAATTAACTCCATGAAATCTTACAAATGGATGGGGAAATATATCTAATTCGTCAGGTCCTTTCTTTCCTTTCCAAAAGACCGTGTCCCACCGATGGCAATACCAATCAGTAGAGGCATCACTCAGCAGGGAATTAGCTCTGGTAGCTGTGCCCATCCCCAAGGCACGCAGCTGAATGGGGAGGTGGGAGCATTGGGAATGCCACCAAGGTCCCAAAGGGATGGGGAGTATTAAAGCAAGTACAGCATGGCCGACTGGGCAGAACACTGTTACTGTATAAGAGAGAACACAGCAGCTCTACAAGTTTTGAAGAAAAGCAGTAGGGAAAAAATAAAAGGTAAAAATGATATGATAATAATAATGAAAGATGCTGAGTAGAGACTTTTGCCAATGAATTCCCAAGTCTTTGAGTGGTGACAAGAACTTGGTCCCGGTCAGGCCAAGCCTCTTGACCTGACTCCAATGTACACTTTTCCCATATTTGAAGGGCACTGTGTTTGGCCAAAACTAAATCCAGAGCTTCACAAGCACAATTCCCAGTTAACTATTTGAAACCCACTAGAAGTTCTGTGTGACTTAAGCAATAGCACTCTCTCTGCCACCATTGCCTCTGAGAGGTCCATCAGGAGCCATCAATGGGAACGAAGTCGCAGATGGCAGCCTCAGCTTCCAATCACACCTCCATCAGGTTCTCTGCAGAGTAAATTAATGCCTCATCACACTGTTAGAGAAGGACATACCTCTCCATTATGTGCATATGTAGGTCTGGCAGGTGTGCGTTTTATTATTTTAAAGCCACAAGGCAACCAAGATGCCCATCTGAAAGGAAAGCAAGTGATTCAGTAATGATGGGTAAAAAGCATGCAATTAAATTACCATGCATTTTAATTTACAGGCCATAGAGACAAACTGATTAAAACACATTTTCATTGCAAAGTAGGTAAAAGCATTGAAATATCACCCTCAGACTCAAGGACCAGCTCTTAATTCCTCATTTTCCTTCTGCTTAGCCTTTCCTCTGGTTTGGTTCAGCTTCCTGGCTGTCACAATGTATGTGTATAATCCTGTAAAGACTTGGCTAAACTGTCAATCGGAGTGGCCTGATGGAAGCCATTGCCAATAGATGAATGAGCTGACAAGGCCAAAAAATGCTCCAGTCTGGGTACACGGCAGGGATGGAGGAAGGTCCCTGTGGTTACCTGTGCCCTGAGAATAGAGACACCTGCAAGGTGAGCATCTTCCTAGGGTCCCTCTCCTATAATCATGGTCTTCTCCAGCCCCTGCCTTCTTACTGAGGAAGAAGAATATGCCAGACCCTCCTTAAGCCAGCTTCCCATTGGGAAGGTCATCCACATCTGTCCCTACCATGGTAAGAGAGAAAAGAGAAGCAGTGAACACAACAAGACAAGGTGGATTGTAAGGCTGTTGCATGGGGCAGAAGGTGGCCACATCATTAAGGAGCAATCTGTGCACTACCCACACAGTGAAATTATTGCACCTTCTTTACACATAGCATAGAGAAGGAGGTGGCTGTGCGCTTGTTTGCCAAGTGTGGGTCCCACCAGGAGCAATATAGTGGACGATACTGGAGGAAGAGGCTGAAAGTCACCTGCAAACAAAGGCAGCTGAAATTTAAAACATAGCAAGTTAGGCAATGTCTCCTGTTTAGAAGATCAGTGAGTATTGAGGCAAAACGAGGCCAGAAGCTAATTATATGGAAATATTTCTATTTGCAGATTTCACTGGAAGGCAAAGCGGAGAGTGCAACTAATACATCCCTACAACTGACAGGAATATTAAATTTTATGTCATTTTGCTACCACGGCTACCTTTCTCAGCATGCATTCTGTCCTAGTTCCTATTAAGGTGAGAACAGAATCAAACTCATTAATTGTCTGCATTTTAGATATGATAAGAATTTAGTGGCTGGTCTTAATTAAACTACAAAACAACTCCTCTTGCTGCGGTGTGCATTCCAAGTTGGAGCAATTAATTCACTCACTTAAACTGATCAAGATTTAATTACCATCACTCTGTGCAATTACTCCATAATTAAAGTAATTTGGTTCATTCCACTCACTGACAGTGTCATTGAACAGCCATTCATTGTACCAAAAGAAGTGATAATTAACTTAAAGAACAGCTCAAGGCAGTTCTACATGGACTTTTAGTTATTCCTAAATATACCTATACCAGAGAAAGCAACCTATAATATAATATGTTTCCCTTATAAATGGTTTTTCATTGAAATTTCGTGTTTCCTTTCCCAGGAAGGGAGGAGCTCAACCAGAGAGTGATGCATGCTACCTGAGAAGGACTGAAGGCACTTGGCCATCTTCTCAAAGAGCCCATTTTGCTCTCCAGCATCATGGGAAGACAGATCACTTCGATAATACCATCTATCCATGCTTAACCTCGCCCTGTAGCATCCCACAGCGTTCCCAGCTTTCTCCTTGGGCTCACAGATTCTCTCCATCAGGCCCCGAGTTGGGTGATTATGTGAATGGTGATGGTGGTAGTGTATGCTGTAATTTCCTATTGTAGTCTGCCCGCGTCCTCCCTGAGCATCCTTTCCTTCAGGGGACCTCAAAGGACCCATGGGTGCACAATCAGCACAGAGCATGGGGAGCAGCATCAGGCTTGGGGATCTCATTTGTGAGAAGAGGTGAAAGGACAAGAGCTAATGGCTTTTTAAGTTGTACCAGGCAAGGTTCAGGTTGGATATGAGGAAAAATTCCTTCTCATATAGAGTGGTCTGGCATCAGAACAGGCCGCCCAGGGAGGTGGTGGAGTGACTGTCCCTCAAGGCTCTCAAGAAAAGGGTAGATGTTGTAATGAGTGACATGGTTTGGTGATGGGTTGATGGTAGGTCTTGATGGTCTTAGTGGTCTCTTCCAACATTAATGATTCAATGACTCGTGTAGGTGCCAGGAAAAAAAAAGGCTTTAGGTATCTCTGGTAGCACCTAAGCCCAGGTAAATGTTAAGCTTGCCACAAATGATCCCTGCACCTGCACCCCTGGTAAAGCCAAGCTCTTTGGTTGGGCTGCTAGCTCTTGTTGGCCTTTGGTGACTTAGTTGGCTGAGTTAATATCAGCTCTGCCCAGGGGAACAGAGGCAATATTTCTTTTTTACTTAAAAAGAAACAAATCCCAAACATTATTTTTTAAGCTCCTAAAAGAGCATTACAAAAGAATGAAGAGGAAGAAGGAAAAAAAGGAGACTACGTAAAGATTGCTTACCGGAGTCCTTTTACAATAGTCAGCCACACAACAGAAATAGGTGGACATTAATTCATGCTAACCTTGCACACCTAAATACCATTAATTCATCAAAACTAATAACATTAATTCCTTCAAAAATGAGATTAAACACAGGCACCCCTTGCAGTCATAATCTGTGGCTGATGACACTAAAATGAAACCTCCGCTATACAAAGCTACCAGCAGAGCTTGTAGAATCTCATAAATTGCAGCTGGCAATACATAAATCCTCGAGACAATATATATTATTTTCCAGGGAGCATGCATTTGCTTACCAAACACCAAACAAAAAGGAATGCAAAGTTGTGTAACTTCTCTCTCCGCAGGAGCTGTCAGAGCAGTGGGAGGCTGCTGGGAGCAATACTCACCTAAATGTGTCACAGCAGGATTGAGGACACCCGGCTGGGACCACATTTGTTATGAGCTGGGTGCACAAATGCACAAAGCCCAGGACAAAGCTGAGGCTGACCTCCTGGGATGGTTCCCAGCAGGGCTGCAGGGATGACAATGGGGCTGTCCTCTATTATCATCTGGTTGGGGGCCATTGGTTGTGACACGGAGCATCCTAAAGGTAGGATTTGACATAAGAAAGGAGAAATATTCCATGAGATAGCACAAATTGCTGCAGATCTTCCTTCCCCAAGGAATTTGAGAGTTTAGCTCCTACACTTGGGGTCACCAGGACATGTATCTACCTGATTCCTTTCTTAGCCCCATCCCTTTCTATGATACATCCTCACCCTGTCCCCAGAGGCATGGAGGGGATGAGTGAAAAAAGAGGAGAGAAGACACTGTGGCAACATTTGGAAGATTTTGAATCTTGCTCCTTTCTGAGCTGGTCAGGGTTTTCAATGCATGCTCAATGATGGGGATAGACCAGGGCTTGCTCAGGTTAAATGAGAAACAACCAAACAAGGGCAATGTGGGAGCACTGATACATTCATCAGGATATGCATCAGCTCCAGGTTCTGGATCCATGCATCACCTTCAGGTGCTGGATCCCCAGCCAGGAGCTACCTGCAGCTTCACCTGCATGATCTGGGAGCATCAACAGCTCCAAGCAGGAATTAACACAGGCATGGGCTCATTTTAAACCCGCAAAAATTCAAACTCACAGTTTTCCATAGATTGCACCAAGAGGTGTCCCTGTCACAGCTGACGGCCAGATTGAGAGCAGGACCACCTGCAGTGGGATGGATGCTGTGCCCCTCTGGCTTGCCCAACGTCATTGCCCCTTGGCCCTTTGGAGAAGCATCGATGCGTCCAAACACCGGAGGTATTATTTCAGATTAAACCCAGATTAAGCCCATTTAATTTTAACTCAGATTAAGCCCCTGTTTAGAGTCTGGCCCCGTTTCCAATGCAGTCAGGCTCCCTGCAGCCAAGTACTTTGGCCCTGAAGAGAAGCAGAGCTGCATCTCCTCCTGCCTGCCTTGGGCTCATGGTGCACTGGGGCTGTGCTTAATGGTTTTGAGTGGGCACCCCTGCAATCCCCAAGTGATGGAGGCACCAGTGTGTGCACTGCTCCAGATGAACGTGTAACCCACACATGTACACCCCCTGCATGTTTAATTACGCAGTGCTTTTCCCTCACAATCCATCAGCGCCTTTCAGAGAATAGCTGTTTGCAATGAAATTTAAGGAAAGAAAGATTTTGGACCTATTCAACCTAGCTGGAAAAACAGCAGTAGGGAAAACACAATCCATCTCACACTGAGTTATACTGTCCTCATGGTGTTACAGATCTGATTACTGGGATATCTTTGCTTGTCCACTCAAACATTTGGTCTCTTGAGGTGAATTTTGGGTCTCCTTAAGGGCAGCACCGTCCATGGAATGCATGGGGCCTGAAAAATGGAGTCCCAACCCAATGGGAAGTGAACTGTGGTAATGCTCAGCTTCCCTACTTCCCCTTCTTAGTGCCCTCTCCTTAAAAATATCAAAAACAAATCTGATATTTTGATGCTTCGTGATAAATCTTCCATCTGTCAAAATGACCTTTTGGTGAAACAGCAATAGCTGACATTAATCCTATTATTTCATCGTGATTATTATTATTTTATCAATGTAACGCAGCTGCCATTTCATCTTGGACTAAGTGAATTGAAGTTCTCAGCTGGGGCACACCATGCTCTCAGGTATGTGACACACTGATAGCCACAACAATGAATCACGGCTCCTTCCCCTCCTGAGCCCCCAAACTTCTTTCCAAGTCTGCACTGAGACCTTCAGAAGAGTCAGCTCAGCATTGAGAAAAATCATCTCTTACCATGTGATGGAAGCATCAGATGAAATTCATGGCTCCCTCTCAAATGAATGTTGAATAATGTCGTTCCAGGACTGAATTAAAAGCAGGTAAAGACATGAGCTAAAGTGTTACAAGTCAGTTAGACAAATTTCTTTCTGGTTCAGATATCACTGCTCTTACCTGAGCACCAGACGTGGGTTGGGTGGCCTGGAGAGGTCTCTGCCAGCTGTAGTCTTGGTTTCTGTGCAAGGAAAGGGTCGGATTCTCAGGAGGTGGCTATACAGAGCTGGTCCTGCTGAGCTGTGCATGGGTGCAGGCTGTGGAAAGACATAGAGGTGGGCATAGGTATCAGCATGGGTAAGGGTAGGGATATGGCTTTGGTTATGGAGAGGGGTGTGACAATGGGAATGACGATGGGTATGAGCATGGGGATGGCATGATGACGGTGATGGGTATGGGCACGAATACGGACACAGGGATGAGCATGGACATGGATGTGAAGACATGGGTATGGACAATGAAGTGGTTTGAACAACCCTAATGGGCCCTTTGGGACCCACCACTGGAGCTGGTGTGGTGGGAGTTGGTGCTGGGATTGGAGGCATCCCGGCACCTCCCTTCCTGAGGGCTTTCCAATGAACTAATTTGCAGAGCAAGACCCTTCTCCTTCTGCAGTCCTACAACCACAGTCCCCAAAACCTTGGGTTGAGCCCCTCCCAGGGCCAAGGGGCCACCTGCCCTAAAGGACCCCTCTGCACTGAGGAGACAGCACTGGACAATACCTGCTTCTTCTGCAACTCTTCATTTGTCCTTTACAAGGTTCTGTGATTTAAGAACGTGTGTTAAATCTTCTGCAACAATCAATTCAAATATACAAGTTTGGCTATTCAAATTACTTTTCCAAAAGTACTTTAAAATGCATTAAGTTATTAATTGCCTGCTGGCACTTTAATCAAATGGGAAAATTGACATAGCTAGAGGCATGTATTTTTGTGGAAAGGAAATTTATTTAAGAAGAAACAGCAGCTCTTACTGCTTAATTTAAACTGAGAAAACTGTGGAAAATCAACTGCTATGGAAAATTAATAAAACATTTCCAGCTGCAAACAGTGACTAATTGTACAAGATGAAGACTGCCTGGAATTAATAACTTGCAATCTTCTGTGTGAAGAACCCCCCACCAGTTCAATTTACTGGGAGATTAAATTACTTCTAAGTTTGCCATATTAAAACAGAACATGAATAAAATGTTAGTGAAAGCACATCTATTATTTACTGTCTGTGATATGGATATAATTATTTCCAAACAACCACAATGTGACGTGACTGGCAATATTTAAGTTATTTGCTGGTGAATGTAGTTATACCACCTCGGTTTCTGTAAAAGCAGCCCAAATGGGTTCCTACAGCTGCCATACTCCTGCCACAATGAGTTCTCTCCCATCCAACCCACCATGCCCAGCATCCCCATTGCACTGCTCTTTCAGCACCGACACCACCCCACATTCTATGAACTCCACACCTTCTTTGCTTTGCCTGGTTTTTCCCTCCCTCCCCCCCCATTTTAAAACAGGAGGCAGCTGGCTGCACTAAAAACCTCACAGAGCACAATTAGGTGAATGCTTTCCCTGCACGCGGGGGCTCTTTGCTGGTCCCGCTGCAGAAGCTCGCTTTCTTTTTCAACGTGTGCCAGGTTCCCAGGGTGCGTAAAGCCCCATTCAAAGCGGTAAAAATAGGAAGGTGAAAAAGACACAAATCCAGGTGAGAGGGTATTTGCTAAAACCCAAACAAAACGTGGTGGGATTTCAAAGCAAACCATGGAATAGTAGGAGATGGAGGAGAAATGACTGCTGGGATGCTGTGCTATGATCATGGTGCGTTGATGGGCCAAAACAAAAGAGCTTGTGCATGGCATGGCTGAGGTGGAGGACATGGTACAGAAAGTTTTGATGTCGGGAATGAGGAGGAACCACCTGGGACACAATGGGGGCTGATAAGCTTGACAAAGCTCCTCTGACATGAGGTCATAGAATCATAGGATCCTTTAGGTTGGAAAAGCCCTTGAAAATCATCATGACCAGCCATCAACCCATCACCACCATGACCACTTACCATGTCCCTCAGTGCCATGTCTATGCATCTCTTGAACGTGCCTTCAGGAAGCAATAAAGTGAGAGGGATGGAACTGGGTGAACCACAGTGGGAATCACTCGGCAACTCATTCAAATAGGAATGAACGATTTCCCATTAAAAGGGACTGACTCTAAAGCTTTGCACAGACGTGCAAACCATGAGTGCAATAAACCAAAGCTGGAAGAGGAAGAAAGGACCAGCTGCACTGTGCTGGTCTGCATAATTATTGGCAATGAACATTGAAAGATAAGCAGCCCTTCTTCTCCATCCATGAGTAAATGAGTTGTAGTGCAGATCTGTAGGTTAATATACAGAACGTGCATGGATGGAGATGGAGTTTCCAGAAAATGTTTTCAACATTTCGATAATTGAGTATGTCACATTTAATTGCAATAGGCTTTCCACTGTGCAAACCCGGGGACCTCTCCTCTTGATATCAAGTTAGACCTGATTGCCTAATTGCAATTACCTGGGTAATTAGAAAGAAATAGAGTAGCCCTGTGCTGCCCGATAGTGACAGAATTAGCCTGGCTTTAATGTGGAAAATTTGTACATGTACTGACGGACAGACAGACAGCTTAACCTGCCTGTAATTACACAGATTACACCTGGAGTGCATTCCCTCCAAGCAGTAGTTACAGATTGGAACAGGTTGCCCAAGGAGGCTGTGGATGCCCCATCCCTGCAGGCATTCAAGGCCAGGCTGCTGGTTGGTGACCCTGCACACAGCAGGGGGTTGGAACTGGATGATCATTGTGGTCCTTTGCAACCCAGGCCATTCTATGATCTCATGTCAATTCTGGTTCAACAGAGACCCATTTGCAGATCTGGACCCCAGCAACTGCACTAACCAAAGTGCAAAGCAGCCAGCATGCTCCCACCACATAGGAAATTTTTGCCACTGTGCTCCAGTGCCTTCCTCAGCCAGGTAGGAAAATTAGCTTTGCTCTGGAGCAGGTTCCAGAAGCAAGAAGAAACCAATAATCTCCCCAGCAGGGTGCATGTCTCATAAACACAAGTGGCTGTTAATGTTTACCTGGAGATCAGCTCACCATTAAGTTCCCTTTTCTTCCCCACAATCACAGAAGTGGGGATATGCCATCCCTGAGCTGTATCTCCTTGGGATGGAGATGATCAGTTTTGGCTATGGTGACCTGCTGAGGAGTGGGAAGAAGATGGTATATCCATAGGGCTGCTATTGAGGACACGATCAGCTCCTTTGCCAGCCCTCACACCAAAACCCACCCCAGCCAGGGCAGGGTGGCCTGGCTTAGCTCTGAAGGGCCCATTTCAGCTCCATTCTCCCATCCCACCCTCACCCATCACATTTCTCTCTACTCCAACCCTCTTTTTTCTCCTCGCTTTGTTACACTGCATTTCCCCCCCCCTTTCTCCCTCCCCCCCCCTCCTTTTCTTTTCCCCTTAAAGAGCGAACAAAACAAAACAAGAGAAAGCGGTGCCAATCCGATCCTCTTAGCACAACGTGCCCACCCCGGGGAGGGATCGCGCCGTGAGCCCCACGCATTCGAGCTGTTCCTTCAGAGCAACTCGAGCAAATTGAAAGCCGCGGAGGGGTGTGCCCCGAGGCACTCTGCAAATCCACTTCCTTTGTCATAACAAGAACAAATCCCACCTTTGAAGTTTTTCCCCTTCTTGTTACAAGGGGAATGTCTTTTGTTTAATCCATTTTAGCCTTTAATGCCTGACCTGGATCAATCCTGTTGGGTAGATTACACATTACTCACGCCGACTTTAAACCACCCTACAGGGATTTTTATTCACCCCCCCCCCCCCCCCCTTCTCCTTCCCTGCTCCCCCCTGCCACATCGGTGTGAGAATCTCAGCAGTAATCAGCATTATGACTTTTAGACCATCACTCACTTTGAAGGAGACCATCCTTTAACAGGGTGGGGGGGGGGGGGAGGGGAGAAAACCCTCAAATATCAAGCAGATTTAATCAGCTTTGAGGCCCTTCAATCTCCTATTTAGGATGGATCTTTATTAGTTATGAAAATCAGCGCAGAATTTGGTTGGGCTCTGTCTCCTCCTTGGCTGTTTTGTGCTTTGTTTGGGACCTTCCCATTGCAGACTTGGGGTAAAGCCTGGGAAGCATCACCCCAGCACTGCTGCAAACTAAATGTTGGGGTGTCCAGCTCCCATGTTGTGTCTGAACCTCCTGGCCCCCTTCATTCCATGACCCAGATGGAGAATAAATTTATACACAACTCTTTAACCTCATCTCATTTAACCTTACATTAAAACTTGTGATCTCAGCTCTCAGGGTTACCTTAGCTTTACAAGAAAACCCACAGTCTTGACTCCTTTGCTCCCCAATAACCACTTAGAGTATCTACACACCCATGCAAAAGCCTTCTGCCCACAGCACTCCTCTTTGACAGCACTTCAAGTGGCTCCCAGTATCCACTAGCAGGGGTTTAAGAGGCTTTGGGGCAGGCCATGCCCTGGGAACCCAACAAGGCACAGCTGTGCCCTGGCAACCCCAACCCTACAGCAGGAAGAAGTCATTGCTTTGTTAGCACAGCCAGGTCTCACTAGGGCCAGCTCTGTGTTCTAATAGCTGCCCCCAGACCCTTGGGACTTGCCTTGCCCAGACAAGGATGTCCCAGATCTCATATCCATCAATATCACCTCACTGTGCAGGGTGTGACAGCAGGGATGGGATGAAGGATGCAGGATCCAGAATGTGGGATAAAGCTGCAGGAAAAAAGAAGAGGACAAAGGGTTTGAAGTGCTTCTGTGTGTAGTCAGGAGTTGGACTCAGTGATTCTTACAGGTTCCTTCTAACTCAGGATATTCTGTTATTCTGTGTGTGTGATTTCTCCTTCCTAACACTACTCATTGAAGAACCCCATTCTGCTCACTTCTGACCTCAGTTCATCACAGCTCTGGTCACTCCCCTTCTCTAAGCTCCAAGGAGGACAGATGTACCAGCTCAATGTCTCACCTGATCACAAACAGCAAGACAAATGAAGGAGATAAAACTGCCAGAACATCCCAGACATACCTTGTATTGCAGCTCTTGAGAAGACAGATAGTACTTTGGGCAGATGGAGCTCACCTGTCAGGTTGGGGTCCCAGTTAAGCAACCAGATCCTTTATCACTAATAAAATAATATCACTTTATAGGAACTAGGAAGACTGGGGACATGAGCTGTAGATGCCCCTGGGCTGAACTAGGCGACCTTTATAGGCTCAAATGATTCTATGAGGGCATTTAGGAAGTGAGACGATGATACGACAATGTTCCACCAACACTGGGTGACCTGGGATTTCCCATTCTCACCCAAGCAGGAGTTGCACTGAAAGGTGGGGGCCGTCTTCTCACACCCCAGTCAATGCTCTCCTTTGGGATTTGCCAGCAGAAAGCACAGAACACCTCTGATGACTTTGCCACATCACACTGGGAAGATAGTAGAGAGTGGGGATATCCTATAGGAAGAGCTGGGTTAGTCTCCATAAAACCATGCCATCCATTCCATAGGATGGTGCAGGTAAGGAAATACCCTCTTTGTTTTGCTTTTTAGGGGTTTGATACGTTTTGAAATTAGCAGTCCTCTATTAGCTCTCCATATAGCTCTGCATCATTAGGGTCAGTACGTCTGCACTGCTCAGAATGAGCTTTTACCTGAATTAGCATCTCAAAGAGGCAGGGCTCCCTTCTCTGCTTTAATTCCAGCACCGCTGCACATCAGGATGAGTTCAGTGGCCAATCCAAGCCCCGCATCCCAAATACATTCAGGGGAACCTGCTGACTTGTTTAAAATGTTCTTTTTCCTTCCCATTCTTTACTAAATGCCTATTATATTAATGTTTAAAATCCATTTAAGTTCATCATGGGTGGTTTCGCGAAAGGACACCGGCTCTGCCATTGTAATTAGATGATTTATTGCCCTCTCGTGGTGACACACGCTAACAGGAGAAGCTGTGATTTAAATTGGATGATCCTTCCAAGAGTGTTTGAGTGAGAAATAAAGGGAGAATTATTAATACCATTAGAAAGCAGCGGCGTATACGTGCTAGGGATATACAGTGCCAGGAGAGGGATTAGCCCAAACTTGCTGGTTTGCAGCTGAGCGCTGTGTTAGCCAACATCCATCCCGATGTGGGACCGACATCCCCCATCAGTGATGGGCATGTACTAAAAATGGAGGTGGTGGATGAAATCTCTGGGTTTGGAGTGAGAAACCATAGGGGAATCCATTGCACAATGTTGGGTTTACCAGCCTTCCTCCTGGTCCCCACTCTATGGAAAAACACCCCAAGTAAACCCTCGTACAATCATTTCCCACCAGAGTAATGGAATCTGTATGAACATTTTTCATCTATTTTAAAACAAGCAAACAAATAACAACAAAAAAGAAAAACCCAATGCCAAACAGACAAGCCTGAACCACAATAATTTTGTATCAAACCCAAGTATAGACCTAGCCTGGAGCTGTTATTCAAATGCCTGGGTTAATACAGTGTAAAACCATGAGCACATCCTCTTACAGTGGGGGTTTAAATCTTTAAGAGTGGCTTATATCAATCTAGTTTAAGTCAATTCCTCACCCAGTTAAGCTAAATTGAAATAAGCACTCAGACCCCAAATGCCGGCACGAGGCCGGTGTCAACTAATCTCCTTGCACATAGACACGGCTTCAGCCAGGCTCTGCATCCCACAGGGGACTGGGGTGACAGGGACAGCTCAGTCCCACTTCAGTTGGCTGTGTCTTAGCAGAGAGCTTTCAGGTTCAACATCCACTCTTGGAGGCTTTGGGGAAAACCTCTGCCAAACCTCTTCCAATCCCAAGGAAGGGCACATCTGTTTTGTTCAAAGTGAGGGTTACCCATGTTGGAACAAAGCTTCCCGATCTCTGTGCCGATGGGGTCTTTGTGCACAGCTCTTCCAGCCTGCATTCATAGAACCGTAACGTCATAGAATCATTCAGGTTGGGAAAGACCCCAAGAAGAGCCCCAAACCCAACCCAAACCAACCTAACTCAACCCAGCTGTGCCACTGCATCACTGCTCTTTCAAAGAAGAAATGTTTCCTACTACACAACCCGACCATCCCCTGGCACAACTTGAGTCCAACACCTCCCATCTTTTGCCAACCCCCTGAAAGGAAACCCAAAGTCACTGCTGTGAAATCATCAGAGTCTCTTTGGAGATGCTTGGAAGATTAAATGGCCACAGATTTGAGGATGTCACCAAAGACTTCCATAACTTCTCTTCCCTGACCTGGATTTTGCTTTTTGAGGCAGGACAAAAGCCATTTTTTAATCTATTCCAACACATTACATACAGCAGCACAACTAAAATGCAGAGATGAAGGAACCCATAAGAAGTGACTGGCAGGAGCAGGGCGTTTTGCCTGCAGATTTTGGATGTGCTCAACCAGTGGGACTGACCCACAACCAAGCAGCACCCGAGGCTGCCCTGCAGCCTGACTTGGATACTCTCTCTATTTACACTGCCCAAAGGGCATTTTGGGGATGGCACTCAGGAAAGGGTTCTGTTACTTATTTATTTATCCATTTATTTATTTATATCTCTATATTATTATTATTATTAGTTTCTCTTACTGTTGTGAAGTTTCTCTTACTGTTCCCTAAGATCTCTCCCTGCTCTTCCCCAGCTCTTGGGCTCTGGGCGTTAGGTGGCAGCAGCGCTCAGGCAGTGAGCACATCCCCATCTTACTCTGTGCTTTTTGCTCCTATCTTTTACAGGACAGAAGAAATTAAGACGTTAAAAGTGCATGTCACTTTGGGTGTTATCACGTTATAAATATAAATATTGTGAGGATCAGTTTGGGTTGATGAACCTCTGGAGTATCCCAGGGGAAATGGTGCTGTGGGTACATACAGGCTGGGATCCCCTCACTGCTCCACTAAGAGATCTGCTGGATAAAGGGATAGTAGGAGGGAAAGCCATAAAATCATAGAGGTTGAAAGGGGATCATCAAGCCCAATTCCCTGCTAAAGGATCAGGTTGGGTATTATCTACCAACCCCTAAAGGAAAAAAACAACAACAGAGAAATCAATAATGGAGAGAAGTTGCATAAGGTCTGTGTGACAGACATGGGACAAAGAGCACTGCCTCCTTTGTCCTCCCGAGATAGGGCTGCCTGGAAACCACGGCGCTGTTTTAGCAAACAGGGCAGAGGAGGATGTGGGTTTGGGATTCTTTCTGATGTCACTTCTGCAAACACGGGGCACGCCTGCACCCACACCCAGTGCTGGGCTGAGCAGGGCAGTGGAAGGAGCCTTTGCTTCAGCAATTAAAGAAGAAAACAAAGGCATTTTTGGCTGCGCTCTTGGCTGGTTTTGCTCCATGGGGCAACTGCCTGTGGTACAAAGACCCTACATTTACCAGATATGTGAAATTCACCGAATACCTTAAGTATCCCCTATACCCCAAATACCTTAATCTTGAGCAGCCTGGGCTGGTATCAATGTGGAGGTTGGTGGCCCTGCCTGTGGTGGGGGGTTGGAGCTTCATGATCCTTGAGGTCCCTTCCAACCCAAGCCATTCTGTGACTCTGTGTGATTAAGTACCCCAAATACCCCACTTACCCCAAATGCCCCAGGCTGGAGCCACTCTGTGCCACACAAAAATCCAGCCAGCTGCCCATAAACCAGGCTGGGCTGAGCAGCTCAATCCTATCCAAATATACAATATTACTTATTTTCTACATATAAGACTGTCTGTCACCTTCGGCTGTGACCTCACTGATGACATTCAGCTCTCTGCTGCCAAGAACAAGCCGTGGGTTTGCCAGGAGCTATCGAGCTTTGTGCCGTCATGACTCGGGGTGGGTTTTGTGCCTTATCACATGTGCACTGCAGTGATTCACACCCTAACAGGGGGGAGCAGGAGGTCACATTCACAAATGTTGGGGGGAAAAATCTTTAATTACACCCTCAAGGGTTGAGTCAAAGCTACTGTAAGGCCAAACAATGAGATTGGGAAGGATCGTTAAGGATGTTGGCAGGCAGCTGTGCCCGCAGTGCCGCACCGCAATTTGGTGTGTGACCTCAGTGGGGAACTGACCGCAATGTGAGGATTGCGGAGGGCTGTGAGCATCCTTTCCAACCCGCATCGCGAGGTGGCTGCCCTGAAACGCTGATTGTGCTCTGTGCAAGGAGCAGCGCTGCCAAGAGAGGGCAGCCCAAGCCGACACATACAGCCGCAATGCTCCCATGTCCGCGCATTGAGCCGTTGGGGGGCTGTGAGCAAGCAGGAACAAAAAAGGATAGGGAAAAGGAAGGGAAAGGGAAGGGAAAAGGAAGGGAAAAAGGAAGGGAGAGGGAGAGGGAGAGGGAGAGGGAGAGGGAGAGGGAGAGGGAGAGGGAGAGGGAGAGGGAGAGGGAGAGGGAGAGGGAGAGGGAGAGGAGGAATCTAAAAGGCATTCTGAACCTAAATTCCCTGTGCAAAAGAATACAAGGAGGAGCAAGGAGTCCCCAGCTTTGGAGTGAAGCCATAATTCTGCACACTGCTCAGAATGGCTGATTTTATGTAATTTTACGAGGCCAACCTGAATCCCTTCTGTAAGGGACCATGGGGAGATGACCTGGAGCAACATACCCCTGGGCTTTGTTTTCAAAGTGTTTTAGGAAGAGGAGGAAGTGTCCAACAGCTCAGCCCTATGGAGCATCCTGGGGGACTCGGCCCCTTAGGAAGCATTGATTTCCCATGTAGATGTTTGGGTTTCGGTCTCCCCCAAGTCCATAAAAGGCCTTTTTATCAGAGAACAAGGCAGCTTTGCACGTTTACAAAGTCCTTAATAAACAGTGACAACAAAACCCACGGAGATGATGTAATGGGTTGTGTCAGTGCTCCAATGTGCACACGGGGCTTTGCCAAGTCCTAATGGTGGTGGGAGAGCAGATGGGGTGGGTTGCACCAAATGTGCAGTTCAGACACGTAAAACAGGCATTATCCACAGCTCCAACTTAAACATGGGATTCCTTTTCCCCCTTTCAGTGTGGATTTGTGCTGATCTTAAAGCCCAAAATGGCCGGGAAAACCCTTGTGGTTGGCAACTGCCCACAGCAGGGAGTTGGGACTGGATTATCTTTGAGGTCCCCTCGAACCCAAGCTGTTCTGTGGTTCCATGAATTAATGAAGATGATGGAATGAGGATGGGCCCCAAAGTGGCTGATTTTAAGTAAATTAATCAGGAGGAAAAAGAATTACCCAGCACATTCCCTCAACGTGCTGCATCAATTTAAAGCAATGTTAATGTTGATTTATTGATTTGGAAAGGTACTTACATTTATAAAAGCAGCAAGGGCTTGTCCATAGTGCCAATAATGTGACACACACGTTCTGGTTGGCACATGGGCTGCTCTGGTCCTGCCAGCCTATATCCAAGCAGCAAACCCATCATGGGAATTAAGGGGAAAAAACAGGAAGCTCTATTGCCCCTGCCACCATAGAATCAGAGAATCATTTGAGTTAGAAGGGACCTTTAAAGGTCATCCAGTCCAACTCCCCTGCAATGAGCAGGGACATATGAATAAATGATATAAAATAAAATAAAATAAAATAAAATAAAATAAAATAAAATAAAGCACAGCTGGAAGACAGAACGAGAAGCATTTTGCAGAGTGCTGGATGGGGAGACACCACTCTGCTTTGGGGATCCCAAAAAGAACCCATGGAGGGGGCAGAAGTAGGGAGAAAATCCCTTTACGCCACAAGAACAAGTCAATAACCTCCTCCAGGTTCATTGTTAAGAGAGAGGTGGGATTAAAGGCATTTTTATGGCATTTTTAGGAGGCAGAAATCAGTCATTTCCCACAGGTCTGGCACAGCCCGGGTCAGGCAGGCAGTAGCAATGCCTGCTTGTAAAGAAATCCATACCAGCACCCCACAGACCAAGCTTACTTCTCTAGTGGGAAATCAAGATCCTTGCATGAGCACCAGGGCTTTCCAATGTTGAACCAACTTGGAAAGGGCAGAAGGGGCAACAAGCAGCTCCAGCCATTGGCTTCCCCATCAAAAAATGATGGAAAATAGCAAAAACTAATTGCCCACAAATTGTGCAAGCTGCAGAGATTGCTTTGGTTACCAAAGAATTGATGAAGTGATGGAGACGGTTATAGTGTAAAAATAGGGAGTGTGGGGAGGGGGTTCCTCCTCTACCCCTTCAGGGGCTGCACAGTGGGAGCCCTCCAACACAGCCCCAGAGAAGTAAAACATCACTGATAAATGGATGGAAATGGAAGTGGATGAATCAGGGAGCTGATTGGGTCACCGATGAAAGATAGCACATCTGCTGCTGCTGCTTTCAGTGCATTAACAAATAAGGCCACTGGATCAGACGCGCTAATGCTTGGAATAATGAAGCTTCAAGAGCGATTAGAGCATAAATCACTTTTTTAAATGTAGGCGGTCCCTCCCTGGCCATCAGGAGACGTATCTGCTTTATTCTGCACACTCCTGGCCATGCTGCTCCCCTGCTCTGCTCTATAGAGAAGCACAAACCCAGCTCAGCCCCATGCCTCGATTCTACCACGTGCATCAGGTCAATATCTGGTTGGATATTAGGAAGCATCTGTGCTCCTAAAGAGCAGTGATGCAATGGCACAGCTGCCCAGGGAGCAGTGGGGTGACCTGGAGGTGCTCAAGAACTATGGAGATGTGGCACTGAGGGACGTGGTTAATGGGGGTGGGTTGGATTTGGACTTGGGGATCTTGGAGGTCTTTTCCAACACTAATGATTCCAAGATTCTATACATTGGGTTTGCAGTGATTTGGGGTTTGGCTTACAAACTTCCAGCTGTGAATGTGGGGTCAGACCAGGGGGGCTCTTATGGGACATCTAGTCTTATAAGAGAAGGGATTTGGTAGGATTTTAGCACTTGAGTTGAAAAGGACATTTAAAGGTCATCCTCTACTCCTTCATCCCCTCCACACCAAACACCAGCCCTGAGCTCACACACTGCTGGTCACTGTGGGACACAAACCAGGAGCTGTGGGCCCCATTTGGATCCCATGGATGCAGCTGGGGCTCTCCCATCCCTGCTGATCCCCAATTTCTCTCAGCCAACCCCACCTCCTTCACCCTCTTGGCATCCACTGCACACAGACGAGCAGATCGATAAGCTCATCAAACTGCTCCCCCAGGGCTTGTAAGAGAGATGGATCGTTATTGGTGTTTCTATTTTTAAACAGTGCTGGGGATATTATAGCAATAGGGTCATCTGTGTCCCTGGCTCCACTGAATCGTGACTCCAACTGCAGATGTACGGGACTATAAGAATGGTGCAACCTGAATGTAGAAATCTGGCACCAAAACAACAACAGGAAGAGCCAGTTTCTGGTAACCAGCTGCACATGCTTTGAGTGGAAGGCTGATGCTCCATCCCACACCTGCTTTACGGACAGAATTGTTCCGCCCTGGCTTTTTCCTCATGCAGAAGCACAGATGTGGCTGGGATGCAGCCATAATACCCATGGGCATTTTCCTGTATGGAGCTCTGAGCCCTGTTCCCTTGCATGCATCCTTTGGGGCAGGGGAACTTCCTCAGCGATGCAGAATGAACCACTGCAGGAAAAGCCCCAGATTTGTCTGTTATGACCCCAAATGGTAGTGGCTTCAATGAGGGGATGAGAGGTAATGGCCTGAAGTTGCATCAGGGGAATTTCAGGTCGAGTAGGAGGAAAAAAGTCTCCTCCAGTAGAGCAGTGATGCAGTGACACAGCTGCACAGGGACTGGTGGGGTCAGCATCCCTGGAGGTGCATAAAAAGCCATGGAGGTGTGGCACTGAGGGATGTGGGCAGTGGGCATGGTGGGCTGGGGTTGGGCTTGGGGATCTTGAAGTTCTTTTCCAACCTCAGTGATCCTGTGATTGTGACTGCAGCCCAGGAGAGCTGTGCACAAAGATGGGGTTGACTCACAGGTCAGGAAGCTTTGTTTCAACATGAGATTTCATTCTGAGCACAATATCTGTGCTCTTGGCTTTTCACCACAGGGACAGAGTCACGGAATTACAGAATAGGTTGGGTTGGAAGGGACCTTCAAATCGACTCATTCCAGCCCCTCAACAAGGATTAACTAAATGACTAACCTGCGCTGCCTGCTAAACACAAGCACTCGGAGCTTTGTAAATCGCATCTCAGTGAGAGCAAGGTGCTGCTTGGGATTCAGGGGCAGCCACATGGGATTACTGCACGACGGGATTACCAGCCCATTAGGATTTCCTGCGCTGCCTCTATCCAATTACTCAGCTCCAAATGCCTCCGCCGCCTGCCCACGCCTGTGCAAAATCGCTTCCCATTGTCCTACCAGAGAGATGGCAAATGCGATCCTTCAGGCTTATTGCTGGGCACTGAGAGCAGCCTGGAATTATCAATTTGCAGTAAAGGTGGGGAGGGCGTCGCTATGAGGGATGGGGCAGCAGCTTTAAATCAAGCAGCGAATACCAGCGCGTTTCCCAGCCTAGATTAAGAGGTCTGCTCTCGCCGCGAGGTGCTCTATTTATTGCGGTGACAGCTGCATGTGTTTGTATTAATATTAAAAGGCAAAGGACCATCCAGCTACACTCATTCATTAGGAGGAGTATCACACAGAAGCCTGTTCGGGTTGAGATTACCTGTTTGCAAGTGATATCCATCGCTGAACCAAAAACTAATTACGTGGTCCGCTGGTTTTCCTCTCCCTTCAACTCTGCCACAAGACCCCCAAAAAGCCACAGGAGCGTTGGGTATTTGCAGCACAGAGCTGGATTCACACCATGAGCATGAGGAATCAGGGCTGAGAGGAGCTTTGGGATGGGGGAAGCCCCAGGTGGAACTTGGACCTCCTCCCCATCACTGGGGATGCTCTGGTGTGTCCCCAATGGGCATCACAAGGCTCAACGTCCCCTTGGCACCTCTCCCTTGGTGGGTGGGTGCGTGCTGGTGGCTTTGGAGGAGCAAAGTTGAAATTCATGTTTGTAAAGGCTGGGAGAAGGTCACTGCAGGCATCCATCCCAGCACAGCATGGCTGCGCATCTGCATTATTTTAAAGGCATGCTTTCATGTTGGGAAGTGTTTAAAAATGCAGATTTTGACCTAAAAAGGGCTGGAATGGCTCCTTGGGTGTGCTTTCAGAAAATGTTTGTCTTTTGAGTCCTGAAGAGACTTTCTCGCCCAGTGTGGCTGGGCAGGGGGCTGCAGCAGAGATGGGGATTTGCAAAGGGAAGTCAGAGCAAAGCCTGCAAAAAGAGGATGGGAAAAAAAGGGGGGGAAAGGGGAAGTGAAGGGAAAGGGAAAAGGGGAAGAAAGGAAAAGAGAAAGGGAAAAGGAAAGGACAAGGGGAAGTGGAAGGATGGAGGGGAGAAGAAGGAAAAAAGGGAGAAAGAAAAAAGAGGAAAGGGAAATGAAAGGGGGGAAAAAAGGAGGAAAACAGAAGGGAAAGACCCCCACCACCAGCGTCCCACTGCACAGCCTGTGCTCTGCAGAGCACGTGCAGAGCCAGCTCCACTGAAGAGCTGGCAATGTAGGTCAGAGCCGTGCTTTAAGCATCTTTCAATATTAAACAAAACTCAGGCACTGTGAGTAGCACATCTGCAGGGCTTCCTGCTCCCCTCCATTGGCTCAGCATGGAAGGCAGCAGCTTTGTGATACGCAAGTGAAAATCTCCCTTAGTTGTGGGTCTCACATCTGGAGGAGCACGAAGCAATCAATGGGAACCTGCTTGGCAAGCATTTCAAAGTGTCCATGAGGGGCAACATCAAGTCACATGGTCATGTTTTTGTGTTGATCCTGGAAAAACCTATATTCCCCATCTACATAAGCTATTTCATCTGATCGAGGGTATCGTATCCCCCCCAGCTTTTGTGCTATCCTATTAAACCCAAGGTATATGGGTCAATCCTCCAGGCAGGATTAGTGCTTGGGGGACATAGGGCAGCTGGGGAGTGATGGTGGCACCCAGATTTGAGTGGGACAAGACCTAGATATGGATGGAACAAGACTCAGATATGGATGGATCAAGACCTGGATATATCTGGGATAAGACCCAGATGTGGATGGGACAAGACCTGGATGCATGTGGGACAAGAGCTCCCCATAGCTCTCCAGGGCTGCATGGCCAGGGGGCTGCATGGCAGCTCCTCACTGCTCCCCACCCGACATCCCCAGCTGGAATAGCTTGTCAGAAGGGGTTTGAGATCAGATAAATCCAGGCTCAATTTAGTGCCTGTTCCACTCTGCAGGGAGAAGGATGCCCCTGCCCAGAAAAACGCACTCGCCGGTTTTCATCCTTTTGATTTATGGAGCTTCTGGTTTAAGAGATGTTCCTCTCCTCTCCAAACGAAGCTGGTGCTGACAGCTCCATCCATCACCCAGGCTGTCAGAGGCCCAGTGCTTTAAATAAGCTATTAAAGTGAGATCTAGCTGGTTAACAGTCATAACAGACCAGAAATCAGAGAGTTTGCTTATTTCAGTGCTTGGCCAAATGAATTTCCTTTTAATGACCAGGGACCAGAGGGCACAGTGGCTGCAGTCTGGCAATGGCAGATATTCCTGGCCTCTGTACCCTATAAACAACCATCCACAGCCAGGAATTCATCTTTGTTATTGCTGGTAAAGTCTCATTAAAGGGCTAATTAATGGGCTCCAACACCCATGGTGCTTGACCTCGGGGCCTTCCATGGCGGTGGTGATGGGAGCAGCAGGTGAGGACACACCGCAGCCCTCGCTGTGCAGGCGTCCCTCTGGGATGCATTAACAAAATGAGGATATTTGGGATATTTTCCCTTCTCCTACAGCTCCAATGCTTTGGCTCCAGTGCTGGTTCCTGCTGTGCCACAGCTCAGCAAAGCCCACCACGTCCATAAAGTGACCGACATCAGCAGCATTGCAGCACCTCCATTTTCTTTTGTTTCGTTCTGTTTTTCTCACCCCAGAAAAATCCAGGCACTTTGTCTTTGTTAGCGAGCTCGGCACCCCGTCATCTTTTCCCTTTCGATTCCCGCCAGCCCGTTGTCACCTATTCCCACCCCACCATCCATCTTGCTCTCCTCCTCTCCTCCATCAATGTCCTGGCTCACATCACTTCACCTCCTTGCTGTACCCAATCCTTCCCCAAAGCTGAAACATCTGGATATCACTGGGACTTCACTTCCAGCCTCAGCAGTGAAGCAAAGGTGCTGTCCTGCAGGGAGAAGTCCCACCACCATAGAACACACAGGGGAATTGGGACCCCCAACCCCAGCCCTATGCTTTTGCCTCTGGGTAATTGATGCCTCGAGGGAAACCTGCCCTAAAACCCTTGTTATGATGGCTCTAAGCCAGCCATCAAAACAAAGTGCAATCTGCAAGCAGGTTTTGCTCATCATGTGTGCAGCAGGAAGGGCACTGGGTCCATTTGGGGCACCTTGATACACGAATTGAGGCTCTCCTCCCAGGTAACAGTGAAAGGATGAGAGGCAATAGTCCCACGTTGCACCAAGGAAGGTTCAGGTTGGATGTTAGGATACAGTTCTGCTCCAAATAAGCTTTCAGCACAGGAGCTGTGGGGTCTGGAATCCCTCTCCAACCCTGGAGGCATTCAGGGAGTGTGGAGATGTGGCACGGAGGGATGTGGGCAGTAGGCATGGAGGGGCTGGGCTGGGATTGTGGATCGTGGAGGTCTTTTCCAACCTGAACTACTCTGTGATTCTATAACGATTCTAATTGCCATCCCCTCAGTGCTGATTGCATCATTATCTGCCATGTGCTTTGCTTGGCAGCCCTTGCAGGGAGTGAGGGAAGTCTCATCCATGCCTGGATTCGGTGAGGCACGGGGCCTTCGCTTGCTTCAAAATGAGTTTGTAAACAGGGATTTTGTTGGCATTTGCTCTCAGACAGGTAATGTTTCTGGGCAAGGAGTCAAGCATAGATCTGCTGTCTTGCAGCATCGTTTCTCAGAGCCTTTAATCTGCACTGACACACACAAAAAAAAAGCAGTTTTCCTCAATCCGCTCCAGCTGCGCAAGACCAGTCCCACACTGCATGCACACAGCCAGCAAGAAATGGGGGAAAAAAAGCCATTTTATGGGTTCTCAGAGCAGTGCTATGGCATGGGTTTTGCACTGGCTGGATGTGGCTCTGGGCAGCCTGAGCTGCTGGTTGGCGACCCTGCACACAGCAGGGGGTTGGGACTGGATGAGCACTGTGGACATTTGCAACTCAGGGTGTTCTATGATTCCTTGACTGTATGAAATACCCAAAGTTATGGCACAAAACGAAGGGTTCTTTTGGGCAACTGGGGGGATGGATTGTGCCCAGCACTGTGAGACAGCACTCCCCAGACAATGAGAAATAGGCAGCCCAATAGGAAGATTAACTGTATATATTACCAGCAGTCATTTCTGACAGCAGCGTGTTAATAAGAATACCAATCATCCATATTTCTTTGGGAGAGCACAGTGGATGGGTTTTGTAGGGGCTGCTCTTCACAGCTGCCAACGCAATGAAACCTGAGCTCCCCCAGCACCGGTGCAACATTATTGGGCTCTCAGAAATCCAATTTTACTGCGTCCAATATTGAGAGTTGATTAAACCTGATTTGAATCGACAAATGTCTTGGGAGGGTGAGTGGAAGCCAGCTGCGAAAGGAGGGGGGAGAGTTTAATAAACAGGCTTTGGAGATAAAAATCTACTTTTATTCCAATAAAACACCCACATCATAACACTGATGGCTGTGTGGAGGGTCGGAGAGAGGGAGGAGGGAGCCTCCAAGACAAGAGAACTTGGAGCTATCAAGAGCACCAGAGATGAAAGATGGGAAGCAGGTGGGAATGAAACTCCTTTGGTTCAAGCCAATGGACCACAGCAACTAAAGCACAGTCAATACCATGGAATTGCCTGCAGGGACAAGGAGATGGTCCCATCATAAAGAGGAACGTGCCTTCATCTGGGGCTGAGATACAGCTCTTGGGGTTCCAACACCAAAATACCAACAGAAAACTGGGCACCCTTGTGATGTGACCCCCAAGGAGACAAAGGGGCCCAACCACCTTCTACTGCACCACTATGGCCCCACACCAGCCCCACAGCCTCCATCCTGCCCCTTTCTGCCTTCTATTTATGCTCCCCTTCTGTTAAACCCAAACATCCCTCCCATTTGCAGCCTTACCGTGTGGTAGCAGTGCCATAAATCCCCTCATCCCTGTGCTGTAGGGCTGCTCGGCGCTGTCAGAGCCACCTCTAAAACCTTCCCTTGTGATTTAGGGAGAGGGACGATGTGACACACAGACTGAACGTGCCGCAGTGCCCAAACCCTGCAGCATCCACACAGTTGGGACCAGAAGGAAAGCTGTGTCCTGTGGGCATGAAACCAAGACCCAGACACCTGGCATCGATGGGGGAAGCCCATGGCAGCTCCATGACACCCCAATAAAGCAGGTTTTTATCACCCTATGAAAACACGTTGTCATCTCCCGCGCAGCCACGGGGCTCCTTGTTATTCAGCCCACATCCCAGCCGATGGCTCACTCCCAGGCAGCAAAAGATCACAGCGAGGGCTGCTCCAGACACTCGTTGGGACTTTTTTTTGTTTCATAAGGAGCGTGTTGTCAAAACCATTCAGGCTTTTGTTCCTGCAAAAGGCTTAAAATGATTTTTACAGCAAGGGAGCAGCGTTAAACCGTTATATCCAGCTGTCCTAAAGGGATAATGGTTGGCTATTGAAACGTTTCTGCCCTGTAAGAGCAGTGATGCAGTGCCCAGGGGGTGGTGGGGTCACTGTCCCTGGGGGTGTTCAGATGTGGCACAGAGGGATGTGGGCAGTGGGCTGAGGTTGGGGATCATGGAGGTCTTTACCAACCGGAGTGATTCCATAACGAAAAGGATGCCTTCAAACAAACTTTCCAACCCACGAAATGCTTTGTTTTTCCATCAGCTGTTGTACCTACAGGGCAGAAACCTCCAAATTGGACCCCCCCCCAATCTGCTTTCAGATTGTGAAACCTAAAGCTTTGCTCAACCCCAGTGACAACGTCCCATCCTAACATCACTTCGCAGCCTTAAGGGTTGCGTTTCAGAAAGCCCACACCGAAATCCCTGGGAGTGAAGGGGAAAATGAAAGGAATCTTGAAGGAATCCCAACAAACATTGAGCACAGAACCCCAGGGCTCAGGTTTTGCACCTCGCCCAAGGAGCACGGCCCATCCCATCCCAGTGGGCTTTATGGGAATGCTGCATGTTTCCACACACTGCAGAGCCAGCGCCCTCGGTCCGACCCCAAATCCCTGCAGAACACAGGGAGATTGCTGCCAAAGGGAAGAAAGAGGGACGCAGCCCATGTCTGCATCCCATAACCACAGCACATGGTGCTCACAGGGTCCCCACACACTGGGGACATCACTTCTGTTTATTCCATTATTCCATTTTCCACTCTTCAACTCCCTCAGCATTTTAAAGCCAAATCAAAGCCCCTTTATTTTATTATTATTATTTTAATTACTCATAATTAAGTGATTCTTGGCAGGGAGGCCTATGGAAACAGCATTATCCCGCAGACAGGCAGTCAGTTAGGAATTTCCTCTCGGCCTCCTGGCCTGAAATGCATCTGGAAAAACAGATAATTGCTTTATTTACTGCTGCAAAGTATTTCCATGCTCACACAGCCCCTCGCAGCACCCCAGGACCTCACTCAGCTGCTCTACGCTTTGGTTCTTCATCACAGAGTCATGGAATGGGTTGAGTTTGATGGGACCCTCTTCATCTTAATGAGATAACAGGGTGGAAATATATCCCCAGAAATCTATGCCCAGGGTTTTCTTGGTTGTTGGAAGGGACCTCAAGGATCACGAAGCTCCAACCCCCCATCACAGGCAGGGCCACCAACCTCCACATTTAATACCAGCCCAGGCTGCCCAGGGCCCCATCCAACCTGGTCTTGAATATCTCCAGTCTTCTATCCAAGCCACAAATTCTGTCCAAACAAAAGCAAAACAACAAAAGGAAACAAGAAAAAACATGGATGCTCACGCAGCTGCAGTGGAGGTCAAGGTCCTGTATTCCCAATGAGACAGGACGACGTGCACAGGAGAGCAGAGCAGCAGCTTCCCAGAGCTCACAGCCACAGAGCTCCTTTCTGCTGCTCAGTGTTCCCTCATCCCAAGCCTGTATTCAGACACGAGTTACATCTTTAAAAGAATAAAGAAGAATCGGGCTCAGACAACTCCGACACCTCTGTCAAACTCCTGTCTGCCTTGTTATTACATGAAAGAGATTGCTTAAGTTCCTCCTAAAAATATGCATCTATGCCTTGAAAGGGAAAGAAAAGGGAGACATCAGAAGTGCTCTGCAAACCTCTCACAAAGTGCACATTGGTATCCCAAAGCTTTTCCTCTCCTGTTCACCCAAGAGCATCTTCCCAGGCAAGCACATAAGGCTCCCATTTAAAAGGAACCTGATAGCCAGATGGCAGGTCACAGGTAGAGAAGGCTGCTGAGATCCTTATTCTCCTTTATTATGCTCCCATCAGTGTTTTTTCCTCCTTACTGGAAAGAAAAGCAGACCATTCAATTTCAGCTCACTTTAAAGGAACGAAGCTTGTGAGTTCACATCAGCTGCGTACAGACGGGGCTCAAACGCGCAGATGTAAATGAAACAGCGAATTACCACGATGGAAATTAATCTCAGGAGTCACAAAGCACATTATTCCTGGAAATTGCTTTTATTTCGCTATTATGTTAACACCGCGAGAAGGCAGCTGGCATTGAAAACAAACAGCTCCATTTCAAAACCAGGGGTGTCAATCAACTGGAATTTCAGGGCAACTCACACCTGAATCCACTTGGTACCTCCAATGCTTAAGGATCCTCGGAGGTGTGAGCTTTTGTTTGCTGAGGAAAGGAGGGAAGGGGGATAAGAGAGAAGTGGTGGCATTCTGAACGTTCATACGGCAATGCAAATCCCAGGCAAGCTCTGACAATCGATCAGCAGGGGAAAAATAAACTGGAGGAGTCGATGAGAATATTGAGATAACATTTTAATCTTTTCTTTTTGTTTTATGAAGGTTTTCCTCCCCTCTTCTTCTCCCCACCCCGCCCCATAAAATGGCTTGTACTTCCACGGGTACAACAGCAAAGAAATCAGTTCATTTCACACAGTGTAGAAAAGACCAGCTTTACAAACACACCAAGTCTACGAGCTGCTAACGCTGCTGGAAGGTGACCATTTCACCATCACACTGTGGCTGAGGCTGTTCCTATGGCTATGAGGCAGCAATAGAGGCTCTTTGCAGCGTGTTTGATCCCACACAGCCCATCCTTAAGCACCGCGATGGAAACAGAATGGACTTCAACACCAAAGTGCCCTGATGCAGTCAGTGGGACCCGGTTTACACGCTACAACTTCTCAGCCCAGCAACTACCCCACGGCACCAAAAACCTGCCCCATCTTCTAAGCTCATCTCATCCTTTTAATTCACCGAGTATGAAGGTTGTGAAGAGTGCTCATGGAATATAAGTACTGAGAAAGAAAATAATCAAAAGACGTTTGTAACTTCACTTTGTTTTCCTTGAAGAGAAGCAAGCCTAACGGCATCTAAGTTCTCTTCCTTGCCTTCCTTTCAAGCTGCATTTACTGATTTACCTGCAACTAGGCAGGTAAGGAGAGAAAGAAAGGAAACAGGAATTCACCAGAGGCTGAAAACTGAGTAAATGATGAGGAAGGAAGGAAGGATCCTCAGTCAGAATACTGCAAGAGTTGGGCTGCCCACATCTACCCAGCCCCAACACCCAACAGACCTCTCAGCTCCTTGGGTTAATGGCTCTACCTGCCCATCCTGTGGGAGCCACCCATCCACATCCAGTGCAGAATATCAGCAGAAATTGTGGTTAAAACGAGACTTACCATTCCCTGCAGAACGATCTTTGACAGAAAGGGACAAGCACAGCTCCTTTCAAAATCGAGTCAAGCCATGTCAGCTTTCCTAGCACATTAAAAATGCTTTTCAATGACCATCAGTTACAACGATGGCCAGACCGCTACCAATGGATCTCTCAGCCCAGAAAAATGAACCAGATGCACAGAGACTTAACTAGATGCTTCCAGAAACAGAACAGCAGGAAAACGAGTGAGCAGCAGAGGGGGAGCTACCGCAACCCCAGCCAAGAGCTTATTTCAGAATGTACAAAGAGTTAATAAGAGTAAATCCTGGTCAGAGGGAGTTGCAGTTCTTTATGGGACTCTCAGCTGTTCAGGGCAGCCCCATCCCAGTACCTCCATGCTTTGGGTGGCATGAACCAGGTCCGAAAGCAGAACAGTTACAGTCACAGCTCCTGGCACAGCAGTTCATGGAAGCAGCTTTCGTCTCCTTTCAGCCCCATTCCCATCCTCCCATAGAAACACAACCCTCCTTTAATTGCTATGCCAGTACAGTACTACTACTGTACCAGAGGCACAAAGTGACCACGCTTGGAAAATAAAAAAAACCTTGATTAAAATGCAGCATCGTGCTGACTCTTTTGTACAAGTTGGACCACGGTTCATGAAAGAACAACATTCGCTACTGAGCTGCCTATTGAGACTTCAGCACTCTACCACGAAGCTGCCAGGAAAAAGAGAAGTGTTACAGCTCCAGCATGCGTGGATATGACAGACTTTTCCCTGTTTTAAAGATCAGACTAGAAAAAATACTTTTAAGTTATGCAGTCAAAGCTGTTTCTGAAGCATTCAAATCGAGTCAACAGTTAACAGGTTAAAAAAGAAGACTTTGCAGAATGTGCTGCCAGTGCTTGAAATGGTATCACAGAATCACAGAATTGTAGGGTATGCAAGAAACTCAACGCTGGGATCGTGAAATGAGCTCTCAAAAACAAAGTATGAGCGTGGTTCTCAAGTTCAGTCTCTCCAAACAGGGTCGGTCCTGCTTGTCTTGAAACTACTGCTTCCAGTTGAATTAGAATGGGGAGGTGTGTGGTTATTGAGAGGAGAAATGGGATGAGAAACTGAGCCACCCCAGGCTGATGGAGCTGCTGCACATGGAAACCAAGACTTCTGCCCCCCCAGCAAACATAAACACACAGATCACAGCCAGAATTCAACAGTAAGCATGTCCTGAAAGCGTGTTCTCATCGCATCTCTCATGAGAAACAAAGTGAAGTATTTCCGAGTCCAATAGGAACGAGGTGGAGGTGAGTCTGCCTCTCACAGATGAGGTATATGCTGAACAGAAATCATGCTGCGCTATGCGTATGGAACCTGAGGAACTTGTATTGAATAGAAAGAGGGAAGAGGCACCTTCACATTTATGACACAAACCAGAAGGAGGAACTGAAGGCCAAAGGCGTTTCTTCCCCATCTGGTTGGATGGCCATCCTTGATGAAGATCAGCCACAAGGTTGTCTGGTGGGATTAAGGACTCAGCACACGGAATCACAAGAGGATCTCATTGAGAAGGCACTAGGAAGAAGCGTATCGTTTTCTGTTAACAAGATGCATCCTATTTCCAGTCACTGAGCGGGACAAACGTGTACAGTTTGATTGTGTAGAGAAAATGCTACGGAGCCAAAACGTTAAAAAAAAAACAGCAAAAAAAAAAGCAGTAAAAAGTAAAGCTGTTTTCAAATGATTAAAATGCTGAACATTTATACAGCAAAATGACACTAAAACCAGCAGCAGACAAAGCACGTCCCACCACCACCACTGGTAAGGGACATGTTGAATGTTTATAAGGTTAACTATAAAATAATTTTACAACCAAAATATGAACAGGCCAATTCAAGTATATATATATATATATACAGAATATATTAAAATCATATAAATTATCTATTTATACAAAGGGCGCAAATATAGCAAAAAAAGCTACAGTTGATTAAACAGAACTGAGTTTGAACCTGGAGATGCTGTTATTTTCTCCCTTGTTTCTCTTTATAGACTGGATAGATTGATACCTCAGATACCAAGAACACAGAAAGCAAAAGGCAGGAACCAAATCAGAGGTCTCACTCTGCATGAAGTGACACTAACGGTGGGCAGGGTACAACTCATATGCAATTCTGATTTAATTATCTCTGTAGTAAATATTTATCAGCTCCCTTAAGAAGTCGGGGATTCCAAGCCATCCACTTCAGATGTACCACCCTAATACGTGGGTTTGATTACATCTGAATGCTGTTTGATTTGCAAACGTTTAAAAAGAAGAAGATACGAACACGTCTCAATCTGCATAAAGAGGTGAGGGATGGCAGCCAGTTGGAAACTGAACAGAAATACTCAGCTGAACTAGAAAGGACGCTCCCCTCCTCGCAGCATTTTGGCTACTAAGTGAGCTCAAATGAATTGTTTTTAACCTTTGTTTTCGTATTATTTCAAACCATAACAGTGTAGAACCACAATCCATTGAAGCACTTAAAGTAAGTCCCATCTATGGGATTATACCTATATATAAAGTGCTTCCCTGAAGCCAGGTCTATGTAAATAGGTTCTGTATCAATTGCACCTGAGCCTTCTTTCTGTTTTGTTGTAGCACTACATCCCTTTCTTGGATTCAATTTTTCAAGGCTTGCTACATCTCAACCCAATGGTTCTGGGCACGCGAGGCGCAGTTAGGGCAAGCTAAACTAAGCAGAAATAAAGAGATCAGACTACATGTACACAGAATGCTGGCTTAAAACCAGATGTATGTATGTAGAAAAGAGGTTTCACCATATGCAAGTTAAACGGGGTAGCAATAACAAAACAAAACCCAGCCATACACTACACATAATGAGCAGTGGACATGTATTACACTGAAAAGAAATCAATGCAAACAGGATTTCCTCAGTTTCAAGTAATCCTTGATGCCTTGTTGGCCAGCTGTGTTATGCCATAATAAATATTTTAATTACATTTATACTCTACAATTTAGGCAGCTAATTTTTCTCTTACGTCTCCAATTATCTCTAGTGAACATTCACCTATGGCTGTCCACACATTCTGCTTTAGCTCCTTGAGAAACGATTCAAGTTAAATTACACTGCAAATTAAAGACAGTTACATTCTGTGTGTTCCTTCTAGGTTTGAAAAATAGGTTTTAAAGGCTTGTCAAAGTTTAGAAGAAAAACCTTTCCATTAAAAAATCTTAGCTTAAAAAAATCATTAAGACATCTGTTGTTTTTTTTTCTTCTGATCCAGGGTACTAATAAAAAGAATACAAATATACTACAATTTGACCAAGAAGACTTTGTGAATACGCTGCTTTTGAGCATGCAACCCCACTGATATCTGCTGAGTTCCAGGTATCAATGTATCCCACTCCACCACAGTTCCTCACCGTTTCCTTTGTCAGTTCCCCATCCCCAACCTACCACCCTATTAATAACGTTATAAAAAAAGGTAAAATCTATAGAGTTAGTGGCAAAATTTTCACAGTAAGTCGTTAAACAAAACATTATCGTGGTCACCGCCAAGTGATATCAGTCAATTGGACCCTGAAAAATAAGCTTGACGCAGTTGTGTTCCCCAGACAGTTGTGTTGCACAAAAAGGGCAGGCAGCATGAAATGCATGAGTACCGTGAGGCAGAGGGATCTGAGACCAGTACTTTGCAGACTTCTCAGAGCACACGTGTCCGCAAGGGGTGAAAGCGTGAGTTGGAGGACCAGCATCCACGTAAAATCCTGCTTCGCAGCCAAGCCAGAGAGGCACATAGGGGCCAATGGTTCTGCACATCGGACATTCCCTCTCGTTAGCTTCTGTGTCACTGCGATGTCCCCAGTTGTGATAGCCGTGAACGTGACCACAGCTGAGGTATGCCCAGGGCTGCTTCTCTTCCACCACATCTTTACGGTTGATACTGGGAAACGCCAAAGTGTTTAACCCGACGGGACACTGAGGTCTGGCGGCGTTGATCTCCTGTCGCAGAGCTTCGATGTGTTTCTGAGTCGGGGTGTGAAACAGTCCGTCTGCTGTTCTCCACAGAAGGGTGGCTCCACACAGGTCGATGAGGGAGCCGTCTTGTAGGACGTTGGTCTCGTTTTCTACCTAGTGGTGGAACACAAAGATCATGGAATCACCATAGAATTATCACCACAGAATGGCTTGGGTTGGAAGGGACCTCAAGGATCATGAAGCTCCAACCCCCCACCACAGGCAGGGCCACCAACCTTCACATTGATACCAGCCCAGGCTGCCCAGGGCCCCATCCAACCTGGCCTTGAACAGCTCCAGGGATGGACGGGGCATCCACACATGATAACCAAGACTAGTGGTCAGGCCTGAGATGCCACTTACACAGCTAACTCTGTCTATAAATACACCCTCTATCTCAAGAAATACTTTCCCAAGCATGCCAAATAACTGTCTTGTTATTTTGTTATGGTCCTTCATTGGTCTGAATTCATCTCTCATCTCTTCCATATTTAAGATTATAGTAAGCACAGCTCATTTTCATCCTGCTCTTGTAGATGAGATCTTAAATTGGCAACTCTTACATGCTATGGGGATACTAGTTACCATGCACTTTTCCTTCCTGTAATTCTTTGTGAAGGTATCGCACTAACTTCTTCATGCCTTATTAACAGAAAAAGGCTCTTCTGCAGACATACTATGGGTAAGTGACAAATGCAACACCAGCTGCATGCACAGGTACATTCAAAGGTATTATCACAGAGTGAATTACAAGTCACATTTCTCAAGTGACAAGTTCTGCAACCAAAGCCACACAAGCATCAGCTTCATAGCAATGAATCCTCCCCCATACTCCAAACTAATTCGCCCTCTATTCAATGAGGTGTTCCATGTAAATACAGCCCCAATAAGCACTGCCTAAGGGTTTCTCTTATCTGAATGAAAGCAGGTAATCATGATACATTTTCAAGGGATTATGCTAAACACATTGTACTTCGGTGAAATATTCTAATTTATTTTAATTTCCAAAGTATATAGGCCACTGCTCCCAGTTTTGTTGTGAAGAATATACATTAAATGAAATTAGGAGAGGCAGCATACCTCCTGCCCAGGTTTGTACATTGACAATGACTAGAAAATGCCACTAAGACAAAATAAATCCCCTGGACATTAAGTAGGTCACATGAAGTCATCACACCGGCCAAAGAATTCCATGAATGACAAGCAATTTGGCATTCACATTTTAATCCAGTTTAAATTCAGATTAACTGTGTATCATCCTTGCATAAAGCACTGAAATGGTACGATAGAGACTACAGATAAAAAGTCACCATCCTAAAGTACCAGCAGCAGGAAAAAATAAATAAAACACAAAAAACTCAGTGGTTCAAATAGAGAATCCTTGACTGAATGCACTTCAGATAATGCCTTCACCCTCACATGCAATATGTTCAATTCATTGTACACTGCATTTGGTTTTATGAACCAAATCAACTATGTTGGCCTGCCATTATTACAGTGGCGAAACAATTTATGTCTTCTGGACTTCCAGTAGTTTGTTCTGCATTCATTTTCCAAACGCAATGAGGAAGTCAGTTTTCAGCAAAGAAAATAGCAAAACTGGGTAAGTCAGTTCAGCATGAGCAAATGGGATACCTCTAACACTATTAAACTAATGAGAACTAGAGGCAGCAGCACAAAAGCAGCTTTGCACCAAGGAGAGAGGGATGAAAATCCTCTCCCCCTGTTCTCAGTGCTTAAAGCCAAGCAGATGGATGATGAATTTAACACAGGCACAGGTTGGCAGCTGAAGCCTTCCACTGTTGGTAAAGGCGAAGCTATCCTGCTCCATAGGAGAATACAGGAATATACTTAGCAGGGCTCCTTTTATCTTCCTAGTAGCAGGTAAATCAAACAGAAGCAGCACTATTCAAACTTGTTTTGCATACAAGCAGACTCTTTCAAGGTTCTAAGTGCACAGGGAGCTGTCTTTTGCAATACAAACTTCCAGATCTTCCCATGTCTCAGAAGGACATTTAAGAGGTGAAGATTCAAGAGCAAAGTTTGTTTAGCTTTTACACTCGGTGCTGTTTCAGTTGGAAAGAAGTGACATTAGGAGAAAACTAAAGAGAATTCTGTATGAGTAGAAACAGAACAGCAACAAGAATGTACTGTATTACACATGTACTTCAATGCTATTGGTACCCTCTACCCTCGCTTTGGTTTAATAACTTTCCACTTACCAGTTTCCCTCTTTGCTGAGCAGATCTGGTTTCCCGGAGGGTGTATACATCCCCACAGACAGAGATCTCACGCCAAACTCCAGGTTTAGACTCCTCAGTGAACCCTCCTTTCGGATGCATGACCAACACCCCGTTGGTCGTTAACCCATCCATGTGGCCATCGGGATTTTTCCATTTTGCTGCTTTTTCCTGCATGTGACAACCACCCCCAGAAAGAAAGTTTGCCTGTAAGTTTACAGATTGAAGTTGGCAGATGAATTCCTTTGTCTTCGGCACCCAAAGCCACAACAGCAGCTTATTCCCAGTGAGCGTAACAGGAAAACCCAAAGAAAAACTCTTAACAGCCATTGCAATAGACCTTCATCAATAAAGACAATTATCACCAAGAGTTCATGGTAATAAACTTGGCACATAAAACTACAGTTACTTCTTAATACTGTGGCTGGTACACTTCAGTAATAGAAGTCTAACGACAGGACAAGTTATCAACTAATAACAAGAGAATCTGAGGGCTTGAAAATAAAAGAGGCCAAAAATTGAGTTTGCTTGTATGTGATGTAATTAGTAGTGGTACTTACACCGAGAAATATGTTTTTAGAAGAGTCAAATCCAGCTGCAAATATCCTTGCTGTATATGGCGGGCTCCTGTCACAAACAATCCTGCATGCAAAGCGGGATATGGTGCTCTGTGTAATCTGAGTTTCGTCGTTGTTTTGACTCCCAGAAATAGTATCTGTCACTACAAAGTCTATGGGGCTTTCTGTTGACCTCCCGACCTGCAAAAGGTAGTAAGATAATGGTATAGTTAGAGAGAATCATGGGAACATCACCTATTGAGGGCACAATTTTGACAAGTCAATATTGATGACATCAATAACCTACTGTCTACTGAATTTCTGGACCACAGAATCATAGAATGGCCTGGGTTGCAAAGGGCCACAATGTTCATCCAGCTCCAACCCCCTGCTGTGTGCAGGGTCACCAACCAGCAGCCCAGGCTGCCCAGAGCCACATCCAGCCTGGCCTTGAATGCCTGCAGGGATGGGGCATCCACAGCCTCCTTGGGCAACCTGTTCCAGTCTGATGGAACACATTGGGTGGCAAGATCCAATTAGGTGCTAACACATTTTCCCACTGGTCCTAGGCACAAACATGCAGCTAATGCAGCAAGACAGCTTATGTATGTTTGTCCATCACAGCTCCCACAAATTGTTTGATGGCACATCATCAACAGCATGAAGGGATTATCAGGGTTTAGTTGTAAAACTGGGAGCACCTGTGCAGTGCAAAACAAGACAGCAGGAACTAAACTTGTGGTTGGACTTGATGGCCTTTAAGGGCTTTTCCAACTAGAGCAATTCTATGATTCCATGAATTGCAATCTCAGTGCCCAAAAAGTTGCACCCAACTTAACTTTTTGCTCTACAAAGGCAACTAATGGAGCACACATCTTCTCCCATCATGAATATTAAGACCACTGTGAGTCAAATTCAGTGTATTGGCCTAAAACAGTAAAGAAAAGTTATCCAAGAGTTAAGAAAAGTGATTTGTTTGATATGTAAGCCTTGTCACAACTGAATGATAGGAACAGTGCAGGATCTGTCCCACGCTCCTGTTCTACCTGCAGTTCTGCTTTGCAGTGCTACTCTTGAATGCAAGCTGGAAGTCGCGTCTCTAGGAACACATCCAATTCTTTCCTCTGTATCACAGCTTGAAGTAAAAAAATATGATGAGCTTGTCACAGAAAAACCACCAGGGAAATACTAACAGAGACCTCATCAAAAACATGCACTTCAAATTTTTCAGTGAGAGTAACACAATTGCCAGAATACCCAATAGATAGAGTTTAGAAAACCACTTAATGTAGGAAATTCTGATTTATGAAACTTGACAGGTTCAATCTAATAAACTGTAAAGCTGTTTTCTACAATATTACCCCAACAGGCTCCTATTTGCCACCCAATGCAGCTCCTGCTAAGAGTCAGCACTGACCAGCAGCGGGAAGCTTACTCATAACTTTGGACTCTAATCCATATGCAAAGTTCTCTTAAAGGGTAATCAATAACAGAGTTATTTAAGTTGCTCTTAACAAGCTCCTGCCTGCTGCAGTCTCCCCAGCAGATCACTCAAAGCTTTAAGATGCAACCAGAAAATCCTGGCTTATTCTCCTGTAAAAGCCGCAAGCGTTCGTGCCTAGTCTTCCTCATCTGTCCACACAAAATCCATATACATCCAGATATAAGCATGAAAATACATACACCCCCATCCTGCATTTTTAAAGAGCTGAGATTAAAGTAAATGTTGAGTAACAAAGTGAGGCTGCATTTCAGGACTCTGACCGGTGACATCCTTTCACCCAACTGCTTCCAACACCACGCTATGAATCCTGCAATTGATGTACCAGACTTGTTGTCTGCACTACAGGTTGCTGTTAAGAGCTGTTAGAGCCAGGCCATCAGTCAACTTGCTACTGCCTACTGTCAGTCAAGCAGTGTTATCAAAAAGCCCTCACTCCTGAGACAAGGCAAACCCAGACAGCCTGCCAGCATACAATGCAACCGCTGTATATTCTTCAACTCAACAGAACTCTGCTGTGATGATAGGGAGAAGCAGACCATGCATTTTACGTTGTCTTCAAGACAAATCCGATATTCATATGCAATATACCTGCTTCCTATATGGACTTGCAGTTATTTAGGCTGCTGGCTGCACACTGTGACCCTTCTAGTGGTACCAATTGATCCACTCTTGTCCAAATAGACCATAAAGGAGCAGGTTCTACTCCAACTTGATGCATCACTGCACCAACTCATAACAAGCTTATTTGCAACATACAGGTGATGAAAGGAACAACTTGTCTTTGGGAGACAGAAAATGAAACGTTAGCACATCTATCCTTTTAACCAAGTGAATATGCTTCATCTAGATGTCATTCATACAGAGCTCCACAGTAGCATTTGTGCTCAAAATGCACTACACAATGACATCAAGGAATAAAACATACAACAGAAAAACAAATACAAATGTAACCCGCATGGCTAACATTGTGTGCGTGCACAGGGAACAGGGGCTGGAATATGTGCATGGTGTTATAAAATAGATAATTAATAGGTTATACACAGGAACATATGGAAATTTTAAAGCCATTATTGAATGTATCGAGAAATTGCATGGTTTGCCTATGATAGCACGTTTCATCAGGGCCTGAGGAGGGGCCCCAAGCCTTAAGATAAGCCTCTCTCTTGCATTATCCTTTTCTTTCCAGATTCTGTACCCTTACCACTGTTCCACAGGGGTCAGGAAAACCAACTTCAGAAGAAAGCAGCAAACTCACAGAACTGCCTACTCAAGCGATGATTGATCAGCAGTAAAGTTTTATCCTGCAGATCAATAGACACAACTCGGAATTTGCTACTGTGTGTGACAGAGCAGCATAAAACAACCCTCCAGTAGCTGCTCTGACAGCCCACAGCCTAAATCTTGAGAATAATTAAAGCCCAGTGGCTTGCCCAAGTTAACAGAAGCCTCTTCAGCTGCTGTCTGAACACGCCTTGAGCAGCAAAATACTGTCACAATCTAGCAGACTATTTCCTTCCCCATTACATGGTTATCAGACCCCTCAGGCCCCTGTCTGCAGCACACTGAAGGAAGCTACAGGCAGGGGAAACATGAACCAGCACGCAGCACACAAGGTAAAGCTGAGATCGAGTCACAGCATGACAGCCTTCACATCATGGCTGTGCTGAAAAGACTAATTTGAACTACACAGAAGTTGTAACCCTGACACATGAGCTGTTTGAAGGGGCTCCTGGAGGACTGGGATGCTCTACAAACACGAGCCTCATCTCCAACGTTTTGTTAATAAGATGGGATGGGTTGGCTTGTAACAGGTCAAACCAGTCATGTAAGTACAAAGGTACGACAGACAATGGCACGAACCGCAGGCAGCATCTCAGAGGTGAATGAGTAGAGAAGCAAAACCGAGAGCTTTTGTGACATTTCACTTGGCATCTGAGAGCTGATCCGGGCTTGCAGAACGGCAGTGAGATGTGCACTGCAGTGCCAGCTGGTGCAGTAGGTCTCTGGGTCAGTTCAAGCTGTCTCTCTGTGTTACTCCATGCAAGTTCCTGCTCTGCTGAGCATCAGGGGATCCCAACGGGTGCCAGAGAAAACTGCTACGTTAGCAACGCCACTCTACACTGAAACAGACAGTTCGTCTCCAAGATAAAATCCTACTTTAGGTTTGAAGCACCTTTAATTAGCTTCCTTACCCTCCTGCCTTAGACAGGCATCACCTGGACTGTAGTCTGTAGAGCACGGCTTTACTTCAAGCTGCTGGATTTCATTAGTGACAGCTGATCCCTCCAGCTAATTCTTTACTGACATCCCTCCCTAAAGTAAAAACTGCAGCTACCACTATACTGTACAATCAAGGGAAAAGCTCTCTATACAATACAACAAAAAACACCCTGCTGTTCTGCTACTCTGCACTAGCATGAAGAATTCTTTCACTTATGTTACTGTACACAAGGAGTAGAAAAACTCCAGCTTTAATAAACAGCTTTCCATGATGACTGAAATATACAGATACTTTGCTGCAGCTACTCCAAGCTCAGAAGCCACAACGCAGAGATAAACATCAACCAGAAACTCAAAAGCATGGGTTCTATTTTCCTTCTGCCAAAGCTCTTCAGTTCACCCCAAGCAATCATTTCTTAATCAAGCAGCAGCACATGGATAACACTTTCTTTTCTCTGTCTCTTCTTGGACTGAATCAGTCCCAAGAAACACTGGGAAAACATTACATAGAGTGAAGAACAGAAGCCCCACGAGGTAAGAAACCTTTTCATCTTGACAGAGCCGTTTCCTCTTCTGTCAACAGCACTCAGTTGCTGACCCTTCTGAATTTGAAGTGCTCAATGAGCAGGGATAACAAACCCTAATTACAGAGGTCACTGACGAGACAGACCCAATTAGTTTAGATTAGAAAAGGTTGTGCATCTTGGGTTTTCCTCCAAGCTTGAAGTTTCCACTGAAATAAGCATCACACAATAGCTAGCTTAGCTTACCAGAATATCAGGTGAAGGAGAAAAACAAACATACATATGTGGGTAAGTGAAAACACCCTGGATGTTAAGGTACATAGCTCAGAGAAACTTAGCACAGGTCCCTTCCCTTCTTTCTTTCTTTCTCCCATGTTCTGCTCTCATCCGCTTCCTTTTACTGCAGTTACTCGATGAACTGGAAGTTGGCGTGGGCAGGAGGGCACATGATTTCTGCTTATTCATGAATTCAAACAAACTGCTCATTCCTTTCTGGTAACATTTGTACAATCACCACACTGCCCTTGTAGTAAAAGCAAAGTGCAGTGCCAGCAGTGAGGCAGCACAGATATTAACAGGTGCTTGCAGCGGTCTGAGAAGAACATATTAGAGCAACTGAGTTTGGCCACAAGAATTCCACACCATAGACAAGATGCCCTGAAGAATATAAAGCAGAACTGTGGTCTCACGTATTGCTTTAAAGAAATTGAAAGGAACGAGTTGCATAGATCCTTACCTGAAACATGTCTGTGTCTTTATCATGCGTGTACTCCACTACAACCGTCTGATTTCTGGATAGAGTGTAAGAGATGCTGTGCTGACCTTTACAGCTGATAGCCTGTTGAATTAAAAAAGAAAATAAATTAGATACCGTTTCCACATAAATATCATAATAAAATTCATTTTGCTACATAGAAACCTCTGACCGTGATGATAATTTTACTCCAAGGCTCGGTAAATAAATACAGGATATCTCATTTTAATAGTAAATCACAAGCTGCACTCATTTGCTTCTAGTTTAAAGTACCCATACCTACCATTTTCATGGTTCACACTCCAAGCACGTGGTCTTAACTCAAATGATACCAAGTTCCCAGTCCTCAGAGTAACCCAGCCCCAAATATTGGGCTTTTTGTGTCCTCTAGATCTGTTCTGTTTCTTTAAGCAGGCACACAATTAGATCAATTTCCAATTACAAGTGCCTGGATTTTGGAGGTAGGAGCATCGTTGCAATTGAGCAGACTTACATAAATCATGAGGAAGAGCGTGCACTTTCAGCATGTTTTTCCTCACTCCAGTATTTCTTACTCCCTGCCAAAGGAAACTGATCTCTACAGCTATGAATGCAGCAAAGACAAAACAGTACTTCAGCATTTAAAACATGACTACAAGAGGGCACCTCCTGTTGCACATAGCAGGGGGGCTGAAACAAGATGATCATTGTGGTCCTTTTCAACCCAGGCCATTCTAAGATATGATATAATTTGGCTAAGCCTAAATCCCTATTGAGGATTCCATAAAGCTGGGAAAAGCTGTAGCAGTGCAGCAACAACTTCCACAACAGAATGGAGACATCGCTCCAACACAGGAGTGCTCACAGCTCTGAAAAAGACACCCACAAGCAACACTAAGAAACCCATTTCCCAGCTAAATAAGAGCACAGCTGTCCCAATGGAGAGCTGTAAGATGCAACAGTCTTTTTGGGACCCTCTGAGACTCATACGGCATTTCTGTGTCACTAATGGCTGGTTCTCAGGCTTCAGATTAATACTATTGTGCAATGTCAAAGCATAACTGCACTCAATGTACAATGTCAATGCATCAACAAAAGCTTCAGGACAGAGGAGAGAACACTGAGAAACTGTGTCTGTTGGGAGTACACATAAGTATCAAGCCCATATAACGGCATGTAATTAGGAAAAAGGTAATAACTTACTACTCAGAAACACTCGCAGATACTGAAGCACTGGATTAATAAGTAAATTAAAGCAGATTCCTGCTGAAGGGGTTCACTTTCTAGATGTTCTCTTAAGAGCTTCACTCACTTATGGGGCTCTTTACCTACCAAATCACAGCTGGGCTGGGTAAGCCAAGCAGATACATGTATTCTGCTCTTCTATCTGTCATCGCTCACAGAAGCCCTGAAGTTCCTAATGCTGCAAGTGCTAAACCGATCATTAGGCACATTGCTGAATGTTAGAGGTACCTAAACACAGTGACATGCACACTAAAAGCCTGCTAAGGGTGAGCCAAACTATTGATGCATACATTAAAAAACACTGGCAGCGGGACTTATTTTTTTGCATCCAAGTCTCTGCAGCAACACATTAGAGACTGTTTTACAACATGCTGAAAGCTCTCAGCAGCTTCAACACCTGCTAAAGCTTCAGGCTTAGGTGATAATACCTGGAGGCAAAGGATTGGGCAAGATGACCTCACCGGTCCCTCCCAATCTGCAAGCAAGCTTTTCACACTTGAGAGGTTCTATGACTTCAAGCCATAGAGCCCAGTTCCTCTGTTTCTCTTCCAACAGGGATAATGAGCACTGAAAAGTGAGGTCAACGCACTTGGTGGTTGGTGGTGCGCTAACAGATTCGAAATGTCTCGTGTTAAACGGACAGGCTGTTTGGTAATAACCATTATGCTGACGCACAGTGTGATGCAAGGACTAACAGCATCTGTAGATGCAATGCAAATGAAGTCACCAGCACTTTGTGACCAGCCAGGAGCAAAGCATGCAGCAAGAGCTTCTCCTCTTTGCTGTCCAATATGCAAACAGTGCGATCTCATGCCCCAAAAGCAGATCTCAGATGCCTGGAGAGTAAAAATATAACATTAAGAGCAACAAGAGACCCTTACACTTTGCATTTTAAGTATAGTACTGTAATGATCAACTCATACTAGCATTATCAGGCAATTTTAATTGCTTGTCTCAAAGCAATGGACCATTTCTAGCTAAAAATGACAGCTTAAGAAGCTGTAGAAACACTGTATTACCAGCCCCAAAAGCCTGGAGATAGATTGCTCTAACCCCCTTATACTTCTCCTAGGCTGCCACTAATTGTACAGTTCCAGTAAACTGTGCTGGAATGAAACCCCACCTCACTAACATACGTAGCCTGAAGTTGCTAAGCAGCTCAAAACATGCAGCTCCATGCTGGCCATTATATATACCACCTCTTGTCCAGCCAGAATGCTGCTGGGGAGATGCAGGCTGGATTCATCCTGCTCCCTACACAACTGGATCCATATGGCCAGCTGTCTCAAGATGTTGAATACAAGTAAAGCCTTCAGGAGGTTAGAACAGGGACAAAACCTCTATGGAGGAAGAAAGTAAGAAGTATTTGGAGCAGGACATCTTCCATGACAATCCCACTCCATGCGCACACTGGGACTGAGGGATTTTAAGTGCAGAGGCCAAATGAAAGGAATGGGAAGAGTGGGGTGCCATATTCCACTTGGCATGAACTCAGCAACTTTCCAAGCTGGAGCTCATGTCTGCAATAAGCCACTTACCTCCATGAGGCTTTCAGCTGCAGGACAGCACACATTTGCTCCATGCTCCTGCATGCTGAAGCTGCTTAAGAGAAAACCTCCTCTCCACTGCTACAAGCAAAGCCTGCAGTTAGTTCACTTGTGCAGTGCTCCCACAGCCTCAAAATTTGCATTGCAGTGATTTATGGTCATAAAAACTGCCATATATTAACAGAGACTGAAGGGAGGTGCTTCCCCAGCAGCAGTGCAGCACCACCCATAACATCCCAGCCCACCTGAATGCATTGCTATCCCTCCAGATCCCCAGACATGCAGCTGCTTTCAGTTTTATCATCATTTTGAGAGCTGAGAAAGCCAAATGCCCACAGCCCATGCAGAAAAACACCTAGCGGGTAAGGGGAATAAGAACAAAGGTTTCGTTTAAAAAGCAGGATTGCTTAGAACTCTGCTTTTGCAAGCAAAATAGAGGAAAAAAAAGGAAAACACCTTCAGCAAACAAATACTTATGTCCAATTAACAGTAGCCACGCACAACACCACCTCATCTGCAGGCATACAGCATTACTCAGGAGCGAGACAACGCTGCAAGTGTCACTCCTCCCATAACCACAGATGGGGCACACAGGTTCCATCCCAGCAATTAGCAGAGGGCAGTACCTCTGAAAACAAGCTTTAACCAGTTCCTGTTGTGCAACGACAGACTGATGTCAACACCACTCCAGAGATGCCTTCATGGACCAACAGGACACTGCAGGTATAGTAAATACCCCGGACTAAGGATCAACCCCAAAGAAAGGCTTGCAAAGTACAGGTGTATTTTTCCCACAGGTTAAATGTGGATCTCCCAGCAATATTCCCCTAGAGGGTGAAAAATTATATGGGTTTCTCATCCGCCATCAGGCAGATGTTCCTTAGCTAGGAGCACCCACTGATGTGCCACAGCCCTTCCTAGCACTGACATGACGAAGGTGCTTATCTTCTACAGGCACCTCCAGCCCAGCAGTTCAAGAACAGGTCAGAAACACTCAGCATTAAGTTAATGCTGCCATGCGATGGGGTCAAACCTTCTGTGTAAGGAGCATGTCCATGAATCAACTGGAGCAGCAGATCCTGACATTCTCATAGCCTTCAGGTTGCTCTGTACAAGCAGCAGGGTCTAATCCACTGCCTGAAATGGACCTTTTGCTGCTTTCTTTGCTCTGCAGATTGTATTTTCAGGAAGGGGAAGAATACATGAGCTCTGCATTTGGAAACTGAAGCTTCACTTGTGCTAACCAGCTCAAGATCAGACAAAAGGCACCACATTACGGTTACCAACACTCCTGCACCACAGCAGAAGGGAAGCTCAAATCCATTAAGAAAAGAGGCAGCTGTCTCGCAGGAAGGGCTGCTCCATTAGAACAGGAATCCTAGTTGAGTTAATTAGATTGGATTAGGACAATAAAATGATATATGGGAACACTTTAGTTTCCTTTGTTGGTAGTCAAGCTGACCGACACCACACTGACGCGTGTGAAATTAATGACAGCGGTGCCTTCATGAGTTAAACGCTTTCTTCCTTGGCTGCCAGCCTTCAATTTCTTTCAGGAAAGAACACAAACAGGGACAGAAGTTCTTAGGAGGAAAGAAAAGATGCTTTAGCCAGCAAGGAAGTATCTGTTTTAAAGGGAAGAACCCAACACACTTTCACTGGATTCACTGTCAGAGCCAGCAGCCATTGGGTTATCATGTAGAAACCACACCGAGGGCCCCTAATCATGACACTGAGATTCTGCCCACTTCAGAAGTTCCCCAGCAAATTAAGCCCAGTTTTCAATTCATGTAATGTTAACTAAAGACTGTCTGCAGTGCTATTCAGCCCCAATGTAAAGCAACCAGTAATTGCCCAGAATTACTGCTTCTGTAGCTCCGGATTTCAAATAACTCTGGAAAATTTACACTGACCTCTAGCTACTGATACAGCTATTATATATAATTGTCCCCAAGCCTCTTTCAGAGAATATAAGAGACATTATCATGGAAATCTCCCCGTGCCTGCATCTGCTCCCTGCACAGCTCCACACAAGCCCAGCTTTCAGAGCTCCCCTTTTCTTGGCATTAAGTGCTTGAATTACAACTGCAACATCTATGGCCACTTCTGAATACCAACACCTCCTCTCTCTAATCAACATCAGTCTCTGAGTGTCATGAAGTGGTTAAAGACAGTCAACAAAGGCAGGTGAAGAAAAAGCTGCTTTCTGAAAAGCACCAATTTTATGCGTAAAAACATCAAATTCCATACCAGACAGTTGTGTTTATTCACTGATCTCAGCATTAACAGCCACAAACAACATGGGATTTTTGCCAGTTAAAGAACCAGCTTAAACCTCTGTTTGCGTGGCACTGTTTGCAGTCCCACTTGGAGCAAATCAATCTCTGTACAACTTGAGGCCACTTCTGCTCAATTCACTTAAGTGCAAGTCAGTCCCTCTGAAACACTGGGCTCAGCTCCTATGAACAAACAAATTCGAGTTGGTTATTTACACTTAAAAAGCTTTTGTGGCTTCCAAACGCTCACGTTTGTTTTGTATGAACCCTTTCATGCTGAGCTTGTACATCTGAGGGGGAGGAAGGGACAACGCATTTGTATACACGGCAGCCATCTGCTCCACGTGCACACATGGGGTTGTGCTGCTGAATTGCCATTTATCAGCTCAACAGGCAAACCACACGTTATCTTCTCCATGTGCTGAACTGAGGCTTGCATTAAGTTTTAGAGCAGTCTGTGGTGTTGTCTTTCTCCAGAAGGGGCACCAAAACATCCCATTGGAGTAGTTCTCTACTTTGGGTAGCGCAACAAGCAAAGAGGCAGTGATCTAAGAGCATCTCCAGGTGAGTTTATTGTAAAGCAAGGTGGGTGTTGATAGACAGCTGATCACACAGAGCCCAACACCTCTGTGCATGCTGTTATTCCAGGCAATACTGCAGGGTAGGCTATTCCTATGAAGGCGATATTAATCAGTGCCTTAGTAACGCATCCTGAATCACACGGACTGACTCCAGATGGCCCAAATCATCATTACTGCACAACCAAGTCCTACCTCGATACCCAGGACTCCTGAGCACACCAGGTAAAGCAGGACAAGGTCTTCTGCTTTGTATTCCAGTGTATTAGGAGCAGCTTGAAGGAGGTGCAGCTTTACACTAACAGATGCAGCAATACCATGTAGTGCCTCAGGACCTCTTTGAACATCACAAATATCTTCTGATTGTTGCAAATCAACACTTTAGCTGCCCTAACCTGGGAAGCATTTTCCTCCCATCTGGCCTTGCAGGTTTTTCTACCCCTTACAGACCTTTATTTTCCGCTTCAATTTTCCTTTAAGCGTACATTAAGTAATACTATATTGCAATGATCTTTCACACATCTCTCTGAAATCAAATCTGCAAACACTCCTCCCTTAGTCAGCTGCCTCCATTTCCCCTCCCCCCCCAGCAGAGGAGAGCTGCAGGCGGCTCAGATGCACACACAATAAGGTACAGCAGTGCCAGATACATCACCCACTCAGCATCATCACTCACCCCAAACTCAGAACGCTCCTTTGAGCCAATTCCTGCCTGCACATTGCTCCCACGTTGTCTATTGCTGCTTCTCCACAGAGAGGACTTCTGCAAGACTACAAGCCTATGAATTTAAACATGAAGGCCTACATATGATTTTGCTACAGCAGCTGGAGCACATCCCCCAAAACTCTTGCTACAGCCACAAAAGTGTCTGCAATTAGAGAAGGACGCAACAGTGTTTGTAGCTGAACATTCTGGTGCCAGCCATTTACAATTCATTTATATACATCGGGAACAAAAGCAGCAGATGCTTGGCTACACTTATCTATTTGGATACGCCAAGCACACAAAACAGTCAGAAATTAGAATCTTTAACTAAAAACCACAAAAAAAAACAGTGATAAAGTCCCCTCAAGAGCTTCTATCAATACATGGACTGAAAGATTTGTACACTTAGCACATCAGCAGTGAATGCTTCTGTGAATCAAAGCACCCATGAGCACCGATCTAAGCCTGCCTGCCAAAGGAGAGCACATAATAACAAGATGAGAGGCCGCGTATCATTCTGTAGCTTCCAGAAACCATAAATTCAATCTGACATGAATCAATTTTACATTAAGACAGCCAAAGGCTCTCCAGACAGTTACCTTAACAGACCTGTTAAGCAGCTGCACAGAAATCTCTCAAGAGAGAGGAAAAAGTTAACTCTGGCCAAAAAGCCATTTAGCACTTATAGAAAGCAGTTCGGTTTTATAGAGCTCAACAAAAGGACAGAAGTTGCTTTCTAAACTTCAGGCTACAGCTTGAGTATTGTGAGAGGAAGCACAGAAGGGGCATGCCCATAGGATCTGCATTCAGCTGGGATGAAGGAGGTGGCTCTGACCAGCAGGCTCTTGGTGCACGTTCAGATCCTAAGTAGAAGCAATAGCACAGCAGTTAATGCTGTTGCATCTTGTATGCAGGAAATGTCCACTTTATTTTTAATCCCTATGATCTTAACAGTAAGAAAAAGCAATCCTAACCTTTACAGTTATCAGTTATACATATTACTGAGCATCTTCCTGTGTAAAGTTCAGGACTTGCATTCTTCCTATGCAACCCCGTATATTTCAAAAACCCACATGCTTACACTGCTCGCCTGAGCTACTGATGTGATTAAAGCCATTAAGTTAACACAGCAGAAGAGCAGGGAAAACACAGTCCTGATGCTGCTGTATGGGAGATGCAAAACCAACCCCCTAACAAGTGGGAAGCAAGATTTCCTCACTGTTTGTGCAGCTGCCAAGCTCATATCAAACTGTAGCTGGCTATAAGTGCCCTCAGTGGTGTCTCTGGATAGGTACAGAATGGACAAGTCTGACCCCAGGCCTCAGATTTTGTATTAATAGAAGTAATCCCAGGAAATAAAGAGAGTCCCTCAGTGCACACAGGAGATGGCACAACACTTGGCAGTATGGAGCAGCACTGAGAAGGATGGTCAGAAAGCGATGGGTGCTCACTGCAGCCTCAGGTGCACATCCTCAGCCATCCATGTGAGGTGTGAAGAACCAAATTTGGGATTCATTGATCACTGTTTAGTCACTGGCTGCCACTCCAAGAGTTCTACAGGCTAATGGATCCACTAAATAGATTCAATGCTTGTACAGGGAGGTTCAGCTGAAAGCCAGTTAGAAAGCTTGCAAACCTTGGCCTATTTATCAGCTTCAGCATGAAATGCAAAGCGGGGAATAATTCAAGTACTAACAGTGAGCTAGAGAATAAAGCAGGTACAAAACAGCCGTCTGAGGGAACCTGAGCCAAAACATGGGGATAGTTTGCCATAGAACAGCTTTGATATCAGAGCAGAACCAAAGGACTTGTCCAGGTCAGTCCAACACAGGCAGCCAACCACTCAAAGGACATACACCCAGCCCACCAAAGCACATCACTGCACTGAGCTGAACTTTCAGCTCCATTTCATAACATGGGATGTCAAAGGGTAATCAGAGGGCAATCAGTACCCAGGAAAAATCAAGATGTTTAGCAGAGTAGCCACATCTGTTTCACTGCTGGCAGATAAAAGACCACCACAGCACATTACTATGCCGAGCTGGCAGCAAAATCCCTCCCTCTATAGCTTTGGAAAGGAATAAATTGAGATGACTGGAGATTGTACTGAAGGACGTTCTGCAGCACAACTCCCAGTATTCACAGAAAGTAATTAGAGGATTAGTAGCCTCTATTGGTCTCAGTTCCTATTATTTTCATTGTGTTCTCAAATCCACATTTTCTATCGTTTTCCCAGTAAAATATTGATTTCAAGTGAGGGGGAAGGAAAATTTATGCCCTCTTAAAATTTAAATACACCATCCCAGTTTAAACACTGAAGGTGGAAAGATTTGCATTGAAAGAAGTAATGGTGGCATGTGGTTTCAGTAGGGCCGTGTTGGATGCACACACAAGCTGGAGTTACCACTTATCTCTTCAGCAATTTATTAATATTTAAAGCAAGCTTTACAGGCAACTTGCTTTATATTCCTACGTTCCATTAGATAAGAGAATGTCTCATCAAATGTCTCATGCGGTTCACGCAGCATGGTTTTACCACTGATAAGGCCCACGTCCCTCCCTCCCCAAACACACACACAGCCGCCCTTAGAAATAGGAGAAGCAGAGTTGTGTCCTGTATAAATACATTTCTCCACGTGTATGAGTGATAAAGCTCAAGTCATCCTGACCCTACGCTCAGATAATATCTCAACCCTCCAGGGCTGGAAGTAATAAAACGTTAAATACATTAAAAGGTACAGCACAGAATTGAAGTTGCAGTAACCAAGTTATGGTTTGCCTCATTATTTCTATGGGAAATGGCAGCTAGGTATAATGGATTTTTAAGATTTTATACTGAATGGAACAAACGTTGAGTAAAAGATATTGAACTACAATACATGCCAGAGGCCTAGAGTGTAAAAAAAGGCACAGATTTGGCCTATAGAACAGCAAGTGCTTCTGTGCTTAACACACAATGCTGTCTGACTGCCCAGAGTGAAGATGATCAGTGACAAAAGCTCACGTTTACAAATTCATACATCTGAATATTTCATAGAATCACAGAATGGCTTGGAAGGGACCTCAAGGATCTCGAAGCTCCAACCCCCTGCTGCAGGCAGGGCCACCAACCTCCACATTGATACCAGCCCAGGCTGCCCAGGGCCCCATCCAACCTGGCCTTGAACACCTCCAGGGATGGACGGGGCATCCCCTCTTGTATATAGGCTCCCTTTCGGTACAGGAAGGTACAGGAAGGCTGCAATGATGTCTACCCGCAGCTATTGTCCAACAGTTTTCATAGCAGCATTTGACACATTTCATAGTTAAATCATGCCCTCATCCATCATTTTCCAAGTTCACCGATTAGCAGATAATGGGGAAAATACAAAACCCCACCCAGCTGCCACACCTCCTAACCCTTCCATGGCACAACACATGCAGTGCGGGGTGCCAGCAAGACTTGATTGCATCCCTACCTCACTACATTTAAGCCACAGCTCTGAACTTGCAAAAGATAATGCTCTAAGTTCAATAGTTTTGGTACCCACCACCTCACACGCTACTAAGGAACTGAATACTTTGGAGGGCAACCGACTTCATCCACACAATCCCGTATGAAACTCAGCCTGCCACCCGCTCACATTACAAAGGCTTTCAAGCTTATTTGGCACGTTACACAAATACATATTCAACTCCAAACCAACGTTTGCAGAAGTTTGAGCTTTGATGATTCCGGCACAAGAATTAAAGCGTTCTGAATCACACAATCAATGACTAAGTGTGTGTCTGCTGCAGATAAGAACAGAAGATTCTTTTCTGTGTGCCCTCTGCCAAAGAGCCACATCACTGCCTTCCAAAAGCTGCTGCCTAAAAGCATTCCAATTAATGCCCAAGTTACCTGCACCGCTCCTTTCTCCTGCTCCCACTTGCAGACTTACCGGCCTGTTTTTGCCCTACTGCCAAGCACCTAATGACCCTGGTTACAGAACATGGGAAATATGTGTAATAATATGACATTTATGTCTTTCGTGTTCATTAAATATTAAGTTAAATATTGAAATCGCGTGGTCTTGGATTGAATTTCATCACACATTTGGAATATCTGGATGCTATCCAGAGGAATCCTCAAGGACACTGAATGAAGTCAGCTGGGTGGACTCGGAAGCAGCTCCAGGGGCTCCTTGGAGCAAACGTTATCTGCAATAATTGATCACATTATCTAACACAGACAGTAGAGAAATAATGAATCGGCTTTAAGCCAGCAGCAGCAGCGACGATCGAATTGCTGAAGTGCACAGCCACCTCTTATCTGAGCTAAAGAAGCAATTTAAAAACAGCTAACATGGGAAATCTGCACTGAAACCAGCTGATTCTTTCCCAAAGTATGAATTTAAAGCTACGAAAAACAGAGCAAGACAACAGATAAAACAGCAATCCAGATCAAATGCCAGATTATAACTGAATGCTTGATATATTTTTAGAGCAAAAGATAACAGAGAGAAATCCAAAGGAATATATATATATATATATATATATATATACATAATCTCTTCAAAGTCAGTATTACTGAAGGATGCGTTCAAATTTGCATTTAATAAAATGAGAAGCGAAGGCAGGTTATCAGTTTTCATACCCAACAAGCTACAGCAGATTCACCATTCCCTGAAAAAACACGGGGCTTAATAACACTGTATTGTTGGGAAAACACAGACCACACAGACTGCAACAGCAAGGAGCTCTTTTTATGTACAGATGGTACACAAGCAGGCAGCCTTCTCTGAACAACTAGCTCAGAGACCAGAGCAATAACCCTTATCCACTTCACCTCTATGCACATAAGGGGGGATATCAGCCTCAGTGTAACATCCACTCCCAGTAGATGTTACTTACTGCCTCACTGTCTTGTCCAGCAGATGGAAATAACAACTTATGTATTGATTCTCCTATATTTAAACTGTGATTATTTCACCTCCATCTACCTTAAGTTTCATGTAGGAACATCAATCATTAGTCATCGTATATTAAGTAATTAAGAGCGTTTTATCACAGAATCTCATTCTAGCCTCTTAGTTACTGTGCATGGCAACTGATTTAACGTTCTCTACTCAAGAGATTCATTCTCTTAAGTTAGGTGAGCCAGTGGGGAAAACAGTGATTTAAAGCAATGGCAGATGGTAGAGCCAAAGATTTACGGCAGATAAGCCATCTCTTTACACTACATACAGCATCATTCCAACTTTTACTCTCCCACAGATTAAAAACAAACTGCAATTTGAAGATGTTTCTGGCATTGGGAATTGTTAATGAGTTACCATGCCCATGTCCTTCAGCATCACATCCCTATGGTTCCTGAGCTCCTGCAGGGATATCCTGCAGGTTATCAAATCAAACTTCAGTAAAGCCCGTTTAAAGGCACTACCTCATCAAAAAGCTGTTTATAAAGCATACGTTTTCCAGGTTTAAAGCACAAAGTACCCTTGAAACCATATTAATCAATGGTGGAAATACACCAGTCTGAAGCCATTTCAGACATGCCATTTTCCCCATCTCTTCCTGACAGCGGCGAATTGATGCACCAATACAGTTGATACTTTTGCTACGTTGCTATCAAACAAAGCAATTTGAAGATGAGAAAGCCTGCCAGAACTCACACAGATCCTCTGCTGTTGTAAGAACAGCAAGAAAGATGGCTTGATATAGGCATGAAACACTGCATTACTACTGAATAAGCTCCATAAGACCAAGAAGACAGCAATTCCTCCTGGAGGCAGAAAGCTGGGCTATTACTATGAAGCTTTTCCAGCACACATGCAACAGGAGGAATAAGATGAAGTTCTGTCCAGATTTGGAAGGACTGGTTTTATTGGTGATAGGAGGAGATCACAACACAGCATGCTGCTGTTAGACACACAGCTGACTGACACTTAATGCTCAGACAGCCTTCCAAGCAAAATGATAGCTTCGAGAAAATGATAGCTATGAAAGAGCTGCGTGTATCCTACGTTTTTCTCCTTTGGTAGCAAAAGGACACAGTAACAAGAAAGATATAAAGACAGCAGAAAAGCTTGAAGTCAACTGTAACGTGTAATTTTTAATGCTTGCCTCTGTGCGGGTCACATAGCAAAGCACGTACAGTAGTGATTTTCACTATGAAATGGTAAACAAAGCCATAATCGGCACAACTAATACTCTTAATTAGAGACATAATTACAGAAATATGTTTACAGCTCCAAGACCTTTCACTCTCCACAGAAACATGAAGCAGCAACAACTCATAGAGAGACTGTGGATGCCCCATCCCTGCAGGCATTCAAGGCCAGGCTGGATGTGGCTCTGGGCAGCCTGGGCTGCTGGTTGGTGACCCTGCACACAGCAGGGGGTTGGAGCTGGATGAACTTTGTGGGCCTTTGCAACCCAGGCCATTCTATGATTCTACATACTCCTAGAGAATGCAAGTTCTGAAACAGTAGTGAGCGCTAAACACAGCGCAAACATGTTTTATGTATTAAATGCAAAACGAGCAGGAAAATTCTCTTTAAGAACCTCCAAAAGCAGTTTTAACATTTTTCTTTCCCACACAAAAAACGTTCGGCTGTGGTTTTTTTTCTCTAAAAAGCTCAGCAAAAGCATCTCACAACAAGCACATCCTCAGGACTCCTGGTGCCCCTTGCTGTGACAGCAGAGCAGCACCACAGGTAATGGGCAGAGAGAGGAGTGGGGAGGGACAGTGACTGCAGAACGCTTTCATGCATCCTTTCAAACCAACTCGTTAAATCAGAGGGCACTTGACCTACATATTTCCGTAAAATGCACAGCAGATTATGTGGAAGGGGAAACAACACGCTGTGAGCTTATTTTTCGCTTTATTCCCACATCATATGTAATCTGGTTATAAAAAGTTACCGAAGTGCATTCTTCCGAAGCTGTCACTGTCAGATTCTGAATGAATTTAAGAGTTTAATGCAACAGCCACCTCTAACGTTAAATGATTTACCATAGAATGGCTTAGGTTGGAAGGGACCTCAAGGATCATGAAGCTCCAACCCCCCACCACAGGCAGGACCACCAACCTCCACATTGATACCAGCCCAGGCTGCCCAGGGCCCCATCCAACCTGGCCTTGAACACCTCCAGGGATGGACGGGGCATCCACAGCCTCTCTGGGCAGCTGTTCCAGCACCTCAATACTCTCAGAGCAAAGAATTAGTAAAGAATTTTATACCTCTGGCAACACAAAATCTTAGAACTCTCTTCCACCCCTGCAGTTTCACAGCAATTCACACAGAGGCCACATCAGACACTCTGCCTTTGCCCTGGTTACACCCCACAAGCAGACACCCAGCCCCACGTATCGATCACAGTTTCTGTGAAAAGCACTTTATTATAACCACAATCCCTGTTTTAAATGTAAGGTTTCCCCACCCCCACAGAGCGTGGAGCATACACTCAGTGTAACAAGCTATTATTGATAGAATGACTGCAGCAAAGCACAGGCATCAATGAGAGCCAGACTGTGCTGACCACACCAAGCACCGAGCTCTCTTTGGGCCTTTCTGCTCAGTGTGCAGCTGTGTGCACAGGGTTATGTTAGCCTGGTATCAAGGAACCATCTCACTCCAAGTCTTCAGCTGGGCTTCATGAAACAGCATTCCAAGACCACACCAGCTCATTATGTGGCAGTAAATTAGGTTTAAATGCAGTGATGCTTCATGAGAAAAGGTTACAACTGCTCGCTTCCTCCCTCTGGCTGAGTTTCCTGTTGTAGGAGCAAGGTGAGTGTGGTATCTAAGACTAATGCAGCAACAAAACACCATAAAAAAGTGCAGAAGCAGCACAAACCATCATGTTGAGTAAGTGTGAACCCTGGTCTGTCACCGATACGGGATTAAACATCCTTATCATTCAAATGAGAAAGTTTTCATTTTAAAGAAGAAATCATAGCACCATAGAATGTCTTGGGTTGGAAGGGACCTCAAGGAATCTACCTTTTAATTTTACTCCTCCTTCAAATATACTTTGATGCATTATTTGGCCAGTTACACAAATAACATGTAACTTTATGTACCTGCATCAAGCATTACTAGGCACTCTCTCCTTTCTGATAATGAAACCCAAAGCTGAGGCAAATCCTGAAGCACTGAACAGACACACAGGCAGCTCCGGTTTGTGAACTTTCACTACTGCAAAGGGCTCAATTAACAAAGCCAGCCCTAAACCCAGACAGAGCTATGCACAGTCCACAAACAGTTCTGGCTATGACATTTCCTTGCGGAAGACTTCCTAGACTTCAAAGCAACGAGTATGTGAATCATTGCAGCAATACAGAGAAACGACTCTGCAGATGTTCCCCGAGTGCTTGGCAGAAAAACTACTGCAGGACAACAGCTGATATGAGGCTCCCCAAAATGTCACGCAGTCACTGCTCCAGTTCCTTCTGGAGTTGCTTAGAACAAGATCTACTATCAAAGCAGCTGCACTGCTACAACCCACTTTACACACCTGATCTCTGCTGTTCCTACCTCTGAGCACTGTTGTATGTTGTTTTAAGCAGGGCACAGGGTCTTGCTCAGAGCAGCGCCAGGTAGGACTGTTTGACTTACAGCTACAAGCAAGACTTATTTGGTTATCATACCTAATACACTAACAGTCTACTGTCAATGCTGTAGCTAAACGCAAGCTACAACAGAAAGGATTACTGCTTCATGAAAGCTGCAATGTTTGCTTGTCGAGGCAAAACCATCATTTCTCAGCATTTGCATAGCCTGCAATCCTACCCGAGGCAAATGTACTGCTTGCTACATTCCAAAAGCTTTTTTTCGCCCCAGATATTTGTTTGAAGCCATGCAATCCTTTGGCCTAGGAAGCTGCCTCTGTATTCCTGCTTTAAAGTATGTGTTTTTGTGCTTCTAAAGCTAAATACAGCCAAGCTCCACCATCACAAAAGTTACCACCCGAGTCCAGAAAAACCTCAGCACATTCATTCATTCTTCCCCCTCATCTTTCACACCTGGTGGTCATGCACACCTCCATTATGCTTCAAGCTGAATCAGACCATTTTCTACTCAGCCTTTCACATCACAACGTTACAACTGGTGGGCAGAGCAAAAATGAGGCAAAATGGAATCGAAGCAACAACAGACAGCAGGACGTGCACAGATACTGATATAGAGAGAGTAATCCCAGAGCAATAAGGATTAGAAATAAAGCCTGAATGCTACAGTTTGTATGGGAGGGGCAGGCGGATCTGTGAGGGTTTTGTGATGTTCCTCACACCCACTCCTTAAGAAAAAGCCTTCTGAACTTGAACATCTGGAATGAAACCCCCACAGCAAACAGGAAGAAAGGCATTCTGCCAAAGGATTTCACTGTCGGATCGTAAAGGAGTTTTGCTCAACAGCCAGTATTGGAACTGAACACGCTGTAGGTCAAATCAAGAGCGTGTACTCCTGTTTAAAGAGCCATCCATCCAAATTTTAACATAGCCATTTTCCTATCCACTGATTTTAAGCTACCAATCTTTTCTGTCAAGATCCAATATTCTTTAGGATAGGACTGAAACGCTTTCATTTACTCCTCCAAAAATCCTTAACAATATTTCCACAGCCAAAGCCATAAAAGCAGCTTACAAAAGAATACATGAAACATACATCATGTCACCTAACAGCAGTACGTTACACAGTTATTTAACAGAAAAAAAACACTCCTGGAGCAAGGTTTTCAATGACTGAATGAGGCTACTGTGACTCAGGCAGATTTTTCACCATCTACTTGAGGCCTTAAGCAAACGCACACATCCAAAGGAATTCAGATGCCTTTTACTTCCAAGAGAAAAAATAAAAGCTCCTTGGGAACTTCTGTGCTTTTCTATGCAGTACAATCATAGAACAGCTTGGGATGGAAGGGACCTCAGGGATTACCAAGCTCCATCCCCCAACAACACAATAATACTCTCAGCTCCAGCTATAGGTGTCAGTATACAAAGAGACTAAAACTTAGCGTTACAGGCCACAGATATTTAACAAGGAAAATACATTTAGACCTTCTCAGCTGCAGTTTAAGCTGTAACTGTGATATTATAAGAGAACAGGGCTGTCTCCAGCAATAAACTGCAAACACTGTTTTGACTTGTATTTTATTTATTATGCTGTAACAGCAACCGAGTCGTTTTTTTTGTAATTAAACACCAAAGAAGAGCATTTGAGAAAGCTCTGAGGGGGAGGGAGAAGTTAGGAAGAACATTAAGAACTATTACAAGTTTTGCAATGCAGCTTTCCAAAGCTGTTTTTTCATTTGAAACAAAACAAGAGCAGCTGCCCGCTCTGGAGCAAGGTCAGCTTCATTCCTGCCTGCCTCCCACCTGGACCACCAAGGCACTGCTTCATTGCTGACCTTCAGCAGCAGAAGATTCATTGGTGGGCCAAACATCAGCATATGGAAACAAGGAGGAAAGCATTTCTGGGCATCTCAGTTGATTGTCTGAAGTTTTTAATATAGTATTTATTATGACCCACAAAGTCCCACCTGAAGTTGATTGGGGGCATCCTGCAGGTTTTGACGGGTTTGCAGTTACTGTTTTCTTTAGTAATTCCTCCAAATCTACTCCAGTAGAAGATTCAACAACTATAAGGCCTGAATATATGAAATACATCGCTATCAAAAGCGCTACCAAGATAAACTCCACATAGAGAAATTAACCCACCTTTACTAAAGACTTTTTGAACATCCACACACTTGACTGGCAGATAGAAAAGCTTTTATTGCAGTAACACTTGCTGAGCAGTCCCAAACCTCTAGCTCAAAAAACACACCTCTCCCCACCACATCATCTCCTTAATTACTTCTTCTCCTTAATAACCTCTACTGGAATTCTGGACTCTGAAGGAGACTGCACGTCAAGCAGATGCAGAGCCAAAACACTGTGAAGGAAATACCTTCAAAGAGAGGTTGGTTGTTTACCTGTGTGATCAGCTTACGTCCACCCAACCCTCCACCCAGTGAGAGACTCCAAGCAAAACTACCAGAAACCAGTTGTGGGTTCAGTAGTGAAAGACTGAAGGATGGCTTTCCTTAAGTACAGCAGCTAGACTGAAATATGAATAGAGCATCTAGAATTGAACATCAACTGCCCTTATGGCCAAGAATTGAACTTTAACATGCCCTTATGGCCAAGAAAACCAATGGCAGGCCAGCCTGCAGGACTGATCATCCACTTAGATGTGACACTTGTGAGACTGAACCTTGAATTTCATGTTCAGTTTTAGGTCCCGCACTATAAGTAGGGCATGGAGTTGCTTGAATGTGCAGAGTGAAAAGCACTGAAGCTGATGATTAGACTAGAAAACAAGCTATGAAGAGTGACTGAGGGAACTGGGGCTGTTCTATCTGAAGAATAGGAGGCTGAGGGAGGACCTCTTCACTCTGTACAGTTGCATAAAGGAGGATGTAGGCTTTCTCTCATACGACCATCAATAAGATGTGAGGAAACAACAAGTTGTGCCAGAGGAGGTTTAGACTGGACACCAGGAAGAATTTCTTTACAGAGAGCTTGGGCTGCCCTGGGAAATGGTGGAGTATTCACCCTTGGAGGTATTTAAGAGGTGTGTGAATATGATTTAAGAGGCTGGTGGACATGGTTTAATGATTGGACTTGGTTAGGTTGATGGATGGATTTCCCAGGGAAATCTTGTTTCCAAAGGCAACATCCAAGGCCAAGAAAGGAGCACTTCAGGGCAAGCCCAGTCCAAGGAAAATCCCTGCTCAAACACTGGCTCCATTCTCCTGAAGAAACAGACAAACACCAGGCAGCAGAGTGAGATTTCTAAGGGGAAAATGAAATTCCAACTTCGATAAATCAAAGGTCTTCAGGGTGACAGGGAGCAATACTCCTGCTTGCCCAGCAATATCAAAAAGCAGTGGAAGGATCATTTATCATTCCCTGACTACAGTAAATTCGCATAGGAGAGTTTACTCAGAGCTCACACTGATGTATATAGTCAGAAGAGAACTCAGTACTGTACAACTGAGTGAGCTGGCAGTGTTAGGCCTATAATTAGCTTCCTCAAGTCACAACGATAGGCATCTGTTGCTACTGAATTAGAAGGCCAAAGTATATATTACCACACACATTATCACACACGAGGCATCTGCAGAGTCCTGAACTTCCTGAAGTACTGGCAGAATTGCAATGGACAGGAGATGTGCAAAATGTAAAAGACAAGTCTGTACACAACACACAGTCTTGCAGGGAGGTCATGTAAGTACAAGGTATGACGCAGAGTCAACGGTTAGACAAGCTTGTTTTCATAGAAGGGCAGCTCATGGGATGATCCCTAAATGATAACCATCTTGTGGAAGCAAATCCTCAGTGTTAAAAAGTTCTAAACCATTCCTATGAAATCCAAACATGGATAATGCCTTCTTTGCAAAAAAGCACTGAAGTGCTGGGAGCAACAGAGAACAAAGCATCACCATAAGCACTTTGGTATATGGTATGTTCAACCCTTTAATCAGCTTCAAGCTACACCAAGGGAAGGTCAGGTTAGAAGAGCCATCAGTCATTGGAACAAGCTGCCAAGGAGGTGGTGGGGTCACCATCCCTATAAGTGTTCAAGAACAGTGTTGATGTGGCACTGAGGGACATGTGTAATGGGCATGGCAGTGATGGGTTGGCCATATGGACTTCATGATCTTAGAGGTCTTTTCCAACTTTAATGATTATATGATCACCCAGTCCATGCAGTTTTATTTCATCCAGAAATCAGTACTAAGTTCCCATTAACCTTTAGGAAGGCAAGACCAGCCAAGTTCAAGATGAGCATTTGTAAAACCAAATCCATTTTATTCAAGACTCTTAATTGCCTTGAATAAGCATGTAACAAGAGTTTCACCACTACTCTAGATGGCCCTAACTTTCTATTCTATACCTGAGATGAGCAGACAGAACGTGCAGAAACTAGTTAAACAGGAAGAGGTTAGTTTCAAGTCATCTTCCATTAAAATGAGTGGCTCTACTTCCTGCTGTGCAAATCCTGCAGGCAGCTTCTTAACATGAGCCTTGCACCCACCACACCTTCCAAAGGATAGTTGAATTCAAGTAGAATCTGCTCCAAATAGCAACTTACAACAGATGTAGTTTTAACAGTTTACAACCATTTCCTGATCTTCCGTCTACCTTCTGAAGGAAAAGCATCAAAGCAAGAAAACAATACTCAGTTATAAAGAAATTATTGTAGTCTCCAGCAGTTTCATTCCCCTTCCTCTCCTGAACATCTGTTTTTAGTTAGAAAACACTGTAAAGTGATTTCCCAAAAATCTTTGACATGCATTCTGCTCAGTATGTCCCAAAAGCTTACAAAGAACATCAAACCAGGTGACAGTTGTTATTTATTAAGCAATACAAATGAAATTGGTATAGCCATTTTCTTCCATCCTACCATTTCCTATTATCTGGGAGAGCAAAGAGGTGTGGACACAGCATATTCTAAAGATTCATTTAATAGAAAACAACACTTAACATCAAATAGACGAGCCAGGGATTCTGCACAACTTGGGACTCTCAAGACACATGTGCAATTAAGTTACTCGGGAACAAATCAGTGCTCCACAAACTGGTTACACAGTAAATAAGCCCAAGAAGAAATAGGAAAGCCATTGACAGGCAGCACCCCTCCTAGCACCCATCCAGAAAGGGCACCAAAAGCTCCAATAGGATTTTCAGCCTTTTAACTCAAAATTCATCAAGTACATCAAAGCAGACACAATAACCTGCATTAGATAAGCCACCACAAGGATCCCATACTTTCATTTTCCCTAGCTACTCAAAGCACAAATCTGAGCTCTCTCCTGACCTAATAATTACTTGTATAGCTGCCTTTTGCAGTAGCAGCATGAAACTTGATGTGAGCTGCAGGAACCCAGCCAGTGACTATACAAGCTGCTGTTGTGATAGCACAAGGCAGAAGCCAGCTCAGCAGGTAATTGGACTTCAAGTCAGAAAGATCTTCCCCAGTCAGCTTGAAACAATGATTTCAGAGGGAGAGAAAAGTACGTTGTTTTCGTCTACCACAGGCTGCCAAAGGAAATCTTTTATCCTAAGACAGACAGAGAAAAAAATAACTAAATCAAGATGCCCCTTCACAAAAAGCTATAAGAGACAGATTTTTTTGGTGCACTCTACAGCAATTCCAAAGCCATTTGCAATCTATCAACTCAGCATTAATATCCAACAAGAAAGAAGAACTTAAGTATCAAAACACAATATCCACTTGTTAGAAAGGAGTGTTTGTAGTATTTGCTTGTTATATTCTACTGCCCATAGAATGGAGTGCTTTAGCAGATCTCACACTGCAAGTAAGCTAACTCAGCAGCATCCTACATACCTCTACAATGGAATTTATTCATGCTTTCTGAGTACTCTCATGGAATCCTGGAGGGCTAATGCCACCCCCTTAACTCTTGTATACAATTCAGGTTTCCAAATTGCATACTTCAAGTAACTTAAATGCACACTGAGCCATTTCTTCTTTTTTCCTAACCTACACAACCATGAAAACTGTTCCAAAGCACTAAGGACTCAAATCTAAATGCATAAAATACCTACGGTCATGGACAATTGCATCACTTGAACATTCAGCATCACATTGTTAGTGCCCACTGCCAGCAGAAGGACAAGGGAAGATCATGGTTCCCCAAGAGCTCCAACTGGCAGCATCCAACAAGGCCTTACTGTTGGCTGCAGTGAGGAGGAAAGAAGAGCAGAGATCCACCTGTCCTTGAACAGAAGGAAAGCTAACAGCCCACTGAACCAACAGATGGGATGTGTATGGGAAGATGAACATCTCTGCTTAGCAAAAATTGGGATTATGCAGCATGATTTACACAGGGCACATTCACCCATTTAAGATCTGTAAAGACACACTGCCTCAAACACTATTCTACAGAGATATTAAGCTGTTTTTGTTGCCAGTGAGACACATCTATCCCTTCCCCATCCAGATATACACATTTATTTCTTTTGAGTAAACAAGAATCCATCTCCCCACCAAAAAAAGCAAACAAACAAGCCCACATCAAGAAACCTCCCAACTCCATTTTAGCACCACATCATTTCTAGGTCATTAGTGTGAAAACTTCTACCCCCTTCTCACCAAGTTCCACATTCATCACAAAACTGCTGCATAAGCAAAGCCTGTGCCTGCTGATATCCAATACTAGTTCTACTACTGCACATGAAAGCAACAGTTAAACTAAACCAAACTTCTAACACAATTAAAGGTCAGCTGTAAATAGCTCTAATGTGTTGAAAATGTAAGTTAGCGATCCTAGTTATGTCATGATGAGCTATGAGATTGCACCTAAGGTTTGGGTAGTATAGTCAGAGGGAAGCTGTTTGCCTCAAACAAATGGCCTCAGTTCCATGCAGAAGATTCCCCACATGGTGTCTAAGCACAGAGCTAACAAAACAGGTCTTGAAGTGTGTAATAATGAAGAGATGTATGCATGTTTTAAGTGTAATCTGAAAAACCTGTGACTCGTAACCTCATCAAATGCTTTCCACCAGAATATACCTATTAGTAGGCCAAACAATTCTGACACACTAACTTCAAATCAGTGATGGTTGTGGTTCTTGAGCTGCCGCATTAATGGAATTATTAGCACAAAACCACTGTGGCACTTTATTCAAGCATCCACAACACAGCAGCAACACAACACAGGGAGACAAGGCCTCACCAGCCACTAAAAATCAGCACCTGAGAATAACAAACCTCCTTCCACACAAGGATCCCTTTAATACAAACAAGCAAAATAAAACAACTTGTATCTGAAAAGTTGCAAGTGAGGAAACTTGTAATATCCTGCACAGTACAAGTTCCCACTGTTTTTCTTTTTGTCCTTCCCTAAGAAGGAAACTGAAGGATTCAGAGCAGAAGGAAAATGTTGAGGTCAAGTTGCATATTATTGTCCAAGAACAAAGCTCTCTATATTCTCTACCTCCCAGTATTTCTGAGATCATTTACAGAAGCTGCATGCAGAAGCCATTCCTGGCAGAACAGATTTAGGCTCTGATATTGATGGTGTCAGAGAAGCCTAAGAAAGTGTTTTAGAATGTAAACGGCCTTTCAGTGCACCCAAAAGCGCCCTGAAATCCACTGCATCACTGTTCTGGCACACATCCACTAGTCTCGCCCCAGACAACAGTATAAATACACAAAAGCTCTTTCATAAGGGTTCAGAGAAAGTGCAGAAGAATACATTCAACCTGACACATCCACCTGAATCCAGACCCTGAAAGAAAAGACCTTAACGTTTCAGACCCTGTGTTATCTTTATAAGGGCATTTATTTGTACAGCATATTATATATCTACATTACCATAACAGCGCTGATAAACATTAACCAGACACCTTGCCATGTCTGCCAGGACTTTAAATGTTTTAAAAGTGAGAAGCCAAAATACTATCTGAAGTATTTTCACCTCATACAGCCAGAACTTGACACTCTTTCCTTCTGACACCATGTATTTAAAGAATAGGTAAGATGACTTTTCACTGCTTCACATACATTCCACCAGCAGAACCTTAACACAGACAGCTTTACATGTAAAGACATGGCTGTGATAATATATTCACTGAAATGCTGTTTTTCCTTTGCCTATACTAGGCCTCAAAATGCTCTTCCTCCTTTGCCTATACTAGGCCTCAAAATGCTCTTCCTCCTTTGCCTATACTAGGCCTCAGATGAAAACATGCACAATATTAGCAATACATATGAAAGACTCATAGGGATCTCCAAAGTTTGTTTTGTTTGTTTTACACCATCCCAGTTATCTTCCTGAAGATATGGGACTAATCTTACATCCCAGTGAAAAATAAATGTACTTCTTGGATATGCATTCCATGACTGCTCTATATCTCAGATAAGACAGTCAGCTTTCTGAATAAGGGCAGAAGGGTCAGATTAACTCATACCTGAGGTTAAAGACTACTTTAAATAAGTAACTGGATTAGAGATCCATATCTCTAGGAAGAAAATCCATTAAAGACTCTCCAAAGCAAGTATCTGACTACCACAGAACAAACCAGCAATGAAGTGAATCCAGTAACTGGGATATAACTCAGGGACACCAGAAAACAGAATTGACTTCTGTCATGTACCTTGGATGCTTGAGGAGTAGAAATCACGTGAACAGTGCTGGGCTTAACTCCATTTGCTTTAGGTCGCTTGTAAAGGGCAAATCTGCTTTTCCTTCGTCCTCTGTCACCATTAGGGAGGGAGCCATTATACCTGGAATTGAACAAAAAGAGTTTGGCATTAAATCATCAGCAGTTTGAGACACAGAAAAGGAAAGCAGCAATTTGTCACAATACTCCAATGATTTCAAGCATATAGCTCAAAAACAAGTAACAGTCATACTAAGCTTTGCTACCTAAATTAGTACAGGCATTCAAACACTCCTTTTCTGCCAATGGTCAATGACCTTATTAAAGATGAACAGAACTTCAACCACAAACAATACAGTGGGTTGGTCAGCAACAGAAATAGTTCTTTACCTTTAGAATTAAAGGAGTTCCAAAGAACAAATTCTAAACCTTTAGTTTAATTTCATGACATGGGGAGTTGGGAAGCAAGTAACAGCAGTGCAAAGTTATCCCACAGACTATGCAAGAAGGGAGAAAAGGAGAAATTTGGTTTTAATTCCGGTTGCACAGAATGGGTTTTTTTAATATATTAAATGAAGCTTCTAGGAGTAGATTTATTATTAAGGACAGATTCATGTGAATCTGAAGACTAGTTAATGACTGCCTTCATCAGGTGTCACCCAGTAACCTTCAGTCACTCCTTCATCTCTCCCAAGACAGAAACGCAATGGATAAGTTATTAAGAGAAGCATTGAGTCTCAAGAGGATAACTCCTAATTCCTCCCCCCCAGGGAAGGAACTGGAAGTTTCTTTGCAGTCTATGGGCAATGAAATAATACTTCTCCCTCCCTAATGACTTAGGAGGGTAAATGCTTCTAATCAGAGCACCTCCACCTGTCACATTCCTGATGCCTTCAGCTGGTCTGTGCTCCCAAGACTTGGCTTTACTGCAGATGCTTCTTTCACACCTGGTCCTCAGGCTTTCCCTTGAAGAACTACAGCTGCAATTCCACTTACACATTCCAGTAGCTTTACTGGTGAAGTCTATTCTACACTGGATCATCCCAGCAGTCTTTATGATTAAAAGCTAATAGCACAATGAGGAAGACCAGCTGAAAAGAACAAAGAAGGTTCTTTTAAAGGGGAGCAACCCCCTAGAAACAAAACAAGGCCAAAAAAATAGTCATTATCTGTACAGAGATGCACTTCAAAGCAGTCCAACTCCATATCCACCACACCACGTGCAGATTGAGATAGACTGTTTGTAGCACCACAGAAGGCAAATTAATGGCCTCTCACTAACGCTGTAAGAGCAATCCTACAGCTGGCAAGTAGGGAAAGCAATGCAGTCACCCAGAATCATTTTTCATGAAATTACCATTTTGTATAAGTAACCACATCTGCATGACAACAAAATGTGCTTAGGGAGATCTGAATCTTTTTATTTTTATGGTAAAAGATGAAAAAAGAGAGGCAAAGGCACACAGTCTGCTTGCTAAAGCCCTGCAGAAGCCCAACTCACTACAGCCAGACACCTGACAGCTCAATGGAAAACAGCCTCAGCTACTCATAGGCAGTACCTGGGGACCCAGGACCTGAACTACAGCACTGCTCAACATTCCTAAGCTGATAACAGATTGGAGATTATGGTCTCAAATTTAAGTGCTCTCAAACGTAAAACCAGACGTGAGGACTGCTTTTGATAAAGAATCCCACAGAGCCATGAGAAGTTCACAGCTTTGGGCTGTGTTACAGCTCAACTTGTTCTCCCACTCCTGTTTTCACAAGGAAGATCGTTGTGTCTCTCTGGAATATTTAGGAAGATTCCTCAGCACAGCAGAAAGAAATAGAAACAAACTACTTAGTTCACACCAAGCCTATTGGTTTCTGGAAACATTAACTCTATGCAGGAAGAGCGGAGCTCAGTTAACTGAGATGATCCTTATCCCTAAAGACTGATTCATAGAAAAATATATTCATATGATCCACAGGTAATGAATACAAGCCCTCAAAGTGTGAGTGATTTGATTTTGCAGCTCCAGTCTTCTCAGATACTGGAACAGGAGAGGTTTAGGTTGGATCTTAGGAGGTTTTTCCACACATAGGGTGATGACACATTGGAACAGGTTGCCCAAGGAGGCTGTGGATGCCCCATCCCTGCAGGCATTCAAGGCCAGGCTGGATGTGGCTCTGGGCAGCCTGGGCTGCTGGTTGGTGACCCTGCACACAGCAGGGGGTTGGAGCTGGATGAGCACTGTGGGCCTTTGCAACCCAGGCCACTCAGTGATCTCACGTACCACCTTTCAGTGACACCATTACTATGATTACGTCTGCAAGTTTTACCTTTCCTAAGGACAACATTCCTCCTGCATGGATTTGTGCTTGAAAAACCCAATAACTCCTGAAGAAATCATATGGGTAGCTTCATTACTGGCTTTACACTCCGCAATTACATCTGCCAGGCTGGTGCCATAGTTAAGCAGTCCTCATTTTACGCAGTTTTGCTGAAAATTAAAACCAGACTTGGCAGGGTTCTCTTGTTTGGCTTTTCTCATGGCCACAGAACAATCAGCTGTAAAGGCCACTTGATTTCACCACAGGGATTTTTCTCCCTCCTCCTTGTCCAGGATTTAATCAGTTTTAAACAAGAAAAGAAAGAAGCCACGCAAGGTTAAAGGCCTTTTGGAAACTAAAGAGGAAGGAAACACAAGGAAAATGCAAGCTTAATTCATCCATCCTGATCAGCACTGACAAGTTTTCACAGCAAGGTTTCCTTTGTGCCAATTTCTAGATTCCCTTTATACGAAAGGGATGGAGGATTTGGGTATGCATAACAAATAGTAAGAACTAATTACAGACTCTGAAGTTTTACTCTGATCTGACACTAGTGAAAAGCAATAGGACGATCACAAGGTATTCCTGTGTGTTTCACAGGGAGGGAAATAGCATCAGATTGAAGCCTTCTCTCCCCACAGCCAACAGATGCAGTCTAGTATGTTTTCCAAGCATCTCTTATAGGCAGCAGCACTGGGACAATCAGCATTAGGAACCTCTCAGGATAACTATCTCTGTTGATAGCACTATTCCTTGCAAATAAGGGAGTGGTGCTGGCGTTTCTTATGGGCACCCTAACTAACAAAGCCAGTTTCCAACAGATTTACATCAGACGGTTGAGGATTTTGGTATACAATGACATGCAAACTCCAGGAAGTTTTTTCCCAGGGTTGGGGTATGTCATGGAAGCCTCTGCTTTGCGTGGATGTTGTGCTGCCTGGAAAGCAAGACCAACCAGTAACGCTCCCACTGGCCAAAAAGGAACAGCCTGACTTCATTTTCCTTGCTATCACTGACTCTACTGCAGACACTGTGTGCTCAGAGGCCATCCCATGCACAGACTACCATTCCATCTCACAGACTCAGCTTTGAGCAGGCAACAGATGTTAGAATGGCTCTAATTTACAAGAAGAAAGCACGACTTTCCTGCACTGAACAACAAAGCCACAAAAGCATTAGTGACAGCTTTCATTACGAGGTCAGACTTGAGTGATTTTTTTTTTTCCTTTTAAGTACATTCTGATGCCATATTTGGTATCAAACAGTAGTATATGCTCAGCACATACCAGAAGTCAGTCTGGGCTTACAGTGTGCTTTTAACCATCATTGAACCAGTGTGGGCCAACACAGCTGCCAAAATCTTCATCTGCTGTTTTGTCCCTGCCCCACTGCAGCTTCTCTCCCTGGTTCACAGGCACTGGAAAGAAAACCAGATTTATGTTTTAAATTTAGTTTCAACCACATCAATTCCTTGCTCTCTGGTTCACTGCAAGGCCACAGAAGCATTTATATCAGCAACAAGGGAAAAAACGGCACAGGGGGTGGGAGAAAAATTCCTCTGGCAGCACTGCGAGCCTACATGATGATATCTACAACATTATAAGTCTGAAGATATATTATTTGCCTTGGCAATAACTAACCCCAGGTTTTTCACAACTATAGGCTAAAGCCTCAAGTAGCTGGAAAGCCCTATTCAGCTGAAGCATCCAATTTCTTCCTCTTAAATGGTAAAAAAACCAAATCCACATGCTAGCTTATATATAAACACAAACAGCTTCAATATTGACTGCAAGATATATGAACTTTTAACTCCTTTTAGGTAATTCCACTGAGGGTACTTAACATTCTTAACAGTATCATCCCAAAAAGTTCACCTTGAACACAGAAATGCTACATTGCTTCATAGAGTCAGAATGGACCTCCAAAGGTCTTCTAGCCCAACTCCCTGCAATGGGCAGGGACACTCACAGCAGAGTCTTCTGCTGATGAAGATACCTCTCCATGCAGAAGTGCTTCCTGATCACCAGCAGTACAGGTTAACAAAGCAGTCTTCCTGTCGAGCAAGAAAATCCAAACCAGCAAGTCTGGAAGTCCCAAATAATCTCATCTCTTTCCCCAATTAAGGCAATGTATTTGCATCTGTGAGCTTGATTATCCCTGAGAAAGGTATGTTGGTATAGTTGGTTTACATCAGAGTAAAAAGCTGAGTTGGTACTATTTGCTAGTGACCAGAGATGATCATTTTACTTGGCAAACAGACTATTTAAGAAGCCTGGTATAAATATGGACCCCCATACAAATGCTCTTCTGCAACACTCCAGAAGTAACTCCCAATTGCTCCTGATACCATTAAGATCTTAGTAGACACCTTCACTAAAAGCTATATGCCAGCCTTATCGTGTTTGTATGGTCAGATACAGTCAGCTTCTCTTACAGAAGAAGATAAGAAGCAGGAGGACTCTGCAATTGTAGCAGCTAGAATGTAATTTAAAAACCTGTTGAGTTTTATTTAGGACAATATTTAGATATCCTCTCGCAGGCTGACCTTATATAATAAAGGCAATCCAGGAGGATACACATATTATCCATATAAATGTCTACCTCTAGGAAAAGATGCTACTGGCTTGCAAACACCATGTTAATAACACAGTATGAATAAAGGAAATTAAGAGCAGATCTTACACATCCAGTTTCCTTCCAAATTCCCAAGCCCCTCGTTACTCTCCCACACGCTGCTATGGGAAAGAATCCCACAGTGCAAGTAAATACAGAAGAAGGTAAGAGCAGAGTGTCATGGTTCATTTTGACCACAGGGAATAGTGCATTTCAAGAAGCAGCAATGGAAGGTATTTACTGCACAGGCTTCTGTATGACACCTACACAGACAGCACAGGAGTTTGATTAAATGCTCATACACCTCACAAGCATGTTGATGTGGACTACCAGAGCCTCGGGATGAGCTTCAATTAAAGCAGCCTGACAGTTTCAAACAACTTATTAGCTGAAAACCTATACAGACATCCCAGTTAAACACTACAGCCAGAAACAGGCATGAGTGCAGTCACACCCACAACATGCACTTCTCAGAAGTCATCCACAATCACTTGATTAATAGGGAAAAAGAGCAGCTACCTTTAAATGAAATAAGACACCACAAAAGAGCACAAGTATTTAAGATGCTATTATCCAAATCTAACATAAGTAATACATTACAAGAGCACCTGAATGCAAAAGGTTTTCTTTTTGGAAAGCAAAGGGTAAGAGAATCAGTTTTTCCATATAATGACTTCCTCAACAATCCTTATTTCCAGCATCTCCCTGCTACCACCCAGCCCTGGTTTAACAAGGAGTCGATTCTGTTCCATGCTTTAAGCCCATCTTCAAAGCTGTCAACTAAAACCATTCACCAGAGCATCAAGCCAACGATGCCACAGCAAAACACAGGGTACAAACTAATTAAGTTCATTTCAAAGCACACTTCTCCACTAGCTACAAGAGCTCGAGAAGTGGGGAAAGCACCATGTTTAGAGAATCTTCTTTCCAACCCCAAATCTCTCACATTAGAAAGCACCCGGATGAACAGTTACTAACTCTAATCTAGTCAAACACCACTGAAATTAATCGATACAGCATTGTGTTAAAATGAATACAAATAGCTTTTGCTACGTTCCAAACAAGCCCGATGAACACAAAGTCTCATTCAAAGCAAAGCACGATGCACAGCTGGGTCTGGAGGAAAGCAGAAGGCTGCACATCCAAAACACAGCAGACTTGCATCCACACGCTCCAATATGGAAACAATTTACAGGCCTCTCAAATGGCAGATTAAAAACAGCTGCAAGTTTCACAACTAAAACAAATTAGACCTTAGTGCAAGGGGACAAGAGATCCTGGGACATACCTGCCCTGCCATACCAAGTATGTTCCCAGCCTCTCTGAGCTTCATACATCCTTGAAGGTGAAAAAGCAAACTGTCCAAACTATCATCTGAGGAATGAATAAGACCAACACCATGTGATGTCTGAAGCTTCACCACATTAAACATCATGGAATAAAAAAGGCATTGGATTCAAAGGATCATCTGGACTATTAAAACAAACGCACGACTCAAATCATTTTCTCAGCTGCCAAGTACTTTCTTTAACACACTATCAAGGACTGTTTGACTGCTCACATTTTTATAGGCTGAAGTGGTAGCTGTCTTATTATTTCAGTTCTCCTCCAAATACGAGCAGCTGGAATATCTTTGTGATTGCACAGACGAGTAGTTCCAGGGTCTGTTACTTACAGCGTTTTCAAACACTCAAGCATGACAAGAATCTTTTTAGGCTCCTTCCAGTAACATTAAGCATGAAGAAAACTTACATCCATTTTGTGAACATAGGCGATCTCAGAGGCAAAATACTCAATAGAAAGCACTCAAATCCAGAGAACACCAGGAAACAGTGCAGTGTTACACCCAGAAAGGAAGTGAGCAAAGCCCATTCTTTGCTATAAGTATGTGTATGTACCCTATTAAGAAAAAACAAACAACAAAAACACCCTGCAGGAGAAGTTTGTTCTTTAAATCTGGTTATGAGGAATTATCTGTGAGTGCCTGAACAAGAGCTCTGCACTATCAGCACCCATTTGTTCAGGTGCTCCCCCCTCCATGATGCACATACATGGTCAGCCACAAGTTAACACAGCAAGACTGTTCATATTCAGAAACAAGCACAGAAACCCTAAAGCCACCCAAGCAAGCTCACCAGCAGTCAAATCTGGTGGAGGATCAAAGCCTTCCCATAGCTCACACACAATGTGAATCCACCCTGCCTGCTTCTGCTTATCCCACACAAGCTGAAGCTTCAGGAAACCTGCACTTATGCATTCCAACAGACATTAAGCAATGTGCAGGAGTGACACAGTGGTCTGTAGAACTGGAACCAAGCTTAAAACCACACATAGTTCTCTTAGTCTTTTTCTCCCCCTTTAGGAAATCCAGCTCTTTTTCTTAGCCAGTACCCACAGCCAGTCAGCATACCAGTACTATTCTTGTACATCAGCCTTTACAAAACAAGCCACACCATATGTTTGTCTCTAAATATCTAGATTCCTTTGATTTTGAAGGCAAGGGAGCACTACGCATCAAACTGAACAAAGAAAACAGGATCTGTTTCAAGCACTATCTCCCAAAGTACAGGCTAGAATTCCAAACAGTATTACAGGACTTCGAAGCAGCATTTGCAAGCCAAACAGAAAGGCAGATGTACAAGTAAAGCTGATGATGAGACTGCAGCTTGAAGTAGCTTCCCCAGCAAAGCACATCTGACAAGAGCTAGTTCAGACATACAGAAATCAAGTAACCCATTAAGCTGACTGGCTCAGGAGATTCCCTTTCACCCTCACCAGTTTTTATACTTGACATTCCAACAGGGCACCAAGGCTGTTTTCAACTCAGGAACGTATGATGCTAACAAATGCCTCATCACACTGCTCTGCTAACAGATGAGGATGCACAAATGCACATATAAGTAGCTATATATAATCATATACTTGTAAAAGTTTAGATATCTGCAGAACATATGTATATGTACACCTTTTCTCCCTTCCCTACCTAAATAGGCTGCATGTATTGGAGAAAACAGTGTTATCCTGTCAGTACTCTGGCATTATACTTGTAAAACCCTGTTAAATTACTTTACTTCCCTCTACAGCTCTATCAAAAACAGAGGAAAGAGCTTCAGCATTTGCTTCTATTACATAGAAGTTTCCTGTAAGAGATGCCATCACTCTACCACCTCAAGGGGTAGAAGAACATGGTAAAGGTACAGAAATACATTGCATCAGCCTGTTTTAACATCTTAAGACTTGAAAGCTTTCAAGTGCATCTTTTGGAACTGCCCACTATAACATGAGACTGAAGTCTACTAGAGAAACACTCATATCTGGGCCCAAACATTCACATCTGGGCAAAACCCTTCCATTTACAAGGCGATAAACACACTTACTATACTCATATTCTCTTCACAGCCCCCTGGGTCCAACCTTAAGGCATAGCCCAGGCTGCCTGCAGGGATCACAGCACTTCTTCTGTACCCAGACCTCCTCACTCTGGTTTTAGCTGCAGTGACAGCACATCTGTGTTTGTACCCATTCACTCAAGGCTGACATCGCACAATCATTACAAGCAGTACAGGTGAAGCCACGGTAGTGACAAAAAGAAGAATCAAAAGCAAGGAATTTCATAAGCTAAAGAGCCAGCAAAGCATGATTTCCTCTGGGCAACATGACTTGCAGTTGGATCCCTTCTTTGTCTACTAAGGTGACAGCTCCAATTGAACAACTTCTGCAGCTGCGAGGCAATCACGGTCACGTGGATTCCCTGATGTCTAACAAAGCAGGGGGAGTGGGGGGCTGATTTATGTCACAGAGTCTCCTCAATAGAGCACAAACAGCATTGAGAGGCTGCGGAATAAAAATCAGTTCAATGACATCCTTCATTTCCAGTTACAGACTACAGCCTCACCTGCCACTACCTCTTTCAGTAAATCACTGAGTATTCATCAGAGGCAGATGGAAAACGACTGCAACGCAGAGCTAATAGTGCCAGCAGACTGAGGATGTGGTGTCCTCCAGCAATGAGGCTGCCTCAGCAGCAGGAGAACAGCAGCCTCCATCTGTCTGGGTCAGCACCCTGATTCCACCCATCACAGTCTAAAGGAGGCATCAGACCCTTGAACAGTCTGTCCCATTGCACCTAAAAACTCACAGGCTTTTTCCCCCTACACAGAGGGTGGTGATGCACTGGAACAGGTTGCCCAAGGAGGCTGTGGATGCCCCATCCCTGCAGGCATTCAAGGCCAGGCTGGATGTGGCTCTGGGCAGCCTGGGCTGCTGGTTGGTGACCCTGCACACAGCAGGGAAATCAACTGTTTTGCCCCCTTGACTTACGCACAACAAACTGATTCTTAATGCATTTCTCCAACCACACACAGCACAGAGCATCTCACTTTTTAAACCATGAGACATATTCATAGCAAACTTCACCGGTTCACAAAACCGAGACGGCTGTTTCTTCTCAATTGCCATCTCTGCCCAACACTTACAAGTCAGCCAATATTCTTTTCTGGCTGGGATCTGAATAGAGCCTGCAGCTGGATTCCAGCCAACCCCAAAATCCAGTTCCTTCCTTCCTGCCTGCACTGGCTACAGAATGCCCAGAGGAGAAAGAACAAATCACTTTTTGCCACAGAAAAATCTGCTTACCCTTTAACAAAGTATTATTTTACACATTGCTGAGAGATTTCCAGTAGGTCAATCTTTAATATAAACTTCTTGGAGAAGATTGGTCTAAGGTGCAAAGTAGCAGTACATGTTCAGAGGCCAATTCCTGAAGTCACATTGCATATAGCAAACCTTGAGCTTGACTTAAACCCTGCTAATCACTTCAACTCCAGCTATGCTTACAAAAGGTACTGTACTTTCTATTTCATAGTCTTCCTGATTCCTTAAATGGAAAGGCATTTGCTATATTACACCAGCCTCTGCATACTGGAAACTCACAACTTGAGTGCTATATATCTAGTTTTACTGCAAGCATTACAGCTGGAAATGCGATTGTGCAACCAAAGAGATAAAGCAGGGCTGAGCCAGCAGCGTAACAGCATTTTGCTCTCCAATACTGAAAGTAAGGTACAAAACAGAAGTCAAACATTAAAGCTCCTCTGGTCTGACAGCAAAGAGATTGTGAAAACCCTTGGGGGGGTGGGGTTGGAAAGGGCTTATTTACCTCCTGGAGAGAAAACAAGGAACACATTTACAAGTGCTTTGAGGAAAGCTCTGTTAGTATTTAAATGGGTGCAGGGGTTCACTTCCAGACACGGTTATTGAAGAAAACCAAGTATATATCCCTAAAAACAAGTGAGCAGCTCGTGTTCTGCAGCCCAGCAGCCTGATCAAGGCATCTTAAGAGAAATCCCACCACGGTCCATAAGACCGAAGCATTGCAGCTTGCACAGATGCTGCCCCCTGGGCAGCTGAGCCATCTATAGGGGCCTCTCATCTTTCAGACTTTCCTTAGGTCCCATGAAGATAAGCTAAAGACAAAAAAGGAGTTAAAAAAAAAAGCCATGCAAAATTGATCTGTTTGGCTATTGCCAAACTTCCTTCTCAGACTCAGCTCTGATGGAAGGAGTTGCTCAGCTGCTCGTGTCAAACTAAGTTTGCTTCCTCTTGATCTGCCCTAAGATCAATTTGCTTAATTCACTGGTATGATTTGGCCAAAAAAAAAGTTTGAGGTATTGATAGTCCACTTAATGAAATCTTGCATCAGAAAAAGATTTGGGAACACTTATGTGTGAGCATAAAGTGTTGCACTTGAGTCAGCACTTAAGTTCCAAACATACACAGACTGGGAAAGCAGCCCTACACAGAAGGACTTCAGGGTTCCAGTGGATGACAAGCTGAACATGAGCCAGCAGGGTGCACTTACAGCCTGGAAGGCTAATTGTGTTCTGGGCTGCATCAGCAGAGGGGTGATCAGCAGGGCAGGGAGGGGATTGACTCCCTCTGCTCCACCCTCATGAGCCCCCATTGGAAGCACTGCGTCCAGGTCTGTAGCCCTCAGCACAAGAAAGAGGCAGAGATGCTGGAGTGGGTCTAGAAGAGGCAATGAAGATGCTTAGCTTAGAGAACTGGAGCAATTATCCTACAAACACAAGCTGAAAGAGCCAGACTTGTTCAGTGTGGGGAAGAAAAGGCTCTGGGATGGGACCCAGCCCATAGCAGGGGTTAATGGGCTTTAAGATCCCTTTCAACTCATTCTGTGACTTCACAGCCTGAGCCTCTGTTCACATAACTGCTCTACCAGAAAGGACACAGACACATGGAAGGCCACAACCTGCAACAAGAGGTCATGCACTAAACCCATGAATTCTGAACGCTGTGATGCACTGGGAAATTGTTCTAACAAACATTAAGATGGACAAGTAATTCAAACAACTTCCATGTTCGTTAGCACAGAGCTAAGGACAATTACTATGAGATAATGAAACACGTCCAGACTGAAAGATTCCTCTTCAGTGCCAAACTCGTTTTTGAACCTAATGGCTGAGTTTCACAGCTGCTCGCCCTCAGGGATCCAACGCAGACTAGAAGGAAGTCAAATTGGAAGTACAGCAACATTGATTTATTAGTCAGTGTGCCATAAAAAAACACCATGGTGATCCACATAGATGGACAGCGTCCTGCCACAGGAAGCACAAACTACAGCTTTAATATCTTTCAACCGGTTCAGCCTTTCCTATAAAGAAGCACACACACACATTACTCCTGTTTCAAAGGCTGCACCATTACTAAATCAGTCACCAACAAAGTCAAATCACGCTGCTCCATGTGAAGAAATACAGCTGTGCTTATAGCAAAGTTTCAGCCCATTAACTTCGGTGTCTAGACTAAACAGTTCTTTCACTCTTCCTAAAGGCACGTGCTAGAGAGTTTGCACATTTGGTCTCCAGTTTATTTGCAACACACGAGAGGAGATTGAAGCTTTTAGATGCTTCAGTTTGTTTTGTTTATTTTCATACAGTGACTAATTGCCTTCACAGTCAGTACCACTTTGTCCCTGACATTTATATGCCCTAAGAGGATGCACCCCATATGTCTGAAGCTTACCTATTTATTTAGGCATTATTCTCCAGACCGGATGGCTTTGGTTAAGTTCTTTCATGACCATTTATCAACTTAGTGGCTCCTAAAATGAAAACAGCATACATATCTCAAGGTGAAGAGTAACCTGAAAGCCTACTAACCACATCAGTACAGCTGAGTGTAGAGACTGCTTTCTAAAAAGCAGTATGAAATCAATAAGAAAAAGATTATACCGGAGTTTCTCCTTTGTCCTCATTTCCTTCAATGTAAGGGAGCGTTTTGCAACAGGAGTTAGTTAACATTACAGCACTCAGAGGCAGAAGTGTAATACTTCTTGACCTTCCCCTTCTTTAAACACACCATCAGCTGTCTTTGTTTCCTTGCCTGTCCCCATTCATTTGTGAAGGCAGCACAATAAACTGACATTTGAAACAAGTTTTTTTTGTCTCTCTATGCAACCGGCTGCTTTTATCTCTGCTTAACACAATTAACTGCTACGGTCAGTAACGCAGCTATATTATAGTTAATGTAAGCAATAAAACGTGACAGATGAGTATGAGGTCAGGATATACAGTGTGCTTAAGTCCTACAGTAAAGATGATATTGTTCAATGGAAAGGAAAGAAAAAGATCTCTCAGCTGAAGTAAATCACATCCAGAAGCACAAGACGTGGCTCACTCTGTCTCCCTACCATTAGAGGCACAAGCTGCTGCTGACAGAAGCGTGCCTAACAAGTCCCCAGCAATCAGCACTTTGATATCAGGCCTAATCAAGCTCAGCTCAAAGCTACTTTGTTTTTCCACAAATCAAACTGCTCAGCACTGTAGACGTTGCCTGCAACCGCTTACACAACCGTTGGTTATAATCTATGTCACCTATACAGCTTGTTGTGAAACAGAGGAAAGCTTTGAGCTCAACTTCTCTCTCTTCACCCTGACCTAATAGCTGCCACTATTAAGCAGCTGCAGGCTGATCTCATGGGACATCACAGTCCGGCCCTGGAGGAACCGAACAAAACTTAAGTGCAGAACTGCTGATATTTGCACACACTGCTCAGAAAGCCTCTCTATTTAGGAAGAGAAGTTCTATTAATCACAGCAAAGCAAACCTACCATCACTTTGTTCACACAGCGCTCAGAACACAGCTGTATTAAAACCCCACATTCTTCTGCCACGCTGCCCTTAAGTAAGAAGCATCCAAAGACTTGGAATGTTCCTGCTACTGCTGTAGTGTGTATTGTACAGCCATCAACAGGGCACAAAGACCCTGTGAGGTAGCACTTGCTGTCGCATTACAAGGCTGAATGCTGAAATGATGCTATAGAAGGGGCACAATTGATTAGGGAGTGTAATGGGGTGCTCCTGTAGGTGTATAACCCTCACCCAACAAGCTCATCTGCAGCCCTGGGAGCCCCTTCTGCTCTCAGCTGTTTTGCTTGCTTAGTGCAAGGACCAAAACCTGTTCTAAGCCACTAAGAAATAGGATTAAAAGAATCTAATCCCAAATGTTACTTACAAAATGGTCCCTTCAATGTCTCTGGAGAGCATGCAGACTCAGTAATAACCCGCAGAAAGCTACACCAGTAGCTGTCCAAAGCCCATATTTTATATCATGTGCTAGTACAATGAGAATTGTCACTACTCAGCAAGAGCTGACAAGTAACCACTAACTGAAGAAGAGTTACACACCTCACCGAGGCCAAGACCTGTTATATAGCGAATACACACTGTGAGCCCTGGTACAAGTGACAGACATTTATGTATGTTTTCTCTCTTGCTGTAAATGAAGCATAATCTTTATGCAACCAAACAAGCTTTCATTAACAAAAACACACAATCCCATAAACAAAGCCTAATGCACACTGAAAATCAGGTCCCAAAGCAGAACCAGAGTTATCTAAGCAGTTCCACATCTACATCGTACAGCATGGAAAGTTACAGGATCACTTGAAGCCTTAGGTTTGTATCAACCAGCAAATCCATATAAGCACAAGGTAATTCCCCAGCAGAATGGCACAGCCAGGATGACCCTCCCTGCCTTCAGCCTGTAAGCAGAAGCAAACAGATGTCAAGGACAAGCACAGATGCTACACTGCTTCTGCCTTCAGCAGCGTTAATGGCACATTGCACCAGCCCCCCTTGCTGTGCAGTTCAAGGAGATGAACAAAAAGAGTTCTAAGAAAAGCCAAAACAGATCATTTAACAACTGGAAACATGCTTAAACATAGGAAATGCTTACAGAACTTTATTTAGCCTATCAAGAAGGTAGTGATTAAGAGGAACTCGGAGCAGCCAGAAAAAGCCTGTATGAGAAACAAGAGTCTAAAAAACAAAGGTCTTGGATTAACACAAAGATGCCTGCAGTCCCCTCAAGGGGTTGGTTTGGTTTTCTCCAACACAGCTCTGACCCCATACAGCCCTGTATGAGAGCAGCTACCAGACCAGCCAACCAGTTCATTAAATACCCCAATGTCTTATGGAGGTGTTTGCTACTGCATTCAGCTTCTCCTTCACAACTCCCTCCAGCCCCATGTTCCACAAAGCATTTAATGGAACACTGCTCTGAAGGGACTCCAAATAAAGGCTTTAAGAAAAAGAAAGACTACGGATGCTACCACTACATCAAAACAATCCACAGCCCCTCTGCAAACAGATGATGCTAGGAGCAGATGTACCCAACCAGATGATCTCTTCTTTACCAGCCATCTTGACCTGTCTGCCTTGATTTATATAAACTGCTTTTGCTCACTACAACACAGATTATGTAAATCTCAAGAAACCCTTCACCAAACAAGAACTGCCACAGTGCAGCCACGCTCCCTGCAGAACACAGCTATATGATCTGATGGGAGAACCACCTCATGCCAAGGGAACACCAGGCACAGAAGAGGCACGCTGCAATACTAAGAGCAGGAGCAAAAGCATCATTGAATGGGTTAGGTTGGAAGGGACCTCAAGGATCATGAAGCTCCAACCTCCCACCACAGGCAGGGCCACCAACCTCCACATTGATACCAGCCCAGGCTGCCCAGGGCCCCATCCAACCTGGCCTTGAACACCTCCAGGGATGGACGGGGCATCCACAGCCTCTCTGGGCAGCTGGACACAGACCTGGTACTTCAGATGGGGCCTCACAAAGTCAGAGTAAAGAGGAAAATCCACCTCCCTGTCCAAAAGATGAAAGTTTTAGCATATCAAAAAGAAAGCTCTCAGCAGTTCACCAGGTAGGCCAAGCCCTTCATTCATCATCATTCTCCAGATCTAATTTACAAGTCTTATAGCTCAAGACTGGTTTTGATGCTGACGAATGATTTCTATCTCATTTTTCTTCCTCCCTTCTTTCTCAGAGCCATGTGGGATCTCAAAAACAACTTTTTAAAATTAGCTGTGAGGTCATTGGAACCATTTAAATCAAGCAGCAACGACAAGAGCTGCAGTGCCAGGCTTCTGCATCTTACAGCCCTCCATTTCACTCCAAAGGGAGCAGATTTACACCGCCTTAATTGTACCGAACTCCAGATTGCAGGCTTTTAATACAAGGCAGGTATTAATACGTGTATTTTTAACACTGCCCAACAGATGCTTCGCTCTGTGCTGAGAATTTCTAGTTGAGTCACCAAAGAAGAAGAAAAAACAGAGTAAGTTTGTATTACCCAGGTTAGATGTGGCTCAGCCTGGGCTGCTGGTTGGCGACCCTGCACATAGCAGGGGGTTGGAACTGGATGAGCATTGGGGTCCTTTTTAATGCAGGCTATCCTATGATTTGATGATTAATTACAGCGCTAAAACACCCCATAGGAAAGGTGACAATCGGGCTCCCACAGCGTTCAACGGCTCTTTACATATATGGAAAACGTAATTAGTGAAGTCACCTCGTTGCCCCCGTCTGTCATTTCTCCATTGCAATGTATTGGAACCGCATCAGCGCTGCCCATAAAGGCACCGAGCTCAGCCCCCAGCTCCTTCCCAGCCGCACTCCAAGCACAAGCTGCGTTTTTCCCTTTAACAGCCGCCTCTCAAACCCAAACCCACGCCAAGTTTTAGATCATCTTCTATATCATCTTATCGGCGTTTCAACGCGCTGCAACGAGAACCGGGGACCTCGGCTAAGAGGAGATCGATGAGTATCCATATGAAAAGCGGAACTTGTTAAAGGTCAGAGCCCAAAACACGCCGCACTTCTGGACTTTCAGCCGCTGCTAAAAATAGTGAAGCGACAGAAAACAGCGCACAAGGGAAATAAAACCTCTAATGAACAACAGCAGCTCGACCCGCTCCGATGGGAATTAAAGACCCGACGTGAGACGGCGTTATCACCCGTCTATTTCCATAAGGCAAGCAGCACTCCCGGCTCTTAATGAGGTTTAATTGGACGCCAACAGCTTCGCCTTAATGGATTTATTTCCATTGGAAGCCACTAAGCCCCTTCCCCCTCTTCTCCTCCCCCCCCCCCACAGGACGGCCCGGCGCAGCGCTCACCCCAGCACCACCAGCTCCCCGTACTTGACGGGCTCCTTGTTGGGGGCGCAGTGCTCCTCTTGGCTGGGGGAAAACATCGGGTCGGCCACCACAGCCCCCTCCGAGCTCAGCCCGCTATAAGGGCGCAGCTCCACAGCGGGCTCCGCGCTGCGCCCCGCACTGAGCCCGCACTGCCCGACCGCGGACACTACACTCAGAGGGGCGTACCAAGTTAGAGCGCCGGGGGGGGGGAGGAGTCAAGCGGCGCCCTCTCGCCCCGCTCTCGTTCACCGCCCCCCCTCCAGCGCCGCCCCTTCGCCTCGCCGCGTTCCCCCCTCTCCTCCGTGCGTGGTACGGCCCGGCTCTGTTATGTAAACATAGAGTAAAGGGGACGGGGCCGCTCTTAAAGGGGCCGCGCTGAATTAGAGGGGGTGGGACTATGGGGGGGAGGTGGGGTTATGTCTCCAAGGGAGGTTGTATGGGTGGATGGAGCTGATTTGGAGCCTGTTACAAAGTCATTGTGGTCTTCACCCCAAATCTGGTTAAAGAGCAGGAGTGGGCCCGTTGCTTTTCCCATGGCTGCAATCGCATTTAGCTATTAATTTTCACAGCGATGCTATTTATCTGCCATTCGTGGTGAAGAGGTGAAATGGAAAAAGCCAGCCAATCTCACAGGGCTGTAGAATGGAGATCTTCCCAGGGGCTGTGAGTAGGAGACAAGGTTTTTATTAAAGACAGAGTGCTGAATTATTACGGATTTATCTTCTTTATCGCCCTAACAAAATAGAAAAGAAAGCCGAGCTGTAAGTCACTGTCAAAGAAAACAAATACAGCCTGGAAAACAGTGAGAAAAACAAACCTCCTGGCTGCATCCTCTTTAAGTTCTCCCCCTTCTCCCCCGAATACAAGTCCTTCATGTTTGCTTTGCTTTCACATGGAATAAACTAACTTGTCTTCCAAGAGTTGCTCCGACACAGTTCTTAGCTCAGGCTTCCTGTAAGCCCCAAAGCCCTGGATCATTTGGGTTTACAGCATTTTCGGCTGCCCACGAGCTCAAAATATCTTGTGCTCTCGCCTTAAGAATGTCTCCACATGGCACCTTTTTGGGGGAGCATCCCCCAGATTTATCACAGCAGCTTCCTGGCCAAGGTGCAGCTTTCAGGAGGAATATCCAGCAAAGCCAGGAGGGTGTTAAAATCAGAAGAAGAATCCCGAACACGAAGAAATCGTGCATAGCCAGTTGTTTTTAATATGTAATAAAAAGAAATATTTTAAATACAGGAAGATTAATAAGGCTGTAATTCAGCAAAGTGCTTACAGATGTGCTGGGCTCGGAGTAAATACTTCAGTGCTTTCATGAATCGGGGCTTAGGGACTGAGCTTGAAATGTAGGAAAAGTACTGAAAGACGTAACTTGCTGTTGTTCCTCTGGCTTGTGTTGCACACAAAGCTGACGAGATACATCAGCTCTGGTGATATACAGGTGCACAGGTTTCCATTGCATCCCTGTGCAACACCGTGCTGTGTAATGGTTCTTGATTCACAGAAACACCTGAAATGTAGAAAGGGAAATGACATGAGGAAAAAAGTGGAAGAGTGAAAAGCGTGACATGATGTCAAATCTCACAGCAGCAGCTTAAGAATGAGTTACAGGTTTGGGATTAACACAGAACAGTCCTTGCTAAAGACCCTACCAGACTTTTATAAAGCAGAGTAGTGAAGCAGCAGAGTTGAAAAAGCAGCTATCAAATAACTGCATCCAAGCAGGGAAGAGAGAATAAAGCATAAACAGCGTCGAATACAAAACCACAATAAGAAAAGCTGAAAGGATGTTACAGAACTGTTTGCCAAAGGCAAAGGATTTTAAAGAGATTCGGATATGACAGCATTGAGCAAGTCAATATGGATTCATAGGGATGCATCTGATGAGCGTGATACACTGGGGAGAGGGCAGCAGCAGCTTTTGCAGATGGAAGACAAAGTTTGTAGCGTGTACACACCTTCTGAAGCAGCCAATGAACATGATCACATATAGGGACCTTGTTTGAATTTTGCCACATAAGGGCTCTCAAAGAACTAAAAGTAGTGTGAAAAAGGAACTAAGTCTGTCATGGCTTAGCGGCTGGATGCAAGAGAATTTGGAGGCTTGAAGCTCTCCTTTTTGTGATGAGGAGAGGTCACTGCTGGGACATCGTGGTGCTGCTGGGGACCTTGGCCGGGCAGCTTGCTGGTAATGGAAAAGTTTGCTGAGACACCAAAAATGTTAAGCTGACTGCAAAGAGTCAGCAGAAGACCTAGCAAGAAAATGTCCAAGTAAGATACATAGAGAAAATGACCTTAGCCATATCTACCTAATGACTGGCTCTAATTGAGCTATTATCATTCAGGAAAGACATCCTGAGTTTTTACAGTCACTATAGGTCCTTGTCTTGCTGTGTTAGCCCAGAGATCAACAGAAGTCTAAAAGGCAAATAAAACATGCAGAGGAGCTCTTGAACTTAAAACATGTCTCTTCTTCCAATGTCGTGTGTATTTCTAGGAAAACCTGTTCTTTCTCTGGTCAGATGGTCATCATCCTTCTCCGTGGGGTAAAGCCAAGGGCATTGCTCTGCTCTGTGCCTCAGCAGCTCTCCCATCTCTCCTTCAATGAGCACAGACACCCACAGCTCCATCAGGTGCTCAGAGCCCTATTCAGGCTGTCCTTGGGTGTCTGTGGGGATGGAGCACCACCACCTCTCCCAGCAATGATGCTCCACACTCAAGGAGGCCAGAGGAGCATCCGTGTCCACACCTACAGAATGACATTAAACCAGCCTGTAAATCACAGACCTCACCTAACGGACACAAAGAGGATCCCAAATCAGTGCAGGACATAAAGCTGGGATGCAATGAGACCTCAGCTGTCTCATAGCAGCAAACCTCAGACCCAAACCTTGCTCAGTTTGCACCCGCTTGAGGATTTCACCCACCAGCAATGCGAGAACACCCACAGAACCACTTAAAACTAAATACCATTTTCACATATTTCTGCTACAGAGAATGAAATGTGATTTGGAAATGATTGCATATTAAAAAGGAGCGATCCGCCAGCTGCTGTTCCCACTGCAGATATCCAGCTGCACATATCCAGCATTGTAAGAACTCACAATTAATGTTTTCTCATCTTGTTAGGGTAAAGAGGGCTGGGTCGTATGTTCAGAGCAGCATTTGGTCTGCAAAGTATATATATCTGTAAGGTCTTAGAACTACCTGCTAGCATCTGATATTGGTTTCATTACTGTAATTCAGTAATGCCTAATGATGGCTAACCTCAGTAAAAGGCTGGAAATTCCAAAACCTTGACATCCCAGCATGAGAAAAACAAACAAAACTCCACCGAAACCGAACAACAGGTGGGCACAGATGTCAGGAAGATGCAGCAAAAGGAACAATGTCCTGCAATATCCTGTTGGGTCAATGTGTGAGTGCAACCCCCAGCGCTGCCTTCCTCCCAGCCGTGGGAGCTTGTGTGGTTATGGATGCTCTCCTCTCCCACGTCTGCACACTGTGGGCAATTATGAAGTCGTTAGCTCTGTAAGCTGAAAGGATCGTTGTTGTCAGGATGGGCTGAGACGCCAGTTGAGTTGTCGTTATTATGGGCACTTTAGCAGATGGATGGCCACAACTGTATTTGCAGCAATAAGGTAATGACTGAGAACTGCAATTCTGGTAGCCCCCTGATTGCTGCTGGCTTTCACTGGCATCATTAGGAGATGAAGATGCTTCGTACCTCAGCAGACAATGCCTTCCCTTAACAAAGCGGTGGAGTTATTGCAGGAAAGGGTGAGAATTCCTCACCTTTAGGTCCAGGAAAAGGCATGGGCTGTATGCAGAGTGGCAGAGATTTGCCAGTTATGGAGCCTTCTATAGGAGCACACTGATGTCTTCGTGAGGAAGAACAGGATGTGACAGCCCTGCTGGAGTTACTCAGTGGTGTGTTTGCGTGATGCTGGGAACAGATGGGAGCAAAGCCACAGGGAACCACCTTGCTCTGGAGCTGGCCCAATGTGTGAACCAGCAGCGAGCTGGACCCAGGGCTGCCCCATCTGCAACAGCCAAACCTCACCGAGCTGCTGCCTGATTCCCCTGTGCATCTTCACTTTTGCCCATCAATAACTTCAGGATGCAAATGGGGCATATGGAGGCTGGAGCCAGCAAAACAAAGGCAGGGGCCATGAGCAATTTACAGCATCAGAAACAGCAAGAGGTTCTCATTATGCAGAGGTCTCTGGCTGAGCCCGGTGCTACATTTAAATATTTCAGTGCGTGCTCGCTTTGCATCCTCCCTGCAATGCCTGTGTGTGTATGTGCGTGCAGGAAGGAGCTCCTCCGGGTTGCAGCAGTGTTTTGGGTGAGATAAGGAACAAACAGAACAAGAACAGATGCCCCCACTTAGCACCGTATGAAAACTTTAAAGCAGACCTGAGCATCTTGGGAGCTCACGGCTTCTTTCCTCCCTGTGCTTGCTTACTGATGCTTAGAGCCCTGCGTAGTAAAGATAAATGCTTCTGCATCCCCAAAGCCATGTGGGATCAATGCTGGCACTGATAGATGCTGGACACAGGTGTTGTCCCACAGGGGTCCATCTTGGGACCAGTGCTCTTAGGCATCTTTATCAATTACATGGACAGTGGGGTTGAGTGCACCCTCAGCAAGCTTGCAGACAGCACCAAGCTGAGAGGTGCAGTTGGTACAACAGAAGGAAGGGATGCCATCCAGAGGGACCTGGACAGGCTCTAAAAATGGGCCCACAGAGTCTTAATAAGGTTCAACAAGGCCAAGTGTGAGGTGTTACACTTGGGTCAGGGCAATCCCAGCCATGAGTACAGACTGGAACAAGACACCCAACCCCTGGAGATGCCCAGGGCCAGGCTGGGTAGGACCCTGGGCAGCTTAATCTGGTGGGGGGAGACCAGCTCATGGCACAGGGTGGCACTGGGGGGTGCTCTGAGATCCTTTCCAACCCAAGCCATTCTGTGATTCTATGTTTCTGATGCACCCACAGTGTGCTCTGGGTGTCACCTCCACCATCGCCTCCCCTGCACCCACAGGACACGGCTGGCACAGGCAGGGCGGAGGGGACAACGTTGGGCATTTTTTCCCTCCTACTCCTCCTCTTTGAGAGCACGCAGCAGTGAGAGGGGACATTGTCAGCCTGCTCGTAGGCAGCACAAAGCGGTGGCTGTGCTGGCCTCCTTATAAAAATTCAAGGCTGTCCTCCCTTTTCCTGGAGGTTGCTGTGCTTTTGCACACACGTGCCTTTGTTGTGCCCACACCCTCTCCCAAAACCCCCACAGCCAGCTCAGTCCTGCTACCCACCCAGCAAACAGCCAATTTTAATGGATCAAAACAAGGATAATTTGGGAGACAAGTTTCAAAATGCATTTCTGAAACAAACATACAAAAAAAAAAAAAAAGCAACCATAAAAACATCAGTTTTATTTGCAGCAATTCTGCCCGTTCAGAACATCAGCTAGAAGTGCTGGCAGCCCAGTTTTTCCCCAACTCAGCACCTTGAAGCCTCTCTTTGCTGTAAGCGCTGGCAAAGTGCATGATTCTGGGTTTCCCTGTGATCTACTTCACAGGTGAGATCTGGAGATCTCTTCTTTAACATGTTCTCCGTGGCCATTGAGGTCCCTAGGTTGGAAGCTGTGATTTTTCCCAAGTGCAGGATGGGTGCCCATTGGTATGGTTGATATGGGCTTTATCCATTAGCCACAAGCAGGATTAAGGCCCAAGAGCTCCCTCCTGCCAAAAACTGGGAGAATAATCCTGTCATAACCTATTAATATGGAGCTGCGCTGGCACTTGGCAGCAAACCACCAAACCCACAAAGTTGTGTTTAATTTGCTGTTAGAGGACAGGCTGAGTCTTCTTCGCTCAATTATCCTGAGCTGATCTTTCAGCAACCGCCCTGGAGAAAAGCCACAGTGCAGTTCCATATCCATATCCATATCCATATCCATATCCATATCCATATCCATATCCATATCCATATCCATATCCATATCCATATCCATATCCATATCCACATCCATATCCATATCCACATCCATATCCATATCCACATCCATATCCATATCCATATCCCTCCACTCCCATATCTCCATCCTGGGTTCACCCAAATGCCTCAGGACCCCGGTTCCCAGCTTGCAGTAGCCCAATGTGCATAGCAGTGTGGCAAGGGAAAACAGGAATAACCCTAAGAAAACAGGCTGTTTGAGTTGGAAAGGACCCTTAAAGGCCATCTGGTTCAACCTCCCTGCAACGAGCAGGGACACCCTCAGCTCCATCAGTGCTCAGAGCCCCATCCAGCCTGACCTTGGGTGACTGCAGGGATGGGGCACCACCACCTCTCTGGGCAACCTGTGCCAGTGCCTCACCATTCTTATTGCAGAAGACTTTATCCTTATATCCAGACTAAATCTCCCCTCTTTTCATTTGAAACCATTCCCCCTTGGTCGATCCCAGCAGACTCTGCTAGAGAATCTTTCCCCTTCTTTCTTACATCCTCCCTTTCTTTAGGTACTAAAAGGCCGGCGCTGGGCTTTGCTTGTTGCTTTCCTGCTTTCCCCTCATCCAGGATGTCATTTTTCTCTTTTCTATTTTTACCCAAATCCTTGACATCTTCAAGGCAGCAGCCTGGAGGAAATGGATTATCCCAGCAGTGGCATTGCACCTCTCCGGCCCCAAGAAAACTTCTCCTTCCCAGGACTCACCACATTCCTGACCTGGCTGCAGCCCTGCAAAATAGGAAACACGGTGCCCATTAGCTTTGTTCAGTAAAACTTCGTGATTAGTCACCATATCCTTCCCGTACATGGGAAACAGCAAGAAAGGAACATCTCCTGCTGGATTTGCACGTTTCAGAGCTCACAGCCTGGGAGACCCCATATCCTTCCATCTCATTCTGGGGGGATCTCTGTTTGCTCAACGCCAGGAAGCTGCTTCCCTGCATCCAACACGTGGTGACATTGCAAGCAGGACACGAAGATGCACCGAGGCATTTTGCAAACTGCAATGGGACTGTTGTTGGTGTTTGTCTCGTCCCACACTTGCTATGCAGAACATAATTCTGATGCTTCCATCATTTTATTCTGCAGCTACAGAGCCCGGTGCTGGCTTTTTCATGTGATTTTTGTTTTGCCAATCTTGATGAAAAATCAGCTGTTGGGTCCCCTTTGTCTGAAACACTCAGAGATGTGCAGAGCAACCATTGCCTGAGGAGCATTTAAAGGCAGCACTGGGAGAAACTCCAGAGCAGCTCCACAGAGAGCTCCCACGTTCCTGAGATTCCTCTTCCAACGCTCCACAGACAGGCTAGCAGTTTTATTTGCAAGAAAACTGGGAAAGCTTCCAAATCCGAGCCTGTAAAGCTAAGAAGAAGGGAAAAAAGGAAGAAAAAAAACAGGAAAATCACATTTTTCCCCCCACCGTGGTGCAAGAGGGGCTCACAAGCAGCAAATCCTCTGCAGATGTGCCCTGGTGCTGCAAGCACTCCCCACTGATGTGCTGCTTCCCAGCAAGGGTGCGTGGTCCAGGAATCCAATCTGTAAGAATAGCACTGGTTTATGTCTCTTCATCAGCAGGAAAGTCCAAGGTGGGAACACGCAGCACATACTGGAGGCCCTGATGGTGCATGGCTGAGCTCTCCCATCCGTTGTTTTCACTTCTGGCTGTATCCATCCCTGTACAGCTGCTATATTTCTTGGGGTGAATGTGCATCGATGTGTCAGACCCTTGCAGTCACCTTCATTTCCCCTGAAAACAGAGAAAATAGAAAATGGGAAGCCAATTGCATCCTGGCTTGTATCAGAAATAATGCAGCTGCCCAGGGCAATGGTGGGGTCATTGCCCCTGGGGGTGTTCCAGAACTGCAGAGATGTGGCACTGAGGGATGTGGGCAATAGGCATGATGGTGATGGGTTGGTGGTTGGACTCAGGGATCTTTTCCAATCTGAATGATTCTGTAATTCCAGTGTGGACTCAGGACTTTGTAACACACATGGGTTTTGTTCCTTCATGTCTTACAGAATCAGAGATGTTTAGATTGGAAAAGACCATTAGGATTATCAAGTCCAGCCACCAACCTACCACAAGTTCACCTCTAAAACATACCCCTAAGTGCCACATTCACAGGGCTCCTAAATGTCTTCAGGGATAGAGACCACCATAGAACCATTAATACTGGCAGTGACCACTAAGATCCTCTATGTGGGCAGCCTGTCTCATTGCTTAACCACCCTTTCCATGAATAATTTTTTCCTAATACCCAAATTTATTACCCCATCAGATCTCAGGAAGGCCACTGACACCAAGAGGGCTCAGCTGCCCTCCTCCCAAAGTGCCTCGCTTGGCCAATTTGTGACATTAACAGGAGAGAAATAAAAACCTGGCCTCATGGACATGATGTGAATTTAGCCTAATTTGAGACATCCCAAACACTCCTTTGGTTTCCTGGTGTGATCCTTGCAGTAATCACCTTTCAGATACGATCTGCTCCAGCTTGCTGCAGCCTCTCCTGAAGGATGGAAATTGCTCGAGCAAAGCAAGGTGGATGGATTGCAAACTCTGCAGCCCAAACTCTGCTGGGTTACTTGGCCTCACCACGTAAAAGCACAAACATTGATGCTGGCTCTGATCAGCCAGCACACTGCGTGCCTCCACCGCCAGAGCAAAACCTGTGCCACTGTGCTCACACATTGCAGACAAACCCTGCTGAAGATGTTATCGGGAAAGGGAATTATTTGCTACTGGAGAATGTACTTGTGCCTCGCAGCTATTTGGCTGCACAAGTATGTGGAGCATTGCCGATAGCTCACTGAGGGAAGTCTGGAAAATGGATTCTGCAATGAGATAATTCTGCTTGTAGACTCTTATTTTATGTATTTCAGTTTCCTTCCTCCCTCTCTACCACTCCCCCTCCCACCTTTTTCCATTTACATCTAAATGGGATCTTTGTTTTCTCTGAGTCAATATTTAGTCACTTGTTCCCCATTCAAGCCTCCAGAGCTCAGTTTCCAAGAGCTGAGCCCTTCCCTGGGGACAGCAAGGACCAAGCTGGAAGATGAGAGGAAGATGCCAGAGCTGCGCCCTGCAGCTCCTTTGGGTGCTCGCAGTCCACTCTTGTCATGAGTTTTGCACATGGATTTGTAACCAGTTGAGCCAAACCCCCTTATTCCAAGCACCCAGAAATAAAATCCACCTCCCATACGTTGCTATCAATGCTATTTGATATTACGGAGATACAAGATTGCACCCACCTTCAACGTTGATTGCAGCAGCAGATGGAAGTTCCCGTAACTTTAGGTATAAAGACACTCCCTTAAGGCCCTTCACAAACAAGGATGCATTTCCAGCTAATCACTACAGTTCCTCCCTCTGCAGATCCGTGCATTAGCTCCAGGAATGAGGAAACCTGTCCATTAATGAATTGATTTCCACTGAGGCATCAGCCACTTGTTGCCCCCTGTTGTCACAACAGCTGATGGGGCTTGGCTGATGCTCAAGACTCCAGCACTTCTGGTCATTGCTTTTTCTTGCTTTTTGCAGTAAAGCCACAATATATAGGCAATGTTTGCTTCTGGGCTTGTCTATACGCAAAGGAATTATTGGCTTATTGGTAGGCTGAGCTACACCCGCTGGAGCACAAAGCACTACTTGTCGTTATTTTGATGAAAGCCTCTCTTAAGGCACATACTCTAACTAGATTTAATTTATGTTTGTAAATAAGCAGATACAGCAAGAAAAAAAAGGATCGTTTTTAGTCTTATGCCAAGCAGCCACACAGAGTTGTGCTGAGACAAACACAGGTTGGATTATTATCTGTGAACACAGGAGGTTTTCCAGCTGTAGACCTGATCGTAATTCTTCAGTTCCACCACATGGAGAAGCCCATAACATCAAATGGACTTCATCCAACCTCATGCACACAACCACATGGACTCTGGGAGGTTGCAGGCACCATCTCAGAGCACCCCAAGAGATGTCTAGGGCATGGATGACCCCATGTTATCAGCCCACCCTACCAGTAGGATGGAGGTAAGTTTTGCTGTGACTAGAAAAGAGCAGGAAGGGTTGGGACAGCTGCAGTTGGGATGGTGGTCAAAGAGCTGTGGAGGATCCATGAGATGTCTATGTAGGGACGTCCAGTGGGTGACTGTTGGAGTCTTTGCTATGAAAAGAGGAAAGAGCATCAGCAACTTTCAGAGTGAAAGATGGGGAAAAACAGATCTTATGCCTTCTTCCCCTAGGGAGGTTTGTAGCAGATGAGAGGGAGATACACCCACCTCCTTCAGCTGAGCTCTCCCAAGGACACACGTGACTACTCACACATCTTTATAGGCACACATATCTAATTTTGACCGAAAGTAACTTGAATCATATGACCTACAAACACTAGGCTGGCACTTGGACCCAAGCTCCTTCTGCCTCCTAAGCCACTGACTGCAGCAGGACAGTTTTGCATCTGGTTTCAGTGTAATTCTTCTGCCTGCTGCCTTAAAAACGCACAGAGATTGAATTATATAACAATACTGTTTAAGCACTAGCAAAATGCACAATTTGATTAAACTCAGCAATGCACCAACTCAGAGATCTGAAAAGACAGCCATGTGCATCCTAACAAAGTTAAAGCCCAAAGCTTTTCATTTCATCCTAATGGATAACAAAGGTCATTCTCCATTTGATAAATGACAACAGCATTGCTGCATTTGTCTTCTGGCTGGCAGTGCTGGATTCCTCTGAAGTTCGTGTTAATGAGATTCCTCCTACCACAGAAACAAGATCCTCTGGTGAGGCACTGGATTTATTGCCAAAAAGACACCTATTCTGCATGCACACAACAGGATAAATGCAACTTCCCATCTTGCTGGAGAGGTGCCCACAGCAAAAGCATCCTGATGGAATGACGTTGTCCGTGACATAAGTCCCAAGTGTGGGAACTAACTCTGTGATGAGACACATTCCTTTTCCCTGTGACTCAGCTGAGCAATATTTTTTCACAACGAAAACATATCAGCAAAGAATTAAAGCGTACATCCAATATTTGCCCCATGGGGATAGTGCTTAAAATAGAGCTATCAGCCGGAATCCAAGAGGGGTGATATTTTTCTTGCTAAACCACCTGGCAACACCCGGAATCCATGAAGTTCTCAAGGTGGACAGTAAATTAGTAGAGCTGCATCCATGAGCTTAATGCTTCTTCTGTATCCAGTGCAGTGAGAGATGAATGAATGACAGCTGTAGGAGATATGAGACATCTCTTCCAAGGGTGAGATAAGAGCCACAGGGGAAGAGAGACCAGAGCACAGTAGAGGGAGTGAGCTTCTGCCTAACAGGAGAAAGATATAGGAGAAAGACAAGGAAAAAGACAAAGGAAGAATTCCTTCATGGAGGGGGTGGCCAAGCACCAGAACTGGCTGCCAAGGGAAGTGGTGGACCCCCCATTCCTGGAGGTATTTAAGAGACATGTTGACCTGGCACTAAGGCATATTGTTTAGTGATGGGTCAGGTTGATGGCTGGATTTGGTCATCTTGAAAGTCTTTTCCAATTCAAATGATTCCATGATAGTATGATTCACAGAGCTATTCTGTAGGTAGGGGAAGAACAGAGCCAGGGGGGAACCCATTGCACAGGCACCCAAAAGGCTGCTTATATTTTGATGTCTCAGCAGCACCAGCCCTACTCTGCCCAACCAGGACAAACAGTGGGCAGTAGAATATGCTGAGGAGCCACCAAAGCATGGCACCTCTGGGTACAATCCCTTGTGGATCAGGACCTACAGCATGAGGGGCACACCAAATTCAGTCAAGAACAGGAATGGTTTAAAACAGTGCATCTATCACCTCACCCTGCATCTGTGTTTCTAGCCTCTCCATCACCACTACCATCTTTCTGAGCTCTTTGCACAGACAGGACAACAGCATAGACCTCACACTGCCATCACGCAAAACCCCATGACTTCAAAGCCCAAAGCAATCCACAAGACAGCTAACACCAGGCTGAACATTGCCTCAGGGAACCAAACCATTCCTCAGCCCCATATCAAAGGGCACAGAGCTGACACATGATGGATTCCCAACCCATCCCATGCCAGGCACACACAATGGTACCTTTCATTCCAGCCTCCAAAAGTTACCTCTGTAGGCAGACACATGGCTCTTCTGCCCATGTGACTTAGCAGCCAGCCAGACAGGAGCACTAAAACCCAAATCATGTTTACTCCTTTAAGGCTGAGTCACAGGGATCTTGCTTGGACGTGGGCTCCTTACCCATCACATCCAGATGGATGCACTGCTTGAGGATCTTCTTCACCCTCCCAGTTTCACCTACAAGGAAGCTTCATCTCCATCCTGGGCTCTGCTAACGAAGCACACAGCTGAGCTTGGATACAGAGCTGTACCAGTGCCTGCAACTCGTTAAAGGTTATCACGGCTGAATTACTCATCCCGGGGGGCAGGCGGGGGGGAAAGCAGCTGACTCACATTGTGAGACCGGAGCCCTGATTTTCCCCCTGGCACAGGGTTGCTATGTGAGCACAGGCTGTGCTTTTCCTCCAAAACTGTTGTGTTTTGTTTCAGGACTAGTCTCACCCAGTGAAGTTCTGCTCCTGGGTAAAGGGTTGGTGGAACTACCAGGACAACAGCAAATTAAAACAAAGCTAAGAGTCCAGCTTTCCCCTTCTGACATGCTCTGCGTGGCTTTGATCTGCAAGCAGAGCTGCTAAAGACAGCACGATATCTGCACAGTGGGTAAGGAAGCTTGGACCTAGCCCTGAATTCTAAAGGTTTGGTTTGAGTTTTTGCAAGTTTTTGCACATCCCTTGCTCTTCACAGCAGAGATGCTCTTGCAGAGCCAGCAAGGATGGGAAAAGAGAGGACCTGCCCAAATGCCAAACCCCTTGAAGCCTAAACTGCTTGGAGAGGGCTCCCCTGGTTCCTCCCCATGAGGGTACGCAGCACTTCCAGCAGCCCCTTTTGCTCTGTGTATCCTGAGGGTGCCTGCTGCAAACCTCTTCCAAATATCCCCCTACACAGCACACATTCCATCCTGACCTCTGCTCACATCTTGCTCTGTGCTAAGGGAAACACCAGCTGACACACATGTACTTCAGCTTAAAAAGCCATTAAGGCTCTTAACACAACCATAAACCCATCAGACCCCTCCATGTATTGGAAGTGGGCTCAGCACCCAAATCTTAGGACCCAAATGGTGTTTGGGCAGCGCAAGAGAGCAGGCTCATAGGAACTGGATCTCTCCAGCAAAGCACTCCTGTTTTCTTCCAACTGCCTGCCTTACTTTTGTGACGTGTTGCTCATCAAAAATACCCCTTGCTGACAAGAGGGGAGTTATTTGGGGCACCCTTGTTTATCTTGGTTCAGAGAGAGTGCCATCAGCTGCTGCACTCCTCCTGAAGATCAACCTCTGCATCACCACTCTTTCGAAGAAGAAACTGTTCCTGATGCCCTTGCCATTGGTACACAAGGAGGGGGACTGTGCCCTGAAAGCACCAAGTCCCCCCGATTCCTGCAAACAACCAAAAACACTGAGCACTTCAAGAAGGATGGTGCCAAAAATACTCCATCTGGAGCCCTACCAAGTGACCCCCACTGTGCAGTGATTCCTCCTTGCTTTTATTTACTACAGGACATTTTAAGACCCAAAAACATTCCTGGGGAAACTGTAACACCCTGTTTGCAGCCACAGCCAGCCCTCATCAATGAATCAGGCCTTTCTTCTCACCCTTTGCAGCATTGCTTCTTTTTTTTTTTCTCTTTTTTAACAGGTTAAAGTAATCACATAGTAAAAGTCTGGAATCTGACCACAGGGAGCACAGAAATATTTGAGCAAGCTGTTTCAAATCAGGGTTCTGACTTGCTTAAGCAATTGCCTCCTTGGTGGAGGCTGTGGCTGCTGCTTGCAGGTTGGACCCCCAGTCCTCCAAATTATTGAATCCTCCTTTTTTTCTCCTTATCTTGCACCAACCTGAGGTATTGCACCCAACCATCACTACTGTGTGTCTATGGAAGGAGCTGCACCACCCTGAGGTGACACTAAATCCTTCCCAACAGCCTCCGTTGCCTCCCATTGTGCCCCTGCTTCCATGCAGCCGGAGGGGCCAAGCTAAGCCCTGCGCCCATCGAGGACCTGAGCTCTCTGCTTTCCAAGGTAAATAATGACTTTAATTAGGAACTATGCATAATTAACTATGCCGAGCTGATGACTCAGCTGGCTGTTAGAAGACCCCACAGCCCACTGTTATTTGCTCTTTATTTACTTACTTTTCTCAGCTCAACCCCCTGCTCCATTGGTGTTGGTATAGCAGGGTGACACTGAGTCCTTGGGTCCCCGAGCCATGACGGAAAGACGAGGGCAAAGCACCTCGCACAGAGGACGGCCAGCTCCTGGAAATGAGATTATTGCTGTCCTCATTTGAATTTTAAAAAGCAAACAGGCTCTGTTGGTTCAGACATTACATTTAGGCTGGGGGTTGTAAATAATGCAAGCGTTGCTCTTTTTATCAGCTTGCTCGGCAAATCAATTGGAGGACTCAAAAAAAGGATTGTCATCATAAACGAACGAATTCATTAACGCCCCTTGTTTGCCTTCATGTTTTAATCGAATGCAAAGCAAATATAACAGGCAGTGCGCACCGAGACAGGCGGGACACATAATTCCTATGGGTTTAAATCCTGGGGGAGGAAAAGGGAGCAGGACCTTGTTGCTTGGGGAGCTGCATCTCCTCTCCCATGTGTATTACAAGGGAAAAGAATTCATCTCCTCATGTATTCAAGGCCAGGCTGGAGGCGGCACAGGGCAGCCTGGGCTGGTGGTTGGCGACCCTGCATATAACAGGGGTGTTGAAACTGGATGATCATTGTGGTCCTTTTCAACCCAGGCCATTCTATGACTTTATGATTCTACGATACCTTATTCAATGCCCCAGTTCCTGCAGGGAGGGTCAGCATCTGGCTGCTCCCTTTATCTGTCTGGAGGGAGAGGTGTCATTGAAAGCACACACACAAAGCACTGAATGCAAGAACTGCATTTCTTTAAGCACTTGTGTGCCCTCCAACAGTCTTTTCTTTCTATGAATCACTCCAGCCTCACCAGGACGGCTGTGCTGGTGCTGACATGAACTCAGTAATCTGCTATTTGGCAGCCAAATGGGAGGTTCCTTCATAGCACTTTGTATGTGCAGAAGAGGAAAGATGCAGAGCATCACCTCCCTTTCTGTCATAGAATCATAGAATTACAAAGGTTGGAAAAGACCTTCAAGATCATCCAGTCCAACCATCTACCTACTGCCAATATTCCTCCACTAAGCCACATCCCTCAGTACATCTGCACATTTTTTTAACACCTCCAGTCACAGTGACTCAGCCACCTCCCCAGGCAGCCCATTCCAGTCCTCTACCACTATTTCAGATAAGACATTTTTCCAAATATCCATGGTTTTGAGTGATTTCATGAGCAATAATCCATGGGGCATCCAGCTGGGACACACCAAAAGCTCTGCATCCCCCCCTCACACAGACCCTGATGCCTCCAGGTCCAACATGAGCTGTGCTTATTGCAAGAGTGCTTCTCACTGAGAGTTCTGACATAAGCCCCAAAACAGCAGCCATAGAATCATGGAATCATAGAATAGTTTGGGTTGGAAGGGACCTTAGAGCCCATCCAGTTCCAGCTCCCTGCCAAGGTCTGGCTGGGACACCCAGGGCCCCATCCATGGCACTGGCACCTCCAGGGAGGGGGCACCCATCATTGCTCTTCTTCAGTAGATCTCCTTAGTGTTCACCTCACCATGTCTCTGATACAGCATCGTAATTATTATCTAGGGTACTATGGTTAGGCTGCGGTTGGACTTGATGATCTTCAAGGTCTTTTCCAACCTGGGTAATTCTATGATTCTATGATTATACAATTTCACAGTAAGTTATCCAGGTGTCTGCAGCCATGGCTGGATGGAGGGCATTGATGGACTTAAAATGTTAAAAGTGGTGTTTTCACCCCACTTTCTCAGCATCAGAAGTGGCCCTTGGGCTCCTTCACTAAGTCCCCCTGGTACAGCTGTTCCGTGGGACTAATCCAGCCCCAAATAATGCCTGCCTCAAACCAAGCCAAAACTGAGCTCATTTGCACGTATTTATCACAAGGGGGAAAAAAAAAAACAAACTAGCCGCTCAGTGATCCAGAACATTCATCTCTAAATATTTACAAAGCATTATTTATCCGAACGAAAGAGACATTTTTCCACTCAACAAACCAGGCATATGGTGGCAGCGGGCAATAGGAGATGAATTGTGCAGCGTAATTCTAAACACTTTTAATGCCAGCAATAATTATTTTTAATCAGACAGCAAGTTCCCTGGGTGATAACCGAGCATCTCGCATTCGATGCAAGCAATTGCATCGGCCACACATTGTTTGATGCTATTTGTTCCAATGTGCTTGTTGTGCCTTTTGATATTACAGTGCAACTTTGCCCCCCACCCCTCCATTTCCCTTGGGAAACAAAAGAAATTGAAAAGGAACAAAATAAACCAAGCCCTCCGTCATTTATTTCAAGCATGCCTTTTAATTACAGCTCTGTGTTGAGATAGTGTACAAAATATTCCGGGCTGGATGCCTGTTTTGCAGACTCCCCGGCTGCTGCTGCTTGGAGCTGCTGGGCAGAACAGAGTGAATCATTCCCAAATCTCCCACTTCAGCCCATACTGGGGGAAAAAAGAGGACAACATGTACCGACTGCAAGTGTTTAACAAAGGAAGGCATGGGAAGGGGGATTTTGCCAGGCTTGGGGGTTTGCTGGATGCAACCTGCTGCTCTTTCCTGGGATTTGCAGTGCAGGTTGTGCTGCAGTCCAAGAGCTTAATGAAATGTTGACTGGGATGTAACCAGCATGAAGACCTCACTGCCTAAACCTGCACCGACACCCTGCATGGGATGGTCCTGGAACCTAAGCTGAAGATCAAAATTGCAAAGAGATGAGGAGCAGCAGCATGGGGAGCTCACAGGGCAATTCTAATGCCCAAAAGGAAATAGGTTTGGAGTCCAAAAGGAAAAAGATTTGGAGTCCAAAAGGAAAAATGTTTTGGGGTCCAAAAAGGATTGGGGCCCAAAAGGAAAATGTTTGGGATGTAAATATCCTCCCAGGGCTCTGCATTGTGTGGTGCATTGTGCACCAGAGCTTGTGGCAGCTCCAGGTGTTGGGGATGGTATTAGAGGTACTGGGGGTGGGCTGGGGTTGGGCTTGGAGAGACCTTTTCCAACCTGAATGATTCTATGACCTCAAACAGCGCTCAGCCTCCAGAACCACGTGGTGGATTTTACAGCACTAAACGCTGCAATTATGTCCAAATGTACCAGCACTGGGCACGGGGATTGAACAGTGGTTCCTCATGGCTACTATCAAAGCAGTGGTACACAGAGCACAGCACTACCAGCAGTTCATTATCCCTCCCCTACCCTAATAGGACAAGCGGCTGAAGTGAAAGGCTCATTCTGGGGAAGGCTCTTAGGATCTGTTCATCAGATTTGCCCTTTTCTAATGAGAGCCATCTCATTTACATGCTCATTTAGCGCTGCATGCAGCCACGCGTCTCACAGCACCTTCCAGGTACATTATTCCTGTATCTGAAATCCAACCCATTTACAAAAAAACGCTTCCCTTAAACCGTAATTAGGTCACAGTGACCCCACATAATCTTTATCAAAACCCTTTGTGACTGAACAGCACAACCTCAGAAATGCTTTATCCCAGCACCCCCATCACGAGGGTTGGGCGTGTTCCAATCCAATGCATTAACAGATCTGCAAGCTTTGTCTGATTAGCAAAACTGAAAAGCCTGGGGGGGAAAAGAATGGAAAATCATTTCTTGTTCTGTTCCTGCTGCAGAACAAGCTCTCTTTTCACCTGGGAAAGCCTTCCCTTGCATGACCCTTTCCAAAATCCTACATTTAGGCCTTTGGGATAGAGTCAGAGAATCATAGAAACATTCAGATTGGAGAAGACCTCAAAGATCCCCAACCACAGCTCACCCCCCACCGTGCCCACTGCCCACATCCCTCAGTGCCACATCTCCATGGTTCTGTAACACCTCCAAGGACAGTGATCCCCCCATTCCATGCACAGATGTGCCACTGCATCGCCACCCTTTCAAAGAATAAGTTTCCCCTAATACCCAACCAGAGCCTCCCCTGGGTAGGTCCTGGGGATAGGTCTTACACTAAGACCTATCCCAAAACACAGCAAGAGGGCTCTGTGAACCATCAGTCTGGAGTCCCTCAGCCTACAGGAGATATCCAGTCTGACTAGGAGGGAAAAAGTCATTACTTCTCATTTCTGAGCTACCCTATGGCCCAGCCCCAGGACCAGGAGCTCAGCTCCTCCTGGCTCTGTCCCTGCCCCGGAGCTGTAGGTTTTTCTGCTGGCATCACCCTTCGTTTTCACTCTATTTGCTCCCCACCCTGATGTTTACATTCCTGCTGTATTTATAGACAGGCATCACGTCCTCTCCCAACCTCCTTGGCCAAACACAGACAGTGTTTTTTGCTTTCTCTCCTAAAATAGCCCCTTTTCCCCCTGCTGCCCCAGCAGTGCAGTGCTGCACCTGCTGAGATGTCAGCCCCTCTCTGGGGATCACAGAGCAGACCTCGGGAACACACTCCCAAAGGGGTTCCTGAGCAGGGAGCACCTCCAGCACTACCATTTCCCTATGGGACGCTCAGGTCAGGGCTCTAATTCCCCTCTAGCTCATTAAATCACCCAGCAACCCACACTTTACATCTCCAATTACTCCCTCCTTCCCCTTTCATCCCAGCCTTGTGAGCTCAAGAGGAAAAAAAAAACAAAAAAGACATCCTAATGATTAGCTCTTCTCCCCCCCCACCTTTTCAAGCCTTTGCCATTCTCCAGGCAGACGATGCCCCCTCCACCTCCTCCGTCCACAAAGGGCTGCCCTGAGTGTTGGCTGCAAACACCGCGGGGAGGAACGCTCTCTCCGTTCCGGGTTATTATCTCAGCAGAATGCCATACATAATCCAGCAATCTCCAGCTGAGCAGGGGGGGAGGCTGCGGTATCACCGTATCAGCCTGTATGGAGCTCACAGATTGTTCATCTCGTGTTTCTGCCCTCAAAACCAACAGGAAAACACCCTCTTGGGCTGCTGAGAGTATCCTGGTAGAAAAAAATCCAAGCGGAGCGAGAGCTGATGGTGCAGGATTTGTCACAAGCACGAGTGGAGGCTCAGAAAGCACTGGGAGGGGGGTTGTAACCAGGGAGAAAATCCTCACAGCCCTTAGAGGATGCCACGTGCTGCTCTGCTCTACATGACCGCAGCGCTTTGTGAGTGGGACTCTATGGGACATGGCTCGCACGCGTGGCAGCAGAAGCAGAGTTCAATGGGGCATGGTGTCTCTTGGTGTCTGGGGAGGCAGAAAGCCTCAGTGTTCCTCCTGGAGCTCCAAAATATTGCATGCCTTTAAAATACATCCTATTAAAACCCCAACACCATGGACTTTTTTGCCCCTACTGAAAGTGTTTCCTTGCTGTGAGCAACTTCGGGACACCCTGGGCAGCATGGGGATATCCCAGCTAACCCAGTGCGAGTTGTTTATGGGGTTAAAGAGAGAAGCAATTTGATACGCCTGTGGTAATCAATTCCTCTGCTCGATTAGCCTTGCAGATTTAAGGAAAACATGGAACTTGCCTCTGGAGCAAAAATCATCAGCGTCACTGGTGTGGATGCTCGTGGAGGGCCATCCTGCAGGTCCCAGCTCTGTTTCCTCTATAGCAGACTGAGGGGTCTGCAGGACAAGGGGCACCACAGTGTCCCCAGCAGCCCAGGGCTCAGATCAACCTCAGACATCAGTCACTGGTTCAATGCTTCTTGCTGGTTGCAAAAATGATGCATCACTGCCACAAAAATAGTCGTTCATGAGGGTCAACTGCCCTTGCTCCATCCTCTGCAGCCACAAAGCTCCCATCCCTATTGCACAGCCCCGTGTTGAGCTCTTAATGCAGAGCAGCAAACCCCCCTGGACTAAGCTTATTTGACTGTGATTGCTGTGCTCCTTCCACTTGGAGAAATGGTGGGAACCTCAGATCCCCTCCCAGGAAATTTGCTTTTCCCATGTTCATCAGTGTTACCACAGCCTCAGATTAAATCAGAGTTATATCACATGCCCACAAAGGGAGGAGGTGGCTGAAGATGCTAAAGGTTTGAGGTAGAGAATGAGAACTGTGGGGCTGAGTCCTGAAGAACCCCAAGTGTTCTGCTCCATAGCCAAAGCCAATTTGCAAATCTCTTTTTTTTTTCCCTCTTAGGAGAGTCTTACAGGGAAACAATGGTCTGTATGCGCACATACACCAACCATTACCATCCGGGAACAGCACCTTACTACAGGAGATTTATCACACAGAGAAGTAAGCGCAGTTGTCAACCTCTGCAATACAGATGAGAGCTGCGGTGCAGATCTAAGCACAGAACGCTGCCCCAGATCCCCTCGTAAGCTGAATACTGTCAGATTTCTCATGTGCATATCTTGCTGTTCTCTTTTCCAAGCCGTAATGAAAAAGAAACCGCAAGGCTGAAGGAAAAGGAGCAGTGCTGCTCCATCTGGAAAGAAAACAGATCTTTCTTAGCAAGGAAAATCATGCTGTGAGTTCAGAGACGGTCACAATCAGGGAGCTGCTCATACCAGAGCTCAGCCCACATGGGGCTGTGTAAGATCTTCTCCACCACTGGAATTATACAGAATTTGGGGTACAGAAGAGCCTTTCCCAGGGCTCCAGATTCACACCTGTACTTCAATTTAATAATTCATTCTCTCTCTTCAAATTAGGAGGGACTTAGGATCATAAAATACCCCAAGAGACCCCATAAGGATCATCGAGTCCAACTCCTGGCTTTTCTGGACTCCCTGATGATTTTGTTGCACGGTGAGCTGTGTGCTGTCCTGGTGTCTCCAAACATTGCACGGCTCAATGGGAGATGACACATCTCTGCATAGAGCCCCTGCACATTACCAGAGGCCCAGCTATTTAATGTATTTATGTTAAAGACCTTTTCACTGGTCCATTAGTCACAAGCACATACACCAGACACGTTTCTTGTGGCTGTTGGGCAGCACAGACAGCCAACTATCTGCCCTTGGCTAGAAGCAGCAGCTCTTTCTGCCTAAATTTATGCCAGCTTGGCAAATAATCCCATGATTATTTCATTTGTTGAGCGGCTGTGGCTGAAAACACAAATAATTTTGCAAAATAGAGACTTTGGAGCATGACACAGATCTGCTAGGTGGGCCAGCAGAATTGGCTGCTGTCGGGTTGCATCTTGGAGTCCCTCTGTGTCAACCTTGGAGACAACTTAAGAGGCCCCAGGAGTAATCCCAGCACAAGGAACATGGTCACCAACCCCTCAGTAGAGCTGGGATGTCATCTCATACCCGTTAAAAATGCTTCCTGAATGTTAAACCCAGGGATTCCCATAATAGAACCACAGAATGGCTTGGGTTGAAAGGGATCTTAAAGATCATCCAGTTCCAACCCCCTGCTGTGGATAGGATTGCCAATCACTAGGATTAGGTACCAGATCAGTCTGCCCAGGGCCCATCCAACCCAGCCTTGAACACCTCCAAAGCTGAACCATACAGCCTGCTATGAAAATACACTGGGAAACTTCCCAAGGATGAAGAATTCTCTTTGGCATGAGTCCTCCGAAGATCATGTCAAGATCAAAGTCACTTCCCAAGAGGGCTCAGCAGCAGTGGAGATGAACCCAGCCCTCAATTATATGGGGTGACTGCAAATCTAAAGCATGGGAGAGACCATACCAGGTAGAAATCAGTCTGCTGGGTGCATCTAGAGAGCAGCAGAGTGCTGCTGGTGCATGCAGTCAGCTTGCCAGCCGAGCTCATCAGTAGCAGCAAGGTGATGGAGATTTGCAGTAATTGAACGGGATAAAATACTGTGTGCTGATATTAAATATTTTTCATATTCAGGGATAAATTAGACCTTAATTAAATGGTGTCATTTAAGGCACTGCCCAATAGATATGATAATTGCTTTCTTTTTTAAGAGGCAGCGTGGTCGTGGTTATAACTACTCATTCGTAAAGTGCAAGCGACTCTAATCCAACACAGCAGACATACAGATGTCTATATATCAGACCCTGGCAAGGCCAAACTGCTCACAACAACACCCACTGCTCATGCATTCTCTCATCCCCTCCTGCTTCTACCCAGGACTGAGCCAAATTCTCACATGCAGAGATGCGGCTCTTGGCTCCTTCTTTGTACCAAAAGCAGAACCAGTTACACCAAGGGCAAGTAGCGCTTTGAGTCTGTGCTTTAAGCACTGCACAGAGTGCACCCGAAATGCTCACAGCCATCTCCCTCTTTGGAAAACCCATAGATAGAAGAGCATTGCTCAGAATTTTAAGGATTGCCCAAAATACCCCTACCCTCATGATTCTGGATGCCACATCTCCCTCCCTCTGCATCCTGGCTCTGCTCCCTGCTGGGTTAATTCCCCTCACTCCAAGCTGCCCTCCCTTTCATCCCTGATTTAATGAGCTAAGTCGTGGTTAATGATGCTCCTCTTTTAAAGCAACAAAAGAAAGCGGGTTAATATTCAGGGCTGCTCTCTCAGGCTCCCTGCAAACTCTGTCTGGAGCAGATCTGCCACACGATGCAGCAGGTGAAGTGATGTATGGCACAGCAGTGACACCCACACCACCTTTCTGATGGTGCAGCCAGCACCGCAGCACACCAAAACTCCCACATCAGTTATTTCTGCAATGTTTTGGTTTTTGTTTTAATTTCAAGCTGAAAGAAAACAAATATATATATATTTGTGAACAGAGTAGCTAGACACTTGTGAATACACAGATGCAAACACACATCACAGCAGGTAGTGGGGTGTTTTTGAAGCTAGCAAACCTCCAACGTGAGGTTCAGGACAGCAGGACCAAAGCTTGCATGAGGTGCACCCAAAACAAGCTCCTGTTAGGCAAGGAGCTGTGGAGTGCACTGTACTGGCAGTGGGGGAAGGATGGAGCAGCCCTCATCGTTAGCTTCAACAAAGCACACATTTTTCTGGCTCTCCGATGCACTTGCATATTTTAACTCCTATCTTCTGTTCAGCAGCTAAAAAGAGACTTTCATTCCCGTTCTGGCTGCCGTGTTACTGTTCCCATTCATGGGCTGTCACACAGGCGCTGATCCTGCAGCCCCATAATGGGGGAAGTCGGGGTGCAGGGATGCCCTGAGCCCCTCTCTGCAAGCAGGTGGGGTTCTACAGGCTCCAGGTTTTGCAGTCCTGTCACCACAATGCTGGCAGCGAGGAGGGAATGTCAATCAGCACCATGGCTAAATTAGCTTTCTGCCCACAGCTCGTCCCAGGAATTCTCACAAACAGAGATATATTTGTATTCGGCAAAAGAAAGACTGTAGGAAACTATAAATGCAACCCATCACCCACAATTAGAAAGAAGATAGAAAGTTTCTCATGATCCTGCTCTATTTTCATGTCCTTTCGCATAACATACTTACATATATGTATGTATATTCCTATATTCAAGGACTGTTTTAAAGCTAGAGTATATATCTACATATTCAGTGTGTATGCATACATATTTATCCATCTTTATCTACACAGAAATAGAGATACATAAGTGCAGATGTAGAGACATAGATGTAGATATAGAGAAGACAGAGGTAAAGATGAGACAGAGATAGAAAGACAGACATAGATGTAGATTACAAGGTACAGAATGATAGATGAAATCATAGAATCATTAAGGTTGGAAAAGACCACTAGGATCATCTATTCTAACCACCAACCCAACATAGAATGGATAGATACACAGAAGCAATCCAAAGAAACAGAGACCCTGCTGGCTCTGCCCAAGTCCCAGTGTGCTGACACCCAGAAATAATTTAATCCTAGTAGTTCACCTGTTTTTGAACTCGTTTTTGTCTCTTTTTTTTCCCCTTAAAAACCCATCTCTGGGAGTCTGATGAGCCTTTCACTATCATAGAATGGTCTGGGTTGCAAAGGACCACAATGATCATGTAGTTCCAACCCCCTGCTGTGTGCAGGGTCACCAACCAGCAGCCCAGGCTGCCCAGAGCCACATCCAGCCTGGCCTTGAATGCCTGCAGGGATGGGGCATCCACAGCCTCCTTGGGCAACCTGTTCCAGTGCATCACAGCTTTCTTCAACAAGGCAACCAGGAAAAACCATCCAAACAAAAATCACACATCTCATCTGCTCTCTGCCAAAGCACAGGACCTTCAGAGCCCCAAATATTGCTCAGGGCACCAACCATAGCAAAACCAAAATGAAGTCTTAATCAGTGATAGATCCCAGGAACAGGTCCCTGCAAAATCCAAAGGGCCAACACACGGCCCCAGGGCCCTTCTTGCTCTTGTCTCTCCCACCCTTTCTGCAGAAGGCACTTTTACCAGCACTAAACTTACCAAAAACCCCATTAAAAAAAACCACACCCTTATTTGTTTGGAAAGTGTGGGAGGTGAAAGTTTTCTTTAAGTAGATTTAAAACCATTAGAGGTGCATTGTTCATTCAGTTCCTTTACTCGTGACAACAGAACAAAATGATCTGATCTAAGCAAAACTTCTGGTTTCATAGCAACTACAAATATATATATATATATATTATTTTGGTGGGGAAATACAATGCAAACCAGTGCTTATGTGCATAAATTGTAGCTGCTTTATTTCCTATACTCACATCTGTTGAAATAATATTGAAATATAATTTAACTAAATTGCTTCCTGGAAAATAATAATAATAGTAATAATAATAATAATAAAGCCACTCATGTTTAAGAGTCCAAAAATATATTAAAAAAAAACCAAACATCTATGATTAAGTTGTTAAAAATAATAACAGTCTTTAGCTCTTATGTAACACTTTGCATGAGAGCTCAGATAACTTTTGAAGACAATCAGGTGCATTCACCCTCCTCCAGCTTTGAGAAGCAAAAGCTGTTTCCCTTTGGAAACAAAAAATAAGGTTTCACTGCTTTTCCCATAAGGAAAACGCTCCTGGAATTTAATTTAAGCTCCCTCACTGCACCTTAAGCCCTTTATTTCTTTTCCTGTCCCTGATGAACAATGACAGAGAAATATTATCAGGCAATATAAAATATTAAACGCCTGTTGTAAATATTGAATTATATACAAATAGAGCCTGGCAAAGATAATACTCAATACATTGTTTACATTGCTACTGATTAATATTGGAGATTAAAATTAATACTCACATAATATAAACATCAACATGCTTTTAGTGTGCAATTAAGCTGAACGATTTCATCAGCACAAAATGTTCTCATCCTTGCAAAACAAGGCAAACTAAAACCCAAGTCGGCCTGAAAATATCAACAAAGTCAAATTCTCAGCTGCAAGAGATCTGGATCGTGAAAGACTCATTTTCCACTTTGGAAAATCATTTTCCTAACCTGGAAGGAGGTTGTTCAGAGCATGACCAATGCTGCAGCATCCTCTGGTCTTCACCACCACAATATCCATGCTCACTGATACAACAGGACCACAAGAGACAGCAAGATGTTCTTTCCCTTTAGATGGGATGAGTTAACACAGTGGTTGGGTGTGAAACACATTGAGCTGCCCTTTGGCATTGCTCACCCCTGTTGAGATCTCAGCTGGAGTATCATGGGAGGATCCATAGCGGACAGAACCCCATAGGTTGAAGGAAAGATGATGAAAACAGAACCCAATGAGGAAGAACTGAAGGAAACTGGCAAAAAAGAGAGAAGGGAGTCTTCCCAACATTCCTCAAGGGCAGAATGTCCCCTTGGAGAAAGGAACGCATGGTTCTCCTTGTCTATGATGGGTAGGATGTGACATGGTAGATCAGAGTGTAGCACGCTTGGGTGACACTTGAGGAAACCTCCCTCATGACAAGGTTAATTAAGGACAGGCATGAATTAGCTTGGGAAGCAAAGGAGTGAAGCACTGGAAACATTTAAGAGCAAGTTAGGCAAAATTGTAGGAACAATGTAGAAGAACATCAATCATTTCTAGCCAACAGTAAACATGATGACACATTTAATGACACCAATTTTCCACATTTACCCTTATCCTTGGCTTTTCCCCTCCCCAGGAGTCAGTCCTGATGGATTTTAGCACCTGGGAGCTAAGAGATGCATTGGCTCCCCAGAAAGCTCCCAGAGGCCAACCTGCATGAGTGCAGACCAAGGCCAGGAGATCCCATAACCCAAGGACAGTATTGCTTTACCTTGAGGACCCACACCCGATGCCTCTGCAGTGAATGAGTGAGGTTTAAAGCTGAGAAGAAGAAACGCGGGCATGTAATCAGGTGGCAGCACGCATCCTGGTAGATGACTGCGGTGATAAAGCACACCATATGTCCCAGCTCCAATGTAAATCATCTTCAGATGACATCGTTATGGAGCATCTGAGAACATACGCCGGTCCCTTATGCTTCCTCCCTCCCTCCTACTCACTGCCAGGCTCTAAATAGCTAAACATGGCTAACCTCTGACATTGCATCCCCAAAGCTCAGAGACTGCTCATCCCACATCTCTTGGTCACCCTCAAGAGCCAGACAAAGGCAATGCAGAAGGTACATGATGCACAGGAGACATCTCATTCTCAGTATGTGGCTTTGGATACTCTCTGCCAGACTGCAAGGGGTCTGGTGCCCAGGCACACAAAATTTGCATTAGCAACCCAGATGATAGACAGAAGAATGCATGACAATAACTCTGGGCTGGGAGGGCTGCAAGGCGTCTGGAAGGCAGGCGACTAGCAACGATTTGAATAAATTCACAGTGATAATTTGGAAGGAGCTAGACCAAACTTGGAGAAGTAAAGAGCTGCATTTGAGATGGAGAACTGCACCAGCCAAACTGGAGAACAGCTTTTGGGGAGGTGGGTAATCCCAAATAGAGCCCGAGGCTGTGGCGGCCCAGGATGGATGCTAACGAGCAACCAGATGCAGTCAGCTATGTGGGGAGGATTAAAGACTCTTTCACCATCCACTATTAAGGAAAAAAAAAATAACAAAGCAAAGGTTTTATCTACATTACGCAGAGACAGCGATAACTGGATACGTCCTGCTGCAGGTTTTGCCATAAGCAACTTCACATCAGTGATCAGACACCAAAAAGCAGCTCCTGGGACTGGTCACAGCTCTGTGGCTGCTTGTCCTCGGGTACCTCTGACCTCCTGCATCTTTCCAGTGATGAGATTATTTTATTTTTATCCATTTCATAGAATTTCTGCTGTAAACACATATTTTTGCTGCACCTTTCCGGGAACAGCAGCATGACCTCATTCTTCATTCAATCACTGCTCTCCATGAATTTTTGCAATGTTCTTTTCCAAGCCGTTCCTCTGGTGCTGGCATTTCCCTTGGGTGGGTCCCTCTGTCCCCAGATGAAGGCTGGGCATGGCACAGGGGAGCAGTTGTCCCCTGAGCAGGCACCGTACCTATTGTTCTCTGCATCCGCTGCTGCCACCAGGGGAGGAAATCAGCTTTATCCGAAGCAAAGAAAGACATCAATTACAAAAGTTATCAGGGAAAATAGGGTAGCAATGCATGGAAACATGCACCTGTGGAAACAGACATATTTTTAAGAAAATAGATATATGGGAATGTTCTCCATGTGCCATCTCCTCCAATTTTGGCACTTCATCCAACTGATCCCCTTCCACCCTTCTTACAGAGTTCCTCCCTTCTGACTCCAGCACATCACTGATGCCTCCTGGACTTACCCTTACCTTGTAAGGAGCAGGAGATTTGGGTGATGGTGGGCACCTTGCCATCCTTTGGGAGCTGATCTCAGATGGGGAAGGTGCGTAGTGGCAACCACTGCAAGTCCACCCCATGGGGCTGCTTCTTTACCACCATGCTCTGGAGCCCACCCAAGCACCATCCACACAGGAAGCCCTTGCTAATGGGAAAACCACCTGTTCCTCCTTTGCAAGGAGAGAAAAAAAGTGTTTTTCTTCTGATAGCCCCAGTAAAGCAAACAAACTGACCACCCAATAAGTCCCTTGTAACCAAATTACTCCTTTGGAATAGAATGTAGGAGGAGAAAAGAAAGGAGGATGCCACACATTGCAATTTGGTACAGAGCAGAGCAGCTCCCTTGGTTATCCACATACATCTCTCTCCAGATCAACCTCATGAATGTACACTGCTTGTTTCCAGCTGGCAAGATAAATACGACCAATGCCAGGCTGAGGCTCCCTGAGGCCTTGTGGAGGCTCATGTCAGGGAAAAGCACTGACAAAGAGACATATTTTGGTTACTGTGCTTGTGTTTGAAGTTTCTATAGCTACCAAAAGTGACGGAAATGCTCCCATGCACCACTTTTGAGTGCAGAGGGGGGAAATTGCATCAGACAGGGGGTTTTAATTTGCCATATTTAAGCAGTCCTCACCCTCTTCATGCCCCTTTCCAGGTGGGACATTTGGCAGCATTAGTGATGCTTCACAGGGATCAGGTTGCAGGGGCAGATGCCACATAGATTCCCTGCAGAGCCATGGGCAATAGTGGCCAAGGAGCCCAAAATCAGCTAGGGAGCAAACAGGCTTGTGATCCTGGGTACCAACACCTTATGCTGCTGGGCATCCTTGTTTGGATCCTTCAAAAATGCTTGGAAATGCAAGCCCATCAGTTTTCCTCCCTTTTCCTTTTTACATCAATTCTTCACGTACACACACAGCATGCAATGGATAACTGTCAAGTCAGTTGTATTTTTGCTTTCAGATGCCAGGTAATCCAGCCCTGGTAGCAGGAGGAAAAGGACCAGAGGATGGATAAAAGAGATAAAGCCTTCCAAAAGCCGAAAGCACCCCTCTGAGCCCTGAGACCACCTTTGCATTCTGCTCCCTGCATCCGCAGCTCTCTGTAAAATGGTCAAATCTGCTTTCCTTCTCAAAACAACGAGCCAGTCTTTTCCTCACATTAAGAAATAATGCACGCTCTGTTATACACAGCGCTGAAATTGCTCCAGGGGGACAGAGGGGTACTCAGGCCTGAAATGATGGATTGGGTGTGAGGACAGTTTCCTCAATGGGGTTCAGGTATTTGAGTCCTAGCAGTAATAGGACTCATTTTGTCTCAGGATTGAGATGTTTCTGGAGGTGTTATCTAGATCCAAGGCATTTCTTCTCCTTTTGCCAACAGCTGGGAGATAGCAATCCAGAATGATGTGCTCACATCCTTCTTTCTTTCACATCCTTGAAACAATGCAGTTGTTTTTCCACCACACACACACACACGCACTGACGGTGTTGTCCCTCAGTACTTATGAATTAAGAAAACGAGAGGCTCAGGAAATCAAAGGTTGGGTTCACACAAACATCCAGAAGTTCAAGTATTTTCCCAAAGCTGCTCTGAACTTTGCATGACCTCCCTTGGACCAGAAACGTTCCCCTGGAGATTACCAACATGTCATGAATCTTGCAACGCCTGCAGCATCACCAGCAGAAAATGCTTTTCCTGCAGCATCCAAGTGACCTCGGCTTCAGCTGCTCACCAAGACCAGGAGGGCTGGGCCTGGGTGGTGGTCAAATGGCAGAACACTGCATCCAGATGGGGAGTCCTCAGTACAGGAGAGACATGGAGCTGTTTAGAGCATCCAGAGAAGGGCCACAAAAATGGTCCCAGGGATGGAAAAGCTCCCTATAAGGACAGGCCTTTAGGCCTTTCTCCACCCATCTTCATGTGCCAGGACATTGAAAGGAAGGAGAAATTGTCAGAGCCACCTGCCCTGAGCACCAATTTGCCAACATGGTTGGCCATCACCAGGACACTGGAGGAAGGCTTGGAGGTGACAAATGTACACCATACAGTAGCACTGCTATTCTGCAGTTCCTGCCCTGATTTATGCCCAGCCTGTGTAATGCTGTGCACACATCCAGCAATGGCACTTCTTTATCTTTGTTACAGAATCAGTCTCTTCCTGCAGGAGAGAGAAGAGTCAGTCCTGCAGATATCCACAGAGTAACAAATCACCCAGAGGCAGTAATGAACACACACATCCTGGTGGACATTTTCTATCTGCTCATTGAGATCCCCTATGATTACATGATATTTCATGATGCTAAGATCACTCTCACCAACCAAACACAGCTACCTCAGGGCCAGTGTTTTAGTCATAAGTTGATTAACAACATGCAAATATTTCTGCTGTTGCCCCTAACGAGCAGCTCACTACTTTTGCTGTTGCCCGAAATACCAGAAGATTAACGATCTCTCCCCTGAGTCCACAAAATCTCCTTTTACCACTGAAACTAATTATGCTGTTAACCACTGATGCTGCTGGAGGAGAGCTAATGAGTTGCGAGACGGTGGGTGTTTTTATCACCCATGCACAAAGAGCTACAGCAGCACAATGTGCAGCACCAACAGCAAACTTCTGCAGTGGCAATGAACTGCTTTACCAAAGAGAAAACCAAAAGGGAGGGAAAGCCACTGCAATGAAGCACCTTCCCCTGCCCCCATCACCTGCAGTGCCATGGAAATGGGATTGATGGGATGCCCTGTTGCTTTAACACCCCCAGGGTGCTGCCATCCTTAGTTGTTGTTAAATCCTACTGAGATCAACTGGGAAATGGTGTATGAGAGGCACTTTTGAAGACCTGGAACTGAAGAGCATCACCAAGGCACTCAGCATGAGCATTTTCAGTGTTGGACATCTAAAACTCTGCAGTTCTCTTTGTTTTCACTGTAGCTGCAGGATGTTAATAGCTATTCTCAGTTATGCCAGAGTTCATGTTCATTAAACCTTGTGGAAACATCTCCACCCTCAGAGACATCCAAGGTCAGGCTGGATGGGGCTCTGAGCACCTGATGGAGCTGTGGGTCTCCATTTTCACTGCAGGCCATTGGACCAGATGGCCTTTACAGATCCCTTCCAACTCAAATGAGCTCAGCCCAAGCAGGAAGCAGGACAGATCCCAGAATGAGCCCTAGTAGACACACAGACACAGAGCTTTTCAGCTCCCTGTCAATCCATGATCAGTTTGCATTCCCATCCACAATTCACCAAGCATCTCGCTTGTCTCTCAGCAGGTGATTTCCCTGCACATCATCAGTTTTCAGCCTATGAATTCACAGCGTTCATTAGGCTCACACCAAAAGCAGCAGCTCCACCATCACAAAGCAGCCTCCACAGCTGCCACCCTTCCTTTCTGGCTCACATAACTCCCCAAATCCTCTGCAACCAACTTTCTACACCTTTCTCAGTTCCACTACTTGGAACATTTCTACATTGTGTTCTTTGATGGATCATTCAAAGGCTTCGATAACTACATTTCAGGTCTTGTAACCTTTCCCATGTACTGCCTACCACTCTTGTTTTCATCTGGGACTTTCTGTTGCTCAAAAATTCCTTCATAAAAGCATTAGTTCCTGGCACCTGGGTTGAACTCGTGGCTGGAAATCATATCTTTCTATGCATTTATAAGCTTTTTCTGCATCTGGCACAGACAGACAGCAGTTTTGTGCATCCTGGGGAGAAATTGCTTCTTCAAGAACATCATTTCTATTGTTATGATGGATTCTGAAGGAAGAGAACAAAGCATACGGTGCAGGCAGGTAGGAAAAAGGAGGTCAGCGCACATCAGAGACTCACCCAGCTCTGGCAAACTTCTGCATGTGGAGCAAGGAGCATTTGCAAAGAAGATGCTGCTGATGGAAAGCTGTTTTCCCCTAATTTTCCCTTCTTCATTGCCTTTATCTTGTCCTCAGCAGAACTGCGGGCTGCTTCTCCTTTTGAAAGCACACTGGTCCCATCCCAAGTCAACTAGGGAACAGGAGGTGAGAGCCCAGAGAAGAGCCCAGCTGCACCTTCAGGTGCTTCCAAGATGGGCTCAGGAATCAGCACCACCTCCACCACCGCAGATACATACTTGGTGTTTCATGCTGACATTGGTCTGTCATCTACCACTGCAAATGTCTCCTGGGGCTCCTCAGCATCCAAGTGATCCAGGCAAAGAACACAGATCTCACATTGGAGGTTTTAGCCTGGGCCAGAGCCTCACTCCCCAAGGTGATGGGAAGAAGGAAGAGCACGAGTTAAACATTCAAACACTTCATCCCCAACAACAAATCCCTTCCAGGATGAGGAGCCAAAAACTCAAACCAGCAGCTGTAAAGGTTGCAAGGGAAGAGACAGATGCTCAAAGTGGGACCTGCATCTTGCAAGGCATTCTTGGGCTCCACACAAACATTGTGTTCAAGGAATGCAAGCTGGACACACAAAAAAAGGACTGTTTCTGGAACAATCCTGGAGCAGTGGTACACACTGAGTCTGTATTGTGTTTATTCTGTTTTACAGTGGCAGCAAATTTACAGCAATGAAGATGCTTGACCACATAGTGAGAGTTTTTAGAGCACATGACGGTGAGCAAACCCTGCAGGCAGCTGGAGCAGAGCAAGCCCTGGCTGAAAAAAAATGACGAAAAAAAAAGAATCAAAGCAAAACTGATTAATTTTGCCTGGAGAGGTTTGTTTTTGCTTGTGTCTTCTCTGAAAAGAAAGAAAAAACAACATATTTCAGGGGTGAGGAGGGGAGGAATACTGAAAAGCAATCTTCTCCTCTTTCTGGCTAGAGCCAAGACAGCTCAGCCCAGGAGCAATGCTAGTGGGCATCCTCAGACCTGCAGGTGAGACATCCCATCCTATCCAGCTCAAGCTTTTAAGCCAAAACTCCCACAAAGCAGCATCACTTACTAAAGAGAAGCAGATCAGGGACCTGTGGGACCACACTGACACCCGCACATCTCAGCCCCTGTGCCCACCTCCATCCAGACCACTTCCCCACCACAACGCAGCCTCTCCTCCCCACCTGAAAGGAGAGACTGGTGACACCTCCATGCTGTCTGACATGAGGACTACACAGCTGTTCCATAGATGTTCTTAGAGCAATTGGTTTGTCTATGCACTGGAGAATCAAGACGGGAGAAAGGCAATTACAGAGGAGCTTGGTAACACGTTATGAATTGCTGTTGCTGCTGTTAATGTTATTGCCCTCCTCTTCCCTTTGAACCTAATTATATGAGAGCCAAACTCTCCTGAAATGTCAGCAGCCATCACACACTTGAAAGTTCAGCCCTGCAGTGCCCTGGAAATCTTGTTGATTGCTGTAAACATTATACAAATGCAGGAAACCACAGCAAGCCTGCCCTCAGGCAACTCCCAGCTTTAAACAGCAGCAAACGAGGCAGCAAGGGCATCCTTCCATGTAACACAGCCTAGTCAATGTCATAGAATCATAGTTCTGTGACATCATCAGGGTTGGAGAAGACCATTAAGATCATCTAGTCCAACCACCAAACATCACAGGAACATGCATTGGCTTGGATTAGAAGGGACCTCAAGGATCATGAAGCTCCAGCCCCCCACCACAGGCAGGGCCACCAACCTCCACATTGATACCAGCCCAGGCTGCCCAGGGCCCCATCCAACCTGGCCTTGAACACCTCCAGGGATGGACGGGGCATCCACAGCCTCTCTGGGCAGCTGTTCCAGCACCTCATCACACTCTTGGTAAAGAACTTCCCCCTGACATCAAGCCTAAATCTTCCCTCCTTAAACTTCAAACCATTTCCCCTTTCCTGCTGTCATCTGCACTCATTATCCAAATGGTCTTTCCATTATCCTTGTTCCAGGGTCTCTCTGTTCAGTCCCCTTTTCCTGTATCCTCAAAGCTAGCTACCATGTTCTTCATTTGGCATAGAGGAAGGTACCTCCTTGTGCTCCCATCCATATCCAGAGCTTGCCACCTACCATACTAGAGATAAACAACATTGTCTGTAATAACTCTAGAGAGAGTTATTACCTCTCTCCAAAGGACCCAGGCAGGCTTGAGCAGTGGGCCCAGGAGAACCTTGTGAAATTCAGTTCAAGGTCTTGCACATGGGTCATAGTAGTCTCCCCCCACCCCCCCTTGGACTAAAAGAGGTGAGATTTAAACTGCAAAGAATGGAAAAGTTCTTTACAATAAGGTTGGTGAGGCAGTGGGTGCCTCATCCCTGCAGACATCCAAGGTCAGGCTGGATGGGCTCTGAGCTCCTGATAGAACTGTGAATGACCCTGTTCATTGCAGGGGAGTGGGACCAGATGGCCTTTAAGAGTCCCTTCCATCTCTAACAATTCTGTGATTCCACCAGATTTCTTCTGTTTTTCCACCAAAACCAACTAGAGGATACTTCAGGGTTTTGCTGGAGGCAGTTCACACAGCAGAAATGGCAGATCTAGTTTTCATATTTAACTGTGTGGAGATACATAGAGAACCAGCACCAGCCCAGGAGAGCTCTACCTTCACGTACCCAAACTTCAGGAGGATCAGAAGTGCTGGGCTTCCTCCAAGCCACCCCATGGCCAGGATGGGGCAAGTGGAACCACATCTGCTGCTTGCCAGCCCAAAGACCTGCTCATAGTTAATGCTTCCTCTGAATTTTCCCCTCTCTGTAGGCTGCATAGCACAGATAATTGTTGGCTTCACCCCTCTGCAGGGCGTGGGAGGTTTGAGTTTTACAGCCTCAGAACACAGAGCTCTGCTTGCAGCAGCTCTTGCTGCCTCCTGAGGAGTTATATTTGCTCTTCCTTTCCTCACTGTTTTCCTTAAGCTAAAATAAAACATCCCAGACTGGAGGAGAAAAAAAAAAAAAGAAAAAGAAATAGGGGAGCATGTTTTGCTCCCAATGTCTGGACAAACATATCACATCCCAAGTCTTAAATAGAGCTAATGGGATGAGTCAGTGCAAGCTCGCTGGGATGCTGCAGCTGCAGAAGTGAACAAGAGAACGAGGCAATGGAGCCTCCATGGGGACAGCTGCTGCCTTCAGACTTCTATTTTTTTCCCCACCAAAACACAGCAATCGCGTGCGAAGAAGCCACCCGCTGCATGCTCCTCCTGGGAAGGTGTGCTCTGCATCAGATCAGCAGCAATGGTTTGGCCTTCTGGCCATGAGGAGTTTACGGGGTTTTTATAAATGCTTGACTGGGTTTTCTTGTTACCTCAGACCACCTCTCCCCTGATCTAACAAAATGCTCAATTGATATCAAGTGCTGGAGCTACATCCTCTGTTAGCTGCGTTTAGGGCTGGCTGGTTACCCTGTTGTTTTTTGCATCATTTTAAGAACTGAAGATGCTGAGAGTGTGGGTCCTTCCTCAGGATGGGCACCTCAGCATTCTCAATGGAGAAAAGAGGATGATTTCCTTGGGCTGCATCCATGGCAGAAGTCAGGGTAGCTTGTTTCTACAGCAGGTTCTTCACCCTGCTTTCTTCTGCTCCTCCCCACATCATTTTGGATAGATTAAGAGCTGGCCAAAAATACAACCCCATTCAACACCAAAAGGTATATTTTCTATTACCAAAATAAGAAAGTGATAAGCCTTGCAAAAATTACCACTCCCCAGAAGGAAATTGGCTGCTTCTAATTTACCGCTCATCTACCACTGGGATTTAAATCACCTGCTCATGGCTGAGTGTGAGGGATGCCCTGATGGCACTGACTCAGCTCCATCCAGGGGGAAAAGCCTGGAAAGGACAAGCATAGCTTCCATCTATCCCAGAATGAAGCTATTTAAGGTCAAGGACTTACCCAAGGAGAGTCCACGGTGATCCCCAAAGTGTTCTGGCAGTCTGCTGGCTGGGTAATATGTGTCCATTGTGATAGTAAGAAATAGGAGCCTTCAGCCCGTGGTCCACTCCTACTCCTTGTATTTGGTGCAGCCTCCCAGTGTTGTCTTGAAATGAAGTGATCTTTTATCAGACATTTCCTTCGTGCAGCTGTCACTGCACACTTTGAAGGCCAGGATGTAAACACGGAGCAACACATCCCTGATCACTAATGCATTTCCAAACAGCGTTCTCACTTCCCTGCTTTGCTTTTCACAGCTCAGATGACAAAATGCTGATGTGAGCAAATCTAAAATTAATCATCTGAGTGTCTCACAGGCTGCCAGGTAACGAGGGCAGCTGAGAATTGTTGTCTCTGCAGGATGCACAGACCCTCAAGGACTGCTCGTGTTCTTGTTCCTCTTGTCCTTGCTGTGGGTTTGGATTGGAGCAAACCTCACATCCTCATTCAACTCTCTGAAAGGGTAGATAGCAGTAGGACAAGGGGAAATGGATTGAAGTTGAAGGAGAGAAGATTTAGGCTTGATGTCAGGGGGAAGTTCTTTACCAAGAGTGTGATGGGGTGCTGGAACAGCTGCCCAGAGAGGCTGCGGATGCCCCGTCCATCCCTGGAGGTGTTCAAGGCCAGGTTGGATGGGGCCCTGGGCAGCCTGGGCTGGTATCAATGTGGAGGTTGGTGGCCCTGCCTGTGGTTGTGGGGGGGAGGGGAGTGGATCTTGATCTTTGAGATCCCTTCCAACCTAAGCCATTCTATGATATGATTATACGATCCTTATGTGTGGGCATAAGTGGTAGAAAATGAGCAGTTCTCTGCCCCACGTGGATGGGGAGAAGCTGGCAATTTTAACACAATTCTTCATCTGAAACAGGTTTTGCCCCACCATGCCCCATCCCTATTCCTCCTATTCAAGCAGCCGCAATGCTCCAGAGGGATTAAATGGTTTTGTGTGGGCATGAACACTGGGGCAGATACAGTTCAAATCTGCTGGAGTTCACTTTACATTGACTCAAACCAGAACCCAGGCCAGTCACACTCTAGGAATCCTTACTGGATTGCAAAGTCCTTTGGGCTATGGGGAATGTTTGAGCTGATAGGAAAGGTTTTGCAAGCAGGAATTAATTTGCAAGAACTGAGAGCTGGAGCTGTAAGCCAGGGCCCTGGCCCAGCATGGCAGGATTCTTTCATTGCTACAGTTCAATAATTATTTGAACTACGGCTGTTCTTTCCCAGAGACTGCTCTGAAAACCCATGGAGAGTTTGATCTACAGCTTGGCAGAGGGTGTGCTGCTGCCTACCTGCAGAATAACTGCATCTGCCTGCCAACAACATGGTCTGAATTCATTGGAGTTTAGGCTGGAATTCACAATATCCTGGCTGCTGAACACACATTCACCTTAGTGGGCTCTTTGCTAAAAGAAGGAAGAGATGCTTTTCCACAGCTGCTGTGTTTCGTTATTCTGAGAGCACCTTTACTGGAGGTTCTTCTCCCATTTCATCCAGCCCCTTTGCTCTGGCAACGTCTTTAATCCAGTCAAATGAGTGCCCCATCCCTGCAGACACCCAAGGTCAGGTTGGATGGGTTCTGAGCACCTGATGGAGCTGTGGGTGTCCCTTCTCATTGCAGGGGAGTGGGACCAGATAGTCTTTAAGGGTCCCTTCCAACCCAAACAATTATACAATTATGTGACTGTATGATAATATAGTTCCATGATACAAATTAGATCCCCCCAAAATGGAGCTGCTGGTGGGGTTATAAGCAAATGGGGAATGTGACTCGTAACAACCAGTGAGCATTTGCCAAAGCCCACCCATCCCCAGCCTCCCAGTCCTGTGTAGCCCCTTGTAACCCTGAGTAGGCACAGTGAGAGTCTGAACGAGGGGCTTCTGCAAAGTGGATGACTGCAAACTTGTGATCACACGGTGGGATGTTTCTTCCACTTTTGCCTTTCATGGGATACTGTGCCAGGACAACTCCCCTCCAGCCATGCTGCTCATCCACCTGCTGAGAGCACTTCCTCCAGCTACAAGACACATCCACATCCAGCATCCTTTTCTATCACACCTATTCCCAACATCTCCCCTTTTCCTATCTCCATCCCCTTTTATAGGATCTTAAAACCATTCAGGTTGGAAAAGACCTATGAGGAGAAATTGTTCCTAATACCCAACCTGACATGGATATTAGAAATGGCTGTTGCATCCTTCCTAAGCAAAAGCTGCCGCAGATGGCATCTACCCATGGCATCCATTGCAGAGGCAGTGTCCCCTTGCCTTTGGCAACCCCATTTTTCTGGTGCTGAGCTGAGGTTGACTTTCAATCAGTGCCTCAAGTGTCTTCATTAGAGGCTCCCCTTTGGTCAGGAAAAGTACTGCAGATTGGATTTGTTTTGTCTGAAAACATAAATCCAAGAGCAGGGAGATCAGCTTGAAGCCTTCCAGTTTGGAGGCCCATATCTCATAAATTCCTAAAACCCTCTTTTCTTCAGCCCAGCTCTATCCAACACATTTGTTACTAGGCTAAGATCCAGCAAAGAGTTTTATTTTGAGTGCCAACAGCAAATTTTTATAACCACAGAGTAAACCTTGAAATATGATATGTTTAGATAAGCGATGGGAATGCTAAGAGACTCTCAGCAAATTGAATCAAGAGGTGTGAACAGTTCTGCTTAAAGGACATTCAAAAATAATAGCACCAGGGCTGTGCTGCAAGTTCCAGGAGGAAATATGATAGAGGCAACAGTCAGCAGACCATAATAATGCTGGTTGAATTATAGCTCTGCAAAGATGAGCTATAAAGGAGCAAGAGGAGATGCATAATGATCAGTGCTGAGGCAAGGGCAAGCTCCTGGGAAGTTCATACCCCAGAGTAATGCCCCAAGCCTTCCTAAGTAGGGCTGCTTCCGCAGTATGAAAGAAGTCTCCTTCCCCTGCACATCCATGTCAAAGCAGCCCTATGTATCTCAGTGTATTTTCTTCCTTTCTTGGCAATCTGAGTGCCCCAGGGAGCTGTTGCAGCCCATGTCCTCAATCCCAGCCTGTCCTCTTCTCTCTTCTCTGGGGATTCAGAGTCACCACCTTTATCTTTGAAGCACCCCACGGTCAGGCTCTGGGCCAGATGAGCAAACCAATAACAAACTCCATTGGTGGCCATTGCTTTGTGCGTGGGGTAGAGCTCAGCTGTGCATTAGCAGGGCATTCTCAGGGGGGTCGTTGGCGATGGGGATGAACTCCTCCAGGAGCCATCACAGACCTCCCTATTGCGTGCAAAGGGCACTTTGCTCACCTCGGGAAGGCAAAATAACACATTCTCAAATTAACAGGGACAAAACAACACAAGTGGCTGCTCAGGCTGCCCCAGAGGAGAGGATAATGTGGCAAACCCTGAGCAGATGCCGGCCACCTGGCTCTAGGCACGGCCCACAGCAAGCAGCTCAGTGCTGTAAAATAAAGACTGGGCTTCGAGAAAGCCCAGTGCTTCCCCATTACACTGATGTGACCAAAGGGAATGTGATTCGGTGTCACTTAACCTCAAATTTGGGTGTACCTCTCATCACAGATAATATTTCAAAGGAAGCCCCACATTCCAGTGTCAGCGTGATGATGGAGAGGTCTCCGCTCTTTCTTTTACAACCAATTCCAGCCCCCAATGCCTGAACTGAGGCTGAAACAGCATTTCTTAATTCTCTTAGTAAATCCTTATCCCGCATTCAGACATAAAAGTGAAGTGAAAGCCACCCAAAATCACCCCATGCTTGGCTCCAAGACGCACTGGGGATCCTCTCCTGGTACTGAGACCCTACATCTGTGTCCCAAGCCTTGTGTTGACTTCCACAGTGAATTTTGCAAAGGAACGAACCCAAGCCTGGGTCTCCTCTCTATTTTTATCCTGTTCCATCACTCCCGGCAAGAACCAGACAAACAGCCCCAAGAATTGCCTCAGAAAGTCTAGAGGACTAAAATAAATGCCCAGACTGTGGTTAGAGGGGCTGAACTTGGCCGAGCCATCTTGGGCTGAAAAACAAGCAGGCTGTTTTCTTTTAAAATAACTCCAGTGCCCAGAGATGCATAAATGCCATCCCATGGCTCAGAGGAGGAAGGAGCAGTGTTGGACAACCCCAGCCTCAACACATGTGAGAGTGAAGCTCCTGTAATCTACACTGAACCTCTTTTTCTCCCTTTACACATCTTCCCTGCCCTCCTCCTCTCCTTAGGTCTGTATCTGGATGTGCCAAAAATAAGCTCAGAATTCCTTCTTTCCCCGAACTCCAGCTGCCCACAGAGAGGGCTGGGGAGCAGATGTGGGACACGGTGGCTTTGTAGTAATGCAGCCCAGAAGAGTTGGCTTTTCCTTGTGCTTTACTGAAGACTTTCTTGCTGACCTTATCTCTGCAGCTGATGAAATTTTGGAGGTAGAAATAAATCAAATGGATATGAAAAAAAAAAAAAAAGACAAGACAAGACAGCAAACTGTGTGGTTTTTGCAGACCAGTGGAGGCAGAGCGTCACCCCACTGATGCCCTCCAAGCCAAAACTGAATTAAAAGACTCATGGCAGAGCTGGGCTCAAGGTAAGAGACACGCAGACCTATGCAGGGTAGATCCTTTGCTGAACCTAGGACCAGTGAGCATGGAAATCACCTTGAGCAGCAGCAGGTATAGCTGTACCACTCATGTCCCTGCCTACCTCTGAGCATGCTCTTGCTTAGTAATCTGGATCTCTGGGAGACCCTCATAAGGGATTCAGGATGTTGGCTGTGAGTCCAGGCTGCACGTCTCGCTGGCTTTGCTGGCAAAGCAAACCCCTCCTGCTCTTTGTCTGCTATAAATGAAGCCACAGCTGTCTAAACTCTTCCGTATTCTTGGCGGCTCTTAAGAAATTCATACAATCCTTAGTAGTCAAAATAATGAGATTGTCTCCTAATGTGAGATTTCCTTTGCGGGATAAAGTACACCTAAGGGCTGCTGATGTAATTCTCTCATACTAAGCTGATTAAGTGCCGAGGAGTTAGAGCCTTTTATAATTTTATTACATTAGATTCCAGAGATGAAATGAATAGAAATGACCAGACACCGAAGGAGGCAGAAATCTGTGTCCGCAGATTGTAGAGACTATCAATTACATTCGGCCAATATAGCGAGGTGTCTGCTAGAACAAATCTAATAATAGAGTGTCCGTCTGTTTGACAACATGGATAAACTCAGGCTGTTGGTATTGTACAGCTCTAAAAGGAGAATTACAAGCAGGAGCACAGAGAACAAGTAAAGGTCGTCAGATCCCAAGGATTCATGCCGTCCATCCAAGGGACATCAGCAGCCATAAGTACTACTCAGCGACTGACTGCAGGCTCTTATTACCCTTATTAATTATCTGTGGCGAAAGATGAAGGTTTGTCCTGGGTTGGACAGGGGACACACCATAATAAATCCACCATCCCTGCACAAAAGGTCTGAGCTGGATCTGGTTGGACCATAGTTGTATATAAAGGTAGTTATTTGGCTGAGACTGGGGAGAAAGCCCAGATAACTCCCAAAATCAACATAAAAACAGCAATATCCTTCTAGACTCTGATGCAGACGTGGATTTGACCTTGTGTGATTTGACTCGTTTCAGACATCCCAATCATTTCAATGGTTACACAAGTCACCTGAGGATGGTGATTATGACTAAGGCTTCTGCTTCTCGAGCTCCTTCCCATCTTCCTTCCAAAGGCTCAGCTTTGGCCACGTTGGCCGCAGGATCTGGTCTGTAGTCACTCGACAGGGTGATTTATGCAACTTCCCAACAAAGCAGACAGTGTGAGTCATGCGACCCAACGTACAATGTGAAATTCAAGGGATATTCATGCACCGATGCTTTACATTTTTCTCTGGGCACCGCTGTCAGCAAAATGCTCCACTATTCAGATGAGGGTCCTAGGAAAGGTCAAATTGAAATTTGCTTGCATATCTCAACAAATATTTGTGAACAATTTTCCCCATTATTCCCCAAGCTTTACACGGGGCCCATTCAGCAAGGCAGTCCTTCTCAGAATACGAGGAGGCATTGCAGAGACTTTAAAACAGGCTGACATCAATTAAGGAGCTGACTATTCAAACACATTTTCTGCAAACAGAAGTTTATTTGCTATATATAGATAAATGCTACCAGTGGGCTAATTTGGAAGCATTCTTGATTACCCATTGTAATGAGGCCTATTACATAATTAAAAGAGTTTTCTCCTAACTGCATTTTCCTGCTAATTAACATTTTATGCCATCTACAATGGACACTTTGGGCTGCATCAAAGACATTATTATGCAATTTTAGCCTAAGAGCAGTCTATGAATTATTAATTAATATTAAATCTGTTGATTAAAGGGTAATTTGTAAGCAAGCCAGTCATAACTATGAACAAGCTTGGCCCGTAAGTATTCCCCTGAAATAAGCTCCAAAATAACATGTACTAAAGGAAAGGTTAAACAGAAAACAAACAAAATCCAAAGGATTTGAGAGTGTGAAACATAGGAGAATGGGGCAATTTGTTTATGAGAACCTGTGATGTTTTTCCAGACGTTCTATTTGCTGGTGTTTCAATTAAATAGAGTCTTCTAGGATGCTTTGTCATGTCCCAGCAGGATGCACAATGCAGTCCTTGTTCTTTTTGCACTGACCACAGCCTGGAAGTCTGGGTCAGAAAGCACCCATAAGAGGAGTATGACCGGAGGCAGTGAATGCTGGCTGAGATCAGAGAGCATCTAAAGACATGCCTGTGCTCATGCATCACCTTAAAGCTTGAAACGTGGGCCAAACTGCCTTCCTGATGGTCACTAACACAGATGTATTTATCTACACGAAGTTTCAGGTGACTACTGAATCACAGAATCATTAAGGTTTGGAAAGACCTCCGTGATTTCCAAGGCCAACCCCAGCCCACCCCACCATGCCCACTGCCCACATCCCTCAGTGCCACATCTCCGTGGTTCTGGAGCACCTCCATGGGCAGTGACTCCACAACCCCCTGGGCAGCTGTGCCAATAACTCACTTTCTGGTCTGACCAAGCCACCAAAATGAGATACGGGGCAACTTCTTGTCTTGCTGGGGTCAGGAGCAGACTTTCTTCAACATGAGCCAATATGTCATCTGAACTGCCCACCAGGGGTGACAGTCACTGCACACCAAGCCCCATAAATGTGTTTCCACACCAGCTGCTCCCCTGCACATCAGCTGTGAGGAAATGGGAGGGCTGGAGGAAAACTTGCATTTGGCCTTATATTATAAGTGAGGAAACAGGCACATGGGGCTGGTAGGACAGGGTTATGGTCCCCCTCAAGAGGCCGAAACATGACAATGGAGCAAGTCACCCAGAAAAGTCACTCTGAGGGCAGTAATGAAGGCCAGAACCCTGCAACCAGGGCTCATCCATCACCTGCTGTCCCAGAGCTCAAAGACAAATGCACAGCCCTAACCTCAGCATCTGCTCAGTGCTGCTGCAGCCCCTTTGTGCTCTGCTCTCAGGCTTGCATCAGCTGCGTCCTATCTTGAGGTTGGGAACACTATAATTGCAATAGTAGCAATAATAATAATAATGACAATAATCAAAATAATAATAATCAAAATAATAGTCATCATCAACATCATCATCTAACAGCCTGCTGATGCGTGTGCTGTAGCACAGGGAGAGGCAGCCGGGCTGCTTTTTCTGCAACCTGTCAGCCTTGCTTGCCAACATGAACAGGCTGTGGGAGTACTGGGGGTTACCAGGATGTAATCAAGCCCTTGTGCTTTAATTATAATGGGGGAAGCAAGGAGGGAGCGCATGGGGGGGTGTTGCAGCCCCGACTGTGCAGCAGATTGTGATGTGTTCCACACGCAATGTGAGCAGAGTGGTGAGCAACTCGGGTGAGAAAAGTAGCAAAATAGGTCAAAAAATAGAAAAACAGGTCAAGCAGATGCTCCAGGTCTTGGACCTGCATGGATATCTGGGATGGAAAGGGCATTTTTGGAGATAAAGTCAAATCCAGCATATTCCCACTCTCCCCAAAAAAAGGTGAAAATGTCCCAGATTTCTGGTTCAGACAAATCCTCAGCCCCTAAAGCTACTGTCCCATCCACCCTCACTGCAAGAGCTGCTCATAAGGATTCATCCAACCCCTGTAAGCCTGTGCCTGCACACAGCCAGGCTGGAGGCACGTCATTAACTCCTCATAGGAAAACTAACGAAGCCCAGCATCAATTAGTTGCAGTCCTCCTCCCAAGAAAAGTACACAGGAAAAAATAACTGTTGGAAGCCCTTGGATACAGAGATATTTAATGAGAGCAGCTAACTAGGGAGACGTGTAGCTAGAAACAGCTCTGTTTACATCAGCCTTTCTCATTATGTTTCCCTCATTTTGACTTTTCCCATTATTCTGGGAGACCTGATGCAAAGCTCCTTTTGGTCACGCCATTTTCTTTCATTTCTGCCCTTCAGAGCAAGCATAGAATTACAGAAACATTCAGGTTGGAAAAGACCTCCAAGATCCCCCAACCCAACCCCACCATGCCCACTGCCCACATCCCCCATGCCACATCTCCATGGCTCTGTAACACCTTCATAGACGGCGATGTCCACACTAACTGGATGCACCCAAAGGCTCAAACCAACCCATTTGTTTTTAATGCCATGCAAAACACACAGGGCAAACTCCTCTCCCACCCCAGCATCTAACGCTGTGCTGTATTTCCTCCTCCTGCCAGACAACACTGTGCACTTTCTGACCCGGGCTGTTGGCAGAAAGCCACACCACCCTCTGCCTTGTAGCATTTATTATTATTTTTATTTTAAATGAACATATTGCATGTGAGAGCCTATAAATATCCAGGCGATTTACCGCAGATTTACCGCTCTCCCTTTTTCTGATCTCAGCACCAGAGCTTCAAGTTCAGCCCCCAGCCAAATTAATACACCGGGGTAGCTTTGCATGTCAATTAGAGCGAGAGGGTTATTCTCTGGCCTGACCTCTGATAGCAAGTGCTAATGCACTACAGAAAAACACAGTGATTTATCATCCAAACTCCAGCAAGGAGCACTTTTTCCTATGAGAAGGGTTGGTAATAACTTACATGATGCTATCCGTCATTTCTTGGCCTTCCTCACAGGGGCATTTGCAGAGTAAAGTCCAAGTGCTGCAGGACCAGCAGTAATCAGCCTCAGATGATGACTGAACTCAGCCTGTTATTATTCATTTTATGGTCGTAGTTTCATGCTCCGGTCATGGAGCAAGACCCAGCCATGGAGAATCAAAGAATCATAGAATGGCTTAGATAGGAAGGGACATTAAGATTGTCAGTTTCCAACTCAACTGCTGGAGAGAGAATTGGTCAAGGAAAAAAATGTGAACTGGCGAGCAGATATGGCTGGAAGCATTCAAAACACAGCTTCTAAGCAATCTCACTGCAGTGTGTGCACATGAGAAACCAAAGGACAAATACAGCATGGCACAGAGAAGAGATGCTGCCATTGGCAAGTGATGTGGTTTGAGTGCCATGGTTTAGAAGGCATGGTGATTATGGGTTGATGATGTTAGTGGTCTTTTCCAACCTTAATGATTCTATGATACTATGATCAGACTCCCCTGAGCTACAAAACCTCTCTCATTTGGGGCTTGGTCATGCCTTTACATGCCGACATCCACCTTGCTGGAGAGCATGGCTGGGCTTATGGAAGGGCAGGACAAGCAGGATGGGCTCATGTCCTGTATTTCCCAATCCCTGCTGTACAGCACATCCCCATAGTGAAGCACTCAGCAGAGATGTTCCTCCTGAAGCAGCGGTAGGAGAAGACTCACAAGCAGGAAGGGCTCCATGTCCATGCATTGCTTTGTTTTCAGGAGCACAACACCATCCCAGGTGCCCTCCAGAGTGGCTCAGAGCCTCATTTGCCTTTTCTACCCCAATTGCATATTCATTTGCTTACCCTGTGAATCCCCAGAGCCTCGTTTGTCCAATTAGTGTTCACTGAGACTCTCAATACTGGCCAATAATAGGCTCTTCCATGTGCTATTTCATTACCCGAAGGAGAATTACTTGGTGGCTGAGAGCTGAGCATCTCAGTGCCACGAGGGACGGAGAGGCAGCTCCTGCCCTTTCACTGCCCTGACACCAGCCCTTGCGGGGACACAGGGGTTATTTAAGGAGATCCCTGCATGTTTAGAGGGAAAAAATAGATGCAAAAAAAAAAGCTGTATCCAGATAGAGGAACAAGGAGAGCGTATCACTAAAGAAATCACCCATGGTGGGATGTAGCAGAATCACTCAGGTTTTCTTCCCTTTAGGCTGACATTCAGGCTTGGCTTATATATATTCCTTGACAGAGGTTTGTGAGCAATTTGACCTGTGCTAATTCTTCACTCCAGCTGGGAGTGTGCGGCACGCCAGAAATCAATCTGCTCGCTCGATTCCTTGTCCAGCTCTCTGCAGTTCCTCAGGAAGAAGCAAGCGTGTCCTTCCCTGATTTATCATACAACTGCAGTAAGTGCATTTTATGGTTTAGGGCATATCCTTTCACGACTCTCATTATTTTAGGCTGGTTTTAAAGCAAAAAAATAAGCACCATAAAAGTGTCCTTCTCTAGTGGAGTCAATTAGTCCTTCAGTTTAAGCCTCCCTCATGAGTTGGAAAGAAGGAACTTTAGTTTGTCAGAGTATGACACCAAGATGAGAATGTAAGTGCCTACAAAAGGTGTCTAAAAACCTAAAACAGGGAGTTTTGTTTAAAGTAGAGATTGATCCAACCATAAACTCCAACATCTCTCCATCCACATGGGTCCTCTACATGCATGCACATCCTTGGGAGTACAGTACACTCTGCTGCCTAACCTCAACTTGGGTGAATCTGGGCTTCCTCTTGTGGAGGTTCTCATTAAAAGAGGTTTTTATTTAATCATCATGGGGGATAGCAATATCTGGATATGATCCCCATCACTTTTTTCCCTCCCCCAGGCAGGGGATCAGCCCTGAGTGCCGATCCTGAGGATCACTGCTGTGTTCCAAGTGATGCAGCCAAGGAGAGCGAGGACTGGGAACAAACCCATCCTCTGGCTTTTAAAACCTTGTTTCCAATTGGTACAGACAGGGAAGAAACAGCTCTAAACTTAACAAGACATCTCAAATTAACAAACATGAGCCGAGCTAGACTGAGGGATTAAGCAAAATAAGACAAAGGCTGCCAGTGCCTGTTAACCTGCTCAGGGCAGGGTAAATGTTTGCACACCAGGTCTATTCTACTCTTCCAGCAAACACCCCTCTGTCAGTTCACGAACCAGGAGATTTCATTGCCCAAATGTGCTCAGAGTTCTGCCTTCACCATGAGTTGGAAGGGACCATTAAAGGCCATCTGGTCCCACTCCCCCACAGCGAACTGGGACACCCGCAGACCCATCAGGTGCTCAGAGCCCATCCAGCCTGACCTTGGTTGTTTCCAGGGATGGGGCATCCGCCAAATGGGCTCAATCTCACTCCTCCAGAGGCAAAAGGAGGAGCAACTAGCATCCATGTGTCTAAAAGCTTATAAAAGAACTGGCTGTTTTAATTCAGGATCATGCTGTGTTAGCTGGGAGGAACAGCAGGACAACAGCAACCCCCCACCCCCAGGCAGCAGGAGATACCCCACTGCTGCTTTAGGAGGCAGAAAGGAGCTGCTCTGCTCTATTTCTGCTGTGTCATAGCAGGGAAAAGAGACCATAAAAAATTCCTGTACAACCTAATGGGGCATGCATGCAACCACTCCCAAATACTCTTCCTTCAGCAAAAAGCAAGACATCTGCCTTTGAACTGCAAACTCAGCATCAAACAGCAATTATTCCTCATGAGCCCAAATAGGCTCTGAGTGAGTCACGACTCCGTTGTGGAGCCCTTTTTGCTCTGTCTTACAAATATTTGCTCTCAAGAAAAAAATATGTTCCATTTGTCACACCAGCAAACTGCATCCTTTGTGAAAGGAGTCCCATTGTGCACGGGGAAACATCTGCTAAATGCAGAGACACAAAAGATCTCGACAAGGAAAAGCACACATATGGAGCCGGGTCCAGGCAACACAAGTTGTGTCCCGACCCACAGATCCCAAGAGCCGCCAGTCTCCCTCCAGGCTGCTCCCAGCTAAAGCTGTTAATTAAGTGGGTTAAATGCTGTCATCATTAGTGTCAGCCTCAGTTCTGGCACTGGAGGAGGAGATGCTGAGTCTGCCTGGGTTGGATCTAATTGTTGGTTGGTGTCATGAGCCCATAATAAATTGTTTGCACTGTTTGTAGGCTGTGTGCACCAAAATGCTTGGGAAGGTACCAGCTCCATGATCCTGATGCTTTGAGGGTGCCAGCATGTATCCCACTAATGAAAGCTGCTTGAAGGACCAAGTAAACAATGCTGTCCTTGGGATGGGAGCAACAGGAGTCCAACAGGAAAAGCTTTTCAGGCAGCCAAGCATAGAATTCAACTTAATGCCACGGAGGCTTACATCCAATAATTGCTTTGTTCCCCAAGCAATTTCAGTGTGGACCAAAGCGAGCAGGTTCCCATTCCCAAAAGCTCCTTATTAATCAGCTCTCCATTAGGGCAGCTCTCTCCATCAGACAGCTCAAGCAGACAGCAGCGGTGCTGGTTGGGATGGACGGCTCACCGGTGGGAAGCGGGATTGCGTTTGCAGGGTATTCCCTGTGGGACCCATTTGTATTTACATCCCAGTGCAGACAGGAAGAAGGCCAGTTCCTGGAGCAAAGGATTTTCCATTCCAAGATAGACAGAGCCTGGGGCTGCGTTTTTCCTGTTATGTGACCAAAGCTATAGGTGGGTTTCTTTGTTGTTTTTTTCCATCTCTCTCTGATGATTCAGGCTCATCAGAGAGCAACACACCAATTCAATGGGGTTCTTCACCCTAACTTTGATATATGCAATGGGCATCTATTTGCTTGTGCACGTGCTTCAGACCAGGAGGAGATCCACACTGCTCATAAAGAGCTCACTGGATGGAAGGGGCTGCACCAAAGAGCCTCAGGAGCTATTTGGAAATGGTACCAAATAGGAAACAGTCAGCTAAAATCCCAGCTCATATACACAAACACAGAATTCCGGCTTGTATGCACAACCACACACTCATATCCCTCTTTTTTTTCCATATCATTTTTCTATGCCATTACTCAGGGCTTCATTCATGGTGCATAAGAAGCAACAAGTAGCTCTTTGAAAACCCATTCACTCTGCACCTTCATCCATATTTCGGACTGCTGCCCAAAATGAAAGCTTGGTACAAGCATGGAGGACTGCCAGTATGGTCCACTCACCCCATCATCAGCTCTGAAGGTGACCAAAACAGATGGAACCGCTCCTGATCACCATGGAGTTGCAGGACATAAGCCTGGAGAGTCCAGGTCCACCATCAGGTGCATGGTGGTGATGGGTTGCTGGTTGGATTAGATGACCGTATTGATCTTTTCCAACCTTACTCATTCTATGATTCTATGAATTTCCCCAGGATCTGAGTGCTGCCTCTGTCAAGTCCCTTTCCAAGCCTCACCTCAGCAGGAGCCGGGTTATGGGAACTGGAACAGCCCCAGAGAGCATTGCCTCACCGTAAGCGCATGTACACCTCATACACAGGGCTATGAACACCAAGATATTCTGTGTCCCAAAAGACACTGCTGCCGGGACAGCCAGCTCCATGGGACAGACAGATACCATGGGTGTGGACACACAAATCACCGACTTGCTGCCACTAATTACCCTTGATATTGATGCTGTTAAGAGATCATAACCCTGTAATTAGAAGCAAGAGGAGGAGACGGATGGGTGGCAAGGAAAAGACTAGAAAGCACAAGATGCATTGGATCAGCTGGGCAGGCTGGAAGAACATTTGCAGCAAGAGACCTCCATGAACATCTTTAACCTGGATCCTCTAATTGGGAGCTTGGAAGAAGCCTTTTCCATCTGTTCTCAAGGAGGGAGGCCTGGGGTACCTAAGCTGGCCAGAGCCACATGAGAGGGATGATGGCCAGCCCTGACATCAGATCCTCTGCAAGAATTAAGGACAGTGAGGCACTGGGCCAGGTTGTCTAGAGAGGTGGTGGATGCCCCATCCCTGCAGACACCCGAGGTCAGGCTGGATGGGGCTCTGAGCACTGATGAAGCTGTGGGTGTCCCTGCTCATTGCAGAGGAATGGGTCCAGAGGGCCTTTAAGTGACCCTTCCAACTCAGAAGATTCTGTGATTTCCACCATCCTTCACTGCCAGCAGCTCCTGGACAAAGGACAGGCATCACGGCACATCCCTGCCCACTCCATCTCCTGTGCTTGCTCAGCCCAGTAGCCCCAGGGGAGGATGGATTTCCATCACCGCTTTCAACTCTTGCTGCTGATTATTGGTTAATGTCGTATCAGCCATCAAAGTTCCCATGAAACCAGTGAATAGGACACAAATTGCAAATTAGTCTTTAATTAGAAGCTGGCACCTGCTTTCTGACCAAGAAATACAATGAAGATGTCTATATGTTGCTATGGCAGTCCAGCAACATAGATTTCTCTTTCAGGACCCTTTGAAGACAAATTTACTCAGCACTATAAACTTGTATGCCAAAGTGATTAACACTTTAATGCTAATATCAAGCCGGACCAGTTACACACATTTTATTCATTAGAAGGCATCATTTTTCAACTGTGTCTTATCAGTATGTAAATGAGATTTTGACTCGGTCGTTGTCTGCTCCCAAAAGCACAGCCAAAATGAATTCAATTAATGCGATTTACATCCCAATGTGACACGCGAGGCTGTGCAGGGCTTGATAAGGCAGCCCAGATGGGAGCCGGGCCCTCAGCCCTGCCACACCATCATTTCCATCTCACCAGCTTCACTCCACGGACTTGAGGGTGTAAGGGAGGAAGAAAGAGGCTCAGCTTGGCCAGCTTGAGCCCAAAACTGATGTCCACCTTCATGTTCCTATCAGAATCATAGAACTGAATGAGTTGGAAGGCAACTCTGGAGATCATCCTGCCTATCAGCATCCTAATCATGAACAGTTGATGCCTCCTAATATATCAATAATCACAAATAACTGGTTATGAAGCCTCCAGTTCTGAAAATTCATGGGCAGAGGGTCCAAAGATGAGCCATGAAGGTGATCAAAAGGAAGGAAAATCCATCCAGTGAAGACAGGCTGAAGGAGTGAGGTCGTTTCACTCCTGAGAGACCTCATCCCAGTGTCCCAGTGCTTACAGGGCAGCTACAAAGGGGATGGGGGCTCTCTCTTCATGAGCTGCTCTATGAAAAAAACACAGAGCAATGGGTACAAGGTGGCTACAGGCTGCCCCAGGAGGAGTTCCATCTTGATATAAGACAATTTCTTCTGACATAAGACTTTATGTTTTTTTAACCATTACAACAGTCTCCCCAAGGACATGGTAGGATCGCCATCACTGGAGGCTTTCAAGATGTGATTGGACAGGATGAAGGATAAGCTCATCCAAAGCTCCCTTTTCTCCAAGAAAGTTGGACCTGACACAGTTCTGAGGTCATTTCCAGCCTGGGCTGTTCCATGGTTCTATGATTTCCAACTACATCCCACCCCTCAACCACCACCCTGCTGCCAAAGATACTGAAAGCAGCACAGGATCACACCGGGGTAACTGAGGACAAGCTCAACCTTTCTCCCCAGCTCCTGAAGAGGTGGAACGCAGCTGGACAAGCAGTTGTCACAGCAAGGTCCTGGCTTTCCTTGCTCGCCTGTGGCACAGCAGGCAGTTGGCTCCAGCAGGGATGATGGCAAACAATGCTGCTCCACCAGCATCCACCCCGAGACCGCTAAACAGGGTTCAGTGACTCTCCTAATGCAAAATGCAGCAATTTGCCCAAAAGAGCTACTGATGCGTTCAAGAACACGCACCCCTGGGAGAAAGACAGAGACATTTCATGAAGTGGCTGAACTTCATCTACAAATTAAATCGTATTCTGTGCCTCTGCCCTTGCTGAGAAACTGCCCAGACACCATGTGGCAGCAGCCCCTCCACTCAGCAGGGGTACGGGGCTGACCTGCACCACACTATGAATTTCCTTGTGAGGGAACAAGCCCTTGCTAATATCTCTGAAGCAGGCAGTATTTATAGCTTTGTTTGTTCAATGCTGCTCGTGGCCAGGTAAATCACTGGCATCTCCCCCGACCTTCGGAATAAATACAAGGGAAAGGTCTGTGTGCCAGCAGAGCCTGATTTACACCGGGCAGTGGCAGTTTGTGAGGAGCATCTCACACACCAGCAGTGCCTGCAGAGGCACCATGTGCTGCTTTCCCAAGTGTTGACCCATATCTGGGGGCAAACCAAGGGCACAGAGTGGCCCCAAAGCATTCCCCTACCCCAACCACACCTTGCCCACCCCATCTGTGCTTGTGTCTGCCCCTCTCTGCTTTGTGTTCTGAGGAATGGAAAAGCTTTTCCATGTCCAGCTGCCAGCGAGCTGTTTGTTATCATACCTGTGAGCTGCCTTCACATTTTTCCACAAAGAGAAACTTTCCATGATAATTATTGGTCATAACAGTTTGATTGTGGGGAGAAGCAAAGAGGAAAATGTGTTTCTGCAGAACAGAAGTGCAGGAGGGGCTGGAGAAGCCCCTGGGACACCAAACCCAACATCAATTCGTGCTAAAAAGTCTCCTGGGTAGGGTCCAGAGAACAGGCAATAGGCAAACTCACATTATTGCTGTGCCTTAATGAAGCTGCAGAATTACCTGCTTATTCATGTGAATTCTCTGTGACCAGCTTAAGTGCATTATCCAGTGTGGGGATGTAGAAATAAACAAACTGGGTGCCTGGGGGAGATTAGCAGAGGGAGCTCAGGACCCTGTATCAGTGTGAGCAGCTGAGGTGCTTCCAAATATCCCGATTAACTGCAGGATTGACCCGGTATTAAGACAATACAATAGGCCCTTATTGTCTGAGCACAGACAATAATAGTCTTGTGCTTGGCTGGGGACAGCCCTGGGGTGGAGGAAAGCCAGTGTTGGGAGGGAGGGACCAGCTGATGGCCATGAGATGCCAAAGGATGCCTACGTACCACCTTCTCCTTGTAAGCTACCCAGTGGCACCAGCAAAGTGCATGAACACACAGACTTCAGCTTCATTTGTGCTGTCTCTAAGTCCCACTTGCCACAGCACACAAGATCACAAACAGGCTCCAAGTGTTTGCTTCAGAGAAATTTGGGTACTCAGAGCCTACGATCCACAAGCAAGTAACCTCCTGAGCATGGTTTGGGAAGAAACCTGCAGGGATCTGGGCAGCCTCATGGCAGTGAGACCAAAGACCCAACTGGACAGACCTAATCCAAGATACAACACTGGCCATCGAGGCCATGCCAGCCCACATGACAAATCTCCTTGTCCTGTGATAAGTGTGCAAAATGGGTATGTGCACCATCCAGGATCCACCTATCACTGAAGCAATGAGCTGAACAGAGGGATCTGCATGAGGGCACCCTGGGGTTTCCTCCTCTGGTTGTTGGTGACCTCAAGTCCAAAGAGATGTGCAAGAGGGAAGGGATTTCCAGAGACAAGAGCCATTCAACTGAGCAGAGGGGGCTGTGAATGACATTAAGAGCCCCGTAAATCTCATTAAACTTGACATCTTCAACCAAAAAGAAAAAGAAAACAACTACATATATATATAAGGAGATGTAGGTGTGCTCAGCTTGAAGCCAGAGTTTGAAGGGCAGGGAGAAATAGGGCAAAAGAAATTCAGTATAGCACCAGGGGCAATGCCATCATACAGCGTTTGCTCCCCATTCAGACCCATCCTACCACCAACATTTTAGGGCAGATGGTGTTGGTCTGAAAGCAGAACTGGGGCACTCCCATAGAACATGGTGTGGATGGGCTCATACAAAACAGACGAGCAACCTCAGCCCCTGTGTACAAAGCAATTCTAGTCGTTCAGCTTCAGGGAAGAGGGGCACCGTTGGAAACGTGATTTTTCCATGTGTTATTTTCCTATGTCACAAAGCTGTTGCAGGAACACAAATATGAACTTCCTTTTCTCTTATCAGCTGGGGGCAAAGGAGCCAGCAGGCCTCTTACCCCAGCTAACCCCTGCCCACAGCAAGAGCAATGCTGTGCGCTGTTCCCCATGCAGATAAATACATTAAAAGTCTCAGGTGCCAGGAAGCCAAGAGCAGCTTTGTGGCTCTCATAACCCAGAGCAGGATCAGGGCTGGGTTGTTCCAAGTCTTGGTGCCATGGTGGATGGAGTTTTTGAAGCATCAGCTCACACAGACCGGGGGGGACGATAGGGGAGGAGGGGACAAACAAACAATGAATTTCAGAATAACTGAAAACCTACCTTACTTTAGGTGAGCCCCGTGTCTGTCCCAGAGCTGACTTCAGCACTCACACATCAGCAAAACAAGGAGACGATGACAGCAGTTCCTTTTTGCAATTCCTTCTCCAAATAATCAGAACTTGCGTTAATTACGGGCAGCACCAAACTGGAGAGGGAAGTGCTTTTTCAACAAGGCCGGCCCTGCTTGCTAAGGAAACCCACTGCTGCAGAGCAATCTGCTATTTCAGGCTCATGGTGGTTTTATCGTAAGCAACATCTGAAGGCAGATCCAACAGCAAACCCAATGGCAAATCCAATGGTAAATCCAATGGTAGATCCAATGGCAGATCCAATGGTAGATCCAATGGCATATCCAACAGCAAACTGAGGCAGAGAGCTGCGGGCTGGGTCACCTCCAAGCCTGTTCCCATGGGCAGCTGCTGGCCCAGTCCCTTGACAGTGCTGGTTCCCTTGCCCACTGTGATGTCATCCAGCACATCACCATCAGCCTGTCCCCAGCATGGGGCTTACAAAGTGCTCTCCCATCCAAAACACCTGCTGCAGTGAAGTTGTTCAGGCTTTTTTTTTTCCTTTTCTTTTTAGATTTCTCTGATTTCCTTCTCTGCTTTCCATTCAAAAATAAAAGCAACAGCAGCTTCTCTTCAGGAGCAGCAAACAAAAGAGCTGTAAAATCAGGCAGCTTCATCTGAAAAGCAGCTGTCTGTGCCATTCGGGATGTCGCAGTGCCCCTGCTTCCCTTTTGAAGCCTGTTTGTAAAACTCCATTATTCTTCACTCAAACACACAAAACAACTTCAGTCGGGCCTCTGCTGGAGGAATAATATCTTTGCCTTCATACCAGCACATTGCCATTAATGTTTTATTGCTCTTAAAGCACTTCACATCCTCCCTTTCCCCTTTGCCCAACTCAGAGATATGGGATACGCTTACACCAAGCTGCCCTGCAGCCCTTCATGCTCCTCATCTGGGAGTCAACAGCAATTGGGGATGCTCAGCCCAGCTGAGGGGAAGGATTGAGGGGATTAAAGTCTGGAAGCTCCTAGAACAACAGCCTCCAGACTTTCAGCTCTGTCCAGCTGAGTCATTTGGTGAACCTTAATATGGGGAATGTGATACTCAAGGATGAGTGTGTCCTGGGATGGGTGAGCGCCATCTTCCCTTCTCTTCTTGTTATAAAGAAATTAGCAGCTTTGATCAGCACCCAGCAACAGTACTGATATAACAACCCCATCCAGCCCCATCCTCCCTCTTCCCACCACTCCAGAGGTTGCAGGGCAACTCCACCTTGTATGTATTCCCCATCTATGTTCTGAGCCTTTCCAAAGGTAAGGAAATCTTTTAATCTTCTACACTCTTCTATCGTACCTCCGCATCTCCTACTGTAGCCCATGACCAGCACTGTTGTAGTTATGCAACCTGGTGAACGGTGGCACATGAGGACAACAGTGGTGTCACCAACCTGCTGTGGTCAGGAGGCTTTGGTGAGAGGGATGGCATTGTCTTATCCAAGCACAAGATGATGGTGCTTCTTGAAGCCTGTTTCTATCTGGAGGAGGGTTTCATTTCATAGAATTCTGGAATCACAGAATCATCAGCATTGGAAAAGACCTCCAAGATCATCCAGTCCAACCATCCATCTACCAGGAACCATAGAATTGTTAAGGTTGGAAAAGACCTCCAAGATCCAACCCCAGTCCCCACCATGCCCACATCCCTCAGTGCCACATCTCCATGGCTCTGGATCCCACTACTCCCCAGGCAGCTGTTCCACTGCACCACCAATCTTTTGGAGCAGCTTTTCCTCCTCCCCAACCTCTCATTGCACAGTCTCACCATTGGGTACCTTCCATTTTAATACCCCACTAAATGGCGTTTCTTTCAGGAAGGACATGTGGCAGGCAGAGAAATTGCAAATGAGGTTACGGCCCTTTGCTCCCACACAATGCAAATCATTTTAATGCAGGGTGAGGGGGCACCAGCTGCCGCCCTGCTGTCAGCCTGAGGCAATAGGGCAGAGCAGCATGGCTCTGATGCTCCAGACAAGCGCTGTGCCCATGTCCTATCATGATCCCCCCTTAGTGCTGGCCCCATAGGATACATAGAGTGCCTATGCCCTCACCTGGGCCAGACATTGGGATATAAGAAAGTCATCAGCAAGAAAACCCCCAACCACCGAGACATTTATACGTCAACGATATCGCTAGCAGCATCATGTCCTGTATCCCTGGACCACGCCGGTCACGTGCAGGGCAGAAAAATGCAAAGCACAGTAATTATCTGTTGCAGAGCCCTGGTAATGATTAAGTTTGGGAGCCACTAACAATCAAGCCTATTGAAAGGACTACAAGGGTTTCAAAGTGTTTCCTCCGAACCATGTGACGGCAAATTGTTCTGAGTAGACGGCTCTTAATTCAAATGCTGGTTGTCATGGGGATGGGATAACACCCCTCCTATTCAAGGATGCCACACAAGAAGCCTACTATTCACTACAATAGGCTTTTAGTTCAGGCTACACTTCATACATAGCCAAAAATATATATATCCAGAGAGTGATATTGGCACCGACCTTCCTTAACGCAGCAGAGCCAAAGGGCCAGTGAGTCCCAGAGCTGGAGGAAGAGAGGTGAGGGCACGGGCAGCTGGATGGGCAGAGAGCTCATGGTAAGAGAGAGAGGAGGGCTGGGGGCCACAAGTCCATCCCACCCCATCCCTGGCCCCATAAGACACCAGGAGATGCACCAGCACGCACCATACATGAGGTCCCATGGTCCCATATAATGGGGCCATTGCTGAGAGCAGCACCACTGCCTTCACACCTTGGGAAACTCCTGCTGAACTTATTAGCTATGTAACTGGGGCTCCACAAGGAAGCACCTGAGGAAAACATGGAAAACAACAGCCAGGAGCATTCCTTACTTTATCCTGAGCATGAAGACATCTGGCTCACTGGCTCCATCAGAGCCACCTATCAGCCCTCATCCCCTCCGCTGTGCTCAGTGTCCCACACCAACACAGCTCTGCCACCGATCACCTGCACCAACACAAAAGAAGAGACTTCATGTAGCTCACCTGCTTCTGGAGAGCACCAATGTGACTCTGCCCTTCCCAGGGCTCTGCCCTGCACTGGCAGCTATAGGAGATGCAGGAACAGCAAGACAAGCTGTATTGTTTCCCCTGACAAGAAAAGAAAACCACCTTCCTGCGTGGGAGCAGCACTGAGGGGTGAGAAGCGACCTGCTAGACAGATGACTCATTCCATCGCCTCCTCCTCCAGAGCCTGGCACTCTCCAAAGAAGAGCACTGGAGGCAAACCCTCCCCTCCTGGCTCCTGCTTTGTCTGTAGGAGAATATGGAGCTGCGGCCCCAAGACTATTTAGTCCCCAAATCTCAGACCCCAGGGCAGCACCCACAGAGGATGCCTGCTGCTCCACAACCATGGGGCGAAAGCATTGTGCAGCAGCATCACTTGTGTAGTTTGAATCATGGAATAATAGAATCACAGAATGCCCTGGGTTGCAAAGGCCCACAGTGCTCATCCAGCTCCAACCCCCTGCTGTGTGCAGGGTCACCAACCAGCAGCCCAGGCTGCCCAGAGCCACATCCAGCCTGGCCTTGAATGCCTGCAGGGATGGGGCATCCACAGCCTCCTTGGGCAACCTGTTCCAGTGCGTCACCACCCTCTGGGGGAAAAACTTCCTCCAAAGATCCAACCTAAACCTCCCCTGTCCCAGTTTCAAACCATTCTCCTTGTCCTAAACGTTTGCATCTACTGGATCTTCTACATGGGAAGAGAGTTAGCAATGTTTTCTTCTGTCACATTACAAAGGATATTAAAAGACTCCCTTCCTCCAGGATACCTCATCCTCACTGTCCAGCAGCAACAAGAAAAGCTCAGGGGTTTTACATTAAAAGAGTTTGGGGTTGTGGGGGTTTTTGGCAGAAGGAAAATGATGAGAAATGGGAGAAAATAAATGAATGGGAAACACTGCATATCACTGGGAAGCAGAGGTTCAAAGCCTCTGTGGCTGTTGATGTATGTAAGCTCAGTGCTTTAATCAGATCCATCGCAGCTCCATACGATGCCCATTGCCCTACTCACAGGGTACACAATGTGTTCATTACGCAGCTGGAGAGCGAATGGTGATGGAGGTCATGTGGGGGAAGCAGCAATTCCTTAGAAAAATAGGAACAAATTCATCATATGAGCATGACAGGAGATGGGCTGGCTGGGAGCTGCTGCCATCGTGGCTCCTGGTGGCCACAGTCAGGGTGAGTGACTCCAGCAGTGCCCAGCCCCCTATCTTCAGCTTTAATCCCCACCTGGTTTGGGAACACGGAGACATGGAGGATGAGCCCCCATTTCTGGTTACAGAAAGGTTCATCATCTCCTGGGTTAGAGCTCTCCATTATTCTTAATGGACGCAGCACTCCAAACTTGAAGGCTGACAATAATTATCACAGTGAGTCCTTATTGATCCAGACCTCCCTCCCCTTCAGGAGGCACAGATCTAACGCCATAGCAGTGAACACGAAGAGCAGCTCTACAAGGAAGGCGTTGGCGAACCTGCGGTCCTGTAATGAGCAGATTAGCACAGGATGCATATGTGTCCCTTTTAAAGCGAGTATTTATTGCAAACACATCAATAGATCACTGCTGTGGCACACATGTAGCTTATTAGCAAGAGGCCCCCTCCTGAGCTGGCTTTTGTCAGCAGCAAACAAAGCCATAGAGATGAACGGAGATCGGGAATCCAAGAGGAAGGGAAGCCCTGTGAACCTCATCAGGTTTCATGTTTGCCCCAAGAAGAGAGAGGTGTCGTTATCTCCCCAGTTCAGATGGGAAGGATGATGTTGATGCTCACACGTTGCTGGGGATGGGACCCAGCTCCATCACATTGCTCAGTGCCCTTACTGCTATAATGGGGACACACCATATAGGAGGAGACCCCATTTGAACATTGAGACTGGATGATCTACACGGCCCCTTCCAACCCAAACCCTTCTATCATTCAGCCTTGCTGAACAGCCAGCAAAACCTTAGTTTTCCCCAAACTCCTTTATCTGGACACATAAAGCTCCTGTGCAGAGCATCCCATTGAGGCTGCAGGGAAGCATCGCACATCATTTCAACTGCCCTGCACCTTCAGCCAATCTACAATTGCACCCATTGAATTAATAATGATGAGCCAGGACTGACACTGCTGATACGGACCTGCTCACCCTGCTCCTGAAATATTCATTGACTTTAAAGAACAATATCCCCATGCCTGACGTGGCTCAGGTTGTTCTCAGCACGGTTGGATTAGGACAAGCCAATTTGTTTAAGCCAGAAGCCAGGCTGCCAAGGATGTCATAAGCACAGAACCAAAGAATCATTCCGGTTGGAGAAGACCACCGAGATCACCAAGTCCAACCAATTGCCAATGGCAGCAAAGCAGCTGGTTCTTAGTGCAGGCCTAGAAATCATAGAATGGCTTGGAAGGGACCTTAAAGATCATCCGCTTCCAGCATATGGACTTGGCTGTTCCCTCACTAAGCTTTAAGCAGAGCTTTATCCATACGTACCCTACAAGAACACAATGAGGGATGAGCCCCTGGACCTCCCCAGATGAACCCCATCCATCTCATGGCTTTGGTCCCACAGAGACATAAATGGACCCGTGGTTGTGTTTGGAGGAGAGGTTGTCAACACAAATAATCCCTGATGAGCCTGGAAAGCAAAAGCCTCGTGAGCGCTCTGCATATCCAAGCTGGATGTTACCTCCAGGTCACTATAAGTTAGTGGGATGCCATTTATCATCCAAATACATTTCACAGAACCACAGAATAATTCAAGGTGGGAAAGATTATGAAGATCTCTGGGTCCAGCCCCAACCCACCCCAAAAATGCCCACCAACCACACTCCCATTGTTGCCTTGTCCCATCCCACACCCCACTGAGCAATGAAGGGGTCTGCAGCCAACACTGCTCGTGGGATTGGGGCTGAAGATTCAATGGAAAAAGCTGGAACAGGGCCTGTGCAAAAGCCTGCATTTCCCACCAGTTCAATTAGCTCTTTAACAACACAAAGGCAGAATCTGTTTCCCCGAGAGCCCCAAAAATGTATTTTTAGGTGCAACGGCTCCAAAAATAGCAGCAGGAAGCTGAGCAAAGCCTCCAAGGAGCCACGTGTGGGTCGTGCTGCGGATGCAGGAGCCAACAGCTCATCCGTCAGCATGGGGGGGGTGGGGGGATGGAGGCACACAGGGACCTGGGAGCATCCCGAACACAGCCAGGGCAAAACAATGGAAATAAAGGACGTGTAAGAGAAGCCTTTTGTATGGAATCAGACAGCACAGGGCTGCAGGACATCTGCCATCCCGGGAATGGACAGGGATGGCTCAAGAAAAGGGAAATGTGGCTGATGGGCTTGGGGTGTTGGGCAGAACCAGCCCCAGTCTGCTACAGATCACCAGTGTGGATGGGAGATGCTCTGAGTTCTTTCCTAGGCTGATCATCGGATGGGAAAGAGGAGAACAAAAAAACAAAGAACGATGAGTTTTTTCATCCCCTTCCAACCAAAACACAGGAATTCCATTCTTTCGAAGGGCTGGGGTGGCTCAACCCTTCTGGCAGAGCCATTTTCCATTTGCTGTTGCTCTCAGCTGGCTTCTCCTTTAAAAACAAAGCACAGTGCAATAAAAAAACACCGAGTGAGGGAGACATGGGACAGGGGTGGCCCAGAGCACCAACAGCCCTGGGTTGAAAACACAGCAGCATCAATCCCCAAACTGCTTGAACGGCAAAAGTCATCTGAGGGTGAATGAAAGCTGCATGAAATGTCTTTATTTTTAATCACAGTAACAAATAGCTGAGTGAGTCATGGGCCAAGAAAAGCCAGCAGCAGCTCCAGGAAGATGAGCAGGGGAAGGGGGAGGGTCACATTCAGGGACTATGAGGATGCACAGCTCCCGGAGCTGCAGTGGGGACACACTGAGAGCCTTTCCCTGCCTTTCTCCTTCCTGCTTTGCAGAGGTCAATTAAGAAACCCTCACTGAAGTTGGGAAGCTCACAGCACCGTGATGCACACGGCTTCTCCAGGAGCAAATTGCAATTAAAAACCCATCGCTGGCATCCGAGCATCCCCAGGGCTGGCCCTTCTCCAGCTCAGCATCCATCAGCCATTGTCTCCCTCTAGCGCGGGCTGAGGGCTCGGGGCTGCAGCTGGGAGACTTGGCAGCGATGGCCGAGCTCCCCCCAATTGATTTTTAAGCCCTTGTGTTTTATTGTAGCAGATGCCCAGGGCACGGCTTTCCCAGTGACCAAACCACCTCCCAGATTGGAGAGACAGCTGCCAGTAACTGCAGTGCTCAAGGACTGGGGAGGACACCGAGATGAAAGCATCCATCCCCAGGGCTCTCTGCAGAGGGGATTGGGGTTTGCTCAGCCAGGCTATTGCAGCTGCCTTTAACACCTTGGAACAGCTCCTGAAGCAAAGCAGAAAACCTGAGCTGAAATTTATCACAATAAATAAATTGCACGTCCTTTCCAGGGAGGATTTTTTGCCAAGAGGAAAGGGAATGACGCTGCAGTTCTCACCCCTTTGAAACCGAGCTCTGCAGCTTAACCCAGCAGAGAAGTTCAAATTAGCCTGGAGAATGTGCTCCCTCATTGCCTTCACTCTTTTGGATGCTGCATCTGGGCAGCCTATTCTGCTGGGTGGCATCCAGCCCATGGGATCGGATGGGCTTTAAGGTCCCTTCCAATCCAAACCATCATGTGGTTCTGTGATTCAGCTGCTGCCTACCCATACCAACAGGCCTCCAGCTGCCTGCTGAAGGAGCAGCACCTGACCAGAACCAGGGCTTGTGTTTCCCTCAGATCCAGGCATGAGGAATGACCCTGGCACTAGAATGGTTCAGTGCTTCAAAGAACCTACAAACAGCCTAAGTCACACTCAGTGACATGACACATCTAAGCAATGCTGGTTTACTTAACTGCAGTGAAAGGCAACCTTTGCACAGAAGCACAGGTTTAACTTTCCTCACCCTATTCTGAGCTATTTCACAGCTCTGTCAGGACTCGTTAGAGACTCCCTGGTTTCCTGAGTGGTGCAACAGTGAAGCTTCTTAGTGTCCCATCTGGTCATCTAAGTCCGAAAAAGAACAAAACATTAGGACGAAAACCCACAAAGGTAACTGAAAAGCTCAAAGGGAACAGTTTAAACCATAATAACTCTACAGTTATTTCACTTTGCCCCCGTTCTGTTTTACTGCCTTTCTTCCCATATCCAACCCACGCAGAGTCCCATGTGGAAGGAAACAGAGGCAGCAACCTCACCTGAGCCCACTGAACCCAACACCGAGGACAGCAACACAACAGATAATAGCATCCCTTTATTCGCTGACACCATTACAAAAACTGATTACATTAGCAACAAAAAAAATAATAAAGAACAAAAAAAAACCATAATAAAGGAGTGTTTACTTGAGGTTGAAGTCAGAGGCAGCTAATCCCAAAACTGTACTGAAGTAAAACAGTGTACAACATCAGTATTAAAACGTTATATCCCATTGGTGACTTTGCCACATCGGAGTTTTCTGAACAAGTTTTTACTGAGTGAAAGAAGACGAAAGATTTACGTGTTTACTGTCTCTCCAGGAATGTAAAGGTCTAATTATCCAAACAGCTTTTCTTGTTATTATAAAACTAAACTCTGGAGGTGTCTACAGAGTCGGGTTGGTTGGTTTTGTTTCCTTTAAATCAGTAGTCTAACAAGGATTAGAAAAGACAAAACTCTGTTCAGTGTCTCTGACGAAGTAGAAAGGGTGAAAACATAAATAAGGCTTTAATTTGGCAAAATATAATACAATGCCTTCTGCTATCCTCAGATCAGTGATTCCCCCGTGACTTCATTCTGCAAAGAGAAAGACACAACAGTGTGTGAGCCCAGCAGTTCCCAACACGTTGACTTCCCCCACTGTGAGTGCCCCATTGCTGGCCCCTGGGATGAGCTCTGCCAACCCTTGGCTAACGTTGGGCCACTTCTGAACCTTAGCAGCACGATGCAGTCAATCACTAAAGCCCAGGTCTCAAAGCTGGCTGAGTATTAAAATAAAAGCCCTGTTGGTATGTCTGCAGCTGGACCAAGAGATCATAGCAGGCTGATGCTTTAGGTATTCAGATCCCTGTGACAACAGCACACCACTGCTGCTAACTCAGGGAAGCCCAGTGTACATCCCCAAGCCCAAAGCAATCAGAGCTTACAAGTACAGACACTTCAAGTGCAGACACTTGGCTCTCGTAACAGGGAAGAAGGAAATAAGGCACAGTGAGAACAAAACGCTGCAAGGGATAAAGAACTGTGTGCCCAAACTGAGAGGGTCATGGATATGAGCTCAGTAACAGTTGAGTGAAATCTCACCCCAGAGAGGGAGAAACCTGGTGCCTACCAACAACTTTTAATGCAGTGCAGAATGTAGAATATCTCAAGTTGGAAGAGATCCATAAGGATCCAGCTCAACTCATGGCCTCACACAGGGCTACCCAAAACTCAGACCTTATGTCTGAGAGCACAGATAGAGATCACAGAATGGCCTGGGTTGCAAAGGCCCACAGTGCTCATCCAGCTGCAACCCCCTGCTGTGTGCAGGGGCAGCCCAGGCTGCCCAGAGCCACATCCAGCCTGGCCTTGAATGCATCCAGATGGGAAGCTTCAGGTTTTAACAGCTGCCTCATCAGACTCAAACCAAGTCCCACCACCACCATGGGGCAGCACCCAGCCCTGCACACGCACCTACTAGCTGGTAATGTTCTCGTCCCTTTGACAGCATTTGGCTTACTGACACGAGCAGCTTCTTGAGATGACCTACATCCTGGTTAAGATTCACCGCCACATTTAGTCTTTTATCAGTCAATTCCTGGAAGAAGAAAGAAAGAGAAAAAAAAGAAAATCATTAAAAACTCATTTACAATCTAATTACCAAGAAAGTCTAGAATTAGCTCCCCTGTATAAAATTACAGCTCCTCGCACAGATGGGAACAATTTCTGTAAGTCAGAGGGTTACAGCCACATTTAAAAGGAACATTGTTCAAAGTCAAGAAGCCATTTCCCAGTGCAAGGAATCACCTGCACAAAGCACCGCTGCCCCCTGGCTCCACAGGGCTCATATTTGCTCCCTGCTTCCAGGAGCTGTGCTGCTAACTGCAGCTAAGCCAGACCCAGACAGCCCCGCCAAGCTGCTGCCATCACCCTGCAAGCATCACTATGAACCACAGAGTGTGTGTGCCATTCTTTAGGGTGGTTTCTGAGCCTGATGCTGGAGGAATGAGGCTGCAGGACCATCAAGGGCTTGTCTGATGGGGTGGGAGAGGGATGGTGGCTTGGGGCTGTTGGTCATTTCAGTGCACCACAAGCTGAGGTCAGCAGAAGAGAACAGCTGAATGGCGTCCTCGGGTTGTGGCTTTTTGTCCCGTGTCTTTTTTCTAGGAACTCAAAGCCTAAAAGCCACTGAAGCTTTTCATTTTCTGGTCTGTTGCCCTCCATGGGATCATGTCCTCAGCACTATTTAGTAACTGAGCTCCAGCCAGCAGCCCAGAGAAATCTTTTGGGGACATCTGGCCAGACATCCAACCCTTCCTCCCCTGCACCAGCACTGCTGGGCACACTGTGACACAGCTGCCCTGCAATGGAAACACCCAGTTTGCTTTTTTCCCCCCCTTTTCTTTTTGAAAAGGAGTTCAACAGCTCAATATTAATAGGGAACTATTGCAGCTCCAAAGTGGACTCTTCCCCTCCTGCCTGCCCTTCTCCCCAAGTCGGTTGTGCTGCGCTAACGGTGATATAATCCCTGTTTGATTACCTTTATTGATTGCCTCCTTCAGAGAGGCACAAAGAGCTCCGCATCCGAACTGCTCCTTATGCAGCTCCCGACACACACAGACGTGCAGACAGACCTGCAGCAGAGCTTCCCCTTGCAATTCATCAGCTAAAAATAAGCAAACCTGCCTCGGTGCCAGCGCTACAACGGCACCCAATTCCCAACATGAACACAGGAGCATCCGCGAGCGCTCAGCATCAGCCAACTGTGCTCCAGCTGAAAGCAGCTCTGCTAACAGAACAAGACCGATGCATAATGCTGCTGCAAATCTCTCCCTGGGGTTTAAGGGAAATTAGAGCAAGTTCAGAGAGGGCCACTTTCCCAGCTCCCATTTGGCTCACAACGTGGCTAGACTTGCTGTAAGGCAGAGAGGGCAGTAAATCAAACTCAACCACCTGCACCATTACAGAAACTACTCTGGGCTCAGGCAAAAGAACAAAGCGATATATTGCAGAGCTCTTTGCTTGCGCGCAACCGGTAAACATTTTTCTACACTAAAAACCATTGGCAATCGGTTGTACAGTAGCTTTAACCCATTTTACCCTTACTAAAGTAGAAATGCAGCTCTGTCAAGGCTGAGAATTCACACAGCAATCTCTTAAGGATTGATTGAAGTGGAGAGGCAAGTGCAATTAGCATAACAGCTAATGAATTAACAGCGGCACTGACCAGCAGCACTGGGAATACACACATGTTAGTGTAGGAACCACCACAAGCAGAAGCAATGCAGGAGCCTTTCGTTTCCCCCCAGCTCACTTCATTGCTCTTCTCAGCTACATTTGCCTTCTCCTCCCTTCCATTCTGTGTCTTTGCTAATCATAGAATCACAGAATTTTGTGGTCAGAAGAGAAGCTAAAGCACCCTCCCCCCCAAACCCCTACCACCATGGGCCACTGTCCCTCATCAAATCAAGCTGCCCAGGGCCCCATCCAGCCCAGCCTTGCTAACCAATGAATTACAGATATACCCTCACAGATTTTATGTAGTCAAATCCTGACCAGCTTCCAATGGGCTTGGGCTGAACACAGGCACACACAGCACCATGGGGCTGGTGCTGCACCTTAGCCCCACCCTTAGTGCACCTTAGCCTCTTCCACCCTTAATGATTCTATGCCCTCCTGGTTATATCCACAATCAGATGCCCCTTCTGACAGGCACTGAGCTGAGCTGACAGATTCATGCCCGCTGTGCTCCACGTGTACGGCATTCTCCCCTTTCAAGGATGAAGTGTTTCACACAGATTCAGGGAAGAAAGCCCATTAGATTGCATATAATCCTCAAAATAAGTTTACTGCCTAAGAGAGCTGCTGAATATAAACGACTTCCTTAAAGCACACTGAAAGGCAGCCTTTAGTCATCATCTAGTCCCATAAGTGACAAGGAAGCGAGCTAATTAGAAAACCCAAATGGTCTATTTTTAAATAGAAAGAAAAGGAGTCGAACGAAAACACACAGAATGTGTCTGAGGGTTTGTGCAAGCAGCACTACTCAATTTTGTGGGTTGGTTCCAGTACCCAGAAGGAACAAATATGCTCATTTGCGAGCGTGTGTTTTCAGGTCCTTCCTAACAAAAAATAAAAAAAGAAGTCCCTGTTGCTAGGTGGAAATGGCTGCAAGACTTTCTTTTTTAATCTAACAGCTATTTTAAGCTGGGGTTTGAGGCTTCTGGGGAGACAGCTTTGGTTTTTTGTTCTGCGAAAAAGAAAAGGCAGCTGCAAAAAAAAGGCACAAGGAAGGAGATAATGTTCTAATTTCAGCCTCTGCCAATGGCTACCTGTTTACAGCGCTGTTCACACGATTAACTTTTCTTTTTTATATACTAACGAAGGCTTAATTACAGGTTTATTAGGACTGTTTTTCCACGCTCTTAAGAATAAAGCAACAGATATTCTACAGGAAAACTGGAGAGGGCCCCACAACGCTCCCACATATCCACAGTAGAGCAATACATAAAGCAGAGGGGTTCTGCAGGGCTGAAAAGAGCCCAAACAAACAGAGCTTGGCCATAGCAGGGAACATCTAAAGACCAGCATTACCAGCCATGAAACACCATGGCTGACAGCATCAGCACTCTGAGCTATGCTAAGAGGGGGGGAATAGGCAGGACAAGGGATGGCCCCGGTGGTCAGCTTGTATAGTTAGCCCTGCACCAAGCCCTGCACTTGCCTCTTCAGCAAAATGGGCAACCCCTGGCATTAAGCCCAAAGGAAGGTCAGAACGGGCATAGCAGAAAGCAAGCAGTTTGTCACTGAATTGAGGGCTGCACTTCTCCATCCTGCTGCAGACAGGGGTACAGAACACCCAATTGTCACCATCCACCCTTCTGCTGTCAGCACAGGAGAAGGCTCAGCAAACCTAACACCCCTTCCAGGAAAGCAGCTCATAGGGCTGGGACATCAGTGGTTTCCCAAGCTCAGCTGCAGCTCTAGCCCTGAGGTGGGAAGCCCACAACATGTGGGTCGATCAGCATCTATGAACGACCACTCAGAAGAAAGCCATCTCTTTCCTGCTAATGACTGCAAAAGCTTTAATATGGTACTCCCTAGAGGACTCCTAGCTTCCTGTCTCGGCTGAGAGACACTGGCTAAAAGGAGTCGATATCAATTATTTGTCCTACCAGCGAGTGCTCCTCTCCTCCTCAAATGACAGCATTTCCTACCACTATATGGGTAATGAGCTTCACCCAACACCATTTAGCTGTGTAAAACATGCTGGAGAGACATCTGCTTTACCCATCCCAGCTGCCTATTGGGAAAGCTCTTCTGAAGCCATTTTGAGGCTGGTGGGAAAGCTTTCGTTTCCAGAGATGGGGAAGCCTTGTTATGACAACAGGCACCTGTACTAGTGGTGAGGGCCAGCTCTCTGTGAGTACCAGCTGCAGAAACAGTTCAGCAATCTTCCACGCAAACAGTAACCCACAGGCCCAGGCAATTACCCATCAACATAAAGAAAAGCCACTTTAGAGTCTTTCAATTCCAGATCTTGCAACTGCAATCCAATTACCAGAGGACCTAAAAACATCTTCAGTCTGGAGAGTTCCATACTCACAGCACAAAGTAGCACTTGAGTTGGTTGCTTACTGACAAAGACTATCACAATGTTGCTGCAGGACCACACTGAGGTCAGTATGAATTCCCAAGAGCCTGGGCCAGCTGGAGTTGCATTTAGACACTTCCCTGTGGCTAATGGCAGGCTCCTGCCCGCAGCTGCAGAGAACCAAAAGGCTCAAGGTTCTGGCAAGAGATTTTCCCTGGACAATCAAGACTGCCCTTTTCCTTTGGTATTATTTATGTCAATCCAACAGCCAATATTTTAAGCTTATTCAGTAATCAGCAGATTTACTTATAGTGTCTCTTCCTGAAGTACAAGTTTGGGGAACTTCTTTCTTTCCATTTTTGCTCAAACCAACAGCCCTTGGAAGCCCAGACCTCACGTCCAGAATCTTTCCCCTTCATCCTTGCAAATTTGAGCCACAGGAACAAGGTCACAACCCAGATGACAGTGGAACACACAATGCTTAGAAAGGAAGATATCAGTAGCCCTTGAATACAGCTCTGTGGCAAGCTGCAAGACAGGAAGTTTCATCAAGCCTTAATTTTCCCATCAAAATCATGCCTAAAGCTGCACCTATCTTCCCAAGCACGAGATTTGTGCTGCTCTGAGCATGGTCTCGAGAGAAACACTCACCGACTCTGTGCGACCGTCGCTGTTTTCAATGACATTGGCATCCCCAACAACTTTGCCAATTTCTCTCTCAAGAGATGCCAAGGACTCCTGGGCCTGCAGGAGGGAAAAAACAAAACAAAATAGAGGAGGCAACAATTAGCAAAGGCTGAGAACTGAAATACCCCCCTTCCTCCCCCCCAATCTCTCCAGGAGCAGCATTAGAGACACAGGAAATCACTGTTGAGCAGGAAATGTGTTTTATGCCAGATTTGCTCAGGGGACCAACACATTTGCCAAGATTGACATGTCTCCTTACAATCAGTGCGTCGTGTGTCAGCTTGCCTGCATTTTAAAGCAATTCTATGGGGGAAACTCAAATAGTCTTACATCAAGTTACTATGTATAAAAAAAAATTGCATATATTTTTGTTCATTTCATGCAAGAATAGCTGCACAGGCAGGTCTCCAGAAGCCTGACTGCTGATCTGTATTTATACTGAGTACACCACAAACCACAGGCATCAGCAGAGCTCCCTTCACGTGCTCATAACTGTCCCAAGCAAAACACTCTAAACACTTTATCATAGCAGATCTCCTTAGTCTTCCCATCTCCTGGCAGTGTTTAGTGACTCTGTCAACCCCATTGGCCCAACACTGACAGGTCTTAAGTTACCTCAAGAGGCAGGACAGCTGTAGAAGATGCTTGTAAGCACTGCTGTTAACCCCACAGTACTAGCAACCTTCATTTAAAGCTTGTGCATTCCTTCCCAGTTTCATCTTGTACTTGTGGCCAAGAAGACAGTATCACAGAAGGAGCAAAGTGTTGTAGAGCCTAGAGCTTGACCTCAGCTACTGCACAGGCTATTCCTGTCTCTCTCCATTTATCAGTTCTCCCATGAGAGGTTCCTTCCTGGGGTGACAGACAGCACCGAGACCTCACATGCTTAAAGATTTTCCACTCCAATCCATCTTGCAAGAGCAACCAAGGCAGAAAAGCAGAGGTAACCCACCTGCTTGTCTCATTGAGCTTGTGTTGAACTCACTTGAAAGATTTGCAGTCTCCTGGGCTACAGCCAATTTGTAACCACGTGCAAACGGGCAGATGGCTTGTGAGCCAACGTGTAACCACCACCATTTGAGCCTGGATTTAAGAGCTTCAGGCTGTGATGTGGGTGTAGGGCTGTGAGATGGGGTTTTATTAGGCTGCATTTCTTAAAATAAAGAATTATTTGTCAGCCTCAAATCACCTGTTGGCATAAAACTATCATGGACCAGAGACACTTTCAAGTCAGGTAATGAAACAAAGCTGCTTGTTGCATTTTTACCATTTCAAAAGACCCACAGGTATCTTGCACAAGCTCTTATACCCACAGCCTCAGCCACCTGGGAAAGCAGTGAGTGCAGCAACAACCCAGCAAGCAGGCAGCTGGAAACACCACATCTTCCAGCACTGTAAAACTACAGACTGAAAGGGCTTCAGTAATACCTACATCTGTAACTGTTAGGGGTCTCTGCTTACCTTGGGCAAGTCACCAGCTACCTTCTGCCTCTCATTTTGATCAACTTTGAGTTTTGACAGTGTTTCACTTAACTTCGTTTTCAGCTGCAAAACAGTAACAAAGAAAATCAGTTTCCCCTGCATACGAACAGATGCGATTTGTCTTTCCCCAAGCTTGCCCTAGTGCACACTGACTGCAACAGGAGTAAGATTACTAACGATTATTGAACACGCTGGATTAGTGAACATGGACGGTGAGGTTTACAAGGACAGTCAAGGAAGAGAGAGTCCATCTGTAAAGATAAGTGTCAAGAATGGAAACTACAGAAGAAAAGATGCGGTTGGAATCAGATTAACTGCAAGTGGTCTCAACTATGCTGCCAATAAGACCATTAGCAACACTGGATGTTCGTAAGCCTCTCTAGCATTCCTATCACAAGCCAGTCTCAGCTTCAACTCAATTCACAGCAACCATCCCAAAATGCAGACTGTCATCTTCCTAATTCAGGCTAAACAGTCACTTCACTGCTGAATAAATTAAAAAGGCCTCTGCTTGTCATCTTAATAAAGCACCACTTGTTACAACTCTGTTGACTTAATCAGTCTGCTAATGTCAGATCAGGGAATGAATCACTGGCAGGGGTATATTAAGTTGTCGATTGTGTTTAGATTCAGTTCAAAAAGTGGAACTATTTCCGTCAAGAGGGATGAATACTTTGCACTGCCTGCCCTTAAAACACAGCCTTCCAGAGGAAGGAAATAAACTCCTTTTTTCTTTAAAAAGGATATTTCGATGGCTCTTCAAGGCAGCACACAGAACCAGCCACAGCACTTAAGGCTGGAGCCTCGAGTAGGAAAACTAATAAGAAGCTTGAGTGGCAATTTGGTAGGATTTGTGGCTCTGAAGCACACTGTGCTAACGTCCACTATTCCTGCCGTCAATCTTCTTGGGAGCCAGAAGGGGATTAAAGCCTTGAACAATGGGCTACGCAGAGAGCCAGATTCTCCTTCCTTCCAAATCTCTGCAACACATTTGTCTCATGCACAGAGGGCTTCCCCCCCTTTGGAGCACATGTACCAGCAGATGCTGGTTTCCCCATTTTGGGGAAGCACTCTGCAATAGTTCCTGCTTCTCTCCATGCTCAACCCACGAATAAGGGGAAACATTACAAAATCCCATCATTTTCTATTCCTCAGCCTCCTGCCCACTGCCAAAAACAAATTAAGGGGGGGAAAAAAAGTCCTCCTATGCACTGGATGCCACTCCTGAGCCATTTGCACACAGGTACTTGTTTACTACCTCCTCCAACCAGCACAGCATCATCACGCTGCCGAGTCAAGCTGCCCTAGCAGGGAGCTCAGCTTTTTAAGCTTCTGTTGTTACAGAACATAATAGATTGTTGCCTCTTATATTCAAGAGGTTGGCGTTTACTGATTAACTTTAAGATATGCATTCAATTCCCATTTCCCTTGCTTTCAAAACAGGAGGCGTTGGTTGCTGAGGCAGGATGCTAATGAGTGTTGTACTCGACTTGCCGAGCATGCGATTAAACTCAAGCAGTTTGTGATTTTATTTGTACTTTTTTTTTTTCAATCGACTATTTTAGCCCCATTTGTGGAGGTGTCCAAGGCCATGGATGGAGCCCTGAGCTGCTGGGAGACACCCAGCCCACAGCAGGGGGTGGGGCTCAATGATCTTTAGGGTCTCTTCCAATCTCAGCCATTCTACAATATGCTTCTATGATAGGTTATCAACTACCCCAAAAACCCAAAGACAGGGTGGCAGAATCAACCTCTCTCTTGATCCTGGCTCAAAAGCACAAAGAAAGCGCCGTTCAAACACAAGCACAGGAAGGAAAAATAAGACACTGAAACAGATGAAAAGGACTCAGATTGGAAAACCATGCATCTTTGGGTCTATGGGTCTGGCCTTGGGTAATCCAACTGCTTCTTGAGAAAACCTGCAACAGGAGCATTATTGGCTGGATAGTGCTTCTAGCCAAGCATGCTGCACGTGGTGTAAGCCACAAGCCAGAAGAGTTATTCAGCCATATCAGAACGCCAGCTGCAGAATGGCTGGATACTCAGAGTTAATTCAACATTGCTCTGGATCCATCTGTGTATGTACAGAGAAGGATGGAAAAGCCTCTGCCCAGTCAGAGCATGGATATCACAGGTGCACCCTCAAAAGCTTTGGAAATAAAACAACCAGAGAATAACCCTCAAATTGAAGTGATGAGAGCACATCTGTTGCTCCAAGGATGTTATAGCTGCATATATCTGCACTATAAAGCACTGATTCTCAAGAAGGCTCGGGTATCAAAGTCTTAAAGACTTTGGAAAGTCTTAAGAACCAGACATGCTGTTGTTAGGAGCAGAGAAAGAGACAAATTGTAGAAGTCAGACTACACAAATGACCGCAATGGACAAAAATATCAAGCTGAAGAGGTTAGCAGAACAGACAGGACTTGGAATAAAGTCTCCGCTTCATAAGTAATGCTGGGAGCCTACATTGTGCCCAGCGGAGAACAAGCTTCTTACCAAATTTAACTCTTCATTCTGTCTTACTGCTTCAGAATATGAATCATCAAGTTTTTTCTGCAACTCAGTCAACAGATCTTTGAGCTGAAATGAAGTTTAGAGTTTTAGGATTTGTCTCTTTTAGGACACCCACTTTTCATCTGCTCATCATTAATTAGTGTGTCGCTCTACCCTAAAGCCACAAGCATACAAACTCCTCAGCCGCAGGGGCTAAGCATTAGATTAGTCTGCCAGCCAAGTGCTAATCAAACAAAGGAAAAAGGACAGCTTGGTCAATCGTGTTTACCTCTCTGACTTCTGAAACATAAGTAGATCGCTCTATTTCTGCCTTTTCTAGTTCACTTTCCAAATGTTCTCTCTCTTTTTTAAGCTAGAAACAGAAAAACAGAGTTAAAACAAATGTTTTCAATGTTTTCCTTGAAGCATCATTTTCTTAATTTATTATTAGCTACAAATTTCTATCAAGCGTTCCATGACATTTAGAGAGCATTTCAAACCCAGTGACTGCCTGGCACAGATTTAAACCACTAGACTTCAAAAAGATAAAGAAAAATAAAAAGATCATAAAACAAGAAAAGGAATCAAACCCAAGATTACTTTGGTACATCTGCTTGTTGGCAAACTGCTCGCTCTCCCAAGGAAAGGGCCCCACTTTCCATAGACTCAATCCAACAGATGAGTACTGAAGTAACAACAGAACAGTCTCTAGAACTCTGCACCTCTGCTTCTTAAAAGCATTTGCCAAAAGGTTTGGCTTTAACTAAAACACAAGATGCAGGTTGCTTGCAGGAGAGAAATCCCACGATATTCAGATTTACAGCACAGGATTAAATTATGTTTGGAGTAACGAAAAGCTTCAAAGAGAAAAAACACCTGCACGTACAGTTTCAACTTCTTTGATCTCTTCTTTTAACCTCTCTACCTCGTGCTCCAAAGAGGCGACCGACGAGCGCATCTGCAGAGATAAACGCATCGTTTAGTTGTGCTGCTCTAAGACAAACTCTCCATATACACACAACCCTGCTTCTACCATTTAGAAATACAAGGGATGATGAAAATCAGTAGCTGAATCAAAGCAGATGCTCATTCCAGTAACTGAGCCTCCATTATAACACTTCTGCTTTCTCCCAGCGTGAGAAGTTGCGATGCATATTTACAGCCCTGATACCCAAAAGATTTGGAGTGTAAGGACTAAGCCAGTTGTCCATTAGTCGTAGTAAGGGAAATACCTTTCCCAGTCACCTAACAGGGAGAGCAGTCTCTACTCACACAGAATCACAGAATGACCCGGGTTGGAAGGGACCTCAAGGATCATGTAGTTCCAACCCCCCTGCCTGGCAGGGCCACCAAACATACACCTTTACTAGATCAGGTTGCCCAGGGCCCCGTCCAACCTGGTCTTGAACACCTCCAAGGACGGGGCATCCACAACCTCCCTGGGCAGCCTGTTCCAGGGCCTGACCACTCTCCTAGTGAAGAACTTCCCCCTAACATCCAACCTAAATCTTCCCTCTTTTAACTTAAAACCATTTCCCCATGTCCTGCTATTGTCAGCCCTTCGCAAGCTATATACAGCTAAACCCAGCACACTTAGCTGTACTAAGGCCTGTATAAGCACAGCAGATGGTGGCACTTCTACAGCTCAAGATCTGTCAGCCTTTTGTAATCCCCCCAAACAAGAGGTTTATAAATTATCTATATGAATGCTTCAGGCTCACACTACATTTGCTAAACAGAAATACTTTTAAGAAATAATTTCTTGCAAAGGAAAAAAAAAAACACAACACAGTTTGACCTACTTTGACTCTAGATAAGGAAAGAAACATAAAAGGCTTTGTTCTTGCTACTCGTGCAAGCAACAGAGCTTTCCCAAAATGGCAAGCTTTGCAGGCAATCTCAAGTGTAATTAGTTGACCAGAATGGATTAAGTGCTTCAAAGAAGCAAAACATCTTGCTTATCATTATACGATACTCAAACCTTAGCACCAAGAATCTGCATCTGTTTGCAGATGGACTTGGAAAACAACAGGCATCTAACAGAAACACAGTTTGAGCTGTCAGGATAAGAAAATGCACATTCCTGAGCACTCTAATGGGACACATACACTTCCATCCTATCATTTTATTTGCAGACTTCACCTTTTTCATCCCTGGTCACACATAGAACAAACCATGCAGTTAGGACTGTTCTACACAGTCTCTGCAGCTCTCAAACACCCTTTGCTGCTTCAAGCAGAAGCTGCCTGCCTATAATAAAAAGCAGATCTTCAGACATACCTGTTTGAGTTCCTTCTGTGATTCTTCAACTTTTATCTTCCACTTGCTTTCTTCCTCTTCCACGCTCCTCTGTAGCCTCTGTAAAATCCCCTCCTAGAAAGAGCGTGGTTTGAAAGCTTTCAGTAGAAGAAAGGCAGTTTTATAGCATCACAGGACATAAGGAGCAGGCATCCCGCTTACCGTCTCTGCCAGAACCGATTTGTATTTCTCACACTCCAGTTGCAACAGTATGTGCAACTCCTCAGCCTCCTTCAGCTTCTGCTCCATAACCTGCCAAAGGAGGAAAGACAACCAGAAGTCACATTTCAGCTGATAGCTTTGAGTTCTACAACTACCTTACTTCAAATAGCATTCGATATTGGCCAGTCTGACTTTCTACCCCATGCAAGGATGTCAGTAGAATCACAGACTGAATCACAGAATGGCCTGGGTTGCAAAGGCCCACAGTGCTCATCCAGCTCCAACCCCCTGCTGTGTGCAGGGTCACCAACCAGCAGCCCAGGCTGCCCAGAGCCACATCCAGCCTGGCCTTGAATGCCTGCAGGGATGGGGCATCCACAGCCTCCTTGGGCAACCTGTGAACAGTGTGTCACCACCCTCTGGGTGAAAAACGTCCTCCTAAGATCCAACCTACATCTCCCCTATCTAAGTTTAAAACCATTCCCTCTTGTCCTATCACCATCCACCCTCATAAACAGCTATTTGCAATAGCAAGCACAGCATTCACCAACACAACCTCAACCCTTTCAGAAGGTACTGCAGTAACCCTACTTGCCCAAAACCAAACCAGCTCCTTGAAGAAGAAACCAGGAATTTCAACTAGTGCTTTCACAACTCCACAAGGTCCTTTTCAAAGATGCACCTGTATTTCCAATATATACAATGCCAATATCTATTTTAAAAATTCCCTTATCATCAGCTTGAACTTCACAGATCTGCAAGATTTGTACCAGTAAATACACCATGCCATGCACAAGGAAAGTGTCTGTGCTTACCTTGATATCTTCAGATCCTGAAGTCCCTCTCAGATACTCTTTAGCCATCTTTTCAAATCCACATATCCATTCGCTATGGCTCTGTTGGGAAATACATTCAAGTTAGAGCAACAGGTAACCTCAGTAAAGTTATCTAGAGGACATCTGTCCTCCAGCAGAAGGATTATGATACAGCATTTCAGTTCCCCAGTTCCCACAGGCTGACCAACAGTCTGACATTGGTTATTTATCCTGCACAGAGAGGTTGGAGGGGAGATTCAGACTGGATATAAGGAAAAAATTGTTTTGATGTTGCTGTTTTTGCAGGCAACGAAGCTCAGGCTGGATGGGCTCTGAGCACCTGATGCAGCTGTAGGCACCATGTTCACTGTAGGGGAGTGGGACCAGAGAGACTTTAAGGGTCCCTTCCAACTCAAACCATTCTGACCTGTCATAAGCAGCCAAGAGTCAACAGACAGAACTTCAGGAGCATAGGGTTATGACAGACACAGCCCACGGGGACTTGTAAGTACTGAAATACAGTGGGGTCACAAAGATCTCTTGCAGCTGTCAGGGCTCTATGATAAATATTTCAAGACCTAAGGAATTTTTTGTTGTTGCTGCAGCCATTTGCCATGTAATTCTGGGGATCTCAGTAGGAAGGATCCCTTATGATCTTACAGAAAGTCATTTTAAAGACTCAAGTCTTGTGATGAACGACCACCATCAGGACACTGAGAACACTCAAATTGGGGTAGCACAGGCAGGTGAAAGGGATGTCAGGGAGGTTAAAAGGAAAAAGAAAGGATAAAAAAGATTAATGTTGCTCTTGAGATAGTCAAGCTTTGCCTCTCTGCTGCTACCAAGCACAGATCTCACAAGAAGAAAGCAATTGCTTCCCACTGGAGAACTCCTGGGAGTGAAGACAGCAGGGAGACATTGCAAACTACCAAGGCAGTGGGAGCAGAGCACTGAGCCCCACTTCTCTTACCACGTTGGCAGGAAGTGTAACGTTGGGGAACAGCTTCTGGAGCAGCTCTCGTGTCTCCACCTCGGCAGCTTCCACGTGCTGCTGCTTCTCCTAAACCAAGAAAAGAGCTCATGTGAAATAGGGCAACATACTCCACTGGGGTGGTGATAGACTCTCCTACACACAAAGTAACTTGTTTAACCCAGAAAGGTGGCTTTCAGTGAGGAAGGCTCTGTAGTCTCTACAATTGCCAGTAAATTGCTTCAAAATTTGGCCTTCATGTTTCTTCGTGCTTTTAAGGTTTTATTTTCTTAAAGGTCTCCTCCAGCCCAGCCAGCTGGCACCAAATTTACACTACCACTCACAACACAACACAAACTACACTGTGCTGAGTGACCGGTTCCATAGATCACACCAACACTTCCACTCAGGTTGAGTGATCTCAAAACCAAGAGGTTTGGCCAGTCAAGGTTTACAAACCCCATATGTTTTTCAAACAATTTTAGGAGGGGGGAAAAAAGAAAAATCAATGTAAATTAACATCATTTCATCATAAACAGACAGTTAAAGTCAAAAGTCAACTTTGTGTTAATGCACATTTGAACCAGGCCAAGAAAGCAAGACTGTTCCCTGTTGATTGCAGGGAGGTTGGACCAGATAATCTTTAAAGGTCCCTTCAACTCAGAAGATAGAATCATTGAAGTATTACTTTCAAGCACATAACAAAAGGACCCTACGCCCTCCTTCCCCAATTTGGGTGAAATGGGAAATAATTATTAGAGCTGTGTGAAAACCTTCAGCTTTTTTTGCAAACTAAACTAAACATGCACAGAGCCAAGGGGGAATCACAGATCCATTGCTCCTTCACAATTTATCTACCACAAGAAATGCCCAGCCATGGGATGTTTGCTCACAGTGCCTGTGGCAGATGGGTTTATTTAACCAGACACTGCTCCTCATCGGGCTCCCACTGAAGGTTAAATGCAGAAGCCCATCCCTGCACAAAGGCAGCTTCTAGTAAATATCTCTGGTTAGCATTTGATTTTTCTTTTCCTTTGACATCACTGTTACTGCTCTGAGTTCCTCTGCTGCAAGAGACCAGTGGCATTAGTAGGTTGGGATCCAGAGACAGAAACACACAGCAGACACGACAGGTTGTGAAATTGTTCTGGGTGCATTAGTTCTCAGCAATTTAGAAAACGCCCAGAAGTATCACGTGGCTGCTTAATGGAGGCTTCAGACTGCACGAGAAAGCAAGCAGGCATTAGCACACAGCAAAAGCAGGTACACAAGTTCTTTGAGCAAAGGAGCAAAGGAGGGAGTAGTGACATCTCTGGGATGCAGATGGGCAGCCCTGAACCAGAGCTCAGATGCTTCTGGCCACCTGACTTGTAGCTTTTTCAGGTTATTTGAATGCATTCTTTTGTTGTTGTTTCTCTTTTATTATTTAGTTCTGCATGGTGACAATTAGCAGCAAGACAGGCTCATAACAAATGCAAGCTCCTTCTGGGGGCAATTCAGACCCTGTGTTAAGTTAAGGATGGGCTCTGACAGGCTCTGTCAAGCTACAAACAGTTTCAAGGTTTCCCTGAGAAGTGCCCAAGTTTATAAAGAATCATCTGGTTCTAATTCTACGTGGGGCCAATCAATGTATTGAAGCACAGAGGAAGCCCCATCGATGAAAGCAGGCCGCTGCCCGGCCTGGTTTTGTTCTGGAGCTCCTCACCGAGCCATTCACGACAGCTCTAACAATTATACAAACAACTCACAGGTCAGCATGCCCACAAATTAAGGAGAAAAATAAATAGAAGAAACCTGAAGATGAGAGGAAGAAGAAGCAGAGGTGAGAGCGTATGAATGATCACTCAGAACAGGCTATACTTGAATTGCAGTAAAAGTTAAATGCCTCCATTCCACTTGAAAAAACAAAAACGAAACGAAACAAAAACACCAGCTGCAGATCTGCTTCTGGCTTAATGCATTGTTTCTAGCAGTTAACATTACAACCTTGGCAGTCTTGTTCACTTTGTCCTGCAGCAATTTTTCAGTTGATGCCAATGCCTCCATGGCTTTCCAGTTTTTCTCCCGAAGGTCCTAATCATTTTTAGAAAGAATCATTTCAGTTCAGCCAATATTGAAACCGTTTCCACTTTTACTTCAGAGATATATTTTGCATTACATTCCACCGTTTGCATTTAAATGCTTGGTTACTGCATGAATTTGTTGGGTAAGATGACATACGCTAGCAAAAACATGTGTCATTTTCCAAGAGATCGAAGGAAAATGGGGGAAAAAATGCCAATTTCTGCCCAAGTGCCCCATATCCAGGAACTGATCATCCCCAGCCCTACAGGACTGCAGAGGACAGCACTGCAATGCTGGCAACCCCACACTTTGACTGCACTTGTAAGAAGAAAGAGGGAAGCTTCCAAAAGTAGTGAGGAACACAGACACCAAAACCACAGATTACACAACAGAGTGTTAGGCATGTCGCAGTGCAGAACCCAGCATGGACCCAAATACACATGGAGGTGTACACACTGACATTCCCAATCGTGCAATCAGATTTAACAGCGTCGATCTCAATGCCTCGGCACAAACCTACTAAGCCAGGCCTGACAAGACTCAGGGCCTCAGCTCACAACATGAGCCCAAAGGAAATCTGAGGTGCTCATCAGTGCCCTTCTGAAAAGCTTTGGGCTTTCAGCAGAGGTGAGCAGGGCTCAAAGTGCTGCATCTTTCTTGGCGAGGTCATCAAACGTGTACTCCACAAGGCACAGCGAGGCTGAGAGCTCATACAGAAAGGACATTAGGCCTTGTGGGGAGGAGATCACAGTGCTTGGGACTTGGATTTTTTTAATGTATTTTTTCCCCCCCCAGTCCTCAGAGCAATCTGCTTCAGCACAGGAATGATTTAGAAAGGCATCCAGATCCTTGTACAAGCCTACATTGGCTTTACTTCCCCACTTTCTCAGCCTGTCTGCCTGTCCTAAGAGCTCTTTCACAGCTCAGGGAACAAAACTGGCTAAAACTGAAGCATGGCAAGCTGGGAATTACACTCATGGTCCACTCTTATCAGAGACCAAGTTTCTGCCTGCACCACAAAGGGTACTTGCAACTCCCCTGGAGTCAATAGAAAGCACACACACATTCTACCTCTCTATCTCATCTGTTTTCTGAGAAGACCCAACCTGCTTTATTTCAGCTTTTAAGCAATCCTACTTGCTCAAATGAAATACATTCTTAGTGTTTTCCTCATGTGTGATTCTTATCATGTCTCACTTTTAAGCAATGAGGCATATTGTATAGCATTCAGCAGGTTTTATAGGCTATTAAGTGAGCTAGAAATCCTGTATTTTAACAACTTTCCTCCATATAATTTAAAGACACCATTCTCTTGCTCTTCACAAGTCATTGTATTAAGGCAGGTACTTCAAAGAACTACAGTGGAAGACACAATCTTTACTTCCACATGCAAACAACCCTCCATGGTGCTGCCAAGGGCTGATGCAAAGGGAGGCTTTGCTGCCCTCACCAACCCCAAAGGATCAGGATTAGCAGCTCCCAGGAGTGGGAAGAGGCAGATATGAGAGTCTGAAGGTAACATCTCCTCCTATGTACCCACAGGACACTTGGTCAGAACACAGCCCTTTCATCCTCCCATCCCCAGCCCCTTGGGAAAGGCTGTGCTTCTGAACAGGGCTAACAAGGTTGAACCCAAGGCTGAGAACTTGCTGCAGGATGCCTCCTCCCTCTCAACAATTCAGCAAGTAATCATAAAGCTGGCTAAACGTGAGGGTTCCTTACTCACTCCCAAGAAAAATAGAGCATCCAGAGGACACAACATGGGAAACAACAGTCAGAAATACTCTCTGAGCAGAATGCCCCAGGAATTGAGGAATGCCATGCATGCAGGTTTCAGGGAAGGCTGCCATTCAAATGTAGAGGGTGGAAAAGCTTCCTTACGTTATTCTTTTTCCTCTGTTGCTCAAAAGCATTCCTCTGGCAGGTGAGCTCATTTTGGAGACTGGCAATTTCCTTCTCTTTCCCTGCAACCCTGAATTAGCAAAAAAGAATCATACACAAGTCAGGAGATGTTTACTGAACTTCACTGAAGCAGTGCTGCCCTATTACATATGCTCACTTTCTTCTCTTCTAGCAGTGCACCCTCTTTGAAAGACCGCTCTTGCTGCTTCGCAATCCCACTCGCTTCCAACAGCTCTATGAACTGTGGGCTGCCAGAGCACAGCCCATTGTAAACCTGCTGTTTGCTTACAACAAGCATCAGCACACATTTATCAAGGCCACAGAAAGGCAACACATTTGTTGAGGATAACTCAGCCAGCCCACGCTAGCACAACACCACAAAACAGGCACTGTCTGCTGGATTAGAGCATTCCTATCTGAGCACCTAGTCCACAATTTATATCATTTAAAAGAAAACATTTCAGCCAGCAAAGAATGTATGACAGTGGCAATTTGTGTTGCACGGCATAAGCTGGCACACCATTAGCTTTCACATAGTTCTTTAGTCATCTCAATGTTACAGCATTCTTCCACCCCCAAGACCTTGCCTGGAAAGCAATTTCTACCCAACAATTTCACAATATGAACAAGAACCCTATATATGGCTGAAGGTTTAAGAAAAAAAAAGCTTGTTATTTCACTCAAAACAACACCATTTAACTTTTCAGACATACAGCCAAGTTGGCACACACCTAGCATTAAATCAGTCGTGGCTTGCTTACTTGTGGCCAAATCATACACTGCAAGCACTGCTGCAGAAGACCCAAACTAAGAATTATTAGCATCAGCTGAATCTCTGCACTTAGATTTCATGAGATACTAAGTTGTGTGTTATCGATTCTTGTTTTGAACTGGCCTATTCTCACAAGCAGCTACTGTACATTTGGCATTTATTTCATCTTCTAAAGCCTCCAAGCAGCAAGTGAAATTAAGCACTTATCTATTGCACTCAACCTCTGGCAGTACTCACACTTGAAGGAGCTCCTCACTTTGGGCAGCCAGAGACGCCTACAAACAGATCAGAAACTCATTAGGAGCAGATCAGCAGCGAGGAGTGATGCAGCAAACATGATGTGCCTCATTAATCAGGCTCTGCTGCAACACTCATCAACAGCACTCCTGGCCTTCAAAGGATTCCTGCCCAGCCTACTCAAGCCAGAAGCACCCTAGCTGTGCTACAGCAGGTAAAGATAGGGGTAGAAAGCTGGACAAGAACACAGGAGACATAAGAAAGAGCACAAGGCTGCAAATCCACACAATAAAGGGAAACAGAAACAGATATGCAACAGCTACAGAAGCTGGCTTAGAGCAATTTAACCCTGAAGTTGTCCCTGGATTTGCATGGTTAACGCAACTCTTGGCTTTCCATATATCCACAAAGGCTACAGCAACCCCCTTTAGCTTTGCACAGTAACAATACAATTGAGAGCTGTACCTGCTTGCAGTTCTCCTGCTTTAATTCTTGAATTTGAACTTTGAAAGATTCATTTTCGTTTTGCATAGCCTGTTGAAAGGAAAAAGACAACATTTATATGCACATATATACGGTTACACAATACCTGCTCTACCCCTTACAACATAAGACACTTCTATTGAAGCTTTACCTGCAGCTGTTTAACTTGGCTTGCAATTTCTCTCTCCTTTTCTTCCAATACAACTTTCAACTTACTGATTTGTTCTTCTTCCCCTTTCAACCTGCAGAGGAATTTTAGAAAACAAGAGAAAAGGGTTAAATACAAATTGATACTAGAAAGGGACAAATACAAGCTGGAACGGAGTTCTCACAGAAGCAGAAAAAACTAATCTTCATATGCTATATAATAAGCAGCCACATGGAGAGCCATTAGAGTATGGCTCTAAACCAAGAAAACTAACAGAAATATGTGCCAGCTGTACTGCAAACACTTGCTTAGAAGCAGCCTGAAGCAAGCTAACCACTTGTGTGTCAATCAGCAAATGAGTTTGGTCACAATTGATCTCAACAGCATTCAGAGGAGAAGTGGGAGAGGAGCAATTACCTGGGCCAGTCCTCCAAGCCAGCAGGCTCAGAATGATGTACCAAGCATGGGCTCCTAAAGCTGAGCCTAGGCAACACATACAGGCTGTACAGGAGCCCTCCTTGGAGGGCAGCACTTTGCAACAGCTGCAGGGAAGGGAAGTGGTGGAATCGCCATCCCAGGAGGTGTTCAAGAACCACAGAGATATGGCACTGAGGGATGTGGGCAGTGGGCATCGTGGGGGTGGGCTGGGGGATCTTAGTGGTCTTTTCCAACCTTAGTGGTTCTAAGACAGTCACTGGCACAAGCACATGCAGCCTGTCTAAACCAGAGCAGGCAGACAAAGCAGAGTGAAAACAGAGGGAACTGTATCAGCATCTCTTCATAAAAAAGGAGCTGGAAAACTGGTTATTGCATCTCAGACTGAAAACTGCAAACTACTCATTGCTTTTACTGACTGAACTGCGGGTACTTAAACGCACACTATCTTAAACATGCTAAACAGAAGGAGAAATTATCACTAGACATGAGCAGCAGCTTCACTACTTAATGCAGCCCTGGGCGATCATTCACTTTCACAAAGCATCTGAAGGCTGCAGCTCAGACACACGAAGCAGGGCCGCCAGTCGCTGCTATTACACAAGCAGCAGACGTGCTGGCTGGTGTGCATCCATCAGCACTAACAGCTTATTTTAGCAAAGCCCATAAAGTTCTTGAAACCAAGCTGTACATTCCAATTGAAGCTAAACACTGAATGCACATTATAGCAGAGAAGCTGCTATGAAGCGTACTCACCGGCTTTCCAGGTCCTGGACTTGGGATGTAGGAGGTACCTGAAAAACAAGAATTCCCAATCTCACCTTGATAGCACAAGCCATGCCAGAAGTCTTTAAGTTAACAGCAACTCTTCACATCGGCTGCAAGATGTTTCCCAGTGACACACTGGGAAGTTTGCACCGTGACAAAACATGTTGCTCCAAGGATATCTAAACACGTATGAATTTTAGAAGCACAGCTTTCTCTATGTATCTCAAATCACAGCAAAACCTCAGCACTTCAAAGGAAGCTGTTACATTCTGTAACAGCAGGAGCTCCTCATATACCTCTACCTTACAGAGATGCTGCTTCAGTGTGGCAAGGAGGTACCCAGCGCACAGCTGTGACTATGCTGATGAGCTCCTAAGTTTCCAGACTGCTCATTAAGGACAGTATCATCCATGTTAAAGGAAAGCTCACCGAGCTCATTAGCTGCATTAACGTCCGCTTTGGATAAATACAGGTGAAGTAGGCTTACTGCATAGAATACCCCCACCAGTTTAGTCAAACAGAGTTTAAAACAGCTCTGTAGGTTGAAGCCAACAGAAACATTTTAAGAGGAGTAGAGGCTAAACGTCTTCTAGTTCCACCCAACACCCCCCCTATAATCACAGCCACTCTGCAAGCCATACCTGGTGGAGCTGTTGCAGGTTCTGCTGTTCTAACTCCTGAACTTTACTGGTTAATTGTGCAACCGTATCTTGCTGACCCTTTGCACAAACAGAAAAAAGGGAACTTAGAAGTATAAATTGAATCTTTCCACATCCAGAAACACAGCGACAGGATTTATTTCCCTTCAGAATACTAAGAAAGCTTACCTTCAGCCGTTCTCCTTTCTGAACAATCTCTTTCTCCTTCTCTTCCAGTAAGGCCTCCATGGTTTTCACCTGATTTTCCTTCCCCTTCAACCTGTACCATCACACACACATACAGGCAGAATAAGCCCTCGCTCTTTTATTCATCTCAAAAGAAAAGAAATACTGTGCTCTGCAGCATGTAACAAACAGAAGCAGCCTATGTGATCAAAGGCATAACCATAATTCACCTGCTGAAAAATCAATGCGAGAACGTTTCCACATCAGACTTGGTTAGCAGGAGAAGCCCTTGATCATGGTACTGATCATTAAGTGAAAGCAGACAAATTCTGCATCAACACAGATCGCAGGGATTTCAAATAAGTGCTCTCCTTGCCTAAAAGTAATTCCTCTTCTTCTCCCTCTGGGGGAGGGAGACCCAATGGGGACATGAGGGACGGATGACCACAGTGATTCAATTCTTATTCACCAACCCACCTACTACAGCATAGACTTTATTAAAGCAAGTTTACCACAGCACCCAGCCTACGCGCTTCCAACCTGACTTGGATTTCATCCCATGTAAGTTAACTTAGGCCCACAAAGCCAAGCAGTGCTTCCCCTTGTTTGCACAGGGTTGCACATCTAAGTCTGGTGTTGCTCTCTTGGTTCCCTTGATGAGAACCAGAGATATTCTTGGGCAAGAATACTTTAAATTGAAGATCAGAGCAGGGAAATGAGGAGTGCCCAGGGCAGATGAAACATGTTAACAGGTGTACTTACAGAGTCTGAAGTTCTTTGACTTGGGATGTAATTGACACCTGAAGAGAACAATCAGTACTTCAGTCCAATATTCATTGAGAAGACAGATAAAAGCTATGAAGTGCTTTAGAAAGAACTTTAAGCATCATTAAAAATAGGCAGGATTTGTTGCAGTGATCTAAGCACGCATTCTTTGTGAAAAAATAAATGTCAAGAAGCAAAATATCTCCATAATTTAATTTCACCACTTTCAAAACAGGATTTCCACAGCAGAAAGGAAAAGAATGCAAACGGGAACACATGCAGGCCAACCAGAGCAGCCTTCCACTGAAGGCAATAGAGGAAAAAGCAGCCACTGATGACAACCACCCCACTGGGAACTGCAGCTCAGGTCAGAGATCACCTCTGGTCTTTTATGTCTTTGCACAATAAGACTAGACATATACTGAATAACTAAGATAGAGTGGGACTATTTGCTTTGAATTTTGTATAGAAGACTGACAAAGCACAGACTTGCTACCTGTGTAGATACCAGCTGTCCAAACAGCTCTATGAGTTTAGTCCTCCCCAACCCATTTCAGACATTCCCAAGAACCTCTGTTTCTATTTGCAGGAGACCAAGAGGTGCATATGTACAACCTCTGGAGGAGGTGGGGAACCTGCTTTAGTGGGGCCTCGAACTGGATGATCTCCAGAGGTCCACTCCAACCCCTGCGATTCTGCAGGGCCTATGACACCAAAATGCATTTTGTCCTGGACTCTCTGTCACTTCCATGGATGGAACAACACAAAGAATTCCTCCAGTTCCTGGGAAACTGCACTAGAGGAAAGTTCCAAACGTGTCCTATGAAGTTTTGCTTAAAAAGGACAAAACTTTAACACTAAGGAAAGAAGAACGTAGGTGACATGCTGGAATGTCATTAAAAAGACTGAAAAGTTACAGATTAAAAAAGCCAGGCACCCCACACAAACAAGCAAGGAAACTTCCTGCCAGCACGATGGATTGAGCTGCCTGCAGAATGGGCTCCCCTAAGGAAACATGGGTTCCTAGATGCTAGACAGCAAGCATGCCAAAAAAGCCAGCACTCCTCCATTTCTGCATTCCTGATAGCTAGAGTAAAAACTCCCTCTGCCAAGAGGAGTTTTCTTTGGAAACAGAATGGCCTCAGCTTTATCCAGAAACCAAATAAAATGTGGGTCAGTAGTATTGTTCTAGTAACAAAGAACAGAAGGGGAGATGTCAGAAAGTCACAATGCCAGCAGACATCCTGGGGTTCTGCTGCACTGCAGGGATGGCACATCCCAGTACACAGTGTGCCCAGCCAGACCTAATGCTACAGTGTTTAAAGCAATGACAACTCTTGCCAAAAAGCTTTGGCATCCAGAGAAAGGTGGTTTCCGCAGGGCATTAGCAGTTACACTAACATATTTACAGCTGTATATATCAGAGAAAAGCATAGCTCTACCATCACAAAGTTTCCTTGTCTAATGACATACACCAGTGAAAGAAAACAGTCAAACAGAAATGAGTGAGCAGTGCATCCAAGGCAAGTCTGTGGTTCACACTTCTGGCACTAAGGTGTTTTACCTGTTTCTCCATCTCAAGCTGGGAATTTCCTACTTCTTCTTTCAGAGCCTCTATTTGCTGTGTCAAAGCCTTTTCAATGACAAAACAAGACAGGATTGGACAATGGAAACAAAAACACCACAAAAATGGAAGCTACAAATTCATCTCTACAGAACGCCATGCAGTAACGAATAAATGGTGTCAATGGCGTAGACACAGGAAGGAGCCAAGGTGTTGGAAGGTATCAAGACGGGTACCTGAACAGTCTTCTCCTTGCTTGCTACTTTAAGGATTTCTGCTTGTAGGAGTTCTTCCACTGATTTTATTTTGCCATCCTTCTCATGGATCCTTAGAGTGAGCAGAAGAATAGCATTAGTTAGCATTAGGCTAAACAAACAGGCTACACGAGCAAATACAGCCCACATCCCACCAGTAGCCTCTGGGAACCACAGTGGGACCTTCCACTCTTAGAGGTGCCATCTTTCACTGCAGTCCCAAAACCAGAACCAACCAGCAGAAGGAGTGTCTGAGAATAGTGCAGAACGTACCAGCTTTACATAATATGTAGCTCATCATGCTAAACAGACAGCTTAATTTGCATTTTTAAGCAAAAAACTACACTGATATCTCAGGAATGACACACACTTCAGCCTTCACTCAACGTTTCAACAAAGCATTCATTAACTTCAAATGCACACACACAGCTTGAACAAGCTCAGTCCTTTCAGAGTACCCACTGCAGAAGAACAATTATCTGACAATTCAGTGCAAACCCTCACCTAGTCAAAGTTAGACTTATGAAGTTAATTGCTTAGCAGAGAAACAACTGGATTTTCAAAGCTATTGATCTGACTTGACATGCTTCCAAAGCAACGATGCTTCCCGCTGCACATGCACACTTCACCCAGTTAAAAGCAAATTGTTTGAGGGAAGCAAAACAAGCAATCGTGGAATAAAGACAGACAGAAGTAACAATAAGAAATAGAACTGGTGCAAGCACTTACACTTTCTGGAGTTCTTCCACCAGTGATTGGAAGGAAACCTGTTCAAAACAGATCTTCGACTTAGAAAAACAAGAGAGCAAAACGATCTGTAAGTGGTAAGGGGTGAGGAGTAAAGAGCTTGGGCCCTTGGGTGCTGGGTAAAAGAAAACACAGCAGTCTAGCGATGTTATCTATCTGGCTGCTCCTGCCAAAATTAGCTGGTCTGCAACAAATTACAGCAAAGCAAGACAAGCCCCACACTCCAGCTTTACTAGGAGAAGCTGAGCTTCACTGTACACCTCCCCATAGTAATTTAAAGAATAAATATGCAGAGGGGTTTCCCCACCCCCCCTCAAATGAGATGGCTCTCCTGAGCCATCCATGCAGAACTCAATACCAATAAGGTACTTTGTGATAGGCATTGAGTGCACGTCAAAAACAATAATACAGTAACGAGCGTCATACTGTGATAGTGTCACTGAGCAGAGATACAAAGAGAAGGGGGCCAAGTCACATCTGCACAAGTGTGGGTTAACATTAGAAATCTCAAACATACAGGCTCAGGCTGATGCAGCAGGAGCTCCCTACCAGCCATGCTTATTGTACAAGGCTGCTGGAGAAACACTGCCCGCCATTTCAGTACGTGGCAAGATAAAACCAAGCCAGAACCACTGCTGAATTGGAACTTTGAGATCCAAAGTATTTCTGACACTTATGCAAAGGAAGCATTTGACAGAAATATCAGCTTCCAGACCAGCGTTAGAAGAAAACAGGATGCTTTGCCAACAGGCTTCAAAGACATCCTCACCTTTTTCCCCTGACTTTTGCAACCACAGCAAGATCCTTTTAGATTTAAGTTTAGGTGTAATAAGTTTTAGATGAGAAGTACTACCTGCTCTGATAGCTGAATTTGCAGACTTTGAAGTTCTTTTCTCAAGGATGAATTTTCTGTTCGCAGTACCTTTGAAAGCAGAGAAACAGATAATGAAAGACTCATTTATTGGGGAAAAAGGTGTTAAGCTTGACAGAAAAATAATTTATTTTAGAACAAGTGAAGACTATTTGAAAGCCTGAAAGAGACCCCCCTCTGCAGCAGTTAGAGCCAAATTATCCAGTGGAAAAATTATTCAGTTATTCTTCAGTCTACAGGAACTATTCGAACTTAAGCCCAGGGAAACATTAAGATAATGTGCTCGCTCACATCTGTGGCTGTTTGGTACCCTGACAGTTTGCTAGCATGCAAGTTCTCCCCATGGGCCTCAGTAATTTACCTGGAACTTAGGGACATAAAGTGAGCATTGATTCAGATACGTCTAGACAAGACACGACAGAACATTCCAGCAAAACTCAGCTGGAAGCAGATTCTGGTACTGCCCTTCAGGTTACAAGTAAAACAGGTGCAATAGTCCCATGCTGCCATGTTACTACAAAAATCCCTTTTCTAAAGACAGACTTGTTTCAGATTACACCAAACATACAGCTCTGGAGATGTATTACCCTTACTCCAAAGGACACCAAGATGCTGGTAAAGTCTACTCTAGACTAAGCAGAGAGAAGCACAGTGAATACCATTAAACATACCGCTATGTTTACTCTGTGTTACCAAAAAGGTTTTAATCCTGTCTCCAGAAGCATCTCCTACTCAAAGGGAACAATCTTAGACTGCACTTTAAGCATTCCAGCATGCACTTTGCACAAGACCACTTAATCTCTATTTCCCCACAAGAAGATAATACAGGAGACTTTACCTTCAGCTCCTCCTCTTTATTAGCCATCTGTATGAGTCCTGCCTCAAGCAGCTCTTCAACCGTCTTGATTTTATCATCCCTCTCTCGCATGCTGAGAAATCAAAAGTGAGCATTAGGAAAGCAGCGTTAACCTCTGGCAGCAGGTTAGCTATCAGCAGCAGCCCTGCTGTCATCAGAACTGGATATCTACATGATCCACTGACGCAAAGGAAAAAGTGGTTTCTTACCCTCTTTCCATCTCCTCCAACAAATCCTTGTTTGCCTATTAAAAAAAAAAAAAAAAGCAATAGGGTGATCAGCAGTGGGATCAATAACAATTTGAGCTATTACCAATAGCTCCCACTAAACCATGTCCCTCAATGCAACATCCAATTGTTCCTTGAACACACCCAGGGTCGGTGACTCCACCACCTCCCTGGGCAGTCCATTCCAGTGCCCGACCACCCTTTCTGAGAAGTAATATTTCCTAATGTCCAGCCTGAATCTGCAAGTCTTTCTCCAGCATTTCAGAAAGTTTTCTGATTCCACAGGAGCATGAAGTTGGGTATTCAAAGCTGTCTCAGGCAAAGGAGACCGGGCAGAATAGCTCTGAACCCACAGCGTCCTGCACGAGCACCCACCAGACTAATACCATCACAAAGGAACATGGAAGAGGGATAAGAAAAAGAATAGTAATAGGAAAAGACCACCATAATGTGAGCCTGTTCTCTGATTACTATTGGTCTGAGAACTCACTCTCAGACAGAAGGAAAACAAGCAGCATAAAGATCTTATTGGTCTGGGGAGAGACCAGAGTAAGAGGTCTTCTTCCTTGGAGGGTTGATTGCTCATGGGATTTTTCTATTCCAGAAATTATCTTTAAAACTGGGAGAGGCTGCAGGAAAGTTCTTGTTTGCATTAAGTTAACATTCCCCAGGGGAGGAAAAAAAAAAAAATACACATTTTGTATGGATACTCTCGGCCAGAGCTAGAAGCTGCCTGACTTGGACTTCCCATGCCTAAAAAGCAACAGGTTTTGCTCACCCCATTGCCTGCTTAAAAGAAAATACCTAAGAACTTAAAAAGAATTAGAGGACATTTGATACAACCTCAGGCGTTGGCTGGACTGGCTCAGATAGGAGAGTCTGCAGCTTCTGCACTTCAGCTTGCAAAGTTTTGTTTTGATCCTTGAGAACCTGCAAGGAAATTCCAACTTAGCAGCTCAGAACTGCACACCCAAACTACAGCATTTTCACAGTGGCAACAAGGTAATTAAATAACACAGAAGTTGTCACAGTCAGTTCTTTGGAAGCTACAAGACTACAAAGAGTCCTCTAGCCATCTTTCTTGCTTTCCCCTACTAATGCTTCTGTCCTCATGTTCCCGTGAGAAATTCAGCTGTTACCATCTTCATTCCCTGGCAGGGGATCAGACAGTGCCTAGTATACAGGTGAGATAAACCACATTCTCCTCCTCAAGGAGCATCAGCATCATCTCAAGATTTGACAGCAGGAAGGGACAGCAAATGCGAGGACTGAAGAATGGCTGTTTTGAGCCTGGTTTTTCCCTCTGCCACGTGAGTGGGAAGAAAGAAGCACTTGCTCAGGCAGAAGCATTCAGGGCAGGTTTATGTTATGGACCAAAGAAGAAATTCAAAGTGCACAAAACATTCGTGCTGAGAGCACACCATGGATTTCCACACTACACAAGAATGGCCATTTGCACTCAAGTCCCTGTTTACTTCCTAAGAATTGCTGAATTGCCTCCAGGTGATTTTTGGACACAAAGCTTTAAGTTGATTTCAGCCCATAACCAACCCATAACACACCCAAAGTCTTTCTCCATTCCAAATTCACATTATTCCTTATCACATTCACTTTCACCACTACACCTGCAACCTTAAAACACTGCACTACCTTGAAACCCCTCTGTAATTCTTGAGAGTCATCAGATATATTACATATTAATATCAAACTAGGTTTAATATACTATTAACATATATATTATATAATATATTAGCTGTCTCTTCTTCCCACCCCCCCTTCCAGATCATTCACACATCCATCACCCAGCACACACACCTCGCTGAAGGTTCAGCTGATAACTTATTGTGAAGAACAACCACCTAAAGTCTTACATTATTAGCTATTCTTTAACCAGTTATTAACTGAGGGAACCACTATCTCTTGTTCTTTGACACCCTTGAGAAACTTCAGGAGTTCTGCCACCAAAACCTTTTCAAAAATGTAATTTTAACACATGAACCACATTCATTACTTGATAACAGCCTCAAAGAGCTCTAGGAGATCCACAGGGCATTGCCTCTCTTATAGGAGCTATGCTGCCCTGGGCATTACCCACCTGCTCTGCTGATCACCAGCAAGCCTACCAACATGGTATTGCAAGGCTCAGACTGAGTTATTATTGATCTTTATGAACATCACTTAAAAACAAGCATCAACTCTGCACTGCAAACCCCAGATCTCAAAAGTAAAACCTCTGGAAATTCAGCTGCTTCCTTATGAGAAACAATCTGGAAGCAGGGAGGAGGAAGATAAGCATTTTTGCATCTACTTTGGCAGAAAAAAATAGAAAAGAACCCAAGCAAAGGCTCCCACCAAGGCCTTGGAAGTTGCATTTGAAGGTAGAACGCAATAGAACTGCAAGAGTCTTTACTGAACAGCCTCCTCCTCCAGATTTCAAAGTCCTCACTCTTTGCAGCTGTAGACACTGCATTTGACTTGAGCTACCCCACATCTCTCACTATCTGTTGTTACGATTCTGATTTTACTTGCCTTGTAAAAGAAAAAAAGCTGTAACAGTTTAATACCTGAAAGTCAGCTCAGTTTCACAAATCAACATTCAATTGTCTGAACTACTCCACAGCCTCAGAAGCCTGGAAAACCTGCTGTCATTAAGCACAAGGATAGTTGTTCTGCATCTTACCTTAAATTCTTCTTTTGTGTTCGCAGTCTGAGCAAGTTCTTCTCGAAGCTGCTCCTCAAGAGATCTTATTTTGTCATCTTTGATGTGAATGCTGAGGCACAATAGAAGAGTTACATGCATCTTCCAAAATCAATTCAAAAGAACATAAAAGACTGATAAAAAAAATGTTTATCGAATGCCAGAGCTATTTATTTACCTTTTCTGCATCCTTTCCAGCTCATGTGCTGCAGCAGCCTAGATAGAAAGAGGATTAACACAGACTTAAGATACATCACATGATTCAATCAACCTTTCATTCCACAATATTAAAAAGCCAGAAGTCATTTGGCCTCTGAACACTCGACTCACCAGCAAGAAAGAAAGGGGTAAGCTTGTCATTATGCACTTGTAAAACACCGATACATACCAGGCAAGTATGCAATTAAAAGAAGAAAGAAAATCTCGAAAGGATTCATTTAACAACCAGGATTTTCAGTAATTAATCAGAGTATTTCCACCTCTGTAATGCACGGGCCACATAGTAATAGCAGAGGGGAAAGCATTTGTTTGGTTTTAAAAATACATCTGTTGTGAGGCAGGCTTTTTCTGTGTATTCTTAGCTTTTACTTTTTTAGATGGATGCTTATGAGCCTCATACACAATTGCCAGGGCTGCATATTCAACAGCAGTTGTGTTTATTCCTGTGCAATGGCCTTAGCACATCAGCAAGTCTAGATAAACCTAACTAGCAAATGCTTCAGTCAGTTGGCTAAGTAAGAAACAGTTTCAGCTGGTGAAGAAGGGAGGTTAAAAACAGATCTCAGACCAAAAACAAAACCTCCAGGGAATCACATATTAACCTGACTCTGTAACCACATAGTGGTGTACAGCTCGTTTAAACCAACAGACGTCCTTGAGCTTATGACAAAATAGACAATGGGAAGATAATAAAATGAAGCCTGAAATGAATTGGTAATTTTACCTGTTCATTTGTCAGAGCCTGTAACTTCTGTATTTCTGATTTCAGGGACAGGTTCATATTCTGTAAAACCTGAAAGAAGAAGAAATACGTATGCATTTTGCACGCAGATAGTCTTTCAGCTAAATCCACTTTTCAGTGTAAAATATCCCTAGTCATTTTTTGTCACAGTCTAGAGGTGATTGCCAGAGAAACCCCTAACATTTGTCATCAGTGGATTTCATCATGCACCAATCCCAGCTAGATCAGCTGCCTTGTAGTCAAAGGACCTGGTTCCAGATCTAAAGACAGCAACCACCTCACAGGCTTCATTTCATATGCATACCCAATGAGCCCAGCCCTCTACCAGCTGGCATTTACACGTGCTTTTATTATACCTTGAGCTCTTCTTCCTTGCTTGCTAAATTGGCATGTTCATTGCCTAATGAGTCCTCCATCTGCTTTAGCTGTTTGTCCTTTTCTGCAATGCTGTATAAATGAGAGTGATGAAATATCAGTACTGGAAGGCCTAGAATGAAAGTTGCCCACGAAAAAGGAAGCTAAACACAAGATACATACTGGCCCTTCAGTCAAGGTCCTCCCCTCATTTCTGCTGACAGCACACTTAGAGACCAAAAGCTTTTCCCTCCGTTTCAAATGCTGTCTGCTTTCCAAACATTTATGGGATGCTGTCTATCTCCAAAACAAAACTACCCTATCTCCTAAAGGGAGAAATCTCCTGGTCCAGCTATATAGCCCGAATATTAACGTTCTCATGGTCACACACATCTCTGCTTGCTGAAAGGATCCCCATAAACAAGGCAAACACTGCTTTCCATGCAGCACAGACCCCCATACAACAGGCTGCAAATCTGAGACCAGACACAGAAAGAAAACTCTCAGGAAGTGTTTTCCCTGCTCCAAAGTGAATCTCACAGTTAGAAAGCACGGACAACAACATTTCCTTCACCCTTCCCTCCTATTCACACTGTGCATGCACTGAGGAAAGGTGGTGTGCATTAGCAGACAGTGACATCTCCCAAACGCCAGGGGAAATGAATGCTCACACTTTGTGCAGTTCTTCTGCCAGGACTGAAGCTGAGGTCTGCAGAAGAAGGGAAAAAAAACATAGCTGAGAATAAAGCAAGGCAAAGAACCAACTTCTGCAGCAAAGCAGGAATAGCACTTTTAAGATTTGTCTCATTATTTCAAACTGGCACATGCAGATTTCAAGTATTTCCTAGCTATAGAACATGAGATGGATCTGAGCACATACTAATATCCCTTCCCTTTCTGCTCAAGGCAACACAAGCAGAAGATGAGCCATTTTGCTCTTTGTTAGATTCCGAACAAGCAGTGGGGATCACCAGCACTTGTCTGCTACTCTTAGCTGCACTATGGGACATTCCACTGTCAAACCACTTCATCAGCCCTGCTGTCCACAGAAGTACCCATCCATTGCAACCCTACTTCCTCAAAGGGGGGGTTTTGTCAGGGGTTCTGTCCCTACTGGACTGAAGAGAGCTTTATACAGCAGCCACCTAAGTCACTATTCCTCAATCTGATGAACTAAGGGAAAGACATTAACAAGTGGTTCATAGGAAGACAGCAAAAAGACCAAAGAACCACATGAAAATACCCACACATGCACAGCTATAGAAAAAAATAAAATTAAATGGTATTCCTCTCCTGGTTATAAATGAAAGGCAGTACAGGAGGAGATAAGTGGACATCTTCCCTCCAAAGAAAGGAGAGCAGAAGCTTAAGTTTTAAATCAGGTTGAGGACACTACAAAAGAGGATGCTAACAAGTCTTCACTTTCATTATTGCACATCTCACATCCAGCTTAAAAGAAAAACAACCTGCCTTTTATAAGAGATTCACAATTGAAGACTACAAAGGAAAGGGAAGAGTGAGAACATGTTGTACCTGGGCTGCCATTTGTGAATGAAGCTTCTGAAGCTGAGCATTCAAAGCATCATTCTGTTCTACCAGCTCCTAGTAAGAGAGAAGAAAAAGAAAAGCAGGCTCAGATCTGTAGATGGTCAACTTCTTCTGCTAGTATTAGCTCCTACCTGTGTTTGTATCACTAAAAACAGTTTAGCATTTAACTTTTCATGTATTTTGGAGGTGCCATCTTTCTCCCACCAGAACAGGCTGCTGTGAGGGGGAGTGTAACATCCCACTCTGTCTGAAAGGAAATATTCCCTACTCCACCACTCACCTGCTGGTTTCCCTAAAGCCAGCAAGGATTACATCTTTGCTTTTAACAGCCCCAGTCTTCCTCCCAACACTGAATGAAAGCTCTCAGTGGGAAAGTTTAGTTGAAGCAGCATTTCAAGGTAATTACTGTTTCCACAGTCACAAAGGGGGAAAAAAATAAGATATGTGAGCACTACCTGCACCCGCAATTGCATAGAGTCCTCCTTAGAAGCTCTCTTTTGCTCGTTCTCAATCAGCTGCAACATCCTCTGCTCCAGCTGCTGTTTCGACACCACCATATCAGTAAGTTTACTGTGCAAGCTCTGGATTTCGTTGTCTTTGGCGACAAGCTTATTCTGCACATCTGTAGCAGAAATGTCAGGATTTAAATTCAGAAGTACATACTTGAACTCTAGGGGGAAGTAACTTGCAATGCAAACAGGGAAGCTGATGAGAAGCCTTGATCCAGCAAGCCAAGGTTCTGCTAATCAGCATTTAAAGTCATATCACAGCACATTATTTCCCCAGGGTGCACAAGCACTACTGACACCGACTTCAGCTCTATCTCACACTTAAGCCAATTACTCAATACTTTATTTGTTTTTAAATACATCAAGATCACTGCTGTTAGCATTATGTGGGATTTTCTTGTTTGATACGTGCCTTGTTGTGCTGCTTCGTGCTCTGCTGTTCTTTTCCTGAGATAAACCTGGATTTCTTCCCATCGTCTCTCTGCTTCCTGCTGCTGGACCTTCACATTGAAGACAGAATTGACAAAAATAAGTCTAATCTTTAACTTAGCTTTGAAACTAAAACTTCAGTGCTATTCCCAAAACATATGGTAAGGAAGAAAAGTTGTTCCTTGTTTTCATTAGGGCGCATCAGAGAGACAGAGTGCCCTGTAATCCTCCTCCCAGAACAGTTTATCCCATTAATTTGAAAGGCAAATTGTGAACAGAATTTAATCACTGGCTCTTAACAGGATGATTTCCGTAGCATGGAAGTGCAGCATTTTTGCTTTGCGAGTTCAGAATTAACAGCATGCTGGTCTAGCCACATAAAACACAAAAGCACACCTGTAAATTAAATCGCATCTCAGCCCTAGATATCAGTTCTCTACCTGTAAGGACTGAAGGCAGAACATCTGAATTGACAAACCCAACAGAAAATGAAAAAGATACATCAAAATATCGGTACAGTTCTAAAAATTAAACGTGCATTGAAACAAAAGCATGTAGCTTCCAAACAAAGAATAATGGTACTGGGTACTATGGTTAGGCTGCAGTTGGACTTGATGATCTTCAAGGTCTTTTCCAACCTGGGTAATTCTATGATAATAATAAAAAAAAAAACAACCAGTGATTAAAAGAACTATTAAAAACCCTGTCTAGATAAACTGTTCCAAAGTATCATGGAAACCAGGCCAAACCATGACACAAATCTTGCTTGAATCGTAGAAAACAAAGTTCAACACCACCAGTTAAGGCTTTTAAAGGATATTCGCCTGGGAGAACAATTTCAACCTAATATTTTGTAATCACTGAAAATAGAGGTACTGAATAAAAGCATTCAACAAGCCCATAGGCTGGCTCAGAGATTATCCACAAACTGATATTTGTGTATCTAAACAAAACAGAGACAAGCGGCCAGGGAAACAGCAGAAGTGATTCTCACACTCCTTCCATCCTGCCCAACTTAGGACTTGGCTCATATAAAGCCTCAAGTGCAACTCAGTGAGGCAGAGAAAAGCAAAGTCACCTTTAGCTGAGCCACTGCCTGCTCTGCATTCTTCTTCTGAAGCTCCTCTTGCTGCAGTTTGCTGTTCTTCTCTCCCAGTTCATTCACCAGCCTGGCGCAGTCCTGACGCAGTTTGTTCAGTTCAGCTGCCTGCCTAGAAATAAACATTTTTTTTACAGCTTCTCGTTCAGTTCCTTCCCCCCTCCAAGAAGCACAAGCAATACCAACAGCTAGTCAAACATCAAGGGTTATATTAGCAGCCAGAGGGCTGTGCTGAGTTTCACTCACACTGCTTTCACCCCAGGAAAGGGATGAGGTCTGGAACACTGGCTTTCAGCACAGCAGCTATAACCCAAAGCCAGAAACAAAAGGGAAGTCAATAAGCTCCTTCAAAATGTTCGAAAGCTGATGGGTATAATTTGGACAGCTTTACACAAAAAGGTCCAGCACAAGGAAAAGTCTCACAAATTCACATTCTGTTCCTCCTCCCACAAAGGATCTTTGATTTGTAACTCACTGAAGGGTTAAATGTGGGCATCTCTCTGGACTACACATTGCCTCGTGGACCTGACTCACTCTCAAGTTGTAAAGGTATATGATGCACTCTCCCACTTAGGGAGTAAAGATGCCTTTGTATCACCCAAGGCAGGAATTCAGAAAGGCTCCTCTTTGTGTATAAGCAAACAAAGGACCAGCTCTTATTATATGGCACTGCAGAAAGTGGACAAGGAGCAGAAGGTGCATCCATTGCATTATGCTCAGCAGTTCAGCAGATGCTGGCAGAAAGGTCCATAAAGAAGTAGTGCCTTGGTATGAATAGCCCAGCCAGAAAATGAAGATACAGCATCATTTCCAAGCCACGATAGAGTTTTGACATTTCAGTCTCCAACAGTAACAAATCAGCTCTCTGAGAGTATGTGAAGTGTGGCTGAGAGTATGTGAAGTTGGCTATCTGAAGGCAGAAGGCCACTAGCAGCAATTCACCCATCTGCCTACATCCCTTATCAGGCGCACAGGTTGTCCCTGAGCTGACAGAGGACTGTATGTATGGTGGTAAAGTGAAGTCATAGCTCACAAAAAGATGACACCTTGAGGTGCTTTTTGATTCTCCAAACTCTGGTGGATAAATCCAGCTGTCACCCAGTGGTATCATCACTGCAAAACATTGACATTTTCTTCTTCTTGCAAGACCAATTTATAAGTTCAGAGCTGCCATCCTCCCAGGAGACTTGCAAGAGCCCTTCTCCTAAAGCCAGGTGAACAAATGCACCCTAACAAATACACTGGCTTTGGCTGAATTCTTCCTGTCAGACCTCAGACCTCTAGCAGCCCAGGCTTCCAAGTGATGAAAGACACCAATCAGTTTTGACAGCACTGGCTCAGAGCAAATACAAACAGGTACCTCCATGCTCCAAAATCACTATTGCCTAGTTTAAACACAAATGCAGAGACAGCCAAGGAGATGGAAATGAAAGGAGCAGAAGCCAGAGCTCTTCAGGGAAAGCTTAAAAACATGCAGAGCTCCAAGTAGCTGCTAACATACTTGCTCTCCATTTGATTGGTAGAAGTGCTGACAGCATCTCTCAGGATACCATTCTCCTGCTTCAGGTGGCTTATTTCTGCTTCCATCTGCTCACAGCGTTGCTGGAACTGAGGGGGGAGGTAAGAAGAAAGAAAGGACAAATCAGAAGCCACCAACATATCACAGCTGATGCAACTATGCAATAGTTAAAAGTAACAAAATTCAGTGTTTTTCCTGGGGAAAGGGGAACCTTTACCTCCTTCCTCAACACATTGCACTCCTCAATTAAATTGATGCAGCTCAGCTCTACTTGCTTGAATAAAACATCAGTTTCTTTTTATACCACTGTATCAAGGCCACGTTTTAAATAGTACACAAATATTACTCAGGATATCAATAACTCAACTGTGCAACCGTAGGTAGTTATCAATAACTGAGTATTAATCTCTATTTTCCAGGGAGAAATAAACATAGTGAATTAATATCAAAGGTTTACAAAGCCTATAAATAAAGCAAAAAAGCTGGAAACAACCAAAGATGCACAGATTGTAGCGTGTAAACTGCAAAAGGGTTGTTCGGATCCAACATCCTGAAGTTAAGACTACGAAGTAGATCCTTTTTTAGGCACAAATATGCTTCAACTACATTTCAATGTGCTTTCTGGAAGAGAGATGCCCCAAAACCCAAAGCTGCTTCAGAATAGTTCAAACACAACCAAAAGACAGGATTCAAAGAGGGGGGTAGGGGAAGGGGAAGCAGACTTTGCATATCCAGACACCAGCACAGCTGGTCCTACAGCCTGACAGTTCTCAAGCACATACAGCACGTAACACGTTCTTCCTCTTCCAGCACCAGTTGCAGATGCAGCTGACACCATTTCCCAGACCTAGTTTCATCATGAGTGACTCATCGGTGAGGATCTTGTAAGCACAAGTCCAAAAAAACACATCTGAATAACAACAACAGCAACAGAGTGACCCGTTGTGGAGCAGCCACAACCAGCTCAGCACCAACACATCCAAGGAGCTGTTTTCTCTGGGCTTTTGGTGGGCTTTTTTTTACAGTATTTGTTTAGTGATCGTTTTTTGTGTTGTTTGTTTAGTATTATTTTTACTTTAAACACCACACAGATAAAGAGGATCTGGAATCTTTGATGGCTACGGTTCAGCTGCTCTGCAACACTGTGAAACAGCAGCAGGGGGAGCAGGACCAGAGCAACTCTGCATGTCCTTCCTCCAGCTGACTGCTGCAGACACATAGGCAGAAGTCACCCTTTGGTGCCCAGCCCTCCTTTAGGCAGGGCCATTCTGCTTAAAAATATCTGGTGAAAACCCCTTCTGAGGTCACTACATCGTAACAAATTCAGGAGAAAAGCCTAAAAACGAAAATCTAAGTGCTGCCCTTCAAATACTCTCAGCAAAGCTCTTCCCTAATCAATGATACTTCTTGTGTATTAACTTGACTAGTCTCCACACTGTGATTTAAGAGCAAGATTTATCAGCTTCTAAACAATCCTCAGCGTTTGTGTCTATCTGAAGTTGAGTATTTCAATTAGATTTCATGCTTAAATGGTTAGCATCTCAGCAGAACATCATAAAGCAGAAGTAACTAAGACAAACCAGGCTGCCTAGCACTGGCCTTCTGCAGACTGTGAAACAGTCACCACCATTGATAAGACCCTGTCTTACCTTCAGGGTTGGAATCAGCCATGAATTCCATCTACCCTCATGCAGATGGGACACACTCACAGCTATCAGCACACTGCACTCAAGGTTCCAGGTAACAACTGCTTCCACAGAAGCTGACTTGAAACAACAAACACTCCTTGCTAAAATAAAGGTTTCTTAGCATTGAGCTGCTTGTATACGAACTTCAAACCCAAACATTAAAGGATGAGAAGTGATGGCCTCAAGTTGTGCCAGGGAAGGTTTAGGTTGGATATTAGGAAATATCTCTTTACAGAATGAATAGTAATGCAGTGGCACAGCTGCTCAGGGACTGGTAGGATCACTATCCCTTGATGTGTCCAAGAGCCATGGAGATGTGGCACTGAGGGACATGGCCAATGGGCATGGTAAGGTGGGCTTGGGAACCTCTGAGATCTCTTCCAACCTTAATGACTCTATGAAATCTTTTACCTTTATCTTCATCTGCTGAGATTCCTGGTAGCTAACATGGATTTTACTCTGAAAAGTGCCGTGCTCCTTCTCCAGCGCGTTGATGCGTTCCCTCATTTTCGCTGTAAGCAAACCATTCCTCTCTTTTTCTGCAACCAGCTCCTTGGGTGGGAGACAAAAGGAGAAAGAAAAAAATCACTTACTGCTCTTTTCTAGAGCCCAACAGACACAATGTTTCATGATTACATGGAACATATCAAGCATACATTAAACTACAGTAAGCACCAGCTTAAAGAAATTACAGTGCTAAACCCAGCCAAGCTTACAGCACCCTTATGAGGATTTTAAATCAGCATAATTTCACATCTATTAGAAAAGAGGTTTGCCACTTTAAACAGCCACCTCCTGTTGTCTTATTTCAATCGAGTTTGGCCAGATTATACAGAGTCCAAATGATTAAAGCCACAGATACTCTACAGAGCGTACCTTGGATTTTCCTCCCAGCTACAGCAAAATGAAAGGAACTGGATAAAGAATTGCAGCAAAGCTACAAAGCATTTTAGAGCACGTAACTGCTTTGTAGCAGGTTGCAAAGCCAACACTGAAAATGGTTTTGCCAGAGGAGATGGGCTATTAGCACCCAGCAATAAGGCCCAAATCCCACCAGCATGCCACATTATGGCTTTCAAATGAAAACACACATTTCAATTTGGATTATTTATTAGCCAGTAACTCTACCTGGACACCTGAGAAGTGCACAGAGCTGCTAATCTGCAATGTAAGTGCATTTGCTGCAGTAAGCAAAACCAATAAGTGCTGAGCTCCAGTAGCTCTGATCACAGAAGGAGACTCCAGATGCCTCCAGCTATACCACACACTGTGGCTCTGCACAGTGCCAGAGGCTTCTCCATAGATCCAAAGTGCCACCATTAGCAGTCAGCCTCTCCAACAGCACAGAGAGCCCTGCCACAACATTTCAGTGCTCCAAATAACCAGCCTGAATACCTTCCACCTCTTCAGAGTAATGATAAGCTTTGTCCACAATACAGTTTCAATACAAGCTGTTCTCTCTTTTTAGAGCCAACTAGCTTCAGGAAGCTGTCTTCCCAAGCATATGTTCCCAGAGTAACCAAAGTCACACCAGAAGTTTTGAGTCACTCCTGAAAACACAGTGGAGATAGTATGACACAAAGCCTTCTCAAATACAAGTGTCATTAGTCTTCCATCTGCCAGGATGCAACAAGAGGGAAGCACCATGACATTTTCTGGCTTCCTTCTATCCCTCCACCAACTTCTGCCTTTCACCTGCAACCCTCACCAGCCCATCCACCCCACCAAGGCAGTGCCAGAGATGCTGGCAAGACCAGCTCTCACACACCCAACACCACAGAGATCAGGCACTCCTTGCTCTCATTCATCCTCTCCAGATATCACCTGCACTGACAGCCCCAGGGACATCTCTGCAGCTCACCTTCCAAGTCCCTCCATAGTTTTTGACAGTGTCTTCAAAGGAACACATCAATTAGTAGCTAAGAGCTTGTTGAGCTTTTCCCATTGCTTAACCTGATGATTCAGCACTGCAGCAGCTCCGCTTTCACCCGCTTCCTCTCTGCTTTCAGGATTGCCCATTCATTTTTCCTCTTCCTTTTCCTCCCCCTAACAAAACTGGGAAAACTAACAACCACCCCACTCTTCTCCACAGACCCTACCTTGCCTTCCAACCACCACTTTGTAGATGCTTTGTCCCCCTTCACTACATCAGTTTCCCTCCACGCTCAGGCTCTATCTGACACTCCTCTTTCTCAGCTCCTGTCCCACAGTATTCCTGATTCTAACACCATTCTACTTCCAAATTACCCAAAAACATAAGAATCTTACCCCTGCCAAGTCTCTGATTTATTGCAACATTGGCGTAATTCATTTTTCTACAATAACTGATCTCCTTTGAAACACTCAATAGAAAAAAAAAAAATCGAGTTTCATGAACTTGTCTTGATGGTGGCGCAACTGTGAGTCTAAGACTATCAGTGCTGCAACTCAAGGGGCCAAGCCGCGTTTGAATTTGATACAGCTTTCTCAAAGAAAGCTGATCATTACCATGCCTAGAAGCACACAAGCATCTGAACGCTGGAATATGAACTCAATTAAAGCTGCAATGGCAAAGAGGTGTTTTATATTCGTATTCATGTAATGCTCTGAATAGCCTTTTGAAAAGAAAAATGGCCTCAGTTTAAAGATGCCAGTAAGTGAATTACCTGGAAAAACTATTGGAAAACAGCTCTGCACAAGCACACTAATAGCATCATAAAAACTAACACGGAGCCCTGAACACCTTCCCAATATAAGAGATTCCACCTTTTAATTTAGACTAACCTCAACAGGCCAGAATTTGTTGCTGCTCATTCTCCAAGCCCCCGCAATTATCCAAAAGCCATCTGTACATACAAACAACTTTGCATTTACCTGGGTTAGCTGCTTGCACTGCTCCTTTGCAACAGCTGCCTCCTCCTTCATCGCAGCGAGCATCTTCTCCTTGTCTTGCAGCTGATGTAAAACTGCAGCTGATTCTGCCTTGCTGGCCTGCAGCAAAAGCACACACAAGTGGTCAGCACATGCCAGAAGTACACCAGCAGAGTGAGGCTGAAAGGAAGCAACACCCCCCTTATGCCCCCACAGAGTTTGTGTGCACAGTGTACAAGGCACCACGAGAACCCAGCCCTGCTGCTAATGGATCCTGCAGTACAGGTTTCATCGGACCAGGAAATGCATTTTCAAATGCACTGAAACCAATTAAGAGAATAAATGGGCTCTTAAGGTAGCTCCCACATTGGAAGATGGCTGCTCTGGTGGCACTGGGAAAAAACAAAGAGTGGTCATTAAAGAAATAAAGGAAAAGAGCACAGCCATGCTGAATCATTTGATAAATGAGCAAGGAAGAGATTGCCAACATCACCTGATCCCACCCATGCTCAAAGCAGGCACAATCCAACCTGCATTACAACTACCACCTGATCTCCTGAAAGCTCACTGCAAAGGGAAGAGGGAACGTTGGTCTGTCTTCTCCTTCCACTCAGGAGAGCCTCCAGCTACAACAGTAACATCTCTACAGGTGAGAATGATGAGATTTAGAGATGCTGCAGGACACAGAAGTAGGGGGAATAATCCTTTCTGTCCTGCCACTTGTACACCAGTCTGAAAATATAACTGCCACGAAGGGCAAACCTCCTACACATTTATACTCAGACTGTATTGAACAAGGTCTGCTAGTGGAAGAAGCAGAGGGGAGTTGCAGTCCCCACAAACCCATTCTCAAATTGGTTGGAAAATCTCCCTCGATGGCATTGCAAGATATTGGTGGGCACCACCCTATTGTATTAATAAAGAACTGTAGAAATTAGAGAGTAAAGAATCACCAAGCATTGGAACAGGTTGTCCAAATAAGTTATTCAGCCTCAATCCTTCATGCTTTAAAGCCTGACTGGATAAAGCCCTGAGCAGCCCAGGCTGACCCAGAAGCTGCCCCTGCTTTGAGCAAAAGACTGGACTGCAGACCTCCCTTCCAGGCTGAGGCATCCTAAGGTCCTATGAAACATATCCAAAGCAGCCAGAGCACTTCAATAAAGCTTCTAAGAAGGAGTCCTGCAAAGCGCAGGATGGTAAAGCACACAGCCACACAAATTGTGGTGTTGGGTTTTGGTTTTTTTCCTTAATTTTATTACAGTTTTTTCTATGTATTTGTGAGTGATGTCACCAGATAGCCTCCCCCCATGCCAACACACTGCGTCAGTTGCAGCAGCCTTACATTACATACCTTCTACTGATGGTTATGGCTGCCCTCTATGAGCAGTTAGGAGCCATCAGCCTGTCTAGCCAGCCCTGGCAGATGGCAGATATCAGACAACTGCCTTCTGCATGTAAAAGCATGCACAGACCAGCTGGAAAAAGGAGAAATCTTCCATATCCATAACACAAAAATAGTGGCAAAACATCCATTAGCTCATTTGACAGCGTCTCCTCCACTTTCTACCCATTTAAAAGCCTTCTCCCATACCCACAGACATTCACCTTTTGTAAGACGTCACGAATTGCACCAGACTTTTCCTTCAACACCTCCACTACACAACGGGCCTCATCTTCAGTGAAGATCATGTTCTTCATGGCCATCACAAAGTCTTTAAATTTTACTTCAGCATTCTCTGCAACACAGAAGGGAGGATATATTTACTTTGGACTCGGTACAGAATTATTTATTTTGCCTTGAAACAGCATGCGATGGGATATCATTATGCATTATATTTAATTTCAGTCTGAAATGCCAAGAAGCAAAAGGTCACGAGCATTCAGCTAAAACAACATAACTCAGATTTAAATCTGATAACAATCTGCCAGCTGAGTTTGGGGGGGGGGGGAGAGGAAAAAAATCCCATGTCTTTATTTGTACAGTTGGTAACATATTTCTAGTGTTGCAAGCAAGAAGACAAAGCACAACACAGATTTTGGGGAGGAAAAAATAGCACCAATGTGAAAACTTGAAGAGTTCTTCCCAGCATATTATGACAGTAATTCAAACTGAGCTCCCAATTTAGAGGACAGCCTCGCTCCAAAAGCAACATACAGATGACAGAGCAATGAATTTACATGGCAGATTTCTGATTACAATACATGGATTCAGAAAGATATTCCATCTAAGTTTGGAAATGAACTGCTGCAGGAATTCAGCAGCAGGCAGATAAATAGTGAGACCCATCATTGATTCTGTAAGTGTTTCAAAAGACACAAACAAAGCAAGTGTGCTCCAAATCTACCAGGCCCTTACTGAAACAATAGCATTTTTCATCAGAAAAACAGGCTGCACACACGTAAGTCATTAGGTGGCCCCCTAACTTAAGGAAATGGAAGCACAAGTCTGAGGCACCCAATATCTCTATCAAAGAGAAGTATGCCAAGAGACTGGAAGGGAATAAAGCACAAGGCAAACCTAAGCTTGGTCTTTGCCACAGACATCAAATCATGTCATCACTGCACTGACATCATCAGTGATGCTTTTACCAGGAATATACCGACATCCTGAGACCAGAGTCTGGTTTGCTGAGAGTCTATAGAAACTAGAATTGGACCAGCCCGAGCCCTGAGCTCCTTGAACACAGGAAGAACCTTGCCCTTGCAAGAAGCTTACAGTTAGAATACAAGAAGATTTCTATATTGGGAGGGCAAATCCCAGCTGACAAAGAAGAATTAGAAGCTCACATAGAAGGGTTACAGTTTGCAAAGGAAATGAGAAGGGACTGGTGCACAGGGGAGGCTCTGATGCCCCACAGCAATAATAGGCAGCCATTGAGTTGGAAGAACAAGAGGAGCCTCAGGGAAGTGGGAATCCAACTCAGGTACCAGAGAGTTGCCAAGAAGGCTTCAAGTGGGCATTTTTGAATACAAGTCTAAAACCAGAAACAGCAGTGAGTCACCAGGCAGGCAATACAGAGTCGGTCCTCTGAACAAGCCTGAACAGGGAACCACTGCCTAGCTATTTGGGTCACAACCACTGGCCCACAGATTTAAGGGCCGCAGTAAGCCTGCCATTCTTTGAGCACATCCATGACATACATGAAGTCTCAGTAGGACATGATGGGACTCCTGAGCATAGGTCTTCCACAGCAGAGTATGAAGGAAGCCCCCCCTGCTCCTCTGCCAATTCCAAACACATAAGAAGGAAAATTCAGCACCTTGGTGGAAAACAAGAGCCTCACACACACAGTTTGCTTCAGGTAACTCTATGCTGCACTCTGTTATCTACTGGCTGGTTGGCCCAAGTAGATTTAGAATAGCATGGAAGCATAGAGCCTGAACTCCCAGCTCAGGCAGAACCCAAGAGACCATGCAGAAATCTCTTGCTTTGGATTCCAACACTGTTAAAGATGCCTAAACTACGCTGTACAACTAGGAACAGGACACAAAACGCTGGTGATACTGAGCCCCTAGCAGAAATTATCAAGCATGAAAAACAAATTGTTTAATAACAGCTCAGGAGGTGGGGGGAAGCACTGAGAAATTCTAGCACGCTCTCTCATGTGCATCTGTGTGGTCTGTGATCATCCATTCGCTCACTGTGCGGACACAAAAGCCTACAGTCAGCATTAAAAGGATTCAGATGGAGCAAAGCCCTTTCAGCAGTGCCAAAAACAGTAGAGAAGTGAACACAGACAAGAACAAACAGCGTCCTGCAGGCACTAATGTTCTCCCTGGATCCTTTCTGATTTGCTGGGAAGAACGGATTTCTCTCCCCACACAAATCACGCTCGCTCCCTGTTCACACTTCCAGGCAGTCAATGCCCAAAGCAAACCACATTATCAGCTTCTTACCTTTATCAGTTTCATTCTTCATTTTCTTGCCACCGCTCTTCTGGATCCCCTCATTCATGTTTTGTTTTGCTACTTCCACCACTTCTCTCTTTTCCAAAGCACCAGTATCAGAGTTATCCATCAAAGGAATGTAAGTCGTGGGCTGAATAAGAGGTTCATCCACCAAAACTGCAAGCAGAAGCCCACAGAACAGGTTAAAGCTTTTTAATAATCATTAACTTCAACATACAGAAAAGGAGCATAACGCCTCAGTGAGCTGGATTACCACATCTCTAACCTCAGTAGTTAGTTAGTTATGTACTATTATCCATCACAGCTTAACTCATTAAAGCTCTTTAGGTAAGTTCATTAAATAAAGGCCTTTAATTTATAGTTACTAAATAACTCCAATTAAACTCACATTTTCAAAGGTGTTTTTAGCGTTGTAAGAAATAGCAGAGAAGAACCTCAACATTTTGACTTTCACTTCAGTTTCTCATTAGAGCTGCATATAGCATCCATGAGACTGGTTTGCCTGGGGCAGCACCCTGAAACATGAGCACAGTGATGTCTTTTGCTCCTATTCTATTAAATGCTGGTACCTTACTGCCAACATCTGCACCCACATTACATCACCAGCGACCTCGATCATTTAGGAAGAATGTGTGTTAGGGGCAGCAATCGGGCTTATTTCCCATGCAGAGTCAGCTGTAACTAATGAGGATATCTCATCTGTCAGAGAAGGCTCCAGGCACCATTACTATTCAGACACCCGGAGGTACTGACTGACCTCAGTCCCCAAGCACACAGCACTGTATGAATGCAGTGAGAAAGCCTCTGCCCAAAGAGCTGCTCAGTCTGCTCTGCTGAGACAAAAAGCAGAGGAGGGGAGAGGAAGAGCAACAGACGTGGAATGATGGATGCAGACAGTGACAGGGCTGGACTGGGGGTTTGCCCAGGGCACACTCCCTGCTGCACACAAGATATTCTGCTTGGTGAGGATCTCCTCAGCCCAACCGAAGGGCTGATGGAGATCAGAGGCCATACAGTGAGCTGGAGAGAGGATGAAACATATCAGATACAAGTTCTCAGGCATCGGCACATCACCGATGTGCTTTCCTCGCTGCTAGATGGTTATAAATGCTTTCACATTCCATCTGCCTTATTTTCCTCCTTAAAAAACAGCCAAACCTTCTATGTAACCTGTATCTCCCCTCTTAAGCAGCGAGCAAACACTTGCAACAAGCACAGGAGTGAGGAAAGACCCCCTCCAGCAGAAATATCCACCTCCCAATCCTGTTTGTTAGCATCCTCAGCTTCTCAAGGTTTCTCTTCATTATCTTCCCCTCCTTGTTTCAACCCTTTCCTTTTAAAAAGCCCACCTAATAGCTGCAAGACACTCAGTGGTGTCAGTCTGACCAGAGTCCACCTCTAAAGGACATGGCTTAGTGGGTATGGTAGAGATGAGTTGATGGTTGGACTGATGATCTTAGTGGTCTTGTCAGACCTTAAGGATTCTATGACCCAGGCCCTGACACCCTGACCAAAGCACAGGAAGCACATTGAGTGACACTTGTTCACACCAGGGGCTGTCCACCAGCTTCTTCAGAGCTGTCCCAGTGAAGAACAGTTTTGAGAAGCTAACAAGGTGGCCTCAGAGAACTTCATGGTCACGCTCTTCCCAAATGCCACAGACACAACAGCACTCATTGTAAAAGGCCGAAATACAGAGGCAGACTGAGCCAAGAGGAGACGAGAAACAGCATCTTGGCAGGGAGTGAGAGATGACGAACAGTAAAGGCCTTGACAGCAATGATGAGCAGTTTATGTTGGAGCAACAGCTAGCTAACAAAAGGACTGTAAGAGAGGAACATGGTCGAAGCAACTGACTAAAATAACTGCTGTCTTGTTTGGGGCACATGACTGCAGCCATGCAGACGTGCCTTGCTCAGAGCAACTTAGAGCCTGCTCAGCTTACTCTCTGCATCAGTGTGTTACTCCTCAAATCAAGTGTGTCTGAACCGATAAGAAACCCTCAGTATTCTCACCATTATCAACTTTCTGCTTCTTTGCAGAAACTTTCTTCTTTCCCGATACATTTTCTTGTTTTATCTCCTGGTGGAGCAGCACAGGCTCTTGTTTTTTGGCAGGCGATGCAACAGAATCAGTCTTAGTATCTTGATCATCTGTAACAGACAAGTGAGACGACATGCTCTTCCTTACACTCTTTACAATTACTTTTAAATCAGTGGATCTAAATCGCTCCCAGAATAAAAGAAACTCATGTATTTTAAGTGAGAACACAAAGTTACACACGGATACCTGTTAACACACACCCAAGCACATACACTACCCATACCAGATGAGAGCCCAAAGCAAAAGAAAGGTTTTAGCAGAGTCAAGGGCCACAGCACTGAGTAGTTTGATAGACAGGAATGTTACCTGCAGGCAGAACACAGGTGATGAAAAGTAGTAATTTAACAAATGCAGGTTATACTGTAGCAGAGCATACAGCACATGTTACCCCTGTTAGTTCCTTATCTGCAGGAAGTATCCCCCACCCACCCCATTCCATGAACACACTTGTGCATGTCACACACACACACACACCAACAGCTACCAGGACTGTGAGAAGCAGAAAATAAGTGTTTCGTGTTAGGGAACCGTTCTTTGTAAGAGCTATTTCAAGAGAGAGGGATTGGTTTTGGTTGGATCTGAGGGTTTTTTTGTTTCATTTATCATCTTTTTGGACAGCAGGTACTGCATGATACACTTGGACGAGCTGACACAGCACAGGGCTATGGTGGTAGATCACATCATCATGGGGAACACTGTGGCTGCCCTCAGAGCAGTGGTTGCAGACCACATTTTAACCACGCCACAGAGGTTTTTGGAAAGCACCCACTAACAAGATTGGATCCTTCTTTATGTTTGGTTTTGCTAATCGTGGGTGGGTCTTGTTCAGAAAAAAAGAGAAAAAATAAATCACCACATCAAGCAGCAATGTCACTTTTTTCTTCACTCCCTGTAGCAAGTCTGTCATGTTACTAGTTACACTATCTGCAAATACTTGGTTTCTCACTTATTTCTGGATGTTTTCCTAACTTTCCCTGTATGGATGTCTACATGGAGACATGTTGACTTCCACTCAGCAATCGATCAAAATGGTCACAAAGAGTTTAGACTACACCTCTCAGCCTAAGTCAGATGCACCCACTGTTCAATAGCTAATCTAGGGGAGGTGAGTTTAATATCCATTCAATTTAGTTATAAGGGTGTAAGAAGTAGGAAGCAGCCTGCATCCTAGGCTGGATGTGGCTCTGGGCAGCCTGGTCTGCTGGTTGGTGACCCTGCCCATGGCAGGGGGGTTGAAACAGGATGATCATAGTGGTCCTTTTCAACCCAGGCCATCCCATGATTCTATCATTTTAAGTGCTTCTTTCCACAAATTAACCACCAAATATCTTTTTGTACATTAAGCCTGCTCTTAAACAGTGATTTATTTTGCATACTCTGCTATGGGGTTGCCCTAGAGGTCCTTACTTATCAGAGCAAACGCTCTTAGGACTCCACTTTTTTTCCATAGCTTGACATGAGAATGCACAGAGCACTTAATGACTTTTGAGTTAATCAGAATTTCAGCAGCTTGAGAGCAAAGTAGTCAAGCCATAGAGGAAAAGAGAGAGACTCTGTTTCCCTCAACAGCCTGTACTGGAAGAAAGCAAGGATGGAAGAAGGAAACCTGGAGCATTGCTGCCAGATGAAAAACAGGGGGGGGAAAAAGCAATAGCTCATAAAAAGGTAAAAGTTAGAAGTGAGCTTTGCCCCACAGAGATCAGGCAGAACAGTTCTGAGAGAGACACTCTGTGGCCTTGCAAGAAGCAGAGCACAGTTGTGGCGTTCTGTGCAAGAAGCGTATGCAACGTAAGGTACACATGCCATTTTTCTGCTTCTTCTGCCCGGGCTTCTTCTTAGATGCTGCTGATTCGGATGGTGGAGTGGGCTGTTTTGTAACAGGGACTGGTTCTACTTTCTTGCCTGAAGACTTGGATCCTTCCGACTCCTTAGTTACATGATCATCTTGAGCTGCCTTCTGCTTCTTCTCCTTCTTCTTCCGTTCTCTAATGCCAGCAGATGCCTCAGTCGCACTCAGGGGAACAGCAGTAACGTGCTCTTCATCTGTACTCAGGGCATCAGAGAGCTTGAAGTCCCGAGGTGTGCTTTCAGAGTCAGATTCGTGGATGTTCCCATTCTGAGCTTCTTTCTTCTTGTTCTTCTTCTTCTCTGTTTTCTTTTTATCGCTCTTGGTAGGCGGAAGCTTTAGGTCCCTTTTCTGCTTCGCAAGGACTTCATCATATAATGTTTCTTTCATGAAGAGCCAGAAGAAGAGAAAGATGACTGTAATAACCACAGAAGGAATGAGGATGATGAAGTACGTAGACTCGTAAAACTCCATTGTGCTTTTTCTTAGCTATATTTAAAAAAAAAAAAAAAAAAAGGAAATCTGAAAGGCAAAATGAAACAAGAATTAGTTTTGGCAATGCATTCCTCAGGACTATTTCCCCCCTCCAATTAGAACAACAAAAGACACTTTGATATTGTTTCAGAAAAATCTTAAACGTAGCTTTTAATGACATTGTTAAGCTATATCGATGCTGGATAACTTATGCAATCATTTACCACTTCCTTTAAAGCTGTTGGCCTGTACAGGAAGGCACTGCAGGTTGTAAGGCTGATGATCTCAAAGAAGAGCAGTTCTCTTTCCCCACATTTACTCATCTTCCTCACCTCCCTTCCCAAATGCATTTTATTAACTTAAAGTTTTTGATATCAGAAACACAGGACACCACAGTTTCAGAGGCTGTGAAACAAGGACTCACAGATGCAGAACAACACTGACTCTTAAAATACATTTTTCTTCATCTAAATCAAGCATCCTGAATTAAAACTGGCACAGGAGGAAGGAATCTAACACAAGTTGTGTGTCCTACAACCTTTGTCACCCAACCGCAGCATCTCCTAAGACCATCAATATGTGCAGAGGTGCCCAACAAAAGCTCCTTCAAGGGCTAAAAAGATGAGGAAGGGTCTAGAGGGGAAGAAGTATGAGAAGTGCCTGGCGTCCCCTTGGCTTGTTGTCCCATAGCAGTGATTGAAGGGGAGCAGATGGGCCACACTGAGCCCTGCTCTCTGGTGACAGCAATAATTTTTGGACAGAGTGGCTGTGATAATATATTTGTACAGTGCATTGAACAGCACAGAAAGCAAGGAGTGGGAACTCTAATTTGGCTATTAAGTTATCAAAATAAACAGCTAACATTTCAATGCTCTGATTGTTCACCAGTTGTCTTAAGGCTAAGTCTCCTCTCAGTCTGTATACTCAGCTTCCTGAGCAAGCACAGCTTGATGAAAAGGTTTGCATCTGGAATTGCATCCAGGACAGGGTTTCAAAAGGGGCTGCAAAAGTGGGAGAAAAAGACCAGATGCATGAAACTAATTCAAAACAATTAGCTGCATCTGTTTGATAGACCCAGCTTCCTGCACCGAGTGATACGATGTTAGTTATCACTTGAAGGAATTTTGCTTCCACCAAAGTCAATATTGAATGTGTATGGGAGAAACGAATCCCTAAAGTAAATATGTGATTAAGCAGATTTTTCACGAGTGCAATTAAATTGATCATTACCATACGTTACTGCCACAATTACAGCAGCTAACCATGAAGAGCCCAGAACACACCAGCTCTGCTGAACACACTGTTAAGGAAACGAAGGCAAGTATGATGGTCCCTATATGCTTTACCCAGACCCCAAAAATGCTTTGGAAACTGTAATTAGAACATGTTTGTTCCCAGAAAGGTGATGTTTTATTTGCTAAAGAGGTGTGTATGCGGCTGGGAAAGCCCCAGATCTTCCTGATTAGCTAAACACCGTCGCATTAAAATCTCCTCTGTATTTTTTGAGTCCAAAGCGAGCACCAGGTAATGGTGTGACCTCCTGGAACAAACACATAAATTCCCCCTCCCAGCCCAGAATAAGCAAGGGAACTGCCACACTATTCCTGGGGGTGCCTAGGGCCAAGGGGATGGGGCCCTGGGCAGCCTGATCCAGCTGGAGGTATCCATCTCATGATAGGGATTGGGACTAGGTGGGCTTTATGGTCCTTTCCAACCCAACCAGCATCACCTCCTGGAGCACACCAAGGCTGACTCACAGGCAGGCTGCCAAAGCCACATCCTTTACCACCTGCTCCTTGCCAAGAGGTCTTTGCAAGGTGACACCCTCACTACTGGGTACATGGGCATGGGTTTGCCTTGCAAAGCTGCCAGCTGTCTTCCAACAATCCCCAATCACTAAAGCAACTTCTCCATTCCCATTTATACTTCCATATTTCTCAACAAGCCACCAAGGAAGAAACAGAAGCAATCAGTAGGGGAAAAAATCCTATAATGCAATAAGAGAAACAGGACAGAAGCTCTTCCTGTTAAACCTGAAAAAAGTGAATGCTGCACAACCTGAAAACCTCCACACATGAGCTCCAAAATTGTCAAGCCACGGCTTGCACACACCCTCAATGGAGCTGAGACGTAGCACAGAAACCTCAAGTTGCTTTAAATCTTAAGGTTATGCAGTTAAACACTCATCTCATAAAACCATACATGGAAAAGTATAGGGCACAAATGATGGAGCAGGTCAGCCCGTGCCCACACAGCACGTTCCAGGCACTGCATCTGTCCCAGTCTGCACACAGACCCGGTTAATGTTCCCATCCAGCATTTAACAAAAGAATTGCACTTCTGCTTCCTTGAACAAAGGCCAGGCTGCAGAAACTACTTCTGAGCTCCAGTACAGTGTTATAGCTTGCACCTGACTTCCTCTGCTAGTTAACACTGGTCTGGATTTCATAACACACCCTCTGCTTTCTGCATTGAACTCTAAGGTTTCACTCGGCACCGACACCGCATTTCACGGGGATATTCATTCAGTTTAGGTCCAGGGGATTAACTTACTTGGGAAGGCAGAAATAAATTATAGCTCCATCTGGCTAATGAGTCACCTGTAGCTTAGACCCAGCACGTTACAGGCACTGCTCCTACCAACACCATGTCATCTCCAGACATTTGTGCTTCTAAAAAGGTAACATTAAACATAGGGGAGAAACACAAGATCATATCACAGAATCATAGAATAGCCTGGGTTGAAAAGGACAACAATGGCCACCTCGCTTCAACCCCCTGCTGTGTGCAGGGTCACCAACCAGCAGCCCAGGCTGCCCAGACCCACATCCAGCCTGGCCTTGAATGCCTGCAGGGATGGGGCATCCACAGCCTCCTTGGGCAACCTGTTCAGTGCGTCACCACCCTCTGGGTGAAAAACTTCATCCTAAGATCCAACCTAAACCTCCTCTGTCCCAGTTTGAATACTAAGCTATTTAAGATAGACACACGTCTTAGCTAAGGCAGCAGCTCCTTTAATTGGGGTTTCTCCCCAGGCATCCCAAAAAGGAGGATCATCCCAAAAACAGCTTCACTCCCAAACTCATCCTCCCCCACCAGCTCATGCAGCAACACAGGCACGGGAAGAAGGAACTTAAGCCTGATTTGACATGGGGAACAAAATGCAGCAGGTTCAGCTCCTCATCCATACAGCACAGGCAAACAGCTCAGGTAATGCCTGAGCATCATCTAACCCAGGGCTCAATACCACAGAGGAAGAGCTGCCTGAAACCCCAGAGATGTTTCATTTCACATCAGCATTGCTGCTGAGTTGCAGAGTTGGAACATAAGGGTTTCTTTTGGCAAGGTGGGTGTTTGCTTTTTATTTATTTACAGCAATCATGTAACATCACAGGAAAACCAACTTGTTCTGTGCACCAATACATGACATTGAAGCCAGCAGAGCTCCTGAAACGTGACACTACAGGCAGCAGTGAAAGCCAGGCCATCACAGCAGGCAGGGATTTCAGTCCATCAAACTTGCCCCAAGCTCGTTAACACCCGACTATTTTCAGCAGGTAATGAGCCCTTGCAGTGCCATGTCCTCCACCTTCCCATTCCAGGGTTATACGCTCCCAAAACCATTCTGCACTGCAAAGGAGCAGACTGAGGAACGGAGCATAGGAATAGAGTGAGGAATAGACCATACCTGAACATCATTTTAAAGGCAGAAAAATAAGGTGCTACATACATATATATCTCACCTGCCACCTGTGTGAAAGGCACAGCTCCCAGTAAGCTCACACCACCTTCTTCCAGGTTGCTTTTTAAGCTGCACAGTTGAAAGGCATGCAAAATAAAAGCAGCCATAACCCAGAAAACTCATAGATCTAAACTGACCTGCAGCTTTGATCCAGATGGCAAAGTCCAATCCACTTTCTTTATATTAAACCCTGCATCCAGAGCTACACTTGACAGCCTGTTGGCAGAAGTCCTCTCAAAACCCAGAGCTGGTGCAAAGCACAACAAACAGCCGTGCAAATTCGGAGGGTTTCATTTAAATTACAGCCCTGACAGCTTGACTCCTACAGCCAGAGGAAAGCTTTAGCCACCAGTATTTACACACCGAGCCATTCGAGTATTAAAGTAACTCCTACCTGGGAAGGAGATCTATTCAAGTGCAGCTCAACAGTGCTCAAAACCCCCTCCCAACTGTTAACAGCGAGAGGCAGAAGACTTGTCAATAAATCTTTCCCTTCTTCGCTTGATTACACTGATACAATTAAGCCATTTGCAGAGCACGATCTCAGCGATTCAAATACCCTCTAGGTAAATATTTTCCATTCCAAACGTGCCGCTGTTTGTACCATCTGTTGGGCTCTGCCTGCTCTCAGCTGCTTGATGTTAGTTAACAGAAACACGCCATTTATTGAATTCCAGAAAAGAGTCATTTTGCTTCAACTGAAGCCTTTTTATTTGCTTCCCACCCTTTTTAAATATAGCTTTAAAATCAACACCTTGGGGGAAAAAAATGCTGCAGCAGCCCTGCAGCTGATGAGATACATCCCAAGCTTGGAACTAACTTCAGCTAAAGCAGAGAGAGCAACCTCACATTGACACAGAGATAGAAATCCTCCTGTCCCAGCATCCCCAGACCCACCTAGACCCCTTTGGTGAAGCCTTCTAGGGTTGCTGGCACCAGTACATGGACACTGTTATCACTCGGGGCTGAGAAATCTTAAGAAAGAAAGGTTTTCTTGCAACTTTCACAAAGGGATGGTATTTGGGATAATGGTAGGGGTGGCACCAGGATGGGGAGAACACATTCTCAGCCCCACCAGGCTGCATGCCTTCCCTTGAAATTCCATCTCCTAACATACAGCATTAATGTCAGTTTGAGGCTCTGCTGGCATCCCAAGCTGGGCAGCAATACAGCCAAGGTCACTACCGCAGAAGCTCCAAGGAGTCATAATATCCCCAGCTGTATCTCTCACTTGCTGTCCTCCAGTCTTGGGCACTTCCAGAGATAGGCACCAACAGCTTTCTGGGCAGCACAATAAACCCAACCTCGAGTTAAGCCTTAGCTTTGGCTCTACAAGCAACACAAACCTGGGTTTACATTCTCTCTCATGCCATATTACCTTCTCTTTCTCAGCCATATCAGAGTAGGATTACCTACTAAAAATAAGAGACAGAGCTACCAGATTAATGGCCAAAGCAAGTTTACTTTATCAGCCTGAAGAGCAGCTCCTGAGCATCGTGAGGTCTCTAGCAAGATGAACCAGGCACAGATTTAAGGCACCTTAGGTCAGCACCTGAAAGCTGTGTGCCCTGCACCTGGATGGGAAGAGGCAGGCCCTGTCTGTTCTGCTATTTTCATCAGCTGTTGGAGAAGTTAACAGAGGTTTGTACAAGCCAAGCTGATGCAACAGTCCAGAACAGCTCAGGTTTACTACACACAAAAGCCATTTAGACAAATTTTAAGCTACTATGAACCTCAACAAAGGTCTTCTGACATCTGCCCAGCCTGTTGTATAAACACCCATCGTCTCACTCAGCCCCGCTGCTCACAGCCCTGCAGCTGCAGGTTGGTACCCGGCTGTGCTCTCATTGCACCCTCCTCATCCCCTCCTCCATCTGCTGACACAATGCAAACATCATCATGCCATGCTTGCTTCTGCCAAAACCATGCAGCTCTCAGCTGGGAGGCTATCAGGCAATCTAACACCCATGCACTTTAATCCTCTTCTGACACAGCACTAAGCTGTACTGGCAAGAGTGTATTTCTTCTTCTGAGCCACCCACACTTACCTGGCTGGGCTCTGGGAGCTCTGCTTGGATCAAACAGGCTCTGCAGCACTTGGAGCCGTGATGCTGCTCACTCTGGTCACAAAGAAGGCTCAAATTCCAAGCTAAAAACAAGAAACAACACAAACCCTAACATCCTTTCTTGAGCAATCTGTGGCTGCTACGTTCATTTTACTTCCACATCCAATTCAGCCTCTGCAAGCACAGAGGGACAGGGGAAAGCAGGTACAAGCAGCAGCTCCATGGTACCTAAACTCCTCTTGTATTATATACCTTGCTTATATTTAGAAAAAAATCAGTTTGAAATAAGACAGAAACAGGATGGAAAAGGTCTGCAGCTCAACTTCTTTTTTTTGTCCCTTTTAAAATGTCTCTGCAGATTGCTGTGAAAATATGAATGGAATCCAAGAACTGGGAGGCTCACTTAGAAAAGCGGAAAGAAAAAAAACCACAACAGGTTTTTATATAGGAGAATGCAACTAGTGAAGGAAAAGCCCCAGGTGTGTTACCTGCCCACATTGCAGTGAGCACCTCAAGGGCCCTGCACAGCCCCTCAGCCTCACGAACCTGCAGGGATGGGGCACCCACAGCTCTGACCATAGTGAAGGTCACTCCGTCCTGTTTGTAGGCTCCCTTTAGGTCCTGGAAGTCTACACTGAGCTCACCCTGCAGCCTTCTCTTCTCCAGGCTGAACACCCTCAACCTGCCTTCATAGGAGAGGTGCTGCAGCCCTCCGAGCATCTTCAAGCCCTCTGCTGGACCCTCTGTATCAGCTCCACATCCCTCCCATGCAGGGGCCCAGTGCAACTCAAGCAGATCCTCAAGAACCCAAGGAGCTCCTGAGATATACATACCTGGGATTGCCCCAACCCAAGCACAGCAAGAACAGTCTTAGTTTATTGCTTGATTCCCATAATTACAACCTAACTCAACCCTCAGCAGTCAGACATGTCAGCGCGCACACCGGCATTTCTCTGGACACACAAGTGCTGTTCCCAACCTCCCACTCACCCCACAGGTCCCACAAGCAGTGATACTGATGGAGCCACAGAGAGGCTCTGACCCTGCAGGGCTGCTGAACACTGCGGTCCCTCCAGCAGAACCAATTAACCTTCAACCCCCCCCTTTCCCCTCCCCCCAACACACACACACACACCCAACCAAGCAGTCTCACAGCCAGGCTGTGCACACCCCAGCAATGTCAAGCTACTGCCCTGCAAAACTCCACCCACAATCAAGGTCTTGCATGGAATTGGGGAGCAGAGGTAATGGGGTAAAGGGCAGACAGAGCCTCAGCATAAATGAGAAAACATGCAAGTTTTCCTATAATATGTCACCAATGCTTTCCTCAAGGGTATGTTACACCCATAGTAAGAGCGTTAACTTCATTCCTATTAGAATTAATTTTCTTTATAGGGGAAAGAAATCAGGCAAAGATATTTTTAGTACCAACACCATAAAAGCAACTTCACTAAGACATAAATGCATATTTAGTGGATGAGAGCAAAGTCATCTTCTGCCAAGGCAGGTATGAGCCCAGGAGAATCATTTGAACATTCCATTTCTGAAGTGAAGCATGTGCCTGCAGCCCCCTACCCTGCTGCAAGAGGAACAAAGGAAAAGGAAATGACTAATCAAAGCAACAGCGCGTTAATATATTTTGGTATGTGGAAAGGGAAAATTGTAGTGCTTATTTTTAACATTCCCAACAGGGGAATGCGCTTCCATACGTGTGCCAGCCACCACGTAGCCTCAGCAGCTCAAAGGAGGGGGGAAAAAAGGACTGAGTCTAGGCAAGGAGTTACGTGTTTTCTTCCATCTCCCTCCCAGCAGCCTGAGGCTCTGTGTGTATATATGCCCAATGCATATAATTTCCATCCTCCCTGCACTCTTTGCTCCCACTGGAGGCTCTTAGGAGCAAACATGGGAATAGATCTCAGCACAACAGGGCAGGAACCCAAAGGACCCTTGTGATAACCCAAAATGAGAGCTTTCTATGCCCTCCCTAAAAGGGACCAGAGCCAATCAGTGCACTAACAGCCTGCCCTGGTCATTTGTGCATTGGGATGGCACAGCACAAACACTGCTGGTCCGCTGCCTGTCTGTCCCATTCAAATTGTTCCTCCACTTTGTAATTAAGGACTTCGATTCCCCATCTTGCCAAGCCCCAAAAGGCTCATTGTATTAAAACCATTTTAAATGATGCCACTGCTGAACTGTAACAATTCAGATCCCCACAGTTCTGACACCATCAAACTCAAAAGCAGCAGAGAAACTAACACTGACCGTCCTTACAACAGGCTTCGCTATCACCACCCTACAGGCTGCTGGAAGCCCAAAGCTTATGCAGGTCTTTATCCTGGTGCTGCAAAATGACAACCTCGGTCATTCCACCAGCAAGATTTTCCCATTCTTTCTGTTCAGTCTGTTATACAAAGAGACTGGATGGCTGACAGAAAAGAAAGTGCTTCGTTAACCTTTCTGCAACTCAACCATCCATTTGTTGAACGGGGGAGGACAAAAGGAGAAGCCACAGCAGGGGGGGGTTCCTAGAGGGAAGTGCGACTGCCCTACCTTGGAAACAGGCAACAGGTTCAAGGAGAGCTGTTAATTCACATAGGGAAATCATAACCTTTAAGTGATCACAAATCGTATCTGATTGAGATGCTTTCATGTGGGTTCTTCTCACTACCTGAAGTTTCGAGATAAGGCACGGGTTAACGACTCAGCAGCTGAGTGATTTCAGTTGTATCTAAATAGAAACTAAGTGTGATTGCTGCATCAAAGTTACTGGCATCATAAATAGAGGCATCATCAACACACATAGCACAGCTTCCAAACTAGGACCTAAGAGCCCCCCAGCCTCACATTGCTGCACACAGCTGGGGAAGCACCCTATCAGCACAGCTATTTTTGCCTTCACTACTACATCCCACAGCCACGGTGGAGGAAGAAACAACACAGCAGTAGGATTCAAACAACCTGAGCTGGCACCGCTTGCTCTCCTCACTTCCCCTTGCTCTGGACTATCCCAGTGCCATACCCAGCCCACCAGCTTCCTCCAGCCTTACCTCGCAGGGTGGAGCTGAAGCCAGAGGACAATGCTGGCATGGGAACAAATGCAGCCGTGGCCTGTTCCTACCCATTTTTAACTGCAAGTTGGAAATATGCTTTCAGTAATCAAGGCAATGAGCTGCTCGGTGTGGCAGCAGCATTGCCTGCAGCCTTCATGTCCCAAGCAACCAACCATGTTACTGCAGGCACCTCACTGCTAGAGCTGCACCAAGACACCACTCTTTTACCTTGCAAACCACTTGTGCACAGTAACACATGCAGGAAGCAGCACAGTATTCCAGCACACAGTCTTAAATTAGAGCAGTAAGCTGCCCCCCAGCACCAGGGGAAAGGCCCCTCCACAGCTTCTTCATGCCCTTTAATTAAGCCAAAGCAATCAGCTGAGCTGATCAGCGTGCTCAGATGTGAACTACAGCTTTCAGATACATGTAGGCTTAAGAACATGCGAGGTTGCTTTAAATAATGAAAGGAAAAAAAGCCACTCTAGAAACGTTCAGCAAAAGAAATGTGGAGTGATTTAGGTCATTTCCTTCATGCTTCTCTGGGTTCTCACTCTCCTGGCTTTCCTGCCCCACAGTCTGCTCCTCCTTTGGCATGCAAGGATTTCATCAATGTTTCACAGCAATCACACAGATGCAAAGTTAATTGCCTCCAACTCTGGTTACACCTCTACCGCTCCTGCAGCCTGTAATGGACAGGGGGGATTAAGAAATCAATTAAAGAAATAGGCACACCAGTCACACAGCCTTTGGAAGAATGGGGGGTGGGGGGGGGAAAGAGGAGGAAAGCAGGGGGGGTGAGGCATGGAAACACCTCATCCAGGATTTCCATTGGCTTTCACAACTTTTGAAGCAGAACCCACCAGCTGGCACTCAGTACATGGCTCAGCCTGCAGCACACAGGCTGTAATCATGCCTCAGCAACCCTCCCACCGATCCATATATTTAAGTGCATCAAGGAGGAGATGAGAGCCAACCTATCACCCCATAAACACCCTGTGAGCTCCCAGCCTTGCAGGGAAAGCCTCCCGCCGTTGTGCATTTTGTACCAGGCTCCAACCCATTAAAAGCTACTTTAAACAAAAATAAACGTGTTTGTACATACACACACATGCACGCTAAGCTGTAAAGAGGTTTACTAAATTTAGCACGCAACCCAATCCTAGCAGCACCATAGCAAGGGCTGTGGATATGGAAGTGACCTTAAAGGAAGGTAACAAGTGAGGACTGAAGGTAGTGCCTAGCAAGCAGAAATCATAATGTGCCCCACAAATCCTCCCTGAAGCCTGGCAGTTTCCAAGGCTTTGAGATATGGCCTTTGTCCCTCTTTGGGGCAATGCATGTCATTGGCAAGGATGCTTTCCCAGCAAACATTAGGCCAAGAACTCTCCGGTCAGTCTGAATATGGAGAAGTGAAGCTCTGGTGGATCTTTGCCACTGCTGTGAATATAAAATGAGGCAGCATTGGTAATGTGAAAAAGCAGCAGTTTTTAATCACTTCATCTCAGCGTAAGTTGCACACACTCCCAACAGGTATTTACACAAGCAAAGGTCAGTAGGCGTGAGCTGGGATACAGCATTCATTCACATGCTCCACTTTGCTACCAGCTTCCCAACAACACCCCCACTGAGAAGCACAGACACCTCCTGGTCAGTGAGGAAGATGTGCTGAGCCCTCCTCCCTGGGTTAAAGGAGGCAGAGAAGCTCCCTCCCAGCCCCAGGAGGAAGAGCCTTTCAGCAACAGCACCGCTCAACTCAGAACTGAAAATGCCCTTTGTGAGGCTGTGCATGATCTGCTGTAGTCCTTGTTCCTGCTGCTCTCAGATGAGCCTGAGAAGGGCAGAAGTGATACTGCAACATGGTCCACTTGTTCATAGAGCTTCCTTCCAAAAATGGGATTCCACTGCATATAAAATCACAGGCACTGGCCTTACTTTCCCTTCTGCTACACAGGAAGGCAGGAACCTCCAACCTCCCTGTGTGCCAGGGTGCTCAGACAGAGCTGCAGTGGGCAGGTTTGGGTTCCCAGCAGGAAGAAATCCACCGGACCCAAAGCGAGGAGCAGGGCTGAGTCACAGCCCTGAAATACTTCTGCCACTGGGCACTTGCCTTGAGAGCTCGGGAACTGCTCACTTCCTCCCACAAACAGGGCTGCGCCAGTTCTGGACTCACTCAATGAAGATTTTCAACTCAGATTTTCAACTCAGAACTCCCTAGAGGACAGGCTGAGGGGGAAAAAAAAATAGTCATAGGCAGTGGTCAGATTAAACCAGGAACAACACAGTTATCAGCTGCCTGACATTATAGGCTCCCTTATCAGTCAGTCATGATTTGGTCCAATCCTGGCACTCTCCCCAAAGAGCTGAACCTTGTGCAATAGCTTAGTCATCATCTGCTTCGACAGCTACGCGCTTGCAAATGGATTACAAGTCCTTCCCAGTGCCCCTGCTGGCAGCAGTCTCCTTGCAATACTCCTCATGGTGCATGGCATGGCCTCCACAACCAGACAGCTCAAGGCAGGGATGCTTTCACCTCCCAGGCTCAGCAGCTTCCTTTACACAAGGTGCAGGCACAACTAAGACACCTCTGCACGCAATGGCAGGAGCAGGATGTACTAGAATTTGCCTCTGCCCTAGAACATCCCACCTGCCATTTTAAGTCCACGTAAGAGAACGTAACCAGGAGCAATGCAGAATGAAGCCAACGTTTCTGCTTTAAGAAATGGTGGGGATCGGAATCTGGATGGAAGAGAATGAGGAGCCCAAAATAACCAGGCTGGGTTGATATTGCTGTAGCTGTGACACAGCTCAGTGGAAGGTTACAGACGCTGGACCGAGGGGCTTCCCTTCTGCAGGGCAGGAGCTGGAGCACATTTGGAAGCATCGTGAATCATGGGCATAAATATACCATCCTTAAAAGCCTTCAACACCCCCATAATCCCAAAGCTTCATTCTCCCTGGGTCATTCACAAACGCTGCATGAGCTGGACGCCAGTCAACCCGTGGTCAGCCATTCCATTAATACGTGTAGCCCAAAAATGAGGAGTCACGTTTTGCTGTTTGACACTCAAACACCTCCCCTGACACAGCAAAAAAAAAGCTTTCCCTGATGCTCAACTCATGATTCAACCTGAAGAAAACCAGCAGCTCTGTTCCAGATCCTCAATTCTACAGCACAGAGCTGCTTCCCTCTGAATGGCAGCAGGTAGCAACGTGCCTGTGCATCAGAGCAATCTGCAGCATCACCCAGCCCTGAGCAGCTCCAGCCAGCACAGCACAGAGCAGACAGCAGGGTCAGCAGTCTGCCATAGGAAGGTGCCAGCCCTCACACTGCTCCCAGCACCGAGGTACGTGCAGCTCCAGGGGACCTTGCCTGGCGATAAGATCGGACTTTGCAGCAGCACTTTGCCTCCACACTGAGAGAACCCTGTGATAAATGGCACTTTGCAGAGTTTTGCTTGCATGGGACGTGGAAGTTCCGTGCAGCTGACAGCGACAGTTTGCTGGTACCGCTGGTGGAGAACAACGCTATTTGTAATAGGGATCATTAAGGTTGGAAAATGAGTAGCTTGCCAACGCTGCTAATTTACAGACACTTTCTCTGAGTTATTATGCAGCCTCAGAGCAAGCTGAGATGAAGTTCAACTCGCAAAGTGAGGAAGCTGCTCCTCTTATACATCAGTCTTTGAAAGACAAGGGGAACAAACTGCAGCTGCTTCTGCTCAGCAAGAGGAATTTAAAGCTGTGAATGTTGATAAGCGAGGTAGGACACAAAGAACTAACAAAAACAAAGCACGGTACAGAAAACAAGGGGGAGAGCTGCAAGAAAATAGCTCTTTTGCTTGTGATTAACCCAAAATCTCAGCCTTCCTGCCCCTCCTCTCCCTCCCATCCCCCAGACGCTGCACAGCAAAACCGAAGGCTCAACATTCCTGAGCTACTTCTTTGCATCACATAGAAACAATATTCTTCATATTTGTGTTAGGAAGAGGCAGAAGGAGCCTCCCAGAGCTCTCACGTACATACTTACACCAGAAACTATTTCTCTTTTTCCTCCTGTTTCAGCAGCATCTAAAAGCCTGACTAAAAAAAATCACCTTTTGGGTTAGATAGGAAGCATTAAAAAGGATCATGAGATTTACATTCTTTAGCACCTCAGATTAGTGCCGTTTCCACAGTCGTTATTTCCCCTTCCAGCATCCCACCGAGCTGCCATTAAAGAACACCCACATTTGAGCACATTCTGGTATTTCTGATACCAACAAGGTGCCGGAGCATCCTGGCCAATATGACAGCAAGGCAGCAGAATTTATGCATTCACAAGCAATCTCCATTCAATGTCGCTGCACTGACTGACACTGCACCAAGCCTGTCCTGTGCCTGGCACCTATTTTTAGGGCCTAAGCTGACCTGACAGTGCCCCCCATAAGCTCATTTATTCAGATTCACTTATTCATTCTAATATAATCTAATTAAAGTGCAGCTCTCCTGCACACGGGCAGCAGTGTGGAAACCAAGGGAGGACAAAGCTCAGGCAAAGGCACCTGGCCCAGGAGCTGCTCCTGCTCCTGCATGGAAAACCTTGCAGAGGAATTGCAGATGCTGTCTGCATGGGTCCCCCCTCAGTGCTGCAAACTGCTGCAGCAGCCTGGCTCAGCACAGGCACGTATCATTGCAAGCATCGCTGCTCCCACTCCAAACTAAATGGAAATAAAAGATACAATTAAACACCAAGGAAGAAACATCCCATGCTCTCAGACAATGCTCACAGCAGCAGGCACAACATTCCCAAAGCAGAAAGCAGATACAACCTTCAAGGAGTGTCAACAAGTCCACGTTTTATAAACCATTACTTTGAAGGCTTCATTCACCCTGGTAAGAACTGCTAAGTTTCCAACGCTCAGAAGCAGCAGCCATCTCTGCAACCAGCTGGAGTTCAAGACACGCGAGCAGGAAGAGAACTTTCAGCTTCTACAGTATAAATGCATATATATTTAAAGGCATCACGCGTTCTGTTTGGCCACCTCATATAATGACAAGAGGAGAAACAGATTCCTGCATGCCACAGTCAGGCAGCTCTCCCCGATCTACCATCTCTGCAGCTGGTGCACAGTCACTGACTAGAAGTGATTTGCCTGGCACAGATTTAGCCCCTGTGTCACCAGCCTGAAATCATCACCCGATGAACACCAGAATGTTTGGGAGCTTACGACAGAAAGCAGGCCCCCAGACCACTTGTTTTGTTAAGGACAGTCCAATCGTGCTTGATTTGCCAACATAGCTGAGCAGGACGCTTAAGAACTAAATACAAGTGTATAAAACTCGCTTTCTAGTAAGAAGGTTTTGATGGGTGAAAGATTTTTATCAGGAAGGAAACGAGAAGAATATGGATGAGAGGATTGGAAGGAACATAAAGACTTTGACTCGTTTACCCTATCAGAACAAGCAGCTCTGAGGGGATACAACTGCTCCTTCTAATTGCCTCAGGGAGGGAAAACAACTGCTTAAACCAAATGGCGGTTCTAGATCAAACACAAATGATACAAACCAGCCATAAACTGCATTAGACTGGCAGCACTGCAATTGTTCTGAGACCTACAGGAGGCTGTGGAGCAGCTTTCCTGAGGTTGTGGTGGTGTAGACTGAACCGATCAAGTTCAACTCAAAAGCGGTGATATAACAAGCAGTGCTCACAACATGGATGTTTCCTATACACTGAGAAACTAAACTTGACCTTTCCGAGGGTTTTTATGCTTCCAGCCTCTCACCAGACCACATGCTGGCTTCATGTTTGGAGCAAGCAGCATGAAGGACCCTCCTGCTACAACATAATCTGGGACGGCTCTTGCCCTGCTCACCCAGGGGGTGGAACTCAGGAGCCGGAGTTCTCAGCAGTCAGTGGTGAGAGATGGGTGTCCTGGCAGCAAAGGAGAAGGGATTAGGAGCAACCAAGCTGGATGCTTAAAATAAAACAAGTGTCCTCTTCAGCCACATCCTTAGGGTAAGGGTCTCAGCCAATAGAGTATCTGAGCTACACCCACAGCCTCTGAAATCCATGCAGAATTTCAGTTCTGGAAGGATTCTGTCAAACCCAGGTTTACGGTGCCAATGCTCAAGCAATGATTAGACAGTTTTGTGCCAGAATCCCAGACAGACAGAACAGATGATGCAAGGGCAGGCTGTTCTGTGGTTAACACAGCAGTTTGACACAGACCTGATCGTGCCTTCCCCTCCTCTTTAAGGTGTTTCAGAAGCAGGGATTAGCAGACTCATTTACCCAAAGCAAGGTTTTGATGGCAGTGGGGTATAAAGAATGAAATTAACAACTGTTATACTGGTATACTTCATACCCTCCTACTACTGCTATTTCTGACAGCAGAAAGCATCTTCTTGAAACCGGTTAGATAAGGAAGGGGAAAAAAATATGTAACAAAAAAGGTATGTATGTAGTAACTAACAGAGCACTGCCATTTGTATCCAAACCCCAACCCTTCCCTACCGCAGCTACACACAAAAGTTATTTTAATCACAGCATACAGAAAGCAGCATCAGCATATGAGGCAAGAGAAAAAATATGTGGTAAAGCAAGTTACATTGCCTGCTGGTGGATAGGAATCACAGCGCAGTTATGGGACGGAAAGCAGCGGCACTGCCAGCCTGAACCTCACTGTGCAGCTGGGAATGGGAAAAGTGAGGACTCCCTCTTACTTCCACAGTGCTCTGAGCTCCTACCAGGGATTTCTGCCTTGTCATATGCGAGGAGATGTTAAATAGGACTTGTCAGCTACACCTGCTAAATGCCATATGGGCATTGTTGGGCAGAGGATACGATGGAGGTACTGGAAAGAAAGGGGGGAAAGAGGATTTTAAGTAGAGAATGACTACAGTGAAGTATCAGCTCAGCTCCCCCTTTGTAGAAGCGAATAGTGGGGGAGACCCTCTTCTTTAAGTTCTTCCATTCGTGACTATACACAGCACAGCCTTTCATAAAGGTTGTCAATTGATGAGATTGAAATACCTCGCTAGAAAGTAGCACTGGGCACTGCTTAACACAGAAGAGACACTACAGCGTGTTATCCTTAACAATGTCTATTTAATTAAAAGAAGGAGTGGGCTGGAATTAGCTGGGCCAAAACACAAGGCCTAGATGGAGCCTCACCCATGGGAAATTGGCTCTTGGGACCCCAGTGATGGACGGGGAGGTTCAGCATCCCACAACCACTGCCCAGCAAACAGCAGCAAAGCCAACCAAATAAAACACCCTCAATAAACGCCACACTACCCCAGGGCTGCCTCCATCCCGGCACACAGGGCTGGGCACACATTGTGAGGAGGGGAAAAACCTTCCTCTCCTCGCAGTGATGAGCGCTCCCCCGTTTTTACTTCCACAGTACGGCCACTTTAAGGTTATTAAAGACAGACAGACAGGCAAGCAGGCAGACAGACAGACAGACAGACAGACGGCCTCGCTCCCTCCCCTCCCAGCCCCGCTGCCCCACGAGGCCGCTGCTGGGAACCGCCGGCCGAGGCCTGGGCCCGGCCTCCCCGCCCGCACCTGCCCGAGCCCGGCCGGGCCTAGGCCCAGCGCCCCGCAGGCCGCACCGGGGCCTTATCGCTCCCCGCACGGCCGGGCCGGGCCTACCCTACCACCGGGAGGGACTCACCGCGCTGCGGGGCCGGAGTGGAGAAGCCGGGCCGGTGGCTGCGCGGCGCTGGCTGGCAGGAAGGGAGCGGGCGGGGAAGGAGGAGGAGGAGGAGGCGGTGCCGCACGGCCCCGGCGCTCCCAGCCCCCCTCCCTTCTCCCTACTCCCGTTAAAGGAGTGGAGCTGCCTTCCTGCTGCCCTCACTGTGCATAGAAATGGTGCGGGCCTGCGGGGCTCCCCACGGGCACCGAGCTGAGAACGGCCCAGGAAGACCGAGATACAAAGCTGCACTGCCCCTTTACAACGGTGAAACCAAGGCACGGAGCTGGGGAACCCTAATGTCCTCAGACCCTGCGGATGACACATTGCTGTGCATTCCGACTGTGCTTCTTGCTGTGGTTTGTTCATTGGAATAAACCCGCTGTCCCTAAATTTCCCTTGTTTGATTCGAAACTCTCATATCTGCAGACTAAACCTCCTGAGAAGCAGCCCGACGTGCAAAGTTACATGCTCAAAGGATGGGATGCTATTGAAGCAGCAGGCCCAGGTGAACAACATGAGATTCAACTTCATGGCAACCCACTGTCAGTCCGAGTTGGGGGCTTCATCATTGCCAGCATGAGAATGCTGTGTTCCATTGCCCAATATATAAGGCAGTCACCAATCAGATTATTGCAAAACCCGCTGCAGAGCGACCACAGTGCAGATGAGCAGCAATGCTGTATGCCCCGGCTGCAGGAAGAAGATAATGCAAACAATGCTGAAATCCCAGCACCGCTGGGCAGAAAGAAAAGTGTCTGAAGTGCCCCCAAACCTTCATTTTTGTTGGGATTTTTGCATTCTTAGATGGCAGATCTGTGGGTTTGGGGATGGCGCAGGAGGAAGACAACTGCAAGGCTAAGGCAGGGAAGCTGATTGTTGCTAATGTAGGATAATGCAAAGTATTGCATACTTTGTAGGAGAGAAGGAGAGATCCTTATCAGTGCCAGCAACAAGCCTCAACACTTCACTGATTCAGCCTCACTTTCCTGGCTGGGGAAAAAAAACTACGATGACCAAATGTTCTTTTTACCTCTGCTTATTTGCATTCAGATTCAGGGTTTGAGGGCCCTTCCAAGCCAACCATTCTGTGGTTCTATGGCAATTAGCTTTTCCTCCAGAAGGATTCTAGATCTTAAGTCAAAACCAACAGCGACAGCTCAGAGCTCACTGCAAAGGGAAGAGTCTTTTATGCGACTCCTCGGGTCATCAGGGCTGGGCCACAGAGGTGGAATTTAATTTCTAATCTGGAGTTTTCAAGCCTTCGTTATCAGATATAGCTAAAGGGATCACAGGGAGGCTGGGCAGAAAAGCAGCTTTCCAAACAACACAAGATTAACCTTTGAATTAACATTGGGAATAGTGCTTCAAAGTGAATTGCAGATATTCCTCCTCTTTCTGACTCTTTCTCTGTAGCACCGTAGCAGAAGATGAACTTTTAAGAGTTGGTTATCGTTAAGCAAAGCAAGTGAAGAAGTGTCCTAGAGGACACCTCTATTGCTGTAAGACACCTCTTACTCTCTGTTCCAGAAACAGCTCACATATTTCATTGATCATTCTGATTTTCCAGTTATTTTGCATGCTGTTCCACATTGATCTAACATGGCTCTGCCCCCAGATATTCGGTCAGGCTGGACGGGACTCTGGTGGAGGAGCTGGACCAGATGGTCTTTAAAGATCCCTTCCAACTCCAATGATTCTATGATCAGAGACAGCAAGTGGGAAAGCAGAGGACCCAAATAGGAGTGAGGCTGCACCCTGTATAATTCCAGCTGGGTTCCTGCTTAGGTGGAACAGAGATGGAGATGCAATGCTCTGCAGCACTGCAGAACCACACGTGTATGGCTTTATTACAACTGAGCTAACGATGCTTCTGGGCAGGCTGCAGCAGAAGGGGCAGAGCAATAGAAACACGCCTGTGTTAACAGCTAATTATGAGCACCGAGGCCCAAAAAGGTCAAGACAGGAGGGTCAGAGCGTCTGCTGACATCTGGCAGTGGTTTGGGGAAGTCTGGTTCCTCCCCAGGTCCTTGTTGACTCAAACACGCTGATTTGCTTGCTGCTAATCAGAGGAAGTGGTAACGAGGACTGACTAATCACTGAGCTGCACGCCCCGAGGACTCTTTCCATGTCAGCCGCTGCATCTTGCTGAGCAGCCAGACAACGCTGCTTTACTGGGATTCCAGCAACCCCTCAGCATCCTTCATGGTGTTTTGCATACAGTGAAAGCATTGCTGGATGCTCTAATTCCTGCAGATCTTACACCAAAGATCCTATGGAGCCCAGCCCCATTGTTCAAGTCCTCAGTGCTGCTGTGGCCCCGGCAAACTAAATTCATAGAGCTCTATTAGCACCTGCTGCACGCACACCTCTGCTTCTCTGTGCAAACACGCATGACTGCTGTTACTATACTGTTTCTCCAGATAGGGCTTAAAGGATCAGCATTTAATTGGAGCAGTAAGTTCAGGGTTTGAGACACGGTGCTTGCATTAGAGCCATTTGTCACAAAACTTGGAGGGAAGCATCAGCAGTCAGATGATCCATTGCACGCTCACCTCATTTAAATGCAATTCCATCTAGACAGAGCATTTGGCACAACGTTTAGGGAGATGACTTAACAAAAAGCTCTTCTGCAACCAGGTGTCTGATATATCCGTGTGTGAGCTGCCCAAGAAAGCCTGTAGCCATTAATTGCTAGGTGGCAATTAAGGTGTCAGCCAATGTTTAAAGCTCCCATTTGCCTTTTCTAGCCATTTTCAAGGCAGCACAGAAAATAAAAATAGAGCAAAGTGCTCTGCCTTCACTCTGCAGTCCAAGTGTGAATCCTTCAAAGCACGGCTGGGCAGGGAGAAGTGGATTTCTATGCAAACAACGTACAGAATGCCCTCGTTTAATCACTTGCTTTAGGCAAATAGGACAATTAAGTGAAGTTAACTGTATGGTTTTAAAGTCACCATTCAGTCCCTCAGCTGAGACAGATGGCTTTTTCTGATGTTGCTTCCTCTGTGGAAGGTTTGGCAATCCTTTCTGGGTTCAGTTCTCACCAACCCTCTGACGTGGGAGCAGGCAGGGCTTTCATTGCAGTGTTCTGCAGAAGAATGGCTCTTTTCCAGCCAGTTTGCCCCTCTTCCCTTTGGCAGAAGGGGTTTTCTTCCCTGGGCCCAGAAGCCAACTCATACCCAGCGCTGACCTCATGTCCCTACCAGGGGATATGTCAGATGTGCAGAAATGCTGAAAGCAAACCTGATGAAGATGTGTTCCTGTTCATTGCAGGGGATTTGGACTAGATGGCCTTGAAGAGCCCCCCTTCCAACCCAAAATGTTCCACAATTCTATGCCTGGGTCAAGGCAGAGGCCTCACCCACCACTGAGCTGATGCAGGGATGGACAGACAGCAGTGGGTGATACATTTACAGCCATTCATCCCATCATCCAGCGATCCCATCAAATGAAACCAGACTCTGCCCCAACTTTCAGCCCTCGTGACTGCACTCCTGTAATAGGGTCACTCCCAAGTGACACAGAGCAAGCCACTAAATGTCAAATCCAGTGGATCCGATTCTGTTCCTCTTTACACCGTCGCAGCCCAACGATGACACACTTTAATTACTCACAATTAAATGTCAGATTACTCACCATTACTCATGGTGCTTTCTCTCCTTCCCTGGAATAAATCTGACATCTACTCTCCCCTTCACAACAAGCCTGGTCCTGCTGGTACCAACACGGAGAGCAGTGGGCAATTGGAAGGTGCTGCAGAGGGAGATAACTCGCGCTTAGTAAATGGCTTATCCAGCTATTTACCCAAGGAGGAATTGGGCTGATTTGGGGTAATTCTGTGTGGAGCCAGGAGTTGGACTCCATGTTTCTAATGGGTGGCCCTTTCCCATTTGGAATATTCCATGACTTTACAAAGAACAATACTGAATTACTCTTCAAAAGATGCACCCCTCTCATCTCCAAGGGCTTCCACTTATCACTGCTGGTGTTAGCCAAGCATCACAGCGTTAGACTGATGAGAGAACTGGTAGCACAGCTGTGTTACCACATGAGGAGCACCACAGCCACCACAGTGCTTCCAGTTCCAGCACAACAATAAGAGCATTCATGTGCTGGGAGAGTAACACAGTCCTGCAGTGCAACCACCAGGGAATCCTAAGGGGACACTGCAGTTTTAGCCATCATGAGCTGCTGCAAACCAGCTTTACCATCCCCTGTAATCCAAGTGCAACCTTAGAGTCCCCTCCTTGTGTCCTGCATGATGCACATCAACTCACTCGAGGCTGAATTTCATGGTATAATTGGAGTTGGGGTGAAAGGAACTCGGCATCTACAAACAGTCAGTGAAAGACAAGTCCTAAAAATGCCATAGAACCAACCCAGCAGGCTGCACTGAGGAGGAGAGGATGCTCATCAGACACAGACACTACTCTGCAGCCACAGGATGCAAACATCATCCCTCATTGCCTTGGAGCAGTGAGAAAAATCTGACAGCACCACCTGAAGCCCTTCTATGTGGGCTGAGGCTGCCCTGACAGTGAGGTGCTGCAAGACCAGCTGCATCCTATTACACCTGATGAAGCAGGTGGGAGAAGCCAAGGAACTGCTGCACTCACTCACTAAAAATCTGCAGCTAAAAGTGAGGCTTTATGTTTGCATGTTCTGCCTTCTCAGCTCTGCCTCCCTGCCCCATGGAGAGGCTCAGACTGTACCTGTATCCTGATGGGGAGCACCAGGCAGCCCCCCCCGATTCCTCCATCACATTCCCAGAGTGAAAGTTACCCACCGGGCTGCTTGCAAAGGGTAAAATAACAATGGAGATCACAGCTCCCCTTGCTGTTCGTTACCAGCTGTGCCCCGATGAGCTGCACCTGCCCCGTGGCTGTCCCATGCTATAAAGCTGTGCTCTGCGGACAGCAGCAGGTTTTGCACACATGGAGGACGTGTCGCCGCTGGAGCTGTACCTGGAGCGCTGCGATACGCAGGTAATTGGGGGGGAGGAAAAAAAAACAGATCTGCGTTGGCCGGGAATCGAACCCGGGTCAACTGCTTGGAAGGCAGCTATGCTCACCACTATACCACCAACGCTGTGCTGATTAGGCTTTACTGCATGTGTTCAAATTACACAGCAGCAATTCCTGCCTTCTTTGCAATCCTTAAAGTTTATTTCTTGGGTTTTTGATGCTTCTTATCTCATGCATGATTTATCTGTATGGGGGATAGGAAGTTTTCTTTGGCTAAGAGCTACTGAGAGCACTGAGGAGCCCACAGCCTTCTTGCATAAGGTTGATCTCATCTGCTTTGGAATAAATGCTGCTATGCTTACACCTTTACTACCTCCTATGTGCAAGGGGGCTCCGTCTCCTCGTGCTGGCTGGTAAATGTGCATAAAAACCTTTCCTTCCCTGTTTAAAACAGCTCTCCTGGCTGCAGGTGGCTCCCTGCTGTTGCAGTAGCTGCAGCAATAACAGTGGAGAGGGCTGGACTTCCAGCTGAGTCCAGGTTAGAAACTAAGTCTTACCCAGACTGCCTAGATTCAGAGCCCTCCTGGTGGCACTCAGCAAAGCGCTCTGAATGTAGCCCTGTAAGGTGTATAACATGGGGAGGTATAACTTGGGTTGTACAGATGAAATGGCGTTTTCTATTTCAGCCTCAGTGAGATACTTGATAGTAGCAGATATTTCGGATACTATTAACAAAAAATGTCAGGTCTGATGCTAAAAGCAGCTGGATTTGATTTACACATACCTGGGCTGCACAAACAGGAGTAAAAGGGCTCTTTCACCTTCAAACTACCTCAAACGTGATGATTCCACACAAGGTCAGTGTACAGTCTCCTGTCTGGAGCTGCTAGGAAATGTCCAAAGCTACGCAGCTGATGGGGCCTTCAGTGAAGTTAATTAACCTGGAGTCTATAGCAATAACCCCTGGCAGCCAGCCCAAGGCAAACATGGATTTGTGCCCCTTCCACAGCCTCTGAGCATCTGTCTGACACGAAGACCATCTTCCCCAGCATTTAACCCTATAAAAGCACTTCCCAGAACAGCTGCATGGAAGATTAGCTTTCTTTTTCTATCTGCTTTAAGCAGTTTGCTTTATTCCTTTCCGATTATATATTTCCAGCTGATGCTTCCAATCCCATCAACCACACGTTAGCTTTTTTACGCTATGCCATGAACTGTTTGCTTTACATCTGGTTTTTGACCATTATTTCTCATATCCTCTGATATCCTTTGCTGTGTGTGAATAGTCCTGTTGGCTTTTATTTGTACCACCTTCTGCACATTATGGCTCGTTATGACTTACATGCATTGTGACTTTCTTAGTCAAGTCCCATAGAGATGGGTTTTAGCCTGTGGTCAATTGCTGTAGAGCAGCTGCTTGGGCTGGTGGAGGTCTTGCAGAGATGTTCCTTCCCTTATTCCTAGGAAACAAATATATTAAAATACATATTCCAGAATATATTGCTATTTCTAAGTAACTGTTTACTGCTCTAAAATACTTGTATTTGACTTGGGTACCTTACAATGTGCATCTGCCTTGTGAATTCTGAGTGCTCCCAGGTCCTGCTGGGCAATGAGGGGGCTGAGGTTTCCTTCAGCTGTGCTCCTCCATGATGATCTCAGCTGGGGCTCTGCATCTAGAAGCCAGGACTGCTTTTGAACCTGCTTAAGAGTTAGACCTCCTCGTATCTATTTACTCTAAGAGCTCTCTGTGATGATGGCTCGCTCAGTTTCACAAGCTGGGACTGTTTTCTCCAGGCAGGCGTCCTGCAGGGTAACTGGGTGCAGAGCACACAGCTGCTAAGTGAGCTGCTGAAGGGCTGCACACATCAATCTGGAAACGCTTTTCCCTGCAGAGCTCGGGCAGTCGCTGCCAACTGAAGGGCCTCCGCCTTGCATGCAGTTTCCTGTTCTGATTTGTGCTTGGGTTTTCAAGCCCTTCAGGCTCTCGGTGCTAGAAATGCCTAAATGAACGCAAAAGCCCCTTGTAGAGACAACCCGAGCTGCCACCTGCTGTGGTGGGTGAAGTCACCTTTTTGAAAGCAGCTTTCCTCTGCCTTCAGGCTTGTGCCCCAATGAATAAGGAAATAAATTCTTCCCTGAACTCTTTCCCTTCTCGATAACACAATGCCTCTTAAATACTTCTAATTCCCTTTTTACGTGATGCTGATGAAGGAGGGCATTAGTATGCAAGCATTTGCCTGCAGAGACGTGGTGTGCCCTAATCGCTTGATCTGAGGAAGGAAACTGGCTTTGGCTGCCTTGAATTAGTCTGGTAACCTCCAGCAGCCGAATGAATAGCGCTTAATTCGCTCACGAGTCTGCGAACTGCTGCCCTCTATTGCACAAATCCAACACAGCGCTGACACCGTCCCCTGGTAGCAGCAAAAGGGAAAGCAGGGCAGAAAGTGCTAGTGATCCTCCTCGGAAAGACTCGGGAGCTACTGTGTCAGCTCTGGGCAGGACTGCTAACAGTTGTTAACATCAAACCATTGATGATTTCATGTCTTAAGGCTCTTCTTTGCTATGATACTTGAGGGGGAAATGATGGAAAGCTCCTTACTGAACAAAGAGAGAACTTAACGTAGTCTCCCAGTTGAAGTCAGTGTTTTAATACAAGATCCTTATTGATGTTTCTTCCCAATTCAAGGATGACCCCTCAGCCAGTCCGCAGCTGTTTAACCCTATGAGCCCCTACGATGTGGACCTTCCAATTCAAGTAGCTGAAGATGCATCATTTGGTTCTCAATTTAATCAGCCCAAAGAGCTTCCTGAAGACTTCTCCTCTGTGGACCTCAGCTTTCTTCCAGATATTACCCAAGATAACAGAGAACAAAATCCAGCTGAAGATGGTTGTGAAATGCAAGGAGGGCTCAATGGACCTGTGCAGAGTAATGAGGACAGTGGGATCTTCACGGAGGAAAGCGGCTCATCGTACCCAGATTCAATCCAGCCAAGCCCAGGAGGACCTGGTGCGTGTCCTCCCCTGACACCAATGACTCCAATGACCCCAATGACTCCTGAATCAGAGAGCTCTGGCATAGTTCCTCAGTTACAGTAAGTTGATGTTGCATTTATGGTACAAAATGGGGGGAATTAGCTTAGTGCTGAAGTGGGGAAGAGGTGGGCAGTACATTAAATGATGGCAACTCTTAACAGGGCTTTGTGTTAGCTAATAATGTTGGGGTTTTGCTCTGTAACAGCTTCTTTCTGCAATACGACGAGTCTTTCTCATTCTTCAGGAACATTGTGTCAACTGTGAACTTGGCTTGTAAGCTAGATCTGAAGAACATCGCTCTGCATGCCAGAAACGCGGAGTATAACCCAAAGGTAAACCCTGAGGGCTGAGCTTTATTCCTATTCCCTTCTCTCGGCACTGCTGGACTCCAACATAGAGATACACCTTGAGCTTCATCCCTTTGCTAACAGCACTGCCTTGACACACAGCCCACGCTGGGGAAAAGAAAGATGTGTCCACAAACTCTTTGCTGAAAGAAAGAGAATGACTTGGGTCGGAGTGGTGTTGTGCATCTCTATGGTGTAGAAATGGACTGGGAATAGGTAGAGTTCCTGTAGATTCAACAGAATGTCCTAAATGCCCAATTCATAGGTGTAGGGAAAGTGTAATAATGTCAGGGTGGTATATAAATACTTTTGCAGTGTAGCTGCATACAGTATTAAGCTCTGTGGTAGTGATAATTGGAAGAATGAGCAGGCATGGTACTAAGAAAGGGTAGATGTGGCACTGAGGGACATGGTGGGGTGAGCTGGGGTTGGACCTGGTGATCTTAGTGGTCTTTCTCCAACCTTTGTGGTTCTATGATTCTATCAGCTGGACTCTGAGGCTTTCCTTTGAATTTCTAGAGGTTTGCTGCTGTGATCATGAGGATCAGGGAACCACGAACAACGGCCCTTATCTTCAGCTCAGGAAAAATGGTCTGCACAGGAGCAAAAAGGTACTTTAGTCTCCTCTAAGGTCTTTCATCTTCACTTATACTTCCTCAGCACAGCCTTGTTTGAATTACATAGCAAAGGGTTTGCAATCAACTGCAAGGAAAATGAAGCACGAGTCTTGGAAGTGTATAGTTTTCTTCATGACGGTAGTTCTGTAATTACTGAACTGTGTGCTTTCTGCCCCTGAATGTAGACAGAGCTGAGTAGGTATTAGTAGAAAAGCTGCTAAAATGCCCAGGAGTTGTTAAGGGGTTATTTGCATTTCTCACTGACTTTAAAGCGAGTTGAGACATAAGTTGTGTCTGTCAAGTTTCTTTGGTGTCTGCTCGCTAGTCAGCACATATGCCTGGGGAGGAAATGGGGGCTGGAGAAAAGCAAGGATGGTTTCTGTACTCTGATGGTCCTGCTTTCAGGTTCAGCAGCTGCCTTAATATATTATTCTTTCATTAAGGCTCTAAACTGCCAATGAATGAGATGATGCATTGACTCATAGTTCAGGAAACCTCCAACCCCCACCACGTTGATATCTGCGGTCTCCCTCCTGGATCAGTCCTAATTGAAGGGATGAGTTAATGCTGCAAGGCATCACTTAAACAGTGGAAATCCTCGGTGATGTAATGCTCTCATAGAAACCATAGGAAAATGAGCTCCAAAGCACGCTGTTCTTTATAGCTCACTGGTGTGGTTCTGGGGATGAGTGCTTACTATTTTGAGCAGCAGTGCTGAGGAGTGTGGTGGCTCTACACTCTATTCCAGCTTCAGAGCAGATAAAAGCCCTCAAGGCTGCTTCCCCCTTCTGCTCTTCCCTCAGTGAAGAGCAGTCACGGCTCGCAGCAAGGAAGTATGCACGTGTGGTGCAGAAGCTGGGCTTCCCTGCCAAGTTCCTGGACTTCAAGATCCAGAACATGGTGGGGAGCTGTGACGTGAGGTTCCCCATCCGACTGGAAGGGCTGGTTCTCACCCACCAGCAGTTCAGCAGGTACGTGGGAGAGAGGGTTATATGGCCCCATGGAGCTTGGAACGTTCTTTGTAAGCTGTAAAGAGGCTCAAATTCTGAAGCCTGGCAATTTGACGTAATAATTAACAGAGTGCTGAATATCAAGCATACCTTTGGCTCGCCAGGGCTGGTTCAGCAGGCGAGAATCGGCTGTAGATGCCATGTGTTACAGTATGGATAACAAGGCATGATTTCTGTGCTAACTCCTGTTCTCAATGGGGCTCAGGCCAAATTGAAAGAATAAACAGCCCTTGGCTTAATTACAGCAATGACTCAGTTGCTGGCAGTAAAGCCTACAGCAGTACAATAGCAACGGGCCCATCTTGAACTTCTCTCCCTGTGCTGTTTGCTGCTTTCTCCTTGTAGGATGCTCTAAGAGCAGCTAATGACCAGAATTTTATGTCTCCTATTATTGCCAAGTCCAATGCTAAAGCTTAGTAGGGGACTGCAGGCCACATACAACAGGAGCAAATAAACTTGATCAAGTAATTCAGGTTTAATCAAGGCAACTCTCAAGCTACTTGCACCTATGGAAAATGGGATTCTGAAGTCTTTAACAGCAAGCACAGGGCACTCGAGCAGTTCCACTGGGATTTACCACGTCTCTGTTCAAGATATCCAGACTTTGACCTGCCTTTTTCTGGGTAGCCAGCTATAATCTGTGGGCTTAGCTTCCTGCTAATATAGTTATAGAGCATTTCATCTTGTAACACTAAAACAGCACTTGCATTTCGCTAACTCTGCCTGCTTGCTTTCAAACAGCTACGAACCTGAACTATTTCCTGGCCTCATTTATAGGATGGTCAAACCAAGGATAGTGTTGCTTATCTTTGTGTCTGGGAAAGTTGTTCTGACTGGTAAGTGGTCTCCTCTCACATTATCTCTTATTGAGAGCTATTGCATCTTCCAAGGAAGTGTTTAAATTGGGCGTACTGAAGTAATATCTTGCTGCAGTAAAGACACTTAGTGGTCTTTTTGTTGCTTACTGCTGCTTATCTGTGTTTTCTGCAGATAACAATATCGATGTTATTGTACTAGAACCTCATATTGCTTCGTGTAGTGTCTCAGATTTCCATGTCATTAAACTTGAGTATCTCTATTCAAAGCACAGCGCCTTGTGTCAGTGCATTGAATCCCACCAGGAGCCCGTTGTGCCATTACTACTCATGGTTGTTTAAATATGAGTATCACAAGAAGCAATTTAGAATTGGACAGGAAGCGAACTTCTTAAAACACTTTGCTGACAACGTGTACTTAGGATTATTAGAGGAAAGGGTGGAGAAGAAAGAGCCCGTTCCAGAGGGTTTGCCAAACTCACGGCCTAACAAAGCGTATAGAACAAAAAGATCTTGGAGCTGGAGGAGCAGAGCTCTCTAACAGCGGATAAATTTCCACTATGGGGTTAAATTGCTCCGTTTCTCATTTGTTTTGCCTCTTATCAAGAGGCAGAGCTGTTATGGTTAAGCAGGTAAAACCACGCTTCTTTACAATTGCATTACTTCAAAGCCAATATGTGACGCTTCCAGGAAGAACCTTAAGCCTCAGCTTAACCAAAACTAGCCCAATCTTAAAGCCAAGCAAACTAGAAACTGTTGTTTGTGAGGTGGCAGAAGTAACAGGGTGGAAATCCTTCCTTCAGTTCTATCAAATGTTAGTTTAAATTTGCTTGTAAACTCTTATTTCTTCACGGTTTGCATCTCATCATTAGGTTTGAAGTACATTCAGTTATTCTCAGTGCTCTGATTCTTACCTATTTTTCCTCCTCCCTTCATATGTCTCTACAGGAGCAAAGGAGCGTTCTGAAATCTATGAGGCATTTGAGAACATCTACCCCATCCTCAGAGGCTTCAAGAAAGCATCCTAACACCACCTGTAAAGTACGTTGGAATAATGTATGGGTCTGTATTGCTAGGTATGGAAGAGAAGCCAAGGCTATTCCTGGACTCAAGTGTATAGATGTGGACAATGAAAATGATGTTACTGTGAATGCTATAAATGCTGGTCCTGCCTACACCTTGCGATATGTTTTTTTGCTTGCAGATTTGCTGTCCAGAATTCACTTCAGTTCTGACAGCTTCTGTCAAGCAGAGAAACTAACCAAACTAATGTGCTTTTAATAGTATGCATCATAAGGCTGCATTGAGTTTGTAATGGAAAACTTCTGGCTTTTTCCTTTTGAACAGGGGAATTGATACCACGCTTTAAATTAGCATCAAGATCCTCAGCTTGAAGTACCAGCAGCTCAGCTCCTGCAATGTTGTATTTTCACATTCACTCATTCAAACTCAAAATACATATTTTTTTTCCCTATCTACAGCTTACAAAGTTCAGCGTGGTTTTATTTCAGTGCTTTGAAGGCAGTGACTGCAGAGGATGCCTGACTCCCTGTGATCACACAAGTTGGATCAACTGTTATGTAATGGTGCTGGTGTTACCTTAGCACAGAAGGTATTTGAGGGCAGAAATACGTGTCCAGAAAGGGGCTAACTGAGCAAATTAAGCTGTCATGTCATAGCACCTGCTTGTCTTATTGAAGTCTGATCAGATGATGATGGATGAGGAACAGCCTTTAAAGTGAGCTCGAGGAAAATACACAAAGTCCTGGATGCTCAGGGCTTAATTACCTGAGTTATTTAACTAGATAATGGCACTGCATGAAAGCATTTGGTGACTGTTGCTCTTCCATTTTCCTCATGTCAAGGTCTTCTTTGCTAGAAGAACGGGTGACTCGAGCAGGAAGAGTGTAGAGATGTTCCTTTTACTGCTCTGGTCTCTGCTATGATCCTCTGGAAGCGATAGGGCTTTTTCTTTCCCTGAAACAGAGCTTTGGTGCTGCTGGCTTCATCTCCTTTCCTTGTTTCCTGCTGAAGATGGGACAGACCCGTCAGTAATCTCCCTATACCGCTAGAGGCTGCTGTTTGACGATTTAAGCGTAACCCAAGCTATAAAAGCTGCCTGTCCTCAGTAGAAACACACAATGGAGGCAGTGGTTTAACGCAGGGCAGGGTAATGGTCCCGTCTTATTGCCACCAGTTTATTTCTGACTCTGAGAAGCAGCGACTTCAGTGTGTCTACAGTCTCTCCCAAGTACTTTTCTAACTTTGCTCCTCTAGAACAAAAAGCTTGGAAAACTTCATGCACTTCCTTATGATAAACTGGTCTTTAACCGCCTTATCAGCTCCTTTGTCACAAGCAAACTGTGGGTTTCCACACTCAAATCTATTCTAAACACAGACTGATTTCTCTGTTTGTTTCCCAGCACTGCAGACTGTGGGCTGAGCTTCTATTTGCGCTGTGGCTGTCAGAGCTGATAAGCTCCATTTACCAGCAAAGTGAAAAGCAACAACCTGTTCTTGTTGGTGTTTGGAGATGGCTTATCTGAGATGGGAGAGCAAGCTGCTTCTCATTAAGAGATAATATAACTGCACCAGTGAAATCAATGCTCGTTTAATGAGTAAGAGATAGGGAACAGGCTCTGTGTCTTCTCAGAGCTGCTGATAACTTCACGTTTGCTACAGTAACTTGTTTTTAAGACAAATATGGTGCTTCTCTTCCAGTCTGAGGTGGTTTCAGAGCGAAATAGGGGAGATTAAGGCTGATTATGAAGGGAAAGCTGTTATAGATGAGGTCGGTGATGCACAGCGCGCTGTGGAGGCGCAGCACACAGCCCGCCCTCCCGCCATTCCCCACAATACCCCGGGCCGACAACAAAGTCCCACGTGACCGGCGTCGCGCCGAGCCCATCATGGCGTCTCCCAGCGGCTGCCGGCCGCAGCCCGGCGGGCAGGGCGGGACCGGGACCGGTACCGGAGCTCTAAGGGGAACCGAGGAGGACGCGGAGGGGCTGTACGTGGCTGTGGAACGCTGCCCGCTTTGTAACACCACCCGCCGCCGTCTCACCTGCGCCAAGTGCGTGCAGGGCGGGGACTTCGTCTTCTTCGACGGCCGAGACTCCGAGAGGTAACGGAGCGGGGGGGGCTGGGCCGGCACCGTGCCCTTGTGCCGGGGATGGGCCCGTTGTGCTGCTCGGAGCCGGGATTCGGCGGCCCGTGGAGCTGCCCTGTGTGTGGGGCCTGTTTACAAGCGCTGTTTGCATCGATAGCGGCTGCTGGGAGCGATTCCTTGAGCTATTTTGGGACGGGTGGTAAGCGGTGCGTGATGGGAGGTGTTCGAGGCCAGGTTGGACGGGGCCATGGGCAACGTGATGTAGTAAAGGTGTATGTTTGGTGGCCCTGCCAGGCAGGGGGTTGGAACTACATGATCCTTGAGGTCCCTTCCAACCCGGGTCATTCTGTGATTCTGTGACTGATAGTAAAGTAAGGAATCACAGAACGGCCTGGGTTACAAAGGCCCACAGTGCTCATCCAGCTCCAACCCCCTGCTGTGTGCAGGGTCACCAACCAGCAGCCCAGGCTGCCCAGAGCCACATCCAGCCTGGCCTTGAATGCCTGCAGGGATGGGGCATCCACAGCCTCCTTGGGAAACCTGTTCCAGTGCGTCACCACCCTCTGGGGGAAAAACTTCCTCCTTAATGGGGATGAGCAGCCCCCATCCCAGCACTCAGCCTGTATCGCACTGAGGGGTTTCCTTGTGTTCCTTGGGGTGGGAGTGACCTTTGCAGCCCTGCAGGGACAGCTGCAGGCACAGGCTGTGTTTGCTGGCAGCGCGCTGTGTTTGTTTGGTCACTTTATGCCTTCGAGTGGGACACGGGTTAATTTTAGCTGGGAGTTATGACCTGGATGGGGTCACAAGGGCTGTTCTAAGGAAGCTGCCTGAAGTGCTTTGGGATGTACAGTGACACCCGTGTCTCCCACACTGGAGTCCTCCAGGCTGAAGGGAAGCGTTATTGCCTCTCTCCCCTGAGAGTTAAGGAGTATTCTGTCCTATCCAGCACTATGTGGCACTATTAGGATTTCCTTGTGTATATTTTCCCAGATGAAGATAAATATTTAAATGCTCTAACAGCAAGCATTGCTTCAGATTGCTTTTCACTGGGCTATTCTATGTGCTAAAAGCTACAGTAAGGCTGAAAATCACACCCTTTGTCTGTGAGGAGGAGCGATGGAGGAGCTGTTAAGATTAATTATTGAAATAGGGCTATAATTAAAGATGAGCAGTCCGGAAGTCCTGCAGTAAAATAATCGCTGACATTCTTCTTTTCATTAGCAACGTGCTGCACATTACAAAAGCATCTTGATGCTAATTTCAGCCTGGAGACTCTTTCCTTGCAGGTATTTATTCCCTCTGCCATAGGCAGAAATCCTCAGGGAGTCTTATTTTCCAAGCATTTGGAATTGCTTTGCTTTGTGTTTCTGCTGGTAACCAAAACCAAAGGCAGAACAGTTGTGGTGTCTGAGCCTGCCTGATTTCTCTGGGGAAAAAGCAGTGGCTTTTTGCAGTGAAGGGGTTTTATTGGAGAGGATTGGTACAGAAATGCTGTCACCATGCCTGGAACTGTGGGGATGTGGGTGTGGTGGGGTGGGCTGGGGTTGGGCTCGGGGATACACCATGCAACGCAATTAAAACCGGGGCAATATAAAGAAATTGTGATGTTTGCTTTAGGAGGTTTAGGTTGGATCTTAGGAGGAAGTTTTTCCCCCAGAGGGTGGTAACGCACTGGAACAGGTTGCCCAAGGAGGCTGTGGATGCCCCATCCCTGCAGGCATTCAAGGCCAGGCTGGATGTGGCTCTGGGCAGCCTGGGCTGCTGGTTGGTGACCCTGCACACAGCAGGGGGTTGGAGCTGGATGAGCACTGTGGGCCTTTGCAACCCAGGCCATTCTGTGATTCTATGAGAAACCTGCTGGGGGAGTTTGCAGGAGCTGCTTGGCAAAGCTGCTGAAGTGCATGGAATCTGTGTAGCCATCCACAATTGTTCCCATCTTTCCTCCAAGAACTTCCTTTAGTCTCAAATTCTTCATATATCATTCACCTTTTTGCTAACGTGATGAACGTGATTCAGGTAATGGTGTTGAGTCAGAGCCTGAGCCCATAGGAAAACAAGAACTGCCAAATTTCCTCAGCTCTCCCAGTGCTGAGTGCTGTGTTTTTGGGCTGAGCTATTTCTGCCTTTAGCCCAAGGTTGGAGGTGCTGGTGGTTTGTGTGTTGTTGCATGCAAATACACACTGGTACAACTCGTGGTGAGGATGCAGGGAAGGATGGACTGATGGATGCTGAGCCACCAGGCTTTGGTTGCACTGCATTCCTTGGGTGCACACATGGCCTCAGGCATCTGTATCAGCACCTGCCATTGGGTTGGTGTTGGTTTGGAAGGAGAATGGATCCTTCTGGCCTGCAGGCTGTGAAGGCAGCAGCCAGAAGTTCTGTTGTCTTAATGTTTTTAATGTGATTGCATACCCATGCATGGCTTAACAATGAGGAGAGAAATGAAGCATTTTGAGGTTTAATGTTAAATCCAATCCACGGGGCTGAGCAGGGAGAGGTCCCAGATACCACCCAGCCAAACTCACTCACTGGGTAATTCTTTCTAAATAAAGCTGAGATGTCCCTGAAATAGAGGACTGGGTGGGTTGTGTGTGAAACATTTGACTTTTAATTAGGATGAAATTGTAATTGCTTCACATTCCAGAGCAAAACATCACAGAACCATAAAATGGTTTGGGTTGGAAGGGATCTTAGAGATCATCTGGTTCCAACTCCCTGCTGTGGGCTGGGTGCCCCGCAGGCACACATTTGAGGTGCAGGTTGGGATGGTGTTGTAGCATGGCAAGCAAAATAAGGCCTTGATGGTTCTATGGGGAAAAACAGCACAACTTATTACTGCTGCTGTTACATGAGGGACTTGGATGTCATTTAGAAGCCTTAAGTGAGTACTCTCCTATGTGGGACCATTACTGAGTATAGCAAGAGGGTCTGTTGCTATCCCTGGGAGGTAGATGCTGTTGAATTCGACAGGAATTCCATACATTTAGCTGTTACTTCCAAGGGCTGAGAGAGAATTCAGGTTTAGAGATACCCACAAGCTCCATTCTTTGTACGCAGTTTCAGACTGCGTACGATACCGTTGTGCACAATTGGAATAAAAGCATTTCATCTCTTCCAGGTTTTCAGACAAGAAAGAAAGGCTGATGCATCTTAAGACCAAACAGAGAGAATTCCAAAGCCAGTAAGTAGCTGCCACTAAGTGAAAGTGAATTCCTTGAAGAAGGTCTCTCCGATTCACTGTTGCTGGAGACGGATGTGGGTCCAGATAGTCAAATAACTTTCACTCATGTTTCTCTTCCAGTGTTTTGAAGGCCATGGAAGGCAAAGAGATAACTGATCAGCTGGTGAGTTATTCAAAGCTTCCTGTGGTTTTAAAGCTCTCTGAATTGCTGGATCACATTCTTTAAAGTTACATTTTACCTCGAGGGCATTGCCTTGCTTTGCTAAAAGGCCCGTTGTAAGCAAAAGCGAAATCAGCTCTTCATAGCATCAATGTGCTTCATTTCTTACTGGGTATTCCTTCAACAACCTGTTGTGCTGATTGCCTTTAAGCCAAGCATTCTGTTTGTTTGTGGCATTCTTCTATGCTGAAAGCAGGATGTGAAATGTTTGTGTGTTGGTCTGAGCCAACCCAGAATGTCCTGCTCCTTTTGCACCGAAGCTGCTCAGCTTCGTTTGTTAATCATTAGTCAATGTGTTTGAAACTGTTTGTGCCCTATTGCTGCTGAACGTTCTTTTTCAGAGATGGAAAATAATGTCTTGCAAGATGAGGATTGAGCAGCTGAAACAGACCATCTGCAAGGAGAACGATGAGATAACAAGAAGTGAGTAGGGCCTGTGCTTTTCCAATGGGTAAAACTGCATCTCGAAGAGTGAAAGATCAATTGGTGTGGATTTGAGGGCTGGTTTTTAAAGGCAGTGAATATCCAAGGCAAATCAGCCAGTGGATTGCAGCCTTTTAGTGCTTGGATGTTAATTAGCAGGCGGTAGGCATTATTCAGCTGGATGGAGATCATTTTGCAACAGCTTAAAAAGTAAATGCTTAGCAGCCTATGCATTTGGCTTTCTCCCTAGAGATGGCTTTATTCCGTGCGGCGTTCCTGATCACTTCCTCTTGATAAAGAGGAGCAAACAGCTCCGCAGCTGTTACAGATTTCTTGTAACCAGTGAATTTAACCCACACCTGCCTAGGAATCCCAAATTCCTTTTTGAATAAGACCCTCACTGAAATACAGCACAAGCTGGTGAGTTGCTGACAATCAGCAGCTTTGGGCTCGAACCTGGTTAATTATTTTACACATGAGAGATTTGTGTGTCAGAAGGGAATGTGCAGCACTCCCTGCAACCTCCACGCAAAGGTAAGATGGGCTGGATGTGCCAAAGCACTGTGGCTAAATCAGGGGGGCTTTAATGGCTTGAGGTTGAAGAGAAGCCATATGAGAAGTGGCAGCACCGTCATGTAACAAATAGTTAGAAAAGAATGGCACATGCTGGCATCAATAACATCCATGACATCCAAAACAGTGAGGTGCAGGATGGTTTTGGTGTAGTGGGGAGGATGGGTAGTCACTGTAAGGAATGTATAGTAAGATGAAGGACAGGGGAGTCTGTTAAGGGGAAAATGAATTCAGAACCTTCTTGCTTCTTTGAACAAGGAAAACACGATCAGGTGTTGAACCAGATTAAATTTTGCATAGGCTGCAGGGCAAGGAAAGAAATGAGGCAGTTAAATACTGTTTTGGTTTTGTCTGTGAGGCCTTATCAGATTCACTGTAGGGAACCTGAGGAACGGGCAGTGGAGAGCTTGAGAACACTTGAGGTGGAGAGGATGCCCTGGGGAACAGAATGCAAACAGCATCTGTTCTCAGAGGGTGGATGGAGGGGGAACCTTAAACTGATGACACAGCCACCCTCTTGTAATCCTTATACTGCTTTGTAGGGACATAGAAAATAGCAATAAGTGATGCCTGCTTTTAATAACAGGTCAGGCTGAATCGACCCCTTCTCTGGGGCTGGTGGTGTAGAGGAAGCAGGAGATGCAGCGTACCTTGTCTTTGGGCTTTGCCCCAGACATCTCACAAACAAGCAAATAAATATGGGGAACAGCTCCTGGCCCACTTCTCTTTACTATTTTCCATAATAGCTTTCTCAGTAGCATAGCAAGTGGAATGGAGGAAGCCAGGGTGGATGACAATATGAACTCTGTGTGGAATGGGATCAAATTCAGAATCATGCAGATAAGCTGATTGTATCACCTGAAATGAAAGAGGTTACAAGCACGTTGTTTAAAAAAGAGAAGAACAAAGAGTTCTTTCTCTTCTCTCAGATATGGCAGAGCATGAATCTGAAAACTGAACAAATGGACTTTTGCTCCTTCTCTCTTCCTCTATTTGTTCGTACCTGTGTGATGGAAAAGCAGTTCTCACCATCTTTGATCTGGGTTTTAACATCTCTCATGTGTGAGATCTACCAAACACGTCGTGGAGTCAGAGAGATGAGCAGAAATAAGTTCTGATACTCTGAGGGTGTTGGTGGATGCACTCAGGGCTGCCAGGACTCCTGCTCCCCCATCCCCAGAGCAGGGATTGCTCCAGCTCTGCAGGTGGAAGTCATGGTGAGCACTGACATAAGGATGGGAACCGGTCTTGTGTACGTTGAGGCTGGCAGAACTGCTTGGATGTTTTCTTGATTGTCTTTTCAATGGTGTATAATGTAGTTTCTTGTTTGAGCAGCAGATGCCACAAAACGTTCTTATTGTACCTCTGATCTCCTCTGAGCCTCGCAATCAAAATATATCAGAGGAACAGTGTCAGGGCTCACTGCCTGCCTTCTGTGCAAGGGGCAGTTATCCCATTTCTCCATTACAGGAAAGCGAATGCTCTGCTGCGTGCTGTAAGAGCATGACTAATGCTGCTTCCTTTCAGCCATAAAAACCAACACTGAGCCACTGGAAGGGGGCTCTTATTCAAACTAGGGTATGCTAATGTTTCTCCATGTGTATTTGGAGACATTTTCCTCTACTTTCAAAAGACTGAGGCAGTGAAGTCACCCTCTGCAGCGCCATATGTTTGTGGAAGCATCACTGCAGTGAATTATTTTACAGAGCAATCAGCAGATGCTCTTGCAGGAATTATTTGTAGCTCTTTGTCTGCCTGCTGCATGGAGTAAATTTGGGCAATCGCAGCATTTCATAAGCGTTCAAGCACATTTGCTGTTTTGTGGTAATGAGAAGCCTGTGCCACTGGGATCCAAGGGCTTTATGAGGACATACGTGAGCACAAAGCCCAAAGAACGTACGTTAATAGGAGCGGTGGTGCCAGCAATTGTGAATGGAGATGCTATCTGCTCTTGGTTTTGGCTGCAAGCGGCTCATGCCTGTTTGGCCAACACCACGCAAGCATGTAGAGTCAAGCAATTTCTGTCATGATGATTACCGTAGAAGCTTAATTAAGCTGTGAAATCTTGGCTTTTCTGCTCCAAATCCAAAAATAGCTGGGTGAAAGATAGGGAGAGATTAATCCCAATGTCAGTCTCTTTGGAGCTCTTTAGGAAAGATTAAAAAGTTGTACCACTTAGCAGCTGGAGAGCGTTAATAGTAAGGCAGAGTTTTCTGCTTTAAGCCTCTGCAGATCTCGTTTGCTATAAATATTAATAAAGCTTTTCCCAGGCTTACTGCAAGTCCCTCACAGCTCCTTTTCCAAGCTAACATCTGCTGCTGCCTTCACAGATGCAGAGGGGCTGCTGAGAATTAAGGAGGAGAACCAGAAGCATTACCGCAGGGCTCAGCGGCATCAGGAGAAGAAGGAGAAGATCCAGAGGCACAACCGCAAACTGGGGGACTTGGTTGAGAAAAAAACCTATGACTTGAAAACCCAGCATGAACACCTGGCAAACCTCCGTCGGACGCACATCCTGGAGCTAACGTCGGTCATATTTCCCATTGAAGAAGTAAAGACAAGCATGAGGTACAGAAGGCTTGCCCCTTTTGGGGTTGCTTTCCTTAGCTTTGAACACCTTGATGTGAGTCTTGTGAGTCTGAGCTTAACGCTGTGGCTCCCTGAGCATCTGTGGGGAGGAGGAGGTGTTTCCCAAAGGCATTGGACCTGAAGACCAGAGCATATGAATCTGAGACCCACCGAGAGGTCTGAGCTGTGTGTCCACTCTTAATATAGATGATAAGAAAAAGCCCAGAGCAGAGTAGTGTGGTGATAAAGGGGTTTAGCAGCGCTGTTTCTACAGTGTGCTGCTCTCTGTGAAGTCTGGTTGTGTGCCTGCCAAGTACGTTGCTGACTGTATTATTTTAAAGTAACTTAAAAACTATTCTGTTCTTCCTTGGGTCCTACAGAGATCCTGCAGATGTGTCTTCTGAGAGCGATAACGCTATGACCTCCAGCACTGTGAGCAAGCTTGCAGAAGCCAGGAGAACCACGTATCTCTCTGGGAGATGGGTGTGTGATGACCACAACGGGGACACCAGCATCAGCATCACGGGGCCTTGGATAACCCTTCCTAATAATGGAGACTACTCAGCGTATTACAACTGGGTTGAGGAGAAGAAGACTACACAAGGACCAGGTAAGGGGAGAGGTCTGGTGAGGCATCTGGGATGGAAGTTGTAGCTGCAAGCCTTGAGTGCCAGCAGAAGGCACAGGGGATCAGGAGAACCCTTTGGTTCTTTCCTGGGCAAACCTGAGATAGAAGTAAAGAAACACCAGCGTAGAAAGTAGTTCACTGCAAGCCTCTTGTGCAGGAAATGCTCATTGGGACACAGTGCAAAGTGGTAGAGAGATAAAGTGAATTATTCACAGTTTTGACATGGTTCTCATGCTGTGGATTTACCAGGAATTCCAAGAATTACTATTTTGTACCAATTTCTGACAGATCTCACTGTAAGTGACTGCTGGATTCAGGCAGCTCTCAGTACTGACAAATGGCATTTCCAGAGGAGACTTCAGAAATGCATTAACACACCCACTGAGGCTTCATGTAAAACAAGGCTTTCCTGCTGTCTTTATTTCTTTTAGATATGGAACATAATAACCCTGCTCACACCATCAGTGCTGCATTGTGCTATGCAACTCAGCTCGTTAACGCTTTGTCTCTCATACTTGATGTAAATCTTCCCAAGAAGCTCTGCAACAGGCAAGTAAATGCAAGCCTCTAAGAAGGTGAATCAATGACCAGTGCTGAATAACCTTCATTCAGTTTGGTTTTGTGAATGAAGTCATTGCTTGGAACAGCCTTTATGGTAATGGCTGACAGCTCACAGATTTTTCTTGTGCCATTTAATTTCACAGGGAGGTCCAGTAGGAATTTAGACCACAGTTAATCCTCCCTCCCTCCTTTTCTACCTCCTGAGAGCACAGACCAGCCATTCAGAAGGACAACCTTCTAACCAACTTAGTCAGCACCCTCAAATCGGAGTGAAATATGACAGTCTGTGAACAGCACTTTTCATTTTATCAGACCCTACTGTGCTTTACAAAGTGCCAGCTCAATTCAGCAGCTCTTAGTCATCCCAAGCAGCTCCGCTGCATTAAGAGATGTAAAACGAGACCTTATAATATGGTATGACAGCAGTGTAATTCTCTCCGGATTAAAACACTGGTGGGGAGCGTAGCTGGCTGCCAGGTATCTGGGAGTGTGTAAACCCAGCTGTGATGAAAGGCACCATTAGGTTTTTAATGCCGACACAGGGCAGATGGGACCTGTACAGAAGTAATTCAGAGGAAGCCGTGGACTTGGTTTGTGTTCTGGGGGTTTTGGCTGTACTGCTGAGATTAAAACATCACAGAATTACAATCATAGAATCCTTAAGGTTGGAAAATACCACTGAGATCATCTCCAACCATCAGCCCATCACCACCACACCCACTGAAGCAGCGATTGCCAGTGAGGGCACAGTTGGTTGTGTAGGATCTCCACGGGTTTTCTTATGCTATTGTTTGGCTGTTCGGTCTTGACAAAAAGGTTGGGAACAGGAAATGAGGCAAGATTTAAAAGGAGAACCAAAATAGTTTGTGTTGAATCTCTGTGTATTTGCATATGGTTCACGTTGCCCGTCCTGGTGAAAGCACTGGGGCTTGGGCATGCCTTGTTTGTTGATAAAGTGCTAACAGAGATAATGCTGATGTGCGTAGTAGCTGTATTGCCACAGCGTTTTGTTGTGTGTATATATGTGTATGTGGTCCTTCAACAGTGAGTTCTGCGGGGAGAATCTCAGCAGGCACAGGTTCACGCGAGCAGTGAAGAAGCTGAATGCCAATATCCTTCACCTCTGCTTCTCTCAGGTAGGGGGAATGCATGTGTGGATCCTTTGAATAGCTTTTAAGATATCAGCTGTGCCTGCAGGTTTCCTCCAATAACCTGTTGTCTCTTTTTCTCCCCCTCTCCGCGGTAGCATGTCAATTTAGATCTGTTGCACCCACTGCATACGCTCAGGAACCTCATGTACCTGGTCAGCCCAGACACTGAGAACTTGGGCAGGTAAGAAAAGCAGCATGTCAACACAGCCGTGCCTGAATCCCCTCGGGAGTTATTATGCATTTGTGTTGTGGCTCCTGAAGTTCTTTTCTGCTGCACCTACACATAAATCCACAGCACATCAGACATTAGGGTGGTTACGAGGGGAGGACAAAGGGAGCACTGATTTCCTCTTGGGATAATCCAGTCACTTGTGCCTGAGAGTCTGCGAGTGTTTGTGAATTCTCCTGCTTTATTCACCCATGCTCTGACATCCACTGTTCTGGGTTACAGACCTAGTCTTATTTAAGAACCTGCAGTGTCGCTGTGTCTTCAGGTTTATGTTCTTTGGGTATATCCCTACTTACTCCAAATATACAGGGAGCCAATGTAGCTCACTGTGGAAAAAGGAGGTGCTTTGCTGCTGCTTGTCTGCAAACAGGGAGAGGGCAGGGAACACCCAGAGAGTGAAGGGCTGTGTGCTGGAAGGGATGTGAGAGCCACAGTGGACAGAAAGCTAAACATGATGGGTTGCCGTGATGGGAAGTAGGAAGGCAGAGCAGAGAGATAGGTCTTGTTTCTCTGTGCAGCTTACAAGAAATAGAGGCTATGCATGGCTTCGTGGTCCTGCAAAGACCACAAGCACCATTGGATGCAAAGAGCTGGGTTGAATCGAGGTGCATGCTTTTAACACTGAGATTAACTACCAGCAACAGTGCAGTGGAGAAGTTTGCTCTTTCATTGTGTCTTCCTCTCAAGGCTGGATGAGTTTCTGGAATGGCTGCGTTCATCAGGCAGGATTTGATGGGGGATGTGGTAAGCAGTGACCTTTGTTGTAGAGGAGGTCACAGCAGATGATCTAATGGTCCCTCCTGGCCTTATACCTGATGACTCCCTTCTTCTGTTGCCTTGTTAAGCAAAGTGCTGTGCCGGAGGGCAGTGCTCCCACTCCCTTCTGTATGATGAAAGAGTTTACCCCCAGTTTCTCAGCTGTCTGCAAGGTCTGCAGCAACCAGCTGTCTTCGTTTTCCTTCAGACTTCTAGGCCTCTAGCTGCCTCACAGCCTCCTTTATAAGCTAACTTTATAAGCTAATACTCTCACATATGTATAATTTTACCAAGCTTTAATTGTTTGGGTTAACATTGTCCTTTGCTAAATGGCTGCTTCAGGCTGCTACTCCATGTATGGCTGGAGAGCTGCCTGCAGTTGGAGAACTACCATTAACTGTGCTAAATTCTTGCTCCTGTTTCACTGAGAACCTGGAAGAGCTTTGTGCTTTGGAATTACATTTGTTTAACAGAGACTCTGCTTGTGAGGAACCAGCTTTCTCCTACCTTTGTTTGCACCTGGCTTTGTCTGACAGCATCTCAAAGGCCCCTGAAACTCTGCAGGTGCTCTGGATTATCATAGAATACTTTGAGTTGGAAAGGACCATTCAAGGCCATCTGGTCTCAGCCCCACTGCAGTGAACAGGGACACCCACAGCTCCATCAGTGCTCAGAGCCCCATCCAGCCTGACCTTTGGGGGTCTGCAGGGATGCGGTACCCACCACAGGCAACCTGTGCCACTGCCTCACCACCTTTATCATAACAACTTGTTTTTCCTCATATCTCATCTAAATCTCCCTTCTTTCAGTTTGAAACCATTTTCCCTCATCTTATCACAACAGACTCTGCTAGAGATCTGTCATTTCTTATAGCCCCCCTTTAGATTTTGACTCACCATAGGTGCAAGGCTGTGGGGACTGGGCAGAGTGCAGTTGCTTCTACTACCAGGCAGTGGCAGCAGGGAACTCAGGAGTCACTCCTAGCAGAGCTGGGTTTGGTCAGGACATCTGGAGATCTTATCCAAAGCCCCACTCAGAGCAGAATGAACTAGAACAAGCAACTGAGGACCAGCTCCCTTGCGGCTCTGAGTATCTCCAGTGGTGGAGACTCCACGACCTGACTGGGAGAACAGTGTTTCATTGCTCTTGTGTCAAAAAGAACTGCGGCTCTTGCTTGATGTGAAGTGCTGCTATGGATGGTCTCTGTTAGGGAGTTGTGCCAACCGTGCTCTGCAAGCTGTAAAGTACACCCTTCCCCTTGCTGATCTACACCCTTCCCTGCAGCAGTCTTGGCCCAGCCAAAGCTGGCGTTAAAAATCAAAGCTGTCCCACATCGAGCTGAGATTTCCACTAGTGGAGCTGTGAGTTATCATCAATAGCTGTGTGTGTGTTTCACTATCTGCTGCCAAAGCCAAACAGCTTTTCTGCCGTTCCTGCTCCATGGACTGGAACCCACTATCATTTCCTTGGCCAACTGTTTTCCTTTTGCCGCTGTCACAATGCAGTTATCTCTGTATCCAGGGAGCCTCTCTGTGCCAGCTGATAAAGACAGAGGTGCTCTAATGTCTGTTCCATGCACATGACAGAGCAGGCTGCTTAGGCACGCCTAGGGCTGCCCCTTGTCTACGTTGTAGTGGAAGGGCTGACAGCGTTGTGTCCATATCCACAGGTCTGGCCCTTTTGAAATCAGCGCTGACCTGGAGGACTCCATGGAGTTTGTGGACCCCAGCGCCACCGGAGAGACAGACGAGAGTGGAGACGAGCGCATCAGCGACGAAGAGACGGACCTGGGGACAGACTGGGAGAACCTGCCGAGCCCCAGGTTCTGCGACATCCCTTCCCAGCAGGTGGAGATGCTGCAGAGCCAGAGCACGCAGGTGTCACAGCCCATTGCCAGCAGCAGTGCTGGCGGGATGATCTCCTCCGCTGCTGCCTCAGTGACCTCATGGTTTAAGGCGTACACTGGCCATCGCTAATGAGCATGGGCAAAAAGGATCACAGGATTTTGGAAGGAATCCCTCCCCAGCAATGCTGTAGTAAACCTTACATATTCAGTTAAAGTAGTGCCTGGAACAAAGAAAAGGTCAGACTTCAGTTTTGTAAACCAGAAGAACCTTTTTATCAACCCGCGATGACTGTGACGGTACCATTCTGTAGATGAGCTGTGTTAATTCTGACAGGTTCTGTGACGGCACTTTGTGTCTTGGTTCAGTCTGCATTGTTGGATATGAAAGGAGGAGGACCCGGCGGCCTCCAGCTCTGCTTCCTAAAGAAGAAACAGATTGTGGAGTGTTTGGATCCAAAGGAGCACAGAGGGAAGGCTGCTCAGTATTCAGTCTGGACGGTGGTGCAAATGCAATTCACGTGTTCTTAACTCCTTACAGGGTTTACGTTTGTGCGTTTTAAATCTGTCTTGCGTAATGCAAAAAATGCATATTTCTGATGATTCCTTTTTTTTTCATTCAGGATGTGACAGATATGCATTTTTAACATGTTTTCTAATCTCTGTTGCCATATATTTTTTTAATACGGAGTATCAGCATGGACAGGAATTCACACAGCAGGTTGCTCTTAGTTCAGGTTTGGATCTTGACTCGGTTTTGCTGTATGAAGCTGGTTTGCTCCGTGCTGTTTCCACCCGTCAGTCTGTTAAATTCTGTGCTGTGCTCTCCAGGCACGATGCTCTTTATACTCTTGATACCACACACCAAAGAAACACTGGATCTTCTCTTAGCTAGACCCACATCTGCCACCGTCGTTGCAATAACACTCATCAGTTACACCGTGTTGCCACTTCATATATTAGAAAAACCCTCATTTCAAGCTAGCTTCATGAAGTCCTTTGTTCTACACAGTACATGCGTTTTAAACCCTATTCTGTTTTATGTTGCTGGTGGGTTTTTCTTTCTCTTTGCTGATTGCCAAGGAGCTGATTTCATCTCACTGCAGTGCTGCTCCCAGGGCAGCAGGGCATGCTCACAGAACCATGGGAGGTGTGATACTGACAGGGGTTTGCTAAGGACTGCTCCTCCACTTCCTCTGCCTTGCGGGATGCAAAAAGATGGTTTTGCTTAGTGAGGCTTCCATTGTCTGCTTTGCATTTTACACAGCTGGGATGTTGCACGTCTCTGCGGGCATTAGTGTGAAATCATCCTCCCATCCCCCCCAGGTGGAAGATTTCCGTCTTCCCTGTTGAAGCAGCTGGGAATGCAAGTGAGACACACAGAGTATCCTTATGTGTGGTAGCATGGCAGCAGCAGCAGCCCAATGAGCTCTGTGCCCAGTGGTACATCCCAGCTCTGTCCTGCACAGCAGCTCTTGGTCTTTGGGATGGGAATCTGTTTGGGGTTTCTTTAAACCAAAGACCCTTAACTCTGCACTAACAGCCTGTGCACTGTTCTACAAGGACACCCAATTTAGGTTCTCATTACTTCAGTCTTGGCCCCACTGCCTACTGTCCCCTTAGAAGCTGTTGGCGTCTGAGCAGCCAGCACCCACCAATGCCCTACACTGGGCTTTTAGCATTGCACACCCCATCTTGCTTCCCTATTTATTTTGCATTGGACTCCACCTATATTTTTACTACACATTTCAATCAGACTCTCATTGCTGCCTTTGTGTATGCAGAGCCCTAAGGGCCAGGCCATGGTTCTGTTTGTATGCTGTCATTTATGTATTCTGAGGGGGAAAAGCCACCACCACAACACCTTTCTGAAGCCATATCCGTATTTTAACCATGGTGTTTTCTAAGTAATTTATTTGCAGCCATGTCTCAGAGTGCGCAGTGGCACTACGAGGGCGTGAGTGCATCCAGACTGGTCCTTTTTGTAACAGAATAGAGTGTTGTTTTTGAAGTGTTTTGCACGTGTGTAGCTAAGGGAGAGTTACATGTGTCCAAACCTTGAGTGCAATCAATGGGATTCGTTTTCTAGGTTGTTTGGGAGGGGTGGGGGGAGGAGGGAAGCACTGTCTGCTCATTGCAGAGCAGTTGGTGTGGGGTGAGGGCAGCAGTTCCAGCTCAGGCCCAGCCCTGCAGCTGGGTTTGGCCATTACAACTTCCCCACGAGATGGAACTAAATACGATTTTTTTTTTCTTTTCTAAGTTTTATTGTATCATTGCAATAAATCTTTAACAGTAATTTTTTTTTAAGTGGTAGAATTGTCACTTCTTTGTGGTTTGAAATGCGCTGGGGCTACACAACAGTTCCCAGCCTCCAAAGCATCACACAGACAACAGCCCTGCTACAGTGCCCACGTTTAAGAGCAGTGCCATGCAGCAGGGCTCATTCCAGGAACTGATGGATAAAGCAGCTCGGGAGGGCACAGAGTGAACCACTCTGCCTTTAACTGCTGCAAGGAACAAACAGATCCCTCTGCTGTTATTGTCTTCTCACTTCCCCCCTCCAGTGGCCTTGGCCAGTGAAGGCGACCAGAATCTCACAAGCCGTTCTAAGCAAAATGACCTCACTGGTCCCTTATCTAGTTACAAAATATTTCCCTCTGCTGCTTCTATTTCAGCCCAGCAGTGACTTTCCACACCGCCGTCAGTACCGCCCATTTATCTCCACTTTTCCAGAGTCCTGGGTGGGGGGCAGGAAAGTCCTTTCTTTTCCCTCTTCCTTAATTGAAACTAAGGTGTGGCCTTTGATCCCAACAGCTGCTTTGGCAAGATTTCAACCAGAGGGCAGTACTCATCCCAGCCCTGCACCCCCCCATTATGAACCCAACTCACAACCGCCCAGGAGATGCTGCTTCTCCTCCCTGAGCTGCCCCTCCATGCAGCTTTCTGGTCTCCTTCCTCATGGCTGGCACCACAAGCTGGAGCAGAGCACTACAAGAAAGGGTTTGGGTTTCATAGGGTTACACTGCAAGTCTGAGCTCCCCTCCTGTCATACAGCACTTTCACAAGACCAAGGCAGGTAAGGCAGATCTGGAATGCACGTTTTATTTAAGTAAAAAAAAAAAAACAAAAAAAACCAACCCCCCCCCCCCAAAAAAAAAACCCAAAAAAACAAACCAAAAAAACCCAACCAGACAACATGGATAAAGTAGGCAAGAACTTTTTTATACTCTGACTATACAATAATATTCTTTTTTTTTTTCTCCAATGCCAACACTACAGTCATGTTCTGTTCTAGTCTAGTTTTAAGGTTGTCCAGTTAAGTTGTTTGAAGATTCTTTAACCAAGTTGGCCTTTACCTATTTAGAGTTTCTTCTCAGAAACATTCATATATTATACAGGATATACAGATTTTGAAACATGACACTTAAAAACACACACAACTATAGCTGCAACACTATGGTAGCTGCATTGTAGTGATTACGTTGTTCAGCCAGCTGTAGACTCTGTATGTACAATTAGTTTTTATAGTGTTATTTACATAGATGGACTAAAAGCTTTCTTTATCCTAAAAGGTAAAGGCTCTTGTGTTGAAGTATGTGCAGTTTCATAGCCCTGTGAAAAACACGACAATTATATACACTGTAAACAGCACAAGGCTTGAGAATCTCCTCCTACCTCAAACCATCTCACAGGAAAGTGTATGTGCACTAATATTCCTCTTCTCCTTCGGCTCCCGCTCCTCTGGTCTTCTTATGGAGAGCACGGTTAAAGCTGTGGCAGGCAGGAACCCAATGATTGTCATGGAGACCCAACTTACAGCCCGGGATGCCCTTCTGGGACCTGTGACAGCACATCCAGTACCCAGGCCCATAGGGTAAAGCTTGGCAGTAAGGTTTGGGGTGCCAGCGGCACAGCGACACATCCCCCTTCACGTACTTCTTCTTGCATTGCTTGCAGGGGTCTTCTCGGTAACGGGGGTCGCGGACCCAACGCGAGTCTGCCGGCCTGATGTTGTAGTACTCAATGATGAACTTGAAGTAGTAGCAAGTACATTTTAGGGCCACCAGGCTCCTCGTAGGGAGCAAGCCGAAGATCTTCACTATGATGTGGTGAGGCAGGAAAGCCATATACTGCTGAGGCTCCAGAAGCTGCTGGATTTTAAACCTGGTCTCCAAAAAGTCATGCGAGACCTGCCGTTTCAAGCAGGAAGCATCGAGGACTTGCAAAGCACCTTCTGGAGGGGGAACAGAAAGGGCTGATGGCTCAGGAGTGACGTTGGTCCTGACACACGATTTGTCAGATTCCAAAGCATCCTCATCCTCATTCTGCACTCCTTCTCCTGGCTTCTCTTGGGTACGCTCCCGCAGTGGCTGTGGTGCGTGGGTGGCATTCTGCTCAGCCTGGAGAAAAAACAACCTCCCCGGGAGGGGGTCTTCACTCAAACTGGAAGGAGGGAGCTTCTCTTTCTGGCACCCCTTCTCGGTCTTGGTGACCGATATACTGATGCACAAGGGCTCCTTCCTAGCAGGATGCAGGCTCTGCTTCGAGAGGATCACAGCTTCTTTCGACGTACAATCAACAGTTGCGCTCTTGCTCGGTAAGGAATCCACCGGCACCCCAGCTACAGCCGGACACAGGGCTGGCAGAGCTCTGGGAGGCTCAACCCGCCTTTCAGCATCTCCCCTTCCAGCCGCAATGGCCAACACAGCGTGAGCAAGTCCTGAACCCGCGTTTCCCACGTGAGCCTCCAACCCGGGAGGGAACGGCTGCGGAGCAGAGGCAGCGCCATCCCACAGCCCAGCATCCCCACACCTCACCCCACAGCCAGCCCCCGCTGCCCCCAGCTCCTCACCCCGGCCCACGCTGCCCACAGAGGCTCTGCCAGGCTCAGCACCGTGCTGCGTGCTGCTGGCCAGGAGCACCCGCCCCACGTTCCTGCGGAAGCTGTTGTTACGTGAGAGGCTGCCGCCGTCCCGCTCGCTCTGCCGCCGCAGACACTCCGACTCCAGCTTGGCCACCATGTCCAGGACACGCACCGGCTCGCTCTGCTGCTGCTCGCTGCTGCCACAGCCTCCCCTCTCATGCACCTCACACGGCCCAGCAGCGGAGAAAGGGTCAGAGCTGGGAAGAGCACCTTTAGACGGAGCGCTCAGCCTCGCCGTGGAGGCGGATGTGCAAGTTTTAGCACAGTCTACCAGTAAAGCACTTGCTCGCTGCTCTAGAAATGCAACCATCTCTATCACGGAGAGGGACCGGCCCGGGAACACGCCCTCCCCACTGTCATTCACATAATGCACGGAGCAATGCTCGATGCCGCATGCGAAAGGCTCCGGCTGGGAGCACCTAGCATTCACCTCCCTCATTCTTTCCAATTGGATCTTGGCTTTTTTCAGATCCACCGTTTTTTTCCGCCGTTTCACTGTTCTCCCATCGATATCCCACGTGCTTTTCAGCTTCATGGAGCCCAGCCGGTTGCTGCCACTGCACTGCTGGGCTGCGAAGAAAGCGATCTTCTCCTTCGTATTGCCAGGCTTCACCACAGCCCACACATCCAGAGGCCCTTCCCCTTCTTCTCCCTGATGGATCGTTGCTGACAGGACGTTCTTCTTCTCCCTGGCACTCAGACCATCTGCCGGACCTTTCCCGCTCATATTGCACATAGTATTTGGATAAATAATTCCTAGAAGCTTTCGAGATGGAGTCACAAGGGGGGGTTTGGGGAAAACACTCAGTTTGGTGCAGTTGTTGGCGTATTTGTCTTGTGTTGACCTCTGGCTCATAGGTGGGCCTCTCAGAGAGTCCTGGCTTATTTCTGATCGCTCTTTCCTCTGTAACTTGAGATATGGCTTTAAGTGCATACCAGAAACCCTAGAAAAACAGAAAGGGAAGAAATTATAGTTGCAAAATATGCCTGCCTGGAACTAGAGAAGAAGGCTCAGGGAAGGCACCAGCGTGCCTCCTACTCCTCATCAAGCGGCCCACATCTCAAAAGGAACCACATGAAAAAGGAAAAGCAGCAGCAAGGCAGCTACAGTCATCCCTGGGAGAACTACTTGCATCTCACAATGATTAAAATCTTAAGGATAGCAGAGATGTTCCCACTACAGTAATTTGTGTCCAGGGAATCCCAGGGTGAAATCTTAATGCTAAAGTTATGTCCGTTGTACTAACACAGGGGTTCATTATAGAGTCGGAGGAATTCTTCTATCCATTCAGCCCTTATCCTGCTGTAAGGCACTCCTGTGTCAGAGGAGCTACAAGATATGGTTTAGTGGCTTGTGGTATCAATGGTAATGAGAGGACAGATGGACTAGATGATCCTGTAGGTCCTTCATAGGTCCAGTCCAACCTTGTGATTCTATGATAGGGTGTACCTTGACCTTACCTACCAGCTACATGGACACTTTTCAGAAGATAAAAAGGTGAAGTGAGCAAGTGTGAGTACATTGATCAGACACCCCAGCAGACAGCTGATCTCATAATACCACCTGAAACCACCACAGAATCACAGGATGGTTTGAGTCGGAAGGGACCTTTAAGACCATCCGGTTCCAATCTCCTGCTCTAGGCAGAGACACCTCCCTCTGCATCTGATTGCTCACAGCCCCATCCAGTCTGGCCTTGAATGCCTCCAAGAAGGAGCATCCACAACCTCACTGGGCAACCTGTACCAGTGTCTCACTACCCCCACCATAAAGAATTTCTTCTTAATATAATCCAATGCAGACTCCAACCATAATCTCCAATACAGAGCTCAAAAAAACAGAAGCCCAGGACGGTGCCACAAAGGATTCAATCATCACGAGACTTCAGGCTCTTCCTCCAGGGTGAACGTATAAGCACATTGCTGAACTAACTACAGATTATGTTTCCATGGCAATCTCTGAATTGTTACATTTAATGCAGAACTTTCTGAAATGGAAATAATCCATGAGTGTTAGTTTAAAAACGGCACGTTCAGTGCCAGCTAGTGCAGACACCAAACTGATTTCCCCTTGCAGCCACCACCAAAAGACTTTTTGGTATCACATTTCTAGTCCTAAAAACAACTTTTAATTCAAAACTCCCACACAGCCCCACAGATCACTCAGTAACTGCTGAATCACAGAACCATTCAGGTTGGAAAAGCCCTCCAAGATCCCCAACCCTAGTCAACCCCCCCATGCCCACTGCCCACATCCTTCAGTGCCACATCTCCATGGCTCTAGAACACCTCTGGATGGTGACCCCACCACTCCTGGGCAGCTGTGCCACTGCAGCACCACTCTTTGTCAGAAGAAATGTATTCTGATATCCAATCCGGACCTGCCCTGGCACAACGTGAGGTTATTCCCTCTAATCCTAACACCAGGAACCCAAGAGAAGAGCTTCATGTGCTCAGGAAAGAGGATCTCTTCCCTTCCAATTTTACAGGCAGAACATCACGTCACCCTTGCAACCAGTGCTAATGTCATCTTCCCTTCAGCAACAGACTGTGGGGATAAGAGAGCTCCCACTTCTGCACATACACCCACCCAGTCGCTGGGTTAATTCTCTCCCCATGCCTTCTGTGCTAATTCCAGCTCTTGCTGGAATTGGGTCACCTCCCAGTTCACTCTCCTCTGCAGAATGTAACTGAGCTATTTTGTTTCCCTTCTCAGTTGGATGCTAACAACTAAAATAATCTCATAAAAATAGTGCCTCGGGGTGATGAAATAGAGGAGTAAGAGAGAATGCGAAACCAAGGCTGCTGCAAGATCGCTCGAGCCTAGTTTTCCACAGTTCATAGTTGCTCAGAGTCAGGCCACCAACACACCTGGGTCAGTGTACAGGCCAGAATCAAGAAGCAGGTGAATGGCAGCAGAGAAGCATGCCTGCAGTCCTCCCTTTTCCCCACTCAGAAGGGCATTTTGGAGGTGCTTTCAGGAGAAAAGCTGCGGTAGCTGCTCACTGCAGTACCCTGGGGGAAGAAAAGGTGAACGCAATGCAATACACAGCTTTCCACATTGAAATCCCAGGAGCTAGGAATGAAAGATCACGCCAGGGTGATTGAAAGATGAGCTGAAATATGTGCTAAAAAGGCTTTCTTCAAGCCATTTTCCAGCAGAACAAATCACTTCAACACCCTTCATTAAGGGGAAACTGTAAATGAAGGTGAGCTCAGGTATTACATGAATGAGAAGGTGAGCTCAGGTATTACATGAATGAGAACAGGACTAAACTGGTTACCCAGCAGGCTCGGAGGACATGTTTAGCCAGCAAAGTTGGTTCAGCTGCTCACTGCTATTTCAGGTCTATGGAGAAAGACAAAGGGTAAAGTTACGCCTCACCTACTGCAGATTTCTCATTTAAGGTTATATTTCCTCCTGTGTTTCAGTTGGTCCCTGGCTAGGCCAACAATACCATTTAAGGTTGAAAAGTTACAATTTACATAACAAAATTATGCCTTAGTCAGAAGTTTTACTGCCAGAATAATTGCCTCATTTGAATTCAGCATTCAGTTCATTGCACTGTTTTAATGGATCCAGACTTAAAGAAAACCATCCTTTAATAGCTTCAGACAGCTACACAAGGAAGGCTGCTAACTCCATCTGAATGGCACTGCTACTTCCCTTTAAGTTTTCAGGCAACGAGGAAGAGCTTTTAGTAGCAGACCTTACCTGAAAGCGTCGCTAGGAGAGAAGCGAATCCTCACCCCCACCACTTACACACTTTGCCACGAACATTCACAATTCATCCTTCTTAAACAAGAACATCTTCCCCATGCGTCAGTCAGCAGCACGTTCCATTCCTAGCTCCAAGAATCAGAGCAAGGATTTCCAGCAGAAAATGCTGAACGCAAACCAGAGCTCAATCCTCTCCCTGTGCCGTCCACCCTATTTCTGTAACATTCCAGTGCTGGCAAGCAGAGGACTGTGGCAGCTGCAGGTTAAGTTTCTAAATACTAGAAAACACCAAAAATAATCATTACGAGGTGAAGTCACTGACAATTCACTGTCGAACTTCAGAATAATTCTGTTTGTTTTCCCCTACTCTGTAAGCCATCGAGCTTTCTCATTCTATCTTTAGAGACAAGGACTCTTCAGAACTTCATGGAATAAGCATAAAAGGTTTTCAATCCCAAACGTGTGGTTTTGAATTGCTGATAAGAGATAATTCTGCCAAGAACCATCAGCACTGAAACAAATGGCAGTGCTGCCTTTACGCTGTTATTCCATCCTTAAGCCAATGAAGTGAGAGGAGCAGGTTGTTTTTTGTTTTAATTTCTTATCAGCCATGTCTTAGGCACACAAAAACAGGATACTTACAGCTCTGGAATGACTCTGCTGTTTTTACAAGTTTCAGTGCAGCTTGTCGCTACAGTTGGCTCCTATGCTGGACCTTCAAGCCTTCATACATCCACACACCTCCCACTCTCTATGTGGAAGGGAAGATCCATTAGCTACCGCACCAAGCTGACCAGAATCTTCCTGCATTTATACATCATCTAAATCACAGCAGCCTAAAAAACAAAGTAATTCCTTTGGTAGCAGCTGGAGGAAAAACTGGAACAATAGGCTCCGTTTTCACAACTCACAGAATCACAGGGGTTGTAAAGAACCTCAAGAGATCAGGTCCAACCCTCCTGCTAAATGAAGCACCCTACAACAGGCCAAACAGGTCGGTGTCCAGCCAGATCCTGATCACTTCCATTGCAGGAGACTCCACCACCTCTCTAGGCAGACCGTTCCAGCCCTCCACCACTCTCACCATTAAGATGAGATGCTTTTAAAGGTCCCTTTCAACCCAAACCAGTCTATGATTCTATGTTCAACAAGACCAGACCCAGAACTAACCCCAAGTCCTTCCCAGGGTCCACAGCGAGCCTAAACATCCCATCCTGCACCTTGATCAGGACTCCCAAAATGGCCTGTGAAGCACCAAGATTTCCTCTAGCCAACAACACCACCACCAACAATGCTCTCAAACAGCACATTCACACTGGATGTTTTCTGGGCAAAGCACCGGAAGGTTTTATTAAGGTGAATATTTCAGTCAAAACTCCAAGTTTCCTGTGGATTTCTTTTTGTAAGCACTCACTCTGGTAGGCAAGAGATCCCAGCACTGCCGACTGCATGTGCAGCACCAACTGCAACTCTGAAAAACCCCTCAGGGCACACTAACACAAGGCACTAGCCAGCAACAAGGCAGCAGCAATGAAAAGCCAGACCAAGCACAACCTCTGGCAGAGCACATCTCTTCCCTGGCATCCCATCTCTCCTATGTAAAACTTAGCTCCGCTGCAAAGAACACTGACAATTACAAAGGACTGAGTGCTGCATTGCGAGTTCAACCACGGTCAACCACTTGTTATTTCTGGAAGTGCTTGGTGGGTCCTTCGGGCACAACCTCTGGTACCAATTCCATCCCCTTCACGCTGCTGGGGCAGGCAGAGCAGAGAGCTGCTTCAAAGGCATTCTGCAGATCCTGCCACGGTGGGAAAGTCCCAGCTAACAGCCAGGGTGGATGATACGCTGCTACTCACTGGAGCTTGTCCTGGCGCATGGCAAGCATCCAGGCCTGGAGAGATGTGGGTTGGGAAGCACGGTGCTCCAGAGCAGGGGCTGGTGGGACTGCAGCAGCTGTGGAGGCATCTGGTTTCTAGAAAAAACACTCCATTGCAGCACTACCTTCAGACTGAAGCAACTGCTCCCAACCCCTTCGTGCCTGCCTAATTGCCTCCTGCAACACAGAATGGCCTGGGTTGAAAAGGACCACAGTGATATTTGAGTTTCAACCCCCCTGCTATGGAATCATAGAATCATCAAGGTTGGAAAAGACCAAAAAGATCATCCAGTCCAGTAATTCACCTACTACCAATAGCTCCTTATGTGCAGGGTCACCAACCACAAAGACCAGGCTGCCCAGAGCCACATCCAACCTGGCCTTGAACGCCTCCAGGGATGAGGACAGAGAGCAAGCATGGAGTATCACAGACCACAGCTAAACAGGTCTTTTATCACAAGACTTGCCAGTGTTTCAGATGCAGGTCGCTCTGAATGTACTGCCTCCTATTTATTTCCATGGAAACTCCAAGGGATACAAAAGCACAGTAATACTATGTGATAGAGCAAATCCTCAGCTACAAAACACTTTTTTCAATGTGGTCACTCGCCACCATCAGTTCTGCAGTTTTGCCAAGGATGAACAAGATCCTGCACCAGCAGAGGTGATCCACTGTCACTGCTGCCACATCCACTGTTTGGTCTCCAAACAATTTGGTTGTGGATGCCCCATCCCTGCAGGCATTCAGGGCCAGGCTGGATGTGGCTCTGGGCAGCCTGGTTTGGTGGCTGGAGACCCTGCACGTAGCAGGGGGTTGGAACTGGATGAGCACTGTGGTCCTTTTCAACCCAGCCCATTCTATGATTCCATAAACATTCACTGATGACTGTTTTCTGCGTGGAAGAACTCAGTGACACACCTTCACTTCACATGCACTTCTGTGTTAGGCTGCCCCTCCTCTACCCATCTGCCAACAAAATCTAACAGAATATTAGTGGAAAGGTTCAACCTCTAAAACCATACCATCAATATCCACCTGTAATGGCATGGGCCAACGTAAGAAAAATAGGACACATTACTCTGGGAGCAGCCTTTGTATAAAAGCACTTACCAAATGACGTACAATCAATTATTCATTGAAGCCTCAGGAAGCTCAGATCTCTTCCCTACTTTCCAATCACGCCACAGATGACACAGGGATGACAAAAAGAGGGAAAACAACAACTGAAAGACCTGGTAGTCAGAGTCATCAGCTGCCCCAAAAGCATTCAGCACAAAGATGATGGCAGAGCAAACATCCCAGATAGATAGTGCTGCATTGGAGAAGGGCTGTGGCATCCCCAGGCCTGCCGGTATCACTTTGATGTAAAACAGTGCTTTGAAAGAAAAGAAGATTACAAAGATGTGGGGAAATAGGAAAAAGAAATAATACAATATACCAGATAATGTGAAGGTTTTCAAAAGAAGAGCTTCCTTGAAGAAACAGTCTGAAATGTGGTTTACTCATATGGTCTTCAGGAGGCACAAGGAATCTAGTGGGTAAGACAGACTGACAAAGAATTGTTCAAAGGCACAAAGAAGCTGAATTAAGAGCAGAGAGCCCCAGGTGATGAACACTAAAACACCAGCCTCAAAACCAAAGACACTCCTCAAAAATCAGCCTGGAGAACAATCTGCTTTTGTTACAAATGACCTCAACAACAAAGCTACAGAAACAAAAGGCAATGCCAGTATGGATGAGGCACAAAGCACCTGGTAATAGAAACAGAGCAGAATTTTGAAGTACAGATGTGGACACAGAAGGCTGAATACCAAGAAGCACAGTTTCAGTTAACCAAAAAAAGGTGCTACAAATAGACACATCCTTGACATGGAGGCAAATGAAGGCAGACCTGTGATATGGAAAAGTCCTCCTATAAGGTCTCCCTTAGGAGTCAGCACAGTCATGGCTCAGAGAAGATTCACCCAGATTAAGAACAGTCACTATTCAAGAAGCTACTAGGAGACACAGGGGCCATTGGACACAGCAAAACATAGGTGAGAGCATATAGCTGAAGTTTACAGAACACAGTAAAAGAGGTAAAATTGAAAACAAGGGGTGGTCCTTAGGCAAAATACATAACATCACCAGCTCAAATTAACATATATAAACTGGCATGAACATTCATTCTGTGGATCGAAATTGCTCCTAATTGCACAGTTAGAGCTGTCACCTTCAATTACGGTTTAATCTATGGGAGAAGAAAAGACAGAATTCCAGCCTAAAAACAATTACAGGTTTACCAAAAGGATTATGAGATGCTCCTTGGGAAAGCAAGGAGCTGGGTAACCAACAGAGTCCCTTCCAGCCCTAAATTACTATGAGACTAACATAGCAAGTATGTGTTGCCTACATAACCACAAGGAACAGAGGTTAAAGTTCACTTTAAACCCACATGAATTGTGGAAATGAGAAAGCTGCCTCTCTTCCTCCAGATAGAGGAAGTTTAAGAGTCTTGGTTTCAAAAGAGATATGTATTGTATTTTATTGTATTGTATTTCCAAACTGGCATGTTCTTTCATTTGCATAAGGACAACTTGTTCTGTACGGCGTTCCTATAACAAGACACAGTGAGAGGCGTTCACTTAATTGTCGCATAAGCGCAAGTGTTTGAAACCAGTCATGCATTTCTTCTTAGGAAGAGACACAGGAGAAGGTGGCAATACAAAAACTTAAGATTAAGCCATTCCAGTTACTTACTCCACCGTAAGACAAGCCACAACAATGATTGCCAGCATTTCCACTTGCTGTAAGCTGACCGCATGTTTTAAAGCCTACTACGATGAGCCACTCTCCAATACACTTCAAAGCCATATTCCCAAATTAATTTACAGCTGTTACTAAAAAAAAAAATTATAGTAATCAAAGGCTTCTCCAAGTAGTGTACCATCTGTAGTTGTCATTATCAAATAGCAGCGTCAAAGAATATTTCTGCCCTTAAGCCATTATATTTCAGTTAAAGACTATTGGAAAGTAAGGGTTGAGACCAACCAAGTGACACACAAGACAATAAGAAAGCAAGGGGAAGGCTAAACAGGTGCTAAATATTTAGCTACAGGGAGAAAGGGAGACCAGCTGGTCTGTTCATACCGTTTGACTTGATGGAAAGTAGAAGATGCAGAATTCAATGGTTCCCTGTGGAGGCCAGCTCTGCAGGAACTCTTCATCGTATCTCCCCCTCCAGCTAAGGCACACCGTCACAGCCAGTCCATCCTGGTTCACATGCAAGGCTCCTTCCTCAGCTCTCCTTGCCCTGCACAGAGCTTCACAGTGTCTCTCCCACCTAGAAACTGAACAAACATGAGGAAAGTAGAATCATGTCAGAGTACAGCAGGGCACAGGTTATCAGGACAAGGATCCCTTCCTAAAAGAGGCTGAAGAGAGAAAATATACATACACATAAATACACTACTATATAGAGTACACAGTCTACGTATACACAAACACACACGCATCCACACATGTAAATATAAAAAGAACTTAATATCATGCCACTGGTGCAGCTGGAGTCTCTGAACATCATTAAAGCAGAAACGAACACCCCTAACATCATGTATGCTGCTGTGCTTATATGCAGCTGCAGCCCTACCTGGGTATCTCCCATGGGACATGTTGTCCTCCAAGCTCCATGCAAACCAGACACTCAAGACCTTTCTTTCTTGTTAGCACAGCATCAAGCCAGCAGTAAGATTCAATGCTGCCAGAGGAGTTACGTTAGCTTTCTAATCAAAGTAACGTGTCCTGTTTCATAGAGAACAAAATAAACATGCCACCACAAAGCTCCAAACCTTCTGCAAACTGCCCTGTCTTTACATCACACACAGATAAGGCAGCAGATTTCACCAAAACAAAGCCGTTCTGCAGTATCTCACTTGGCTTCTACGTCCTGTCCTTGGAGCTGCACCAGCACACTCTGACAGTGGAAGAACCACCAGCATCAAATGGGAACATGAAGTATGTGATGCCACTTAAGGTGCCCTGGAAAAGCTTGAATATTGAAGCCTGAGTTGCTACCAGACTGCTTTAATGACTGCTTGCTTCCTCCTCTCTGAAGGACTACACACAATACCATAATGAAGAACACTATGTAAGATATTAATGCTAACGCTGTGGCCTCACAGCATTTGGGATTTACGTCCAGCTGGACTTACATGTTAAAGGAATTTCACGATTCCTCCAGTGATGGGGAATGAGAGGTTAATAATTCACCCATGTTTGAGTAAGCGGGAGCCTAAAATAATACATAAAATATTATACAAACACATTCCAGCCCTTCATGAAGAAGTCTCTGCTGAGCCCTACACAATGCAACGAAACACACTGAGCTGAGAACACTGAGGCACGGGCAGAGCTGGAGGGTGAGTGTGTGTCCTCTGCTCCATGAGACCAGGAAGAGCAGCAGGTAGAAGACATGGTTACCAGCTGCACAGCTCACAGCTCTGTACTTAAACACCACCCTCATTAAACTACCCAGAGCCTGTAACAAGGACCTACCTGCACGAGTGACATCTGAGCATCAAAAGCAAAAACAAATCAGCCATTTGGGACGTCTTTAGAAAATGTATTTCTAAACACATGCCCACTGCTTTATGAAAATCAGAAGTTAAACAGCATCATTCCTTTCCCAGGAACCACCAGTAAGAGGCACTGAAATTCTGACTTCTATCCAAGCTTTTGTCTGGCTTCGCCTTCTGGCTTTACTGACACCAGCATTTCAGTCTCAGCAGGAACTGTATCACAGAAACATTATTATATCCACACCCAAATAAACGCAAACATACAGTTTTAAGAATGCCAGTCGCTTTCTCGTTAGCTTAAACTGTCTTGATGTCCTCCTGGTTGTGAGCACCACATGTTCTGTCCCAGCCCCACTGCTTTGTAAATCAAAATGAGAAGAGAGAAACTGGGAAGCGATTAAAAAAAGACAGGTATATATATGAGGAAGAAAATCTCATTCACAGCAGAGCCTGAAAAACAAAAACATCGTGCAAATCTACTCTGGTTGGGGTAGCCACAACCCCAATCCAAGCACAGGTTATCGTATCATGGGATGCCATGCATTTAAAGAAAGGCCTGGCACCTTCTAGAGGAAGGCAACAGCTGACAAAATCCACACAGACAAGTTCACAGTGCAGCACAGATGAACACACAGCTCCATACAAAGCATGCTTTTTCCTCCCTTCTTTAGCTGCTGGTCTATAGAAATGAGCTGAAATAGGCTCTTAATGGCAGCAATCTACTAACAAATTCCTACTGGGTAAGTACTAAAAAGCTGCGCTTGTGAATTAAAAATAAAAGAAGGAAAAATAATCAGCATCCAAGCCAGCACAGAGATACTTACTGCCCCTTAGCTACCACAGCATTTCTTAACAGGAAACAGCATCAGGAGGTGCTTCCCTTCTTTGCTTAGTTTTGCAGAGTTGAGCACAGCCTGAAAACCAAAATACAGATGCACAGAGAAACAGAACAGAAAGAGGAAAATAAGAAACTAATCTTGTTGCTCTCCTTTCCTGAAACCGCCCCCAAACATATGCCTGGATGCATCAGATGTGGGAAGGACTCTGATTTTGGCAGCAGGAAGCAGATCATTGAATGGTCCCACCAAACTCCCTATCTCACCACCCTTTCTGAACTGCTCCTGCAGTATTAAATAGCTCGGATTAAAATCTTCTGCACAGCCATGCGCCACAGCTTTTGCTATTTACAGGCGCTTCAGCAGTTAAAGCTTTACTGCAGGAGCAGCAATGGTAGCTGATGAAATATTCCAAAGGATGGGCTCAGTCCTTGAGAAAAGTTGCTTTCTAGGAAGCAGGCAGTGGCTCTGAGACTGGCTCTGAGCAGAACCCCTGCTGTTGCTAAGAGCAGAACAGTCTCTGCCAGCCTGAGCAGCCCACCTCCAGACAGGGACTGGCTCTGGGATGCTCTCCAACCACACAGCACCATGGCACCGGCTCAGCTGGGCAGCGACCAGCACGCTCAGGATGCAGAAGGAAGCAAAGGCAAGTCTTTCAAAAGAATCTCTTAAGAGTTAACACAGATATAGTCATTAGAAAGGACTTAACCATTGCTGAAGCCTTATAATACAGAGCTTTGTTTGGTCTATACCAAACAGCCAGCAACAGCCCCTGCATCCCAATGTTTCTGCTTTTTCATCCAATGCAGCAAGGATCTGGGATTCTGCACTGTGGATTCAATGGGTATGTACTTCAAACTCTTCTTTAATCATAGCTTCTTGCTAAAGTAGCCTCCATGTTAGCTCACAGCAACACATTTGGGTCCCCGTCACACCATGCATTCGCATCGTAAAGGGCAGCAACCAGCTCCATGACCAGATAATCTCTAGAGGCCCCTTCTAACCTGAACAATACCATGGTTCTGTGTATGTTAAAACAAGTATATTTTAACTAAAACCGAGTTTCAGAGAGTGAACTCACGTTTTTGTCTCCATCCACAAGCAGTTGGTAACAAACCCTCATATGAAACTGGGTGTTTAATGAGGACAATGCAGCCAACTTTGAGCCATTATGAGATTCGAAGATAACACCTACAGTCACATCAGGTTCTTTACATCCTGTCAGACTCTACAATTCAGCCTTTTTATTTAACTGTTCAGTTATTTAGCTGGAATTTGAAGATTCTCGTGTACATTTGGACTTGGACACACATCAGCAGGGTATTCTGAAATAGTCCAGCTTCTTGATTGTTCCTACCACACTAGGGTCATATTCCTTGTTGTCCTTCCAACACCTCGTGTCCTTCTATGCATCAGCACTGGTCCCTGTCCCACTTCCATCTGAATCATCTCAAGGAGCTGAACTAGGAGAAAATTAACCCAGAAAAGTAGGCATCAACAACTCATCCATATCCAGACCCAAAGCACAACAGGACAAGGTTTTCAACAACTGAATTCAGTCCCCTAAAGCCACACCTTGAAGCATACTGTGAGAGCTGCCTGCCCTCAAAGGGGCTTTTATATTCCTTCCAGTCAATGGAAATAAACTTTTAAACACATGTAATACATGTAATATGTAGAGTGTCTTGTAAGAGGGGAACAAGCACATGGGCTCCAAAGCTCTGAAGGTGGATTGCTCACTGCTGTGAAACATCAGAACTTGGAGGAGTCACTGTCCCTAGAGATGAAACATGGAGATATGGCACTGAGCAGCAGGGCACAGTGGTGAGAGGTTGGCAGCTGGACTAACTGACAGTGGTCTTTTCCAATGCTAATGATTTTATACCCGCTGCATTACTGAATTATTGCTTAAGCCTGTCCCCTTTCCAAGATCATGTCAATAAATGAAAGGTTTTCAGTTTATAGCTCTTGTGTTCTCCCCTCTTCAGGTGTGGATGGCGTTGGAATGATCCAGCAATCCTCTTTCCCCTCAAAAGAGTAAATCTCAAAAGGGAAGAAGAAAACAAGCTCTACTGCACCTTGTGGTCCTCTGTTGTTGTACTGGAAATGATCACAAAGTGTTTCACTTGTTCAGCTATTCCTTAAAGGCCTCAGCTGTCTTGCACAATTTGGTTAAGGACATTATCTGTTGCTCAACTGGAAGGAAGAACTGCCTCTCTGGATTTGTTCTGCTCGACCCAAGAGAGAAACAAAACCAGCAGAAATCCATGAGTTGCCAATTCTGCTGCAGTGCCAATGACAAACACACAGATCACGCATTACTTCACTCTCTAGAAAACGACCACCTCCTTTGGCACTTGCTGGCACCGCATAATCCATGCTGTGTCCCGAATGATAAGCAGAGGGGAGCTGAGCGCTGTTGCTACAGCTGCTGTGCTCTTGGGTTACTAGGTATGGGTAAAGACACTGCAACGCATTTAGGGCCACGTGATCCATGAGCCACAGCTGAATTATTTAGCATATAAAACTAGATTTGTTTTGCCATGCAGACTGTGAATTAATGAAAGCTCAGCTGAATGGCTATTTTCTTGGGGCAAGGGAAGGAGAAAGCTTCCAGAAGCCTTCCTATTATAGAAGCAATAGAGCTGGTTCCAAAAATAGTAGGCAAGCACTCCAAGAGCTCTGGAGACGTCGTGCCCTGGTTTTATGAGGCTGAAGCCTCACTCAAACGCTCCTCAACGTGCAGAGGATGCTGGAAATGTCTGAAAGATGCAGAAATGACGTTAAATTGGGAGTTTTAGGACAAACATCAGAGCAAAATCTAGACAGTCTAGATGAAAGAGATCAACTTGAATATCAATCGGGAGCAACCTGTCCCACTTTAGAGACAGACAGATAAAACCAAAAAGCAGAATCCTATCTTTCCTCAAGAACATAATGTTAGTTTGCTAAAGAAGATCATGATTATTGCAACGATGACGTTGCAGATTAAGGCTGTCAACAGCAATTTCATCACTCTGTTCTGCTTTTCAGATATTAGGGACCCTGGCTGGAGAGATCCACTTGACTCATTTTGGCACGCTTTTGGTAGATGCGTTTTTGCAGCAACAGCTAATAAACAGCCCATCACGTGGCCTGGCTGACAGTAATTATGCGCTAGTTAGCCAGTAATGGTTTGTTATTGATCCAGCACAACAGCATAACCCACTCTAAGTTCTAATTTTCAGTCTCCTTTGCCTGTTCTATGGCAGCACTTGTAATACAGTGAGAATAAACTACTTCACAGCACCCCTCTGGCTATAAATGTAACCTTGAATCTTCATACACCAGCATAGGACTGGCTTTTTTATTGGCATATTCTGAAATGGCATCAGGAAGCAAATCCTACACTTGGCACTCTAAGATAAAGTCTCCCCACAACATAACACATGATGCACAGTACTAAATGGGGTGTTAAATGGCTTCTAAAGCCACCAGATAGGCAAATCCAGTTCCTTCTTTCAAGCTTTGTTAATAAGCAGTTCAGCAGGGTGAGCTGCAACTGATTTTTGTTTCTTTCTGCAGAATCTCTCCCTGTAACCAAAGGGCTACGCTGCAGATTTCTCTGTCCTGTATCTTTCCCAGCAAAATCCAGTCTTTATCAAGTGGATTCATCCAGCCAACTCATTGGAGGACTGGCAACTTACAGTATTCACCATGCATCCTGAAAGCATCCCCATTTTTCTCAGTGGGTTCCAAAACTACACTCAGCAACTGGAAGCCCTGCTAGAGCAAGGGAAACAGTAGGTTAAATACAACAGTGCTCAGAGGAAAAATGTTTAAGTATATAAGTATGTATAAGTAACTGTGACATTTCTGTGCAGTATTTCTCTACTTGAAAATGCCCATTTTTTGTAACACGTTCCTGAATCCACCCTGTTTTCATATATGGGTATCCCAGGCTGGATGTGGCTCTGGGCAGCCTGAGCTGCTGGTAGGTGACCCTGCACATAGCAGGGGGTTGGAACTGGAGGAGCATTGTGGGCCTTTGCAACCCAGGCCATTCCATGATTGTATAATGCAACAATTTTGCACCTATGTGCCTCATGATTTGTCAGGAAATCTTAAAATCCTTCCAAACTTGCATTTGTTGCTGTGTAAGCCAAACTTCACGCACTTATAGAAAACCATCTTTCATCTTGCCAGGATAACATAAAACGCTGAACTACGAAACATGAAGTTTCTATGTCAGCAGCTTTCCACACTTAGGAAAACAGTTGAACTAAGTACACCCAACTTCAAGGCAGATGACACTCGATAGGAAGCTCAAACTCTTTTTGCACCTAACATTTCATAGCTCAAGGCACCATTAGTTCTATTGAGGACAGCAAACTTTCAACAGAACAGATTTGTTAAGAGTATTTAGAAACAACCCACCCACAAAAAGCACATCACCACCTACACCCTTCTCAACAAGCATTGGATTCACTCCTTTCCAGCGGTATCTTGCTTAATAAAAAGAAGTTCAGGAAGAACAGGTTGCAATTTCAGACCAAAAAAATAAATTGCTCATTAACATGAGGTTCTAATGTGGTCTACAGATATGTTAATGAAAAGAAAACGCTGTTCTGATTTGTAAGTCAAATTTCAGGTGTATTGCTAGCCATATGCTACAAAACATACCCTAAAACTCAGAACAGTTTCAGAGCATTAACTCCACCAAAGCTGCCTGGTCTTATACACATCCCAGTTATATTATTATACACATCTGGGCAGCAACAAGGCACAGTGCATCCAACTCTGAACTGATTCATCTGCCTACATCCAACTAACAGCTCTCAAATAGAAGACAGCCTGGATTTTGAACAGAGGTGTAGCCCTGTTTTTATCAGTTAATCTCATGCTACTACTGCCCGAAACTCTTCACTGCGCTCTACTCAAAGGGCCTCCACTCTACCAAAAAGTTAACCCAAGCTTTTCTAACCCAAAAGCACAGGCACACAACCAATGACACATGAAGGCTACAGATGAAGACAGAATACCAATAGCATGTGCTAGAACTCAAAGTAAATGCTCTGAGTTTATTAATTATTAAAAGAAGAATATACATGGAACATCTTCTGCTGAAAGAACTCAGCTATGGATAAGCTTGTTTGCTTGGCAAGTAAGTGGCAGCACAGACCAGCATTAAATACAGTGTTCCTGTATTTAATCCTGTACGATTGCTTCTAAAGGCTGCTGAAATACCCGAGCTAATTTTGAGACCTACCAATCCTGGGGATCTTTAGATATTCTTTGTTACATTTTAAAGACTTTTTCCATTAATAACTTGCTGCAAAAATAGTTTCCCATTCTTCAGAGCCTTGCAGTTGATATGCCTAGCAACACAGTGAGATCCTTAGAAATTCTAAGCATAGCACAAATTCTGCCATAATTCTTTTTCTTTTTTCAAAGAAAACAAGGAAGAAAAAAATAGCATTTGCATTTTAGGATAGTTTGTGCATGCTCAAATACCTTGTTAACTGTGCTGCAGATCTCTCACTTCTCACCTTTTATCTTCAACATCCAGCAACCTGCACTGGTACTTTAAGGCTTGTTAATGTGAAAATAACCCCATCAGCAAGAAAAACAGGGTATATATATGTCTTATATAGCTCAGTGCTCCCCTCAGTACAAATAATACTGTCTTTTGAAGGTTTCCACTTCTAGGACAGAACATTAGATGTGCAAATGAAAATAAGGAAACAAATCAGCAGGAAATAAAGCTGCAAATAAAGTACCCCAAACTGGTTTTTTTTTAGCAGAAGGGTGGTTTAACTGCACCAGATTTCAGGTTGGGGACTGTTACTTTGCTGTGAAACCACTCAGCACATTTTTAGGCTTCCCAGCAGAGCAGCAGTTGTGAGCGTGCTGTACAACAGAACATAACCTTGCAAATGAAACACACCAGCTCCAGAGGTCCTGCTCATCACATTGCCTTTCGTCAACACACTGCTACCAAAACCCTTCCCTGCAAGCCAGCTGCAATCTGCTAGCCTGAGAACCAAATTACCAAAGCAATAATCGAGCTGTATCAGCTGCATCTCTCAGCGTTTAACATCTCGGACTAATTTGCTGCGAGCCTGCAGGAAATAGTTTCTAACAGCTCCCTCAAGAAAATAAGCTACAAGCTGGAGTTAGTACGGATTCTTCCCCCCCCTCGCCTCCCAACCCCCCCATTCTGAGCCATCTCTGCACTATTTCATAGCTCTGATAATTGTACCACTGACTAACCTCCAACTGGGAATAACTGTTTTTATCATCACTATTAAAAACAGTCCCTCACGCTGTTAGGAATCTGGAAAGTCACTGGAGCTGCATCCCACCCTTCAGCCTCTCAAAACACTACAGAGCAATGAAAATATGTGCTGAAACCAGAGGATCCCTGCGCTGAGCACCTCCTGTAATTTGGGGGTAATTACAACTGCTTCTCAGAGAAGGCAGCCGTGGAAATTTGATTATTGATTTTAGAGGGGGAAACGATGTGAGATCTCATAAAGAAAGAGTGAACTTTAAATGTTTCACAGTGGACTGGGGAAGCTGAATTACTTTCAGAAGTGTAAGAGGAAGGTGGGTGCTATCAAACCTCACACATTCACCTACAGCCTCATTGCTGATGGTTGGTTTGGGTTTCAAAGCACGAGATCCATCTGCAGTTTTCATCTCCTGATCCCACACTTCCTTGGTTTCTATAGATAAGGCAGAGGAGTGACTGATGGCTCGCAGAGAAGCTGCAAGATGCAAAAAAATACATATATAACAGCTTCAAGGGCAGTGGATTTCAAAAACAGCTTTTAATTATCTGAAGGTGCAGCTGCCAAGCAGACAGCAGAGGCTGCACATCACGTACAGACAGGGAAGATCCCATGGGTTTATTCCACGACCAATTACAGTGGATTAACCTATTAGTAAAATATTTTTGTTTGGACTCAAGTTTCAGTGACCTGAAAAAAAACAAATCACTGCCACTCATAGACTGACATGCAGGATCAGCAGTCTGTTTTATCACACTTCCAGTCATCGCTGCCCATAAACACACCCTACAAGGGACCTCTCCCTCTTGTTTAATGCATCTTCTGTCATCGGTTCCCTCATAGAGATCAACGTCCTGCTTCAACTATCATTTATATACCCATTAAAATCACTGTCGATATTAAAGAGCAGCAGCAAACACCCCCCAACCCTCACACATCCCCTCACGCAACCCCCCAAGTGCTTCATATTACACACTTCTCTGCAAGAAGTCCCTGTCCAACATCTGTCAAACAGCAAAGCATCGCCGCAGAGCAGAGCAGCCTTCCAGGATCCCTGTGCTCAACACTGGGTGTGCCTACTTTTGTTTGGTATCAAGTTCATTCTGCTGGCTCCCTTACACGGATAGTTAAGCTTTTCCCCCACCTCTAAAAACATCTGTTCTTTTTCTAAGTTCTCCAGACTTCCTTCCCCTTGACCATATCAAAAAGCCTCTCTTTTTAGCAGGGCTGCCTTCTTGATAGCCCATCACCATTATCTTGTTGTTCGCTGCCAAGCGATGAGGAACACTAAATCTTGCTGAGCTTCCAGCCCTTTCAGCTCTGAGGCCAGGCACCAAAATTCAAGCAGATTTAGAGAGAGGGTTGCTAAACTCCTTCCCTGCCTCTTTCTTAAACACTCCACAGTTCCTGTCCTGGGAGGCAACCAAACTGCTGTAAGAAATGCCAGGTTTTGTTCAACATCCTCGATCCCTGGGACACTGAACATTGAAAACAATTAAGTTCCTTCCAAATCTTGCCCTGTAACAGCTTTTATTCCAGGAAGCTGTAGAGATAGAGTATAAATTACTTCAGCATGAAGGAGTTTGAGCTGGTCACTTGCTAAATCCCACAGCAATTCAAGTGAATGTTCAAGCTTGGCACAAGCAGCCATCCATCCATTCGAGCACACAGCACAATGTCACCCCTCAAATCTTCACTCTTCAACCTCAAGGCACTTTCCCCTCTTTCCCCTTCCTTTTTTAAGGGTGCATCAGCTGATGACCGTAAGTGGAAATGCTTCATTTAGCACATATACACTTGTTAAACTGCTTCGCAGCATGCAAATAAAACACCACATTGTGCAAAAGTCATTCAGCCTCCCCGTCCGTAGATATGAGCAATGGAACTGCGTCCAGGAAAGAGAAACTTGGAACAGCATGCAAATATTTCACTCCTTCACTCCCAATATTCACATACCACACTGAAGCCCACATCGGTGTCACGCAGAGGGGTGACCATGTTGAGAAGCTGCTGCATAGAACGGGTGGGAAAACAACCATTATCTGTCTTTGCCCCAGTACTGCACCCTTTTATTTGTAGTTATTGCTGCAAACTGCTTTTTTTTTTCTTTCCTAGACAATGGTTGTGTTATTATAGGTACCTTCATGCCGTGCCAAAGCACATACACACAGCAATTCAGAACAATCAGCCTTGTTTTCATGGGAGCAAAGGTTGCGGCCAAATGAAATGGGTGGAGATCACATTAAACAATCTTGGAATCTGCTAATAGGATATAGGAAAATGTGACCGTAATGCAGATGCAGAGTTCCCCTTCCACCTTCCAATATCACGGATCAAATAAAAGCTTTGGAAAACCAATTAAGCTATTTGTACACTATGCAAGAGAAAGCAGTTTCAGTACAGTAATAAGAAAGCATGTTAATGAGAAGCTCTCTAAAATAACAATACAAAACACTGACCTCTCAAAGGTCTGAAACCTACAAGTTCCCCCAGCCCAGTACAGCACCTGCTAAAAGAAACAGGATACCTGCTGGATGGCTGCTTATCCCCTGTAAACAGCAGCTCATTGCAACGGATGTTCCTGCCTTAAAGACATCATCACATCCTCCTCTGCCTGACAGGGGGATTTTCATACTGAAACACCTTGCTTGGTCAGCCGTAACCCACGCTCCCTTTGCTGGCTTTTGAGATGCGCATTAGTCAGCTTTCTCCTTCACAAATCTGATTGTGCCTCCGCATGATCGTACACTGAAGTCATGTCCTTGAGCCTGTGACATCAGTCTGTTGCCATGGGAATGTACAGGGCAGTCCAAAATTCAGTATTATGGCATCACTGCAGGATCAGGCAGCAGATCAAGCCAACGCCCGAGAGCTGGTTAATGCAGCATAAACAGATGAGACATTGCAATCTCAGTGCTACAGTCCAACTGCACTTTATCTTAATATTCTTCCCAAATAGGGCTTGAAGCCTCTTGTCAAGAAAGATGACCCAGGCTGTCATTAACGTCATGACAAACAGGCCAGCCATGACGCATCACTGAAGAAGGGCAATATGTTTCCAGGGATGGCCAAGAAGGACGAAGGAAGTTCAGCTCTCTGAATAGAAGCTACCATCTGTTCCTACAGCAACACCAGAACCGCCTGGAGAGATCTCAGAGAGAGAAACAGGGGTGGGCCCTTCAGCACATGAATCAGGTGGTCGTTTACACAAAGCTTTGCTGGAAATAAAAGAGTGTAGTGTCACCCCTTTGGAAAAGAAGGCTTTACATAAGACATGGATCTTCACATTGAACTTTGGCTGCGAACCAAAGATCGGTCCGTCATTAACCCAACCTACAACAGAGCAGTTTATTAGTTAAAAAAGGGTGGTACCTTCCAACAGTTGTTATTCCGTGTAGTGTTAGACATTACAGTTCTGTAGGTTCCTTGCACACTCACGAGAATCACATTTCTGAAGAGCAAAAGGGAAGGAAAAAGGAAATTAGTTACAAGTTAATGACTGGCCAGCCCTTGAAACCAAAAAGATCCGCCAGTTTAACATAAAAACCAGCCGAGGAACACTACTCATTCACCCCACTGCAAAGGGTACATGGGAACCATCGGTACAACACTGACAGTCAGAAAACCACCAGTTAGAGAAAGTCCTCAGTGTCAACGGGGCAAATACACCCCAAACAGAATCCAACTACCAAAGGCAGCTGCCTTGCCACCAGAGTAAAAAGCTACTTCACAACCGCAGTTCTCAGGCTGCAGGGACAGCAGGGACTACAAGGAGGAACTACAAAGCTTGAAGCAGCAACTCCAGTCCCCTTCCTTTAGCTGCCCGTCCATGCACATCAAGCTCAGGCACTCAGGGCTCCGGCTGCTGATCTCAACACCCAAAGCCATGACCTCGCAGCCCAATTGCTGCTGCATACTCGGCCTCCGTGCAAACACAGCCACTCCCTGCGCGCTCAACTCATTTCAGTTCGCCTCCTTCCGCTTTTTCTTATTAATCCACACGACTTCTATAACTCACTCAACGCTTCCTCCTGCACAGCTGACCTCCATCCTTCCCATAACCTCAGACGCACCCATACTTTCTTCACAGTGCCATTAGAGAGCTGTAGGCACAACAAGGAACACTCAGTGTTCTCGGCACCGACGTAAAACTCACCTGCTCCTAACCCCCCTCCGCCCAGGTCCCTGGCTATAATTACCCCATACTATGTTATCTAACACTAAACACGAGCCTCAGGGCTCAGAACCATCGTTTATTTGTCTCTGCGATGCCACACACCCCAGTGGTGTTGTATAAATAAATTCCACAACCTGTTTGAGCGTGAGTCTGAACTTGATTCAGACCTGAATTAGACCAGTTTCTGAATGTACAAACACCTCCACTCAACTCCCTCCTGCTCTCTTTAGCAATGTCTACTTACACAATTAGCCACCAGAGCCAAACATCACGACAGCTAATTGCTGCTGTGGACCACAACTGCAAGGAAAAAAAACAACAACATTTAAATCCCTTCGCTTTTAAATGCAAATTGCAAATTATGAAGGGATGAACAGGCTGCTGTCATTTAAAAGTACGCACCCTGACAAGTGCCACGTGCCAATGCCACCTCAGCCACCGAAGCACTCAGACCTGCCCCAGCCTCAGCCACTCAATGTGTTACCCAGTTACAAGGCTGCAGCTCTGCAGGAGCAGAGAGATTCTCGTGGCAACCTGAAGCAAAGCGGATTTCAGACCAAAATAAAGCCAACAGGCTTCATCTCCATGGAGCTCCTGCAACATAACATAGGCTGAGCAAGTTACTTAGGGTAGAAGTCATTCTCATAAGGTTTAAGTCAGATAGTGTGGCTTACTAGTAGGCCCATGCAGCCAGATCACAGAATCACAGATCACAGAATGACCCGGGTTGGAAGGGACCTCAAGGATCATGTAGTTCCACCCCCCCTGCCCAGCAGGGCCACCAAACATACACCTTTACTAGATCAGGTTGCCCAGGGCCCCGTCCAACCTGGTCTTGAACACCTCCAAGGACGGGGCATCCACAACCTCCCTGGGCAGCCTGTTCCAGGGCCTAACCATGCACCCATCTCAACTGGCAAGCACCAAAATGCCAAGAGCTGCAGACACTCAGCATCCCCTTCCCAGTCTGCACACTGACAGCAGCAATCCAACATGGCTTCAGGTTGCTCAAGATGAGCAACCACACCTCCAAGGCAAACACACAAAGGGAAGGAAATGCTGAGGGCACAGTTCAACCATCAACAGGTAAATAAAGGTTTGGGAAGATCCGAGGCTGGACAGCCGCCAGCAGAAGGTTGGTTAAGAAGATTCAAGAAACTGAGCATGAGGAAGGACAACTTCCTCATCCCAAATGGCCACAGGAGCTTTATCAGCTCGCCCAGACCCCAGAGCAATTCCCAAACATCAAGTGCAGCGCTGGCAAGTCACACAGAGCATTTGGGGATGCAGGACTTGCACAAGGATCACGTGGCCAAGAACACGCTGGGCCAGGCAGCCCTGCCTTCCAGGGTACGTATCAGCTTCAATCTTGTTTTTCTTTAGATAATGCCCAACCCAACCCACCAGCCTCATGTCCCTGCAATATCCATGGACAAAAGCAAAGGCAGAGCAGCATTCAGCTACGGATTTCCAATGTAGTATGTCATTTTTTTTTCACAGAAAGAAACAAATGCCTCCTTATAAAAGGTGATGCAGTTCAGCTCATTAAAAGACCCATATTGTTCGTATCAAAGTATGGATCCGCTCCAGAGCTCTTTGTACACAGCAGTTTGCAAAGCATGTGTGGGTCTCTTTCTGAAAGCCACACAGCCAATGCAAGACCTGAACCAGGGGGGCCTCACACTCTTTGATTACTTGAAATCCACCATCCCCTCACCTTAAGCTATTCCAAGAGCTTAATGCTGCAGCTGGATTCATACGGTGTTATTCTACACGATCAACCCAGCAGCCAAGTTACAACCAACACAACCAAGCCCAAACTTAAGGAAAAATATATAAACTATCAACATTAAAATAAAAAAAATGCACATTACTTTTTCTTTCCCAAGACACTTCACTCGTCATCAAATATCTGCCTTAGTGAGTTACCATCCTCCCATCACCCTGCCTTGAGTTACCACGCTTACAGCAAGAAGCAGCCAGAGCCAAAAGCGCTGCCTCGAGTCCAAGCACAGCTTGCAAGAACAGACCCCCTTTGGGGCAGTGACAGTTGAGTTCAATTTAATTAAAAAACAAACTACATTTCCATTTGAGTCAAAGTCAGAGACAAAGAACTGTACACAGCTCAGACTGCACAGTCAGCTGTCTCTATAGGAGTAGATCAGATTTAACAGCTGTATGGCAGGCCAAAAAGAAAACCTTACTCGGACAGGAGTTTAAGCACTGACCAGCCCTACGCTATCCAAGATCCAGGCATTTCTCTGAGGTATCTCATTTCAGAACCATCATCTTTCTGAATCATCACTTCCAAGAAGCTATTTTATCAGGATTCAAACTGATGCACAAATGCACTTGTACCCCATTTGAAAGGAAGACACGAGTCCTCTCTGAAGCTCTGCCAGCTAATTCTCTTTTGCATCACACGGGCTGCATTGAGGGCCACTTCTACCTCTGCTGGGGAACAGAACCAATGTGGTTCAGGTACAGATTGTTCTCCAAGCCTACTCACACCGCAGGGCTCCTGTTCTATGGCAGCAGAATGGTGGCAGAGGCTGGTTCCAGCTGTTCTGCTATTTGGGACCTAATGCAGACAGAAACTCACTAATGCATCTCTATGGACAGCAAATATAAACCAGTTAGCATTCAGTTCCTGTCTAAACCTGAGCATTATGTATCTTTACCTGGCAAAGCTCTAGGAGAAACCTCACCTGAAGCTGCCAGTCAATGAACACAGTATTTTAGGGTACCTTTGCTACATACCACTGCAGACACACCTCCAGCACACACAAAGCCCACAGAAGATTCACAACAGCTGAAGAAAACCTTGCCCTGGCTAACATTCATGTAATTAAATTACAGTTTCACTCCAGGGAAAAAGGAAAGAGCACTTAAGTTTTGTTTAGATTGAAGTGCTGCAAGCCACACCACTTATCTGCTGCTATCAGAACAGACTGCAGGGCTGCTCCAGTGATAATTCAGTAATGAAGTAACTGCAATTGGAAGGTATGCAATTAGGCCCATCTCCTCCCCTCCTCTCTCCTCCTAAAAGAAAAAGAAGCACAGTCGTTATCACATCTCCCTCTAGCTCTGCTACCCTCACCACTTAAAATACCTACAAAGCAAAGTAGAGCTGTCACAAGCTGCTAACAAGCCTGGCTTGGCCTGGCTGGCAGACCAAAGAAGGCATTCTAAGCATCTCCCCAGAAACAAGTCACTGCTTTACTTAATGGGACGCCTTTCTCAGGCACCCACACACATTCATATATTAAGGTTAAGGTCCAGAAAAAGCACCAGAATCACAGAATGACCCGGGTTGGAAGGGACCTCAAGGATCATGTAGTTCCAACCCCCCTGCCTAGTAGGGCCACCAAACATACACCTTTACTACATCAGGTTGCCCAGGGCCCCGTCCAACCTGGCCTTGAACACCTCCAAGGACGGGGCATCCACAACCTCCCTCGGCAGCCTGTTCCAGGGCCTAACCACTCTCCTAGTGAAGAACTTCCCCCTAACATCCAACTTAAATCTTCCCTCTTTTAACTTAAAACCATTTCCCCATGTCCTGCTATTGTCAGCCCTTTCCAAGAGTTTACTCCCCTCCTGGGTGTAGATTCCCTTCAAGGTATTGAAAGGCTGCAATAAGGTCACCCCGCAACCTTCTCTTCTCCAGGCTGAACAAACCCAACTCCCTCAGCCTGTCCTCATAGGGGAGGTGCTCCAGCCCCCTGACCATCTTCGTGGCAAAGGAAAGCCACCAGGAACAGGAATTAGCATGGCTACTCCTGCTAATCTTAACTGAAAGCATCGCTCACCAACCCTTCTGGGAGCTGAATGTGACACATCTGGCACACCATGGCTTTGCTGACTCCAACCTGGACATGGTGATGATGGGCTCACAGTTGGACTAGAAGATCTCGGTGGTCTCATCCAACCTTAATGATTCCATGGTTCTATGATATGTTGGCTTATTTTACCCAAACAACCTGCGCCCCATGTTCCCTTACAGAGCTGCACATTGCTGGCTAGGTGCTTTATCTTACCATTTACCCTGAAGCCTACAGCTGCCATATCACTGGTCATTTTAGCAATCACATAAGCTGTTAAAGCATAACCAACCAATCATTAGGAGAACTGGTTTAGTCTCATGTCTCTGACATCTCATGCACCATCAGCACAGGGAGCGTCTCACCATTTGAACAACTCCAAGCTCTCATTCAGAAGACTGCAGTGCTGTGTTAAAAATGAACTCTTTGTAAGTTAGAATCACAGACTCATTAAGGTTGGAAAAGACCTCTGAGCTTATCGAGTTCATTGCTGTCATTAATCCTTCAAAAGTAAGCATCTAGAGTGGAGGCAGAGGATCATTCAGGACTGCTGCTCAGGGCATGAGCTCAGAAAGGCCAATAATAGAATGATTTGGGTTGGAAGGGACCTTTAAGAGTCTTTTAACCCCCTGCAATAGGCAGGGACACCTCCCTCTAACCAGGTTGCTTAAAGTCCCATCCAGCCTGGCCTTGAGTGGGGCATCCACAGCCTCACTGGGCAATGCTGAACATCACAGGTAGTGCAATGAGAGCGAGAGCACACCAACACCAGCACACTGGGAAAGGGCAGCTATAAAAAGCAGCCCTGCACAACACAAAACACACTAAGAGTGCAGTCCCTGTGCCAGAGCAGAAGCTTCACCAAGGAGAGCCCTTGTACATTTTGCAATAAAGGCTTAGGTGAGGCAAAGTTCAGAACAAAGACCTCAATTAAGAGCTCTATAAATCAAAAAAAGAAGCTGGGCTGTGTTGTAAAGCTGCACACCAGCCAGGGAATGAACCTCCAGCTCAGCACTAGCAACTGTCGCTTCAACCATCCCAAGTCTTCTTCCAACCCAGTATCCAAACTCATATTAGAACATAACCACCAGTAGGACACACTGCACAGTGACTTACAAGCAAGATTTGATGCTTGGCTTTCTACCAGCTCAATTCAAACCAAAGAGCCCAGCAATACAACCCTGACTGTCCCAAAGAAGGAACCGTGCTCTCTCCAGTTCTCCATCCCATCCAAGAGGACATTAACCACTCCAGAACAGTCCAATAAAGCCATTTCCATTTTCCTTTATAAATTCCTACTAGAAATATCCAATCTTTTTCATATTCCACAGATTATAGGCCTCCCCTGCCTGGCACCTTGCAAAACTACCTTGAGATGTTGAAAAATGAAGCGAAAAAAAGCAGCCTCTTACTAACAGAGGGCGTTCAGTAACTACATGCAAAGATGACTTCATACTCTTCAGAGCTTAAGAATTCACACAATGAGAACAGCTAGCACAGAATTAGGAGCAGACTTGATGTGCCCCAGTTTCCTCAGGGTTACTTTTAGAAAACCCACCTACACCTAAAACACATCAGCTGCTCCTCATGCTGTGCAACACAACGACTGAAACCTCGTTTTTAATCCTGCTGTTTCAGCATTTCCCTTTAAGAGAATGTAATTTCAGCACTTTATGGGGTCTTTTTACACTCAAATGACAGAAGGAACTGTGTCAGATCCCATGCTGAAGGACACTGAAATGGCAGCAAGCTGCTGTTATGTGTGCAAATCACTGGGAGGAGGAAAAAGATGCTACTGAAGCTCACTAAATCCAAGCTGGTAAAAGACCAAAAGCATAAAGTGAGCTAGAAGTGATTTGCAGTTGCTAGGGATGCTTAAAATTAATGAAATCTTAAGTTCTTTCCAAAGTTCACACTAAGCAATTAGCACAGCATTAAGGAGGCCCCAAATAAGTGAAGTTAACCTCGCTCTGGTTGTTCTGACAGATGGAATTAGCTGTGTGCAAAGTTATTTCTGCAATTGGCAATTAGACGTATCCTAAAGATCAATTCTTCAAGTACAGCGTGCAATAACACATACATGGTAGCAGAAATATTAAAGGAACACCATCTGAGTACTTGTTTTCCATCATTCTAGACATAAAGCTACAGAGACTGGGGTGAGATTTCTATTTAAGACCTCAGTTTTTCAAGTCTATTGACTATCTGCCCATAATTCCACTCTGTGAAGTACATTTGCATTAACAGTCCAGTTTTCTCCAAAGAAAAATATCTGCTTTGTCTAAAAATACATCCTCCTGATGTGCTAATTGACAGAACAAGAATGAAAAGGTACCTGAATCTGAATTCAAACATGTTTACCCTGAAAGCCTCCACATTCTGCCCATCACTTCTTCAAAACCTAGTGTACAGGCATATCTATCCTATGTTATGCATCATATGCTGTAATGGAAAGTCTGGATTTGTGCATTCTTACTGATTTCTCACTTACTTCATGCTAAAAAGATACAGCCCGGCAGTTCTCGAGCTCCCTGCAGCAGTGAGATGGAGGATGGCTGAACCCCAAGTGCCCTTGACCAAGATGCTCAACCTGCGTTCCACATTCTGAATTCAGTTTCTCTGTGCACATTAAGCCTACAGCTGCCCCAGTATAACAAGTTCCTCTCAAAGACACCCAAAAATCCAGCAACTTCCCTCAGCAATTTGCCTTGACCTTGGTGGTTATGCACTAAGCAGCCCTGCAAGCACATCTAGCCCAGGGGGCATCTGCTGAGGGATGCCCAGCTTCACAATGTCAGCATGAGCAGATAGAGACAAAAAGCACTGGAAGGTCAACCAAAACCAACCCTGTGCTCACCGTGATGCAATGGGAAGCTTCTCATTTTGCAGAAGAGGCACCAGATTTTGAAGAAAGTGAGAACAAACCACAACCCTGATGCACTAATGCTGCTTTGTAGCTCCAGAAAAGACATCCAGAACCCCTGTGTACTGCTAGAATGCCAAAGCTCTGCATGGTTAAAGGAATATAGGGAAGGGAAAGGGTAATCCAAACTGATGTCATTTGCAAGGCAAATATGTGACACACAGGACTGCATGCTATTAACCAACACTGAAAGTAGAGGTTCTGAAAGCAGCAGGAAGCTCTGCCTGAAACAAAGCGAAAATGCTTTCACAAAAATACTTCTGTGGCCAAATGAAATACTGAGTTCAATGAAGCAAACAAGCACTTACACCTATTAGGGTGGGTTTTTTCCCCTTCCTCTTCTTCTCAAGCAGGGAGTCATGTCTCTCAAAGCTATCAAAAGAAAACACTTTCAAAGTGAGAAAAGCAGCAGAAAAGAAAAGCCTGCCTGGCACAAACAGATAATATTTGAGAAATAAAGAGAAGAGATCCTTCAAGTTAGAGGAAGGAAGAAAACAGTTCTGAATAATTCACTTCGTGCAGCCTAGTTCCTGCCAAAACAGCTCGAGAAATCCCATGGTGGTTCTGATAATCTCCACTCTTAGAACAAAAAAAAGCTAAGAGTGAACACTAGCAACATTAATTGTGCGATATGACCTGAATGATGCAAGAACAAGCAGCCAAACGAACCACAACATCTGCTGAATTTTTAATCGCTACTTGCTTTGCTGCGAGGCAGAAGAACGCGCTGTATATCGGCTTCCAAACGCTGTAAAGAACAGCACGTTAGGACAGCAAGATTTCAACTGGCAGCAATTCAGCCTCTGTCCTACCTACATGCCATTGCCTTGCTGCGAGCTGCAGACATAGCAGCTTCTAAAGCAGGAATTTTGTTAAGGAGAAGCCCATGCTTTCTGCACCCCAAGGTAAGTCAGCCATTTCTGAATAATTAAAGATACGGCGTTTCCTTCACGGCCATTTGCATGTCCCTCTGTAGAGTATTTTTACTCTCCAAACATGATCAGGCAGTCGTGCAGCCTTTCAGCAACAACTCCTAATGAAAGCAGCAGCTGAACCTCAGATGTGTAGGAAGGTGATCTATGTAAACACGCACTGCGAGACGAGGTGCAGTTGCAACACATCCAGGCATCCCTGAGCTATATTTAATCCATCTGCCCCCGATACCCATTGCACTGACACTGCAGAAACCCACATCTCACTATGGCTGCCCAAATGAATCAGAATATAATATCATAGGATCACAGAATGGCCTGGGTTGAAAAGGACCACAGTGCTCATCCAGTTTCAACCCCTTGCTCTGTGCAAGGTCGCCAACCAGCAGCCCAGGCTGCCACCAATGCAAACTGTACAAGATTCCCCCAATGGCAAAGCCAGCTGCTCTCTCACTGCTTTTAAAGTGTAAAACAGCTTGATTAAAGCTAACCACCATGCCTACAGTGGCACATACACCTCCAGTGACAGTACAGGCATGAGACTGTACATGTATATATGTGGTACAAATAAGAACTAAGCAGCCACACATACCGAAGCAACAGTCCTGTGCCTCCCCTGCTGCAGAGCTTTCCAATCTGAGATGCTGGGGCCTGATCAGCAGCTTTCACTGAGACCTCCTTCCAAAGCTCAATAATACCTGTCTGTACATTTGAGTCCAAAGAATTCACAAGAGGAAAGAAAAAAAAGCAATAGATTGCGACAAGAGATAGGGCACGCTTCCAGAATGGCATGATCTTGAACAGCAACCTGCAGACCAGCGCTATGTTTTCCTTACAGGCTCAGCTATAACGGGGGCAAGAAAAGCTGCCACTTCAATTGCACTGCACTGATGGGAGAAGAGATTAAAATCAGCAACAGAAATAGTGAAATACACGAAATCTGAGGTGAATGAAGTAACTGGCATTAGAAGACTGTACTGAAACACCTGTGCTGTTAAGATACAGGGGGGCAAGAAGCTAAACTAACACGTCATGGTGGATGTGTCAGTTCTTGGAACCTCAGGGCCAGTCAGCAGCCAGGTGGTATCTTGTGTATACTACACCATGTTCAGCTTCACAGCACATCAATCAACACAGCACCTCTGTACCCCAAACCGCAGCCCTTCCTGGCATGGAAACTGCAGGCAGGTCTGTGTGTACAGCTTGCTGTTATGGAGCCATGGCACACACCTGCAGCACGAGCTTCCAGCTCTAAGGGACACATAGAGGTGTTTTATACACCTGTAAGAAAATCACTCACAGCTTAGAGCTTGTCAAGTCACTCCTGCACGCTCACGATCCTTATCTGAGCAGAGAGAAGATTTTAATGAGCATTTAGCACAATAAAGCTGCTTCTTCAACCTCTGCTTGTCCTCCAATTAAATCTGAAAGAAACAACTTAGTCATCCAGAGCCTGCGAGATGATTTGAAGACAGCGGCATCAAATCCCACAACTTTTCACACCTATCAAAATGGAACTTTTGTCATTTGAAGGGGGAGATTTTGATAAGCGCGATGCAATTAACAGATGCTGCCTTTGTTACCAGGCTGCTGGTGATGAAGCACAGGCTCCTTGACATTCCATCTCCTTCCCTCCAAGGCGCTGTGCTGCAGCACATTTATGGCCTTACCACGTCAAAGGAGAATATGGGCAGGTTACCTTCAGCCCCACTCAATAAGGCTCTTTCACTCCAGGAAGGCGGGTGGCTGCTGGAAAGCCATAGAGTCACTCCCTTCCCCCTTCCCCTGAGGACCAAAAACACTGCATGGAAAACACCCCCACCCCCCTGCAGCAAGGGATCAGGCATTTATTATAAAGGAATCAAAACACTGCTTTAAAAAACATAAAGCAAAAGGCTCACAGTTATGATTTCAAAGCTAAAAAGCAGCTCTGGTGCAATTCAAGCCGAGCTGCATTAGGAATTCTTCTGCTCACCGAAGAAGTTGCTCCTATGTAGGCAGGATGTCATTTGTGCTCTGCTCACAACTGAGAGCAGAAATAGATGTGTTGAATTTTCTTCCCTCCGAGTGAGTCATTTCGCTACCACCGCGTTAAGCAGTAACAACATTAACAACCTACAGGCACCTATGGGTTTCGACTTTGGACTCCCCAAAACGACTGCCTACCTCCACCAGCGGGGTTTTTCGGCTCTTCTCCGGGGGTGACAGACAATTACAGAGGCCAATTATGTAAAACCTTTCATCCGAGAAAACGCAGAGAGCTACACAAACATTCATTAAGCCTCGCAACTCCTCGAGCTCACCAGTTCAAAGCCAGCTCGACTATCTCAAGCCACCAAAACTGGATCCCGAGAGCAGCATAACCGAGATAGCATGCAGCACAGCAGGGCCAACCACTCGGCTATTAATGCAGCTCCACGGGCGGGTTTTACAGCCGGTTCTTTGGGAGCAGCCAGGCACAGTGCTAAGGAGCAGCGCTATCCCCACGGCTCATGCTGACGATAGGGATTTTTGTCCTCCCCCAATTGAAAAGCACACGGTCACCTTGGTTTGATGAAGGGACTGAGAGCTGCGCTCGTTGCTCCAAACGAGGCCTCGGAGAATGTAATGTTGAGAAGAAATCGATCCCACTGTGCTCGGACTTTTAAGCTTCCCCTCAGTCCTTACACAACTCACAGAATCACAGAATGACCCGGGTTGGAAGGGACCTCAAGGATCATGTAGTTCCAACCCCCCTGCCCAGCAGGGCCACCAAACATCCACCTTTACTAGATCAGGTTGCCCAGGGCCCCGTCCAACCTGGCCTTGAACACCTCCAAGGACGGGGCATCCACAACCTCCCTGGGCAGCCTGTTCCAGGGCCTAACCACTCTCCCACGTGAACGCGCTATTACAAATAACACCCACTCGACCCAGCCATATTTTCGCTAGATTTACGGACATACAGAATCCCTTTTCCAGCAGGAACAGCCCGCTCAGGAAGCGGCAGGAGGCAGCACCGGCCGTGCAGGAGGCCCCGCAGGCCGGGATGTGTCCGGCCCCGGCTCCGCAGCACGGCCCGGCCTCGCTGTCACAGCGGGGAAGGCCCGGAGCGAGCAGACCCGCGGCCGGGACACAGCCAACCGCCCCTCCAAGGGCCCCGCAGCCGCCATGGCCGGCCGGGAGCGCGGGCGCAGCGCGGGGCCTGCTCACTGCTCCCTGCCCGCCCCCCTCCCACCGCGAGACCCCGCCGCGCCGCCACAGGCCTTACCCGGAGCGCGGCCCACAAGGGCAGGACTCCCGGCGGCACGCAGCGAGGAGCCGCCAGGCTGAGCTGAGCTCGGCGCGGCCGGATCCCCCTGAGCCGAGCGGCGGCGGCGGGAGGAGCCGCGGAGGCCGCGCCAATCCGCGCCCGGGGCGGGGCGGGACGGGCCTGGGCCCGCCGGGGAGGGACGCGGAACGCCGCCCCCGCGCCGTGCCAGGCACCGTGCGGCACCGGGCTGCACCGCCAGGCTGCGCCCACACAGCGCTCAGCGACTACCAGAGCGTAGGAGGGACGGACGGGCGGTGAGGAGCCGCAGGGCGCACAGCCGGTACTGGGCCGCGTGTGCTTCGTAGGAGCTCGGTGCAGCGCTGCGCTGGTCCCGAGATTCCATAGGATCCTGAATGCCCTTCAGGACATCGGTGCGCTCAGAGCACAGCCAGGCACTGACACAGCGTGGAATCACAGAAAGACCTGGGTTGAAAGGACCACAAAGATCACCCAGCTCCAACCCCCTGCTGTGTGCAGGGTCACCAACCAGCAGCCCAGGCTGCCCAGAGCCACATCCAGCCTGGATGTGTCCTCCTTGGACAACCTGTTCCACTGTGTCACATTAGGAAGATTTAGGTTGGATGTTAGGGGGAAGTTCTTCACTAGGAGAGTGGTGAGGCCCTGGAACAGGTTGCCCAGGGAGGTTGTGGATGCCCCGTCCTTGGAGGTGTTCAAGGCCAGGTTGGACGGGGCCCTGGGCAACCTGATGTAGTAAAGGTGTATGTTTGGTGGCCCTGCCAGGCAGGGGGTTGGAACTACATGATCCTTGAGGTCCCTTCCAACCCGGGTCATTCTGTGATTCTGTGATTAGATCCTGGCAGGTTTTTCCCCAGCAGTGCCCGTAGGTTCCAGGCCTGGGATGTCTGAAGGCAGACCCCAGGGTTCAGGGCTGGTTGTTATAACTACCTGAGTCCTGAGTGCTGGGCAGAAGGAGTTCAGTGCCTGATGAGATATCCAGGCCATGGAGGATGTTAAGACCATCAGCGCAGTGCCAGCCATTTCAGCTGCCTTGTTCCACTGTTTCCTCCTGAGCACAAGAACTAAATACATTCTGTCACTGTTTGTGTGGTTGCTGTCCTCAGCCAACAAAAACACCAGCCTTTTCTTCCTGCTGTGGATGTATCCAGGAGCCATTGCAGGTCACACCAGCATCATCCCAGGCATCGCCGCTATGCTGTCCTGCACAGGACTGTTATGTATTTTGATATAGCATCCAAGACACCACCAGAGTCTTTAAGACGGGAACAAGAGCTGTCATAATAGACAAAATGCCATTCGCTGCTAAGTGACTTCTAACGATTAAATAAGGTTTCTCCTCCCATCATCTCTCCCCCCCCCCCCCCCCCCCCGGGCATTTAAGTGATAATATAAGACAGATTTTGCACGTTGTTTAGCTCCCGTGGCCATCTGGCACTTTTGCATTTCAGTAGCCTTGAACACTGCAAAAACAACAGATAAAGAAAAGCAGCCCTATCTTATCAGAGACCTGGAGAAGTTTAACTCTCTCGGAGTCCATAGGATTAACCAGGTCACGATAGCTCTTTATTTAGAGTTTCCATCTTAATTAGCAGTCATATTTTGCAAAGCTTTCCAATTGTAAAACTAACTGTTCCTTATCTCCTTTGCCGTTGTTTTAGTGGCCAAACGCTTTACTTCAACAGCTGCACCCAGCTTCTAAATCAGACATTCAGCTCCTGAAATAACCACAGGTTTTAACCCTGAATGAAAAACCACTGGTGTCCAAAACCAAGAAGGTCTGAATCTCTTTGGAAGTGAATGTGATAATCCTTAAGAATATGGTTTTTAACCTTGGAGCATGAGACCAGCTGCAGGATGCTTCCACCCGTAGTGCTGAGTGAGAAGAGACTGAAAACTGTAACAGCAGGGAATGCTCATTGTAAACACGATGTAAATAACAGGATGTCAAGATATGCAGAGATAAAAAGTACCCAGACTTTGTTTTTTAACCACACCTCGCATTTTAAGGTTGCTAGTTTGCATTTTAGACTCGATGCCGTGAAAGCTGGGAGCTTATAAATGTGCTACAACATCTGAGTGTTAAGTATCAGGCTGCCAAAGTGCAACTTAACACCTCAAGTCGGGTACCTCGCTTTGCTATTTATAACACAGAGAGTGTGAGGTGGCTCCCAAGGGTGAATGGCAGCTCCCACCTCCATCGCAGAGACCTGGATGCAGGAAACATCACATAAAAGAATGAAAAGTGGAGTAGAAAGGCCATGTAGACACTGTTATTGTCAAGGAACAGGGAAATTCAGTTTGATTCTCAAAGCTTCAGTGGCTTAAATGCAAGTAGATTGTCACCAAATCATCTCAGGGCTGCATGAGAATGATGCATTTAATCTTTCAGGCATGTATAATATCTGTACAAGATAATGAGTTTGTGTATTCGCATTGCTTTATCTCTATTAAAGGGTGATATGTTTATTCCTCTTTACACAGTAACATCAGAAGCAATCAGGAATTTGGCTGGGGAAGAAAAAAAATCACCATGTTTTATCTTAAAGTGCCATTGAAATACTTTGAAATGGTGGCATTATTCAAATACAAAAAGACCACAGCAGTGTCCTAGATATCATTAGTGGAAAGTGTAATTGCAGCGTGTTAAGGAAACTCATTCTGCCCATAGCCAGCTCAGGTAACAAGCAGTGAAGCTGCAGGCACAGTCTGAGCTTGCCAAGGACTTAAGTTGTGTTCTCCCATTACCAGTTTGCATGGAGTGTGCCCTGCTACGTATCACTGGTGTTACATAGCAGGGCACACTCACTGTCATTCAGAGAGACCTGGAGAGCTGGGCAGTAAGAAACCGGATGAGGTTTAACAAAAGCAAGTGTAGAGTCTTGCACCTGGGTAGAAATAATTGCATGCACCAGTACAGGCTGGGGGAAGAGCTGCTGGAGAGGAGCTCTGCTGAGAGGGACCTGGGCGTCCTGGTGGACGACAGATTAACCATGAGCCAGCAGTGTGGCCTTGTAGCCAAAAAAGCCAATGGTATCCTGGGGTGTATTAAAAAGAGCGTGTCCAGCAGGTCGAAGGAGGTGATCCTCCCCCTCTACTCTGCCCTGGTGAGGCCTCATCTGGAATATTGTGTCCAGTTCTGGGCTCCCCAGTACAAAAAAGACAGGGATCTCTTGGAAAGAGTCCAGCGGAGGGCTACTAAGATGGTGAAGGGCCTGGAGCATCTCCCCTATGAGGAGAGACTTAGGGAACTGGGTCTGTTTAGCCTTGAAAAAAGAAGGCTGAGAGGGGACTTGATCCAGGTTTATAAATACCTGAGGTGTGGGAGCCATAGTGGTGAGGCTGGTCTCTTTTCAGTAGTGCGTGGGGATAGGACTAGGGGTAATGGGATGAAAGTACAGCATAGGAAGTTCTGCATGAATGTGTGCAAGAACTTCTTTACAGTGAGGGTGACGGAGCACTGGAACAGGCTGCACAGGGAGGTGGTGGAGTCTCCTCTGGAGATATTCAAGACCTGCCTGGATGCCGAGCTGTGTGACATGGTGTAGGGAGCCTGCTTTGGCAGGGGGGTTGGACTCGATGATCTCTAGAGGTCCCTTCTAACCCCTACAATTCTGTGATTCTGTGATGCCTGAGCTGGTGAGGTTAAAGCCCAGGCTGCAGTGTAGCCACACTGCCTGAACTCGGTACCTACAGACACTCGAGAAGGTGGCATTTCTCTGCCAGCTGCATTGTGTGATGCACACAGCCAGCAGCAAATGGTGCAAGAAGCAGCTGTGCACTCAGACTGAGCAGGCTTGAACCCACTTCTTGCTGCCTCCATTCACTGCAACCGTGTTTAAATAAAGATCTACCGATGTTTTACCATAGTGCCATTAGGAGATGCTGCTTGCAAGGTATGGCTGCTGCCCAACGTTGACCATTCTCATCCAGAGCCCACACTTTGCAGTGCCACCAAGTGGCTGATTTCCTCCTCAACATTTCTGCTTATGATGATAAACACAGAACAAATCATCTCACACGAACCAAACACAGTGACACAAACAAGCCTGGACACTGCCCTTAGATTTATACTCTTGTATATGAGAGAATGAACACGAAAGATTCACAGCAGGTGAGGAATATATTTAAATCTCTTAGAAAAACAAGGTTATCTTTGACACAGCTGGAAAATCCTGTAGTTTGCTTGTGTCAGACAATATTCATGCCCTTAAAGGCCAAAGTTACCTCAGCAATTCCTCATGTTGCTATAATGTCAGTACTCCAATGTCAGTACTCCAATGTCACCTTCTTCTCTCACAGCACCCTGAGAACATCAGAGATTTCCTGTCAGTACATACAACCAGAACAACCCCACCCAGTGCTCCCTGAGGCAGCAAGCAGGCCCAAGGCACGACAAGCCGTGTGTAGATAGTTGTGTGCTGGCAGTAGGAGCTTGGCATGGCCCCTCAGAGCTCCTAAGGGCACAAGCCGCCCATTCGGACAGCTGAAGTAAAGATAGAGGGTACAGACCCCCTCAGCCCGCCGCCATCTTAGCTCGCCTCCATTCAGAGATTCCCACCCCGCGCAGCTCGCCAGCCAATGAGCGGCAAGCAGAGGGCGGGACAACGCTCATCTCATCCAGTGAACATAAAGCACGGCGACGACGCTGACCAATAAACAGCTCTCCCCGCGAGTTAGGCTCCGCCCACCAACCATCCGTTAAGGGCGAGCCAATGAGAGCTCGCTGATCGGCCGGGGTTGGCCAATCAGAGGCGGCAGGTGAGATTTGAAAGCGAGTGGAGGCGGCAGCGCTGAGGAGAGCGGGGAGTTGCGGCCGGCGGGTTCACAAGGTACAGGGGGGGAATGGGGCGGGAGGGGGAACATGGGGCGGCCTCAGGGGGAGCCGGTGTGTGGTTGCTGTGTGTTCCACACAGCGCTGGGTCCGGGCCTGAAGCTGGCTACGTTTCGATTTTAAGACGATGTTTGTGTTTGCTGCTTGTGCTGGGGCTAAAATAGGTGGTTTTGATAGTTCTGCTTTCTGCTTTTTCCTTCTTTCTTAATTCGGGGTGCGGGGTGAGGATATCTTTGTGTTAAAATTGAGTGGGGGGCTCTCTCTATTTACATTGCATTTGCTTTCTTCGAGTAACCTACTTGAAAGCAGGTAGCTCGCTGTTGATGCTTATCCAAGGCAGAAGGGCCTAAGGAGGCCTATGGTACAATAGCTTGAGAAATACTAACTTAAAATGGAAAGTTCCTATCCTTGGGGCTGTGGAATCCTTGAGTAGCTGTCAAGGAGGAATCAAATAAGGTGAGAGTGTGGAGGGATGGCTCTTGGTGAGATACACCTAATGTTAGCTTGGAAGTGAGCAGCTGGGATCATACACAGACACTTGTCTTTTAGTTGGAAGCTTTTAGCATTTAGTTCGGATAAACTTGGATGGGCCTTATCATCTTTACCACCACAATGAGCACAGAGGATGGTTGTAGAGCCTTGCTGGTAGCTGCTGCTTTTAGGTGTGATTATCTTTTCATAGGCACAAAAATCCTGTTTATTCTAGGAAGTGGGTAGTAGAAGTAGTGTCTTCTGAAGGGCTTTCCATAACGCCATAGGAGCTACTAACAAGATCAGCCCAAAGGTGATTATTGGAGGAGCTCGTGGATTAACCTTCCTTAATTGCTTACCTGTAAATGGCTTCAAGTTGCACCAAGGGGGGGGGTTAGATTGGATATGAGGAGAAACTTATTTACAGGAGGGTTGTTAAGCACTGGAATGGGCTCCCCAGGGAAGTGGTTGAGTCACATCCCTGGATGTGTTTAGAAACCATTTGGATGTGGTGCTCAGGGACATGATTTAGCAGAGGATTGTTAGTTAGGGTGGTGTGGTTGGGTCATGGTTGGCCTCGATCTTTAAAGTCTTTTCCAACCTGAGTGATTCAACATGACTTGTGAACTATGGTAGACTCCATTTGTAGACTCTGATTGTTTGTAGACTCTGATTGTTTGCAATCATTAGCTGGCATCTTTAATGAGTTTTTGGAAGTTGGAACGTAAAATGAAAGACATTAACCAATGAAAGATATTAACACTGCTGCTCTGCCAGCCCCAGAGCACAAACTCACCTTATATTCCTCTCCAGAGGAGGCCTGAAAACTCTTAGAAAGGCTTCAGTAGGATGCAGGGAATCATGTTTTTTGCATTGCTGCAAGCACAGCATGTACAGGCCAACTATTGCTTTCATCAGGTCTTCCTCGAGTTAAAGAAGCAGGGAGAAATCCTGCTTGAAATAAATGCTATTGTGTTGCAGTTGCATCCTGGAAACTCAGTTAGGAAACACAGCCAAGTCAGCACTCTGATGCGTGACAGAAATGCTTTGCCATCTGATAGGGTACAATCTAAACGCTTAGTGGCAATGTTGCTTCCAAGTATTGTCTTACAACCTTGTCATTTACTTGCTTGTCTCCTTAATAAGAAAAACATGTGTTGAAAACAGGCTTGTCAGTCCCTGGCAATGACAAAGCCTGCCCTGCTAATTCTGTCTCTGAATTGTTGATTACTTGGCAAGCGAATTAGCCCCTTAAATACATAAAGGAGTCATTGCTGAAACTGTCATTTGTACATGTGCCAGAGAAAATACAGAAATTTGGGTCTATCTCGTGACACTGTAATAAAAAGGGCAGAACAAACCATGTCTCCTTACCTATTGTTATGATTTCTGTTCAGGATAATCAAGATGGCTGCGACCTCCCAGTTTGCCAGTCGGTACAAGAAGGATTTGAGTTCAGAAACCATCCGAACCAAAGTTGCTCGCAGAAAATCCATGCTCCAAAAGGAGAACAGGCACAAGTTGTTTGAGAAGGGCAGACAGTTTGGATTGACAGATGTCAACGTTCAGGTGTCAAAAGCGAGGGGAGTTTCTCAAGTAAGTGGGGCAAGTGAAACGTGCTCGCAAGAAAACAGCAATTTGATACAGAGTAAGTAAAGCATTGCTATACAACTTCTTATACTGGTAAATGTGGTCTATGTTTTAAATTGAAGGGATGGTTTAAGGTTTAGAAATGAATATCACTCTTCATAACTATCAAGACAACAGGCTTAATATCATCCTTTATGACTCCAGAAGTATTTTTCAGTCTTTGCTTGATTTTGTCCACAACAGCATCCAAAGGAGGAATTGCTATTAATATTCACTAGGATGGCTTTGTTGTTCAAGAGTGAATGACCATGAACTATAATCACATCTTCATACTACTGCATCTGTCATATGCTTAAAGAATGGTTAGAATTGCCCAGGGAGGTGGTGGAGTCACCGACCACGGGAGTGTTCAAGAAACGCTTGGATGTGGTGTTGAGGAATATGATTTAGCTGGGAATTATTGGTAATGGTTGGACTAGATGATCTTCTAGGTCTTTTCCAACCTTGATAATTCCTCTTTGCTTCAGAACAACCTACAGATGCAGCCACCAAGAGGATGAATGAACGCAGGGAAATGCTTCAACGCTATAAAGAAGAGAAGGAACTCCGAAAACTAAAAGAGCAAAGAGAAAAAGCAAAAAAGGGTGTATTTAAAGTTGGGTTATATAAACCTACTGCGTGTGGATTTCTTTCACTTGCACCTGAAGTTCCCACAACAGTAAAGCCAAAAGAAAAGGTAATAAGGGTAATGTTAAATATCTAAATGAAACTTATGTAGTACATGACATTAAAGTTTATGATTATGTAACCAATTTTCTGCAAGTTATGTGAAGTAAAAATAGTGATTCATCTGCAAATAAAAGCGCTAAGTTACTTTAGAACTGGTAACTTGTTTGTATTGAGTCCATCTGACTTATTCAAATCACGCGCTTGATATGTTTTGATTCTCAAGTGCACAGACATATTGCTTTACCCATTTAGGCTTCTTGCTCACTCTGACAGTGATGGCAGAGAGAGAGAGCAGTGTGTTAACCCTTGTTTCCTTGGGAATGTTTCCAGGCAGCTCCTGCTTTCTCTGAGAGGATTACTCGATCAAAGGCCAAGAACCAAACAGAAAAGGCTGCGATATCAACTGCATCTAAGCCCTCTACGGTTTGTTTCTTAAATGATCTTAAGTGAATAAATTGGGAGAAAAAGATAGAATTCAGTTCATTTTATGCATTACATTGCAGCTTCAGAAAGTTGAACCCAGCCAAGTGGATTACTTGTTACAATGCTGTGCGTGTTTTTGCTCTCACAGTAGGGAAGAACACTTGTTCTTAAAATTCAACCTAAAAATATCATTGTGCATTGTGCCATCTTATTTAGCTTCTATTTAAATATGTGTGATTGAGATGCCCATCAGATCCCATAAGTTTGATTTCAGGAAGGCTTTGATGACAGTTTTGATGCACCAAACTGTTGAAATGCTATCTATTTTCCAGTTTGGCATCTTAATTTCATACAGATGAAATATTTAACTTGGAGAATATTTCACCCCATGTTAACATATGTAAGACCACCACTGCCACATTTATTATTTTCAGCAAGCTGGATATGAAGCTGTTTTGTTTTGAGAGAGGATTTCCTTTGCAAGAAGATCTTTGCCTTGTGTTTTCCACTTATTCTGGGTAATAAGCAAGTAGAACCAATGACTACAAGTCCAAGATGTAGCAATTGTGCAAATTTCCATTTAATGCTGCAGCCTTCAAGCCTTATAAATGAAGATGCATGTTGTTGAAAAGCAATTGCTGTAGCTATCACTCATGATTAATCTTTACTGCTCAAAGTTGGAAGCAATTCACTGTTGGCATGTTTTACTAGGAATCTCAGTGGGCTCATGGTTTTATTTGTATTGAAAAGTAGGTTTTCTGAGGAATTTCATCTGCAGTAATCTATAATAGAAGCTGTCATTTACATCTAGCAATCTTATGTAATTTGAATGCATTTGGAAGGGTTCCAATCATGGCTGTGTGAAGGAAGAACTGAGTTAAAACTGGTATCTCTATTGTTTTTCTGAAAAGTGGCTTTTAGATCACAGAACGTGTACCAAGATGCAATGATAATTCCCATCTACTATCCAAGTTTCTGTTAGATAAATGTGATATTCCTTTGTAGGTCTGTGCCAATGGGCATAGCGTGCGCCCCACACAAGCAGGACATAAACAGATGAGTAAGGACAAAGTGGCTGAAAAGGGGAAAGGTAAGAAACTAGAATGATCCCATGTCTGGGTCTGAAAGGACGCTGCTGGTTATTCTTTTGAGTCAGTAGTTGTATCACTGTGGGAGTGAGGCAAGGAATGTGTTTAGGAAAGATACCCAGTATGTACTGAGGTTTGGGGAACAACAGAGTTTTTAGGATGACAATTGCTTGCAATTAGAACAAAGGCAACAGCTGAAAGATTATGGATCGTGTGACTCTAGATATTGTATATACTTGTGGCTTCTGTAGGCTGGGGGAGATGGAACGTGGGATACTTAATGCACTTGTGGTTACCGATGATCACTGCAGGAAAGGGAGAAGGTCAATAGGCAGAAGTGCATGGCTGCTAGTAGTCTCACAGCTGGAGCTTCCTCTTTTCCTCTAAGGGAAATATCATGTTGCTGTGTTATAGATTAAATGACTTCATCTGGAAGAGACAACAGATAGATGATATAAGTAAAATACGAATTTTGGTATTATAGGTATCCCAAGAAATAGCTAATTATATAAACTTTAAGTATATTGAGTGAAGTCTGAATCTGTGCAGCAGTTATGCTGCTAATGCTACATGAAATTTGTTACATAACATAACTTTGAAATAGGTTTGGAAAGATAAGTTTTTTGGTAGAGCATGAGAGCATGAAACAAGAGCCCAAACTTCTGATGCACATTGATGTAACTGAGGAAATGTGTGATTGTCTGCTTCAATAGATGACAAGTACAATCTGTTGTTTTCATATTTGAACACAGCTCCTTCTGTATCTGTCTAGCTGTTGCACTTCCAAAGTGAAGATTCCATACATTTCTTAAGAAAACAAAACAAAATTAAACAAAGCCAACCCAAGCATGTTTGTTTAAGCTAGTAGAGAACACATTTAATCATAAATTCTTCCTGGTAGCTCAATGATGTCAAGGCTTCAAGTTGTTAATGCTAAGTCATGTGGAATAGTTAACACGTGATATTCTGTCATTCAGAGTGAAGTTATTTTCACATCACCATGTAATTAAGTCAGCAAGCAGCAGATGTCTGTTGAAGTGAATTTCATTCATGCTTTCAGCGAATGCTGAACAGATTTCTCATCAGTGTTTGAATAACAATTAAAACATTAATTGAGATTAATCACTTGATAATGCTTTTGGGGAATGAAGAATCAGCATCATATGTATTTATACTTCCCCAATATTTTCATACTAGTGTTTATGTTTGGGTAAATCAAATATTATGGTTATTTAACAAATTTTCCCTAACTTGTCAAACAGCAACTCTGTGGAAAGTTGAGTAGCATTTTAAAAGACAAATACTAACAATAACCAAGTGGGGCTACAGATATAGAAGGGCAGAGCATGAAGTAAAGAGCTGTTACATTTTTCTGTGCATGTTAATGCTATTGGTGTTGGAGGGAATAAGAAATGGTACTAAAAGACATGGATGAAAATGATTAAGATGGTAACACAATGCATGAACTTGTGTCGCATTTTATAAAAATTATTTCAGGCATCATTAAAATTAAGGGATACTTTAATGTAATTTAGTAAATTCACATTTTAGAATGCTTTAAGATGATGACCAAGGCATCACTGGCTGTTACTGAGATGGTTGCTTAAGTTTCCAGCTAGCAGTTATTCCTCCAGAAAGCTTCATCTGAAAGACAGGATGATGTTGTCACTGCGATTGCAGGAGGGTTCCTTAAGCCTTGTACTTAGCATCTGGCACACTGATATGTTGGTCTTATCATGGTACTGAAAGCATTACTGTACAATGAAGGTGTTTTCTGTTAAGGTTCTGCAGGGTATTGCCTTGATGCCAATGCTGAGCTGTGCTGTCATAGTTTAGCATTCCTTGCACAGAAGTGATAAAACCGTTCCTCCTCTTGATTCCGGTTGGTGGCTCTACTTGTGGTAGGGGGTTGGAACTTGATGATCCTTCAGGTCCCTTCCAATCCCAACGTTTCTATGATTCTAACTAATGGAACTGGTAGTTACTTGTGCAGTTTTCCCATTACTGCCAAACCAAAGCTTTTAACTGTACTACTTAAATGCATCTCCTGAGCAAGCTGTGAAATCTCTGAAATTAATGTTTTTTAGTGTTGCAGACTTCAGTCCAGACAGCCTCAAATGTAAGAATCACCAGAGCAGCTGCCTCTGCAGCTAGGCAGATGCCGAAAACAACTGCTCCTACTACTGGTAAGTGAGGCAGTAAGTATAGTCCTTGGGTAGCTGATATCTAAGAGTTTGATTTGGTGTGCTGTAAGGAGGTGTCCTGTCTGATACTGTGTGTGTGAGTAATGGAAACAACATGTCACTTGCAATTAGGTATCTGCCTTTTAGCTTCCTTCCATGCAAGAAGCAAAGCCATCTCTCCCTGTCTTCAACCACCAGCCTTTTACAGCAATCTTTTGAAAACATGGGTGAATGATTCCTTTAATCAGATGTGTTTTGACCTCCTAGAGTTTGTTTCTATTTAGGTAACCTGTCACAGAGAAAGCCAGCAAATGCAGCAAAGCAGAAGAAAGCAGTCAAAGCTGATGTCATAGAGGTAGGTCATGAAATATTTGAAATGGAAAGGGAGTAAAACTGATTTAAAGGAAAACTACACAATGTTACACAACAAAAAAACACAAAGACCTTTTCAGTTTTCTCGTTTTATCTGGTGGTTATAAATTTCATGTGAGGCTTTAGAGTCTGAGGGTTAAATGCATTTTCAGTTTTTGAACTGTCAAGAACATGGTAAATATAATAGGGAAAAAGATTCCCAGCCTTAATTAAAGGTAATCACTTTTGTTCTCCCACTGAAAATGCAAACCAAACTTCACTGCTGCAGTGTAGAGCGCTGTATTTGAATTCACTGTGTCTCCAATTCAGGTTCCTAAATGATTCATGTATGTCTTCATGCCCCGATAGTCCTGTTCAAGAAGCGTCTGTTTGCTTTTCTCTTCCCTACACCTCACTATTCCTTATCACTTAGCATTTTCCCCACGCTTTCCTTCTACAGTCCTATTTCAGCAACTGCAGCTGTGTATAAATGTTGTCTTAAAGCTGGTTTATTTGTGTACAAGCACTGACAGGAGGTAAAAAGCACTTGTATCTTAATTTAGGTAAGGACCTCTTCACAAGCAGGAGTTGCTTGATGCTGCCAGGTAGCAAGCCCATGCTGTAACCTTAGTCATATTGCCACAAGAAATCTTAAAATTTAAATTCAAAGCTTACATTGAAAGCAAGAGTATCTAAAGTGTAACAGGATTTCCAGTGTCTTGAAGACGCATCTTTTCTGAAGAAACAGTCTGAGATCTTTTGGCTGGTTTGAGCTAACAATATCTCAATGCAGGTATCTCAGGAATGTTCTGTATGGTTGTCTAGTCACTCGTCTCATAGGAATGTGAACTTTCTTCTCTTTTAACAACATTCTGTGGTTCGAACTGCGCTTGTATTCTCCTTGTCTTGGGCTGCATTCCCCAACTATCACCTTATTTAAGTTTGTTCTTTAGCCTTTAAGTCAGGTTATGTGTATAAATTGTGATTATTCAACAAGCCTAGTAGGATTTGGAGCCAGTACTCAGCTCTTGGAGGAGCTTCTCACCTTCAAGCATTTTCTTCTAACAGTGAGAGAAGCATTTGCTGGTTTTTATTACTGCTGCACCAGGCCATGTGTTTTGCTGCTCTAGCCCCTTGGATGGGTTGTTACATTGTTCATAGTAAGTGCTACCCTCACTGTGAGAATGATTTGCAAGTGTCAAAAGCCAGTTGGACCTATGGTAAATCAAGACATCTGTACATGTACGCTATTGCAGAAAGCAGATTACCTGAAATTGTTCCCTTTTTTGTTGGGTTTCAAGTAGTCATCTTGTAATTCTGCTAATGTCTATTAGTGAACACTTTCTGATTTGATAATATAACGCTTGCTGTGTTTGTGCAGGTAGTTCCTCTTAAACATGAAGCGAATGAAAGTGCTCCACTGGACCCAGTGATACGTTCAACATCAGAACTTAAACAGGAACAGACATCTGTGGAAAAGAACAGTTCTGCTCCAGGAAGACCCAGAACACGCTCCTTTGCACCCCATAATTTCGTGTTTCAGCCCTTAGAAGGACTGACAACCTACAAAGTTACACCCATGACTCCTTCCAGGGCAAATGCGTTTTTGTCACCTGATGTCTTCTGGGATTTTTCCAAATCTCCAGTGTAAGATTCTTAATTCTGATAACCAAAAGTGCAAGTGAGCTTTTGTGATGCTACAGAAAATGGGAGATTCCATGTGTAACAAGTTGTTGAAACACCTGATCACAGTTGCTGTTGTTGCTTGATCAAATATGGTCTTAATGTAGCAAGGCAAACTATATAATCCATAATCCTGCCCATGCTTTATCTATTTTAATAAGAATAGCTTACATTGTCTAGCACTGAACCAAAAATAGTCTTCAGAATTTTGAAGTCTTGTGTGTTTGGTCATATTTGAGGTCAGTTTCTCAACATTTCTTAATTCTTAAGCATATCTTTTTTCTATTTTTTTCCCCCCTCAGTAATAAAGTTGAAAAATCCAGTGAAACTAAGGAGCCTAATTTAAAAAGTCTGATTTCACCTTCTGATCAAGGCATTCAGGAACAGCAAATGACTACAAGTTTGAAGGGAGAAGGTATGAAGTTCACATATGGTTTGTCATTGTACCTTTTTTAGTTTTTACCAGATTATGAACAAATGCCTTTCATTTTTTTTTCAGCAAGTGAATCAGATAAGGAGACTTCCATTCAGAGATCCAATGAAACATCTCCTGTATCTACAGAGGTGACAGTGACTGAAACAAAGTCAGATGATGTAAGAGAGCAAGAGCATGATGTGCCCTATTTCAGGTTTGTGTCTATTTGTTTCCCTTCATGGCTGTCTGTTCTGAGTCCTGAACATGAGTAACAGCTTGTAAACAGTAGCTTATAATGGTTGCTATCTGTCAATAGCAATTTTAGTGGTCATTCATTGCTGTTTTTCCTTTCGTATTGTTAGTGCAAGTAAAGAATATAAAATTCTGAAAGCTAAAGCTACATCCTATGAACATAAAGCTTGAGAGTAATAGAAATAAATTTAATCACAGCTAAACTTAACTGAAGCAATCTAATGGGTTCTGCTCAAAGACCGCGTAGCTTGTGTGAAAGCAAAAGGGTAATAATAATCAACAGTTACAAATAGCAACAACAGTTGAAACATTCTCAAATAGTTTTTTTCATTATTTATTTTAAGAAACATTCTTCGTTCTGAGACAGACAGGCTGATGTCTCAATGCCTCCAGTGGGATGGAAAATTTGAGCTGGACATTCCAGAGGATGGTAAGACTTGGGCTGTAATAGAGCACACTATTATTAATTATGCCTATCTCCTAATACTAAATCTTAAGTATAGTGTTTGAAGTGGTAGTAGTGGATACTGAGCTGATAGTAGTTGACACTGAAGTGCCTATTAAATAGCTTTTTGTAAATGTTAAGTGTGTTTAAATGCATTATCTTTAACAAATATATATAAAAGTGATGGATTATTCCAATATGTTCTAATTTCTTCCCTGGTTTTCCTGTTACCATCAGCTAAAGATCTCATTCGCACAACAATTGGTCAGACAAGACTGCTCATAGCAGAAAGGTTTAAACAGTTTGAGGGACTGGTGGATAATTGTGAATTTAAACGGGGTGAAAAGGAAACCACATGTACAGACTTAGATGGATTTTGGGATATGATTAATTTTCAGGTATGTACTTGCATGTTTACCTACTATAATAAATGCACGTGATGGAGAGGTACTTACAAGTGATGGGTTGAAACTATTCATTTAAATATTCAGACTCAGATATTCTTTTCTCTGTTAAAAATATACGTCCTTGTTTAACATATTGCAACAGTGAGTAGTACTGGATGGTATACTGTGGTTTTACAGTTCATGGACCAGTTATGCCAACTTTTGTATAACCAGTTAGTGGGAAAAGATGCTTTTCTTATGCTTACTCTAACTCTGAGGGCGTTTCAGGTTTCTTCTGATTATCTGCTAGTTTACACAGAATCACAAAATTGTAGGGGTTGGAAGGGAACCTCTAGGGATCATGGAGTCCAACCCCATTGCAAAGCAGGCTCCCTACAGCAGGCTTTGGTTTGCTTTGGTGTTTGAAGCAAAAGTACTTAACAAATTCAAGTATAGCTGTGTGTTTCATCTAACTTCCTAGAACAGTTTTTTTTAATGTATGAATCCAGTAAATCTTGCAAATTAAAAGTTGGACATCTCTGGGTTTTCCAATAGATTGAAGATGTGAATAAGAAATTTGATAATCTGCAGAAGCTTCAAGATAACAAATGGCAACCTGTTGCTGTACCAAGCAAAGTTGTCAAGGTATGTATGTCTCCTGAAGCATTAAGGTACAACAGTGTATTGAGATCTTTAAATTTGTAGGCTATTGGAGTAATGGATACTCCAATGGATGTAAGTTCCTTCTAATGTCCTGCTGCTTATGTTGATGATGATGATAAATTCAGTGGAATTCCTTTCAAACCTTACCTTCTGTCCTTGCATGTTGCACGTGTTGGTGCTTGTGATACTAGTTGCCCCTTTTGTTGGGAAGGTTAGAGCTAAGAATTAGCAATGGCTCATGGAGTGCCTGAACTCCTAGTTAGTAATGCGAGTGAGTTAAATTTGGAACATAAATTTACCCTTTGATTGTAAAACACTTTCTCTGAGCCACTAATTTTCAGTGTTGGCACTGATGTGTCACAGGAATTTAGAAGTGACTGATAGTTTTAAGCAGTGAGTGCTAAGTGATAGTGGTGACTTATTAAGGTAGGTGGGCATGGGTAGCACTAGGCTACTAATCCTCTAAGTATAAATAGATCTGACACTACCCCAAATGTGTCATCAATTATTGCATAGGCTTTAATGTAAACTATTTTATTGACATTTTGGCTTGGAATATAGAATCACAGAAGAGCCTGGGTTGAAAAGGACCACAATGATCATCTCATTTCAGCCCCCCTGCTGTGTGCAGGGTAGCCAGCCAGCAGACCAGGCTGCTCAGAGCCACATCCAGCCTGGCCTTGAATGCCTGCAGGGATGGGGCATCCACAGCCTCCTTGGGCAACCTGTTCCAGTGAAAAACTTCCTCCTAAGATCCAACCTAAACCTCCCTGTCTCAAGTTAAAACCATTCCCCCTTGTCCTATCACTGTCTACCCTCACAAAAAGCTGTTCCCCCTCCTGTTTATACATTCCCTTCAAGTATTGAAAGGCCACAGTGAGGTCTCCTCAGAGCCTTCTCTTCTCCAATCAATGTAGTGTATGTAATTGTTCCTAATGACTCAGCATTAAGAATCATATTCACATTGCCTAAACTCCATGCCATTCCTCGAGACTGCTCAACAGATCATAAAAACGATCCAAAGATTGATGAGAAACACAAAATGTGGAACTGGAGGAAGTGTAGTCTTGCATGAACTGACCATAAATGTCTCAACTGTAGATATGGTGAATGGCTCAAACCTTCCTAAAGGAAATATGAATGCCAGGAGAGGCTTCACTGGTTAACAAGTGTCTACCCTCGAGTTACTTTATCTCCACGCCACTAGGAGTCCCTGCATCCCACTGTTTAAAAACATGTTAACTACAACAGTTAGGAAAAATTTGAAAGAGAATTTATACCAAGTATTTCTGAGCTGCAAACTTGGTATGAGAAACTGACTTAGAATTGTCATTACAAACAAACCGTAACAGCTAAATGGCAGTCCAAGACTTTCTAGAGATAAGCAGAGATCTTGTCTCTAGCAGACCTGCTGTCTGTGTCCAGCAGCCTCATGGATGTTCATGTGCAACTCATAGTCTGAAGCTTTTGTTTTCTTTCAATTTCAGAAAAAGACTGTTCCAAATGCAGTGTGTAAACCAAAGCTGGGAGCAGCTGCAAGGGCTGCTGCCCAAAACCGGCTTGCTGCTGTAAAAGCAGCTATGAGGGATAAAATGAAGCGTGATGGAGCAGCTGATAGTGCATATCAGAATGAGCACCCAGAAGTGGAAAAAGTGGTTTTTGAAGCAGGATTTTTCAGAATTGAAAGCCCTGTAAAAAGCTTTCCAGGTGGGTGAAGTTTAATCATTATCTTTCTGACCTGAAAATGACGAAGAGATTTAAACCAAGCTCACTGTGGAGACAGATTATTGTGTTTATATGGGATATAAGTCTAGTGCTGGGCACAATTAATGTTTCATCTAATGGTTTGTTACGTCAGGGAACTGAAGTAAATTGTTCTGCATGATTGCCATCATTGTTCAAATCAGTGTGATGTGAAATCCCTACTTAGATACACAGTTAAAGGCAGTTGGATCCATCATTTCTTTCTTAGTGTAACCTTAGCAATGAAATTTTAGTCTGGGCATTCCTAGACTTAGCTGCCAACATATTCAGAGTCAATACAGACTGATGGCCTTTATTTGTAAGATAGGAATTGGGATTATTGTGAACTGAATCTTGCACGCCGTCTTGGAGCTTGCAAATACAGCACGCATGTAATCAGAATTCATGTTCAATGAGATTGTAGTGTATTCCAGTCTGCTTGGAAAGCTGCTGGAAGCTTTTCTTGAGCAGAAGCTCCAAATAAGGCTGTAATTTGGGCATTTATTGAATTGCAATCTGTGAAACTGGTGTTTTCAGTGATCCTTGTTTGAGAGCTGCTCTGCTTCTCCCTCCTGTCTCAAGTGCCTAAGATGACTTGGAATTTCCAAAGATTTTCTCAACTAACGTTATAAAAATCAGTTAGGAATTTATCTTAAATTCTATCAAAGTTAATCTAATATGAGATACAGAATTTAATGACAACAGCTTCCACGATGTGGATTTAATGAGAACAGCAAGTCTCACTGTTTCAGGTTCTTTGTGAGGGAGTAGCAGTGCTAAATTACTTAGCTGGTGTTAAGGTAGCTTTGTAACTTATTTCAGTTTCTGCTTGTGGTGGATATAACAAATATTATATTTATATAAACCATGCAAGGAAAAGTAGAATATTATTAGCTAGAATCCTAACAATTTCATCTTCCGGAAACTGATGTTGTGATGAAACATCAAATGCTCTTTTTCAGGTTCACTTTCAAAGACGCCTCGCAGATCATCCCAGCAGACTTCTGGAAGTCTGACAACTCCAAGGTCATCTAGAAGAGCTTTGCTGCAGAGCAGTTCTGTTCTTTGTAACCCTGAGGAGGATACGAGTGCAAAAGAAACGACGCCACTGCTTAAAGGCTGCCACCCAGCACAGCATTTGGAAATGAACCCTTTTCCCACTGAAACGACTCTGCCTGGTGGTTTTCAAAGGTAGCCACGTGAAGGCTGCATTTAATTTAACACTGTGCAAATATTTGTTGGGTTTTAATTGGAAGAATTAATATTAATGTCCATTAAGTGTTAGCCTTCTCTCAGTGTGGCAGGGATAAAGGTTGTGAAGTTGTTCTGTCTTGTCTGTTCCTGAGGGGACTCAAGCAAACGTTAAGAGCTTTGCCCAAATGTGGTTTCATTGCAGGGGCTGGAGTTTTGGGTTTTTTGGTCCAGAAAATTTTATATAGCTGACTTGTGCCAAACCAGTAAGCATAATTGGAGAGCTAATTTAAAATCAGTTGTGTGTGTCACAGACTTTTAATTGAGAAGAATGAAAAGGTTGTTGTTCCTCTTTCAGCATTTCCATAGTTGCAGAAGGACTCAGTCCTGTTGTTGGCACAGCAGAAGGGACTGGGGTAAGTCATGCTTAGTTCATGTATGTCCTTTAAACATCTTTCTACTATTAGCTGAAAGCAGAGTGACAGATATTCATGTCTTATGTGGGTAGACATCTTGATTGATTATCCTTGTGCTCAGAAGTGCAATTTGATACTTCAAATCTACCTATAGCAGCAGCTCTCATTGCCTGAGGAAACCCAATCCTGAGCTCAAAGCTTGTTCAATCACTTCCTTTTTACCCTGTCCCACTCAAGATAAGGGTGCCCAAACCTGATTTGCTGGTTTAGCAGTTGTTTTTATCAGCCCTGGATATCTGATCAAATACTCAAAATATCTTTAGTGTTCCTCAGAATGAGGCTTTTTCCTGTTCTGTAAGACACAGATTGGGACTGCTGCAGTTTTCTTGCATTCTGTCTATTTTTGGAGCTACCTTTTGGAGCTCCTGTTGGCTCTGCTGTATGATGCTCATCAACTGGCCAAGCACTGCTTCTTCAAGCCTATTTCTGGTGTGAACTTTTAAATGGATTTGCATGTGGGGACCATGCCTGAAAGGAGCAATAGTATCTGGCTCTCTGGGTCTCTCTGTTGCCACATCAAACCATGAAGCTGTTAAACTGTTCAAAGGTACAGCAAGAGCATTGGTAGCAACACAAGTATCAGAGTTCAGAACTGTGTCCTGATATGTCTGGGCTTTTGTGCAGCCATTAAAATCTAGAATATAACCTCCATAGTTCTAATGCTGCTGTCCTACTCAGTGAAGGCCAGTGCTTTGGAGCTAATCATCCTGTAGTTCCTGTCATTAGAAATGTAGGGTCTTAATTTTTGTTACTTCTTGGATCCATACATTGCTTCAACAGTACTTATACATACATGTGCACACATACACACATTTGTATTTTAAAGCATGTCACTATTTGCTCTTATTCTTTTTACTGCTGTTTTTACAAGTCACATGAAAAGTTACTTGTTGGTGATGCTGCTATCTAGGGAATCTGGCAATCTTTAACATTTAGTATCGCTGCTAGTACTTTTCTGAGGTAAAGTCTCATAAGAGAACAACTTCCAAGTGCTTTTTGGCACTTTAAGTTCAAAATCCATTTGTGGAAGAATTTCTTTATATGCTCTTTAAAGGATAACCTCATTTATGAGGGTGCTTGGGAAATAGTTCACGAGAAATAAATCACGGTGTTAAGCTTAGAGCTTTGCTTTTCCTGACCTTTGTACAAGCTGGAATTCAAAATCTCTCTTGAATTACCAGTGAGACCTATAGGTGACATAAATGAATTGTGTTCAACACAATACAAAAGTGCTGGTTTTTGTAAACTCACTTCCCTTGGATGTCCTGACCACCTTTTCTCCTTTGCGCTTGCTGCATCAAATCTACCAAACTGCCTTTTACAGCAGACAAAACAGCAAAGGCAGCTTCCTGGTGTCATACAACTGCTTTAAGTCCTTCTGATTGCACTGATGTTTTGCTTATGGCTCACTGGGAAGCAAACACAGCTGACATCTGAACTCTATAAGGGGTTAGGAACAGTTAAAATTCCTCTTTTTCAGGTGCTGGAAAATTGTAGCAGTGAATTAAAAGTAGTGAATGGCGTGGAAGAGATGGAACTATCTGCTGCAGAGCAACAAGGGCAAGATATCACCATGAGCAGTCCAGAGAAGGGTATGTGCACTGGGTTCAGCTTAACACAGTCTAGAGAACCAAAAATGCATCAGTTGTGTACGTATCCCCAGGGAGGTGGTTGAATCGCCATCCCTGGTTGTGTTTAAGAGCCGTTTGGATGTGGTAATGAGGGATATGATTTAGTGTAGGGTTTTTAGAGTTAGGGTTCTAGTTGGCTGCAGTTGGACTCGATGATCTTCAAGGTCTTTTCCAACCTGGGTAATTCTATGATTCTGTGATATCTTCAAGCTGCTGCAGTCTGTGGTGTTGTTAGGTTCTTATGTTGATTCTACAGACTTTATAGTCTAAGTACTGTTCTTTGACATCACTGCTATTGTAGCTTTATTATTCTGTGCATGCTTGTAGCAAAACCTGCGTTTGTTAGTATGACTTCCATGCTCTGCATGTGAGCAGTTCCCCTCACTTTTCTATGTAGTTCCCCTGTGGTACACGAGGTAGAAAGCTGATAGAAGAGGTTTGCAGTAGAAGTAGTTGCAAGTTGTTTTGTTTTGCTTCAGTAAATGCAGAAAACAATTGTGTTTTTTCAGCCTTAGCAATATCAGATTGACCCTAAGAAAAAAATAATGAAATGTTCTTTTTTTTCAGATGTTTTGTCCAGTGATTTGGCTTCCATTGACAAAAATCCTTTAGATACAGTAAGTTGACCCTTTCATTTATTTGGCTACACTCTGCTTGTTATAATACCATTCACTTTGTCTGCAGAATCAATTTCTACGTGAAGTAAATGAAGCTCTGGAGGGTGATGTCAAACCAAAGCATACAACATACTCTACTAAATGCAGGCCATGATTCCTATCTCCTTGTTGTGGCTCACACTCATTCCTTGTTTCACACATCAGACAAACTGGGACTTGTAACAGAAGAATGACTGATCTCTTTAGGCTGATCATTGAAGTTACGTTTCTTGTGGATTTCCCTGTAAATATTTACTAACGTGCTGAACCACCTGCCCTTTTCCTTCCATTTACTTGGACTTTTCCAGGTCTGTTCCATCCCATTTCTATAGTTTTATCTTCTGCAGACAGAAGCGAAATCCAACAAGGAAAAACAGACATAAAACTTCCAAATTGTTAAAAGAATTTGGTAGTACATCTTGCTTGGTCTCAAATAGGAAAAAATCCTCTTTAAGTTATAGGCTAGTGCTTTAAGTAGTGAGTGCCTTCAAAAAGGACCAGCTACTGGTTCCTTATTTCCTACCTGGAAATAAGCATTCAGGGTTCCTTAGAGAAGTCCTGAAACTTGAAGTGGTAAATGACTTTTTCAAAGCAACATTCACAGTTCCAAGTGCCACATAAAGACAAGTGACAGGAGTATTTTTGCATCCACTAAACTGCTGTATATTTCAGGAAGGGTTTTGGATCTTCCTGGCAGATCTTTGACCTTGAGCTGCAATGTGTCCATGGGGGGGTTGCCATTAGCTTGTCTTATGTGCCCATGCAGTGCTGTTCTGTAGAGCAGATAATGGTTGCCTTTGAGTGCTTAATTCCCCCTGATTTCTCCCATAGCCCATGATGGATGGTGAGCTTCCTTTCACTCCAGTCAAGAACAGCATCCAGAAGTTTGCAGCAGCTGGAAGATTCAGTGACCTGATCGTATTTTCTCCTATTTCTTCCTCTGGGCAAAAGTGAATGACTGGAAAGTTAAGATGAGTAAATTATATTCAGTAAAAAACAGAGGCTGTCTGGAATACCCCTGAACTGTGAGACCTGTAGTATTTTATAGTGGAACAACTTGGTAACATTCCTGCCATGAGCAGTAGTGCATTCACTGTGTGTGCTGTATATATTGCTGTGCAGTAGTGGTTCTGTTTGCTGGCTTTACCTCCTGCATCCAAGGTATATATCTGACTCCATGAAATATTCTTATTTTTGTATGACTTCATGTATTTCTGGTCTCCTTTGAGTTGTAAAACTGTCCATCTTTAATCTTTTCTCTCTTGACCTTAATTACCTCATGACTTGTTTTTATAAGTGATGGGATAAGGTTTGTGTAACAGACGTGTTCCATTAGCTGTGCCCATCTCCATGAGGCCCCTCCAGGGGTGCCTGTTATCTGCCCCAAAGCAGTTCTGTATTCAGTCCGTGCTGTGGATGTGCTGTTGCACCCTAAACTCCAGTACTAATTACTAGTGCATTAACTGCACCTAATCAGCAGATGGGATGAGGTTTGACTCTTTTCTTTCCTGTGGGGTTTTTCTTATTGCCTAACAACCACTTGCTTTGTAACAGAAGAAATTCAAGCAAGCATTTCAAAGTCTGATATTATCTGTTCCTTACGGTGTATTAAATAGGGATGGATTTTTGAAGATGCTCAGTGGTGAGCTGTGTCATTAAGTGCCTTCAAGCTAAATCCCATTTTCTTTCCTTTTTCATCTGGAAGTTCCTTAACCGCTCTCCTTGAACATCTGGTTGTTAACCTCAGCTTCCCCTTGCATATTGCTCCCTTCAGCAGAAGGTATTGTCATTACATCTGAGGCTTCTTGTTAGAGCTGCAGTCCAGCTTGGAAGCTGTGCACTGATTACACTGAAATAAACAGAGGAAGCTGATCTGACCAATGTTACTGTGCTGGAATGAACTTCTGGTTTTACAGATGGCTTCAGAAAGATAAAAGGCAAGTCAGTAAGAGCTCTTCACGGAATCACAGAATGGCTTGGGTTGGAAGGGACCTCAAGGATCACGAAGCTACAACCCCCTACCACAGGCAGGGCCACCAACCTCCACACTGATACCAGCCCAGGCTGCCCAGGGCCCCATCCAACCTGGCCTTGAACACCTCCAGGGATGGACGGGGCATCCACAGCCTCTCTGGGCAGCTGTTCCAGCACCTCACCACTCTCATAGTAAAGATCTTCCCCCAATATCCAACCTCAGTCTTCCCTCCTTCAACTTCAAACCATTTCCCCTTGTCCTGCTGCTATCTACCCTTTCAAAGAGTTGATTCCCCTCCTGCTTATAGGATCCCTTTAGGTACTGAAAGGCTGTACCTCTTCTTAGTGTTGAACACTGTGCAATGCATAGTGGTAAGGGGGGATTTGAGGATCTGGTGTATGCACAATACTAGTGGCTTGCTGGTCCTAGGCTTGGACTCTGACCACTGTTGTTACTTGGTATCTCTATGGCTAAATGGAGTGACTGTTACAAAGGGGTATGGGATGTGCCAAAAAGATCCTTAATAACTTCAATAGCGGCTCTTACATTGTTGTTCTTCAGACAAGACTGGAGGAATGTTCCCTCTGCTGTGAGTCACACTTTATTTACCAGCGTGACTCATACGATGAGCTTGGCAGTAAACCTCCACCCCACCCTGAAACTGCTGTTGTCTGATGGGGAAGTGATGAGGTGGGAGAAGCCCTGGGGGGGCTGTGGTCTGTGTGATGGGGTGTGTAGTGTGTGTATGGAGTAGATCTCCCTCGGGTTGGAAGCGTGACAAGGAGATGCAGATTTGGGCCACCCCATGAAACTGTGCAGGCAAAGCAAGTCTTTGAAATGGAGGAGGGGGGAAGTTTTGCTTCTTCCAGCCTTATTTCTGAGCCCCCTCCTGACCCCCTCCATCAGGGTCAGGCACTCCTGGGTTGTCAGCATTCTCTAGTGTTGCCTAGTGGATAGATCATTGAACTGGCACTTTTAGTCACTTATGCACAAGCCTTCCCAGCCTGGCCATGCAATTCCTACTCTTGTGTTTCCCCTTTAGAGAGAACCAAAGCACCACTTGGCAGCTAAGGCTGAAACATTGACCTGTTATCTGGGACTTCCAGCAGCAGTCTTAAACCCTATTGTAACTCATTTATAGGGCCACAGCCTGTAGGTCATGGACAGCTTTCCTGTGTATTCTTGCACATCAGAAATGACTCAGAGTCATTATCCTGAGGTTCCATTTCTAAAGCAAGAACTCAGCTTCTACCACATCCAAATACAGCTTGTATCTCAACCACAAACAAATTTTACTTGGAGAATTGCTTTTTATTTCTTCAAAGTAATCACCCAGGAAGGCGCTGCTGTCACAGCTCTCTGAGGAGTGCTGGGCTTGTGTTAAAGGCACAGCTCAGTGATTAAATCATGGAGGTCAGGACGCTGGTGAGGGTGATGTCCCCAGCGATGCAGAGCTTGGTCACCTCGTTCAGCCTCTTCTCACGGAAGTTGAACTGCAGCAGATGAGCATCGTTGGCTGCCACCTTGAAGTGATCCCCTTCACAGAGCACCTGGAGCTGGAATAGAAACATCAAGTGAGCCAGAATGGAACCAAGGAGCACCGGTCTTTGCTGCACTGCAGGACAGAGCCTGACAGCAACATGCCCCACAGCTGCACAGTGACAGCAGAAAGAATGCAATGAGAAATGGGAAGAACAGCTTTTCTTTCCTTCTTTTATTGTTACCTTGAAGGGGGACCCAGGTTCAAATGGGAACCTAGGAGCTGTTCTCTCCTCTTTCCCCCAGTTGTTGTTGATCATTGAGTTACAGACAATGACCCTTTTGTGGTCTTCATTGAAACGGGGGTTGAAGTGGAAGGCGATGTCTTGTCCCCTCTTGAAATCCAGCGAGAACCTGCCAAGGCAACAATCAAAGAGCTGCTTTTTCAGGTAACGACAGAGCAGTGCTGGAGGATTTAAGAGACTATTTTGTGTCACGTTTGATTTCAGAGAAGCTGGATGTCATTCAGAAAGTGAACTCTGCCCCTTAACGCTGCTGCAGCCCGTCTGTACCTGTTGGGATTTGGGTTGATGGTCCCAGTGATGGTTATGAGCAGCCGAGGCACCAGGCCTGATGGCAGGGGCAGATCGTAGGGGACTTTCTGCAGAGGACAAGGATGTGGTGTGAGCACAACAGCAGGTTAACGAGCAGCACAGGACTGTCAGACAAGGGCTGGGTGTTGGCGTGACAGCAATGTGACAGCAATGTGACTGACTGCTCATGCAACCTGCTGAGGACATTCAGCTCCAGGTCCCTCCCACAACCCAGCTCAATGAGGAACTGCTGAACCAGAAACCCTTGAAATAGGACAGAGCTGTTACCAGTGGAGCGGATGGAGTTCCAGAGTATGGTCCTGCTGGTCCTCCAGGGTATGGTCCTGGTGGTCCATGGTGTGGTCCTGGAGGTCCATGATGTGGTCCTGGAGGTCCATGGTGTGGTCCTGGAGGTCCATGATGTCCTGGTGGTCCATGATGTCCTGGAGGTCCATGATGTGGTCCCGGTGCCCCCGGGTACGGTCCTGGTGCTCCAGGGTATCCAGCACCTGGGTACCCAGGGTACGGTGGAAAGGCCCCAGGTCCCGGGGGCTGGTTCCAGCCCTGGGGTGGGGGGGCACCAGGGTTGTGAGCAGGCAGAGCATCGGAGAGCTGGGGATGGAGGGGAGAGGAGGAGGGGGAAGAGAAGCAGAATCCAGTGGGGCTGCCAGCACCTGACCTGCATGGCCTGCACAACACCGGGTGCTGGTGCTGAGAGCCCCAAAGTCCTTGAATGCACCTTGATTGGTGTTACACGGATTGGCAGCAACGTGGAATCATAGAATCACCAAATCATTACGGTTGGAAAAGACCTTCACAATCAGCATCCGCCCTCAGTGCCACATCCCCAACTTCCCAAACACCCGCAGTGATGATTTCCCCACTGCAGGTCCCCACCTCCGTGCAGTGCCCCCACAGAGCCCTGTGTGTTGGAAGGAGCCGATACTCACAGAGAAACCGTCTGACATTGTCCTATAACAAAAAAGACAAAGGATGGGAAGTCGTTTTATTGCCCTCCCAGCTTACACGGCTGGTTGTGATTCACCATCTACACCATAACCAGGCCCAGAGGTGCCACACGGTTCCAAACCCAAAGAGCCTGGTCTGCAGCTGGGATGGGATGGGAGAGGAGGGTCCTATAGGGGGACCCCCCTGTGCCATCCCTATGGGGACACGTGGGCTGCGATGGGATTTACAGCCACCCCAAAAGGCGAAGCTGCGCCGTGCAGAAACACTGCGGCCTGAGGCTGAATTGCTGCTATCAAAGAGTGCATTCATGAGCAAAGAGAGAAGGGGGGGAAATAAACGGGGAGAGGCAGAAATGGGAGGGAAAAAGGAAAATTCCGAATGGAAAGTGGCAAAGTTTAGTTCTCTTCTAAAGCAACACTGAGCAACACCAAGGGCTGAGTAACACCAAGGGCTGAGTAAACCCAGCCGGGCTGCTACAGCAATACGGAAATCAAGCTGAGTTTCCCCAGCACCAAACTCTTTCCCCAGCAAAATGCAATGCAGAGCCTGCGTGACTTTCAAGCAGTGACTTTCAAGCAGTGACTTGAAGCAGTGACTTCCAAGCAGCCCTTCAGGCACCAACTGGCAGCGATGACTTTCAGCTGCCCCCACTTTGCCGTGCAGGATTTTGCCCTCTGCTTTTCCCACCCCTCTGCTTCCCATGGTGCAGGACGGGCCTCTCCAAGTTGGGCTGTCCCAGCACGGCCAGGCAGGTGCCAACGAACCCCCCGAGTCCTGAAAGTCCCACTTTATAATTCATAGAGCGGTTAAGGCTGGAAAAGACATCTAAGATCATCGAGTCCAAACCGTGTCGACACCCGGCTCAGCCTTTGGGAGAACCCTTCATTGGGAAACCATTTGGGTTTAGAAGCAAAGCAACGTGCAGGATGGGGGGCAAAGCCGTACAACCCAACTGCCCAGGGGTGGCAGCTCCGTCCAACCCGGTACCCGCAGTCCCAGAGCTCCCCTACTCCCCTACCTGCAGCTGTCGGGCCGCTCACCAAGGCGGGGTGTCGGGCTCTATGTTGGGGCCGGGCAATATCCCCACCCGGAGCTGCCCGGCCCCGGGGCGGAGCACAGAGCACGGAGCATTGAGCACAGAGCAGAGCCCAGCCCCACGGGCAGCGCAGCACCACGACACCCGCGGCGTCCCCTCCCAGCTGTTAGAAACGTCACCACATCGAGAACCGAGGGCTCGGACGCATCGATGGCTCCGGCTCATTGCGGGTCATCACCCACCACGGCAGCGCCCGGCGTGAGTCATGGGATCATAGAGCCATAAAACCAACAAGGCTGGGAAAGAACTCGGAGAACGAGCGGCAGCCGATGGCCCAGGGCAGGAGACCAGCACAGCGGGTTGGACTCACTCCTGATTGATCAGATGGAGCCATGGCAGCTGTGCTGTGCTATGCAATGCAATGCAGTGCTATGCAATGCAGTGCTATGCTGTGCTGTGCTGTGCTGTGCTGTGCTGTGCTGTGCTATGCAATGCAATGCAGTGCTATGCAATGCAGTGCTATGCTGTGCTGTGCTGTGCTGTGCTATGCAATGCTATGCAATGCAGTGCTGTGCTATGCAGTGCTGTGCTGTGCAGTGCAGTGCAGGCTGATGGTGCACAGCCCAGGATGGGGCTCTTTTCCGAGAGGTTCTCCTGTTTTTCTCCTCCTGCTGCAGTTACACAACGGCCACAGTGTTACGAAATCAGAACTGAAAACAGGAAACGGAATCTGAGCGTGGCTCCGTTCCTTCGTTCACCTGAACGGGCTCAAAAAGCCTTTGCACGCAGCGCCGTGGGGCAGCTGCAGCATCGAGGAACGGAACTGCGGGGCTGATGGGTTGGTTCCAACCCCCCCGGGTTTATCCCATAGCATTGTTTGATGGCAATCCTGAATCAAACCGGAGCTGAGCAGTGCAGCTGAGCCCTGTGCGCTCCCCCACCCCCTGCGCTGCTTTCCCAGGACATCCCGGCACCGCCGCACCTTAAAGCAGCGCCCAGCACTCCGCATTTCCCTCTAGGAACGGCCCTTGATAGGCTGCCCTGCAATCATCCACAGAGCTTCAGCCTGTTAAACTCCGTTTATTGAGGGGATTTGGCGTGATTGCCTCGTAGCGATGTTTGCTGTGCGGCTGCCAGCTGGGTCAATGGGCTGCACAGCTCAGGTTGGGAAGGGAGGAGAGGGCAAAGAGGTCGTTGAAGATGAAGAAGTGCGTAAAACCAAGTGGGGGATGTGGCTCTGGGCAGCCTGGGCTGCTGGTTGGTACCTGCACACAGCAGGGTTGGAGCTGGATGAACATTATGGGCCTTTACAACCCATTCTGTGATTCTGTGTGTTTCTGTCATCCCTGAGGACACTGAATTCCCCCAGAGGCAAAAGTCCCCACCTGAATGGGAGAGTTATTTACATGGGCTTAAATCACATCAAACCCAGAAACTGCTGACTGGAAATGAATGATTCCCGTCTATTTTATAGGGCTGTTTGGATTTTAGTGAGCCCATAAAACTGCAAACCACCCAGGCTGGCAAAAACCTTCGAGGTCATTGAGTCCAACCATCAGCCCTAGCAGTGAACCCCACCTCCCTGCACCTCCAGGGATGGGGAGCTCCATCACCGCCCCAGTGCCTGACCCAGCCCATCTGCACCAAGAAGCTCCTCCATGGCCAACCAAAGCCTCTCCAGCACAACTGGAAACTGTGTTCTCACACCCCCTCATTTAACACCTAAGAGACCAAAAGCTGCTCATTGCCGACCTGCTGCCTTTGTAGATCCTTTCTGCTGGGCAATAAGAGCACAGGCCAAAAGAACCTCAAGCAATTGGTGTCAGTGAAGGTCAACCACAGCCCCCAACCCCCTCTGAATCCAATGCAGTTGGATACAGGTCTATGCAGAGTTTCAGTGCCATCTCCTGTGCAACCCAAAGGCACCGTGTGATGAATCCAGGATCCACCCCAGCACAGCAGCTCACCTCACCCCCAAACAGCGCCGTATTTCTCTCCTATTACTTATTAAATCCATTGGGTGCACTGATGGAGACGTCTCAAGCTGAGTTCCCCCAGGAGGGCTCTCAAACAGCAGCACTGCTCTCTGCAGGGCTCACTACGTGCAGCCAGCAGCTCGTTTACTCAGCAGCTCATTGTGCCCTTTAGAGCTTGTGGTTGATGAGCAGCTTTTGCTCCGTGTCACCCCATAGAGAGACACCCTTTATCAGACACTGGAGAGCAGCAGCAGAGCACCATCCAGTGCCAGCTCAGCTGCGTTCAGCTCTTGCGCTACCAGATCCAACTCATGGCCAATGGCTCATCGCGTTAATGTGGAGTTTGGCGACCCCTGGTGGTGGCAGGAGATTGGATCACCCTTCCAACCCAAACCATCCTGATTCACGCACAGCCCTGACCACAAAAGGAAGAGGAAGAAACACAGCAGTCAAATAATTGTGAGTTTATATTCAGTCGTTGCAAACCAAGGATGTCCTGTTTCTTTACTGTTTAATTCAAGGCAAGAGAGAAAGAGAAAGAAAGAGAGAGAGCTACACAAGCACGTCCAAGGCTGTGAGTGAAGAACAGTGAACACAACAGTCTTGAAAATACGTTTAATGTCTAATCTGATACAAAAGTGACAGCATCTCCAAAATATATCAAATCCTGGATTGATCGGACAGCGAGAGCCCGGCTAAAGGAAATACAGCAGCAGGTGAGAAATCTCTACTCCAAAATGTGATTGATTGATTGCTTCTATTTCATGTCGGAAACCAAGGCGGGATGGCGAACCTCAAAGCACAGAACTGACTTCTCAGCGATCGAACTCAAAGGATGCATAGAAATGGTGGAACTCCATTGCAAAAAGCGCCAGGCCAGAAGTTGCTCACACTCACTCGACAGAACGTGGGATAAAGTTACTACACGGCATATAGTGACAGCTCGAGTTTTTACACCATAGATTGAACAGGAATACCCTTTTTTTTCCACTGCTAGGCAAAGAACTTGGCTCACAAAAACAAAGGGCTTATGAAACAGTTCTCGTAACCTCAAGAAATACGAATATACATTGGAGGGGGGAAAAAAAACAAACCTAAAACATCCCATATATAGTGAATTTGAGCCTAAATGTTCCAGTAATAAACCCTGCCTACTTCAGGAAGAAGCTGCACACCCGGTTACCAGCACAAATCCCCTCCTGAGTCACTCCTTGTTTGCTGCTCTCTCCTTTCCTACCTCTTCCTGCTCCCCCCAAGGACACACGGGTGCAGCGTGAAACCAGAGCGTGCTGCACGACCTGCTCCCGTGGGGCAGCTGTTGTTCATCACATTGGTTTATAACCTAAGGCTGCAGGTACTGAAATTAAAAGCACTTGAGCAGACGTAGGCAGTGTTCTACTGTGTTTAACTGTAATTGGTCTTGCCGAGATCGAAGCGCAGCATGCTGCTGGGGAGGCCCAGGGGTTTGTTTAAGGTAATACTGACACTTTGGGTTCTGATTCCTCGGGTTGGAGCTGGCTTTTATACCCAAGCATTTCTCTTCAGGTCCAGTACTGTCTTCCCATCCTTAGAAGATAAAAGATGCATGTACCTTCAGCTTTTGGGGCAGATTAAAAGGAGCCACAGCTCCCATTCTGCAAAGCTTTGCCATGAGGGCTGGGCCAGCCAACAGGCACCACCAGCAGGTCACCCCACTTGTTCTGAGGAAGTTCATCGTACGCATGCAGGAAGCCATGGGAAGGTATGGGAAGCAAATGAACTTGCTTTCACAGTTCCACAATACAAAGACTCCCTAACGAGCTACCATGTTAAGCAATATCAGTTCCTAATTCTACCTACAGAGGCTATGTCAGGATACCCCCATCTGGGGACAAACAAAATGTCCATGGTGAAATCCAGGCTATGAAGCACCACCAGAGCTCCTCACCAACACGTGGCCGTGCCTCAGTAACGTTACACCAGCAGACACCCCAGCACAGATATGGCAAGAATTTAACACTGCAGTGCCCCCCAGAGCAGGGACAGCCACACAGCAGCACACAGGCTTCGAAACATTCAGTTCTTCCCCAGCTTTGCTTTCTCAGTGAGGTATGCAGGCAGCCGGCTGGGCACAGAGCGCTGCTCTCCATTCCCATGTTCAGTGGAGCCCCAATGAGACGTGCTCGCCCCAAGCTGTGGCAGTAAGGATGGCACAGGGGATCTGCGAGGCCCCACCAAAACCTGCTGGGAATGGAATGGACCGGGCTGCTTTTGTTCAGCTTTGAAGCTCGAGTTCAGTTTCTATGGACTCTGACAACACCTGCTGAGTTTACACAACCCGGCAGAGCAGTCAGATTTGAAACAACCAGAAGTCAGGTTAGAATACAGGGAAGTACTTTACCTATATGGGAATGAAATCTTTACACAGACCAAGTCAAACCTCCAACCAGCACAGAACGAGAACCAGGCAAAACGAAAAGTCCTCATTGGCATGCACGAAACTCACACTGCTTGATTCAAAGGGAGCTGCACATCCAGGTCACTCTGCGTGCACAGAAATACCTGTCTGCAAAAGCCAGCAGGGTGCTGACCAGTCAGAGCAAGCATTTCCAAGCACGTCTTCTCCTCCTCAGTCCTGGAATGAACAATCCTGGTGGGTATATACAAAATGCTGAGGAAGCCATCCGAGTTCACGCGCTCCGTCTCTTCCGTCGCCCATTAGTGCAGCACGTTCCAAAATGACATTTCTTGACAAAAATCTCGTAATATTCTTTTATTGGACATTGTTTAGAATAACCTGCAAACAGACAAGGTGTGACCAGCCATCCATCAGCAGCCAGCATCAGTCTGGCAACAAGACTTAAAAGCATTCGTGGATATTTCAGCTGCTTTTTGACTCGCGAGTCCTCGTGCCCGACTCTTTGGAATCCTCACTTGGCAGCTCTCCTTCCCCCCAAGGGATGTTTGCCAGAGTAAGAACCACAGATTTCAGCTTCTCTTCTGCTCTTCGTAGCTCGTTTATATTAAACCAAACAATTACACCAGCATACGAGCAAGTTAATGTTATGCAAATTGCTAAACTGCTCCTTCATACCTCAAATGCACATACAAGAGGCAAGTATTCTTCATAGCCCCAAACATTACTGAAACAAAAACTGTAAAAATCTCTGTAAGTAGTGGATGAAGGTGGAAAGCTACAGTACTTTGTTGCCCAGAACGTATTCAACGGTAAGGCTGCAAGAGACAATGAGAATTCATGGTCATTACAGGGCCTTCACCAAGCGGTTCATTCACAGTTACAAAGCTCCTTAGCTAGAGAACATTCAAGTTGACAGTGTGTTATTCCCTTATGTGTCCTGGGAGCAATCTCTCCACACTGCACAGACTAGAGTAGCTTTCATATCTCAGTGTTACACTGCAAGGCTTTTCCCCCCTTTATTTTTCTCTGTCTTTTAAAGGCTTCCCAAGAAGTGGAAAGACCACAACAGTGCAACACCAGCTTGACAGAATGTGGCCATTCTGACACATGCAGTTAAATGTTTAAGCAGAAAACTGGCTGCTAATCCACTGACTACATGGATAAGCCCTTAGAGTTCTTACCTGCATCAATAGGTCTGACACTACCCAATTTCCATGCTTAAAAGTGTCAAGATTTAAGTCATTGATGACAAAAACTAAATCCTAGAACTGTCTGGCTTGAAAAGGACCACAACCATCACCCAGTTCCAACCCCCCTGCTACATACAGGGTCACCAACCACCAGACCAGGCTGCCCAGAGCCACATCCAGCGTATATACTCACATGGGGACCACCTGGCATTGATGGAGCACCAGCAGGACCAGATGGCACTTGAAAAGGATTAGGGGGCGTAGGATACAGTCCTGGAGCCGGGTACGATCCTGTGGGTGGAGGAAACGGACCTGGCGGTGAAGGTCCCCACGTTCCAGGTGGGACTGTACCCCATGGTACTGTTGGCGCTGCCCCTGGAGTCTGGGTGGGAGCAGAGTATGGCCCCGGGGGTGGATATGGCATGCTGGGTGCAGGATACTGCCCTCCCATTGTCGGTCCCCATGCTCCAGAGGGCATGGATCCCCACGGCCCAACGGGAGCGGGAGGCGCAGCTGGCTCCGTCGGACCGCCATAAGGTCTTGGAAGCTCTGGAAAGGGCATGTTTGGCGGAGGATACTGCCCCGGTGGGACGGGACCTGGCACTGCTGGGGGTGGATATGGACCTCCGGGAGGAGGGCAAGAGGGTCCGGTAGGAGGAGGAGGAAATGGAGCAGGCGGTCCAGGGGGCATTGAAGGATACATTCCTGTAGGCGGGGGGCCGAAGGGCACGTTGGAAGCGGACGTGTTTGGCGGCAGCGCTGTGGGCCCAGCAGGGGGAGCGCTCGGGTTGTTCCAAGGATTCGATGGCGGCCAACCCTGCGGCGGCTGGGAGGGCTGCTGGCCGGGTTTGGCACTGCTCACTTTGGAGGTTTTAGCAGGAGACTGATCAGGTAAAGCATCTGCCAACTGAGAGAGAGAGCAGTCGTGAGCATGGGAGATACCTGCTGGAGGGGATGGTTGCCCACAGTCACCCACTATCCGTATGCATTTCAGTTGCCAGAATGGGAGGAGAAAGAGCTACATGCTGCTGCACAGAGAGCACTACATTCACTTTGTGCAGCTTCTGTCATTAAAGAAGAAGCATCCTGACATGCCACAGCTCTAAAGCCAAAGATAAAAGGCAACCCTCAGCAATAAACAACCCCAGTACAAACCCAGGAAGAAGAATGTGCAGTAAGTTTCCATTGTAGCTACTCTGGTGCTATTAGGACAGCACCCCCCTGTGAGAACCACCACAGAAAAGAACCTTCGAGGCACCTGAATTCACACCCGGAGGCCACAGTCTGTTACCTCTGCCCCAGAGCAAAGAGCTGTTAGTGCAATGCCCAGGCAGTCATCTCAGCTGCGCGCTGCCCTTCTTCTCATAGAAGCGTCTGAACAGAACGAAGCAACTGGCACCTTCGGGAACAAAAAGCCGTTACTTACCGAAAAATCATCAGTTCCAGACATTATGCTGAAAAGCAAGGTAAAATAAAGTGAAATTCCTTGAAAAGAAAGTACATTGAGGATGAGTTCAGCAAGGATTCAATATCGGTCTCATTCAAACCCAAAGGGACGTCCAGCTGGCAGAGCCTCAAACATGGTTCCATCCCATTGACTGGGGTCCATACACACAGCAGCCACCCAAATGCTCTCCCTCAATACAGCCTCCACCTCAGCTCAGATGGGATCCATGCAGTGTTAATTGCTCATAGTATCAATGGCTCAGGACACTAAGATAAACTATTTCAGGTATTCATGCCCAACAAGCAGCCCCTACAGCAATGCCAGCAGGTATCCAGGCTCTTTTCTAAACCAGGAGAAGTTGTTGAAGTCAATGCCCCTAAAATTAAACACCATCACACCCCCATTCGGGTCTTATTTTCAGAAGTACTAAATGTGGGTTTTAAATGCACTAAAAGTCTGTGGATGCTCCTATTTGCTTCCACTAACTTCAGCTAAGCAGTATTGAATGCAGACAGAAGGAAGGCCCCTGTGCTGCTCTGCTCATTATTGTGTGCTCTTCCCACTCCCTTTCAGCCCTTCCTTCTCCATGCTGATATGGAGCTGATGCCACTGACCCTTGCTTAGCACCTGCTCCATCCCCTCGTGTATCCTCACTGCTTCTCTTTGAGGTTTCTCCAATGCTTTTGTAGCTCTTAAGATGAATGACAAGAAAGAGCCAGAATGAATCCAAGATTTCAGAGAGCCACTGATTTATACAGTTCCTTAATGACGTTCTGGTTCGCCCTCTATTTCCTGCCCAACACTTAATGTTTGATCTTCTTTTTGTTCACTGCTGAAACTGACTCCTGCAGCAGTACTTTATTCTTCAGTGTTAAGGGTCAGCCCGTCGTTTTATATATGAAGCGATGCGTGTCATTTCACATTCAAGAGCTCTGAATCACATCACATTTATCTCTATGGAATTACGTTTGCCATTTTATTACCTAAGCTTTACTTTCCTGACAGCACCACACATTTCCCAGCAACGATCCCACCAGGCAACCAAAGCCCTGCAGAAACAGAGTGAACTTCATCTGTAGGTGAAGTTATGGGATGGCACAGACCATCTGAGAAACAGATCTACAAGGGACTGGAAAACACTATGGAGAGAGTTAGAATATATGCTGCAAGGGGGAGAGGGAAGAGAGGAGTCAGACCCAAAGGGTAACCTGGAAGGAAATCCCATCATCTGTATGAGAAATGGTAATGAATGGAAGCTGAAGTAATGGATGGCTACGGCAGAAAGAGCCCTGCCTGCAACATGCCAGCAAAAATCCCCCATATTTACCAGCTGATGGTTTCCAAAGGCTTCTGTGCTGTGAAAATTAAGGAAACAATTCTGCTGTGTGGCTGTTAGGAGAAAGCCTGCAGCAAAGCGGAGCTCCTGATAAGATTTAGTGGCTCTCTCACTTTGGCAAGCAGACGGGAGCAACATTTGGCATAACTGAGACAGAGCCAAGCGTGTCAAGGATCCTCAGGCAGACAGGATGGCCCACTTTGGGGACGCTTTTCAAACACCCATTTCATCTGCACGCTGCCACCGTCATTTAATAAGGGAGTCATTCTGGTCCTGGTAGGCACATACAACATACAAACCCATCTAGAATCCATACGCCATCCCAGCTGCACAGCACAACTCCAATCAAGACCTCAGTGGAGCTATCAGTTCTATTACAGGAGCACGGCACGGGGCATCCACGTGCTCAGAAATAGAGTCTGACATTGCTGGACTGGAGACCTCAGGGTCCCCACTGCCAACACACGGGCTCACCATCTCAGAATATACACTGCTGCATTGATGAGGCTTTGAGTGACCACATGGTTAACAAATGGGCTTGGAGCTCCTGCACTGTATAGAGAAAAGCTGGTCCATGGATCAGACATTTCCTACTGCCATATTTAAGCTCTACTTCAGATTGCGTTTCCTTGGGGCAGAGGAGAAAAGTAGAGTGAATGGAAGGAGGAAGATTCAAGGAGTTTAAGTAACGTGGCAGGCAGGAGAAAGACTACTGAACTAACAGCATTAAATCCCAAGTCCTGCTTGCATCCACACTGCTGCAAGACAACATTTCCTTTGTGCTGTGCTGGCCAACGCCCCTGGCAGCACCCTTTGCTTTGCACAAGTGCTCAGCCTGCAGCTCCAGACACAACCCAGGGCCAGAAGCATCAAATCGAAGTGAGGCAAAAGAGCAAAGATGTCTGAGATAAAGCAAAGGACAGGAGTGAGGAGCAGAAATCCCCCACCCTTTGCCCTGAACTGAAACTTGACATGGAGGATTTCCAGCACACCTACCCTGAAACTACAGACAAAGCAGCCTGCAGACAAGAGTCCAAGGCCCCCAGGGCAGCCATCAAGTTGCCACTAATCACTGGAATTTAACAACATGCAGGTAAGAATGGCAGGTTATCAGGCAGGACAAAGGCTGAGATGTGCAGCACTGCCAGGCCAATCCTACCTGCAGTATTGAACACCATGTGAATCCATGGCCAGCTTCAGAGAGCTCTGTGAAAACCCCCTGGGGTTGATGCTCCATGTGGCAAATTAAATCCTTCAGCCTCCGCCCTAAAACAGCCCAAAGTGTTTTTTCGGCTCTGAGTCCCCTCTGCTCCCACCAGAACCACATGGAAATGAGCGATGCAGGAGCATTTTTCCCATGCTCTTGCCCTCCCTGGCTTTTCTCCATCACCGGTCCCTGGTGACTGCCATTAGAATGAGCTGCCCCAAACCCTTCTTTCTTCTTTTGCTAAAGCAACTCAAACTGCTTTCATAACTTCATCAGCTGCACGGCACTTTGCTCACTATTGATGTGACAGATTCAGTTCCCATCTCCAAGATCACAGAATCACAGACTATCCCTGGTTGGAAGGGACCTCAAGGATCACGAAGCTCCAACCCCCCACCACAGGCAGGGCCACCAACCTCCACATTGATACCAGCCCAGGCTGCCCAGGGCCCCATCCAGCCTGGCCTTGAACACCTCCAGGGATGGACGGGGCATCCACAGCCTCTCTGGGCAGCTGTTCCAGCACCTCACCACTCTCACAGTAAAGATCTTCCCCCAATATCCAACCTAAATCCTCCCTCCTTCAACTTCAATCCATTTCCCCTTGTCCTGCTGTTATCTGCCCTTTCAGAGTTGCCTCCCCTGAGATCATCTTCCAAACAACAACAGAAAACCTCAGTGCAACAACAGGCACAGCTGCATTTCCACTGGGTGGCACAGCTCTATCAGCAAAGAGCTTCTTCTGTCACTGTGACATGACTAATGCCTACCAGCAAAACCTCATCTACAACAGGAGTCCTGCCCACATAACTGTAACTATCCAACACAGCTACGCAGATCAAATGGAAAAGAAACCAATGACAGCTTCTACTGCAGCTGCTCCATTTAGGCCTCAAGCACCAGCAGTTTATAGCTGTCCCTTCTCCATTTTTAGGGTCTAAAAGATCATCTAAAAGATGCCACACTCGAGCACTGTGCAACCATTTAGACTGACCTGCCTTTACCCATTAGGAGAATAAATGGCAGTCAGACCGAAGATGAAAAGCAACAGATTCATAGTTAGCAGCTGCTTTCGATGCGCTGATCTTTCTGTTCTTTCCTACGCCTGCTTTGACGGAAAAGAAGGCAGAAGGAGGGTTTTTAGGCTTCAGATTGTCAGCACTGATCTCATCCACAATGACAACCACAATGATGCTCGTTAGCGCCTTTGCTATAAATTACCCACTACCAGAAAAAACAATTCAAAACACAAGTCTTACCAGTTTCCAAGACCTGTAAAATATACAGCCAGAAGGAATTGTAAGCTGTTCTGTTCCTTCATATAAGACAAGCTGTTCCGTTTCACAGCTGACCCCCCTTCCTAAGATGAGACCTGATCACTTCAGGTGCTTACAAACAGATGATGCCCAAACCAGCGACTAGAAATCACTGCTGAGAACTGCAAGTGTCCATTGCCAAAGCTCAATCCTGGCCACAACTTACGAGCAAGTTTTCCACCCAGAGGGTGGTGACGCACTGGAACAGGTTGCCCAAGGAGGCTGTGGATGCCCCATCCCTGCAGGCATTCAAGGCCAGGCTGGATGTGGCTCTGGGCAGCCTGGGCTGCTGGTTGGTGACCCTGCACACAGCAGGGGGTTGGGACTGGGTGATCACCTCCATCTTCCTCCTATCAACTCTATATACTCGTGAATTGTCAGCTAAACATGAGCACTTAGCAAAGGTCCTCCAGCACCGGGTTGTTTTTAAAGCAACACCAAAACTCTGTGTCATCTGCCAGTATCAGCCTCACCGATGACGAACTAAACTCCACACCCTTCTGCAGAGATTCCTTTCCAGGAAGCTTTTCAGGATACAGCCTCAATAAATGGACACGGTTGGTACCTTTTCATGTTTGAATTCACACTGTTAAGATCTGCTTGAATGAACTCCAGCTTCAAAAACACCTACAGTGCCTCTCCTCTCATCGGTCCCACCTAAGGAAGGGAAGCTTTGGGATGTGCCTTTTTAAAGAGCTATTATTTAAAGAATAAAGGCCTTTTTGTTTCCTACATCCCCGGACTAAAAGGTTGAACAAACAGCAGGAGGTGATTCGTGCCTTCCATGGGATGCACCTCAAAATACCCCTTCCCCGGGAGATAAGCAGCTCCCCAGGTAGATCAGCAGCTCATAAGCAGCTCATAAGCAGCTGATAAGCAGTCCAGGGCTCTTCAATAGTGCATTGTGCTCCCTTTGTCAGTGAGTCACCACCTGAGACAACGAAACGACTTCTCACAAGCTACAACAGATTGGGGACATCACAGAACCACAGAACTGTAGGGGCTGGAAGGGACCCCTAGAGATCATCGAGTCCAACCCCATCTCTTCAACCATTTAAGAGGTGGGTTTTTAGGCCCAACTCAGTATCCCTCCCTCCCACTGAAGGTACAGACGCAATAACCGCTTGCATTTCTCTCCACGTAAAACGCTTCACAGTTATTTATACATCATTTCTATACCCATCCACAGGCTGAGCCCAGATCCCCCCAGCACACCCCCCGGCCGCAGCAGGTCGCTCCCCTCCCCCCGAGCCCTATAACGCTGTTCCAGCCCATCCAGCTCAGCTCCCCGCCCCTCCCCTCAGCGCCGCGACCCTCGGCACCGCCCCGCTGCACAGGGCCTGGATGGGCACGGCCCAGCAGCCCCCGGGGGCGGCCCTATGGCTGTAGGGAGGGGCGCTGCACCCCATAGCTCCGTTCCTCCATCCCCACCCCTCATCCCTGTGTGATGGTGCCCGTGTTGGGGCCGGTACCTGCGGTAGAAGCGCAGCGCAGCACAGGCCGGAGTGGAGGCAGCGGGCGGCCCGCAGCACCACCAACACCGCTACGGCAAGGAGGAACAGGAACTGCGTCACACGGCCCGCCCTAACAGCGACAGGAAGGGCGAGCACCAGAAGCACCGCCCGCTGCCATTAACACCGCCCCCATGCCGCCATTACTTCCTTCAGCCCCCACCCCACACACACTGTGCCCTGCCCAGCTGTAGGAGCGACCCCCTGCTGTGTGCAGGGTCACCAACCAGCAGCACAGGCTGCCCAGAGCCACATCCAGCCTGGCCTTGAATGCCTGCAGGGATGGGGATGGGCTGGAACAGCGAGATCATCAAATAAATCACTTTGAAAATCACAGAATTATCAAGGTTGGAAAAGATCTAGAAGATCATCTAGTCCAAGTATTACCAATACTTCCCGCCTAAATCATATTCCTCAACACAACATCCAAAAGTGACGCTGTGCCGAGTTAATAAGTGCTCTTTCTCAAGGCAGAAGCTTGTTGAAGTAAAGATAAAGTCATAAAACTGGTTCAAAGTGCAAATGCGCCCTATTGAGGAGATGAGATGAACTGGATGGAGCTGGAAAGGGAGCGCTGCTGCTTGTTGTGAACCACAGAATGACCCGGGTTGGAAGGGACCTCAAGGATCATGTAGTTCCAACCCCCTGCCTGGCAGGGCCACCAAACATACACCTTTACTAGATCAGGTTGCCCAGGGCCCCGTCCAACCTGGCCTTGAACACCTCCAAGGACAGGGCATCCACAACCTCCCTGGGCAGCCTGTTCCAGGGCCTAACCACTCTCCTAGTGAAGAACTTCCCCCTGACATCCAACCTAAATCTTCCCTCTTTCAACTTAAAACCGTTTCCCCGTGTCCTGCTATTGTCAGCCCTTTCCAAGAGTTTACTCCCCTCCTGGGAGTAAGTTCCCATCAGGTACTGAAAGGCTGCAATGAGGTCACCCCGCAACCTTCTCTTCTCCAGGCTGAACAAACCCAACTCCCTCAGCCTGTCCTCATAGGGGAGGTGCTCCAGCCCCCTGATCATCTTCCTGTCCCTCCTCTGGACCCTTTCCAAAATCTCCATGTCTTTTTTGTACTGAGGGCTCCACACCTGGACACAGTAAGTTATGAGCAGGTGAGCTGTCATGGCAGGCACTGACAGTCGCTGGGGTTCCACTATGGGTGCCTTGTGACAAGGAGTGGATTTCTTGGGGTACATTTTCTTTGCACGCTGGAGCCCTGATCACACATCAGTAGAGCCCTGATCGCACATCAGGCCATTGCACGAGCTGCTTTCAGAGCTCAGAGCTGCAGGTTGTGGCTGGCGGCAGCAGGGACAGTTCCCTTCACTTGTTCTTCAGTGAACAGGAATGAGAAAATTCACATCAGTGAAACCCACCTGACTGTCTCTTCTTCCCCACCCTCTCCCTCCCTCATGGTTCCAGGCCTTTCGCAATCCTCTTCCTGTTCTCCCCTCCCCCTGCCCAATTGCTGACATTGTTTTCTGGTCCGGTGTTGCAATCTTCAGTCTCTCAATGAGTTTTGTGCCGTTTGCTGCTTGGCTTCCAGCCACGGATCCCACTGACAGATGATAACATGAAATGATGGCCCTCCGTTCTCTGGAGAATCACATTTTCAATTGCTTGCTGCAGAGGAGACAAGCTGGAAAACTTTTTCTTAGGCCAGCACTAAACTGAAGGTATTGCTCCTGCTATGGGATGTCTGCTGATCATCTCTGCAACCACGTGAGCAGCTCCAAGCAGGAAAAACGTGCCTGGATTGCTAAAGCTCCATCACTTGGTGTTTCACCACCGCCCTGTTGTGCCATTTGTGGCCATCTATTCGTGCCTGGTTTTATCTCGCTGTGCAAAGCACTTGGGACACGCGTGTTCATCAAGAGATGCTTCTGTGCTCAGGCACTTGTTCTCTGTCTGGCACTCTGCACTTCCCCTGCAAACCCTCTGGGGGCCTTTGAGACCTTCAGTTTCGCACAACCACTTACACAGGCGTTTCCATATGTGAAATTAATTGTTCAGTACCAAGTCATTCGTGTCTCTGCTTCAGATGCATCCTGATGGCATAGCCATACTGCTAAGGTCAATGATCCGCTGATTGGTGCCAAAGAACCCATTTACAGTCAAATGGCTTGTAGCAATTCAGGGAATGATTCACATAAGGATCATTTGGGCTTTTGAGGGATCAGTAAGTTAAAGATAGGACCAAGGTGCTACTGAAGGGCGTGTGATGAATTATTACCATGAGTATTCAGTGTGAAATACCATGTAGGAAGGGCTACATCCAGATCTGACCCAGGGATGTGTGTCAGTGTGGGCTGAGCTTCCTTTTCTCTTTGAATGAGGTTTGAAGGCTGGCTCCTGTGCCTCTTGTTCTACTCATGCATCCGGGAATGCCTTTATGTTTCATAGCAGCTCGACAGAAGTCAGCCAGATCCAACCTCCCCCAAATGAAGACCAAGTTGATGTTCACTTGCTGTCTCTCAGAGCTGGGGTATTTCCCCCACTACTGCCACGATGAACTGGGATGAACGTTTATCCCACACAGTGATGGAACAGGGAAACAGAGATAGGAGACTGATCAAGAAAAATATATCAGGTGGAGTTAGGAGGCAAAATAAAAGCAGCACCAAAGAGGACTCAGGTTTGCAATCTTACCTTCCCCCTCCCTTGCTGAAGAGAGAGACTTGAAGGCTGACTTTGCCTTGTTACTTCCAGGTTGCCCCATCAAAAGAGCACAAATCTCATCCACTGCAACTGTAACAGGGTAAATTCTTGTCCCATCAGCTAACAGTCATTTAATGCTCTGAGAAAATCGGTGGGAATAACACCCATGCCATTCCCCCCCCTCCTCCTCTTGAGCTTTCAGCCCCTGATTCAGCAAATAGCTTAAGTGCTGCGCTGAACCGGTGCCTTTTAGTTGCTAATGCCATGCAAAAATGCCACGAGAATAAAACAGTTTGCATGAGCGCTGCTAAGAATCCACTTCCTTCTTTGGCTCTTATTTTTTCCACCAGTCCAGGGTACAGCTGGAAAACAGCTCAGCCTGGGAAAGGCTTCTTAACTAAGAGAGACACCACAAAAAACATTTCTGTAGTGATATTTCGGGTCAAGTGGATCTGTCGAGTCAATAGTCGCCAAAGGACAAAGGATTCCTATAAATAAAAGCAATGTAAAGAGTTTTTATTGTCTGACAGAGCTCCTTTAAAGTGCAAAGAAGGCTGGAATGAATTGAAGGCCAGAAAAGGAACAGCAGCTTCTGAACTTTGTAACCTCGGAGTTCTTTCCAGTCACATCCTCAGCTGATAAGAAGTGTGGAAAATTCAAGGAGGAATCAATCTCTGCTCTCTGGGCTCTTGGGGCACCGAGCATAATTTCACAGTTCCTCTGTTTCTCTTCTGAAAACAGGAAGAAATTATGCAGGGTAGTAGCTGTTTAAATACTAGAAAGTGTCCCCGGGGAGAATTACAGACACGTGAGTGATAAATTGAAAGTCAGATAACGAAAGGCTTGGAATGATCCTGAAATTCTTTTGAGTCAAAGTTTCCTCACTGATGTGGGGGCTTTTTCCTATGAGTCTTGTTACGAGCAGTGTGTTGGGTGATGGTTTTATCATGGCGCAGCTTTCCCCTTGCAGTTCCCACTGAAGCAGGGCAAAGGAGAGGAAAAAAACAGGGGGGAGATGGGGGAAAACCAGTTCATCCAGCACTGGATTTTGTTCATGGGAATCGTGTATCCAACCTGCACCAAGTGGTCCTTGCAGCCAGTCTGCAGGTCTGCCAGACCTCTCCTTGTAGCTCTGGGCCGTATGAGTTTGTGTTATGATTCTGTGTTATCCCAGAATCTCCTCCTCCCATTGAGCTGAATGTATCCCAGTTCATTAGCACAAACACTCGGCCTACGCAGCCATTTTGAAGCAAAGACACAAAGTGCATCACAGAACACGCTGGGCTGCTTGAGCAGCGTCATGGCACCTGAGGAAGAGGATGCGATGGCTGAGCTACTTGGTGCTCCCTGGGCAGTGCTGGAGGCAGCTGAGCAGAACGGGTGCTTGCAGGCTGCCTGCAGCACAGCCCATTGCCACAGCCTCCTGCCTTCACCCAGCTTGGCAGCAGCTCCTTCTCCTCCTCCAGGAAATTCCTGTCCTTTAATTCCACACCCCGTGACTGCTGCCCCACACTTGGTTAATGCCAGTACTGCAGAACCCCCTCCCTTGGCCACCACTGCTGTATTCACGGGGTTTCCTATTTTAGGCTCAGACCTGATGCTCTTTGGCACGTGGAGCATCTCCTTGCTTTAGTTTCCAGCATCCCGAATAACGAGGTAATAGCATCGAGCCAACGTTGTGACACAAATAATGAAGACAAATGACTCTTTCTCAGTAGTATTTCAGCTCAGTGAGCCAAGGTCCAGGCTGGTTGGCAACCTGAGAAAACCAGTCTCATCCCGGACTGCTTCACACCCCTCCCTCAGCCCTACTTCAGCTAAACACATCCTGAACAAACAACAGAATGTGCTGCCAAAATAGCAGAAAGAAGCAACTCCCTAAACAGGAGTTTCCCCCTGCCCCGCGGTGTGAACAGCAGGTTTATTGAAGAGACAGGCAGCAAAAACAAGGAGCACGTTGCTGTTATAACCTGCGAACACAACATGAATCACATCGACAGTTTCTAAGGAACAAGTAGGTGGTGAGGACTGCGGGATCAGACTCCAAAGGAAAAATGAATGGACGCTTCCTCTCTCCGCAAAGATTTAACAGGCTGCATTGTAGTTAGGTCTGGGGCTGCTACAAACTGCTCCTCTTTTAGATGAAATACATAGGGTATGCCTGCTAAAATGTGTTTCTGTGGTTAAAAATAAACTGCAATTGGCAAATGAATTAAGTACACATCTGCGGCGGTGCGCTCTCATTCACCCACCGAGTTGCAGTCAGTTCTTTGCAATGAATGTCCCCACTGTTGGAAATTCACAACTACGGCCACATTTAGATAGTAAAACCACATTATTTAGTGCCTCTCAAGATAGATTAATGACACTGTTATTTCTGGAGCTGATTTTGATATAGAGACAAGGCAATTCCATCCCACTGGCCATTGCGACTGTCCCTCAGGCATTTACAGGTGGCCACCGGTACTTGGCTGGATGGATGCTTGGCCAATGTCCTGCTTTTAAATCAACATTATTAAGGTATTATATGAGAATATGGATATGATGAAGCCGAAGGATCAGTTTTCTGGCACCTACCAAGAAATGAAACGATAGAACTTTGACTCTGGATGCGTGTGGTGGTACTGCAGCCAATATGAAGAGGAAACAGGCGTAGGCCTTTTAGCTTGACTTTGTACCACTGTGTTTTTCAGGTTGAAGGGGCTAAAATACACTCTGCTGTGTTTTCAGTATGTTATAACACTGTGCATTATTCACTAATGCCATATGCTGTCTGTGTGATAACAAATGTTCCTTTCCCTTCCCTGCCTGGAATCACAATAAAGGAATGTATCCAACAAAGCGAGGAATTATTTACTTGTGCTTTTGCAACTAAAGGAACAACACCACCCACCTTTGAGTCTATCTTTTCCAATACAATATTCTCCTATTTCCCCTTCACACTTACCCTCTATTTGGGCAGAAATGAAGATCTGGGTGCTGTCTTATTACAACCAGACAAATATCCACAAACCCCAAATTCTCTCTTTGATTTTGCAGCTGTGTCAGTGGAGAGAAACTCCGCTTCAAACGTAGTAGGTCTGTTCCCTTTCCTCAACCCTCCAGTATTGTCAGGAGACCTTTCCTCCTTTCTTTAAGAGAGAGGAGATGAAGGTTTGGGAGGCTGTATGGCCACACAGCTCAGGCTGATTTATCTTGACTGAATTTGCTTGATTCAGGCTTTGGATATCAATGAAAAGAACACTGCTCTTTTGTCTCGCGTGTTGCCCCCTGTAAGAAGCCATGCTTTTTATATTACTGTCTCAAAGTTTGCTGAAATGGACAAGTTCAGGCAAGTCCTGGCCAAGGTTCCAGGACTGCCTTTGTCTGAGACACACAGGAACCAAGGTTCGAGAAATCCCTTTGTTTAGGAGATGGACAAGTCCGGGAGCTACGAAAGGGAGATAAGATATTGATCAATGGCCCTTAAGTGGTCTTTTTGTGTTGGCCTATCTCAAGGAAGATGGCCATCCCTGAGGACTAATGGCCCTTAAGTGGTCTTTCCAGTTGGCCCATCTCAAGGAAGATTGACATCTCTGAGGAAGTCACAAGACTCTGACCCGAGCCGTCCCGAAATCTCTGGAAGGCTGGAAAGAAGGATAAAAAGGGCACGGACAAACCACGGTTTTGTGGGCATCTAGGTATCCGACCTCAGATTCCTCCACTGTTGTCCTACTGCTGCCTATTATCTCTTCTGGGATTGCTGCTCGAGACTCTGCTCCGAGGGACCTCGCTGCCCGAGACTCCACTTCCTGAGACCTCGCTACTCTGACCATCTTCTCTGCGTTTCATCGATCTGCGGCCTGCTACTCCGCTGCAGCTCTCCAACTACGCTTATTTTGCCCCGGACCAACGTTAACAACGTGCTACGGGACGCTGCTGCATCCAGGAGGTGACTATTCCCCGCTTTAACGTAATTCTTGCTCTTTTCTACCTTTTTCTATCGCCTACTTTCCCTTCCCCATCACCCTAATTTTGGCATTCGTCGCTCTCCCTTCCCCGTCCCCTCAATTGTCTATTATTTCCAATAAACTGGTCGGATCAACATTTGAATGCTCTTCTTCTTAATCTCACGCCGGGCATAACATATCAAAAGAACCTTTGCCTCACTCCTAAATTGGAGCGAGACACCCCCCTAAAAAATAATGAAGTGTTTAATACACTAGAGGCAGCTTCAAATGATCTCACTTAATGAGGAAGGTTGTGACAGAAGATTTATTACCCTTTCTGATCTGCTAATGCATTTCCCTAACCACTGCAGCAGAACCAATCACTGTATTTGTATGATACACTCTATTCTGGGGGGGGTTCATTAGTAGTAGGCTAAAAATAACACCAAAGGGCTCAGTCTGTGAGCTAATCCAATTCTTTTAATTGGAAATAAAATTTGATAAGACAACACTCTAATCACAACAGCATCAAACATTAAGACCCTCACTGGGCGTTTTGTCCAAATTGGAGCTTCATGTGACTGCACAGAAAGACCTGACCTAGAAACACAATTGCATCGCTGCTAAAAAGGACAAAACCCAGCCTCCTCATTAAAACAACAACAAAACAACAGGCTTTAGCGCAAGCAGCGGATGGCAGTCTACTCCAATTGATGTACTTAGGAAAACAGGTTTGGCAGCGGGTCTGTTCAAGTGAAACAAACCCAGGGATGCTCTTAGCTCATGGTTGGTAATGAGAATGGGGAATTTCTTTTTCCACAGAAAGAAATAAACAGACAAGAAGGAAAGGAAGATGGAGCGGCTCCCAGCGGGGCGTCCTACCTCTGTGCTGGAATCAAACCTTGCTGAGGCTGCTACAGCCCAGCAATGGCGTTGTGCCGGGCCATGACGGTGCGTAACACGAGCCCAGGGCTTTTCCTGCTGCATCATTCCAACAGCCACAAGCCTAATAGGGAGACAAATGCTTTGAGTTCTACATGGCGTGCTCTTTGCAGGAAGGCAGAGAAAGCCTTGCTTCACAGTTCCCAGGGAATTCACGTTCCCTGCAGGAAGGTTTCATGGCAGCCAGAGCGATGTGGGGCTGAGGAAGCCATTGGGGGCAGCTAATGCATCACAGGTTTCCAGGGGGTTGTTAAAAGGGATGTAGGGAATAGGGAAGTCGTTGCGACTCCCTTCAGCCTCACCCTATAGATTTTATGTGCATCAATTATATATTTACGTCTCAAACTCTATTATTCATAGAGTTGAGTAAACAGGTATTGATTTTTACACCGTAGCACAGACACGTGTTTCTGAGGGGGGTGTTCTCTGTAAGCCTGACCTCATCCGTGCTTCCTGAGAGCAGGATTTCACATGGCTGATCGAGCTGACAAACTCTGCAAGCTGCCACAGTCTGAATGGCAATCAATGGGCTTATCCGTTCCAAACGGACTCCTCCACGTCATGCACGGCTCGGCCCCAGCTGCAAAGCCACCTCTTGGATGCAGAAGCAGCCAGGACTAGATGGAAAGGATGCACGACATGATCTTAGTTTGTCAGGTAACAGCAGCTCTCCCACCTCAGGGGAAGAGAAACGTGGTGGCTGTGTGAATGTAGCACTCGTGATGAGGTTTCTCCCTACCAAACCTTATGATGCTTATAGACGCACGTAAAGGTGGCAGAGGGAAACCCTGAACTGCATTTTGGAGCCCTGCCTTATTTCAAAGGTGAAGAAAAATGACCGACTTCATAGCTAGCTTCGCCATATTGAATCAATGTACAAGTTCCTTATTGGGTTTTTATTGCAGATAAAATTGACAGAGAAAATCACTGGGATATACTTAAAAATGGGAAGGAAATGTGCGTTTCCAATAAAAAGGTCTCTGAAGGTCTCTTGTTTCATAGGAAGGAAGCTGTCTTTATATTACATGAACTATAAAAAATGATTAAAACTGAAGAGAGACAGGAAGCTGATAATTTGATTTATCATCTTAATGGCTATGATTCATGAATAAATAACATAATGGTTTATGTCTCTCTTGTAAAAGAAGTAGAGAAGAGCCATTTGTCTAATAAATGACTTCAAAAATTACAGCTGAGCCTTGTTTGCCACATTTGTTCTATTTAAAAAGAATGAGCGAGTATCTTATTTCTTATTACTTACTAGGACATTTGTTGTATTATTTATAAGAGTCAAAAACCTTAACTAAAAGCCACTCATCTCTGACCACAGTCTGCCATTAGCTTTAAATCCAGGAAAGAGAAAAGGATTGATCACTGGATCAATAAATCCAGCCTTAGAGCTGACTAAAAGCTTCCTTTAACCTCCTTCCTACAGCATCCTTTTTCAAAATTAAAGCATCCCCCTTCTTAATTATTGAAGATATTACAGTAAGGCCACGTGCGTCTGCATCACACAAGGATTTCTCTTCCACACTGGAAACAAAGATTGTTGGAAAGAAAGACTTTATCCTCCATATCACTGGACAAACCACTCCCAGCCCACCAATGACCCCAGGAACAGAATGAACGCAGTGTTTCATGTTTTTAAGCCACCCTGTAGATGCTGTTTGCTCAATGTGCAAAGAACCTGAGTCCCTTTATCAATATCATTTATCAAAACCAGGTCCCCCTTTCTTACCAGAGGTGGTTACACTGATGTAAGGCGCTGCCTTCCTACAGAACCACAAAGCAACATGGGTGAGCCTTCAAAGCAACAGAAACCACTTGAGGGACAGAATTCCTGCATAGAGCTGGTTGGGTGTATCCAAGCAGGGGAATGAAGCCAGGGCTGCTACTGAGGCACATCTCCATTAGCTGCACGCCTGCTGACACCTCGAGTACTTCTATTTCCCCAAGCCTTTCTTTGTTTCATTATCAGTCTTTGTCCCAAAGAACCAGACATCTTTACATGACAAGAACTTGCAATGACAAACTGGAAGTTCTTACCCTGTTTCTGAGGCTTTCTGAGAGATCTGGAGGGCTTCTCTGTTTAACTTCAAGGCTTTGTTATCTTCGGAACATTCTTCAGATAGATAATGCAAGGCGCTATAAGGGATTATTTGAGCAAACAACACCAGTAAGACTGTAAGTCATAGAATGATAGAATGGCCTGGGTTGCAAAGGACCACAGTGCTCATCCAGTTTCAACCCCCTACTATGTGCAGGGTTGTCAACCACCACACCAGGCTGCCCAGAGCCACGTCCAGCCTTGAAAGGCACTATTTTTACATGCAGCACACCTTCATCCCTTAACTGCTATATTATATAGGCCTCCTAAAAATGGAGAGCTCAAGACATTTTAGGGGTAAGTGATGCATCAGCACCACGCGGCTGCCAAAGCAGTGTAGGCTGCAGAAGGAATAGCACTGAAATGACAGCAAGTTGCAAACCTATACCCTAAAAAGCTCTTTCATGGCCTTTCATTCTGAAGGGACATTTCTCAGGTGGCTTTGAAAGAGCTGGTGGCCCTGATAAGTTCCAAAGTAGATGAGACTCTTGGCTGAAATCTGCATTTTTTGGACTTGTGAAATAAACTATAATAACGGGAACTCCCATCTAAAATTGAGCTGAAGTTTCTGAAAGGCCGCACGTGGCTCTAAAATCAAATCAGATTTCAAGGCAGTTACTACTATCTTTGATTGCAGCAGCCCTTTGTATTGACAGGCACAGAATAAAAACCAGCAAATTTGTCCCCTGCTATTCATTCACTTTGTGTAAGGAAAATGGCAGGGGTAGATAAAGAAGAAATAGATTGACTAATATGATGCTGTTCTCGACAAAACACAGCTTATGCAAAAGTTAGTATCAGTTGAATGGAAGCAGCGCAAGGAAAACACTGCCCCCCCCTCCCCCCCCCAAAAAAAGAGTAATTTTTCTGTCATCAGTCATACAATTATCATTTGCATATGGAGGAGGGAGACTCTCAGCTGGTATAAACTCTTCTAAGTGCATCAATAAAGCCATGCTGATTTATAGCAGCTGAGAGTTTGTCCTGCAGCGCATTCATCCATGTGCGATGTGATAGATTGATGTGTTTGCATTTTCTCCCTGGAGACTTTGGTTTGAAACCTGTTTAAAACACAGTGAAAACAAACTGGCTGGTCTCTAAGCAGATGTCCCTGGAAATCTATTTACATCACAGTGGCAGCAGTTCAGGGGAAAAGGTATTTTATGTGCAGGGGCAGCGTGGGCAGGAAAGCAGGTCCCCAATGGTGCTGTACTGCAAAGCTTCCTTGGTAACTCCTCAGCATCCAGCTTCCAGGGTGGATCTGATGCCTGCAAATTCAGTGTGCTGCACGAGGTGAAATGGAGATATTCAAAGAGAAACATTGCTTATGCTCCTGTAGCCCTTAGTCTGCAACCTGTAAGACTGCGCTGTGCTGCGTGCTCCCACTTATATCCTGCACACATATATTTTACGAGTAATTGCCCATTTTAGATAAGATCTTTTCCACACATTAAACCAATCATGCAGCAGCAGATCTGACTGTCCATCACCACCTCAGGACCAACTACTTGAGATCAAATAGTTTAACACCCATAAACACCACCAGGTCCTCAAGGAAATATCTTCTTTCTCCCCCTCCTACCCTGTGCTTTATCATTTCAGAAGCAGAAGCTCCTATAGCAAAGAAGTTTGTTCCTGTACCAAGTGTTGACCTCAGCTTGAATTGTTTCTCCCCCTCCCTGATGGGTGTTCAGTCCCTGATGTATTTATAGCGAGATCATATCCTCTTTCAAACTTCATTTTGCTAGGAATAGTAATGTTAGAAATAGATTGATGAAATTACTAGATTAAATACGGGCATACACACGAGACTAGAGACTTGGTTTAAAAGAAATGCAGAAAATACAGATGAGTCAGTCTTTAGTTAACAGTGCGTTATTTCAAACATGTCAGCAACAGATGGAAATACAATATAAAAGACGGATCAAGTTCAAAACCAATCTTTAAGGTTTTTCAATCTAAAGACTATCCATCTATAGAAATACCAGAAAGCCTACCTGGAATTCCATAGAACTAGTTTAGGAACAGTACCAAAAGCCCACAATGAATATCATTTCTGAAAGAGAGCTGGGAAGACTCAAAGTACATTTGGATAAGAAAGCCTTAGGCAAAGGCTAGTTTGAGTTGTAAATGATCTGCAGAAAAAAAAGGAAGAAAAACATCAAACTGGCATTAAAAAGAAACTCAAAGGGAAGAAAGACCGAACACACAATTCATCTGTTTAGAGCCAATCTCATTCTGTCACAAAAATATCTTCTAGCTTTGCTGCTCTGGTACATCGATCCTGAGTACTCTAACTTTCGATTTATAGTGATATTCCTTCAGATACAGCTTCACTGACGGAGGAATAGGAAGTGCATCAATACCATCGTAAGTTGTACAGTTGCAAATAACTGTTCTACATATATGTTGAAGAGAGAAAGGAAAAGTCCTGTTCAATGGAGTGGACAAGAGCGGTTCAAAGAACATACAGGAGCTTGGATCCTTATAGTGCTCTAAGAGTCCCGTGATGTCAGGAGAATGGAAGACACAAGGATCATGGGCATCAAAGCTGAAGTTATGATTCCACTGCTCTATCCGCGCGTGGAGAGAACGGCTGTAGCGCCTGAAGCTCACAGAAAACAAATAGTCTTCTTGGGCAGAATCTCGTAACAAAAACGTTCCCTCTGGCTTTCCTTCCAGCAGTGCTTCGGCTGCATACTTATCCATGACCCCCCAGTAACAGGGGTTGTTGTTGATCTGAAGGAGGTCTGGGACAAGGCAGTGCACGTAATCAATCTGTGTATGGTATTTTGGAGGCGTTTCCATCCGCAGCAGCTCATCATCAGTTTCCCATTTGGGCTTGTTTCTTTTCCTAGAGCTTGTGCACAGTGTTATAACTTCATCGTCAGAGTCCATATCGCTGTCATCTTTACTGCTCCTTACCACCTTCCCTGCCACCGGCTCTGAGTCCCGCCTGGAGGGAATGCCGTCAGTAAGGTCAGAAGATGGGGAGGGAGCTGACGGGGGATCAGACTCTATCTCGTTGTCTCGTAGGCCCTCCTCCTTTTCCTCATTCTGGGATAAGTCAGCAATTATCCAGTCTTCTGCTTTTTGGTTTATAGGGGCTGTATGCCTTTTAATCAAGTGCCACCGAAATGCAAGCTCTGAGCGCGGAGGAAAAGGACACTTATCCAGCATTAATTCACTGATATGAATTTTTCTCTTCGATTGAAGTCCCGACGCGTGCCGACTGGTACAATTCTTTATGGGGAAGCACTGACCCACAGCATCCTGCAATTTTTGTTTGAGAGACCGGCCTAAAAACCTGTGTCCACACGAACGATCTAGATCCAGCTCAATAGAGGAGCAGCTATACTTTCTCTCCTGGCTCCTTAAATTGGGCCCTGACCTTCCTGCTGCATTTGCTGTCTCAGTGTCAGAACAGCGCTCCGTCTTTTTCGACCAGGAAAGCTTCTTTCCACTCCAGACATAACCATCCTTTCTGTCTGCACTTCTGCTCCGGCTGCTCTTAGGTCTCACATCTGCGTTTTTAATATTACTGTCTTTATTTTCTGCCATTTCAATAGCTCTGCTCCCCAAGTTTCCAGAAAGCGCAGATTTTTTTCTTGCAGGTTTTTCTACCCAAGGAAGCTTCTCTGTGGTGCTTTCTGAAAGTATCTGAGGACAAAGAGAAGACAGCTAAGTTAACAGCTTTGCACGCACACAACACAAGATGAATGCCTGTGTATGCATGACAACAGCGACAATTAATTGTTAGCCACCTACAAGTAATGATCAAGCTGAATTCTTGAGAGCCCTCCACAGATCCTGGCCTGATCCCAGACAAGGATCTTAATCTTCCCTTGTAAAAAGCATCCTCCAGAATAAACAATTCCATGTATTTTTAGAGTCCCTATTCTGACTGTGCAGCAGAGCAGAAGGTTGGAGGTGCTGGCGATCCTCTTTTGCCAGGGTCTGTTTTAACATGAAGCACTTCACACGGCAGGTGACGCTGCTTTAGTTGTTTCTCGAGCAAATTCTGCATCTCTTCCAAATAACCTTTCAGGAAGAAACAAGGCAGAGCAGAAACAAGTAGGTCAGAGTACAAAGAGCTACTGTACCTAGATGATATGCCTGTTTGCTGCTAATCCACAGAGCGGGATGCCAGAGATCAGTTTCTTAACTGACACTTTTGGGTCACTTTCTGGATAAAAAAAATAAATAAATTATATCAGTCACAGATTCTGTCAATTTCTGAAAGCTGTTTTCCTTTGCCTTTTAAAACGGAGCTAGAAAATACTGAGCCCCCAAGGGATTGAAATATCTGGGGCTTTACATACTGAACAGGATTAAAACAAATCCAGTCCCTTACTAAAAGCAATTTTAAAAGGCCATGAAAGATGGAACTGCTTATTACTCATTAGAGAAGAAAGTTTACATTATTAAAATCACTGCTGCTTTGAGACCCACGGTCGCTGATTTCATTCTCTTTTGTTTTCAAAAGTGCAATGAATTCTCAGCTAGATAAGAGATCTCCTTTTGAATGCTGCGCTTTGAAGAGCAAAAATTCCTCTTTTGATTGCTCAGTTGAAAGTAGAGCAGAGATCTTTTCTTAAGGAACACAGACAGCAATATGCTGCGTATGACATACCCTCCTGAGGCATGGCAGGATGCAGAACTGCTTTCCATCACATACCACGATTCCTTTGCACCAAAAGGAGATTCGGAGCCTGCTGTCCACTGTTGGTTTTTTAAACTAATTGACGTGGTAAATATTAAGCAGGAAAAGCAAAGGGCATCCACTTCCTCTCTCCATTCAATTCGTTCTCATCATTAGGATTAGCCAGCATGACACAATCTCCCTGCAGTCCCCCAGGGGCTGAGCAGGCTGAGGTCTTGCCTCTGCTTTCAGTAAAGAGAAAGCCTGCTGTGCCAGAGGCTTCCATGCAATCTGCAGAGCAAATGCAACCCAGATGGAACTTTCGCTGAGAATTTTTGACATTGTGTTCATTGTTTACAATCCACAAACCTGGGGGAGGGGGAGTGGAGAGGAAAAGGGAGGGAAAGGTGGAGCAATGCAAGGAGATGAAATGTGGAATGAGGGTAGGAGAGAGAAATGATTGCAAATATGTGGGACAAAAAATAACAGCCTGGTGTTAGAGGCAGCTAGATGAACGATCCCTCAGCGGTTGTGAAAGCAGAGGATGTGTCCACATTTCAGCAATTACAAATCATCAAATATTAAAGCCTGTTTTCTTCTCTCAAGGTTTTACACACTGCTTTTCAGTGAAAACTCTGCAGATGTAAGACTGACAGAAGAATGATGCATTTGCATGAGACTTAAACTGCCTTTATTTAGACCAAAGCTCTGACTGCTTCTCTAATATCTCTATTTTTCATCCAGAGTAGAGCACTGAGTTTTCTACACAATGACTGGAAAAAACCAAACAACCCACAAACCTATTCTAGATTCAGCCTGTAATAATCTGTACTAACTATATGTATGGGATTTTTAATTAGAAAGGGAGATCTCATTTCATAGAATCACAGAATGGCCCTGGTTGGAAGGGACCTCAAGGATCATGAAGCTCCAACCCCTCACCACAGGCAGGGCCACCAACCTCCACATTGATACCAGCCCAGGCTGCCCAGGGCCCCATCCAACCTGGCCTTGAACACCTCCAGGGATGGACGGGGCATCCACAGCCTCTCTGGGCAGCTGTTCCAGCACCTCATCACTCTCAGAGTAAAGAACTTCCCCCTGACATCCAACCTAAATCTTCTCTTCACTTAGGGTACAAAGTCAAGTACTTAAAAATTAGGATATGATGGTTTGTAATTGACTTTGAAACCTTTACCTCACCCCACACATCCAGACTGTACAAGGAATAAAATGATGCAGAATATGGGATTTTAATTAAAAGCTGAGATGTACAAAACCGAAATGTGCTGAAAAGGCCTGATATCCCCCAGTGTGACAGCACAGCCTTACCACTGAAATAAATTTGGTGTTTTGTGTCATCTCTGCCTAAGCTGTTGTGTTTAATTGCAAAGCCACGTTCTACTTCCTACCTTTCCTCCATCACGTCCCAGCGGTATCTGAACCCTGCAACTCAAAGTGGAGCGATAGCACATGATGTTGTAAGACATGAACCATTAGCCAGCAGCACAGAAAGCTGCTCCCAGGGCTCTGATGGCTGCTGGGAGCAAGGCACGATCCCACCACGTCACAGAAGTAATCATTCATCAGACACCCATGGAAAGAGCGCAGAGTGGGTGAAGAAAACAGGACACCATCCCACTAAAGCCAAGTTTGAATCTGCTCTCATGGAAAAAGAGTAAAGGGTAACCCAGCACACACATGGAATACCCAAATCCCTCCGCCTCGTGTTCCAACCTTCATACTTTTCCCAGTCCATGACTCAAAGCCCTGCCTGTAAAATGGGGACCAAAAATATTCTGAGTACACAGACATAAAGGACAGTGATGCATTCAGCGCTATATTGCTGCTTAAGGCCATCTACCTAAACCAGCCACCCCCTGCACTGCACACTGGTGAGGAAACACAACGTTGTACCTATATCCATTAATGGCTGAATGCAACTGAAAAAGCAGAAGAGGAAAGGGAGAATAAAAACCAGGGAACACAGAGTGTACTTTTCCCTATAGGCAATGCTAAATGGAGAAGTCGTGCACCGCACAGCTTACATACGTCAGTTCTGAGATCTTCCCTTCTGCAAAAAGTGAAGAGACAAGCAATGGTAGGGAATGACACAGATACCATTAGTCCTCTGCCTACAAAAGCTTTCTTTGAAGCGGGGATACCTCAGGCATCTCAGCAGCAGATGCATTTGACAAAAGAACCTGACGCTCGAGACTCAAAGCAAACCAGCAGAGCAAAAGCAGCACGCAGGGATAAACAGAGTTCACATGGGGCCATGGGATCCGGCTCGCAGTTCAAGGTTATCCAACGCTGCTGTGGCTTGCGGTCCCCGAGGACAGGCAGCGGGGTGGGTTCTGTTGTTGTTTTCACCAGGGCACAGCTCCCTGAACATGAAGAGCCTCTTTGGCTCTGTCTGCAGGCTCAGATGGGGCAGCAGCCTCCTCCAGGTGCTCTTTCCTTCCAGCGTCAATGCCCTGACACTAAACTTCAGGCCTCCCAGCCAGCTGTACAATGTATTCTCAGTGCTTATCTGTGATAAAGCATATTCAGCCTCAACATAAGCCTGTTGATATCTGTTGCAAAACACCCAATAACTCCAACAGCAGAATCAAAACTCTTAAGTGTAGGCAAATTCTCCCCCCCCTCTGCTTTCAATAAATACTGAATTGCTTTAACTCGATATTTATGCCCTGCACCACTGGACCCTTGCCTTAAGCTCAGAGCCTCCAAGTCCTTTCTGTGAAGCTGCTTCAGTCACTGTACAAAGAAGAAAGAGAATGTCATAACATCCCCTGGGTGCTGGTTGAAAAGCTGCCTGCAGCCCAATCTCCAGCCCTTCAGTGCTGAGGGAGCCTGTCCTGGACACCACCAGGATGGAGGTGTGACCTTGTTCCAGAAAGCACTCGGCAGGTTTGCTGTTCCCATACAGAACAGCCAAGGGGGCTCTGTGTGATGCCTCTAATAAAAGATTCCTACACTAAATTCAATGAATCCTGATATATTGTCTTCTTCTAATTTTTCTCTCTGACAAACGCCTGACAAAGAAGTCAGAAGGGAAAAACAGCTCCCATTTATTACGACGTGCATAGAAGTCATTTCAGAGATCTCTCACTGGTCACATGCTGTTTTCATTACTTTCACCCAATTACATTTTGGCTGCGAGACCGCATTTTAAAACCTGACCTTCCACAGAAGTTGAGCTGCTATTGACTTTTTATGGAGAAAAGCCCAACCTATAAAGAATAACGTTGAGTTTCAATTCCTCTCTACTTATTTGTCTCTGTTTTGAATGCGTTTATTTCGATTTACGATACGGCATCCAAAATACCTGACTGTGGAATGGAGCTCAACTCCAGCTTTCAATAGATTAAAGACATTATCACATGTACAAAAGAGAAATTACTGTTTAAATACACAGCTGGTAATCCAGAATGATTGCCTGGATATACACCCAGTCCCCACCGAGTCTGTACATTCCCAGACACCTCCCTCAGACCCAAAGCAGGGCTCTTTTATTCATTCAGAATCACAGAATGACCCGGGTTGGAAGGGACCTCAAGGATCATGTAGTTCCAACCCCCCTGCCTGGCAGGGCCACCAAACATACACCTTTACTAGGTCAGGTTGCCCAGGGCCCCGTCCAACCTGGCCTTGAACACCTCCAAGGACGGGGCATCCACAACCTCACTGGGCAGCCTGTTCCAGGGCCTAACCACTCTCCTAGTGAAGAACTTCCCCCTAACATCCAACCTAAATCTTCCCTCTTTTAACTTAAAACCATTTCCCCGTGTCCTGCTATTGTCAGCCCCTTATACCTGAGATGTGGAAGAGGCTTGGAAGGCTCAGACCTGCTGCTTTCAAGGCACCTTGTGTATGGGCTGCAGGAGAGCCGGGCAGTGCGCTCAGCAGCCTCTCAAGCACTAAATCAGGAACAGCTTTATGGCCCATGACCAACACCTCGCTCGTGCTCCACCCAGAAACCCTACAGGTGAGCTGCACGCTCCCACCCTGCAACTGCCTGCTCTCCCAGCCGGCTACACCTCCCCATAAAGCCACCTGCTTTAATTTCCAACTGGATTTAAAGGCTAACCTTGATGCCTCACCACTTCCAATGGGACAGAGCCAGGGTGCCCCATTCCCTTGGCCAAGCGACCTTCAAACCTACAGACCCCAAAAGCTTTCCCAGGAATTACAGAGCTCCTCCAGCAGGCAACACTTCTGGACTGTACATTGGGACCTGTGCGTGAAGCTGAGCTCGCAGCATAAAATGTTTCAGGTGGAGTCTGCACGAGGCATTCTGCAAACTAAAGTAAATAATTAGAGGCATAATAATACAGCTGGCACACGCTTCTCTCAGCCCCAGGAGCTTGCTGTAAGAATAGCTTGGTCTTCCCACTCATCCGGTAAGTGGTTCAGTGAGAATCACGGTGCTAGCACACATTATCCTCTCCAGAAATCACGCTTTACTGCAATATGTCAGGGTACACCCATGGAAAACATGTCTTCACACAGCTGCCACGGGGTTTAAATAATGAAATCCGGGCATATTCATTAAAAAAGAGATATATATATATAAATAAATAAAGGCAAAAAAGAAGCATGCCCACTTGGCAGTGCTGCCTTACTCATTCATGAAAGTAGCGACACAGTGCTATGTATGAAGAGCCCGATCGCATTTCCAGCACAAATAAATCCCTCTGCTCACCCAGCACTGATCACTCCCCTACAGAGGAAAACTGAGGATAAAAGGGCTCTGCCTGGAAGCAATTTGCCTCAGAAGCACGAATAAATTGGGCCGGAACAATAAAATTACATCAAGGAAAAGCAGAGAACTGCTTTTTGGGGTTTTATTTTCCCTTTATTTCAGGTATGCCAAGCTCTCACACCTCTCATCCTTTAAGAAACACAGGAAAGATGCTTAGCTCCTATTTTCCAGCCTATGAACACACCGAATGCCATATCACTACCTGCTTCCAGCACAGTGACAGCTGTAATTAGAGGGGTTGTAATTAGAGGGGTTGTAATTAACAACCTGCACTCGGTTCTGACCCCACGGGGATGCCAGTAGCCCCCTGTCACACCGGGACCTCAGAGCCCCATCCTACAGCTCCTGAGGGGCGAGGACTGGGCGCACACCCCCCGTCCAAACACATCTGATGGGTGAAGATGCCCCTATTCGACACACGTTCACCGAGGCAAACCAAGCAGGACGCGGTTTGTAGCTGAAGCTTTCACCCACAGCCCCCACATCACCTCATGCTGGGTAGGTGCAGCATGCAGCCCGCCTGCCCTGACTCCGGACAGGGCTTTTAGGGGCAGAAGTCTCCCCACAAGCAAGAGACGAAGGGAGAAAAGCAGGAAGGCCGTTCGCATTCGGCTCCTCACCCCCGTATACCCCTCTTAGCGCTCACCTGCAGCACTGAGCACTCAGCCCCGGCCCGGCCCCGTCACCTGCCGGAGCTCAACCACCTCCGAGCGGCCCCAGCCTCACCGTCCGCCGCCATCCCGCTGTGTGCCGGCCCGGCCCGGCCCCCGCCGCTCTCAGCCCCGCCCCGGGCCCTGACGGAGCCGTGACGGAGCGGGGCCGGACCTGGAGCGGGCGGGAAGGATCGAACGGGGTTGTGAGGTGAGGGGAGCGCGGCCTGGGCCCAGCGCCCGGCTTTGGGGTCTGCACAGCCCATGAGGGGCTGCAGGGTTGCGATGTGGTGGCGGAGGAGCAGCCCGCATGGGTCTGTTTTCTTCCTTTTTCCACCTTGGCTTGTTTTCCTCCCCGTTTTGGGGTATTGAGTTGGGTTACGGCCCTATTGATATAGGATATGTGGGAGGAAGTGGGGATCTGAGTGTGCTTCCATTCTCCGTGAGTGGGATTCTGCATCTGGGGTTCTTACTAAAGTCTTTCTTAAAAATTGATGCTATTTCCTGCTCTTGTTTAATAAGGAAGAACAAAGATGCTGTCAGCACAAAAGCCGATGCGGTACGGACACACAGAGGGACACACGGATGTGTGCTTCGATGACAGTGGCAGGTAAGTGCCCCAGTCCTAGAGAAAAGGGGAAAATATCATCATAAAAGTGACTTAAGGGATGGGACACCTCCTTGTGTGGACAGGCTGAGAGCTGGGGCTGTGCAGCCTGGAGAAGGGAAGGCTCTGGGGAGACCTGAGAGCAGCCTTTGGGTATCAAAAGGGGGGCTGTAAGGAAGGGGACAGACTCTTTGTTGTGATAGGACAAGGGGAAATGGTTTCCAACTAAAAGAGGGAGAGTTAGATTGGTTATAAGATGTTTTTTACAGTAAAGGCAGTGATGCACTGGTACAGGTTGCCCAGGGAGGTGGTGGATGGCCATGCAGACACCCAAGGTCAGGCTGGATGGGGCTCTGAGCACCTAGTGAAGCTGTGGGTGACCCTATTTGTTGCAGGGAGTGGGACCAGGTGGTCTTGAAGGAGCCCTTCCAACTCAAACGATTCTATAATTATATAGGAGATGGGTGGTCTCATTCTTGTCTGTTGCTTTCTGAGGACTATCTGTTCCAGCTGCACTACTGGACAGGCAGACCTATGACCCAGCTTGGTCTGGCACATCCTTTACTTATCTTTGTTGAGAACAGTATGTATGTAGGACGTATAGAATCATTAAGGTTGGAAAAGATTTCTAGGATCATCCAGTCTAGCCAGCCGCCCACCCCCAGTATTGCCTACTAAACCATGCTCCTTAATAGCACGTTTCCATGTTTCTTAAACACCTCTAGGGATGGTGACTCCTCCACCTCCTTGGGCAGCCTGTGCCAATACCTCACTTCTCTTTTGGAGAAGAAATGATTCCTAATACCCAACCTGACTCTCCCCTGGTGCAGCTTAAGGCCATTACTTCTCATCCTATCACTGGTTACCTGGGAAGAGAAGCCGACCCCTAAAAACACATGTATAAGATCCTTATATATACATGTATACATGAATATACATGTATATTCACTTCTACAAAAGTGATTTCATAGACTCTAAATGTAGCTTGGAAGAAAATATGTTTGCATATGCCGTAAGAAATTAAAACTATAGCTCGCTCCAGCAAACTTGACAGTAGAACACCACGTTAATATTTGGTTAATATATGGGTTTTGTTAATATATGTTAAATATATGGGTTACATATACATATACGTGTTAATATATGGGTTTTGAAGCATGTTAAGCTTGTTAAACTTCGATCAAGTGCTAACACCACTCTTAGTTTTGCCTCAGCTGTAAGGTAAATTTTTAAGGGCTTAAGAAGCAATAAAGTGCTCAGCTGGCATGAAATCAGTCCTCTGAAAGATTCCATCTAGATCCTGATAAGAATGGATTGATAATAAATAAAGCTCAGTTCAGTGAGTGCCAGGTCTAGGGGGTTATTAGAGACACCAGCACTGTGTTGTGCTACCAGATTTGTGTTCATTGAACTATATGTATTGTGTTTCAATAAAAAAAAAGACAAAAGCAACCCAAAACCCCCTTCATTTTCATTTGGTTCAAATCCTGTGTCTTTGAACAGCTGCATCGTAACTTGCGGCAGTGATGGAGATGTTCGGATTTGGGAAAACCTGGATGATGATGATCCAAAGTCCATTAATGTTGGGGAGAAGGCTTATTCCTGTGCTTTGAAGGTATGGTAATATACAGATCTATTAAACTGTGTCAGGCTGATGTTGATACATAACATGTCTGTTGAGATACTGCTGGGATTGTAACATTAACACATACACTCAGATAATATATGGAAAAGTCAAGAGTAATGTTGTGTGCAGCTCATTTCAGTCTATTTGCCTTCACATCAATATATGGAAAACAGCACTGTATGGGGCTTAATCAGTGGCAGGTTTTGTTTAAATCTGAGCTTACAACCACACTGTATCTGTGTGTAAATGGAAATATTTAAGCAACATTGAAACAAATACTTTTCAGAAAGCCTCTGAAATTGTTGAGTATTTTAGCCAGATGAAGTACTGTATGGAAACAAGTACTTCTACCAAATCATTTTTCACCATGTAGGCTGTAGAGGAATTATTTATTATACTGAATTTCTGTAATGTTATTTCCCCCCCCCCTCTCCCCACACAGTCAGGTGTAATTATTTCTAACTTTGATCTCCTTATTCAAAAACAAACCAAGCAGATTAAAGCAATTACTCAGTGAACTTTGTGGACTGTTTCAGTATTTTCTCACAGTGTCAGTCACAAAAGGTTTTCCCAGCAGTATAAGGTGCAGCTGATTCCTGCTCTTCTCCCCATCCCATCTCAGAGGCTTCAAACTGGTATTGAAGGATATATGAAAATAGAAAGCCAAGGGGTTCTTTTGTGTGGCTCTGTTTTAAGGTTCAAGGAATAATAATATATTTTAATTAAAACATTACTTTCTTGAGTCAGTGTCTGGTAATGCTTTGATAATACTATTTTTCTTTTAATAATTAGTTGATATTTAGCTCTCAAAATTGATACTAGACCAGAATGTGCTTCAGACATTTTGTTCCCCTCTGTCCCTTTCCCTTCCTTCCAGGTCATAGGAGAACAAGATTTGTCTTTAATAGTCATTAAGAAAATATAGATTAGAAGCATTTCTGTTATGTGACTGCCTTGTTCTGCTGTTTGAAGTATGGCCTGCTCTGTTTGTTTCAATATTAAGGCAGTTCCTTGTAGTGTATCTAGAAACTGATAGTAAATAAGAAGGTAAATAAATTTCCTTAATAAATTTGGGTAATAGCAAGAAATTCTTCTTAATAATGTAATAATAAATGCTTGTTTATGTATTTAGCTTGAGAATTCTCACAGGAATTCCTTTGCGTGCAATTATATTACATTGGTAATAGAAGGTCTGAAATGTTGTCTTTATGACAGAGAGGAATTCTATAAGTCTCCAGCTGTTCTTCAGGTGTTGTAAAATAAACTTTGCAGGGGCAAAGGAGGGTTTAAAATTGGTTTTCAACTCTTTGTGATTTTGAAGGGGAGTCTAACATGAAATAAATGGGGATTCATACAAACGTATGATCTCAAAACTAATGAGTTGAGAACATATTCAGAATCACTGCCTTAAAACAACTCTGTTTCTTGTATTCCTTGTATCTTCCTTTTAACACAACATGTGCGTATCCCCAATACTCATTGCATTTTAGCGTGTTCTGCTGTTGGTTTTCATCAAATTACTTCCAGTTTCACACACAAAGGGAGGGGATTTTGAGTGAGTTCACTGAGCAAAGCAGTGCCAGCAATTGTGAAAATGAGAAATGAATGCAGGAGGGAAATGTTTTGCTTGTAATTTTTGGACATGAGTGGGAACAGTCGTGTTCTTAGTTTCCTGGAAAGGACTTTTAGCTCTGATCTCTTGTTTTCCTTATTTCCTCGGGTTATTTAGCACTGGCTGCTGCTTTCTTTTTCTTCATAGTTTTGACTGTAACTTCAGGCTACTTTAAAAATAAGAAAGAAATAGAGCATTTCTCAGTACTCCGCACAAACTTATTGCTGCATGCAAGGGAGGAATAATGTTGTCAGTTCGGGAAGACACGCTACTGTTCCAAGCATAGGATAATTATTTCTTTGTTTTGCAATCAATTTTAATCTGGAATGATTTTTCAGCAGCCGTCTGCCTTCTGTTTCTGAAAAGGACAAAGCTCATGAACTTTCAGCTTTCCCTAGTGGCATTTAACTGTCAAGTTTGGTCCAAGGGTGCCCTCTCCTGGCTATGGAGCATATTGATCTAAGCAGGATGCAAGATCCTTCCTGTTCTAGGAGCTCTTCTGCCTATTTAAAAGGACGTAATTTTTCTATCCAACTGAAGAAGAGCGGACAGTTCTTTGAAATTCATTAGTGACTTTTCAGGGTATCTGTTATTTTAGTGAATGCACAAGTTGAGAAGGTTGTGATGAAGTAAATTGCCATATAGGTGGCATCATGGATTTTAAGCCTACTGAAACAACTGGAGTGTATTTCTACAGTACTGAAACAAAGAGAATCATTGTATTAGTTTTTAAGCAGTTGGGTTAATGTGATAAAGTATTACAGTTATTGTGCTACTCTGTATTTTTAATGAAGAAATACAAGGTGTAAGTATTTCCCTCACTAGTCTTGCTGTCATGTGTCTTTTGTAACTACTAAAGTTAATCTGCCCAAATACAGGGAACATCAACTCAATTCTTTGGCTCCTTGGGCATCAATATGGTTTAACCAATATGTTTTATGTTGTTTTTTTCTCTTTTTTCTTTTTTTAGAATGGCAGATTGATCACAGCAGTATCAAACAACACTGTTCAGATACACACATTTCCTGATGGAGCTCCAGATGGCATCCTTACACGTTTTACCATGAACGCAAACCACGTTGTGTTTAATAGTGATGGTACCAAAATTGCTGCTGGATCTAGGTAATGTGTAATAAGGAAAGGCATTGCTGTCATTCAGAGTGTGGCAACTTCCTCACACAGTGATTTTTATCAATGGGATTATTAATCCACATACCTCTGAGGGTTTTAAAGGAGTGGGGGAAGGAATGAAAAGAACTGTTAAGCAGCAATTCTCTGGGAGGCATTTGATCCACTAAATAGTTTTAAGAGGAAGCGTGGTGTTGTGAAATAATTCCTTCTCTCGAGGAGCTTTGAATGTTTTCAGCTTTCAGTCCTATAATGCGAAAGCACAAGTGTTCGCCCATATGGATCTCACTGCAGCATCAAGGATTTTGTTACTGTGTGCTAAAGATAATGTCCTGTCTTCAGCATTGTAATGTGGCAAATGTATGCACATATGCAGAAGTTGGCTGAGTTCTGATCTGATGAGCTTTTTAGACGCTGTAGCTAACCCAGACTGCCTGCTTGCTTCTATGTTGGAATTTGTCCTCCATCCCTGCAGCAGAGTGGGCTGAATGTCACATCTGTCTGCCTCCTGTAAGTGTGAACTGAACTAGAAAGCAGTTTGGATCAATATGCTGGGCTGTAAAGACTGGCAGCTGCAGAGCAGACATGCCAGCTCCCCCAAAAGTGGGAGACCGGACAGCTGGGGACAGTAACTGCTCTAATCTCCAAATCTGACAGAAATCATGAACTTGGGCTCTTTGCCAGTGCTCATTTCTGAGGGAGCAGCTCTGCCCCAGGATATGACTTTGATTAGAGAGATAAAGCAGACAGCAAATTCCTTCCGCTTCCAAAAACTTTCACTCCAAAATCAGTACTTTGACGGCCTGGTCAGGGCATGAGAGACAAGATGCTGTAAAACTGAGCTCACCCCTTGATGAGATTGTCTGTAACACACTGCAGGAGGTTGACATCTGTGCTATAGGGGAGTACAGCTAAGAAGAACTGCTTAACAAAAATTATCTTTTGATGAAGATAATCTGTCTTTGCTCTTATTATAACAAACTTTGAGATTCGTCTCCTTTAGGTCATACTTCCCAGCAGATAACTAGTGTCCAATTTAATGTTGATTACTGCAAACAAATACTCTGTCACCAGTGATACCGATGTTAATGCTTTTATCTCTGTGCCATTGTAATCTACAGCGACTTCATGGTCAAAGTGGTGGAGGTGGCTGATAGCAGCAAGCAGCAAACGTTCCGAGGACATGATGCTCCTGTTTTAAGCCTGTCTTTTGACCCCATGGATATTTACCTGGTAAAAATACTTGTTTACTTTCTACCTTGAATTTCCTTTTCCCCGTGAGGGGAATAAAACAACACAAATATTTTTGAGTAAAATGAACAAAGAAAATCAACAGTGAGTGGACACATAAATCTTCATTTCAGTTAACTACTGAAATTACCTGGAATTACTAAGATGATTTGACAGAAAGTTTTAAGTCCTAAAACAGTTTAAACAAGGAAACTTTCTTTTTAAAAAGTGCTTATGCATTCTATATCTCTATTGTTGGTTATAGGATTTTTTAATTTCATTGCATTTGTTTCTCAATGTCTTTAGTTCATTTGCAAAACTCTCTTCCATAGGCATCAGCAAGCTGTGATGGTTCTGTCCGAGTATGGAAAGTGGAAGATCAGGTAAAAGGCATTCCTTTCTGAGTTGAGTGTTTCATAGGAAAACAGGGATTTCACAGACAGCGATAAGAATTGGACTGAAATAACCCTTCTGGAATAAATGCTACCTATCTTTTTATATATTATCAGTAACAGCTGATAGTATTTACAAAAACTGTTTATGTAGGGAAGTTTGTATGCATATAAAAGAGTAGCTGTACTCTAATACACCTGAAAGGAGACTTGTAGGTTTTTTTTAGTAAGAAATTTGACTGTATTTTATAGAATGCTTTTATCTATTTTTGGGACAAATTCCAAGCCGGAGCATGAAATGCTGCCTGGACTCTGGGCTGTTGTCCTGTGGAATCCCTGATTAGTTTTTCTTTCTGTCCATCTTTCTTAATTGGTCAACATTGTCCTCAGCATATTCAAAAATAACCCTCTGTGCAAAGGTAACAACATCAGATTCCTATTTTTCTTAGAATCACAGAATCATGGAGTGGTTTGGGTTGGAAAGGGCCTTAAATATCATCTGGTCCCTATTCCCCTGCCATGGGCAGGGATACTAGGGTTTCAGATTATCACTTGTTGCTTTCAGGGTTAAGGAATATATCTTTATGCTAATAAACTGTTGTCTAGGTGTGTTTTGTTTTCATTTACCTTTCCTGTGCTTTCTGTGAATTACTGATCAGTTTTCAGACTAGTGGCTTCTCTAATGGGTTTAGGAAGGGGTTTAGATTTCTCATGCCTTTGTCTCTTCTTACTGGTGACAGGTGAATGGATGAGGGGAAATAGCCTCAAGTTGCACCAGAGGATGTTTAGGTTTGATATCTGGAAAACCTTCTTTACAGAAAGGGTTCTTAAGTACTGGAATAGGCTCCAGAGGGAGGTGGTTGAGTCATCCCTGGATGTGTTTAAAAACTGTTTGGATGGTGGTGCTCAGGGACATGATTTAGCAGGGGGTTGTTAGAGGGTAGCATGGTTAGGTTGTGGCTGGATTCAATGATCTTCAAGGTCTTTTCCCACCTGAGCAATTCTGATTCTGTGATTCTGTGTTCAGTGGGTTGATGCCCATTTTTCTTTGGTAGGGGTCTTTGTGCACAGTGGCTCTTTCATCTCTCTTGCTCTCTGCCTATGGCACACAAACTTAGTTTGCCAAGGAGTCAAGCTACAACTTATTGCATTTCAATCTTTTATTTGTGGAGATGAGGCCATGTTATAGTGGGTAAAAGGCTATGGAGAGGGAACTCAGTATGCCATTCTTTAGAAACAAAAAACAGCAGCAAAAAAACCAAACCCACTGCAAACTTCACATCAATTTCTCACAAAAGAGAGATGTAAATCACAGATTGGAGGACATATTTTTTAAGAAATACAGTCATTGGGCTTAGCTTAGCAATATTTGTGACAAATAGTTTGGGGCATATAAGAAATAAGATTTATGAGCCAACTGTCTCTGCTGGCCTTGCACTCTATGGAGCCTGAGAAGAAGGTTTCAAGTGAGCACTGTAATAAAGCTGTTCTGCAGATACACGTGGGATTATTTTTGCTGAATGCTGTTATTCACTGGACTAAGTATCCATGCAGAATTATTCCTGTAAGTATACTTGGGAATGTGCTTTGCTCGTGCAATTGCTGCTTTTTCAAACAAAGACATACTTCTAATGTGAATTTCAGACTGACAGTGGGTGCCTTTTGGGGCACTTAGGCTAACTGTGTCCTGAGGCTGTGGCAGTAATGTATGTCATCTGTGCTGTAATAGGAGAACTTAGCAATTCATTCATCTTTACATTGCTTTTGTAAGATTCAGGCTGCACCTTGCTGCAGTCAGTCTGGATTTGACAAGAGCAGTTTGGCCAGATTTCTCTCTTTGTAACCTAAATGTATGAGCTCTTTTGTTCTGTACTTCATTAAAAATACTTCTGCTATAATATTAACTTGTAAGTAGTTGCACTGTAGTATAATATTTTCAGGTCTACATTGACAAAGTATTTTTCAGTGTTTTTGGATATATATATTGAAGGAGTAGGCACTTGTATGAAAGAGCTTATTTCAGTTGTAAAAATTATGGTTTTTTTCCTTCTAGCTTTTTTCACCCTTTTCCTTTAAGGGCTTTTAAAATACAGTAGATTTTCACAGAACTGCAGAACTCACTTTTGCATATTTTGTTTTCAGACATGTGTGACAAACTGGCCACTGCTGCAGAAATGTAACGATGTGATAAATGCTAAATCGATATGCAGGCTCGCCTGGCAACCTGGCAGTGGCAAGGTAAGTGGCAGATTGTTGTAGCCACATCTTAATCCTTCGTTTCTCTTTGTACAGTAGAATTCAATCCAGGCAAGTCCAAATTCCAGCTCCAGAGAGTAAGGAAAATACTGGGGGTGAAGTTCACTTTTAGGAAAAACAAAAACTTGGAAGTGTTTGCTCGCTGAAGTGCCAGACTATGTTTGGCAGTTGTCCATCTGTCAGCCCAAAACAATGTTAAACAGTCATGTTGTGCTGAGTAGGAAGGAACATTGTGCATGAGGGAAATGACCTAATTGTTCACAACTGAGCGTCAAAGGAGTTCAGTCTTTCTCTTGGTAGATTTTGTCAATTAGTAACCTTGCTCTGCAGATGTCACCTAAGTAGTCAACTGTTCTGTCAACTGACTTAGTGGAAGGTATCCCTGCCTGTGGTAGGAAGGTTGGAACTGGGTGATCTTTATGGTCCCTTCCAAACTAAATTGTTCTATGATTCTTTTCAACTGAAGAGCAGAGTTAGTGCTGCTGTGGGTAAAGGTAGTTCTGACAATAATACATACTATATATCCAGTGCATTGTACCTGTACAGATGCAAGAGCACTATATACATATCACTTGCCATAGAATGCTGGAGGAGGGAAGTTTGCATAGCTGTATAGATGTGTCTATCATATAACCTAGAGCACACCTGCCCCAGCTGGTAACACAAAGGAGAGAAGAGCAGATAGATTCAAACCTGTATGAAATGGGACATGCCACGCTATACTTCAAGTAAAGGACAGAGAATTGAGCAAAAAGTGGTAATTTGGGAAAAATTGCTTGGTGGGTTCTATTCTTGCCTGCTGTCTGAAAGGATGAATAATAGGTTCTGCCAAACTATTGACACTTTAGTGTGCAGGGTCTGAAGAGTGTTTTCCAGTGGCTTCTCACAGTTCTGACTTGAATAATCCTGTTTCCCCAATGTAGCCTTTTGTGAGCTCTGTCTGTGCTTGTCCACTCTCTGAAATACCGAGCATTATGGTAACTCTTCTGTGGGAGACAGAATGTCACTTAAAGCACAGGTTACTTTGTACACATATTGCATAAAAACACACAATTTAATGTTTACATGAGTTCTTCACACAGACGTGCCAAATGTAGTCAGCTGCTTAGTTCCTATTGTAAAGCAGATTACTAGAAATCTCTAAGACAAAAGCAAACAAAACAACTAACACACAAATCCTATGAAGTAAGCAGGCAGTAACCGTTGTGCAGGTTTGTGAAATACCAAATGAACTATTTCAGGAATTAGCTGTTCAAAATGAGATTTATAGAGAAAGTAATGTGATAAAAAGATGTATGGGGAGGAAAGAAGAGGGAGAACATAAGACTTGTGCTCAGAGCACTGAAATTTATTTATGCCTGTTTCTTAGCTGTTACATAAATAAGAACTTAGAAGCTTATGTTGCAGCTGTCATCCGTTTTCTGCCAGAAATAAATGAAGATTAAAATAAAAACAAACATTCCTTGCTGTATTGCATATGGAAAGCATTAAAGAACCTTGTAATTCAAGATTATTTCAGCATTCTTTACTTTCTCAATTGGCATTACTAAGATGCTAAAAGAACTGTTGGATATGTAGGCAGACCCTACTGTAATACTTTTGAATGAAGAAGCTATGCTTTTTGCTTGAATGTTTTTCTTGGAAGATAACTTGTTCTAAGTCGCCTAATTCTTGTTTCCTTTCAACAGCTGCTGGCAATTCCTGTAGATAAAGTTGTTAAACTGTACAAAAGAGAAACCTGGGATAATCAAGGTGATCTATCAGATACTTCCATCACACAGGTAGGCACATAAAACAGCTGCTTGCTAAATCTTCCATACTCTTAGGAGTACTCTAAGGCTTTGTGTTAATTCTTTTCACTGACTTGAAAACGTACTCCAACTGGGCTGTTATTAAGATACACAATGCAGAATTTGATTTTAATTTATGAAAATGTGTTAATTAAAGTATGTATTGAGTATGTATTAAGTATGTTCAGCATTGAGTTTGCCAAACCTTCTCTGTTTCTGTCTAAATGTCTAAGTCGTGGTTTGTTTGACATGGTTTGTTGTGACAGCATTTAGTGACAGAAGTTAAGAGTTCTGAAGGAGAGTTAAGAGTGCTGCCTTTAAAGAATGGTTTTGCTGGGAACTTTCTGAAGGCAGCTCTAGTTTGGGAAGCTGGATGTCGTTTGCTAGGGAGATATACTTTTTTCTTCTAGAACGTCCATTTTATGCTTCAGAATATGAATGCTTTGTGTGCATTGGTAATACTTTTTCTCCCTATAATTTTCCCTCTTTCCTAGCCCTTGAATGTTGTGGTGTGGTCTCCTTGTGGGCGATACCTGGCAGCTGGAAGTGTGAATGGGAGTATAGTGGTGTGGAAGGTGGAAACCCGAGAGTGCATAGAGAGGTATGTAGTGCTGTTCCACAATCCCCTAAATTCATACTTGTCCAAATGCTCCTTGAGCTCCAGCAGCCTGGGGCCATGCCCACTGTCCTGGGCAGCCTGTTCCATGCCCACCACTCCCTGGTGCAGAACCTTTCTCTAACCTCTACCTGACCCTCCCCTGATGTAGCTCCATGCTGTTCCCTTAGGTCTCATTGCTGTCATTGGAAAGCAGAGATCCCAATCCACAGCTCCTCCTAATTTAGTGTCATGCACAAACTTAGCTACTCTGCATTTGAGTGTGCCCAGATAATTTATAAAAAACAGTGAAGAGAGGTACTATAACCCTTTGAGTCTGAGCCATCAGCCAATTGTTCACCCTTTGTGTTCTGTACTTGTCTAGCTGCATGTTGGGCATTTCTTCAGAAGGATACTGTGAGAAACAGTATCAAAAACTGCTTAAATCAGTAAAGATCACATCTATTGGCTTCCTTTTGTCAACTAGGTAAACAACCTTTTCATGAAGGGAAATTAATTTTATTAAGCAGTACTTTCCCCTTTAAGTCCACGTTGGCTGTGACCAATGACTACATTGTCTTCAAGTGTTTTTCAATAACTCCCAGAATAATCTCCATTATTTAACCAGGCACTGAAGTGAGACTGACAGTCCTGTCATTACCAGGGTCTCCTTTTTTGTGCTTCTTTAAGACTGGGATATCTGCCAGCTTTTGGGACCTCTCCAGATTTCCAACACCATTGAAAAGTAATTGAGAGAGGTCTCAGGCTGACATCAGCCAGCTCTCTCAGTACCCCTGGGATGAATCCCATTGAGTCCCGTAGTCTTATATACATTAGGTAGAGCAGCGAATCCCACACAAATTTGGGGTTGGCTGGGATTTTATTGTTACTACAGGTCACAGTCATCCAACTCGGAGTTCTGAGGGTTCCAAAACCCAAAATGCAACTTGCGTTGGCCGGGAATCGAACCCGGGTCAACTGCTTGGAAGGCAGCTATGCTCACCACTATACCACCAACGCTGTGCTGTGCTACCCAGAACTCCAGGAGGCAGCAAAATACTTAAACTAAAAAATCCCATCGATCTGATCTTATAGAGGATCTCTGTAAGCACATCAGGAGAGAGGGATAGCACAAGCAAGCGCAGGTCAGAAGAGTGATGTCTGGTCTGTCTGGTCCCTGCTGTGATGCAGGGTCGCTATTCAGGCTAGGCTTGAGTAAGGGAGCAAGAGGAGGGCTCTTTCCTTATGCAATTTGGGTGAGGCATGCTAATACCTAATTTCATGTGCTGATGGGTATTCAAGGGCTGCCACGTCATTCACGTGTTCTGCCAGGAAGCAGCTTCCACTGATGTCTGTCAGGGAGGAAAGTGGCACTGCTTTGCCTTCCCCTACCATACGTAGTGTGCATAGCTAAAAGAATCTAGAAGCATTTCAAAGGCAATATTTATTACGTTTTAATCTTCTAATAGATTAAAGAATAGTTTTGATGGAAACAGATCTTCAAGTTACAAAGTTCAAGATTGGTGGCAGTAAGATGCAACTAAAGGAGAAATACTGACATGTCAGTAAGTCAGACAATCTGCAGGCAGAAAATGGACAAATAGAACTTTATCTTGGTTAGTTACAGTGAAGAACAGAAGGGAGGCTTTATCTGTCTGAATATCTTGAGTCAGAAACGTGATTGTTACTCTAGCGCATATGTAAGGCTTTAAAGACATCATGTAAATAATTCATGGCTGGATTGTTTTGTGAGAATAAAGGGAGGAGAAGATAAAGGACTAAATCATCAATTCGGTACAAGAGAAACAGCTGAATGTTCTTTTTATAACTGGATGGTTCTGGAACATATTGTCTGCTGGGGAATTACTTTGTATTCTGCAAGCATCAGGAAGCTGTTGTTTTATGAATATGATTCTGATTGATTTTAAAGCTTAAATAATTTCCTGCATAGAACAGGAAGATCTGCTGTAACTTTTAGGGTAGCTATTTATTCCACAGGTAACTTATTAATATATTATCTGTGTCTATATATATTTATGTTATTTTCACCAGTATTACCAGTACTTACAATAACCTGAAGGTGTTTCTGCTCTGAGAGTCTTAATAAAAAGAGGAAATTTTCATCTTCTTTTTAGAATGAAGCATGAGAAAAGTTATTCAGTTTGCGGACTGGCATGGCATCCCAAATATGAGCAAATAGCTTATACAGATACTGAAGGAAATCTGGGATTGTGGGAAGATATCGGTGTTGGAAAGAAACCAAGCGACAAGGTGATCAGCACCAATTATTTCTTAGATTCAAGTGATAGTTTATGTCATCAAATTGCATGAAACGTTCTCTACCGAGTGTTGAAAGTTCTCTCTTGTGCACAAATTCATTCCTTGAATTCCATATTCAAAAGATTTAATCATAGAATCACACAATGGTTTGGGTTGAAAAAGGACCAGACCGTCTTGTTCCAGCCCATCAGCTCAGGTTGCCTGGGACCCCATCCAGCTCCAGGAATGGGGCACCCACAGCTCTGGCAGCAGTGCCAGGGTCTCGTCGCCCTCGTAATTAAGCATTTTTTCCTACTATCTAATCTATATCTACCTTCTGTTAGTTTGAAACCATTACCCCTTCTCATATCACTGCCCTCTGATAGAGTCCATCTCCAGATTTTCCATAGGCCTCCTTTATATACTGGAAGGAATTAGAATTGCTAATAATATAAAAATAGTTAATAGTTATCAATTGATAATTAATTATAGTTGATTACATGGTTTTAGGTTGCCAATACTGTGACAAAAGACTATGAAGATCTCTTTGATGGAGATGATGATGACTATTTAAATGGAGATATGGTTGAACCACAATCTTCCCCAAACGCTGGAGCTAATGAAGATCGTGGTGATGATGATGACCTTATGCCAACGTCAGGCCATCCAAGAAAGGCAATCATTGACGATGATGATAACTCATTAGGTACAGAATAAACTGATTTTCCAAAGCTCTGTAGTGCTGTTATTGAAACAGTTTTGTAGCATCCTTTCTTGGCATCATCTATTAACATACATTCTGTCTTATTTTTCCAGACAAATGTTCACTATTTTAATGTTTTTACCTATTTTCTGCTGTAAGAATAATACTTGGAAGATATCAACATAAATGTATGTGTTTTAAACTTTTAGATATTGGAATGATAAAAGCTAATTCCAATCTACTTGAAAAGGAGGATGATGATGATGATGATGATCAGATTGGTGGCTTTAAAGCTTTGCCAATGTCATCTACACAACAACCTTTCTATGATGGGCCAAGACCAACCCCCAGGCAAAAGCCCTTCCAGCCTGGTTCCACTCCTGTACATCTCATGCATCGGTTCATGGTAAATCTCACTTCTGTGTGGTTATGTAGATGTAGTTGCTTTCTTAATATTGTCCTGGTTTTGCTCAATCTTAATCTGATCTTTTCCAAATCTACATTTGTATGTTATGGTTTTGTTCTTTTTCTCTAATGCTTCACAGTGTGAAGCTAATGAGTAAAAACTATGCTTTGTGTTAATGCAGACTGCATAGTTTTATGCCTTATGTTTTGGTTGCTTTTGATGTAGAAGTAAATATTTGGCTCCAAGACAGCAATGCATTTTGTAGCTGTGCTGCGGAAGTCAAATGAGTCTGTTTTGAACTTCCTTTTTAGTCAGAATTTGTGGCTATTTTTGTGCTTTTAAGACTTGTATATTTGTCATTCACTATTTCTTTATAACTGCAAGTTGTTGATGTTTTATTTTCTAAGGAGAAATATGGCTAAGCAATGAGAACAAAACTGTTTTTTGACATAATTGAGCTGTTTTAGAAACTACTGGACCTGTCTATGTATCTCTTCAGCCTTCCTCCCCTTTCCTACCTAGCAGTGGTTATCTTACAGTAGGCTGTTTGAAGGCAGTCAATATGATGGATGACTTTATTATTTCTTTTTAATAGGTTTGGAATTCCGTTGGTATCATTCGTTGTTACAACGATGATCAAGACAATGCTATTGATGTAGAATTTCATGATACCTCCATACATCATGCCACACACCTCCCTAACTCCCTGAATCACACGATGGCTGACCTCTCTACTGAAGCTATTTTGCTAGCCTGTGAGAGTACAGAGGAACTCGCAAGGTAAGCCATGGCTTTGCTCTGTCAAACTCATAGTATGGAATTACATTTACTATGTTTCATTTATCTCAGCTTTGATCACTTTATTTGAGGTTTGTGGCTTGTGGTCTTGCTCTTCTATCTATAGGGCCACTTTTGAGGAGGATTTTTCACCTCCACTCGTGCAGTCTTCAAGATACTTAAGGATGCATATTGTTTCCTGTGGATTTTCTTCAAATCCTTTTTTTTCCTTTTCACAAATACATATTTACTAGAAAGTGCATGCATTGCGAGCTCAAAGGAAATTGTAAACCTTGAACAATAGTCTTCCAGTCTGCTCAGATGGATGATAAATTGTGAGGTCTGTGCTATTTCTTTTCATAGTGTTGCTAAGGGGAGATGTTTGGAGATACCCACAGTCTTATGAGAAGAATTATAATGTGAAGTGTTTAAGAACATTTAAGAGCAGCAATACTATTGCTGTTTTTTGGGGGTTTTTTTGGTAGAAAAATCTTGAAGGAAGAACTTTTTGCTTATTCTGGCACGTACAACACTGGGAAAGGCTGAAAAACAATGTTTGCCTTTGAGAATATTATTTGTATGTATTGAATCTACAGTGCTGGAGTTCAAGTTGGTTCTTTGGTTTTTAAGTAGTAAGAGCAGGGATTTGCAAATAACCCCTTGTGATCTGTAGGGTGACATTGTTCCTTTCCATGAGAGTCACACATTCCAGGTCTCTGATGAAAACATGTTATGTTGGTGTAGTTGAAGAGCATGGTATGTTTTCAGATATTTTATTTATTTATTTTCTTATTGAAATACTTACCTGTTGTTCTTTTTACTCTCTTTCAGCAAGCTCCACTGCATTCATTTTAGCTCCTGGGATGCAAACAAGGAGTGGACAGTAGACATGCCAAAGGATGAAGATATTGAAGCTATCTGTCTAGGCCAGGGCTGGGCTGCTTGTGCCACTAGTGCCTTGCTGGTTCGACTGTTTACAGTTGGAGGAGTTCAGAAGGAGATATTCTGTCTCCCAGGTCCAGTGGTGTGTATGGCAGGACATGGAGAGCAGCTGATGATTATTTATCACAGAGGTATTTCTCCCTTTTGACCTTTTATTTTTTGAACTGAGTTTGTGCTTTCATTCCTTGTCTGTTATTGGCTTCAAATGCTGTATTTGTCATCAGAAGTATTTTGCTTTTCCCTCTTGTCTTCTTGATGACAATTATACTGTCACAACCTGTAAGCCTTTGGCATCTGACAGTAAGGCATATGTTTTATATTGGGATGCCTACATTAACTTGTGGGGAATGGGAGAATTTCTTAACAGTAGCACAAATGGATTAAACGTAGGTTTCAGTCATGCCATGATGAATTACTCGAGGAAATTAAGGGACTAGTTGTTATGCATGCTTTGTATGTCCAAAGTGACAAATAGTCTCTTGTCTGGTAGTTTATTCATGAATAACATTGCCCTAGACTTAGGTTTTGATTCAGAAATTACCTAAATTTAGCCAAGAGACGAGACCATTTGCTTTCTAACATAGTCTTTGAACAACTTCTTCCTAGGTACTGGATTTGATGGAGACCAGTGCCTTGGAGTACAGCTGGTGGAGCTAGGAAAGAAAAAGAAACAAGTTTTGCATGGAGACCCTCTTTCTCTTACAAAGAAATCCTATTTGGTGTGGGTTGGATTTTCAGCAGAAGGTATGAAATTAAATTAAATGCAAATAAAATTAATTGAAGTCCTGAACTGGAATCAGTTCCCTGGCAGTAGCACTGGCTTTCAGAAGGTGGCGCTTCTTTCTAAGGAAAGCAGTTTCCCAGCAAGGTTGCACTGTTCGGATGAGAGGATATTGAATTTGAGTTATGTAAAACGTCATTTCCCAGCAGTATCCACCAGTTCAAACTCAGCCACGTCATAATTAGTTGCCTGTCAGATTAATGGTCTGCATTTGTATCCAACAGGCACCCCGTGTTACGTGGATTCTGAGGGAATTGTGAGGATGTTGAACCGAGGAGTTGGGAACACTTGGATTCCAGTGTGTAACACACGAGAGCATTGCAAAGGAAAATCTGATCATTACTGGGTTGTTGGCATCCATGAAAACCCCCAGCAGCTCAGGTCAGATATGCCCCAAAGGGAATGCTCCGTTTGTTACCTCCTACTAAGAGAAACTGGAAATAAGTTTTACTAAAACAGATAACTGTACACTGTAATAAATTTAGTTCATGAATGTGGTTCAGCATGGATGTTTCGTCACTAAGTTTGTTTTGAATTAACTCTTAGTTTTATGATGTGTAACAAACTAATATTAGCTTCCTCCCTTGGCTGACAGGCACATGTGCTTTGTTATGAAATCATGTCTCTGATGCAGGCATATTTGTCAGACTGCACTTTGCTTATGGTTGCTCTTAGGATTCTCCTTCTGCTGTTGATATATATTTTTTAAGTTTCTGAGTTTTTAACTATTCCCTTTTGTCCCTTTGAGAAGACTCAAGTCACTAACCTACATTCTTAGGCACAGGTAAATAAGAACAATCTGGTATTGTGTTAATATTTAAACTGTGGCCACAAAGAAAGATTTTGGGAAAGTGCTGATGTGCTCAAATAGTTCTTTAGCTGAGAGTGAGCCATTACTTTAAGATGTGAGTATTCCTCTTAGTTTTAACAAGCATCAGAGACACTTAGTTGCCAAACCCCATTGAAGATAAGGAGGGGGGAGGGTTATTGTAGGAACAACATGTGCCCTAATCAACATGGATTGCCAGAGCACTAATGCTTCCTGTTCTTTTTCCCCTAGTGTTTGAAACATTAGCTTAGAGCTATGAAACCAGACATTTTTGTCAATGCTTGTTGGTGCTGCTGGAAACACAGCTTTTCTCCAATCAATGTTCTGCTTAAGTGATAGTTACCAGAGCACTAGTTTAATGAAGCATTAAGACCTTGTTGTTAGTATATGTACATCTGCATGCCCTACCTTTTTTTTTGGCCTCTGTGTGCCTAAATACAGCACTGTTAAATCCAAAACCTCCATCAGAATAAGAAGTTGATGTGCCTGCTCTTTTTCCAGTGGCCTTTTGTTGTTTGGTAGATTCTGCATTTAATAAACTGCACTTACATTTTGTAATTGCTGTCAAATTGTGTGTTGTGTGAGATAGAGATCTGTGTCTGTTCTGTGCCATGCTTGGTGTTTCTGATGTGAACAAGAGCAGCATGCACCTTGCTGCTTTCAAAATCTTATATTGGTTGCAATGTGAAAATAACCCTTTAGAATGCAATCTTCACATCTTGCTATATTTAAGTCAGTAATTTAATTACTACTTTTTAAAGACTAAATCCTCTTAAAGTATCTTGCTTCTTAGGAGACATGGTTTAGATGATGAGGATTGCATCTGCTTTTTGTTTCCCACGTCCAGGTGTATTCCTTGCAAAGGAGCCCGATTCCCTCCAACGCTTCCACGTCCTGCAGTGGCAATATTATCTTTTACGCTCCCTTACTGCCAAGTTACAACAGAAAAGGGGCAGATGGAGGTATGGAATGATGTTGAGACCACAGTTGATAGTCTTAGACATCCGCATAGCAGGGATTATACAAGATTTCTATTAATCATCTCTGCAAGGAAGAGAGTGGTACAGGCTCTGCATAAGGCACCTGGCTAAGGAGGTTATCTGAGTTCAGGCTTTCGTGTGGCTTTTTCTGTTTGTTTTGCTTTACAGCTGGTTCTAGAAGAATACCTAATGAAGCTGTTAGAGTTGACACAAGGTTTATACTTACAAATAATCACATTCTGACCAATAAAAGAGAACATCTAGAAAAGTAAATCAATTATCCAGTTTTTAATTAATTTAAGTAATAAGATATTGTGGGGGTTCAGCTGTAGTACACGAACTAGAGATGAACATGAAATGCTGGCCTCAAATGTAGAGACTGTCTAGTGCTGTTGGAAGTTTATTCTCATTGATAGAAGTGTAAAGAGTTTCAATAAGTACTTTGCTTTTATGAACTCAATTCATGTCAAAGATTTATTATTAATTTATTCTTTATTCTTCCAGTTTGCTGTGGGACAGAAGTTACAAGATAAAATGATCAATTTGTTCTAGAACTGCCTATGCCAGTAGCAGTGTCTGAGAATCATCCTACTGAAAGCCTGTGGTGCAAATGGAATTTAGAATACGTGGAGTCTGTTCAGATCAGTTTGCAGATGGATGTTAGTGTGGGCTGTTTATCCTCACTAGGCATTGGCATTTCAGGAGAGTTGTCTATCTCTCACCATCATTATAAAATGAAAAGATTTAAGAATGAATGATAAAATCTTTTGCAAGTTGTTAGGTGTTGAGCTAAGAGCTTCCTTATTTACCCCCACCTGACCTCCAGGATGTCTCTCTCTCTCTTTCTCAGGAGCAATACTGGCGTTCAGTTCTATTTCACAACTACGCGGATTACTTATCAAAGAATGGCTATGAGCTTGATGAAAATGCCAAAAGTCAGCCCGTGAAGGAGCAGCAGGAACTTTTGATGAAGTTGTTTGCTGTAAGTACAAGGAAATCAAAAAGAAAAATAATCCATGAAACTTTATTTTGAGTGGATGCCATTTGATTTTAATTCTGATGCGATGGAAGTTTGGCTCATCCAGTGAGCTCCCCAAATGCAATAAGAGGTGGATGGCAGTTCATGCTGTTATTGCTTATCACAGGGTAGAAAGAGGGAAGGCTTCTTAACCAGAAATAAAATCAAAAACAACCTTCTAAAAGAAGACTGATCATTTTTGGCAGTTTATCCTTATTCAGTATGTACATGAAACCTCATCGTGTTCTGGCCCTATAGAGAGAGCTTTGTCACTGAAGTATGAAGCTCTCAAGGCTTTTCTCCTTTCAGCTTTCTTGTAAACTGGAGCGTGAATTCCGCTGTGTGGAACTTGCTGACCTCATGACACAAAATGTGGTGAATTTAGCCATCAAGTATGCATCCCGCTCTCGAAGACTAAATTTAGCTCAGCGACTCAGCGAGTTGGCTGTGGAGAAAGCAAGCGAGTTGGCAACAGCACTGGAAGATGAAGAGGAGGAGGAAGATATCCAAGCTCACACGAATGCTGGGTAATGCAGATTCCTGGGATTAAAAACTTGGGAATGTTTTTACTGATTTCTTAGCAGTGGCTTCAGAGGCAAAGTGGACCTGATTCTAAGTTACTCTGATTATTTTTTACTCCTGTTTTCTTCTAAGCTTTTGTTGTTTTGATTGACTACAATTCATCTTTTTTCTCTTTACATTTTACCTCTCTTTCATCCACAGCCCTTTTACTTCCCTCCAACCCCCTCTTCTTTCAGCTACCTCAGGGTATCTCACTTTGTCTTATTCCCTCACCCTCTAATCCCAGCTCTTCAAAACAAGTGAAATATTACAGGTTTGCTGTGCGTTCATTTCTTTGTATCTGTGCTGCCTCCTGTACCTACATCTGTTTTATCTGGAGGCAAAAGAAGTTTATTTTCTTCTCTCTGTTTGTTGTTGTTGTTTTGAATTTGTTTTAGACTGTAGAACATACGGAAGAGCTGTGTGTTGTTGCTTGGCATCTGGACGGTGCAGTTGGAAGGAAGCAAGTAGCTAACCACCAGTCTGATAACACAGCAAAATGTCATAATGTTTTATCGGAAGCAATGTCCTCCCATAGCAATTTTCTGTATGCAATTTGTAACTTTTTTTTAAGCAAGAGGAAGTGATAAGCAGAGGGACTTATCTATAGCCTTTCCCTTTTCTCCTGTGTGAAACTGCATATTTAAAACTCCTTGCCAAATGGTTTGCCCCCTTCTGGAGCGTGAATGAGAGTTGCTATCCCATGTCTGCAACTTCAGCCATTCTGAGGGCTGAAATACATCACAGGCACTGGGTTGTTCTTAGCACCCAATCAACATAATCCTGGCATTCTAATTAAGAGAAATGAACCTTTTGTTTACATGTACATGCATTTCAGTAATCAGTAAAGAGGGAAATAAAAGAAATATACTATAATTTAGGAATTTAGAAAATAACCAGATTAAACATGAAAACCTGCTGCCTAAACTTCAGACTGAACACATGAGTCCCTGTTGTCACCTGCGCATTTGTTTATGCAGAGAAGTAGCCTGGTATTACTCATGATAGTGGAGACATTTATATTTAAATGGAGATTACAGAAGGTATCTTCTGTTTGTGTTTACCTTCCATGGCAAAGTGTCCTTAGCAGCGTTGTTGTGAGCTCTGAAGAAGGTGGCAAAAGCTTGCTCTTTCTGTTTGAGTGTTTGCTCTTGTGTGCAGAGCTGTTTGTAGTATGATGCAAGCACTTGTAGTGAGTGTGAGAGTCAGGCAGTTTCATAGCTGCGTGGTCTGTCTTAGAGCTACATGAGCACCACTGCAAGTGCTTTGAGCTGAACAGAAGTGGTTAATGAAACTTTGTTTTTAGTAATCCTTGCATTGTAATCGGTGTAACAAATGCCAAATGTTATTCATCTTATTTCCTGAATTAGTTACGTAAGTTAGCCTTCCTTCATTTCAGCTTACTGTCTGAATGTGGTGAAGTTCCAGGCACCTCTTCCTTTCTGATGTATTCCTTCTGTTTAGTTACAGCACCTCTGCCACAGAGTGGGGCCGGCATCCAGGCAGAAGTGCTCAGCAGGACCAAGAGATGGAAGAAGCTGAGGAAACCGATGGGTATGAGGAAGCAGAAGAAACGCCTGAAGTGCCTAAACAGAGTAAGAAAAATCTGTTCTCTGAGTGGGCTGGAAGTTATAGAATCATTGGAGTTGGAAGGGACCTTTAAAGGCCATCCAGTCCAGCACTGCTGCTATGAGCAGGAACACCTTGATCAGACCCCCATCCAGCCTGAGCTTGGATGTCTATGGGGCATCAACCACCTGTCTGGGAAACCTGTGCCAGTACTTCACTACTCTTATAACAAACTTCTTTCTGATATGCAGTCTAAATCTTCCCTCTTTTAACTGGAAACTGTTTCCCTTTGTCCTATCAAGACATCTTATCTAGATGTGTTTTTCACAGACTTGATAAGGAATTCTGGATGACTTTTAGTTTGGATAACTCAGCAGTATGTAGCACCAAACAAGCAATGGATTTTTCTCTATGTTTTTGATTTTTCTTTCTTTTTTTTTTTTTACATAAAATTTAGGAAAGACAGGCACACACCACCTGACAAAGAAATGAGTTTCAATTTAGAAGCCATTTACTTAAGTAGAAATTAATAATTGCAACTGTATCGGGAGCTCTATTTTCTGCTGGCTACTGAGAACAGGCCTGGTGGTTTCTAATCTATCTTGACTTTTGCGCATGAAAAAAATATGTAGCGGGTCTAACAGGGTGACACACAGAAACAACTGCCCATGAGCTTCCTGTTACCAGGCCTCCCTGCATGGTGGAGCCCATCAGATCAGGATCTGTAGCCCAGCATGTGCCTGCAGTCACTGCAGAATAACAAAATGAATGTGTATCTCCTGCTCTGTCACAACTCACTTGTGTGTTGTCTGTAACTGTTTTAAGGGATCCCTAGTGAGGTTTTTTGTTGTCTAACACTGTTTCTAATGTACTAGGTCACTCTGTGATGCTATTATTTGATTTCAGTTCAAGTCTTGCAGGAGATGAACTGATGGACAAACAGTTCCCTGAGTATTCCCTCTTCAGCATCTGGGCTTTTACTTGTGAAAGAGTTGTCAGGCAGACTGCAGCATTGTGATGTTCGTGTCATTACCATTGGCAGATTGTTGGTTATTTTTCCCTTTTATTTTGTCTCCATTCAGCTCCTCATCTTTCCCATCCTGCTGAATGTTTCTATGTACTGAAAGTGTTCATCTGGGGGCTTTTGAGTGGTGATCTAGAGGAGAAAAGCAAGACGAGTTTAGTGGTTATTCTCATTTTACTTGGTCTGTGGGGTATATTAGCTTCTTCCCTCCAAAAGAGGAGACAAAAGATGGAGGGATGGAATGATAGCTTTACCTAGAAAATAGATCTGTTGCTTTCTGCTTTACTGTATTTATTTATTACTTTCTATAACATTGGCATATTTTATAGTTGTCTATCTCTTATTGTTTGGTATTTAGTTACAAACTCTGCTTCTCTCATTCAGACTTGACTAGTTATTCTAATTAAAGAAAATATGTTTAAGACATAAGTATACAACTCTTAACATAAATCCAGGTAAAGAAGATGGATGGCTTTGTAAAAGTGTGTGCACAATTTAGAAATAAATAGATATACTTTAAGATTCAGATTGGACTTCCTTGTGTGTTTAGGGTTTTGTTTTTAACTGATTATATAATTACATTTTAACTGTGCCTTTTTTATTCCAAAGGGCCAAATCCTTTCTCCAAAGCAGCCTCTTCAGAGGTGATTACTCCTAAGTCTGGTGAGTAAATCTCCATTTATTCCAGTATAAGAACTTTCCTATGCTTCACCACATCTGTTCCTGTTTTTATGTCCTCCCATTGCTACTAGAATGCAGTGCCTAACGGTGCTGTCAAGGAGTAACTTATGCTGATTGTTATTTTCACATTTTTAAGAGGTTCCTTATTCCTGTTGATGTCATCTTTACCTAATAATGCTCTTCAACACTATGCTGATAACCGTGCTTTTGCCAAGTGCTGAATCAGTTGTCTGCCTGGCTGTGTCCTGAAGGTGTTCTTTCAGGCAGGGAAAAAGTAGAGCAATAATCATTTGATTTGTCTTCATAATTACAGATCTGTTCATGGATTTCACTTACAGAGCAGAGTTAGTAACCCTGCCATAGGACTGTGATTCTGGTTTAACAGGCAGGGCAGAATACAATCTCTTATTCTTCCTTGCTTCTTCCCTCCTGCCATCCTCCAGCAAGATAAATAGGAATGGAAACTGAGGAAATAATGGGTGTTCCTATGGATTTGTAATTGTAGATCCAGTGTGGTTTTTCTGGTGACTAATAAAAGCTGAGGGTGTATAGTATAACCTTCATGTAGTTAACAAAGTGCTTTTCTTTTTATCCAAATGCTTTCAAGCTTAAGGGGAGCTTCTTTGCTTTGGTGTGGGATAGTGGATGCCTCTGATCTATTCATCATCATTAATTTTCAACTAACAGAGGCTGAAACATGAAAAATGAGTGTTAGCCACGTTTTTTGCATATGAGGCTAATGATCTTTTATCTACTTATCTACAGTGTGTGTGTTGGATACACACATTTTTACACTCTTTTTTTTCTTTCCTATTAAATAGCTGTAATTGTATCAAGCAGCCAAGGACGAGTGAATCCCTTCAAGGTAAGAATCTTGAAGCTGGTTTGATTGTGATGTTCTGAAAATCACAGCAGATGATTCTATCTGAATTTATGGTACAACAACAACAGAAATCTTGGAAGGACAGAGGATAAAGAAAGTGTCTGTTTATTTGTTTTTCTAGGTGTCATCCAACAAAAAGGACCCACTGGTCCCCTCAGCGAATGTTCTAGACACTATGAGCAGATACTCAAAGAAAAATTCTAGCAGTCGAGCTGTAAACAAGCAGAGCTCCCCAGTTATAAAGCCTCTCATTCCCAAGCCAAAGTCCAAGCAGGTAACGCTTCTGATCTTTTCACATTGTTTCAATGAGCAAAAAACAGTCAGTTGAGTTTCACCAGCTTTTATCAAATATGAAACCTGTTGATGTAGTAGATCATTGTAGATGGCAGTGTTCTTTTAAGATAATGCAGAAATTTATGCAAACACAGGGCAGGAATAAAAACATGTTGTTTCATTTGTAGAAATTACAGTGAATCTCCTGCTTTTATTCTAAATAATGTTAAGTTAATGTCTGCTTTGCTGAAGTCGAGTGGCTGATGCTACATTTTTGGATTAGTTCTTCCATTCATGGAAATAGAATCATAGAATTACCCAGGTTGGAAAAGACCTCGAAGATCATGATTACTCAAAGAAACAACGACTGTGTCTTTAGGAAAAGCTTTGTGTTTTGTTAGGCTCTATGATGTGTGCTGTTTGAGGGTGGCATTGCTGCATTTTTTCATTCACTTCATTTTCTTTTTAATACACCAACTTCTCCAGGCTTCAGCAGCGTCCTTCTTCCAGGTACGTACACCAGGCTCCAGTGAAAAAAGACTGGGAGAAAGAGAAGAAAAAGCAGGGAATGAGTCCCCTGAGGTCCAAGTCACTGCACAGGACAACACTGAAAACAAAAGGTGAGCAAATTGAGGCTGCTTAATTCCATAGTCTGCTATTGATAGAACAGCAAGTCCAAAAAGACACTGGGTTAGCCAAGATGGCTTAATATCAAGGTTGAAGTTGTCATGTTTGTGAGTTTTCTTCAGAAGAGCAGTGAACTAGTGCTGTTATTGTGACAATTTGATAACATGCTTATTACACTCATAGTGATAGAGCAGAGAAAGTTTCTGTTGCAGGACAAGGGGAAATAGTTTTAAGTTGAAGGGGGTAGATTTAGGTTGGATGTCAGGGGGAAGTTCTTTGCTAGGAGAGTGATGGGGTCCTGGAACAGGCTGCCCAGGCAGGTTGTGGATGCCCTGTCCCTGGAGGTGTTCAAGGCCAGGTTGAACAGGCCCTGGGCAACCTGATCAACAATTTTTATCTTAATAATGTTGAGACTGATAATGACCATTGAATGATAAGCTGTGCTGCTGTACTATCTCCAAATATAGGGAAAGCTTAAAGTTCTAACACGTCTAGGCAAACTTAAAGATCTGAAAGCTAGATGTTATACATGGAAGTGTAAATGGTTAATTGTAATATAGGTACTGCTGGTTTGTTTTGTGTTGTGTATATTTGTTTTACAATTTTATTTATGTACTTTTTAAGGAAAAAAAGAAAGCAAGAAACTGACATCACTTAAGCAATATATCTCTTTCTAGCTATCACTCTTAATGCGTGTTATTCCTCTGGAGCAGATGTATTTTCCACAATCCCAGTCCTCACGAAACTTGCATTATTATAATGACTTTTCATTTAGACTTAATTTAACTGAGGAAGTCCAATGAAATTATTGTTCATTTGGACTAGTATTCTTTTCATTAGCCTTAACAGATAAGGTTCTAAAGCACGTGACAAAGAGAACTGTGAAAAAGGATTAGCTGAAACCTGCTAATATGTGCTCTATTTTTAGGCTGGGGAGACTTTGTCTGAGACGAAGAGAACCATAATGCTTTATCATTCTGAACCTGAAATGTTCATCTCCACATATATCACAGAATTAATAAAAACGCTTGGATTAGTCTTGCCTTGTCAGCATGTTCTGTTAGCATACTGCAGGAGGAGAAAGTGAACTTCTGACTATATATGCTTTTTCTTTTGAGAACAGAAAACCCTCTCCAGTGCTGTTTAGAAATGTTATTTTGCGGTGTGTGCTTTTCTTGTGACCTTCATTAACTGACATTTTTTCTGCGCTTGTTTTAGACCAAAGACAGGTTTCCAGATGTGGCTAGAAGAGAACAGAGCAAACATTTTAACAGATAATCCTGGTCTGAATGAAGCAGAAGTAATAAAAGAAGGCATGAGTCGGTTTAGAGTTCTGTCATCAGAAGAAAGAATGGTAAGAAATGTTCTCTCCCACCAAATTCTTCGATTATTTCCAGTCAGCACCTTTTTTTCCTTTAAATTCCACTGTTGTCCATCCTCAGGAATCTAAGTTTTGAATTGGACCATGATCTAAAACATAGATATATTTACTGCCCAGGGAGGTGAGGAGTTGCCATCCCTGGCAGTGTTCAAGAGGCATCTGGATGAGGAGCTACAAGAGATGGTTTAGTGGTTTGTTGTAGCTGTGGTGCTGGGAGAATGGTTGGACTGGATGATCTTGTAGGTCCTTTCCAACCTTGTGATTCTATGATTCTGTGATGATTCTATGATATCTAAATAATAAATAAAAGCAGAAAGCTGCTTTCCCAGAATGGGACATCTGGGAGAAGTATAATGAATGAAGAAATAACAAATGAGAAGGGAGGGAGTTAAAAGTGATATGGTGAGACTTAGCTAACTGGGGCTTGGTTCTAAAGCCTTTTGGTTTTCTCATTTGTCCAGAAAGACCGTTAAAGCCTTCAGTTTCATATACAGGCTCAAAGGAATGATAGTTTTGATGGTGAATTCTGTTAGGAAAAAAAAAAAGTGAGGACATTTTGCTCAACTTGATTAGCAGCCTCTCTTAGTTCTTAACAGGAATTACTCCAGTGCTTCCTTCCAATCAGAGAAAGAGGGCATGTAAAATAATGCAGTGTATTTTGCAGCCTATGTTGTTTTCTATTTAACATTGTACTTTCTTCACAGGTGTGGACTGAGAAAGCAAAAGGTGGAGCAGTGAATGATATCACAGAAGATAAAAAACGAAAGCGTCCCACGGCTGCTGAAGATGATGCGAAAAAGAACGAGGAGCAAAAATCAGAGGACTCAAATGCATCCAAAAAGAAGAAGCCTTTAGATCAATCTACTAATGCCAGGTTGTCATCTTTTGCATTCAAGCAGAGCTAAATAACGTGGTGCCTTCTCAGCGTCTGCTTTCTCAGTGCCATTGTCCAGTGTTTTCAGAAGTTTGCCACTGTACTCAAATAGCGCTCGCAAAAAGAGAGTGCCTCACTCCAAATGGTTTTAGAAAGTATTTTATGATCAGCTCTTTAGAGAAATGTTGAATCCATTCGTCGTGTAAAGTGTAAAGACTGACAGGAAAACTAATGCAAATGGACCTGTTATCTAGAAGTGCAGTTCCACAGTTTGGTGTAGCCATGAGTCTGCACACTCGTAATATTTGGTGCTAAATGTAGGTGAGTCATTTTGGGGAACGTATGCTAGGTACTGTCCTATGGTTTTAGAGTCATGGCTTCTGTACATTCCTTCTGCCTGCTGTAAACACTTGTAAGAGACGGACAGTCCAAGGGATGAGGAGGGGAAGATGGCGACTTAATATCTTCCTGATGGTCAGCTGCAGTTTCAGCATGTGAGGCAGTCACTGAGAAGCCTGACCCAGATTGGGACAGAAAACCGGAGCAGGTAGGACCGAAGCTGAATTAGGAATATCAGGTGTGCAAAAACGAGACATGGCAGACTATGCAGATGTGCCTTCCCAGTCTGTGCTTCAGTGCTCAGAACTTGAAATTGTGTGCATCGTTTTGTGTGTTTGTTTTTAAAATGAAGTGGGATCGTAATTAAACAGACTTTAAGGCAGTCGTATTTACCCTTCTCTGGGGAAGAGGCAGTGTGTCTATTGTATACAACTGAAACAAGTTCAAGTTTCAGAACTTCTTTTTTTTTTTTTTTTTTTAAGATAAATTAAACCAATTTAACATAACAGCCCCCTGCTTTTTTTTTTTCCTCTGGCTTTACAAATCTTTTCTGTTTGTTTTCACTCTTCATTTCTCTTCACTTTATTACTGGAAAGGCAAATGACTCTCCATTGGGAAGATGTTTTTAGCATTGAAATCTGTAGGTTGAAGATCCAGAGAGATTTTTGTACATTGCAGAGTTGTTCTGCAAAAAAACACAACACAACCACTCCTGTTTACCCTATACTTAGAAAATGGCAGGTCACGATGTCAGCTGGGATGGACAGCACAAATAGAGGAAAATCTGAAGACCCGTTAATTTAAATGCCTTTTTTAGATCCACTGTTCTTAAGATTCTCATGTTAGTGTTCAATGCTGACAGTAGGCTGAAAGTAATAATTAATGTAAGTGTACACAGAAGGACTGTATTGACACAGAGCAGAAGAGTAGAGGAACATTCCAACAGTTGTCTGCATGCTTTGGGAAGAAATGATGGTATCGGTGACTGCACGGGATGAATATTTTAGGCAGTGAGGCATATTTCAGCATTTGGGTTTACTGAAGAAAAACAGGATTGCAGTGGTAAGAAAAACATCCTGATAGAAAATCATTGTGGGCTTGGTGAACTGTGTAATGTTGTTTTTCTGCTGGACTGGGCCGCTGTGATGACAGCTTAGAGTCCTCACCATGGTCCTGGGAGATGGGGTGAGTGGGAATGGATGACATCTCAGTATTCAAGCTGAGCTACCTGCCCAGTGTCCTTTTATACAGGCCAGAATACAAGAAGAAATTAAGTCCCCGTCTGGAGTGTTTGAGCTGAATGGCTCCTCAGGGCTCCCACCCCACCCTGGGACACTGGGTCAAGTACTTGTTCAAGGCATTTATACCTCATTTAAGTCCTCTTCAGGCTTAAAGGGTGAACTGAAAAATCAGGTAGATAAGAGACTGGAACTGGCTTAGAAATGTGCTCTGAGTTTCCCACATGATGATGGGGGGGAAAAAAAAAAGCCATTTTAATAACTTAGATGGAAATCCCTCTTTGAAAAGCAGGATGTTCAGATTGATGACTTTGGGCACGCATCATGAAGTGAAATATTTTGTCCTTACTCCTGAGCAGGATGCTGACTGGTAACTTCTGATGCAGTGGCATTGTTTGGGGGGAATAAGAGTGCTGCTAGTGAAAGAGAAACAGAACCGAGCTGGTCTGTGGATCCAGCTGTTGGGCCTGTGCCTGTTTGCTATCTCACATCTCCACACTGCACAAATCCAGCACAGTTCCTGCTCTGCAATGGAAGCAGGTAGATACAGCTGGTCCCACAAAGCATCCAAAGTCCTTTTGGCTCCTGTAGGAGGGAGGAAGCATCCAAAGTAAACTTACAGAAGAGTTTTCTGGCTGGTTTCAGAGAAGTGGATCTTTGCAATCGCGTGGCTCTTCTGAACAAACACACCAAAGGTCTGTTCTGAGGGAGACTGCTGGATTTACTGGATGAATTCATGGAAATAACTGAGAGGACGTCAGATTCCATTTGCAAGTCCCCAGTTCCTGTTTGCTTTTCTCCTGGCTTCATTTTTGCTTTATATTGTTTGTGGGTTTCATCAGATCCAATGTCCACAGCCTGGCGGCCACAGTCTGGATCTCATTGCTGTGCTGTGCATGGGGCTGGAAAGCAGCAGCAGCAGTAGAAGAAGAAAGCAGCTACATCACAGCTGGGATCTCGGAGGTAGGGGGCTGGAGGTGCTGTGTGCCCTTCTTACAGTCCTCCACTTTGCAGAATAGTGGAGAGGTGTAAATAGGAACAGCACTTTAACCCTGATGTTTAATTCCTAAGCACCAAAATTAGCACCAGCAGCAGCACCTGCCCCGCTTCCAGGCCCCAGCTCTTCCATCAGAGCTGCACTCCGCTCCGTTGCCCAGCTGCAGGCAGAGCTGCAAATAACCTCCCAGTGCCAGGAGCCTTCCACCTGGCTGGACAGTGCCAAGCAGAGCCGGGTGTTCACAGAACAATGAACCCAAACCCACCAGAAAACATGGAACGGATCTTCAAGGAAAACTTAACACCCAACTGTTTTGCTTTCAAAACTGGACTTAATTCCCAGCTGGGGGGCTCTGTGCAGACCCCAGGTCTGCAGTGCAGCAATGGGAAGTGCTGCTGCTGGGATGTCACAGCTCCTTTCCACATCCCAAGAGCACAAAGCGTCTCCTCTCCTTCACTCTGCTTCTGACTCTGCTGTGTTCTTCCCTTTCATCACGTTATTTGACCTTAAAGACAACCCCCATGCCAAATCCTGCTGTCTTGTTCTGCACGTGGGGTGTTCTGTTGTACATTGAGTCAACTCGTGTGACACGTCCAGCCTTGCAGAAAAGATACAACTAAAAACCAGCATAAAAAGACTGAAAGCAGCGGCTGCAGCCTGCTGGCCTTTCAAAGCAGCGAGCACCCACCTCTGCAGCTGGAGAGCATGGCAAGGCCTTTATCTCTGGAAGAGATCTATAAATGGACAAGTTGGCACGCTGGGGCATTGCAGACCTGTTTGATTTCAGAGGGCAGTGCCAGGCTCACAGGAAACCAGGCATTTATTCCGAGTACAGAACACTTGTGCTGTAAAGCAATAAGTGCGTTCACCTCCCAGAGAATATTTTCTTTGGCTTTCCAAGCTCTGTAATACAGAAACTGATTTGTTTGCTTATAGACAGGCACGATGCTGATCTTTACCTTGGCTGTGAAGAGCTACTTGATGCAGGACTGGAGTGGACACACAGAGCCAGGAAATGCAGGTAAGCAATTTCAAGTGCTGTGTTCCCAGAGAGCAGCCCTCGGTGCCAATGGCTTTATTGATCCCGGGGTAATAAGGCTGGGAAGCAGAAGCCATCCGTGGTTTAGAATGGGGATGGAGAGCTGAGCAGGGCAGTGCTGGGGCCACTCAGTGCTAATGGTGCTATTGATCCGCATCGCTGTCACAAATCGCCACGGATGGGTTGAGGAGGAGGGATGTGTCAGCTCATAAATGCCCCTACGTGAGTCAATGGGGGAAACATAACAGCGTGTGATTTATTTCTGCCACGTCCCAGCTGTCAGTGCAGATATTGCATTTAGAACTGCCTTTTGGATGGCTTTGCTTGACATGGAGAAAGGCCGCCCAGCTCCTTCCACAGCCAGTGCGTCCCTTAAGGAGTTCTTAGTGGGCTCCATTGCCCAACGGGGTTAATTAATAGAGAATTGCTGATAGGATCTCAGCCCAATGAGTGCCATTGGGTACCTTTAGAAGCCCCTTTGGTCCCAGCGACCCATTCATTCCCATTGAATCCCATTCATTCCCATTGAATCCCGTTCATTCCCATTCATTCCCATTGAATCCCATTCATTCCCATTCATTCCCATTGAATCTCATTAATTCCCATTAAGTTGCAGGTGTGAGCACACAAACACCGACACTCCGTATTCCGGGCTGAGCCGTGGCGTCAGAGCGGAGCAAGCCAATGGGAGCGGCGCGGGCGGTATAAAGCGGGTCGCTGAGCTCAGACGGGAGGGACTTGTGTAGGGTGAGCGGAGCGGTGTCGGTACCGGGCTTTGAATAGCGGGCTCGGCCGGGCCGGCTGTGCCGGCGCCTATGGCGGCAGCACGGAGCTGTAACGGGTACGTCCGGCGGGATGGACCGGCCTCTCCCGCTCTGGGCTCCGAGAAGCCGCGTGTACCCGGCGGTAGCGGCGGCAGCGGGGACGGGTGGAGGGGAGAACGGCCCCGCAGCGAGGAGGACAACGAGCTGAGCCTGCCCAGCCTGGCGGCCGCGTACACCACCATCCTCAGGGCGCTGGGAGAGGATCCCGAGCGGCAGGGGCTGCTGAAGACACCCTGGAGGGCGGCCACGGCCATGCAGTTCTTCACCAAGGGCTACCAGGAGACCATCGCGGGTAGGGGGCTGTGCTGAGCCCGGGGGGCACCTGGGGAGGGGGGTTTCACCGTGCCTTCCTTCCTCCCCGCCGTGTCGTACTGTAACGAGGGGCTGGGGAAACCAGGGAGTTCCCCTCCGCTTCCCCTTCCGTTCCCCATGACGGCCATAGGTGAGTTTCGGTCGCCCTGCTGCTTCGCTTTCCCTTTTCTCTTCCCCGAACCCATTGTGCGTGTAACTTCCAGCTCTGACTCGCTGAGCAATTCTTCCTGTTGCGATGTCACGTCCTGAGCTCACCCTGGGAGCGGCCGCTCTGTCTGTAGGAGCGAGCCCGGCGTTCAGGTTCGCACCCGGACATCAGGGTTTTCTTCATCTGACCGCGTTTCCATGCTGAGAGGTTGCTGTCCCTCTCCTCCTCTCTCAATATTGCTGCAGGTTCCTGTTAATTTACCCCCAAACTTTTGCTCTGCTGGATCCTGAGGTTCATCTGTCCCGCTCTCACATGCATTTCTTGGGGCAGAGTGGTTCTGGGTACCCCCTCCTATATGGCCCTGCAGGGTGGCAGCTGTATTATACACTGTTTCTCTCCATCTCCTAATACTGTCACTGTTAGGAACTGTGCTCCTGGGCTGCTTTATTTGCTACTTATCTAGGATATAAGAGGAAGCTGTGATGCAGGCTTCCTTTCCTGTGTTGGCTGGGCAGTCCTGTTACTCCCTCAGCTTCTTGTCTCTTGTGCTTCTGCTCTTCCTGCTCCTAGTAGTGAAACGGGAAGGGAAAAGCTGTAGTTGAAGGATGATTCCCTAACAGACAGCAAAATATCTGGTGATTGAAGCTGTGAATTAGTGCACAGTTCTGCTTGGGAGGTCCTAAATGCATTGTGAGACCCAGAGCTGAAAGACAGGCAGACTGAAACAGGGAGTGCTGTACAGCTACAGGTCTAAAAACCAGCCTTCAGCTCGGGTAACCAACTTGGGAGGGGGGAAGCTACTTTAATTTTACTTTTCATATGGTACAGGAATGCAAAATGAATGTAATAAATGTATTTCCAAGCTGTGACATCTAGGGAAGGCTGGACAGGGAAATACACTGGAGGAGATCTGCGGAGTTTGGTGTTTCTGACTTGAGCTTCTCCTACAGTGAGCAAGAACAGAGTTATGTGGTTGGTCACAGCTGAGCTGCCTGTAAATGAATGGTGTCTGGCTCTGATTTGCCATCGAGTGTTTCTGAGAGCAGTTGGGTGCTGGAGGCTGTTGTACTTCTTTATCCTGCCATACATAAAACTTGTGTTATAGGGAGGATGAGATCTGAATCCCTTCCTCTCCATTCAGGTTTCTGTGGGTAGCAGAGAACCTGACGTAGCTTCTGTTTCAGGGGTATTTCCCAGCTTGACAGTGCAGAATAACAGTGTTCCTGCTTTACATTCATTCATCTTTATCTGTGTTCTGCAGCTGGTCAGTATTACATTTCAGAGCCATCAGTAGGGTTGATTTGCTGAATATCTAAACCCAGCTTTCAGTGTCTGTTCTAGATGTGTTTTCCCATTCATCCTGGCTGTTTCATCCTGGCCCCAGTCCTAAGCTCTCACAGTGACAAAATATATTCAAATTAATGCATTGATCTTGTTTTATGGTGGGAGATAATCCAACTTTTATTGGGGGAGCATGGATGTCCCTGGGGATTTCAGGTAAAATCCATCTGAGGAGCAGATCTAAAGGTGCTGGCACTTGAGTCTGTGTATATCAGTAGCCATTGCACGATACCAGAAGGTTTACTTCTTCATTTCACTCAGTGCTTCTTCATGACCACACAAGGACATGTTTTCTTTTCCAGAGCCAGGGTCAGATTTATTGTCTGCTTCATTGTGGAAGCAGATGACAACAAAATACCTTGATTAATCAAAAGAACACATCACTAATCTGAGCAGTTAACAGCTGGCTGTCAGCCTTCAGCATCCTTACAGGTGTTGAGGGGAGATCTGTCCCTCGTTCAATAAATGCTTAATGTTATCCTTGGAAGTGCTGTCCATTGGACTATGAATGCTGCAGAGCATGAATGTGTACATAGGGCAGCCTGGTCTGGTATTAAATATGGACACTGTTGGACCTGCATGTGACAAGGAGCCTGGAGCTTTGTGACCCTTGGGGTCCTTTCCAACCCAAGCCATTCTATGATACGCAGTAAATGGGTGAATCTATGGAAATCAAAACTGCAGACCAACTTGTAACTGAAGACTTCAGAATCAGTCTGGTGAGTTCCAGAAACAGCACACGCCAAAGATGCTGGCTTCAAAACAACCCATTGCACAACAGATTCAGCTCCTTTACAGTCCTGCAGGAACCATCAGACAAAGCTGAACAGGCTCTGTTGAACCTCATTGGATTCACGTGGGCCCACTTTTCAAACCTGTCCAGGTCCCTCTGGATGGTGTCCCTTCTTTTGTATCATCTGCACCGCTCAGCTTGGTGCCCTCAGTAAACTTGCTGAGGGTGCCTTCAATCTGTGTCATTGATAAAGGTGTTAAAGAGTGCCAGTCCCAAGACCTTGGGGTACACCACTTGTGATCTGCCTCCACCTGAACACAGAGCCCCTGGCCACTGCCCTCTGCCTGCAGTGCAATTCCTAGCCCACCCTTCAAATCCATATCTCACCAACTTAGAGATAAGGTTATGGCATGGGACAGTACCAAAGGCTTTGCAGAAGTCCAAGTAGATGACATCAGTTGTCTTTGCTTTGTCTGTTGGTGCCAGTGAGCTTGTATTTTCTATGCCTACTCAGTTTGCTGTGGGTGAGAGGTGCTAAGCATTTCTGCTTGGAAATAGGCAGTGCCTTAAGCAAACAAGGCTGTTTGATCAGCAGCACTGCCCTTTGCTGAGAGCTGATGAGTTGCTGCAGTGGTTTGTTGCTGGAAGTGAAGTGTTGCCAGTTCTCTTGCTACTCACAGATACAAGTCAAGCAACACCAAATCTGATATGCTTATATTTCCCCTCCCCCCAGAGTTTAACGACGATTTTAAACCTCTCGGATCTTATTCTATTAAAGGCTTCTGATCTCTTCGTGTTGCTTTTCCTGTGATCTTCATTTGTTTCATGTTCAGAAAGAAGCATGGATGGGAACTTTGGGCACCTTCTGTGAAATCAGGTGTTGAAATCCAGAGCGTCTCCATAGTCCTGATTTCCCTCTTATTAATAAATATATCAGCAAAAAAACCAACAACTTCTAGACCTTATATTAGCTTCATCTGGCAGTATGCGATGGCTGATCTCTTATGAATAGACTTCAGTCTCTCTCTGTGATGTAGAGAGTATCTTTTTAAGAGGGTAAATGAGCCCATAAAGTTGATGGCTAGAAATAGCAGAGCAGCCCTGCTGCTTTTCCTCCTTATTTAATTCTTCAGTGTGAGTCGTAAAAGAGCTGGACCAGATGTATGATTTCTGGCAGCTGAAGAATGAAGTTTTGCTTCCTTTCTGAAGCAGAATGTCTGCTTCCAGTGCTCTGCTGTGGCACTGATGGAATCAGAAATGTTAGTCATAAACCTGTAAATCTTTTTTTCTGATGCTTTGCTTCCTTCCTGTTGGGAAGGTATAGGATGGCAAGGAAGCCACGTGGTGCTAATGCCTATTTAATTATTCTCTGCAGCTTTGGAACTCTTACTGCCAGCTAAAATAGCCTCATTACGGCTCAGGTTGAGTCCCTTTCTAGAGCTGTTCAAGACTTCTTAAAGCAGATGGTAATTCTATTGGGAACTGGCATACCCAGCCCACCCTCTGCCTTAGCAACCTGAAGTCATTAACTTTCTGCAGGAGTACAAACTCTCTTTGTATGAATGAGTTTTCTAGCCTGATTTTCCTCCTTTTATGCATAATAAATTCCTGGTACCTTTCAGGACTGAAAAGCTGCAATAATTCTCTTGTGTTGCTTGGCTGGAATGTTTTCTCTAGCTGCAATTCTTGTGTAGTATCAGTGCATGAATAAGTACACTCAGTTTTGACTCTCAGTCTCACCACTGAAAGACTTCATAGCAATTTTCTTCTTGGCTTCCCTACCATGCCTTCATCTATGAGCTCAGGTCTTCTGCTCTGTCAATTCCACCTCAGACTGAGAGGAACTGCCCAATAAAGCTGGCCCAATGTACCTGCTGTTGTGCCTCATCCGATTCCATCTCAATGAACAGTTTGTCTGTGGTCTCTGGGCTCTTTGGAGCCTCTACCATGCGAGTGAGGGCAGTCTGGAGCCTTGTGGAGGGATAAACTTGTGCTTATGGCTACCACGATGGCTGAGCTCAAGGAGCTGGGTTGCTAAATCTGAGACCAGCTTCATCCTTCTCACACTGAGGAATCCTTAGCTTGGCTTCCTCCTTGGAGTGAAGCAACTCAGCTCATAGTGAGAGCATCCTACAACCATCTCCAACGCCTGTCTGAAAGATCAAGCCAAGGCCTGGCATCTGAAATGCTGCAGTGCTGCTCTATAGAGGGCTGTCATCCTCCATTCCCTTCACCTACGGAGCCAGCTGCTGGGTGGGCTCCATCTTCTTTGGTTGCCAGAGGTGCGTTTGCTTTCCCGTGTCACATTAAAGCTATGCAAATAGTTTCTATAGCAACAGGTCTTTTTGCTGAGCTCTGACGCAAAGTCCCCAAAGGTCTTTCTCATTCTGTCTCCATCCGGTTCTGGTTGTTTGTTGTTGTTGTTGTTGTTTTATTGACTCTTGAGGAAGATAAAGGGGGAAATGAATTCTGATCTCTTCCAGGAGTTGCTGTTTGGTCTTTAACAGCTCAGTGAAGTTTCTGTGTCAGGACTTGAAATCTGGGCTGGCAGACATATCAACTGGGATAATTGTCCATAGCTCTGTGTCTGTTCTTGTTCGCTTCCTAAAGCTGTGTATTTTACCTTTGCATTTCCTTAACATGATGCGCTTGGGCTTAAGCAACAAGTTCCCTCAGCTTTCCTCAGGTGGCAGAGAATGAAAGTAGTGATGTTTGCAGGTTCCTTTGGTGCACTGACAGGACTCGAGCACAGCTGTGACTAATAAAAGCAGGGTGAGCTGAGGGTAAGTATCATCCCAAGGGGCCAAGAGACGATGGATGAATGTGCCAGCCTCCTTGTAAGCAGAGGATGTGTAAATCTTGTCCTCTTCTTGACATGGAGGACTACACGGATGGCACTTGGAGGGAGTTTTCCTTGTTGAATTAAGGCACAGCAGGACGCAGGCCAGCATCTTGGCTCAGCTACCTTTACCTGACTCATCTGATGCCAACTCAGGGCTTGGATTTGAAAGGTTATGGGTGGTGCTGGGACAGACACAGACTTTGCACTGTGCTTATTTTTCAGGAGAAGCAGCTTGTAAAGTGAGCAGGAAGGGCTCAAGCAGGTTAGGGGTGATTGGAGCTCTGTTCTTACAGCACAGGCAGGTACTGGCCTTCTGTCTCACCATGTCAGGGGGAAGTTCTTTGGTCTGAGAGTGGTGAGGTGCTGGAACAGCTGCCCATAGAGGCTGTGGATGCCCCGTCCATCCCTGGAGGTGTTCAAGGCCAAGTTGGATGGGGCCCTGGGCAGCCTGGGCTGGTATCAATGTGGAGGTTGGTGGCCCTGCCTGTGGTGGGGGGCTGGAGCTTTGTTATCCTTGAGGTCCCTTCCAACCCAAGCCATTCTGTGATTCTTGGCCTCTTGGATGACGTCTCTAAGGATCCACTTCTATATATATTTCATCAGTGAGTTTGTATATGTGTACATTTATGTGTGTGTATATTAATATGAGACTTTTCCATGTTGAATGACATTACACAATGCTGTCACTCATTACGGTGGCTCCTAATGAGAATGTGACCATTTCTGATTGTCCAGGACATTCTGCTTTATGAGTGTGCTGACGTAAATCCATATCTAACATCAGTCCCTGATGCGCTCCTGGCAGTGCTGGTGTAAGCCAAGCTGGTGGTCTAATAACAGCACCAGTTGCTCTGGAGATGCTTCTGGGATCTGTTTGGATTTTGTTTTATCAATGTTGGGCATAGCAGCAGGTTTTGTGAAACCACTGTTTGCCTTTCTGCTGTGGAAATGGCACATCTGCGGGGTACGGTGTGAGCACTGAGAACCTGCATTACTGCTCTGGCTTCTCTTTATCGCCCTCCAAGCCTGCTCTCTTCCAAATTCTATCTCTTTCTGGCTGCATTCATAGGAATACAACAGCGTGGTGCTTCCCATGTAATCAAAAATCTCTCCAGCAGTGTCTGGTGTAAACTGGGCTGTAAGATTTGAAGCACAAAAATCATGTGCCTTTATGGAATTGTTTCCTGGCCTCTTTCGTGCCCTGTCCCTGCTCGGAAACCTTCTGGGGTTCAGCCCTGCTGTTCTGCAGGTCGCCAGCCCTTCTTGGGAAGGACGTGCGTTGCAGGCAGAACATCTTGCGCACAGTTTCCAGGGTTACCTGTGTAGTGCTGATAGCAAGCAGGAAATTAAAATGCTCCATGATGATGATACGTATCGACAGCAGATGGTGGCCATTAGGTGTGCCTACATGTCAGGGGAAGGCGTAAAGGCAAGCAGAACAGAGACAGCTATTAGATTTGTGTAAGCATCACTGCAGGTGCCAAGCGGTGTGGCCCCTTGTTCCCCTACTGCTGTTGTGGGTCTTACTCTGGTTCTTGGAAATGACTCCAAATGTGTGTGGCTTCAAGCTAACTTCTCTGCTGAGCTCCTTGTGCTGATGGTCAGCCCTTCTGGCCCTTCCCTTGCTCTGTTTTTCTCTCTTTTTTTCTCTTCCATACAGCTGTTGTCTCTTGTCTCCTAAAAGTCTCCCTTGCCTTGGGGCTGTTCTACTTTGAACCACCCCAAACATGGTCTGGCTCCCTGTAGCCTTTGTGGAGACCACAGTAATCTGCTGTAACCTGAAGCTCTGGGACTTTAACAATAAGGGGTTGCTAAATCTGGAAAACCAACTGAGGATCTGTTGTGCTGAGCTCCAGGACCAGCAAAGTCTCATGCTACATGTTCCTTTCCTTACTGAGCCAGCTCTTCCTCTTTGTCGGTTTCTCCATAAGAATTCTCCATTAAACCTGAGATGTGGAATTCAAATGGGGCATACAGCTGCGTGCTGGCTCTCAGTGCAGCAAATATCCCCCTGATCTTTGGCTACAGATCTTTCTGACTGCTGTGTATGCCTGAACAGCTGCTGGCTGGTGTGCTTAGGGGTGAAATGCAAAGGTATCGTCTGGGCACGGAGCAGCATGGAGGATAACAGTGCTGGTGTTGAAGCTGCAGATACCACTGTGATGGCTTAGCTTTTCTCAAAGCTAAGGCCCAGTTTTGCTTGTGGTGTGTGCAAGCACAATGGAAGCCTGTATAGAGATGTGCTCTGCTCCTCATTGCTGGCTTGGTGAGCTGTCGTTTTAATTGACATTAAATGCTACTCCTTGTTTCCCATAGCTTAGCCCTAAAATCTATACCTTTGGGGCCACAAATCTGAGATACTGGCTGGAAGAACCTTTTGTGCTTGTGTACGTTGTTTTCTTAATGCAAATGTTTAATTTCAGATGTTCTGAACGACGCCATCTTTGACGAAGACCACGATGAGATGGTAATTGTGAAGGACATAGACATGTTCTCATTGTGTGAGCATCACCTCGTTCCATTTGTCGGAAAGGTAACTCTTCCTCCTCAAACAAACGGAATATGTGATAAAAAACACATGTACAAGACTTTGTAGCTATAACTACAAAGCTTTTAAAGCTGTAAGTATTTACTGCTTACAGCTATGATTCTAAAAGTTAATCTCCTGAGAATACAAATAAGAAAGACCTCCTTAATGTGAGTTTTATTTGGATTTGAAGCTCTGTGCTCAACCTTTCCTAGTCTAACTAATCTAATGGTTTCTGACATTTCACATTAAAGCTCTTCTTTGTGAAGCCGCAGCAAGCCTCGAGGGCAGACATCTTGATATTAAACCAGCTCACCCTGCACGCTGCCTCCGTCACGGATTTAGTTCTTGGCTCAGAGCAATCCAGTGCCTCTGTGAATGGAACAACCTTCTGATTAGCAGCCCTCTGTTAGATGGGCTAACAGGAGGCTGCGTAGCTTGGGACTCCCATGAACAGAGCTGGTGTTTTAAATGGTGGTACCAACAACTTAACGCTCTCCCCCCCAATCCCAACCATCAATAAAACATCTCAACAAATCTCCACATCTGTAAACTTGAGTAGTTCAGCATTGGAGATTCTGAAAACCTCACTCAGCCCCTTCACTCTTGTGAGAGCACAGAAGGATGGGCCTTATTCTGTTCCATCTGTTCTGCCATTGAGTACTCAAAGGACAGAGGAGCAAGTGCTGTCACCTGTAAGATTGCATCACACAAAGTACTCTGTGGGGAACAAGGTTCAGTGCTTATTTCTGTCTCCTACTTTATCTGCAATGTTTCGTGTCTTTTCAGGTGTCAGTGGGTTGAGTACCCAACAGAAGTGATAGGAATGAGCGAGTTAGCCAGGTAATTAGGTGTGCTGTGGTACCTCTACCTGCAGGTACAGCAAAGCAGGACTCTGAGGTGGAGCCTCTAGGCAAAGCACTAAGGCAGAATCCTACACTGACACTCCCCTACCGTATCATGGCTGATTTTTCAAGTCTCTGGCACAGTGATGTAAATGTTAGTTTATAATCTGTTACTAGTGTGAGCCCATGTGATTCCAGCAGCCTTCTGTAGGACAGGAAGCTGAATGCCATTCATTCTTCCTTCAAATCTGAGCACTCTTCTGCTCCGTAACTCATTTCAGCCTGGTGCAGTAAATCCATGTTCAAGCAGGACAGAAGTTGGCTGATTTGTGCAGTGATGTATGGTACTACTGATAGCACACGAGCTGGCACTGAAGCAATAATAGTAGGAAAACAACAGTAAGTGCAGCCTGAGTTTGGTGGCAAAGTACTTGTTGCCATCAGATCCTTTACTGGAGTGACAGTCCTTCTCTCTCCCTTTTATTTATCCACTTTAGGACTTGAAAGAAAAGCGTGGCGATGTTGGTAATAATAAGTACTGCTTTTTGTACCCAAAGTACTCTGTGGCATTCCTGAGACTTGGAACATAAGCCTTGACTCTTGGGGAACTGTGGTTTGCCTCCCCTGCCTCAGGACACTTAATCTATCCTGCACCAGAACACTGACCTCGTGAGGCAGAACAGCCTTTGATAGCTCCACAGTTAATTTTTCAGGCTTGTTCCTCCCACATGCTAAGATTGATTTCTGGGCTGTTCACACTTCTGGGACATCTGCACATCTCACTCTCTATGCATGAGTTTAGTACCCATTTGTAAGCTTGGTTTTCATTCTGCTAATGGCTTGTTCTTCTCTGTCCAGGTACATATTGGCTATCTTCCTAACAAACAAGTACTTGGCCTCAGCAAGCTCGCTAGGTAAGTGTTACTGTAATGAAAGTGATGCTAATTTGTAAAAAGGATTCCAAGCTGTGCTAACTGTGTTAATCTCGCTAATCTTGTCCCCCTCTGAAGCTCAGCACACTTTGTGTCCTGGATTTGGATTTAGACCAATCCTCAGCATTACACTCTTGTTTGTATGTATGTGTGGTGAGAGCAGGTGAGCCTTAGAGCTCTGTGTTAATTAATATCGCAGTTGGTTGGAATAGAGCCATAGCACTTCTGCACGTCCATCCAAAACACTGATGTCTAAAGAGAGCACAGAAGCAGGAACAAGTGGAGAGTCTTGGCTGTGTTCTAAGGCAGATCAACAGGCACAATGGAGATCTCTAGCAGCAAGAGATCTGCGTGTATGTGGACTGATAAGTGCAGGGATCTCAAACTGCAAGTGAACAAACCCTCTGGATCTGAATCCAAAGCTTTCATCTGATACATCTGACATCTCTTTCTTTCTCTCAAGGCCTGCTGAGAGAGCAGTGGGGTCTTTATTGCTAAGGCTCAGCTTTAGAAAGAAAGAAATTAAGATACATTTGAGAAATCCACTCATTATGTAAAATATTGTTTTCCTTGGCAAATGCCCTTGGATCAGCTGAGTTGTGCTATAAGGTGACAGTTGCATGGGGGATGGTAGATCCCTTACCTGGTGATTGGGCACCTGAGTGGAAGGATGCCTTGCAGCAAGTGAACCTGAAAGCACTGTTTGTAGTCCAGAAAGACCACGTAGGACACACTTATACTTTCTCTGATACATCTGTTAATCTTTCTGTAGTTGCAGTCACACTAAGGAGAATTAGCCTTGTAAATCTGCACGCCTGTGAGTTTTCTTAGTGGGTAGGAGATGTGCAGTGTGTGACACTGAAGTGCTTTACGATCAGCCATCTCTGTGCTGTGCTCTGCTTGCTCAGCAGCGAGTTTGGGTTGGAAGCAGAAGGGCCCTGAGAGGTCATGTTTTCAAGGTGACCTTACAGGACAACCAGCTTCCCACCTTCTAGCAGCACCTGCAGGAGTGGAATTTGCTCTGATCAGAAGGCTGAAGCAGTTAAACCCTTAAATTTTCTTGGTAGACATTTACTATGCCTGCACTTAACTGCCTCCTGATACTGCAGGGTGGGATTCTGCAATTACCTCTGAATTGCTGGTTTAAAACTGTTCTGAATGGTCCTTAATGCAGGTGGCAACGTGGTGCAGTTTTCCTTCTGCTTATTCTCAATATGAAATACATTCGGATGTGTGCATGTGTTCCTGCACTGTGCTCTAAAGGTTAAATATTGCCCTTTTTTTTCCCTTTCAAGTGAGGGTAAAACTTCCATATCCCACAATAATGAAAAGATTAGACTCTTGTATAACCAGATCTTCTCTATCCTTGCTTGCTTTTGTGTACTCACCATGAGGAGATCGCTAGGCCAAATAGTGCTTCCCTTTCTTGCCCTATATAATGCAACCAGTGTTCACACAAAGATTTGTGAGGCTGTTGGTACTGGAGACCTAATCTTTCATAATAGGATTAAGCCTAATGTGGTGTGTTCCTGCCGTCGGGATGACCTGCATTCAGCAGACAAACACTTTTCCTTGGATTTTAAGCTCAGGTTTGATAACACCACCTCTGTTTTCACACAGATGTGCTTGTAGGGCTTCTCACACACAAAACAAACCCCGAGCATCAGCCGTGCTTCTAAATATCTAAATAATATGTTGCTTTGTTCAGAATAGCTGTAACACGAACGCTTCATTTCTGGAGGGGACTTTCTGCATATAATTCCCTCTCCAAAGCAGCAGGCAAGTCTCACTGTCAGAAACATCTCTTGTAAGCAATGCCTCAGGCTGCCAGTCAGGGTCTGGTTTTTGTCTGCTCTGACCAGATGAATATTGAATCCTTCTGGAGCAACTTTTAGCATGGCCACTTGATGTGTAATTAAGCATTTGGTCTGCATGCGTAAGGTCTGCATGAATAACTCGCTGAGTCATAGAGCAGCCATGGACTTTTTCTCTTGAAATATGTGGATTTCAGTACTGTGTTGATAGATGATCACACCATCACTTGAATTGCTCTGCAGATAGCTTGCATTTGAAACCCTGTTAGAGGTGAGCACTAAGGTGAGCCCTGTGCTGAAACATGAAGGATGGGTGGAGAGTATCTGTTGTATCATAGAATCATAGAATGGCTTGAGTTGGAAGGAACCTCAGGGATCATCAGGCTCCAACCTCCCTGCTGCAGGCAGGGCCACCACCCTCCACATCTAATAAAAACAATTATTTACCCATAGCTCTTAGTTAAAACAGGGGTTAAATGCAGGAATCCAGAACATCTCTTGCTTAAGGCCAGTAGCCTCGTGGGAATCCTGGTATCCAAACATCCTTCAAACAGCATTTGGGAGGCAGTCTGTTAACTCAGGGATTAGCTTTCAGGGAGTCTTTGGCTGTGGATTCCCTTGCAAGTGTGTGATCCAGGCGGGTGGTAGAACAAATACTTCAAAAGTAACAACCAAAGCAAAGAAGCTCTAAGATAGTGATAGTGCTGCTCCTGAAATGGGGGGGTGGCAGACAAGGGGTACCTGCCACTGGAACCATCAGTATGGTAAGGAATTCATTGAGCCATGCAAACCAGGGGCTGAGCAGAAGCATTGCTGCATGGATTTCCAGGAAGAACTGTGATCAATACAGTGATCTGTTGGTAGTGGAAAGTTAACTGTGAAGATCAGACAGTATTCAGAAAGGAATAACCAAAACAAGTTGTCTTTTTCTCCTTCTCTTCTAGAATTGTGGAGATATACAGTAGAAGACTACAAGGTAAACACCTGGATCTTCTTTTTATTGCTTGTGCAGCCCTTTGCTAGCTCAGAGGTCCCAGTAGTTATAGGTGAACTACAGCTGTTCAGATTTTAGAGGGTGAAGAAAAACAAGGTGTTCTTGAAGAGGTGTTTCTCATCTGTCTTCTTACTTAGCCTCTGCATTTCCCCTGAGGGGTAAAATGTGCCTGTGAAAATGAATGTAGGCAGGAGCTGATTTGGAGGATAAATGTAAGATACAGCTGCAAGGAATAGCCGGATGCTGCTGGAGATGTGCTCTCCTCCAGATAATTGGGCACACCTTCAAGGATTGTTGTCTGAAGAGGTGAACTGAGAGCTGCTGTATTAAGGAGATTTGCTGCCCTGGAGAAGCAGAGAAAACAACAGGAGCTGCTCCAAGGCTTTGGATCAGGCTGAGGCTGCTCTCACTGTCCTGTGGCTGAATTTGGCCTGTTTGTGGCAACAGAAATCTTAGTGACTGTTAGGAGTCAAACCAGTGAATGGCCGAAGGGAGTAAAGCTTTGGAGGACAATATTCTTCCTTAATTTGCTCTTTTAAAGCTCTGTATCCTCTTCTTAAAATAAAGGGAAATTGTGAGTGTAGGGAATGGATAGTATAGCAGTAAAGCCAGTGAATAAATATGTGAAAAAACAAATAGAAGAACAGAGGAAAGCAAGAAAATCTGACTGCATAATTACCATAACTGCAAGTCACAGTAATACAAACTCCTGCAAACACGTAATGGAAAATGACTCCCAGTATAAACAAGCAAATAAAAGACCCATTCCAAGGTACAAAATATAAGCTAGGGTTTAGTATTAGCAGAATTCATTTGGAGAGAGCAGAGCTTGGCCTAGGGGCAGGGAGCAGAAGGGACGGGCATGCTTGGAAGTCAGGATGCTTGCAGGGAATGATGATGCATTTAAGCCTGTCAGTTTTAACAGTGGTTCTGAACTCCCTGTTGTCCTTTCAGTCCAGGAACGCCTTACCAAACAAATTGCAATAGCCATCACAGAAGCCTTACAGCCCGCTGGAGTTGGAGTGGTGATCGAAGCTACGTAAGTTCCTCCGAGCTGCTCTGCAGCATTGTATGGGCTGGGTGTGATAACAGCTCTGCTCTGCTGTGCTGCTGCATGTTGCCTCTTAGCTCTTCCAAGCTGTGTGACTCTTACCTGAGGCATAGAGGAGGTAGGCAGGAGTGATCTTGGCCCATTCGGTACAAGGGGTTGGAGCTATTGAAAGTGTGGGCGACAGTTTGCCATTAGGGGAATCATAGAATCACCTGGGTTGGAAGGGACCTCAAGGACCTTGAAGCTCCAACCCCCACCACAGGCAGGGCCACCAACCTCCACATTGATACCAGCCCAGGCTGCCCAGGGCCCCATCCAACCTGGCCTTGAACAGCTCCAGGGATGGACGGGGCATCCACAGCCTCTCTGGGCAGAGTTGACTCCCTTTCTAGATATGGATGTTTTATTTTGGTTTTATTTTTCCATGGAATTTCATGTGACCCTGCAAGTCACCACGACTTGTCTTCGTGGCACTTCTTATTTCTTTAGACTACATCTCATTTACTGACTCCCTCTCCTTTCTCCTAGGCATATGTGTATGGTAATGCGTGGGGTACAGAAAATGAACAGTAAAACAGTAACCAGCACAATGCTGGGGGTATTCCGGGAAGACCCAAAGACCCGTGAAGAGTTCTTGACACTCATCAGGAGCTGAAACTGTCACTCTCTAAATGCACTCTGGAGGCTGTTCCATCCAGTGTCGCCGTCTGTTCTTACTTGTTCCTACATCACGCTCTTAAACTAAATCGTCGTGAGTTGTTGTCATAGTCTTTGTTCAGTAAAAGACTTGTGATGGCAAATGAAAAATGTAATGGTGAGGTTGGCTGCTCCTGGATCTCCAGTTGTTGCAGAACTACAGGCTACGAATAGGGGGGTTGAATATGGCTCTTCACACCTACCATGCAGAGTTTGCTGCTGTGAGGGGGAAAGTGTGCTTTGGGAATGAAATGGATATTTATGAAATAATAATGTTAGTGGAATAAACACAGTGTGGCACAGGAAGCCGACGGCTGTGGATCCTTATAGGACCACTTACATGCTGCCAATGCTGTAACTTTGGTGGAAAGGGTGGTTCTGAATGGTCTCTGGGTGCACGTTATTACAAGTCCTGCAGTGGCTGTTTCAGTGTCAGATATGTCTATTATACCTCTTTGAGATGTTACCTCTGGTGGTGTTTTATATTCTTGTTAGTATGAACTCTGTTTGTCGTATTTGGAGACTTTAAAACACATCTTTTTTTTCCTAACCTCTTCCCATGCAGGGAATTAACTTCTAAATGATTTGGAACAAGACTTTATCTCAATAGATAAAGGGTTTTATGCACCTTTCTCTCTGTGCCTCAGGATGTCTCGCCACTTTAACTGTCAATTTCATACTATTTTTAAGCAATCTCTAATGGGGAGGAAGACCCAGAATTTGTCTGCAAAGAGCTGAGATATCCAAAGAAGTATTTTTCCCTATCTTTTAAGTCTTCCTCCTTGAATTTCCATCAGTCAGGCTGAGGAACTAGATCTGGTTTGATCTCAAAATGAGGCTTTCTCTTCAAGCATTCCAAGGTTTGTATCATTGGACCAAAGGTGAGCGCTGAAATCACGTCCTGAATGGGACATGTTGTGTTTCTGCCTGATGGCCGTTCATTCCAGGGCAAAGCAACCTGAAATTACAGCTTATTTCATAAGAGCAATTGAGAAAAAAGTGTTTCCAGGGGCATCAAAATGAATTAAACTGCAGTTTTCTCTCTATGTGGCAACCTCTGTATGTGGCAGCACTGGTACAAAGAGTTTCGGGCAGCTGGACTGGGTTGAACTCCTTATACTTTGTTATGATTTTAATGGGGGTTGTGTAACTCTTAATTGGGAAAACATGATGTACAAATGAAAACCACCCTCCTTGAACTAAGGACAGGAGACAAAACAAAGTGCCAGCTGTGGTGTGGGATGCCTGCAGTGCGGGTCCCCATAGTCACCCTGGCTTTGCTGAATATGAATCCCAAGATGTTCAGTGTGCTAACCTGAATCATAGCTCCTGGCTGGCAAGCTAGACCTGTTGAGTTAGGTGCTATACAACTGTCTGTTAGCATGAACAAGCCATGCTGCACACTTACAAGATACACTAATTCTGTGTCTATAGCTCTCTTTAATGGCAGACAGCAGATCCTGCCACTCTCAAGTTCAGTGTTGGTCTCACACATCCAGATGAAAAGCCTTAAGTCTTTCTTGCTTGAAGTTCACTGTAAAAACTCTCTCCTTTTCGGGTTGGAAGGAGAACTTGGGGACCAAAGAGGTGCACAAAAATATGTTTGTTTCTCTCTGCTTGCTTTAGTTGTTTGAAGTTAAGGCTTTGTAAAACACAATCTTACTCCTGAGGCAGTGAAATGGTTGTGTTTTAACCACTTATCTCTGTTCAGGATAAAGTTCATATTGCACCACCGCTGTTTTTGATTTCCCTGTGACCCGCAGTCTTTAAAACATACTTCTATACTCGTGGCCTTGGATTTTGTTCCCCTGTTTGTTGTAAGACTGGTGCACTTTCTTTGGAACATGTCAAATACATCAGCTTTAATGACAACCAGTGTGTATATACGTGTAGTGCGTGCAGCCTGCTGTTGTACCCCATGCCTCAAAAACATGCGTTGTTTCAAAGACATTAAAGCACAGTATTACCCTTGGGAGTGGTAGCGTCCTTGGTGGCTGGCAGGTGATGGCATCACAGGATGAGGTGGGTGGTGGTATCATAGAACCATCACCAGGGTTGGAAAGACCTTCCAAGATCATCCAGTCCAACTGTCCACCTACCACCAATATTTCCCCATAGTTTCAGTGCTCGTAAGTGCTCCAGCCTTGTAATGATGATGCCGAGTTCCTCTTCTGAAGCAGCAGTAGGATCTTGTTTGTCGACAGAGCAACAACAACAAAACCAACCCCAGAATCATCTTCATTCAAGGTGGGTGCAACCTTCCTCATTCTGGTCTTCAGTTTCAGAGGATTCAGCAGCAGGAAGAGGGGAAGCAGTGGCTGCTCTGGAGGATGTTGTTTGCATTGGGGTTCCTGTGGGCATAGAGTCCTCTTGAGGACTGAAGGCATCATTGGAAGCCTCTCCATAGACCAGAGCCTCTGTGCTTGGCTCTCCTGGCTGGAGCTGAGCATCTCAGGGTTGAAACTAGGTGATCATTATGGCCCTTTTCAATCAAGGCCATTCTGCAATCTGATGGGGAGGATACAGTAGCGAGTTATGCTGTGTAAAATAATAAAGATTTGCAGAACCAAGACACTGGAAGGGGTGGTAGGATGGATGAGCAAATGGGAGGAAGAAGGAATGAAATGCTTTTGAGAAAGTCACCATCATTTTGTTAATCTCTCAACTGCATCTGTGTCAAAGCACAGGGTAAAAGAGATGAGGGAGAGAAAAGGCACTCAGAAATGTTGGGGCTATGGGCAATGGGGGATCTACTGGGTGCAGCCCAGCTTGGTGGGTGAGCTTTGTGGTGGTCACGAATGGAAGAGTGATGAATGGGAAGAGCCTCCAGCCTTGTGTGTATCTTCTGAAGGCTCTGTGCTGTTTGGAACGGCTCTCATGGGAAGCCCCAGGAGCGTTTGTAAGAGCTGCCTTTGTTGTGAATTGGAGCTGTTTCTGTTCTTGTTGTGGTTGTGTGTTGAAGCTGGTGGTTCTGGTGGGAAACAGCCTTTTGGGCAAAGCAGATGCTTCTGCCAGAGATTTTTCTATTCCCTGCTTTGAAAACAAAGCAAAACAAAAACAAAACCAACAGTGTGGGATTTGAAAGGAACCTCCCCTGGTTTTGTAATCGTGTGAAATTCTGTTTTCATTGAGGTGAAAAAATAGCTTGAAAGTCTAAGATTCAGAGCCTGGAGGAGGGAGCTGCTCAGGGAGTGGTGGGGTCACCATCCCTGGAGGTGCTCATTGAACATGGGGATGTGGCGCTGAGGGCTGTTGGCGGTGGGGATGGGTTGGGGATCTTAGAGGTCATTTCCAAACTGAATGATCCTGGAGGCTTTATGTGGTCATCGCAACCTTCCAGCAGCTCGTGGTTGCTTAATGAGCTCAGATTGCTCATTACACGGCCTCTGCTTTCTGCCCCTGCTGTCTCTATGTGGTTATCAGTGTTGGGAAAGACGCCGCAGTCAGCTCTGCCCTTTGAGCCTTGGCTAAACCCTTCTGCTGAACTCTTGGAAATAACCCTGCTGCTCAAAGCTTGCCTTCCAGTTGTATTTAAAGCTGCGGTCATGGTTTGGTAGTTGAGAGGATATGAAATATTAAAGCTCTTTTTAATAAGTTTTGGGCTGTGCTGGTAACAGGGACATCAATTAAATCACCATGCACAGCATCATAGCCAAATTCTGCTATAATAACCCAAAGGATATTAAAGCAAGGTTCGGAGGGCTTTTTTGATCAGCTTTATACTGTGAGTTTGATGTCGGAATATTTCAGAGGAGGCGTTACTGCTCCATTTGCATTACTGATCTGATGGGAACAGTGGAGCAAAAGCTAAAGATCTGTCCTAAGAGTGATTGGATTATACAGGTCTGTTTAAATGCAGGCAGTGGGGCACTGCACAGCTCTGCCCAGAGAGGTGCTGCTGCCCCATCCCTGCAGACAGCCAAGGTCAGGGGATGGGCTGTGAGCACTGATGGAGCTGTGGGTGTCCCTGTGCACTGCAGAGAGTGGGACTGGCCTTTAAAAAGATCCATTTCAACTCAAAGCATTCTGTGTTTCTATGGTCCACCGAACTATTTTAAAGGTGCTCAGGCAAACCAGAGCGCAGGAGGGAGGGTTCATCCTTTAGCCATAGGTATTGTAGGTATTGTGGATAAGTTAATTATTGGGAGGCAAAAAAACTTCAGCCCAGACATCTGCCCCATTGGTGTCATCTTCATAACACACCTGTGGGATGTTTGCTTTTCAAGTCATGTGGGGTTGCATCTTAGTGTTGTGTTAATGCTTTCCATTGGGGGCATGGGGGGGAAGGGTGTCAGCCCAGGGCAGTGCACAACTGACTGTGTCCTCCTTCCCATCACTGCTCAATGGGGAGGTGAGCTGGATGGAGGGGGGTGTTAGCACATGGGGATGGCAGGGATGGAGGAAGGAAGGAAAGGAAGATAGGGAAGGCTGTAGTGATAAAGCAAAATGAGGTGGGTCCTGGAGATCCTGTCCCCTCAGCTTGGTGATGCTCAGGCTGCTGTTGCAGCCCTGGTCACACATCAACACCCCGAGATGCAGAAATCGGGCTGGGAGGAGCAGGCTCGGCAGCAGCACAGTCTGTGGCTCCCTCTGCTGAGCCCAGCCCCATCTCTGTGAGCTGCAGCCCTCAAAGAAGAAAAAGCTGTTTTCTGTACACAAGTGGGAACTGTGGCTGAGCTGGGCAACCCAGCAGAGCAGGGGCAGAGCTGTGGGCATCTCCTGCTTCATAGCACCGGGACCCTGCCCCCAAATGCACAGAGGTGGAGGCTGCTGATATGAACAGGTATAAGCACTCACCCAGGCAGGTGTATGCAGGGTGGCCTTATCTTCACAAGGCTGCAGAGATGCAGAGATTTATGGCACCCATTCAAGCTGGCATATGGCAGGTAGTCCTTATCTATCTGCCTTTCCCTGTGGCATTCGGAGGCTGATAAAAGGCTGTCCCAGGGCTGCCAGCACCCCAAGGCACAGGGCATCTAAGGGCAGACCCTGCTTCCACCTCCCGAAGATGCCGGCACCCGCCTTGTGTTACAGAGCTATTTGCAGCTCCCTTCGCTGGTGGGCAGGCAAAGAAAAATAGCTTGGAGACTGCTGAGCCCGGCAGTGAGGTCACCCCTGGTGCTGCCAAACAGCCCCGCAGAGCAGCAGCCGCTCCTGCAGCCCCACGTTGGGTGCTCCATCCCCTCCAGGACTTGGCATTGCTCCTCGGGGCATGGCTCTCTGTTATAAGGAGGAGACAGAGGCTGTGACATTGTGTCTCTGCTGCCAGCCCCAGGCTGTGATTAATTATTTCCTCCAGCTCAAGGACCTCACCTGGGAGGAAAGCCCTCTTTACCCATATTAAACTTCCAAATAATGGGAAATCCCTCCCTAGTGTTGGCAAGGTGTTGTGGCCTTGTTGGTAAATAGGAGCAGGGGGTTGGAATTAGATGGTCCCTCCAACCTCAGCCATTCTTTGGTCTGCATTTCACCTCCAGCAGCCTCCAGGTATGGGCTGCAAAGCCACAGCTCAGCAGCTGGAGCACGGTGCAGCCCCAGAGCCTCAGCTGCTGGGGGCTGATCCACGTCACCATCGTCTCCCAGCAGCATGGAAATAGTTCTTTGCTTTTCCTTTCTTGAACCTCTTTGCAGTGAGCCCAGCAGTGGGACCTGCAGACGCTCACTAACCACACAGCTGCTGCAGACTTCCCCTGGAGCCCTTTCAGCCCTTCCAGCTCCTATTTTCCATCCAAGGGCTTCTTCCCCCCCCCTCCCCCCTTCTTTTTCTTTCCCTTTTCATTCGGTAGTAGCACAACAAACACGTGCTTTGAAATCCAGACTGCAGACGCACGTATGTGGAAAGTCAAACTTGTTTATGGAAGGAAAAAGCATCTGGCTGAGTTTTAGGTAATGCTTTTCTTAGCACAGTGCAGCGTGGTTGGTGCCCTGTGTGCAGTGAGCCCAAGCCCTGGGCAGGGTAATTTGGGTGGGATAGAGCACTGTGATGAGTCCTTCCCTCCAGGGTTGGCCCTTCCTGCACTGCCCAGGAGCAGCTTGAGGTAGCAGGAGCCTTGCTGAGGTTGCACTCAATGCTGTTGTTTGTCATTGAAGCCACAGGAGTTGGGGCTGATGTGAACATTGGGGGCTGTTGGGATGCACCCTTGAGAGCCTGAAGGTGCTGGGGGAGCTGATCCTGGCACCATCTCCAGGCTCCTGAAGGACACGTAGGTTGTGGGGAGCAGTCAGCATGGATTCACCAGGGGGATTCATGGCATCATTCAGCTTAGAAAAGACCTCCAAGACCCCCAAGCCCAACCCTAACACCCCCCACACCCACTGCCCATGTCCCTCAGTTCCACATCTCCACCTCTGGGTTGGTACGATGCCATCCTGAGGGACTTCACTGAGTTGTAGGGATGGGCAAAGAGGAACCTCATGTGGCTCAGCAGGGCCATAGCAAGGCCCCATGGACATACTGGGGCCAGTACCTGGTGAGCAGAAGGAGCTGGGAGTTCTGGGGTTGCTTGGCCTTGAGAAGCTCAGGAGCTTATGGGGGTAAAAATGGCAGAGCTAGGCTCTTCTCAGAGCTACGAGATGCAATGGCCACAAGTTGAAGTCAAGGAAATTCCATTTAAATGCCAGATGTTGCTTTATTTTCATCATAAGGGCTGTCTAACCCTGGAAAAGGTGATGCATTGGGGCTGTCCCAAACCCAAGCAGACAAGGAAGGCTCTGAGCACCCACCATGGGTTGGGTGGGACGATCTGCTCTGAGCTGTGCCTCCTACAGCCCCGCTAACATCGGCTTAGTGCTAAAACAAGAGCTGTGGCTTCTTCCCTTCCTTGGTGCCAAGAAAGCCAAGGAAATAAGGAAAAACCAGGAGTCGTGACCTTGGTATCCACACTGCCCACATCCCAATGGGACAGGTGAAGGATGTGGAAGGAAGGCTGGTGATATCTATCTACCCAACTCCTACAGTGGGACTTACGGAAGGAAAACACAACCGCCCTGCGGAGCTGAGCACCCTTCCCTCCCATCGCAGCCTTTACTCCGTGCTTTCCTTTTGGCTCTCAGCCACCTTGACAAAGAGGGAGTAAATGAAGAGGCGGCACACGCCAGTGTTACAAAACCTTGTATTAATCATCTCCCTTCACTTTCAATATAACGTCGATATGAAATATAGCCATGACTCCTAGTTACACGGGAGCAAATGAGTAATAAATACATTGGAGCAAGTTGAAATCACGAGGGTGTTTCACCGGTAACAACATTGGAAAACTGTACACTTGCAAAGACCAGCATCTCCAAACATGAGTATTTCTGGCTATCGGGAAGCTGTAACATGTAACAAACATGCTATTTCCATATATGACAAGAGCTGAAAAAATAGGCATTGCTTGGCAACATGAACTAGGCAAAAATATCTCTTTGTGGGCACTAACTTTGTACAGAGGAAACAGGACTAAAGGCATGCATGTACAATAAAGGGCTGCCCGGGAACGGCATGCAACAGAAGAGAGGTCAAAGCTCTTGGAAGCCAGCTTACAATAGGCATAAATACAGAAGGGTTATATATTAATAAGGGAGGAAGTTATTCTGTTTAACATTATTAACATTCCTGTTTGGTTGTGGTTTTATTTATTTATTTAATTTTTATTTTATTTTTTCTTCCTATTCCTCCCAGAGGAATACACATTCACCTTTAAGTAAAGATAAAGGAATACAAAAAATAAAACTCACTTTTGCAAACTCTTGATGACTCGTATAAAAGCAACTTTTAGTGTTCTCGTAGCTCTGTGTGTGTGTATGTGTGTGTGTGTGTGTGTGTGTGCAAATAACGACGTCTGCGGGACCTACTTTTTTATCCATCAGGCACATCCAAAATACAGCCCGACCCAAGGAGGAAAGTGACACCATTAATCCTCAACGCCAAGTGCTGACCCGGACCCTGCGATGCGGGATCACAGCGTGGTGGGGGGTGCACCGGGATGACCCCCTTCCCCAATGTTAGACTTCATTATGAGCCGACAAGCATCGGGTTGCCCCTCTCCCGGCTCAGCAAAGGGCTCATCCCCAGCGGGACGGCGACACCTCAAAAGAAATGGGCTTATCCTCAGCGTCGCGGCCCCAATAGGGCTGCCCCAGTGGGGCTGTGGGTACAGGGTGTGGGGCAGCAGCAGCACCAGGAGCTGCCGGGGCCGCGGGTGGAGGGAACAGTTGCACGTGTTGAAGGGGGGTGGGGAGGGAAATGGGTGAATACAAAAAAGAAAGGCACTGCCGCGTTATTACTAAATATTTGACTTCACAGCCTTATTCATGCAACTGGTTTGGGGTTTTTTTTTTTTTCCTTTTTTTTTAGTGTTTTTTCTTTTTTTTTTTAAATTTTTTTTCTTTTTTTTCTTTTTTTTCTTTTTTTTTTTTGGCACGTGTTGTGTCTTCTCATAAATAGTCAGGATTGGATTCGCTCCTTTGAACAAGAGCTCTGCTGTTACCTGCACTCAGTGCAGGGCTCCGACAGAGCCAGGAGGGACTTCCAAAATGGAAACCAAAGCCACTTTTCCTTACTTAAAACAACAAGAAACAGCAAACACGACGGAAGAGCCATTAACCCATACACTGCCCATGGAAAACAAGCTTTGAGAAAGAGAACAAACAAACAAACCCCAACAACATACAAAAAAACCCCGAATGATTAGTCAATTGTTAATAACAGACACCATCATGGTTACCAGCCATAGCACGTTCGTGTGTAATATATCCAAAATAAGCTCTCTTAACAATCGGATAACCTCTGTTTCTATATTCAGCAAAGGAATAAATAGGATTTTGGGCCTTCCTCGTACCTCCCTGCCCTGCTTGTCCCATAGCACTCCCTACTTTGCTTCTCCTTTCTCCGCTCCCCCACATAAACATCGCCTCAACACCTCCTGGTCAACAGCAAACCAAGGAACAGCAAACGTAAAACATTGCATTTGGCACTTCTTTATATATATATATATATATGTGTGTCTATACATATATATATATATAGATGCATATAAAACTACTTAAAAATGCTGCATTGCCAATGGATTTGTACATCTGCCGAGAGCTGCACAACCAGCACTGCTGGGCAAACCCCAACTGGAGCTGCCCATTGGTGTAATGGGTTGAGCCAACATTGGGAACCCAACCACTTCATATATGAGAGTAGGGCCTGAATCCCACTGCATTCCATTAGTAGGGACAGACTGCAGTGCTTACAGCAAACCCATCCAGAGGGCACCACGGCCATTCACTTCCCACACTGAGCATTCAGATTTCTTTAGGCGTTAATGCATTTCCTCCACTGAGGCCATGAGGGGGTGGCCACCATCATTCATGTCCCCTCCATGACACTTTTTATGCCACTTTTTTTTTTAGTTTTGGTTCTCTGCTCTTCCAAAACGTCCCCTCATCTGGTGGCCATTGGTTTGGGCAGGCCGAGCAGATGTGCAAACCCAGGATGCAGCACCTTCCCGCTACCACACACACAAGACATGAGACACAGACATCACTGCTCACCGCATCGCCCCTCACCGACATCCCCGGCCCTTCACTGTCTGCTGCCTCGATGGCGGCCAGACACAACCTGGCAGCAGGACGGGGAGCCCCACGACACCGCACCGACGGACGGAGCTCTGCGTCTGGTGCTCTTTGCAAAACAGAAAGGCAGGTTTGTTTTTGCTTATTTTTGTGTGTGTGTGTTTGGTTTTGGTTTTTATAATTAAGCCGACATTTCCATCCATCCCAAGGGGCACTTTTTTTTTTTTGCATAGGCTACAGCCCGGCCCCAATGGGATGAGGACAAGGACCGGGCATCTGGCAGCACCCGCGGGGTCCCCTATGGTAAATGCTCCCCTATGGGCTTTGGTCACACACAGGTGACATTCACTGCCCATGGTGAAACCACAGCACTTCTCTGCCACAACCCCAGGCATTTTTTGCTGTTAGTTTTTCTCAGCGTTGTTTCTTTCTTTGCCATCTTTGCCATCCCCTCCCCCACTCCTTCCCTCCCCTCCCCCCTTTTCATTTATAGCACGGATGTAAGAAAGGACAACACAAATTTCAAGTCTAATGGTATGTTCACAAGGACAATCTACACGTTCACCGAATTAAAACAGGAGAAAAGAGAGGAAGAGAGAGAAAGACAGAAAGGATGCAAGCTGTCGCTGAGGCTCCCGTGCCCGGACCTCTCCGCTGGACCCGCAGCAGTTCTTCTCCCATCAGCACCGCCGCCATCAGGCTGTCCTCCTCTAGATGGTGGAGGTCCGGTCGACACCATCTGCAAGTAGGAAGGCAGAGTTAGGGGAGGCCATAGGGTCACACTGCTCCATTCCTGACTGTCCCTGGTCATCCCCTGAAGTGGGATGGAAGTGGGGCTGTTCCCCATCCATCCTCCCCTAGGGTGGCAATAGGGTCTTGGGGGGACTGATACAGCAGTTCTCGTCCCAAAGTCCTTTGCAGCCCACAGCGGTACCATGGCTGGGGTGGGGTTGTGCTCCTGCCACAGCCCAATGTTCCCTTTTCCATGAGCAGGAGGTTCCTGACAGCTTGGTAGCAATGTGGGCATGAGTTTGGGACTCCCCATTCCAGCACATTGGGATGGAGCCAGTCCTGGGGTACCGCCTTGCTCCTTTCCAGATCATCCAACCCAGCACTACCCATTGATAAAAGCCCCACAGCCCCTTCAGCCCAGCACAGCAGGGATGTGACCAGCCCACAGCCCTGCAGCCAAGGAAGTGCCACCCACCCCAAAGCTGCACAACCGAACCCACTGTGAGCATCCCCTCACTTTCTCCCAGTGCACAAGGAGGCTCCCACGGGGCACAAAGCGCACTCCAACCCTATTTCCACCTCCCCACCCCCAGCACAAGATGCACCCCTGCATGTAGAACAGCACATACCCAACCCTCCTCAATGGCTCCCCACCAAACCCCATCCCAATCCCTGGGGTGCAGAGCAGCGCTGCCCTCTCCCTCCCACACTCTGCACACTGCAGAATGGGCTGCATTACACTCAGGGGGTACTGAGGGGCAGCACACAGCAGGGTCTGCGCCCAGCCCAACAGAGCACTGCCTGTTCTGCTCAGCCAGGCAGGATTTGAGACTTGAAAACAAACAGGTTTGTTACTCTTAGATGTTTTTTTTTTCCCCCAAAGGTTTATTATTATTATTATTATTGTTGTTGTTTCTGCAGAGCTATTTTTAGCACAGCTGGTTTGGAGAGGCTCGGGGGGATGCGACCTGGAAAGAACAAATGACTTGGAGGAGCAGTACCCTGCAGAGGAACAACACAGCTAAGCCTCGCCTGGGCGCGCGCTGCAGGAACGCGTTGGTGCCACCAGTGTCCTTGTGCCCACGGCCAGCGCCCTGCTGCCACGGCCAGTCCTTGCTCCCACGTCCCTGTCCCTGGGCAGTGCCATCGCTGCATGGAGCTGTGTCCTCCCCGTGGGTTCCCATCCTCCACCATCCGACAGTCCATGCTTTTTGGGGCTGTGCATTCAGGAGGCTCTGGGCGATGAGGGTTGCTCAGCTCGTCCCATCCTGGCGTCCTCACGCCATCCGGGTCCGCTGCGTCACGGCGTGTCCGGTGCCTCCTTGGGCTGCCCTCTTGCACTTCTTGCAGCCTGGCCCTCCTCCTCCCTCCCTGCTCCGTGTCCCCATGCGTGCCCCAGGCTGCCAGCATTGCCGCGACCCCAATGGGACGGCTCCGGCCCTGGGGACCCCCATGTCCCCCAGCAAAGGAGGGCTTGGGCTGGCAGAGGGGTAAAGCACTCTCTGAAGCCTGTGCACCATTCAAGTGCTCGGGTGGCTTTGTCATTAATTAACAGCAGACTAGTGAGCTAACACTAATGATGATTAGCAAGCTAACTAGTGGCTAAAAGCACAGGCTGTGCCAGCACCAAGCACAATCCCTGCGTTCAGTTTTACCCCTCTGCACCGACAGAGCTGGTGAGACCCCTCCATGGGAGCAGCAACCATCCCACCCTGTCCCATGTCTCACAGCCAAAGCTGGTCCCAGCCCTTAGGGGGTGTGGGGCAGCCCCTGGGGGGTTTGGCTGAGGCCGCCTGGACATGCTGGAAGAGCCCAAGGAGGAGGGAGTGCTCACCGCTGAGCGCATGCTCCGTCATGCTCAGGCACAGGGACTCCAGCCTGTTGTTGATGTCAGGTTCAGTCACCGGCACCTGGAACTCTGCAAGAGATGGGGATGAGAGAGCTGGGTCAGGGGACACACTGGGGACCTGCCCTGCACCCCTCTGGCTGCCCCTTGGTTGGGGTTCTCCCACTCCAACCAACACCAACCCGCATCCCAGTGCACCACTGCTGTACTTAGCACTCCTTGTTCCAGTGCAATAACCTCAGAAAAGGGAAGTTTGCAACAATCATCGTGTTTCTCCTACATTTCCTATCAGCGTATTTCCCATCCTATAAATCCTACACTCCCTTTCCTATCCTACAAATCCTATATTTCCGATCCAATAAATCAGGTGGAGCCGTCGTGGCAACACAAGATGGATGGGTCTGAGGGCTGTAGGTGCTGCTGCTGTCCCTTGGCTTCTCCATCGCCCTGTCCCAAAATACCCCAGCTGTAAGTGATCCGTACCCCCAGCCCGGCGGCATTTCAGCCTGTGGGTCACACACAGTGCCAGCTTTAAATAGAGCACACGTGGGAGGCCACGCTTGGTCCCAGTCTGTCAGGGGTTGTAATGCCCCATATGAACTGCCGCAGTAAGAAAAGCCATGCTCAAAGGGTGACGGAGGGCTGCCCAGAGAAACAGGGACAAGCATCCCCATGGGAAGGATAGGAACTCCATAGGAACCACTGAATTAGAGGATGCTCCTCCAGGAGCTCCTTGAGCTCATATGGAACATTTTACAGGTGTTCAGGAGGGAAGCACAGAGGGGAACATTCACTTTCATAAGCATTAGCAAAACAATTTCCTCTGAGACATCGAGTCGCTTCTTCCACACTGAGGCCACATGCAAGTGACAAAGTGACCACAGAGCGACAGCGTGCCCCGTAAAGTGAACTGCCCCAGAGAGAAGCTATGCAAGGCACCAACACGGCTGGGGTGTCATATGTAGGGCCAAGCGGTATCTCTGCTTCAACCCATCCCGAAGGCATCCTGGTGGCATGATGTCCCAAATAAGAGCAAGGTTGGCTATCAGCCTGCACAGCCGCTTCCATACCATGGGATGAGGAGAAGCAAAAAGGCAAACACTTGCTTCCTACCTGGCTGCTGGAACATCAGCATGGTCTGTGGGGAGGTGTGCACCGGCAGCGAGCGCGTCCTCTGCACTGAGCTGTGGCTCCGGCTGGGCATGCTGTTGCTGCCCCCAGGGTTGGCAAACCAGAGGTTCTGTGGGATGAAAAGAACAGAGTGAGGTGGGAACTGGTGGGAGATGGGAGGTGGTGTTGGGTGGGAGACGGTGGGAGATGAAAACTGGTGGCAGATGGGAAATGCTGGAAGAAGGGAACCGGTTTGTGTGGGGACAGCGATGCTCCCATCCCCATCCATCTAAGCCTCTCCGCCCTCTTGCCAGGTATTTAGTAATACACACATACCCCCTGTATATCAATACCGAAGTACCCCTTTGGCTCAGTTCTCCCACTCTGAGCACCCAGCTGCCCTCCCTACTCCACAGGTCACTCACAAAGCCACGAGCACGACCGACCTGTCTGCCTTGCTTGAGGATGGCGGGGCTGGCAGCGGGGCTGCGCTGTGGGGTGCCCAGCAGCCCACTGGGACCCAGCAGCCCCAGGCGGGCGGTGGGGAGGTTGCGGGAGGGGATCTGGAACTGGCGGGGGTTTCGCCTGCCCAGCCCTGCCCCGGCGGATCCGGCTGTTGGTAAGGAGTTGGACTGCCCAAAGCCTCGGCTGCAGAGAGAGAAAGGCTGGGGTGAGACTGGAGGTGGGTTTCTGATGGTTGCAATCAGGTCTTGGGGCTCTGTGCCCTCCCACCCGCTGACCATGGGTTCACAGAGTCTGGTTTCTTGGGGTCTGATTTAAAGTCATCTTGCAGCTGGGCCACAAAAGAATTCTGTCCCGTGTGGATTCTTTAGCGACTGATAAAGGCTCAGCTCATGCTGTTGGAACCTCCTCTTTCAAGAGGTTCATTGTAATGAACAAAGCCCTCTCTGAGATGGCCCCAGTTTGGTAAGATCTGGTCATAATGGCCTTCATAGCCACGATATTACTTGGGACAGACTGAGTGAAAGGCAGCCAGGTGGCAGGACCAACTCTAACACCACAATCCCAGGTCCACAGCAGAATGGCCCAGACCCAAGATCAGGCAGTCACAAATGGACCAAAGGGGGGCAGACCTGAGACCACGGCCCTCTCCATGGTAGGGTTGGAACCAGGTGACCTTTAAGGTCCCTTCCAATTCAAGCCACCCTATGATCCTGACAGGCCTCTATGAAATGCAAAGTACAAGGCACAGCCACATCCCCTCTGCCCACCACCCCCTCTTGCTCTGGCAGTGAGGAATGCTGATTGCAATCACATATATTTAGCAGAACGAAGCAAAAGGCTGACGTTATTCTTCAAACTGGTCTAAAAATAGCTTGTTCTTGAAACAACCCAACTGCATGCTAGGATCACCCGAACCCCAGTATCATCGTGGATGAGTAAACAATGTGTTCATAGCACCGTGCTCCCTAACAGCAGGTTTCCAATCTATCTGCCAGCTTTCTGATGGCTTTTTGGTGCAACTCCAGCCCTGATCTAATGAGCAGAAGGCAGGAGGGAAGTAGGCAGGGTGAGAAGTGGCCCGGGGATGCCCTCTGCTTGCTCAGCTCCTCGCTGGCTGAGCTTCCCATCTGTGAAATGGGTGCAATCACGCTGCCCTCCTGCTTCTGGATGGATTTAATCTGTTAGATGCCTGGGATTGGGGCCAGGCTGTGGGGTAGCATCAAGCAGCAGCAGCATGAGCATCCCAATTCAAAACGCAGCTCCAGGACTGTTTGCCACCCCTCCATCCTCCCCGGTGCCCACATACCTCCGCTGCTGCCGATAGCCCGACAGCTCCAGGAGGGATTTCCGAGGGAAAGACCTAAAGAGTTTTTGCACCTGCTGCTTCCATGACAACAGCCGTTTCTTCTGGATCTCTGTAAACGCCTGTCCACCCCAAAACAAAAAAAAAGGAGAAAAATAGGAAACACGTGAGTATTTTTCTGCAAGGAGTGAGTAGGGCTGTGTATGTGCACATGCAGAAAGCAGCAGGCAGCGGCACGATCCCATGGCTGCGGTCACAGCCCTGAGCTGCCAGAGTTCATGAAGCATCTGGACTCTGCTCTCAGACATATGGTCTGATTTTTGGGTGGTCCTGTGTGGAGCCAGGAATTGGACTCGATGATCTTTATGGGTCTCTTCCAATTTGTGATATATTATGATTCTATGAAAAAAAAAAAGCCCCAACACTCAGAGATTCCCCTATCCCTGCCAGGGTGCAGCTGTACCTCTTGCACCATCACCAGGGGTCCCCAGGGGTACCAGCTCAGTGGGAACACCCCTCGGCTGCTCACAAATCAGCTTCTCTTTTATTTAAGCTGCATGCACAGCTTGGAGCTTAGCAGAGCCAGGCTGGCACGAGGCACTTCCCAGCTCCACATCCACGCCATCATGTTAGCACTGGGGGAGCAGTGTTTCTATGCACCCTACCGGCACCAGAATTACTATTAATACTCCCCAAAAATATTTGTGTTAGAAACCAGAGCGTTTACATAAACAGATACTTTGGAAACAGTTTCTAAGGGATGAGAACAACAAGATCTGTCACAACTCACCTCGTGTATTAGACATTTGTCTATAAGCTGTAAATAGGAGCTTATATTCTCTTCATCGGGTCGGGAAACTAAAAGTTGTGTGCACACTGCAAGAAAGAGAAGGGAAAATCAATGTGAACGTAGTGCTGAGTTGGGATCAGGGCCTTGGATCCCCCCTTCCCTTCTATCAATGAGGAAAAAAAAGCAGGTCTAATTCCTGTCCTATATTTAGGGCCAGATTTTGTTCTCAGTTACACTGGTGTCCATCTAGATCAGTCCCCAGAATTAGACCTGAGCAAGCCAGGAGCGCAGGACCTGCCCCCTTCCCATCTCCCCATTACAACATGTGAAAGGCATGCTGTCAAAACAGCAGGTTTTTAACAGGGTTGCTGTTCCCCTCTGCACCCCAGAAAGTTTCTTTCTATTCTGGGTCTTCTGTACACACCTGTTGGATGCAGCCAGCATGAACGCCCCAGATACCATGGAAGGGAAGCAGGACGTGTCTGAAATACCTGCTGCAGCAGCCCTGTGTATGGCGTATGATGCTGCTCCCTACTTCACACTTCTACTATCCACCTCCTGGCACACCGATCTCAATGCAAACCCTACACCCCCTATGGAACACCACCTGTATGTTTGAGTGTCCTGCACCCAACCTGCAGTTTAAGAAGGGGCTCAGACCCATCTGGCCTGTGTGGGACACCCACAAAACCTCGCTCACCTTTCCCCATCACCCTTGTGAACTGTCCAGGCAGGTCACCTTCAGGCAAAGGGCCGCCCCCCGACTCTCCCTCACAGCCCGGCAGGTGATGCTGCTGCATGCCCCCTGCTGCAGAGTCCTTGCCATCGGAGCCCTGGTTGTCTGAGCCCAGCAGAGATGGGGGGTGATGAGAGTCCGTGTCCCGGCTGTGCTCCTCTGGGCTGGAGATTTGGGAAGAGTAGGCTTTGATGGGGGTGAGGATCATTTGGTGTAGTTCCTGCAGCGGGACACGCAGGTTGCCACCTTCCAGGATGTCCTGCAGGTTCAAGGCAAGGGAGGATTTGTGGTGACAAAAGGGCACTGCTTACAAACCAGACCAGCACCACTAAGCATGGGATGGTTTGGGTTGGAAGAGACCTTAAAGCCCACCCAGCCCCAGGGCAGGGACACCTCCCTTCAGATCAGGATGCCCAAAACCCCATCTATGGCCTTGGGTGCCTCCAGGGATGGGGCACCCACAGCTCTCTGAGAAGCCTGCAGCTGAACTGAAATCCCTGCAGCAAAAAAAATCAGCCTGGAGACACAGAAATGAATGACGTCAGGCTGTTGGGCAATATTTTCTGGGGAAATCTGCTGCTCTGCTGACCGGCAGAGAGGGTGGAGCGGCCTCTTTCCAAGAAAGCAGCAAATCTTTAGCAGCAAGACAATGCCCCAAATTAATCAAGTCCCACACACACATAGTCTTGCTTAACCTCAGGATTAAAAAAAAGCCTGGAAAACCAGAGATGCCTCCTCCCAAATCCAGCAGTTCTGAGTCCCAGCACAGTGTGGAACAGGGAGATCCCCCAGCCCCACACCCAGCGTGTGAGCTGTGAGTGCCATCCAGAGGGAGCTGGACAGGCTTGAGAAATGAGCCCACGTGAACCTCATGAGGTTCAATGAGGTCAAAGTGCTCGCTTGGGTCAGGGCAATCCCAGCCGTGTGTACAGACCACAAGGAGAACTCACTGAGAGCCGCCCTGCTGAGGACTGGAGGGAGCTGGTGGACAAAAAGCTGGGCATTAGGTCCTTCCCAACCCAAGCTATTCTCTGCTCTGAGTCTATGATTCTATGCAAAGCAGCCTCTAGCACTTCCCTCCCTGTATAACTGGCTGGGCTGGGCTCATGGTCAATACAATATCCCAAAACTTATGTGGAGAGGTGGGAGTAGAGGCTGGAAAACACATCACTGAGGTGAGCTCAATTCAGTGGGCTGTCTCTTGGATTTTATAGTAATTATTGACATATGGCAGTAAATATGGCTTAATTAGCTCCCGCAATACTCCAAGTACAATCCTGTATTATAAATAAATAGTGAAGCAGTGAGCAAAGGAAAACACCAATAAATAGCAACGCACCACAGAGGTATTTAAAGGCCCCCGGCGGGAGGCTGTGCTGGTTGCTGTTGGAGGATGGTGCAATTAAATATAATACAATATCCCAGTAACAAATAGCAAAAGGTCGGGCGAGCTGATCCCAGTGGGTCTGTGGGGAAAAACAGGAATCATTGTGATTACTTACCCTTTCTAATGATTTGAGCAGGTTTTGTCTTTCTTTTAGCTTTTGGATGCTGATGACTATTTTGTGTCTCGCGCCTTTGGTAACGTTCTGCAAAGACAGCACACAGCCTGGCATTACCGTTTCCATAGGAGTGCATGACCAACCCAAAGCCCTTCCCTCCAAGATGGAAAGGGTTGCTATAAATTAACCCCACTTCTGGTCTGCAAAGAAAATGGAGACGTAGATTTCCAGCTAACCCAGCCCTATGCTGCTGTATCTCAACCAGTGAAAGCAAAGGTGTTGCCTGGACTATTTTACACCAAGGCTAACACAGGTGTAAGCTGAGACAGGGGACATTTTCCAAGGTTTATCAGCCACCAAAGCCCCACTGCCTTCCAGGAGCTACAGCTTGAATACTGTGCCCCCAGAACGCCCAAATCCCTGAATCCCAGCAAGGCCAAACCCCAAGCACAGCTCCCTGTGACTTTGAAGAAGATGGGAATTCCAGTAAGAAATCAGGGATGTGGCCTTCTCAAAGTACAATGAGTTTTTCACTCTCCCAAGGCTCCATGTTCCTTTTGCTGTTTGGTCTCCAACCCATGAGGGCACAAGACGCATCCTGGGCGTCCTGTTGCCAATGGGATGTGCTGGGGCTGATGGCCTTGTGTCCTCCTGCAGACCTACTTGTGCCTCGAGCTGGCATTCAGTGAGGGCCATCATCTCCTCGTACGTCATCTGTGAGAAGAGCGCGGCGTACTTGTGCAGCCGGAGACTCTTCAGCCAGGCTGGAACATCTGCAGCACAAGGGCAATGGGACAAGAGCTCCACGTTAGTTATGATGCTGCTTAACGATGAGAGGTATCAACAGCTAGGTCAATTGAGGAGGCAACAGAGGGGTTCTTAAGGGCTGCTTTCCCCACCTGCCATCCCACTGATGCTTCAGGCACCCAGCTGAACTTCAAGGGGCCCTACAGAGGGTGAGATGCTATGGGTATGATGGGAGGGAGGACCCTGGATGAGCACCTGGGGTACCTGTTGCCATGAGTTAGCTCCCTGGCTCTTGAAACCACTCTGATCCAATCACTCTTACCTACTCTACACCCAAGATAAAACCATTAAGATACATCCCAGCATCTGCTCCAGCCACCACAAAGCATCCCACCAAGCTCAGTGGATCCAGACCAGCTGCTGTTCACTCAGTCCCTACAGAGGGGGCCTTCACAAAATGACCCTAAAGCTGAGTTGGCCACCTTGATGCCCATCTGCAGCCATGTGATTTGGTGATGCTATACGGGGGGGGCTGGTGTTGTGCCATGGCATGGGCACGTTCCTTATGCTTTATTGGAAACATGGAAGCTGCAGAAGAGAACGGTGGGGTTGAGCTTAATACCAGCAAATGGCTGTGCTGCAGCTGACAGACACTGATTTATGGCGTGAGGGAAGACGAGGTGTGCTGAAAATTTAAACAGCTGCTTAAAGAGAAACAAAGAGATTGTCATTTTATGTTAGAGCACAGAGAAGTGAAGTGCTGTCAAAGATGGTCCCCAAAACCCACTTCTGCAGCTCCAGCCCACCCCTGGGTTCTGCAGGTGACAGGTTCAGCCCATAGTAATGCTTCTGCTCTGTGTCCTAAAGGCTTCAGATACTCTGGCAGATTGGGACTTGACTCATTTAGCACCTGAACAGCACCACCACCGCCTGCCAAGCCCATTGCACTCCACTGGCACCCCCAGTAATCCCAACAGTCCCATCAGTCCTCGTCCCCTGCCTCATCCATGAGGTATCTACCAGCACCATCTCAGCCTGCACTGGGTAGCATAGGAATAAAAAGCAGTATTTCAGCTCCAAACATCATTAAAGCCCACACTCACGTAAGACAAAGCATATGGTGGCACTGACCATGCACAAGGGGTGGGAGGGGAAGGAGCTCCCTGGGCTCTGCCTGCTCAGTGTGCCCATTAAGGGATGAGGAGTATCCACTTCCCCACACACAGACCATCCTAAAGGAGGGTCGCCCATGTCTCATCCCTGCAAAGGCCCCACTGCCACACTCAGTCCACCTCAGCAAGTCCCCAGTATGTTTTCATTTGCAAACAGGCAAAGCTCCCACCTGCTAAGACCTCCTGCTCCATCCCTGCAGTGCCCAACATCAGGCTGGATGGGGCCTTGGGCACCCTGGGCTGGTGGGAGGTGTCCCTGTCCATGGCAGCAGCTGGGACTGGATGGTCCCTTCCAACCCAAACCATCCTCCCCACTGACAGCACTGACACAAGTCAGGTCTCATGTTCCAATAAAATCCCTCATACAGTGTCTGAAGGAGATGAACTTCACACCCAACAAGGGGGCAAAGCAGTTACCAAGTGCAGACAAGTTCAAGTTTGCCATTTTCCAAGAGTCTCAACACACAACAATTCTAAACCCCGCTACCAAAAGTCTCACACCACTTTTCTGCTTTGAGAAATGAAAAGCTATTAACAGCAAGTGTCCAGCACAGAGCTGGTCTGAATCTCAGCTTCATTTATGGGAAACCCAACATTCTGGTGACAGCACACTTAGAGATCTGCCTGTTCCCCTGTTCCCTGGGGACATTTAGCACAGAACAAAGTCAATGGGAAAGTCCAACTGGACACTGGCAGAAGAGAGACTCACCTTCACACTCACATGGAACCCTGCAGAAAATAAGGATGTGCAAGGCTGCATAAAGTGATTTCATGGCCCTTGGAAAGTCCAACTCCCCAGTGACCCCATGGAGCACTGAGCTGGCCTTCCACACACAGAGCTACTCCTTAATCACCAATTATTGGGATCTAATTGCTAAGTCGTAGCATGACAGCCCAGAATGCTGTGTCTAATGTGAGCAGCAGGATGGGGCCTCCTATGTGTTTCCTTCAGCATGAAGATAGATGGGAAATAGAGAAATATGTAACGTCAGGGGAGATTAACCAAGGGTGGGGGTCTCTGGTGGGCCCCAATGCATCCAATGGATGCCTTGGAGGGTGGAAGAGAGAACAAGTTTGGGGAAGGCACTTTGGAAGATGTGGCTGCAGTTCAGAACGGACTTGGCAGAGCCAGAACCAGGTCTGGATGAAATAAGACGCAATCCAATAAGAATGCATGAAGTTGTGCACGGATGTAGGAACAGCAAACGGCACAGAATGAGGGCAGGGAACGGGCAGTACTTTCTGCAGAGTAGATGTGGGGATACAATGGGCTGCACGCAGCCAGTGTTGTGTTATTTGAGCATAAGATGCACAGCACCAGAACCATGCCCATGTGGAAACCAACTCCTCTCTGCTCAGCCCTGATACAGAGCCCAGCTCTGGGCAACACGTCTTCAGAAGGATATGGGCTTTATGGAAGAAACCCAGAGGAGAGAAGGAAGCACAACCCCAAGTTTAGAAAACTGGGAATAAAACAGATCAGTTCAGCTTGGATGAAATACAGCTGAGCGGACGGCACGACGGACTTTGGGCATGAGACCAGGGGCTGCAGACATCTGGTTTGCATGTCCCCAAATGCGTGACAGAAGCAGACTGGCTGACTCAGCAGTGGGGGAACAGAGCAGGGATGTGAATGAAGCATCATGTTGAGAGGGGAGAGGAGGGGAAGGGGTGACAAAGAGACCGGGTTGGGTGAGGAAGATCCTGATGGGCAACAGCACCTCTGGTTGTTGTATTTGGTTCTACAAAGGAAACTGAATGGGCTTGGCCATATGGGTGAGGTGTGGGGGATTCAATGCATTTCTTTGGGAAAATTACCACCCGCCCAGGTTGTAGTCATGCAGAGTGAAGCTCAGCCAAGAGCCCCACCAGCAGAAACCCATAGAAATGTCATATGAGGAAGACACACTCTGTGCCACCTGCCCTGACGTGGCTCTCCCTGCCCGAGCTCCCTAATTACAAGCTTGTTAGTGAGCAGAGCCCATTAGAAACCCCAACTGTCACATCCACAGCCCCTGGCCACTGCCCCAAGGCAACATCCCAGGGCAAAGCCGAACCAGGGATGGGGCTCAGCACTCAGCATCACAGGGCAAACCAGGAGTGTTTCCATGCATTTCCTCCATGTAAATCACAGAAAGCCACACCATGCCACTTCAAATACTGCTCCACATTACAGAGGACTCATCCATACCCAGATCTGTCTGCAATTAGAACAAAATCAGCCCTTGTGACTATTGAAAAGTACGTTTCCTTATTCTGGTACGTCATCAAGTCTTTGCGCTTAAGAGCCGCTTTGCATTAATGAGAAGCAACTGTTCCTGCTGGCACTGCTTTACGCTGCATGCCTGACAGCAGTTGTTTAAATAAGTCTCCGCTAGCTGTGAGTTCATTTCCAGTCATTTTCTCTGCTCACAAGAACACGCAGGCTGTGAGTTTGCCCATTCCACACTGTTACAGCCATTCATTCCCCTACAGCCTGACGTCTGCCCTCCATCTTTGCAGCAATGAGGTCTCATTTCTGCCTTACTTACTGAAAGTCTCTGTGAAAAGCAGGCAAAATGGGAAAAACAACCAAAATACGCCGGATAAAGTCAGTGCAAACAAGCATCCTGAGCCCCAGATACTTGGTGGGGTTTTGGTCACATCAACCACCGCAATGATGAATGAGCCGTGACTTGCTAAACTTATTTTTCACTGTAATTGGATAAATGGAAGAGGAAGAGAGCACCACTCGCAGCTAAAACCCACGGGATATGGAGAAAATGCAGGTTTTTGGAGCCTAACCCATCACCCTACAATGGTGAGACCAACCAAAATGATGCAACGATGAGGCCAACAATGGTGCAACCAAAGCCCGTGTTCCCCAAAACGGCCCCAAAAAGGTCCTGGGAGCAGACGGGGGCAAAAAGGGGGGGGGGAAGGCATCTCAGTTGTCACTCACCTTTCATACCACTCCCTTCCTCCTGGAATGTGTTACGAGCGGAAGGCTGATCTTCTAAATGTTCACTCCCACCACTTCCCGAAGAGGCTACACTGCTTTGTGGAGACAGGGGGGCATGATCGGAAGGGATGCACTGGGGTCCTCTAGCTCGTAAGTCCTCATGAGACATCCATCCATGTCCTAGAGGCTGGTTTGGCACATTCATGGGTGGGGTAAGGGACACAGAGCGTTTCAAAGGGCTGTGGTGTGTCTGGCCTGAGAGAACTGAAAAAAACATAAAATCAAACAGGTTATTCCCCCCTCGCGGCCCAGGATGCAGCAGAGTCCCCCCAAAAAATATAGATATGTAGGTTTATATATATAAAAAAAAATCAAATGGGTGGTGACTCGGCACAGTGCCGGGGGCTTTGTGAGGCTCAGGGTGCTGGAATCCTGCCCTGTCTTTACTCTTTGCCTCCCAGTACCTGCAACAAGATGGGATTACATGAGCTCCATGGGGAAGATTTGGGAAGGGTGGGCCACGGGCTTCTCTCCAGCCAAAAAAAAGGAGCCGCTGCCTGCCTGGCAAGGAGGATGTGGATGGTATTTCAGGCAGAATGGGAAATTTCAAGCAGCTACGCTGAGCTCATTAAATACCCTGCTACCATCACGCTGCCCCAGAACCAACCCTTGGAAGCTTTTCAGAAGGGGAAGCTTTTCCCTCTGGGTTAGCACTCAGCTCGTGCCCTGAAGCAAGAGCATTTGCTCATCTGCCTAAGGTAACTGTGGAGGAACTTATTACCCAAACAGATCTCTTGAAGTCCTACCAAGCACCTGCAGTCAGCTGAGCTATCGTCAGTAATGAGAGCATCCCCGCTCCCCAGCCCAGCAGGCACGCTTTCATCTGCACGCTGCCTTCCCCCAGAAAGCAAAATGCAAAGCAGCAGGAAAAGCACAGCCTGGACACGGAGGTGAGTCTGAGTCCCCCGACTGCAGAATTCTCCTTGGGAAGCTTCGGATTTGCTTTCCCTCCCAGTTTTCTGCATGTTTGTATGCCTGAAATTTTAACAGCATCAAGCTCAATTTCTTTCTAACAGATGATTTTGACGATGCTGGATAAAGAGCAAAGGCTGACTGCTGGCATTTGGAATTATTTCTTGAGAAAGCATTTACAATGGATGGGTATTTCCTTGCCTCTCAGTCAAGTACAGCATCCTGTCTTACAGATCTTAAGTTATCATCAAGCCGAAATCTTGCACTTAGGGTGAGGGGTGATGGCCTCGAGTTGCTCCAGGTTGGATATTAGGAACCATTTACTCTCTGAAACAGCAGTGATGCAGTGGCACAGCTGCCCAGGGAGTGGTGTCTTAAAGGCTGTCTGGTTCCACTCCTGCAATGCACAGGGACACCCACAGCTCCATCAGTGCTCACAGCCCCATCCAGCCTGACCTTGGCTGTCTGCAGGGATGGGGCACCATCACCTCTCTGGGCAACCTGTGCCAGTGCCTCACTGCCCTCCCAGCCCATGATTCCCCTGTGGGGTAATCAGTGCACATCTCCAGTGCTCCTATTGCTGAGAGGGCCTTCCCTGCTGGCACGTACTGCAAGCATCATGCAGAAGGAGTGGCTGGTGGTGAGGAATCTGCTCTCTTCCCATTTAACAACTACAGAGATGCCCTGCAGAAGCCTCTTGGCAGAAAAGGACGTCAGTGCAGACCTGGAATTGTTTTCAAAGCAGCGTTTCCTAAAGTTGCAGCACTTCCTGATGGGAAAACAGAAGTATTTCAGATTTTCTTGGATGAGGTATTTAAGTGCTGGTGGCTCGGCCAGGAAAGCCGAACTGTGCCAAGCCCTGTAACATCCAGGGGACTGAGGTCACCCGAATTATTGTAGGATAAATTCCTTTAAGGGAATACTTGTGCAGAGGAGAGGTGCAGGAATGGGGTATGGGCAGCACAGGAGCTTGCAGGGCATGAGCTGACTGTCGGATCATCATAGGATAGCTTATAGGGAGCACAGCACTGCTGCCTGCAAGCTGTCCTCTCCCCAAGTAAGAGGATGCTCTGGGCTTAAATCCAGCACGGATTTCCTCCTGAGCAGCCATCCTCTTGCAAAGTGCTGCTCTTCCATCTTCATTTTGCATCCCCTAATTAGAAGCCGGCATCAGCTGGTGGAAAAATAATGGACTCTGCAGGATGGTCAGGAACAATTAGAAACCACCCAGTGCAACACATAAAAATCAGTTCCACTTCTTCTCCCGAGATAGCACAAAGGCAGCATCCAGCAGGCTGCTGTCTGAGCCCATTCACACAGCTCCTGAGCGATGCTGTAGGGAAACTCCTCCAAAAAAGGATGCTGCACATTACAATCTTACTTTGTAAGAGTGGTAGGAGGCCCTGGAGCTGGCAGGCAATGCTTAAGTCAGGAGCATGAATCATATTTGTTGCTCTGGACCCATGCAGACCACGCTGCTGGTGCCCATTTGTTGGCACGCTGATGAATGCTGCTGCTTGGGCTTCTGCTTTCTGCTTCTTGAAATAACAGATGCAGCTGATGACCCTGAAAGCATCACCTCCTTCCCTGATTTTGGAGCACTTTTTGGGTGGTCTGAGGTGAAGCTGGAGATGCCAAAGGCTGAGCTGGTATAATCTGCTCCTTTGGTCTTCTGCTAAAATAAATGCGCTGCACGTGCTCTATCTTGGGCAGCCTCAGCCCATTGCTGCAATAAAGCTCCTAAATCACACCCAAACCATGGACAGCCACAACCTGGCCATCACTGCTAAATATAACTGTCTGCCTCACTGCCTGTGAGATCAGCTCGAGATGTTTGGCATCCTAGGGAAAAATATAATAAATAACCCAGAGCCAGCACTGAGAAATGCATGCGGTGCTGCTGAAGCACTCTTGGGTTTCAGATCAAGCTTGGCGTCGTGTTTCCAGGGGACAAAAATAAAGGGGTAGAGAGGGAGAGGGTCTGCATCCAGGCTCCTGGCTATGGGATGCTGTAGGAGGAACAGAGCAGAGAGGAGCAAACTCGGGTCACCCCCATGCTTCTCAGGTTCAGCATCATTCACCTCATAATCTGGCTTCGGGGTGACACTCCGAGCTGCTGAGGTGCCCTTTAAACCAACCTCACATCCCTTTAACTGCTGCATAGGGAAAGCACCGCACTGCAAAGCGAGCCTTGAGCCAAGGAATCAGGAAGAAGCACAGACAGCAGAAAAGCCTGTTGTGCAAACTCCAAAAAAAACCAACCCAACACCAAAACCAAAAAAACCCCACGACGCTTTAAAATGCTGTTTCCTGTTCAAGAAGAGCACTGGACAGAGCAACAATAACCCATTTGTCAGTGTCACAGCTCTTGTGGGGCCCCATCCAGGCTGGGCTGGGAATGGAGCAGGCAATGGGCACTGGGGGGCAGCGGGTCTGCCCTGAGCCAGGTGGGTGCAGTGCCCTGTACTCCTGGCCAAGAAACACAGTTTCTCTCATACATTCATACACAAATCACCCCCGGGGAATTCAGATCCATTAATAATAATGCTTCTGTGCTAAGCAGAGCCTCAGCCATTAGCTTAGAATGAATTAAGTTTTGCTAGGAGCTCCTGGATCCCTTTGGCAAACCCAGGGTGGTATCTGGTGTGGTCAAGTGCAGCCATGGAAGCTTCAAACCATGTTTCAAGCCTGGATGTAGACAAAACCCTGTGGGATGCCTCCAACATGCATTGCATGGGCCACTAGTAAGACCCCCAGCCTGAGAAACATCTTCATTAGCTTCTACAACATAATACTCTTTGAATGGAAAACCCCCTCCATCCTCCATATCATTATTCTAGAGACCAAGCTGGAAGACTTAAGTTGGCAACGTGCCTCCACAGAGCAATGTGCAACCTGTAGGATAAGCAAAGGACTTTGAGCAGGTCAAGTGGAAGAGATGGATGCCAGGTTAACTGGCAATAGGGTGAGAGGGAATGACCCCAAGCTGCAGCAGGGTAGGCTCAGGTTGGGTATCAGGAAGGATTTATTATTTTAATATATTATATTATTATTTTAAGAGCAGTGCTGCAGTGGCACAGCTGCCCAGGAGCGGTGGGTTTACCATCCCTGGGGGTGCTCCATAGCCATGGCGATGTGGCACTGAGGGACGTGGGCAGTGGGCATGGTGGGGTGGGCTGGGGTTGGGAATTTCCAGCCTTAATGATTCTATAATTCTATGATTGCATCTGAAAGGGATGTTTTCACTCTGAAATAGGACCAGCTGCTGTGCCACACAGTACTGAAATCTCTTCCACGCTCGCTGACTTGTCCAAACTGGGATTTTCTCCTCACTTTTCCCTTTTTTTAGCCCATTTTTGCTCATTTAGATGCTCCTCTGCATCTCAGCCCAGCCCCAGCCAGCCGGGATGCTCAGCAGGATGCGGGCATGCACCGTCCCCACCAGCCTCCATCAGCACCACCCAAGAGCTCTTATCACATTGCCTTTTTCCCACTGTCATCCCAAATCAACCCATCTCAGCTTTCTGCCTCCTCTGCAAACCGAGAGCTGGTGTGTGCTACAGATCCACCCCAATCATCCTGAAACACCCGCATTTCCTCCGACGTTTCAGCAGGGATCTCCGTGCTAACGCGAGTCTGCATTACTCAGCAAACGGCGGGGACCGCAATTAAAAGCAAACACTGAGCACTGAATTGCATAATGAATAGGAACAGCAAATTTGAGGAGGGGAAAAAAAAACAGGAAGAAAGAAAGAGAGAGGGAAAAAAAAAAAAGACTCGGCTTCAAGGCTGCCAAAAACAAGCCATTGATTACAGCGCATTCGATCCATTTGCATTCAGAGAGCTTTGCTTTGGAGCCGAGATGGAAACAGTCTTAATATAGCTGGAGAGAAAATATCCTCCTAGCGCTCTCCTCGCTGCACTTTGATAGGAAGCAGCCACAGAGCAGATGGTGCCTATATATAATCACTAGACCTATTATCCCAGCCTCTTTTAGTAATTTGAAGGATGTGATAACCACAAGGAGAACAGCAAATATTCCCCCTCCTCCCCCCAGCTAAGAAAAATATCCAAAAAAAGAGCAGGAAGCTGTAATTACAGCAACGATTAAAAGGATTTCCAAATGAAGTAAATAACTGTTTTGCACGCTGCTCCTTTAAACCAGAAGTCAGAAGTTAATTAAATAGCTGCACGCTGCGGATCTGGGATAACGCAGCCATTCCCAGCACAGTGCTGCAGTTGGGATTGACATGAGATAAACCCAAACCGTGTGTGTGCATCGCTGCCCTCCTGCTGGAAGCAGAGCTGATCTTCCTTTAGTTATTTATTTGCCAGATCCGAGGGGGAGAGCAGAGCTCAGTGCATGAGCAACTACAGCTCACTGCGGTCTGTGCCGGTGGGCACCAGGTGAAATACACCCAGCTCTAAGAGGATCCATCCATCAGGAAACCCTGGTGGCAGCTGAGGGGGCTGGAAGAATTAGTGGGGATGTCTGATTTCACTCACAGCTCACAGAGCATCAATCAGCAGTGCTGGCATTCTCTGTGCTGCTCCCAGGACAAAAACACCATTCACTGGTGACAGGAATCCCAAGAACCACAGTATAAGGCACAAAACCACTGCTGCTGCTTCTCAGTGTCCCCCTGAGGCACCCCAGCAGCTGTAAGGGAAGCAGAGGCAGCAAAGGAGCTGCATCCTCCTGCTTGCAGCTATTCAACCCCCAGTGCCAATGCAGGAGGATGGGAGCATCCCCATGTGTTGCTAGAAGAACAGTGAGGGATGTGGTTAAAAGGCATGGTGGGGAGGGGTTGACGGTTGGAGTAAATGATCTTAGTGGTCTTTTCCAACCTTAATGTTTCCATGATTCTATGTTTCTAAGAGGGCTTCCCAAATTTGATGGCCTCCTTGGAGCCCATTTGCCAGGAAGGCAAAAATCTGATAGCTAAAGGATACAGGCAAGGGTCAGATCTCATGCCCCTAAAGCTGAAGGCACAACAGCACAGCAAGACTGGTTCAACCCCACCAAATGCTCCTGAGATGGAGGGATCTCTTGTCTTCCACCAAGCCCCAGCCCTGCCTTGCTAAGAGATGCTCTGCAGGTTAATGGGCCACATCTCTCAGGAGCAAAGTGAATTTAGAGAAGGGCCAGGAAATCTGTACCTGATGTTCAGTGCTGATGTAGAAGACACTGTCTCCCCCTCTCGGTCCCATCTGCTGGTATATCTGTGTGTACTCTGCATGGATGTGGAAAAACAACTCTACTCACACAACCCCGCTCACACAACTCTGCTCACACCTTCTCTCTGTACGCCTCCTCCTGTTTTCAAGCTACAGAACAAGTGAGATATTGTAGTGAAGGGACTCCGGCAAACAGCAACTCCTACAAATGTTCTCCGATCATTACAAGCAACACTAGAGGGCATGAGAAAGACAACAGTTGCCCTGCTCTACCATGGCTGAAAGGCTCAGCACGATAAAGGCCAACACGCTTTGCAGAACCAATCACTGAAAAGAGAGAAAAAAGCAAAAACCATCAGAGTGCAACTAAGGTTTTATAAGCTCCATATGTTGCCATCCCTAAGCAATGAGGATGATGGGTGTGTTGAGGGACCCCATCCCAGTACGGCGATGTCTGAAAGGCACCGGCTCGACACACAACTCCCTCCATGCACAACAGCAAATCTACACCTGGGAGTGTTGTAGTTGCAAGTTGCCCATCAACCCAACCCAAACCAAGGTTAAAACATGCAGCTCCCGTCCTGCTGCCATGATACTGAGTCCAATGGTGGGTTCCTTCCTGTGGCAATGGCCTATTGCACAACGCTGCAGGACAAAAAGTCAAGATACTCATACTCAGTCCATGGCAAGCACTTTCTTGGTGCTGTTTTCTCTACCTTAATTCCCTGATGAGGAAAAGCCCCACCACTTTGTTCTCTCATCACCAGGAAGCTCAGAACTGGGGTAAATGGAGGCAACTAGTGGTAGGACAAGAGGTGATGGCCTTAAGTTGTGCCAGGGCAGGTTCAGATTGGAAATTAGGAAAAAAGTCTCCTCTGAAAAGAGTGGTGATGCAGTGGAACTGCTGCACAGGGAGGTGGCAGAGTCCCCATCCCTGGAGGTGCTCAAGAACTATGGACATATTGCACTGAGGGACACAGATAGTGGGCATGGTGGGGTGGGGTTGGGCTGGGGAATCTTAGTGGTCTTTTCCATCCTGAATGATTCTATAAATCCCCAAAAATCCAGCAAGATTTGGCAATGTAAGTGCAGAGAAAGGAATCCGGGCAAGAGCAAGCACTGCTGGCTTGCATCAAAGGCTGATTTATTCCTTCTCTTCAGGTTTAGGACAAGAGAAGATAATTTTCTCTTGTGGGATGAGGAAGTTACATAGCAGCATATTTCCTCTGTATCGTACCGCTCACTCTCCTCCTCTCCTTGGAGACAAACATGGGTTTTCTGGCAGGGAATTCTGTGGGAATGGCAGACTGCACCATGCACATTTGTTCAGCAGCAGAAGTGTGGCTGTCAGTGCTGGTCCAAGCTCTGCTCAGAGCAGTGACACTGGAATACCAGGGTCTGTGACATCTCTTCTGCCTGATGACATCCTCAACGCCCAGGATCACTCTCTGTGGGATATTCCATAATGAGGTCTCTGACCTCATCCATCCATCACTGATCTGTGATGCACACATTTCACCTGATTTCATTCAAGTATCTGGGGGAAATTCTCTATGAATGAGGCTTTCTGTAGGGCTGGCTTGTCTGGGGACCTGACCTCCACAGGGACCTTATGTGCTCTGGCTCTACACCAGGGGTAGGAATGCAGGAAAATCTCACCATAAATCAACAAAAGAAGTAACACAGCTATCCCTTGGTGATACACTGGGAGCAGAGGAGGGGAAAACACAGGGTTAAGCTGTGCTGGGCTTTTACTTGACAAAAGAAACCCAGCTGGAAGCCAGATCATGCCCAGATGGAACCGATTACATATGGCAGAGAACAGGGTCAGAGCCCAGGAGAAACACTCCTCTACAGCTTCTATTTCATGCCTCTTGGTCATTGAGCTCTGAGCACAGAGCTCGGGGCTCTGCTCTGATTCAACTGAGTTTAATTGTGCCACCACATCAGGCACAGGTACCTCTAGACACTGCTCCTCCAGGAAGGGCTCTGCCCCATGCTGGTGCTGGAAGCAGATATCGATAGGCTGAGCCCTGCCCACATCAACACCTCCTGGGGAGAGGAGAACCCAACAAGAATAGCAGTAAAACCTAAATAAATAGTGAGTGCTTGAGGGCTTTGCTTTGGCATAGGAGATTTATGGATGTAGTGAGTGATTCGAGGGGCTGGGACAAAGGCTGGCCGGCTGTGTTTGGTTTTGAGCATCTATCTGTGGACTCACTGTGCTTCTGTCCAAGTAAATATTGCACTAAGGAAACTCAGGACCAAACTCACAGAGCGTGGCCTCCGGTTGCACATGCAGGTTGTCTGAGCTCACTGGCACCCAAATGAACCAGCAGGAGCTGTGCAGTCCAATGATATGGCACTGAGGGACATGGTCAGTGGGCATGGTGGGGGTGGGTTGGGGCTGGACTTGTTATCATAATGGCCTTTTCCAATCTAAACGATTCTGTGATTAAATCCCACAGCAGAATGACATGGGTGTGATGGTGCTGTGGGGACACAAGGGGGACCTGGTCCAGGCGGGGGACACTGTGCTGGGACCACTGTGGCAAAGGGCCACGGCCATACAACAAATTCACATAAAGCAGCTTATTGAGAAGTGTCCTTTAAGACCCAGTGCTTCTTACCCAGCTTGTCAATGATTAACCTGCTGCAGCCAAAGCTTGTTTTGTCGCAGGCTCTTTTCCTGCAAGCCTGACCTGGATCAGTGAGGTCTTTCCCCTCTTGGCTGACCATCCCAAAGCTCCATGACACCTCAGGTCTCCCTGGAGCACATCACTGGGACAGCCACTGGCACAGCTGGTGTCACCTTCACCCACATCATCCTCAGATTAAGCTCATACCTCCCTACTTCTAGCTCACAATGCAAGGACCCAAATCCCTCCTGCAGCCACCTATTCCAATCCCCTCCCTGGCACGCAAAGCTTCCAGCCATGCAAACATCACGAGGAGGGATAACAAAAAATAAGAAAAATAGACACTGAGAGGTTTAACTGTACAGTTGCAAATGTATTAATGACTCTTCTCACTCGTTTAACCTTTCCCATGCGGCTCGGTCACTCTGACACAGCTATCCTCTGCCCCATGCAAGGCAATGAAGAAGCCCCATGTTGTGCAATCACAAGGTACCAGGAGCCAGGAAGTCAGAGCTGCTGCCAACCCTTGTATCACCTCCCAGTGCTGCCTGACTTGGTTCCAAAGCCACACGTGCTGCTCTCTGATCTGCTCTAAGCCAGGAGAGCTTCGTTAATGGGACAGGATGGGAACATCAACCAGTGCCTGCGGAGATGCTGCTAAATCCCTTTCTGCTAATTGCTAGGTGACAAAGATGGGTGCTGGAGAGGCAGGGGCTGGGCTGCATATGAATTCAGAACTGCATCTCCTGTTGCTGTTCATTTAAAACACAACCTAATAAAGCACTGATTAGAGGAGAGGAAAAACAACAGCCATAAGTAAGCATTTTACAGCTTCCAGCCATTTCATGGTTCTTTCCATAGGCTGATGGAGAAACCAATGCCTCACTGCAAGTGCTCCCTGTATCCCTTGTGTCTTAGGGAGGTGCCCAGTGGGGAAGGCTGGAGAGGGAGCAAAAGCATACTAAATTTTGGGGAGGAATGGGCATTTATTGCTATTAGTCAGCTCCAACAGCACAGATAGAAGCAGGGAACCAGGAACCAGGTGAAGCAGCCCTGGGACAGGAATAGGAAGGGACTGTCAGTGCTTTGGACAAGAACATCCCAGTAACAGGTGGAGAGGGGTTGAACAGAGCCAGGGAAGGGCAGGGTGAGAAGACTGTGCTAAAATGAGGACAAAAAGCATGTGTTAGGGGAACGTGCTTGTTTGCATGGCCCAACCGGCAAGATCCAATGATACAGAACCCAAGGAAGGTCTCTGAGCAGAAGCCATGTGTCATTGGGTACAAGGACACAACAACCACACAGTGCAGGAGCTCACTGAGAAGATGCTCTGCTCCTCTCCCAAGCTGCTCTAAGAAAGCCAGAACTTCACTACACCTCCATTCACCACCAGTGACAAAGTCCCAACCACGGCACCTTCCCAGTGTCCAAACTTTGGGCTGAGCTCTGTGCTGTCCCCACCAAAACTTGGCAGGATCTCAATAAGGAAGAGCTTCATAGCTTATCCACACAGAGAACTTCACAACTAATCCTCTCAGTCACCACCAGCTTCACACCTCTCCCTTCTGCAGATTAAAGGGGTTGTTCTCAAAGATTCCAGAACCCAGCCCTGCTTCTCAACACAATGCCCTTATCCCATCCCCTTCCAGGTCCCCAGGTTGCTTTTGGAAATGAAGCATCAGCTGCCTGCTTTGGGAACTTCTGGAGCTGAAAACCTGGCTGGAGCTGCATGAAACAGAAGGGGCTGCCCTCCATAACACACCGTTTTGCTCTCACAGCTTTCTGGCTGCTTTTCTGTCCTCTCCAGCAACCTTTTTAAACACCCACAGAATTAAAGGGAGAAAACCAGAAAGACAAAAAAAAGGCAGGTGGGAAATTATATACATAAAAAAATAATAATAACAAGCAGACAGGGGAAAAACACCAAAACCAGGGAGTTTTCCGTGGCCTGAAGGAAATTATCCCTTCTGCTTACCATGGCAAAGAGGGATGGTGGGACCAGCTCCCCAGAGCTCCCAGGTACTTACTGGTGCTTGTGCTAGTGCCGATGGTGTTGATGGTGGTGGGGACGGAGGAGGAGGAGTAGAGGGGCAGATGGCCGTTCTCGCAGGCCAGGTTTTTGTCCTGCCAGCTGGAAGCGCTGACGCTTATGCCCGAGTCTCGAGAGTTTTGCCATCCGTTGAGTTTATCGTCGGAGTTCTGTCTTTGGTGATAGTAGTGCGTCTGCCCGTAGTCCACCGAGTCCGAGCGGCCCCTACCCTGGCTGCCAAAGGTCCCCGACGTGCGGTCCTCCAGGTGGTTGAGCCACATGGCCAGAGCGCTGCGGTCCTCCAACGAGGTGGCCGGGTGGATCAAGGCGTAGGATAACAGCTGCCGGCTCTCCTCGATGTGTTGGTTGTGTTCGATCGAGTGGGCCAGGATTTTAGGCAAGAGTTTCATGTATTCGACTTTTGCTTCGATGTTTCCGGGCTTTAGTAAAGGCAGGTGGGTTAACAAGAGGGAAATCACTTTATCCTTGGATTCCTGTTGCCATTGGTTAATGATTCCTGTTGAAGGAATTAAGGGGAAAAAAAAAAAGAGAATTGAGAGATCAGCAGACAGATCTAATGAATGAATGAATGGATTGGAACAGGTTGCCCAAGGAGGCTGTGGATGCCCCATCCCTGCAGGCATTCAAGGCCAGGCTGGATGTGGCTCTGGGCAGCCTGGTCTGCTGGTTGGTGACCCTGCATACAGCAGGGGGTTCAAACTAGACGGTGGTCCTTTTCAACCCAGGCCATTCTACTGTATGATATAACTCAGAGAGGGTAAATACAACATGACAAAGGGATCCCTGCATGCATGGTGCTACAGCACAAATGTCTGTCAAGCTGGGGGTCACTGCTCTCCAAATTCAGGACCAACAGCCACTGGGTACCCTGCACCCACAGGGAATGAAAAAGAGCTGGCACAGGGTGTGAGCCCTAAAGAAAAGTCAGCATTCCACAGGGACATGAGGTGTGGGACAAGCAAGCCAAGCTGTGCAGCGTGACAACCTGCCCTGCAGGAATTCAGGGAAGGGCTCCGTTGTAGCAACCGCAGGGCTGTTGTTAGCTTATGGTAGATAGGAGAGGCTTTGGAAGAGCAGAGAAAAAAGCAAACACAGGGTTTAGCTTAAAAAATACACAAAGGGAGAAGGCAGGGAATTATAAACTGGTCACTCAACTCAAACGCCTGGAAAACCAATGGAACAAATAATGAAACAAACTACTTGTAAGTACTCAGAAGATAACAAGATGATAAGTGACTGCTGACACAGATTTGTCAAGAACAATTTAATTTCCCTCTGCAACAGAGTAACCGGCCTGTGAATAGCTGGAGCAGCAGCAAGCACCGTACATCTTGATGTTCATTAGGCGCTGCTGCACACGGCTTCCTTGCCAGCAAAGCAGAGAGACACACTCAGATGGAACAGCCGCCATGTGGGCACACAGCTCATCAGAAAACCATATGGGAGAAGTCAGGAGAGGTGATCCATTGTCAGCGTGGAGGTGAGCTCAGCAGGGAGCACTGGACACGGTGATGCTACTTGGAGTTTTGTTAGTGATAGAATCACTATCAATAGGATGATGTGATAGATGTATTTGATGGACACACTCCCATGAAATGAAGATTTTGATGTCCACCTGTAGGGTCAGCCCACCAGGCTCACCCTTGGGAAGACTCAAGTGCAGAAACCAACCCAAAACGTCCAACACCCTATTACACCACAACCCTAAAAAAGGCACCACTCAGCATCTGACTAACACAATTACAGAATGGCTTGGGTTGGAAGAGACCTCAAGGATCACAAAGCTCCAACCCCCCCACCACAGGCAGGGCCACCAACCTCCACATTGATACCAGCCCAGGCTGCCCAGGGCCCCATCCAACCTGGTCTTGAACACCTCCAGGGATGGAGCTGGTAAAGAACTTCCCCTGATATACAACCTCAATCTTCCCTCCTTCAATTTCAAACCATTTCCCCTTGTCCTGCTGCTATCTACCCTTTCAAAGAGTCGAAACAAACAAACCCTAACATCAGCTCCTCAACACAAGCACTAGTGAGCAGCAGCAAACACTCCAGCTTCACGTTCCCATTTCCAGGCGTGCAACTGTTTTAATAGGAAGCCACTAGATGGCTTGCTGGAGGCGCTGCTGGCTCTCCCTGGAAGTTTCTACAGTGGCACACACTTCCCTCCAGCCCCAGCCTCCCCCCCATCCCTGCTCCCCATCGTGTGATACTGCTTTGGGTGGAATAGTGTTAGTTATTACAATATTGTAGTGTTGGCAGCAGAATCAAGATGTTGGTGCTCAGTGCATGCAGGGATGTGCACGGCCTGCAGCTTAAGGAGTGGAATTGGAAGCAACACTTATCCTAAGTACACTTGTAGGGAATACACAAAGTGTAGTAGGAGTCTGGGTACGCTCTGTTGTGGATACGCTACTTCATTTTGGGTCATAATTCATTGTTCTGAGCTCTTCCAGCTTGTTACTTATTGGGGGATCCAAGCATGATCCCTCTGCCAACAATACCAAGTAATGGGGTATTGTGGATGGGACCACTCTCAAAACACTCCGGTGCAGCTTTGCTGTTTCACACAGAGTAATTAAACACACAAACAGGAAAGCAAGAAGAGTGTTAAAGACCCTTTGCTTCAAGACCCTAATAGGGAATTTGGGATGCCTGATGAAGGCAGATTTGTGCTGCAAGGCTGACAGGATGACCAGGCACTCCAGACACTGATAGAGATCCTGCTTGGGACACTCGCTTTGGACCCCCAGGAGGTTTTAAGGGTTGAAATAACAAGCCCCAAAGGATGAGAGCTTATCTTAGAGCTGTGGATGAGGGGTGGGCATCCTCAGCAGGAGCTGTTGCCTCCCATGATCAGGTGGGGCTTAACTCATGTCCCAGGTGCCGGCTCCCACAGTCCCTACATGCTCCCTGCAGTGCTCCTGAGTCACAGGTGTGGACTCTAATGACATAACAGCCTCATGAGTTCCTCTATGTGCTGCTTCAACAATGCCTGATGCTCTCTATGGCAAAAAAAAAATCAATACCAACTTTGGCTGCTTGAAGGAATGGCAGGGATATAAAGGATATTTGGGTATTTGCAACAGCCACATAAGGTGCCATGTGAAACTGCAGTCTCATTTATCCTTCCAGTGTAGTATGCTTGCCATAGATATCACTGGGTCCTTCTATAGAAGCTAAAGCTCACGCTGCCCTATGAGCAGGTGCAGTGGGACGACAGCAGGGAGAGTATTCTTGTCCTCCCAGCCATCAAAACAATGTCTGGTGTTTGCAAACCTCAAAGTACACAATCACCTGTTTGTTTGTCTGTTTGTTTGCTCCATTCTCATTTCTGCAAGCAGATTTCAAGCTTCAAGTTGGAAACCAGTGACCCTGCACAGAAGGATGGGCTGCCAGCACACTCTCAGGGATGCATTTGCTCGTTAGCGGTGATGTCTCCAAGGAACAATGAAATGCATGATATCTCTCGAGTGCTTAATATAAAAAACAACAACGCCAGCCAAGATAAACCTTTTCATTTTGAAAGCAGGAGAGAGAGCTCGGTGGCAGAAATTGGGTTATGCTCCTATTGTCGTATGCAAGTTATCGCATTGCACAAGTGAAGTAGACAAATATGTCAGCTGAGGCTTTGACAAAGCGGGCAAGATGGATGATGTGCGATTTATGAGCCAGACAGCAGCCTATAATGAGTAACAAGGACAACAATTAAAGACTGCAAGTGTTTTAAAAGCTGCCCAAGGATTCTCTGAATGACAAGGAGTATGTTTAAATAGCAGGCTTGGCATCATTGCTCCACAATGGTAAGTCAGTGCATTTAAGGGCTCCTGTTGTCAGTGAATTACTCTTAAATTAGTGCTTTTTTATACCCTTGTTTTCAGTTTATCAACATATTTTCCATAAAAAGGCCTCAAAAACACATTCAGATGATTTGCACAAGCTAGAAATGACCAAGAGTTAGTTAGCTCTATGTATCTGAAGGGCACTGACTCAGCAGGACACCTCCAGGATGGCCAAACGGATCAGTGCTCCCATCTCTACCCAAGGACTAAAAGTAGAGATTGTATCAAAAACTGATGCTGGGATTACTAATCTTGTACGGAATGTGCCCCAGTGCTGGGGTCTGGGAGGAGGAACAGAGCCCAACTGGCCACCTACCAAACCCTCCTAAGGATGGACTACACCCCAGGAACACCACTGCATCTGCTTGGAGCAAGACTGAAGTTGGCTGCCCTGGTGCACATACTGGCTATTTCTAGGCATACAGGAAGGGCAAAAAATGCCCACATAGAGGAACTCTTCCTCAGCAGCATTCCCAGAAGAGCTTCCCATTGTTTGCAGTTTCCTGCATCACCAACGCAGCCCTGGCACTGCTCAATGGAGGAATCCACTCCTTTTTGCATAAAAAATAGCACCTCTCCTGCTTCATAAGGCTCCAACAGCACATGTATTAACAGCCCTACGGCCTCTGGCCAACATGCCGTCGTTCAGGGAAGTGCCACCACCAAGAGGCAAACATCACCCCTACTCTTACTGGCCATTTGTTCCCATGTATCTCAAACACTTGCCTTGACTTCCATGTGGATTCTGATGAGCTAAGGTTGAATTTACCTTTTTATTTTGGCTTCTGGATGAACTGCAGTCTGATTTAACCAGATCTCATGTCCTGCACCTTCTCAAGACACACGGAAATCAATACTCAAGCCTCCTTCCATTCTTGTTTCCCTTAACATCCACATTAAATCATAGAATCATAGAATTACCCAGGTTGGAAAAGACCTTGAAGATCATCAAGTCCAACTGCAGCCTAACCATAGTACCCTTAAGAAGATAAAAGCTGTGTCTCTAGCAGGACGTGACTCCACGCTCGTTAATCCTGAGACCATTGTAATGCTCCTTCTCGCTCTGTGACTTCCAGAGGCCACATTAATCAGGTGTTATTTGGCTTAGTGTTAAACTGGAGTGGCACAGAGTGACCATACCCAACTCCACACAGAGTGGTTTGAAAACAAGAGAGCGAAAGAAAAGCCAGAAGACACAACACGTTGTTTCAGCGGATTTACATCATTTTCTCCCTACAAAAGGCCCAATCAAAAGAGCAATGTTGAAGCAAACCAAGTGAGAACCCTGCTGGAAACCCTCTCTGTACCCCTTCCAGAACACATCAATACCCCCGCCATTAAAAACTGGCAGCCTTCCCCTGCATGAGAGGCCAATAATAAGTATTTCAGCATGTGCCTTTGCTTTATGGCAACTGATGCTAATTAAAAAAAATATATCTTGACGACAAAGATTTCTGTAGACCTGCCAATTGCAGCGGATAGATGCAAGCTGTGAGCGTGGCTCTTGCTGAAAAGATGGTGAACCCAACTCCTGCTCTTCGTCTCACTAAAATCGAGGCTCTCACCCATTCAGCTCTTGGGAAGAAACTTGGGAAGTGGTAGCCAAGTGTGGGCAAGGAGATGGGAAAAGTCAGGAGGTCTCAAAACAAGCAGAAACCAGGAAGGCTTGTGAACTGCTCTTCATGGTCACCAGATCCTTTCCTGCACTGCCCACCTCAGCACCTACAAAACCCAACATCTGTAGTTGCTTCATTCTATAGGATGAGAGGTAATGGACTCAAGCCATGCCAGGGAAGGTTCATGTTGAGTATTAGGAAGAATTTATTCTCCAAAAAAGTCATCAGGCACTGGCACAGACTGCTCAGGGAGTGGTGGGGTCACCATCCCTGGAGGTGCTCAGAGTACGTGGAGATGTGGCACTGAGGGACGTGGGCAGTGGGCATGGTGGGATGGATTGGGGTTGGGGATCCTCAAGTCTCTTCCAACCTGAATGATCCTGTCATTCTATAATGCAGCACAACAAGACAATTGCTGAACTACCCCTTTTTCTACCTGGTTGACTTCCATGCAGATGTTCTCAAAGGACAAACGGATCTTTTGTCATCAGAACTCACTGCAAGGGGACAGACAGACAGCAATCCGCGCCTTCAGCCATGAAAAACCCATATACAGCATCCCACAACCAGTGCATAGTTCAGGCTCAATGGAAAATGTGCTGGTTATGCACTGCAACCTATGGGTCCACTTGGCACTGATGCTCCTCTGTGTTGCCAACAGCTACCTCACATTCAGCAGGGATAAAAATATATCAAGTACTTTCCTAACGTTTTGTTTTTACCTGGCAGAAATGCTCAGAGCAGGAGGGGAGAGCAACTGGCCACGATGGATGGTGGGGAAGAAAGAGGAGATGCCATAAAAATGGAGCAAGAGCAATGGGAACTGCATGGAGGTGTCTGGAGAAGTCCCAGTGCAAGCAACATCAGCTCCTTGGAAAAGCAAAGGCAAGAGCCAGGCAGCAAAAGCAAATGCTTGTGACTGTAGCCCAGGATTCAGTGCTGAGAGAAGGACTGAGGACTTCATGATGGAGGATCTTCATTGTCTTTAATAAAGGAGAACTTGGCCATCATCAGCCATATTTTTTGTGCTCAGGGCCAGGTCCCTGCAGCTGCAAAATGAAGGTACCCTGATGCGGAGGTATGATGGACATGGAAGAGTCCTTTGGAGGATACAACATGAGCCCAACTTGCCTCTTTGCCCTTTTAAATGCAGGACACCAAACCCTCCAAAGCATCTCCAGCCATGGCAATGTTCTGCTCCGCAGTGCATGTTCCCTTCCTTGCATGGAAGACATCACTGCAAAGGATGCTCCCAGATGGAGCAAAACACTCACTGTTTTGTTCAGCAACAGAATGAACTGGGAGATCCCTTCACAAAACATCCCTTAATTCACACAGAGCTACAGGGACAGAAGAGCCTGGCTCCACTGTGCTGCAGAATGAGTAGAAGGAAAAAAGATTTTCACTTTTAACACTGTTTTCTCCCTAAACCCAGCGACCTTCCAGAGCTACAGTGAATCCATCCATTTGTACAAACTCAGAAGCAATGTACTTTTAACACTGGTGAGCAACAACACAGACAGCAACAAGAATGGGGGTTGTTCCTATTCTAAATTGGCTGCACTACTACGGTCTTCAACCCAAAGCAGACTTTCAGGAAATCCATTGGGAGTGTGAGTCTTTTTCCACAACATATTAAATACCAAGCTGCAGTTTGCTCCATGTGCACACCATACATCTGGTAGGAAGTTTTACGGGCTGGTTTTCTAGGCCGTATCTGTTGCACACTTTTGCTATGGAGCATAACACCCCGTATTGTCATAACACTCCCTAGCAACACGACTTTTAATTCAGTGCAGAGCTTTGCAACACAGAGAGCATCTCACTGAGTCACAGCTAAGATAACATGCTGGGAAACCTCATCAGAAGCCCCACAGGTGCCACGGGGACCTGCACCACGCTGATCACAGCATCACAGAATTGCTTGGGTTGGGAGGGACCTCAAAGACCTGATGCATGATGGCATTCAGTCCCAGTGCAATGAAATACCTGGGAAAGATGAATTAGCATCCCCAGTTTCATCAGCTGCAGTCCAGAAGGCTCAGCTTGAGCAGTGACAGCATTGATGGAAGCAGCGCCAATGGATGTGAATCGGAACTGAAGAGTGAAAATCCCACAAGTTCTGTTTCTACTTATTTGATGAAGCACATGAGCTCCTCCTGGGCACCTGAGGCATTGTGCTCCCAAGCCCAGAGAAGCTATGGACGCCCATCCCTGGAGGTGTTCAAAGACAGGGTGGATGGGGCCCTGAGCAGACTGATCTGGTGTCTGATTTAGTGGCTGGCAACCCCATGGCGTTGGGATTGGAACTGGATGATCTTGGAGGTCTCTCCCATCCCAAGCCATTCCATGACTATACCTGACTGTGGAGGAAAGCTCAGATGGGTTGGGGTTGGACTTGGTGACCTTGGAGGTCTTTTCCAACCTTAATGATCCTGTGATTCTATGTTTCCATGCTTTCCATTACTCTTCTCTGAGTCCCATCCATAAAAACACCCAAATCTCCAATACTTTCAGCAGGGAGATTAGAGGCACAAGCACACACACTGAGGAAGCACTCCTCTGACTTCTGCATTTCAATTGCAAAAAGCCTTTTAGCAAAAGCTCAATTGAAATGCAGATAAGTTTCTTCAAAGGCTATAAAAAAAATGATTATCTGGATGTCATAACTGTGTTGCCTAACATGGATAAAGGATTTAGAAGGGGGAAAATACTAAAAATAAGTTATGAAGGGTATGTAAGGTATTGATATACAGCACATGGTTTCAACTGTTAATCATTGAACGGATTCCAGTGTAAAAATAAAGAGACTGGAGCTGTGCATAATGGAGGAGTTGCTCTATTTATAAACTTCTCTGTGCAAAGGGCAGCGAGGGCCGGGGTGAGCGGGCAGCGAGGAGGAGGGCTGTGAGACCCAGCTCATCTTTTGAGGGAAAATACAGGGATTGGGTTTCTTTTTAACTTCAGCCCTGTCAACAAAATGCAAGCGAGTTGTATGAGGGGCCGTGAGCTCCACGTGACCGTCAGCATTTGCAGCTACTGCATGTGACAGCTCTCCCAATTTAGCCCGCAACTGACTCCCTCTGACCTGCAATAACACCACTCCCAAATTAGAGCCCTCCATTTGGCTTGGCTTCACGCCGTCCCAGGGAGCGACATAAAGCATCCTTTTTCTCTCTCCCCACCCTTCCCCCCCCCCCCCACTAAACATTCATAATCCCATCCTTCGGCTCTGCCAACCCAAACCCAAACTTGGGGCTCTTTTAGCTTTTTCCTCTTCTTTTTCTTTTACTTGGGGGGGGGGCAGCGACAGAGACGGGTGGAAAAACACCAAGAGACGAAAACAACAACAAAATCAGCCCAAAATTCCAACTCGGTGACATTCAGCTGGAAAAGCTCAATGACTCACATGCAAATAAAATCTGCCTGAATTCGCCGCTGCATGACGCAGGCCGCTGGCTTCGACATAAAAAGGCCGCGATGAAATCACCCACCATTCAATTCCAGCTTGGAAGGAGGCGAAAAAGAGGCCGCATCAGCGCGGCTCCCTCGGCTTAATAGGAAACACGAAGGAAGGAAGCAAAGCAGGGTGAGAACATCCCTGCTCTCCCCTCCTTCCCCCCGGCACCTCACGCCATCCGCCGGCATCACCCGTCGGCACTGGGCTCCAGCAGGCCCCGCTCGCTGCCTGCCAGCTTTTAATGGGCTTTCCTGGAAGACCGGCTCAAAAGTGAAATAAAAATAAAACGTGGCGACGTAGGAAGGCGAAGCCCCACTCCTCCCAGCAGCTTCTTGCAGAGATTTCTGCCCCGGCCTTTGCAGAGGGCTGCGATGCTGTGTAATTCACATTTACAAATGCTGGAGCGGGTCCAGGCGCTGCCAGCATCCCCCTATGCATATGGTAAATCTTAGCTCTTGGGTGTTCCCTTGCTTTGAAATGTGGCTGCTTTTTTTGCACGCTGCCTGATGCTCCTGCAGTGCTCTGGGGATGGGGTGCACGGTCCCCCCCAGCACTACAATATGTGCAGGGCTAAAAGTAACAGTTCAATCAACTCAATAATTTTCACAGAGACATAGAACCATCTGAGTTGGAAGGAACCCTTGAAGGGCATGCAGTGCAACACCCCTACAATGCACAGTGACACCCACAGCTCCACCAGGTGCTCAGAGCCCCAGCCAGTCTGATGTCTCCAGGGACGGGTCATCCACCACAACACATTTTAACCCAGATGCTGAAGGCTTTCCAGAAGACTTTTGTCATTCCAGCGGAAAAAAGTCCTTAAAATGAGCACTGGCACCCCAAAATATCACTCCTGTGCACAGCCAGTGTGCATCTACTGCACACCCCAGCATCCGGTGTGGCCATGCATGGTTTCAGTTGGGATAATGGGAGGAGCACCAGGACACTTGATGATGTCCTAGGTGCTGTTCCCCAAGAGGTTTTGTACCCAGCTGGATCCCAACCCAGTCCTGCAGCGAGGAGTGGGGAGATGAAGGTCCATAAAAGGGAACCAGAAGAAGCGAGCCTCTTGCCAGCGAGCCTGCATTTGCTCTGCAGGAATCTGCACCTCCCCTGGAGGGAGAAAAATATAAATATCCAGAGGTCTGCAAGTGGGGAAAGGTTGGAAGCACCCATACGGAGCCATCGGTAGAGCTGGGGCCATCTGGTCACCCCCAGGCGAAGGGACACTGCCCTCCCCTCGCCACCAGATGCTAATTCCTTTCATCCTCATCCCATGTAATTTTAGGTTTGGGAGTGGGACCATCTGCCAGGGAGATGCTCAGTTATTTCTGTCAATGCTCTGCCTTTCTCCACTCCCTCCTTAAAGGAAATCCAAATCAGGCACCGTCACACACTGCGTTGCTCATCCCGTCCTCTAATCACGGCATGCTAACAAGCGGCACGTTCTGCAAGGCCGGCACTCCTCAAAGCATGGGCTGTCATTATCTTCAAAGCACTTTTTTTGTTCATCCCCACATCACCATGGCAAGGCAGTCATTACTCAATTCTTCTCAATCTGGTGGGCTTGGTTCACCCTCCTGAAGCCCAGCCAAGACGTGCTCAGCAAAACTCAGTGCAGCCATAGGAAAGATAAAACAAACTGGTTCCTATCCTTGGATGCTCACAGGCTACTTCCCGTCACACAGCAGACATGGAAATGTTAGACATAAAGTGAATGCTAGAAGCACACCGGCCAATAATGTAATTTCCATGTATTAAGAGGAAACGCAGCACCTGACAAAAAAGGAGTTTCAAGGAAAGTTTTACTCAACTACACATCCAAATCATGCAATCACAGAACCGTTATGGTTGGAAAAGGCCACCAAGTCCAACTGCCAATCCATCACCACCATGCGTTTCAGTCTGAGGTTTGGCCAGATCCTCAGATCTGAACCCATTTTTATTGCAGGAAACCAGCGTGACGCAACATAGGACATCCATCCACTGGGAGCGCCTTGAGTTGACATCCATCCATTGGCAGCACCCCAATGCACTGAAGATAAAGACCCTAAAGATCCTGCTAGAGCTTGCTCTGCTGCCAGGCTTCTCAAAGCATAACCTATACACAACTCTGCATGGAAAACATACCTGGGATTTTACAACAAAAACCTGCATGCAATGCTCAAGCTGTAAGAATCAAGCCCTGGCCACAATTCTTCCCTGTGGGGGAATCACAGAATCATAGAATCACCAAGGTTGGAAAAGACCTACAAGATCATCCAGTCCAACCATCCACCCATCACCAACAGTTCTCACTAAACCACGTCCCTCAACACAACATCTAAATGCTCCTTGAACACCTCCAAGGGTCGGTGACTCCACCACCTCCCTGGTATCTCCACATGAAGCCACTCCTCACCTCAGTCTGCTCTGAACATGAAATGCATGGATCTGAGCATTTACCTTAATGAGCCGCATGATGATGCCCTTGCAATTGCATGGCCCTGCTGCTCGGCTGCTTGCTTTAGCTTTGTATGGTGCTGAATACCCGAGGACTCCCCTTCCCTACCACCTGCCCATGGAAGTCCCCAGAATGGCACTGAGCATGTTCACATCATATATAAGTTACATCCTCCTACTTGGCATCCTAGAATGCCTTGGGTTGGAATGGACCTCAAAAAGCATTTTGTTCCAAGCCCCTTTCCACAGGCAAGGGTTGCCAACCACAAGATCAGACTATCCAGGAACCCACTGTTCCCACTGCTGAATCACACAGTTTTTTTGTCCACCAACAGTCCCAAGAGCTTCTCTCCAGTGCTCCTCTCCACCCACTGCTCACTCAGCCTGTGTTCATGCTTGGGATTGCCCTGACCAAGGGCTAAAAAGTTTCTAAACAGTCAACAGAATCCTTCCTCTTCTTCTCCTACATTTTCTTTCAACTACCAAAAAACCACAAGGAGAAGGATTTAACTTTTCATTCCCTTGACCAAACGTCATGGTATTTGTGACAAAACATCCAACCAAATGGAAGACAAGTGTTGTTATCTTTCCTGCACAGGAAAATCACCTCCCATGCATCCTGTTGTTCTCCCCTGTGCAACAGCAGGGCATTGCAATAACCCCCCCAATGGAGAGATTTGGCCCACGCTGCTCTGCACTAACACTCTCTGGGGTTTTGCAATGGATAAATCCACACATCTCCCACCAATCACTGTGAGCTGCTTGCTCCTGTGATGCCCAAAGCTCAAATTGTGCAAGGAAAGGAGCTATGCTAATGGATCCATGGGCATAGTGCTGGAAAAAAGACAGTGAGATGATGAGCACACAGAACACCAATAGAGCTGGTGGGAATGTGAGCTGCAGGGGACCACAGGGAAGGTGCCTCAGCCTCAGGCAGCCACATCCCTGCAGGGGGATCTGGCTGCTGAATACTTGCAGTGTTTCACAATCTGTCCAGAGGGATTAGAACTGCACCCCATGGGGATGCAGACGGCTTGCCTGAGTGCAACAGCATCCTCCTCCTGCTCACCCTGCAGCATCCACCCTGGGAGAGCTGTGGGAGGATGAAGCTTCCCAGCTCAGAGGGATTCCTACAGCTGCTTGGGTCCTCCCCATCTCCAGCCTCCCTAGCGTGACGTGCAGGGAAGCTTCAGGACATGGGGCACACACCTCTGCGTTATCATCCACCTCCTCCCATTATCAGGAGACTATTTACAATATTTTCTGATGCTGGAAACAAAGCAACCTCCCTGCAAAGCCCAGCGATTTCCTTTAACTCTTTTCCTTTGAATTTGCTTCATGTAAGACCAGTCACAGTTACTTTTCATTATGTAAATACATGTATTATGAAGATAATTTATGGCCTGGCATTATTCACTGAGATTAATGAAGCATCCTCGCTTCTGTAGATAAAACCTCTTTCCAAGTGCTTCCTATAGAAACATTGCTTATTCAGACTTACTACATTATTCATCTGCAACACAACGGCATTCTCGTAACAGCTTTCCATTAGCAGCCCCTCCTGCAAACAGGAGACATACCAGCACACCTATGGCATGGCTGAGGACTCCCCAGGGCTTCACTGTGCCATTTCTCTACCAGATCTCCCAGCCTTTCACACTGCAGGCTGATGCACTGGAACAGGTTGCCCAAGGAGGCTGTGGATGCCCCATCCCTGCAGGCATTCAAGGCCAGGCTGGATGTGGCTCTGGGCAGCCTGGGCTGCTGGTTGGTGACCCTGCACACAGCAGGGGGTTGGAACTGGAGGAGCACTGTGGGCATTTGCAACCCAGGCCATTCTAGGATTCTATGATGCTCTTAAATGATTTTGGGGGCAAAACCGTGTAGGAGGCCAAGCTGGTAAGTGCCATCTAATCAGCCAGTGCATGACCTGGAATAGCAATGTTTACCACTTCTTCCTGGCCTGTTTGCCAAGCTTTGTGGCTGTGCCCCTGGCACCTTCCCTGCACATGGGGTGAGGCCATAAAGGCAAAAAGCCATCCCTTTGGATCGCAGTGCACACAGATACCCACAGCTCCACCAGTGCTCAGAGCTCATCCTCTCTGGGCAGCCTGTGCCAGTGCCTCACCACCCTTACTGTAATAAACTTTTTCCTTAAAGATCTCCCTGTGAAGTGTCTTGTAGAACAGCAAGTTAACTCCGCACGCATCTCAGAAGAGGTCCTCACAACCTGAGGAGCAGCACTGCAAAACACCACCTCTATCTCTCAACATCTAAAGTAGCTACAATACTCCCTCATAGCTCCCACACAGTTCCCATAGAATTATCGCCAGTCAAGACACAAATCCACCTCCCTTGGTCTCCCATCGGTGGCCACGGACATCTCCCAGAAGCCCAAGTCCCAGGATCAGCAGTCATTTTGGAAGGAAAGATCAAAATCATAGAATCTTTAAGTCTGGAATGACCACTAAGACCACTCAGTCCATCACCACCACACCACTATATCATGGCCCTAAATGCGACACCTACCCTTTTCCTGAGCACCTCCAGGGATGGTGACCCCACCATTCACTGGGCAGCCTGTTTCAACACATCCCCACTCCTTCTGAAAAGAAATGTCTCCTAATGTCCAACCTGAACCTCACCTGCTGCAACTTAAGCCAACTTAGAGGCCATTACATCTTGTCCTGTTGAAGACCTATTGCCCTTAGCTTCTGGCAGACCATGGGGACTCACAATAGAAGAAGCTGCTTACAGTAAGGACCCCAAAGCACTGGCAACAGCAGCCAGGGCAATCATTGTTATAGGAAGAGTTTACAAGCAGAGCAGACAAGTGTGTCTAGAGAAGACAGATCATTTCCAGGCTCTTTCCACTAGTCTGCACAGAACTACCCTGTGATCAAGTTCATCCATCTCCTTTGCACTTCAACAAAATGCTTTTACAGATCTTTTGTCTAGGACGACAGCTATGCTTACTTAGAAATAAATACTTAGAGCAAAAAAGTGCTTTTCTTGCTCTTCCTGAGACACACGGGTTTGATTAGGACTGGTGAGGAGGGAAATCTTGCTGATCAAATACAGTAGGTGATACGACCCAACATCTGAAAGGCTGGAAAAATAGCTTTAGAAAGCATTAGCTCCCACACTTTCGTGTAATCAGATGCAATGCTAGCCAACAAAACCCTGGTTCTAATAGCCAATCCAAGTTTTGCTTGGCTGGCAGACAAGAGTTGCTTTCTGTTTTTTAACTCCGGCATAAGTCACTCTTCAGAAACAGATTTTGCCTGCATTGTATTTTAAACAAGTCGATAAAAATGTAATTTAGAGGAGTTGGTATTAAAAGGTTGGGGTGAGGTTTTTCCATTTCTTATTCCTGAGTCAATGTTACACTCCCATCTATCTGTCTGGCATGTACAAAGCCCGTCTAGAGCAGCTCCTCAGGAGTATGTGCTATCTCCCAGTGATTAGTGAATGATTTTCCATCGCTCTGAGTGGATATATTCTGCCTTATAGCTATCCCATCGTGCTGCTTTCCCTTCTGATCTTTGTGCCTGTGCAGGTGAGATCCTACGTGGAGAGCATAGGGCACCCAGCATCACAGCTTCCACGTGTTCAACGAGGGAAGAAATCCAAGCACATACATATATATTTATATATGTATATAGAACCACAAATTCAGTAAGGTTGGAAGGGACCCCCAGTATCCCCAAGCCCAGCCATGCCCACTGCCCATGTTTCTCAATGCCACATCTGCATGGTCCTGGATGAGGGATGGTGACCCCGCTGCCCCCTGAGCAGCCTGTTTCAACACATCACCACTCCTTCTGAGAAGAAATAGTTCCTAATATCCAACCTGAACCTCCCCTGGTGTAACTTGAGGCCATTACCTCTCCTCCTACCACTAGTTATACAAGTCTTTGGATAAGGAGACAAGTTTCCTAACAAAAGATTATTCTAAACATCTAAAAACAGAGCACAGTGGTACTGCGATGTATTTTTCATTACAACACTACAGGCTGCATCACTACCACTGGGATCTTTTGTTTTCATAGATCAATCAAAAGCCCAACAGGTTGCTCGGAGCCCCTTAAGACTTCTTTTCTATTGCAGCTGCTTAGTGTTGGTGACCAGCAGGGCTGCCGGCATCCCTGGGAGGGAGGCACAGCAAACACATGACTGCAGACCTAAAAATACCCTCTCGGTATCACAACAGTCCAAGAATAGAGAGTGGGACGAGCCTGATGCCAACGTGTTTCTTTGTTTTATTTTTCCACTCTGTGCAGCATCAGGTGAGCGATGGGACTGGCTTTTGGCACTGCTTGGGTTGGAAGGGCCTTAAAGATCATCCAGTTCCAACCCCCTGCCATGGGCTGGTTGCCCCCAGCAGCTCAGGCTGCCCATGGCTCCATCCATGGCCTTGGGCACCTCCAGGGATGAGGTACCCACAGCTTCTTCGGGCAGCCTGTTCCATTTCCTCACCAGGCTGCCCAAAGAAGCTGTGGGTGCCCCATCCTTGGAGGCTTTCAAGGCCTGATCGGATGAGGAAAACCCTGGGAAAAGGCTGAGATAGGTCACAGGCACTAACAGAGAACATTCAGAGACTATTGACAGGTTCATACGGGAGCTGGTATAATGGCTGTGGAGGGCTGGGTTGTGATCAATTACACCAACTTGCTGAATTGGGAGTAATGAGTGCTTTATGCCCATGGGATCCCAGCTTTTCTATTCGCTTCAGTACAGCTCTCATGTACAGATCAAACTGCGTGCAAAGGTATTTATACATGGCTGGATCAATTCTTTGCATCCTCCTGGGGAAACTAAACAGAGCGCTTTCCATAAGCATCCCCCCTGACACAGGTTTCTCCCAGTTGCTCTGCAGGTTGACACAGGGCTGGCACAGATTCATCCATGGTCAGCACAAACACCTCACATTTGTTTCTTTGTCCCCAGTGAGGAGGTCCCAACCTCCTGTGTCACACTGACTGCGTGCACAGAATCATCATAGAATCATAGAATGGCCTGGGTTGAAAAGGACCACAGTGATCACTGAGTTTCAACCCCTCTGCTATATGCGGGGTCACCAACCACTAGACCAGGCTGCCCAGAGCCACATCCAGCCTGGAATTCAGCAGGATCCTGCAAGGAAGCCCCATTAATACAATGCTATGACACACAGCTGGGATGCTTCCATTCCCCCTCAAGCCTCGCCATCATACAAACAAGAGCAGGTTACTCTGCAGCCAACCATCTCCCACTGGCACAGGTTGTCCATAGAGGTGGTGGTGCAGATGCCCACGGGTAGGGGATGGGCTCTGAGCACTGGTGGAGCTGTGGGTGTCTCTGCTCACTGCAGGGGAGTGGGACCAGAGGGCCTTTAAGGGTCCCTTCCAACTCAAACCACTCTACGACACAGGGTTCCTTGTTTTCTTCTCCGTTAAGGGCTGTAAGTGTCTGAAAATAGAACATTCCGTGATGGCAGGAAAAAAAAATAATAAGAACAAAAAACAACAGCAAAAACCCATCAAATAAGAAGTAGGTCAATCAGATAATAGGCGTGATTTAGGAGAAAAAAAGGCAGCGTTCGTAATGGGCTAAAAACGGCGCTGATGTGTTGCCGAGAAAGAATATAATTAAGAGTATTTTTAAAGCGGCGCTTCCCCACCCCAGTCACAGAAATCACAGCTCACACTACCAGGATTGCTTCCACCTCATGGAGCAGGAATGTGCTGGCATGCCGCAAGCTGGCCGAAGAATGCGGAGTTTCCGTAGGACGAGAGAAGATCCCAACCGACAGCGGTTAGCTGCATTCTTTCACTGGTACATCACTGCGACCCGTTTGTACAGCAAGGCAAAGGAAACTGGCTGGGGGGTGGGATGCGGCATATTGGATCCTTTGGTGGTGGGGGGGAGAGGGCTCAGAAATGAAGAGGTGGGTGGGTGAGATGGGAAGTCGAAGGTGATGGGGTATGTCTGACTGCAGGCTCCCTGGCTGCCGATGAGGATGGACATCGGTGCCTTACATAAGGAGCACACCTTTGAGCTGCATTCATTCAAGACCGAGCTCCTTGGAACAAGGCTCTGCCCTAATTAGGAGCACATGGCCCAATTCAAACACGCCCGGGACATGACTCAGGAATTACCGAGTGGAAGGCTCCAGCCCCACGTTATGCAAGAGGTCACACCAGACAAACCCTCTGGCTCCCTTTGGCCTGAAAATACTGAAACCCAAGTGCTGCATGTGGGCACAGCGGGTTGTCTCCTTGCTTTTCTGGGGCTACACCAAGAGCCAGGCAGCCCCGTGCTGAGCAGCACTGGCAGGATCCCTGCGTGGCCCCAGGGATGCCGGACAAAGCCATCGCATCCAAGGATGCTGTCGGACGTGGGAAGCATCTCTGGGGACATTCCCACCCACTTCGCTCTCGGTGCTGCCAGAGAATTGCAAAGGGGATGAGTCAGGCCCAGAGAGTTCATTCCTTCGACTCCTGCTCCTTGCTATAATTATCTTTTGGGGTAATTAGATAAGCAGCCCTTCCTTTCATCTCGCCATAGCCGAACCACGTGCGGTACCATCCGCCCTGTAGGGTGAGCTGCTGCCAGCCCCCAGGTGGGAATGGTGCCCCACAGCCTCCCCCCCAAGCCCTGCCACCCACTCGGGATCAGCACAACAGAGGTGATGGGGGAGGGAGAACTGGGGGCTGCATCAAAAGGAGGCGCAAAGAGATGCTCACCTTGAGACGCTGCTGCCTGCACAGGGGTGGCTGAAAGCCTATAAACCCAACTCGGAGCAATCCCAGCACCTCCTCAGCACCTCAGCAAGCAGCAGGCACATCAGGGCAGCTCCCTGCTGGAAAATGTGGGCTCGAGCCTCCCCTCTCCCATCCCACCCACACTCCCTCTCCTACAGGCACGCACAGGGAGAGGGAGGGAGAGAAGAGAAAAACCACAAGCAAATGTTCTGCTGCATGATTTGCCCTCGTCAGGCTCTCATACTCGAGGCTCGAATTGTCTTCGGGAGGAAGAGAAAGAGGAGAAAAAGGCTGGGGGCAGTGCTGGGGGACATGCATGATGCCCCATCCACACTCAGTGTAAACTCCTCTGACAGAGCTGAAATGAATCGGAGAGTAATTAAGCATTACTGGCAACTGTAATTTTTCTATACGGTAAAAACTCATCACGGCACAGGTTGGAAAACCTCCAAGCCTTTGACCTATACGTTAGCAGCAAGGACTGGAGGAAAAGGACACAGGGTGGTTACAGCAGCACAAGGAGCTCCAGAGGCTTTCCAAGCAAGCTACACACTTAGTGTGACAAAAAGAGCAGCCTGCTTTCCTGCTGTGATATGACATGGGGGGCTCTGGCCTTATCTCTGAGCATCCCACGGTACCTGCTCTGCTCTGAACATTGCTGTCCCACCCTGCAAACAGAGCACGGTGTTTCCAGCACTTTGGAAAAACAGTTTCAGAGGCAGCAGAACCTCTCTTGGCACCTCCAGCAAGTTTCCATTAGTTAAATGCTGAGGGATGATTTCACTTCGGAGCTGAAACGTGGAAAGAGGCAGAATGAGTAAGACGCAGCTCAACACACGCTTGTGCCTCTCCTAAGGCTGAAGGGCTCCTATCAGCTCCTTGGGGGCACTGCCTCACGTGGGGGCTGTGAGCACTGATGGAGCTGTGGGTGTCCCTGTGCACTGCAGAGTAGTTGGACCAGAAGGCCTTTAAAGGTCTCTTCCAACTCAAACGATTCTATGCTGCAATATGCTTACAGCTGAAGGCTGAAGCAGCTGCAACCCACCTGAAAGCAGAGCACTCACCTGCATGGAGCAGGGCAGGGGGCTGGGTAAGGGATGGAGCCAGCCCAGGGAGGTCCCGTAGCATCCCTACCCACACTGAGCAGCAGCAGCAGCGCTGCAAGCAAAGCCAAGGTTATCCAGGTCCAAGTAACTCTATAAGCTATAAATAACACCACTGCTCAGACTTCCCGAGCAGAACGTGTCTTTTCTGGAGCTTGGAGTGATGGAAGGAAATGGCAGCAGTCGACAGGTAGCAAGCATTGCATTATTTAAAGAACTATCATTAAATTAATCGGCATTTTCCTTACAGAGGGAAAAAAGGGGAAGAGATGGTGGTGGGACATACCCAGGGCAGGACATACCCCAGGGACCCAGACGATCCCATTTCAGGCACCTAACTGAAACTAAATTTCAATTCATTTCCAATGACTTTATTTTCAGTTCATTTCTGTATTTATACTTTTCTTTCTTTGGGTGAGTTGCCTACAAACGAGCACATCCCTTCCCCTGCTCTTCAATCCAACGCCACCTCCCATACCAGGAGTGCTTTGCAGCTCTGCAGCACACACAGCATTTGCACATCCAGGCCTGGAATAATTCATTATATTTTTGCTGAAGGCACTGCTGGCACATCATGTATTTCTTCTCTCTGCCTTTGGTTCTTTTCCCCTCCAAACTACTGAGGCCTTGTTTAAATCAGAGCTTCGTTATTAGTATTATTACTATTACTGCAGTCTCTTGGCTGCTTTCGGAATTGTTCCTGCTCCCTTCAGGTCTTATTGCCACCACTATGGGGTCACAATGGGAGGAGTCATAGCAAAAACCAAATAGCTGCTCAGTAACAGAGCAAACCAACTCTTCTATGCTGGTGCAATTCACATTCTTCATAGCCAGAGTTCTGCTTTAACCCCAGGGAAACATCTCTAGTGCCTGAAGAACCATCCCTGCAGGCATTCAAGGCCAGGCTGGATGTGGCTCTGGGCAGCCTGGGCTGCTGGTTGGTGACCCTGCACACAGCAGGGGGTTGGAGCTGGATGAGCACTGTGGGCCTTTGCAACCCAGGCCATTCTAGGATTCTATATAAACCAGCTGAGGGCACAGGAGCAGATTTTGGATGACCATTTGGGATCATAGAACCATTCAAGTTGGAATAGCCCCCCAAAATCCCCAACTCCAGCCCACTGCCCACATTCCTCAGTGCCACATCTCCACAGTTCTGAAACACCTCCAGGGATGGTAATTTGCTCCTAACACCTTTAGAAAGGGACAAAAAACCTAATCTTTGTGTTCTTTCACTCTACCCTTAAAGAGACCGGTTTGATTCCTGATGCTCTGGCATATTTCTGTCTCTTACTGTACTTCAAGGCTATTTTCTCGCTGCCAAAATATGCAACAAAAAGCAACACAAGCCCTGCAGCTCTGGGGGAAGGGCTGGCCCTGCAGCTCTTGTTATCTTTGGATGGGAAGGCAGAGACAGGCAGACACGGTTAACGCCTCGGATATATCCAGATCTAACCACTGTCCTACCAAGGAAGTTCAAAACCAGAAAGACATCACACAGGGCATTTCAAACGACAAGATGAAAGCCAAGTTGGATTTATTACCGGCGTCCGCAGCCTCTCGGATGTAGCCCACTTGATGATGCTGATTGTACAGCACACGGGATCTTGGACTGAGACAGGAAACATGGGAGCTGAGTAGCACCAAACCTCCTCCTGGAGGGTCACTGCTTCCAGTGAGCCTCTGCCACTGTGTCATGGACCCAGTGTTTCTGGTTCAGGTTGGGTATTAGGGAGGATTTCTTCTCCTAAAGAGCATTGTGGACTGGGAGACTCACCATCCCTGGGGGTGTCCAGGAGCCATAGAGATGCAGCACTGAGGTACACAGGCAGTGGGAGTGATGGGGATGGGTTTGGCTTGGGGATCTTGGAAGTCTTTTCCAACCTGAATGACTCTGTGATTCTAATGCAGGGGGTTTGTATTAATTGCTGTGCTGAAAACTCAGAGGGAGCGCGCTGAGCTTCAAGGACTCACTTCCCCCAGAACAAGAGACAAAAGTCCTTTGGTCTGTTTTCCATTAGAAGTAGCCCAAATAGCTTCCTATTGTTCTTCTGCTTATGGGGCTTGCTTCCCAAACTCACATCACAGTCCAGTTGGTCCAGATGGAACCAAAGAAAACCCCAGAAATGCTGATTTTATACTGGGAAAACCTCATTTATAAGCCCTGCTAATGAGACTTTCCCAGGCAGCTGCTAGCAAGAAGGCAGAAAATCCAGCAGACACCCAACCTGCCTTGTCCCAGCACCCATTCATCCCTGCCCCCTCTACTGCCAACATAATACAAGCAGAAAGTCCCAGCCATGCCCTGTAGCATCCAGCCACCAATGTATTTGCAAAGCTCAGATGGTTGTCAATGAGGCTGGCCACATGTTGTACCCCACGTTTGCATGTATAGAGCTGCTTGTCCAGTGGGCTCCAGCAGACGCTGAAGGCAAAGGAGAGCTGCTGTGCCCCTCCCTGAGTGCAAAGGGACCCAGGGGTCAGGGAGGTGCTGCCTTAAACCTGCCCCATCCCTCTGCTGGCTTGAAGGCCAGGAGGACAAATGGGAGAGGTGGGAAAAGGCAGCAGGAGTGTGAAAGCTGGCTGAGACCCCAGCAGCTGCAGCAAATGGCAAATCACAGAACTGCAGGGGTTGGAAGGGACCCCTAGAGATCATCAAACGCAAACCCTGCTAAAGCAGGCTGCCCATAAGAGGCTGCACATAAAGCATCCAGGTGGGTCTGTGCATCTGCAGAGTAGGATCCAGGCAGCCTGATCCTGTGCTCCATCACGGGAGGGAGAGGGGAGAATCACCTTCCTCACTCTGCTGGCCACAATCTATGGCCCTCTTGGCCATCAGGGCACACTGCTGGCTCATGGTCACCCTGATGGCCACCAGGACAACCAAGTCCTTCCCTGCAGAGCAGCTCAGCCCCAAACTGCACCGATGCATGTGGATAGGAGGGGAAACTCTGGGAAAGGGTGGACAATGGGTGGGCATGGGGCAGAGAGAAGAAGGGATAAATAAAGGATAAAGAAAGGAAAAGGCAGCAGAGCAGTACCAAAAATGAAAGGCTGGTAGGAGTGATACGGAGCTGGCGTGCAGTGCCTGGGACCTTGCATTTTCTGGCCTTATTTATGAAACACAAATAATCCAGCCTTCTCTGTACGCAGCCAGATCCGGTGGAATTACACGTCTGAAGACTCTGTCAACAGAGCTGTGGAAACACAGCTCAAGGCAACCCACACTAACAAGGGTGCCTTTATCATCGGACCTGGCCACCTGAAGCACATGGGGTGGCGGTGAGGAGTGCTCCATGGGCTGCTGGGGACACTGTGGGGTGGGACGTGGTGCCGTGATCCAGCAAGGAGAGCTGCCGTGCTGCAGAGGTGGTGGCCAATGCCAAAATAAAACCCAGCTCACCCAAAAGGCAGAGAGGGCATGGAGTGACAGGGCATGACTATACAGTCTGTTCGATAAGGAAGATGATGGGTCCCCCAAGAGTTTGGCCCCAATAAGCACAAACCAAAGGCTTATTAAATAAAAGGCTCCACTTTCAAAACTGGAGGTCACAAAGAGCAATGCTCACCTGATTATTCCTTCTCTATTCATATTTTCAACTGCACAGGCAGACTTTTAAGGCAATGCAGAAAGGTCTCAGCATATCTCTGTGCATACACAAGCTCCATCCCATGCCTACACCCACACTATGTGCTTACTGTAGCATTTCTATCCAGAGACCTCAGCATGAATTCATTAAGCTCCCCAGCTCCCTTGCCAGGTAGATGATCTCCCTCTTACAGAGAGGACCACGGAACACAGATGAACTCATCTGACATCTCCTTTCGCAAACCATGGACCCCTTTTTGTTTCTCATTGGGACAAAAGGATAACAGCACATTTGGGGGGGGGGCTCAGCAGTTTCATGCAAGGCAAGGAGGGGATTTTATTTCATCTCAGAGCAGGCCTTGGGAGCGACCATCCCCATCTGGGCTCCTTGGTGGATGCCCACCCAACTTCCTAAGCCTGAAAGGAGTACGATTCAGGGCTGGATCATAACTGGAGAACATCATCATAGAGAATAGGACACAGGGATGTCAGCAAACAGACCTCAAAGCACTGCAAGAGTTGCTCTGGGAGCTGCTTCTCTTGCCCCAGTACCAAAAAATAAGCCTTACTTCCTAATGACTGAACTTGGAAACAAGAGCAACGATGATGTGGAAATACAGATCTTGGTGGCAGCGGGCTCAGAAGGAACAGCAGCACCTGCTACAGCAGCCGCCCTGTCTTGGTCCCGCTCCATGGCACAGGCGCTCGCCCCAGACTTCAGTTCCTAAATTTAAAACAGCCAAGCAGAGAGCAGCTTTGAAACAAGAGCCAAAGCCCAGAGCTGCGTGTGTGCCAGGAAGGAGGGAATCCATCCCCACACAGCCCTCGCTCTGCTCTGGTGGTGTGAGATGGAGACGGATGGAGATGGATGGAGACCCAGCTTGGGGAGCACAGGTTTAAGGACGGGCCTGGCCTTAGGAACTGCCTTCCCCTCCATTCCCTGTGAGGGGCTGCAGCTGCCATGAGTCCTCTGCTGTGGGCCCAACAAACCCAGCCCACAGCCACCCCTCCCCCCCCAGCTCCCTCCCCATCCTCACAGCCCTCCTTTGGCTGCTCTCGAAATCCTCAATGCTGAAATCCCCATACAGCAAAACTTAGCAAAACACGTCAACAACAACTGCTGTGCTGTAACCCAGGCGCGTGTTCTCCTTGCTAGAAGGAGATGCATTTTTAGAAAGCTTCTTTTTGCAAAAGCTGTTGGTGTTGGTGTGCCTTTTGTTTTCCTTCCCAGCACCAAGGACTCACCAGCATCCTGGAAACCAACCAAAGGCCATTTTTAGACTGAGATGTGAAGAGAAGAGGAGCGTGTCGCTCCACGTCTGAGCTAGATGCAAAGCTCTCAGCCGTATGCTGGAGGTTGCTGTAACAAAAGAGACAGCAACAATGAAGGGAAGCCTCAGTGCTCGAGCACTGTGGAGATATGCGAGATCAGAAATGAGCTCACGATTTCATTGATGGGGTTTAAAAGGATGGAATTCCTCTCTAATGTGAAAGCAGTGAACTGATATAGGGAGTTGGGCTAGATGACCTTTCAGGATCCCTTCCAACTCACACAATTCCATCACTCTACGATTCCACGACACGAATTGCTCACTGAGATTTAAAAGCAGTGCGTATCTCGTTGTCTACTCAATAGAGGCTGCCCTGAGCTGTGGGTGCCCCATCTCTGGAGGTACCCAAGGCTATGGATGGGACCATGGGTGGCCTAAACAGGGGGGCACCCAACCCGCAGCAGGGGGTGGCAATGCATGCATCCTAAATATATCCACATCAGTATTAAATTCTGCCATGGAGGCAGGAAGCTTCCAAGCAGTGCTGAGCCCCCTGACGAGGGAGGTGGCAGCGAGGCATCCCACCAATGCTTCCTCTCCCCATCCCTCTGAGGCAGCCGGTGACCGCACCGAGGGGCCCCGCTCATCCCCAGCCTCCTTTTCCCAACCCGGCTACAATTTCAGGCTGCAGTTGTTCCCCAGTCACTTCTTATTATACACACCCCATCCTTCCTCTGCAAACACAAGGCCTGGTGCAAGGTGCCCGCATGAGAAAACAGGGTGTTTTAGGAGAAGAGCAAAGTTAAAGCAACCTTTTCTAAGATCCAACAACCCAGCAGCTGCTGTGCACCCATGAAACGCTGCTACCTGGAGGATCCATGTGTAAATAGATCAGAATGGCTGGTTTCTACATCCTGCAGAAGGAGAACCATGCCCACTGACCGCATCCCCTCACTGCTACATCTCCACAGCTCTTCAACACCTCCATGGATGGTCATGCTACCATCTCCCTTCCAATAGATGCCATGTCCAGAAGTACAGCTCAACCAAGTAATAGTGAGATGAGTTTTTTAGGGCAGAAAATGCTCAGAGCAGAACTAAGGAAGGTACTTCAGACACCAAGTGCCACTACGTGCATCCAAACTATTTCCACGTGGGTTCTGGAGAGCCAGCCACTGCCCACTGGTAGCCAACAGGCAGCTCACAAGCAAGTGCTGCAGATTAAGCACTAAGCAACATTTCAAAAACAGCTGTAAACACTCGTGTCATCCAAACCCAAAGGCCAAGAGCAAGGCTGAGCCTTAGGGACAGCAGCCCTGCTTCTTTATAGCAAACGGGTGTTATCTGTTATGTGATGAGAATCAAAGGGACGCGGTTTAGTGGGCAGTACTGGTGGTAGGTGGATGGTTGACTGGATGGCATTAGAGGTCTTTTCTAACAGGAATGATTCTATGAAAGGGTTTGTGCTCTTTAGGGGGGTTAGGTTGGATGTTAGGAGGAAGCTTTTCACCCAAAGGGTGGTGTTGCACTGAAACAGGTTGCCCAAGGAGGCTGTGGATGCCCCATCCCTGCAGGCATTCAAGGCCAGGCTGGATGTGGCTCTGGGCAGCCTGGGCTGCTGGTTGGTGACCCTGCACACAGCAGGGGGTTAGAGTTGGATGATCATTGTGGTCCCTTTCAACCCAGGCCATTCTGGGATTTTATGGGCTCAATTTGTGGTTTACCACCAAGAAAATCTGCCTCCAGAAAGCAAGAGCACGCGGTGCAGCTTCACATACACTCGACATTAAAAGCTGCACCGTTATCTGATTGCAACAGCCAGTTCCTCTGAGCACCAATACACCACAGAGCCATCCTACCCCCGTAAAGGCATCGCTTCTGTGGAACAGCCCTCTCATACACTGAGCAAACCATAGGGAAAGAAGGAAAAAAAGAAGACAAAAAGCCTCAAAAAGCCAACATTTCCTTGACAGGTTTTATATTTAAATGCTGGTCGGCCCAGCCTGCTCAGGGAATTGGGACGTGAGGAGCAGCTCCCGTGTGAGGGGATGACTAGTGACTCAGCAGGTAAAAGCTGTCAAAAAACGTGTCCAAAATTGGAAGGCAAAAAAATAAATCAGAAGGGAAAACTAAAAATACAGCGGCAGCATCGCTGTGAGTGCTGGCTGGGTGCCTGGCCCCACCAGGGATGAGCTGCAGGAGGGGGGATCCCCATCCCTATGGGGGAATCCTGCCCTGGGGCTGGGCGAGGAGGGGTCCCACTGGGCCACCAGGACCTTGTGTTCACCCCCACCGACCCCTACATGCACAAAACACCCCACTTGGCATCTATTTTTCCCTTTCTTTTTGAAAGAGAAGTCCAAAAGCTGACACGAAACGCTGCACACACACACTTCCTTTCCCCTAACGTGCCTTTGAATTCTTGAATCACAGAATCCTTAGAGTTGGAAGGGACCTTTAAAGGCCATCCAGTCCAACTCCCCTGCAATGAGCAGGGACACCACAGCTCCATCACGTTGCCCAGGGCCTGATCCAGCCTTGCCTTAATGGAAGCATCCTATTCTTCAGGTTATTGAGTTACTCAGGACCAAAACCGGTACTATCAGCATACTCCATTCCCCTGTTACTCAAAACAAAACTCAGACCACATTCTTGTTGCTCACATTGTCCTATCATTACACACCACCAAGAAGAGCCTGGCATCATCCATTTGCTTCCCATCTCCATTTAGATATTCATAAACATTCATCAGGTCCCATCTCAGTCCTCTCATGCTGAACAGACCCAGATCACGCAGCCTTTCCTCATACGGGAGATGCTCCAGAACCTTTATCATCTTTGTGGCTCTTTGCTGGACTCCTGGGAGATCCCTGTCTTTTTTGAACCGAGGAGCCCAAAATTGGACACACTGTTCTAAATGTGGCCTCACCAGGGCAGAGTAGAGGGGGAGAATCACCTCCCTCAACCCAAGTCCCTCAACTTATTCTGATGCACCCAAGGATACCATTGACTGGCCTTGCTGACCACCAGAGCTCACTGCAAGCTCATGGCCAACCTGTCACCCACCAGGACTGCCAGGCCCTTCTCTGCACAGCTCAGCCCCTAACCTGTACTGATGCATGCAGTTATCCCCCTCCCTTGCACAACTCTTCTATCCCTTGCCCTGTGCATCACCTGTAATGCTGGTGGAGCTGCAGCATCCCAAAGGCGAGCTGGCTCAACCCAAACCAAGTGAGACCTGGGCTTCTACAGGGAACCCCTCTTATAAAGAGCCCAGCACAGGGATGGAAAACCCCCCCATATATCTGCAGTGACAGCGATTCCAGCGGTCTCATTTCCTGCTCAAACCTTCTCCAGGACACGCGCATTGTTTCACTAATTGTAAGTCTATTGAGAAACAGGCACCCTCTGCTTTCAGACTGGAATTAGTTACGCTCGGTCTGACCTTGCATTATTTCGAAGCACTGCAACATTAAAAGCAAACGAGAGCGACTTGTTAAATCCTTTAAAAGGTAAAGCAACCCGATTACTCCGGGTTCGCATGCAAAAAAAAATCAGGCCTTTAACAAAACACAACTACTGCTTTAATGCGGCGGGATTCAGCCTTTTATTTTAAGTTCATTCATTTCTCATTGACTTGAGTGATCATGCCAGCTTTAACGAGCTCTCCCTACCAACACTGCAATAACAAAGGATCAGAGCTGCTTGCGTTACAGGGCTCTGCACACCCGGGATGGAAATCCTAAATCACTGCCTCTGTCGCAACAGCCCGATGATCTGTTCTTATAAATGCATCTGGCAGAGAGGATTCACCTCTTTGCTCATGATAAAGAAGTCAGGGTAATTGGATGTGTGAACTGAACTAAAGAGTGTGTCGGATTAAAACACATCTGGGCCACTGTGCTACTCCCGGATCACATCTGGAACCCAACATCTGCACTGATCCCAAGCAGCCCATGGCTGTGGGCTCTGAGGGTTATGGATTGAGTCATGTGGGATGTTAGGGCAAGGCTGTGCCCCAGGGGGTGGTGGGCACAGCCCCGAGTACTGGAGCTCAGGGAGCACTGGGACACCACTCTCAGACACTGGGTTTGGGTTTTGGATGATCTCATATAGAGCCAGGAGTCGGGACTCAGTGCCCAACTCAAGGTCCTTGGTGGACCTTGCGGGTCATGCTGGAGCTCATCAGACTCTGCACCCCAACCATTTGCACCAGTGACCAGCAACCACTCGTGGTATAGAGGCAAAAACGAGCTGCTTCTATTTTAAACCCAGAAAGCAACTGAGCATCAGTGGCAGCGTGGCTTTATGAGGGATTTGAAGAACTTGGCTCCTTCATTCCCTAATCCCACACGATGCTTCCCCGCTACCCGCCACTATCGACTTCTAACAATGCAAAAGCATCTGCCCACATTTTTGCCATTATTTCGAAGCCAGCAAAGATCACCCTCCCCTTTCAGTAGGGTTAAAATAAAGAGCAGTTGCCAAAATGCTGAGACCGGGGCCAAACAATAGCTCCTCTGATGGAATTCCTCCACTCCATAGAGAAGAAACGCAGGATCCCCCTGGGGCTCACCCGCTCCCATACAAAAGATGACAAGCTGAAAGATTCAAATGCACCTAAGTGCAATGTTGCACATCAATGGCAATGCAACGTTGGAGCAATGCAACAATTGCTTGGGTGAAATGCAAGGCCCAGCCACCAGCGCTGGCCACCTGTCCTCGGGATGGAGCTTCACTCCCTTCTTAGTGCACAGCCTGCTTTTAGCTGCTCCCCTGCTTTAAATACCTCCATACCCACTCCCTGTGGAATCTCAGATCAGCCTTTTCCAAAGGCTGGGCGGTGATGCAGACAGCTGGGCTGCAGCAGCTATGATCCCCATCCACCCAGTGTTATTTATAAGGGCTCTGACCCAGGGTTGACAGAGACTACAAAAAGCGTTCAGCATCCAACCGACTGCTGCGGAATAACGCCATGAGCACAGCCTGAGCACACAGCTCTGCACTGCAATGGGCGCTACATGCATCGTAACAGCAGCTCTATGCCATTCATTTCCCCAACACAGACCCATAAGGGCTGGAAGGGACCTCTGGGGATCACCCAGTCCAGCAAGTAGCCCAGTTATAGCAGTAGACTGTGCTATAAACAGCAAACAAGAGCCCTCCTTGCCCTGTTGCTTGCAGCCACCAGCAGCATCCAGTCCAAAACCCATTCCCTCTGCACTCACCCTCAATTCACTGCAAATTAGGGGCCCAGCATTGGTGTAAGGAGGTCCCCAGCTCTAGGGATCCTTTGGGGACACTCTTGAGACACCAGCATCACGAGCAGCTCCATCCTGTTGTTATGGTTACAGAGCGTTGGTTTTTCCCTTCTTTTTAAAAGGATTCTTATCAGTTTAGCATAATTCTGCCAGTCAATAACAATTCTTATCTCCAAAGGTCACTCAGGTGGCTACAGCTCAGCACTGCATCTACACTCAACGTTATCAGTAGGGAAACAGCCCCGGGGACTTCATTGGTTTTTCCTTTTAAACGTAATGCAGCTCTTTGGAATGGTGAGGTTTGAGCTGACCCTATGGGCGATCACAACGGGGATCACCATCTTTTACAGGTTAGGCCTCTGCACACAGGTAATACGGCAGGATGAGAGGTGATGGCCTCAAGTTGTGCCAGGTTAGAAGTACAATAGGTTCGTGGCTTATCCGAAATAGGTCTTACCCCCCAAATAATAAGATAAAATAATAAGAAAAAAAGCAATCTGGAAGGAATTACTCACAAGGATCAGTAACAGATGAGCTTCCCAAAGCCCCATGTGGCCCCTCCAAGGCTGCTTGAGAGCAAAGGAGGAGCAGAGCTGCCAAACACTGCTCATGGCTCTTACAATTTTAACGTTGCTTTAGGGAAAGAGCATCTTTAGGCCACATCCAGCTCCTGCAGATGCCAGGTGAGGCTTGTGGGGACAGCAGCAGTAGCTTCCATTGGTGCCACAATGGGAAGCCCTATGGTGTAAAATACCTTGGGGTCTGAGCATGATGGAACTGCTGCCCTGAGGCAGTGGAACTAGAATTATTACCTTAAATGTAACAGAGAGAAGATTTTGCATTGTACCTCAAGGCTGCAAAGGGCAACAGAATCAATACCAGCAAACCCCACAGCCGTCACCCAGGTCTTTGTATAGAGATTAGGAGGGCAGAGAGGAGCCACCAGCAGCGATGTGGACACCTCTGCCAGCATTGCCACCCATCCCATGGCACACGCCAACAAATGGAGCTGCAAGCTGAGGATCCACGCTTGGCTATCAGCACAGACCCGGAGGTATTAAAGCTGAGAAAAGCTCCTGGCAGGGAAGGGGAAGCCAGCCCTGCTCCAGCCCAAACCTCATCCTCCTGCAGCATCTCACTTGGGAAATCAAGAGTTAACAGAGAGCACCGCTCTTGTTTATGTGCTGAATATAGAAGGAGAAAATACAGGGGGCGATGCACACTCAGAGGCACACAGGCATCCACGCATGATTCATGCAGGGATTGGTCCCCTCGGTGCCAAGTCCCACTCCTGGGCTGCTCCTGCAGCAGGAAGCCTTCAACAAACACCAGTGCTTGACTGAGGGCTGCTGCATAGAGCAGGTAGGGGGAACCCCAAACACACCTGCACCCCAAAACGGATCCAAATCAGTGCTCTCAGCTCTGACCCTGCAGCTCTGCAGCACGAGTTGACCTGCCCTTTCCCTGCAGGTTATCTGCAGTAACATTAGCCAGCAGCACGGAGCCGAAGGGCTGCAGCACTGACGAATGTGGCTTAAAATAAAGGCAGCGTTCACACTAATTACTATTTCAGTTAGTCACACACTGATTGCAAACATTGCTCCCAGCCTGGAAAAAGATGGTGTTTGTGGGCTACAAGTTAGGGACATGGTGAGTGGGTATGGAAGGGATGGGTTGGGGTTGGACTTGGGGATCTTGGAGGTCTTTTCCAACCTTAATGAGTGTGTGATTCTAAGTTAACTAATGATAATGGTTTGATGGGGAGTAGAAGAACCCAGAATCATAGAATGGCCTGGGTTGAAAAGGACCACAGTGCTCATCCAGCTCCAACCCCCTGCTGTGTGCAGGGTCCCCAACCACCAGACCAGGCTGCCCAGAGCCATCTCCAGCGCTTCCCAGTGCTCCCATCTCACAGGCACTTAAACCAGAACTCATCATTACAGCAAAGCCAAGCAAAACAGAAAGCAGGGCACGGCCCTTGAGCCGGGTATGGGGTGGTTTGCTATGGGTGGCTGGAGGGGAACGGTGTTTTACTTCCCAACAAAATGGAGCTGCAGCCACCCCAGGGCAGCCCAGGCGAGCTGTGCAGGCACAAGCTGTGGCTTTTATTAGACTGCTGGAAAAAAACATACGAGCACAAGCCCTCCTTTGAGCCGGTGCACCTTTGCGCTTGGCCATTTTTTCCAGCTGCATCACTTGGTCTAATTAAAGGCACTGCCTCTCCCTGGCTCTTCCTCCAGCTGTTCAATGTGGGGACACCAAATCTATGTGGTGTGGATGCTCTCATTGTGGTGCAGGACAGGGAGGTGCTGGGGGTAACCTTGCCCAGCACTGAGGGATGCAATCCAGGCTCAAAACCCCACAGTGAGCCAAGGGGAGGGTGGGCTGTGTCTGCATATCTACCACAGCCACTGTGCAGGACAACCATGAGCCAAATGCTTCACCAGAGCAAGGAGAACAGAATTTGCCTCTTCCTTGTCCTTTATAACAGAGCACCTTGAAGGCAGCTCTGCTCACATGGAACAAGCAGCGGGATTCAAAGCGCAGAGCAGCGCAGGGCTCAGTGACGATGCTGCTTTCAGAACTTGGTGTGATTCCATTGCCAGTCAAGTGACAAATGCTATTTAAAAGGCACAGGTGGTTTAATGGACAGGGGCAGCGTTGATAGTGGAGACCAAAAGCTGCTTCCTACAGTCAATAGCTGCAGGGTAGATCTCCAATTGCCCTCTCCATTATGGGGTCATTACATGCCTTGCGATGCTTGTTGGTACCCAGCTCCTTGCCAAGGGAAACCCCCCGGGAGAGAAGGGGACTGATGGCACAACCTGGGGTTGCTGTTGCTGGTTTGAGGTAGGGATGTCAGTGGATGTGTTCACAGCCCCATTGCTGAGCACCAGCCCTGGCCATGGGGAAACCCTCACAGTAAAGACCATAGGGCACAGCCACTATGTGAAGACCATAGGGTACAGCCATCTGTACCAGCCAGGAGATGACATTTCCCACTGTCAGAGCAATTGGCCCCATGGCTCAGCCTCACTTCACCATGCTGCCTTCATCACAACCCCGTGGCTGAGAGGTAAACACGGACACGGCCCTCCATCCTCCAGGGTTGGAGTGCCACCCTCCCAAATCACAACCAGGGATACCCAAAAGACAACCAGAACTCAAAGGCAATCGCAATGGGATGCCAAAAAGACAACCAGAACCAAGTTAGACCCACAGGGAGACATCCCAAAAGGCAACTAGAACCCAAGGGCACCCAGAATGGGATATCCCAAAACACAACTGGATCCCAAGGGTACCCAGAATGGGGCATCCCAAAACACAACTGGAACTCGAGGGTACCCACAATGGGCCAACCTAAAGCACAACCAGAACCCAAAGACACCCATAATGGAATACCCAAAAGACAACGGGGACACTCAACACCCCAAAGCACAACTGGAACCCACAACAGGACACCCAAAAGACAACCAGAACCTGGGGATACCCATAGCAAGACACCCAAAACCGCACCTGGAACCCATGGGCACCCATGGTGGGATGTCCAAAACACACCTGGAACCCATGGGCACCCATGGTGGGATGTCCAAAACACAACCCGAATGAAACCAGCAGTGCAGGTAAGAATCAAAGCCCGGCTCCATCAGCTGCAGGGGATGCAGGGCTGGGCTGTGCCGATGTGGGCGGCCACTCTTGGGCCCTTCAGCTGTTTCTAAAAGCAGCATCACATCTCCGAGGCGCACTCCGCAGCATTCCTGCCTCTCATTCCTGCAGCTATAAAAGGAAATGGCCAATTCCAGCCCTTTCTCCCTCGGACCATCGCTGATCTCGGGGTGGTTTCCTGCGGCTCAGCCCAGAGGCGCTGGCCCTCGTCACCAAATGGCAGCGGGGCCGGCTGCCAAGCGGCCCTAATGGGGAACAGCTGGAGCGGGACTGCGCTCCTCCCGCCCCGCAGACACTGGGGCTCTGTTTGGGAACCGACTGCAACGTTTCGCCATTGGGATCCGCTCGATGCATCCCGACCGGGTCTGAAGCAAAAAGGATGCTTTGCAACAGGGCTTAGGGGTGGTTTTTCCCCCCTTCCTCTCCCTTTTGGGCCAATTTTTGGCCCTTTTATGGTCAATTTTTGGCCCTTTTATGGCCAATTTGCCTTATTGCTCCATTTTCCTCTTTTTTTAATGGGGAGGTGCAGATTGGGGAGAAACAGTGTCCAGACTGGGGAGAAACAAAGTGTCCAACTCTCAGCCCACACTGCAGCAACTCTACGGCAACTTCCATCACTGCAAACACACACACACACAGGGACACGTAGGGCCATATGTGCATATAACAACCCCATCATCACACTGACTCTTCGCTCCAACTCCACTGACTTATAGTGAGTTAAGGAAGCGGGGCTGGCGATGGCATAAAGCCCCAATGCGCTGTGCCAGCCCTGCACGCTCCCTGCAGTGCATCCCGTGAATGCAGAGGCAGAAAGAACACAAGGGGGGTATTGAGAGCAGCAGGAAAAGAAGGGGGGGGGGGGAATAAAAAGAGAAACAACACAAAGCGTCCAAACAGGATCTGAACGATGGGGCCAGAAAGTGGCATTTTTTTTTTGCAAAGAAATTCGGATAAACCAACTGGGCAAACCTTGAGAAAATAACAGTTCTCTTAAGGTAGTTCTCCTTGTTGCAGAGAGCAAAGCGAGCCACGTTGTCCAAAAGAAGCCTGGAAAATCCAGACTCTACGTGACCTGACTTACTTATTGCACAGGAAACTGCATGGAAGGAGGAAGGGGGTGGATATGGGGGGGGGGGAGGGAGGGAGGGAGGGGGGAGGAATAAAGGGGAAAAAAGCCACCAATCGTTCATGCTCCCGTAGTTACACGGCGCAATAGTTGGCTGTGCTGGAAGCCAAGTGGAATGAGCCATCAGCAGTTTGAAAATGAGAGAGATGGCGGGGCTGGGGGGTGGTTAGGGACGGGTATACGGCTTTGGATGCATTAGGGCAGCGAGAAGGGGAAATAAATAAAAAGGGGGGGAGGGGGGGAAGGAAAGGGAAAAGGAAATAGGGCAAAAATAAAAGGATGAGAAGGAAAAAAGGGAATAGAAAAGGGGAACGAGGAAAGGGCTGCAGCAAACAAACTCACCGGGGTTGTTGGCCTCCCCTTCGAGGACGTGCAGCTCGGTGCAGTCCGCCAGCGAGTGCTCCAGGCAGAGCTGCAGGAAACGAGCCTGGGTCCGGCTCACACGTTTGAGCAGCGAAAGCAGCGCAACAGTCTGCTCGCATTCGTTCCAGCCCTTGAACCAGCCGGCCAACACGCCGACCTGGTCGCGAAACATCATGGTGCTGAGGGCCGGGGGGCGAGGGGGAGGGCTCTGCCCCCCAGCACAGAGGTGGGCTGATCTCCCACCTCCCCCCTTCCCCCCTCTCCGGGTGATACAGACGGGTGACGGTGAGGATTTCCTCTGCGATGCGAGGGTGGGTGGGTGGGCTGGTTGGTGTAGGGTGCAGCTTCGGGTTTGCTCGGTTTCTCTTCGGGGCTGGTGATGGCGATGCGGAGTAAATGGGAGTTGGGGGAGGTGGGGTGGGGTGGGGGAGGTTAAAAAATTAAGAAATATTTAAAAAGATGGAAGGGGGGGAGGAAAAAGGCGGAATAACGAGGAGAAGCCCAGCAGTCTGCGTGCACCGAGCCGGCCCCGAGCTGAGAGTGCGGGCAAGGCACGGAACGGGCGGGATCGGGCCGGGGGGGTCACACCTGGAAGAGAGAAATGGGGTGAGAGCCGGGGGGGCAGAGGGGGAAGAGGAGGAGGAGAGGAGGAAGGCACGCAGCACCCGGGCACCGCACAGCGCTGCCTTTCTCCTCCTCCTCCAGATCTGGGCTCACCCCCCCTTTTTAGGAGGGGGTGGGATGTGGGACCCCCCCCTCCCCAACCCACCGCAGCCCCCTCCCGGCGGGCAGACACCCCTAAGGAAACACATATGGGGGGAAAGGAAGAAGGGAGGGATCCCCCCCAGCACCTTCGGGGAGGGGGGCACTGCACCAACCCCCCCAATATAAAAGTTCCCCCCCCCCACCCCGCTGCCCGGCACTCACCTCATTCACACCGGCCTCGGGGTGCTGGAAGAGGAGGGAGGGGGGGGAGAGAGGCGTGGGGGGGGCCGTGCCATGGCGGGGAATGGGGAGGGGGGGGAATAAGGGGGAGAGAAGGGGGGGGCGCGGGGCGCGAGCGGCGGCGGCGGCTCCGCGGCGCGAGACTGAGCCCGGCGGCGCGCCGAGCCCCCGCTCCCAACATTGCGCTCATTTGCATAGCGGTGACGTCATAGGGGGCGGGGCGCGCGCGCGGGAAAGAGAGGGGGGGAAGCGCGGGCGCGCGCTTCTCTGGATCCACGCGTGTCCCCAACCACGCGTGGCAGATCCGACACATCCCGGTGCTAATTTAGCTCTGCGCTCCCCTGATGGCAAATAAAGCGCCGCAGTCACACCTCCACCCCAGCACCAGCCGCAAAGCGACTCTCCCCATAACCCCCCTAAAGGCTGCGGGCTTCCCGCTGTGGGAAGCCACCATCTAGTGGGGAGAGCGGGGATGGCAGCGGGGAGTTGAGTCTGGTATTTGTTACATATACACACACACACACACACACATATATATATATATATATATATATATATATATATATTAGGGCCACCCACCCACCCGGTGGTGAGGTTACTGCTGTGTGGGATGGGGTGGTCCTCAGAGAGTGGGGCTGCAGGGAAAACCTTCCTCCTATGAAGAAAGGTTGGGGGAACTGGGCTTGTTTAGCTTATAGAGAAGGCTGCGGGGAGACCTCAGTGTGAGCTACCAATATTTGAAGGGAGTGTATGAACAGGAGGGGAATGGCTGTGTGTGAGGGTGGGCAGTGATAGGACGAGGGGGAATGGTTTGAAACTGAGACAGGAGAGGTTTAGGTTGGGTCTTAGGAGGAAGTTTTTCCCCCAGAGGGTGGTGACGCACTGGAACAGGCTGCCCAAGGAGGCTGTGGATGCCCCATCCCTGCAGGCATTCAAGGCCAGGCTGGATGTGGCTCTGGGCAGCCTGGGCTGCTGGTTGGTGACCCTGCACACAGCAGGGGGTTGGGATGAGCACTGTGGGCCTTTGCAACCCAGGCCATGCTGTGAACCTTCCCATCACAAAAGGAAAAGGTCATTCCAGGTGGTTCTGTGCCTCCCTGCTCTCAGGCCACTCACTTACCAAGGATGCTGCTGTACCGATTCATTCTGCTCCCTGCAGCATGGGGTACTACCTGGTTAAATTCAGACAGCGTGAACTACGCTCCAGTGTAGATGGCTGCAGTTACAACTCTGCCAAGTGAAATTACAAAGCCTGCCCACGAGGCTCCGTGGGATGAGCGTCCAACATGTTGCTGCAAGCAGATCCATTGGTTGGGCCCTGGGAACAGCAAGGTGCAGGTTGCTAAAAATGAAAGATACAAATGAGCCCATCAAAACACGTCAGAACATCTGGAGACCTTTATATCATATTGTAAAACAGGCCAGGAGAAAAACACTTTGCCAGTGGGAGAGCAACAAATGCTGCTGGACTCGATGGAGATTTTTTAGTATTTGCAAAGGGTTGCAAAGGCCCACAGTGCTCATCCAGCTCCAACCCCCTGCTGTGTGCAGGGTCACCAACCAGCAGCCCAGGCTGCCCAGAGCCACATCCAGCCTGGCCTTGAATGCCTGCAGGGATGGGGCATCCACAGCCTCCTTGGGCAACCTGTTCCAGTGCATCACCACCCTCTGGGTGAAAGGAGATGTCAAGGGAACTTCTGGTGTGATCCAGGCTGGACATGGAGCAGGTCATCCTGCAGAGATGGGTATGCCAGGGTCTAGAGATGGCCACGTAGGAAGAAGGCAGCTTTTAAAGGAGCAGCAGCAGCAGCTGGGTTGTCAATCTTGTCTCCATGTATGGCAGTGCCTGGGGGAAAGCAGTGCTTTCCAAGCTGTCATGTGCCATAAATCGCTGACCTGTTTGGTCTTTGATCAATGAAATGTGCCGCCATAGAAAGGGGGCTGCTAACCTTGGCAGCCAGATCAGCCGCATGAGGAAGGCATTGCCTGGCTCCCTTGGGGCTCCCTGCTTGCTGGAATCCTCCTCAGCCTGCCAGCAATAGCCCACCCCAGGCTTCCTGCAAGCTGCTTTATTTTGAACTTGCAGTCTCGGCTCTTTCCCTGCAGAGGAAAATGGTGAAATCAAGGATCCTCAGGAAGAGGAGAGCAAATCCCCATAGTGCCTGCACTGTGTCCGACCAGCTAAGAAGCAGCACAACATCTGTATCTCACAGCTATTCTGGCAGCAGGAGACTGATGTATGATGACCCTGGTAACCTCTGAGGTCTCGCTGTCTGTACTCAATAATACCTGTAAACTCAGAAGGAAAAAAGACAAGGACCGACTACAAAGATTATTCACAAGTTAGCAATCCCTCCTCTAACTTGTTGAAGTAGAACTGCCCACAAGGAGCTGATAGACATCAAGAGAAACAGAAGTGATGCATTAGATTTCTCACCAGTCCCCTAAACAGCCAAGAAACAGGAGATTTGAAGTGGTAATGCAGTGGGAGAGCAAAGAATATTAGGACAGCCCTAAACCCTCATTATACAGAGACAAAAACCTGGAGGAAGGAATCCTAGCAAAGCTTTCTAGGTACAGACTTGCTGCTGATACAAGGACAGCACAGGCTGAAGCTATGAAGCATGGAAGGCCTGAATCCCTGTTTTAAGACAATCAAGAGATGCACAAGACAGCTGTAAGGCTGCTCCTGTTACTTCTCACCTCATTCATTTCTTGAGATGGCTTCTTAGCAGAAGGGCAAACATAATAAGCCAGTTACTGTACTTGCCATAACACCCTCAGTTGGGTCTTTGATTTGGGCCAGTGAGGAAGACTGTTACATCTGATAAAGCAATGGAGCATCTCTGGAAAATGCTATTAAAAATAGAACATGAAACAAATGAAAAGCTGGGAGACTTAATGCTAAATACACGGCCTGGAAGTTCAGCACAGCTACATCCTGTTTGCCATTATTATTTAATACTGGCATCGATTGGTTGAAGGATAAGACAGAGCAGGCAATTCTCTGTGGAGTTTACCTGAATACCATTCCAGTCTGAGATGAAGAAAAGCCCAGAAGCTCGTATCATACTGTCTTGTTGGGAACCTTTAATAAATAGGAGCTGCTGGTCGTTTTACAGTAGTAAAAAACCAAACACTTCTTTCTTTGATCATCTCCAAGGACAAACCAAGTCCCTGCTAAGCACAAAGCAGTGCCCAGCTCCAGGTTAGAAGCAGCACTAAGCCATTCCTCTGGATTAATGCAATTATTTCCACCATAGCCACCTCTAAGTCCACGAAGAACAGTGAGCAACACAGAGAGGCTCAACTCAGCAACCACCTTCCTCCATCAGGTATGTAGCAACCAAGCTTGCAAAACTCAAGAGCAGGGACCACAGAAACAGGGAAGGTGATCTTTGTTTTCCAAACTGATTTCACACCCCTCTCTTTCTTGCATACTCACATACCCACTAGCAGCAAGATGTGTATCCAAACAGTCCAGTCGAGACTGCCTACAGTGAAAGAGAGGACGAGGAATGTTGTCTGTCAGATCCTCATGCCTTTGCAGCTCAGACTGAGTGTTGAAGACACCAGATGGTATTTAGAGTCTTCATAAGCTCTCAATACAGGCAGCTCTGGTTCTTTTGAAGTTGCATCACTCTGTTGTTTCTCCACATCTGTGCTGTGTTCTCACCTGTGGGGTAGCCTTGCTACCAGCAGCAATTGGTCCTTCTGTTATTACACTCTTCACATTCCTCTTAGCATTCTCAGCCTCTTAAATTGCCTCACACACGCCGTTCATTGCCGTGATGACTTCCAAGCAGAACCATTTGTCTTTGGAAGTTCTCTGTAAGCGCTTTTCAGTCCACTCTCAGCTGTATATGTATTTAACTCCTGTTTGATACACAGTGCAAACAACAGGCTGATTTGGTCAGCTATTTATTCCAGAGTTCTCTGCTAAGGAAGGTCACTTTAGGTAGAGCAGATAAACAGTCTTACACAGCCTATGGATATTTGGCTGGAAATCTGTGGCCACGTGCATCAATTCCCAACCTCTATCTATCTTCACAAGCAATCGCTACCCTTTTCATGACCACTTAAGCCTTTTACTCGGAGATAAATGTCAGGAATTTGGAAGAATGAAGGCAAAAATAACACAAAAAACCACTCAGATCCACCACAGAATGACAGAAAGATGAAGATGGAATACCTTGAATAGGAGAAGCTGCCTTCAGTGTTCTGGAGGGGCATGGTACAGAAATGAGCACCAGGGCAGCACTGATACAGGAGCCATAGGAGAGTGCAGCTGAAGAGCTTGGAGCAGAGACTGTTCATTCTGAGCAGGTGTCCTGAAAATGGATGTGGGGCAAAGGGACAAGGGAACACGATGAAAGGCACTGAGCAGGCACTCCCTGTTTTTACAGGTTCTAGCAAGTGTCTGCACTTGTGTCTTATATCAGCAGATTTGAAACCCTGCCTGTCTTTGGCTCTCAAGCAAAACAATTTCTCCTCTCATCAGCCATTTTTACTGCTCTTGACAATACCACGGAGAGAAAAATAAGTAGTTTTCAACAATCCTTTAGCTTCTTTTTTTATTATAGTAAGCAAATGTCCTGGGACTATTGATAAAAGTCAAAGTAATGGCCAACTTTTCATCCGATCTGACAATGCAAGTAAACAGAATTGGAAATTCCCCAAGCAGGCAATTGGTATCAGAACAGCACAGCAGAACTGCTCAAGTAACTCCACGGAGTAATTAACTAACATTTGTATGGAGAACAAGTTCTTGCAGCCATTGCCGGAAGATTGAAGATCTGTCACAAGATGACAGAGTAGTAGCAGCTTAAGCTACTGCTATGTACACTGAAAGTGGCAGCAAGGTTTAGTTCAAGGCAACAAATAACAACAAAACCCCTTCCATTGGTTCCACTGGGCTTTGGCTCAGGTCCTTCATTCACATGCACATCAAAACAGCCCCGAACTGTGTCCTGAACAACTTCTAGCTCCTGTCACAGAACAATCTTTGCCTACAAAATAAATATACGTGGGTTTGACTACAAGGAATGTACCTTTCCTTCATTGGTCACGCTCTGTAAAGTGCCAGGTTTCTAAATTATAAGGGATTAAGATGATATATTGCTCTAATACTTTAAATATAATAAATACAGAATAGGCTGTGTGCGCTTCAACTTCACTTGCAGGTTTTTGTTTGCAAGTAGTTAAAGCTGAATTTAGTGATCAAAATAGCCTGCAGTAGTACTCCATGAAAAATTAGTAAGAAGCTACAAAAATAATCACATCCTTCAAGTATATCCTACGCACTTCTCCTGTCCACATTGCTCAGAGAAATATAATGTTCCCGTGAGCATATGGAGTGAAGACACATAAGGAAGCTGAAAATTGCCTAGCAATGAAAAAGCAAAACTGTACAAGTTAATGCTAGATATCCTCCCATAAACAGTCTGTTCTCTACATTTAACCTTGGTGCATACAACCCAATTCTTTTATTTTTGTCTTCATTAAAAAACTCTTCCAGGATGAACATCTTGCAAGATCTGGGTTGATTCATCTTCATCTTGCTCCTTTTTATTGCAGAGTGGGAAAGACTCCTGAACAAACTGCCTACACATTGGACACTGCTGAAAATACTTAATGCAGCCATCGCACAAGCACGTGTGCCTGCAGGGTAGGAGTACCCAGTTCACTGTGCCGTTCTGGCACACAACGCAGTCTTTAGTGTTTTCTTCATGCAATTCTGGTTCATCTTCAGCCAGTCCAGCCTTTTCCAGCAAGCTTCTGTCGGTGCTTTTCTCCTCTGGAGAGGTACCACATGAAGGTGGTGTGGTACTGTTTGCAGACATGAAGAGCTGCTAAAATACACATATACACAAACATTTAGCACAAGTCAACAAATTACCTCCAATACCTGGACATATTCCTTCCATGTAAATTTCCACCATGATAGATTTGGGTCAAATAGGTCCAGACTCATTCCTCACGTGAGTCAGGACAGTTTCCTGGCCTACAATGATACATATAATTCTGTGCTTCTGAAATACAAAACACTGGCAAAATAGTAAAGATAAGATGTCAAATCTTACCTTAATCAAATCAGTGTGCATGCGTGAACTTTAACTGAACTGCACTGGCCGTGAGCAGCTCAGGTTTCTGTTTCTGGCTTATCATGATCTGTGCCTAGAGGGATGCTTTTACCCACTCCCACCGAACATATACCCCAGCAAACCTTCAGAAGTACCTCACTTTACCCAATCTGCTCTTTCCCACGTTGAAGTCCTTTATTACTTTCTAGGGTGTTTTATGGGAAGCAAAATTATTCTGGGCGCGACCTGTTAATAAAGCCAGTGAACTACCAGGCAAAGGTGCCCACAGGGAACACACTACATAACTGTATTACAAAGTGCAGCTGCACAGTTGTTTCTGTTTAGTTTAAGCTGTATTTTTTACAATAGTAACAGGAAAATAAACCTCAAAGGGGATCGACTTGGAAGTTTACCTGGATCAAGTGTATCAGTAAAAGATGGCCAAGACAAACATTTCTTGGGAAGAATTTATTTCCAGATGAATGCTGAGTGAGTCAATAGATTTGGCACAATTTCTAGCTAGTTGATATTATACATTACTGTTATTAGCATAATAATAAAGTGGCATAGAATGGCATCATCAACAGGCACGGGACACAGATAGTCCCAAACACACATAGATAAGGGAAACTGAAAAGGGATGATGAGAACATAGGTTCATCTGATAACAACCTGCACTAATCTTTGTACACACATTGTGGTAAAAAGAAATTAAGAAGTTTTTTAAGGCTTCTCCAGGTGGATAGCAAAAGAGGAGAAAGTGGAGCTTTGAAGAGTAGCAAGGAAATAGATGTTGTGTAGAGAAGAAGCATTCAATAGCTGGTTAATTTATTACTAGTGTTTTAATAAGTGGACAGGACCTAGGCCTCCAGGACCAGAAACAGCTTCTCTAATAAATCTTGGATATATTTTCAGATATTTCTGCACAGCAAGTTTGGCTGGAACTTCTCAACTGATAAAATAATTGTAACTATTACTGCAAAGAACTTGATAAAAGATCATGGACTCCTGAAAGCCCACACAAACTAAGCTTAACACAAGTTTCAGAACATGGCTTACCTTCAGGTCATGGTATTGGCCTTGAGCTAGAAGTAGATACTGATATAATATTCTGCAGGAAAGTCTGTAGCTCTCGTCAGGAACATGAATTACGGCCACCATTGAAATCTACCAAAGGAAAAGAAAAAGTATGTTTAATATCTTTCCTTTTCATGATATGATTCATATAAAATGGTGTGTCATAGAAGGGAAAAATGGGAAGTGGCACAAGACAGCACTTTGTGGAGTCTCAAGCTTTCTGCCCCAATCCTCCACTGCTCCCTCCTGCAACCAGTTTACAGCAGACTTGCTTTGCTTGCTCTCAGCTGAAAGAATTTGGCCCCATACCCAAAAGGCACCCAAACAGAATCACAGAATGACCCGGTTTGGAAGAGACCTCAAGGATCATGTAGTTCCAACCCCCTGCCTGGCAGGGCCACCAAACATACACCTTTACTAGATCAGGTTGCCCAGGGCCCCGTCCAACCTGGCCTTGAACACCTCCAAGGACGGGGCATCCACAACCTCCCTGGGCAGCCTGTTCCAGGGCCTCACCACTCTCCTAGTGAAGAACTTCCCCCTGACATCCAACCTAAATCTTCCCTCTTTTAACTTAAAACCATTTCCCCGTGTCCTGCTATTGTCAGCACGTGCCCTCCTCCTGAAGCTCAGTGCTTATACAGCTGAGGTAGGGCTTACACACTCATGCACATGCCTGAGCCTCACACTTCAAAATCCACTAAGTGGCTAATGACATACAGAGCTTAAATATATACATACCTGTGTATGTGTGTTTATAGTAACTGAATCTGCAGTGAGGCTTTTTTCTCTAATCACAATGCCTCAAAAAATTTCACAAAGCTTCGTGCTGGCTTAGTTTGAAAGTCATCAGTTTTCCATGACAATCACAGCTCTGGTGCTTTGATAAGGTTCTAACAGCTAGCTGTTCTCAGTGCATTTGTATTACACCATCACACCCTAAATGCTGTTTCAGTGGCAGTGCATGCTCTCAGCTTACTGCTTGTTCACTGAGGCAACCTTCTGGATAATGAGTGGATCCCACTACAAATGGAACTGTCTCAGCTCTTTAAGGTGTTGTTTCCTCTATTACCCTACCCTATAGTACAGAAATCTAGACAGCGATCCTACAACCTAGCATAAACTTTGTGCTGTTTGCTCATAAACTTTCCCTTTGAGTGTACTCCATCTTTTTAATTGTACACCACAATCAAGCTACTCCTCAATCTTCTGTTTAATACACTGTGTCTTCTACAGGTTCAGTTCTGCTGTTCTTCAAATAGTTATTATAACCTTTTTCTACTGTCACATGAATCTTTTGAACCTAGAGGAAAACTGCACACAGGCATGAATCTGGCTGCAAATGCATTCAGGATGAAATTTAGCCCATGCTCTTAGTTATCAAGTCAGCAATCAGCACAAACATCTCTGCCAGACCTAAAGAAGGAGGTCTTTCTTTGCCAACAGCAATCCAAACCACCGTATCAACAACAGGAGCTCCACCATAGACAAATATCCCTAAAATATATTCCTGTATTACTTACAATGTCATATATTTCCCTGTCTTCTTCGTCAGCTAATGTCAGCAGTGCTATCAATGGATAGCAACGTCGAGGCACTGGGCCAAAATCGACAACTTGAGCATCTTCCGGTAGCTGACAATATTTTTCTTCCTTGTCGTTTTTTTTGACGCTTTATTTTGTGTCAAGGAAAACAATCAGTGTCGCTGCGATAGCAGACAAACGTGACGTCTGCATAAAGGATATTTGTCATCGTATGTGTTCCTAATGACATCGTACCTCATGTTCGCAGCTCTCCTTGTGCCAGCAGATTAGCATACTTTGTCAAAACAGTGTAAATAAAGGATACAAGTATTGCTGTCGATAGAGATATTCGTCGTATAGAGCATCCTCTAGTGCCTGAGGAGTGCTTATTCTGAAGCAGTAGACGTGTTTTTGCAATGCTTCGTGGAGTTTTTGAACATTGCAGCCCCAGTAGCACGTAAGAACACAGTCTTCCAGACAGTCAGGTGTCAGCGTTACACCCTCTTTTAGAAAGAAGATAAGGACTTCATTAATTCCATTAACTCACCAACGCGCAGGAATCCTAGAACTGCTAAGTGCAGGAGACGGGCAGAAAACAACATCAGCATCCCAGACTTTTACCATTTTAATCTAATCTTTAACAATTCAAACTAGGTTTGGTGCTTTGGGGAGACAACAATGAGAAGGCAGTGGGTGTGAGGAGCTACAAACACTGTCTGAGCTAACAGAAGCAGCACGTGCATTACAAAGGGTAAATTTTAACTTCTGGTGACAGTTTACAAGCACAATGGAAGGCTCAAGAGTATAATCTCTTGACCAAAGTCCATTCCCTCTTCAGACAGTGATAGTAATTGGATCACTGGCATACAACACCCACTATGGCCTACATGGGTAAAGCCCTCTTGGTCATGCAGAATGTTAAAAAGAGGATGTGTGCTGCATTCCCTTTCTAAAAATCAAACATCCAGCATAGCAACTTCTACAGTGCTAACAGCACAAACAGGAACACAACTCTTGAGAAGTCCCACCAAATTCAAGTGCTTAAACCTGCTGAAAAATTCAAGTGACTCGATGACTAATTGCAGGGGTTTGTTCTGAGTGTGCTCCTTTTTGGTTTGCTTTGTTGTGTTTGTTTCTTTAGGTTTTTAAAGATATGAAGACAAAGAGTGTTCTGCAGCAGCTCTTTTCACATCCATTGGAAGGCTCTGCATCTGTTTGGTAGAAAACACTTGGTCTTGTTTCATGTAAGGCAGAAGTACATGAATTTTACTTCCTATGTGGATGATCTCAAGGATTTTAGGGACTACTTGATCCTCACTGATACTTCAGCTTCCACTGAAGCACACATACACATTTTGTTTTATAATCTAGTGCAGTTCCAAACAACAGGGGAGAAGAAATTTGACTTTCAATCAGACTGTGTATATTCTATATGGAATTCTACTTAAAGCTTACAAAAAATGCTGACAGTAATTGGTAAACTGCAAGGGGATTTTTTTATTATTTTAAATACCTGTTACAGCAGGAAGAGGTTCATTAATAAGAATTAAACTGTTCTTAAATAGCCAAATATTTTGCTTTAAACACAACCTATTTATGAATGGTGAAAAAAATGATTACTCCTTCTGCAGTGATTTCTGAGAAAGTCCTGATAAGTGACAAGAGCATGAAATAGGAAGCACTACGTTTAGAAACACACACTGACTAAAATGAAGCATATTAGAAACCTACTGACTTGTTACCGAAGCTGTGTCAGGATGAGAGATTTCTAAACCAAAAGGATTCTTCACTTGTCTCATCCGCTTCTTCAATACTCTCGTGCTGGATTCTGTTTCTTCTGAGTTTCTGAGAATAACAGGGACACCCAAACCAAACCTGAGAGACACAGAATAGAACATGAGCATGTTATGCACTGCTGTTAGCATGTCTGAGTTCCAGCTCTAAATAGCTTGCAGCACAACAAATAGATCCAGTGTGGCTTTGCATAATACCTGTTAGGACGCTCGCATAGCACAGCCTGCCAATTCAGCTCCAGCTTTTTGTGGCAGGAGTCTTCAGTGTTAAAAGAAATAAACAAATGGAGGATAGTTTGTATTTCCAGTGAGTGAAATTAGTGAGGATAGTCAATGCCCTCTAGTGGTAAAGGGCTAACCATGGCTTTCTCACCATTGACACTCCGCACATCAAGTCACAGGACAAAAAAGCCATTGCTCACCCAGATGGAACAGATTGAAGGGGCTGGGTGCTCTGCAGGAAGACCTGAGAGTGAATCATTCAGCCCTACTGAATGCTGAGCTGTAACTGCAGCCAGTGAGATGCTTCTGACATCAAGATCCTCAATTTTGCATTTTATCCTCGATCGCAACAAAATGCCACATCTAAATCAGAGTCTTACAGTCTTACAACCTCTGCAATGAGCCAGAAACCAAATGTAAAACAGCCAGGACTGAACCACAGGTGCAACTCTAAGACCTCTCCAAAGGTGAAACCAGCACGCAAGCCCAAGCTACAGCTTGACTCTAAAAGGACAAATTCTGAACCTTTGCTTCATCTACTTAAACATCCCATAGATGGAAATAAAAACCAAAGAAAATGACAAGAAATACCTCAGGATTGTTTCTGATGTCATCTTACAAAACCTCAAGGCTTTCACATCGCCCAGGGCTCTTAAGGAACTGCCACAGAAGATCAGGATCTACAAAACGAGCTCCATAGAACACCTCCTTTAGGCTAAAAATAATTCAGCGTGAAGGTGACAGCAATAACTGTCAGTAAGCAAAGGGTAATTAGAGAAGCCACCCTGGATACACAGTCAGAAGTCTGATGGGATCTTTGTAACTGCATCAATCCAGCACTGCCTCATTACTAAGGTGACAGGGAGAAGCTGTGGGGGGTCCTTTGCTAATATATTTGAGAACACGGTTATTAATTAGCTCAGGCTGCATTGTCACCATTTACGGCTCTTGCTGCCGTTGCTGTCTGTTTAATGGCCTCATATTTTGCTTTATGAAGTCACTGGCTGGAAACTTCTGAACAGCACCAAGTGTCAGCCCTTCCCTGCACCAACCATTGCCATGTTGTACTCTGGAACAGCAGCTGTTACAGTAAGGTGGATCTTGTATCAGGAACTGCAGCTGAAAAAGGCACTACCAACTTCCATCCATCTGAATAATGGCTGCATGTACAACACGGCTCTGAGCCAAACCATTCTGTGCCTTTACTGCTCCTTTCTTCCTGGCTTCAAAATCTTTATTTGACACACAGGAGTCTAAAAAGCGAGAAAATAGAGCTTTTACTGACACTGAGCTCCTGCAAAGTGCCTGTTAATTCATGTTGGAGTTGCCCTTTGTGAGATCAATGGAAAAACATCAGTCAGAAATGATTTTCAAGTTGAGGAAACTAAATTCACAAAGCCACCCTCCATAGCAACAACCTGCTCCTGGCAGTCCAATGTATCTCTGCCTTTAGCACTTCATGCCTTGCCTCCCTCAGTATCACAGCTAATGTCCAATTATCCAATGAATCCTGCCAGCTTCACATCTTACTCATAAAGAAACCAGGTGCAGCAGCTGCTTCACTTCTTCAGCATCTAAGACTCAGTGGAGCTGATCTCTCCAGTAACACGTAAACGTGCCTCCTGTTTTATACCAGCTGGCTGAATCCAAACCCTGTTCATTGCAAACTTTCAAATCCTCCGGTCGAAAGCAATGGGATAATCAGCATGAAAAGCAGCCACAGGGAGAAATAAAGAAGGCTCCAGTGATGGTTTTAGCAGCAGCTGAAGGCAAAAGACTCTCTCAGCTCAGCTACAAGATCACAGAATCACACAGAATCACAGAATGACCCGGGTTGGAAGGGACCTCAAGGATCACGTAGTTCCAACCCCCCTGCTTAGCAGGTCCACCTGCTTGACAAGGCTTCTGTCAGTTTTAAGGCAGCATTCAGCATATGAAGGATGAAAAAAGCTTTTATGATTTTACCTCCCACCAGCCCAGGTTGATAGTTGACAACTAATTGCTTTAGAACCATACTAGGCAGGTATTTCCAGTGGTTTTGTTGCTGATTTTTGAAGCTGATTTCTTCAATGGAAGAGGTGCTGAGCTCCCCATACTACAAGCATCCATCTCCAGTTAGGAGGCAACTCACAGGCCCATATACAGCCAAACTACATCCCACTTTAGTCTCTGTGCCCATCTAATGGGCTGGCTGTACCCAGCTTCTTGTCCAGTAACTTATTCTCTACACAGGGCCACTGTCCAGGGCTGCCTGTAAGAAACCACGATGCTTTTCAAATCAAAGCATGGCTTTGCAAATTAAACCATCAGCATTCCGAAGCAGTTGGTGTTTTTCAGGCTGGCTGCCACCATCACGTGCGTGTTTATAAAACAGGCTGTTGGTTGATGCTGGAAATGATGGGGTAAATAAGATGTCATTATGGCAATACACCAGCTAGTATGGATTCATACGATACCACACGCACTTATAGCATCCTGTGTAGCTTTCATGACTTAGGGGGTTAAAGAAGCACTAAGGCAGAGCTGTAGCTGCGGACACATTGAACTCGCTGGGAGGTTCTTGGATCCTTCAGTGCTATAATAAAGTTCACACAGAGGAACAGGCCTCTCTGCCCCCCCCCATTACCTCAGCCCAGGCCCACCGCCCCACACCGCCCCCCAAGGGCAGGAGCAGCCCCAGGCCGCACTCACCAGCCCAGCACCAGGCCGCTGGTGACGAGGAAACAGACGAACACCACCGTGATGTAGAAAAGAGGCGAATATTCGTAGAGAGTGACGAGAAACACAGCGGCCATAGAGACGGCCGGCACACAGCCGAGAACAGCCGAGTCGAAACGAGACCAGCCGAGCCGAGAAGAGCCGAGCCGAGCCGAGAAGAGCCGAGCCCACCCGAGTCCACCCGAGTCCACCCGAGCCGCTCGGCTCTCCACACCAGTTGCTACACAGGGCGCATGAGCAAAACCCGTGCGCATGCGCAGCGGCAGAGCGGAGCCATTGCCCCCAGCTTAGTGCCCTCTGCTGCCATGACAACGCGCGGTGAGCGGAGCCTCGGCGTCATGGCGGCGAATGGGAGTCACGTGACTCCCCCTCCCCTTTCCCTCTCCCGCCGGTTTTGAACCTCTTCGCTTCCCGTAGGCGGCTGCAAGTTCCCGCCCAACAGCGGCGACGACGCTGATTGGCTGAAAGAGTGAAGCGGGGAGGGAGGGAGACGGGGTGTTGTTGGCGCATGCGCAGTGCGGGCGGCTGCTCAGTGAGGGGGCGGCGGGGCGGCGGCGCGGACGGGAGTGGGGTTGGCGGGGGAGCTCAAGATGGTGAGAGGAGATTGTGATGTGTGAGGGGGGATGGACGGGATGGACGGGATGGGGCTGTGAGGGCAGCGGGGTCGGGCTAAGGGAGAAACGGTCCCTTGTGAGAGTGTGGCTTCGGCTGTGAGGAGAGAGCGGGGCTTGTGGGGTGAGGGGAGCGGGGAGAGCTTGGAAGCTGAGGGGAAATAAGCGCGGATCCAGGCGGGGCGAGCATTGCGTGTGGCAGGGCGGGCAACATGCTGCCATCAGCGCCGCTTCCTTCCCCATGGGCTGCACGGTGACTCATAGGGCAGCTGGGTGCTGCTGCTGAACGCTCCTCGTTCCCCAGTGCTGCTCCCGTTGCTTTAAATGCTTCAGTTCTTTCACTCGTGTTGCTGTATTACATCCATATAGTCGCGTTATCAAGCCTTGAAGGGGCACCTCTTGCTTTCTAATGGCTCTATGATGTGGAAATAAACCCTTGATAGCAATGAAGGAGGATAATCTTGCTTCGAGGGTGCAACGTAACATGTTGCTAGTTAAATGTTGGCTTTGAGGAGGGGTAGGAGAACAGATAAGCGTGTTTTTGTCCTTAAAACCTGCTTTCATAAGTATTTTCCTAGTTTATGTATATGCTTTGAAACTTCTGATAGGCATTTCCACTGCAGTTCCACTTGCTAAGAGCTTAAGGGCACGTATCCTTGATATGGGGGTATCTCTTCTATTGAAGATGTCTCTCTGCTGTTTTCCCCTCCGCAGAGTGAATCTCTGGTGGTTTGTGATGTTGCTGAAGACCTGGTGGAGAAGCTGCGAAAATTCCGCTTCCGTAAAGAAACCAACAATGCTGCCATTATAAGTAAGTTTAAAACGGGGCTGGTGAGAATCCCACCGTCTCGTGGGGTCCTTTCTTTCTCCCCACATAGTTTTGTTGCTGTAACAGGTGGGTGTGATCTAAAAGACCCGTCCTTGGAGGTGTTCAAGACCAGGTTGGACGGGGCCCTGGGCAACCTGACCTAGTAAAGGTGTATGTTTGGTGGCCCTGCCAGGCAGGGGGTTGGAACTACATGATCCTTGAGGTCCCTTCCAACCCGGGTCATTCTGTGACTCTGTGACCACGTCTGCCATGAACTTGGCTACTTCCTGTTCTGCCTCTCTGCTGTTAGCAGTAGAGAAATACAGTTTTAATGGCACGAGGCTTGACTTCATGTGCCCTTGGTGGAGCTTCTTGTTGTGGCTCAGAGTTCATGGCTGGTTTTAAAATGATAGTGAAAACAATTCATGGCACAATCACTGCGGGTCTGTACATTTTATGGCTTTTAAACATTGATATCTTGACCCTTTGGAGTCTGAAAAAGACACGTTGCTATGAGCAGCCTCTGTGTCATTTCTGACTTCAGGGACTTTGTGGAACTATGTGGTCTGAAGAAAGAGTGGAAGGTTAAGAAATGTCCTTGGGAGGTGGTGTTAAAAAGCTTTGTGTGTGTGTTGTGTAAATCAGCTGGGACCTGACCTGTGTTTTGTTTTGATTTCTAGTGAAAATCGACAAGGATAAGCAGTTGGTGGTACTGGATGAGGAGCATGAGGTTTGTTAAATGCATTGTAAATAAGAGTACCTTCAGCCTGCAATGTATTGTTGTCTCTAAGGTACTGCCTTAGTTTCAAATTGTTATCAAACTCTTCATCTAATTTGGGTCGTGAGCTTATTTGAATGCATGGACACTCTGCATGTAAAGCACAGCGCTATTAATAGTGGGGTTATGCAGAAGCAATTGAGGCAACTAATTAATTGCACAAAAGAGAAGTTAATTTAAAGCCCTTATGATCCAACTCTGTATGTAAAAGGCATCTTTGGCACCTGCTGGCTTCTCAAAGAGTTCTTTGCAGCATTACCATGTAGATCTGCATATGGATCTCTGAACTCATCTGCTGGCAATTAGAAGCTGGGATTGCTAGTCCTTTGCAGCTCCTACATTTGGTAGATGGCACAGTAAGCCACCCTGTAGTATTTCTTAATGGTACACAGGGTAGAATTAAATCCTTCCAAGGGATTTGAGCCTTACTCTTGGCTCTTATACCCTACAATGTAGCAGCTAAGGTAATGGTTGAGTGGAATGGGGGCTCTTTGCTTGTTCAAGGAGCAGTTTCTTAAGAGCACCTTTTATGTAGCTGATTTTTAACAGATACTTATTTGGATGTGCTTGTACTTCTGTTTAGTGCTGGCCTTAGGAAAGCACTCTAGCTGCCAGCTTATCCAACTAGAGCCAAGATGTTTTCGAAACTCATTATGCCTAAACTAGGGATGATTATTCACGTTAATGTTTACTTAATGGTTAGGTGTAGAAATCTATTAGCAGATGAGCTTTCTTGAACTGTACTAGAGAGTTATCAGTTAAACTGAAGATGTGGATCTAACTTGCAGCTGTTTTACCATCCCACTATTCTGCTTTAGCCTTCAAGTATACCTTCAAGTGCAAGTTCATTTGTTGAAGTATTGCTTGTGTTTAATGTTACCAGGGTATTTCTCCAGATGAGCTAAAAGATGAGCTGCCTGAGAGACAACCTCGATATCCTTCCTGTGCTGCTGGCATTTTGTCTTAGTCACTCCTGGAAGCTGTTCAGATGTTTCAAGTTGAACTTCACCTTTTTAGGCTAATGCCTGTAATGAGACTTCAGTAATACTTGATCTGTGAGGCATCTTAGGGATCAGTTCTCGTGATGCACTGAATGATTGTCCCAGTTCTTCAAGTCTTAAAACAGCGGCTGATATGGTTAGGCCTTTCACGAGGCTTTATTTCCTTTTAAGCTATACACTGTAACATTTAGGGAAGTGCTGTTAAGAAGCAAGTAAAATGCATGTTACTGCTTGTAAGTACAGAAAGCTGCCTGTGTAACTTGGGATCTGTTTTGATGCTTTCCTAGTCTGTTCCCCTTACTGTTCTGCTGCAGTTATTACCACTGGGAGCACTTCAGACATGTGATGTAGGGAAGAATCCCTGTGCTTGAAAGAGGGAAGGGGGGTGAAAAAAAGAAAGGAAGTGAGTTGGCAGAGGGAAGTAAATTCTTTATAACTAAACAAAATAAGAGGGGTGCTTTAGCTGCAGCTGATGAAAATATCTGTTTTCAGTTTCCTCCTAAGCTGGCTGGCAATGTTCCTGGTGCCATTCTGAAGCTTCACGTCCATGACTGTAGTGCAGTAGGAAGCTATAAAGCAGGAGTTCAAATTCCTGAGAACACCTGAAGCAATGAAGTGCTCAGTCAGTGCTGGAGGGATGTGGCCTTCAGCAGGCCAGGAACAAGATAGCAAGATAGCCATGGGGGTGGGAAGTCCTCTTACTAAACTGCCTGAGGAATCTGAGACAGCTCAAAGACACCCATCTCATTGCTGTAAAGAGACAACCTTCATCCTCTGGCTGCTGTAGAGGTTGGTAAAAACAGGCAGGGTCAGCTCTGGAAGTCAAATACAGAAATGAAAGTAAAAGACTGCTTTACAAATCTGAGGCATCTCCTAAAATATAAGACTTCTCTGTGCCTGTATCAGGTTCTGATGATTGTATCCTCACAAAATGTTTGGTTTCCTAGTTTCTTTAACCTCAGAAAAAACATTTATTGTGTACAGCTACAAGTATCAGCATGAAGATGGAAGAGTTTCTTACCCGTTGTGCTTTATCTTCTCCAGTCCTGTAGGTGAGTGAACACTGCCAATGGCAGCTGTTAATTTGGGAATGTTCTTTGCAGTAGAGGATAAAATAAATGCTTAATGCTCAAATATTGGTTCTGATGTGCAGGGCTGAATTTATTTATGCCTGTGCTGGAATCAGGGCACTATAAAGCTGCGTGGCACTGCCTGGAGTTAATATCACTGCCTCTAGTATATTAACTCTGTCCTCACCATCTGCTTGTGCCAATTGTTAGCAGTTCCATCTGCCCAGATTTCCCTGCTCGCTGGTGATTTTCATTGTGATTGGGGTTCACATTTAAGACACTTAGTTAGAAGGGTGCAAATATGCTTTGTTTTCCATTTCTGGAGGCTGAAAAGAAATACTGGTTTCCTGCATAGCTGTCCAAACAGTGTGTTTTTCTAACCGGGTCCACTGTGGTCTCAGTGGCACACTCTGTAGCATTTTCCTCTAGGAAAATGGTGAGTGCTCTGCGTCTGTTCACGTAGGTTTAGCAATAATGCATTTCCTTGTCAGCCTCTCATCAAATTTTAGGGAATCCTCCAAGTGTGACCAGAATGGCTTCAGGAAATGAGTGAGGAGAGGGCTGGAACGTACAGCTTCTGCTTCTATCACCTCTGTACATCCTGCTTTTGGGATGTTCGATGTAAGAGGCAATTCCTACCCTTCTCACAAGGCCGTGTCTGGCTGTGAGAGGATCAGGACTGTGTAAAAGGGAAAGGATGGAAGTTAAGAGGATTTTCTTGCAGACCTATATGTAATGGACAGCAACAGTTGCCTCTCAGCTGTGTTGTGATGTGGGAGTGTCACAGCTGTAGCTAAGAAGGACAATAGAAAGCTCCATAACAAGTAGAAGTGTGAGTGAACAGAAACCATTTGAGAAGAAAAACTGTAATCTAAGATCATCCCAAGTTTTTACAGCTTGCTCTGTTTGCCTCACAGCAACCCACGTCAGAAACTTAACTGTGTAATTCTAATAGTAAATTTCAGCTGACTTGGTTTGATCCAAGTTTGATTTTTAGCTCAAATGCACATGCTGGAAAGAGTTGAGTAGAACTAGGAGCGTCTTGGGAACCTTCCAGAAATAGCATGATGGGAAAGGATTGTATGTGATGCAACCAGCACACTACTGCAGTGCTGGAGTTATTATATTATGGCTGCTTTATTCTGAATTGCAATTCCAGTCCAGATGCTGCAATATCGGATGGTTTTGAGTAGAAGTACAGGTGCACGTTGAGACCATTGATTCAACTATTTAAGTGCCAAGTATGAGTAAAGATAATACAGAGAGTATGAACGTTATACTGAAGCATGTAGAAGTGACTGGGTCACTTTTCTGCTTTCAATTTAAATTAAAAACCAAGCAGTTCTGAGGTGTAGCAGCTGAAATAACCAAGCACCACCTTTTTCTTATTCACACAACTACAGGATGCAAGCCTGAGCAGCAGATGATGTATGCTGGGAGCAAGAATAAGCTTGTACAGACAGCTGAACTCACTAAGGTATGATTAATTAATTGAAATAACTGCCTCTGCATCAAATGTGGTTTGCAAAAGCTGTTTTGTGTCATGTTTGAACCCAACATGAAAAGGATGTTATGAGACTTTGTAATTACAGTGAATAGATTCTGTTTCAGGAAGACTGAAGACATCATTTAGGGGGTGGGGAATTTCCTCTCTTTTAGAGGTCAGGAAGAACCGTGTTCCAAAAAGTAACAGGAATACCCTTCAGTGGATGGATATCTTTGCTTTGGTAGAATATTGAAGTGCAGGCTGAAGTTCTTGGCTCAGTGGCTTTGGGGTTTGTATCCTCACAGGACAGACCTTTCAGAGTGTGATGAACAATCCTAAATCTCCCTGTGTTTGCCTGGTCTTGGTACTGGAGAAGAACGAATCATAGAACCATAGAATGGCCTGTGTTGAAAAGGCCCACAATAATAATCCAGTTTTAACCCCCTGCTGTGTGCAGGGTCTCCAGCCACCAAGCTACCTAGGAATGGACATGAGAGTCCATGATTATTTTCCTTCTGAAGCTGATCATAACCTGTTTCCAGCTGAAGTTGTTTCCTCCCTCTTCAGATGTGCTTTACTCTTGTCCTTCACTGAGCTTTGATTCTTTTGACCTCATGCTTTTTCTTCCTGCTGTTAGACAAATAAAGCTATTCCAGCACTAAATCAGTTATTTTCAGTCTTGTCAATACACGAACAGTGAAATACCCCCCTTGTTCATTGCCTAAGAGAATGTTCTTGGAGGCTTGTGGATTTTACTTGCTTGAATCTTCTGTCAAGATAACCCACTTGTTGGCGTCTCAAAGACAGTGCAGAATTAGCTTACCCTAATTAAAAATCAAAATCTAAATCACTTGTGTGTATGGAATATGAAGAGTTTATTGGCTACTTCAGCCTTGTTTGCTGTTTCAAGGCTTTTTTGTGAGATGAAGACTTGCATGAACCTTTAGTTGGTTCTTCTTTGTAAGCCTTCTATTCTGAGGTATCCCGAGCCCCTTTCTTCAAGGGCAAACGTATTATTAGATGCTGTGAATTTACTTCAGAACAGCTGTAACTTGGATCTTAATTCAGCCTAGAGGCTAAATTTGTTTCTGCTGTTGAAATAGACAGGCCTCTTGCTGAGACATTTGAGGAGTGCTGGGTGTGATGGTGAGATTTCAGAGCAAGTCAAGTTATTAATGTCCCTTGCCACTTAGTCTTGTATGTGTTCCACTGATGTGACTTTGGAATAGTAACCAATGCATTCAAGAAAGCAAAGGAAAACTCTTGGTTACTGGGTTGTTGTTTTACAGCTTAGACAGTTTATGCTGAAAGGTATTGCTTGCATTGTATCCTTATCTCCTCCAAGTACCAGCAGCACAAATATTGATGCAATGTGGTTTTTATTTAGGTATTTGAAATAAGAAATACAGAAGATCTAACCGAAGAATGGCTGCGGGAGAAACTGGGCTTCTTCCATTAAGAAAACCTCTGTAATGAGTATTTATGTACCATCCTGATCATACTGGAACCAGACATGAATACTTGCAGCTAAAAGTGCACTGTATTTCCATCTGTTTCCTGCAGTATGTCTCTTGTGCAAAGTTTGTGCAAAGAATAGCAGGTCTGTCTCCTTGAAGTAACAAATCTTTGCAGATGTTTCCTTCTGTGTACCTGTGAAAAGGGAATACTCCTCTGCAGGGAATCCTTTTGCACTCTTGTGACTAATATTTCTACAGTTAAAATAGTTCAGTTCTGAATTTATCGCTCTATCCAGGCATAATTTGGAAGCTGATGCTAACTCTTTCTGAGCTACAAATGCATCCTTATGACGTATACTAGCCATTTATCTGCAAAACCTGTTGTTATTGTCACAATTCATGACGTCCTCTCAACTTTGATAACTATTCCCTGGGAGCATTTAGGGTTCAACAGACAGACTCCTTGTACAGCACACCTACCCGTGTATCCCCCCATGTCGTGTCCATGTGAACTTTTCTCCAACTCTTGGATCTCATTTTTGTCATTCCGGTAATTCCTCAGCTGACTGAGGCAGTCAGACTGAATTTCAGGGCAAAGCTTTGTCCAGTTCTCATGCTGATGCAGTCTTACAGGGACTAGAAGATCACTAAGGGCTGAATTCCGACTCTGGTTCCTCTCATACCAGATGTCTCGCATACGTAACTTCCTACGCTGTTAAGAAGTTTACCTCTATGCTCCTTTCCTCTTACACGAACACCTGTGAATACTGTGTGCCTTTAATTTGGGAGCTTTAAAACGACTTGAGAATTTTACACTGCCACTTCCTACTAATTTGGTAACACCTTTGTTAAAGAATCCAAGGGACGTTTTTCCTAGTGCCTAGTGCTGCAGATGACACCTATAAAGCAAAAGCTGGCCTCCTTTCCTTAGCAATTCCAGTCATCTGCTCTATTCCAAGGAGTGCAGGAGGTTAAAGCTTTTCATGGTACTGAGCGATTTATACCTTTTTTTGTTGTACAGGTTGTCCACACTTAGCTTTTTCAGTATTTTAATGACAGTCTCTAATTTTCTTAACTGCTTGTTAGTCAAAATGACATTCCAGATGAAAGCTTTTTGCATACGGGATTTGATTTTTCATTTACTTACGGTTCATCTCTTAGAAACAGTAAAGATTCTAATGTGAAAATAGCGTGTTAACTTTTATAAATGACCTTTTTACAGAGCCATTTTATATCGAGTAGAATAGCTGTCTGCTATGGGACATCGTGTTCAGCCAACGCAGTGGCAGAAGGAGGGTTCGTGTGACGGTATCTCACTGTCTTACTCGTGTTTGTTGTGCTGCTGAGTAAGTGTCTGAGAGCAGCTTCCTGTTGATAACGTACCTTCAAACACAGCTGCCCTGTTTGGTGAGGAGGGACGTGTTGTTCAATTTGGAGGCCAGTATTTCATGCTGTGAAACCTTTGCCAAATGAAGGTCTGTCTCTTTTTGTTTGCAGGCGTATGTTGTTAGTGCTTTTAACACTAGTTCCTTCAAGATCACAAGGAATTGATTTGCAGAGGTCCTCGGTGTTGATAGATCTCTTCTTAGTTTGATGTTACCGCTCATTTATTGTGTATGGGTCTGACTTGAGAGGAGCTCTTCAAAATACGTGTTAGAATGATTCAATTAAATTGATCTTTCAGTTCTGAAAGGAAACGCTTGTAATTAAAATACAATTTCTCTGGTGAACTGGAAAACCAATTTCATTTCCCCGGACGAGAAAGGCATCAACTATGAAACAGCTCCATTATTCTATACTACCACCTTGTGTGTGTTAACAGACATTGTGTAAGTAAGGCTTAACTTTAGAAGAATGATGTCAATCATGGTATCAGTGTTGAGGCAGCACACCTTGTTTCCTCGGTGTTGTGCTGGGGGTGAGGCCTGTTGAAGTGTGATGTGGCTGAAGGAAAGTTGCCACTTGAAATATTCAACTTGATTTATTTTTTTTTTTTAATTGGGAAAACTGGATGAATAGCTTTTCTTACTGTATTTTGTACACTGGTGGGCTGCCAACATCCAGCTCTCAATGAAAATAGCTGTAAAAGGAGACTGGAGGAGAAGGAAGGAGCTGCTGCAGTCAGATGAATGAAGCAGGTTCTGCATCTCTGCACCACTCCACCTTCTGCTGAACAACCTCTGCTACTTAAGGTTATATCCGTGTAGTGGAGCTCTTCCTTTGGAGTTCTTTACTGCTCACTTTTAGTGTTCTTGCTTCTTCCACTTGAGGATTTCTGCCTTAGATGCTGCCCTTTGAGTCCTGCAGGAAGCAAACTAGCTCTGTTGAGAGTGTTAAAGCCCACATTCCTGTGGGAGATGGTATTGATGCTGCTCAGCCTACCAGTATTAGTCTTGTAACCGCTTTGCCTCATAGCTGTAGCTCCCTCCCTGCTTTGAGCTGTGGCAGCGAGGAAGCAGCTGCAGGTGCTCGAAGGAAGAGCACACAGCGGATGTTTGCCATTCTCAGCTTGTTTGTTGTTTTCTTGTTTCCAGTGCTGTGTTTTGGCACAGTTATCTGCCATGTGCTGTCCTAGGCCCTTGAGATATAGGTAATGCTAATGCTTGGTTAAAGAAAGACATCGATTATATCCAAATCTGCTCTGCACAAATGCTTGTTTTCATGGTTTTTTTTCCCACCTTGTCTGTAGAACTGTATATTCCTTAACCCTCCCCTTTGAGATCAGTGGGAGGTTGGTGTGTCTGTATTCAGAAGGCCAGTACATTCTGACTATGATTTGCCATTACCTGTCACCACGTGCTTGTCTTGTATTTCCAGATCTCTAAAGCTGGTTCCAACAAGATAAATGAAATAATGCAGCCTAGGGGAGCCTTTGTAGCTGGAAGGGCTGAGATCAGCGTTTTCCATTGTGAGCTCCTATTTTTCAGGAGCTGGTGAGTTGGCCATCAAATCCTCGGCCAAGAGTTTAAGGTCTTTCATAAAGAGAAACTCCTGCCACAGTTTTGCTTTCAGTATTGGCTGGATGGCTGGGATACAGCTCTTGTAATCCTGCTCATTGATGGGAAGCTCAATTAAAACATGAACTTGCATGGTAACCCATAAAATGGACTTGTAATGTTCAGGTATTTTTTAACGAACTGTAAATGCTGATGTTTGATGGTTCAAGTGTGTTTCTAGAATCATGAATGCTGTTTCGAGCTATTATCAGAGGAGGCAATAATGATGTTGACACCTTTCCACTTTTCCAAAGGAGCATCTTATGTATTTGTACCAAGATTCCATTTTTGTATCTTTAACTGTAAAATAAATGGTCCAGAAACAATGTTAAACAAGTGAAGGGGATCTGAGTCAGACATGCAAAAGCAAAGGATGCTGACAACTCATGTCACTGTGCTTGACTTTTTAAGTCACGCTTTCTGATACATGCAATTGGGAAGTGCAAGGTGGAGCCATAATGTGACATGAGCATTGAGGCTCTTTGCTTTTGCTGCGTGACCCAGACTCAGTGCGACTCCTGCACTGTGACATGTCCTGGTTGGTGTCAGTGCTGCAGGTGGCAAAAGGTGGGAGGGATTCATGGCCAGTCTTGGAACTCAGCAGTTCCATGAGCGTACCAGTAACCAGTGCAACTTCCATGTGCTGTTTAGTCTCTGCTAGTTCACATTGCATGTTCACTTTAAACCAAATCTTTTTTGCTAAGCATGGTGCTTGTATTGGTATAAATAAAATGTTTAATTAAGATGTTCTGTTTCCCTGTTTTAATTGCAAAGTAGCACACAGACCATGGGGCTCTCTGAAAAGGGGAAGGCATTAATATTATGCACGACCCTCCTCCTCCCAGCAGCCTGGAGTTTGCTTTGAACTTGTATTGTGATATTTAGTGTCCACTGTGCTTCCTCGCTGGTATTTCTCAGGGTAAGAATTCCTCTTTCCATCCATTATGGAGGGCAGTCATTGCTTCTGCCAGTGCTGAAGAACAGAACTAATGGACCACAGCTTAAATCTGATAGAAATAACCCCCTTCTTCCTCAGGTGTGTGAAATCCCTGGTGAATTGAACACATGTGAAGGAGGAAATGCACAGCAGCTCCAGCACATCTGGCTTTTGAATGGCTTGTTGGTCACCTATGTTACAATAGAATCTGTTGCCAGCAGCTCTGATAGAGATGGCTGAGCTGCTGTGGGACAGAAAGGGCTCCCAAGAACAGCTGATTAAAGAGGAGAAGGAGGAAAAAGATAGGGATAAACAGCTCTTGCATTGGAAGGAGGTGACCTGGGCAGCCCTGTGGTGTTCACTTGTTTATTAAGGATGCTTAACTAGAAAATGCAGCAATAGCTCACTGATAGTTCTAGGTTATCAAGGCAATAAAATCAAAAGCTTTGCAGAAAGATACAGAGACATGAAGGGCAGCTGCTTCCATTCATTCAGAAAAGGTCACTGGCTTGCAATGGTTCTATGGAAAGGTCAGCTGTGTGCTTATTGAAGTGAAGGCTGGGGAAGGAATTGGGAACGAAATGGAAAACCTCTGTGCAGTAGTACAGATTGGTTTGAATATCATGTACAGGGAATGTCATGTACAGGTTGTTTTCTTCCAGATCTGTCAGCAGATGGTTTGTCTGAGATGGGGTTGCTAAGGAGATCCCTTAGAATCACAGAATCCTTAGGGTTGGAAGGGATCCAGTCCTGCTCCCCTGCAACGCACAGGGACACCACAGCTCCATCAGGCTGCCCAGGGCCTGATCCAGCCTCACCTTGAAAGTCTCCATGGACAGAAGCATCCACCACATCGCTAGGCAACACATTCCTGTTCTCCAGTTTTATATTGAAAAGTTAAGCAAACTTGGCCACTGTTACCCCTTGAAGCTCCAATATCTGCTGTTCCTTTTGGTGATACTGAGGCTTTACGGCCTTGTGGGGATGGCAGGTGTCTGCTGCACTATATTAATGCAGTGTCTGCTGCAGCCTCGTCTTGCTGCGTGTGGGTTCTATGTCTTTCCTCCAGCAGATCCATAAAGTGAAGGAGGTGAATGTGATACGTTTGCATAGATGCAGTGAATCTGCACGGTTGGCTCTGTGTCACTGCAGGGGATTGATTCCTCTGGGCTGTTTTGTGCTGTTTCATTCCTTCAGGGCCAGCAAACATCCCCTGCTTTAACCTCGTTCACCTTTGGTGCTAAGTGAGGCATGGCATGAAAACGTGATTGAGCTCAGCTGAAATGCCTGTGACAGCTCCAGCAGCTCCTCAGCAGGAGGCGGAGGGGAGAGGAGAGCAATTATCAGCCAGAAAAACACGGAATGCAGAACAGATGTGAACACTGGGAACACAGCAAGGCTGCCTTTCATGGCAGATTTCCTGCTGCGGTTGGGGAGTCCCATCCAGGCTGTTTGAAAGGTGCACTGTTAACTGTTCCTGCTGCTAGGAGCATGAATGCAGCTTCTCTTTTCTATAGCACTGAGCTCTACAATTAGCGTGGAGCAGCCCTGGAATCCCACGGCACACAGCAGCTGGTGTTGTCACCTCTTGTCTGCAAGAAGAAAATGAGAACACAGGAAGAAAATGGGGCAGAAAAGATTCAGTTAGAAGGGAAAGGGGCAGCAGCCATCCTGTGTGCTTCCTGAACAGGGGGCAGATGTAGAGCAGAAAGTTAAGGGTCAGTGCCCTTAGCTGAGCTGAATAAGGAGCGGGAGAGATTTAGCACTTCATCCAAGCAATGTCTGGAGTTTAAATATCCGCCGCTGGGTAACTGGGAGGAGGACGTGGCTGCCTCAGACACAGCCTGCGTCGCCATCTGCTCCCACAGCATCAAATCCTGGATTGATCTGTGAACGTGATTAATTCAGCAGGCACGGCTGGATCGAGGGATGAGCTGAAGATAATATTGATGCCCTGGATCCAACTGTGAACGCGCAACTGTTTGCTTCAAAAGCACAAAAGGGAATTGCATAGAGTATTACTGCAAGGATGGGACACTGCAGAGCAGCACTCACATCTTATGTCCCACGCTGATTTCCTCCCCCCACACCGAGGAGGGCCGAGTCCAAGTGTGACTGATTGACCACAACACGAAAGGATTGAAGATGAACAGGATGAAAGGATTGAAGCTGAACTCCTCCCCTGTCCTTCCCCGCCCACCTCCAGCTCAGCAGTTCCGGCGGTCTCCACCAGGGGTCGCTGTATCTCGGCGGCTGCGCGGTGTCTCGGCCCGGCCCCGGCGGTGAATGATCGCGCCCGGCAGCCCACGCGCCGCTCCCGGCCGCCGCCACCGCCATGGCCTTCACGTTCGCCGCCTTCTGCTACATGCTGGCGCTGCTGCTCACCGCCGCGCTCATCTTCTTCGCTATCTGGCACGTGAGTGACGGACGGGAGAGGAAGGGAAGGGCGGGGGGAGCCGCGGGGAGCAGCCCGGTGGTGCGGCCTGGAGGAGCTGAGCCAGGCCCCGGCCGGGCGGGGTGGAGAAGGTGGGATGGAGGGGGTTGTACTGCTGGGAACTGGATGGCCCCGAGTCCATGTGTTGCTTTGGGCGGAGAAAACGTGTTTCTGCTTCCGGGCTTTCCGTTCCGATCATGCCGTTCCGATCCCGTTGCAGATCATAGCGTTCGATGAGCTGAAGACAGACTACAAGAACCCCATCGACCAATGCAACACGCTGAATCCTGTAAGTTGCCCGCTCGTTATTATTATTAAATCCACGTGAAGTGCTGTGTTACCCTGATAGAACACAGGGCAGAGTCGCATCTGTGCTGCTGGGCCTTGGCTGCCTGCTGAACCATAGGGGAAACTCTGATTCTTTACGTTCGAGTTGAGTGTTGTGTTGTTAATGTGCGGTGCTGGTGTCAGCCGTCCGACTAACGCTCTTTCAATCTGCTTTCCACGTTTTTACGGCACAAAGACAGTTGAAAGGGTCAAAAAGATTAAAAGAGTCAGAATTGCGCTCCAGGTGTGTACTGCCTCCGTCTCCTTTAACGCTGCTTTCATTTCGTTGGGAACATCCGTTGTTAGCGGAGATGTTTCATCCTGTGCCTGCACACCCGCTTGGTTTTGTCCCGTGGGGTTTCCAACACCTTCATGGATCCCCATGTTTTATGCCCAATGATTTTGTTTGCTTTACCCTGTGAAGTGAGGAAAACTGTTACATGCCCGTTATGTGAGTCCTCCGGGTTAGAATAGTTTGGAGGGGAGCTGGAAGGAAACTGTAACCAGGAGCAGAGGGATAATGTGTTATATAGTAGCTGGGGTGGATGTGAATGGGCACAGCACTGCTGCCCATAGAGCCGTGCATCTAACAGTTTCCCTTGCTTGGCCTGCTGCAGTGTGGGGGGAAGGCAAAGTTCTCATTGCATCGATGCATTATGATGTTATTGCAACCTTTGAAGTATCGCAGCGCGCATGTTGAAAGCAAATATTAACCTTCTGCTAACCCACGTGCATGTGGTGGTTGTTTCTGGGATGAAAATAGGAAGGAAGGTGGGGTTTGATGTTGTGGAAGGAGGGCAGCAGCTGGGAGTGGAGTCAGGATTTGGGCTCTCAAAGGGGGCTGCTCAGTGGGGATAAAGGCAGCTGGGGGGGCACTGCAAGAGGGAGGTGTCCTGGTGTGGGAGCAGGATCTACTAGGGAAGGTGAAGAGAAATACGTTGTGAAACGTGTGCTGAAATAACCTGCAAATTCCAGACCTGGTAAATAGGCTGCCAAGCTCAGAACAGCACTGGTTTTGTTGTTCTGCTTTAAATAGACGCCAAGTTATAACTGCTAATATACCCAGAAGGAGCTGGATGCAGATATGTCTTTGAGACGTTTCAGTTACGACAGCTTGTTGTTGTTGCTGTTGCTGTGCTTTCACTTTGTGTGCTATTTATCACTCCAGGAAGCAGAATGTAGCAGCACAGTAGATGGTGAGGGCAATTCCTGGCAGCTCCGAGGTTCCAAGGGAGATGGTTTGGGGCTCTCAATGAGTTACATGATGCTGTGGTGTTGATGTAGTCCTGCAGGCAAAGGAAGAGCACAGTGCACTGTGTGTGTGTATGGACACACAGCTGGAATCCGAGCTAGGATGTATTTCTCATGTATTTCTCATGAGATGCTTTAGTGCTCCCAAGTTGGGAAGGTTTGCTTCTTTCTGAATGGTTTAAGAGAGGAATCAATGCCGCTTTATGGTACTTGGTCTCACACTGGGTGCAGGGTTTCGCTGGCTCTTTGCATGCATTTATTCTACCTGCCCCTCCATACTACTCCTATTAATAAACACTAATACGAGCTGGCATTTCATGCTTTTATCATGTCATGGTAATTGATAGTTAGCTCTGTGGGTCCTGCTGGAAAGCATGATGCTGCCAAGCATGCAACGCCAGCTGTGGGTGAAGGAGGCCAAAGCTGGCTGTGTGCTCACCTGGTGGGCAGAGCTTGGCCTCGGAGATCCCATCCTGGCCCCAGCTGGAAGCTGAAAACTACATCTATGTGACAGCTTTGTTTTGATATTCATATATGAAAACACAAAACAGCTTTTTGCCTACAAACAAGTTTGTAGCACGTGTTTCTTGGTGGTGTTTCTCTGTTACACGAGCAGAAATAGCTCTGTCTATGGAGGCAATAGAGATCTCTTATTCTGAGCATTCCATTTTTTAAAGTCTTCTCAGTTGATGATGAATATCACGTGAAAACAGCAAGGCACAAACTGCTCCTTGCTCTTTTCACTTGCAGTCCCTTAAAATAACACTTAAACAAAGGCTTACCTCCAAAATAGATGAAATGATGCACGTTTTGTTTGCAGATATCCAAACTTCTAACTCGTGTTTTTCTTTTCCAGCTCGTACTTCCAGAGTACCTCATCCATGCATTCTTCTGTGTTATGTTTCTCTGTGCAGCAGAGTGGCTTACGCTGGGTCTCAATATGCCTTTGTTGGCTTATCATATTTGGAGGTAATATTGACGGGTCTGGTGTGTGTGTACACATGTTAACTGTAACCCATTCTCCTGTTGCAGTGCTTCCTGTTAAGTGTTCTGTGTCTGCAGTAAGTAAGGGATGCTTCCTGGGGTGGCAGTGAGAAAGCTGACATCCAGGCTGTCAAATGAAAAGCATCGCTTTGCTTCTTCTCCTTGTTTGTATTCCCTTGTGCTGAGCAAGAACCCCATGTTGGGCAGCAGTGGCAGCTGATGTGTTGGAGATGCACTGAAGCTGCATATTGACAGCGTGGGCTGCTGGTAGGAGTGGCAGCCCTGCTTTCTTTGGCTGTTAGTTCCTCACTGTGAGAGTGGTGAGGTGCTGGAACAGCTGCCCATAGAGGCTGTGGATGCCCCGTCCATCCCTGGAGCTGTTCAAGGCCAGGTTGGATGGGGCCCTGGGCAGCCTGGGCTGGTATTCAATGTGGAGGTTGGTGGCCCTGCCTGTGGCTTCGTGATCCCTTCCAACCCAAGCCATTCTGTGATTCCATGATAATGTCTGCGCAGGGAGCTGCAGGAGATTGTAATGGAACCCAATAGGAGAGATTTCCCTGTGTGGTTGTAGCTGTGCTAGTCCTGGCTGGAGGTAGGGTGGCCTGCATTAAACCACCGCTGTGGGTTCATTCTGCATTGACCTGCATGAGTGCCCCTCCACTGTGCTACCCAACATACATTTTAGTAATGACTCAAGGCTGCAGGCTACGTAGGATGCTGTGGTGATCCCTTCTCCACCTTATCCAAGCCTTTATGAGGAATCCCATGTAGAACTTGCAGATTACTGGTTTTCATTTATAAACGTCCTGTTTCCAGCTGCTGTGCCAGCGTTTGTCCTGGTTTAGGGCTGGGGGCAGCTCCTGAGGCTGTGTGTGTTAGAAACTCTTTGGTGCCCATGGTCAACATGGGGCATCCTGCACTATGCAGTCTCCTATGAGTTGCTGTGGCTCCTCATTGCAGTGCTGTGCTGCTTGGTGGGCGGGGGGCACAAACCCATGTTTGCCATTGCTGGTGCCCCAAAACTGATTGTGTGTCGCTTCCAGGTACATGAGTAGACCTGTGATGAGCGGCCCTGGGCTGTACGATCCTACAACCATCATGAATGCAGACATTTTAGCCTATTGCCAGAAGGAAGGATGGTGCAAATTAGCATTCTACCTTCTATCATTTTTTTACTACTTATATGGGTAAGTTCGTTCCTCTGTCTAATCCTCATTCTGCTCTTTGAGGCTGGGCGCAGTGCCAAGAGAGGTTTTCAACTCAGGAATGTAAATAACACCAACCTGCCTGAGGAAGGAATTCACACCTGCCTTATACTGGCTTTTAAAACGCAGGTCTTAATGTGGTTGGAGTTACTCATTTGAATCTGTGCCTTAGAATGACTGGGGAGGTGTACACCTCTCTTCTGTTAAGCACAACTGAATGGCCCCCTCCCCACCCAGACCTCATTAAGAAATTGGAACAGTATTTCTGAGCTGTGTGGGTATTGGAGCTGGTTTTTCTTTGAGTGTAAGGTGACAGTCATTCCAAGAGCAAAAAGGGATGGGACCCACCAAAGCCATCCCAACTCCCTTGTACCTTGTCCTGCTTCCAAGCCAACAGCTGGTGGGTGCTGGGCAGTGTGACATGGCTGCTGAGTGCTGACAAGGCTGAGGGGTGTCCCAGGTGCTGTGCTGCTTCATCTGCTTGTCACATCAGTTCTCAGCATCCTTGGCAGCGCCTCGTGCTGTGTCTGCGTCAAGTCTCCTGTTGCAGTCCATGTGCCTCGCACGGATTTGCTTCTTTAAGGCGGTGTAATTAAATGTGTAACGTTGATCAAAACGACACGGCTGAACGTTATTGGTTTTTCTTCTTTTTCAGCATGATTTATGTTCTGGTGAGCTCTTAAGAAGACGTTTGGCAAGCTTTGTTCCATTTAAGTGCATGCAAAAGCCACAAACCATGGATTATTTACAGCGACAACGTCGTACCGAGATGAAATACGGAATCCGATGATCGCATCCGCTTTACAAAATGACTCCCCTATTTTTAAAAGATTTCCACATTTTATACTTGTGGAAAGACTGTTTTCTTATACCTTACCAGGACACTGAAATGATGGAATTACATGTACATTAGTTTAAAGATTACTGGGATTTGACTTTGCACTCCATAAGGAACAGCCGTAGTCCTCCAGTAGTGTTTGTAAGTGAGCAGCCATAGCACAGCAGTACCTTGGGGCCGGGTTTCGGTGTGGCCTCGTGTCCCTCTGCCATCAGCTGAAGTGCGTTGGGCTGGGGGGGCTGTGTGTGCCATGCTCTGCCTGGAGGTGGTGCCAGTCTTAAGAGCTGAATTCAGGGACACAACTGCAAAAGGCACTTCTGTTCTTATTGCTTTTCCTGTCTGGGTAATCTTCCCCCATACGTGCATGGTTCAGAGGCTTCTGTATTTCAGCAAATGCCAGCCTTGCTGTGCTCACAGGTGTGTGTCAGCGCGGTAGGAAACATTGCATTGTCCACAAAGGAGCGAATTTAGATGATCTTTTACAGTCCGTGCACAGAAACCATTAGCTAATTTACTCACAAATGGATCAATCCACATTTATCAATTCCAATGGTGAAAATACTCCTGAGCTTGAGAGTAAATACTACAGAGCTTTTCAAAGGAGAGATTGTTGTGAAACTGCCCTGCTGTTCCTTAGTGCAAGAAATAAAGTCTCAAATTCAGAAGTGCTTATTATGACTTGGTGCCTCATTTTGTCTTTAAATTGAGCAGATACCGCTGCATTCATCTGCTTTCTGCTGCCATAATTGTGTTGCCTTTTATAAACAGCACAGAATTGAGTTGTGCCTGGACAAGGGAAGCTCCAGTTCCCTGCTTTATGGGTCTGTGGCTCTGCAGATCAGCAGTGATTGGGGCTGGGGGAGATGTTTCACATGAGCTGGTACCATTGCATTGTAAATGGTCATTGTGAACAGCCTAGGTAAGTAATGTTCCAGTTTGAACAGCACGTATTTGTATGAATAGTTTATTTGTTCCCTTTGAGTCCATCAGGCGCAACAGCACAGCATACAGGTGGCTGCAGGAAGCTGAAGTCCAATCTTCATGTGTTATAGTGGGAGAAAACAGGTGGATTTACAGCTCTGTGCTGGGGACTTGGCGTCTTTAACAGCCATTGAATGTCTCCCATGAATTTGGTTGCTTTTTGAGTACTGCTGTAGCCCAGCATTCAGCTGCACAGAAGCAAAATACTCCTCAATCAATAAAACAGTAAAGCTTTACACATGGGAATGAATCCAAAAGTGAAAGCAGGAGAGGAACTTCCTAGTGGGGTTCTAATGTGAACTTCAGCTTCCAGCTGCCCCCAGCCAGGAGCAAAGTGCTTGGCTTGAGCCTGTCTTGCTGCTGTGGAGAAGATGCCAGAACTGAGCAATTACACACAGCTAGACATATTTCACATATCTATTATATATAGCTATATTTTACAAACAGGGCTGTAGCCTGGAAGTATGTTTGTCCATCTTTCTCTACACGCTGAAGTAGAAGGCAGCCTATTGGCTTTCCAAGCCTATAGTCCGTGTGCAAGTTGTCCTTGTGTTAAGAAGCCTGGTAGGCATTCAGGCCCCCAACGCATAACAGTTCTGTGCATTTTTAAGGCAGTGAGGGTTAAGGATTGCTGAACAGCTCAAGTTGTTCTAACATCCATCAGGATTTCTGTCCCCAGCCCCACTGCTTTGCACACACCTGACAGCAGCTGTGTCACCGAGGTGGTAGCAATGAGCAGTTCCTCAGGTTGGGATGAGCCGCCTTGTCCAGGTGTCTGCAAACAAAGCCTTCACTCCAGCACGAGTTCACCGTGACAGGGAGCGCTGTGCTGTGTCCTGTGCTGCCAGACGTGCAGCTACGCTCTCTCGGAAGTCATGGATAAAATTGTATTGCTGGAAAAGCACAAATCCCATCTGTAATGAGCGCTGTGTGCTTCTGGAACAGGTACCACCCAGAATTCAAACTGCACCCTCCTACTCTATTTAGGTTTTCTTCTTGCATTTATTCCTACTCCTCTGGAATTTTTTTACCCTTGGACAGATGAGATGGATCTTGCTCAGGTCCTGTGCTTGCCAGAAAGGGCACACGTGAGCTTAAGGTAACTACATAGGTGGCAGTTCCACATTACAACTCAAAGCTGCTTTATTTGGGTCAACTAAAGAAGACTGCTCTCGCCACAAAGAATCCATGATCCAGCACAATGAGGCCTAAGTTTGTGCTAAGAGCTGTCATGCCAACCCATACATTATTTGGAGCACTAATGGACAGGTGTTCAATATGAGATTTAACTATCAGAGGCTAAAGGAGAGACCAACCCAAATGAAGGCTACAAATGATAACGTTTGTTCATATTCCCTACCCCCTTCCCAACCCCCTTCAACCAAGGATGCAAGCTTCTCATCTGCTCTCTTGGTTTGTGGAAAACTGCTCTTCAGCAAGTAGTTCAAATTAAATTTGGCTTCCAGAGGCTCAGAGCTGGCAAGGGGACGGGCTCCAGGTAATTCCTTTTCCTTGGAAGCTATTGCCTTGTGAATGGATCCAATGACAGCTTCTCTTGCATGTACACAGAACTACTGTGTATGAACTTCTGCTGACCCAAGAGTAGCCAAGCCCCCACCAAAGCAAGAGAAGAAGAAAGCCAACTGTTAAGCAGCTTAAGACCCTCCATGGAGAGGGTTAAAAATAATGTTAGGGGTACTTGAAACAAGACTGCTAGTGCATTAATGTGGCCGCTGCAGAACTCAGCTGAGTCAGAAAGATTTAAGAAAGAAGCAGAAAAATTAAGCAGAAGAGAATGAGGACAAGAAAAAGACGGACAACAGCTTAGTGGGTTATGAGTAGGGATAAGGATGAGAAAGGAAGAGATTACTAGTGATGGCAAAGAGCAGACAAGCAGGACATGTGTTGAATTCAGTACAGACAGACCGGGCTGGCACCAGCAGGAAAGAAAAATGCCAGAAGCAGCACAAACTCAGGAAAGCAGTGGGGGCAGCAGCTGTGAAACACCTCTGAAGATGGAAGGATCCCTTTGTGAAGTGGAGGGAATGACTGTCCAGACTCTCCACTTTCAACTCATCTGCTACCTGTTGCAGTCCCATTACCTTGATTGTCTGTATTGCCCTGGATCCTCTTAAGGCTCTGAGGCTGTCTATGGCTTGCTGAGGTGTCACTACATCCGAAAGCTGAAGCAGGAGGCATGCAGCTACTGTAAGGGAAAGGTAAGCATGGATTCTGCTGAGCACCTCTTGCTCTGCACAGCACCACTTTGGCACAGTAGAAAGTCCACTCTGTGTAAACCACTCTGGGAAAAGCCACCCCAACACAGTGCACTTAACAGATCAGTTGGATGGCCCTCGTCCCATCTGACTGCTGCACCTTTAGGCAGTGGTGTCTCATGGGAACAGGGGTCTAAATCAACTTAATTAATCAGGTATTGAGATGGGGGAAGGCAGCTGCTTACTGAGACAGGAGCGTCCGAGGCCACCGTAACAGCTGCAAGAGAAGAGAACGTTTGTTTAGAGCAAGCTGTGGCACACTGCAACACACTGCAACACACACAGCCCCCAACATATGCAAGTGTAAGATACAGTTCTTGCCTCAATATAAGAGCAGCAGTAGTACAAGAAAGCCTTGTAATTACTTCTAGAAATAATGAGCATCCTCTATTTATTCTCAGAAAGGCCAAGTCAGCTCCAAAGGGGTACAAGAGGTGAAAGAAGCTTTCCACAGCTTAAGCTAACCCTAAAGAAAGTGACTGTCATTTGACAAGATTCCATTTCAGGTGGTCACGCAGGAACACTTGGTGAAGGAATCACAACTTACTGGATAATCGTCTTCCTGCTGCTTTCCAGGCAGTTTCTGAGCTCTTCCAGAATGGTGCAGCACGTGGTGATGTCAGGAGCATCTCCATCTGGAATAGGATAGTGATGCACACAGATCCCATGCTCTTGGTAAGCATCTATAAGGTTTGGTGCTCGGTATTTTAAGAGCTCTCCTTTGGTACAAAACACGAACACATCCTGTATCCCATAGTTCATTAGTTCACCTGCCAACAGATTAAGACACTTGCACATAAACAAAGCCTATCAAGCTTAAGCATAAACAGATAAGCTACTTGGTACCAATTGCCTTGTTTAGCCTTTGAAGGTAAGACAGTAGATGTTAGCAGTTCTGCTTTGAGCAGCATTTACTTCCATTGAGTCTTGCCTACATTTGTCTTCAGAGGAATTCTTAGTCCAGAGTCAGCTTAGAGACAAGGCTCAACCAAAGTCAGGTCAGCACTGAAAACAGTCCTACTAACTACTGCTGGCTTAAGCATGAATCTTCCCCATCTCCAGCTGTAACTGTCCAACCATCTCCCTTTGCTGAAATGAGAGGCTCTCAGACACTGATCAGAAGACTCACCAATATCTTTCTGAAGATTCCTTCTAATGTCCTTAAACCTACAACCTAAAACAAATGAGGAATGTTGGTTATGACCTCACATTTCATTAATGCCTGCTACAACAGAAGAACAAAGCAGACAGCCTTCCCTCAGCACCAAAGCCACAGCCCCACAACAGATCCTGGTTCTGCAAATGGATTACTAGTGTGGAATGCAGTATTAAGCAGATAATGCTGTTTAAACTCTAATGGAATAGGATTTTAAGAGTCACTCGAGGTTTTAAGCTGTTGCACACCTTACAGATGAAAAGTTCGGGGTATTATAAGTCAGAGTGAAATCAGTGCCTGGCCTTGAATGCCTGCAGGGATGGGGCATCCACAGCCTCCTTGGGCAACCTGTTCCAGTGCGTCACCACCCTTTGGGTGAGAAACTTCCTCCTAAGAACAAACCTAAACCTCCCCTGTCCCAGTTTAAAACCACTCCCCCTTGTCCCATCACTGCTCACCCTCATAAACAGTAATTCCCCTCCTGTTTACACACTCCCTGCAAATACTGGAAGGTCACTGCTTGGAAGCCACTCCATCAAATAACAGCAAACAGAATTCAGGGCTACGAGATATTTCTTCTCATCAGCTCAAACACACCCACAAACTTCACTAAATAATGCTTACCTGGAAGGGAACACAAGCCCAGGAATGCGGAGTAGGCAGGAGACAGAGGAAGCCTGTCAGGAGATACATATTGCATGTTAAGAGGGGAAGGGAAGGGAAAGGGAAGGGGAAAGGAAGCAGCTCTATGCTGGTTATTTTAAGATCGATTCTTTCCAACGCTGAGGGATCACCACATCCCACCGCCCGCTCCCTCACAGAGCCGCAGTACCCCCACAGCGCCACCCAGCCCCACCGGGGACGCCTCGCTCCTCACCAGGACAGCGGCAGCGGCTCCTGCCCCTCCTCCTCAGCGCCTTCTTCATCCGACGAGTCAAAGCCGGCTACGTGCATGGCAAGCGGCTGCGGGCGGAGAACAGCGAGGAACTAAGGGCGGAGTGACGGCCCCGGCCCCAAGATGGCGCCGCTCAGCTCCCGCCGTACGTTTGAATTCAGCCCGCCTTAATCGGGGCCTTCTCTGATTGGCGGCCAGAGGAGGAGAAGCGCGCTGATTGGCTGTCGGCGTAATGGCGCCTGTGGAGCTCGCTGACATCCAGACTTCGCGTTGTGGAAATTTCACTCGACAGGGTGTGGGCATCTTTATAAAGCTTAAATAAATGTGTCCTCCTCTTCACATACCAACAATAATAGCAATTAAAGAAGTCATTAGGCTGTTGTGGGAGGCATTCTTGTCTAATGGAAGTGGTCTCCTCTCTGTTTGTGAAAATGAGGTTCATCAACCCACTGGTGATGACATTGTGTCAGTTATAGTTTTCCTCTTGTCCTAATTTTGCTCAAAATTAATCTGTTTGGATCAAATCTGACTTTTATCTGGCAAGTCCTTCTTATTGCAGGCTCTCGTGTGATTGATACAGGCGCTGGCAGATCAAAATCTGTCTGTTTTCCTACTGAGAGCTTCCCTTGCAAGATCTCTTTCCTCAGGGTTTATGAGCTAAATTGGGCAAACAACTTCCTTCTTTCACAGCTATGAAGGATGTCAGAACGTTGCAACTTTATGGCATTTCTCTGAAATTATTGCTTTGAAAGCTCTGAAATCTCAATTTCACCTTCTCGTGTCCTCACTCAGCTTTCTTGCACAACATTCCTTTAATGCAGAGGAGAAAAGCAGTAGAAACAGAGATGAGGAAATAGAAACATGTAGTTTTGTTCCCTCACCAGTCCCAAAAACGCAGAATTCAGGCAGGAAAGCTTTGCACAGGCAGCCACCAGATTTGGTTTGTATTTATCCTATTTCACAGCAGGATTTAACATCATGGTGAATGTTATTGATCCTCCTAAGGATATCTTCATGGCTGCCGGGTATTTGTTATAAGCCACAGTTTGCTTTGCTAAATGTTGCTGCTATGTTAGAGCTTTCATAGAGGGGAAGCTGCCAGCGATGTCCTCTTATCACAACAGTAAGAGGTGGCTGGGAGGTGAGGTGACAAACCTTGGTGCAGCTATGAGATATCCAAACTGTGGACTCCATTTCTCATCCTGGCAGGACTTTCTGTGACCATGGGAGGTGTTTTGGGTTGCTCTACACATCTGCAGTTCTCTAAGGCAGAACTGTAGAATCATTTAAGGCTGGAAACCAGAAGGAATTCTTACTCCAAATGTCAACCCATCACCACCAGGAGCAGTAATGCATACAAGCAAGTGTCTTTTAGGCTATTCCTTAACTTTCTGCATTAATCCTCTCTGAGATGAATGCATGAACACTTTCCTTACTCTTGCTGGTTGACTGTCTTTCTTTGTATGTTTACAGCCTCCAGTGCCACAGAACTCAGAGCTGACTCATCACTGATGACAGTGAACATGTTTTGGAATGAAATAATAATGATGGGACAAGCTCCTTCCTTCTTGTTTATCCACTCTGGCTGCCAGTGCTAAACCTCATTTGAACTCATCGGAACCATTCAGGGCTGTGCACCGCTCCTGAGGACACAAAGCCATTTCTTTACAAAACACGAAGGGACTGATTTGAATTTCCACAAGATCCTTCCTACTCTTTTCTCAGCAAAGCGAGCCGACCTTCAGTGCACTGTTTTCCCCTGGTGCTGTCACACATAAGCTGCATAAATGATACTTTTTTTTCCAAGGTTTTCTGTCTGAGCGACATGTGGTATGATAAGGATATTGTTTCCTTCCTATGTTCTCATCTCAGCGTATATTCTCTCCCCAAATCATTTGGGATTTCTGTCGGAAATTGTCAGAACATCACAAGTATGTTTTCTGCTTGAGAAACATCTGTAAAAAGAGCAGGAAAAAGGAGATGTTCGTGTACTTAAGTTGTGAAGAGTGAAGGGCGAGAGCGAACAACGCAGAAACTCTTCATGCTGGCAGCAACAATTGTGCTTTTCTGGGCAGAAAGTCTTTTCCTGGCCATTTATTGTGGAGCATTTTATAGCTTGGGAAGATTAAAGGAAGAAGCCAGCACTCCATGTAAGTGATGAGTAACATTACTGAGGGCTTTTTCCCATAGGATCATAGAATTCTTAGAGGTGGAAGGGACCTTTAAAGGCCATCAAGTCCAACTCCAATGCAATGCACAGGGACACCACAGCTCCACCAGGTTACCCAGGGCCTGATCCAGCCTAATCAAATCTGTACATCTTGAGATGGGCTCAATGGACTCCTAAATGCTTCAGCACTTTGGATTCTCAGCCCTGTGCAAAAAACCACTGTGACAATGTCATTAAAGATATTTCTTTTATGAACATTAAAGCCACTGATGAATGCAGTCCCACTCTCCATAGCCTTGCAGTACATCACCCTTCAAGCAGTAGCCCTGTCCACCCCTACAGCAGTGAGAAAAGTAGATATATGGGGAGAAAGTTAGTTTGTCAAGGCTGGGAAGTCAGGATGGAGCTTCCATGCATTGGAGGTGGAGGGGGGCACAGGCTGCAAAGGAGACGTTTAGAAATATTAATACAAAGTATTAATACAAATGAATAGTAATCCTGTCCGTGTGTAATTCAGCTCAGTTCTACAATGCAAATGAGAACACTGCAGCTCTGCTGTTTGTTTGCTGCAATAGCCCACATCAGGACAGCACCACCTCCCCATAAGCACTCTCTTCACATCAACTTTTCAAGGTCACTGACTGCCTGAGCAACTCTTTTATGCAATTTCCTCCCATTAAGTACAGTAGAAGCAAGTCAGCCTTGGTACTTTATTTATAGATCCTGGAGTTCTTGCATTCTATTAACCAGGGCAGAAATGGGATGAATTTTTTATCCATTATGGACCTTGTGCTGCATAAAATATTGTGCATTTTTGCAGGAGGCTCTACTGTTATAACCTTTGACACGTAATTAATGATTCAGCTACCAGTGCTCTACTGATGTCTTGTATAAGCGTGGTGCACGTGTATTTATCCACTTCGTATTCATTCAGTGTATTAAATTGACTTTGTTTGTAATGAGAAGTCCAAGCGCTCAGCTTCCCTGTATTTACCATGAACTGAGAAACAAGAACACATGCTGATGTGCCAAATGGTATCAGGTGATGAAGCCAATACTTCCTGCATCTCATGCTCTTCTCTTCATATTTGCGCTTTGGACACCACTTTAGGCTGCAAGACTGAAAGCTCTTCCCTGGGCCTCCATCGCTGCTGACTCCTTGGGAGCATCTGCTGGTGATCACAGAAGGGAATGAACTTAGCTTTGGCTGGCTCTGTTATTGCACACATGGACAGCAGCCTTAATGAGCAGTGTTTAGCTGAGTGCTCAGTAGGATTTTAATAGAATCACAGAATCACAGAATGGCTGGGTTGGAAGGGACCTCAAGGATCATGAAGCTCCAACCCCCCACCACAGGCAGGGCCACCAACCTCCACATTGATACCAGCCCAGACTGCCCAGGGCCTCATCCAACCTGGCCCTGAACACCTCCAGGGATGGACGGGGCATCTACAGCCTCTCTGGGCAGCCTTAGTCATTTTCATAAGGTTTTTCCAGCAGCCATAATTTCCCCTTGGGGTTTCAGCAGGTGGGACAACCACTGTCCATCTGTCAGGATCTCTGCATCCCCTCTGAATGTGATTCCAGCAGTGCTGGGGGAGCGTGAGGGTTCAGCATAGCGAGGTCTGCTGGGGAACAGGGGCTGTGGCTCTCAAGCAGCTTATAGGATTCTTGGAGTAGACTTGGATCTCCGGAGATCTGCGAAAGCCATTAATCATGTGAAATTAAGGCAGTTAATCAAGTCTCAGAAACTGACAAAAGATTGTTCCTGAGGCTTTTTACCTTGAATATCTTTGGAAAATGAGAGTTTCAGCTTTCCACCTGATTCTCTCTGCCAGCTAATTCATTTTAGTCAGTAGCAACCCAAGGTCAGCCCCATGTGGCTGTTCCAGCTCAAGATGTTGCTTTACTCCTGTCCGGTTCCAGCTCTGCTCGGTGCTCATGGTGTCGTGGAGGTGCCGCCGGGTTCTGCAGCTCAGACTGGGGAAAGAGCTGACTCTGCACACCTCAGTTTGGGGTTGTTTGAAGCTCGAAGCATTTCTGTCATCAAATGAGATGCTATGTGCAGCAACGGGGGGCATTACTGCCGAGCAGGAGCGTGCTCAAGGCGCAGGCTGTGGTCGTGCTACCTGCATTCTGGGTCACATAGAACCCCTAATTCAGCTAATCTTTTCTCATTACGTAATCTATGCAATTACTCTCAAACTGAATTGCTCCAGATGCTCATTTTTGCCCTGTTGGTTGTCTGCTGGTTCCTTTGCTGTCAAATGCAGCAGTGGTAACAATCAGAGGTCCCTTCTAAAGACTGCATTTCTGCATTGTTGCTTTTGCCCTGGCCCTGTTGGGCACCAGACAGGACTCTCTGCCATCTAGTTCTATTGATGGCAATTGAAATAGTCCGGTTTCACGTGCAGCTTCCTCGAGAAGGGAGATGAAGCGTTCGGGGATCCCGTAAACGATCTCCGGTAATTACCGATAGTAGCACCAGGTGGCGAGAGCAGCCTTCATTTCGTGCTTTGCTCAGCTGGTTGAAATAAAGCCGATACCGGCTCTAATGCAGCCTTCAATAGGAGAGGAAAGTTGCTTCTTCCACGTGCATTATTATCCCAGTTGATGTGCCAGGGCTTTCCTCAGCTTATATATGATGACACTGTCCTGCAGAGATGGCCCCCTCAGCATTTACCACCTGGTAAAGAAACACTACTGTGTTCATCCCTTGAAAGGTCAGGCTGTGAAGCTGTATTGACTTGGAGGATGTGCCTATGGATGACCTTGTGTTCCAAGAAAAAATGACGAAAGGAAACATTTGGCCAAGGTTAGAGATGCTGTCGTGCAGGATTTGGGTTGCACAAGCATCGTATGATGCTCTATGCATCTCTCTTATTGGGATTTCATGGCATCCTTTTCCATGTGAGGCAGCACAGTGTACTGACTGGCTCGAGGATGGCTGTACTGGGGGGTGACATTAGTGTGTATTTGAATAGCTGTACTGGGTACAGGAATGGCATTTGTAACTGAAAGTATTTTGTTTCAGCAGTCTTTCATTGAAGGTAAAAGTGGTCAGGACAGAGACTTAGAATCTACCTTGGTTTCCATGTTTGCACCACCAAGGCCAGTCCTTGTTGTCCACAGGTACCTGCAGACAGTGTGGCAACAGCAGCCCTGGCAGAGCCAAGTGAATTGCAGATGCTTCTCTGGCTCTTGTGCTGAGCATCCAGCGTGGATTTCTGTTGTTAAACACAATGATCTCATGTAAAGTGACTTAAAATGAATAATGTAGAGCCCTAATTTCTGACAGCAGCCTACAACCCCAAGCCCTGGAACTATGGGGTGATAGCCGGGGTTGCTAATACTATACTACATATGTGTGGTCTGAATCCATCTGCAAACCCAGAGCTGTTCATCATTGGTAGTGGTTACCTGTGGGCATGCATTCAGAGCACTGCAGGATGCTGGAGGGGAAGGTTAGATGTGCTGTAGGACAGTCCTGCTCTGCCAGGGGCCGTGCTGAACCTCTGCAGTTCTGGAGGTCAAGAACATATTGCTTTATTGCACAGTATTTTAATTCTGCACCTGGAGCTCTTTGAAGAAAGGAGTTACAGCAGAAGGCAGATTCTGACTGTGCTGCTTCTCAACTGCCTGCAAATCGTATGTGACTGCCTTCCTTCTGCTGCTCTCAGCCTCGATAATGGAGCAGCACGGAACAAGGCGTAATGGATTAGGAATCTTGTTGGAAGGATTTTAAACCCTTGTTGCACATCAGTCTGCAGAGTCCTCTCTCCATTCTGGAGAGAGTAATGTAACACAGCCATGCCACGATTACTCTGCTGATTAAGGGGCATCATTATATGTCGCTTTTGGAGCTTTCAGCTTTGAAGCTAAAGACAAATAATGAAGGTGCAGAGCAGACCTCATCTTCTCTCTCCTGCTCTCCAGGTAAAATGCCTTTATTTGATTTATTACACACACCCCATAAAAAGGACATGGATTATTAAACATTGCCAAATCTTTCTGCTCTCATAAGCAATGCTGTTTGTGAAATAGTCTACTTGCAGGTCTTTCCAATGCTGTTAAACATCCTACTAGCAACGTATCTGGAAACAAGAGTTCTTCAAGAGTTGTGTGATTGAAATACACAGGAGTTTCTTTCCTTGCTCAGAACACGTTTGAAATGGAAAACATAGTTCTGAGTTTTCATGTGCAGCCATATCACACTCTACAGTTACAGTGTGAAATAGGCTTATTTAAAACATTGGTACTTCTCATCCACCTTCATTTACAGAGAGATCTGTCTGTTCTGCAGGTGTGCTCAGGGTGTCACTCAGTAGATCAACAAGCAGAGAGGTGAGATGCCTGATAACAGACTTGGTGCACAGGTTGCCAGGCAGCTGTTTGCCATGTGTATCAGAATCATAGAATCATAGAATGGCCTGGGTTGCAAAGGCCCACAGTGCTCATCCAGCCCCAACCCCCTGCTGTGTGCAGGGTCACCAACCAGCAGCCCAGGCTGCCCAGAGCCACATCCAGCCTGGCCTTGAATGCCTGCAGGGATGGGGCATCCACAGCCTCCTTGGGCAACCTGTTCCAGTGCGTCACCACCCTCTGGGGGAAAAACTTCCTCCTAAGATCCAACTTAAACCTCCCCTGTCTCAGTTCAGAATCATTCCCCCTTGTCTAAAGGATTATTATTCTTATTTCTTTAACTGGTATTTTCTCAGTGCTGTCAATGCAAGACGTTGCAGACCTTAGATCTTCTCCACTACTGACCTTCACCATATGTCGCAGTGTCATGGCACATGACGAACCATCCTGTACCACTGGCTAATGATGGAGCACCAGCTTCTTCCTAGTGATCACTGAAACTAAGAGCAGCCCCAGGATTACGGTGGTTATGGTGAGTGTTGCCTTGAATATAATTTCCCAAATGCTTTTAGCTTTACTGTGACAATTTTTCTCTAATTGCAGAAATAACAAAATGCCTTGAGCATATTTATTCACTTGAGTTTTATTTCAGTTACTCATTATGAAAGTGTTAATAACGGCCTGAAGGGAAGGAATAGAATTGAGTTTGAGCAATAGAGAGCCAAAGACAAGTTGGTTTAAAATTTTGCATAATGGACCATTATGCCCTTTGTAGAGTTTTTCTTTTCTGCTGTTTTATTTCCCCTTCTGCCACTTGATGGTTCTGAAAGCAGAAAGGGAAAAGAAGGCAACTGAGTTATGTGATACCGTGTGTCTTAGACTGAGTAACTGCTGGGAGAAGTCATTGAATCACAGAATGGCCTGGGTTGGAAGGGACCTCAAGGATCACAAAGCTCCAACCCCCCACCACAGGCAGGGCCACCAACCTCCACATTGATACCAGCCCAGGCTGCCCAGGGCCCCATCCAACCTGGCCTTGAACACCTCCAGGGATGGACGGGGCATCCACAGCCTCTCTGGGCAGCTGTTCCATCACAGTAAAGAATTTCCCCCTGACATCCAACCTAAATCTTCCCTCCTTCAACTTAAATCCATTTCCCCTTGTCCTGCTGTTATCTGCCCTCTCAAAGAGTTGACTCCTCTCCTGTCTGTAGGCTCCCTTTTGGTCCTGGCAGGCTGCACTGAGGTCACCCCGCAGCCTTCTCTTCTCCATGCTGAACAAGCCCAGCTCCCTCAGCCTGTCTTCATAGGGGAGGTGCTGCAGCCCTCTGAGCATCCTTGTGGCCTCCTCTGGACCCTCTTCAACAGCTCCTAGTGCTTTCTCTCAGCAAGGAGCAGTAGCTCATATCTTAGAGATCTGGAGGCCAATTAGGGACCTGCTGTCCCTGCTTTTCTGTTTCTTGCTCATAGCAGAGACTTCGGCACCATCACTAAGGCAAAGACAGAGCTGGGCTGGAGGGGCAGTGCCTAGAGATCTTGTGTGGGGGCTCCTGGACATTGTATGCAGATATCTTGGGGTATGTGCTGCACACCTTGGCACCAGTTGGATCCCAGCTTGCTTAGCAGAAGGCTGACATGCTGCTTCTCAGGTTCTGTCTTTCCCTCTTTTGGCAGAACGGTGCTGCGTTTCCATTTCAACACAAGTGTCAGGTTTGGTTTGTGAATTATGGTTATTAAACTCTTGTTTTTATCTTCCTGAAAGACTTCTCAAATTATTTATACCATTACAATTTGTCAGAGGGGAAACTTCAAAGGGATTAAAATAAACATGTAATTTATTTGTAGTAGTACAGATAGCCTGGGACTTTAATTCCCCTGAAGATTAGAGAGTGAAGAAAGCCCGTTTATCAGGTCAAATAGGAAACGTAATGCCATGCTGGATTAAATATCTTTGGTGCACAGCCCTCAGATGACACTGTTTTAAGGTATGTGCTTTGGTCTCTATTAAAGCACCATTTCACTTTCTTCCTGACAATATATTCATTACTATTTAACTTGTAATCTCAGATTCACGTCTGAATTATAGAATCACAGCATGGTTGGGTTGGAAGGGACCTCACAGCCCCCAGCCCTACCCCTGCCATGGGCTGGGTGCCCCCCAGCTCAGCTGCCCAGGGCCCATCCAGGCCTTAGGCACCTCCAGGGATGGGGCACCCACAGCTCTGGGCAGTGCTGGGACCTCACTTCCTCTGAGGGAGGAATTTCTTCCTTTCTGCCAGGACACATCCCCCTGTTTCTCTGGGGTGATGCCGACCCCCGGATGCTGGCAGTGCCACCAGTCCCATGATGACGTGATGTGTGCTATCTGTATGTCTGGCTGCAAGGAAGTTATGATAAATATGAGTCTTCAAATTAATTCTCTAGTCCTTGAAATCTTTCTTGTGTCAGTCTGCAGCTCCTGCTTTGAGCAATGAAGTGCCCTGCAGAAGAGCACAGAATGCAGCAGCGTTTCTGTCATCCTTTCATTTTCCATCAGCCTTCATGGAGAGGCCATGCTGTGTGGCTCTCACAAGTCTGAGGATGGATTTCTTGCTGCTGTGTCAGAGCCCACAGACAATACTGAGCAACGCAAACCCAACAAGGTCCTGTGGCATACCACTGGTAATGCTGATGTAGGATCGCACAACAGGCAGTGAATGTGGGCATGCACACTCACAAGCTGCAGGAGAGCTTTCTTCTTTGCTAATGAACTCACCCTTACTGCTGAGAAGGGTTGGAAGGTGCTCTGCTTGATCCCATCAGTGCTGCTCTATGCACATTCACAAAGACCCACTGGAGATGGAGAAGGGATCTTTTACTCAAACCCTCTGTATCCTCTCCATGTCTTCATCCTTTTGCTGATAAGTTTTTAAAAGCCATCGAGACAACAGCAAGAAAAACTTTTGTGTCCTTAAAAAATGGTCTCGAAGTTGTTCTGGATGTGGCTCAGCCCTGGGAGAGTTCTGCAGACCTTTTAGGTTCTGACACTGCTGCTGTTAATCAAAGAGACTCAGTGGCATCCTCTCACTCTTACAGGGTCAGACTGGGATAACGCTCCCTCACCACTGATAAATCACCATTCATTAGGATGGCTAATGCTCTTCAAATGTAATTGCTTGGTTACACGTGGAAGCAGATTTTCTCGAAGCAGGGGAAAAGACAGCAGCGCAGAATAAAGATTAAGTGCCTGCCAATTTTTTTGTCTTCAAAATGGTCATTTTTTTTCTTTATTTTTTTAAACTTTAGGCCAAGTAGAAGTTGGGCTGAATGACAATTCTCTCAATTAATTATTCACGTTCTCTTGCAAGCAGCAGTCAGGGGACTCAGAAATGAAACATAGCTTATTGATTCTTTGGGGAGGGTTGTTTTCTTTTTGAGGTGGGGTGAAGAGAGGCATCATGCTTATATATGTGTCAGCTGTGCCATGAGGATGGGGCACCTCCTCTGCATGGCACAGCTGGGCTGCAGGTGCCCCTCTGTTGGCCTGGGCACGAGATGCCTGTGTCATGGACGGCAAGCTGGGGAGGGCATCTGTGTGCCCTGGAGTTGGGGAACTGTGCAGTAAACCTCCCCTTGGTTTGCCCTGCTGTGCCTGTTGGCTGCTTGGGACCCAGCCTGGTAGGAGCACTCAGCCAAGCACTGCAATGGGGGACGCTCTTAGGAGATCTCATTTTTCTTCTGAACACCTCTCCATTGGGATGCCCAGTTTGTCAGGACTGTTGCTGCCCTGCTTGTGACCTTCATTGGAGACTGGTGAGGCAACCAGCCCACAGCAGGGGACTGGGACTAGGTCATAGAATCATTGAATATCCCAAGTTGGAAGGGTCTCACAAGGATCATTAAGTCCATCTCCTGGAACGGGAGCACCCAAAAAGCAGGCCATATGACTCAGAGTGTTGTCCAGATGCTTCTTGATCTCCGTCCATGCCCACTGCTCTCTGGAGCAGTCCCCTAACCGCCCCCAACCCTCTCCTGACTCAGCTCCATGCCATTCCCTCCTGACCATCCTGAGTGCTTAATATTCCTTGAGCTTCCTGCTCACCGTTTGCATCACTTTGGTGGAAGGAATAGAGGGATCACAGAAGACTCAAAGTTCGTTACAAAATAATTAAGGCCTCTATCAGAGTAAATGTTCATTTCAAGAGTAAAGTTTTGATGGCCCGCTTGTTATCTTGTATAACCTAGAGCATAAGAAACCACGGTTTCCCCTTACGTCGAGCTTTTCTTGCTCCCCTGCTGGAATATTTAACTGCCTTTTCAGCAAGAGCTTCTCCTGCCATGGAAGTGCTGCCCAGATTGCAAAGCTAACAAAATGGAGCAGAACAATAATTTCTGCCAGCCTCTTATTTTTAATGTTCTTAGCTTCTATTTGTAATTACAGCGGTGCACAGTTTTCAGACGCATATGGGGATTTTCATTTGATAGTGTTCAATTATAACGATTGTGTTGCGTCTCATATAATAAAATGTTTTCCATATGTTAGATATAATAGAAGTATAATATCCCCCAGTGCTTTCTGCAATGATCTTCGTATTAATGCAACATTAAGATGGCGTGAAATGTGTGTGTTTGGTCTCCAAAGGCACAAAGGCAAACATTTAGTTTTATATCCCTGAGAACTGCCATTGATTTCAGTGGGACCATGGCTAAATGTGTGCGTGCTTGTAGAATAAGTCTTCTTGATTAAGCAGTTCCCTCCAGCGCAGTGTTAGCAAGGGAAGCTGCTTCCAGTGCACAGTGTTTCTGCCCTGCTCTGTGGATGATGGCATTCACACATTGGCTGGAGCACTCTGCATATGTGGGTGGCAAAGTGCTCTTATTTGCAAGATAAACATCATTAACGAATGTTAAAGTTCCTTTACTCCCAGTGCTTTCTGATGCCTTGTACTGTACACAACTTTACGTGCTTGGTTCTAACCCCACAGCAAGGTTAGGTACCCGATACCTAACTCTCCCATTTAGGAACCTAGCACTTGCTTTTCAGATAAACTTTTGGGCATGAACACTGATTTTTCACTATTGGGAGCCAAGGAAAAGTGAGCATGTGCTAATCATATGTGTTAGGCCAGGGCTGAGGGTGATTAGTACGCCAGTGGGAAGCCCTTCATAGAATCATAGAATTACCCAGGTTGGAAAAGACCTTGAAGATCATCAAGTCCAACCGCAGCCTAACTTCAGAATGAAGGTGGAGCTGTTGGCATGGATGTTTAACATTGGGGAGTGGTCACATGAACACCAAACAGAACACGGGAATTATGGAGGTCCTGTATCTGGTCCATCTATTGATGTGCCTCTGGTCCCAGGTTACTTTCTCCTCCTCCCATCCAACAACCTCTGTTGGTTTTTAATTCGCCAGCCATAACACACGTCTCATTACCCCCTTTAAAAGTTTCTAAATAGTCATCTTAAGACGTTAAATTGGCAAAGGAGCTCTAATCTCTTCTTGGATTTTGATTTTTAGTGTTCCCCATTGTGGATCAATCTGGAACGCTGCATATGGCAATCCCCACGTCGGGTAATCACGGTTATTATTGCAAGTGTCCCCCAGAGAATCTTAACAACTGAAGTGGGCAATTATCTTATTTTAAATTTAATTTTAAAATGATCCACATAAGGAGAAAAGTTTTAATGTGATCAAAGGATTCATTTCAATAGCAGCTCCTGGCTCTTTGGTGTAAGCAGCGATTGATGCTCGCAGCCTCCAGCATCTATCAGGGCTGAGTGCGCATCTGGTATTGACAGCACACGACGTTAAGAAATGCTTCAGTCTGTAACAACAGCCATCAATCTCATGGGTTTTTTTTTACCCCCCCTAGAATTGTGCAGCATCTCTGTAGAGCTGGAGCTGTGGTTTTACTGAAGTATTATGGACATTACACCATTACGGACTGGGCAGCATCCTCTGTCAAGGGGTAAGTGCAGGGCAATGCAGGTTGGACTGATGAAACCCAAAGCCCTTTTCAAGCTTTACGATTCTTTTGTTAAAGAGATGCTATTCTCAGAATTTATTTTGCATCCCATAGAGCAAGTTAATGCTACAAGATTGAGTTTAATTATTGCTCTGGTACATTACAGCTAAGTGAAGGGGTGCCTGCTCTAATATCCCTTCAGCGCTGGTTCCGTAATGCATTTGTGATAGCACGCAGGAAAGCCTCTGAATTACTTCTTTTATGTACGTGTAGCTTAAATGAACCCCAAATTAAAATGACGGACATATCATGGCTTGAAATTAATGGCCTTGGCATTTCAAGTGACAGATTTGTGAGCTCAGTATAATCTGGGCTCCTTTTGCCTCTGTCCTTAGCAGGACGGATCCCACCAGCACTTAACGGAGCCGAAAGCAAGAGCACAATAAAACTCTATATGTGAGAGAACATGATAAGTGAAGAAATGGATAATGGGCTGGTTAATGCTGTTAAATACCTTGTGCTTAATGTTGGCAGCTCGACTGGTTTAGCCAATAAAAAGTTCTAAGTAGCTGCAGGTCTTGACTGTTGGAAGCTTTCTCCAGAAATAATCCACCGGATGCACTGAAGTGTAAACCAAGGAGTTTAACAAATTGGTGTCATGAATTATTGCCCCTTTTCTGATGCTTTTTTTTATTTGGAAACCTGTATTTTGCAACATTACATGCATCATCAGGGCTAATGTGTTCTGCTGGAGCCAGTGCTGTGGAGCAGAGCAGGAGCCCTGGGAGCAGCGTGCAGTCATGGCTGTTGGGAGGGGGTCAGAAAAAGGAATTTGAGGGGTGATGCAAGTCTGGCTGATCCCACCGCAGGCAGGGCCACCAACCTCCACACTGAATACCAGCCCAGGCTGCCCAGGGCCCCATCCAACCTGGCCTTGAACACCCCCAGGGATGGACGGGGCATCCACAGCCTCTCTGGGCAGCTGTTCCAGCACCTCACCACTCTCACAGTAAAGAACTTCCCCCTGACATCCAACCTAAATCTTCCAAGCCCAAGCCTGAACCATCCTGTGCTGATGTGTCTGTGGATGGGTTTCTACCCACAAGTGTCAATGAACAGACTTATCTCATTTAGCTCAGGCACTTACTGGCTACCCAATACTTTGCTTATCCACTGTTCCCTATGCTCCTCTGACTTACCCCATAGTTCACTTAGTGGTTGTGCTGCCATGCCGAGACAGCTACAGAAACGGAGGAGAAGTTAAAAAGAAAAGGAAAAAAAGGGCTTAAAACAAAGGTATAAATTCCCTTGTTTGTGGAAATTCAGTAAGAAGGGAAATTTAACCCAAGTTTAATAAATAGGGATGGCAATGCTTCAGAGGAACTGAGATGAACGCGTGTTCTCAGGACATCTTCACTCTGCTCTGTGCACTGCATGATGCCCAACACATCCCTGCTTGGCTGCAGGGCAGGGACACCTCCCAGAGAGCTGCTCATGCTGCACCAAGCTGTGTTAGGCTGTCAGCAGTGCCTCCATGCTGCAGGTGGACACGTGTCCTGGTTCCTGCTGTGACACTCATAGGAAGCCTGGGAAATACTGCAAACACGTCTCAAGGTGGGATGAGTTTTAATGATTAATCACACAGCCTTTAAGACCTTTGCCTCCTCTGGCTCACTAAGGTAGTAATTAACCTGAGCCTGCAGCTCTGTAAAGAGCTCTTGACCCAGATAACGACTGATGGAGTTACAGCCACTGAGCTCACCTGGAGACCTGCACCGAGTCTGTTTGTCACCGGGAGACTGTTGGTAAACTCAAGAGGTTTTATCTTGGTCTGGTATTAGACCTGGTCTAGTATTAAACATGCAGGTTGGTGGCCCTGCATGTGGCAGGGGGGTTGGTGACCCTTGAGGTCCCTTCCAGCCTGGGCCATTCTGTGATTCTATGATTATGTGGCCATAGCACAGCTGGCTGGGCACCTTAAAACTTCTCCTCTTGGCCTGTATGACACGTTTATGTTGTCTATCACAAGATACACAGCAAGTTCTTCTGAAAAGAAAGAAGACAGAGAAATGAAATGCATGTGATTGTGAACAGCGAGGGCTTAGAAAATAACCCACTGCCTTTATTTTTGTAAAAGCATAAGGAGCTGCAGCTAAGGCAAGTGACAGCTTTGTATTAATGCTGTCAATGTTTTTGCTAAGAGATTGTTTTCTTTGCAAAGTTTTAACTGCATGGATTGAAATTCTGTGCCAGTTCCTTCCATGAGTTATTTCTTCTCTGGAACTCAGCTAAAACATTGTCACTGAGGGAAAGAAATAATTCCAATGTGATCTCAAAGCTTTTTTTACACACTATGTCCTGTCAAACACATTCCTTTGTCTGCTGTCAACACATTCCTCCTTGTTGGATGAAGCGTTTGAAGCTGCTTGGTTTTAAGGACAAGGGTTTGGGGCGGTGGGAAAGCAAGAATTTGGACTTCAGGAATTCTGATCCAGCTGAAATTCCATCTCAGATCAGGCCTAAGGAACCTCATTTTCTGCAGTGTGTCCAGTTCTGGAAGGAACGTTCATTTATCTTCTGTGTTTTATAGGATAACGTAATGCTTCATGACCTTCACAAGTGGGGGGACGCTGGGATGTTACCAGATAATGAGTTCCCCAGCTGATGTCGTTGTATGTGCAAATACGTTTGGTAGGAGTAGCCCCAGGTAGCACCTAGTGGTCTTGTTTTATGCTACGTAACCAGTTTTGCTGCTCATACAGTGATGTCAGGTTTCCTTATTATACTGAGGCTTGGCTTTAGATACCTGGGATGTACAGTCATACCTCTCATAAACGTTAATGTTAAGAAAGACACATCTTCGTATATCAACACAGTGGGCTTTGAGTCAAGCTTATACCATTAGAATCCTGGTGTTCAAGTTGTTTGATGCTTTCTCCACGACCTTGGTTGATCTCTTGGGCCCTCCCAGGCTTTGATCAGGAGTAACCAGCCTTATGCTCACTGCCCATACTGCCATGAGCTCGTGTTGTTGTTGGTTCCTCCTTCATTCTCCTGCCCAGGCAGATAACAAGAGTTGGGTCAACCATTCAACATTGGAAGAGGACTGGAGCAAAAGAAAAACCACTTCAAAGTTGTATGCGTTGAAATATTTCATTTTTGAAGAAGTCTGAACGATCCTTTTTATTTCTGTTCCTCCAGGAAAAGATTTGACTGAAGGGTGGCTGAGATTTGGGGAAATAATCCACTTCTCCACAGAAGCTTCACAACAAATCAACGTGGATTAGAAATCCCTGTCACTTCAGTAAAACCTCTTGCATAGATTGCATTCATCCCACCAGTTTAGCTCGGACAGGATGGACGTGCATGACAAATACATCCCTGAGCTCTGCTGGGCCTCAGTCAGAGCCGTGCTGCTGGAAACCCCCTTGGTGCCCATCACCAGACTCAGCTAACTAGGTTCCCAAGGCTGGGTGCTTAGAGGGAATGTTCTGGAAATGCCATATTCCTGCAGCACACCCTGTCTGTGTGATGAGCAATGAGTGATGGCCATAGGACTCCTTGCCCCAGGAGTGCATTATAGGATGTGGACCTGAGGTCTTGTGATGCCCAGCTCTCAGTAGCAGCAGCTCTGCTGCTGGGCTCCCAGTGGTGTTGTGCTGGCCTTGAGCATGCTACCCCACAAGGAACAGGCTCTGGACTTTGCCATGCACTACAGTAGGTGCCTGTCCTGCCCTGCCAGTGCCATTGGCAACTCCATAACAGATCCCTCCCTGCTCCCCGTCTCTACCTTTTCTGACCACCAGCAGCCCCCCCAACCCCGGGAAATAATTAAATAGTTCACAAACTCTTCAGTAACATTCCTGTATCGTTCTTATTGCAGTTAATGGATCGTTAAAAAGCAGTAAAATGCAACAGTAATAAAGCTGAGATCCTTCACTTGAAATTAGCACGGTGGTTGCAGAGGGGGGAAGCACGGGGCTGGGGTGGCTCTGTGAACTTGCTTGTGGCAAAGGGACCTGGCTTCATCATAGAATGATGTTTTTAGAGTAAAAAACTCCTTCCTTATCTCCAACCTAACACTTCCCTCCAGTCTAAATCCATTTCCCCTTGCCCTGTCACCGCAGCCCCGTGCTGTGCTGCAGGTGGCACTCGAGGCCCTTCGGTAACAGGCGGCACTGCAGGCTCAGGGATGGCCCCCATTGCAGGCAGCCCTCTCGGCCAGGATAGGGGCAGCTTGGGAGTTAGGAGACGTTATTCGCACTAATAGAGACCTGTCCCGGTCCCTGGAGGTGTTTCAGAGCCATTGAGGTGGCACTGCGGGACGTGGGCGTGGTGGTGGTGGGGAGCTGGGATTGGGCGTAGGGATGTTGGAGCTCTTTTTAACCTGAATGATTCAAAGTGCTGCCCAGCTTTGCATTCAGATGAAAATAATGCAAATGACGCATGAAAGGGATAAGAAAAGTTGTCCCAGGCCCCTTCCGGCTGTGCGGAGAAGCCCTGAAGCATCAGATTAATACAACGTCGAAGACAGACGTAGCAATTAAAGCACCACGCAGCCCTTATTAACTCCCTGGGTGTGTTGGGCTCCGGAAGACGTGTGCCATAGGCAGCCTTGTCTTACTCCAGCACTCAGTGCCGGCTGCAGAGCTGTGTGCAGCCACACTCCAGTGCTCTGATCCCAGGGCTTCGTGCTGTTTGGAAGCACACGGTTCCTTCCTGTGAGGCCTGGAGGTTTCCCTGTCATTGCAAGCTGAATTCATTCACAAGAAATGCATTCGAATTTTCCCCAACCATTTCATTCGACAGCACAAGTCGAAAGTGGGATAGTCTGTCCCTGTGTAGCTTTTCCCCTCCTCCTTGCCCAGCAGTGACAGAGAGCTCTCAGTAGCATCCATAGATTCATGGCACCATGTGAGTTGGAAGGGGCCTTTAAAGGACATCAGGTCCGACTCCCTGTACACAGAGCCCTTCTTCATACCCCCGTGGTGTGCAGGAGCCCTTCTGCTTGGACTGGGATGGAAATCAGTTATTCTTCCTGGCAGTCTCATCATCACCATAGCTTCCAGCCATCAGCATTCAGGATGTTCTCCTGGCGCATGATTTATAACACAGCTTTAGAGAGTGGGAATAGAGTTGGCAGGCAGTATTCTTGGGGACAGCTAGTGCCATATTAATAAATTCTAGGAGCCGGGGCAGCAACAAAAACAAAATCACTTCATGTTTGTGTAAGTTTACTGGGCTGCGTGATTGCCTTTGTGGCTGCGGGCATCTGTGAGGGCCATGGGAAAGAGGGGGAAGTGGGACACAAAAGTGCTCTCCTTTCATGCTCATCATGTTCACCCCTGTCTCCAAACACTTATGGTCCCCTGTGAGAGCTCAAGCAGGACTTTGAGGACCTCCTTCAGTCCAGGAGAGCAGAAAGAGATGGGGCCGTGTGCTTTGGACCCAAAATGTTTCTCTAGACATCAGATTTGAAAGTTTGGATCCAAATTCCCAAGTCACGAATGAGTAAAGCCAAACTTCTGTCCCCAGCTCCCAGCATGGGGGTGGATGCAGAAAGCACTGAGAATAACAGCAGCCCTCCAAGGCTGGAGCTGGAAGGTGCCATAGGATCACAAATCTCTGTGGGCTGCAGCTCTATGGGCAGCACTCAGAGAACAGCAATGCATGTGTTACTCTGTCTGAGCCCACTGATGGTTGCTCAGTGCATCGTGGTGACATCTGTGTGTCTTCGAGAGGCAAGTAAGCACAATGCCACAGTGCCACAATTAACATTGCAGCAGCCATTATATGCTGAGTTATCCAATTCAGCATCTTTCTTGGTCTTTGCAGAGTTAATGTGCAATGTGTATCTGGAGGAAAGAGGTTTGATGGGAGACGAGGCCCACCAGCCCTTGATCCTGCATGGCAGTGCAGATTAAATATGCTTATATTTCCTGGGATTTGTTTTTGTTACAGATGCCATGTTTCTGAAGGCACCCTGCAGGCTGGGAGGCAGGATGTGTGCTGGAATGGAGCTGTGCTATCCTACTCTCTTCTCCTGAAGGTCAGTAACACACGAGTAAGTGCGCTCTTCTGAAAATAGGCTTTAATTTTCCCCCCTTCAACCTTTTGATTGGTTTGACATTTAAAAGGGCAGAAGGTAATTGGGAGGTTTATTATGTATTTCTGTTAAGTGCAAGATGAGAACATTTAAATACCTCGGGTAGAAAGTGCCACAAGAAAACAGACAGCTTGCTGGAGAAGGAGACAGCAACCTTCTTCCTGCCCCAAATAAAGAAAAGCCATCTATGATTGGCAGTGAACTGAAGTCAACAAAGGAGAAACTGAATCATAATGTATGAGGACTCTTTTTCTTTGACTATAGTTTGCTGTCAGTCACTCACTGCTGCTTCTTTTAGGCTGGGAAGGGCTGGTGGGCTGCCTTACTGCATCATCTGCCCATCTCGCCCAGTGTTTTTGTAACCTAAGGAGCTTCTGTTCTGTTTTGATCTTCTGCTTAAAAGAAACCCACGATAAATGTCTTTCTGTTATATCCTAGACTTCTGAATACCCATAAGTTAAGAAGAATTTGAAAGAGAAATAGGAGAACCTGTGTTTCATAATTCCCAGATCGTTTCATTTAATTGTATGAGTTAAGATTTCCGCTGTATTTGCAGCTGGATGACAAAAAACTCTAAATATCTTTCCTTGAAACTCAAGGAACAGAGGAGCAGCAGTGTGAAAGCTCCTCACCCAGCCTGCATGGTGCATGGTCCCAGGTGACCATAGAGCGAGGAACAAATGGCTCCCAGGGCAGTGCAGAAGTGCATACAGCATCCTCTCCGTAAGCCTGTATTTCAAATGGTCCCTGGAGGTGTTCAAGTATTGGTCTAGTATTAGATAAGGATGTTGGTGGCCCTTCCTATGGCAGGGGGTTGGAGCTTCATGATCCTTGAGGTCCCTTCCAACCTGGGCCGTTCTATGATTCTATGAAATGAGTGATTTTGTTGTATGACAGTGAGATTTAGAGGTAGTCAGGTACTGCCAAACGAAGTGTGACTGCTCCATTTCCAAGCTGACCCATAACTTAACCTTGTCTGAAGCATGAATAGTGTCCTGTTTGTTTCTCATCTTCTTGGGGATGACCGCGTCCTGCTCTGCAGTGTTTCATCTTCTTGTTTTTTCTAAAGATTGATTTTGCTTTGTGTAGAGGGTGACATATTAATGCCAGCTTCGTGGTGAGCTTTGCCTGTAGATGTGTCTGAGCTAAGAGATGCCCTTACATCTGCACTAAGCAGAAGTACTGGGAATCTAATTGTCATTGAGGGAAGATGGTTCTTTTGAAGTGAAGAGAGAGAAGATTATAGGAGATGGCATCAGCAACTTCAGGTAATTGTTGTTTTGCTATTATTTGCCTTTGGAAGATGATTTGAGAGCTTCTTTCTTAATAAATAGGCTTCTTCAGTGGCAAGAAACGTGTAGAGAAGCTGGTGCTGTGATGCATGTGTCTGGTGGGTTCTGGCCAGGAAAGTGAAAAGAAATAGATTAGTTAGTCCTGCAAGCCCTGCTCAGCTGCAGGAGGGCTTCAGATGCCTTTTGTACTGCAGCTCTGTGCACTCACTGGGCTGTGGGGCATAGCCCAGAGCTTTTTGTTAGGACAATCAACAGGAATGAACATTCAGCTTAATTCATCCTATAACTCATTCTAGGCTGAGCAGAGACCCCTCTCTGAATGCCAGTATTACCCTCAAAGTGGGCTTCCCTGCTGCTTGGCACCAGCGTGCTGCTGGCAAACCCTTGTCCTGCATCCCCATTACATCCCTGCAAGGGCTGCAAGTGATGGATGTGTGCCCTCTGGGCTGCTCAATTCCATAGCTTCAAAATGCAGGGACAGACCCCATGCCTCCCCAGCCTGGAGGAATATCTCACATACCAGGCAACAAAAGCTTGTTCCTGTTGAGCAGCAATGGATGTTGTGCTCCATCACTTGTGCTCTCTGGCTCTTGATGTCTGAACATGTTTCCATGTCCTCTTTGCCTTCTGGTCCTTTGCGTTAGTGACAGCTCTTTTAAGTGTATTCTGGCAGCCTCCAACCATCACTCAGAGGAATCACCCAAAAAGTGATGCTGATGGATTAAAGTGAATGGAGGGATGTGCTTTGGGAATGTCAACATCACAGCTGACATCCTGATGTCCACACAGTGAATGCGAGCATGGCCACATCCATGTCCCTCACCCAGATGACACAGTGACACGTCTTTCTTCACAACCACTTTCTTTTGGACTTTTAATCTTTGCTTTTCAGCGGTGCATCAGAAACTCATTTTTAACCTGTTTGCACTGTCCTCCTCCTTGCTGCAGCATCTCAGCTGTGCTGTTTTCTTTTCTTTTGTGGGTATTTTTGATATCATTGTACTTGGTTTGTTGCAGGCTGCAGATCCTGCTGCCATGGGCTGGGTTTGTTCAGCAGCAATGGCCATTTTACCCTTCAGTTAGCTGTAGAAATGCTCATGGAATCTCTCATGGAGCCACAATCTGTGAATGCTCTTTGGGAAGCCAACTGGGAATCCCTCAGTGTTGGATGAGGACCCCACTGCTCCAGTCCTGCACAAATAAGGAATAATGACAAGCCATTTTGGGGAACACCTTCAATCTCAGTGTAAAATCACCAACAGGCTGAGGAGGGAAGGAAAGAGATGGAGCTGATACTTTGCCTTTATTTTTTCCCCTTTGGGTTCTTATAGAAACAGCCTTACAGTTAATACTCCCGTACAACCTTTTTTGATGCATGATGTGAGTGAATACCAATATGTGTGGATCTGTCATTTTGCTGTTAAAATCTGGGTACATCTGAGTGGTTGCTTGGTGCTCCTGTCTGTGATTTTGATGACCGTGGAGCCACCAGCATTGGTTTGCTATCAGAGCAGCCTTGTCTTCCTCTGGAAACGATGCATCTTCTCCTCTGAATATTGCTCGGAGATTATGTTTTTATAATGAAAATACAGGCCTGCAATTAGTTTTCATCTTTAAAATATGAAGGCTTCTACATGACAGGACTTTGTGTTTGATTATTAGGAGCAAAATGAAGGCAGCTTTCTGCTGTGCTCTGTGCCAGCACTGACTTACCTTATGTGCTAGTGAGGTCCTCAGAAGGTTCACAGTGAAAACTTTTTCTTTCATCAATAAGTAAAATATCCCATAGGCTCTGCTACAGCACTTGCTGAAGATAGATACAACAAGGCACATCACCTGTCCTAATAGCTGCCTACATCTAGTGGAAACCACCCTGAGCTTTAGGATTGGGTAAGAACAGGGATAGGAGAGAGTTATTGTACAGCCTGTGCTCTCCAGACTGGGCCCTGCAGATGAATGTTGATGAGTAAATTAGTGAAGGAGCTGACCTCACCCTCGTTTAGGCACTTACTGTGGATTTTGATGCTTAATTCCTGTTTCTCCAGTATCAAGTCGCTCAGGGCTCTTTTCAGTAGGTGTTGAATTTCCCAGGGTTTCACTTCAAGAGCTCGATTGGTCATTTTGATTCTCTGTAGTGTTTAATTGATGCCTGACAACCCCAGGGATTTTCACTTTGTGAAACTAGATTTATTCATTAGATTATTTACTCACATTGAATAAAGAAGCTCAAGTGTCTGCCTGACAGTCATTGTGCAGTTCTTTTCCCCAAGAGTATAGCAGGGATTTAGCTGGCCACCAGGAGCATTATCTCCTTTTTCTTTCTTTGTTTGAGTTGTTAAGGGTTTATTGGAGGACTTGCAGACACTCAGGGGAGATGTGTGTGAAGGATCTAATTGTACAGCAGGGAGAATCGCCTCCACAAGCTTTGTAAGGACCCCAGAACCCTTGGGCAGGTGTGTGGATCTGTACTTCTTTTGATTGCATGTTTTTGGTGGGATTATCCAAGTGCTGCCACGTTAGGAAGAGGTTGGCTTCTGCTTTCTGGCTGTGTGCTCTGCCCCTCTTGCTCCTTCCTCCCTTTTCTGCACATCCAGATGTTCCCTGTGCTGGGCTGTGGGGCTGCAGCTGCTTCCCACAGGCCATGGCTGTACAGCACTGAGAAGCATCCATTGCACACCATGGAAGCATCCCCAATGGGGGGCACACTGGGGTCAAAAGGATTGTGAGGAGCATGGGGTGAGCATGCAAAATGGGCCCCAGTGGGATGATGATGTGGGGAGGGGGTCGGGGACCAGGGGGTGTGTGACCCTGCAGCACCCTGTGGAGCACTAATTACGCCTGCTTTTGATCGACTCCCTTGTGTGCCTTGACCTGAAAGTGCAATGAGAGAAATCAGCAGCGGTTTAATGATAGGAGCACTTGAAACTGCCTGGAGCTGGCGGATGGGCTGAGGAGGAGTCCAATGCCTTGCCAAACCTTTCTAGGGGGACTTGTGCTTTAACATGCACAAAAAGTTGTGTACCTCTATGCAGGTAAAGGTTTCAATGGCTCAGGAGAATCTTTTAGGTGTCCTCACCTAAGAAGTCAAGCAAAATTCCATGTAGTGTTGGCTTACATCAGGAGTAGAGGTGCTGTGGTCTATGGAAAGATACTTCAGGAGATCTGTGGCAAAGTTCTTGGGTTTATTGCATTTCTCAGCTCAACATAAGCTACCGAAGTTGCATCTTATGTTAATTTTCTGCAAATCTACATCACCATGAAATAAATGAGGCAGCGTTTGGAATAATTTGTTCAGCCGCTGCGATTTTTAGGTTTCCAGTTTTCTTCAGCGAACAAATTCTTAATTATCTCGGGGTGGTTGAAATGCTCTACAAATCTCGGTGCTCGGGGTTACTCCTGTGAGGCTTCTTTCATCAGTTGGTGACTGGGGAAAGCTGTGGCACAAAGCAGCCACAAGCAGCACTGTAACACCAGCTGAAAGCTTCCCTCGGCTGTAGCTCATCAAGGTGGGGTCCTCCAGCAATAACTCAGATAGGGCCTTTGGGTGGTTGGGTTATTGCCTAGCTGTCAATGCTGCTTAAGAGAGAGCCTGGAAGGAGTTAGTGCTTGCAGGTCTCCTTCCTGGTTCTTCTGTGAGAAGGTAGGGGGCCATGCAGGTGATGGGGGCTGTCAGGCAGGGCTGTGCCTTCAGCTCCTTGTGATGCTGTGGGATGCAATGTGAGATGGTGGGGTTTGGTCTGGCCCACCAGCAACTCTGTGAGGGGTGACTTCATGTGGATATACCCACTCCAAGGGACTCTGTGGTCAAGGTGAGCTCAGCAGAGCTTTCCTTTTAGATGGAATACAAGTAAAAGATGTCTAATTTTGCAGGGCTATCTGCCTCACCTCTTAAAAACAGATGAGCTGTGTCTGACTTCCATCCCTATGGAAGAGGAGCTGGCTGGGCTCCCTGTCGTTCTCTTTATATGGTTTACTCAGCGTTTTACAAGTGGTTGTGTGTGTTTTTCTCCTAGAAGTATCTTAGTGTTGTAGCTGTTTTCTTCTTTTAATTAATTCTGGAGCAAGAAGAAAATATAATTGCCTGATTAAGAGTCAAAGCACTCGAATTCATCCTCGTCTCTTTCAGTGTCAGGTATGAAGCTCATTATTTCCTGAGAGGGGACTCCTGTTTGGGCTAATCCACTGCAATTAAATGTGGATCTAGGCGTAATTTAGATAATGTAAGACTGACACCACGTTTTAATGAAGCTCTCCATCAGGTGCCAACCTCCCTTCCTGTATAGATCCAGCTAATAAATAAGGTGTACCTCGGTCTGTCAGTCAGCTGTTATGGATTGCTCCCTCCAAGCTCCATTAATTGCTGGAGCTCAGCGTCCTGTTTCCTGCAGCCAACATCCTGCCATGCGCTGTGAAATACACACTGCTTTCATTAACAAACTACCTGTTCCATGTTTTATACAACTTCATCAGCTTTCTCATAAGTTCATTAGATGGGGCTGCTTATAGCAGATTCATAAGAATCTGAATGGTTGGAATGTCTTCAATTGGACTTAAATTGTTATAGTAGACCTGCCCAGAAGTGCATTGGGGCAGTAGATGGAGTTGTTTAGTGATTTTATCATTATTATTTAATATAGAATGACTCAGAAACTGCTTATAGCAGTTGGGTAGAATGAATGTGTAACTAAGATCTGAGAGAGAAGTTCACCCCGTACAGATACCATTTAGTAAAGCTCACGAGTGTTGGAGGACAGCCCTGCATTGAAAATGACAGTGAAATAAAATAACAATACCAGCATTGATCACAGATGGCTGAAGAAGTGCTCCATGATCCCTGTCCCGACCCATCCCCACCATGCCTGCTGACCACATCCCTCACTTAAAGCATTATATTCAGTATGGAGGTTAAAAGTGGACCCAGAGGGGAAGCATGCAGTGAAATCTGTGTTATAATCCTATTCTGATTCTTGTTGTGATTGAGGGCTGTGTAAACCTGCACACTGCTTTTGAAGCTCTTTTGGTACTATCTTGATCTAACGTAATAAAACCACTTAACCCCCAAATTATATTTCATATGTTAAGCAGTTAATTACAGAACTATTGTTAGCTTTTAATTAGCCTTTCTGAGCAAAGATGATCTGGAGGAGCCTGTGGTTTCAGCCCTTTGTGCCGTGCTTATTAGTGCCCATGATGGAATTTCTGACCTTATCACTGTAGGTGACCATAGGGCTAATCACAGTCACAAGGAATAGAGGCATTTCAAGTGTCCTTGGAGCCCACCTATGTATGGAGACAGGCAAGATGCTCTCATTCACCTGCACTCCTGTGCCTGTGTGGGTCTGTGTCCTGGTCTTGCTGCCCAGTCGAGCTGCTGTGGTTTTCCTGTATGAATCTCACGTTTAAATTTAATTTAACTTGTGCTCACGCTGCCTGTTATCTTCTGGTGTTTTATTACTGCAGAAATGGCACTTAGCTGTCCATTGCTTGTTGTCAACAAAGCTAAACTAAAGATGAACAAAGCTGAACTAAAGATGAAAGTGCACAAAACAATCCTGTTGAAAAACAGGGTTTGTGTTGTTAATCTTGCTCAGGTACCACCTCCTCTCTTCACTTGTGCTGGGATTCACTTTGAGGTATCAGGCTGTAATGTGTCCTCAATTTGCTGTGACCAATGATAGTAATTTGCCATTTGTACGTGGGATCTCTCTCAGATATGGCTTCCAGCATGAGCCACGTCAATGCAGCAGTGAAGTTTAGCGGCTGAACAAAGCCAAACTGGAGTAAAGCCAGTATGGAACTGCTGCACAAGTGTTCCTCTGTGGCTTTTGCCTTATGTGCATGGGATTGAGGCTGTCCCACATTAAGATGGGATGACACTGTACTGGCTAACTCGTGTCCAAGGACAAAGTAGAGGTGACTGGCTATCTTGACAGTGACTGGCTTTGCAGATAGGGGCATTTTGTGCAGTTACTGGGGACAACTTGGTTGGTATGTGTTCAGTGAACCAGTTAGTTACACAGTGCTCTATTTAATAATAATGTTTAAATCCTCGGATGTAAACAACTCTTTCTGCTGAAGAGCGCTGTGAGTCTCATCCTCACTTATACTGACTGGTACAGGGAGCCATGGTTCCTTGCCCTTCTGCTGGGAGCAGGCTAGACCTTGCATGGGGCCCCTTTTCTCTGTGCTATACGGTATCTGGTTTGCTGGTTGTGGGTTTATCCAATCGACTTTGTGATTTCAGGGATTTCCTAAGCAAACAACCAAACCATCAATATTGCTCTAACAGAGCGTTGGTGTTTATCTACACTTTGTTTTTGCAGGAGCACAGATTGGAATTACTGACTTTAAATGAAACACCGCCAGGTGGTCGTGGTTTGTGTGATGGGCTCAGGGTGCACTGCTGCTGTCAGCCCCTTTGTAGAGTGGGCTGTCTTTGGTGTAGTGGTGTGCTGAGCTGTCTGCCTGTACAGCACATCACATCACAACTGCTTGAGTTGCATGAATATGTATGCGTGTGTCATTTTCTTCTGAATGTTGATGAAGAGGCAAACCATTTTCTACACGAAGGGAACAGAGTATTCAGAAAGCATAAGGCATGTTGTCCATTAGGACAGGTATCTGCTCCAGGGGCGATATTCTGAACCTTCTAGTTGGTGGTCAGGCTTCCCACTGAATGTGAGCGTAAAACAGAGCCTGTCAGTGCACTGTTGGGATACTAGCATTCTTATTTATTTATTTATTTATTTAGCATCAGCACTCCTTCCTATAAAGGGAGCTTATATGCAGGAGGGAGGTAGAATCACCAAGGCTGGAAAAGACCTCCAAGATCATCCAGTCCAACCACTCACCTACCACCAGTATTTCCCCACTAAGCCATGTCCCTTAGTGCCACATCTCCATGGTTCCTCAACACCTCCGGGGATGGTGATAGAGTAAGAGTGGGGCTGTGGTCTGTGAGGGCCCTTCCCACCCAACCATTCTATGGCTCTATGACACCCTGAGGTGTCCCTACATCCAAGAAGATGTATTCCAGTCCATGTGGAGTGAATATTGTAGTGGTTGCAGGCCAGGAGGCTGAATTCATTACGTCAGTTATTGGGATGGCACAGGAAGAGAGCCAGCTGCATGCAGCATCCCTTAGCTGGAAACCTGCTCACTTCCCAAAGGCTGGGGTCACCCACCTGTCTGGGCTCCATGTTTTGTTGTTTCTGTCACCAGACACATCTCAGATTTGATCCTGGGTTTTCAGTCAGAGCTGACATCTTGCCAGGGGATTTTAAGTGACTATTCCAGCTTTTCCCTGTTATTTCTGACAATGTATTACAAGTAGGAGGTAACCGCTAACAACAGTTTCAGAGGTATCCCCCAAAGCAGAATATCAAGAGGCCTTAAGGGGGATAAACTCCTGGATTCTACTGCTTTCTTCCATTTCCATCGAACAAAATTGCCCTGATCTGGTAAGCATTTCAGGTGGGCAGGTTCCTCCAGGCAGTATAGGCACAGCCAGGAATTGCACTAGAAAGAGATGAGGAATGTGTGTGTTATTAGAATACAGAAATATGCAATTACGTCTTGATTGCAGCTCAGGGATTACATCTTTTTAATGAAGTGAAGCAACAAAACTGAGGGAAAAAAAAAAACAAGTTACAGAAGTGAAAATGTAATATATATGATAATACGCATAAATCTATTAGAAAAAGTAAAGCGGAATTAATTATGTTCCTGTATCTGGGGTAAAGGGGGTAGAAAAAAAAAAGGTAAAGAATTGGGGAATAAAAAATTCATATAGTAATCAGAATTTTGCATACCAAAATTAGAGAAGGTGCTTTCTGATAAGTTCCAGAATCCTTTCTAACTGAGGGCTGTGATGGCAGAAGGGCGCGTTAATTACGCGCCGGCGCCTCAAGGTGTGAAACCAACGCACCAGCCTGCAAAGAGGATTAAAAAAGAGAATGCAGGGAAGCAGAGCAGCGCGTTACTTATTTATGGTTGTAATTAATGGCAGCATATAGTTCTCTGTGAGCTGTGAGTAAGAAATGCTTTCCCCACAGTACATCCACAGGTACTTAATGAGATGCTTGAGTGCGTGAGCCAGGCGCCAGCATGTGGTTTGATATGTGCTGCCCATCCTGTCCAAGAAGTGGTTGGAGAGGGAGGAATTTCAGGTTGGATGTTAGGAAAAACTTCAGAAAGAATCATAGAATGGCTTGGGTTTGGATCATTCCCACCCCCTGCCACAGGCAGGGCCACCAACCTCCAGATCTGGTACTAGAACAGGTTGCTCAGGGGTCCTGTCTGTCTGGAGCATCAAAGGGTCTGTTCTTTAGATGCTGACTAAATTGTTGAAGCCTTTTGGTATCGATACCACTCACGTTGTGAAACAAATAACTGCGGTTATGATATTGTTGGTTTGTTTAGAAGTAGGGATTAGTATGTTATTTTAGGAGTGGTGATGGACAAGAATGGGTTGCACAGGGAGGTGGTGGAGTCACCGTACCTGGAGGTGTTCAGAAGCCATGGAGATGTGGTACCGAGGGACATGGCCTAGTGGGGAAGGACTGGTGGTAGGTGGGCAGTTGGACTGGATGATCTTGAAGGTCTTTTCCAATCTTAGTGATTCTGATTCCACGTTTTTATGGGGGAAGAGAATGTAATTCTGTCCTGGACAATTTGTTATGAGTAACAGTAGAGGGCAGTGACTGTTTATGTTGGAATGTATCATGGTATACAAAGGGTAAGAGTGGAAGCATCTCCCAGCTGTTCCTTTACACGCTGTGAGTTCAGGAAAGGCTGCTGTGGAGATGTGGCACTGAGTGATGTGGTCATTGGGCACGGTGAGGTGGGGATCTTGGATATCCTCCTCTCCTCCCATGAGATGGGCAGGACCACCCTGCTGCCTTCAGGGGGCACCTTCACAGCCACCAGCTCCACTGCCAATGCTGCTGAAGGAGAGGAGTGTGTGAGACGAGATAAAAGAGAAAAATTAAACCGTTTATGAAAGTTGCATCAAAGTGCTGTTTGTAATGCTGAGGGGATGCTCTCTTACCTTGACACACACTTCATTCATGAACCAGACTAAGTTATTTCTCAGCATTATTTCTGACAGATGTTGTCAGAAGCTTCAACAGACAAGCTTGTGATTTGCTTGCTTCTGTGACTGATCAAAATACTAAATATGGATGTTCACGTGCCTTATGTCATCCTGAAGTTTTGTGCATGTAATTTAAGATTGACTGAGTTGAAAAAAGAAATGAATAGTAATATTAATCGTGTGGTTCCTTCCCTGTTCAGAACACGAAGCTTCTCAGTCTTTATGGACTATAAAATACTGCTGAACTGTGAACAAAAAGCTCAGGATCAAGTAAGTGCAGCAGGAGCCCTTTGAGTGATTATGAAGCCAAAGCTGACTGTTAACATCATTAAGTTTAGTCTGGAGCTGATTAATATCCTAGGGATGGGGATCATTGTGGGTGCATTTCTGCCTACCCTGTGGGAAGGTCAGCAGGATGAACAAACTCTGCTGCTCTGTGTGGAGATCACTGTTATATTTGTTTTATGCTGCAGTTCCAGTGAAATACACTGTGTGGCTAAAAAGGAGAATGAGGGGAGTGTGTGATCACAATGGAAAACATAAACAAAAGATGATTAAAGAGACAAGCCAAGCCCAACCTGGGGGCCAGAGCATGGGGTCCTTATACAGGAGCCAGGCTGAGCAGGTCCCAGCAGCCTGTGCTCACTAACAGCTCTGATACAGACATTGATGGGAGTTAATAGTCTTGTAATGAGCCTGAGCCATTGCACCTGGGATCATGTGTCAGTGACTGGTTGAGGACTCAGGGCCTAAAGACTGTATGGGAATGTTTGTAAGACCCCAAAATGGGCATGGTGGGGTGGCTGTGTTGAACCAAATCATGATGCCCAGCACGGCCCTGAGTAAATAGGGCATGACCTGAATCATGCAGGTCTAATTTAGTAGGGATTGTGCTTCACAGGCACCTTCACCTGGCTTTTTCTTGGAGGCACTGCCCATCCTGCCCCAGTTTGTGTCAGCAGGGCACTGAGGTTCCACAGGCAGCTTTTATTTTGGGGTGGGAGTACAAAAGGAGTTCCACTCTCAGATATCTTTTCTGAACCTGGCATCCAGATAGCACAAATAGAGGGATAAAGATGATTGACTCTCTCATATGATCTTATATAGATATGTCAGAGTCCACTCAGTACGTATACTGATAGACATATGCAAAGTTTACCAACAAAAAGCATTCTGATATTAGCTAGCAAAGTACACAGCTATTTTCTGATTCCTTTCCTACGGAATCATTGAGGTTGAAGGGGACCCTTTGTGATTCTCTAGTCCCATTCCCTGGTTAATTTGCCCAGGGCTGTGAGCAGCCACACCTTGCAGTGCTGACTTTATTCCTGTTGGCATCCTGAGCCTGTACCTGGTACTGGTTCCCAAGGGATGTCCTGTGCGATGTTTATTCTTCCCCGTGCTGTTATCTATCTGGTAAGAAAGCATGTAGCAGCTGTCAGGCCAAGTTTGCTTTGGTTTCCAGAAGCTGAAGTCAGAACTTTCTCATTCAGTTTGATTAAAATTGATGCATATGTATATGTTCTTTCCTAAATATTTTATGGGAAAAAGTCATGTTTTCTTAATACTTGTATTAGTAACTAATATTGACATGATGGTTACTTCTCAGAAAGGGTGGTCAGGCACTGGAATGGGCTGCCCAGGGAGGTGGTGGAGTCACCGACCCTAGGGATGTTCAAGGAATGTTTGGATGTTGTGGTGAGGGACATGATTTAGTGGGAGCTATTGGTAATAGGTGAACGGTTGGACTGGATGATCTTTTAGGTCTTTTCCAGCCTTGGTGATTCTTGGTGGCATTTTCAGCTATAGATGCTTCACAGCAGGAATTCTCAGCCCTTCTTGGACTGGGCTCAGAAAAACTGAACACAAAACCAAGGTGTCATACCAAGGCTGGACTTCTTAGTGCCTTGATAGTCTAAGAGACTTGAAAAGCAGGCATAAGGTTTTGCTGGTTTTGAACGACTGCAGACAGTTCTGTTAAACACATCTCACAGTTCTGCAAGGCTGGCTTTTATTCTTTGTGCTTCCAGACTTCCATGTAAAGACTAGTTCCAGCACAAGAGATAGCAAGAAATTGCTCCTTAAAGAAGAAGAGATAAAGCAAGATAAAGAACTTCAAAGCAGATACCATTACAGCTGATCTAGAAAGAAACAAGAAATTACCAGGAAATATCCTGTATTAAAATCTGGTCACATTGTCCATGGAGAACACGTTTATCATATCAACAATGGGGCTGGGCGATTTCCCAGTTAATGCAAGTGAAATAGCCAACAAAGGATAGGGGCTTTAATAGGCAGACTTGTTGCTTCATACTTTCAGATCTCTCCATGGGTTTTGGAGTTGATTGTAAAATGTATAAAGCTAAAAGTTTTATGTCACTGCAGGAAACTTTTTAAAATGCTTTCCATCTTCAAAGGAAATCTGGAAGTTCAATAGAAGTTTAAAGATGACACGTTCTCATTAGGAATTGGCCTCAAAGTCTGTCTTTCATCAATAGTTTAGGACTCTTTGTCTAATAAGAAACCTTTAATAGGTAAATCTCCATACATTGTAGTTGGAGTGGAATGGGGAAATTAATCTAAGAACTTATCAAAAGCCCTTTGGATGTTGGGACGGCTGGTACAACTGTAAAGCTCTTTTTCTCTCTCTTTTGCAGTCTGTAGTTCTCAGAGTCCTGAAGCTGGCACTTGCTTGTGCAGGTGATCCTCCAGACATAGATCTGTGGACTGATCTCCCTAAGTGCAGCACCAGCGTAGTCTGGGTTTTATGGAAATCAGCAGCATATATTAAAGGCAAACTGTAATGTCAGCTTCCTTATGACTGTTTTTGAGAGTGAATAGTGACAAGACAAGGGGGAATGGTTTTAAACTGAGACAGGGGAGGTTTAGGTTGGATCTTAGGAGGAAGCTTTTCACCCAGAGGGTGGTGACGCACTGGAACAGGTTGCCCAAGGAGGCTGTGGATGCCCCATCCCTGCAGGCATTCAAGGCCAGGCTGGATGTGGCTCTGGGCAGCCTGGGCTGCTGGTTGGTGACCCTGCACACAGCAGGGGGTTGGAGCTGGATGAGCACTGTGGGCCTTTTCAACCCAGGCCATTCTGTGATTCACTCAGTCGTTCTGGGGACTGTCCATCACCTGTGATAGTGCTGAGGCCAAGCTGCACCAGCAGAGCTTTGGCTTTATCTGTGATGCATAACAGCAAAGGTTTCCACCAACTTGTGTTGTGTACTCAGTGGAGTGTGATGGAAAAGAAATCTTGCCTTTGTTGTTCACACACTGATAGGCAATGGAGTGACTGCTGTTGGATACACCAGCTGTGAGTGAGACAGGGACAGGAGGGCTTTGATTTTAATTGTATGCTGGAAAATTCTGCTATGTCTTTTCTAAAGGGAACCTAAGCCATTCTGTACTCCTGTGACTGCTTGTCTTGTTTCCAGCTAGCAGAGCAAAGGGCTGTTCTTCCCTTTGCAGGCAGGATGTGCTGCCTCTGCCCAGCTGCTCTCTGCAAGGATGCAGCACTGCTTGTAGCCTGCAGTTTCCCCAGCCCTTGGTGGCATGCACCAAAACCTGACCTCTGTGTGGGTTCCCTTTGCTTTGCTCTGCTCCTGGCTACCTCAGCCCCAGCTCAGACAGGAAATCTGAAGTCAGAAGGAAAGTTTTCTTCCCTCTTTTCCTTTTTTTTTTTTTTTTTTCCCAAGCAATAGGAGATGTGGGGACTTTGAGTCTTGTGCTTCTGGATTCAGTGCTCAGATAGTGCTCGTATTGCTTGCACATGTTCCTTGATAGCTTTTAGAGCCTGTTTGCCACGATAGCACTGGTAGCACATATTTTTGGCAGTGCTGATACATGCCTCTCTCATCAGCCAACCTGCGTGTTTCTCCATTTCCCTTCCTGTCCCAAAGCATGAGCCCATTGCATCTACCTGCCAGCACTGATCACTTTTCCATCTAAGCAGGCACCTCTACAACCCTCATTCTGCACACAGCTTTCACACCTGCTGTTAAAGGGAGTATATCTGCTAGCTGGAACTGAATTGGAGTTTTCTTGGCCTTACAGTTATCGCCCTGCATTCCTTCAGTGAGGTCTGCGTTTGCTTTGCAGCATTACTGATAGCATCATGGAAGTGTCAGTGACCTCCTTTACAAAACACTTTCCTCCTTTTAATTAAGGCAATGAATTGCTAATATGGCTTCTGCACATTTACAATGACAATAAACAAAATAGCGGTAAAGAATAGCGGACTTCACAAAGTTGCTGCACTTCCATCTCTTCAGGCAAAGTCAGCTCGATCCTGCAGCTGTTTTGAAGGTTTATGGCGCAGTGTTTTTGTTTTCCATATTTCTGGGTCTGTGTATTTGTATTTCAACGTAGTTCATGGGGGTGGTTTTGTTTCCCATGTCTGTTTGCTATGATTCATTTTCATTGACACCGACACCAATCCGCTGTCACTCAAGCTAATGCCCAACTGGGGGTGCAGAGGAAGATCAGATTCCCCAGATTTAGCTGTTGTTTTGAATAAATTCGCATCTCTTTGAATTATTCAACCAACTTGAATCATGTTGGAAGACTTCAGATGAGACTCCTACAAATGAATTATGAATAGCGTTTTTGTTTTGTACCGGCTTCCTCGATTTTTTTTCTCAGATTTCCATTTCTCAGTCATCCTTATGATCAAGTGCTTCAGAGCGTATGGATGGGTCTGATAGGGAAGGCATGTTTCTGCAATCAGCACAGCTGAGAAATTCTGTCTTGGTCTGATTTGTGTCTCCTCATTTCCAGAGGGCATCACTGGACATCACCCCCACAAAGGGTGTCAGGGATGGCTGCTGGGATCCTGTCACTGCATTGAAAATCACAGAGGGTCAGATGTGACCTGTGCACTGTGACAGCTGAGGGTAGTTGCTCAGAAAGGATATGTTTCTGAGCTATGAGAAATGGAGCAAAGCAGTCAATGTTGGCTGCAGACCTGGTGTTTTGCCAGGCAGTGGGATTTTCCTCATAGAATCTTTAAAGTTGGAAGGAACCCTTAAAGGCCATCTGGTCCCATTCCCCTGCAACACCCACAGCTCTTCCAGGTGCTCAGAGATCCTTCCAGCCTGGCCTTAAATGTCTCCAAGGTTGGGGATCCACCACATCTTTGGGCAACCTTTGGTAGTGAGGTGCCCAGGCATGCAGCAAGGGTTCTTCCATGTCGAGTCTGCTTGGGAAGGCAAATCTTAGGCTGTGCCCCACATGGTTCACTTGGTGTTTTCTGCATGGCTTACCTGAAGTGCTTGGTGAGAATCCCAGTGCATTTCTCTGTAGGTGGATCCCCATGGCTCAGCATCCACCTGCACATCTCTGCCTTTCCAGGTCTGTCTGATTCATTCCTACAGGGTTTCAAGGAGGCAGGGCAACTTAACATCACCTTCCCCACTGTGCGTATGGAAGGCTTCCATCAGAAAGGGAAGCATTTGCACAGAGGCAGAGCTAACAAAGGGCTGGGCAAAGTGTGGCAGAGCAGTTCTATCACCACCTGTAATGCAGCGCTGCAGCACGGCATTGAAGCAGCCTGCAGCCACGGCTCTGTATGTGAGAGGGTAAGCAGGTCCCACTGCCTTCAGTGATGCTCAGCCGCTTCTACATCTTCCCTGAGTGTATGCCCGTGTTTTGTTTGCAGATTTACAGCTCTCCAGAGTTACAATACAATGTATAATCTTGTTAGGAAATACAACCCTTGTAGCACGCTGCGCTATGTCGGGTTCTTGCTGCATCAATGAATTTACAAAACATTTAATAAGCCAACTGTATTTTGAATTGGAACTCAAGAAAAATATTTGTTTTGCTCATAATCAGCCATGCACATTTCTAGCGATGTGCCTGCAGAGGAGAGGCCTATTGTAAAATGCAATTAACCGTGCCATCTGTGCACATATCTCATGATTTTAATGTAACAAGGTTACTTCAGTGAACTGCATCAGAATTTCTCTGAACGGCGTCCCCTTTATTGTACTGCATTAGTGGGATTTGTGGAGGTGACAATGTGAAGTAGTGCAAGGATGTGGAATAAGCCCTGGATGGCAACGTCAGGAGGGCTGTGGTGCTAAAATAAAGAGAAAATACAGCTGTTGGAGTGGCGGGGGTCAGCGCTGTGTGGCATTGCAATGGGGAAGATCTCTTGGGACAGAGAGTAAGGAGGGAACCAACCCCATGCCATGGGCACAGCTGGAGGAATACATGGGAAACGTATTTGGCAGGAAGGGGCTGCAGCTCCTTGTTGCCCCTTTGGCTGATGGAAACAAGCAGGAAAAGCACAAAGTTGGCATAGAGCTGAGAAATGGTGAACTGCTCTGTCATTGTTTGGGTCATAGAAGATGATGGGTGGAAATCCTGAGTCACCTGGCAACGGTGTGTTGTGAATGGAGGAGGGAAAGTGCTGACATGGCTGCAAGCAGGGAAACGTTTGGGAGGAAAGTTTGGTGAGTGTGTCAAGGTAGAGGCAACTTTTTAATAGTGTTTAATAGAAACCTGCATGAGAAATGACACTGCTCAGTCTAAATGGCGCATCCTGTTCTGTGTAATACCTGAAATGAATTTGCAGAAATTAAAAGTTGTGGACATTGAAATGGATGGCCAAAGTTGAGGGAGAGAAGCTGGAGGCTCCATGTTTGGAAGTTGCAACCAGTAGGCTGGAGGTGGAGCTGAGATAGATAAAACAAAGCTGGAACTGATTGCCATAAGCAGAAGGCAGCGCCTCGTACTTCAGGGCTCCAGGTTTGCTATGAGTTGGAAAAGCCCTGATAGATCTGGACTGTTTAATTATGTGTGGCTGTGGAAACCTCAGTAGGCACAGTTTGTATTCAGGGTTGGTATTGTGTTTGCCCTGCCACTGCAAACAGAGCTGTGGGTGCCCCATCCCTGGTGATGCTCAAGGCCACGGATGGGGTCCTGGGCAGCCTGAGCTGGGGGGCACCCAGGGGTGGGGTTGGGGTGGCTTTGGGCTTCTATCCAACTCTGTGATTCTTTGTGAAGGTTCAGAACTTATGTTTCAGCTGTGCTGTTGCAGTCACACAGCCTGTTATTCCCCATGAGTTGCTATACAAAGCCATGGATGTGTATATCTGCTGCTCAGATGCAATGGGATAAAGGAAGGATAGGGGAGAGAGCAATGTGTTGCAGTGTGCACTCTGATCACATTCAACCTGGCTGAGATCCCAAGCAATGGTCAAGGTGAGAACCCTCCTGGTGGTGCTGGTGGCTCTGCTTGTGGGTATGCTGTCAGCAACAGGCTTCTGCTTTGGAATGTTCCCCTTATAGGGATGGTTGTGCAGAGTCAGAGCCTCTGCTGTGACTATGGCAGGGCTGGCCCTAGTGATCCCTAACCCTGCTTGGGCTGCACGCCTGCAGTTCCCATCCAAAAGTCCATGTTACAGAGCACCACTGACAACCCAAGCTGCCATTTTGTTTAAAGCAAGTAGACAATTGTATTTCTACATAAAAAAGGATCTGCCAACTTGGTTGTGTGTACTATAGTACTATAGACCTATGGTGCACCAGGCCTTGAATGCTATAACCCAGCATCACTCCAAGATTGGGAAAAAACTGAGCATTTGGTGAGGTTATGAGTAAATGGAGACTTCACTTAGTGGCTGTCAGTGTTACTGCAGTGCCATAAAACTTCCACAAGGAAGAAGTAGAAGGGCTGTCCATAGGTGTGTGAAGGAGCGTGTTGGGTCTGCTGTGGGTCTGCAAAGCCCTGAGGTATGCATTGGATGCTGCTGTTACGGAGCCATAACTCCTGGCTTAGCATAAGGGAGGTTGTTACACACAGGCAACTGCCAGAGCTGAGTTATGGCGGTCGTTACACTTCTGATAAGAGAAATGCTTTCAGCAAATTTAATTAGGGAGCTGCAAACTTTTCTTTAAAATTTAAATTAGCTCACTGACACTGAAACTAGAAATTCTATGTGAATAGATTACAGCTTGTTTTCAAGTATTAATAATTGTTTTACTGATCCAAGAATAACACGGCTCGCATCCTGCAGCCTGGCTCTGAGCCCTGTGCTGCAGCAGCTCCATCCTATGGGCAGTGCTTCAGGGCAGAAGGTATCTGGGAAGGGTCAGGGGCTTTGGGCAAGCAGGGATTGCTCTTGTGCTGTTCCCCTGTTGGTTTCCCTTTGCTGGGCTGGGAACAGCAGGAAGAAGGCAGAGCTGCTGGGACACCATTGGGTTGCCTGAAGGTGGGCAAGGTTCCTAGGGACAAGGCAGGCAACCCGTGCTGAATGCACATGGTTTGGGTTCATCAGCATGTTCCTGCTGTCAGAGTGTCCTGAGAATGGAACAGACATGGGAATCACTGCTGTGGAGCCCTACATCACATTACATGTGTCCCAATCATTTTGCGTGTCATTGGTACCCAAATGGGAATCAGTAACATCTTAAAAACTTCCTCTGCTGGGCTGTGTATCCTGGGAGCTGCCCATGGGCATCCATAGTCCTGTCCAACTCATCCAGCAGAGCTGGAGCTGCTGGGCTGGGAGAGACATGGTAGGAAAGCCAGAGGTTGGCTGCCCTCTGATCACAGAATCACAGCGTGGTTGGTGTGGAAGGCAATTTAAAGCCCCTAATCAGCTCAGGCTGCCCAAGGCTCTCACACAGACCTGTTGCACAGCTGGCTGACAGCTTCGGGGTGCAGGGCAGCTGCTTTCACGCCTCCAGCATTGGCAGGAGCCTCAGCTACATCCAGAATGCTTCCACTATGGAAGGAGTGCACTGCTTGCCATGGCTCTTGCAGACAGGACTTGGGAGTGATGAGCCAGAATATACAAAAGGAAGATGTGGGGGGAAAGTGTTGTTTTAGCATCTTGTGTTGTGAGACCTGGAAGTCACCAATACTGGAGGCTATGTAGTCATGGACAGACAAACAGGCAGTGAGGGCAGCCTGGATCTGCCCTGTGCTGGTCCTGCGTGGTGCTACAGGGAGGAGATAATGGAGCTGTGGATGTCCATTGCAGGGGAGCTGGACCAGATGAACTTGAAGATCTGAAATTAACCATTTATTAGAATGCTTATTTTGTTCTCTCAAAACCCTCTCAGAGAGTTTTTTTCCCCTTTTTTGGGATGGTTGTAGCTAGCAGGCAGCTGGAAGGCAATGAGCATCACAGGCCAGTGGTGTGCCTGGGGGGGACTTACCATAGAGAAAAAAAATGGATATTTTTCTCATAGCTTATTTGTCTTTCTATTTTTCTTCCTTCATTTCTCACTTTGAAACCCGTGATCCTGGAAATGCGACTGTAATTCCTTACATCATATTCTTTGTATTCTCAGGCCCTTAATTAGCAGTCAGCTTTTCATGGATCAAACACATCTGTGTGCAAATGTGGAGCAAAACTGTGATTTTGAAATGAATTTTTCTTATGAAAGCATTTGGCTGGTGCTCAGGGTAGCCCATGCCCAGTGTTCAGAAGTATCACACATTTCCTATTGGCTGCTCTTGGATTCCAGCTGGGTTTGCAAAGGCTTCTGAGTATTGAGAAGCAATTCCAATGCAGTTCCTCTGCTCCCTGCTGGTGTGCAAGGTGTGAGCTCAGAGATTGTTGTCTAAAACTGCACTAAACCAGCCCAAAGCACTGTCTCCTGTTGGCTGCAGTGGGGAATGAGACCCTGTGCAGAGACAGCGCTCACCTTTAAGTTCTGCACTGCACACACACACACCTGGGCAGAAAAACTGTTCCATCAGTTACATTTACTTGCTCTTTTCTAGAGGGGTATTTGGAGGCTGGGATCTTGGTTGCTGGAGGCTGGTTTGAAAAGGGCTTATATCTAACTAAGAATGCTGCAGGGCATGCAGCACCTCGTGCTGTCTATGGACTTTCCGTCCTAAGCTTCCCATGTCTCTGTCCCAGGGCTATGGCACAGCACTGGGGCCAGCCTTACCCCCAGGGAGCTGTTGGCTCAAGAGCTGTTGGCACGTGCAAGGAATTCTTATTTAATTTCCAGTTAAAAGAAAATGATGCAGTTCAGCTGCGTGCTGTTGTTGCTGCAGAGCTGTGTTCTACAACCACACTTTAGAAAACACCAGTGACATTTAGGGATTTTCTTGCACATAGTCTTTGTTAGCAGAAAACAGAGCATGAAGCAGAGGCTAAGGCTCCCTGCCCACGATTACTTCGTTTGCTGTTGGTTTTGACCCAGCTCTCCAAGGAAATGGGACATCTCTGTCTCTAGAATGGAGATTTCTAATGAATTTGGTTTGTTCATTATCCTTTTGGTTTTGTTCCATTTTCTTTTTCTTCTGTATTTTTCCTTTGCAGAAAAGGTTTTCAGGTCCAGATCAAACCCTGAGTATAAAACAAAATCCTTAGGAATGCGCCCATTGTGCATAAAACCACCACAGTGCATCTAGAAAAAGGCAAATTTTACTTATTTTCTTATTTTATGGATTTCAACAGAGCCCAAATAAGGTTGTGTGATGGCTGGCGTAGGTCTGCCACAAAGCACGGTTGCAATTCTTTGCTTCCACTTATAGCAGAACTCAGTAAAAAGAAAGAGGGGACTAAGGAATAAGACAGGCAGCAATGACCCCCCATGTGTGGTTGAGGGCCTCCTGTGCTGAGAAGAGCTCTCTTGGTTGAGATTTGACCCTGCTGGCTCATGGAGACCATTCCTTGCACAGAGAGGTGATGGGTGCCCTGTCCCTGGAGGTGTTCAAGGCCAGGTTGGATGGGCCCTGGGCAATCTGATCTGGTACTTGACCTAGTGGTTGGCAACCCTGTCTGTGGAGGGGGGTTGGAGCTTGATGATCCCTGAGATGTGAAAGGTGGTGTAGCTAAACTCTAGAATAATAAGTCATCGGTGTTCATGTTATTAGAAGAAACCAAATAAATGGGTACCCAGAATCCGGGCAAATTCATTTTCTTCTGTAATTTGTATGACTGAGAGATATTGTTTTTGAAAATTTAAAATTCATTGAAATCCCTCCAGTACCAGCAACTCATTTGCTTTCTTATTAATGAACGTTGTTCACGCTGTTAGTATCAGAGCTGTAAACACACAGCACCAGTGACAAAGAACAGTGTGAAATGGATGTGATTAAATGCCAGTGCTGTGAGGTAGTGGAAGCCTTGTCCCAGACCCACAGGATCATCAGCAGCACCCCAATGGGTTCCTTTAGGCATAGGATCGGGGCCAGCATCACTTTCACCTTGTTCCGGATCAGCAGGTGCTCGATGATGGCTTCCCACTGTTCCACAGAGCTGTTCCAGTGCTATAAAGAAGCTGTAATCACATTATGTTTTAATCAACAATGTTCATCAGGCAGTTCTTAGTTTTATGGCCCCACAATGAATTCTGCGACTGATGGTATCTTTCCAAAACTCATTGCAATAAACTTTTTAAGTCTTTACCAGCACCCCAAGGAAGTTGTGTGGCATCACAAGCTTTTCTCCAGTGGCCGAATCATCATGAAATAAAAACAGAATAAAACAGAGCTCCCTTCTCTTTCCTCACACCATGATGCTGTGGTAAGAAACATCACCTGTGCAGTGCCAGGTACTGAGCAGTGCCCAGCTCCTGGCTTGAAGCCCTCAAGGGGGTGCTCATAGTCAATTTGTACTTGAACAGCTTCAGCCTCACTGCTTTTGGCACAAGACAGGGACGGGGTGGTGTGGTATAAAGGAGATACCATCTGTAGAGTTCTTGTCGCTTATGGAGGGTCTTATGGTTCCCTTCTTATGGTTCTTCCTTCCTGTCATTTTCATAGAATCATAGAATTACCCAGGTTGGAAAAGACCTTGAAGATCATCAAGTCCAACCGCAGCCTAACCAGTACCCTAACTCTAAAAACCCTACGCTATTTTGTGGGTACACCCAAGAAAACTCCTCTAGGTGGTTCATCACAAAGTGGCTTTAGATATGGAGCAGAGGGGGAGGAGGGCTGTCATCTATATCCTATAATGAGTAGTCCTTCATTGTGCTTCTTTAATGCATATCTGGAAGAGGGCTCCTGCTGCTGTGGTTTCTGGTTTGCAACAGCAGGTTGGTTTCTTATGGGCATAAGGCTGTGTTCACTCTGGAATTCATGTATTAATCTGGGCATCTTGCTGCTGGAGCCGGGTGGCCCAGTGCTCTTCCTTTCAGTCTGCTTCAAAACCCTTTTCTCTCAGTGCTGAATGTTCATTATCCATAGCACTCAGGCTGTACTCTGTACATTAGGTGGAATGGGGCAATAACTCAGATTTCATTCACACTCTTACCACCATTGTGCTTTACTTCTGCCCTCATCAGAAGCCTTAGTATAAAGGTACAAAGCCAATAATAGGGCAGAGGGATCTAGGCAGACCTAGGCAATATATTAATATGTGATCTAATTTCTGCTAAGCCTTAAGGGGTGTCTTTCATCTGTATGAAGAACGCGAGGTCCGTGGCAAGGAGAAGAGGAACGTAATGTGGTAATTGGATTGTGGGAATTGGATGAGGTAGCTGGTGCCATGGCCAGCCAGCCTACAGCTCATGCAGATCACACACAAAGGACCCAGACTGCACCAAGACAAAAGATCAGTCTTCCACTGCTAATGAGTAAGGAGATATAAAAAGTTTAGTTTCCTAAGTGCATCCATTTAAAAACTTCAAATGTGAGCCGCACAGTTGGATGGAAGTATAAAAGTACTGTAGAGCTTTTGTGTTGACTATGTAAATGGATAACACTAAAAGCTACAGCTCTTTGGAAGGAAGTTTGGAAGAGCATTATGTTAGAAAATGCATTACCTGTAAACGAAAACAGTTTTGAGAGTTCTCTTAAGACCAGTGAAACATCCCAATGCACTCTGGAAGTGCCCAAATGTTTTGACTTTAAGGGGATTTTTCATCCTGAGTGACGCTATGAGAAAGATATTATATTAATAGTGTTCTAGGATTGTCAAAATGTTGTCCACTGTCTCAAACAAGTGTCAACCCCTTTGGTCCTGAAGGCATCGCAGAGGTCTGGGTGTCCGGAGGTTGGGACAAATGGCAGATCTCCATCCTCTGTGCTGCTCATCATCACACTGACTTCCATGCCACCGACTCTTCTCATATCCATTCTCTTCCTGCATCAACTCTTGTCAATGGGGAGTCAGACAAGGAAGGGGCTTGCCCAGGGTAACTCTGCTTGTTTTTTGAAGGCATCCTTTGCAATTCTAGCTGCCAATGCCTCGTTTTTATTTGTCTGCTTGATGTTCAAGGTTGCTTTCTGTTGTTCAAGGTTGCCTTGAGGTTCTGTTAGCGCAGTTTACATAGCACCATGAGCATCAAGTCACATCTGTCTGATGTCAGAGAGATGCCATTAAACCAAACAGCCGAGCAGGAAAGGTTGCCTATGCTTAGGAAAGCAAGCAGGTGTGTATGGGGAGCACTAGTTACTTAGCGCTGCTAATTTACAGCCTGATTCAAGTCAAGGAACAAAAAGGTCACATAAATGAGAAAGTGCTCCATCTGCTTTTATTATTCTCCAAGTCCAGGGCTGTGCTTTGCCATGTTAAATTATATCCAGCGAGCCCCTGACAAAGGAGGTAAAACAATTCATTTGCCATTTGAGGCAGGCTGTTTTTGTTGTAAACACTTTGATGGGCTGACACTGACGGCTTTCCCAAATTTAAATCTTACTGGCACCCTGAGGTTTTCTCAGCAAGACTCCATTACTAAAGCTGAATGTTAAGCAGCATCCCTTTATGCGACGGTTGCCGTTGAACAGTGTCATAGGGAGGTGTGGGAGCTTGGAAATGTCAGGGAAGGGCTTTGGGAGATGAAGCAGGACCATGTGCCACCCATGGGAACCACTGCAGCCAAGAGCTGTCCAGAACCACAGGTCTGATATTTGACAGTCTTCTGAAGTTCATGTGAGTTATTATGGACATCCTCTGGTGCAACTTGAAGCCATAGTATTTGAAGCAAGAGAACATTCCAGAGCTGCTGGTGTTGTGCATCCTTTCCAACATACAGCTAAACAGTGACATGTAAAAATCAAATGCTTCCTGATACACACCCCCTATGCATTAAAGGTTTCAGTCTTGGTGACAGGTCCTGCAGAGCACAGTGCCTGCCCACTGCATGCTCCTTGCTGCAGCCCCAGGTGCCTCCACATCACCTCAGGGGCTCTGGGCACCCCCAGCTGCCTCACAGAGCCCCCGGTGCTGAGGAGCTGGCCTGTGTCCTGCTAAATGGCCTTCTGGCATCTGCTGATGTAATGAGAGCTTTATCTGCCTTCCCTCCATCTGGGCATTGCTTTTGAGCTCTCTCTTCTTCAGTCAGTTCTTTTCACCAAACGCATGGACTTTGTACCTTTGATTTTCCTATTGCCCCTTTATGTTTTGGCCAAATTATTCAAAAGCAGGCAATGACAGATGGGCAGAGAGGCAGAATGTGCATCACATTCGCCTCATCCCTTTATAAGCTTGCAGCCAGCAAAAGAGCACACACAGTGAGAGTTCTGTGCTCAATCCCCCCCACTCCTCAGCCCAGGCTGAGGTTTATCTCCTCCCTCTCCCCATCTCACTGATGTTCTTCCATCCTCGTTTGGGATAGAAGCTGTTACCACGGCTTTGCAATTTTCTGGTCTGTCCCCTGCTGCCCTAATAAATAGTCCATCTCTGCTGGTTCCACTGTGAGATATGAGCTCACTCCATCAGAGCTTAACACAGTGCCCTTTATCCAATTCTTATAACCAGTTGTCCAGCCCTGCTCGTTTCTGAGATCCAGATGTGTTTGAGTTCAATCCATCATGCTGCAGTCGTTCTTGGCTGAGTGCTCGTTCTCGTTCTCAGCCTCATAGCCAAGCTCATCTCCTACTGATCCTTTTGGCCTTTAACATGGTTTTTTTTCTCCCTTATAGCTTGCTCTGGAAGTTTCTCTCCCTGATTGAGATCACCAGTCCGTTCTACTGAGGGCTCCTTTATTTTATCGATTCCCATGGAAATCATTGCAGGTGCTCAGTGGCCATTCTAACAGATGCACTGCATGTGCCATTAATGCACAGCGTGCACCCAGCACAGGGGTTGGTGTAATGGGAAGCTGTAACCTTTATTTAGGCTGTAGGCCATGGCCAGTGATAAAAGTTCTGCAGAATTTTGGTCCCTTGCCTACCTTGACTTACAGATCTCTCTGACCTGTATGAAAGGCCATTCGCTCTGCTGCATGGAACGTGCATTTCAGGCCTCTCCATGGACTTCCCAGCACCAGCAGCCAATCCCTCTCTCCTCCTGTTCTCTTACCCATTACCAGCTGTTCTTTCCCAGCTTTTAATCACAGTTCCACCCCTGTGCCTATGCAGCTGTTTCTTTCCCAAGTAACTTCATAGATGATAGATATTCATATTAAATATTCTTATAGGTCTTCATGTAGCAGATTAGCACCTGTCAAAGTCCTTCTGCAGGTAACCTGTATTTCAGATAATGGGCAAAATGGTATCTTTAAAGGTGTCTTGGTGCTGATTTGAATGCTTTTTGGAGTTCTCAGATAAGAACTGCTCATCCTATTGGGCACTGCTTGGAGAGGAGCTCCAGAATCCCCTTTACCAAGGTTAAAGCTCCCTGAAGTCTGTACCCTGTTGGTTTGGACCCAGCCACTGTATTTACAGTGAGGCTCTATTTTTGTTTTTATCCAAAGAGATAACAAGTGTCAAATAATGTTTCAGGATAATAGAAGATTGGGAGTGATTAAAAAACCCTTAAACTTGCTATACAGTGCGTGCATATGCATGTACTTCTTTGTCATTGAGTATGTTGTGAAGTTTAAATAAACGCTATAGCTTCTTATTAGACAGCTTTCTCCTCCTTAGATTAATGCCATAGATAACGGAGGTATATATATATATTAAATTGACAGGACATTTATTTCTCTTTCCTGTGGCAGAAATCCATTAGAAGTAAACAAATTCTTTCGTCTTATCAGAGTGCTTTTAGTTGTCTGCATTTAGAGATAAAGCTCCCCTCCTTTATCACAGCACATGTGCATGCATTCCTGCAGCGTTAAGGGGAGGTCGCGTTGTGTAAGAAAGCTACAACTGGCCGCAGAGGGTGGAGATTCATCCGAAGCCATGTTGTATCATAGGCTGTGGTTTGTGTTTGCCCAGAGAGGCTGTGGATGCCCCGTCCATCCCTGGAGGTGTTCAAGGTCAGGTTGGATGGGGCCCTGGGCAGCCTGGGCTGGTATCAATGTGGAGGTTGGTGGCCCTGCCTGTTGGTCCCTTCCAACCCAAGTCATTCTATGATTCTAAGATGCAGGCAGTGGGCATGGTGGGGTGGGGTGGGGTAGGGCTTGGGGACCTCAGAGGTCTTTTCCAACCTGAATGACCATTTGATTCACACATTCCTGAAGCAGACAGTTTCCATAAAGCTTTGATGCCTTCCACCTCATGCAGGCAGTGTCAGGGCCAAGTTCGCAGAGCATCCCGCAGGGCCATTGCCATAAAGCTGGCCTGGAGGAGCTTCAGTACAGCCCCTTGATCAGCTCCAGTTGAATCTGGGATAAGCCCATTGCGTAGTCCTCCATATCCCAGCAGTTAATTTGCTTCCCTTATTTCATCAAGTCAATGTGATCTTTTCAAACCCATTGAGAGATGCTATCCTCTACTAAAGTGCTTCCCTGGGTCTGTCTGCTGCTCAGCTGCCTCACCACACAGCATAGGCTACACCAGAGTGGCTTCCACACTGAAATACTTATACACAGGCAGAGTGCAGTGGTCGTGGAGGATGGAAGAGAGAACTGTTGTTTGTAGAGAGGAAAGAACCAGCACAGAATAAGGATTCACATCTAGCAGCCACTTGACCTGCACATTTATCCAGAGGTCCTAGAAATTACTGCAGTGTGCATGGTGGTTGTGCATTTATTTCAGCTTAGCTTCTGGCAACGTCGAGTGTCATCTTTCACCAGGGAGTTCATAAGTATCCATCAGTCTTGTCGTTTTGCATTAGGAAAAGGGTTGAACTGTAAACCAGTTCCTCATGCATTGCTCAATGTGTGTCCCTTAGAAACAGGAAAAAAAAAAAACAAAGAAAAAAGTGCAAGCCAAAGTAGGCTGTGAAGCAAGATCTGAGAGCTGCTTTGGTGTGCAGGATGATCCCAGCCCCAGGAGAGGGGTATGCCCCAGGCTGGAGCTTTGCAGTGCAAATGGGACATCAAGAAGCATGGAGCCCAGCTGCTATAGGGGCAGCAGGGCTGAGAGGCATCAGCTGGGGTGAAGGAGGTCAGGATGGAGACCTGCAGAACAGGAGGGCATTCCAAATAGGGGAAGGTGATGTGGTTTCCTGGGTGCCAGTGGCTGCTTTGGGTCCGTGTGTGGAGCACTGATGTTGTGATGCCCTTTTGAAATCTCTGGTCCTCACCACAAGTAGCACTTTCCTTCCCTCTTGACTCTCTTGGATTGAGAAAAAAGCAGATGATACAGTGCTTTAATATTTTCTCCACTGATCTTGAATTTACATACAGCTTATTGGTTATGGTCAACATGGATGAGGGTTTCTTAACTCTTAATTAATTGACTACTTTTGTAGTTGTTGAGCATTAACAAATGTCCCGATGTAGCTACAGAAGCCCCAGAAGTTGTTCATTAAGCACATCCCTCAAAGAGTACGAACCACAGACTTAGTGAAAGGAATAATTACACACTGAACTCATGATTGGCTTTGGTCTGTGTTGGAAAAACGGTGCCCAGGCATTATATGAAGGCAGCAAAGGCTTGCAGGGTTGCTTGGGTGTGATGTGGGAGTGAGGTTTCTTTCCTATTCAGTCACTTCATACACTTGTTACCCCAAACCCTCCTGTCTGTCAGGCTCTCAGCTGCAAGGACGTGGCTGCACTGGGATCCTTGCAGACAGGATGGAATGGGGCTGCAGCATTTTCGAGTGAGTGAATTGAGCTTTCCCATTTTTCTGCTATGCACTGAACTTAGTAATGTTGGGCCTCTGGAGACCTGAGGGCCTGAAGTTTTTTGCATGAGTGATAGCATAGAGAAAAATGGGAAATGATTGATGTTTGGGAGGAAACCTTGCTGCACTTGACCAGCAAGAGTTAGGAAAAGTTCACATAAAAAAACCTGCCTCTATGTTCACAAATAGCTTCAAAGGGCCTTTCTTCAAATAACTCCGATCCATAACTCAATTTTCAATCCTCTTACCACAGGTGATGTACGGAATATGAAAGAAAGGCATCGTGGTATTGGTCTTTTATTTTCAAGAGTGTGATAGAAGATTTATGGCATTCATGGTCAATAGGAGGAAGCATCAAGGTCATTTAATTTGTCAGAGTGCTAAGGAATATCGTCAATTGGCCGCACGGGCTCTGGTATAGCAGAGCCCAAGTGTGTCCCCACGTAATGGGAAGGATGAATGTTAATGTCTGTGTAAAGGGGACCTATCTCAATCCCGATTTATAATTGTGGTTGTATGCAATGTAGCCTAACAGGCAGGTGAGAAATAAACGCTGTAGAGCTCTGTTAGTTCATGCATGAAAATCAAAGAAATGGATCTGGTAGAGTTATTGTGAGTTGTCAGCAGCAGAGCACTGGGAAGACAAAGTGTGTGCGTGGCTGGGGCAGGCAGAGCTCCATATGAAGAGACGCACCGTAATGGAAAAGCACAGAATTCCCTCTTCCCCGGTTCAAACAAATACCATCTTGTTTTACACTCCAGTGCCTTCAATTGCCTAAGAGAACAGCATTTTTTAACATCTAATTTGAATCATCTGACTTACTGTTGTGCTGCTAGATGTAGTTTTACTGAGCAAAAAATTAAGTAATCAGTAATGTTTCAAGCTGGTAGTGTGGCATTGCATGCTTAAGTTTGGTATGGTAATTTCCCTTTTTCTCAATATGCAACTTGCAGTTGAATACTTGATAAAGCCTGTTGAGATATTAAACTGATGGAAAACTCCAATATCTAAAAGCTCTCATCTCCAAGTACTGAGCACACATCTCTTCAGCCTCCCATGGAGTGCTATGGGACAAGCACCCTTGTGTTATCTGGCTGCAAAGCCTGAAATGGAAAAGCTTTGCTGGGTCTCCATACTTTACAGGAGATGTAGGAAAATCACTCCAAATCTCTTATTATAGCAGTATAAGCATGGTCCATTTTGAAGTCTAATCCTCATGTTTAGGTTGAAAAGAACTCTGTAGCATGTGAAGGAAAGGGAGAACACTTACAAAGGCATGCAGAGGGTGGTGACGCACTGGAACAGGTTGCCCAAGGAGGCTGTGGATGCCCCATCCCTGCAGGCATTCAAGGCCAGGCTGGATGTGGCTCTGGGCAGCCTGGGCTGCTGGTTGGTGACCCTGCACACAGCAGGGGGTTGGGGCTGGATGAGCACTGTGGTCTTTTTCAACCCAGGCCATTCTGTGATTCTATGGTTCTACAATATGAAAGCAGTCACCTTGCGGTCCCAGCATTAAATGGGCAGATGCACAGTGAGATGCAATGGGTGTGCCTGGTCTAGTTGGTTCACAAAGAGCTCCTTTGTGCCTGGTAAGAAATTGCAGTTGCATTGACCTAGCAGTCCTGGGGCATCAGTGTTTCCATCTTCAGCTGCTGGAGTTCTGGGTCTGTCTCATGGTGATGATGATTCTAGTCTGGGCCTGTGCAGGTGGCTGTGGGTTCACCATAGCAAAGGTTTTCAGTCAGTCCTTCTAATGAATCTAAAAATGCAAAGCAAAATCCAGCCTCAGCTTCTGAGCACTGCCTTTGTTCGTCCTGACAGCATGCAAAACAGCAGGTTTTCCTTGTGTCTTTTATGCAAAAGTCTGGGTCACACATATTGAGCTGCTTTGCAGTCACCTGTTAGGAGTACAATCTGATTAGCTCACATTGCCTTGAAAGATTTATTTATATTAACAAAGCACTGAGCAAATACAGTCTGACATTTGCTTTGTGACCGTGCTCATTTCCTGTGATTTAGTGTTGTGTTTTTGGCTTTCTATTGTTCTGTGCAATGCCTCCTCCATCAAGAGCCATGAGTTGTGCCAGAGACCTCCCTGCAGCCACCAGGACCACAATTATATGGCATGGGGAAAACCTGTCTCATTACAGCTGGTCATCAGTGCTGCCCTGACATGGAAGTGATGTGAGTAGGCTGGAAATTACCTTTCCCTTAAAAACAAAACAAACAGCAGCTCCGCTATAATGGCCTGTGTGGTAGCAATTCCATTTAGCATGATAGAACTTCTGTTACGTATCCAGAATGTGCAGATATTTCATGTTACCAAAAGATCCTCTGGTTTGTACTGAGGTATAGGATTAAAAGGAGACAATGCAGCACTCAGGAGCTGGGTAATGAGGTCACTAATTATCTTAATCCTGAAGCTCCAACATCAGCTGAGTTGGACACACTGCGTTCCAGCAGCAGTGCACATCTCCCATCAGGAGCAATGCATTATTGTTATTTATTGCCATTATCCTTGCACCCTGCTGCATTGCACTGTAGGGCTACACCCCCTGCTTGAGATGAGAAAGTGACAAATGGGGCTCTGACAGTATAGGAATATGGGGAGTCAGAGTAGAATCGTCTCCTCTGGATTTGGACAGCTGGCCATTTTAACTTGGGCAATCTTTGCCTGAGTGTTTAATCGTGCTGATGCTACACGAGTTGTTATCTATTATTAAACCTCCTGGAGCTTTTAAGCAGCAGACGGTGAGAAAGCTCAGCAAAGACACAACTGGGTTCATGAGATGCACTGCTGGACAAGGACCAGGAAAACCAGCTGTGCTGTGGTGAAAGCTGCCTTACACCCATGGAATAAGTGCCATAGAGTATTTACAAATGAGAGAGGACATCTAAAAAACATCTGTCTTTGCTAAATGTCTCCCCTTAGAAATGCAGGAACTTCCATTAGTCCCCAGAAAACCAATTGTACTTCAGTTGTAAAGTCAATATTGCAGAACTACCGAGCTGTAATGGCTTTAATTGTGTGGCTTAAGAACTTTTAAACCACATTAGTCTCATTTAATTCACCTTGAAGGAACACAAAGCGAATTGAGTTCTCTAAACTTGGTTGAGCCTGTTTTCTAAAATACCCTTTTGAGTGCAGTTAATGTTACACAGATGACAACAGCAAAAGGTAATTGCCCTTAAGTAGTTGTATGGAGCAAGCAAACCCAGCTGAGACTTGTGTTGATGTTCATGTAGACCAAAGGGGTGTTTCTTCCCCTGAGCAGTTTGTTGGAGCACATAGTCAGAGAGGCTGTGGATGCCCCGTCCATCCCTGGAGGTGTTCAAGGCCAGGTTGGATGGGGCCCTGGGCAGCCTGGGCTGGTATCAATGTGGAGGTTGGTGGCCCTGCCTGTGGTGGGGGGTTGGAGCTTCATGATCCTTGAGGTCCCTTCCAACCCAGGCCATTCTGTGATTCTATGATGATTCTATGATGATTCTATGATAACCCTGGTTGGGTCTTTCCAAGGCCTGGACCAGGCACTGAGTGCTCGGCCCTATGTGGCTCTGCTGGAACCAGGGGTTGGATAGGGCATCTCCAGGGCCTTCTCCAGTGCTTTCAGCCATTCTGAGATGGCTGCACAAGTGCACTTTGCCATGCACAGCGCTGTCCCTTGGCATTGGCATTAGCAGCTATTCTTGTTCGAAGACAACAAATGATCAATTGTTCATCCTAAGAAGGAAATTTCCTGGACACACAAAGCATCTCAACAGCTAATTTTCTTCTTGTAACTTCTAAATTCTCTCCCCACCATATGGCTTAAATATTGTGTGAATTAATATTATTCATGAATGCAGGACAGATAGGAATAAGACCAATTACAGCAAAATATTCACCATCTTTTTAATCTCTATGGTTATGGGAAAGGCTGTTGAAAATTTAATATCTTGAAAAAATCACATGGCGTGCAATATTTGACTTTTGCCCCGTGGTATTTGTCAAGTTTGCAATATTTTGCCAACAAATTAACAAGGGGTACATATCAGTGAATTTTTATAAGCCAGAGGGAATCCGCCATTTGGCTTCAAAGCATTTGCAACCTGCTACAGGAATCATTTGGGTCTGGTAGGACTCAGTTCAGAGTTTCTGCTATCTCAGCTGGCACGGTGCTTTCTGGCTTCTATTTCAGGAAGCCGATAATTGCTTTGGGCTGCCTGCAGTGCTGCGCTCTCGAGTCACAGGGGAGTTCTCTTCTGGAGTCAAATGTACTGCTTGGATATTGCTGTAGAGCAAATTACACCGGACTTCTAAGGCCTGTTTGGAAATGGATAAATGCAGAGCAGTCACTCAACAGTGATTCAGTGGCGTGCCTATTGCAGCACTTGGTGTGGCTGGGACCGCTTGTGTTTGCTTCAGCTCCCGCTGCCATCTCTCATGATGTCTTCGCTGTTCCAGTGTCCTGGAGGAGAAATACAAACCACTGTAGGTGATATTTCTGCTCATTTAACTTACCAGACGTCTGCAACTGAGGGGTTTCCTTAGTCCACATTAAAACTGTGTTTGTTCTGGGTTCCTGGATGGTTCCTGATGAGAAATCACAGCGTGCCTCTCTCTCACCCAGGTTAAAAATAATCAAACTTTCTAAATTAAAATTATGGATTGAGATGAAACGTGGTGAAAAGAGGTTAGAAAAAAGAACAGGTTTTGGTTTTTGGTTGTTTTTTGCTTTTTTTTTTCTGCTGCTTGAACATCAAATCATTTTTCTTACAATTTCTCACCTAGATGGCTATTAATCTCCTCGCTAATCTCTCTTGATATTTACAGTTCGGTTCAATAAGACAATAAATTTTCCTTCTTGCAGTTGCAAAAAACCATCTGCAATTGCAGGTTGCTGTGCTGCCAGGCCATCTTTGACACTCTGAGGCCATTTGCGTTGCCCATCATTTGCTATGGAGGCTACTTGAAGCTGTACCAACCCCAGTCTTCCCACCAATAGGCAGTTTGAGTGTGAGGCCTACTCAGTTGGGCAGGGCTTCCCCTGTCTCAGCACTGAATCTGTGAAACAAAGGCAAAAGTCAGAGGATGCTGCCTGGAAAAAGGACAAAGTGCCTTTTTTCCCTCCACGGGTGACAGAACATTTTCTTCCTCCATCCATTTCTTGCACACAACAGGGGGTTGGAACTGGATGAGCATTGTGGTCCTTTTCAACCCAGCCCATTCTATGATTCCATGATTCTATGAAGAGTTCCTTGTGGTGGGCCCTTGTGTCCAGGGACAGGATTTTAATCCACAGTGCTGATTTATCGGACTGAACTTGATTGAAGCAGTGAGGGACATCAGCAAAGTCTTTCTAGAAATGAGTGTTGCAATAAATTAACGCCATGTGGTGCTGTGTCAGACAAACTCTCTGCATCTGTTACAGCCACGGGTGAGGAGGTGTAAAAGGGAGGAATGAGAAGAAAAGAAATAATGCATTGCTATTGGATTGTGCTGGTCTCTGAGTGCCCCTTTTTTCTTACTGAGAAGTATGCAGCGATGCTTGACAGTGTATCAACAATTTCTCTCACAAAGAAACCTCTTGTCTGTTTTGTTGTCCTTTCTCTCCCTTATGGCATTTCATGTACAAGCTTTGAGGTGGTTTGGTTTTAAATGGGCTGCTCTGAAATTACCCATGGCTGCTTCGATAAATTGCAGTGAATTCCTCATGGAGAGGACGTGGTTGAATAGGAGCTTTCATCTCCCTTCTCTCTCCATCTCTTTGCAGCTGGAGTTTTCATTTGACATCCTGCTCACTCCTGACCATTTGGATCTGTTTTTCTGTGGGTTTGAGTCTGGCTATATATAAGGGGTTCAGCTGGTGGATGCTTATCTCTCCTGTGTTGACCTACAGCACAGCTCTGAGCTGCTCTGGGGGTGCAAGCAATAGCAGCCGCATCTCTTCCTCAGTCACAACCCCATCTGACATTTACCAGTTGTGTTGGTCAGAGGGAAATGGTCTCAACGTAATGGTTTCAAACCAAGAGAAGTGAGTTTTAGATTGGAGATAAGGAAGGAGTTTTTTACTCTAAGGTCAGTGAGGTGCTGCACATGGTGTCCAGAGAGGTGGTGCTACCCCATCCCTGCAGGCAGCCAAGGTCAGGGGATGGGCTGTGAGCACTGATGGAGCTGTGGGTGTCCCTGTGCACTGCAGGGAGTGGGACCAGATGGCCTTTAAGGGCCCCTTCCAACTCAAACCATTCTGTGCTTCTATGAAAATCCCACTGAGGTTTGTGGAATTCCTAGACAAGTCTGTTGCTGTGTAGCATTTCTGATGTACATTTAATTACAACAAAGTAATTAGTATAATTGAGGTAAATTGTTATAATGATTGCTCCCACTTTTCTCTTTCATATACATACGAGAACATACGTTTATTATTTCACAAATAATTGAAGCTCTGCAGGTTTATTTCTGCTGTGCATCAAAATGACTTTCCAGAATGTCAGTGGAACATCCATGTCTTCCTCTACCCCCACATCTCTAACAAACACACTCAGTTATAGGAACTCAGTGGCGTCACACACCAAGAAATTCTCATCTCCTTTGTCCACTTTTATTTTCTCTTACGCAGTGACATTTGCACTTAATTATCACTACTGGGTAGAGCGCGCCTTCTGTCATCATTCAGTAGACTCGAGAGGATTTTACTTGCATAGGGAACTGGAAAGGCATCCACTTTGGAAACTGTGAATCAAATGTGTTTTTTAATGATTATCCCCAAAGTTTTGAGAGCTTTAGGAAAAGTTTACATTAGGGAATATCTAGCAGGTATTTCCAGGGCTATCCAGAGGATCTCTTAGCAGAGCTGTCTTCATACTGCATTTAATAATGTGGATGTTCAGCATAGCCCTGACTTCAAATTACATAAGGAGCGAAGCATGTGGATTTCAAGGATTCATTAGGGAGCAGAGCAGCATTAATGGTTTGATGGATAGCTTCACTATCAGCTCTTGAAATAATTATGTTTTGTAAATGGAATGCATAAAGAACTCATCAGTGATGCTGGGGGATGGCAAAGCACCAAACAGAGTGAGCAGAGCGGAGAAGTTATTTTTTTCAGTGTGACCAATAATGGCATGGTTTATGCTCTGAAGTGCCACTGGTAAAGCCAAGGCAGACCTAGAGTGGGCATTTTGCAGCCACGATTTTCCAATGAGAACAGAAATTCATAGGCTGTCTGGGCTGCCAGCTGATGCGCTGTATGGTGTGCAAAGCATAACATGGCTTCCACAGACAATCTTATGGTGCTGCCATTGCAAACACCGGTGGGGGGACTTGAGAGTAGATTTCACAAATTTTTTGCCCCTCATAGAATCCTAGAATGGCCTGGGTTGCAAAGGCCCACAGTGCTCATCCAGCTCCAACCCCCTGCTGTGTGCAGGGTCACCAACCAGCAGCCCAGGCTGCCCAGAGCCACATCCAGGCTGGCCTTGAATGCCTGCAGGGATGGGGCATCCACAGCCTCCTTGGGCAACCTGTTCCAGTGCGTCACCTCCCTCTGGGGGAAAAACTTCCTCCTAAGATCCAACCTAAACCTCCCCTGTCTCAGTTTCAAACCATTCCCCCTTGTCCTATCACTGCCCACCCTCATAAAGAACCATTCCCCCTCCTGTTTATATCTTCCTTCAAGTCCACAATGGCATCTCCCCAGAGACCTCATTTCCTCTTCTGGAAAATATATTAAAAAAAGAGCATCAATAAATTCAGCTCAGCAGCATCACCTGAATGAAGGGAGACCCTGAGTTCCTCTGTTGTGGCCTCACTTTAGTGATAGCATGAGAATATTCCTTAATCAGTGTTTTGATATTGTTTTATCTCTTTGGTTTTATTTTCCTCCACTAGCAGAACATTCTATACTGGAAGAAGAGGCCATTATTCACAATACTTCCTGCAGGAAAGTCCTGGATCTCTGCAGAACACTCCTGTCCAGGGAACAACCATTGTTTCACTTGCTTTTCCCCTTAAGGACATGGCCTTATTTTCTTCCTGGGGAGCTTATCCCAGTGAAGGGTGAGGACTGTCTCTGCATTTCCCCTTCCCACATGCCCAAGGGTGCAGGCAACAGCTCTTTTCTTGCCTCTTTGGCAGCATGACACAGCCAAGGAGGATGCTGAGGACTGGCTGTGAAGTGCTGCTCTGATGACACCACCTATCTGAAGAGGCAACCTCGGGATTCCTGTGTACGTTATCAGTGTAGATGTGTTCATTACAGCATTAGTGCTGAGGAGCTATGTGTTCTGCTTATAAAACACTGCCATTCAGTGTGTAAGAGAGATGCGTGAAAGTATCGTTTCTCAGCTGTGCTCTTGCAGCCTTCCTTAAGTGTGTGCACTTTTCCTCTTCACATAGAGCAGTTATCATGCTCTGGTTCTCCTCCTTCTCAGCTTGTAACCCACTGTAACTGTATTAAGTGGCTGCAGAATTGCAAAAAGAAAATGAACCATTATTTTTCGAGGATGGCTGTGGTGCTGGCCACCTTCTGCTGCCATACATCAGGGTTAGATGGGGCCACTGGGCAGCCAGGCTGGCTCCCTTGCAGTGTGTGGGGATGCTGTGGGGTGTGCATGGCCTAACTCTGCTCCCTGCCTGCTGGCCACAGCACAAGGGCCATGTTGTTGCCCACAGAGACCTTGAAAAGCCCAGATGCCCATTCTGAAGCAGCTGTGAGGTCTGCTCGAGCGGCACTGAGCACCGTCCTGCTATGTGTTTTCCTTCTCTTCAGCGCGTTGTCCTTTCAGCTCCCTCTTCTCTCGTCTGGGATGGATTAGAAATGCTCTGTTTGCCATTCAATTAAAGTGGCCTCCCAGACACTGCAAAGTTCAAATATTTTTTATTTTTTCTTTTTAAATATATATTTCTGGATTTAATGGGCTTTGCAGGCTACAGTTTCAAAGCAGTTATTAATGGGATTTGCAGAAGGAGCTCTTGCTTCGTGCTCTTAGAAATAATGTAAGATCCTGCCATTGGCATTTCATTTCACCGATTCAGCCTTGTCAAGATGTAGCTGTCGGGCGTCGCATTAAGGTTTGCCCTGCGTGTGATGAGTCTGCAGAGAGAGGGCTGTGCTGCACTTGGCAAATTGAACAGCAGCCTGCTAATTAACTAAAATGATTACCTTTTGCTTGCTTTGACTCTGTTACTATTATCATCATTATCCCCCGGAGAATATCTTTGCTGCTGAGCTCACAAAGATGTAACAGGTGATCACGGAATCAGTGGCTGAGCTGCATTCCTCAATGCCCTGTGATGGTGTTGCCCAGATGGTGATCCATTCCCTCCCCATCTCTGCCAGAGATGGGGCACCAAGGAGCCTCACTCCTGCACCACTTGCCTTTACTGTGCCATGTTTTCCTTAAGTGTGATTACAGGCTATTTAATGAACCAGATAGGAAAATATTGCAGCTGCAGGTTTCTGTTTCTTGCAGGAGAAAATGCTTTCTTTGTGCATCCCCCAAAAGCAAGTGTGGTTTGGGTGGTGGTGGTTCATAGAATCATAGAATGGGTTAGGTTGGAAGGGACCTCAAGGATCACGGAGCTCCAACCCCCCACCACAGGCAGGGCCACCAACCTCCACATTGATACCAGCCCAGGCTGCCCAGGGCCCCATCCAACCTGGCCTTGAACACCTCCAGGGATGGACGGGGCATCCACAGCCTCTCTGGGCAGCTGTTCCAGCACCTCACGGCTCTCACAGTAAAGAACTTCCCCCTGACATCCAACCTAATTCTTCCCTCCTTCAACTTCAAACCATTTCCCCTTGTCTTGCTGTTATCTATCCTTTCAAAGAGTTGATTCCCCTCCTGTCAACCACCAGACCAGGCTGCCCAGAGCCACATCCAGCCTGGATCTCTGCATGCCCTACACAGCACCCAGCAGGGCCCAGGCGATTGGGTCTCTACTAAAAGCATGGGGTGCTGTTAAAATGCAGATCTCCTTTTATTAATGAAGAAAAAGCAGTGACATACTCTTAAATGATGGGAAAGCAATTATCATTTACTTGGACGAATCGGCCGGTGTTTCTCTCTCCACTGTCCCTCTATGTAGCTAATGAAAATGTAATGCATGTTGAAGTCATCAGCAACAGATTTCTGCACTACACATTGTACTGAGCTCAGCTTTAATAGCATCTCCTGTGAAATGACAGGCAGAAATAAATGTCCTTCAGGATGATTTATACCCCAGGTCGGGTGCGGGTTGTAAAAATACACCAAACTTAAATCATTGTCAACCTTGAAACAACGGCAGAGGAGGTGATGACCCCGGTTAAGAAGTAAACAAAACAACAACATTTCTCAATAGATTGAAGTGCAACCTGCAGCTTTAATGTTGTCTGCTCTCACAATGAATTGGAAACGGGGGTGGTTTGTGCATTTCACAATTACAATTCAAAACAGCTGTGTGGGAAACCATAAGGCACAGCAGAAGATGCAGGGCTCAGCTGCATTAGTAACCTGGCTAAGTCAGGAGACAGAAGAAGCATCTCTTGAGTGCCTGAAAGTGGCAGGTTAAAGTCTTTTTGTGCGTACCTGTGTGTTGAAGTCAGGAACAGGGTGGAAAACTCAGTAAGGTATCTATTATGATGATGATTGTAATTGCATTAAGTTCCCATCCTGAGGAGGGCAGGACTCAGCCTGGCCATGCTATGGGTTAAAATATGGCTTTTTCCTTTCCATCTTCTTGGGGCAGAACCCACACATCTGTGCACACATTCCAGGCTCTTTCCTTATCTATTTCTGCTCTGGGCTGCTACCAAAAGTTCTGATCACTTTTTACATGTGGGAGGGCTGCCGAAGCATAAATGAGTTAATACTACAGCGTGAAGTCACAAATGAATTTACTATAGAGGATAATTAGCTAATTGCTGTTAATGACTTTGAAAGCAAAACACGCGGCCCAAAGTATCATAAAGAAATAATTTTTGTCGCTTCTGTCTCACATGGTAACAAGGAGCCCACTGTTTTCCTACAGTGAATTCAGTGTTTTCTTTACAGGCTGATACCTGCTGATAAGATGCTTTGCTTTCAAGTGATAAATTATCTTAATTAACTGTAATTGTTTGCAGACAGTTTTATGCAAATTGAGACATTTAAGAAACAGAAGCAGGGGCTTTGCTTTGGCTGGGGAGCCCTCTTCTTTCTCTAAGTAAACGTGCGAGATGGGTTACATCCCTGTATCTGTGTGCAGAAATAGGTACAACCCCCGGGTGCTTTATGCCTTCCCCAGTGGTACCAGCACCTTAATACAGGATAGGAGGGGAGGAGGTGATGGATGGTCTCCAATTGCTCCAAGGGAGGGTCGTGTTGGATGTTAGGAAAGATTTCTTCTCCAAGAGCAGTGCTGCAGTGGCACAGCTCTTGAGCTGGGGGTTCACTGTCCATGGAGGCGTTCCAGAATGGTGGAAATATGGCACTGAGGGATGCAATGACTGCACGGATCTCAAAGGCAATGGTGTTTTATTCCACCCATCCTGTCAAACACAACGTGTTACGAATGACGATTATCTTCTTGGTAGCTTTGTTTTCCCAGCTACTAAACTGCTGTGCCCTGCTTTTATTGGCGATCTTCTCTTTGAATGTGAATTGACTTGCCTAAGTAGGGGAACAAAAGTACCAAGAGCCCCCTACAGTGGGTGTATGCAAAACCATTCAAGTATTTGGAGCTCTTGAGCAGCACAAAGGCTGAGCTTTGTGTCTCGGAGGAGATGGGGCACCAACCCAGCTGCAGTGCTCCAAAGCAATGGGGAGCTGCACATTGACTACAGGTGTTCTCAGTTGTCATCAAGGAATGCTTATAGTCATGGGGGTGGGGTCGAGGTGTCCATCTCTGTTCTAAGGCTGTGGGAGCTGGTAAGTGCTGCGCTGCTTTGTTTATCTTGTTTGGTTTCTGGTTTAATTTCCCTCTGCTTTTTGCCTGGTATTTTGGCTTTCCGTGTGTGTTTATGTGCACGAGTAAAGTGATAGCTGGATTTAATGAGAGAAGGCTGAGTATCCCCAGAAAGAACCTACTTACAGTTGTGGTTATTACGTGCTGAAGTTTTTAGTGCCAGATTAAATGTCATTTGGGTATTACGGTTCCCTTTCTTAGGAACTAAAGGGAGGCATCCAGAAACGTTGTATTCAGTGCTTTCTTTTTTTAACGTAGGATCTCAAAATGTTAATCAGATGAGCCTGTAGCATACAGCAGCCCTGGGACTGGCTGCTTGCTTTGTGAGATAAGTCTCCTTCTAATAATAACTTCAGCAAAGTGAAAATGTATTATCATTTAATAATTCAGGAGGAAAGAGTAGTGTTAAGGTGGGGGGAGGGAAGCCTTTATTTTTCCTTTCTAGTCTACTAGAAGAAAGCAGCACACTGAGTGTTTGGAAGGAGCAGCAGTGTCTTGCCATGTGGCTAATTGCCTTGAGCTTGCAGCTGGGGGTTTCCTGGTTGCTGGGGTTGTGCAGAAGGCAGTAAGTTGGCCAACTGCTTGTGCACGTGTGCTTGGATGAGATGGTAGTTTTGCTACTTATAATTTAAGAGAATTATTTCTTCTTGTGAACCAAGTTGTGGTAGGTGAGGTGTGTTTTCTTTAGTTAAATGAAGGTAGCAGTTGCTTGCCTCTCCTAAGGGGAGTAATTTGCCTTAATGGACCCATGAAAAGCCTTTGTGGTGCCAGCAGCACAGCAGTTCCTTACTCTCCATTGGATCAGATGGTGGAAAACTGGCAGGAAGAAATGCAGTGTGTTGGAGGCTGTGGATGCCCCATCCCTGCAGGCATTCAAGGCCAGGCTGGATGTGGCTCTGGGCAGCCTGGGCTGCTGGTTGGTGACCCTGCACACAGCAGGGGGTTGGAACTGGGTGAGCACTGTGGGCCTTTGCAACCCAGGCCATTCTATGGTTTTCAGCTGTGAATGAAGATGAGCCATTCAGGAGATGGAGCCTCTTGTGTCCCATGTGAATCAAGGTATCTTCCAAATCCAGCAGCATGTGATGCCCTGGGATCAATAGTCAGCTGCTGTGATATACATGCAATGGTGTCATAGAGAGGTGAAGGAAGGTTTCTTGGGGTGGGTTGAGTGCTAGGGATGTGCTTGGATGGCACTGCCTGCATGCTCAGGGCTGTTACCCCAAGGTGTTGGGCCCTTCATCTGCACAGTCTCACAAAGGTAGGCACTTCTTTAAAGGAAGGGAGAAAGGCTTTAGAAGCATCCACTGAGAATCTGTGCAGGGCATTCTTGAAGCATATTAATTGTTCCTACAAGTTCTTTACCATGAACACATGTTCCTCTTGTGCACATGCAGATAGCTTACATCTAATGCACTGCTGGACTGATTTCCCTGTGCCAGGATGGGTTTTGTACTAATTTGGAATCAAAGAACCTCAGTATAATTGCTTATCCAAATAAGAAACCAGTTGCATATAAAATATTTATATTAATTGGGAAGTTAATTGCTTATCTGACAATGCTAAAGTAAGTTCTGTGAATCTCAAAGGCCTCTCTAAGGATAACTGAAATGAAGAGACTATTTTCTCTTTGAGGTTTGCTTAAGATTAAAGGCTCTTTCAGAATTATTGCTGAAAACAAACTATTTCAGAGCAAAAAGCCTTTAATGCAGCAAATAGGAGTGTTGGAGGAAATTCAGCTTCTGTTCAAACCTCATGAAACTCAGAGAAAGCTTCAGAAGAATGAGCTATGAAAGGGGGGAGGGGAGAGAGGATTATTCCATGCAATAAGGTGCTTTGTTTTATTTAGAACATTGCTGGGTTGTGTCCAGCTTGAAAATGACTTCTTTAAAGTACTTTGAGTAAGTTGTGCATTTACCTTTGGTTAGGTTCACTTCTAGGCTATCACTGAAGCAGGCAGGATTAATAAGATGAATTTCCTTGGCTGGTGATAAACTGAGAGAAGAATCTCTTGTCCTTTAGAGTTAACGATGTGGGAGTAAATGGTCAGGGAGCTTGGTGTGTGTGTTCTGGAGAGCCTGATCACTTTCTGAAGTAACTTGCATATCAAGAAGAAGCTCAGTAGAAGATTATTTCATATGTTGTCTCGGTGTTTTGAGAGAAGTTAGAGCTGTGACTGAAGAGCTGTCAAGATGGCATCTCTTCATTGAAGAAGTGGCAAGACAAGGCATAAGTTGATGTTGTTCAGCAAGATGCTCTTGTAAGGAGGTACCATTACAGGAGAAGGGAAGATGATTCTATATCGTTTTCAACTTATCAGTGCTAGGCTGGGTCATTCTTCCCTCCATGCTGGCTGCCCTGCCCAGCTGTGGTCATTCCATGTAGATGCTTCTCCTTGCACTTGGGGCTGCATTAGGCAGGAAGCTGCCAGCAAGTCACTGATATGAATGGAAGGGCTGTGCACCTCTGCCCATAAAGGCACAGTGACTCTGCTTACCAGTTCTCTCCAGTAGGTAAGGGAGACTAATACCTGCAGAGCTCACATGCATGTATTGTCTCAGATGCTTTTTTGCATGCTGTTCATGTTTCCATCAGTAGTACACTTTTTGGCTGATTTTTTTAATTAAGAATGTGCATCAATTGCTCTTGAATAACTGCTTTCCATCTATTCTGACAATAAAAGCCTGTCTGAAGGAGGGACCATTAGTATCATCTTCCCTTATGAAGAATGGCTTGCTCATGGAAATAACTGGAAATAAGACTAATAACATCATAATTAAGCAGAGTAGAGGTTTAACAGCAGAATAAAGAACAGGGCCACCTGTTTATCATGGTAGCTGTGGAAGCATAAATGATGATATGAGAGAAGCGTACCCTTGGACTGGAGGGAACAGGAGGAAAATGGACAGATTTTCAGGGAAATAAATGAAGAGGTTTTCTTTCTGTGATCGTCATGGAAATAAATGATGGGTGGCACCTCACCTATTCAAACCAGGTGGCTCTGGTAAATCAGAAAAGCAAGTGATACCTCTCAGATGGAGAGCAGGGAGTTGGGCTTAACTGAGGGGGGCTTGTGAGGAAGGTATCTGAGAAGAGCCCCATCTCTACCAGACTCTTTCTTTCAGTGCCTCTCTGCTTTTAGTGCACAGCCCAGATGCAGCCCCACCAGCTGCTGTGTGCCTGCCAGCCCCATCACTCATGGCACGCTTCAGCTGGAAAGGCTGTTCCTTGCCATGCCTCCGACTTGCTGGGAACTGATGAGTCTGTCAGGGAGAAAACAATCAGCGTTTGTCATTTCTTATCTGCTGGGCCTCCATTTAGCTGAGTCCGGCACAGATTGTGATGCTCTGACGGGGTCAAGGACTCCAGCTCCTGCTGTGCTCCTTGGGCTGATGATGTTTACTTTGGTGCCAGAAGTTTTACTTCTCCCTACCTGGGGGGGATTGCAACGGTGCGGGATGAGTCTGATCTAAAACAAATTACAGCTTTTCCCACATCCTCTGGCAGCAAAAAAAAAAAAAAAGCCTTTTAAACTAGTTATTCTCTTATTATCAAGGAACATAGAGAGCATTACAGCTGCATTCCTGTGTGGTTCTGAGAGTGTGGAAGAACTTGGTAAACAAGCAGGAAATGAAAGTGAAAATTAATTCAATCCAGAGTTTGCCATTAAAAGGAATAGTTGAGAACTCACCGATGCATTTGAATAGCTGTTAAAAGGGAGAGGATAAACACAGTATTAATTTTGGCTTTTTGTTTTTTTTACACTTCAGTGAACATAAAATTTTTTGTAGCTGTATTTACAGGGTTTGGCTGTGTTGAAAGATAAGGGATAATTACATTCTTGCCTGATGGGAAGAAGCCTTTCAATGTTATACCTTTCTTACTATGTTAACAATACTGTAATATTCAGGAATTCAATCAGATAATAATTAATGACAAAAGAAAGCATTATTAATGAATGAGTTCTGTGAACTTGGGCTGTGTTCCTAAAACTGAGAATCCTTCTGTTTTCTCACTGTAAATACGTACCGTTCGGTGTTGAGAGCCTCCAGCCCATCCCAGCCCCATTTGTTGGATGGCTGTTGTTTGTATAGATTGGGTTCCCCAACTGTTCCCAACCTTAGGTTACTGGTTCTTTATACCTTTGCTCAAGTGCTGTTGACTGATGTTATGGGAAAACCACAGTATCAAGGGCTGGATTCCATAATCTGCTTTCAAACCAGGTTGTGATGGCCCTGGCATGTTTGCGTGTGTATGGCTGTATAGATAAATGTAGATGACTCTGAATTGTCAGTTGCTTTCTGGTGGGACTTTACACAGCACTCAAATGGATTTTCCCATGTCTCAACAAGTATTGGAACCAGGTTCCTGGCTTTGAGTTTCTCTCCTCTTCTGTGTCTTGAAGGCTGCGTTATTAAGTGTAGTTAACTGCTTGATCCATATGCTGTTAATTGCTGTTTAGAAGCAGCAATCTATTAGGAAGATCATTGCTGGTTAATGCCTTAATTACCAGGAGGAGCGAGTCATTCAAATATCTCAGTTGCATGAAATCTATTTCCCTGCTCTGTTAACAAGAGAGTGCTGGGAAGCTGTTCTGCCTCTCCAAAAGCCTTTGGCTCTGGGTAGAGGGGATGCAGGATCAGGAAGGAAACCAATCTCTAAAAGCAGCTGTGGGGTCAGACTGGGGAGAGCAGACAAAACAGAAGGAGGTACGCAGGAAGCAGCTTTATTATCCCATTTTGAATAGGAGAAGTTTTGTTTTCTTCGTATTGGTTTAAGGGTGAACACTTGAGTCTTCTGGCTGATTTACCAGGTGTCAAGAGAAGGATTTAAAGGTCGTAGTGTGGCCTTTGGGGCTTCCTTACTTATTGATGGACTCCTGCTTCCCTTGTGTCACCAACTGTGTAACGGCACTGGGAAGCTGTGATGGGCTCTGATAAAGATCACCTGCTTTATCCTGTCTGATATTGCCTGTGCTCTCCAGTCATTTGAATAGAGAAATCTTGGTGGAAGAGCTTTGTCACACTGAGGAGAGCAGCTCCTGCCCTGAGTGGCTCTGGTGTAAGTGTGAAATCAAAGATGAGGCACACAGCACGTAACACTTCTGGGCAACCATTGCATGGGATTCCCACTACTGTTCTGTTACAGAATGTGCTCTTGCAGTGGCTTTTGTAACATATAGTATTTTGTAATTAAATCATTCCTGGATTAAGGAAAATGGAGCGCTGAGTCACTGATGGACACATAGAAGAGCATCTCTGCATGTCCTGGCTGCTTCCTGCTTTCTCCTTGATTATGGGAAGGTCTTTCCTCATACTGGGTTTAACAATCAGCAGACTTTCTGTGGCACACACTGAAACATTCAGGATATAAAGTCTGGTGGGAGGTTTCTCACTTGGTGCACTGTTCCTCCTCTGCTGCTGCTTGGGGAACAAGTCTGGGTATTTGGCTGCGTGTAAATCTATCCTACTTTTCTATCTCAAATAACCTGTTCTGGTGGGGACAGCTCTGAATGTTGTAGTGGGAACCTACAGCAGGGCCCTGCTGCAAACATTTGGAGTATGGGGGATAAAAGAAGTCAGGTGTAATTTGGCAAAATAAAAAAGGGTGAGGACAGTTCAGTGCAAGAAAATGAGTATTGACATTAGCTGAGAGCGCACCATTTTATGTCAGGAAGTCAATAATAAAGTATAAAGAGCAGCAAGCTTCAGCAAACTCCTGCATCCTTTTGCTCTTTAGAAAAGGTAGTGAACTTTATTCAACTTCTTCAGGAGGTGCCAAAGCAGCCTTCCTCTGTAGCCTGGCTGAGCAGAAAGTTGTGGTGGCTGTCCAAAAATCAACAGTCTCTCCAGGCTTGACCTTTTAAAATCCAAGCTTTATTCTCACCTTCAAATTCATTTATATGTGAAAGAGGACTTGGAGTTAATCTTCTAGTTTCCCCTCCTCAGATTTATATCTATCTATATAGGTTGCACAGGTAATTAATAATCGATAGTGTTTGCAAGAGCTGCATTTCTAAAGGAAAAGCTGCTCTGCAATGAAAGAAGTCTACTCAGTGGATTGCTATCTGATCAGTTAGATGTTGTCACTACCAGCATAGAACAGGAGAGCTGTCGTGTAAGCCTAATGGGTGCTCTGTCTTCACAAATGAATGTAGCTTGTTCTGAATGGCATTCTGCAACAGTTTGATTATTTTTAGATAAAACGTACGTAACTGATGAAAAGTGTAGTTATTGCCTCTTCAGGATCCTCATGCTTTGCATTCTCAGCAGAGATGCAGGAACAGCACCTGTGATTAAATTCACTTCTGTTGCTTTGTGAGTCTGACTTAGGGTAACTGTGCAGCAATGCTTCCTGTCAGTGTCTTGTTTGACCATGTGCCATGCTCACATTCTGCAGCCCTCAGACAACTGGTGGATAACAGCCACTCTGGAGCTGCAGGGAGCTTTATGACCTGCGGGCAGTGTAGTGAAGGGTCGTAGCTGCCACCAAAACCACTTCGTTTCAGCCCTTCATCCACCAGCTCTTCCCTGGCACAGATGTGACACTAAGGATGTTGTCTATTCACTTTGTGCACTGCTGACAGTCATCCTGGTCATCAGGATCTTGGTGTGCATTCTCCACCAGCAGCCCTTCTCTTAACTCAGCCATCAGACTGGTTCATCAACAGTTAGAAGTTTTCATGGAGGAAATCAAGGCCTGTTTTTCCCCCCTGTACATTTATAGCAAGTTAAAGAATAGAGTAGATCAGTAAGAGATGTTATTTATCAGCAGATGGAATCCAGCAGGTTGTCAAATCCTGTCTGGATGGAAGACAGCAGATTTTCAGATTGCATCTCTTCTTATACACTTTATACTAACTTTACTAGAAATCATTTTTGATCTGTTACATTAAGTCAGATTCCTACCTATTAATTGAATGACAAATAAATCTACCAGTTCTATAAACAGAGAAAACAACTTGGAGACTTGGAGGCTTCATTCTATTTCTGTTTGTTCCTTTCTCTTACAAAATTTTCTTAGGAACCTTTTCCCTCCTAAAGAGATTGTACTTCTGAATCACTTTAAGTTAACTATGAATTATGTCCTGTAATGATGTTCCTTTCATCTTGAAAGCTGTTTGGGACGATGATTTCCTTCACAGGGTGAGAGAAAAGGAACAAAACAGACTACAGGACTTTTGGGGAGTAGAGGTGGATATGGATTAGCATATATATGTATGTATTTTTTTAAGTACGTATTTGTATCTGAGAATGAACTGATGCTTTTTAAAACAATACATTGGTACTGAAGTTTTCTCAGCGTGGTGCTGCTGATGGAGGCTTTGCTGGTATTCAAGTCCTCCCTTTCTTATGCAAGCTCACCTCTAAGATGAGACTTGCAAATGGGTACAGTCCCTCTAATTTACTTACTGTAACTGCATATATAGACTTAGAAGGTTTGCTTATTTCTTATTTTTTGTTTGGAAGTATTTATCTTTTTGATAAACTTACAAGCATCTTCCATCCATGGACTCATAACCATGGACTCATAACCATCTATTCTTTTGGACATGTCAGTTATCTGGATGGTTGTATGCAACAACTCAAACTTTTGCTGTTCTCATCTTCCATGGGCACCATCCACGTAATCTGTGAATGGAGAACCCAGCGTTTTAGAGTTATAGAAGTATTGCCAAGTGCTTTTGATGGTTACGTTGTCTTGTACTCTGTAATGGCTGTGTGTATCAGGAGTCATTTTCAACTACCAGACCAAATCTCTTTGCTAAGTATTAGGGTGCAGAAGGGCAGAACAACATAGACAGCAGGATGCCCTTGGCAGCTGCCGTGTCAGGTCCCCAAACTGTTGCTGTGTTTTGCTCTCCTCTTGAGATCATGCAAGTCAATTGAGACACTTCTGACCTCCAAAAATTAATCCCTGAGCTCCCAAATCCTCAATTTCTCCAACAGTACAGCAGTGCTGTGAAATGCTTTCATTGTTGTAACTCTTTATTAGGAAATTGAAAGGGAGGCTCCAGGTTGCCCTGACTATTAAAGGTCAGCTCTCCAGGCTCTAGTAATCCAGTCCCTCATTGTGCATTAGTCTTTAAAGCTGCTAAATGGGATGTACCAATTACTGCAGAAAAAAGCCAAACACACCCCTGTGCTTTTATGTGCTTCAGGCAGTTTACTGGAACAGTGCTGTGTGTTTTTAAGGCCCTTCTCAATGGCCTTTGTGCACTTGTCCTGCTCAGTTTTGAGGGAAGCCGAAACTTTTGTTGTTAGCATAATTGAAGTTTTAAGAGTATAATTTGAGTTGATAGATATCATCAGATACTTGTTATGGAAAGGGAACTATGTCTGTGCAGGAAAGGTTTCCACGATAGTGTATTTAAACAGCTATATGAGTGTTGTTTCTATCCCTTGCTCCATCTCATCTTGGAGCTGGCCCTGGGGTGTCCATGTTCATAGAATCCTAGAATGGCCTGGGTTGAAAAGGACCGCAATGCTCATCCAGCTCCAACCCCCTGCTGTGTGCAGGGTCACCAACCAGCAGCCCAGGCTGCCCAGAGCCACATCCAGCCTGGCCTTGAATGCCTGCAGGGATGGGGCATCCACAGCCTCCTTGGGCAACCTGTTCCAGTGCGTCACCACCCTCTGGGGGAAAAGCTTCCTCCTAAGATCCAACCTAAACCTCCCCTGTCTCAGTTTCAAACCATTCCCCCTTGTCCTATCACTGCCCACCCTCACAAACAGCTGTTCCCCCTCCTGTTTATATGCTCCTTTTAAGTATTGGAAGTCCACAATCTGGTCTCCCTGAAGCCTTCTCTTCCTGACCCAGTGGGTCCTCAAAGGGGTAGAAAAGGTGAAGAGATCCTCTGCTCTCATGGAGTGTGTTGTTCTGTTCAGCTGGGATACGTGGAGCAGCAGGGCCTGGGGGATGCTCTACAAGTGTATTAGAAAGCAAGTGCTTGTGAACAGAGTTAGGAGCAGGATCCCTTCCAGCTTTGGTTTCTGACATCAAGATGTAGAATAAATAGCTTCACTTTATGGTGTTTATTCTGAATTCTAGAGTTGATTACTACCAAGAAGAGGGGGTTTGCACCATAGTAAGCAATGAAGTTTCTTGGGCCAAGCTGACATCTAGTGCCCTTGAATGCCTTCAGTGGGAATACAGGGTGCAATGCAGTCAATTTTTTGTGCTGTGGGAATCCAACATGATGAGAGTACGGGAGCAAAGGGAGCTTAGGGAATGTGTTAACATAGAGCAACCTGAAGGGTTTTTTATTCTGATGTTATATTTGCTGCACTTCTGAGTTCCTACGTGTTCCTAGACATGCAGATTGATTTGAAGCATAAACCAACTGTTCGCAGTACAGCACAGCATCGTTTATCACCCGCTGATTTCACCCCAGCCAGCAGTCAACCTTTCTGCACTGTGATGCTGGGGAAGAGCAAAGCTGTGTTTTGCAAAGTTGTTTTGATTTTTGTTCTTTTTTTTTTTTGCCTTATTTTTCTTTCAACTAATTGCTTGCAGTACAGTTGGTTTATGGAAAATGCTGTGGAAGAAAATTGCTATAATGATAGAAAGCCATTAGGAAATGGCTTTTGTTTTAGCTTTCCAAGGGGAATTATCAGGTATGTTTAAAGGCACTTGGGTTCTGCGTGGCTTAAAAGCTTTCTGAGTGGGGAGCTTTGCAGTCATTCATTTAGTGGCTAGAATCTGGGCTAAGCCTGCAGTGATCCCATTTGTAATCCAAGAGTTTCAGTGGTGTTGGATACCTGCGTAAGAGAGAGTTGTCCTTCAGTAGATGATGAAGGTGATGAGAGAGCTGGGTCTGCAGGTGACCAGGCAGGAAAAAAAGAAAAAGATTTTTGGCATGTTTATTCATCATAAATGATCAAATGTTGTAAATACAGTAATGGTTGACCTGGAACTGGGAATCATTGGTTTGTGGCCATGGCTTAACAGTGGAATAAACCAGGCTTCAATGTCTTCACTGTGTGATGCAGAGGACCTCAGCTGTGTGGAGGAAAGCAGTGGCCCCATGTAAATTCACAGCCACTTTGAATCTATGGAAAGCTTTGACTTTGTGCCAATGAGCAGTATGCAGAATCAGGGGTTGCCTTGTTGGTCTTAAAAAGAAAAATATTGTTTTTACTTAGAAAAGACCAAGTTTTATGTCTATAGGTTCTCATGATTACAATAGAAATGCATTTCACCTTCACTGTAGAGAAGGCTCCTCACTTTGTGCTGATCTCGTTTTTTCTCTTGCACAGTCAGGGTGGATGCCCACCTCACTGCTGTGCTTCTGCAACAGATTTGTGCATTCCCTGCTGTGCTCTGCCCTATTGCAATAAAACCAAAGGAGCAGAATGTTCACAGTATCTTTGTGGCTGAACAGGGAGCTGATAGTGTTACACCATCAGAGGATGGCCTGGGAAGAGTCACACAGAGAGGGTGGTGACGCACTGGAACAGGTTGTCCAAGGAGGCTGTGGATGCCCCATCCCTGCAGGCATTCAAGGTCAGGCTGGATGTGGCTCTGGGCAGCCTGGGCTGCTGGTTGGTGACCCTGCACACAGCAGGGGGTTGGGACTGGATATGCATTGTGGTTGTTTTCAACCCAGGTCATTCTATGACTCTATGAAAAAGGCTGGGCATGAGCAAAGAGCACCATTAATGCATTAAACCCCATAAAGTGCCATCTACTGTTAGCAGGGTGATGTCCAACCTTGGGAGCATCACTTAAATGTCTGCTGGTGCTGAAAAGGTCTTCAACTACTTCTGAATTAGTTTCACGCTCCTGTACAAATTGAGCTGCTGAGAACGTAGAAAACAGGACAAATGTTGCAGTGCTTTTGGGATGCCAACTCATTTTCAGACAATTCAGTTTGTGGGCTCCCAAAGGACACGTCCAGTCTTTCAGCAGAAGCTGGCGGCTTGGATAGCATTGAGTAACTGGTTCTAAATTTTCCATGTATGAGGTGGGATGTCACCTTTGTGTGTGTTTTCAACTCCTTATAGGTGGTCCAGGCGTTTTTAAAAGCATCAGTTACTTTGGTTACTATAACATTCTTGAAAGTTTCATCACATCTCTCCCTGGGTTTGCTGCTCTGCTCATTTGATCTGCATCCAAAATGCTTCTGCGTTCATGGGACTTGATTTGACCTGAAGTGTTTGCTCTTATGAGATAGCGCTTCCCTTGCTTCCCCCCTTTTTCCATTTATAGTTTCATGTTTATACCCTAAAGCAAACCCGTTAACTCAGTTTGACTGCTATCCTCAATAGGATATTGAGATAAAGCACACAGTACTAAATTATTTGAAATAATTGTATTTTCATTTTTCTAGCCTTCCCTAACCAGTAAAAAAGCCCCCCAAACCCTCCTGTATTAGAATCAGCATCTTTTTACAATGACATATGAGGAAAAAACTTACTTAGAACTGGGTGAAATGTTGAGCTCCAATGTTGTTTGATAAACTGGAGAGGATAAGGAACTGCAAGGCAGATGGTTGTATGCTTTTCTTGCCAAGTTCACCCAGCCATCAGGAGACAAAACATTGGTATCTTCAGCCAAAAAAAAATGCAGATTCTTTATTATTGGCTAATTAAAAGCAAAATAAAAGTCATCAACAACAACAAGAAGCAGAGCTTGGCGCTGTGGTGTGGTAATTATGTATCTATTAATCAGGAAGAAAATGAAAAAACAAGAGTGCTCCTGAGATGCTGTAGAATGCTTTGTGATGGAAAAAGTAGTCGAAGCCAGTCCAGTCATGGTAATAAAAGCAATAAAAGATACGTGGAAATGAGGGCAGTGAAAAGTTGGAATGGATTTAATTTTGGAAATCATTGTACTGTTTAAAAAATATGTAGATGAGGAATGAAGAGCTGTACAGTATGTGAACGAAAGGGAAAATGAAAATGGGAGCTCAGAGGTTGGATGCTAAACCAACTCTGTATTAATGATGGCAACAAATGCATAACTGTCTTTCAAAGCCTATGATGGGCTATTACAGCAATCAAGCATGAACAGTATTTAGCATCCAGCAACTGTTGTCAGTTTTTCATATTCCTGGGCATTCCTGACAACTGTTTTGCCAGAGGCAGGAAACTGTTCTTTGGAAGCATTAATTGGGAATGTGTTGTAGATGCTGAACTACCATGCTGGGGGTAGGATGTGCTGACTCTACTGCTTATGAGCTGTTAATGATGATGGAGGACGTGGGCTGAAGGCTTCCAGTCCTTTCTTCTGCTGTTTGGTTGGAACAGGGTTGCCTCCAGCAGACTTCAGAGGAATTCCATTGCTCCTGTTGGGTGCGTGCTGTGCGAGATGTCCCACTTCTTCATGTCAGCTCTTCCAGTTGGATGGCTGTTGTAGGACAGGTCTGTGTCCCTGGGGTGATGGTGTCTGATGAGTTTGGAGCTGTGACTGTAGAGGTGGCCTCAGAAGAAGGTTATGGTGAATGTCGTCAATGTCCTTCCTCAAGGTTTTTGAGGAAGCCATACACAGTTGGACATAGGGAGGAAAAGTTTTGGACCCCAAGTATGACATAAGGGCAGGACCTTGAGTTTCCTTTTGTATTTCTGATTTCTTGGTTACCCTCCTGAGAATCTATCCTTGCTCTTTATTTTGCCCTTTGAGGACTCTAAGCCAGTCAGCAGTCTCCTTCAGCTTCTTCTGCATCCTCTGCTCTTAAAATCCTATGTGCTTCCTTGCATGCCTGGAGCTGTGGATGCCCCATCCCTGGAGGGGCCTGAGGCTGTGGGTGGGTCCCTGGGCAGCCTGAGCTGGGGGGCACCCAGCCCATGGAAGGGATGTGGGCTGTGAGGGCCCTCCCAACCAGAGGGATGTGGGCATGCAGCAGCCCCAGCTGGATCAGGGCAGGGCCAGAACCTCACTGCCTGTCTTCTCTGTGGGCTGCCCACCTCAGTTTCCAGTGATAAAGTAGAGAAGTGTCCCCTGTAATCCTGGCTCATTCCCAAATCCTGCCTCCTTTTACATAAATCATATATCAACAGGGGGGTCGATGAGATGTAGTCCAGAATGTTCCGAAATGCAGCCTCCCAACCGATGGCTAATTAGGCACTGGAGCCACTAATCTAATTTTAGCCAGTCGCTGCATTTAGTCCTAGTGGAATAAAATGCACTTTAAATCTCATTTAAAAGCCACTGAGATCCTCTTGACAAATTAAAATATGAAATTAAGAATATATTTAGTTTGTTTCTGCGTCATTAAAATAATCCTCGCTGCAGATGAATCAAACCCCCATGCCTGTGCCTTTTCATTTTGAAGGCTGTGTTTGCTGCTGGAGTTCTGAGCTGTACCTCATCGCTCTTTCCATGTCCTGCAAAAGCAACTGCTGTGCATTCAGGGTGCTGTGGCTGCTGCTGGGGTGTGGAGGGTGGGAGTGCAGTGCTGGGAGGAGCAGAGCCCTCTGATAGATATGGGGGGGGGGGGGGGGGTAATATATTTGAGTGGGAGATTAAAATGAATAGACATAAAGCAGTGTGGGAACAGGCAATGCAAGATGGCAATCTTAATGCTAACTAAGCTTGTAATAGGAGAAAAGTATAAATAAAGGGAGAATAAATATTGCTATTATCTCTACGCTTGATTGGTTCTGATTAATAACGTACCTCTTGGCTAAGCTATCCTCCTTGGTGTTCATTAATACCCAGCATGGACAAAACAAGTTTTTTATCAGGAGAGCAGAGCAGTTCTAGGTGCGCAGCATGCAGGAGTGGCACGGCAGCTGCAGCTAGATGGCACAGTCACCTCGTGTAGTGGCAGCCCATGTGCACCCTGTGTAGTGCAGGCTGGCTGAGCATCCCGGGATGGTGGGTGCTGCAGAACACGAGAAGGTGCTGATCAGTGCTTTCGTTGGGGAGGAAAAGCCAAGAGTGACTGTCCAGTTACTGGTGCTTTCCTTAGGAAACTGCTTGCTGCAGGTGGTGGTTTGAATTGGCTGATGCAAACCATAGGGATTTTGCAACCTGTGGTATTACAGCATCAGAATTGCATGTGTTTGAGAGGAAAATAAGCAGGTTATGCGTTCGTTGGGTGTGCTTAGGGGTCTCCTGAAGTCTGGGGAGCCCCTTTCCCATGAGGATAGGGGCCCACAAGTGGAGCTGCACCATGCACGGGGCAGAAAGTGGCCTCCTGTAGCACCCTGTGAACACCGTTACCTGCTGCTGGGTATGTCCTTACAGAATTTGAGGCAGAGACTGCATAGAGGGGTTTTTTCTTTCCTTTTTTCCTCACTGCTTTTTAAAATGTAGGTGAAAAAAAAATAGAACAAATCTCTGAATTGCTACAAAAAGAGGAGCTCTGGAAGCACGTGTGTCTACTGTGTGTGTGCTTTTAACTCCCTGACATTTCAGCAGCTGTGCTGATAAGCCGTGCTGTGCCCGGCACCACATCTGCTTAGTGCACCCTTATCGTGGATGGAGGAGCTGGTGGGGGGTGTACAAAGGCTGGAGAGCATCAGGGGAGGTGAGGGGATGGGGAGAGGAGGGGGGTAAAAGCCATTGTGGTGAAATATCACAAAAATGGTGAATTATGTTAAGGGGGAAAAAAAAGAAAGTACAGAAGCATCTGGGCTTGAAAAGTACTGCTGGATGCATCCTGTCTGCTTCTTTTTTTCCTCCTACCTAAAGAAGAAAGGCAGAAGGGGCAGATAAGCCTCACCTCTACGGCAAAGGCAGTTTTCAGTGGAAGAGATTTGTAAAAACTTCAGCCAAGAGCTGTTTCTGTAGTTTCTTGGCTATCCCCTGGCACTGGAGGAATAACAAATCAGCTTTCCTGGTGAATTAAAGGGGAAGCAGCAACATAAAATCACAATGAATAGCTACTTAAAATATGTAATTTGTTTTATCTATATATACTTTATATGCATATATATATATATATTTGTATGTGTATATATACATGTATGCATGTAGATTGCTCCAAAGGTAATCCCTCCTATTTATTCCCATGGGAAATACAACAAAGAGCACAGTAACAGTATTTGATAGTGTTTTGTAGCTGAGAATTTGTTGTTTGTCAACAGATACCACCGTTAGCTGTGCACTTTAACCAGTGATGAATCAGAGCTGCTTGCTGTGCTCATCCAAGTCTGCTCCAGCTGAGGAGACCCACTGCCCATTGCTGCTGAAATGCATCGCTCACACCTCAGTGTGCTCATGCCCACTGTTAGCTCTGCATAAACATTCAGCAAGTGCCAATGGGTGTCAGTTTGTGCCGTATTTTCTTCCATGTCAGATGTCGTTCTGTCACACAGCAACAACATGTCATAGAATATTGGTGGGAAGGTTCCAACCTCTGTTGTCATCCCACCAGCATCTGCCTCCAGCTCTGGACCAACTCCCTCACAATGAACATGGACATCCAGAACTCCATCAGTTGCTCAGGACCTTTGCAGCCTGAATTTGGGTGTCCACCTCCTGTTTGTCACCTTCCAGGGCTCACATCTCAATGCTTGGATGCTGCTGCCCAGCCCTTCTCTCCCAAGTCTCAGCTCCTGTTTTTATGGCCCTGGTGCAAAACCCATTAATGTTAATTAATGTTTCCCAGTGCAGAAAGAATCACATCCCTTATGCAACAGGCATGAAGAATGAACTGTCGCTTCATCCTCAATATAGTTGCATGGCTTCAGTTGCTAATTATATACGAATCTGTAACTTGCTGAGCTGTTTGTAGCAAATGGGGTATAAATGGTGTTTCATTAAATGAAGGAACCTCACGAGATTACTCGGGAGAGCAGTGAAATCCCTGTCCTGGTGGCTGTACTTTGAGAAACATTTGTATGTGGTGCTGAAGGTGTTCAGAGAGCAGCATGCAAGGAACTGCCTGCAGAATTGATGTATGTGCAGCCCAGGTGCATCCACGGTGGAGTTTGTCAGTCTGGGTGCAGGTAAAACAGCTGTGCAAAGGTAAGGCTGAATGGCAGCACAGCTGTTAACACAGCAAATGTGTAATTACCAGAGACCAGCCTGTTAGTGTGGATAAATTACAGAGCAAAGTCAGCATCTATTGATGCTCAGAGGAATTTGGAGGACCAGGGCTTTTTAAATATTGATTCCTCTACAGCTACAGTATAGCTGGCTCCAGGTATTAAAAAAAACCCTGAGTCAGATCCAAAAACCCATGAAATTGCTTTCCATTGTGAAATTTAAAAAGTTGTTGGTAACTTTGCCTTCTGGTTTTATTTGCTTTCTGGGCTGTGTGCCTCCTCCATGTGCTTGGTTTGGGTTTTAAGCCTTTCATAGCAGCTCTTTGGCTCTGAGCTGGCCAGGATTGCCCACTACTTCTGGGTGCCATTGGCCAGCTGACCATATGCCTGCAGGTGCCAGAGACCCAAGCAGGCATTGGCAAGAGCCTCTGGTTTGGCTGTGGGCGCCATACTTGGAGTATTTTTATGACCTTTGTAATATGCTTCCAGTGGTAAAACTGAAAAATGGCCTTGCTGATAACTGAGGGGATGTCAGGATGTGAAATTCACTTTTATTCGCTTTGATTGGAGATGCTATTAGAATAATTTGTATACTAAGAGCTCTGGAAGACTAGAAAATCCTCAAAGTTTTTTTTTTTTTTTCTGACCAAGATCCAGGCATGAACAGTTTCATGTTGGTGATCACGCACTGGAACAGGTTGCCCAAGGAGGCTGTGGATGCCCCATCCCTGCAGGCATTCAAGGCCAGGCTGGATGTGGCTCTGGGCAGCCTGGGCTGCTGGTTGGTGACCCTGCACACAGCAGGGGGTTGGAGCTGGATGAGCACTGTGGGCCTCTGCAACCCAGGCCATTCTAATATTCTGTGATCAACCATGGGAGCAAAGTCCTGGAGCAGCTTCTCAGGAAGAGCACTTGGGAGAAGGTGAAGTCTGTGGTGGCTGTAAGATGGAATACAGTAAGTCTGTAAATGGGATTTAACGTCATAGGATCCTTTACAAGACTGGATTGGATTTAATGACCCGTGTACTGCTAGATGAAGCTAATTAAAGGATTTTATTTTTAGTGAATTGTGAGAGACGTAAGGTAGAAATTGCCACTGTACTGATTGCTGAAGTGGAGAGAAGGGTTCATGTTCTGCATGTGTAGATCAACACTGACCCAGAGCAGACTGGTCCCAGATATACTGGGCTTGATGAGCTGAATGAACTCAGCCAGACTTTGTGGCATCCCAGAAAGGCACTTTGCATCACTCAAAAGAGATTTTGAAAATCTACTTGAATATTTTCTAAAATGAGCATGACTTTTTGCATATTCTCATGGTACTCCAGGTACTCAATGAGTACCTGAGGTTATCATGAGGATCACTGAACTGTGTTGTCAACCCGCTGCCCAGATATCTTCTATCAGACAGGAGCTCAGGAGAAGCAGAAGCATTGATTAGTTTACCAAACCACCTCTGATACAGCCCAACCAGAGCAATGTCCTCTTGCTGGCATTTGCACTAAGGTGCTCCATGTACTGAGACAAGTTAAAAATCAAAGAAAAAGAGCAAAGCTGTTTTTTTTTCTTAGCTAGAGGACTCCCAGAGGACGCTGTTCTTTGTCTTTGCTTAGCAAGGAAGGCCAGAGTGCTCCATTTAATGCCTGCCAACGACTTCTGATGACTCTCATGATCTCTGAGAGTCCCCTGGTGATCTCAGCTGTCAGATACCCAGGGCTTGCTGCCTCTCAGTGAGGCACTCCTCAGTAGAGTATTGTATTTACTTTTACTTTCCTTACTGTGCTGGAGATTGGGTACTTGCCATTAATTGGTATCAGTCTGGTTGCCTTTGCTTTGTGGATTAGTTATTTGTTGAGATGAACCTAGTTGGGGAAAAAAGGAAGTAGGTTATTAACCTATTATGAGATGTCTTTTGGAAAAGATTTACATTAATTCTATAGGTCCACATGGGTCTAATGCCTCTTTGAAGTCTTACATCTGCAGCAGAGAAGTCAAGTTATTGTGTATTGAACTATGAAGCAATTAAGTTGTGGGATGTCACTGAAGACGACCCACTGATGACTCTGAGAGCATATATCTTCTATCTGCATTGATAATAAGCACAGTCTGCCAATGTACACTTCTAGCAGGTGAATGTCCATCTCCAGACCATTCAGTGATGGGTGAGGAAGTTTTTATTTCCCACTTGTAGGGTTCTTAATCAGCTTTGGTACTTCTCATCCTAGAGCCATCTGTATGGGAATATTAACATTGATGCACCTCTTGCCACTAACAAATAATGCTGCTTCTGTTGTTCTCTCCACTTCTCATTCTCTTTGATAAGCATATTTTCCTAATAGCTTGATTAAGACTTAATGCAATCGCGTCATTAATTCCACATCATGTGGTAGTCTGAATAATTCTTTTCCTTAATTTAATTTCAAGATATTTTGAAATTCTGATCCATGACTTTCTTTTGACCTCCTTTCTTCTGACCATATCTTAGTTATGGTGTTGGTGGTCAGTTTACCACAGCAGAGACTTTAGGAGGAAACACATTTGCAGTACAGGGAGCAAGTGTGGACAGCATGATGTTCCTGTACCTTCATCTTGTAGAGGTTTTTCTGACCAACTTGAAAGTTGAAGTGCAATGCTTTTCCCAAGTTGTTTGGAAACACGCAACAGGTCAACATGAAGAAGGAAGAACCAACAAAATGAATGCAAGCTTCTCTTTCTGATGGTAATGGAGTTTTCTTTGCCCATGTATAATGACTTAAACCAAGTTTTGCTCTAATTTTCTCCCACAGTGCCTTAAAAGCTGAGCTGTGAGAGCCCAAATCTGGCACTTCTCAGGTGGGCTCTTCCTGGGGCAATGCTCAATCTGCATGGTATTGGGGAACCCGAGCAGCCTCTTGCTGGAAGGGCTACTTCTGCATTCAGCAATGAGCCATTTAAAATTCACATATATGTGTCCCTTGTTCCTAAGCTGATTCACTTCAATTTCCATAGGCTGGAAGCTCCTCCTGGCATTTAGATGGCCACTGTATGCCCTCATGCTCTTGGAAGTTTGTCCCTTAAATATATTCTTTATAAATGAAGCAGGAAACCCGTGCTATTTTTCTTTCCCAGTCTGTGGCAGGGTTGTGCAGCTATAAATCATAGTGTCTGCGAAGGACGGGCTTTTAATTTAATGACAGCCCTAAGTCACTTTTCCTGTAACTCACGTACCAGATGATGCTTTCTGAGGATCTCTCCAATTCGAGCTGTAGTGTTTAAAGTCTAGGAACGCATTTCCTGTAATACTCCGTTTCGTACCGTTTTCACCTATTCTTCTGCTTGCTGTAAATGGAGTCCTGTAACGTTTCAGAAACCAACATTTGAGAACGTGTTTATCATTTTTCTGTAGTCAGGGATTTTTAAAGAAGCTCAACATGCAGAGGAATCGGAGCTCACTTTCAGCCGCTGCTATGCACGCATTCATAGGCAGTGCATTGAAAACGTGTCATAATCCATTTTATTGGATTAGCCACACCGCTATTATCATCATACGCAGTCACCAGCTTTTTTTCATGTCTTTGTGACAGATCAAGCTGCTCTGGGAGATGATATCCATCGGGGCAAGAGGGCAACAGTGGGTAATGGGCCTTCTTTGGCTGCCCAGTGGAAGGGCAGCAAGCAGCTGGGCAAGCACTTCTCATAAACTTGCAAGTGATTTGCGGTAGTTGCTACTTTAATTAGCTGCATTTTCCTACTGCACCTAGCATAGCAGTCAGAGCAGCACAAAAGCTTTCCCACCGTAGTAATCCAAGTCTCTAGCAAAGCCTAGGGTTCAGCTGCTGTGTCTTGATGTATGTTCTCCAACCGGGTTTGGATTGCTTATTCTGAGAGCAGCCTGCCTCCAGGCAGTACCTTGTCTAGATGCTGATCGTTCAGGAATGGTGCTAATGGGAGGCAATTATTGAAACATCAAAATGCTAGGAAACTTCTGGGAGCTTGTCTGAACACTTATTAAATAGCTTCTTCCTTTGAGGGTGAGAATCTGACACAAAATGCCTCTCTTTATTGCCATGGTGCTGCAGCAGAATCCCCAAAGTTGTGTCTTGATATTTGCTGAAATACTTGTGCAGTTGGAAATGTCAGTAAACTTTGGATACGGTTAACAGATTCCTTGGCTCTCCCAAAATGCTCTCTGTGGTTTTCTCATGGATTTAACAGAGCTTTCTTTTTCCTTTTCACACAGGATAGGAGTACGTTGAAGACCAAGGGAAAGATAGATGCTTACTAAAATACTGTTGTAAAAGAAGGCGTCAGGCATTGCGTTATTTGGTGGCAATGTAGCCACATTTTCTCCTAGAAAAAGTCTTATCATGGGTTCTTTGATCACTGCCTCAGAGCCATAATTTATAGATTTCTTTCTGTGTGCTCTCGGTTCACCAGTCACAATTATCTTGAAAACGAGTTTCAACTATGTGCTATAATCTATGTCTTTCCATGAAAGGTCACTAATATAAAATTCATCTCCTTCTAGAGGTTGGTTTATGTTGCCAGGCAAGGAAACAAAAACAGATTCTCTTCACAGGCATTTTAAAGGCTGCACTTTGGCACTGGAGAGGAGTGGAATTCATTGCCCACCTTGCATCCAAAGGGGCATCACTGCAAACAGAGAATTGGAGGCTGGATTTTCCAGGGGGAAAAAAAGAAAATAAGTCCCTCTTCTTCCTCAGTGCTTCAATGTGTCTCCTTAGGTTTTTGTAGATATGAGCAGCACCTTCATTTTCATCTGTACGTACCCTGGAGACACCACTGTGTCTCACTTGCTGTATATCCTATTGCTGCATCCTTTCCAGCTTCTCCGTTTCTTCCCCTGCATTGGGAATGAGATTAATTAGGCCATAGTGAACATTCGTGCTGAGTTCTTCATCAGCTCTGCTCATGACCAACTCCACCTATTCTATAGGGGACATCCAATTCTCAGGTGCTTGGGATTTTGATTTATCCTTCTGCCTTCTGCACAGCAGCTTGCTTGAAAGCAGAGATGCTCCACCCATTGGAGGTCTTCTGGCTACTTCATGCAATTTGGCCGTTCTGATTAGTAATGATTGGTGCTGTAGGAAAGAGGGTATTTGGCTAGAAAGGGGGAAATTAGCATAAATATGCATAAAGCGCATGGAGGAACAACCAAAAAAAAGCAATTACTTTGGCTTTAAAAGCTAGAAACAGTTTAGCAGAACAGATGGGTTGCATAAATCTGGCAAAAATGAGGGCATGAGGGATTCGTGTGTGTGTGGCATGCAGGAAAAAATAAGACCAGTGTCTGTGTGACAAAGGATTTATTGTACTTGGGGAATTGTCCGTTTTCCCATTCTTTCAGAGTAAAAGTAGTGGCTGGGATCATTAGAGTTCACCTGAACAGCGTGTGCCAGTGTATGGAGTTAGCTATGAAACTCCCACCACTAAATGGTTGTGCTTTAGTGCCATGAAACACTCTTTGTTTTCAGAATTTCTCTATTCCCAGCGATGTTATGAACACTTTCCGTACCTCAGTCATAGCCAGGTCATATTGACACAGACAGTGATGGAAATGTTGATAACTTGATGCTATTATAATGCTTTCTTAATGTGTTTCTATACGTTAAATTTCGCTTTGTTTTGTCTCTGTATGTAAGAAGAGTGATTAATCAATCTGTATGCAAAAGCATGCCCTAACTTCACTGAGAAGGTGCAGGCTCTGCATACCAAGTGTTAGGCAGAAATCTCATCGCTGTGGGCTCTGTCAGAGAGAGGAGTGAGGACAGGTTTGATGTGTGATTGGTAGGGGCCATCTTGTGCTCCTATAGCAGAAGTGTGCTTGCAGTACCCCCTGGGTGCCCAACCTGTTGGTTTACATGGGCTGCACTGAGTGAAGACCACTGCCGAGCAGAGATCACAGTGATTGAGTTTTGTGCTTATTACTCCACAGTTCAGTTGATTTATGAATAAGAATGGCTTTTATTTATTTATTTAACTGACTATTCATTGAGTTGATTTGTAGTTGAAGCATTTGGAAGTTTAAGGTGGCTGTAATTTAAACATAATTCTATATTAAATGGTATGAAATTCAATTTTATAGCTAGAAGATGTGCATTCTTTTCACATGAAACAGGCTCTGTAAGCAGTGAGTCTTTCTGTGTGACAAAACCTAATTCTACTACTAACAAGCAAATAGGTGGATTTTGTGTCCTATTGATCTCAGAATTACCTGACTGATGCCAGAAATCAATCCAAGACCTCTTCTGAGCAGTCACAAGACAGGATTCTTTTTATTAAGCCTGTCCATGATTTATAGTTTTGCCATTAGTGTTAATGTAGACTTAAAATATCAATACTTCATTCTAACACTTTCAAAGTGGCATTGATTCTTCCTTATATAAGCTTCTTCTCTTGCATGGACACTGCCCAGAATTTGTTTTGTAGTCAGGTAGATAGGTTTGCTTCAGTCAAGTTAGAAATGCCTTAAAGTAGTCGGTCTGTATTGGAAGTTTAATAATGGGCAGCATTTCCTGTTACCATAAGAACAAAATCATAGAATCACAAGGTTGGAAGGGACCTACATGATCATCTAGTCCAACCGTCCTCCCTTTACCATACCTACAGAAAACCATTAAACCCTATCTCCTATCTCTTTATCCAGGTGCCATGGTGGACCCTATGGGTGATTTCTTGTTGGAAACAAGCTTTCTCAAAGCATCAGTGACATCTCTGCAATGAGGTACTGTAGAACCGAAATGTGGGCTCAAGTGGAAGGAATTACTCAGACCCACAATAGCATGCACATAGAGACAGAACTGATGTCTTAGTAATAAACTCTAAAGCAGTCTTTGCTCTCCAGGCATGTGTTGTGTTGGCTGCAGACAAAAAGATGGGCAAGTTTTCTTTATAAATGAGAATGATGAATAATGATGCTGAGAGGAAAACATATGTCCTGCTTTTGTTCTGTTGATACCACTTCTGCTTTCCTGGCAGATTTATACCATTGCAAAACTTTGGGAAATAGCAGAGTTTTGATCTTGAGAGTCTATGAATTGTCTCCTGTCAAAATTTCCTAGACCTTCAAAGTCAAATGTGAAAAGGAATTTGGGTGGCTGAGAAGAAGATTTGAAGAGCATCCCTTGAAGGGATAGGGAAATTGTTAGTAATACTGGGAAATCAGCAAAGGAATTGGTGTGGATGGAGGTCAGTGGGTCTTGTCATTCCTAAGCACAAGTCTGAAAGGGCTTAAATTAATTCACGTTCCAGAAACTGATAGCAAGAAATATCTGATGGTATCTCTGATGGCCATTGTTGGAGGCTGGGCTCAGCTGGATGTGCTCTGGCTTTGACTTATTTTGCTCATGAAGTGTTTGTATCCCTCTGGAGGAGGGGAGGATGAGCTGAGCTGGGCCAGGCCATGTCATGGTGCTCTGTCTCATGGGTTTCTTCCTAGAGAAACCCCCGACCTGAGCCCTCTGCCTTGTCTGTCGTCTGTCTGCTGCCAAGGTGAATTACTCATGTTAGTCACGATTTACAGCATGCAGCAATTATCCCACAATCTGCCTATGTTTTAAAAGTTAATGGAGAAGAAACTCTGGTTTTAAAAACCAATTTGAAAGCTTTCCAGTGACTCTAGATGCCTCAGCTGGTCACAAAGGGCAAATCCGCCAACCTTGCTGTTTGACTTGCATTAAGAATGAAGTCTCTGCGCTCATAAGTAAATGCCAGAGCATTCTGTGTTCGTAGCATCTTGTGGTCTCCCTGGATGAGATTCCCAGACCTACGGTGCAGTCAGAACCCGTGCCTGGTAAGGAGTGTGCAAGCCTGTTACCTTTCGTTAATTATGCTGAAATTTAAACAGTGACAACAAATGTCCCTCAGCCCTGGACTATGGCCACGCTTTGGTCTTTGCAGTGGCCTATGGGGACTCTGCAGCTAAGCCAGGCGTCTTTTAACTAAAACTCTGAGGAGGAGGGATGGTAGATGCCTTTAGGCTTCTGTTGTGCAATGTCATTAGCAGGGACCTGCTGTGAGAAGCCTGCGTCAGATTATTTAAAATCCAGTTTCTACATGAGGCTACATAGAGCAGCAGAGCTGTGTCTATATTAGATAATGGGGTGCTGCACGGCACTGTGTGGGAGAAGAAATTCTCCTCTAAGAGCCATTAATTGGAAAATGTGAGAGGTATCATTGATGTTGCTTAATGATGCACAGAGGATTTAAAATATTTAGAATCTGTAAAAGCAAAATTAGATTATTTTTTACCCGTGCAATTTTACATCTCGTGCTTCAGGCATAAAAAGTATTTCACGTGTCATTTATTTACAATAAATTAAAAATCTATATTAAGCATTACAGCGCTGGAAAAGAATTCTATTATGAACGTAGGATTCTTGCTGTTGCTTCTTTGATGTGTGGCTATTCCTGCTGCATGCCATGCTTGGCCCCCAGTTAATATCAGCAGTGGTTTCCTGTGGTATAGTCCAGTATCTCAGTTCAGAATTATTTACAGTGGGTTAAAATAAACTCTACTAATTGCCCAATGTCTGTGTCCTGCCATGGCACTTAAAACCACTGTCTGGGTACCAGTGAGTGACATAGCTAATTTTGGCATCTTCTGTCATGCAATGCAATGGAGAGGTGAAAAAATGCTGCCGAGGATGAAAGCAAAAATGAATGGAGGGAGAAAGAAGAGGGAATCCAAGCTGGGGCTTGCTGATTTTTGGAAATGTGAAGCAATTAACATGTAAATGGATGTGAAAGTTAAGAATAAAGTTTACAGCCTGTAGATGCTCAAGGCTTACTTTATATTTTGCATAGGATATCTTACGGTTATGGTAGTTCGGTAGGACAGAGCCCATCTGTAGCTGTGAAGCTCATTGCTAAACAGGTTCAGAACAAATGTGATCACAGATCTGGAGGAAATGAGAACAATGCAGAATGTGGTGACTGGAAAAAGGGAAACATCTCTCCCATTTGTTAAAAGGGAAGTGTCTCTCCCATTTATAGGAAAGAGGACCAAGGGATCACAGGCCAGTGAGCCTCATTTCTCTGCCTGGAAATATCATGGAACAGATCCTCCTTGAAGATGTGTTGAGACACATGAGGGATGAGCAGGTGATCTGAGACAGCCAGCATGGCTTCACCAATGGAAGGTCGTTCCTGACCTACCTGGTGGCCTCGTATATATGTTTTGTATTGACAGATTCTGAACTTCACCCAGTTCACAAACAAGAATAATTTTATTGTCTTGAATAATTTCCCTGCAACCTTATAAGCTCACTGTCTGCCCCCTCTTCCAAGTCTTATCTGATGATATCTAACAGCATTTGCAGTACCCCATGTCATGGGTTGGTATGTGCCAATATGCCACTCTCCACTTGCTGGAAATTCAAATGGAAGGATAAGCTCTGTATTTTGTCTGTGGATGGTACGAATTGCATGTCTTCCTGTCTTTATTTCTTTTCCCCCTTTGTGGTTGTATGCTGTCTTTATTGGGGATGCACAAAATAAAGTCCTTAATGGGCAAAAAAGGTCAGCGGTCTAAATACATAACGTAATCACTGGGAGTAACCGAGGAATTTATGAGAATTGGATGGCAGAGAAGGATGCAATTATTAATACTGGTAATGATGGAGAAAAAAATTGCTAAAATGAAGCACAAGTCGGTAATTTGCTGAGGCTGGTGAGGACGTGTAGTAGAATACCAGGGATATTTATAAACTAAAAAAGAACTTCTTGAAGCTTGTCGCCATTTGCATTGTCAGCATTATTTATTTGAACAACTGCACAATCTGACTGCTGACAGCTCTCTCTTCAGAGGCTCGGCACTGTTGCTTTCTTCTGTGAATTGCTCATCAATGCAGGAGGTATATTGTGCTTTGAGGCTGGGGAAATGCTGTGCTGAGAACTGCAATTGAACCTGGGGGACATCAAAGAAATCCAATATCCCCGTCTGTTTGAAATGCTTGCAATTGAGAATACAAAAAGAAGGAGTCACAGGTCTCCAAGAAAATGAAGTGGCCACCAAAATGTTGCCTGCTTGATTGGCTTGCCAGCGGAGAGAGACTTGAGAAGAGAGAAGAGGATTCAGCAGCTCCTTGCAGATGGAATGGAGATGTTGGCAGTTTCCCTCTCACTTAGCTCTGAATTCAAAAGGCAATGAAAGCTTTGTTATTAGATGGAGGGAAAGGGATCATCACACACAATAAATGCAGTCTTGTGAAGTGTCATCAAACTGGCCTGGAAAGTCTATGCAATCAAATCCTGTTGGGTACCTTAAATATCTGTTTTGTCTGCCTTGAAAGTAGTGACCCAATGCACTGTTTCTGCAGGTCAAGTTTGGTGCCCTTACTTTCATTGTGTAAAAGAGAGAGTCTTGGTGGTAAAACATACAAATAGGGAAATACTGCTCAAAATAGATAGTCTGAGTTCACAACTGCAGAAAGAAATCCAGTGTAGAGATGTATTCATAATGTCATATGATAAATAGTGGATAAAAGTAATCAAAAACTGGGAGGAAGTGTTGGTGTTCGTGTAGACCAAGGGGATGCCTCCCCTCCTGAGCAGTTTGTTGGAGTATGACATAACCTGAGAGGCTGTGGATGCTGTCCATCCCTGGAGGTGTTCAAGGCCAGGTTGGATGGGGCCCTGGGCAGCCTGGGCTGGTATCAATGTGGACGTTGGTGGCCCTGCCTGTGGCGGGGGGTTGGAGCTTCATGATCCTTGTGGTCCCTTCCAACCTGGGCCATTCTATGGTTTTATGATGATTCTGTGGTAACCTACAGATATGAAGTTCACCTGATTTTTACAGAAAAGTAATGTTTGTGGGACCAAAAATGAACTAGGTTTAAGAAGGACTATAGTAAATGCATCAGACTGGTTCTGTAGTATGATAGTAGCTGAGAACTGCAGTCATTGATTTACAGGCCTCTTCTTGTGTTCTTACAGCTATTGCAGTGGTATTGCGGTCCACACATGATTAAATCAAAGAGATGGAAACATGAATGGCAATAAAGAAAACCAGGCTGATGCAGGCATGTCTTGTTGCACAGAAATTCCTTTAGGTTCATGTTTAATGTCATAGATCTAGGCACTTTTTTGTTCAGCTGCTACTGAAGCTGGGGAGCTCCCAAGCTTCTAAGCACCTTATTGATCCCCAGTGATGGGACTTGGAGGCAAAAAAGCCCAGAACATTAAGAGGCTCACACAGCACAAGGAGCAGTTATCTTACTGCAGTAGAAGATGTGCAGGTTGAATATTACAGAGAGTGGATACGTTTTGTGTCCACACAGTGTGCACATTTGCTCAGTTAGTTCTGACATCTGGAGAGCTGAGGCAAAGCTTATGAAACCCATGTACATGTTTCCCCTTGGTAATAAGAATTACTGAAATACTTCCATGGCTAAATAGATTCACGGTCCTCCAGTCATCTCTGAAATATCCAGCTTTCTTACTGGTATAGAAGCTGCTTGAATATGAATATACAGCTGCCATTCACGTTGTCTTTCAAAGGGAGCTCTGCAAAGATCTTTGTGCTTACACGGTCCAACTGAACATCTAGAACATGCTTGATAACATTAATGCAGTTTTGTCTGGACAACACTATAACTTTTGATGAGAGAAATTGCTGACTGATCATGTCTTGTGATCACAAAGAGGGGCTAAAGTTAATTCTTGATTCCCCAGAACAATACGGTCTGACTGTCTTTCGTGGCTTAAAGCACCATGGTGAAGGAAAGTACTTCCAAGAAAGTCAGGTATCTCTGGAAGGAGGTACCTAATCATATTTAGTGAGAAGCTGTATTGGTACCCTGGGTAATTTTGCCTCTGTTTTGCTACAGTCCTCCCTATCTGGTGTAGTTTTTCATTGGTGAAGCCTTGAAGTGAGTTTGCTTGAGTGTCAGCAACATAGGGTTGGTGCAAACTGTCTGTTTTATAGTACATCCCCATCCTATGAGGGATGCTTGAGCTCCCAGATGAAGAAATTGGAAGTATTCAGTCTATTTGATACTCCTGTTGGAAGCTGCATGCCCCAAATCTGTGAAATCTTAAGACTGTTTTTGCATGCTTTGAATTCTACAGAGCAGGAAGCCTGATATAGTGACTTGCTGCTCATTGGCAAAGGCACAGTGGCCCAGATCATTGAAATATTCTTCTGAAATAAAACACGACACTCCTACTGCTCGTGTCTTTGGGGAAGGAATATGAAAATAATCCATCCCGTTATTTAGTGAACTGCTGGAAGGTGAGCAGCTAATATAGCATTGAACGTGATAAAGGAGTGCATCCAGTAGTGTCCTCAGATCAAAATAAATCTCCAATATTGCACTGTTGATTTTAAGCTGTATTGCACAACAAGCACTTTGTCACCTTTAAGGATGCGTTGTTTGTGGCTCAACTACACCCTGAAACGTTCTCAAAGTATTGAAAAGAGATTAGCGACCGACTGTCGGAAGGCTGCATCCAAATCAGGATGTAAAGCTTTTCAAGTTGTACTGGGCACTTGTAACAGTGCTTTATTGTGTCTGAGTATGCAGCAGAGAGTGCTGCACTGCCAGAAACCTGGTTTATTCTTCTGGGTGTGCCAGAAAGTATTTCTGAGATGTGAATGGGCTGACAGCATGCTGGAAGATCACTGATTTCCTCCTGCTCACCCATCCTTCAAGTGATTCAAAGGCAGCTCCAAAGGTCGTTACGCATTGCTTCTGAATTAACTCCCTTGCCAGTTCCTTCTCACCGCATTAACAGCAAAGGCGGCCTTTTCAGTAACGAGCCATTTCAGGCAGCGTTTTGCAGGTGACTGGGGAAATGCTTAGGTTTCCATTTTTTCAAGAAGTTCTTGGTTTATAGCTGGCTGGGAGACATGCCTTTCATGAGGGAAAGCTGATATGGAAGTCAACAACTTGCATCTCCTACAGCATGCTGTGAAAATCATTGCTGAACTGGTAGCAGTGATGTTGTTTGCACATACCTAAGTACCACCCAAGACTGGGGCAGAGTCACCATCCCTGGAGGTGTCCAAGAGCCACGCAGATGTGGCGCTGAGGGGTGTGGACATGGTGGAATGGACTGGGGTTGGGCTTGGGAATCTTGGAGGCTGTTTCCAACCTGAGAGATTCTGTGATCCTGTGAAAAAGGGGGGAAATTTAAGAAAGGACGTTTAGAAATGAGCAGTTTGAATTGTTAGGAGCTTGTGGAAAAAGCAAATTACAACAGCCATGATGGAAGGATGGCCTTGCAAAGAGGTGATTCCTGCCCTGGGGTGTGTGGGCTCAGCACAGGAGCACTCCTTTTAAACATCTGGATCTGCCGCTCCTCCTGGAAGCATGAAGAACAGCTGTTTTGCAAGTAAAGTGTTTATTTTGCTGGATTAAAAGCAGACGTTGAAAAAGGATGTGGAAAGCAATAGAAGAGCAGAACGTATTTTAGGGACTCTTTAATCTGGAAGCAGAAGACAGCACACTGCTTTATTGCTGCTCCTCCCAGTCTGTTGTGGGCTGTTATGACAACATTTAGATTACAACCTTGGCAGGCTGCATCTCTCCTTGCTATTAGTACTGCCAGAGCAGTCTTCAAAATTGCTCCTCGCGGATCAAGTTTTTATTTAGGTTATTATGTCATTTGCAGCAAGTATAGGATTAAAATATCAGCTGGGCCACCTACAGCTCCGTGTTTGCAACGATTACCAGAAAATTACTCTCCCTCAGAGAGAAGGAAATTCTGGAGATGCGCTATGAAATATTCTCCCCTAACCAGCCAGTCTGCAGATGGCTTCTGCCATGACCACGTGCACTCTGGCAGTCCTCCACTTCTCGTTTTTAAGTGTACCCAAGTTAACTACACGTTCGTTATAATCTCTGGAATGAAATCTTGATGGTTTGTACATTTGGGAGACAGCTCAAGTTCTACATTCCAAGTTGTTTCGTTTTATCCACCACAGTTTGTTTTTTTTCCCCAATTTTAGATAGATGCAATCAAGTCGAAGTCAGAATCTGTTTAATCCAGTCTGAGCAGAAAGAAACTGCTTTCCCTTAAGGCACAAAAAGTACAATTTCAAATCTTTCCAAACAAAGGTTCCATTATTTTAGAATTACATGTTATGTATCATTACAAAATTCGCTTCTTTTCTTTTTTAAAGGTACTTTGAGCTCAAGTAAAATGAATTGTTTCATTTCATCTGAAATTATTAGTAATGATACTGCTGATTTTTGTCTTTATTGTACTGAACCTGTATTTTAACTGAACTGTTAAGAGATTTACTGATCGGTCAGTACAGAACTCCGCCTCTTGGCCTTGGATTTTGCTTGCTGAATTACAACGAGCCCATTTTTTCTGCATGAAATTTTCCTGTACACTCTTCCTCATGTGGAGTGTTTTCATCCCTCAGCTGCCAGGGACCATTGGCATTTGTTGCTTTGAAGGCTTTTATTTACCTTAACCCCCTTATAAACTCCCAGTGAGTTTTCCTGTGATGAATGTGATGGAGTAAAGCTAATTTTGTGTAAAGATGCAAAATGCATGTTCCATAGTACCTCTATTAAACAGACATTGATCCTTTATTGTAGGCCTTTCTCTTATAAATATATTCAGCTGGGAGGGGGAATGGCTGTTGACAGGGGTGGGTAGTGATAGGACAGGAGGGAATGGTTTGAAACTGAGACAGGGGAGGCTTGGGTTGGATCTTAGGAGGAAGTTTATCCACCAGAGGGTGGTGACGCACTGGAACAGGTTGCCCAAGGAGGCTGTGGATGCCCCATCCCTGCAGGCATTCAAGGCCAGGCTGGATGTGGCTCTGGGCAGCCTGGGCTGCTGGTTGGTGACCCTGCTCATAGCAGGGGGTTGGAGCTGGATGAGCACTGTGGGCCTTTTCAACCCAGGCCATTCTAGGATTTTGAGATGGTTCTATGAATCATGGACAGATTCTGGGCAATGTTGAGTTTTCTGTGTTCTTGTGTGGTATCTATATAACAGTAGGGTGTTTTCCTTTAAATAGAGCTGTCTTGGATTAACCAAAAATGAGATCGTGTTCTTTTGCAAAGTTAGACTGATTTATGCATAAGAAAGTCCTGCAGTACAATTTAGAGCAGTTCTTTGTCTCTACAGTTGAGTGTCTGTTAAAACTCATGAATATTTTTATTCATTATAAAACCTTTCATAGGAAAATTTGGCTTCAGACATTGCAGCTCGATCTGTTGACAGGCTCTGAGTTTTATATGGATACTTTTAAGTTTTAGGTTTTTTTTTTTCCTGTGTGTTTTGATTGGGTTTTTATCTTTTTTATATCTGTCCTTTGCTCTCCTGAGTTCCATGATCTTTTCCTAAGCTTTTATTGCCTTACATGCATAACAGGATATGGAAGAAATTAGGTGCGAAGTTAGAAGGACTTCAGCTCACGCTCTGTGACTCCTGAAAGATCCATGTGGTGAGGTTTCACGTATTGAGCCCCATATCACAACCTACAGCTTGTTTTTGGCGGAGTTAGAGTGAACAGAGAGATACGCTCATTTCTACTGAAGTTGCTACCACTTGGCACGTTGTTCCAGCAATCTACCTTTCATTCCAGCACGAAGACTGTGCTGCCTTTAGTTGGACCCTTAAGAAATAATGTATGCCTTTTGTAGCATGTATTTGCTTGCTTTTGTGCTCCCATCCACCTCACTTGTGTTCAACTTTCTCTCTTGGATTGTAGAGCCCCTCAGAACCTGACATATCTTCTTCCTCTGGAGATACTTTCCCACTTAATCAAATGTGCTCATCCTCCTTTTTTCAGCCAAACATATTAGTCTCTCTAAATACCTTACATAATAGCACACCAAGCACTGCAGAGATACCGGCTTAAATAAACAGCTCATTTATTCCCTACGGTTGACAATAACAAGGGCACGTAGAAGCTTTTGTTACCCTGTACAGAAGTTATCAACAAATGAAATCTGACAAATTCAGGAGAATTGTATTTCTTATGTTATTGCATAGACTATTTACAGCACTCACAGAAATCAATTAAATTACGTTCCTGCAAGATATTTTTCCTTGCAGAATTTTTTTTTTCTTGTAACTACCCAATTTGTTTGAGTTTGTCATCGAGGATGTTCTTGCAAAGTGTGTCGACTTGTACAGATTCATTATCTCCTTTGCGTAAAACTCTCATTGCTTTGTTAAAAATATTTATGCAGAGGTAAATGAGTTTGTGTCAGCAGGTTTAAGGCCCGATCCACAAGGACTAGAGAACTTATTTAGCCTATTAAAATGTTACTTTGTCAGAAAATACACACCAAAGACCAAGTAAACAATACAGAAGCCTGTTGAAAAGACTGTGTGATGCCACAAATGATTACGGCTCACTAAGCACATCCCCGCTGAATTTTTGAGGTGTTGTTGAACTCAGTGGCCAATGCTCAGTCCCTGTGCATAAACTAGTTATGAGCTGCATTTCTCAAAGGTGTTTGGAATGCTGATGGGAGCGCAGTGGTACATCAGTACATCCTTCTCCATCACTGACTTGGGTAATGAGGAGCACCCTCCTCTACTCTGTGGGTGCCATCAAGCTGTTCAGCCATGAGAAGGGAATGTTGAGGAGATCTGACTGCTTTGCTGTAAGCTGAGGATGTAGCCAGGCTTTGAGCAGGGTGGCCTGGAGACCTCCAGAGGGCCTGGATGTGTTTTGAGACATACTTCAGTGCTTTAATTATCTACACATGCTTGAGGGTAGTCGAGTCTATGAACCATCTGGCACTTGCCTCCCAGGATGAGCTGAAAAGAAGCCTGATCAGAAGCTCCTGGGAGTTTGAACTTTCAGATCTCAGCATCATGAAGCTGACTCTGAACTCTGTTGATCCTGAGAACTGTTCCATAGCACCCATTTGTTTGGTCTAAACTAATCAAATAAGCAAGAATTTGGAGAAACGAGAAGGCACTTCAACATCCAATCACTACGCTGATTTGCTCAAGATTTGGCTGAGTTATTTGAATTACATGAAACTGTTCACATTTCAATACGAGAAAAATGTGAACAAGTTAATAGTCACAAGGACCATATACTGAGACTGTGGCAGGTTATGAAGAGAAAGAGCTGAATGGGACTCTGAAATGGAGTGGGATACTACACTTCTCCTGCAGCCCAATGGAATTTGTGATGATTTGTTTCCCTCAGTTCTTTTAGGACCGGGTTTGTGAAGACTGTATGGCTGCAGCATGCCATCCTCCTGGAGACAGTATAGGTGGGACTGTATTAAAACTTATTGTCTGCTGGTGTTGAGAAAATAGCACTCCGTGTTCCCTAACAAATGTCACGTGGGAATGCTTTAAATTGAGAGCTTGAGCTGGTGTCAGAAAATTGGAGTTATTACCAGGATCTGTTTTCAAATCCCTTTCATTACAGTGTTAGCAAAATGTCCTGCTTTACTAAAATTAAACCAACAGAGATGTGCGGGTTGAATTCACACATGGCTGCGGCGTGCAAACGTGTTTTGCTCCATTGGTAAAAAGCTAAACAAAGCAGAAAGTAAAATAAGGAAAGAAAAGAGGAAGGGATGAGGAGGACTCTGCTATGAAGAGCTCTACCATGATACTTATATCCACCCTGCTGGGGAAGGGCATGCTGTCCTGCAGGGCATCCTGAGGAAGGAGGTGGGTGTACCTTGAGCACTGCTCAGTCTCTTGGGGCTTATTGCCAACAGCCCAAAGCAATTAACTGTGTATTTAATTAGCCATGCTTTTGGAGGGAGAGGGCTGTCCTCACTCCCGTGCTGCTGAAGACACACACCTAAATTGGTTTGCTGTTGGGTTAGTGCTGGGTCCTCCACTGGAACTTCATGCTGCTCTTGTTGGTTGTGTTGGATCTGCAGAGATGGAAGAGGTTGGGCTGGACAAGTGGGCACAGAAACTTCATCCTTCACTGCCTGCTGCTGTTTAGCTTGGTACCACTGCCCCCTCACCATCTTATTAATAAAACAGTAATAATAAAGTCTTTCTTACCATCCACCGAAAGGCAGCAGCTGGAAGCAGTTTCGGTGGCATTTGAGTCTCCCACCACAGCTATCATCCATCTGCATTACTGCTTTTGAATAAACACCTCTCTTAGTTACTAAATGTTCTTACCTCCATAAAGCATGCAAAACCATTGTTGCAAAGAGTTTGGGGGATTGAATCGCTCACCAGGCACTCCCAAACTTTCCTGCCAGGCTGGCCTTTGCCTCGTTCCAGGTTGCAAACAGCCATCCTCCAACTGTGCAGTCACAGCTGCTGTGTGTGTGATGTGGGACTGATGGCTTTGAGCATCAGGCATGCTTGGTATGAGCTCCTGGTACAGAGAATCTCACTGGGAGATAGAAAGCACTTTGTCTGTTGGCTCCGTGCAGGACCTTTCTGTGCTTCTGGGTGCTCTGCAAAGATTGGTATAAGATCGTCCCCTTTACTGGTGAGATGTTCAGATGGATATCTTTGGATAAAGCTTAAGTGTTGCCATGTTACAAAGAGGGTGCCCAGGGCTCTTCCTAGGAAACTGAGGCATGCAACAGAGAGGACCTTCCCAAGCTCTGATTGTAAGACCTTGCCTGTGCTGGTTGTGTTCCCTAAGGTGTAGCCAGGCTGTGTTCTTTACCATGATGCGTAGCTTCTGGAACACCCATAGGAACAAAGTACTCTTTCTCCCCCCTTTCCTCAAAGTCCTCCATCATAGACTAAGCCAGTGCAATTAATTCCTCCCTGCTCACCAGGTAGGCTTTAGCTGGAGGACAGAGTCATCATCTCCTGGAGAACATGGAGAATCCCTGCTCCTCCCTGACTGAGATGCTGATCGTATAATCATACCACAGTGCTCAGCTCGTGTTAGGATGGAAAAAGCCATTCTGGCATGTGGTCCAAATGCACCGGTGATGTGAATGACTAATTTGCTGAAAAGTTTGAGTGGGCTAAGGGTAATTTGGTGTAATAATTTGTATTTGAGAGTTGTCTCAATATTTCACATCTCTATTGAATTGGGTGTAATCCATCACTCTAATTGCCTCTCCCCAGTCAGCTGGATTTATATGCTTGTCTCTATCATACTTAAAAGATTGTAGGTACAACCTTTCTTTCTTATTTAGATTAGACTTTTTTTTCCTACTTTCTGAAAGGTCACCACGTCCCTTTTCCCAAAGATGATACTATGCATCAATTTTAGAGCATTAGACCAGAAACACGAAGCAGTTTTCCTAGATTTAAATGGCGCATTAGTCCTGGTACATGGAGCCCTGTTAATATTAATGTGGAGGGTTTCGGGGTTTCTGTGGAGCTGATGTTCTGATGTTACAAACAGCTCAGCTTCTTTGGTTTCTGTAGAGCTGCTGCAGCTTTGTGTCAGCCCAAGTGTTTACCACAGGACGAGGGAAAGTGCCTGAGTGGCAGAGGAATGAATTTAATGGGGAAAAGGAGGGAGCATTTGCAAAGCTGCTTGTTACTCACCCTACTTTTAATGTGCTCAATTTTGAAGGGCGGTGGGCAGGTTTAGTTGTGTGGCTGTGGCTCTTGCATGGCCGATCCCTGAAGGGATTCAGTGCTGGCTCATCCATACTGCCTTAATTTGCCTGCTGCATTGACATGAGCCACCCAGTTGTGAATTGATTCTACTGTTACAGATGTTGGATTGGTTTGATAAATATCAATTTTGAAACTGATCTCCTTTCAGGTAGCAAAGCTTGATGTGCTCGCAGGGGCTGAGCAGGAGCGTGGTGCCCAGCAAAGCCTTTATGGCAGTAAAATGGACTGAAGTGTGTCTACACTTGGGAACTTGAGCAGCTCTCATCCATCTTCCAGAACAAAGCCTCATCATAAGAACAATTCTACACCATTTCTGTAGATGCAGGAGTAAAACCATCATCCCTGCTGTAATAAAGCAACGGTTCAGATATTAGGGGAATCTTACGAGATGTTATTTGTGGCTGTTTTGTTTTAAGCAATGGTTATAATACCATAATGGTTTATTCCAGGCTGGATGTGGCTCTGGGCAGCCTGGTCTGCACCTCACTGGCACACAGCAGCCTGCAGGCAGTAGCTGTCCTCATTGGCAGCTGCTGCTGGGACACAAAGCCATGCTAAGAGGCAGTAAAACCTGCAAATGAAGAGGAATTGCACGGTCCCAAGGTGGTTGTTGCTTTGTTTTACTACCTTCCAGTTGGAAAGTTCTTGTCGTTATTATCTCTAAACCTTGTATTAGTTTCTTTGTTGAGGTGCCCTTTGTCTGCATGCAGTGTGCTGCAGCCCCCCTTCTCAGCGGGCTGAGTTACATGCCGTGAGTCCATCTCTCCCTTCAGTGTCCTCTTCCTTCTCCCATCTTCCCTCAGAAGCTGTCATCAAATCTGTCCCTTCTTCACAACCTGACACTTATCAGTTGGTTTGCTGGGGTTCAGCATGAGACCTGTGTTGATGTGTCCCCGCTGGCCTTGATATTGCAGGGATGGGTCCCAGGCTGTGGTGGCTGTGCTGGGAGGACAGAGGTCTCCTGTTGGTCCTGGGCGGAGGCTTCTAATAGAGCAAGGTGCCTCAGACAGCACGGATCACCCTCATGGGAGCAATGGAGTCCAGCTCTCAGTTTGTTGGATTTTAATGAATTTTGCCTCCAAGAGTAATTCTGGGAAGCCATTGACTGCAGGCAGAGTCATTATTGTAACTAATTTGCTATTCTTCTGTCTCTTCCGTTTGTTTTACTGTAGCCTGCAGATTTCCAAAGTGAGCCCGGGATGTGCTGAGGATAGGCGCTGTGCAAAGCTGTAATGAATACGGTCTCAAGAAGGGCTTAGTTCAAAGGGTACAGTGCCTCTGGCTGAAGAAAGTCTGATCTAATGATGTGCCTTTAGGAAAAGTGCCTGCTGTTTGAGGAGCAAAGGAGAACTTTTAAACAGAAACCACTTTGTGTTTGTATTCTACTTAAAGCAAGAAGCTGATAAGGAGCAGGGGATGTTTTTCCAAGTTGCAGACCGAGGGCTGGTTTGAGTCACTCAGTCTGACACCATGGGAAACATCCACAGATCTCTTCCCTGAGCAGGGAGGAATTAGTCTGTAGGGCTTTCCACCCATGCTGTCAGGAGCAGACTGCAGTTTGTGGGCTCTTCCTGGTAGAAAAGGGCTGGAAGAAATCTCTTCGGCACGTTTCTCTATCCCTCCTGTCATTTCAGCTCTCTCACTGAGGGACTGAAGTGACATCTGCTGCGTCACCCATGGTTTTGGCAAGCAGAGGTCTCACATAATTGGGCCGTGTGGGTGTTTGTTGCCAGAAAGCCCAGACTGCAGCAGGATGCGTTGCCGGCTGTCTGCAACCTCTGCTTCTGTAAAATTACATTCCGCTCCAAGCTCTTTGCCCGCTTGTGCTCTCTGCAGCGTTATCATCTGTCTGTAATTGCTTATTGAATGCAAATTTCATGCAGCTGACCGCTGCCATATAAATTATTCCACGCATTTCTCTCTCCCAGCCTGCTCATTGCTCTCCTTTACCGTCTTCTCGCCACTCACCTCTGGAGAAAGTAACTAAAATGTGGTAAAGGAGTGCTAATGAACACAGATGCAACTGCTGCTTTTTCACACCTTGGGGAATCACATAATTTTGGGCTCATTAGGGACATCACAAAGCGTTTCACCCCCCGGCGGGTTTGCTGGTTGTCAGCAGTAGTTGCGAGGAGAGCTGAGTGGTGTTTTACTGTGATCTGTTCAGCCAAACACTGAAAGAACCAGCCAAGGGAAGAAGAAATTGATGGGAGAAGAGAAATGCACTCCTCTTCCATTCCATCTCTTCCATTCCATTCTTGTAGGGGGGATTGTAACTCAAGACTCCCTCCAGTAGAGGAGTAGAGTTGCCTCAGGGTCCTGGGCATGCTACAGAAATGGGGTTCGGCAAAGGGGAAGGCAAAGTCCTGTCCATGGCAGTGATAATCCAGGTACCAGCATGGGTTGGTGGCTGAGCAGATGGGAATAAACTCTGCGGAGGGGGGGGTCTGGGTGGACAAGTCTTTAGAGGTGTGCAGGGATGGGGTGAGATGCAGTGGGAACAGGTTATAAGAAGGGTTAATTAATGGGAGAATAAAATCCTCAATGGCAGTGGATGGATTTAAATGGGCTGGGAGGTGATGTTTGATCTCCATCCTTAGAGATCAAAGGTCAGCTGGACCAGCCCTGTGCAACCCAACCTAGTTCTCAGATTAGATCTGACTTCTGTGTATCTGAGCGTTCCCTTTCACTGTAAGACGCTTCAATATTTCCTTATAGCAAATTGCACTGTTGCTGAATGTCAGACTGCAGTGCAGTTGCACGTGCTTTGGTGTCCTGTCTCCTGCCCTGCTGCTGGGGTGTGCAGGAGGCACCTGGGCTACTTATGCTGCAGTTTTTCTGGGGAGATGTTTAATTATGGAAATGTTTGTGTTTGCAGTTACACTTCTAAGAGCTGATCATTGTTTAGACACAACAACAAAAGCAAACGCTGAAAACTCAGTGGTTACACAGGCAGCATAGCCATCTCATCAGGTCAGTTGCCTAATTAAGCAGGGATTCTGAGGACAGGATGAATTCCAAAGCTACTTTTAAATACATCACTCATCCAATGGAGTATTTGGCCTGCTGTTATTTGACTACAACTAATACGTCTTTGTGCTTGTTTCGGTTTGCTTTTGTGCTTTCTCCAAGATTGTGCTTTTGAAAGATCGACTCAAACATGCTGGGAACTCATTGCTGTGTGCCATGCTGAGGAGAGCAGGGCAGCATCACACAGTTTCCTACACACATCCATGGGATTTGTGTGCGTGTGTGCATGTGCAGGTTTGCCTCTCGCTCTGATTAATGGCAAGCGATGTGAAAATAAGGAATAGCCCTGGAATCGTGGACAAAAACTAAAATATTTACTTGGTGTTGTGATTTATGGAACCTATCTGGAAGTGGAGAAGCCTTTATGAGCACATACAGTCTCATGGTTTCAAGAGGATATCTTATTTATGTACAGATGTGGATTCATGGGGATGTTCTCTAGTTATTTTTCCAAAGCTTCATTTCATAGAATCATAGAATTACCCAGGTTGGAAAAGACCTCGAAGATCATCAAGTCCAACCACAGCTTAACCATTGTACCCTAACTCTAACAACCCTCTGCTACATCATATCCCTGAGCACCACGTCCAAACGGCTCTTAAACACATCCAGGGATGGCGACTCAACCACCTCCCTGGGAGCCTATTCCAGTGCTTGAATTTCATGCGCTCTTGTCCTGAGTGGAATTAGCATTCCTTGGATTTTCTGCCTAAGCATGTTCAGATAGACCTGCAGGCATAAGGAGTCTTTTTACAGTGGGGTTGGCTGTGGGCAAATAAGGGTGGATAATGCCTAGCAAAACACCTTTTCATTTCCTCCCCTGGTATTGTAGAATCCTTAGAAGTGGAAGAGACCTCTGAGGGCCATCTAATCCAACTCCCCTGCAATGCACAAGGAGATCACAGCTAGATCAGGTTGCCCAGGGCCTGATCCAGCCTTGCTTTAAAAGTCTCCAGGAATGAGAGATCAACCACACCTCTGGGCAATGTGGTCTGTGGTTACCTAAACCACCTCTTGAACACTAAAACATACGGGGAGCTTTGCACACTGTGGTAGAGGCACAGCAGCTGGGGGAGGTGTAGGTATGAGGGAGGACATCCTCATCCAGCCCAGTGGTGCTTAGGTGTTGAGGGATGAAGGAGCTGGTGAAGGGCATCTGCTGTGACATGGATTGGAGGTGATTGCACAGTGCAGCAGATCCATGAGAGCATTTCTTTATGCATCTTTTACACCAGATCTATCAACTTAGCTCTAAGTAGTGCAGAACTCACGGTGCTGGTGTTCTAGATGTTCTGGTTGTTCTGGCACTCAGAGTTGTACTGGGTTAGTCGTAAGGACTAATCTGTTTTTACACTGTGAAGAGCACCCATTGCTTTTTAAACCAGAGATAAAAGTAGAAGAAAGTCAGTATCTGCAGCATGGGGACAGAACAGAATATAACTACAGCTGTGTTTCCTGCTCTGTTTTCCTTTAATGCTGCCTCAAGGATTGTATTTGCATGAATTTTAATGATTTCTGAAGTGTTTATAATTTACTTTTATAAAATAATGCCAATGAAGTATTAACTTAATTGGCAATTCTAAAGAACGCTCCGCTAATTAAGCTCGAGTTGTAAACTCTGTTAAACCTTTGCTTAATTTCAAAGTTTTATTTTCCTAGGAGGTTCCATAACCCTAATGCATTTACCAGAGAGAAAACCCAGAGAAACTCGGCGTGAAATAAAGTTCATTACTTTTATATAGATTATATAATATGCTGCCTTACGAAAGATGAAACATTCCCTTTTGTTCCTTTAAGTAAGAAGTCTGTGTTGATTTGATTGAGATCTGTTTGCTTTGAAGAGAAATTAAGAGATGCTGTTGTAGCTTCCGTGCACTGAGTCTGCCAGAGGGAATCACCATAGCATCATAGAATGGCCTGGGTTGAAAAGGACCACAGTGCTCATCCAGTTCCAACCCCCTGCTGTGTGCAGGGTCACCAACCACCAGACCAGGCTGCCCAGAGCCACATCCAGCTCATCTCATTTCTTTTACTACTGCTTCTCTTTTTCTTTTTTCCCCTCCAATTATCCACCATCTAATCCTGGTTTCTTCAGGTTCCAAAAATTCAGACTGCTTTTTGACTGAGTAAACCACTTTTACTCAGTATAACCCAATCACAGGTTTAATTAGAAAATGGACTAATGGGATTTACCACTCTCACTATTGCAGATGCTATTTTACTCCTTCCAGATGAAGGATAAATTGGTCAGACTTTCTCATTGCCTAGGAAAGGGATTGATTTTGACTACATTCTTAATCAGAGGAGAGGCTCATGCTGGATCTTGGGTCAAATAGAACCATTCCCACATTTATTTTTATGTAATTGTGCACCAGGCTCCTCCCTGGGTTTCAATCAGGCAGCTTGCTCTGGACGAATTCTAAACTTGATATCAGTGTTTCATAGACTTGTTATAGAATCATAGAATGGCCTGTGTTGAAAAGGGCCACAATGTCCATCCAGTTCCAACCCCCTGCTGTGTGCAGGGTCACCAACCAGCAGCCCAGGCTGCCCAGAGCCACATCCAGCCTGGCCTTGAATGCCTGCAGGGATGGGGCACCCACAGCCTCCTTGGGCAACCTGTTCCAGTGCATCACCACCCTCTGGCACAAAGATGCAAAGGAGGCACGTTGGTCACTGGCAGCCTCTCAGGATTTCTGCAACAAAAACAATGAGATTCAGCCTCTCAGTTCCTTGATCTCTGTGCCTTGAAAACAAAATTGTTTATATATATTAGTTAGCAAGCAAAGCCGATGTGAGAGGAAAGCGTGGCACCTGCGGTGTATGGAGTATGGTTATTCCTAACACCATAGAAGTGATGCACAGTGTTTGATGGAAGCAATGATTTGCTGGACTGGTACAGAACAGGAGTTAAACTGACATATCTTCTTCCCAAAGAGCCCTTCTTCATCTTGTCAAGCTCTCTGCTGAGCTGGGGGGAGCTCAGGCCCATCTCCTGCTTTTCACTCTGGCTGTATAAGTCCCATCTGCCCAAGGAGCCATAGGGCTGCCCAGAGGCAGAGCAGGTCTTGGAAGGAAGATTGATTGAAATCCTTCACCGTGTAATCCAAAGCTGCCTTTTTATTCTGGTCCTTACGGTGTTAACTCACTTTGTTGATAGGAGACTCCTCTCGAGTGAGTATTAATCTGTTTATAATTGTGGTGTCTAAAATGATTTAACGTCTGCCAGTGATTTCTAAGACATAGAATTTGTATGTTAAAAATGAGATTCAGGTGAAGTGTTTCAAAACATCTCAGTAATTCTGGCGTCCTGCCCAGTACTAATGCCTATCTACTAAAAACAAATGGTAGGAGAACTTTCATTCTGGTTTTCCTCTGAAACAGAGGTCTTTCCAAGTCAGGTTTGGCATAATTTTCTCATCTCATTTTGTCTTTGTATTTAGTTTGAAGATGTTTATGAATGTGGAAGGATTGCAGATAACTCCAGGAGCACAGAAGCAGCCTTGTCCTGCAGAGTTCAGAGGGGTGATGACCAACCAGACAGCTGAGAAATGCTCAAAGGAAATGGAGGAATAGGGTTGGGAGCAGGGCCAGAGGAAGGTTTGCAGAGCCCCAGGTTGCCTCCTTGCTGTAGGCAGCCAAAGCAGGGAGCTCTCTCTGAGTGACAGCCTTGAACTCAGGCAGCAGCAGCCCTTGGCTGCCTGATCCAGAAGACCAGGCTGCCCAGAGCCACATCCAGCCTGGCCTTGAATGCCTGCAGGGATGGGGCATCCACAGCCTCCTTGGGCAACCTGTTCCAGTGCGTCACCACCCTCTGGGTGAAAAACTAATCTCTAGCTGCTTTCTATTTCTATGGCTTTCCTTCACTTCTCAGCTTCTTTACTTCTAAGCACCTGGGCATTTTTCCTCCTCATTTCCTGCTCTCACATTCCAACCACCCCCTCTCCTCCCCTGTCTGCCCATTGGCTTTTCTTGCTCCTGGCACTCACAAGCAGCCCCAGTCATGGCATAGATGTTTCCCGTACATTCTCTACATCCTTCATCAAGCACTGCCTACTGCTCTTATCCCTGGAAGTCTTTTGATTTTACCCTCTGCTGGTATCTTAAAATGCAATGCTATACCCAGGCTGGAGGTAAAGCTTTAGGAAACAACAGATAGTCATTGAGCAAAACTAGGAGCCAGGCATCTCTTATATCCTTACTATCAGGAGAAATGTATGCCTGCTCTGAAAGAGGGAACTATAATGTAGCAGGCGCTCTGCACCTCTGCTGTTGTACTGACTATCAATCCCTTTCCTACAAAGCTGCCTGACGTTTGGTTTCATGTTCCAACTGAATTCATGGTGACTATTTTTTCCTTATTCTATAAAATATGGAAGAATGCTGTGCTTGTGTATTATCCTTGTGCTTGTAATAGACATTAATAAATAAATCCCTGTAAGATGGCAGGGACATTTAGAAGATAAAAAGTGCTGCCTGGCAGTGTTTTCTGTGTTTAGAATATGTGCTGCATCAAGGCGTTTTAGTTGCGCTGGGAAGTTGTTTCCTGTTTCATAGCTTTATGTACGACTGCAGCGCGTTACAGAATTCTCAAGTGCTAAGGAATAAAAGGCAGAACTATGTTTTCACTCAGGAATTCAGAAGATTGACAACAAAAAAAGTTAAGATTCAAAAAACAGCATAGAAGGAGGTCAGTAAAGCTGAGATATCCGGCATTGTGGTTAGCGTGCCTATCAGCAGCATTGTCTGCAGCATATATTTTTGCTGGAGAATAGCTTCCCCATTCCCTGCTCTGCTATGAATACAGCAGCATGTTGCTGGTACTGTGTGGCAGGAGATGCAAGAGGGTCCTTCCAAATGAAATGCAAATGTTGGACTTTCAGTTGCTCCATTGACCTTCACATGGCTACAGCCTAACATGGCCCTGTAATGTTTTCTTCCCCTATGTTAGTAGTAGGTTGGCTGAATGTACATCTTACAACTGCAAAATCATTCCAGTTGGAAAAGATTTCCAAGCCCTACCAGCCCAGCCCAACCCACCCCACCATGCCCACAGCCCACATCCCTTAGTGCCACATCTCCATGGTTCTTGAACACCTCCAGGGATGGTGACCCCACCACTCCCTGGGCAGCTGTGTCAGATTTTCTTCTGTTCAGATGACAGAAACAGCCCATCTCCCAGTTTGATCACTCAAGGCTCATCTTTCCTGTGCCACCACCACAAATGCTCTGTTTTCCATACTCTGGTGACTGCCAGTCCATCCTGTCATTCTCATGGTAGATTTGGGAGCTTGCAGCCTTGCATGAGGAATGTTCACTTCCCAGGATACCACTCCTCCAGTTGTAGCTTTCTGTGGTCATTTATTAGATGTCATTCTCATTGCCATTCTCTTTTCAGGTTTAAGGCTCTGAATTTAGTACCTTTGGCAAGATTAATAACCTTGAGTTTCAAGAGAGATTCATTTTCATGACACACTGAGTATTTGGTTTCCTGTAGAGACAATTTTCTAGGCATGCATTATGTTCGCTTAAATATGTTTTTATCTCTTGAAAACCTTTAAGGAGCTTATCAGAGCAAGGGAAGTAGATGTGTTCTGTCTGCAAATGCTGCGGGTGAATGAGTTTTCTGATCCCTCTCCCTTCCTAGGGAAATCAACAGGGCTGGGGCTGGCCCAGCCATGTGCTCTCACCCCATTTTGGGGAGCCACAGAACAATGATCTGCTGAATGCTTTTTCAGCAGTGGCATTTAGGTGGAATAATCAAATTGTGAAGTCACAAAGGTTGGAAAAGACCTCCAGTATCATCCAGTACAACCATCCATCTACCATCACTGCCCACATCCCTTAGTGCCACATCTCCATGGCTCTGGAACACCTGCAGGGATGGTGGCCCCATTAACCTCTATAACGCAAGCAGTGAATTAAACATTTCTTCCCAGTGCAAAACTTGGTTTGTAATGGTGCAGCAATTAACTAAAATTCATTGGAACAAGGGAGATCCCTCACTCACTTTCTGATTAGTGCCTCTGCTTTAAACCATTACCCATTTATCCCTCTACATATCCTATTGTTCTCCCCATAGGGGCTTCATACAAACACCACGTTAATTACTTTTATAATTAGTCAGCAACTTAATCTTTGATGAAATGTCTCTTATGGAAATCTTTGCTGCTTTTTTTCATGTATTATACACAACTTCTCATTAACATTTTCAAGTCTAATTAAATTTTTCTCATCACTCTTACATTCACCTCTCCAGCGTCACTCTTTGATAGTTCGTCTTGTGACATTACAGTATGGTTGGCGTCACAAAATCTGCTGATCTGAGATCAGCAGGAGATCCATTGGATGCCTTTGACCCTCCATGCCTGCTGTTTGTTGTGAGCTGGTGATGCTTCTGCATTGGCCACAGTGGTTGGGATCTTCTACTGAGCTCATGCAATGGTCTGCTGGTGGAAGCACGCTAGTATAAGTGAGGCAAGGACGGAGTTACAGGTCACTATTAGTAAATATCGGTGCTTTATAGGAAGGCTTTTAAGCCAACCTGTGTTTGATTTGCTGATTTTACTGTGGGGACTTATCTGCAAAACATTCAGCAATAATGAAATCCTGTTTCTGGTTGGACCACTTCATCCCTGGCTTTTTCTCTTGGCCCACACAGCAGGTCTGACAGCAGTGTCTGTCTCAGGAGTCTTTGTGCTCAGCGCCCATCTTCAGTTCTTTTAGTCCTTGGCGCCCTGCTCTCATCCTTGCAACAAAAGGTCTCCATCATGCTTTGTTACTAACAGCACAAAATGTGCGTGCTCCTCCCCAGAAGTTTTATCCAAGGTTATTTTCAGCGATAAGAGATCACCACAAATCCTTCGGGTGCCTTCTGGTCTTTGTGTAGCTGACCTTGCTGCTCTGGGCAGCGGCTGCTCCGTATTTTTCTCTCTGTGTAATGGAGGTGGCAACTGCTTTGCTGATTACAGTCGAGGCTGTACTGAGAGCTCGTGCTGGGAGATATCAAGAGACAATAAACAAGGAAACAACCTATGCAAATACGGTCTCCTGCTACTTTCTGTAGATTCTATTTTTGCTTGCATTCCATCCGCACACTTCAGACGTGGCACAGAGGACATTAATGTTTTTATGATGCTGATATGCCGGTTCTGTTCTTTGTGTCTGCTATTGGAGACAACTTGGAAAAGAATGGGGAGGAAGGAATGTCCTGAACAGCAACTGATAAACACAGATAGCAGGCGCAGTGTGCATATTGTTGAGCATTCACCTTCAGGAAGAAGTGGGACTTGGATAGCGGATGAGCGGCAGAGGAGACCTTGAACACTAGCTCTGTGAAACTTATTTACTTATTTATCAGTGCAGTCTTTTGGAAAGATTAATTATTGGATGGAAAAGCCTCGAGGGGTCATTTCAGCTCTCATTTTGCAAGTTTTGGACAAACAAAATAGCTTTCTTTTTTAGCACTGCTGATGAGCTGTACAACAGGCTAGTAGGACACACGAGTGAGCAGCACTTCTCAGCGTGGGTATGCAAATAAGAATGTATTACAGCTCTCTCTGGCTCCTACGACCTTCATTAAGCACAAGGGAACAGTTGAGCGGCATTCATTGATTCACACCCAGCCAAGATCACAAACTGCACTGCAGTGCAACTCCTTCCACTGAGGGCATGCAGAGTGCAGCAAAATGCTGCGCAAAGCTTCTACAGCGCCGTGCAGAGCTGGCTGTAATATTCATGAAGCTCAGATATCAAGAACTCCCTAAGAAATTAGCACACAGGAAATGGGCAGATTTAGACAAGAAGTTTTTATGAGCTGTGTGCATGCAGGAATGGCTCCTGGTAATTATTTACCTGCCTTTCTCACTCACTATCATGTGTAGTAGTTTCGTAATATGTGTAAACTGTATCAACTTAATATTCTAGCCCTGTTTAATATGCCATTCTTGAGTATTTGATGTAGAAGGAATTCCCTTCAGTGTTTGGTGTTCCATAGCAGCTCCTTCAGGGACACAAAGCGTGGTTATAGCGGTGGTTGTGGGGGGTCTAAAGGTGTCTGTTCCTATTAGCACTCCCCCACAGGTAACCTGGGATAGGGGCAGACAACCCCCAGATTCTCCCTTGATAAGCAGTACTTCCCAACATCTAACCTGTGCTGCCATAGTGGGCAATGCTGGAAACAGAGCATAAGGATCAGTGGGTTTATGGAGAGAGTCTCAAAGTTAGAAGGTTCTTGTCTATGTTATGAGGATTGTGAGGTCTAACGTGTCTGCTTCTGTTCTTAGAGCCCATGCTCTTGGGCTGTGTCTGTATTACAGTCAAGGCACCTGAGGACAGAACCAACTCCCACCGTGACTGCAACCACCGGGAGCGACAGAAGGAAACAAACAAAGCAGAAGTTCTCCCAGAGCTAAAAGTTTGCCTCTAGTTGGAATAAGTTTTGAAAAAGTGGGCCAGATGGCACAGAAGAGAGCCATCTCTATTCCTGCCATCACAGTTTTATTTGCTCGTGGTAACATGCAAGCTGCAACCAGCAGATTCCCTTTGGAATCTGATGCCATGGTAACAAATGCACTCTAGCTCTTAGGAAAGATGTGGTCCTTTCTGTAAAGTGCGGAGGTCTTGTAGGTATGAGTACACTAAGCAAATTATCCTCTGGGACAGGAGCCGATCCAAAGTTAGAATCTAGTTCTTCAGTGCTGCTGGGAACAGGTTGGTGCAGGGGAATTGATTTTCCTGTATGATCAAACACAATTCTATGGTTCCTTAGGAAGAAATGCCTTTTACCTTCTTCTCTCTGATGAAGTAGGATGGAAGTTGGTTATTGGCAGATATAGCATAGGAAGGCTGAGGCTGGAAGGGATTCCTGGAGGCCAGTGTGTCCCAGCAAAGCCATTGAGAGTCAGACATCCTTGACCATGGCAGTGGGCTGCTGTAACTTCCAAGCAGGAGACTCCATGACCTCTATCCAGTTAACCAGGTCCTCTATGAAAGAATGGAGTTTTGAGTTAATGCTGTATTTTGGTCAATAAAGGGTACCTGTAAAGGTCAAGCTACGTGACACCTGCCCTGTACATCATTTGAATGGGGGCTAAAAGATTAATAGGAAAATGCCAAGAGAAAGCTTTCAAAGAACCCTCGTCATTCAAAGAGTGTGCCAGGTTCTCTTCTGAGCCCTGTAAGCACTGCCAGATGGAGACAGGGAGGAGTGGCATCTAAGAGAAGGAGATCAATCTGTCAATGGGAAGAAGTTCAACCCCCTCCCTTCTCCCCCACAAAGTTACCTGTTCAAAGCACAGAAGAGAGATGGGTGCCTTAAGGCCAGAGGTAAGGATCAGACATTTCTTACAAGTCAGGAGTTCCTCAGAGTTGGTGCTTTGGCAACTTTGCAGGTTTTCAATGGAGATGAGATCAATTTAGCATCAGAGATGAAGAATAAAAGAGAGCGGTGTAAATATTGCCATGTGTGCTTTATGGATTGTGTAAAGCAAAGGACACATTGGTGTTCAGAAGAGATGTTCTGCTCCGACAGGTTCCGTGCAAGGTGTTAACATAACAGCACAGCAACCCTTCAGTAGGCGGTGTTTTTTGAAAGCTTCATTTTTACCTGTCTCAGTAGCATTGATGGGTTTCCTCCTCCTGCCTGTGAATCTCTGCCTGTTGTATGGATGTGAAAGGTGACACTCAGCTCTTCAGTTCACGCTTGAGAGGAGCTTTGATTCTGCTGAGCCATTGCTGTGAAGGACTGCTCGCTGCTGGAGCTGAGGGCTGCCAAAAGCACAGGACGTCTCCAGCCTGTTGCTGCACACACAGCATCACTTCCAGCCTGACCACAGCCTGGTACTTCTCTCTGTAGTTTTATGGTCAGGGGAATCTAGGTGAGAAAGCACTGGTGGTGCATTAGGTCACTGCATTCAGAGGTAGAATACAGCTTCTTAAATGGAAAGATGCGGTGTTGCAAAATTGATGGCGTACTACGTCTCTACACATTTTATTGTTCACCGATGGATTAATAATGGATAAAGATCGAATATCTGCAGTCTGGATGAAAAGGGCGCATTTATCTTTACTATAACATGTCAAGAATCACAAGTTAATAAGTAGCACCAATTAACTCAAAGTCCTGGAGTCTCCTGCTGAGCATCCCAGAGCACACTCATGGCTCCTGGACACCAGCAGCCATCTCACATTGATTCCTCCAGTCCGGGGATGTGCTCATGGATTTTTCTGAGCCCCCACGTTGTTTGTCTAACCCTCCTTTTTTACTCTTTTTGCTGCCTTTTCCAGCTCTCTGTGCTCTCCACTGCCCATCGATCCTCATCTTTTCCATGGCTAGCAATCGATTGAAGATAAATGTTACAGAGATGCTCTCTAAAGCCATGGGTCACAGAGCATGGCGTGCCCTGCTGCATGCAGAAAGGCTGAGCACAGCACTGCCTGATGGACAGGCAGACCAGTGTGTTGCAAATGAATATTAACCAGCCCAACCTGTGTTGGTGCCAACTGCCAGCAGTGATGTGCTTCTCATTCTTGCCTCCTTCGCGTGTGAGCACAGCAATTGGGGTGCGCCAGGTTATGAGACCTACCTTGACCGTTCATACATATTTTACATCTTTGCTGCCTTTTTCTTACCTCCTGGGTTGGAGATGAGCTGGAGCTGGAGATGACTGTGAACCATTCTTTGCATTGCATAAACACCTGCTGCAAGGAAACTGTGCTAGAAAGGAAGAGAATAACTTGATCCGAGTGATCTACCAACCTAACACATGAGCTAAATCACCTGGGTTGGGAAGGACAGCATTAGGGCAGCCCGCGTGTGTGCCTGATAAATGAATTTAAAAACCCAAACATTTCTACATTGCAGTGGCAATATGATTCTCACCATTAGCTTTGAGCCTCCCATGCAGTATGCAGAGATGTGAGCAGGGACCGGGCAGATACTCTTTAATATGTAAAGAACACCATGAGTGAGAGGGAAAGGACAGCAGTAATGTCGTGGAGGAGCTCTATGTGTAGAAGGTGAGATCAGGAACAGATGGAGAAGGTGCAATGATCAGAACCACTGTGCAAAGATTTCAGAAGGACCTAATGACTCCGTAGGAAAATGATCCTACTTGAAACATAATTTTATGCAACTTGAGCATGCTTTTTGGTTCTTTTAAAGAACAAATCAAACAGAACATCAAGAAGGGCATTTTGACTGTGAAGATGATGGAGCAACTGGAGCAAGGGCCAGAGAGGCTGTGGGGTCTCCCCCCTTGGGGATCTCCAGAACCCCTGGCATGGGGGTGGGCACAGCTCTGGGCAAGTATCTTGGTCAGTATCTGCTGCAGGAGGCGAGCAACTAAATAGGACTAAAAGAAAACATGGTGATGTTTAAACCCAGTTTCTGAAGGCTTAAGAACCCCTGGTACCGTCCAACCAGTTGCTAAATACCAGGATTAGAAAGCAGCTGCCTCTGAATGGTAAGATACTTATTGAGGTCGAGATCCATTTTCGGGAGCCCTGATTTTTACCTTATCAAGTTGCTTACACAGTCATGTTTTCAGTACGATCCTCTGTTTGAAAGCTTTACCCAAAAGTTTTTCTTCAAAACCACAAAATTATGCAGAATTTCAGCATGGGGATTCAGATCCTTTGGATGTTTCTGTTAAGTAGGAGATGCAGGGAGTCGTGAGATGCAATTTCACTATTAAAAGTTTTGTACATTCCAGAGAACCACAAATCTCATGATGGGAACTAAATGAGAAAGGCAAATTACGGAATTATTTTTCCCTTGACAAATTAATGGCTTTTACAAACATTTAAGGAACGACTACGCGCAGATAGGAAAAAAAATGGCATCAATTAAAAGTGAACCCGAAGGCTGAGATGTAAGAACTCAATTGTCAATCCACAAACATATTCCTAATGAATCAGTTTTCTAACGAGGACTGTAAGAGTCACCTCCATAGCGGGATTTTTCAGACAGTAGCGAGAGATGGGTCAGAATGCTGAAAAGCATCTGAGTTACAATGCAACGTTAGGGTCATTATGGGAGATGGCTGGAGAGGCAGCTGGGTAGGAGTCTTCCAAGGTCAATACAACCCAACATTTGCCATTTGAGCAGCAGTAAAGGGAAGGAAGTGAAGGTGAAGGTGAGCCTTCTGCTTGGCACTGGCTTCATCTGGCAGAAGGTGAAGGCATCAGCACCTTGTAGTTGTGTAGTAGAACCCAAGTTCTGGGGGCTTTTGGTCATAGGGCCTGAAATTGTAGGACTTTGAGTGGTCTGTGCTTTGTAAGCTCTTACTGGAGCTTATAGAATCATAGTATCTTAGAATCAAGAGTTGGAAGGGACACAAGCATTGCCAAGCTCCAGCCCTCCTGCCTCAGGCAGAGCTGCCAGCTGCTACATCAGGTATTAGATCAGATCACTCAGGGCCCATCCAACCTGGCCTTGAACACCTCCAGGGATGGGGCATCCACAACCTTATCCCTGCAGCCAGCGATGGAGTTCAAGTAGCACAACTAAACAGCAAGCAGAGCCTGGGAGCATACTTTGTAATGCACTTTCCATATCGCTGTAATGCTGTCATTTTTAGTTTATTATAAGTGTTTGCATCTTAATGCTGTTCCACCTAACTAAGGTAAGTGTGTGCATTTAGCACCTTGCACCAGGAGAGCCTCCTTGTGTCTGTCAGTGTTCCCATTTCCCACTGCAGCACCATCCTGCTGCTTTCAGCTCTGTTTTGCCTCCTGAAAACGGCAAAGAAAGAATTCAATATTCCCCCTGCAAGTAACCTTACCTTCTATTTCTACATTGTGTGCCGGTAGCTGTTTTTTCATATTTCATAGACTTTTCTCATGGATGAATAATTTAGTACATTTTTTTTGGGGGGGGGGGGGGGGGGGTGGGGGGTTACTGCCAAATAAATGCTAATGAAAAAGAGAGGAGGAAGGAGGGGAGAGAAGCCTAACAGAGCTCTTTGCCTATTGACAACTATGTGAAGCTGTGTAGGTGTGTGTGCGCAGTGTTAGCAGTCAGCTCGCATTTATTCAGGGCCTTTACCCACCTGCACGGAGTCAACTGCTGAGTGCCACTGCATGTTCAGTGCAGGAGTCACCTTGGGCATGGCAGTTTGCTGCTGGGGGCAGGAGGAGCTGTTTTGGGATGAGCCAGGGGAGCCAGTGAGCTTCAGGCAGGGATGCTTATCCTGAGTCCTTTGCCTTGAGGAGCAGAAATGCAGGTGTGTAAGGGAAAAAAGTAGTAAAAATAAGTAGGAAAGGTGCTTACCACAGCTGATTGGCACAGAAGGGTTCGTTGCTGAATGGTCAGAAATGAATGAGTGAGTGTAAAATGAATCTGCAATGGCCCAGAATTATGGTTTGCTTAAGACAATTTGGACTGGTACCTGGGACAGCAGTGATGCTCCGCAGGGCTAATGCTGCTGTTTCCACAGTATATGGCGCACATTTGTACATGTAACCCACAAAGATAGAAGCAGAGAAGAAGCAGAAGTGTTGGGTGGGTGCTTGGATGGGTGCTGCTGCCCACTGTGGGCTTCTGTCCTCTGCCTGTTGTGGGATACAATGCCCATCCGAGTCCAGGGGCTGCAGCTGAAATGAGTCTGAACACATTCTGTAGGGTTTTAGCATTAATGTCAGTGCTGCAGAAAGAAAAACATGGATGATGTGTGACCATCAGAGTGTTTTACAACCCCCAAGCATCTCCAAGTGTAAGGAGCTGGGCTGGGCTGGGCTCCCAGCTCTCTGCTGTGGCCATGGTGTTAATTACTGACACTTTTTAGTGTCAGTGGGCTGCTGGGTCAGTGCTGTAAGCAGAAAGGGTCTAAGAAATGACACGACCTTCATGGCATAACCGTCAGTCTCCTCCTATCTAACTCTTGCAGCTCTGAAATCGTGGGTCATGCAGGACAGGAGATGAAGATTGGGGTGTAATTCCGTGTGGAGGTGGCTGAGCTCAGCTCCCAGCAGCACCATTTCTCCTCACTGGGATAAATCAGTGCAGGCAAAGCTCAGTTCTCACTGCACAGCCCCTCTCACTGCACAGCCCCTGCTGCCTGCAGCACCAGCCTTGCACAGAGCCCTTCGAGGAGCAAGGAGCCCGTTGCTCCAGCTAAGATTGTGCTCTACTAAATCGTCCAGGCTGGTTTGCTATTTTAATTTGCCTGTTCTGCCTCCCTTTGGATGGTGAGGAGCCCTGCTGTAGCAGTCATTTTTCTCCCCACAGAGGTGCTTATCCCATGTAATCACATTTCCTCTCCAATCGAGCTCTCAGCACATGGCATTTTTCCCAGTCCTTGAGTAATTTCTTTAGTTCTTCTCCGCTCCTATTTTTCAGCTCCCTTTTAGAAATGAGAGGATGAGACCAATAGTCAGTATTGAATTCTCAGCTTCACCACTGCCAGGAATATGGGGAGAAAATGATTTCTTCCCTCACCTCTTTAAGTTCATCCGGGAATGCTGGGCTCTGTGTCCGGTCACTGCTTTATTTATGCCATGTGCTTTTGTCTGTCTTCTACCACTAGTCAGTGGCATATGCCGCTCATCAGGTTTTATTGGCTGTTAATTAAAAGCAAAGATTCAGACATGGCCTCTGGCTTGGTGCATGCAGAGGGTCACTCCCCTGCTACCCACCTGCTGCTGTCCTCTGCCTGAAGCAATGTGGGGGGCAAGGTGGGCCTTCTGGCCACCTCACTTCATCTATTTGCATGGTGTTGTGCCATTAATCTTATTTCCCATCTCCTCTGCACCTTGTGTGCCATAATACGAGTGGCTGAGAGTTGTCTGCTTGGAAAACAGTGAAGAAACAATACATCCATCTGCCAGCATCCACCCAGAACTGTCAGCAGTCCCTCTAGAAGCTGCATAATGGAATCCACATGCTGTTGCTGAAAGGAAATTACAATTCTGAAGTTTCCACTGGTTTCTATTTTCTAAAAAGCAGATGGAAATCCCTCTCCCTCAGGAGACAGTCTGAGACACCCTGCACGTGTATGTGCAGGCACTGCAGGCTGGTGGCAGAGCCAGGCTGTGTGGCAGCGTGCCGTTACATCCACACACCATCACTCTGTTGTCATTCAGAGCTCGGACCTGTGGCTCTGAAGGTGCAGCTTCTGCTTCAGATTGCTTATGTCTGCAGTTTCTCCTGTGCTGAGAGCCCAAAGGCAGCCGTAGTGTCACATCTGCCATGGTGTGCCATCTGACACACAGTGCCATCTGACCCCACCACATGTTGTCACACCTGCTGAGGATGTGCTGCTTGCCATTATCTGTGTCTGTTGCTACTCAGAGATCCTCAGCACGTGGTCTCCTCGAGACAAAGCTCCCTGCATGCAGATGCACCACATGCCCAGCTGAAGCCAGGGATCTGCTGTTGCATACTGATTTCTTCAGGATCTTGGCAGCTTGAGGCTAGTGAATGGCACTGGACAAGCAGCCAATTAGTTGAGAAACACAGGTGGAGAAGTGTGTGCTGTGTCCTGGAGCTGTGAGGAGGTGCACAGCACCGCTGGTGCCTGGTGTGTGCTGAGAGCAAGCAGCTGCTGGATCTTCTCTGAAGCATTTTGATTTGATTTTAACCCAGAGGATGGTGACGCACTGGAACAGGCTGCCCAAGGAGGCTGTGGATGCCCCATCCCTGCAGGCATTCAAGGCCAGGCTGGATGTGGCTCTGGGCAGCCTGGGCTGCTGGTTGGTGACCCTGCACACAGCAGGGGGTTGGAGCTGGATGGGCACTGTGGGCCTTTGCAACCCAGGCCATGTTGTGATTCTGTAACTCCATCTGACATCACCTTTTTCCTAGCTGATAAAAACACACTCTGAATTAGCACAAAAAGTGTAAGGTTGTTGGATTTAAAAAAAGAAAAAGCAGTTGGCAAAGCCACTAGAAAGATGGCAGTAGTGCAGTTTGCTGAGTTTACAGTAGCCTTATGTATTTCTTTGAGTGTCCTCCTGAGGTGTCAACAGCGTTCTGTCACAGACTGTGAGCTGTTATCACCTTGCATGTTTTTAAGATGCAGGTATGGATTTGCAGACAGGCTGCCTGCAGAGAGCTGGAGCAGAGACAGAAGCTGTCATGCCCAGACCTCAGCAGTGCCTGTCCCAGCAGCTGCCCCTTACAGAGCTGCTGCAGGACCCCAGCCCTGCTGTGGGAGCGATGCACAGTGCTCTTAGGGCACCGGCAGCTGTAAAAGGGGATGCAAGTAAAGTGGGGTAGGCTCAAGTTTCAGCCTCTTTTAAATTAGCAAACTGATATGGAGATGGATCTGTGATGAGCAGCCCCAATCCTTGCCTGTGCTGCATCCTGTGTCATGGAATCACAGAGTCACAGAATGGCTTGGGTTAGAAGGGACCTCAAGGATCACGAAGCTCCAGCCCCCCACCACAGGCAGGGCCACCAACCTCCACATTGATACCAGCCCAGGCTGCCCAGGGCCCCATCCAACCTGGCCTTGAACACCTCCAGGGATGGACAGGGCTGTCTCTATGCTGCTGTGATCAGTCGTCGCGATAGGTATGGATGGTTTCCTTTGAGTTGCTGCGAATACATCAATGTACTTTTGCAGTTCTCCCCTCAGTGTGTCCCAGGGTGCTGAGTTGTCTCGTTTCCAAACAGCGCTGTCAGTGCAGATTCACAGCCCAATTCACCCTCTTGGCACCGGCAGCACTGTGACGAGTGGTGGCACTTCTGAGCACCAGCAGCATCAGACCTTGTCATGGTAAATTCATCTGTGGTTCATTCATCAGTAAGGCAGTTCCCCTTGTAACAAGGCTTGGGCAGTGCCGTGTTTGCATCAACACTGGGAAGCACTGCCAGCACCTGGAATTGTCCCTGGGGGTGTTCCACAACCATTTAGATGGTGGTACTGAGGGATATAGAATCATAGAATGGCCTGGGTTGCAAAGGCCCGCAATGTTCATCCAGTTCTAACCCCCTGCTATGTGCAGGGTCGCCAACCAGCAGACCAGGCTGCCCAGAGCCATGGGTTAGTGCGAACTATTGATGGTAGGTGGGTGGTTATACTTGATATTCTTGGAGATCTTTTCCAAGCTTGGTGATTCTGTGATTCTCTGACAGTGTCTCGGGGTGCTGAGCTGTACTGGGGTGAATGTTAAGGCTTGGGATGGATGCATGGCCAAAAAAGACGAGGAAGAAGCTGAGTTATGACATGTACTACATACAGTGTTGGGAAGAAAGGAGCACAGTGGGAGCTGTTAGTAAATGGTGTTTACAAGGGAGGTGGAGAGGTGAGGCTGAAATATGGGGTGTGTTTTGCTGCACAGCTGTGTAATGAGTCTCCAGGGCTCAAGCTGCTCTGAGGAGCATTAGTTTCTATCCTCCTCTCCGTTGCACCATACCATAGCTTGAGACAAAGTGCAGTGTTTCAATCTCTGCAGATTTAGTTTGCTTTGTTCACTGTTAAGGGTTTGTTTTCATAGGAGCTTTGTAGCTTCATAAACACAGATGCTCAGTTGTGACCAAGGAGGGTGAGACAAGTGACTGGGCTGTGGGATGATGGAGCATCGATGGCCAAAAAGATACAGGTGCAGATGGGTGTTAGAGTGAGAATGCAGCAAGAAATAACAGTAGTTTTTCCTTGGAATTCCACAATCCAGAACAATTTTTCTCTTCTTCCTTCCATCCATGCTCTCTCTTCCTCTGTCCCTTATGCATCCCTATGTACCTGTCTCCTGTCACTGTCACAAACATCATGGAGACGCAGAACAGCCAGTGCAGATGGGGACTGACAGCAGGTGGCTTTTGTTAGCCAGAAACAGAGGAAGATGCAACCAGCTCTTTTCTCTGATGGATCTAATGGGTGAAGCAGAGCCAGATTCGTCTCACAAAGGATGGAGCTGAGGTTAAAAGCCCTTAAAGCCACAATCCCAACAGTGCTGTGGGCTCTCCTGCCTGATGGCCAGTCCCAGGGACTTTGCACTGAAGATGTCCTTCCCTCTGGGCAGGCTCTTTTGTTTATAAGAAAGAAATAAGAGCAATTTTCCATTTGCTATAGTATGGCACAGCTTTGGACAGGCAGGGGTTACAGAGGAAGAGGGTGGAACAGATGTACTGCTTCAGCTCCTTCTTGTGCACCATCCTTGCTAAGAACTGGCAGGTCAAAAGTGGCATTTGTTTCTAAAACTGTCCTTATGCTCTGATTTCAGGGATCTGCAAAGCACGTGCAGGTGAAATAATGTGACATCCGATGGTAGAATACACACCGAGCAACACAAAAGGCAGAGCCACGAGCTGCTTTTATATCAGTGTGTTTCTTGCATAGATAACAGTGCAGCCAGGAGAGAATCCCATGCAAAAGGGCCTTGGCCTTGTGCACTCTGAGTCCTATAAAGCTGTTTTTCCTGAGTATTGTCCTGCAAGATGGGGATAAGGGCTGCTTAGCAGTGGTCTTATTGCCACTGCCCCAAGTGACAGGGATTTGCTGTGAGCTTCTGTGATGAGTGGCATCTTGGGCTCTTTGGTGGCCAACTGTTGTGCTCATACACAGGACCTGTTGTGCTGTCTGAGCCTAAGTCAAAAAGGAAACTGAAATATATTTCCTGGTGGCAGATCTGTGAGGTGGCTCCTTGAGGTCCTGGACTTAATGTTTACAGGCAGAAAACTTAAGCTGCTGAAGCATCTTTCTCCTGGGATGGCTTTTTAAACTTCTCTTTTAGCCGAGGATCTTTGGATGGGGAAATGGTGGCGTGTTTGTAAGAGATTGGAGAAGAAGGTACAGAAAACAGAGCACGTCTGAGTCTGGGGATGCAGAAGCGCTGATGAAGTTCCTTTTGTTCTCTAATGACAGAGAAGTCTGCCAGTCTTGGCTTCGCTGCAAGCTCCACTCTCTCTAATTAAAAATCAATTAGTATGTTTAGCAATTATCTAATTAATGTACTAAAGCTATCATGTTAGATTCATATCCAAACATGCCTCTTAAATTGTATGTTGGTAATAATGCAAATGATGCATTTATTGCTCATGTAAGGTTGAATTAATTGAAGTGCGTGACGTTTCTGTTAATTTTGCTCCCACCTCGTGCTCTGTGCTTGGGGAGTTTTGAGTAACCAACCTTGTAGCTATTCCTTGAATGGGAGATGGGGACAGATGTTGCTGGACAATACAGACAGAAAGTGATGCCCCTGTAATGCCTCCACCATTGCAGATAAAATGGGCCAAGCTCAAGAAATTCTGCAGACCTAAAACCAATGCTCTTTTCTCCCCATGAATAACAAAAGCAGTTCCCACATCAGACTTTGTGCATTCAGCAGCTCCAGCACTGCTGGGCAGGATCTATGGATCAATGTGTGCTTCAAAGCTGGTCACTTCCATCTTATTGAGAGCAAGAAATGTGGCCAGGTAGAGAGCACATAGACACTAAATGGTGGTGATAGCACCAGTTTATTGGCATCTTAAACTCCCTGGGAAACATTTGGCCTTGGTGGGAGCAGGTTGGGGCTTTGGGTGGTGACAGGGAGGCATGAGCTGTACAAGGTGCAGAGGTTCATGTTGGGTACCTGGGTGCATTATGCAGCCTGGGCTCCTATGTATATTGGATGTCATAGAGCCTTCAGTTGGTTAACAACCTCAAAGGTGAAAAAACGCAATAGGAAGGGCTCCCCCTGGGAAATACAAGCATAAAGCAACTGCGGGTTGGATTTTGGAGGTTGTTAGGTGCCTAAGGATGCAGCCAGTCTGCTCCACTGAGTCTTCTGGGAAATACTGCAGCTGGCACAGCTCGGTGTGTTGGTGGAAAGGGGAGCAGAGAAGTAAGAGTGTGTTTGGAATATGAATGAGGGGCTCTGAGGTAGCGGGGTGATGGAGATGGGAGGCAGCTGTGAGGGTAAAGGTCCCCATTTATAAGGGCAGGACCAGTGTGTAAGCATATGCTGAGAGCCAGGAATGGCTGCTGAATGGGAGTGTGACTCCATGTTCTAGAAACAACCACCCCACTGTGGGGTGGGGTGGGGACAGAGCTGGGCTTGGGGATAGGCATGCTTGGGGAGCAGGGAATGGAGCATGAATGGAGAAGAAGGCAAGAGAAAGGCAGATTAGGAAGCAGCACAAAGTCTGCAGATACAACTGGAGCTTCAAATTAAAACTGCACATAAAAATGAAAGAAGAAAGTTCTCATCCTGGCTGAGATCCCTGTATTTGCTCATTATAGAGCTGTAAAGCTGGGGCTCTGAGGACTTCCCATACAAGTGTTTCTTTATCAGTAATTATGGGACAATAAATTTGATGGAACAATAAATTCTATTCTTTAAAGCAGACATGGGTTTCTGGGTTTTGCCACTTAAAGCAAGAGATGCTATTCTGCAAGTAACGACTCCCTTCTCTCCTTAGATCCCAGCGTCTAAAAGGCGATTTAATGTTATAATTGTTATTGAGATGGAAACCAAACATTTCTTCCAATATACCTGACCTCTTATGGCACATAAAGCTCTCAGAGTTAACAGCAGGCACTAAAAAGGTGCCTGATTTTATCATCCTTAGCATCTTGCTGACATTCGTAGGCTTCTGCCAAATGCACTTTCCATGTTTGGTGTTTCGTAGTTACATGAGATGCTCTTAAAAATTTATTAGCACGCTACAAAAGACACAACCTTCCATGAGCAGGGAGCCGCTAACCTGCTTTTGCGTCCTAGCGCCAGGAGTAGAGATGTGCTGAGGTTTGTTGTAAGTTTTTATCCTTTTCTTTGTGGTTGTTTTACAACGGAGAAGAGCCATTGCATTTTGTCGTAAGTTCGAAATGATTTAAAGGCTGTCTCCAAGAGGTGAGCAATTAGCCCGGTTACAGCCGCCTGTTTGCAGCGTGATCCGAGCGATAGCGGTTGGAGAATGGTTTTTGGAGCATGCAGGACTGTTTGTAGCTCTGGAAAGAGATTAAACCTTAAAACACTTCTTAGCGTTTCGAAAGTGGCCGTGGAAGAGGAGGTGCTGAATGAAAGATGCCCTGGGCTCCAGTTCCAAGCACCCAGCATGCTGGCCATGGGCCGATGCTCCTGTGCTATCCGTTATGCCCTGGATGTCAGTTAAGTGGTTGTGAACCATCTGGGAAAGGTGTTAGAGCTGATGTTTGGTTACCTAAGATGGATAAGGAAATGGAAGCTTCCAGTTCTGATGCTGAGCATCAGGACGAGCTGACTGAGGGCATGACAGTGGGTGGTAACTTGTGAGCATGGCCAGGAGATATGGAGGTCACGAACCTTTGGAAGGCCATGGATGAAGACAAAGTGCAGAAAATGGGAAAAACATCACCCTAAAACCTTTTAAAACCAACAACAAAAGCAATGACCTTCAATAGGACAAAGTCCAATCAAACGGAACTGGCTGGTAAGATCCTTTGGGGAACAAGATCAAATGAATGAAGAGTTTACAAAAGTTGGCAGTTGTTTAAGAAATGCTATTAAGGGCACTTGTGCAATCCATCCCAATGCAGAGGAGCAATAAGAAAGACAGTGAGAGACCGGAGTGGCTAAACCAAGAGCTCTTTTATTGACTCTCAGCAAAAAGAAATGGTGCCGAAAGGAAAAAGTAAATTGGAGCTCTGAAGAAAAGGGCATAGGAGAGCACTACAGACAGAGAGGAAAAAGCAGAAGGACAAAAGCACAAAGAATGGGTCAAGTGAAAGGGCACTCATGTACAGCTGCATTAGCTGTAGGATGGACCAGAACACTTTTGCTGCATGGATGCTGCTTGTCTGAAGTCAGAGAAGGTTCAGATTGGATGTTAGTGATGGGTTGGGGTTGGATGAGGTCATCGGATGAAACTTTTCCAACCTTAATGATTCTATGAGTCTGTGATTCTATGACCCAAGTGTTCAGTACAAAGAAGACATAAGACTTTTTATAATGTATCTGCATAAGGTAGATGTCTCAGTGAGCATGTGAATGTGAATATCCAGGTGGACAAATGTTAGAGATGTAGGTTACCACTACAGAGAGTTTACATGAAAATTATATCCAGAATCAATTTGGAAATTGTACATAGTCATCCCATCAAGAGGGATCCAGTGAAGCCAAGGGAGTGATGTTAGCAGCCATCCCCTGCAGGGCTAGGCAGCAGAAACACACATCTCCTGACCAGGCCATGATGTGTTGTGTGTGAGGAGAAAAGATACCATCCGAGTGCATTGCTGGAAGGCACTCCTGGCAGCCATCCCCAGGACCCAAGTGATGCCTTCCCTTCAAATCCCACAGCTGACAGTGTGAGAGTGGAAGTGCAGCCACCCAGGAGTGCAGTGGGCTGCACAAGGCTGACACACAGAGCAGAGGCTTGTTTTCATTGAATAACCTGATGAGATCCACAGTCTTCTTAGCAAAGCAAGTTGTAGCATCCGTGGCTCCCTTGGGGATGCTCTTCTTCATTATGGGGTAGAAAAGGAGCCTGGCAGCAGTGATCCTAGCTTGAATGAATTACAGCCAACAGCAGGGGCTGTTTGGGAGCAGGGAAGATGTGCCCACTCTGTCACTCCCCTTTCACCATGCTCCCCACCATGCCTCTCCCCATTGCCAGGCAAAGGACAGAGAACCTTGGGTCTCTGTGGCATTCCCTGGTATTTTTTCCTGCTTGCATATGAGCTGATGGCTGTTGGGTGAGAAGCTGTTGTGGATACAGAGGTATAGGCTGGTGTCTTCAGCCCAGCAAATTTGGGTTTGGGACCCATTTTCTCATAGTAATCCCTGCTGCTTTCCCTTAAGAACACGGCTAAATATCATGGCTGGTATTTTCACACTGGAGAGGCACACGGAGCTCTATCTCAGTAAATGGATGAAGTTTTCAGTTGTATCTTTGCTTGGTAAAATATCATGCACTTACAGTGGTGTCAGGCTGAGGTACACAGAAAGTGCACATCTGCTCAGAGCCATTCTGAAACAAATGCAGTCAGCAAAAATACCCAGACAGTTATGGCCACTCACGCTGATGAAGGATGGTTAGAAAGAGAAACAGAGAAATGGTTGGAGAGCCAAATCAATTCTGCAAAGCACCAAGTTTCCACAATGCAGAACAGCTATGACCACTGGCACAGAGGGCTTTTTTTCCCACTGCATAGTGACATCTCTTGGGGCTTTGCCTTCAGTGTTACCTGCTTGACCTCTTGCATGGGTTGACATGTCAGGAAAGGATTAGCCTGGAAGAGTGGTAGAGGCAGTAAACAGACAAATGGGGATGAATTACAGCCCCGACGTTGCTCTTCTCACCCAGCGATAGAGAAGCTGTGGATGCCCCATCCCTGGAGGTGTTCAAGGCCAGGCTGGGTGATGCCCTGGGCAGCCTGATCAGGTGCTTGATTTAGTGGTTGGCAACTGCCCACAGAAGGGTAGTTGGAACTTTGAGGTCCCTTCCATCCCAAGCTATTCTATGATTCTTTGATCTACAGTGCCCCAAGCCAAGGGAGCAGGGAACTCCAGCTGGCCAGGGCTTTCTGCAGCCATGGAGTCACCATGGTGTGTCCAGCCCTAGAGCTAGGGATGCTCAGTGGCACCTTGCAGCCAGAACAGAAAGGAAATGTCTCCTGCTTCATGCCTTCCCATTGCCAGCTGCAGGTTGTAGAAGATCTAAGCTGCAGGATGCATGCAGGTCCAGTGCGTTGCAGTTGTAGCAGTAATGTGCCCAAGGGATTTAATTCTCCTTCAGTCCTCCAGTGTCTTTCTAGCCCGAGCTCACCAATAAGATGCTGAGCAACATTGCTGAGGGAGTAAATACCTCATAACTGAGCAGGTGCCTCACTTTTCATTTGTGCCCGTGTGAACATTTTACGATTTCATTTCATAATGGCATTGTAGCGAGCTGTGCTTTTACAAATAGGAAATTAAATCAGATGGTGATGTAAACCTGTAGAGGAGAACAGGCAGCTGTAATGGTTCTTTATTGCTTATTTCATCTGCTGTTGCATTTTGCCATTGCCTGGTGCTTAGTGAAGTGTATGATTTATTCATAGAAGACACTGTCACAGCCAAAGGGTTGTACAATAAACCACTGACAAGGCCTGTGCCAAAAGCCATTAGGAAAAGAGAACAATAATCTAGACACAAAGTATTTACAGACCAAGTTGTCTTTAATTTAAAATCCTTTACTAAGGCTGGATGATAATTACATCACATTTCAGATCAGCCAATGCTGACAGGCTTCCGTGTTTTCCCCAACGGTATTAAAAATCTGCAATAATTGAAATCTACTTTAAGAAGCTGCAACAAATTAATGTCATCCAAAGGTCATTGGAGCACTCATCCATACTGCTAAGGGCCAGATTTTTGTCTTACTGGTAGCACCAGCATGGTGGAGGAGTTGGCAGACAGGAATGTGTTTGATACGGCTGTTGGGCTGTATCTGTGGTGGGTCTTACTCCTGTTCCTTCTGCTTCCCTTCCCTTTATATGTATGTATTTGATTTTGTTTTTCTGGGAGGGCATAAGTTGTTGCACTAGCAGAGTCATGGAGAGTTGCTTTAAAGCCTGCAGATCCAGAGGGAATGTGCCTCAGATGGTGGCTGCTCCCCTTGTGTCTCCCTCCTTGCTCCTGCTCTGCCTTTATCACTCCATCACTGCATCACACACAGGTTATTTTGGGGGGCTCAGTGCGCTCAGGGTGACTCTGGATTTGGATTGTTTCAAGAGGATGGAACGCTGATGTTAAAAAACATTAGGAGAATGGGAGGAAGTGGAGGTTGGTAATCATTCCCTTTGCTTATCTGTATGGATGTGGCTCTGGGCAGCCTGGGCTGCTGGTTGGTGACCCTGCACACAGCAGGGGGTTGGAACTGGGTGAGCACTGTGGGCCTTTGCAGCCCAGGCCATTCTGTGATTCTGTACTTGTTCAGTCTGATTCCCCTTAACATTTCCATCAGCCTGGGGGTGACTGGGTGCTCCAGTGTCTGTGCCAAGAGCCATGGCACAATGAAAGATCCTATTCTGCAAAAACACATTGAGCATTTCAAGGCTCATGTAATACCACATGGGCTGGAAAAGGCGAAGCCCAAATATAGTGAGCTGATGGTGAAGAAGAGCATCTGAGTCATCCCAAAAGCAGCAGTGTTGCTTTAAAATGGAAAGCAGACATTTGATTTGCTCCTCAGTTCACCACAGCTGTAGTTCCACTGCACCAGCTACATCACTGGAACAGGATAAAGCAGTGGAGTATAAAGTGCAGATTGCCTGTGCACAAAAGCATGGCAGAGTTTTGTGTAAGTATGGCTGATAAAGGGTTAATGCCATCAAATATCCCTGAGCTGCTCCTTACCAACATACATTTCATCATGTTTTTATGGCAACTTTTTGGAGACGACAGGAGAACGATTAGAATGAGTCCAATGTGCCTCCCTCGTCACAGCGTGAGTGCGGTGATGCAGTGCAGTGTGCAGGTGGTTGCTGTGCAGGTGTGTGCAGTTGCAGGGATCTGACGACTGAGAGCAGTATGTCCAAGGCTCTGCACTCCAGAGCCTCACCGAGGAGGAAGATGAAGCCCAGTCACTCGCTGATATTTACATTCACAATAACTCTGCTCTTGCTTTATTTCTCTGTGATCTCGGATGTTGCAGTGCTGTAAGGGACTCTGAAGGACTTTGAAAGAATACATTCTGGTTTCTTTGTGATGTACGGGGAAGGCAGTGGGAGTAAGAAATCTGTTTGTAGATAGGCAAAGTGAAAAAAATCCTGAATTAGCAGCCAAGCTAATGAAAGTGATCCTCTATGGGAACTGAATACATCTGGAGGTCCAGCTTTCAGAGGGAATGCGTGTTTTGTTTATGGTCCCGTCTTGAAAGATTTAAGGATGCAATTTTGTAAACTATAACAATGTTATCCAAAGAGTTTTCCATGTCTTTATTATTCCCAGTTCTGCAGGAAACTCATGTCCTCCGAGCAGGCCACGTGTTTGTCACACCTCCATCCCTGCAGATCATAGAGTCCTAGAATGGCCTGGGTTGAAAATGACCGCAATGCTCATCTAGTTTAAACCCTCTGTTAGGTGCAGGGTCACCAACCACCAGACCAGGCTGCCCAGGATGCTCCTGATGTGCCCAAATTGTTACATCAGTAGAAAAGCCGAGCTAGAATTTTTATTATTACAACTATTATTATTATTAATTCAGGTAAGCAGACATCTCCACCTCCTCCTGCTCTCTAAAATAAGCAATATTCTTCCACTGGGGGCAATTGCTATAGGAACGTTCAGCATGGGCAGTGCCAGAAGTGCTCTGGTCCAGGCTGAGTTATTCACTGTGATGCTGCAAGCCGAGCCCTGCAGCCAACAAACCCCATGGGCAGGCACTGTGCCGCCTCCCCTCCCTGCTCATTTCTGAAGTTCCCTATCTGAAAATGAATCCCTGCTTCACTGCCTTCCATGCCTGTTATTGGGCATGGAATTCTGCCTGACCTACCGGAGCTTCACTCAATTTCTTCAAAAATTGCATTCAACAACCCACTGTTTTTCATCTGCGAGCGTCGCACACTTTAAAGGACTTTTCTAAGAGGAGTTTTTTCTTGCCATTGTTTTCAACAACGTGAGCTGCTGATAGCTTCAAACATCCTACTTGGCGGACGGCATTAATATTTGATCTTCATCGAAGCCAAAGAGTTGTCTGACTTCTGCAGACAATGCAGAGAATAATAAAGCTTTTGTTTGTTCTTCCTGCAAGAGAAAGAAATAAAGGGAGCTTGGTTTCTGCTGATGAAAAGTGAATGATAATGAAGGCGCTTGTTAGTGGAGAGTCTCAGGCAGGGCACGCATGGTCCCCACTTGCACAGCTTTCTGGGGCTTTGCATGGAGTGGAGGTGAGGGAGGAAAGGCACAGCTGCAGGAGCATCCCAGCTGCTTTGCCTGGCACTGATGTCCAATATTTGAAGGAAGCGTGTAAACAGGATGGGGAATGGCTGTTTGTGAGGGTGGGCAGTGATAGGACAAGGGGAAATGGTTTGAAACTGGGACAGGGGAGGTTTAGGTTGGATCTTAGGAGGAAGTTTTTCATGCAGAGGGTGGTGACGCACTGTTCACAGGTTGCCCAAGGAGGCTGTGGATGCCCCATCCCTGCAGGCATTCAAGGCCAGGCTGGATGTGGCTCTGGGCAGCCTGGGCTGCTGGTTGGTGACCCTGCACACAGCAGGAGGTTGGAGCTGGATGAGCGCTGTGGGCCTTTGCAACCCAGGCTATTCTATGATTCCATGAAAAAAAGAATAAAAAAAGAATAAAGGAAGAAACAAAGAAAAGAAACTGGAACACATCCACTCCACTCTGAAGGCAGAGTGCTTCCACACCTGCATACCTTCTGAGAAAGAGGTCTTCCATCAGTCCATTCTCACTGTCATTTCAGATGGTCAGCTGAGTTGCTCCATTCTAAGGAATAACCCGCAGTTGCTCTTGATGCTGTATTCTTGATCGATATCCTTGCTGTTGTGCTAATGCTAGAAATGTTTGTTTGTAATTACTTCCTTGCTATAATAAAAGGGGTGCTGAGGGAAAGTGGCATTAAAGGGAGGAGTGGGATGGCTTTTGGCAGGAGGAAAGGAAGGAGAAAGAGAGATACTGCCTCTTAGAAAGTAACCACATCAGCAATTACCACTTGGGTGGAAATGAGGTGTTCTGAAATGAGAAAGTCACTTTGGAGCTATCGCTGGCAAATGCATCTTTCAGGGTTGGGACCTTCTCCAAAAAGCATTTTAACAATTTATTTATGATGGGAATTGTTTTATCATCGGACTGGGAGAAAAACATGCCGTTTGTTCAGCTTCCAAATAGAAACATTTATAGTGTTAAAATAATGCTGAGCCAATTTGCTGGAAATCCCAATTATTTTCCCTTTGTAGGTTATAAAGTCAGCGGAGGGGTCTGCTCTAATGCCTGTAAAAGGCAGAGGGAGATTTTGCAGCTCTCTCTTGGGAGCTGGATCAGTTTGGTGCCCATCTGCAAAGCCTTTAAGCTTTGCTGGTTTTGAACTACATGAAGTTAACATCTAGATATTGGTAAACTGTAGTTCTTGCCCTGTGAGTTACAGAAGATGGGTGCTCGTTTTCTACCAGCATTCTGGGGAGAAATTAGACCCATGAGTGGAATTTCAGGGCTGAGTAGTCAGGTTTTTCTCACTAGCTGTTGAGAAGGAGCTTTCTCTGTTCTTCATTTTGAGAATATTGCAGGATGTTTTTGCCCTTTATGAAGATGTTACGTGTATTTATATTGGGGTAGATCTCAGAGGCTCAGTGTAGAGCTCCTGCAGCAGGAGCTGTGCAAGGCTCCAATCACAGCCCAGATACTGTGATGCTTTAGCACATATCTCAGGCTTTGGAAGCTTAGAACATCACTCAGAAATCACCTTTTTTCAAGCAGGCTGCCAGTCTGCAGGTGAGTGCTCCCCTCAATGCCTGCCAGGTTGGTGGCCCTGCTTGTGGAGGGGGGTTGGAGCTTCGTGATCATTGAGGTCTCTTCCAACCCAGGCCATTCTGTGATCCTATGATTCTATAAAGCACATCCTTCTTGGGCATTTTTAGGAAAGAGTTGACTAAAAAGTCAATCTTGGTTACTTTTTTGGGTTTTTTTTGGTCAAATACCTGGAATAGTTTTGATAGGAGATTTCAAAGAAAATGAAATAGTAATAAAATCCACCATCATCCTCAACAACAACAAAACAGGGTTTGGCATCTCAAAATGGGATCACAACTGCATCATTTGAAATGGCACTTGTTGAAATAAACTTTATCTCCACGAACTTAAGTGGAAGCAAAAGGTTTGAGGGCACTCAAACTGCCTGGATGGAACAAAAGTTGTTTGTGCTCTTTTGTGTTGTTTGTTTTTCTATACCTGTTTGAAGAAATTGGTACCATGCAGGCCTAGTGGGACCAGTCACTTTCATTGTTCGATTTCCATCTCAAAGGAATCTCTACATCAAAGGTCAGAAACATCAATAGTTAACCATGGTAATTAATAGATCGTAGTATCCTTATTAAACATAGTATTTAACATCATCTTTTTGTTTAATTCCTCTCATGTCCACCAACTTGCTAAACTTTTCTTTTTACAAGTTCTGTGTTCTAGGAATTTAATTGCACTTTTATTTTTGTGTTCTGAGTTAATTATACAGCAAACCAGGTTTATCTCTTATATATTAAATCTGGTAAGCGCTCTTTTAACAATCAATTGATATTTAATTACAACAGAGAAGCTGCCCTATTAAATCTAAATTAAATGCTCATTCAAGACTATTAAAGTGTTACCAGACCATCAAATAGCAAATGCAGTACAATGCAGCACAAACCATTATGCTCTTGGTTTTCCAGTGCTGCTTTGCAAACCTGAGCAGACTAGCTGCACTCAAATGACATTTTCCTCGATTTTTGGTGAATTTCTTAGCAAAATTACCTTTACAAAGTCAATTTTACTTAGTGTGTGGTAGCTGCAATGTGGTGCCTTTTTATCTTTTAGCCTGATAGTTCTGAGGGGAAGAATATGGGAGTATTTGAGAGGGCAGGGTGTAAAATCATTACCGCTCTGCCTCTGTGTTGCATCTGCATGCGGAGGAGATCCTGGAGCTGCTGGCATATGTCTATGGTGGCTCAGATGGCTCCAAACCTTCCTGCTCCAAGCCTTCCTTTCTCCCCATCCCACTCTATGCACTATGTTATTATACCAGCTGCTATGTGCATAAAATCATCCCTAAACCCATGTTTCTCCAGCTGGGAGCCCAGAAGCACTGAGCATGGTGAAGGCAGGAGACATCCCTGCCTGTTTCCCTCCTTCTCTGACAGCCCACGAGCAGCATGAAACTCTCGCTTTCCAGAGCAAACACCAAAAATGTGGCACGTTTCCTTACGTTTTTGTGTGGACAGAATTTCTATATACTTCTTGATCTGAAAAAACAAATGTGGATTTGGCCTAGTGAAGAACACTTCCATTCTTCATTCATCTTTGTGTCCATGAGCATCCAGACCATCTGGGTCACCAAAGCTGTATCACTTGGAGCGTTAGGTAGGTTGGAGCAGTGCTGTGGAAGCTCAGGGTGAGAGCACTTGATTTCTACTGGCTGAGCCCATTCTTCAGCTCTCCCCACACCTGAGAGCCTTCTTTGTTTTGATTTCTGTCTTTGTCAATGGGGAATGAGACCCTTTGGACAGATAACTGCCAAATGTTGACAGAGTGATATCAGCAAAGCCAAAGATGTGAGAAAATTGGCCTTGTCGTATTTATTTCTTTTTAGCATATATTTAAATCGGGAATGGCTTTTTGATAAATTCTAATAAAGAAAACAGCAGTTAAGTCAATAGTCACAGCATTTTTTTTTGCAGTGCGATGTAGAAGGTAGTTTAAGTGACTAATGCTTCATCTTGAAAGAGGAACCTCCATTACTCAGTGCGAGCCGTTACTTCTGATCAGTTACGGGTCATTCATCAGTCAAACATGTAATGCATCATACATATTCATGCCAGTATCTCTTTAGAAGACTGATGTTAATTTTGGTTTCCCTTGACTTGTTTTCTGTCTTCATTTACCTGCACTTTGTAAGCTTCCAATTTAAAAAAAAAAAAAGGTGGAAATTTCAATTTGATAATTTTTATGAAGTCAATTAGCAGCTGAATGACCTTGTGAGAAGTCAGGAACGTACTGATATCTGTGCCCATGTGAAGGTTGTGTTCATTGGTCTGCAGCCACTTGCAGGGTTAAGGTGAGGTTGGACACCAGCACTTGCCAACCTCAAGTCCTTCAGGCCTAATAAGCATCACAGGGATCAACAGATGTGAAGTTCTAGTTTAAGATGCATTTGCATTGAAAATGGAATCATGGGATATTCCAGGTTGGAAGAGACTCACAGGGATCATTGAGTCCAACCCCCGGCCCCACACAGCACTGCCCAAACCCAATGTCAGGGCAGCACCCAGTACTCCCTGGCTCACAGTCCCATCACCAACCAGCATTTCCTGAGGTTTAAAAGCAAAGGCTTCTGAAAACCCAGAAGAAGTGTCCTCCTGGGCTTTTGATCTGGCCCCATGTGCAAGGCACAGTGTCACAGAGGTTGCTGTCCTCAACTGGGCAGCATTCAAAGAATCACTTTGGTTCTCTGTGCCAATGCTTCCCTATGGTTTGCTCAGATCAATAGGCAGCCAGGGCAGAGGGACTGGTTTGGACAACATGGTTTGCTGTAAGCTTGGACCCTTAGGCACTAAACAGTTTTGCTTTTAAGTAGCAAGTTTGTCTATTATTCTTTTTTTTTTTCCAATGTAAGAACAAAATTGACTCTTTCTTTTGAAAGGTGAGACAAAAATCTGCTCTTTTTACACAGCAGGATGAAGAAAGTGAAATATTCCTTTTCCAGGCAGCGTTTGTACTGCTAGTTCAGGAGCCAGATCTTTTACAAAAATACACCCCTTAAGCAATGAGAAGGTGCTTCCACATTAAGAAGTGAAGAAGAAATGGATTTGGCTGGTGATCCTGTTTCTTTTAATCAGCTTAGCATTATGGCTCCCAGCTTTCACTGAGTAACAGGAGACAACAATCCATCTGTCAATATTTGAAGACATTAAATGCCAGAGGTGTGCCAAAGCAGGATGGAAGACCATTATGTGGGTACTTAGCAAATGGAGCTGTGTAAAATGCCAGGTTTTCAAGTGTGCAATCCACCAAAAAATTCTCAGCAATGAGGCTGTGGTTATTGAGCTTCTTTCCATGTTCAACACCTCCTGGGCACCCTGGTATGGTCCATACCATGGCAGATACTAAGGTTTTCGGTTGCTTAGTGCAGACCTGAGGTTGCTCATAAAAAAGCCAAGTAGATTTACAGTGATAGCTATGGAAGTTTATCATCATCTACTTTATAGAAAATTGAATGTTTGCGTACCCTCCAGATCCTCCAGGCTTTGATTTCAAGTGTTTGACATCGTTATCTCAGAGAGATGAATGTTTCTGCACTCGTGAGCACTGACCTGTGGGTTTCTAATGCAGAATAGTAAAATGGAACTTCACTTCATGCCATCATTTATGAATGACCTGTCATTCATTCAAAGGAAACACTTACGTAGTGTATGTGACAATAAGGACCCTAAGCTATTTATTGACTGTCACGAAGAACATATATTTGCATGTGCATTAATCATTTTTCCTTTTGAAACCAGGTGCATCACACTGAAAGAAGAGTCAAATGAGGAGAAGCAGTGACATCTCCAACCCTCAACATTGTGCTCCATCCCCCATCTGCTGACTGAAGGTTCATCGGGCATTTGTGTGGTTGCAGGGTGAGCACTGCACCCATGGGCTGCACAGGACCTTGCTTAAGTCCTCCTCAGCAGCTCTATCTTCATCTGTGTGGGCTCCATATCAGTATATGTGAAGGAGGGACCTCGAATCGTATTGACGCCAACATCAGTTGACTTATGGACTGAACGTCTACTGCTGTGCCCTGGCTGCTCATGGTAACTATAGCCCCTTTTCCTTGAAAAGCTCACATTGTTGAGCTTGTTTCCTTCTAAGCCATGTGTCTATTAACCTAATTTTTTTCTTAATTGAAATCATCTGAGTTTTAACTTCTTTCTGTACTATTTCCCTGTCCCCTGTGATAGATAAAGATCTCACCCTACTAGATATGGCCACCAATTCAGCACATTAATATTCATCATTAGCTTTTGCATGCTGCCTTTCAATTAATTTCCAGCCCACATGAAAGCGCTTCTATCTAAGCCGATTTAATTAGTTTTCAAGGTAGAATTTCTCTGAGACAGTATCTGCCACTTCACTCCAGAAATAATACAGATTCCTTGAATCTACTTTGATAAGTCTATTGAAAGAAACAATCAGATTTGGCTACCAAGGTAGATTTTTGATACATTCTACTGTCGGTGCTTTTCTGAACCACTTGAGAATGAAAAGATCTCAGTCATTCCTGGTGTAGAAAGAGTCTGCCTCTCCAACCATGTTGGAGAGATCCTGGGTCTGTATCACTTCTCTGTGCCATCTCCTATTGCAGCAGGAGGGTTAAGTGCTGCCCGAGCAGCCTGTGTGCAGTCAGACATCATCTTAGATCACCATCTGAGTTTCGAAAGAGAGCAAGGAGTGAACAGCTAATGTTTTCATTTCCAAACAAGCCATCAGTGAGTGATGGAAAGATTACAGCTCTGCTGCGTGCTTAGCTAATATATGTATGTTTAGTGTATTGGGCTCGTAGATGGGATTGTTTGTTTTCTAAGCAGAAGCAGCTCGCAGTAACATGCATCAATTTGGGAAGATGCAGCATGTAATGTATCTCATTATAGGGTGTTGCTGATGAAACAGGAGTGTTTGGATTTTAATACCCAGCCTGCATGACAGAGATGCTGCATTTGGGCTGGATTGCAACCTTCCCACCTGTTTGCTGTATGCTTCTATAGCCACAGTTATGGTGGTCCCGTCCATAGAGATTATCACATTAATTCTCTCCCTTGTTTTCTAAACCATGTTTGAACCATTCACCTCTGTCATAAGAGAATATGTCAGAGCATGACCGCCACAGAGTCCATCCTTCTGACATATCTCAGACGAAAAATAAGAATTCAATGCCACTTCAGCTGGCTTTCAGGAAGATTTATGTTTTCTGTTGTTGAGCTGGATATCATAACTAATGACTTTACTTTAAGTAAAAAATTATTGGACAGATGCTGCCTTCATGTCAAGTTTGATTGAGTAAATGCCAATGAAAAGTAGTTCTTCATAGCAAATTCATCTTCTGATGTAGAGAATATCGCTGTATCCTTGACAACAAAGCTTAAAAGAACAGCAAAACAAATGCACTCATTATGTTGACTGAAAATTAAATGGACCAAATCTGGATTGATCACTTCCTTATTGCACAGTTCAGTAGCTGACAGTGTCCTTTGCTCACCTTTCCTTTCAACATTCTTGTTAATGTGTTTCAAAAATAATAAGCAATGCAATGAGGTGGCTGAAAAGAAATTCGGAGACAGAATCCATTGCCAAGTATATAAGAAAAGAACATGATATAAGCATTATTCCAGTGAGCTTGTCTATAAAACCCATCTTCTGGACAAGCACAATGTTTGCATATACAATACAGTCATTGGGAATGGCTCTCCATATAAAAGGTATATTAGCACCGAGTTCCTTTCTTGATGTAATTTTATGTAAGCACATAATCTTTGTTTTTGTGGAGGAACAGGCATATTGTTCAGACTGGAAGCTTGACAGGCTCTGCTGATACTCAGGTTTAGAGTAGGGATGTTCATCTGTAGTTAACAAGATATGTAAAACAAATGATACAGATTGAATAAAGCAAGGCTCACACTTTGTCTGAGATACTGGGTACACTGAAGACCCTCCTTATCTAGGATATCTGATTTTCACATAGTTGTTGTCATATTATAAGCCAAACTGAGGGGCAGAGGTTTGGTATAGTTTTACTCTTTTGCATGGTTGCACTTCAGCTTATCCTCATGCAAGAAGTTACTCAGGAAGGGGGAGATGGGGAGAAAGCAGAAGGGAGAATAGGAAGGGACAGAAATTTCAATTCCTAAGATGTAAAATCTGAGACTGGAGCATATTCTCCAGGGAAAAAGTATTGTTCTTTCCTCTCTTGTATCATCAGCATCTTGAATCTCTTGCCATTTCCATGGACGTTTATTTATAATGTCAGGAGGCTATGACTGTTTCAGATAAGCATAATGAAGACAGAGGAACTCCAGTAAACCCCATGAAAAACAACTTATTTTCCCTAGCTGCCAGATGCTGGTTGTGTGAGATTTACTGCCAGAAAATATTTTAGGGGGAATAATGAGTTCTCTGCGAAGTCAGAATCATTATCAATGTGCACAGCTGACAGATCGTGCTCCAAGTACTATTTGTATTAATAAAAATCTGCTCGTTACGCGGCTCATCATATCAAGTCATCCCCACAGGTGATGCAGTGGTCTGAACTTCCACCTGATGAAGTTTAGGGGTCAGTTCTGGATTAAAAAGAAATCAGAGCCATGGGGAAGACCATTTATGAAACACACAGCCTGTACACACGTAGGGAACAACTCAGTCTCAATGCAGATGATTTAGTTTGTGAACTATGGTGTCACCCTCCAGGCTGGTTTCCACTGTTTCATAGGAGCTTTCTTGACTGTAGAAAGTATAAAAGGAGGTTCTTAATTATTTATTGCTGACTCCACACTGCAAGAAATGCAGATCAGAAATCACGGGTGTCACATTGCATTTGTGAGAGCAGGAGTATGCTGTGCTCCGGAGAACAGAGGTACTTCTAAGGCTTCTTTGGGGTCTCGCAGGTCTAGACAATCCTTAAGGACACCTGAATGTATTTACCTGCCTTTGTTGCCTTGCATGGTTGTGGAAATGAAGATTCAGCTTTAGATCCGTAGGTTCTCACTGTGCTGCACTGCCTTGTGAAAAGGACAGAGGTCTTCCATGTGGAAGGCTGCACGTTTTCTTTGAGTGGGTAGCAGTAGATTTTATATGTAAAGTGCCGTTACAGCTCACTGACAAGGAGATGTGGAGGTGAGAGGCAGCAGCCTGACAGGTGGAGTTCAGGAGGAAATGTGGGGAGCACAGAAGGAAGGAAAGAGGAGACAATCCAGTCTTTCAGGAAAGAGGCAACATGGAGAACAGCATCAGGGTGAAGTATGTGACTGAGAGGACAAGGTGCCCACCTAGAAATGAATAGGGGAACACACTGGCAACTCTGGAGGTCAAAGTGAAAACATAATAGGATGAGATGAGTGGTGAAGAAGGGAAAAGCAGCCAGAGGAGCTCCCATGGAGGAGAGGAAATGAAAGCAACCGGGAACCAGAGCCCCAAGAGAGAGCAACAGGCAGCAAAAGGGATTCATGGCTGGTTGGCTCTTTAGTGTTCTGCAGGGGCACAGAAAGCTGCTGTGCTCTTTTCATGTAAGAGAACTGTCACCGCACTGTCTTGGTTTGTGTGCAGTTAATGAAAATCAAGGTAAAGGCTAATGAGGCAGTAATAAGTAAGAGCGTAAGCTCATTCCCAAAATTAAACAATGGACTTAAGGAGATTTACATCATCCAACTGAAAAATTATTTACATTTCCTGTGGTGACTTGCTATTAATGTAGCTTGAATCAATAAGAAATTAACTCCCAGCTGTTCCAAGATGTTATGAATTTAAAAAAGTCATAGGAATCAATTAATAAATAGGCAACTGGTACAAACACATGACCAACACTAACTGCAGCTTTCCAAGGGCTATACCAGCCATTGCCTTGGCTTTATCCCAAAGCAGTCAAAAAGGTGCAGGTCTTCTAGTGCCTGCTATGGTGTGACTATGCACATCACAATGCATGCAAGTACACTCTGTGTCCAGCAAGCACCCACATCCTCTCTCCTTCTACTTCACTCCTTCTGTGGTCGCCCTCCCTTTTCAAAGCCCAGCCCTGTTTGTGCAGGCCTAATGCAGTCCCTTACAGCTAACAGAAGAAGTCCCATTAACTCCAGTATGCTTTAGAGTAGACCCTGCGGGCACAATCTCTCTCAGCATTGCTGTAAGAAAAGGTCATTCTTGTAGCGCTAATAATGTGCATTGTGTTAGCATCGCCACGTACCCCTTTACTTTTAATCACAGACACATTTCCCATTGTTATTCTCAGATACCAAAACTCTCAACTGAGTCCTGTGCTTCTGGTGGGTGGGTGGGGAGTGAAAGCCATCATACTAAAGGGCTGGTTACCTTCCTGATTATTTTCCTTATTTCCTCAGATGTTTGGCCTCTATTTGAGCACTCTGAGCTCACAGCACTGCTAGCTGATCCCCAGTGTACACCACTTGTGTCAGCCATGCAGAAGACTTCAAACATCCAGGCACTGTCACACTGTGGTCACTATTGAACTGCTGAGAGCTCCCCAGGGACAAGGAGCTTCCTTCTGTAGCACTGAGGCATCATAGAACCTTAGGAGCATTCAGGTTAGAAAAGAGCCCCAAGATCTCCAACCCTACCCCACCATGCTCACTGCCCACATCCCTCCGTGCCACATCACCTCACTGCAACCTCTTTTCAGAGACTGATCAACGCAAAGCCTTATGAAACACATACAGGGAGCGATGGTGCCTCTATGTAAAGGCACAGGGAGCTGCCGCTGCATTCACTGTGCTAGTGAGCACAGCAGACAGTCAGGTAGTAATAAAATACATTGTTCCTTCAACGTGTACCATAACCTGACAGCTTACAGCCTGCCAAACGTTTTAGGAACACGGCTTCTCATTAGCACAAACTGAGAGTTCCTGTCCCAGCAGTGCTGAGCAGAAAGCTGGCAGAGTTAGGACTTAGGTAAAGCTTGAAATGTAAGGTTTTATCTCTTTGGCAGTGCTGCTGCCTGCTACTGCTTCTTCCTGTTAACTGTTTAACTGCCCTATTGATACTTTGATGTGTGCTGCATTGCCATGCAGGTGGACACACCTGCCTCCAGGATGTTGCAAAGCAACATTTATGTGACCGGCTAAATGGAATAAATAAATGGAAATACAAAGTTTCTGGACTTGAGATGGCTCCTAAGCATTGCAGAATAACATCAGCAGTAAACTCAATGTATATATTAATACCAACCTGCTTTATCCATATATATATCTCTGCATGTATCTCAATCTGACTTCAGCCAGGGTGCAGCTCTTTCAGTGTGTGATCCAGGTTCGGTGTCTCAGGAACAGCTGCAGAAATCCTGCCTTGCATTGGGGAGCATGGCTGGCTGATCTGCTGAATTGCTGCTGCGATGGTAAGTTTTGGGAGATCTGATAATGACTTGGCTTAAAATGCATCAAACGTTCTCGGAGCTTGCTAACTGATTGTTGCAAAAATAATCATTACGGTGCATTATGCTGAAGTGTTTGTTTTATACTAATTGTTCTGACCTTCTTCATCTGTATTTGATGAGATTTCTATGCATAATTAAAAGGCCCTCCAGGAAAAAAAGAAGAAAAAAAAAAAGTAGTCAGCAAAGTAAACTATAGGACAAGTAAATGCAGATCATTGCTATCACCTTAAGTCATTGAAAATTCAGTCCTTTTTCTTAGAGATTCTTCCTTCATCAGTGCTTAGTGTGAGCTAATTATAAGCCGTGTTCGCCTGTTAAGATGCATGCTTTTTTTTTCTATAGTGAAGATTTCCATTTGCTGATACTATAAGGCAGCCAGCTGCTTCTTTAGGAGCCCCAGGGCAGTGTGTGGAGGCTGCGTCCTTTGTGTCCTGCACAACCCTGGGGAACTGCCTGCCATAAGTGGTGAGAGTGGTGAGGTCCTGGAATAGGCTGCCCAGGGATGTTGTGGGTGCCCCATCCATCACTGGAGGTGTTCAAGGTAAGGTTGGATGGGGCCCTGGGCAATCTGATCTAGTAAACATGGAAGTTTGGTGGCCCTGCCAGGCAGGGGGTTGGAGTTTCATGATCCTTGAGGTCCCTTTCAACCCAAGCCATTCATGGAAGCAGATGCCAACCTCCTTCTCACCCCCACCTCCTGTCAGGGAGCTGCAGAGAGTGATGAGGGCTCCACTGAACCCCCTCTTCTCCACACTGACCCCCCCAGCTCCCTCTTCCCATCAGATGTGTGCTCCAGAGCCCTCACAGCTCCATTGCCCTCTATGCACACACTCCAGGACCTCAACATCTACCTGGGAGTGAGGGGCCCAGCACTGAACACAGCCCTCAAGGTGCAGCCTCACAGTGCCTCACCAAGCTGAAAGCTCTGGACTTCACTGAGAATTTCAGTCCGTCCTTTGTACTTTCAATTAAGCAAATCGCCACTGATGTGAACAGCAATTTAGCTAATTTAGCTCATTTGGAATCTTAAACAAGGCTATTTGCTGGCATCAAATCTACATGGAGAGATGCTTCTAACCTGATGTAATCTAGGTATTTTGGATGTGCTGTTCTGTCTAAATGGTTAAAATCCAAGCTGACTTCTTGTCCCATGTTAATCAGCAGATAATTGCATCAGCAGCCTCAGCAAAGGGGCCTCCAGTGTACAGACAGGTTGTTAAGGAAAGGAAAAAAATAAAACACCAAAGTAAAGGCCTTTTCTCTTACATTCAGATATCCTTAGGGTCGGTAGTGCTTTGTCTTTCTCTGTAAAGTGCCTGTTATATTCTAGAAGCAAAAAGGAAAAGGGCAGGAAGATTCTGGTGCACTGTTAGCATGTGGCTGGGGAATCAAAAGTTGGCCCAAGATGGAGATCTGGGTACAGGCTGAGTCCTGGTAGGACTCTGAGTTTGCTGAGGGCTTGTAGAGTTCAGCCCTAAATAGCTGTGCTCATATCCCTGGATGGAAGCTAAGTGCTGAGCCCTTACTTAAATAATAAATGCTGTGTGTGACAGTTTTCATTTCCATGACTGGAAATGCACATATGCACACACATTTCTAAATAAGGCCAGGATGTTTTCCAAGGTGTTATAAATGCGTGTGACATCTACTGAGTTCACTGAAGATAATTAAGGGAGATAGAAAGACAAGAACCAAAGCTGAGAACAGAGTCCTCAGTGTCCAACTAAACAGTGCCCATGAGCTCACATAACAGGATTTGCATCTCTCTAGACTTCCCCCCTGCTACAACCTTGACATTTTAAATTGGTCAATAGCTGTAAAATTGCATTGATTCATTAATTTTTAAAAGCAAACTTTGAAAAGCAACAGAGATGCATTTTAAAGGAAGACGCATAGTTAGAAAGGTTAATTGTTGTTTCAAGTCGCTTGGTAAAATCAATAGGACTTGGGACTCCTGTGCTTTCTGTGTCAGGATTCTGTAAAGATGTGAGCTAACAGCTGTAACTCTCTCTGCTGCAGCCCATAAAAGCTGTTAGATGGCATTTAAGAACACTGTATCTTGTCCCCAGCAGTGGACCCTGTGAAGGGTACCAAGGCAGTGATGGTCACTCAGCATCCCTCCTCTGCTTTGCTGTATGCTGCTTACACTGTCCATGGCTTCAATGACCATCTGCTGTGTGGAATTCATACCTGGCTCCTGATGTGTCACAGCTCTTGAGGGTGCCACGGTAGGTCAGAATTTCCTGGGAGCGGAAGAGTTCAATGTCTTGCTTTGTAGATATGCTTTTTAAATAAGTTTCAAGGCAAGAAAGCAGACATTTCCTCTCTGCTTTGCAGACATAAAAATGGAGAATCAAAGAGATCAAATGAGAAGCATCCATGACTTTGGGTGCTGTGGTTGGGATGCCATGGCCCTGGTGTCAGAGAGTTTAGCTCCCATGTTCTGAGCACAGCTCTTGCTGGTCCCCTCTGCCCCCTGCCCTGACTGTGTGCTGAGTGCTATTTCCAGCTGCCTCACAGCAGCTAAGTGACATAACAGCTCTCTGGCTGAGTTAATGAATTTAAGCAATAAAACACAATGGGATTTTTGTTAAGAACATGATGCATAGCTCTAAAAACACAGGGCTATATAAAACTAATAGCAAGATGGGAAGCCAAGATTTGGAGATGCCTGTGGTACCTCCAGCATGCAGAAGCTCAAAGTACCATCACCAGTTCTGTTTATTGCTGCCCCCACCATGCAGCCATCCTCCAAGTGTCCCAGTTCTAGAGCTTGTCACCCCAGGATTCCTCCCTGAGTATCATATTAACCATGCATCCAATCTATTTATCCCCCTGTGCTGATCTTACTTACATAGAAAAATGCAAAACCAAAGGCTCTGTTCGTCAGAGCTAATGCAGTTGGTCAGAATTATTTAATATCCCTGTATTCTTCCTCTTTACTGAGTGCATGGAACACATCCAGTAAATTTATATATGCATATGCATCTCTGCATATGCAAAAGGTTGCACTGATGAAAGCTCAGGAATGCCAGACTGAATTCAAATCTTTACTAACACCCATTGGAGCGTTACATATAAGTTTTAATCAGATATTGCTGATTAGATCTTATATTCCAGTACTCCTGGTCTTACCTCGTTTTACTTGGGATTTAACTAATTTGTATTTTAATAGCCAGATACTGTACTTCTGTGCAGCTCTCTAAGTTGATTTTACCCCTCTCCATGTTGATGATGAGAAAAGATCCTCCTGGTGTAGATAAAGACTTGAGATTAACAGCAAATGTTGCTTGTGTAAGCATATGGGCTGACCATGGTGCCAATCATTTCTCTTCACCTGTGCCTTTGCTCTTGCATTTCCTGGATGCTGGTATCTCCAACAACACTAACAAGTTATTTCTGGAGATCAAACACGATAGGGTTTGGCCAAAACCCATACCACGTCCTCTGACATTTCACAGGTGTCAGTTCGGTGGCTGTGGTCAAAGAGATGAAAGACCTGTTTTCATATAATAGAAGAAAGACAATAGTGGTCCCCCTGCTGATGAGCGTGGAGCATGTTTCTCTCTGTGACCCCTTCATGTCATATTGTTTCTTACGTTGTTATTTTTTTTTTTAGGTCTTCTATAAGTAATGCATGAGGTTTTGAAAAATGGTAATTAAAGAAAAACAACAACAAAAACTTTAGCAAAAAGACAGAGGGCTCCAGGGATCAGAGAAAATAGGAAAACAGCCTGAAAATCAAAGGCTATGTTTTATCTCTCTCATTTCACAGCGGAAGCCAATGAATTTTAAGTGTGTGAATTGATGTTCAAAAGTCATGGTGTCAATCTCAGCAATGGAGAAGCTACGTTTTCAGAGGGAGAACTCATTTAGTTCATAAGTGCATGTTTTGTACCTATGGGCAATGATTAATCACTTCCCAGATTAGTTTGGTTCCTCATTCAGACTCTGTAGGGGCTTGAACTGCGCTCGGCCAACTTCCTTTTTAACCAGGAGTTCAGGCCATCAGACAACTTTGTGGTGGTGGGGAAGGGCCAACATCAAGAGGGGAAGTGAATCTGTAGGCCAGGGTCTGGAGCAGCATTGTCCAAAAGCATGGGAACAGCAATGGCTCTGGTTAAACTGGAGAGCCTGAATCTCCTCCAGCACATCTCAGGCAGGGACTGATGGCCCTGGGCTGAAATAGACTTCTGGGCCATTGGTGGTGAAGGCTTCAGCTGAGCTGGTTACGGCCATTAAGGCATATTAGTGCCTCTAGGACCCTGTCTAGAACAAAAATGTATCATGGATCCAAGGTGCCATGGCCACATGATCTGGACTTCATGCTTTTGGCTTATCATCCTTTGAAATAAGAGCAGGGCAAATCATCTAGGCCTTCCTCATCCTTTTCTTTGGAATTGCCATATATTTTTGTCTGGTCTATTTTCATGCCATGATTTGCTCTTGCTGCCAGAACAGATTTTCTCTGCTCCTGGTTACGCTCTCCCTAGCTTACCTTCCTGATGATTTTCTTCCTCTCTCCTCTCTCTGTCTCCCCAGCTTTCATTCTCCCTTTGCTGGTCCCTCTGGTTCATGTCTCCAGCATACAGCATTTTGTTTTCTCACTCCTTTCACTCCTGCTCATGCACAGCTTCACTTTCAGCCTTCCTTCTCTGCCTTTCAAGCTTCAGGAGAAAGGTAGGACTTGTGGCGGGCAGGTTGGGTGGGCTTCTCTGAAACTAAAATGGCTTAAATGGGACACAGGATCCTCCCTCTACTTCAGATTGAAGTTGGTACAAATGCCCCCCAAAATAATTCAAAGTAATCCAGGTGAGGACACTGACTCTGATGAAAGGAGGGGTGGCCTCAAAACAACCCTTTTTTCTTTAGGTATTACTGTGGCTCCCCGGCTGAAGTTATTCACTTTAGTGCCAAACTGAGCTGAGCTGCAGCACTGTGAGAGTGTAAGTTTGGGTGAGGGGAGAGCAGAGGAGAATTTTAAAAGTTGCTGCAGGCAATGTCACTGTAAAGTAAATGTAGTTGATAGTGGAGCAGAAAACAAGATGGGACTTTGCCACTGCACACGTCTGCTATCATTTTTCTCCTGGCATACTCAGCCTGGGCATTGTGCGTGCTTGCTTACAGCTCATTAAAGAAGCACCTGAACACTCTCCCTGTCCAAATCCCTCTCCGTATCAATCCAAAACGCACAGCTGTAAATGAGGTATTTGTTTCCATCCATAATTCTAATGAGTTTTATAAAGCAGCTTGAAATTGTGTTCTTGCAGAAACTCTCTGAATTTAGGCAATCTTAATAGCAGACAGGAAAGAAAAATCCCTGTTTTGTGGTTTGACCACACCATTTCATTAGCTCGTATCAATCCATCCCCAGCATTTCTACTATTACTATATATTATTAAAAGTGGTGTATTTTGTATATGAGTATATATTTATACAGAACAGTAAGCTCATTCTTTAAGACAAAGGGCTGTGTTCACCAGGGTGACTGACACAACTTCAGGTGTAAGAAGTAGTGAGTTTTTGGGTTCTTCACGGTCATATTTGTTTGGAAGATGGGTTGGAATGAAGGGTGAATTCATCAGATACCTCTGAGGTTTCTAAATGTGTATCTTTGTTTTCTATGGCATGTGTTGCTGAAAGAAGAACAAAGCAATGGCAGGGAAATGTAATAGTTCACTTCCATGAGTATTTGTACAGAAAGTAGATTTCCGTGGTTGTGTCGATAGCACTGGTCAACATAACATCACTGCTAAAAGACTGTGTTCCAAACTGACTTCTTTTCTTGCAAGTTATTACACGATGTGGCACCAAATCGGGAAGTCTGTGAAGCAGGAACAACGGGATTTTCAGCAAAGAAAGTATTAGAAGTTGGTTTATTTCATAGACAGACTGTCTCCAGAGCAGCTCTATCCAGACTAATTCGTGAACATTTCAGTTAAATTGGTCTGTTAAGTAATAACAGCTGATGCATTTTTATTTTCTGTCATTTTTTTGCATTTAAAGCACTAGTGGTTATGCTACCCTGGGAATGAAGAATGTGTCTTTTTTACTGTACTATTAATCATCATGCAATTATATGTCTGGAGACGGCAGAGAAAAGAAATCACTGAATCTATCTTAGTGAAATGGTAATGTTACGGTCTCTATTTTGGTGAACAGAACTTCCAGCTGTATATCTGAGCTTGTACAATACTGAGAAAAAAAAAAAGAAGCTTTTTGTAGATCTCAGCAAAGAAATTTTCCAATTCGAATTTTGATGAGATATAGATGGCAGCATCTTTTATATACCTGCATTGGAAAGAAATGGCATTTTGTGAGCGTGTGTGTGTGTGTGTATGTGTGTGTGTGAGAGAGAGGCAAATGAACTTTTTCACTTTGCCTACAGTCATGGGGAGAAAAATTGATGATGTTTGGTTCTGAGATTTGGGTCATGCCGTTCTGAAGGCAAAGCCCTTGGAAAGCAGCAAAGGGAAGTTTACCAGCACCATGCCTGTCCTCTTCTTTTGCCCTTGTGCATTGCCCTCCAGAAGGCTCCTGGCTGTCTGCACCACCAGGCATGTAGTGAGGATGTCCTGCAGTGCTGTCTCCATACAACACCAAGGGCTGTAGGAGAAGTGCCTCAGCTGCATCTCTTGGGTAGGGCCATCCCCACTACCTCTCCTTTCCTTTACCTGCAGAGGAGCATCATGAGGGAGCTGTGCCAGTGTCCTCACCTGATCTCGGCAACAGGGTCACCCTCAACTGCTGGGAAAGTGAATGTGCATGGTGAACATACAGGTTTGAAATGGGCATTTTGGAGAAATGGCTTTCACTGGTTAATACACAGGCTCACAGAATCATAGAATCATAGAATCACAGAATGCCCTGGGTTGGAAAGGACCTCAAGGATCATGAAGCTCCTACCTCCCTGCCGCAGGCAGGGCCACCAACCTCCACATTGATACCAGCCCAGGCTGCCCAGGGCCCCATCCAACCCAGCCTTGAACACCTCCAGGGATGGACGGGGCATCCACAGCCTCTCTGGGCAGCTGTTCCAGCACCTCACCACTCTCACAGTAAAGAACTTCCCCCTGACATCCAACCTAAATCTTCCCTCCTTTAGCTTAAAACCATTTCCCTTGTCCTGCCATTATCTACCCTTGTAAAGAGCAGGCTACTATAGAGTTTATCTTGGCTCTGGGATCTGATGTGACACTGGGATCCCTTTACAACTTTGTGAACATGTAGTGATCATAAAGACAGTTAAACTGTTCAAACCTATAATTTCTACCTCTTCAATGGTTCCAAAATTGTTGCCAAATCTGTGTAAAGCAGCTTTCACATAAGTGGCTTCTAAGGATCCTGACTGAATTATTGAGGCTGGGTGTATCAAAGCACAACAGCTGAGCCTTGGGAGGTGCTCAAGGATGCACCTTTCACTGTGGAGTCACTTGACTTGTGTAAGCTTACTTCTCTGCATCCTGAGCGAGATTGAATTAGTGTTTTTGTTGCAGGCTAAATGCACACACATATGTGCAGCTATTCTGGCTCAGCTGACATGTGGCATCACATTGGACCTGGCTCTATGGCTGAACTCCAAGAATGAGCAACACCACATCCAAGCTGGCTATCATGGTGAGGTTAATATGTGGGGCTTTCTCCTTCTCTAAGCAATTCAGCCATTAGCTGCTTATTTCCATAGCTACGTACACTAAAAAATAGTTTATGGCAGTGCTTTAGGAAAGGGATGTGGAGAAAGGCCATCACAATAAACACCCTTCAACACTCATTACTGTGAAGAGCACTAAAGCCTAACTGACAGTCTAAAAAGGAAGAAGTGTCATCTTTGATTCATGCTGCTGTTGAATTAAGCAATATAATCACTGACAAATCAATCATTACCAGCCATAAACAGCCGGTTCGTTAGTCGGCCTTCCTAAGGCAAAGCCATGGACCATTAACATGTTACACATTGGGCTGTTAGCAGCAATAAGAGTCAACTCAACACTGTCGGGGGAATTACCAATAATAAAGACCAATTTCTAACATTATGAGATGCAAAGCAGGATCAGAGTAAATCAAGAGGAATTCTAAGCACAAAAGAGATCATGTATTATATATACTGAAGCTGACCTGTAGCATCTACAGATGTGCACTTGGAACTTCTTAAAGGCAACTTACAGGTCAAACACTTGGAGTATTGCATCCCATGAGGATTCAAGTGAATGGCCAAAGAGGAGTCACTGAAGGGCTCAGCTCTTCTGCTGTTCCTGGTTTGCAGCCAGAGGGCTGCTTAAGCATTCTTTAGAGACAAGAAACTACGAGAGGAGAGCGAAAGCTGGAAGAGAGCAAAGCAAAAATGAATGAGAGCTTATTCAGGTCATTTCCACCTTCACTTGTGGGTGTGCAGGGCCCAGCACAATGCAAATATGACTTGAATCTCACAACACTAACACGTTACAAATAATATATAAGCCTTTATAAAATCTCAAACTGTACATCTCCCAGCTATGAAATCTGTCCTATCTTTACTCATTGTTTCTCTACGTGCACTTTATGAATGCTTTATATCTTTCTTGAGTCACGTCACTTACTCTAATCAAATGGTTTTGGTATGAGCAAGGCTGTGAACAGAGTAGCCCTGGAAACTGGATGTAAAATTAATTTTCTGTTTTGGAATAAGCAGGTTTGTCATGCCTTGATACAAATGCAAAATGCATCATATTAATGAAGATTCCAGATCAGGGCCCTGCACGGTGATTATGTTTTATTCATGAGATCTCTGTTCCTCCAAAGAACATCAAAGGTTCATCACTGACCACTGATAAACACATTCATCCTCATTTGAAAGCTTTGTAGTAAGCTGTGTTTTTTTCCCCATCTTTCCTAATGGCCTCTCAGCAAACACCTCTCTTGCAGGAGATGCTGGATTCCAAAACCAGTTTCCAGGGAAGCTGTCAGCTGTGTCATGGATTTCTTGCAGCCTGTTTGGGATTTGAGGTTTAGTGCTTTTCAAGACTTCTGAGAATTCATGTGTTCTTTGTCATGTGCTTTTCTTCTAGCCTGAAAACATGAAGGATTCACATCACTGCATTGCACTGAGCTTCAGATGTGGCCAATATTTTGTCTGAGATCTGACCCGTAATTAAACCCAATGCAAGGGCATTGTTCAAAGCCATCCAGAGAGGTCCAGCCTTCAGTCCTCCCACCGCAGTGTTTTGGAGGTGAGAGTGAAACAGTGTACAGATATTAATATTATTAATATCCCCTCTGTGTTCTCTCATTAATGCGAGTCTTTATGGAGCACATTGACATGGCTGTATTCTTGCTCTATTCCTCCTTGGTTCCTTCTTCTGCCTGATTGACATGAAGGAGCATCTCCATTTGTAAACATCTGCTGATGGGTCACTACTTGTCTTTTACCCTGTTTAGCAGCTCAGTCTCCTTCTCCTCTTGACTGACTGAAGTACCTGTGGCTGATACACGATAAGAGGAGCAGGGCTGTGATATGTGAGATAAACCGAATCATGCCTTTGCATAAAGGTAGGGTAAGGCAGAAACAATTTGATTACTGAAACTCCAAGGTGTAAAGGTGTGTGTGTTGTTTTCTTATATTGAAGGAAGTGTTGGAACCATTGTGAGATCATAGGATTAATGGAGACCGTCCTTATTAAATGGGTACTCGCCTCTCACGGTAATAAAAAAATATATGGAAGACCACAGCAGTTCAGCACGTCACAGCTTAAAATGCATTGAGAGGCTAATCATACAGCTGCCTGAGAGCTATGCAGACAGTGCTGAATTAATCAGGTGCTTTGGACTATGAAACACTGCAAAAAAGGGTAAAAAAGAGATAAAGAAACCGAATCAAAAGGAAAAAAGCAAAGCATCCCTGCTCGCTGAACTGCCTGTAACCGAAATGGCACCCAGGGACCCTGCTAACAGGAGTCAGCAAAAGACATGCCCTTCATTACCCATGTGCTGACAGGGCACTTTCTGAGGTCTGCTTTCCAACATTGCAGAGAAAGAAATATTGGGCAAAATGTGTGCTTGGAATAAACAGCAAATCTCGGTCTGCAAATGGACTGGTTTCAAAGGAGGATCTGGCAGCCTCCCATTTGGGGGCTGTAAATGACAGAAGGATTTGAGCCTTATTGCTGAGTGCCTGGCATGTTATTTGGTCTATTTAGTCTTCAATTCTAAAAGGGAATAATGGGTGTAATAATTCTTCTTTTCTCTCAGCTTCTGTCATAACTACTGAGCTTGAAAGCACTTCAGTGCCGGAACAACCTTTTTGCTATAAATACACCTGCACCAGGCAGGTGGTGTGTGCTGAAATACTGTGCTGTATGTCTCATGTAATACATAATTGATAGGTGTGTGGTTTTGCACTACTACTTGTGTAAAGCCAGCACAGAATGCCATCTACAGCTGCTATCTCAGTGTTATCACTGGCTCTGGAAGGGGCACTGGGGCTGAGTCACATGGATTGGTCTGAAACAAAGCAAATAAATCCAATGAATCTGTAGGTTCCTGTTACACATCTGTGTCCCTGCTTTCCACTGTGTGCTCCCCATGGTGACTTTCAACACTTCATAGTAGCTTCTGTGGGTACCCAATACCACATCTTAGTTACCATTATGAAGGAATTGAGTGGTTGGGCAGTGGAATGGGCTGCCCAGGGAGGTGGTGGAGTCACCAACACTGGAGGTGTTCAAGAAACATTTAGACACTGTGTTAAGGGATGTGGTTTAGTGAGAACTGTTGCTGATAGGTGGATGGTTGGATGGGATGATCTTGTAGGTCTTTTCCAACCTCAGTGATTCTATGATTCTGTTCTATGACTCTATGGTTCTAATTACACCCTATAAGGCTTGAAGAGCTTCTGATTTTCCTATCCCCGTGTACAAGGGGAGGCCACCAGTGGGGGCAGATCCTGGACAAATCATTTGTAATCAGAAGTGACAACGTTTACTTACTTACAAGGGTTTGTGTGGTGCTGGTGGGACTGTGCATCTGCTCATTGTGTCCCAGTTGTAATTCAAGCCCACTGCACCCACATCCTATTTCCTCTAAAGGAGATTGAGGTTGAACTCTCCACAGTTCCAGGGAGGCCAAGGTGGAATTATTAATCCATGTTGATTTTTTTTTTTTGAGAGCAAATAGTGGGATACATCTTGCTAGACTTCAAGGAATGTAGTTTACAAGTTGTTTCCCACCACACTCACCAGAACAAAAAAGAAGCTTCTGCAGAAAAACAGTCTTTCCATCTGTCTTAGATGTGTTCCTTAGGATGAGATGTACCACAGCTGCTTTGAGACTTATGATCAACACAGACCACATCCACTGAGTGGGATTCTCACTCTGAAGACTTGGCACCTTAGGCAGCAAAAAATGTTGGCGGAAAGTGGTGGAGGTAAACACAATCATTGCCAATGAGCAGGAAATTTAAACCCTGTTCCTCAAAGACGTTAGGCTTCTAGCTGCCACAGCGAATGGGAATCCTAAGGGGCTTGGCAGAAGCTCATAGATTTACAAAAGCATCGAGATTAGGCAGAGCTGTGTTTGCTTTCATTTGCAGTCTAATTCTCTCCTGATTTATAAGGATAAAGCAAAGTGCCAGGGTGCCTCTCTTAGCCTCTTCCCCATGCTGCCTGCAGGCAGAAGGAAATGGAGCTTCCCCTTCAGGCTGGCTCTGTGGGGATGCTTGAAGAAAGGCACTGAGGCTGTAACGGAGGCAGGGACTTCTGCTCACAGCATCAAGGAGCTGCACTGTGCAGTGCCACCCCTTTCAAGGGGTGTCAGAGGCAAGCAGCACATCCCCCAGATTCCCAAAATACAAGCCAAAGTTGTGCTGAGTCTTAAAGATATTTCATGCAGAAGTATCAATAAGCAATTCCAAGTTGTGATTTTGCCTGTTTCTATTTCTTCTACAGGAGCTGGGAGTTTAGAAACAACCAAAATGAAAGAAAAGGATCAACGAAACAAAGTCGTGTTGGTCACCAAACACCTCTCTGACAGTGGTCACGATTCAGGCATTAGATGGAGCTTTCTTTCATGGTCTCAGTTCTCAGATTCATCCTCCAGACGATGCTGATATAGTTACGGTTACAACGCTGTGGATGAATCCTGCATTTCTTTTTGCCTTTTTTCTGAAGCATTTCGTTTTATCATCTCTGTGAGTACGTGATGATCATCTAGAGTCAATAATGCTGTTATCATAAACGCTCTGAATAATCTGATATAAAGACAGGGATGCGTGTCATAATAGAAAGCGAGATGTTTAATGAATTCTCTGCGCTAACTGCCTTTTTTTATATTCCTAAATACTTTGGCTGTTTTTGCTGTAGCCTGATTTGTTGCATCTGATGGAAGAACAGCTGATCATTTCTTTCCTACAGTCAGAGGCACTGTTAAGGCAGTTGGGAACCACATAATGAACAAAGCCTGGACAGTGAAGGATTTGGTTGAGTTGCATAGCCTAAGGACCAGCACCAGCTGGTGAGCTGCCCAAAGCCACAAGGTTCTCTTTAACCCATAGGTTTGCTCTCCAGCTCTGTGCCTCGTGTAATTCTGATTGGTGTCGCAGAATTCCTTGCTTAAAGAACAAATGGGATTGAGAAGAAGAGGTTTCTTCTATGTCCATGCCAGAAGTTAATAATCATGTTTATTTCTGATTTCTCCTTTATTTTTTTTATTTTTTTTTTTACCCTGGAAAAAGTAGATATTTCTAGACTTAGTACACCATAAAAATGTTGCAACATAGTTAGTGGGTGACAGATTGAAGCATGATATGTTCATTAAAGGAAGAGTAATTCAGAGAGCCAGAAGTCTTTATTGACAGTTGGCCAGCAGCTGAGGCTATTCTTACAGCAAAAGTGCTGTCACAACTACCAGTTTAAAAGGCACAGAACTGCCTCATCATAAACTTAGAGATATGCTCCCATCCAAAACTGAAGAGTAGTGCTGGCAAGGCACTGCCTTGCTGGAGTTGTTAGCCCCAAGCTGCTCCTCAGGTGTCAAACAATTACAGAAAAATCTTTGTTCCAAGGTGCTGATCTTTTAGAAAGACACAATTACTGAGATTGCAGAATGAATATTTAAGAGTCTCCTTCTTTGGAAATTAGCATTCTGAGCCTGTCTTTTACAAAGACAATGCCAGCCATCTTGTCCCAAGTTGAAGGGGAGAAGAGGAGCAAGGCAGACTAATGAGGGCTTTCCTCTAGGTCAAGGCACAACAGTGAGCTGATGAACTGAAAATTACTGAGGGAATAAAACTGCCTAAAAAAATTACTGGCATTCTCCTCAGAGAAATTAATGTGAGACCCCTCCTTCAGGGGAGGCAGCAATTACTGCAGCACAGAGGGAGGGCAGAACTGCTCCTCAAGTGTGGGAGGTCTTGGAGACGGAATGCATGACTTGTCCTTGGGAACAAGCACAGGATGAGAGTGGAGAAGTCAAGCTAAGCTATGCATTGAACTACAGAGGGGGCCACATATGATGGGATTTATAAAGAGAGAAAGGTCTCTGGCAATATCCTGGATGAATCGGGAGTCTTATTCTTACAATATGCCTTTGTTATTTTAAAGAGCCAGTCCTCTCCCACATACTGAATGAGTGAGGGATCTACAGTGGGACAAAGCCTAGCAGGAGCTCTTCCTCTTCTGATCTAAAGCACAAATGTATGATATTAGTGGCATAATGGCGTTATGGGATAAGAAAGATCAGTATTTGTCTTAGGGTGGGGGAGGAGGAAGGAGCTTGTGCCTTTGCCAGCTTTGGTGGAGTAGCACTAGAAAAACCACTGCCAACCCATGGACACCAGCTGGTTACAAACAGCCAGAGGGAAAGCAAAAATTGGAAAGGTGGGATATCAGCAGACAGCAGTTTGCAGATCAATAGCTGCTGATTTCTCAAGGCTATGAAATGAATGCTTCAGAATTAATTGCTGGAATACAATATTAATATATAATTAGGAAAATAAAAATGTGAGGACAGTTAAAAGAAACAGCAGTGAAAACAACCTACAAGTGATTTCCCCATGCAGAACACTGTAGGTTACTTTTTTTCTGCCAAGAGTAACTCATCACCATCTTTCCTCAGTACCAGTGAATTAGCATCATCCAGTTCTTCAAGGAAAAATATATGGCTTTTCTTTGCTGGCACTTACTTAAGAAGTGCCATCTGCAGGAGTTGCCTTGGCCTTAAGAAGCTCATTTTTCCATGCCCACTTAGTTGCACCTCTTTGTACAAAACCTCTGTAGAGTGCCACCCTTTGGCTATAGAGCTGTTTCTAACAGCCCTTTTGGAGATGGAGGGAACTGAGCTGAATCCTTGAACAAGTCTGACATTAATAGCAAAGGATTCAGTCCCCCAATCTTTACTTAGGAAGGAAATGTTCCAGTTCAGACCCTATAGCTGGGAGCAAATCCTCCTGGCTGTTGGGACAGCTATTGCTTTTCCCCTAAAAAAGTTCCTATGTGCTCATAAAGCTATTTAAAAATCCTCTTCTTTTTACTGCTTTCTCTTTGACAATGAAAAAAAGAAAGAAAGAAAAAAAAAAAAAGAACCAAAAAACCCATAAAATCAATTTTCATTTAAAATTTTACAATTTTCATCCACGGGATTTTTAGAGCAAATCGATGTCTCTTAATTAGCTTCATCTCACCTTGTGGTTTCCATTTCGGTGGTGTAGAAGAACTTAAATCTGCAAGGCAGGGAGGTCCCCCACAGCAGATCTTGGAACTGATTGAGAGGACTATGACCAATTTGTGTTTAGGGGGCTCCAGAGGGGCAGTGTAGGAGGAACACAACTCTACTTCAAGGCTATGGGATATGGAGTACAAAACAGAGCTTCTGTCTGTACGGGTCCACTGTGTGTTGTCTGCTAAGTAGTGACCTCCTGAGGTTCATCACCCCTGAAGATAACAACTCTGAGTTGTGTACCCACAAATAGGACACACAGGATACAAGCCAAGATGGAAACCATTGCATTTTGCTGCCTTTCAGTAATATCAGCAACTCTGTACATAGCAGGGTGTTGAAACTAGATGATCTTTGAGGTCCTTTTTCAACCCAGGCCATTCTATGGTTCTATGATAGTATTTTTGCATCAGGATTAAGGCTCATGTTGCATAGCACCTTCTTTCCCATGTGAAAAGAAAGCACTGCCACATTTGGAAGAGTAAAAATAATACATTATGCAAGACACTTCTTGAGCTGCCTATGTTTCTTTTGCCTTCATTACTATTTATTACGATATTTGTGGGCAAACAGAAGCTATTCCATTTGTGTTCAGCCTGCCCGTACAGTAATGTTACCATCCACTTTTTGTGACGTTACTTGTTTGTCACCATGAGGGTGATTTTGAGATCACAAATCCGGGTTGTGGTACTAATGAATTAATAAGGAGAGAAGAGCCTTGACTGCAACGATTTTTAATGCCTTCTTTGCAATCAACAGGAATAACAATAGGGGGAAAAAAAAGAAGTTTGACAGATAAGAAAAGAGAAAATGGTCAGCATTACAGTTGGAAAACTCCACCTGAGTCCTGCAGTGTTTCCATGCATCAGGCCAGGATGAATCTTCATGAGGCTGTTGCCTGCCTCGGAGAAAAACAGCTACTCATCAGAGCTTCATTTTAAAGGATGAATTTTCATTCCAAGAATATCAACAAAGCAGCATTGGTTTCCAAAAACTTGTGAAGAAAAATATAAACCTGAAAATGATCATGAGCCAAAATATTTGTCTTTCCATATTTGACTTTTAAATACTTAATACTGATGAGTTTTATTATATATTTTTTTTATGAACTAAAAAGAAGCCAAGTAGGAACCTGAGGCTAAAATAGCTTCTCATCTTAGTAAAAGCGTTTCATTATGACCAGGTTTCTGTTCTGCCTTTACAGGATATAATGAACCTCCACCAGTGGCTGACCACACAGTGAAGCTGCCACATCTCTATAGGCTGAGTACTGCTCCTGGAGTGGACCAGACCTGCTTCTTTGATGTTATTCCTGTATTCAGCATCCAGGACAGGACAGTGCTGGAATGAAGCTTGGTTTGCCAGGGAAGGTACAGGTTGAATATTAGGAAACATTTCTTCTCAGAAAGAGTGGTGATGCAGTGAGCACAGACAGTCCAGGGACCCAGGGGTGGGTCACCATCCTTGGAGGTGTTCCATGGAGATGTGGCACTGAGGGATGTGAGCAGTGGGTATGGTGGGGTGGGCTGGGATTGGGCTTGGGAATCTTAGCGGTCTTTTTCAACCTGAATGATTCTATAATTTCAAGACATGCCACTCCCTTCCACCAGAGGAATGATGAGTTTTGGTGTCCTATGATGCTACTGCTGGTTTTCTGTCCCTCCGGTGGAAAATGGTGGTTGATTCATTTTATTTTGTTTTGATGAACAAATTGTTAAAAGCAGCTGTCCTGGTTCTGCTGGGAAGCCAATGGCTGGCAGTGAGCGCACACCAGCACAGCACAATGCTGGGACGGTTGGGATGCATTTCGGCAGCAGCAGCCAGAGCTTAGCAGTGGCTGAGCCCCAGGAGCTGGCTGGTATTCAGCTGTCAGACAAGGCATGGAAAGCTGTTGTGCATTTAGGAAGCTTCCTTTCTTCCATAGGGAAGGGAAAGAATAACCACCCTGTCCAGATCTATTGGGGTAAAGACTTTCAATCATCAGATTTTAATCAAGAAGGGAGGATAATCCATGTAGCTAATACATTTGGCTGTCATGGCAGACCTCAGATAATGTCTGTGGAGGAGGGTTGAGGCCAGAAAAACATTAATATTGACAACTGTAAAAGTAAATTATGCCAAAGCATGGAAGAACAATGGAGCAAAAGAGGATTTTGAGGCTCATATGGGATCATAAGCAATAACAGTACAATGGTCTTATGTCTTCATTTCATTAGCAGTTGGCATTCATAATAAGAGCACAGGTGTCATCCAAACTCTTCCATCAGTTTTAGTTCTGCTACTTATAGTGGTTCATGAATTTACTAAAAATTAAGCTCAGTCCATTCTATCACAGGAAATGCAGGGAAAATAAATCCCATTCTTCAAGTGGTTCATATGTTAATTACATGAACTCTGTTCCCTCTCAAGTGGTACCAAATCTTGCATCCGTACAGAGAAGCTGTCCTCCTTATATTGTTATCATTATACTTCTGTGTGTGTGTGAGATATCTTTTCTGGACACTCATCTTCAAAATCTCTTTTTGTGACAAAAAAAAAAAAGAAGAAATTTCTCGAGAGGTTATGAAATCAACTCTAGTTTCTTCATATGTGATATATGTTACAAGTGCTGTTAGGCATTTACACAGATACTACACAATGCATTTTATTGTGTAGTTACACAAGTTGCCAAACACGTACCTAAATATACTCAGATCTAGAAATCTTATTTGGAAAAATGCATCGATATTGTAGAGAAGTGGTGACCTACTTTGGGGTTTTGTGTTTTTCACACTTTTTTTTCTGGGAAGGAAAGGAAAATAAATGACGTTCAGATCTTACAGGGAAGAAACAAGACACCACCCAGAGAGATCTTGGCAGGCATAAGCCGTGCTCCCAGGAGAACCTCATGAGGTTCAACAGATCCAAATGCAAGGCATTGCACTTGGGTCGTGGCAGCCCTTCCAACTCAGTAGATTCTTTAACTTTATGAATTTTCTCAGATGTTGAAAAAACCACTCTATGTAGAGCTATCAGTGTTGGACAGAGATCATTCTGCAATATTCATTCCGTGATATTAGCGTAATATGCTAATATCCATAACGTATTTTATCTTCTTTCTTTAAAGAACTTAGCGTTGTAGTCCTCTTGTGTATCATGCTTCACCAAAGCAAAGAGATGCGTCTTTATTTCCAATTATCCCCTTTATGTTATGTTCTTTCAGAACCCTCAGCATTCTTACTCCCGTGGCTTTGCTGTTCTTGAATATAAGTCTTTTCAATAGATTCCTCAGAGTCTTCAGTCTAAGCTCCCTTGTCAAGTGTCCTTGGATAAAGATATTCTGCATTATATTTTCAATGGAAACGCTGTTCCAAACACTGTAACTTCACTTTCCAGCTACTTCACCGTCCTTCTTTCAGTTGATCAGTTGATTTGCCCTTGCTTGTCTAGAAGTCCCGCAGTCATCCTGTAAACTTTCTTGTTATTAGAAAATTTCCTGATAAAACAATTAGGAAATGCAACCATGAGATTGATAAATGCTCTCATCCAATCTGATAAGCTATTGCTAGGTAGCCATTTTTCCTTCCTGTTCTGTTATTTTGGCTATTCAGGCTTATTTTTGTGTGGCTCAAGGGACTTAGGAGAGGTCATCATGGCATGAGTTTCTGTGTACTACCTCGACCTTTCTCAGGAGGGCATGCATGTATCTCTTATCAGATGCCAATTGCTCACAATGGGTCCCAACCATTAGTTTACACTCTGGGAATAAAAATGGCAGAGTTATGCTTACAATGTGTGGGAAGAAATAAAAACTTTTCTCTGCTCATAACAATTCATTCATATAAGTTAAATTTATGTTCTACATAAAGCAAGAGATTCTGATAAAAAAAAAAAAAAAGCTGAAATCATATGCTTTTAAGTAGAAACCTTGATGCCAAAGACATTAAAAACTCTGAAATGATTTACTTTTATAACGTAAGCCTGAACGACCTGAACATCTATGAGTTGCATAAATTTTCCACAAACATTAGTTTGTATAATACACTGTAATATCCATCATATCAGAAAAGATATAATCAACCCATTTGACCATTATTAAAATGTGAATTATATGCAGTCCCCCCTCTCTTTTTTTTTTTTATTACAGTTCTTTTGTATTTCTTAAGCCATACAAAATTTAATAAATCTTTGCAGGACTTAATAAAGAGCAGAAGATTTATATATGTACTAAGACATTCATTTAGTCTTCATAGTTGTGTTGAATTTATTTTCATCGGATTCCTCATCACCTGCTAGTTACCATATTTATTGCACTCTCTCCATTGCTTCTCAAAGCACGTACTCATGAAATGTTCCTGGAAGAATATCTGTGCAGATGTTGTGTTCATTAGGCGAATGTACCAAAACCATCTGATCGGCCAGCAGACTTGGCTTAGAGTAATTGAGAGGTGTGGGTTCACATCGCTGCTATCCATCAGGTGAGCTCCCAGAAAGCTCAGGTACTTGCTCTTCTTACCCCGTAGGGCCCTCCTATTTCAAGCACTAACCGTAAAAATGCGTAATGTTATGGAGAAACAGTGCTGCATTTACATATTAAATAGATGATTTGTGACAATTCAGACCTAATTTCTTATTCCTTAAGTCCACAACAATTCTAATGTATAGGATTTTGTAGAAAAGGGAAAAAAATCCATCTGAAGCCATTGAGCAGCATCATCACCTCTTGCAGTGATCCCAGATGGACTCCGCTACAGGCTGGGAACCTTGGAAGTTGATAAGTACATCCAAAGATTAATAGGCATGAAATTGCTTGAGACTGCAGACTGATGAGGATCTGAGAGATCCATTCAGCTTTTGCAGTTCTAATAGCTCTTCTCTAAACAGGAAACTTCAGGGACATTTTATGGGACTATTCATGTGTTCTGTCCACACATAAAATGGCTTGAGTGAAGAATATGGAGCATGCTTGTAGCAGAGACTGTGAGTGTATCAGCTACCAGTACTTTATCTCCTTGGACCATTATTCTTGAACATTTTTTCTTATGATGAGTGAAACCTGCTACATCTGATCAGGTGAAACTTGAATTTAAGCTGCCCTAAGGGTCACCCTCTTCACTAGCTGCATGAACAGAAGGGGGTTCTACATGCAAGACAGAACTCTCCAGTTTCAACTCTGGCACCTTCTTTGTCAAGTAATACTTTTAATCTTCTTTCCACCCTGAAGAGAGGGCCAAACCAAAAACCCAGTCTTTGTGCAACGTGTTCCTTTCTGTGTTGTCAGCCAGTTGGTGTCATGGGGGCTCTTCTGCATTGGACAGCATTGGCTTTCAAGATAATAGAACTGTGAGCTGCAACAGTTTGTTCAGTGTGTACGACATGTATGGATAAAATATATAACCTGCATTCACAGTATCATGAAGAGAGATGGAAGGGAACACCAGTGCCCATGTCTGCCTGGTGTGGGTTGCACTCTGTGTGCAACGATTCCATCATAACACTGGAAAATGCACTGTTTGTTCATTATCCAGTTTCTAAATAGCAATAGAGAGGAAAAACTGATTATGTATGTAAAACTCTCCTTAGCTGGATCAGTTCAGACCGCTGCTTCACCAGCTGCAGCATCCATCCCACCACTGAATACAGGCAGAGTAAATGCCAAATGGTTTGGTAAGAGAAGAATGTGGTGCAAATACACAGCAGCGCTTGCTGGGAAACATCTGTTTCCTTATTACCAATGACTAAAACAGTTTACTTGGATGAAGTTTGGCATACACAGTCCCACACCAGTATTCAGTTAAGTGCTGCCCTAGTCCTATAAAAGCCCTTAACATGATTGCTTTTACATTACTTGAAGAGGTAACTCCAAAAAGAAACAAACAGAAAGATTCCAGGAGAGGAAATGCTTTGAACTATGTACATCTTTTCTTGAAAACACTGAATTTGTTCATGGGTTTTATCCAAATGTTTTGCTTTAAATTCTTTTTAAGGATTTCTTTTCCCTATTTTTCAATACTGCCTATTAAAATAATAATAATAATAATAATAATAATAATAATAATAATAATAATAATAATAAAGCAATTTATTTACTCAACCCTATGGCTGCCTATCTGCAAAGCTACCATCCTAACTCAGGGGAAAAAAAAGAGTCAAAATATTGAGTGAAACCCACCCAACAAGAACACAGTGGGATATTGCTTGGGGTTGTAAAAAGGCCATTTCATTTGGGGAAAATGCAGCTCTACACTGTGGAACTACACATCTGTCTAAGCACTTATAAAGCTGTTCCCATACCTCAGAGAAAGACTGCAGCATGCCTTACTCACTGAAATAGAACAAATATGTCCTGGAAAATTGTATTAGAATAACCCAGATGGAGGCTGTCAAAACATAAATCTTTGTAAGTAACTGATATATATCTCAGGGACAAAAAGAAACAAACAGCACATGTAGGCCACTGCTAATGAATCACATTATTCATAATGCTGTTAATGACTCAGGCATGGATACCTTGTGTAATTAGATTATAAGTAAGCATAGCTTAAGCAGATGGAGCTTGTCGGAATTTCATTGTGCTGCACACTGCATTTCATACTGGAAACACATCTAATTGCTTTGTCATGATTTATATTCTGGAGCTGTTTTATACACTAGAATCCAAACATTTCAGATTCTGCCCTGTCCAAACGCACATCAGCCTGGGATTTCAAATAACTTTCTTTTTCTTTCCCTTGATTTTTTAACTGCAGTGACATCTGCTGAATCCTCAGCTTAGTCATCATTTCTGCACGCCTACACGGGTAGGAAATACACTGCAGAAAAAAAGTGAATTCAAATGAGTCGTCTCAGCTTCTGGAGCAGGAATCAGCACGTTGGATACATGGAAAGTGCTTTAAGCAGCGATGTAAGGCAGACACTCACTTGTGCTCATCTTACAGACAGATGTAACTGAGGAAACAGCAGTGACACTTCGCCATCCCCTGTGCTCTGATGCCCACGACCTGCAGTCAGCATTGAAGGGACCTGGGGAGGGCTCCAGGTGAGAACCCCTATGTGCCTTCCACATGAATGCCAAAGGACAGGATGGTGACTTTCCCATTAGGGAAGTAAGGAAGAAAACCAGCTGCCTGTCCCAGGATGGAGAATAGCAATAAAGCACATTGTATAAAGAAAGAATCGATGTTTGATGAAATGGAATCCTTTCTGTATACACACAGAGATCAGCACGATTGTTGGTGAAAGAGCCATTTGCAGGGACTTGGGAAAGGATCCCAAGGGATGGGGAAGAGCTCTTCCCAAAAGCAGAGTGGATCTGGAGATTACAGACCACTCATTAATATAGACTGCCTCTATACAATTAACTTCTTTTCTCCCCTAAGTTAAACTCACTGCACAGGAATCTGACAAAATCAGAAATGAGCTGCCCATTTGTGATCTATGAGGTAATGTCAGGAAATCTTTCTTTCTCTATCAACTCAATGGCCAGAGATGACCCAGGTGGAAAACCTCCATTCTAAGGCACATCACTGTGGTGTGAATGCCCCAGGTATGCTGTCAGCTTTCTTCCTATGAGACCACACATCCCGCAGCCTCTTTTGTTCTCCTCCCAGATTGCAGCTTTTCAAGTCTTCAGTGCTAGTTTTGGTTGCTGGACTGCAGACTGCTAAGGGTTGTCTGTGCCAGGACATGCACACAGATCATCTTTGCTTGGAGGGGTGGATGTGCATATCCTGTTGTGTCATTTTGCTGGAGTTTTTTTTCCCCTCTCCTCCTTCCACATCTCTTAATTAAATCATAAATTTACATAAAAAAAGTCTTATAGTCCAAAGCATAATCACCTCACTGCGCTGAACAAGTCACAGCCTCCACTTAGATTATTACATAGCTACTCTATATTAAATTATATTCATGGCTATTAAAGGTGAAAGAAAAAGGAGCTTTGAGAACACGTGGCTGCTGCAGGATGGCAATAGCCTTCCAAAAGGCATTACAAGATCCACAAGGTCGTTTGAATTCACCATGCCTAATTAAGTTGTTCTGAGTGTTAACAGCTGAAAAGCCATTCAAAGTAGTTTATGTATCAGCTTTGTTAAGTAGAGTATTAGCTGCATGGGTGTAAAGGCAAATAATGTGCAAGGGAAAATTCCTCAGTCTTAAACAATAGGAACAAGGTCTAAAGAAAAGCTCATTATAACGACTTCTCTTTATGCTAGTTAACAGATTTCCTGCAGGGGAAAAAAAAAAACGCACTTTTCCATGCCAACACAGGGGGGCCAACAAAACCCAAACAACTTTCGCACTGTTACACCTTTAAAGAGCACAGAGAAGGAGCTTGTGCTGTTTTTCCTGGCCCGCATTATAGCCTGGAAATCTGCATGGGAAAACCGTTCAATGTTGAGGGAAATGAGCAAAATCCAAGATTATAATGTTGGTTGTATGAACACAAACACAAACGGCAGCATTTCCATCCTCCTTCTTCCTTTGAATGTACCGTTATCCTCTGAAGAAATGTATAGGGAGTTCCAAAACAAGACTGCAAGGGGCCAAGCTGCACATTTGATGCACTAAATGAGCAACCATCAAGATTAACTCCTTTCAGATGCTCTGCTGATGACGCTGTGCTCATGACACTGTGCCCGTGCACCCCAGCACTCTGCTCTCCATCCAAGTGACCTCCATAGATGTATTCAATGAGCTGCAATTACAATTCACTGAGTCAGTCTGCCCTAAACCAAGACACGGAGAACATCTTGGTAGACAGTACTGGGACATTCAGCTTGAAAATACCAACACTGTGTAAGTTTGCTTTGCTCTACACTATGTGCGGTGTAGGAAATTAAATGTGTCTCTGTCAGCTTGCCCACACTATTTCCTATCTTAATACGAGTCACTGTGACACAGGGGAAAAAGAAATGTGGCAGAGAATCCCAAATCCGATTGCTCATTGAAGTTAGTGTGTATTATGACTAATGTAAGTAATAATTTGTGCTGTCCATTTGAGAAGAGTTTATCAAATGAATGGAAAAGAGAGCTTAAAAACAATCTAATAAGCGGTTACAGATCAAATTCTGACCCACCTGCTATCTGCAGTTTTACCTCTGGTTTCTGGAATCAGTGTTTCATCCAAAAAGTAAGAAAAATGATCCACAAATGGACCGCTGTGTTCTAAGTACAAATTCACTCTTATTTTACACTCAGCTGTACAGTTTCAGGTTCCATCTGCAGAGCTGCTCACTGCTCTGTGCAATGCAGGACATCATCGGAGCAGTGCAGGGTAATCCCAAGGGGACACATCCCCAGCCTTTGGGCACATCCACACAAGGATTCGTGGATCAATGCTTTATTTGCAGCAGCTCAAATTCATTGTCAGTTTGGAAAGGGCAACTGGACAAATGGGAAGGAACAAGTCCCTGCCCCCCAGGGAGCTGTTAGAAGTGGGGTGGGTGACCTGGAGAATGGCAGCAGTTGATCTCTTCCTCAGGTTTCCCTTTTGACCTCTGTCTGAGATGGGAGCTGGCACTACATGAGCCCCTGCTTTGAAGCAGTGCATTGTTTCCTATGTTCCTAATGTGTTAATGTTACGGCACAGCTTCTTGGAAGGGAAAGGATGGAAACAAATGCAAGCACATCCCTGTTAATTTCAGTTCATTTCCATATTATTTCCAAATAATAAAATAAAACACTACTTATTCCTTATTTCCAGCAAACTGAGCAGCAGGAACTCCTCTGGAATCTGACTCAGTACGTCTCCCAACAAGTGATTGGCTTGAATGTCTGCAAGGGAGGGATGGAGGGTTTCTATGCAAAACAAAATCCATTTCTAACCTTGGCAACTGCAGTAAAAAGCTCCTGGCTGTCACTCCACACTCAAAGAGCCACACAAGGTGTGAGCTCCTGGCTTGGCTGAGCTTCCTTGTGCTCTGTCCTGGGACAAAAGCAGGGCACCAACATGTCCCATAGAGCTGAAGTTTATTCAGCTATGAAGTTTCACAGAATCACACAGAATCACAGAATTACCCGGGTTGGAAGGGACCTCAAGGATCATGTAGTTCCAACCCCCCTGCCTGGCAGGGCACAGAAACTCTGAGTTGTTTCTATGGACCAGTACAAGCAAACACACATTTTCTTCTCTAAGCCACAAATCCAGTCTCATTTTCTCTAAATTACACGCTGGACAGGATGGTTTTCAGCCACCCTCTGCATTTACAGTACAACTCTATTTCCTGTCCCCATGCTCTGGCTACTTCTGGAACTAGTGGAGTGACTTCATGCAAAGAACTGCCAGGACAGATGGGCAAACTCTTACCAGCCACAGCCTATGGTTAGCTCACCTGGTGGCTCTGCACAGCCTTGCTCAGGATCCTGTAGCTACAGAGGTGAAACCCTGCAGTGCTGTCATGCACCCAGTGCAGGCTGAGCATCCCATGGGGCTGGCTGCGGGGCCCATCATCATCACCCCCCCTGAGCCTCTGGCTGCAAACCGACAGGGCTGGTTTGCATGTGATGCACCTGCCATGAAAAATGAACATTCAAATAAAGAAGAAATGCAGTCCAATAAATCTGTGGTGGAAAGGGAGAGGAATACACCCGACACGTGCTTGGATTGTAGAGTGTGTGATTCAGGCAGAAAGCCTTTCTTCTAAGAATAAAGGACTCTGTGGTGACCAGCAGCAAATGAGAAGCCTGCAAAGCCACAAGTGGTGCTTTCTGGGCTCAGTGCTGAGGGGCAATGACTGGAGGACTCTGCTTCCATGTGTCACAGCTCAGGCATGCTGAGAAGGCGGCTCAGCCCACGGTCGGGTGCTCTGCATGGAGCACCCTTAGTTCCAGCTTGTGGCATTTTGCAGGTTGTTGGGAGGAATGAAGCAGTTCTAATTTCAGTCCTGTTTGATTTTGTTCATTATGTTTATTGTTTCTTGCTGTGCTAGTTTATTACAAGTGCATACAGAGCCTTGAAGTCGCTTTTCTGAGCAATCCATCACTCCCGGAGCCACTTTGTTCTGCTTCCCTCACGTACAGCCCAAAGCCTTGCTCATTTGAATTGCTTCTCTTTGTTATTGACTTCACTTCTAGTCCAGCTCCCCAGCTGAGCTCCGAGCATCCATGAGTGCCTTGGCACACAGCTGTGCTGAGAGGCAAAGCAGAGCTTTGGGCCCTGACCTCTGGTTCAGCACCAAGCTGAAAATCTCCTATTATGTCTTTGTAGAAGTCTGGTTTTCTCTCTGTATGCTTTGAGCACAGTATCTTTGGAAGGCAACAGCTTGTTGTTTTTTTTTTTCTCCTTTCTTTCTTCATTCTCTTTTTTTCAGTCAAGAATTATAACTTCTTGCTTTACTTGAGTGCTGTCTTTGTACTTCTGTTTATTCCTTCTCTTTGAGGATGGCTGGAGCAGACACTGATCCTCTGAGACACTTGTCATAGCAAACCCTGATGTTAGCCCAGGATCTGCAGACCAACCACGGGCTTGCAAGGAGCTTCCAGGAGAAACTGAGCCCTTCCTGTCCAACTCTGTGACTCTGAAAGCGTTTCGGCTGCTAATGAGCTGTGAACACATCTACAATCCATGTTTTCTGTTTATGAAGCAGGAGGAGCTGCCATTATGGTGTCAATCCACTGTAAGTTTGGTGGAAAAGAGCTTAGGGTTTGGGATCCTTCCTTGCATACCCCAGTAGTCATTGAAAATAAGGACACCCACAGTCATGTCACCTCATGGCTGGATCTCTTTGTGCCAACTCTGTTTGAATCCCAAATAAACGCTCTGCCTGCTCACCCTGTCTGGTTTTTCCCACAGGTCTCCTTCACACCGTCATGTTTCCTGAGTGGTCCCTTGCAAACCTTGTATGTGTGGGAATTGCTACGAAATAGAAATAGGCTTGGACTTGTTCACATCCACTGGCTGTCTTCAAGATGAAAACACACGGAAAAGCAATTTAGAGTGAACGCTTTTTAATTTAAAAAACAAAAGCATTTCTGGAAGCCGAGAACATCATTCAAAACACAAATCAGAGCAGAAATGTTGTATTTTAGACTCACTGACACCTCTGACACACTGGAACAGGTTGCCCAAGGAGGCTGTGGATGCCCCATCCCTGCAGGCATTCAAGGCCAGGCTGGATGTGGCTCTGGGCAGCCTGGGCTGCTGGTTGGTGACCCTGCACACAGCAGGGGGTTGGGACTGAAGAAGCATTGCAGGCCATTTCAGCCCAAGCCATTCTGTGATTCTATGATCTCTTGTGTAACACAGTGCTGTTAAATCCTTTGTGTGTCTGCTAGGAATTCTCCAAGCAATTAAAGCAAATTAATTCAAGGCAGCAGTATATGTCAGGTGTTTTCTATAAGCATTGAAACTCTTCATGCATTGCATCTAAATTGTCAGATATCTCACAGAACTACTTTCTTTCCTTCTGTGATTTTTCCCCCCTATAGACCTGCTGAGAATTCTCCTGCTCCTAGAAAACAATCATTCGAATTTCCCCAATTATTTTGTATCTTTCCGTGCCTCTCTTTCATGTGTTTAGAAGGAACACCTTTGGGATGGACAAGTGCCTCTGCTGACCCACAGCAGCTCCTGTCCAGCTGCAGCAAGATTAACTCAGCTCTCCCAGCCCCATTAACAGCTCTACCTCAACAAGCAGTGATTTTCCAAGGTCACTTCTGACTTTTACCTAACTCTGACAGGTACACCTAAATGAAGTTAATCACATGGAAGATTGTAGAAGGGCCAATCACTCCCAAGCCCTGTTTGTTATCCCCTCCTTTCCAGGTGTGGGCAATCTCTTCCAGGTGGCTGTAGGTTGCACATGACCCTATATAACTGCTTTCAGGCCCTTCCCTTGTTGCTCTTTGCTTGCCTTGCTGTTGTTTACCATTGGATTTGCTGCCTCAAACCAGGTGGTCAGCCCTGGGTGTGGCTCAGCTACACCTGCAGTTAGTCTGGCTGTCCCTGCAGCTCTACCTGATCCATGAAGTAGGTGGTGCTGCTTGGGATGCAGCCCTGCTTCAATGCTGCCATGAGTTTGGGTACCTGCTTGTGCTTCTCCACCAGGAAGAACATCAGAAACCAGGTAAGAGTGAAATGTTTTGGAATAGAAGGGGCCTTCTAGTTATGCAGCTGCTGTCTGTGAGCCTGTGATTGTACTACAGCCCATGTTGTTTCCTCACATTGCTCTGGGACCTCCTGTGTTTTCTCCCCAGCCTTACTCAGTCCTTTTCACCATGCATCAGCTTCTGTCTTTCTTAAGTCATTCTCTGAGCCTAAAAGTGTGCAATAATAAATGCTTGGTAGAAGTACTACTGCATTCACAGCCATGCACTGGAGTGAGATCTGCTCCAGAACTCCCCAGGCTGAATGGCTTAAGAGTGAATACAAAACAGCTCCAACCTCAGCTCCAGACAGGGTGAAAATAATTAAAAGTGCTGAAATCAGTGGTTTCCTGTAGGTTGTTTTCTTCCTGTGTGGTAATAGAAATTGCAGTAGTTCATGGAGATATGTTGATTTTTATTATTATTTTTCCACTGGGAAACAAATGAGAATAAGTGTTCTTTGTACCTTGTTTCAACTGACTGCCAAAACTTGTCATTGCATGAAACGGGGCAAAGGAGAAAAATGGTCTTTCTAGTTTATTGCAATGCATTCAGTATCTCTGCCTGTAGCCTGTTTGGAACCAGGCTGTTCTGAAGGCTGGATGTGGCTCTGGGCAGCTTGGTCTGCTGGTTGGTGACCCTGCACATAGCAGGGGGTTGAAACTGGATGAGCACTGTGAGCCTTTGCAACCCAGGCCATTCTATGATTCTATGAAATTCCTGAGCAACACGGCTCCTGCCCACACTGCTCAGCTCTTATTGTCATGTGTTGCATGGCAGAGAGCATCCCTTTGGAAATCCAAATAGTAAAATGGAAGTAAGATTGCCTGCTGGAATTCTGTGCTTTCACATGTGCTCAGGCTGGTGAGGTTTCTAAGGCACCTCCTGGTTTGCCAGGGCTGAGGGCAATCAGGCTGTAAGCTGTACGGAGGGAACCAAAGAGTCCCATTTGCACCAAAGCTTCTTTGACTCAGAAGGATCAATAACGCTTATTTGCAAGTGTTTATAGTACATTATTTGCATTTGTGAAGGTAATGAAAAAACTATTGAATTTTAATTAGCGTTTTCTGGCTCGCCTGGGAGACTTCTGATTCAATCCACAGATATTTCCATGTATTTGGAGGCAGCACAGTGGGCAAAAAATGCAAAATAATTTCTGATGTTCTGACGCCATTATAAATAATAATAAAAAACCCTCCTCCAAAACACAGCTTTCCACGATCTCCCCACTGCCAGCAGTTATTACAGGAGCATAATAATGGGCCCATTGTGCTATAAATTGTTTTGTCATTTTACATTTTTGGTAACTGCTGAGAAGAGAAATTAAATAAAATGGCCAGTTTTCCTCTATGAAACCAAGCTTCAGCTTCGGAAAAATATATATATGTTCTATTGTAAGTAAGAGTATAGAGAGAAATAGATGAGCTTTTTTCTCTGCTATGTGCTCCAGGATAAATAATTGTGCTATGTGCCCATGTATGTGTTTTAGACAGAGAAATCCACGATGAGAAGTGATAAATGCGGTGAGTTGGAATGGTCATGTCATGTAGGATTGCTGCTCATCTGATGAGAATAAGTGCGTTTCAAACAGGCTTCTCAGATGAGGATGGTAGAATAATGTGCATCCTTAAAGGAAGTTTTGTTTACAGAAGCAATAAAATGCCTCAACAGTAATGAAAGTTATTAGTGTGCAGGCAGTGAGGAGACATTCAGATTCCTTAACCATTAGTTTCCGTGTTTCAACTGATCTCTAGCTTTAACTGGCTTTGGATCTGCATCCCAGGTGATTTTTAAGTATATGCTTCCAGACTAGGAGTGAATAAGAAAATTGTCTTTTACTGATCATAACTATTTCTTCAGTGAGAGTGAAACCAAGATTGGACTCTTAAAGACCTGTCTTTGCTTCTGACAGGAGGTTATGCCAATGTGTGTTCAAATCAGCTCAGGGTAGAAGGTGTCTAAGGAGGGAGTGCTTCAATGAGGCTGTTGTGCACCTGTCTGGGTCCTTGGATTAACAGAGCTGACCTCTTTAAGCATAGCCTGGATGGTGATGAAGAAGCAACTCATGCTCTGTATGATGTATCTGTTCCTATAGGATTATCAAATAGATTCCTATATAGAGCTTCACTAATAAGAAACAATGGTTGGGGATTTCCATTTAAATCACTTGTGCAGTGCTTGTTCCTTATGTGGCCAGTAAACCACCCTAATGGCTCGGAGTGGCTGGAGGCAGGTGCAAAGTGAGGTGAATGTGACTGGTGTCTGCTAAGCATGTCTCATGTCATCGAAATCCTGTAGTACATCATTTTATAGGCAACAGAAACTGAGTAGGATACATTTGTTGGGATTTCATTGTAATATTTGCTGTAGTGGTACTTTACTAAGCAATCTGTAGACCGCAGGGTAAATAAAGGGATTAATTGAAATACTGTGATTATATGTTGTCAGTTTCTGTGGCAGAGGACTCAATAGCCTTGTGTACAACCACAGCTCCTCTGTGGTCCTCAGAAGAACCCCACTAAGCAGGGATGCCTTCAGACTCACCTGGTTTGCTCTGAAACCTGGTCCCTGATGAAACAGCAAGGTCTGAAGGAGAGCATCTGTGATAGGCAGCATCTGAGTACTCCTTTTTTTTTCCCCTGTACATCTCCACAAAGGCACTCTGAATGGGCTGTGTGTGAAAGTTGAGCACTGATGGCCATCAGAAATACAGCACAGCTCCTTTAAACTAAAGAGGATTTTGTGGTAATGATGAAGAGGGAAGGTGTTGAAAGCAATGCTTGTTTTTTGGTTCTGGAGGCTGTGGTTGTGTCCCTTTGTTAGCAATGTGCTGGGGAGCATGTTGCTTGTGGGGGTAAAAAGCTTGCTCTCTAGATAGAGCTGTGACATGGATCTCCTTGGCGCTGAGAGGAAGAATTGCACTGCAAAACATATAAGGCCTTATGTTCCTCATCTTCCATATTTTATGTGAGGTCTTGGTATTACCCTTCTCTTACATGTGTTTTATACACACTGTGTGTATCACAGGTAGACATATATAACCTGTCCCAAAACAGACTGAAGTCTGCTGACTTTGGGCCCATGACTGGGAAGCTATTGAAACTATTGGTAGTTTGTAGTAAGTAGCTTTGATCTGCATGCTTGGGAGACGATCCTGAATCATCTCTGCCACCTGCATAAAATGGGTAGTGTGCTTTTTAATTCCTCCATTGTAATTCTGCCCCAGCCCCGGTCCCCCCTGATGCAAGGATCCCATTCATCAGCTCTCTCACGCTGCTTCAATTAAATCCTATTGCGCTCCAAGGCAATGTAGCAGCAGCTCTAGAGAAGAATTTCAATTTGGTAAACAGGCCGGTAAATACGCTGCTGTGGATAAATTGGCCATCAGTGTGATAGAGAGAAGTAAAGGAAAATGTGTGATTACAGCTAGTTTTTATGTGCTGGGAAGCTGCTGTGACATTACTAAGAGAAGGAAGAATGTTTTTGCACCCCGTGCTTATCCGACACTTTTGTGCCTATTTTATATTAGCTATTTTCAGGCAAATGTTCTACGTCTGATACTTCTCGCTTGGAAAGCTACTTTTAAAGTAAGCTTGACCTAGATTTTTGTCATGGGCAGCATCAGACGATGCCAGGGAATGTTGTGCTGTTAGTGCCGTTTCATCTCTGTGCCTTAAACGTCGCTCATTTAAAAGATAGAGGTTTAATCTGCAGCAGCAGACTGATGGATGGACACTCACATTTCAGGCTTGCATGTATTTCAGTCTGAGTGCTCGGCTGGAATGCATTCCTGCTGCTGGAAGAGGGCTCCCCTGGCTGCACATGACTAGGTGCCAAGGTCCTGCTGGAGGCTGTGCCATTGCAGAGCGCCTTTTGGCAGCCATAACCCCACAGCTCAGGGCTCTGCTTCTTCCAGGCTCCCTCCCTCTGCAGCTGACCCCAGAGCCTCAGCAGCAGGCAGTGATAATCGCCTTATTCCAGCTCGCTGCCTACGAGGACCTTTGGGCCAATGATCAGCGATCGCTGCCTTAATTCTGGTGCCCTGGGCAATGAGTGAGGGCAGGCTGGTGCCTTATGCCAATGCACTGATGACTGCCTGAAGCCCTTCTCTATCTTCCTGTCACCCATATGCCATGCAAGTTACGTACAACCTATTCCAGATAACATCCTTGTAATCCTTTTTAGTTTATAGCAAGAATGAGGAAAGAGCACTTAGGGGCAAAAATACTTCTGCCTTGTAACTGTGTCCTGAGCCCAGACTCTCACCCATAAACACAAAGAGCTCTGATATGCATAGCAAAAAAACCCTGAGGATGGAGGGAAGCAGTGATGTTGCCAGGCTGAAATTCTCTGCTGACACCAATCTCTGTCACTGTGCTGAGTTCAGCTGAACGCAACCCCTGAGAATGGGGGAACGTGTAGTAAATGATGAAATTACAACTTTATGGTCAAAGCAAGTGGCCCAGAATAGAGATGTTTTTAGAGCAGATTAGGCATGCTCATGGGGAGGGGAAATACTGTGTTCTTGGGAGTGTGTTAATAATGCTGGTTGGGAAGGAACCTCAACTGCTTCTTGCTGGCAGCAGGGAGAATGTCTTGGGGTGGGGGGATCACTCATAGATCATTTTCCTGAGCATCTGCTGTGATCAGGATGCAGGTACCTGCCCCGGGGGTGGTGCCCTTTATGGGGGCTGTGAGCTTGCAGCATTCATTCAGCCTATTCAGGGTTGATCTGGTTTGCTTGTCCATCTCTGTCTGTCTTGGTGTGTTTCTATGGAGGAAGCAAGGAGGAAAAATTCACTACCTGCGTGATTTCCCTGTAATTCCTGCACCTGAAATCATCCTTGGTACCATAATGTATTAATACAGCATATGTATCTTAGGGAAAGAGACTTGAAATGCTTGGTTCTGTGGTGTGCTGGCAGTGAATCAGCTGTAGTCTCATGGCTGTGTAATGGTTATGTTTGAAGGTGAATTTTCTTGTCTCCAAGTTATCCCTGGAGCAAGTAGAGCAGATGGACCTCATGCCCATCAAAAGATAGAACACGCACATAAAATATTAGTCTTTTATGCTGTGCTTTCCCCAGCAGAGCCAAGTGATGCCCCATTGTGGGTGTGAGAGAACATGCAATAGCGAAGCTGTGGTACTTATTGAATTGTTATAAACTGTTCCAATGCAATCCTGTAAAGACCAAAGAATTCAATATATGCCTATAAATGTTATTGTACAGTATTTAAAGGGGTGCTGTAAGAAAGATGGGGACAGATCCTTTAGCTGGGGCTGCTGTGATAGAAAAAGAGGAAACAATTTCAAACTTAAAGAGGGGAGGTTTGGGCTGGAGATAAGGGTCTTTTTTCATACTAAGGGCATTGAGGCACTGCACAGCCTGCCCTGGTGGTGCCCCATCCATGCACACAGGTCAGAGGATGGGCTGTGAGCGCTGATGGAGCTGTGGGTGTCCCTGCTCATTGTGAGGGTTTGGACACAGTGGAATTTAGATGTCCCTTCTGACTCAAAGCATTCTCTAATAACTACTTCAAGTTTGCTCTGATGCTGAAGAGGTTCTGGGTGGGCCTAAAGCAGCATTTATAGCTGTGATAATGCTCTTCCAGGACTGCTCCTGGTTAATCTCAGTCCAATTTTCTTGCAGTGTGGGATCCTGTTGTTCCTTTCCTTTGTTACCTTTTTTGCTACAGCGGAGCACACAAAGATTTCACTGCCAGATGAAAAAACACTGCCCTGTCTATTTGTATCTGTGCGCAGATCCCTACAGGTCAGGTGTGTGTATTTTATGCGTTACCTTCTAAGTCTATTAAAGCATTAATTTCCAGCTCTGCCCGAAAGCTTTTCTGCCAAACTCCCATAAGCATCTGCACATCACAATCTCTCAGGTATTCACACCCATCTCATGCAAATTCAGCTCCAAATTAAAGTAACTTGTATGGAATACAGCATAACTATGTCTTTTTTTTTTCTTTTCCTACTTGCTGTTTCCCACGTTCTCTCTTTAATGAGCACCTGCTGGGATAATCTGACCAGAGGATGTGTTGGCCGTGAATAGGTTATCAGTCAGATGTGAGCGTTGTGCTGGATGATGTGTAACCTCTGCTGATACTTTAGATGTGCTTTAGCGCATTGACAAGAGTCTGGGGAATGCTTTGCTCAAAGGCTCGGCTTAGGAGGAAGCTGTAAAGTTTGCAGCCTCCAGCACCCTGAATAAAAATGAGCTGGCAAGGTGGGAAGGGAGGAAGCTCTCCTGCAATTTGGAGAGATGATCCTGATTCCAAATGCCACTTGAGGGATGCAGACTGCGATGCTGCTTAGCAACACTTCTGCAACAGCCCTTTGTGGATATATTCACTGTGATCTTCAGCCACTGTACTTCTGTAGTACAGAAGTGTGGCACATGTTATTTTGACAGCTATTTTTTGCTTCTGATCCTTTTTCTTAAATTCTTTATCTTATTTGTATCCTAGAATAGACTTCTCTGCTATGCTTTGTGTTTGACTTGAAACATTGCAATATATTCTTTTTTAATCTTTTTCCCGTCGCTGAAAGGTCACAGGCAGTGAGAGATCTCATGTTGGCAGCATCCAGCGGTCCCGCTGGCACGCAACACTGTTGGTGACCTTGATTCAGCTTCCTTCTCCCTTACCTGAGCCCAAAGGTTTCCCCCTCAGGTGCATGGAGCAGCACTGCTCACATAACAGCACTGATGGTGTTCTGTTCTTTATTGTGCATGGCTACGAGATCTTCGCTGACCTGTTGTTTCTATTATTTGACAATCACAGAATGTCCTGAGTTGAAAAGGATCCCAATGGTCATCCAGTTCCAACCCCCTGCTGTGTGCAGGGTCACCAACCAGCAGCCCAGGCTGCCCAGAGCCACATCCAGCCTGGCCTTGAATGCCTGCAGGGATGGGGCATCCACAGCCTCCTTGGGCAGCCTGTTCCAGTGTGCTACCACCCTCTGTGAGGTCCTGCTGTATGGTGCACACTTAAAAAGCATTTTGATGAGGGTGGTGCATGTGTATACATATACATATACAGACTGAGTTTAAACCTGCTCTAAGAATTCATCCATATTGAAATCTGAATCTTTGATACTAAATCCAGATATTCCTTCTATGTTCTTTTTGCTGTTCAGAGCTTATGCACTGTGATGTCTGACATTCTTTCCTGCTTCTACCTTGTTTTCTGCAGTCACCTTTGCTCCTGCAAAATGCTTATTATGAGGTAGGGCTCAACTGTTCAGTGAATGATGCAGATGGTTGATTGTTTCAACTCTTTGAGAGGGCAGATAATAGGAGGACAAGGGGAAATGGTTTGAAGTTGAAGGAGGGCAGGTTTAGCTTGGATGTCGGGAGAAGTTCTTTACTCTGAGAGCGGTGAGGTGCTGGAACAGCTGCCCAGAGAGGCTGTGGATGCCCCGTCCATCCCTGGAGGTGTTCAAGGCCAGGTTGGATGGGGCCCTGGGCAGCCTGGGCTGGTATCAATGTGGAGGTTGGTGGCCCTGCCTGTGGTGGGGGTTGGAGCTTCATGATCCTTGAGGTCCCTTCCAACCTGGGCCATTTTGTGTTTGTTGCAATAGTCCAAAAGCTGCCCTAGGTTTGACAGGTGGTTGTGAGAGTCAAGAATATTGAATCTTCCAACTGTGTTATGGTCTCTGGGGTATGTAGGAGCTGGGAAGAAATAAACTACCCAGAAGGAGTTACCAGAGAAAATTAAAGTTTCCAAGCTGGTTTTCTTTATTGTTTTGAAAAGGAAGTTGAATGTTTTCATGTGTTCCAAGAGGAACGGGAGCCCAAAACAAAAAGTGAGACTTTTAGCGTACTGTTAATTTTGTGGAACACCCCATAAATTGTTATAGAATGGTTTGGGTTGGGAGGGACCTTTTAGGTTTCCCAGTTCCAGCCCTGTGCTATAGGCAGGGATACCTCCTTCTAGACTATGTTGCTAAATCCTCTCTCTTATAAGACTTTTGTGCTTAGAGTGTTCACCCCAGCCCCTTTCCTTCTATTCTTTGCCACTTTTAGGGCTGTCTGTTTCAGAGGGATCTCAGTGTGTTTGGATTACACAACAGGTGTGATGGCCTCTATTTGGGCTGCCATGAACTGCAGCTCTGCTTGCTGAGCACCACAGTTTGCAGCCAGCCCTGCAATGTGTTAAACTGTTTATGCCACATTTTGCTTGTTTGGAGGAGCTGCATTTCTAATTAAGATTACAAATAAGTTATGAGTCTGACTCCAATAAAAACACAATGCGAATTACATACCTTTAAATTTAATTTACTCCCCCATAGGCTGAAAATCCTTATAAATTTAGCAAGTGCAGGAAAAACAATTATTCTAATTAAAAGGAAAGATTTGATTAAGCTAATTTACATTTTAGTCCAGTCTCAGATACCTTACGGACTTTTACCAGCTTGTCCATTGAGAAAGAAAATCAAAGCGGTTTAATTGAATTATAGATTAGCATCTTGTTGACAAATGCTTGAGAGCATGGTACCAGCAGGAATAAGCAGAAAGGAAACTGTGATGGATTCGGGTGAAAGCAGAAGAGTTTGAAAGGCCCACCAGTCCATGTTGCAGTCTACAAAGCTAGAAGGGACATGTTAGGTCTGGCAGTTTGTTCTACCACCTACTACAGGCTGCTGGAGCTGATCTGAGTCACCTGAATGAATATAGGTGGAGTGAAAGAGGGATGGGAAACCAGCAGGGTGGAGAATTCTCCAGTGTCTAGTAAAGTTGCTCCAATAATTCATTAGCAGCTACTGGCAGAAACAAGCAAGAAAGCTGGGCTCTGGGGATCAACTTGAGTAGAGCCCTGGGGTGGGGGAGGTTGGCAGTGTGCTCAAGTGTGTGAAAGCCAGTTGGAATGGAGGGCCAAACTCTGCTATGTTGGGACCTGGCTGGATCACACAGCTTTCTGGACAGCCTGCAGCTATAGCAAGTACAGAGCAAAGCATGTAGGATGCTCTTAGGGGAGTGCTTGGGGTCAGGACTGTTTCTGTCCATTTCAAACCCAAGCCCAGAACATGGAACCATCAACACATGCTGCTGGGGTGACACAGTAGCATGAAACACTGCCAACAGCAGAGCTGTGTTTTCCAAAGTCACCCACCATAAATTGTAGGGACTGCAGGCACCTGAAACTTCCTGATGATGCATTGCCCCCTCTCCAGCACGTATCATTTGTCTGTCGGTGATTTATATGGTGCCACCAGACTGAACAGCAAGAGTGTCTTTTACATGCGAAGGAAGTGCACCACAAAGCATACCTGAGTGCTCCAGGCCTACGTGCCTTTTGAGTAATTACTGCCACTGTACGGATGATGACTGTAGCAGCTGAATTTATGTGTGGACTTCCACATCTGAGCGTATCCACGTAAATATATACGACCTGGTAAGTGTATACATAACTCAGGGAGGCACAGGGATGGCATTGTCTTCTCAATAGCGTGGAGTCCATCATCTGCTGTCCTGAATTTTTGTGATGGAGCTGTTATCCACGGTGTTAGATAACCAATGGAGAAAGGTATTTCTTCGATGGGCAATAAATGCATAGTCCATAAATATAGTAGAACCTCTCGTAGGGAAGTATGGTGGTGTGTAGCACAGCCAGTTGGTGCCTGGTGGGTGATAAGCAAGCCCCTGTGCTCTGTTTCTAGTTTTTTGTGCTTCTGTTACCTGTAATGCAACAACATGCCCACGGTGATGATGATTGGTTTCAAAGATACACAGATGGAAAAAGCAAAGCCAGGTGGAATTATATTATTTCAGTGAAAAGCTGGAAATAAATGGTCACACATTTGTTGTAGGGCTTGGAATTTTAGGCTTTGCCTGTTAGAAATGCCTTGAGTATAGCCAGGGATAGGGCACCTGGGCAGCAGTGCCAGGGCCTCACCACCTTCATAGGAAATAATTTCTTCATCACATCTAACCTGTTTCTTTTAGTTTAAAGCCAACCCCCCTTCTCCTATCACTGTCTGCCTGTGTAAAAAGTCATTCTCCTTCTGTCTCTCATCTCCCCTTAAGTACTGAAGACTGCAGTGAAGTCTCCCCAGAGCTTCTCTTCTCCAGGCTGAACATACACAGCCCGCAGCCCATCTCCATAAGAGAGGTGCTCCAGCCTTTCAGCATCCTCATACCCTCCACTGGAACCACTCTAGCTACCCCATGTCAATCTATGCCAGGACCAGGCCTGGATATACAGCTTTGCAGGTGGGGCCTCACGAGGGCAGAACACCTTTTGTCCACCAGGACACCCAGTCCTTCTCCATGGGGCTACTCCCAGGGTGTCCTCCCAGTCTATCCATGCATCTGGCATTGCCTCAATCAGGTGCATTTTCCTATCAATCAGTTCCTTACAGCCCCTGTTACTATGTGATGATGTTAAACTCAAGTATCTTATTTCCGTTAAAATCCGCAAGAAACTTTCTTTTCAACATCTTAGATCTTCAATATTTTATTAGAGAAAATATTGCAGAACTTAACATCCAGGAACCTTGTCTTTATGTTACTCTTACAATTCTAGCAGCTTTTTTTATAGCAGCATTGCAGAGGAGAGCTGCTGGCTATTCCAAGGAGAACCACTTAAATGTTGATAGTTTTAGATTTCACGGTTATTTTAAGACTGAATCGTTTAAAACTGAATTTGAAGAAGTGCAAACTTTGAGAAGAAATTTCTGAAGATTCGTTTAAGCTCCAAAGCCAGGTTTATTCATTTGGCTGTATATGGAATAACAGAAGGCAGCTCTGAAACTCTCAGTGGTAGATCCTGTAATCTTTTGGGGGTTTTTTGGGATCTTCTCTTTTTCATCCATACTGAAGATTCCTTTGTAGTTTCTTAGAGAAAGGGAATATAGTTTGCTGAAAGCTCTGGCTTTTCAGTTTTAGCAGCAGCATGAGGAAGTTATAGGTCTGGATAGCTACCAATGTGAGCTGGAGATCCCAAATCCTGGTGATGTCCACTGAGATTGCAGAAAACCCACTGTTATTCAGCCCAGTACTTTCAACCAGGAAATTCCAGACTTCTGAAACTGAAAATGTGTTATGGAACAGCTGGCTTAGGCCAATAATTAGCACACAACTGTATTTGGAAGTGTTGGTTTGATCTGCAGTAAATGCAATACTTGCAGTGACCAAAACATGCACACAACATCTTCCTGTAGATTTTTTTCATTGTCATTTGGAATACACATCAATTTTTCCTCTTGGAGAAATCTTTTTTTAAGTAGAGAGAGGGATGTTCACATAAGCTGGAGAAGCACTCAATGAGGAGTCTCCATCTATCACAGGCAGGCCAAGCTCTGGTTCCCATGGAGGAGTGGGGCTATAGGTATGCACTGTAGCAAACTGATGCAAAAAATAGAAGTGTTAAAAATCATTCTCTCTCTATTCTAGACATCCTTGCAGCTGGCATAGCTGGAGGGGGAGACTTTTCTCTGTCTGATTTATAACAGAATAGTACGCACAGTGGAGAGCCTGTGTTTTGCTTTGTGTTCCATTTCTGAGAGATTGAAAGAATATAGAGGAGACCTACCTGTGTGTCATGAATGCAGTGATGAGAATGGATGTACCCTGTGCCCCCTTGTCTGATGGCAGCAGGGGGCTGGATTGGATTTGTTTAAAGTGCCTGTTTTCTTTGTGCCCAGGCATGTTGGGGAGGCTGAGGGCTTGTAGGTTCAGTCACTTCCCCACACACACCAGGGTGACAACAGGCAAAGCCAACATCAACATGGAGAGCTGCAGACGTTGCACTGTTGGGATATCACGCAGGGGGTGGAGGTGAATAAAGGGAAATGTCAGCTAGAAAGGCTCCTGCCAAAAGGTGAAGGGGAAATCTGCATTTAGAAGGAACCTGAAGACAGCACAGGCAGGAGGCAAGGATGCATTGGCACAGCATCTCCCAGGGAAATGCTGCATCAGGACTGTGCGCTTTGGAGCACTTCTTCACTTTGTGTGCTGTTCCTACTAGCTTGGACCAAGCTTGCTGTGAATTCTGTAGCTCTGTGAAACCAGCAGGTGCTCTGTTCAAGACAAAGGACAAGCAGAATTGCTTGGGCTTGAGCATGGGCTCCCAGCCCATGGCGCAGGGTTGGAACTGGATAATCTTTGAAGTGTCTTCCAACCCAAGCCACTTGATGCTTGGTGCTATTGGCTTTGCATGTTATCTTCTTCCAGCAATGATCAGGCAACAGATTTTGTTTTTTATTTGCATTGATATTTCTTGAAATAAAAATGATGTTTATACCATGTTCTTCTTAGGGCCCCTATGAGGTAAGACAGGCACATCCAACCTGCACTATATGTGTCCCAGCCCAACTCACCCTATGGCCATCCCGTGCTGTCACAACAGCCAGCAGTCTCACCTGGCCCTCAGCACCAACCGAGCAGCAGTTCACTAAGCCAACCTAAATACATGTCATGGTTTAATAATTTAAACCACATAGCTGTGGCTTTTCAAATTGAATGTATAGAGCTGCGTTCAAACATTCTACTCTAAAGGCTGGATCAACCATGACCCCTTCCCACCATGCCCACTAACCCTGTAAGCACCTACCAGACAGCTTCTGGTTGTGGATACCCCATCCCTGGAGGTGTTCAAGGCCACGTTGGATGGGGCCCTGGGCAGCCTGGTCTGGTATTAAATGTGGAGGTTGGTGGTCCTGTGTGTGGCAGGGGATTGGAGCTTCCAATCCAAGCCTTTCTATAATTCTGCCACTGACTGGGCTTTACCATCACTCTGACCTACAAAATTTCAGAGGTTGTTTATAGTTGAGGATATCACCAATTCCTTTCAGAAACATGGGTTAATTAGGAAGTGAATAAAGTTGTTCCAGTGATTGTCCAAGGAAGCAAACAGCTGCATGTTGGTAAAACTGAAGCATCTTCTTATCACCGATGCGCAGTGCTCGGGAGCACAGGGTAATCTGATGATAATAGACATTCTTTTCTAAATGCCGTTACAAAAGGAAGCAATTCCCTGTTATCTGGGTAGAAAATTTCAGGAATATGAAACTGTGTTGTTCCCCCCCCTTTTTTTTTCTTTTTCTATCAAGTTGCGCATTTAAGGCTTTTTGTGAACAAACATGCAGGTGCCTTCAAAGAACTGTCATTGTGTGCTTTTTTAGCTGTTCTAAGAGGTGGCACAATCTAGGAAGAAAAAAACATTCAGCTGAGGATAAGAGGGACTAAACGCTGGTGCTGTTTTTAATAAACATCCATTAAATTCATGTGATATCGTATTATGTTGCAGCGTGTGCTTGTAAAAAGCCTCATACAACTGTGTTTCATACTCAGTGATTTGCAAATGCTTCTGCAATGAAGAGAATAAAATGCTGCCTTTTGTAATATAGCAAGAAAACGATCACCTTTTTGATCTCTTTTCTTGCATTATTTGAATGCACGTTTTACTTAAAGTGCTACCTGAATGGTTGCCAGCATTTTCATTTATTCAGAAACCAATTCCATAAATATTTCACACTGACTACTATAATAATTTTCCTAAACATATAGATTGAGGGTTTGTTCCTGTTTATAGAAATGTAAAATGAATGAATTGGTCTGTTTCGGTTCTACAAAATCAAACCAACTTTGATCACTCCCAGAAATACATTTTCTTTTTCTGTTTTCCTTCCACTTCCTTTTCCTTCCCATCCCATTTTGTCTCTGTAAGAGTTTAAAAAGTAAGCTTTTGGACCAAATATTCTGGTATTTTTGTTGTCTTGTGACGTGCCCTAAAAATAACCAGGAAATTGACCTATTCCAGAGTAGTCGTATTTTTACCTTTGTTCTTGTTACAAGGAGAAGAGTCATCAGGCACAATTCCATTCTCATCTGTCTTAGGAGGAAGTTTTTTACTCAGAGAGTGGTAGCACACTGGAACAGGTTGCCCAAGGAGGCTGTGGATGCCCCATCCCTGCAGGCATTCAAGGCCAGGCTGGATGTGGCTCTGGGCAGCCTGGGCTGCTGGTTGGTGACCCTGCACGCAGCAGGGGGTTAGAACTGGATGAGCACTGTGGGCCTTTTCAGCCTAAGCCATTCCGTGATTCTATTATTATTATTATTTTTTATCTCACTCCTACTTGTGAGTCCTTCTCACCTAGTTCTTCTTAGCTACATCCAACAAGACTCCAAAGTTGCGCTACTGGGGTTCATTGTGTCTGTGTAGAGTCGTGGTTGGGAAAATTTCAGTATACATTAAAAGAGTGTGTGATCCGTCAAATGTGAGACCTGGCCTGACCTCCTGGAATGTGAGATGGGGTGCTGGTAGGAACTGTTTTTACAATAGAAGTGAATGCTCCACAGATAAACTAAAGTGGTGTTGTTATTTATGTTTTCTTCTCTGCCACCAGAGAATCACAGTGGAGTGTATTTTGTCACATTTTACATGTGATCTTCTGATAACCAATGTATGTTTAGCCAGTTTCTTTTTCCCCATTGTTGTACAGTATTCTCTCTGTGCCACATTCCTTCATCTTGCTTTAAAGCGTATCTTAAAAGTTATGGTCTAAAGCCTTGCTCAAGGCAAGGTGTCGGTACCTCTCACCCATCCACAGTGCGCACTACAGTGTCATGGAGACAGATTGTTTCAGCATGCTATGACCTGAAGGACCAGTTTGCTGTTATTTAACTACTTACATACTCAGCATTCTTGGCCTTGATGTTTGCCTTCCCATAGGGTCTCCTCGTGTTCTTCATACCTTTTGATTCTGTCCATTGTCTGATTGTTTTTTCACTCCTTTGCACTGAGGTGAGACAACTTGCAATTTCTGTGACCTCTGTCCATATCTCGTAGTGTAGTGTAAAAAGAGTGTGAGGTTTGAGCGTGTGATGCTTTCCATCCATCCTGAAAGAGAGAAACGTTGTGGCTTTTTGTTGTTGTGCTACTTAAAATGATAATTGAGTCCTATCAGTTGTTTGTAAAATGTTTTTCTTTTGGAGGAAAATAACTTTAACAGCTGTTGGAATTAGAAGTGAAAGATGTAGAATTAGGCAGAATTTTTTTAAGCCTATTTTATCTGTAATCAGCTTGCTAAATCAGTCTGCAAGGCTGATTCCTGATTGCATGAGGTATTTAAAACACAAAGTGAGAATATTTACTTTTTCTGGCTGAATTATGCTGGTGTTTTCATGGAAATACATAAGCTATCAATGTTTGATTGACACAAACATTTTACAACTTATTTCTATGCTTTTTCTATAGGCTTCAGTTTGTTACATCATTTCCATCTCCTTAATGAAATTATTCACTTGGGTTTTTTGTTAGTTTGTTTTTAAGACTATTCAATAATTCTTTAAAACACATTTTACTGCTGCTTAGTTTTACCAGGCAAAGATAATGTGATGTGGAGAGCAAGTACAACCTAGTAGGAAGAAAATAATTACAGCTGAATGAAGACCTGGGTCAAACACAAGAAGTTATAGGCAGTTGTACCCATATAGCCTCACCTCAGTCAGTGGAAGTGGATGCTGTAGGAGAAGTGAGTGCTGTGACCCATGGCAAGACAGGAGCTTTGTCACTTTTTCAATTATATTAACCCATCCCTGGAGATATTTAAAGCCAAACTAGGGGTGGCCCTGGGCAAACTGATCTATCAGTGTGGTAGGGGGTTGGAACTTGATCTTTGAGGTCCGTCCCAACCCAAGTCATTCTATAACTCTATGATTCTATGACAGAACTCTCTTCCTGCCCTCTTCTGCTGCCTGTTGTTGTGTGATGAATTAAGACACAAAAAGGGACTTGTATTCTGCCTTTTATCAACGCTTTTTACCTTCTCTTATTTCTGCTCTGTCCTTTATTTACGGAGCGCTCTGATCACTGATATGCTGGAAAGAGAAATTTGGGTGCCTTCAGGCAGCAACATGAAACAGCAAGAGTTTTCCATCTATTTTCTATATGCCAGCTGTTTGTTTGTTCAAATTCTAATATAGGTAAGGAGAAGTGACAGGGAAAGACAACAGCTTTGGAGCCTTGCCTTAGGAGAGCTAAGAAAGGAATGAGGAAACTCAGAATGTATAAATGAAATAGCACATTTCTTGTGGTTGGGGATCTCAGAGTTCCTTTTAAGCACTTCTATTGAAGCCAACTTCTCTCACTGGATTATCGGTATGTTTTTTTTTGTCCTTCTGATTTAAAATATATATATTTTTAAAGGTAAGCACTATATCTACATATATATATGTATATATATATATATATATTCTTAAATCCCGTTAATTCCTGTTTCAGTGATGTGCTGTGCAAATCCTGCTGATCCATGTGCTTGCATGCCTCCAGCCTCATGCGCTCTCTCCAGCACACATGTAAGCAGAAGCTAGTCATTAAAACAGTTTTGCTGAGCCCCACTGAAAGTTGTTCCGAAGTCAGCTTTTAATGTCAGCAGTTTATTAGGAAATTAGAAGTAGACAAGGAAAGATGCTGGAATGTCTGAAGTACGTGAGTATTAGCTTGCAGTAAGGCCTTTGAAAGCATTAACCCTCTACTGACAGATCTGTTTATTGAGCATTACTCCATGGATTTAATATACAGAAGATGAGGAGCTGGGTAGGGGTGTGCCTTTAGTTTCTTTGTGCTCACAGCCAGGTTCCTCCCTGAAGAAAATCTCAGTGCCATCACATAACTGAAAGCTCCTCTCAGCTCTCCTAAGCACTTTCTCAGACACCTATTTGGTACAGCATTTGTGGAGCACATCCCCTACATTCTGAGGGGGTTTTTAAGTACTTCTGCTGTGTTTGTGTATTGGTTTCCATTAACACATCCTCACAGAAAATGCAACCAAAGCTGCCTCTTGTGAAACTAGGCTTCTTTGTCTAAATAGGCCTAAATTCTTTGCTACTGCAAGTCTCAGAAAGCAACTTCCATGTTATTAACCCTACTGACTTCACTCTCTTCCTTTGGATTATCTTTCCTGTTTTTTAAGTCTAAGGACAACAGTAGAAAATAGTTAACTGTTGTGTATTTACCCAGCTTGCCAACAAAGCACAGCAGTGATTTGCAAGCCTTGAATCTTTCCTTGGGGATACTCATAGCCTTTCATCTGAGGTGTTTGATTCTAGCAGATACTATCACATCTGTCTTGCTGCCAAAGATAAAACTCTAATTCCACCTACAACAGCAAAGACATACCTGCAGGATATGTCTGCATTAGCCACATGCTCTACCTCCAGCAAAAGCCTTGTGTTTGATTTTAAAGGAGCACTAAAGTTGCCCACTGGGCGTCACTTGCTACTTGTTCCATTTGGCTTTTCTTATTGGTTATCTGGTCTCATTCCCATACTCCTGTAAGGTCAAATTGCCCCGCATCACTTTTATTGCATCTCTGGGATTTTACTTTGTGTGTCTGTGTCCTTGATCATCTCCTGCATTCTCTGAATATTCCCCACGTTAGGTAAGTGGGGCTCATCATGCTGCTTCAAGCTCTGGAAGAGAAGCTTTGTTGATCCAGAATCCCTGATGTCCATTCTGTCACACACGCCCCAAGTATCACTGCAAACACCTGAGCCCACAGGCAATAAAACTCTGCTGAGGTCTGCACTGCCTCTGTCAGAATGACAGCACAAGAGATAATGCACTTTTATAGACTTGTAGCTCCTCGAGCATCACACAGTGCGCTGTTCTCTCTGCTTTTAGATGCCTTATGGAGAGCCGTAAGGTTTCATTGCCTGGTGTCAGCCATGACAGATGTGCTGGCTGAACGGAGCACTCCCACTGTAAATGAGAAATGATGACTCCAGGAGCACTTTGATGAATTTGGAAAAAATCAGACATCACTTTCAGTCCAGATAGTCGGCAAAAGGAATTAATGGAAAGGTTGCTGGGATGATAATAATCTGTAAGAGCATATGTTATGAGCAGTTAATAATGTCTCTTCCTTGTTTGAAGCCATTATTTTTCATTTAGCAGATCAGAATGACTAAATAACTTATGTCTTTACTCATTCCATTCCCCAGCACCAAATTATATTACAATATAAATACTGAAGTTATCCGAAGGGTAAAAAGAAAATAATAGAACAATACATTAAAGTTGAGTCTTAAATAATCATGAATTTTCTTAAGTAGTCCTTTGTAAAATTACATTCTCTCGACTCCTTGAATTACACAGTACTTTTGAAACATGAAAGCAATGACATCTCTCATGCTCTGAATGGATTTCTGCTATTTTAGTGACAGTTTGTATATCAGTGGGGCAAAACAGATAATTGCAGACATTTTAGAGCAAAAAATTACAGGACTGAGGATAAATGAGGAGGGGATAATCAATCAGTTATGGGAATTGTCAGTTTTCATAGAATGACATCTCTTAGCAATTACTTTTTATGGATTTGTGGCCTCGCAGCTCTCATTGTGCAGATATTTTTACCAGTTGTTTTCATTGGTTCCTATTGAAGAAGAGCAACTGCTCAGGTCACCTCACCATGCAACTGAGGCCTGACTGGGAAGCACTCATATGTTGGCTGAGCTAATGCCAAGGTCAGATCTAATGCCATGTACCCGCTACTTCTCACCAGCCATCAATCTCTACTGCAGACACAACACATTAAATGAGATTTCATTTTTCTATTAGAATTATTAAGTATCTCCATCTCTATCTGTTTCAGAAAGAATGGCATCAGCTTCAACTTTCGGCCAGTGTGTTTGAGGTCTGAAGAACCTGAAGTTGGAGAGTGAAACAGTAGATATGACAAGGGAAGGGTTTTATTAGACTAGTAGATTCTTTTCGTGAAGGTATTTCCAGATCAAGATCAGTGCTAGGTCATTAATTGTGAACCACGGTTTCTCTAAATTCCATCTACATCTCCATGCTTTATTTCCCTGATAGTTTTTAGTGTTCCTTCTGAATTCTAAATAGTTATATCCATCTCTGTATATAGTAAGAATGGTTCACTTGCTGTTACAGCAGTGTGATAGACCAATGGCATCTCCACTTATGTGCCAGTTAACATGAAAGAGAAAAAATGAATTTACAGACAAAATTTAAATGTAAACAATATGAAAAGCTGTCGAAAGAGTACAGAAGCATATATATATATATATATATATGTTTGGGTTTTTTTTTCTCCCTATAAAGGTCCATACATACACTACAGTCAATATTATGCCTTCTTTTAACTTGGAGAAAACCACAGTAATTGGTCACCTACAGGGGGGAAGTTTTTTGTCTCCACGTTCCAGGAGAATTTGTATCTTTTTTCCTAAATTACCAACTGCCTTAAATGCGCTGCAAGAAAAAATACAATAATTTCTCGTGCTGCAGAGCATGATAAATTTCACTTAAGCGTAACAAAGCCAAATCTTAGGTATCAATTCCCATTTTCTGTTCTGGATGATCCATCATATTCAGGAAAGGACAATCTTACTCGCTCAAAAAAAAGGAAAAATTTCCTATTCTTCTCACTGCCAAAGCTTTCAGATCCATTATGCTGGCATTTTAATAGATGAATGCCTCCAGGGTATGAATCAGATTCATCCTTTGACTGTTCAAACATACAAAACAAGGTGTATTATACATAATAACTCCTCCAACTTCTCCTGAGCGTTAAAAGAAGAAGATTTATGCAAAAAAAGTCACTGCTGGTATTACTGGAACTGGTAAGGAACAGTCAAATTCTTGGTTAAATTATATATTAGTGTCATACAGTTTTAATACAAGAGACATGACAACTCCCTCCTAAGTCTTAGGAGGTGTGAATTTTAAAATCTGGCAATGGAAAGAGTACGACTTAAGTTAACTTTTGTAATGGAACTTTGCTGAGGATGAGGCCTTCATATGAATTTCAAGTACATTTGGCCAGAGAGTTATTTTACATTCAAATAAAAATGTGTGTTAAGCAGCGCTGGTAGCCAGATCTGCGCTAATTGAAAAGCATCTGCCTCTGGAATTCAGTCAGGATGAGCCAGATGAGGTTCTGAGTTCAAATTCAATGATTATATAGAATGGAGCAGTGATATCCTAAGGAAATGTTTTCTATTGGATTGGTATAATGAAGTTATTTATTTTAATTAATTAATCCGGGAACGAAAAGAGAGAAAGAGGGAAAAACAAATGCTAAGAACATCGTACAAAATCCTTTTCATTTAGAGGATTTACACAATCTCACTAAGTAAAATGTCCTGAGGAGATGGAGAAAATGAAACAAAAGTCTCTATTTCATTTGCCAGTCAAATGACAGTTTCTTGACAAAGTGAGCAAAGAGAATATCAGCAAGGAATTTGATTTTGGTGCCCTGGAAAAACTACTTGTAATTGCTATACCCAAATCCCTGTTCTGAAGGAGTCTGGTCCAATGTGAAGGCCAGTCCTGCCTAAGATATGTCCTCTATGGGAAGGTAGGAATGGACACCCAGTGCTGAGTGAGATTTAGAACTGTGCAATTATTCATCTTGGAAAAGCTATCTAAGATCCCTAAGCCCAGCCCACCATGCCCGCTGCCCATGTCCCTCAGTGCCACATCTCCACAGTTCTTGAACCCCTCCAGGGATGGCGATCCCAGCACCTCCCTCAAGAGTCAGAGCTGTACTTACAACTAAAGACTGATGGGACCATGGCCACGCTCCTGGCTCTGACTCCTCTGCCCCTGTAGGTCTGGAAAACATGAGGCTGTGCAAGCAGTCATCCACCACCTCTCATCCCCAAGGCAAGAAGAAAGTAATGCAGGAAAAACAAAAGGTGAAGAAATAGGAGGAATGAGGATCCAAACTAATTATAGCTGGAAGGCACACAAGAGAAAGTAGCAGTAAAACACTAAGAATAAGGACTGAAAAATGTAGTTTTGTTATTTTGCAAGCAAGAAGAAAAAAAACCATGAAGCCTTGAATGCTTAAAAGAGCTTTTTTTTCTTAGTCTTCATAGAAAATGAAATACAAATACTACAAAGTTGTTCCAGAGAATAAATATTAATGTAGCAATCAACTACACCGTTAAGGATTGGTGCAACAATATTTATCTTGTCTGGTTTTGTTCAGCTTAAGATGAAATCCACCTGAGTGCTTAAGGAATTGAAGACACCAGTTCCTGAGCCATTAATGCCTACTGTGGAAAACTCAGACAGAGAAGGTGAGGTCCCCAAAGTAAAGAAAGGAACAAACACACAACCTCGCTTTGAAAGACAACAGATAAGGAGGCAGAACTGTAGACTTACCAGCATGACCTCTGCAAAGGACACTGAAGGATTGTTTAGCAATCTATTTATAAGTGCTGGGTGAAGGCGAGATGATATAACATCCTATGTGTTTTTCTCAGAGTGTTAAGCCAACACATTTTCTGTTATCAAAAGAGTAATTGGAGAGAAGGAATCGCTGCTTTGGCTCTAGCAGCTCTTTTTACACGCTAACACCTCATATTCCCATGAATGAATGACTACTGATGGGCCTTCAACTCACCCACTTGGAGACTGGTTATCAGTAGGCACAGGAAATGTGCCTTGCTAAGGACTACCCTGGATTTAGTATTCTTAAATATTTTTCTTATTGCGTGGTCAATGAAACAACCTGAGACATTCTAATGTGTGGCTGTGAAATCATTTTTAGTGGTGGTACTAAAGAATTTCTTTATGTTTGATGAAAACATCCTTAGAAGCTTTTGATCATGTCTCAGAGCAGGGAGGTGGAAAAACTGACCTCCCTCCTGAGATACTTTGGAGATTCATTTTCCAGCAACCACAGCATTCTTGTACTATGATAATTCACTGAAGCAGTTGGAAAAATGTCTTGTTGCTGCATTGATGGGGATTATCTGCTTTTGGGAAGATTGTTGTTTGTATTAATAGAAATGATGATATTAAGGAGACAGATACCAATAGCCATATCGCCCTAGGGTGGGAGCAGGCTTATACAGAGCCACCAGTTTGTGTGATTACCCTGATAGATGTGATAAGCAATGTACCACAAAACAGAAATTATTGCCTGTTAAATGCAAGGCAGTGTGAATCACAGCAATACAGAGCTGTTAAAATCAAAATTGAGTGGTTGTAAGAAGGAAACATCCACATCTCTCACAGTCACTCTGTTATGGATATTAACTGAAGTTACCTGCTTTCTTATACTGCTTATTAGTCAAATGGAAAGAGTTTCTTCCTTCATTGTGAGCTGTCAGTGACCGCACATGCTGCTGCTGTCTGGCTGTAGTAGAGTAGGCATTGGGATGACCAGTGGATGTGAACATGCACCCATCAGAGCATCAACTCCCTCTGCTCTGCTGCGTTGTGAGCCTGGGTCCATAGTGCCATAGAATGGATGGGGGGGTTGCCTTGGCTAAGGCACCTGCCAAACCTGCAATGAGAAGTATGAACATTAGGCATGCACACAGTTGCTATTGTAAAATCAACTGAAATAAATTCTGAAGTATGATATTCAAATACATGATGATGAACATTGCCATGCTGTAACATCTTTGGGTTTGCGTTATCATCTTTTTCTTTCTTTCCTTCTCTTTTTCTTTCTTATACACAAAGTATTAGGTGCCAATGGAGTAATTTAGCAGGAAATAATAGAGTTCATAGCCTTTTTTATAAATTAACTTTATGGAATATTACCTACTTCTTCCAGTTCTCAAACAGCAATCCTGATGATTTATGACACTTAATGACACTGGATGGCATAACACACTTATTTATTCTAAAATCTCTGCCGTGCAAAGCGCTGCACAATGAAAAATGTCATGTTTTTACAGTACCTATGAGATTCAGAAAGAAATTGTAGAAAACTGAGCTCTATTTCCATTCTAGCAGTCACTTTCATTAAGGAAATTAAATTAAATTGAAATTAACTTTAGAAGATCCTCCACATGCTTAAAACAGCATATCTCCCTACAGTCTTTTGTTGTTGCTATTCTTTTGACTTTCCTGCCTGATATGTTAAGAAATGACAATTAATGTCACTTAAGAAACGAGCTTGGTTTCCTCTTAATGTGGGAGCCAATTTCTTTCTGAGGATATTGGAGCACTGAGCATGGGTGTTGATTCTGTTCTACGGCACAGCAGAACTCACATCCATCCACACTCACTGCATTTGCAGCCTTGATGCTGTGATAAATACAATCCCTTTCAGTTTCCACTGTTGGTCTTCATGAGCGCTTTGGTTGCTGAGGTAATTTTGGTACATGAAACAAATGTTATCAACATTTAAAGTAATGAAAGGGGATGGTAACAGCTGGCTAGATTTTAACATTTCTCTCGGTACAAATATTAATTAAATGCAGGATACTAATTTCCTTTTCTATTACAGTCAGCTGCAGATTGCAGTTTTAGCTACATATTCCTTCTATGTGACCATAAAGATGGAGGTGTGAAAGGTTTCCAGGCACAGTGCTGTGTACCAGCAGCTGAAGGAAGGAACGTTTGTGGATGAAAGAGCTTCAAGCCACTTGCCAGTGATCCAACAGCAATGGAGAAATGTCAAAGAAGCACTGATAGTTCAGCTCTAATGAACGTAGGAATGTTTAAGCATTGCTCCTCAATGAGGATATCTATAAGATTGCTTTAACATGGGAAGCAGGAAGGCAGTTCTGATGCTTGATATGAAGGGCGAGGAGTGAGCAGAAGTTTCCACAGGGCTTTATATGAATGCAATTACTATAAATTATTGCACAACCCATCCTATTAGGGTGAACAGCCCACTTCCAGAAGCCAGGTTTGAAAGTCAAGCAGAAGAAAGGTACGAGCTGCCTTTACCCACTGTCGAAGCAATGGCCCATACTTCCCTCCTGCATGTTTCCAAAGCAACAGTAAATAGTACCCCTGTTGAGACAACAGCATATTGCACTCCTGCTGAGAGGAATTTGCATTTCATTTGCAGATTATTATACCCCAGGCTTAGTCTAAACTGCTTTCAAATTTCCTTTGTTGCTATTGGGTATTCATGTCGGTGTCTAGATGGAATTTCAAACTTGAAATTATTCTCACTTCATGTACGTGACCATATGTTTCTTATAACAAGTTTCAAATAAGAAATGCCTATCATTTTGCCCAGATAGCTAATGTAAAATGGACAGATTAATAAACCCTGCATCTCTTTCATCCACAGGAACATGCTTCCCACAGACCAAATTGAAGCTACAAAATGTAACAAACTACCAGATTTAAAAGTTGTGCAGGATAAACCCCACTATAATTTCTGGAAAAACAAAGTTTATAGAATCATTACAGAACCATAAAATAAATGCATTCAATCTGAAGGCAGCTATGGAGACTGTTTGGTCCAAACAGAGCAGGGCTGGCTGGACCGCGTTGTCCAGTGCTTCCAGCTTGACATTGCCCATCTCACAGGTCAGAGAATCCACCACCTCAGTGTGCTACTGCTCCTATGTTCAAACAAGGTGGCAATTTAAAAAAAAAAGGGGGTTTTCTTGTGTTTAAATGGAATTTCCTGATAGATTTTGCTAGGTTTGTTTGTTGTGGGATTTTTTGGTGCACATCCATGTCACTGCGTCACCAGTGCATTAGATGCCCCCAATCCTTTTACAACCTTTGTAACAGTGATGCATGCCTATACATGCATATAAACTCGTTATATATCAGCAGAGGAAACGTGCTGGTTGTATGGCACAGCAGGTCCCTCCAAGGCAGGTGGACAAGACCATGGTGCTGCTCCTCTGATCTTCCCACAAATTAACTGGTACTGCAGTTTTCTCTTTTCCCTAAGCTACAAACTGTTTGGACGGTGACATTAATAACCGTCGTGTTATAAAACTGCAGCAGATTTGGCTACGGGCTTTTTTCAAATTGAGAGCACTCAGGGCTTTGCATAGATGAGCTGCTGTCCCGATAGTATTGCAATCCTGAGGGGAAAAAACCATCATGGTATTTGCTCCTTAAGATGCCCGGGACTTACAGCAGGTTTAGCAACCAAATTACTTTCATGATGTTTTTAATTACCCTTTAGCTCTCAGCTTTGTACATTTGACACGGACATTGCTGTCCCCTGGTACCAGCCTCCTGGGTGCAAGAGACACCTGAGGAAGCAGAAAACAGTTTTCTAAAATGCTGTTTACCTTCAAAATAACACAGAAGTTTAATAATAGCTGCATATTGGCTAATAGCCCTGGGCATAGCCTGAATCATTTACTGAGGCAACAAATCTCTTGGGGAAATTAAAGCAGGTTTTGGCATAGGTTCTGTGAAAGAAACAACCAGGGCTCCTACATCAGCAGCCTGAGTCTTGGTGGTCATGACGTGCCCTCCAGCACCTCCCTGAGGTTGTCCTTGCCATCCTTCTAGGGAGAACCCAAGCTGCTGGGCTCCAAAGCAAGCTCAGATCAGAGCTCTTGCACCACAGCATTACAGTGCATATGTATATATTCAGCATATAAGTATAGACTGTGACTTGTGTCCCAGCTTCCCCTATGTCCCTCGTGCTCCCGGTGCCCATCTCACCTGCTCTCAGCCTTTGAGATGCCACTATGTCAGATGCGTGCAGAGGGAACTCCAACCATCCCAGCCTGGATGACAGCTGCAGCACAGGAACACTGAAGAAAACATGGGAAGTCCTGCAGTAAATAAATAGGGAGTATAGTAAGAAAAATATAGTTTCTCATTCCTCTCCATCAGCTATTGACTTCTTTACCTAAGGGAGGTGGATTTAATTCCATTCTCAAAACAACCGTGGACTATACAAGTCCATTAGATCATTGAAGGACCATTGAAAATCTTTCAGAGGAAATAGGGATATCTAAATAAATTCAGAAGCGCGTTATTCTAGCACCCTTCAGACTTGTGTCAAATACTCTGCATTACTGCCTATTACATTACGGAGCCATTAAACACGTATTATCTTTTGAAGGAAAAGCAGAGATTAATGACCCAAACCAATATGATGAATACACTGTGCAGGATGAGCCAGACTTCTGCAGCAACCCAGCAAGCAGAGGGAAGAAACAATAAAATTGGATAAATAACGGAGCAAGAAGGTCAAAGAAGGAGAAATTAAGAGTCTGAAAATTATTTGAGCTCCGTTCTCCACACTCTGGAAAAAAAGATAATATTAACCAGCTACAAATATATTTAATGCTTTCTCCCCACTGCAGTTCTGCTACCAGGATATGTCTCCCCAGTGCAGCATTACGTCGCAGTTATAAAGATCTATTTTGAAGTAAAAACAGTGGCTGTGTTTTGGATGAGACCTGGGAACACGGCAGTTCAATTGAACATGCTAGTAGCTGAAGCTGCACTGTTTTGTGTGTGTTGGGATCATCCAATCCAGCATTGGTCCCATTGCGGTCCCAATAGGAAATACAGCAGAGTAACAGCTGCTGAAAGGCCACACTTTAGTTTTTGTGTTTAATCATCTTCTTTGTATGCTGAGCAGGAATTACTGTGGCTGAAATTGAAATTTGTTTCATAAGGGATATTAATGTGGTTAATAAGACAAGCAATCGCCCACCGGTGGCCCTAGACATATCCAATAAGATTTTAATGATTCTTTTATCGTTACTATTTGCTACTATGAAACCACTAGGCCAATTTATGTCTGTTTCATCTCAAATGGGAGAATTTCTGATCTGAAAAGCTTTAAATAAGAGTGCTTTCCCCCAGCATTTGGCTGTGCACTTTCCTCCAGCAGCCCTGCTGGTACACATTTGTATGTATGGTGAGAAGCAAGCACTGGGTTGCCTGGGAAGACCACCAGGTGCCCAAAGCCAAAGGGGTTTGCTCAGCTTCGTGTCAGAGCAGAAGCCACATGCAGATGGCATAGTAATATACAAAGCCACTATGGAAATAAAGAACAACACCAGAGTGGCTTCTGCTTTGGGCACAAACCACAGAATCATAGAACCACAGCATGGATGGGTGAGAAGGGACCTTGCAGTCCCCAGCCCCACCTCCACCCATTGGGCTGGGTACACCTGGCTCAGGCTGCCCTGGGCCCATCCATGGCCTCAGGCACCTGCAGGGATGGGGCACCCACAGCTCTGGGCAGTGCTGGGGCCTCACCATTTTGCATAGGGAATTTCCTGCACACATCCAAACAAAAGCAAGAAAGTTGTCTTTGCCCCAGTGCTGGTAGCTCACACAGCACAGAACACTTTGCTGCTGGTTTTATCTCTTCAGCTCAAGGGCACGGTTTGCAGCAGAGAGAAGAAAAACATGAATTTTTTTCCCCTATCAGCAATCTGTGCTGGGGACCGCAGTGAGGAAGAACACACACATTGCTATACAAACATCAGGAGAATGAAAAGAAAGGGGTACAAACAAGGCATTTGTCAGTGCTGTGATGGAGAGAGGAACAAAAAGTAGCAGGAGATCAGGGGGTTACAGAGACAGGCACTGCTGCTGCTGTCCTTTGGATTTAAGAAGAGATCCCAGCCTGAGCAGCCTTCAGGGCACAGCAGCTGGAGCCCATGTGGAGAGCAAAGAGAGCAGTGATCAGTGAGCTTCTGGAAAGCAAAGAGATAGTTAAGGAGGGGAGAGGCAGCGCCCAGCATGAATGTTGGTGGAGGCTGAACCTGCTGTATAGAGAAACAAAATAGAAAAATATTACTGTGATTCCAAAGGGAAAGTACGTTCTGAAGGTCAGAGTGCTACAGGCAGGAATAATGGTAATCAACTCAGCTGCAGCAGTGTTCCTGGTGCTGCCTTTGGGGTATTTATACTGGTTTTGTAAACCTGCACCATTTGCATGTGAGCTGGGCTGTGATATCCCAGTCTACCAGGCAGCAATTAGACATGCTGGTATGTGAGAAGTGCACTTATTCATTCCTTGAGAGCGATGCACTGTAGGAGCACAGAATACCCTCCATCACATTCCCTCACCCTGCTCTGAACAATCTCTCCTGCAGAAAGTCCCTCAGAGCACCTCTGTGAGCCCACCGACTTCTACTGGCCATGGCTCTGCAGGTAGGAAAGGGACTGGGGATGGAACTCATAAAAAGATGCCAAAGTATTAACATGGTGGTGTTACACCATATTACAAATCATTAGAGCTCATGCTTAGTAAATCATTTAAGAATTGTATCTGCTAGATGGGAGCAGAACACTACAGGGATTGAAAAGGAGTTGCTTTGTGTGGTCTCCATCAGCACTCTGAACTGCTGGGGGGGGGATAAAGGACACACTGAGAGAGAGGAGCATTAGCTTGGATAGTCACTGATATCCTTAACAGAGAGATTCCCTGCAAGCTGAGGTCCAACCAAGGATGCACAATGCTGCAGCCCATCACACAACCTCACACAGTGTTATTTAGAAACAGTGGCAGAAAAGATGCACTCAGTAGGTTGAGAGACATTAGTTAAGGGTCCAGACCTCACTCTAGGTACAGGAGTGCAACAGTCAAAGAAGGGAACCTGCTCTTGGATGCTCAAGTTTGTGCATCAGATCTGAATGCTGCAGATCTTGTTTCTTTGCTATGGTTGGTTTTCACACACCCCAGTAAACATGAATCCAGTGCAAACCTTTTTCCTGTTGCATCCTCATTTACCAGCACAGGCACTGTTTGTCGTTAAATCTTTATCTTAGTAGGTTTTGTTCAGGGGAAGCTCACAGCATAACCCCCCTCCTCCTCCTCCCCCTCCTTTTCTGCTTAGTAACACCTGGGTTAAAGGCTCCCCATCTGGCACCAACATTTCCTCTTTCCTAACTTTCTCTTTGGCTGGAGGCTGAGGAGGCAGCAGACACTTTCAGCGCAGCATAAAAGAGCCTGGCAAGATTTTATGAATGGGTGGTGTGAACACCATTGAAATGAGCAATGACCGAGGACAACTCAGAGAAAGGAAATAATAAAAACCTGTGCATCTGAGAATGACTCCAAAGTAGGGTTTGTTTTATTTTTTCACCTTGGTTAAACTTTTGGCTTCAGTAAATCCAATCAGATAGCGATTTATTACAGTGTTCTATTTGGTGTCATTTCCTCCTCTATGGAAATATTCAGTGACTCATTTGCTTGTTGAGAAAGAAAGTCAATATTGCAAATACATTCAACTTCTACACAGCAGCTGCTCTGAGACCTTTCTGTGGTCTAATGGACATTGTGCTTTCCCTGGTGCTCACACTACATCACTCCAAATCTCTCCTTTGAACTCTTCTGTTCAACAAGCAATGCTTATCACCTTATCATCTCTGATATAACTTCACTGGCTTGTATTTGCAGGAAGAGAATACTCAGTGTGTCTTTGTTTCCCTTCTCTCCATATACTCTTTTTTGCTCTGTTTTTGTGGCTGTTGTTTCTGACCTTTCCAAAGCTAAAAACTGTCTTCTTTGATGCCCTCCGCAAAATCATGGACTCATATCATAAAAAAAAATAAAAAATCATAGAATGGCCTGGGTTGCAAAGGCCCACAGTGCTCATCCAGTACCAACCCCCTGCTGTGTGCAGGGTCACCAACCAGCAGACCAGGCTGCCCACCTGGTAAAGGCTGTAGTGAGGGAGGGGGGGAGGCCTGTAACCTGTGCTCTTGAAGAAGGTTATAAAGAACAGGGAGTGGAACAGGCAAAGCAGTGACAGCTGCACTGGGACTGTCAGGCAACAAGAAGAGCTGCACTGATGAACTGACGGCTCCTGCAGCCATTTATCTCCTCAAGGCCATTACTTTGATGACTTCTTTCAGCCAGTGACAAGATGTTCATCTTGAAGGAGCTGCCTGATAAAGATGTGGATGTAGCGATTGCACTGGGGCTCTCCATGATATCTGCTTGAGCACTCACACAGAAGAGATCTGTCTGGTTAACAGAGGTGTGGCTGTGCTTGCACAGACTGCCCATCATGGGCAGAGCTGCTGCCACAGGGACAAAGCAGAGGAGGTGAGTGCTGGCAGCTCCTCTATGGAGCACCACATGCAGCATCCTCAAGGCAATGAAGACAGAGCCCTCATCTCAGGAACCCGAGGATCTACGTGCCCCAGAACAAAGGCCATGTAAGAGTCAAAATCACATTTGACAGCAAATGGAGCATACCAGTTTCTATATGAACTCTCCCCATCTTAGGTCTGCTGCTGCAGATCATGCAGAAAGCTATTAGTTCATTTATTCTCCGAATCGTTACTACCAACTGTGCTAACTAACATAAAGAAGACTAATGGATTCCTTGAGGGAAAATTTATGTGCAGGGTCAAAAACTTTTTTTTTTTCTTTTAAGAGAGGCATGCAATTACCACTGCTTTTATTTAATGATGCCTTCTCTGAATATACATCATATTTTCTTGGAATTAAAGACTACAAATGCAAGCTTTTGCTCGAAATGGAATTATTGATTCATCCAGCATCAAATCTACCGCCTGATAATTACAGACAATGAAAAGCTCCTCTCTCTCCTAACAGTGTCAAGCTGTTAATGCCATTCAGAAATGCTGAAGAGGATAATAAAAACCAAGCAATGCAAGGCAAGCGCTGAGCCTTTCCGTTCAGCCCAGTCCCATGGGAGCTGAACGCCGTCAGGGCACATGGCAAAATGTCAGCGTTACTTCCTTGTAATGCATAGAGAAGAATAGCACAGTCGTGCTGTAAGATTAGCAGATATCTGGAGTGTAATTACAGCATAGAGCACGTATGTTGAGCTGGCATTACAATTCGAGCCAAGGGATTTCTTGTAAGACACTTGCGAATGAGAACGTTCTATGTCACATGGCTTTAAAAAAGGGCACTAAAATCTTCATTTCATTTAAAATGTGCCATTTTGCATTGAAATGCACAAAGAACCACAAGTTTATCCTTAAAGATAATATGTTTGATTTTCTTGTTGGCTTGTAGGATGACTTAGGACAGGCCGTGCTTCTAAATCATCACTGATGGCTCATGGCGCCCATTGGGATTAGCTCACCTCTCAACTCCCTTCTCCCTGGGTCTTCTTACCTAGCATTCTTTCCATGGTAGCATGGAAAAAATAACATAGTTATTTGGGAACAGCCTTTTGTAACACTATGCACTGCCTCATTTTCATAAGAAAACAGCCTAAACACATGTCTATTGGTATTATAGTCATCTATATGCTTCACTGTTTCCACTGAAAGCTTAAGCAGCTCTAGGCCATACTCAGCCACACATCCTTTACCTCCAACCTCAGTCCTGCTGCTGCTTGCAGGAGCTCTTATCCAACCCAGCCCCTGGTCCCAGCACCCAGCAGGGCTGTTCCAGAGGGACGTTAAGGTGTAGACTGGAGGTTAAATCCCATTCCTCCCTGGATGCACATAACTCATAGTAAATTCCAGTGTAACCACATTCTCTCTCAGAGCCATTTTCAGCAGGTTTCTATCTTTTTTTTTTTTCCCCATGTGATGGATTGCTCATTTCCCTCCCTCCCCTGTAAAATCATCATCTCCTATTGACTTTAAAGCAAGCTGCCCAAGCCCATGGAAATGGTCTGTGCTATTTAATCATAAAGTCAGTTCCAGGCTTTTGAGATCTGTTAATGGCACATTCCCCCATTCTTTGCAGCGCTCTGTTACACCTTGCTTTGCAGCAGCATCCAGTAGTTCAGCCTTCGCCTTGCTGCATTATGTGACATGGGATGATTTTCCAGTGCCAGCTTTCTCCAAAGTCCAGTGCTTATTGTAACAGCACATTGTGGGATGAATACACTGTACATTATTCCTAATATGCAGCTATTCATTTATTTCCCATTAGTTGGAAAGAAATGAGGCACATCTGCCCACCTGCTGATCCACAGACAGAATACAGAAAGCCTTTAAATTATGTGGGCATGTATAAATACTAACTTGTAAGCACAAGAGGTTGAAGGAATGAAATTAAATGATGGAAAGAGAAATAACTGCCAACCTGAAGGATTTTATGGGGAAACATTCCTGCCTCTACTCCTGCAGAGTTTGTCTCAAAGCCTCCAAAGCAAAATGAAGTGTAGAAGAAAGAAAACTGCTGCAAAAAGGAATAAGTGCATTGCAGATGGGACTGTTAGAAAAGCACTAAGTACTGTTTTCTCTCTGCATTCCATGGAATACAAATTAAAACTCCTATAACTACTGTTATACACAAGCAAGTAACCTCAGCACAAGAAACCACACACTGACTGCTCAGGAGTGATGCGCACCCATGGGTGCCCAGGCAGAAGCTGGGAGCTACCTCTCCTATTATCCCACTCCTGCACCACATCACTCCTCCAAGAACACAGCTTGGCCCAGCCAACACCACAGCTGTCAAGAATTGCATGTGAGCTTCGAGAGGAGATTGTAGCCCCACATGAAGGCCCTAGAGAGGCTGAGTGGAGGTGGGCCCAGAAGCCTCATGTAGCTCAATAAAACCATGTACAAGGGCTTGCACCTGAGTCACAACACACACTGCCAATACAAGCTGGGGAATGTTAGCATAGAAACACACCTGATGCCTGTACCTCACTGTCACATTGGTTTGAAGCTGGATAGAAATTTGATTGTATAAGGTAACACAGAGGAGTTCAGTGGCTGCTTCCTGAGGTGGATTACTTCTTTAGGAACTCTGATTACAATACATTAATTACATCAGAGAAAGCAAAATTGCACAACAGCCACCAGACTTCTGTTCCAAAATAAACTGCTTTCTCAATAACACTTTCAGATTCAGTACCCTTTTAAAAACACCAAATATTACACAGTTGCATTTCAAGAGACTCAGACCTATAGAACAAGTCCGTAGCATTGTACACCCACAAGTTCTATGATGGTTATCTGAGTGCACATTATAGCCACCAAACCAGCAAATGGCAACATAGGACAGGAGGGAGAAGCAGCCACGGTTGTGCATTAGAATAGGGTGCCAACAACTCATTGTATTGGGTTGTCAGGCTGTTAGTGGCTGGAGGCAGGGCTGCTGAAGGAATATCAACAATAGAACTCACTACAATAAGGCTGATGTTCTCACTGCAGGACTTGTGCCAACAGATGTTGCTTCAGCAAGGAAAATTAGCCCAGACACTGAAGCCAGAAAGGGGAGAAAGCAGAGTCTTTGCTCATTCAGCTGGTCTGAGATTGTTAGCTGAGTCATAAGAGACTACAACAGCAATTTGCTGAATAGACTATAAATTACATCTATGCAATGGAAAGGCACACAGGAAAGCAGTATGTGATTATCTGGTGTTGCATTTTGTGTTGAGAATCCCCAGTCACCTGGATTAAACAGTGGATGGGTGATCACAAAAAGCCTTTCCAAGAAGCTCAAGAAGAAGAACGAACATTCACAACATCAGGAAGATGTGGTGGAAATAGTGAAAAGCTGCTTTGATGGAGCTCTGATACAACCACAGCCTCAGGCAGAGCAGCCTTGCCCATTGGATGCCATGCTTGGGACACGCTCATCCACATATTATGTGTGCAATTAAAACTTAGTCAGATTGTATATATGGAGAAATCTGTAGCTTATCACCATTTTGTGAGCTTCTTACATTGTGGCTTACCTGTAGCATTGCTGATATTGATCTTGAGCGCACAGTTCACCGATTGCCAGTTAATTAAGTGCTGTTAAGAAGTCAGTAAACCACTTGAGCCCTGATTTGGTTTAAGCTAGGTGAGCCACAAAGATTTTTCCCTGCAGCAGATGGGCAGTGGCAGTAATTCCCCTGCAGGGAACCAGTCATTTCAAGTGAGCACAGAAATGAGTATTGGGGCTGCCCTTTGACATCAGCACATGTTGGCCTACAAAGCCGAAGAACCCTTCTGAGAAGACAATCTTCTTAATACCCAACCTGAAATCTGCTGGGGAACAGCAGGGACCACAGCTTCTCAGCTATAGCTGTGATGGGGACTCCCAGGCGGGCCATTATTTCCTACTGTGTGATCAGAGCCAGGAAAGCAGCTGAACTTCCTACAGATGTCAGAATAGATCAGACTTTCCCCTCCTCCAGCCCTCCTGGTGGTCCCATGAGGGATGCTTTGTCCCTCAGCACAGGGGAACAGTCCTGCCTTCACCCTGGTGAGCTGCTCTGTGTCCCAGACGCTTCTGGGACAGTCTTCTCATCAAACCAAGGATTAAAAAGCTGACGATAAACAACAGTGAATCCAAGCTAACGTAGGGAGCATTATGTTATGAGAATGTCACAGAGTTATACATTAAAAATATATAAAGTTATAAACCTGACCATGCTCCTTCCAGTTGCTTTGCTGTTGCCATTTATTTCTGCTTAAATGCATGTTTCAACAAAACAGTTACATAAACAGCACCTGCATTTCTGTCCTGCTGCTTCTCTTTCTGATGCGACTTTATGACGTGGCCAGTGTCATGTACACCCATCACAGCCCAAGCAGAAAGTGCAGCACACACAGCATATGGAGAAGGGGGATCAGGAACTCAAACATTGTCTTATGCCACGTAGAAAGCTGGTATGTCTTACAATAGGGCTATTAGTCAAACTTTTTCACCTCTTTTGGAGGATGGGATGGTGGAAAGCAAATCTGACAGCTAGTCAAAAACACAGAGATAATGATGGGCACCAGAACGGAGATGAGGAAGGAGATAGGAATGGTGGTGATGGGAATTGGGAATGGTCCGTCCTGTCTCCAAACTGGCCCTGTGACACAAGATGCATATCAGGCAGCTATTGTAAGAGGCCACTGGTACCTACATGTGGTAGAGGGCATCCATTGGTTGCAAAGCTTGGAGAAAGCCTGGGAAACGCTCTGTGTAGTTTGTCTTTGGACATCTCTTGCAACCTCTGCTTAGTATAAAGAGGCAGCTGGCGTGGGTGTGAGCAAGGGAGATGTCTGCAAATGGACTGATGGCTTCTTCCAGGAGGGAGGAGGAATGATGGGTAAAAAACACAAACCACCCCAAAAGAGTAGAAAGCAGATGTTACTATAGCAACTAGCAGCACTCTTGCCAGAAAAAGTAAGGAAAGAATCAATGATAAGAAAGAAGTAATCAAACCAGCTTAAGGAACGTAAAAAATAGAAATTGTTTATGAATTATATATAAGTCTGCTAAAAAAAATGAATATGAATCAATTCAAAATAAAATAGATGTGTTGAATGAATTTAAAGAAAAGGAATAAGATGCCGTTCGCATGCTAACACCGTGCAATAAATTATGAATGTTTTTGTTTGGAACGGCTGCTTTGCTTGGGAAACAACTCAGCAATGCAAGGATGGAAGTCTAAGTATTGAAGCATAACTCAGCCTCCTTGATGAAGCTGCCTGATTCCTTACAACAGCACAAGATGGACGACCACCAGTTAGGGTGAGGAGGCAAAACTTCAGTTTTCAGTATGGACTGAAAAACACATTGTCCTACAATGAGAATCGTTACTTGCACAATGCACAGGTGTTTTAAGACACTCATTGTAAGAAGGGTAAAAAAGGTATATACACATAAATATGGTTGGGAAGAACAAGATCTCAGGTTGCAAGAACAAAGACAAGAACTGAGCAGAATCTTCATGACTAAAGTTTGGCATGATTTCACAAGCATTGCAGCTATAGAAAGAACGCTGGAGTCTATAGTGAGCATAGGAAACAAAGTTGAGCATTAACTGCATACCAAACTTCTCCTTGCACATTACTGCTCAGCAAAAGAACCAAGGACATCAGAACTTGGGGGCTGATGGAGCTACATTTTCAGACTAAGGTGTTTTTTGGTTGCTTCCCCTTCAGGGCCAATTCATAGCTGAGGGCAGCTCTTAAAAGCAACTGCTTGGAGAAGGTGTTTTAGTTATTAATACACACTTATGCAAGTGCCATTTGTGGCAAGGACTTATGATTTTTCATAAGTATATGACCAGTCAAGGCCAAACAGGAGAAAGGAACAAACTCTGGGGCACAAAACTCTTCAAAAACATCTGGTTGGGTTATGAAAGGGATGATCTCTTGGGAACATTTAACCCACTACCTCTTCCAGCCCCTGGGGTCATCATTCAGATGGGTCTGGTCTTCCTGTGGTTTCAATTGAGATTGAGCCCAATTTGGTATCACCTTCTCTACCTTTGACTGCACAGACTCGCACACAACTTCATTTCAGGCCTGCTTTCCAAGGCAAAATGGGAGAAAAGAATGCATAAAGAAAGTAACAAGGAAGATTTAGGGTATGAACAGACATGCATATGCAGATAAATTAAACAGCCTAATCTAAGTCTGGAAGGAAGGACATGACAGAAGCCTGTATAATCAAGGATGCCCTGCAGACACGCAGGGAATAAATGTTGTCACCACTTCTGACAAAACAGCAAATTTGTGTCAGGCAGGAGACAGCACAACCAGCACAAGGAATTCTTCCTCACACACCATGTATGTAAACTGCAAAATCCGTTCCTTGTAGATGCTAATAGCGACACAGGCTCAAAAGGCAATTGCATAAATGTATGAAAGAGCACTGAGAGCTGCAGTGCAGAGAGATACCTGACTCAAAGCTTCTTAGTGGCAGCTCTCCAGGGACAGCTGTAAGGCAGTAGGAGTACGTGTGATCCCTGTTTTCATTTCTCTCTTTGTTATTTCCTACTGGCTCTGCTGGGTACAAGATGTTAGGCCCAAAAAAACCCTGTATTGTGGTCTTGTAAAGCAGTTCTTGTGGTTTTAGGTTCAAGGATCTGCTGTGGAAAGAAGCTTTTCCTTTCCACAAAATCTATTAGGTGATGAGAATTCGTATTTTCCCCTTGCTCATAATTTTCTCCCCTCTGCAGTCAAAGCAGAACTGCTGCCCCTGAATGTCTCTATGTCCCACTGCTGTTCCCAAAGGACACAGCAGCTGCTTTATTGCTGCTTGCCAAAAAGACAAGACTGTAGAGACAACACTAAGCAGGTCAAAGCGTCACTCCTGCTTTTGCATATGAACTGGGCTATATTGAAAGTGACACTGGCCAAGCCAGCACAGCCACCACAGATGCCAGTTCTTCCTGAAGATTCTCTCTTCTGCTTCCCTAAAGCGCTCCTGTAACATCCCTGAAGGCACAGAGCAATAGGAGAGGATGGTCTTCCTTAGGCTACCTATGACAAAACCACAGGACAGATTTACTGCCCTTATGCTACTCCTTCTCACAGAACACTGCAGTTCCTTGACCCTCAGTTTAACTCTGAACATCTCTTGCTGCTGGGAAGGATAAAGCAGCTGTGACAACCAAGAAATTAAGATCTGTTTAGTCCACAGCCAGAATAAAGGTATGTGCATGAAGCCAGTTCTTCATTGGATTAGGATTATTATTTTGCTTTTATTTCTAGAATTCTTGACCTGCATTATCTTCAGCTCACTAGATCTTCTCAGGTGACCATAGACCCACATCCCTCAAAGGCACATTGAAATTAACAGCATACTGATTGTAATGAGGCATTATACCAGAGTGCAGGGCAGTATCTCATGTTGCCTTCATGGGAACTCAGCTCTATCCTGAACAATGGGAACAATAGATGAAATATTCCAGTATCAGGATGAATATTCCAGTATCAGGCAGTCAGATAAGTTAGACACTTCTTCCCACTGGTGGAAGACACCAGTCACGACTAATAAATAGAGTCCAAATGATCCTACAAGTGAGGGCTGTGGCCTTTTGTCAGTGGTAACATGAAGGCCTCTACTCAACTGATGGTATTGGAATGGACTTCTTCAATAACTGGATAGTCAAGTCCATCGAATGGTTTGAGTTGGAAGGAGCCCTTAAGGGCCCTCTGGTCCCACTCCCCACAATGCACAAGGGCACCCACAGCTCTATCAGTGCTCACAGCCCATCCCCTGACCTTGGGTGTGTGCAGGGATGGAGCAGCACCACCTCTCTGGCCAGCCTTTATCTCACTAGTTAATTTCCATGGGCTCTAAAATACATTTAGTTTTTGCAGTCACTTCAACTCACTCCTTTTCCTGCTCCTTAGCTGCAGATTATTAAATGCATTACAACGGAAGCAATTTATCCCCATTATTATGATATGAGTTCCCCAGCTGGCTCTTTAAAAGGAAAACAAAGCCACAAAAAGCAGAAGAGGAGATGCAGATGTGATTCTGCTCTTGCTCTGAGCAGTGGATTGGAAATGGATCTTCAGTCACCAAGGTGGCATTACTTCAGATCCGTAGCAGTGCAGAGCTAAGCCTGAAGGTTTTCATACGGCAACACCTTAAAACTTCAGCATAAAAAACAAACTTTTACGCTCAGTGAACCTAATTCATGGATAGAATGAATTGGTTTCCATGAATTAAGCTCTGCCTCTGAGCCATGCTGCCTGAATGCAAAAATCTGCTGTCCCAGGGATGTGGCAAACAATCCCAGGATGGCATTATTTCAGTACAGGGAAGCTCCACATTGCACTAAGGGGGGGGGATATTGAGGAACACAGCTACCTCAAAGCACATCACATGGGGATTTCACTTCATTCTCAATCACGTAACATTAATTTCACACCTTCCACATCAAGTCACTTCATTTCAAAAATACATGGGGGGAAAAATGGTTCCTCAAGTTTACACAGCCCATAATTCCTCTGCAGGAAGAATTGTTCACTTCCACAAAACCCCCAGCACATGTAACCACACACCCCCTTTATCAAGGATGACAACAAAGAGCAATTTTTGAGGGTTTTTAATCTATGTTCAACATAGCTATAAATAGGGACTGCATCTACATCCAACTGTCACACGTGCATCATTTAATAGCATAGAGGCAATTCAATAGCCAGGATAGAAACAGGGCTTTGATTTCCTGCTATGCTGTTCCTAGGAAACATTACAGCCTATGCAAATACTTTAAAAGCATTAATCCAACCTGCCAGGAAGACTGTCCATAATGACCTGATTTCAATCCAGAGCAATTTAAAGTAGTTACTTATAAATGACACATCCACCTTCCTGATCCAACCCATACTAAAAACCAAGTAAGAAAACAGTCCATACAGCCACTTAATTGGAAATTACAAGGAAGGACGACTTGACACCTTGCACTAAGAACATCACACCAACTGATCTTATTCTTCATGCCATCTATAACTTCACCCATGTGTTAGTTTGATTCTAATTGTTAGAACTGTTGGCTCCACCTGCCTGCCTGCCTTGCTGGGAAGCAAAACACAAAGCTATCACCACATCCTTTACTTATTCCTCAACATGTCATCATTACCAAATCATTTGCCTGCTTGGAAACCAGAATTCCTCACTACACAAAAGCTGCCTTACAGCAATAGGTTTAAGCATTATGGTTTACATAGCTTGCCCAATAAAGAAATACATCTTGATGTGGAAGAGACTCAGGTACCATAAGCAAGAGTATAGAACAGTAAGGAGCCCTCTAACGTAGCAGAGAAAAAAATATATATATAAAAAAATCAAGAAACATTTCTTCCTGAACACAACAAAATAGAACCAGTCTGAATATTTTAATGGCCATAGTCGTTAACTCCAAAGATCAGCTGCCAAGGAAGATGTTTGTTATTAATTTCTTAAAACCATTAAAACAAAATGCCCTTCTGGAAGGCATATCTTAATTAAGCACAGATTAAAAGGCAGACCCTAAAGGTAACAAGACTTCCAACACACAAGTTAACCAAAATTGGATTGCTTTGAATTTCTGCTTACCTTATTTCTTGATAGAACGTATGCTGCTTTTATTAAAGCATCCCACTCAGCTCACCTCTTCATGGAGCTCAACCCCAATGAAACCAAAGCATACCCATAAGGGAGGCTGACTTTGTTTGCTACTTAAATTAAAGCCAGGTGATTCCAGACCATATTTGGACCATCTGAAAGCAATCAATGGTCAGCTGAAGGAAATGGTAGCCTAAGAGTGGCTCGATGGAGTGTGGGCAGCTGTGTGGGCTGAGCTTCTAGGAATGGAGATAAATTATGGAGGAACAAAAGGAAGCAGATCTTCAAGTTCTGCAAATAGTTGTTGCTCAGCTGCTGGCTGGTTCCAAATGCCTTTAGAACAGCACAAAGACTGGGATGCCTTCTGTGAGCTGCTATGCCCACTTGTGTCACTGAATGGCTTACTGGCCTTGTGGGCTCATCCTGCTGCTCTGTATTTGAATCTTGGAGAATTCTTCATACAAACAATTGCTACACTGATGTACTCACTCTTATACTGGCGAATGGCAAATTGCTTCTGGACAACATCAGGTCTCATCTGTTCCTCCACAGAGGTGGCATCTTGTGGATATTATCATCATAGCTGGGAATGGTTTCATAACATGCAACCTCCCGTCTGGTGCTTGCCTTGGCCCCACTGCCAGATGCTGACCCATCAGTTCAGACAGAGAAACTCAAGCTCATGGGGAGGATGAGCTGACCTCAGTTCTCTGGCAACAATGGATCACAATTACAGGTATCACCTTCCTAATCCATGTTTCACACCCGTGTCTGGGGATACCTCCTTATCAAAATCTTATCCAAAATCTTATCACATCTTCTATATTCTCTCCTCCAGGCAAGACAAAGCCAATTCTCACTTCTTTCCTATGGAGAAAGGCCAACTTGATCAAAATCCATTTCATTCTTGGCAGTGCCCTATAGGATATCCAGATTGTAATGTCCTAAACTGGACACAGTTTTCCATGCTGCTGTTAATCAGTGCTCAGCAGCCCGCAGTAATTACATCCCTGGCCTTACACACCATACACCTATTCATCCATCTTGTGTTGACACCGTGTTTCCTAACAATCCCAGAGCAGTTGTAGGAGATAAATCATGGTCTGTTTGTGCACTAACGAAGTTGATGCATTCTGTGCTGTGCTGCTCTGCTTTGCTAGAAATATCATATTTTACTGGTAAGTGGAACGAACACCTCTTCCTCTCCCAGTTCCCAGCATCCCTTCCTACACCTCCAGCTCAGCAAAGGGCACGGTGGTGGTGGAGGGTACCCTGACTTCTCTCAATAAAACCCACTGGTTTGGGGTTTGTTTATTTTTTGGGGGTCTTTGACCAACTGATGCTCCAAAGGAGAAGGGAATACATGAATTTTCAGTTAGATGCTGAGGCGCAGCCCCGATCCAGAATGGCACTCCAGGAATTCTGCTCACCAGAGCATTTGGAATGCTTCCATTTCCCCCTTTAAGCTGAATCTCCTATGAGGAGCTCCAGCTTGTACTGGCTGTGGGGTTGAAGCCAGGTGTGATTTTCACTATATCTTACGTGGGACGTGAAAATCTCAGCTCTCAGTTCTCAGCTCTCAACCCTAATCCAGTTGAATGGATTTCTAAGTAACAAGGAGGAATTTTAAGTCATTTTTGCCTTTATGAAAAGGAACATACAGTGACTCTGGGCTTAAAGAGGGGGAGAAAAACACAACAAAGTGAGGGTGGCCACTGGTCCTGAGTATATGGAAAAGGAAAGGCAAGAAAATGGTGGATGGCCTAGAGAGTGTCTCGTGATGTCTTTGGAAAAGGCAGTGGTTATGGTACCTCTGGCAGGGGCTGACAGATGGATATACCCTGAAACTCACACGTTCCAAAGATTGAGGAATGAGAGTTTTACAGACATGGTCAGTTCAAGGGATTTATTTGCTTAGTAAAACTGAACATGTGCACAAGTTGGTCAGGATTAAGAGTGGTTGTGTTTTTAAAGCTGGTTGAAAGTGGAGCTGGGTGTAGCAAGATGCAGGAGATGATTCAAATCTGGAATAGTCAGCACTGACATGATGAAAGGAACCAAGATGAAGGGAAGCCTGAACAATACTGGCAATACAAGGAGCTGAGCCCACAAAACTGGATATCATACACCAAAACAACACAGTTTCCAGAGGCAGTTACTTATGAGGTCTTGTCTCCATTGAGGTTAATCAAAAGAACCAATAAATCTGATACATTCTTACTAATGTCTGAAATTCAAAGGGAAGTGCAGGACTCAGTCTGGCTCTCGGTACGATCGTTTTCCTTAAGGGACTAAAGTTAAAGTTCATTAGGAAAATAAATATGACATTTAAAAAGCGAAATGGAACACGTACTTTTTAGTAATGAAATTGAATTTCAATACTTACAGCAACTGTAGGAGCAGGAGGATCCGCTGTTCAATTAATTTTTCATCTTAAATTAAAAGAAAATAAAAATCCATATAACAGAAGAAAACCAAACACGTTCAGCTCAGACCATGCTGTGATGAGACCTACAGACCATTAGATGACAGCAGCACAATTTTCCATGCAAGATGACTTCGGTGCTATCATCTACAAAGATGAATCTTGCCAACTGCTCTGCAAGCAGCTGTCCCGTGTATCTGCCCATTCCCAGAGCACAGCAATGGATACGTGAGATTTGCATTACATACACAGGGAAGTCATAAGCAAGTCCTCATTTCCCATGCCTGCAGAAGACAGGCTGCAGTCAGCAAGGAAGCATGTGCTTCCCAACATGGTTTTTGCCTTTAACCACACAGCAAGTTTAAAATCCTGCCTGATTGCTCCTTTGGAGAACTGCACCTCTGCTAGTGTCTTCACAAAGTAAAAATTCGTATGCTTTTAAGTGCTGATTAAATTCTTAGATCACCTGAATCATAACCTGAATGTCACAGACCATTAAGCTGCATCAAAAGCCTCGACATTTATTCTCCTGGCAGTGAGTAAATGGAAATCTTTCATTCTTTAGCAGAGGGCAGGTTATTCTGTGCCACAGGAGGCCGACATGCCATGGACACCTGGGCAGGGAATAGGATGGATGAAGGAGGAAGGCAGGAGATACTGAAACAATCTCTATTAGTTCCACTTGGTTAAAAAACTCTGGCATGACCTGCAGCTGTGTCAGCTTATCCTATGCATGCGAACAAGAACCAGCCAGCCTCCAGCAGGATGCACAGCCACCCTTTCTATCATAGAATCACAGAATGGCCTGGGTTGCAAAGAACCACAATGACCATCTTGTTTCAACCCCCTGCTGTGTGCAGGGTCACCAACCAGCAGCCCAGGCTGCCCAGAGCCACATCCAGCCTGGCCTTGAATGCCTGCAGGGATGGGGCATCCACAGCCTCCTTGGGCAACCTGTTCCAGTGCATCACCACCCTCTGGGGGAAAAACTTCCTCCTAATCCTAACTCTAGTTGTCATGAATCTCTGTTGCTTTGAGTGAAAGTGAGAAAACATCATGTGAACAGCTCTGCCTAGAGGTGAATTCCTTCCTGGCACCTGAAGGCAATTGCCTGAAGCCATAAGGCACAAGCATTGACTGCAGTCACAGTGTTGGGAGCACGCTCCGGGCAAGGCAGGCTCTCCTCCTTCCCCTCTTCCATGTGAAGGCTGTGTGGGTGTCTGGCAATGGTTGCAGATGTCAGCCCCTGCCAATACAGAGCTGCTGTGGACCCACACTGTGGGAAGGTGCTCCAGCAGCATCCATGTTTCTGGGATGGTGTAAAAGAGCAATAGCCAGAGGCTTTTGCATCCAGTCACTGCCCAACTCTAATTTGCTTCCCAAGAACTCTCGATCACTGTTCCTGGGGATGTCCCAGAACTGTAGAGATGTGGCACTGAGGGACGTGGGCAGTGGGCATAGTGGGGTGGGGTGGGCTGGGGTTGGGCTTGGGGATCTTGGAGATCGTTTCCAACCTGCATGACTGTATGATTTTATGGCTCCATGGGCAGGTAAAAATCACATCCCCTTCCTATTTTCCTTCATGTTGTGAAAAGTGATTAAGGGTTTGTAGTCTAGAGACAAACCTAATGCAGACAGCAGCTGCATTGCCCCCTGACGGCTCCTGTGCCCCATAGAACATCACTATTATAATGGTGCTGCTCCTGGTAGCAGTAATGTCGGCTCCTCATCCAGAGCTCCTATCAGGCAGCTTCATTATGCAGATATCAGGCAAATACCCAGGGACTCACACTGCCCACCACATGAAGGTAAGATGTCCCAGGTGTTCCCTTCTCTGAATCAAAGAGAAAACCTCAGATTGCACTTTCAGACAGTTATCCTGTTAAATAAATCTCTTTAATTAAAAAGAGCTCTTGATTTTTATTTAAATTTTTAATCAAATCAAATGATTTCTTTTCTTTCAAGTGGTCAATCTCTCATGCATTAGCTCTGCATTAATGTTCGTTCGTGTTCCATCCAGCAGGGAATGGGGTTTGCTCTGGGAAGCCCCATGCTGAGCCCATGATGGCAATTATGGGGTGTTGGGGGCTATTTAAGCCTCAGTCAGTTATGATTAATTATCACTTCACAGCTAAGGAATGTGAGAAAAGCATCGTGTTCTGGTGGGACTGGAGCAAATAATAGGGATTTGGTGGGTTGTGCAGGAATTTCACCTATTCATTTCACCCACAATAAAAATAGGCTTTCAGTGCTGAAGAGACGTAGAAATAAGAACATGACAAAGCTGCAGAAGGAGCTGTTGGTGAGGGTTCTTCTCAATAGCTCTTCTGGTTCTTCACCTTACAATTCCCTGGAAAACTCTTGATTAAAAGTGTGTCTAATTGTGCTTTGCAAGCCCTGGGCTTTTGATAGCTCCTAGAGCTTGTCTGCAGCCTCACCATAGGAGATGGATAAGGAACAGGAGGACAACAGCCCTGGACAAGGAACAGAAGGAGGACAACAGTCCCAGGATTGCAGAGGTCCACACTGTCATCCTCTGAAGTGTACTGCAACGCCAATGACCTCAACACGTATGGGTTCATCACACTGCTGGCACCAAGCAAGAAGGGCCCCGATAGTGAAGAGGATGCTGCGTCCCTGTTGTGATATCTTCAAAGCCTTCCATTGCAAAGTAGGGATGGAGGGATGGGTTAGGGACAATCCTCTTTGAGGAAGGCAGGGACACGTTGAGCAAAAAGCACTGCCCACCAGCCCCAGTCCCTCCCAACTGCCCACCATCCATCCCTGGGTTGGGGCTGGGGGGGAAGGAGCAAAGGCTGCACGCAGCCAGAAAGGCAAAGACAGAAAATACTGCTGGCAATTGAAGAGGTAACCAAACATATGGAGTGATTTCTTCCTTTTTCTTTATAAAATGTACATAAAGAACATATATCCTTTGAGGTAAAAGTAAGACCAGTTTGTAATTTAACCAGATACATTAACAACAATGACAAAAAATAAATCTACAGTGGGTGTTCTAGTAAAATAAGAGACCAAGTTTGGCTATATACAATACTTGAGATAGTTAAAATGTAATAATCATTATATATACATTAAATACATACAATTACAGTTATTTATATACTATTTACACAAACAAACACACAGATTTCAACCCCTTGCAATTGGCAATGTGCAAGCAGAAGCGCGTCTGATCTTTCCTGAGAAGGTGCTGAGGCTGCTAATTCCTACTCACAGAAACGTGTGTTTCCTCTGTCCCTTTTGTGGTCATATCTGTCACAAACCACCCAACGTTTTACAGTCATGGTTGCTGTGGAGTTCCTGTTTATTCCTCATGGGTGGAGGAGTGCAAACCTCCAGCCTGCAGAAGGTGAAGACTTGTGGCATCCAAAGATCCTGGGTTCCAAAGCATCAGCAGCGGCATTTCTCCACTTGTTGGCTCTGACCTTAACCGTGAGCAAAGTGGCATTAATACTCATCTGTCCAAGCACCTGCCAACACTCAAGTCTCTTTCTCAATGAAAAACAAAAACAACATATGAAGAATAGAAATGTGAGGAAATTGGCTGCATTTCACCTGTCGTAGATCCTCAGTTGGCTCTAATAAGGCTGTATTCAACAGGGGGAAACCTGACCATGTCACAAAGAGCCAGATAGGAGAAACTGCTTTAGGTGTGGCTATGAGGATGTATGGACACATCTATGGAGGAGCACGAATATGACTGACCTTCCTGTGGATGCACCACTGCTTGTCAGGTGCCCAACACCAACTGTAATGAACACGCTGGGGCTGCTCTCAATGAGTTGGGCCAGGAGCTACTGCTGAACTTCTATGCTTGTGAGTGAGAGGATCAAAGTATCCCCCCAGGCATGAGTCCGTTCTGCCTCTGATGACTTATCAGTTTGCTGTCACCTGAGTTGCCTCATTATAGCACAGCCGTTCCTCTGAGAAGGGTGAGTAAAATGCTGTTTTATGAAAGCAAAACCTTTGTGTCATCACTGAAGCCTCATTCCAGAAACACCCATGTAAGTTGGATGCGATCTACACCTGCTGTAGATGTTCTATTCTGGGGAAAATAAATAAATAAATACAGCATCCTTCCCTTAGTATAAAACTCAGTGTACAGACTCCACAGTCCTGACAGATACAATGGTGAACTGTCATATTTTAGTCCATCACATAGGTTGTACTATCCCCATGTGTCCTGTACTCGGGTTAATGATAGCTCCTGGTTATTATTATGTATCTTTACTAAACCAGAGAAACCAGTGCTGTAGCTTGGCCAAAAACAGTCAAAAAGGGATCTGAAAGTGGTCTAGGAGCCCAGAGCAGGAGGAGTTTAACACTAGACATGTAAAGCTGCTGGCACAGAACAAGTGACACCAAAGTGGCTGTGAACACCTCCATGCTGGCAATAAGAGGGGGGAGGTCAGGAATCTCCCAACAGCAAGGCTTTGCAATGGCCTTATAAGCAGCACAGAAGGCAAAACACAACTGAATCATTCCCCTTCCAGCTTTTAATTGGCTTTAAGGCCTATGATGTGTGCCCCACATGTCCTTCCCCACTCTAAGCCCCATCCCAGCACACGTGTGCTGGGATGTGTTCCCGTGGGAACTACAGGGAGATGCTGGGGGCAGAGCTCAGGCAAAAGATGCCCTCAAACTTCTAAAGACCAAACGTCCCTCAACTGAATGACTGCATGAGCCATGGGGCAGTGAGCTCCTTGGCACACAGGAATGCAATGGGCAGTGCCTGCGAGTTTAACTCCTCTCTGCTGGGACTGATGCTTCCATTATGGTGGTGCAGCCATAAATGACAGAGCATGTTCCTGTGGTGCTGCTTACAAAAAATAATAACCGCAATAATAATTAAAAAATAATAATAATTGGAAATATAATAAGTTTCTTGCATAGGTCTTTTATAGGAAAATGTAAGAATTAATCCTGATGGCCTCTAACTTTATCAATGGCATATACAGGCAAAGATGGTTATAACATGAGACTAACTTCGTTATCAAGCTCCCATATAGAGCCATTCTTCCAATGGACAGCAGTTCCTTCTGGGCAGGAAGAGCATTTAAAGCATCCTCAGGTACGTGAAAAAACACCACCAATGAGTAAACCCTCCAATAATGAAGCAGCAGAGCCTCATCCAGCAGGGGTGAAGAAAATCCCATCGTTCTGACTACCTGGCTCTCACTGACCCCGAAGGAGGTCGATGAAACCAAATTTGAACAGAGCTGATGCTATCACTTCTCAGCACTGTTCTAAAGTTTGGAGCCTCTCATTGCCTCAGGAGCTGCTCACACACTGAATGGTGCCATTTACATCGGTGAACACAGTGGAAATTCAGGCACTCGGTGTCTGTGCAACATCCATGAGCAAATGCTTTTATTTTTATCACACAAGGCATCAGCACTTTGACAGGCTCTCCAGGAGCTGCTCCTTGCCTTTGTCTTAATGGTGCTTTTGTAATGTTTTGTGATGTGTTTGCCCCCTTGAAGTCTCTGCTCTTTTATCCCCTCGTGTCCTATCCAGGACCCACACCTGGCTGGAGCTGGCTGGGGAAGCAGTGGCTGGTAGCACGGTGATATCAGAGTTCTTAGCAATTGCATGTGGGATTTCCCATTCAAACTGCATGCTTTGTGAACGAATTAATGCTCCTTTGCTACAAAAGGGGAATGCTCCAGTAATGTCCTTGCTCTCCCAGGCCATCCCAAGATGAATAAAAATCACTGCCAACTTCATCGTGAGGTCAATTTACCTCTGCCATGGGAACACCCAGCTGGCTCCCAGAGCTGGCTCCCTAAGAACCGGGCTGATCCCAGCAGCCAGCTACTCTTGCTGCTCTAAGTCCACTTTTGCACAGTTACGTATTGAGGAACCATTTAAAAACAAGCCAGGGATGTTACTAGATGGGGTACCTGAGAAACCAACAGCAGCTCTCTGTCTAGAAGTCATCTAACATTTTTACAAATACTTATTCATTTTCACATTGAAATGAAATATATATAGAGACTAGGAAATGCCTATCTTTTATCTATTTGTTTGTAGCCCAAGATAAAATCCCACTGCCTTTTCAGTGCCTTAGGTTAGGGATGTAAAGGAAGACAACGCTGTACTAAACCAATGTCTGAAAGAGAAAAAATACCTTTCTTAGCAACTGCTTCTGCACCCATGTAAGCAGAACGGCACTGAAAGAGGCAGGGCAAGCAAGTTCCCTTCCACACAACCACCTGCCCTTCAGTTCATCCTGCCCCGAGAAAGACAACTTTGGTCTCTGGCCATCAACTGAAAGCTTTCATTCAATATTCATCCTGGTCCTCCACTGAGGAAAGAAGACTCAAAATATGAGGAAGGAATGGGGATTTCAGCTTTCAGTCTTAGCCTGCGGTCCCCACAAATGCACAACTTCCAGTTCAGTGACCCACAGCAGCGGACACTTTGGGGTCACTTATCCTGGCCCAAGCTGACCAACAGGTGTCCAAATCCATGGACCTTGAGTCTCGTTTTGAAAGAACCAATGTGAGGGACAGCATTTTCAAGGGAATGGAATGGTTCTCACATTACATAAGAATGACTGACAGCTGGCCGCTATTTCCATATTCCCCACTGCATCAGACCTGCTCTGATGATGAGCAAGGGTATAATAGGAAACACAACATGGAACACACTGAGGTCTCTGTTCCTCTAGGCAGGGCTCTGGAGCCATGGCTGTGAGCAGAGTGGCCCCAGCAGTGCCCTGGGGGGGGGTCCCTCACATGCACTGTAGTCCTTTGGCTTACAGGCAGATGTGCATGGAGGTCCCATTTCCACAGACCTCAAATCCTGAGCCACACCAACCTGCTAAGCAAAGCTCCGGTCAGGGTCTTGCTGCACCCAACTTGGCTCTCAGGTCCACAATTAAAATCCAATGATTCCAGTGGGAAATTTCCTTTTATTTACAAACACTCACGGTGCCAAACCCCACAGTCCATCCAAGCTCTGGGCTCGCGCTGTCCTCTAGAGCAGCTTTTTTGCTGCAGCCCGGGCATCAGACACCACAAAGCACCTCCAAAGCAGCACCAACAGTGTCCTTGGCCAGCACCATGGGCTGTGCTTCCATCCACAGACAGCAGCACCAATGCATCAGCCCAGCAGCACCCCGTGCACAGCGCCCAACAAACACACGCACCACTTGGCATACCTTACCTGGAAAGAGGCTTTATTGAACATAGCTGTAAAATTATCTCTTCAGTTGAATTACTGAATTTTGCACAAACATTTCTCTACAGAATAAAAAAAAAAAAAAAAAAAAGAAAAAAAAATTAAAAAATAAAATAAAATAAAATCAAGCCTTGTCATTGTTGTACTGCATCTCGTTGTGCTTTTGATACTCATGTTTGTAAATATGATGCTGTTTGTTGATTTGTTTTCATGTTGGTACTCCAATTCCTTGCATATCAGGTTGGTTTTATTTTTAATCCTAGGGTGTTGAGAGAACAAGTAATAATCATCATTATCATCATTATAATAATAATACTCCTCTTTAGACAAAAGTCTTTTTGTTTTTTTTTAAATGAAGTTAAAAGCTGAGATAATTTAAGGAAAAAGGTCTTCAAATTGTCATAACCAACTGTCAGGGAAATTTACAATGCTGTGGAAAACCGGCTGGCTATCGGTACGTGTCGGGGCAGCTCCAAACCCACGTGTGTTTTGTTGCACGAGTGGAACTCTGACTTCCCTGCAGCAGCAGCAGCAGCAGCAGCCCCATGTCGGGCTGTGCCCGCAGAGCACAGCGCTGTGCCCGCGTGGCCCCGGGGCCGCCTGCGCCAAGTGCATCTCCGCCACCTCTTCCTCTGGTTGACCCACCTGATCACCTGAAAGGAACAAATAAAAAGCGCTGCTCCCATTTCCAGGACCAACGGAAGCTATTTTCTAATGGGTAATAAGCTGAAAGGCCATGGCTGTCTGGAAGGTTAATCAACAGATAGCTCGTCCGAGAGGGCTTACGCAGCAGCTCAGGTCCATCCACCTCCAGGAGCGGCTTCGCTTCCTTCGCCTGCAGTCGGGCTCCGTAGTTTGTTTAGAAAATAGTTTGCACAAACCACATTTTAGCAGTGCAAGCTTCTGTGTTGAAATTATTATTATTCTACATATACTTTTAAATCAGGCTTGTTTCATTGAAGGCACTTGGTTTCCATGGCAATTTATAAAAGATGGTGGTTTGGTTTCTTCACTTCATTAGAACAGATGACTCAGTTGGGGAGGGGAGAGGGGTGTTCAAGTGGCCGCAAGCAAGCTCCGATAAGCCTGTGTCATATGTAAGCCCAGGTCACACATCCTGGATCGTAATGCATGCAAAAGGAGACAGCATACCGTTATCGAGCATAGCCATGAGAAATGAAACGGAAATGTCTTAAAACAGCTCTGATTCGGGGTTACTCTCTAGGGGAGGTGACAGCCAACGGCGAAAGGGCCTACATGTTTTTAACTCTACACTAAAATCCTTCTCAAAGGGAAAATGAATGCCAGCTCTTCACATACCCTGTTTACAGTGAGGTGTTGCTCTCTGTTTTAATTTTATCTTTTCCTCTCTCTCCTCCTTTTTTTTCTTTTTTTTTTTGGCAGGCCATTAGGTTTCCATGGTAACAAGCAAACTATTCATTTGAAACAAAACCAGCCATGACTTTGTGCTTTGACAAGGGTTTCTATCGCTCTGTTCCGAGAGTTCAACCAGATGATGCTGTATTCGTTATTGACCACAAAAGCACCTGAAGGTCTCTTCCTCACTTAGGCCAGATCTCATTCTCACATGTGGTTCATAGTGAGTTACACTCCCATGACGCCTTTTATGTCCCCAGTGCTTTTAAACTGTTTTGTGTTTTTTTTGTTTGTTTTTTGTTTTTTTAGTATTTATTTATGTATTTATTTAACTTTTGAGTCAGTCAGTGGAGGAATCTTTGGTAGTTTGTTTTTAAATGTCCGTTTTACAAAGACTCTTTCTTCATGCCAGTGCCTGGTGAATCTTTTGTAGCCTCTGCCAGGATAAGGTCACCTCTGATGACTTAAGACAAACATGAGGATGGTAACAGGGATAAGTCGTATATGCGCTAATGTCCCAACAGCACCTGATCGTAAATCTACAGAAAGGGGGAAAAAAACACAATTAAAGCTCTGTGTCATAACGCCAACATGGGGATGGAGGGATGAAAAGAGTTCCATGGGCAACTGTCACAATTTAACTATAAATTTCACTCTGTTTTGATTCCCAAAACAATTTTTCATGTTGCTTGATCCATTTGTCCCTCCTGACCCGCTGGGGAGGGCTGGGTGTAAGGGATGCTGCTGCACCCACAGCCCTGAGGGAACCCACTGCTGCCAGCATCTATGTGTGGGCAGAAAGCAAAACTCTTCTCCTGCAGCCTCTCTGACTGACTTAACCACGCAATACTCTGATCCCTCACAGAACACCCATTTCAGCAGATGCCTCAATTTTACAGCACAAGGAGCAATTTGCTCTCCCCAGCTTGTAGAAGAGCCACTTACTGTTGGCCGGCTGGTCGGATTTCATACACTCTCCTTCCACAATTGATACATCATCAATAGCAATGTCTCCTTCGATGCCTGGGCCCCGGATCCCTTCAAATATAAGCTGCAAAAAATAAAAGGAACAGCAGTTCATAAGATGGCAAATGGGAAGCACACAGCAGTAAATTTTCCTGAGGGGCTTGGAATACCATGCAAATATTTCCTATGGGTCGGAATGCAGCACAAACACCTTGTAGCCATTATTTACTGTAAAGCTGCTTATCAGCTGGGCACTACTGTTGTACAGAAGAAACCAAGTTATATGCTTTCCTCTCCCAATGCAACATGATGCTGTCCTGCCTCGCTGCTGCCTAATTAGCTCTGCAGAGGAGCAGACTCATTCAGTGTAGCAAGAAATGTATTCCCTAGCAAACTTCAAAGCCCTTCTAACGAGATGAAGGAATTATGCGAGGGATACATCTCCCAAGCAGCACCATTTGCAGAGCTATCTCTCTCCTCCTTTATTGCTCCCCCCAACTCAGATCTTTGAAATATTTTTGGCTCACTTAGATGAAAAGTTTCTAACCTTTAATCTGTGACAATATTTGCATCAAATCCAATGAATCTTATAAGGGCGTGCTGTGGGACTAATGGAGAAATTAACTCTTGGAGGTAGAGCCAATTTGACAAAAAATATTAATACCATCTGGAGCAAAATGCTTAAATTACACCTCATAATGAGCTTGCTGCATTAGGGAGGTGTCCGGGGCACTCTCTGTATCCACTGATTTCAGCAGCACACAAGTCCAAGCCTGTTCTAGCAGCTTCCAACATTTCTTTGCTCATCACTACAGTTTAGAGCTTCTCATATGAAATTAACAGTCTTCACTATAAATAATGAATAAACACCGAGGGCAGTGGAAAATATCCTTGCAAACCACAGAGGGCACGAGCATCACCCAAGGACCAGGTTGGATGGGGGCTTGGCCACTTGATCTGGTGCTTGATTCAGTGGTTGGCTGCCCTGCCTGTGGCAGAGGGGGTGGAACAAGATGGTCTTTGAGGGGTCTCACAAACCCTGACCAGCTTCCCAATCACGCTTTTCAACACCCTTCTTGTTCTTCCCTGCAGTCTTTTTGCCCAGTTCCACCCTCTCTGTTCATCTCAAGCACCACATCACACTGCCCTTTGCACATCTCTCTCCACTAATTCTCCTTTCATTTCCTCCCACCCAACACTTCTATGACTGTTTATGCCAAAGCACTTCTGTTCCATCACTGCCCCTGCACAGGAATAAGACAAAAAGTTGGGATTGGCACCTACCCATGAAGTGAACCCAAAACACATGTTCGGGATCAGAGAACCACAGAACTGCCCGGGTTGGAAGGGACCTCAAGGATTATGAATTGGCTGTTTTGGTTCATGCTCCATGACTGTTCCCAAAGCCACGGACTCTTTAGGGTGCCCCAGGAATCCCAGAGAGGGGACAGGAACCAACAGCTGACGTTTTGGGCCTGTTCCACTTGGAAACAGCTCATGGCATGAACAAGAGTTGCTCCTAAGAGTTTATTAGCATCTCACTGTCAAACCAGAACTGAAATGTGTGAAGCCCGACACAATGTGTGGTGAATGAAGCAAACAGATTGCCACAGCTCTGAGCAGGCAGCACTGCTGCAAAGATGGATCCTTTCTTTTTTCATGGAAAACCCAACTGTTCCCTAAGACATCTAACAAAGACATTACACCATGGACCCTAAATGTTTTGTCATAAGAAATAATTTCATATTCCAGTTGGCAGTCTAAAATTATGTGTATATATATATATATATATAATACCAGCTAACAGCATTGTCTAAGAACTGAAATGCATTTCCTCTTGGAGGAAATAGCTGCTGTTCTGCCACTGACGTGTGCATGATTAAGCTCTGTGGTGCTCACCTATTTGCAGCAAGGAAAGCAATTACCTGTCCAAAAAGCGGCTTTCAGGGCTGAAATGATGCTGTGAAATCCTGTGTCAGAAACAAGGGTCAGTGAACGCGTGCTCCAGACCTGATGTCCCCATCTGTGATGCCTGATGCCTGCTGCTCGAGCACTGCAAAGCATGTGCAGCCCAGTGCCGTCCCTTACCTGGAATGAAGTCGGGGGGTTGATATTGACACGGGCTTGGTTCCAGTGCTGGCCCTTATTTCCACTTGAAGACCACAAGGGGTTCTCTATTGCGGTCTGGCCTTTCAGCCGTAGGTAAACATTCAAGCTTCCTGGAAGAGAGGGCAAGAAAGTGAGCTGAGGATTGAGTTGGGGAGGTGAGACCCTGAGCTGGTCAGGCTGTGCTGGGGCTGGATGCTGGACCAGTGATGGTGCTGGGATAGTGCACTCCTGTGCTGCACATCTGGAACAAATCTCTGCAACACAGTGGAGGTGGATACGAGGGTTTCTTATCCCACAGAGAAAAACTTTTACACTTGGGATAACTGTGCTATGGTGAAGTGTGAAGTGAACTCTCAGTGGATGGTGGCCCAGCAGCAAGCTGGGCCCTGAGGCAGGGGGCCATGTCCCTTGCTCCCAGCAGCTTGGGAAGGACATGTGGCTTTCCAGGGGGACTGTAAGAAGGAGTTTTTTGTGCATTAGTTCAAAGTGGACATCTCCAGCCACCTTACCCAAAGGTAAATAAGCAATGCAGTTTCCTAGCTCTCATTTAAAACACATGTCCAACTTCTTGTTTACCCTGACCACAGTTTACTAATACAAATACATCTGAGGTAGGTATGATGCCTTTAATCCTGCTAAGAAGCATTCTGCAAAGTCAAGCCAATCCTCATTTGAACCTCAGTAAAACCTCAGGGAAAAAAAAACCTCAAACCACAACTCTGGGTGTCTCCCCACCACTGGCCATGAAGGTGCTGGTTCCAGCACAGATGTTCTTTGCAGCAAGTATCAGACCCCAGCACTCAGCTCTCTTCTGCACAATGCTCCCACTTCTGTGATGGTCTGTGAGCAAAAACCAGACTGTCCATGAGCACCAAGAGGCAGCACTTTCTTCACTGAGCAGAGTTCAGTAAATCACTGGAGGTACTGTTCCTCTTGCTCACACCGTTCTGACTGCAGATGTGTGGGGCAGTGTTTCTGTGCTATGGGAATCACTGCATCTGCCTTCATTTAAGAATGCTCAAACAGTCAGGTTCACACAAAACCACGTTTCTTAGGGAGTCAGGAGTGGCATCTGGGAGGCTGACACAAATCACATTTGCGAGGAGACCTCTCACATCTGAGGCAGCTGCAGAGTGACTCAGCTCCTGCTAATAAAAACCTCTTATTTCAAATAATAGCAAAATCCAGCGCCTTGAAAAACATGAGCTAAAAGGGGAATGGAATGGTGAGCATTCTCATCATGGCTGCTTCAGCAGGGTGCCCATCTCCTGGAAGGAGCAGGGAGGTGATGCTGCTGGAGAAGCTGGGCAGCACCAGTCCCTCCTGACACATTTATTTTCCAATGCATGGGAGGTGAACAAGTTGCACAAAGGAGGAATGGATTGTAGCAGTGACAGTCCATCTCTGCCTGCTATGGATACACCAAAAAGACCTCGTCCTGCCATGTGCAGAAGAGAAATTCTATGATTTTTAACAACTGTGCTGGGTCCAAGGCAGGAGAAAAGGCAAGATCTCAGACAGCACTACTTGAAGTTACAGCATTACCCAGAAAGTCACTTTTCATGAAGACAAAAAGCAATGCCAATAACAAAGAAGGGAAGGAGAGCTGGTAATTGTTTCACCCATTTGCACGGGCTGCCATGCTGCAGGGCTGTGTGGAATTGCTAAATAATTTAGGTAAGAAAAGCATGTAAATCCATCACTGCTGAGGTTGCAGAGATTTAAGGTTGTTCATATCACTCTCAGACTCTCAGTGTCATGGAGTTTCTTGAAATTAGTAGCAGGTGATAGCAGTCTTACTTAAAACGTAAAATAACCATTCCTATACCAGATCATGGGATCACAGAATGGTTTGAGTTGGGAGACCCTTCAAGGCCATCTGGTCCCATTCCCTGCAGTGCACAGAGACACCCACAGCTCAGTGCTCACAGCCCATCCCCTGACCTTGGCTGTCTGCAGGGATGGGGCATCACTGCCTTTCTGGGAGAACTGCCAGTGCCTCACTGCCCTTACTGCAAAAAACTTCTTCCTTACATCCAATCTAACTCTCCCCTTTTTTAGTTGGAAACCATTATCTTGTCACAACAGTCCCTGCTAAGAGTCTGTCCCCTTCCTTCTTACAGCCCCTTCAGATATGGATTGGCTGCTCTCAGCTTTCACCAAAGCCTCTTCTGCCCCTGTCCCTCATGGCCAGAAACAGCAAGTGTGAATGAAGTTCAGTTCAGTTCCTGATGGCATCCCATCAATAGGGCCAGGAGCTGCATGGTGCAGAGCTCAGCAGCACAGGCCTGGGGCAGCTCCCAGTGGCTCTAATGATAAGAAAAATGGCTATTCTCACAAAGTCAATTAGCAGTGCTCCAGTTTGGTGTGGAAGGGAAAATCAGAAACACTGATGGCTTTAAAATACAGTGACAGCTATAATGGAGCTACAACCTCATTGTCTCTCAATATGCAAATGTAATAAGGACAGCGACTCCTCGTTCTCTTGTTCCCCAACAATGGCTCATTGTTTGCTGCAAATCAAGTAATGGGATCTTCTACTTCCTTTCTGCTTAAGGTAATGTACCTACTCCCTCTGAAGCACCTGGGCACTTTCCTTGGCAGCCAGCAGCCTCAGAGCCAGCCTTGAGACCCACAGGGAATTATGCTCCAGCACGTGAGCAAGAGCCATCTATTTCAGGCAGAGAACACTTCATCCTCCTGAATCAAACCACCTGGCATGGGATGTAGGCCCCTGCTTATCTCGCCAGAACCGTGCCACAGCTTCAGTGCTAATCTCGGATCTGTGCTCTGCTTTCTGCAAAGGCTCCCAAGCACCACTCCTTATCGCTACCGACATTTTCAGGCTCTTCTCCAGAGACACCAAGACCTGAGCAGCAGATAAACTGGGAGGCTGCTTTTTTATTCAGCACAGTGCAACAGCCATGTTTTCAAATTGATGTCACTGGGGTCATTCATGTAAGAACAGAGGATGAAGCCTCTTATCCTCTATGCCTCTATTCCTCCACTGGTGACAGAGCATCACTCCAGGATGATCCTCCATTGCTGTTTTTTTATTAGGGATCTTTCACATCTCTGCTGGAAATGCAGTCATGTTTTGATGAGCAAAGAGACTGTTTTGGAAACAAAAACTTTCCCTGTGAGATAGGGAAGTAATAAACCTAATACTCATTGGAAATCCTAGGGATAATTAGGGAAAGTAAAGCCCAACAGAAATGCAGACATGCAGCACTGACGTCTGCTGAACAACGCTATGACAACATGGGCACAAGGGAGGATCAGGCTCCATTCCCCTGCAAGGCACTCTGGTTTTCAGGGAGAACTAGTGAAGAACTGGCAGCTGAACATCATTGAAAAGAGAGAGCTCAGCACAGAGATCACGTGTGAGGTCTCAGTTGGCAGCTCCTACCCTGACAGTGCATACTGAAGCTCTGATGGTCAGTGCTTATCCCTGCATGGGGGTAAGAGGAACCTTCTATGTATATATTGGTTGCAAATTCCAGAACATCAATGAAGGGTCAAGAGTTTATGGTAAAACAGTTAATTTGGTGTAGTAATAAGATTTAGGTGTATCCACATGGCAGTAATCCTTAATAAAATGGCACTCTTCTGAAAATAACTATAATATCAATGAAATAGTTCACAGAGAATCACAGCATTTTGAGGTAGGAGGCACCTGTGGAGCTTGTTCCAGAGCATTATGTTGCCTAGAACAGAACAGTGGCCAATTAGATTTTGGCTGTCTCCAAGGTCAGATACACCGCTGGTCAATCTGTGTCCATGTTTGAACACCTTCATAGTGAAATGAAAATCCTTACCAATCTGATGAATTCCTTGCATTTCTACATGTTCCCATTAGCATTCTGCCTTGCCAGAAATTACTTCCATGGTCAGAAGGTGAGCACAAGACTGAAGGTGAGCTCAGAAGACTAAGATGCTTGCATGAAATTTCAGCTTTAAAGTAGCTGTTCAATATATGACCAGAATCACCCATAGGCCAAACACAATAAAAAAGATAACTTTAGCTACACAACTTTCAACAGCATAAATATGAAAAGAGAAACTAAATGATGAGTAATGGAAAATATACCTTCTAAATGAAGGTTATTGAGTATACATCATCTATACCTCATCCAAAATGCTGATTAGGACTGATTTACCTGGGCAAAACATTGTGCTGTCACAGAATCAGAGAATCATATAATTGATCAGGTTGGAAAAGACCTTCAAGATCATCAAGTCCAACCGCAACCGAACCATCCTACCCTAATAACCCTCAGCTAGATGTAATAAACACTAAATATAATATCTCCTAGATATAACAATAACCTAAATATAATAACTCCTTTCCTAAAAATAAAGCAATTTCTAAGGGTGAAAACCTTCCAAAACTCAAGTAGTGACCTCATCAATGCAACTATTCCTAACATAACAGTGCATAAATCACACAAGTCTTAGAACATAACTATTCCTGAGGTTTTTCTCTTCCCTTTTTCACCATCCTCACGTGAGCAATACAGGCAATACAGCTCACATCTGGGGGATCAAATGATACACCTTTGCTGATTTCATAATTCATTTCTTGGATTCCTTTTGCACTCTCATGTGCTTTGTAACATTTTGTCAGAATACGACAATGTTGAATTTAGTGAAGATGTAGGTGCCTGCATTCAAACACGTGGCTGACACTATTTATCATCTTTCTGTCTTTGGAGACAGAACAATTTTGTATAATATTGTTCATGGAATCACAGAATGTCCTGGGTTGGAAGGGACCTCAAGGATCATGAAGCTCCAACCCCCCACCACAGGCAGGGCCACCAACCTCCACATTGATACCAGCCCAGGCTGCCCAGGGCCCCATCCAACCTGGCCTTGAACACCTCCAGGGATGGACGGGGCATCCACAGCCACTCTGTTTTCAAAACTGGACCACTTTAAACAGTAGCTAAAACGATGCCATCTACATTTTTTAACGTCAGAGAAGTGACATTGAGGGATTTCATTCTTTGACATCCAACTGTCTACATCACCATAAAAAAGACCTGTACAGTCATACACCCGATCACTAACTGTCACTGTCACCATCTTCATCTGTGGGTCAGCTCCTCTGTCAGGCAGCACTCTATGTGTCAGCTCAAGAAATGAAACAGAAAAGAGCAATTCCAGCCTAAACAGAGAAGGACAGAAGGGCAGCCCAGGAGAAAGACCAGAACTGCAAAAATTCGGGGTCACTATTTTGTGGGCAGATGTCAACCTCAATAGCTCTTTTTCTTACGTTTATCCCACCTTTAAGAAGTTCCAAAGAACCCTTTGACCCTTCACAGTCATAACTCTGCTCTTCACTGTCCTATAGCAGAAGCAGGCTCATGGAGCACTCTGTGCTTTGTCTCACTCAGCATGGCATAGCTCCAGTTCCTCCTGCAGCGAGCAGAACTTGCACCGGGGGCTGCGTTCGAGTGCTCAGCAGTGCAGACAGCTAACAGAACGGAGAGAGCTGTCTGCTCTATTTATAACCCGAGCTCTGCCTGCAGGCAGCTGAAAGCTTCCCAAAGCGACCACCAGAATGCACTACAAGGATGTGCTTGCCCTTGAAAATATCTATAAAATACATGGAATCAGGGCAGCGTGGCACTGGAAAGCCTCCCAACGCACTGGTAAGCACCAAGAACCCAGAGGGATTTACAGGATTTAGAGAAATTGGCTCGGGCTTATACTTCTACATTTTCCCACACCTTTTTTTTTTTTTTTTAAAAAACACTGTGCAAAGTAATTAAACGTGTATCTTGAAAGAGCTACGACTCAAAATAGACCTGAAGATTCACCTTGGAAAGATCTGCTCGCACAGCTCTTGAATGCATTGTTCAAGGCTTTCCTTTAGGACCCGTGTGCTGTTAATTGCTTCACCCCTAAACTTGCAAGGAGAGTTTCCACACACAATGACCAGGCAAAACACTCAAAACCAAGCAAACCCTCTGCAAGTCTTCACACTATCAGGAGTCCCTGCTCAAAACCCCACGTGTATACAACGTGCTCTTGTCAACCATTAAGAGGATTCCTGCTAGCATATTGATTGTGGGGAAGAGTTTTATAGCCAAAGTAACGTTTATAGGAGCCTCTCTTGCCAGCCTCGGCTGTAGCTGGTTTTGAAAGTGCTCCTGCATTTCCCTTCTGTACAACTGGACATTCCTCCTGCTTTTTCTCCCAAAGTGAAAAGACAATGTCATTGGCTTTCTCCTACCTATGTGCTGTCCATACATGTGATAGTAGAAGCTAAAACAGTAGGCTGTATTTGTAGCTCCATAGGGGTTTTTTGGAGCAACGCTGAAAACAGGACTGACAAGTCGGGCCTTCTCCCCTTCCAGCCTGGGGCGCGACGTCTCAATGTACATGTAGAAACCTGGGAAAGGACAAGTGAAAATTGTTATGGTCTTAAAAACCCAACACAATACACACACAGGAAGATACTGGGCTATCTTGGTTAATTTTTCACATCTGTTTGATAACGGCACGGTTTCTGGGTCACATTTGTTGTACATGAAGCCCATGTTTTCCACAGCTGATTCAAAGATGTTTTCTACCAGGAGTAAAATCAGAGCTTGCAGGTCAGTGCTCATAAACAACTTCATATTGATATAACATTGTATATGCTCAAGAAAAGAAAGAATCTTTATGAAGGGGTTCGGACTTCAGACTCAAGGTTGCAATTTGTTCCTATAAACAATGAGGGGAGAATATTTTTAAATAAGGTAGAAAAAAATCTTGATGGAAACCTTCCAATGAACATTTTAAGCTGCCCACGTCAATCCCAGCACAACGGCTCACAAGAAGAAAATATTCATTTATTCTGGAGTGCGCCAACAACAGAGTATTTACTTAATCCAACCAAGCAAATATGATGCAGTATGGTTTTCTCCCTCTTGGTAATAGAGGGCATGGGGCACACAATAAAATAGCTCAAGTTACTGCAGTACTTGATAAATTCAGCACAATATGTCTGACTTTTCAAATGAAAATAAATACCGCAGTCAAGACAGCACACTTCTGTTAACAGGAGTAGCAGATTGAAAATTACATGTTTTAGCAAGGCCCAAAGTAAAAACAGGGCAAAAACCCCTCGCTGTGATAGTCTGAGAGTCCAAGTTAGAATTTTAATGACATGAAACAGAAGAATAGTTCAAGACGTGCTAGAATATTTCCCCACCAAGCTGTAATGTGAAAGTGATTGGTTGGAAATGGCACAATAGAAATAATACAGGGTGGTTAACAGTGCTATTAGTGGGCTCCAATAGGGACTGGCCTCGTGCCTCAGCTCTGTCAGCTTCTTTCTGAAGTCCCTGAGGTTTGCTCATCTTGGTGTGGTTAGGACGGACAAAGCTGGATGGAGATCCCTGACCCCAGAGCAGCTGCAGAGCTCCCAGTGCAGGAGGAATGGGTGCACCCTGGAGTTTACCTTCCTTGGAGCCGGTCCGGTCTGCGTTTGGCCCCGTGTTGGGGGTGTATTTTGTGTCTCTAGTGGCAGTGCTTTGCTTTGTCCAGTCAAAGTTGTCCGTATCGTCTTGAGTGAAAAGGCAAATGTTACCATCCTCAAACCCACAGTGGAACTCTCCTGCCAACACAGCAAACGAGAGGTGATTTAGAGCCTGAAAACACTTGATGCTTCCTTACCCCTCCATGAGAATGGATGTATTAGAGTCATAGAATCACAGAATTGCTCAGGTTGGATAAGACCTTCACAATCATCAAGTCCAACTGCAACCTAACCATACTACCCTAAAGGGGTAAAAATGGTCGGCAATGTGATATCTCTTAAATTACTCCTAGCTGTCAGCAGGGAAAACAAATAACAGCTAGACTAAGAGGAAATGTTATTTAGAGTAGACATGATGATCCTCAATCAGGATTATTGGGATCCTTTCTTTTGTGAAGAGGGTCTGTCAGATACCATCTCAACGATCCCAACTCCGGGTTATGACGGGATGGGGAAGTCCTGTAATCAAGCATTCAGGAACCAAACAAAGCAGAACTTCAAGGTTCAGTTTTCATCTCAGAACAGAATGAGGCCCCATGTAGTAAAATGTGCAAAAGCTTAATTTTATACACATGAACAGTTCCTGCTGAGTTTACTATTCCAGCAAAGTCAATTGATTTATCTGAGAAAACAAGCAAATCTCTCTTCTCCTGGGAGAACGCAGCTGTCTGCATACTGTGTGTAAGCTGCAGCATTCGTTATAGGGGTGCAATTTATATTCATTGTTAGGAGGAACTCTAACACCAGGCACCTTGGGATTATTCATCTGTGTTAAATTGAGGTGGTGTATAAATGTTTGTAGGTTCGGGGCTTCAGTAAACTATAAATCCACTTCAGCCACTGGAGCTTCACTGCAAATCAGTAAAGACAGAGGGACCTGGAGCTTAGCTTGGATATGTACTGCTAAGCAAGGATGCTGCTCTGAAGCTTATTTAAAATCATATAATGCTGCAAACTGAAAAAGCAGGCTTGACAATTCCTCCCAATCCACCAGGTGCATTAGCAGTGCTTTCCAAGCCTTCCTCATTCTGCCTCTGCTCACACTGAGCAATGCAAACTTCCTGCTGCATAGCAGTCAGCACAAAGCACTGCTCCAAACACCAGGTTACCACAAAAACCCAGTCCACAAAAACCTCTGTGCTCATTAGCACCTCAGACTTGATCTCTTGATCAATCTACTGGCTTTATTAAATCCTCCAGGAGAACTGACTCAGGAAAATGGCTGAAAGCCATCAAGGCAATGAGAAGCTCAGTTCAGGACTTCAGTTTGATTCTGGAAGTCGTGCTTTTTGAATGCTGAATTTGAAATGAGGAAGAGGGAATGCATAAAACTATTTGGCACAGGAGCACCTCCATAAGCACCACAGAGGAGAAATACAAATAGTGGCTTGACAGCAGTTCTGCCTGTGGGATGAGCACATGAAAGGAGGAGGCCATGAGGAACACTTGGGCCGTGGACTCCATTCAAAATCCTTCCAGGGAGAATGGGTGCAGAACAACAGCTTCATAATGTCCCTAAGAGAAGGAGGACAACACAAAGACCCCGGCAAAGCTCTTGAATGAGCAAGGACACCAACGAAGCACTCTGACACACGTTGCTTGGCTGACACTAAGGTAGGCTTCTACTTATGCACATCGTTCCTATAGCATGCAAGGTGCTGCTTTTATACAATGCGACAAAATGAAAGGGCCAAACAGTGACAAAAGATATGAAATTCTGCCTATTGGATCCAGTCCTGCAGGAAAAGTGATTTAAGACAAAGCATTTCCAGCTACTCAGTGGCTCCTACCATTACCCCTCCAGGTCCTTAAAAGCTGCATTTCCGTGTCACATCGTGCCCTCAGAGCTTCATTAAGAAATTCCACCACATCAGCAGAACAAAACCCACATCAGCCTTTTCTTCAAGACAAAGAAATTAATGCATTTGGGCCAGATGAAGAAAGGCAAGTAAAACTTTACCATTTATCTAATATGAAAATACCAGTTTCACGTGGAACCCTGCCATTTGGAATGCACTGGAAAAGGTTAGTGCTAAATATTCTTGGCATTAAACACCTTGTGAAAAATAACAGATGAATACAGATGGAAAGTAGTTCCCTGGGATTAGCTCTGTACTTCCCCTGTGCAGCAAGTAGGGCTGTAAGAAAGAAGGAGACAGACTCTTCAGCAGCATCTCTTGTGTCAGGATAAGGGGAAATGGCTTCAAAGTAAAAGAGGGGAATTACGGAATCACAGAATGGCCTGGGTTGGAAAGGACCTCAAGGACCATAAAGTTCCAGCCCCCATCCACAGGCAGGGCCACCAACCTCCACATTGATACCAGCCCAGGCTGCCCAGGGCCCCATCCAACCTGGCCTTGAACACCTCCAGGGATGGACGGGGCATCCACAGCCTCTCTGGGCAGCTGTTCCAGCACCTCACCTCTCTCAGAGTAAAGAACGTCCCGCTGACATCCAATCTAAATCTTCCCTCCTTCAAACCATTTCCCCTTGTCCTGCTATTATCTACCCTTTCAAAGACCTGGCTCCCCTCCTGTTTGTAGGCTCCCTTTAGGTACTGGTCTACAGTGTACAGTAGTTCGGTCTACTGCAAACTGTCTATATTAAATAGCATATTTATGTGTCACACACACACATGAAAGTAGCCCTAAGGCAAAATCTCAGTTTTTCAGTCATTCAATGCTACTTCCTTATGTACTGCAGAAATATCACAAGAACAAATGTCCTCTGCCATGTGATTATTCCAGAATATGAGCTGGAAGACGTGGCTTCAGTTTCCAGATAACCTGTTCCAGGCTTTCAGTTTTCCCAGTTGAGTAGTGCACTTACTCTTCATTCACAGTGGTGTAAATAAAGTCAGAATTCAGTCCACTGGGTTTAGAAAGAATCAGAAGCTGGTTGGTGTTATGTAACATACAACATCACCATTCATCCAGCGTTTTCAGTGGCACAAAATGAAAATAGAAAGCATGTTTAAAAATGAGATTGAATTTGCTCTGGGAGCCACAACTTCTCTTTCCCAGCAGATTTCTCTGCTGTCAAAGGGTTTTACTCAAGAAATCACTGGGGAAAAAAGCAAGCCATCAAGATTTAACCATCTCTTTGGTCATCTGAAAGAAATGCCACTGGGTGCCCTATAGCTCCCGGAGGGCAAACTCTCCCATTAGCAGAGGTGCACAGCTAGGCAGACTCGGAAGGAAATGGTGGGCAGGTTGCAAGAAGTCTCTGTCCCTGGAGCCAGCAGGGTTGTGACCTGAAGGGCCATTTGGGGGCCACCTGCACTGAGCCATGTGCCTGGCAGAGCTGCTGTTTGAGCTGCGCAATTGAGACGTTGTGAAAATGAGACAATTTCAGATCTTAAAATCATAGAAGATTATAGCGGGAAGCACATGGGATTGCAATGCTATTTTTTTTCTTAACATCAGAGAGTATATGTTTAATACATTAATTAGCAAGGGCCTCATCTACTGCTCACTTAAGTCAATGAGATTGGATCCTTCAGCTCCCACGAGCTTTAAACTGAGCCCTGATTAATTATTAATGCATCTCACAAGACCTTCAGCAAATAAGTTTAAAATTTACAGAAAAGTTTGGCCATCATCTGAGAGACAGACAGAGGCTGCTTGCACAGCCTGCTGCTTCTCTGCCTGCCTATGGCTGCGCCACAGCAGCAATAATGTAAGAACCCCACTCCATTTACAGCATCATTTCTGTATATGTGATTAGACGCAAGAATAACATCACAGTATGTCCCACACACAAAATATGCCCCCTTGCTACAGAAAGGGAAATCATGGAGTAGACAAATGGGGGATGAAGTCAGATGTTAGTGTTAAAATGAAGCTGTTTTTCTTAGCTCCAGCCCAGTCTCCTGTCTGCTGTATTGGCAAAGGTTTGGTGCCCAGAGGTGATTTGAATTTGATTTTTAAACACATCCAGGGATGGTGACTCAAACACCTCCCTGGGGAGCCTGTTCTCCTTAAACGTTCAGGTCTTTTGCTTCTCCCATGAGGCTGTGGCAAGGTGGGAGTTGGACTCTTTTCTTGTGTAACTAGCAATAAGTCTAGAAAGAATGGCCGCAAGTTGTGCCAGAAGAGGTTCAGGTTGAATATTAGGAAACATTTCTTCTCCAAAAGAGTGCTCAGGTGCTGGAACAGGCTGCCCAGGGAGTGGTGGGCTCACCATTCCTGGAGGGGTCCAAGAACCATTTAGATGCGGCACTGAGGGATGTGGTTTAGTGAGAAAATATTTGTGATAGATGGATGGTTGGACTGGATGACGTTGGAGGTGTTTCCCAGTCTTGGTGATTTGATGACTCTATGACTAAACTAGCAGTTTGCAGAACAAAAGGGATGATGCTGTCAGGCACCAGCTCAGCTTACACACAAAACTAAGGGACACAACAACTGAAAGTAGAATAACTGCCTGTCTCTTTTGAAGCACAAAGGACAACAGGTGCAAGGACAGCTCTTCATGTGGATAAAAGATAAACAAAGATAAAGAAATACTTACGTAGGTGTGGATTTACTGGAGCTGAAAGAGAGAGCAAAAATAAAATTAGCACAAAGGGAAAAAATTAATTAACCAGCATGATCCTAATTTGCCCACTGATCATTCTTCCCCTTCCTGAGGACCCTGATTACGGGTCCCACACTCAGACAGTCATCAAAACTGATGCTGTCCTTTCTGAGGAAGTTTTGCAGCTTCCCGACAAGCCAAAGGCAATGGCTTCCATGAGAAAAGCCTCTTCCACTCGTTACACGTGCTCCATCATTATCACATGCAGCCTGGGGAATGAGATGCTGTAATTAAGCATCAAAGCTGGATTACTGGCCCATTAGGCCAAGAGACACAACCAAGTAAAAAAAATCTAAATTCCTAATTGTTTGATACTGAGGTTCAGCTATCAGCCAGAGGATGGAACGTTATGAAAATCAAACCTTAGTCATGCTTACAGATATTTTAACCATGGGATGGCTTACCCAACTTTACACCCAGACTGACCAGAACAATGCTGGGTTACATTAGAAGAACATTAGAAGCTGGGTCTGAGGGAGAAATGAAAGTCTTCATTTCTGTGTTGCCTATTTGTAAAAGGGTACATTTGAGGATGGGAGTCTTAGGAAACGGAGCCCTTCTGCTCTAACCCTTATGCATGTGACAAACAGAAGGATGCTAAGCCCACCGTTAGAATTGTATGTTACCATTAGAACACTGAAATCACTTTATCTCCCGATGATGTGTCCATCTGGTAATCCTCGACTCCCATCTGAGTGTTGTTCCGTGTCTCACTGCCATTCCCCAGCTGTGTTCAGAGACACGAACTCTTGGTTTCTGACCCCAATCACAGTTTCTACTCAGCTCTAACCTCGACCTGAAGTTTTTAAAGCAGGTCTAATTTAGTGGCTCTGCCATCTGATCTTTCTTTGCTGAAACAAATGAGCAGTGACTTGTCCCCATGTAATTTTAAGAAACTTAGTCATCTCGTTATATTAGACAACCTCATAGCTTTTACCAACAAATTACCTTTCATTCTCCAAGAAACATTCATTCTGTGAGCTTCCTGAGTGACTGAACTTGGAATTAGCTGAAATTGCTGGAAACTACATTTAGCGATGCCTGCTTTGTAACTAAACGCACAGGCTTTTATGGAAACTATCATCAGTGCATAACCTTGAGTCATGCTACTTAGATTACACACACGGCAGAGTGAAAACGGCTTCTTGCCAAGCTAGCTGCAGCTCAAACCAATGGACAAAAGCAGAATAGCAAACTGAGGAAGTCAGACTGAACTTATCTAACAAAATAAACAAGAAAAATAAAAGAAAACTGAAAATAAAGCAACCCAGAAAGCACACTCTAATTGGTGCGCCAAGCTGCCCTGCAATGAAGTGTGACGGCTCCAGGTCTCACTGTTGAAAGGTGAGGCTGCTGTGTGCACAATGTGAGGGCAGCTTGTTCAATTAGCCATAAAGATAAACCAATGGATGACTGATGGAGCAGCTCCTAAGGCTGAGCTGGGAACATCTGGAAAGGCTTTGTGCCTCCGAGGGCTCTCACTGCTCTGCTCTGCTGGCCTGGCTTAATGCTGGGGAATCTCAGGAGGAGAACCAAGCATCAGGAAGGATGTGAGCTTGGGTAGAGCTGAGGCAGATCATCCCTTAATCTCTCTGCCTTTTTCTCCAGCGTGCAGGGAATAAATCCCACTGGAATTTCAGCTTGCTGGATGACTTCACTTTTCAGTGATCTCTATTATGTGCAGGTGATGGCTGAAAAATGTGGGCAGAATGGTTTGTTCTTAATGCCTGCCCTTGTATTGCATGTAACTGCATTTATACAGTGATGATTCTTCCTGATACAGACACTTGTTCAAAAACGTGTTCAGACACTGGGACCTTGTGCCCTCCCTTTACAAACAAAGCTGCAAACCAACTGTGAGAAACATAAAGCTAGAACTAAGTATGCTGGGTATTCAGCTGCTGTTTTCTACTACTGGAAACTGCTATCTACTTACGGTAATTACAACCAGAATCTAAAGGCTTTAATGAGGACCAGGAGCCCATACCTCTAAAAGCACTTGGTTTGCAGAGAGAAAAGCAGTCCTCATTGTAGATATTGATTCTTTATGCAGACAAGGCTTTTTTCTTCCCATAATGGTAACTCTGCATACTACATATAAAACAGCCCCATACTCACATCTCTGTATACTTATAAATCCTATAATTTATGCTCTATTTGATAAAATAGAGCCTTTGAAAAATTCTTTTTAGCTTGGGGCCCAGAAATACAATAATAAAAGCAATAATAAATGGAACAATTACATATACTTCTTCCATATAGAATCCGGGAACTTCCTAACCTGTATAAGAATACACAGGCAGGGCTACAAAGTGTTTGGCAGCCATCATCTACCTGCCACATCATGGAAGGCTGATTCTACATACAATAGTAGCAATGCTACGATTTGGGCTTCATTCACAGAAACGAGATTCACTTGTTTGTTTACTGCTAGTTAGAAACGTTTAATAATAAGTGCATACTGAAATAGTGTTAATTGGAATAGCTGGAGGACCTTATTGCTTGTTTGCATCACGGAGGCTGACGCAGATTTATGTTAAGTGATGGGGATTACACTGAACCTGTTACTAAAAGACTTATCTGCTTTGCACCAGCCTTCAAAATACTCATTAGTGATACTTTAACTGCCCTGTTAGTATTTACTAGCAGAGTAACATACACACCTACCAAAGAATTTGTCAAGTGATGTTTGGCTGTAATTATCAATGTCACTCCTACTGCGATGGCTGTTCTTTTCTCTCACTCCTCCTCTGCGTAAAGGAGAAAATAACTCATAGCAGGCAAGGAATTTCCCTATGAAACACTTCTACCATGTGCGATGTTTTGATTTGTGGGCTTGGATAGCAGGGGGGTTTTGTCTTCCGTGTATGGCTCCAGCTTGGGATGGATGGATGAGGTAATTGCCAGCAGTGCCTCCAACCTCAGCATAAAGCAAGGTATTCAACTGTTGCATGTCCCCAAAAAAGTATTTCTGAAGCAGTGGGGTGAGAAATATAGAGTGATGTGGCTGAAGCCCAGTGTACCCTCAGGGTATTGATCAAAATTGCACACACAGACATGACAGAACTATGTTGAAAATAGGAAGATCCAACTGTGGTTGGGTTATTTTTGTAATGGGGAGAAATCTGTCAAAAATTATCTTCTCCCTTTAAGAAACATTTGCATGATGTCCTCTATTTTCTGGGTAATGTTTATCATTACTTCAATTCTGGCCTGCTGCTGTGCATGCTGCTGGCCCATTAGCTGCGTTTCTAAGATACTTGCATTTCAGACTATAACCATTGGATTTGCACCATAGTAATGCATGCAGTATCATTATTCTATAGCTGGAGTTATGGCACACTTAAAATTAGCCTGGTAATAGCTAGCTGACACTACAGTGCTTAGACAAATGATGAGATAAAATGTGTATTTGAAGCACACAAAGCCTCAGTGATTCTGAAACCCCTCTTCAAAGAGAAGTCACTCCAGGTTCGCCCTATTGATTAGCACCTGGCTCACCATTTCTTAAACTACATTTGGTTGACACCAGAGTGATGGCACTGAGCACCACTGCAGGGTACAACAGGATGGCTCCATCTCTCCTGGGCAGCTGGATTATACTTGGCACCCAGCAGGCACGTTTGAAATAGGGTGTCATTCACATCTGTGCTAATGGCAGATGTTAGCAGAAGAAATTTTCTGTAGTCTAAATATGTCTTTTTACGCTGCATGGGAATGTTCTCCTTGCCAGCTTGGGGCTACAGATGCAAATTACATGATGTTTCACTAATGGCTCAAACTCTCTGTGGTTGTGAGCCACAGCCAAGACCTGAGTCAGCTTCCTGAGACCTGCCAGAGTACAACCACCACTGAAGTGCAGCACTTCACAGAATGGTTGGGTTGGAAGGGACCTCAAGGATCATGAAGCTCCAACCCCCCACCACAAGCAGGGCCACCAACCTCCACATTGATACCAGCCCAGGCTGCCCAGGGCCCCATCCAACCTGGCCTTGAACACCTCCAGGGATGGACGGGGCATCCACAGCCTCTCTGGGCAGCTGTTCCAGCACCTCACCGCTCTCACTGTAAAGAACTTACCCAACATCCAAGCTAAACCTGCCCTCCTTCAATTTCAATCCACTACCCCTTGTCCTGCTGTTATCTGCCCTTGTAAAGAGTTGACTCCCCTCCTGTCTGTAGGCTCCCTGGCAGGCTGCACTGAGGTCACCCCGCAGCCTTCTCTTCTCCATGCTGAACAAGACCAGCTCCCTCAGCCTGTCTTTGTAGGGGAGGTGCTGCAGCCTCTGAGCATCTTTGTGGCCTCCTCTGGTCCACCCCCAGCAGCTCCCTGTCTTTCCTGTATTGGGGAAGCACAGACACTTCCTTGGTAGACACCTAATGAGGACCAAAGGTCTAACAGGTATTGCAGCAGAATGACTAATTTATCCTCATTTGTGCATTCTTAGATTCAGTAAACAATTTCTTTTAATTGAGTGTTTGCCAAGATGGGCTCTGGGAAACACAGTGGCAAACACTTTATTCTAACAGGCAAAATTTAAGCTTCATTCATCACCACTGACAGCAGATCTGGCATGGAGAGAAATGTGCAACTACGCTACTTAGACTCTGTACTTGAGGTTGCTTAAAGTAATTTAACCCTAAGATTTTGGAAAGCAACTCTTGGTTTGCAGGTTTCTTTCAGCTCTTCTGCTGTATGGGATTTCCAGCTTTGGACTCTCTTAGTTATCAATGCAGCACTACTGACATCCAGATCCAGCTGGCTGTGACTTGAGTCTAGGAGTTAATTAGCTCTAGGAGTTAATTCTTGGTAATGCTGAGACTGAATGGAAGGATGTAGAAACACTCTCTTTCCTGGACAAATGGAGAAATCCTTGTCATGGCAAACTTCTGGAGGAATATATAGAATCATCCTTTCTCACTTGTATAGGATTAGGAATAGACAGGATTATTTTGACTCATAATTAAACAGAAACTTCCCAAAACGTGCTGATTCAGACAAAAACAAAACAGTGACTTAACACCTCCATAATATTACTTGGTAGGGCAGCGAGTTTTGAAGAAAACTTGACAACACAAATATTCAAGATAAGGATTAATTCTTGCAAATGACGATAACATTGATTTATGAAGATTAATTCATGAAGGTAACATTAATTTGTCGTATTTTTGCTCTTACATCACAGAAACTGCTCAGGTTTGGGCAGCTCATTGCTGGACTAGTAGTTAGTTCACATCATGCAACATAACCATAACCCATATAGCAGACTTAATTGCACAGAAGACGTCACAATGCATTTCCTTATACTCAAAGGTCTTACCACTATACTTGATGACCCGAATAGTGGAGTCCCCTTCTCCAAATCTGGTGATGGGTGTCAGACGGACTTCGTATGCCTCCGGCTTGATCAGCTCAGTTAAATTGTAGGTAATTAATTCTCCCTTTTGTATATTACCATTCACTGTAATTTCCTGTTCCCACCAACGCTGCTGCCCAGCCTAAAAGAAAAAGAAGAATGCAAATGTCAGAGCTTTTGGGGAAAGTGCTGTCTTCTTCTCAGGAGGGAATGGGAGCAGACACAGACCTGTGCTGGGCCATGAGTTCACTTAAAGAAAGAAGTAATTTTCATTTCAGTTCATTTCATCACCACTACCTGGAAGCTGACCACTCCATCTCAGAGCCCATACTATCCTACCTAACAGCCCAAGTAAATAAACTAACAGCCCACACCCACCCTCTTCCCTCCATTATATTCCTTCCTACAGGTGCCCAACCCCTCCCCCTCTTGCAGGTAATGAGTTTTCACAGCTGTTATTTGGGGTGCCATTTGGAGCTAATGAGAGCAAACTGAAAAACTGAGATGCAGTTTGGTTTCCAAGCACTTTTGTTGATGAGTGAGAAAGAAACAGGCTGGCTCTTAATGGCCTTAGTGCACAATTAACAGCAGTCCTTGTAGTTCCCAAGATGGATGGATTTCAGAGAACAATGAAAGTCAATAGGAACAAACAAGAGGGTGTTTTATTAAGCAAAAAAAAAACCCCACACAACAAAGCATAGATTTTTGTGCTTTATAGACTGCAGTGTTTTCAACATCAAAATCTATACTTTCTGTTATTTATGCACTTTAATAAGAAAATTAAAAAAAAAATAAAATCCAATTAAGAAGAAGGCATCACAGGTAGAGAGTGCCATATTGTCCCTACAATAGGTTATAGACAAGCACAAATTATGTACATTTTGGGCAGCACAGTGACTTTACATTGCAAAATTACTTGTAGGTACTTGGGCTTATTACAGACACTATCTCCAAGAAACAAGGGAAAAGTCATTAAATATTTACTATGCATCCCAAGATAACAGTACAGGTGCAGTACTGCTAAATGAGATGTTCCTCTAAGCATCCCAAAGTTGTGAGTGCACTGGAATTCTCAGTTATTCCATGCAGAGCTTCATGGTTATTGAAAACAGATTCTGTTTTATTCTAGAACTGTTTATTGAAAACAGATTCTGTTTTATTCTAGAACTTTAATTTGCTGGTGCAAAAAAAAAAAAAAAGTCCACTGAAATTACTAAAATCTTGCACTAATTCACAGAATCATTGAATGGCCTGGGTTGCAAAGGCCCACAGTGCTCACCCAGCTCCAACCCCCTGCTGTGTGCAGGGTCACCAACCAGCAGCCCAGGCTGCCCAGAGCCACATCCAGCCTGGCCTTGAATGTCTGCAGGGATGGGGCATCCACAGCCTCCTTGGGCAACCTGTTCCAGTGCGTCACCACTCTCTGGGGGAAAAACTTCCTCCTAAGATCCAACCTAAACCTCCCCTGTCTCAGTTTAAAACCACTCCCTGAAGCCCTTCCCAGCCACAGTCTGGGTGCCCCCCACCTGCTCAGGCAGCCCAGGGTCCCAGCCAGCCTGGCCTTGAGCATCTCCAAAATCAGGATTCGTGCTTCAAAGGGAGAATGCAGAAGAAAATAAAGCTTCAGCCCATGTGCCAATGTGTATGTCTGGAGCTTTAAATTGAGGGAGAACCAGGGTTTGGTAGGAAGAGCATTTGTTAACAGCCTGTAATTAATTCAGCAGAGTATACCCACGTTCAGCCAATCCGGAGCACAGTGGGACTCCTCACTTCTCTCTGTTACCTTAGAATATTTGGAGATCTTTGTTCCCTAATGCTAACAGCAAAGCAAAATGCCTTTCCCTGACATCAGAGGAAGGGAAAAAAGTAGAGTGTGACAGCATTTTATCACAGCAGGCTGAAACCATCTCCTCTGAGCTGTCAGTGAAAGCGCATTTATTCCCCGTCTCCTGTTGCAACATCAGCCAACACGATGTGAGCAACGAGACCCAAACCTATAGATTTCCTGAGAAATTAATCCAATGGGATGATTAAATATTGACTGCCCATACGCACAGTTATGCTTATAAAAAATAAACACATTTGTAGTCCATTGTACTTGGCCTATTGATTTCAGCCATAAATTTCTTCATTGACTCAAAAAGTCAGACAAGAATCTCTTTAATTAATGACAAGAGAATGTCATGTATATTAATCTACTGCATACTCCTAGAAAAAAAATGAGTCAGTCTTTAAAGTGATTTCTTTCCAATTTATAACCACGATGACAATTGATTTTCCTTAAGAAAAAAAGAGTATTCTTTAGCAGTTACATCTATTAAACAGCACAGGAAATACTTGGGCCATGGGCAAATCCTCCTCCTATCTGCACAGTGCAGAGGGAGCACGTCTGTGCAATGTCTGCCTCATTGCTGCTGCATAACTGCAGTGGTTGCTCCTCTCTAGTAAGTTTACCCAGCAACGTGATCAGAGCTCTCTCATCTTCAACACAAGCCTTATCAGGGAGGTGGCAACTGTGTCAGCTTCATTTCGAAGGCTACTTACAGCCCTGAAATGACTCGCAGTGACAAATACCTGTAATTCAGGCAAAAATAACAAGGCCAGCTGCAATGCATGCTCTGCCACGCTCATCATCATTTTATTTAGCACGGTGCACTGTGTACTATTGCTATTGATGACATCTCCTCTTTCATATTTTCACACGCAGTTGCTGGAAGCATCAAGGCACTGCATTTGTTTCTGTGCTCAGCCTGTGCCTGCTCCCTGCTCATAGGGACACAACAAGGGCAGCACCACAGGGCTCAGCACCATGGAGCTAAATGCTACCTCACAAGAATCAACTAGAAGCAGCTTTCTTTACACGACCTTCCATTCCCACTCCTTATAACTCTTGCCATTCGTTTCATTTACTTGTTGTTAACAGCTTTGTGTAATTGGTTTTATGTGGGACACGGAAAATTATCACCTTCCTTTTCCTTCTTTTAAGCAGTTACCAGTCTCTGAGTTGCCATTAATTAGGAACTCGGCGTCCAAAGATGCAGAACACTTTTATGGGCTACAAAACTGATGGATGAGTGGTCGGGATGCCAGAAACAGCTGTATGTGATCCAAAACTATAGGCTGATATTTGCAGGAGAAACAAATGGGAACAATTTAAGGAGCGACGGTACAAGAGATCTGGAAGCTCCATGAAGCAACAATTAAGTTCTCTTTAATTACGCGTCATATTTGTAGTTTCAAAGACAAGTTAACTTGGGAAATGGGAAACTGCCTCCTGTTTTAACATTATTTTCCCATACAAATGAATGATAATGAAAACATCTTTTAAAATCTGAATTAGGACACTTCAGTCCACTGGCTCCATAACCTGCAATGTAGGCTATTCATCCCTGGAAGGTCTTTCTCAGCGTTTCTTTGCTTTTGATAACCTTATATGTGGAGACAAAGGGAAAAGTCTGTATTTGCAATACGTACACCCTTCTTTAATAAGAAAGGTGATAAAATTTATCTCTATTCACTCTCTTTATGGCAAATCAAATCTGTACCAGTACATGGATTGGTATAGAAACTTGCTAGGGCATGGACACAAAATTATATGCTCCATTTTGCAGCCATTGTCAATGCAGCCTTCAACAGAGCCCCATTTTCCAAGCACACAAAGCTCGTTCCAGGCAGATAACACTCTCTGGTGTGTAGAACCTGAGCAGTTTTCACAGTTAGTTTTGTATGCACTTCAAAAACATACAAAACATACAGGAAATTCAACATGTCGGCCTTCATGGCCCAGTCCATGACCTTCAGATTTACCCTGTTACTGAACTCCATTTTTAATGGAAGCAAATACCAGAGTACTGGCTGCCTCTGAAGAGTGACCAGAGACAGCATGGAGGGCCTTGAGATACAAACACCAAAATCTAGGTCACTAATTCCAAAGCCAAATCCAGAGCTGAAACACATGAATGTCACAACATTCTCCTGAGAGCTATTAATGAGATGCAAAAATGCTCCTTATGTGCAGACAATGTCTTGGCAGTCCTCAGCACCTTCAGAAGGAAGTGGAGGGTGACTGAAACCATGCAGACACTGTGGTGAAAGACACACAAGGTTAAACTTGCCCTTTGGTTAGAGGGCTGAGTGGGACAGTTACAAATGATGGGCTGTGTGCAACAGTGAGTGAGAAATGGAGATTCCTTCATGCATCCAGTCAGTGACAAAAGGGTCTCATGGGCTGCACCCAGCACCTGATGTATTTTCCACTGACACTGCAGGACTAGAAATGGATGACTCTCAGACCACAGCACTCCAGTGCCACCCACCCTTCCTTCCCTGCAGACCAGTGGTTCTACTCCAGCCATGGGTAGGATCAAAGCTGAGCAGTGCAGTAAATGTCACGTATAACACAACAAAGCTGGTAACAAGGCTAGAAGGCATGCGGACATTGGTTGTCCAGTCTGGAGAAAATTAAGTCAAGAGGCAATTTCCCACCCCCTTCCTCTTCCCCTTTCCCTTCCCCTTCCTCTTCCCTTCCCTTTCCTTCCTTTCCCTCCCCTTCCTTTCCCTCCCCTTCCTTTCCCTCCCCTTCCTTTCCCTTCCCTTCCCTCCCTTCTCTTCCCTCCCCTCCTCTCCCCTCTCTCTTCTCCTCTCTCCTTTCCTCTCCCACACCCATTCCGTTCCGTTCTGTTCCGTTCCGTTCCATTCCTATACTACTAAGAGATTATCAGCTGTTTGCCTGGGCTATTGTTTTCCCTACTTTTTCGGAATGGCAGCGTTACATGACTTTGCACAGGTTAAGGACTCTCCTGGGGATGCCAGTAAATGCACTGTGTCTCTCTCATGTACAGGATCTGTCCCTCCATGCCCTTTGAGTAAAGGCATGGTGAGCTGGGCACTGCCAGGAGTGCAACTGCCAGCAGCACTGCCAGGGGTCTGCATGCAGAGCATTGCTGTGGGTCTGCATGCAAAGCACTGCTGTGGGTGTGCATGCAAAGCACTGCTGTGGGTCAGCATGTTTGTTAAACACAGACGTGGCTTGGCATGGCAAACAGCAGCCTCATCTGCAGGAGATAACCCACTTTTCATCAGGGCAACAAGTAGTAGTTATCAAAGCAGCATCAATCTAGGTTTATATTAAACACTTCACAATTCCATAACAACGACACTCCCATGATCAGGAAAGTATCCCAAAAGAAAAAGAGTGTATTTCAGTGCAGACACCTGAGCTGAGCTCACTCAGTGCTACAACCTGCCCTGAGCAGACCTTGAACAGTGTGCAGGGAGCTCCTGTCACTGCTGAACTAATTCCTAATTCATTTCATGTGCCTTCCAAAAGGTATTTATGAACTATCTTCTTTTTTTTTCTTCTTCTTCTTTTTTCTTTTATGAAAACAACCACACAGTAACAAATCAATGAATGAAGCTGCAATTGGGACGATAAACTAAACCTGCGCTGGAGCTTTGCCGTGTAGTGAACGCAGAGAACAAGCTTTGTTGTCTGGGTAAATGAATTGGAAAACCAAGACTGCATTTTAAGCAACCTACGTGAGCCTCAGCACAAATAGATCAAGGAGTAATAATGCAAGGAGATAAGTGCATGCTGCCAACGTGCATTTCTGAGCAGGGCGAACATTCTGATATTGCTTAAGTTTTTAAGCAAGAAAGTTCTTTTTGCCAAAAAATAACAGCTCCGCTGTCAGATGTGAGTGTTTCAACAAAGCATTTCTTAAGTACTTAAGACAATCACCGCATGCGAGGAAAGGAAGGAGTCTCTAGATTTTTAATGAAGTTCACAAAATGGAACTTTGATGTTTTAAATCAGCTCCAAAGCACAGATGTACTGCAGCAGGGTGCTGATTTGCTTATGGAATGGCAATATAGCTTGTATTCACTTTAAATATATGTATGTTTCGGAGAAAGAAAAGAGGATTCCCAACAGCAAAAGAAGGAACAAAGCAGTTGTCTTCAGGGACAGATCGCTCATCCCAGCAGTTTATAAAGTCTGTAATCCACACTCTTGGAGCAGAGTAACTCATGTGTTACCATAGACCAGAACACATTTGTTACCAAAGACCAGATATGTTGTGAGGCCCCATTTGGAGTATCCTGTCCAGGCCGGTGGCCCCCAGCACAAGAAAGACATGGAGCTCTTGGCACAAGTCCTGAGGAAGGCCACTAAGATGATCAGAGGGCTGGAGCACCTCTCTTACAAAGAAAGGTTGAGGGAACACATAATGAGTAGCTGAGGGAGCTGGGCTGGGTCAGTCTGGAGGAGGCTCAGGAGAGACCCCATATATTAGAGGTTGGCCAAGAGTACAAGGTACCCACAGAGCTTGCTACAAAGTCAGAGAATTCATACAATCTGCCCCACAATCAAGTTTTTTTTGGTTTGCTTTCTTTAATTAATGTAATGCCTTTCAATGGTTTCCATAATTGCACCTCCTTCTCTGCTACACCTCCGTTCCCTGCAGATGTGACCCAACATGAAGGGCTCTGCTCAGACCGCACCTGAAGTACCTGCAGGGCAGACAGACAGGCAGGATGGTAAACTGCACCTCATTACATTAAGGTTAAGCCAAAAGATAATGTAAATTATAATATTAAAATATAAAATATAAAAATGCCTTGCTTGGACTTCCTAAAGGAAATGAGGGCTGTGAAGAAAACATGACAGCTTATTTCCAATTCACCTTTTCAGCTCTCCTGCTTCCTCCCCTAAAATTAATTGCCAGAGATTTGAGTACGTACATTTGAACGGCTTTGAATCACATTTTTGTATACATTTTGATGTATAGCTACTGTAAGGTTTCTATAGCGAAACAAAACACCATGCTTCAAAACGCCTTTCTCTTTGCAGTAGGTTGACTTGTGTGATGACAGCACCACGATCTTGATAGAGTGAACGCCTGCAAATTGATTACCCGTCAGGTGGGGCCTGGAGTGTGCTAACACATACATTCCTCCTAAGTGGCTTTCATTCTAAGTATGTTGCTTTAGTAAATACGTTCTTTCCGTTCATCTGTTCCCATTTTCACTCTGCAGGCAGAAAAATGACCATTCTCTCTCCTCTGATTGCCTCTTCACCTCTGGCTCTACTGATCAGGTGGCTGCACAGCTCTGCAACATGCATCCAGTCCCAGGCCCTATAAAATCCCACATGTATTCCCAGCTTACTGCCTGTTGATTCTTTCTTCAGCTAAGCAGCAATATACAGGTTGGGTAAAGAGGAACAGGCACTGGGGCTCATATCTCAGAACGCTGAATGCAAAACTAGTGTTACCAATCAGACAAAGGTAATGCTGCCCATCTAACCACAAGCAGACACCAGAACACTGACCCAACCCACCGGCAGTACTTTGCAATGCATTATAAAAAGGCACTGCTAAGTAAATGATCCAAACACCATCATTTCAGAGGGCAGTGTGCTGGCAACAAATGGCGAGTGCCAAGGGAAGGAAGGATGTTAATTACTGCCTGTGTTTCAGGAGAATTACTGCAGTGATGGGTGAGCGTGTCTGGATGGCTTGCTAGATTCTGAATCACTGTCATTTGAAATGTGGCTTCAGACAGAGGAATAAAACTTGTTTTGATTAACCCGATGGAAAGGTTGTTGAGGTAATTAAAGTAAAGTAACTACTAATTTTGAGCACACAAAATTGATAATTAAAAATGAATTAAAATGGAATGGGGGAAAAAAAAGAAGCGTCGAAAACGCATAATGCCACTAATTTCATTATATATCATTTTGCTTCAGCAAATTCTTTTTTAAATTTAATAATACTTTTAAATTTAATAATTCCTCTTGGGTACCGGGAGTAACAAAAGTGAATGGTGCCAAATGACACAAACATTTAATAAAAGTCACTGATTTTCACTGAGATAACAAAATGCCTCCACTTTGCACTATCTCTGCCTTCAAGGAATTGGCCTTGAACCCTGATTTCTAGTCTCCCTGCACAGACTGTCATCTCAGGCACTGAATAACCGAACACACCTCCCTGTGCAATCAACTCAGATACAATTTAAGGAAGGCCAGCTCAGCAGGAGAGTACAAAACAAGTCCCAAACAACATCAGGTGGATTCTCACATGTTGGCAGTGGAACACTTAATTTAATGGCAGTAGATCCAGTCTGGGAGCAGGAGTTCAGGGCCCAAAGTTGGCAGCCAGGAAGTCTAATGTGACCCAGAGGTGACCACGGTGGCCAAGGAGGACATCAAGAAGCACCTTTTCCAAACCAGGCATTTTTCCCTTGAGAAAGCCCAGAACTGCCAAAATTCAACTTGGCAATATCAGTCTTTGCATATCTGTAACATTTGGCACGGACAGATTCTGGACAGAACCACAGGCAAATGGTGTGGCACAAACATTTTCTGCCTCCAGAAGACATACTTGTGATTTTTTTTTTGTACTGATTTACCTGGTGGAGAGTGCAAAAGCAAACTAACATTCATTTTGCCCCATGAAGTAGAGTAAAAAGAAGTGTTCTCATTTAATGAATTCAAGCAATGCACAAATTGGTTCCCTAATTGGCTATTAAAACTCAAGCTTTGTAGTGATCACATCAAAAGAAGACAGATAATACTTTTAAAATTGTGAAGGGGTGAATGAATGGTGATGGCTATCAATTCCTCTGCATGACAGCCAAGCCTCATTCATAAGTTCATGGTGAATCTCCAAAGACCCACACAAGCTCAACTTCAACGTGGTCAGGGAAGATGGCTCTGCTCTCAAGGTTAACTAAATGTTTCTACAGCTGCTCCTATAGTTATGTATTTACGTGGAAGATCATATAAAAGATATATCTATACATAAAGAGTTTAATTTCATTGAAAGCTTCTTTAATGTAATCTTTCTAATGTGTCTTGAGCTGCAGCTTCTGCAAACCCTCTGAGGAGCAGCTCTTTTAATCTCTGCATTTCACACTGGAAATGTGCAAATTAGCTTCCAGGATATGCACACAGCAGAGGACCACATCTGCAAGATGACAGCAAACCTTCTGGAAGCAGGAGAGACCACTCGGATTCACTGAACAAGGAAAGAGGGAGGTAAATAAACAACACAGAGTGAAATAAAGCAACATAAATAAAAAAGAATAAAACAAATGACATAAGGCCAGGCAGTCCTGGCAGAGGTCAGCACATCAACAGGCACCTCCTGCATGAAGGAGCTTCTCTCCTCACCTGCCTAATCCCCAGGCGGTAGGCGAGGATGCGGTCCACAGCGTTGGGGTTCATCTGGGTCCACTGCAGGCTGTAGGAGTACACACGGGGCCGGTTCTGCCACAGCGGGTTGTACGTGTCATAGTAGAACTCTGGGGCATAGGCCTTGCCTGCAGGAGACAGCAACCAAAAAGGGAAAACAAAGAAAGCAAGATGGTCAGAGAGGTGGCTGCGCAGCCAGGTGTTGCTACCCAGCCTGCAGCCACCCCCAGCTCTCTGTCATTTTGTTACGCATCTTCTTCCAAAGGCGCATTTTGGGATTAGCTGCCTCTGTCCTTTTTCAACGGGATCATGGCAATAGTTTTGTCACTGACTCACTCCTCAATGGCATCCTGGGCCCAGGTGTGGGCAAGGAAGGGGAAAAATGCCCTGAGCTCCTGACAAGGCCAAGCTGGAGCAATGCGACGCATCTCGGCGCTCATTCCTCATGGCCCAGCTGACTAGAATAGAGATATCAAAACAAACCACGCTGCACTGAGCAGGGAAAGGCTCAGCGACAGCTGCTGTACCTGGCACAAATAATACGGAATGGCATCTGTACACACAAAGGATATTTCCAGTGACTGCTGCCTTCACTGCATCTTCTCCTTTCCTGCTTCCCAAGTGAAAATGCACGGAAGCTGTCTTTTGTAGCACTGCAGATGTGTAGACTTACAGCACTGCGTATGGTATTTAGCTGAACACACCAATCTTGCACAGGAGATACAGAGGGGGAGATGCCATTTCAGTGCATCCTGGGTCACGAGCTATTCACCAGAATGGTGAATGTTACAGCTTTCTTTCTTCATAAATGTGAAAAACATAAACGCGATGTCCCAAACATGACAAAACATCACTTAAATCATTAGATTTTAGTTTCCTTTAATTTAAACCCATGAAAACCAGTGGCACTTTGTTACCGGGTAAATTACACAAAGGTAAATTACCTTTGTGGCCTCTGGAGTGTCCCATCAAGAGTGATTTGTATGCAATGGCAAAAATGACATCAAGCACCCAACGTGGTCACCCATCCATAAGCACGTATGGGGTAGCTGAGGTGCATTGGGGTAGCTGAGCCACTAAAAAGAGGGGCAGATATGATAGAGGAGATCTCACATATACAAAGTACATACATATTATCTGTGCACACCATCCTGGAGCATCCTGTGAACCCCAGGCCCTGCTGTGCAGGCTTAGAAGTTGAGTTCCTGAAAGGCTACCAGAAGATGTGCTACAGACAGGGCACCTGCAATCAGAACAGCCCCAGTATCCTTGAATACCTTAGAAAACACAATTCCAGCATACCTCCAAATCTCTGTGCATTTGTCCTAAGGAATTATGTGTTCAGGAATTGAATGAGCACATATAAGCCAAAGAGACACAAACTGGCTTTCTATTTTTAAGTCATTTTTCACTGATCTTGCATTACCTCACCATACCAACACCACAACACTCCTTCAGTTTGTTACAGTAAAAAAAAAAAAGGCTGCGTCAGGGGAGATTCAGGCTGGACATTAGGAAGTATTACTTTTTGGAAAGAGTAGCCAGGCATTGGAATGCACTGCCCAGGGAGGTGGTGGAGTCACCGACCATGGGAGTGTTCAAGAAACTCTTGGATGTGGTGCTGAAGAATATGATTTAGCCTGGAAGTATTGGTAATGGTTGGACTAGATGATCTTCTAGGTCTTTTCCAACCTTGATAATTCTGTGATTCTGTGAAAAAAAAAAGTAAGGAAAAAGGGCAAATATCTTGTGGTTAGAGAGTAAACTTCTACTTTTGGCCATGCCATCCCCTCCAGCCATGCTCTTCTTTTCACAGGATGAGAAACCTATTTAGTCAAGCTAAGTTGGCCAGGTTGCCCAATGATGTCACACAATCAATTAGGAAAGGGAAAACAGGTTAGTGCTGAAGTAGCAAACAATACTCAGAGGAAAAAAAGCAAAGCAAAGCTGCTGTTTTCAAAAATGAAATGTAAGATGAATGCAAAAACGATCAGTGGTCGCTAAGATTTGTTTTTCATATTTATTTGCAGTGGAAACAATGGAAAAAAGCTCACGCTGGATGCAAATGATAATCTTCTCTCTTTTACTGCAGGTGGACATAATGGCATCTCTGGGGGTCTACGAAAAGGATCCATAATTAGGCTCTCATCACAATACAGGCACTTGAACAACACAGTCACCTTCTGAGAAATAATGAGGGTTCATGAGGAGCTGCATTATTCTAAAACTCTCCTAACAGAAAAGATTTCTGGGGCGACTGGAGATGCTGAAAAGTTAACAACACAACATTAAGTCCTTAACTTGCACACTTTAGAAGTACACAACAGCTGGGCAGAGTTTTAGAGCAGGCTGGATTCAGACACTGCCTTTGATGGTGCAGGAGCTGAGAGACATGCAGGCAGTCTGCCTGGCTGTGGAAGAGCTTGCATGTCACAAACACCTGCCGCCATCCCACCGCTCTATTTCCAGCAGAGAACACTCCCTCATTATGGAAAGAAAGAGATCATGAGGGAAGGGTACAATACACAGACGGATGACAACCTCCTTGTCCTGCTGACCATAGGTGCTGCTGAGGCAAGCCAGGAATGCTGCTGACCTTCTTGGCCATCTGAGCACACTGCTGGCTCATGATCAGCAGCACTTGCCCATCACCCCCAGGGCTTTTTCCTCAATGCAGCTCCCAGCCACCATGCCTCCAAGCCTACGGCACCGCATGGGGTTGGTCTGACCAAAGCATCCGACCCAACTCTTTACTCTGCTGGATTAGTGGAAGCTCTCATTCAGTGTGGGACTGTTTTTCTTGCGCTTTTGGAAAACATGGTGGTCCCAAAAAAGGAACCAATGTGATGATAGCAGCAATGAGGACGACTGCTCCAGCAGTGTCCATTCCATTCAGTGCTGACCAGATTTATCACAAAGTGTGCCCTTGCAAAGCTGCAAGGGCCACCAGGTGCCAGCTGGTGGAAGAACTGATGAGCGACCTCCTGCAGACCTTCAGATTTGTCTGGTCCAAAAGTTTCTTCCCCATGCTGCAGCATGGTCGAGTTGGAAGGGATCTTAAAGCTCCCCCAGCCCCCTCTTGCCGTGACCTGCGTGTCCCCCAGCTCTGGCTGCCCTGGGCCCATCCATGGCGTTGGGCACCTCCAGAAATGGGCACCCATGGCTCATCCAGGCTGAAGAACCCCAGATTTTGAGGCAGGCATCTTACAGAGCAGGGATGGACCTCCAGATCTGCATTGATTTTGTTGCATTAGGGAAAACCTGACGCTGCAGGGCAGAGCCAGGAGGGCCACATCACATACAGGACAAATTCCCATGGCTCCTGGGGGTCCTGAGGGAGCAGGGTTCATGCCATGACATTTTTTTGTGCCTGTTAAGGCAATCTGTAGTCAAGATTAGAGCTCCATTAATATGTACTCTTTTTAATTAATCCCTCCCTCTGTGCTCACACTGCTGGAATGCAAGTAACTGTGATGCTTGGGGCTCAGCCTAGGAGAGGACGCATGGCACAGTTTAACGTGGAGTACAGAGTTTATTTTCCTTCTCATCCCCAACAAAACTTTTTCAATATGTTGTAGTTAAAACATTCAGCAGGTTGTGATAGTGTAGGAGAGAGGGATGGGTCAGGGTTAGGAGGTAGTGCTGCATCTAGGCCAGTCCCTGTGTGAGACACCAATGCACACACACACAGACCATCTGCTTGTCTTTGAAGGGTATGCAGCTAAAAGAAAGCATAAACTCCTTCCTGAAAAGCAAAAAGGCTTTTTCATTGGGAATTACTACAGTAGGTTCTTCATCACTACTTCATGCTCAGCCAAGAGCAGATGGGGCACATCCAAAGCCTCCTCCAGCAGCTAAGGAAGGAGGAAGTCTCCTAACAGTGACCTGCTCTGTCCTCTGCTTTGGGAGAAGATCTGTAGCTAAGCTCACTAAATGTAAACTTAAGGCCACGAGCTCTTGTCCTGTCACTAGCCTCCATAGAGACTATGGATGTTCCACCCCTGGAGGTGTTCAAGACCAGGCTGGATGGGATACTGGGCAGCCTGGTCTAGTGCCAGACCTGGAGGTTGGTGGCCCTGCTGGTGGTAGAGGGGCTGGAACTTAAAGATCCTTGGGGTCCCTTCCAACCGAAGACATTCTATGATTTGATGATTCTACGTTAGTAACATGGCAGCAGAGGCCAGTACTGACTCACAACAACCCAGGGGGCTCTTGCCTGCTTTGTAAAGAGCGTCCCCAGGAGCTCTGTCCAGAGATATGCCTCCAAATTGAGGCAGTGCCGTGGCTCAGTGGCCATGTGGCCACCCAGGGCAGCTGAGAAGGGTGGAGTCGGGCAGCCCATTTGTGACATCAGCAGGGATGCATTGCATCACAATGCAGGGGATGGGTTTAGGGCCACAGGCAGGCAGCGCTGCTGCATTTTTGACCTGGGCCAATGGTGAGTGCAGCAGCAGGGGAAGGTCGGGCTGGACGAGGGATGTGGTACAAACACTGGCCCCTGTGGGAGCACCACGGGCAGTGCTTGGAACTGTCCCTGCCAGCACTGGCCTCGGTCCCTGCTGCCACCCAGCTCCCTCGTACCCACTGCTCCTACCTGAGCACAGGGCCATGCGGCTCCTGGCCCCGCTCCCTCCCAGCCCCACTGACCCCCTCTCTCCCATCTCTTGCAGATCATGGCTTTGGTGTTTGTTCTCGCATTGGTGGTGAGGGCGCTAAGTGTCAGTGTCAAAACTGATGAGCTCATGCTCGAGAACGTGCAGCGGCGCGAGGTTGATCTGCAAAAGCACATGATACCTCCGCAGCACGAGATTGAGCAGAGGAATGAGCAGCAGAGCTGGGTGGACATGTCATCTCTGCTCTTTGCTCTGCTGCAGTACTGGAAGATCTGGTTCAGTATGGGACTGATTCTGTTGCTCATTTGGAACATGGTGCAGTCCCTAAAAATGAAAAAGCATGATGAAAGCAGCAGTGAAAACGACAGCTCCAGTGGCGAGGAGGAGGCATCGGGAGCGGAGGAAGAGGAAGAGAAAGAGGTGGAAGAGGTTGAACAGGAGGAACATCAGGAGGAACAGGTGGAACAAGTGGTACAGGTGGGACAGCAGGAACAGGTGGAACAGGAAGAACAGGTGGAACAGGAGGTGCAGGTGGAACAGGAGGATCAGCAGGAGCATGTGGAACTGGTGGAACAGCAGGTGCAGGTGGAACAGGGCGAACAGCAGGAGCAGGTGGAACAGGTGGAAATGGAGGAACAGGAAGAAGAGGAGTATGACGAGGAAGATGACTTCAAAGATTCAGCACTGACCAAATTTCTCACACAGCGTGCCCTGGCAAAGGTGGAAGGAAGGGCCACCAGGTGCCCTATAGTGGAGGAGCTGATGAACGAGCTCCTGCAGACCTTCAGATTGCTCTGGTCCAACAGTTTCTTCCCAGTGCTGCAGCCCGCCATTGGGGTGGGCAGCGCCTTTGAAGGCTGGAGTCCCCGGGAGTGGGACACTGTGTACTGCCTGCTCGTGCCCATAGAGGCCCCCCCTGGGCACAGCTTCTTCCTGGAGCTGGGAGATGAAGGGCACGGGCTGGCAAGGAACTCCCGCGTCCGCGTGGAGCTGCAGTGCATGTGCCAAAGGGAGAAGCTGCTGGGGAACGTGCTGTGCTTCCTCCACCACCATGAGGAAGAGCTGAGCCAAAATCAGGACCCCAGCCTGCTACAGACTCTCTGCACTGACTCCTACCTGGATGTGGAGAGAACTGTCACCTGGTTCACCGTACAGGTGGCAGCAATCTGGAAGACCACCCACCACGCGCACGCCTACAACCTGAAGGTGCTGCCTTCCAGACGCTCCTGCAAGCTCCAGCTGACAGAAGCCTCCAGCGGGGAAAAAGTCCTCGTCGAGCTGCTGTTCGGGGTGCAGCAAGACCACTCGGACATCTACCTGACCAGCCAGAACACAGACGCCGGCTTTACGCCCAGCACAACATGGCCGCAGAGCTGCGCTGTGGCAGAAAAGAAGTTCCTCCAGCACACGGCCAGGAGTACCGGACAGGACAGCTCCCACCTGCACTGCCTGACGTTGCTTGCCAGCATCTTAGTGGGCATGGGCTTTTCCACCTATGTCATCAAGACTCTTGTCCTCCACAGTTTGGCCATCATCCCTTTGAAGAAGTGGCGCAGGAAGTATTTCCTGAATCGGATGGAGAATCTCCTGCGGTACCTGCGCTTCTGCCTGGACGAGAAATGCCTGAACCACTTCTTCCTTGGCAGCAAGTCGGTGCACAGCACGATTGTCCTGCCGCTGTCCTTCCGATCCGCCAAGCCGCTCAACCTCTTCCAGCACCTGGAGGAGGACCCGGACGCCCACTCCATAGCGCTGCGTGAGTTCAGGGAGCTGAAAGATCGCTACATCAGACTGCTGCTGTTCGGACGCTGAGAGACCTTTGTCCGAACCCTTCTCTTGTTTTGGCTGCTAGCTCACATCCTGTGAGCAATAAGACTCTGAGACCTATTTAGGAGGCCAGAGGTGGCTGTTTCCGTGTGGCAGTCAGTGTCACTTTGGAGAGAGCTTACCAGTGGAAGATCCGGCCTGTGACCAAATGACTCCATCTTGGTACGGGAGATCTGGGGATGGACCCATTGTATCTTGTGAAGGCAAGATGCAAACAGATGCTTCCCTGCTCCCTCTGACGACCATCTGTACTGAAGATCAACATCTGAACTACGAGTCATGCTGGAAACCCAGCGGTGACTAATTCTGTCTTGCTTTCTACAAAGACTCTTTGCTTTTATTTCCTATCTCTTTCCTATTGCCCAACTTCCCTTACCCATTTTCCTAAACAACAACTTCTTTTAATAAACTCTTATAAACTATATATCCTGTTGTGTCTCAATCTTGCCATCGTGTGAACGTATATTGAAAGAACCTCCTCTCCCTGCTCTAAACTGGAGCAAGACAGCCTTGGTGCTCAGAGCTCTGTGTGCCAGGAGCACCGCACACGGCAGCCGTTCCCTGCTGCCACACCGTGAGGAGCCAGACCCCGTGCAGCTGAAGAGGCCTCTGCACAGAGCTGCTAAAAGAGACTCCTGTTACCAGCTGTGCTGGGACCGCCTGGCCTGTCAGAGAGCGTCCCTTTGTTCTGGGAGCTTCGGCCTCTGCACAAATGCCAAGAAATGCCTTGCTCAACTCAGTGCTGTGTTTGAGAGGGACCTGCGCAAGGAAGGACTGCAGTGTCAGCTGCACAATGCCGTGGTGAGACAGCTTCAGAATGCTGCCATGACGGGAGAGTTCACCATCCCCTGGGGCAGGGAGATCGACTGCTCGGTCACCCTCAATTTCAGCAGATGCTCTCTGATGTTCAAACAGCCTCGTGTGTCCTTCTAGGAATGCTGAATGCCATCCTATTTTACCAGAACCTCTATCAGCTGGAGGAGGCATCTGAGTTCAGAGGAAAATCACAGAATTAATCACGAAAAAAAGTTTGCATGCTTGGTTCCCTGCTTCCCACTCTTAGGAATCCAACCCTGTAGTTGGCCTCCCCATTGCATGCTTTAGATTCAAAATGGTGGGATTTTACCACGCGGTTGCTCAGCCGGCATGCAAAGTACAGTCAAAAGGCTGCAGAATTAATGACCTGGGGACTTATACTCGGCGCAGTTAAAGCCACCAAAGAAGGGAAACGTGCGGAGCAGATTCAGGCATTGCTTGGTGCAGCTCCCGATCCAGGCGGGTCTCCGCGGTCCAGGGTGAGTTTTTTTCGCAGGTTTCGAGATGCACACGAGGCAACAGTGCCTTGCGTCATCAACCAAGTACAGATGGGGGAAGAGAGAGAACAGCTTCCGTCTTATCCTCACCAGCCCCTATATCCTTCTTCGAATCATTTGGCGTGAGAGGCGGGGTTTGGTGTGGGGAGTGCTCTCCATCCAGGTTCAGCCCTGTTCTCCCCTCCAATGCCAGGGGGCATGTCACAGGAGGGAATACGGGACGCAGATTGGTTGAGAGTGCAGCCAAGAGACGGGCCGATGTCTGATTGGTCGGCTATCAGGGAGGCCCTAGAAGATCGTGATTTTCCAGAAGTTTCTGCATTTCCTGTGGTTGTAGGGGAAAGAAGCCCTCAATGGGTGCCTCTCGACCCGAAAGGTGTTACACAATTCATAGAGTCCATCAAAAAGGGGTTACGCTCTCCAATGACACTGAATGCATTGGAGATCCTGACAGCCCCAGATCCTTTGTTAATGCACATTGCTTTGAAACCTGTGCAGTTTGCAGTATGGAAAGAGGAATGGGCATTAAAGAAGGTAATTGAAAAAGTACAGGGGAACCCGTGGTACCCTGCGCATGATAGTGCCTTGCCACTCTTGATGGGTACAGACCCAGGTATGTTTACCCCTCAAGGACAGGTTTTGCAATTATGTCCTCGGGAACTAATAGTCACCTCAGATGCTGCGGTCATTGCATTCAGGAGATTTGTTAGGAGTGCCGAGCCCTCCACACCTTGGACTGATATAGTACAGAAGCCATCTGAATCCTTCCAGGAATTTGCTGATAGGCTCATTAAAGCAGTGGAGGGTTCTGACTTCACCCAAAGCCATGCACAATCCGGTTCTGTTAAGGACGGCTCCAGAAGGCTTGAATACCCTGGGTGAGGTCATTAAGTATCCGCCCAGCAACGAGGCTATTGCTTCTATCGCCTCGACTGATTGGCCAAAGAAATGGCCGGTTGGATCATTCCTGGTCATTAGTGGAATAGGTGGGGTGACATTGTCCAGGAGGGCTTTAGCAGAGGTGGAGATCGTGATACTTAAAAGGGATGGGTCATTAGAGAAACTGTCGTTTCTTGTACCGCTTGTTGCCAATATCCCGGGTACGTTGTTGGGTCGTGATTTCCTGAATGGTATCAGCGCATGCAAAGTAGGCGTGGGTCAGACCTTATTCTTCTTCAGCAAAGGGAGTTGTGTGCTGCACTTTGAGAGGAGTCCTGTGTACCACTTATCCTTTTGATTTTAGGACTTGCTTTTGGATCATGCTTGTTTAATAAGCTTATAGCTATTGTTAAGGGGCGGTTAGAAGTGGTTCATGTAATGATAGTAAGAAAACAACTTGAATTATAGGATGCTGCTCTAATTGTATAGTTCCATTTACTTTTTATCAACTATAGCAGGTTGACTATATGTGCCTTACCACCTGTATCAGTGGAAGTAGACTTAGTTCTGGTCAACGAGATGTCGTTACATATGGGTTCTTCCCAGCTGCTGGAGTGTGGTTGAGAAATTGGACATTATGATCGATATGGTTGAAGAAGGAAACAGAGTGCCACTGATACAAAGTATTCCTTTGGTGATCTACAACTTCGATAGGAACGGTTACTGTTGTATTTCATCTGGTTCTGATGTTTTAATAGTTGTAAGTTTACTGTTGGTGCTGTTGTTGTATGTAAGGATCTAGCAAATGTCTAAACCCAAAAAGGAGGAGTACATAACCCTATGTATGTAAGGTTTTGGGTAAACTGTGGAAACTCGCGATGTGACGGGACAAGACTTTGTCAGGCATGGGGAGGGGGAGATGTTGTAATAGGCGTTCTTGAACATTCGAGCTGTGACGTGATAGGCTGTTAGCAGTGAATATATAAGGAGAGGTAACACACAATAAAGAAGACAGAAGCCAGTTTTGAAGCACTTCACTCTGAGACTGATGGTGTTGTATTTGGCCCTGGGCGAGTGTGTGACAGTATTCACAGAGACGAGCTCACAATATTAGTAATCAGCGCAACAGACGTGTGCTCCAGAGCTCTCACAGCTCTGTTACCCTCTCTGCACACACTCCAGGACCTCAATGTCTGCCTGGGAGTGAGGGGCCCAGCACTGAACACAGCGCTGAAGAAGCAGCCTCACAGTGCTGCGTGCAGTGGGACGACCCCCTCCTTCTCCTGCTGACCATAGGTGCTGCTGAGGCAAGCCAGGAATGCTGCTGACCTTCTTGGCCATCTGAGCACACTGCTGGCTCATGATCAGCAGCACTTGCCCATCACCCCCAGGGCTTTTTCCTCAACAGTGGATATGCCAGCACTGCTCTGCTCTTGGCAGGGTACACCTGTGTGCGAGCAGCGGGTTGTGTGTTGTACAGCTTCTGCAGCGAGGTAGAAGCTATTCAACATATAGTAAAATGGATAGAGCCCAAAGGCAAATATATTTAACAATGCTCAGTTTGGAAAACATATCCATCAAACAATATTTTGTTTTAAGTTTCTGTTATTTTTTTGCTGGTGACAGGTTGCATTTTGTGCTAGGTGCACCCACGATACAGCTATGCTGATGCATTTATCTGTGTTTCTAAACAACCATCAGCTGTTAATCAATTTGCAACAGCTACACTAATACATGCTGACCAAAACATTAGCAGACATGAATGTTATGCTGTCGTGTGGATGAGGTTTCAGCAGCTCATCAGTATTAAAGTAGATATTGTAGCAGGCAGTGTTGAAACGTCATTATTTTCTGAGGGATAACAGTCACCAAGTTACACACACAGTTTTAGTCACAGCTTATTTCATAACGAATCCAAGAGTGGGTCAGGGGAAGGGGCAAGGATCATTTGTGTCACCATACCCTGTGCTACAGAACAAATGCAAAGCCCATCCCCTGCAGCAACCCTCACTTGGAGCTCCCTGCACCCACTGTGCTGCTTGCTACACACAGCAAGCACCCCAGCTCCTCCAGGCACTACATCTAAAATATTTGCTACAGACTCCCTGCTAGCACATGGCCAAAAATAGCATGCAAGGCAGCAGGGAACTGATTCACAGAAAACAAACAAGCAAAAAGAAAAGCCCCTTGGATAGCCTGCTGCTGATTTGTGCTTCCTCTCTGCATCTCTGAGATCTCAGCAAAAGCCAAAGTGCTCTCCTGAGCAGAAGGAACTGATGCACACACTTGTATGGCTCCTGGGCTGTCACCCTGACCAGGCACGCTTCTTTTCACTTCACTCAGTCATTTATCCCTAAGAAATATGAAATAATCTCCAAAATCATTGTTTTACTTCAGCTGCCATTGCACGTGTTCCAATGGAACGTGAGAAATGGAGAACACGCATTGCAAATCTGAACGCTAATGAGTGCAAACACAACCCACTGATTTCCAGCAATGGCAATAAACTGAACAACGCTGTTCTCTCCCTAATTATAGCAGCTGACTGCATACCCAGATGGAGCCTGCGAGTGCCGGGTGAGTGTTGATGCTGCTTGTCATGCAGAAACAAACAGGAATAACCGCACAGGCAAAGCACAAAGAAGTGACAGCTTTGGTAGACAAGCAGACACAGCACCGAAGGATCCATTCCCCTGCGTTGTCTGTTTATGTTCCCCCTATCTTCAGATCTATTTCTGCTAATTCGCTCGGTGTCAGGATGTTTGCAAAGGCAGCATCTTTGCTGCCTCAGATCCATATTGGTAGTGCATATGCACTTTAACTTAACGTGACAAGGAGTTCGGCATAAGCAATGATTGGGGCGTCTCGCGCTCTGTAACAGCAGCTATAAATGTTGAAAGAAAGATAAAATAAAATCCGAGATTTACAAATGCTTCCCCTTCTGGCAAACCCAGCTCCAGACCTTTCTATCTTTAAAATGCATGAAGAGTATAAATCCTAAACAAAGCAATATATTTAACGGTGTAAAATACTGAGAGACACAAAGTTTATGAAAAATGCTGCCCATTACTGTGCTCTGTTTTATTGCAGGATATATATTTTATGAAGGATTTTCAATAAGGAAGCGGAGATGCTTTGTTCCCTATTTGCATGTCTGAAAGTGAATATCCATTAGTGAGATACAGGCTGCCCAGAGAGGTGCAGGTGCCCCATCCCTGCAGACAGCCAAGGCCAGGAGATGGGCTGTAAGCACTGATGGAGCTGTGGGTATCCCTTTAACAGTCCCTTCCAACTCTAACTGTTCTGTGGTTCTATGATCCCCTTGACCCATTCTGGACTTCCCACCACCCGTCCATCCCACCACTGCCAGACACACAAGCATTTTGGGACACATGGGACAGGGAATATGTTTAATCATTTGGAAAAGTATCTATCAGACTTTTGGGGGACTCAAAACTGCTCTTAGAAACATAAAATTATTTCCCATCAGCCTCGGTCCCTTTGGAAACTCCTCCAGCTCAGATGCCAGAGCCTGACACCCACACTGCTCCTCCCCAACCTTCAGAACAGCTCTCACGGGACAAATGTCCTCCTTCCCATGGGCTCACCCTGCTGCACAGCCCCATCCTGTGTGCTGCTCTGCTCTGCTCCACTACATGCAGGCTCCATCTGCAGCGTTTTCCTGCCTTCTGGATCTCACGTGCGACGTGCTCTGTACCAACATCATGCTGCTCACGCTGCTCTCCTCCATGGCAATCTGTCTCTCATGAAACTACAGTCTGAAACTAAAGCTAAAAACAACAGGCTTGGCTTATTTCTCCAGCAGTGCAACTACAGATATCCTCATCCCTGCTTGCAATCATCATCACCCCTCACACCACCTTCCTGCTGGCAGTATTTTTCATCTGGGACAATCTGTAAAACCTTAAACCTTTCCAAGTATAGCACTACTCTGTGGTAGCAGCACTGAATTACGGGAGGAGCATTTGTGGAAGGGAATCACTGTGGCTTCATGCAGAGCAATTCATGAGCATGAGGCTGCTGCTGGATGAGCACCATCTTGTAGCCATGGCATCACCCCATAGCCACTCTGTGTTGGTGCTGGTGCCATGAACAACCTTCAAGCATCCCCAGGCATCTCCTGCTGCTGGGTCCCACGGCTGCCCCTTGGCCAAACCTACTGGCTCCTGCTCCAGCCCTGTCACTGAGCCAGGCTTTTCCAGTAGCTTTATAGGCTGTACTGTAAGCTCTCCACTCTTGGTATGCAGATTTAAACATTCATATTCCTATTATCTCTTCCTTACCTCCCCAGTTCCTGGTAAATACAAGCACCTGTGGCTGTTCTGATCACCAGAGCCAACACCATGCCCTCACACCACAGAAGCAAACATGCTTCTCTGTGCAATTGGAGCTCTCCAATGCAAATGTTGCTCCATTCTGCTGCATTATCCTCACTACACAAAGCATCCTGTGGTCAGTGCTTGGGATTCTTTGGTTTCCTCATATCATCTTCACAGCACAGCACGAAGCAGGTCAGGCTCCTGGCTGGCTCCTTCTGCAGCCTTCAGGACACAGCCCCCAGGAACACAGCTAAACCCAAGCAGCATATGGAAGCATGAAGATACTTTGGCCTTAAGCTGTAATCAATTAACTTCATCTTTCTCCTCTTTCTTGTTGACGGGAAAGGCTGAGATGCAGTAACAGCACCTGGACACCTTTGGTCACACTGGGCACTGCTGGCCACACTGACTCACTGTCAGAAATAAATACTCCCAATCTGGAAGGCAGACAGCTGTAGGCTCAGCTCCTCCTGATGCACGTCCCACAGCAATAGGAAGCACAGCACCGACCTTCTGTGAGCTCTGGAGATTGCTTTTCCTGTTGGATGTTTTCAGGAGACGCTCCGGGCTCAGGAGCACTTATCCTCTCCAAGGTCTTTAATTAAAGTCAAATACCTGCTGTGCCCAGCTGATGAATGAGAAATAATTTTCTTAAATGATAGCAATGCTTCAGGAGGAATTTCAAGACCACACAGGCGAGAATATACAGTGACATATGGTCTTCAGCTGTCTCCTGAAGCTCCCAGCCACCCATGGCTGTCTCTATGCAGGAGTACAGACACTGTTGGGAAATGCAGACTGGGTGGGAGCAGAAATTAAGTTCCTGACTGTTAGAGTGAGACGTGAAACTGGAATACAAGACTATTGCAGCCAGTGGCACAGGAAGAAATTCTCTCTCGTCCTTGAGAAAGATATAAATGTTACTGCAACCATCATTAGGCTTTACATGAAAGATTATAACTTATACAGTGAGTTTATAGCCTGTAACATTCATTTAGACTTACTGGAAAGCTAATAACTTATAGTCAGCTTGTAATCAAATCTTCCTTAGAGAAACAGTGCTGCAGACATTGAGGATTTAGAGGCAGTTTGTAGGGATGTCTTCAGAAAGGAATAAATTAATTTAGCAGTAAGCCAACCCACTCACTCTGCTGAAACATAACAGCTGATGGAGCTCAGCTGGTCCAGCCCTGACCTCAGCCTCGTGTTTGCTCACTGAACCTCAGAGTCTTTCCAACCAGCTGGAAGGATCCTGCCTGTGACACAGCCCTATGCTGAGAAAAGGGAAACTGACGATTGCCTGCAGAGATGGAGGCTGCTCCCCGCTTCTGTGCTGCTGGAATATGTGCCTCTGACCTTCCTCATCACTGCCCTGCACATCTCTGCTGTATTCAGGCATCTGTAGCTTTCCCGTAAGCAGTCCTGGTAAATTATAGGCCATTTGCAGGCAGGAAAAACCCTCTGTACAACAGCAGCCATGAACAAGTCGGCACACAGCAAAACAAAACCGGAGGAAAATACAAATAGTGCATAGGCTTGCATATGTGATCTGGCATCAGCTACCCAACAGACCTCTCTTGGCTAACTATTACTGCTGATCCCAGTGACACAACCACAGCAGATCCATCTGACACCGGGAAGCAAAGGAGAGCTGTGTGAGGTGGATTAAGTTAGATCCAGCTGTGGTTTTGGACACTAATGTCTGAATTCCTTCTACAAAGGACCAGTCTAAAAAAGCAACTGGAACCACGTTTGTCAGAACCAAGGGAAAAATGTGGCTGTGGGGTTGTGCATCCAGAGCAGCCCCTCACCTTGACTGTTACAGGTAATTATGCCATTAATGCTCTTTCAGACCTAAATGAGTCTGTTTTAATGCTGTGGCCAAACTGCTGGCTGAAATTTGGCAGCACTGAGTGATGGATGCAGTGCAGTGCAGCTCAAGTGCTTCAGTCCCACTCTGCGTTTCAACGCGGTCCCAGAAGTCAGAAACCAGGCAAAGCACCGATTAAATTGTTTGGAGTTATTGCACAGCTTTCTTAGTAGCCAATTAGCACAAGATAATTTCTGTGCACACGAAAGAAGTCTCACAAATGGAAATTGTGCTCGTAAAGCAGGAAAACATTGCAAAATCATTGATTTTGCTCCACAAAAGTACAAAGTAGCAAATGAAAATGACAGGACATGGGGGAATGGTTTTAGAACTAAAGGAAATGAGATTAAGTTAGAAATAGAATCACAGAATCCTAGAATGGCCTGGGTTGCAAAGACCCACAGTGCTCATCCAGCTCCAACCCCCTGCTGTGTGCAGGGTCACCAACCAGCAGCTCAGGCTGCCCAGAGCCACATCCAGCCTGGCCTTGAATGCCTGCAGGGATGGGGCATCCACAGCCTCGTTGGGCAACCTGCTCCAGTGCATCACCACCCTCTGGGTGAAAAAGGACACCAGCCCTCCAGCATGGAGATAAAACTGGGTTTGATCTGCTCAGGCTTTGAGGCTGTTCAATCATTTTTGGCAATGTTTGGAGCACCAGCACTGCTCGTTTAGCCAACTCTGCTGTGTAAGAGATGCATACGTTTTTTATCAATACTTTCTCAGTGCCAACAAAGTTCTGCTCCATGGTGATAATCTCTTACATAAGTTGATCACAATCTGTCAGCGGCATAGAATGGCTTTACATAGCAGTTTTGCTACACTGGGGGAAGAAACATCACCATACATCCAATATCTTCACCATCAGTTTTTTACTGGTGATGAGAAGGAGGAGAGCTCAGCTTGGGTCTTTTAAACAGCTTTGTTTCCTTTTTGGTCCAGTAATGAGCTGGGCCAGGACCCACTAGGATGCCACTGAAAGGACACCAAGAGGAGCCAAAGCTCAGGAAAAGATGCAACAAAGACATAGGTTTATGTAAGAGAGATGCACAGAATTATAAAGACTAAGTGAATGTCTCATTGGTGATTCTAGCTTTAATGGAAAATAGAAAACAAGTTTTGATTGGCATCAAACAAAAACTGATGATTCTCCAGCTTCTGCTCTTAAACAAAAGCTAGGATGAGGGTGATTTTACTTTCTCCTTTGTGTGCGCAACTTCTGTCTACCACTGGTTTGCTTCCTGCAGCAGGAGTCTCATCCATGGCCATGTCACCCCTACAGGGAAGCAGTCATCCTGCTGATGGCCCTATCCCTGATGGATCTATCCCTGATGGATCTATCTGGTCTCTATTTTATTCAGCTGCTTTTTACTCTTTGGCACAATTCAGGCTGCATTAATGAGTTGAGCTACTCGAGGGAGTTCATTCCTGTACCTGGCGCACACCAGTATTCTCACTGCTCACAAAATTAACTGAAGGAAAAACATAATCACGTGTTAAAAGATACAAAGGGACCTAATTCCTGGAGACGTGAATTATTTAGATGAGTGCAGACATGGATCCTGCAGCTGGGGAAAAAAAGCCTCAATGTTTTCCTGCACGAAAGAAGCCCCTGGATGTTTGATTAGGTTTTCTTAACATATTCCATCTTACCGGCTTTAACCTCTTTTGACTTCATCTTTGAAAGCTCCCATTTGTTCCTCATTCCATCACAAAGCCCTTTTGGCCCTCTGCACAACGTGCTCAACTTAGTGCCAAGCACAGCACAACCTGTGGGTATCTGCAGCCCAGCCTTACTGTATCTCCCAGGGAGTCCTGGTGCTCCCACTGAAGTCAATGGGCTCTGCTCACAACCAGGAATAAGAGACAGCTGTCTTGCTGGCATTGAAATGTTAAGAAGAGGGAAAAAAAATACAAAGGGAAAAAGCGCCGTTCTCTACTTTTGCGTGGTTTAAAAGCAATTTTCAGAAACAGACATCACCACAATAGCATCTTTGTTCGGGCTGTAAATCAGCAGTGAGGAGATGAAAATTCAGTCCAAGGCTTTCAATAACACCACCGAAGAGAAGAAGATAAAGAGCAAAGGGAATCAAACCTCAGCCTCAGCCCTGCACTCTGGGAGATTTCTAAAGGATAACCATCAGAAAATTGCCCATTAAAGCAAAGTATCTGAGTGCCTCCTGACAGACGGGAACGCATCGCTGAGCGACCCAGGGCCAAACTACCAGGAGTATCTCTCTGTGGTCTGGGAAATGTCACAGCTAATCTCAAGGCAGAAGAAGTGTCTAAAAGCAGTAAGTAGGTTGGTGCCCCATGTTTCCCAGCCAGGCAGAATCCAACTGAGGGACAGGAGCCCAAGGAGAGCTTTGTTTTTAGAGATACCCCAAGGCAACACATGCAAGCTCTAAGATGGTCAAGGATTTTAATGACATGAAATTTAGGTTGCATCTTAGGAGGAAGTTTTTCACCCAGAGGGTGGTAGCACACTGGAACAGGTTGCCCAAGGAGGCTGTGGATGCCCCATCCCTGCAGGCATTCAAGGCCAGGCTGGATGTGGCTCTGGGCAGCCTGGGCTGCTGGTTGGTGACCCTGCACACAGCAGGGGGTTGGAGCTGGATGAGCACTGTGGGCCTTTGCAACCCAGGCCATTCTATGAGTCTATGATGCTAGAAAATTGTCTTCTTCAAATCAATATCTACAAGGTGATAATAAATTATTGAATTAAGTAATTTGTCTAACAGACTAATAGGACAAAACTTTGGGGTAGGGAGCAGGAGCATAGAATGGCAAGGGAGTACAGGAAGGACAGGACCATCTGCAGACCCGACAGCCTAAGTGGAGTACTGTAAAAGATTTCTGAGTGTGCTGTTGATGCATTCACCCGGACATCTCTGACCCCACATGACTTGTTTTCCCTGCTCTAGAGCCAGGCTGGGCTGTGTGGCAGGCAGTGAAGTGGGGGCCAAGATCCCACAGCCATCCTGTCCTTCCCACTCCTTGTCTCTCAAGGGCTTCACTCAGCATAAGCTGGAAGAGGCTACAGAGTGCAGAACGAATGCTCTAAGGGTGAGAAAAGGCTGAAGTGCAGCTGCTGTTCTCCACAAGGATGCACTGTGCTGCAGCAGGGAGAGGGCACGACAGAGAAACAAACTTAGAAACAAACAAACAAACAAAATGGAAATAAATGAACAGAAATAACAACACTAATGGGAGGATCTTTAGATGAAAAATTAATGGCAGCTCGCTAAGAGACGCTCACACAGTGCTGCAGGGCTCCTGTGTTCCCACATGGGGATTTCCTCAAGCAAGAGGGGATGCAGAGGACTGATGCAAGAAGGCATTAGAGAAATACTGCAGTATTAGAGCAGCAGGGAGCATAAATAGGGGAGATTCAGACTGATAAAAACAACAAACCCTCCGGCTCTCTGGTGCTGAGTCTGTATGGCAAATTCTGAATTCACCAAACTGGGTTGGTTTCCTTCAGAATGCAGTCACACCAGGATTACCAGAGAATGATCACAGAATGCCTTGGGTTGGAAGGGACCTCAAGGATCACGAAGCTCCAACCCCCCACCACAGGCAGGGCCACCAACCTCCACATCGATACCAGCCCAGGCTGCCCAGGGCCCCATCCAACCTGGCCTTGAACACCTCCAGGGATGGACGGGGCATCCACAGCCTCTCTGGGCAGCTGTTCCAGCACCTCACCACTCTAAGAGTAAAGAACTTCCCCCTGACAAAAGGTGGAAGGGTGTTATATGCTGCCAAAAGTAACAGTGCTTAATGGGCTGCAGGAATGGTGTCCCATGTTCAAGAAAAGATAAATATTTCAAAGAACAAAGCAAAAGCAATCCCTCAATTCTCACTGAGGGAAACGTCTCTAAGAGAATGGGAAGGGGACCCACCAAGGTGATTTTTTGTTATTCTAACAAAAGAACACACGTCTGTATTTCTGCCTTTCCCATGGAAGCTTCCTAGAGACCATCAGCTATCCCAGCAACATGCCTGTGAGCACCACTTACCATTTCACTGCCACTTGTTTAATTTAAAGGAACACTGCCAATGGAAAGCACACTTTTTGTCCAAGTAGCCCTTAGTGCTGCTAATATGTAAAAAATACTGAGCAGTGTTACATTAGAAAATGAATGTTCTTCCAGCATCAGTAACTCAGCTTGATATTGCACAGAATGAAGAGATCACATGCTGGCAGCCAACAGTTCTTCCCTATGGTAGGACTATGGTCAACCCTATGTTGATGACTATGGGTTGACAACAGTCTCAAGCCAGAAGCACTGAGTCTCTGTCAGAAGACTGAATAAGTGAATAATTAATGACTGGCTCATTAATTAATGTGACACTTTAAGGAGAAAACAAACAAAAATCACCTAAACAACAATGCAAAACAAGTATCTAAAACTCTCCTTGAAAACATGAGTCTGGTGGAGCTTCCCTGTGTAGACAAAAACCATTTGATAGAAGTATCACCATCAACGCGCTGTCACAGCTGCCCAGCATTACGATTTGAATAGCATCACATCATCCATCCACAGCACCATCAAACCCGACCTACAGACAGCAGACAGATCTCACACTGTAACCCAAGCGCAGCATCTGATGCCGTGACACCTCTCTGGCCCTTTCAAACACATCGAGTTGCAGCTCAACAGAATCATATCATAGAATAAAGCCACAAACATGCCTCTTCCCACACTGCTCTCCCCACAGACATGGCTCCTGTGCCCACAGCGTGATGCTCAGCATGGACTGCCATTGCCCTGCACCCCGTCTTTCCTCCACACACATGAAGCCCTATGAATTGATGCTGCCATTCATGACATTATCTGCATCTGAACCTTTTTTTTTTTCCCCTCTCTCTCTTTTCTTTTCAATTTGCTTCCACTCTTGGCAGGGTTTTAATCACCGCTGTCTCAAATGTTCTTTCTGTGGCTCTTTGGGCATTATGTGCACCATCAACCACTGAATAAAATACACAGATTGTGAAGCTGGGAGCAGTGTGAACTCATCCTTGCTTTCCCACAATTTTGCTTGTACGTTCTCATTTATTTTTAAGACAGTAGCAGGTTAAATCTGCCTCAGGTTGGCCCGTCTGATATAAATCAACCCTCTTTTCCACATGTGATTTATTTCACTTGCACCTTCTCAAATTTGGCTCAGAACCCAAGCGCAATAAAAACGGGTTTTGCGAATTCCAGGGCCAGCATAAATCTTTTCACGCAGGCGCTTTCAGTTCGGCACTGAAAAGCCTTCTCTTAGCATACCAATGCCTCTCTGCAGCCCTTGCAACACAAGCATTGCAGCATTCTGCTTCCACACAAAACCCTGGAAATAAAACCAACTGAAAATGGGCTATGACGACTCCCATGGTCGCACCCAAAGCACTCTGCTCCTGCCAGGCTCCTGCCATGGGTTATTTATTTGTTGTTTTTTTTCTCTCTGTGTGTGTCAAGGAACTGAGCTATTTTTTTCCCCCTGTAATCACAGCTTCCTTTCTACCATTTCATCATTTTTCTTCTACGCTCGCTCAGTTCCCCAGTGCTTTAATTTCAATCTGTCCTCATGGGACTTGGGAGCAGAATATATTTGCCGCTGTTTTCTAGGAGCAGTTTCAACTCCACGTGTCAGCAAATAAATTTACTAAATATGAGCATGTGGGTTTTAACCTTAAAGGACTGAGGAAAACACAAAAGTCATAACCTGAAGGGTTACTTTCAGCATCTTTAATGCAGCCATACAGCATAAATCCGCCTAACGGTATGGACTAAAAAGGAGCGAGGCGCACAGAGGGATGCGAGACAGAGTGCATCATAAAACCATTTTAGTACTAATTTTCAGTTATGTGCCTTGCTTTGGCATGGTAATAAATCACAGAAAGCCACTCAGATTGCCCCAATCTTGGCAAAATAATTGCCTCAGAATAGGTTTCTACAGTTTTGGGTCCAAAGAGTGATGAAGAGTAAATTGAACTGCATTTACGCATTTGAGGAAAAAGACTTTTTTCTCTGGTTTCCTTCAGAGTCACCTTCTGGATCAAACTTCAAAGTGCTGGTGAAGTCAGCAGCTGCCAAAGTAGCTCCGTGCAGACACTGAATGATAATTCAGCCAAAGGCTTCATTACATTTAGGAAGAGATAGAGCCATCAGTCATTGGGAACTCGCTGCATTCCCACCATAGTTGTGCTGCGTGCTGCTGGCCCCAATAGAATCCCTGCCAACATGATGCCAACCAACTACATCCAAAGGAGAAACAAAGAATCCATCAGGCTCAAAAGTAGTTTTTTTTTTTCCAATAAAACCAATCTGGGTTTTTAAAAAATACTGGGGAGCTGAATCAAAAAAAATGATGGATGTATACAGAGGTTCTACCCTGACATCCAGGACCTGAGTGGTACAAGGTCCCAGAGAGCATTTTGAGAGACTCTGCAGGGCCAGGGAGCTGAACGGCTCTGTGGCACTTTGGTTAAACCCATGCTCTTTCTGCTAGTAGCAGTGAAACTGATAAAAACAGCCATTTTCCTACACAAGGGCAAGGCTCGGAGCTGTGCTTAGATCTGTTTGTGGCTGGAGCCAGGTCAGTAAATGTGAATAAAATCCTAACTGAGATGGATATCCCTTCTTCTAGGAGAGTATTACTTTGCATGTTCTGAAGTTATTGTTTGCTGGTTTCTTTCCCTACTACTCCTTGCAAGAAGACAGCAGGAGGGATTTTAAGCTACAACAAGACTGGCAGCCTTATGGAGGCCAGAGCTGCCCGTGCTGACTGCCAGAGAGGGCCCAGGCGGGGCACTGCCTAGCAATGAACAAGGAATCTCTGGTCCATCTCAGACCTTGGAAAGAGCCAGGTCACTTCACAGAGATGCTTCGTTTCCTCCCGTGATGTTAGACAAAATCTGAACAAGCACAGAGGGATGGGGAACCTAAAGCTGACATGACAGGACCTCAGCCTGGGCACAGTGTCTGCAGGATCAGGCAGCTGAGTCAGCAATTCATAGTAACTAATATCTTACAGAAGAAGAACCAAGACTTGCATCTCTAAAATCCCTATTAACCATTTAGATCCAGTAGGGGATGCTGAAGATAAATAACATATGAAGTATGCCTAAACTTAGGGCATGGGTAGATCGTGGCAGGGGTTGCACATCTGCATCGAGTCTGAGACCCCGTATATTAAGTGTCCTTAATACCTTTTGCCTCTTGAGAAAAGGAACGCATTTCTACATCCCTCTGCACACAGGGCTGCTAGCAGTTGCTTGAGATATCAGTCTCCCTGTCCTGGATTCCGAGCTTGCTGAGTGTATCGACAGAGAAAAAGAAATTCAAGCCTTACTGCACACTTCAACAGGAAGAAATTTGCTACCTGATGGCTCTCTCAGTGACTCTTTCAAAAGCATAAGGACAGCTGTCTGCAAGGGAAGGACATAAAAAACGTTATCCTTGAGCCACTAAAAGAAGCAGAATCTCCTGCTCTGTCACCAGCCTCCCCAGCACCCAAATCTTTACGCTTTAAGCCACAAGCCTGCTTTGAAACACATATCTTGGGCAACACTCCAGATGAGGCAGCAGTAGCATCACCCAATGACACCCAAAGCTGCAACAACCCGCATGTCCCCATGGACTGAGATAACGCCAGGCCTACCTGTGACCAGGAAGCTGCAGCGGCCGGCTCCCGCTTCGTTGATGATGTTGCAGTTGTAGACGCCGTAGCTGTCACGGGAGAGGCTGCTGACGGTGTACTCGGTGGAGTCCTGCAGGTCAAACTGCCCCGTGCGCAGCAGCTTGCTGCCCAGCCGCCATTCATAGGTCAGCACCCGTGTTGGGTAGGCGCGCAGCACCCGGCAGCTCATGGTGATGCTCCGGCCTTGGCCCTGCCGGATCTCCAGGAAAGTCGGCTCCACGGCAGGGGGGTCTGCAGGGGAGAGAGCAGGGGTGGTGTCATAGAATGGCCTGGGTTGAAAAGTACAGCAATGCTCATCTGGTTCCAACCCCCTGCTGTGTGCAGGGTCACCAACCAGCAGCCCAGGCTGCCCAGAGCCACATCCAGCCTGGCCTTGAATGCCTGCAGGGATGGGGCATCCACAGCCTCCTTGGGCAGCCTGTTCCAGTGCGTCACCATCCTCTGGATGAAAAAACTCATTCTGCTTACTGGCATTTCTGCTCATTGGTGTTTTCTACAGAACACCTAAAGAGAAACCAAAGCCAGCCCCCAGGCACTATTGCTTCTCTATAGACAGACACATGCAGCCTAGGAGGCTAAGCCTTCTGCCTCACAGAGGACCCCCAAACTCCAAGTCATGGGACCTTCTGCAGGAGGAAGACAAAGAAAAGAAGGGAAAAACCTTCACATGGTGGAGACAAAGTACACAGAGCAAAAACAACCCTGATGTGGGGTCCTGGGCAGCAATTCTGTGCTCAGTGACAGACCCAACTTTGCAATTGGGTCTATGGAGAAGCTCAGTAACCCAGCAGCTGCCCACAGGCTCCAGCACAGCCATAGAATCATATTGTCTGTCTCCTCAGGTGGTAGGTTTGGTATGTCAGTAAGTACAGAATGGGTCAACTTCGCATGACTTAAAATAATTTAGATTTTCAGACTTCAGTTTCCAGCAAAACATACAAATATGGACAACATGCAGTGTATGCAAAAGCCTAACTTCACTGTCATTTACTTTCTGATAACTTAATCAGTGCAGAAGAGCAATCGGCACAGACTGATGTTGGCACAACTATTTAGAACAGGTAAACACACACAAGAATTGTGCCCATGTTTGCAACTGAATGCCAAACACTGACAAGACATTCCACCTCTTTAAAAAACACAGCCCACTTTCAGTTCTTCAGAAAGAAGAAACCTTGAAAGCTTCCCAGTATAGTACACAGAATCTAAAGTTCTGAGAGGCATAATACCTAAAATTCCCCATAAGAATGGTCTGCACACAGTCCATGCTGTGCTCCCTCTAGAAAGAGCTCTCTTAGGTTCTCTCTCCAAGAGCATCGTGTCCTCATGTTTCTCACTGATTGTTATCTCCACCAGAGATACCAATAACCTTCAGCCTCTTGATATTTAATTCCCTGCATAATGGAAGCTGCAAACAGATTCCTTCAGCTCATCTGATTGAGAAACCACACTTGCATCAACTCTTGCTTAGAAAAAACATCCAGATAAACACAGAAATTAAGCTGAACTTTGGAGACTGCCATTTCAGACAGCACTGCTTATAGCCCATGGCCTCCCACTACCATGTTTGTAGCTCATCACAGCAATCACTGACCTTGTGACACCATCTAAAGCTGCATGTGGGATGAGTGTGGGGGGACTGCCAAGGTTTGGGAGCACAGCAAGTAGAGAAGCAGAAGTGATGACATCAGCCAGCAGACAGGGCTTGATGGCATGTCGTGAAGCAGTGGCAGGTTGACCTCTCTGAAGGCAATAACCGTAACAGACTCCACAAACTAACTAAGAAGAGAGTGATGTGGAAACCGCCAATTCACAATCTCGTCAACCCCAGCCTGGCCAGACTCTTCCTCTTTGTACAGCAAAAATCGTGTGGCTTTGTATAATATTCAGGACAGAAGCTTATCTGTTACATGGGCAGCAGTGCAGCTATAGATAGTGGCAAACAGAAGACCACAAACTGCAAATCTTCCATACTGCGAGCCTTCTTTCCATTGATAATATCCCCCAATTTTGTGCCATCAGAAAGTGACTATTCTTTGTGCCCAGGTACAGAATGAAGAATATGAAAGAAGATCAATTTGTCAGAAATGCCATTACTTTCTCCCTCCAGCCTGACACCTGCCATTTCAGCACAACCCAATAGTGCCTTCATCTGCCCTCACTGTACAATTCCTGCACCTTATCCAGCTTCACTAATAGTCTCCCACAGCAGTAGCTTTGCAGGGAATTGTTGGCTTAAAGATAAGAGCTATTTTAGAAGCAGATGTGACAGATCTCAACTTCCTTGTAAGGGAGAGCTATTTGGCTACTCAAGCCCCATCCGCCTTCCACAGCTTTCCTTGTATTTTGCTCTTGCTGACCCACCTCGCAATTGGTCCTTCTTTACAGACATCTTCTAAATCTTGATATATTACAGATTGCAAAGAGACTGCTACTCAAATTTGCTAATATTTACAATTGCCCAGACACTTCTCCTCATGGAGAATTAGGCTCTCCAAGTTTTCTTCCCAATTAGCAGTAAAAATACTGATTTCCAAATCCATCAGCTATCTCTTCAGACATAACTAACTTTATACCCACAGCCAACACCATAATACTCTTGTCAAAGCAGGTACAATCTTCATCAACTTCAAGCCAAACACAAATTAGGCTACAAAAAAACCTGTGCAGCGTAATGGTGGTGGAAGAATCCTAGAATAGCCTGGTTTGCAAAGGCCTCATCCAGTTCCAATCTCCTGCTGTGTGCAGGGTCACCAACCAGCAGCCCAGGCTGCCCAGAGCCACATCCAGCCTGGCCTTGAATGCCTGCAGGGATGGGGCATCCACAGCCTCCTTGGGCAACCTGTTCCAGTGCATCACCACCCTCTGGGTGAAAAACTTCCTCCTAAGATCCAACCTAAACCTCCCCTGTCTCGGTTTCAAACTACTCCCCATTGTCCTATCACTGCCCACCCTCACAAACAGCCATTCCCCCTCCTGTTTACATGTTCCCTTCAAGAAGGCCACAGTGAGATCTCCCCAGAGCCTTCTCTTCTCCCAATTCTTCTCTCACCATTCTTTGGTCACAGCCTCTGCCCAAAGACCTCCACCTTCCTCAGCATCCCCAGCCAATCTTGGAGAGACAGAGAAGCGCAGAGAAGGCGCTGGAGAGTTTGGGGCAGGACCTGTGTGCGTGTGATGTGTGAAATACACTTTAGCAGATGATTCTGTTATTTTCTCCTTTTGCTTTTGGAACTTCTTTCACATTTGAACGTTGGAAATTTGCCCACAACTCCCCACAGTGCCATCTCCTTTTGTTTATTTTGCTATTCCCACTGGATGCACCTTATTCAATGAACAATTATTCCGCTCACCTGTCGCAGCAGCTCCGCTCTAATGACTTTCATCATGTTGGCATTCAGCTCTCTCCTTCTCTTTTATCCCTGGTTTATTTACTCATAAGACACTTTACCCTTATAAATAGCTTTTAAATAAAGTTTCCCCTGCCTTTAAGGTCAAACCAGTCTTTAAAATCCAGACTCTCCATCTATTCCCAAACAGATGACACCCAGTGACAGAAAAAAGAAAATTAACTTTGGTTGTTCATTTCAGAGTTACGTTTTCACAGGTAATAACTTTAATGGAAAAGGAAAGGAATGGTTAAAAACCACAGTATATGACAGCAGCCTGTGCTAACAGCTTATTTTTATGAGGTTTGTTGTTTTATAAGATGGTGACTTTGCAGCTAGCAGAGGTGGGAGTGTCCTGGTCATTGCCCAAGGATAACAATGCTCAGAAGGAAACTTATTCTGTTGCTGTTTGGAGGTTGTATGTGTTCAGTTCATTTGCATTAGTTCTTCCCCAAGGCTTCAGCATTTTGATTTAATTTACTTTGCTGTACTTATCCCTATCTTTCATAATTCCAGTATTAGTTTGTGAAAAATATATGGAAAAAAAACCACATGGGGAGCACACTTCATTCTTTTAAACAATTATCTTTGGGAAGCAAACAGTCTGAAGTTAAAACGGGTTTTATATCAAAGTTTAATGAATTTTTTTTAGCCTAAGTACTTTCAAGTCTTAAGGATTACAAAATGGAAAACGAAGGCGCCCCAGTTATTAAGAGACATGGCAGCAAGGATGCTGGTCTGCTTTTAACTGGCCTATTGCCCTTCACAGCATGGACTGTACTGTGGTCTATACAGCAAGATTTGTTCATGGGAAAACATACCAGTCCACTTCTCATGTACCAGGTAAATACCAGCCAGCACGTGCTCATGGAGTCGCAGAAACTGGAAGGGAGCCCTGAAGGCCATCTAGTCCAACTCCCCTGCAGTGAGAGGGGATATCATGGCAATGAAATGAACAGTGTTCAGCTCAGACTCCACCTGGCCCACATCCCTCATTGCCAGGCAACCCAACCAGGGCAGGGACTGAAAACGCCTGCAGAGCTGAGACAACTTCAGGAAGCGCCATCTCCAATTTCTGATTGAAACATACTGTCATCTACTTTACTCCCTGAGGGATGAGCGGTGCAAAATGAGAACCACCATGGTTGAAAAAGGCAGCCCTTTTCCTTCCTTTTTCTCTTCAGTTATTGACAGCATTTGCATCCTTCCCAGTAAGGACGGCTGAGCTAAGCAGTCGATTTCTTTTTATTTATTTCCATTTTGTCTCTATCTATCTCTGCTTGTGCTTTTGACATATTATTCCCAGGCTCTGAAGATTACTCTCAGGAAAAGTCTGTGGCATTTCTTTGACTTCCAACAGAGGCAGCTTTCTGTCTTCCAGGCCACGTCAGCAAGTATTTTATGGATTACAAAGTAGATGTTATACATTGTGCTGCTGGCAACGGGGCTTTTCTGCTTTTATATATATATATATATATATATATATATATAAAATGATTCACTAATACACGCATGTAAATATATCAGCAAAAGACACATGGAAGTCTGCTAACTGAAACCTGCTTATACAGACAAAGAGAGTTGGTATATCATAGATAATGGCCAGCCAAATGGTTGCACGGCTTTTACATTTCTTCAATAACATTTGTTCTGAATGCATAGAAAAAGCCTACACACTCAGATTAGATTTACAGCCCTGCAGACCTCCAGGGCAGAGCTGTGCTCCTGCAGGCTCACTGCTGAAGCTGGAAGGCACTGGGAACTCATTGGACGCTCTGTTAAGTGTGTAAGTTGGAATCACCTAGACAAAAAAGGGATGCTTACCAAAGAAAAACTGCTCATTGTCACGTGGAGTAAATCAGGAATACAAAACATGTAATGGGAAACCCACCATTCATATGGGAAAAGCCAGTTTTTAATGAAGTTCAATCTAATGGAGACTCAGGAAGGAGATTCTGGAGCCATTGTGGGTATTTCTCTGCAAACATCTCAGGGCTCATTATTGTTCCAAATGGACGGCAGCATTAAGAGACAACAGAAAGAAAGAACCCCAGTACAGCACTAGAGCTTGAGAACACAGAACAAGAGCTATTCATTCAGACATCACACCTGAGCATTGCAGCCATTTGGGCAACCTGCTGCCATGCTTTGCACTGGAAGGCAGAGACATGAGCAGAGTCAGCACAGGAGCAGAGCCAGCAGCGCTGAGCCACAGCCTCCAGCACATGGCTGGATGCAGAGACATGCTGGGGAGAGATCGCTCTATTCATCTGCACTGCAGGGCTCATTACGATGCTGGCACAGCCTTACACAATTTCCACCCCCCCACAGTCGTTATTCCCACATCTCTCCATCCTCCAGCTGTTCTTTACAGGCTCCTCTAGCCGTTCTGAGGATTATTTTCATATGCAATTGAAAGCTCAAATGAAATGGCGCTTCAAGCTTTCCAGATCCCAACTTGGTTTTATTTAACACGGCAGAAAACAAAACAATACCAAAAAATAGAGCTGACTCAATCTCATGCCAACCACAGAGATGCAGCCAGTCTGATGGCAAGGGTGGGAGAGCAAACCTGCTCCAGCAGAGCTCCCTTTTAAGAGATCTGTGTGTGTACTCGGCTGGGACCATGAAGCTGCTCTTAACACAGCTGTGCTAAAACTGTCCCCTGAACTCCCTGATGGCAGGACATCCATCAATCACTGCAGCTGGGAGGCAGCTCTGCCTGCAGGGCTTTTCCCATGGAGAAGCCTCCAAACCCCAAGGCTGGTCTTACAGGAAGCAGGGGAAGAAGCAGCACCACCAGCTGCTCACCAGCTCTGTTAGGAGCCTTGCAGCAATGCCTTTGCCATGGGTCCTGCAAAGCCCACACAAGCCAATGCACTTCTGACTTCTCCAGCCTTCAGACCTTTCAGTCTTTCCTTGGTAGCATGCAAAAATGCTCTCAAGTATGAGAGCGGTGGAAGCAAAATGCAAGACTAGACAGGTAAATTATTCAGCCTTTATAACTCATAAATGATTTACAGCTGTTTTTAGGCCTTTAAACAAGCAGGGCATCATCTCCATGAAAATGCCTCCGACACCTTCCAGAGGCAGCTGAATAATGGAGCATCTCAAACCCAGTGTGTAACTTTTATAAGCTGAACCAACGCTGTATTTTTCTGGGTAGATACAAATCAAATACAAACCCAGTTGGAAAAAAGGGAAAAAGATAATACCTATAAACCACAAATAGCTTTACAGCTTAAAGCAAACCAGTGCAGAGCAGAATTGATGGAGCGAAACTTGGTGGCCCAGACACTGAGAAGGGCAGACTGGATGGTCAGAGAGCTTTAGGGCACACCATGGTTGCAATCCCAGTGAAAAAGGCAATGGTAGTTTTCTAGCCAAAACTAGGAGACGGATATTACAACCTCAGCTAATGGATTTCTTCCTCTTCCAGTGAAATGAAAATGTTATGCTTGCAAATAGGAACAAAACCTAATCATCTGCACTCCTACATGTAAATAGAAGCAGAAACACAAAGCCAACCTGGAGCTGCTTATTCACCAACCAGCCCTGAGCTCAGGCACTGAGCCCCACAGTAGTAGACAAAGAGGACTCCTGCCCCAGCAAGGCAACGTATTTTACCTTGGGACTAATGTGATGCAGAACAGTGCAAACGAGGTGTCTTTCTGAATCACATTTCTGATCATCAGAGCTAATTGGGATAGGCAGCACCTTTCCTACACCAGCAAACCTCCAGAAAAAAAGCCCTCCCTTGTATCTTTGTCAATAATTTCTTTACAATACACCACTGGCATCTGAAAACAAAACAAAACCCCCTTCAACTACCAGCAGATGCAGCAGACGATGCACACCGAGCTGGCATTCAGTGACTGCTGCAGAGGTGATGGGAGGCACAAAGCACATGCAGACACTGTTCTATACTCCTTTCAGCATACTAAAACTGAGCCTGGTGGGGAAGCTGCACTGACATCACAGTGTCAAAAGAATCCTGTCTGACATGCTATGGGATGTAACAGGGTAAAATCAGCAAGAAAGCAGAGTGCTCAGATTGCCCATGCTTGGCTTGTCTTCCAGCCAGAGGCGCAGAGGATGCATCTCATGGGGGATGTACAGCACAGCTGAGCTTTGGGTTTTGGTAAGCCATGACTCCCCTGAGGCATCAGAGAGCCCAAAGCTCTCTGGAAATGGAGCCAGGGAGATGCTGGGCAGAAAGGAATCATGGCAGCCCTACTCCACAGGGGGAGGAATGCTAGCAAGGCTTGGGAGACATGGGAACAGCATTTGATACAGTGCTCTAGAGAGACAGGAGGCTGAAACCCCACTCTGTGTATGGGGATGGGAACAGAGGGCTGATGTCTTCCACTGGCTTATAACTTGGGTAGGAGCCAAAGCCATATGTTACTATTGCTATAGAACCACGGAACGGCTTTGAGTTCAAAGGGACTATGAAGATAGATGGATTAGGCACATTTTGGTGTAAACTTTACCTTTTTTTTCCCCTCTCCTTTTTGCACTAAATGCAGCACTGCATGTTAGCAAGCAGCTTGCATGACGAACATCTGTGGAAGCTTACTCCTCACATACAGGAATTGGATAAAGCTGGTTTTGCAGTTCCAATTGCATCTGCAGGCTGCAGACAGTTGCTGGGATTCTCCCAACTGATGCCTCTGTCCTGGTTTGGCTCCTTGACAGCACAATACATTTCCAGAGCAAGCAGCAAGAACTGCATGGCAGCTCGATGAGATCCAATATTTGTGCTAAAACACGTGGAACTTTTGCAAGTGAAAAATATTCAAATGAGTAAACAAACAAGAAATAACTCAGGAGTTAAGCTGCGACATTAATCTGCCCACATGTCTGCACATCAGTTTGTTGGGGTTTCTTTTTGGCATTAATTGACTAGCTCGAATAAGAACGGGAATGTTGAATAATGATGAGTTTCTTTAGGAAGTCCAGGAGCTGCTGTAATGCACAACCTTTCAACAGAATCGACTCTGCCGATGATCTTTTATGGGCTGTGCTGCTATTCCTTATATCTTAGGAAATAAAAATGGTAATATGGCTGAAAAAATAAATCTTGAAGAATACTACGGCAACCTTTTCCTTTGTATAAGGCTACACAAAAGAAGCACATAGGAAGGGGCCCACACCCTCACTAAAAGGCACAGGCTCCACAATTTCCTTGGCAGCTCCTCTATTTGCCTCTTCTATGTGTGCATAAGGTTGTATTACAGAAGGTCACAGAATGACAGAACGGCCTGGGTTGCAAAGGCCCACAGTGCTCATCCAGCTCCAACTCCCTGCTATATGCAGGGTCACCAACCAGCAGCCCAGGCTGCCCAGAGCCACATCCAACCTGGCCTTGAATGCCTGCAGGGATGGGGCATCCACAGCCTCCTTGGGCAACCTGTTCAGTGTGTCACCACCCACTTGGTGAAAAACTTCCTCCTAAGATCCAACCAAAACCTCCCCGTCTCAGTTGCAAACCATTCCCCCTTGTCCCATCACTGCCCACCCTCATAAACAGCCATTCCCCCTCCTGTTTGTACACTTCCTTCAAATACTGGGAGAAATGAGATGGAGACCAACCCAAGACTGGACCTGAAAGGAGCCCCATCAGAGCAGCTCTCTCTGGCATTTCAGTGTGGTCTCCATCACATCTCATTCCACCAGACCAACCCTACCCAAACTGTTGTTGATAAAATCCCCTTCCCTGCTGCTAAAACTGTATTGTTTCCCTGCTCAAATCTCTTCATGGTCTCCTGGATATGTAATCAGCGAATACAAGCTCCTCAGCTGGGGAGAATCTTAAGATTCCATGTGACTTTACAGAAGATGGAAACATAACTACCTTATTAAACACTGGAACTGTTATTATTTCAGCACCGGCCTCAGAATCTCTCTTCATTTCCTGCTCTATTTGCTTATTTTCTGTTTATTTTCAGTTCAGCCCCCTCCCTGCCCCTGCATCAGCCTTACAGCAGAGTAGATCACAGTCCCTTTGTTGTGACAGAACAACTCCTGCCCGTGAGCACACCCATGCCCACTCTGCCCTGTGCCAGGAATGTCAATAACAGACAAAAAGCCAGAAAATCCTAGAACAGCCTGGGTTGCAAGGGACCACAGTGCTCATCCAGCTCCAACCCCCTGTTGTGTGCAGGGTCACCAACCAGCAGCCCAGGCTGCCCAGAGCCACATCCAGCCTGGCCTTGAATGCCTGCAGGGATGGGGCATCCACAAAACCTCACTACCTGCTGGCTTTGGCATAGAAGATGCATGGACGTCACCACTTCATCTTCATGCTATTAAATGGAGGGAGAGGAAGAAAATGTGACTATCTGCTACACGTAAATTACCTGGTCACCAGAAATCATAGAATTACTAACATTAGACAGACCTCTAAAATCATCAAGTCCAAATGTTGACCCTTCCCCACCATGGTCAGTAATCACCCCTGGGAAGAGGCCAGGTATGAAACACCATTGCATCCTTAGGATTAGAACCCGTATCACGATCCAAGTGCCAGGAAGGAGATGCTGTAGAGACAGAGGCTCCACTGGATGCACCGGTGGGGCCAGACTACAGCACTACCTACATCCCAAGACATGCTCACCTCATTAGCAGAGCAAAAGCTTTCCAAAAAGAAGACAATTCACTGCAACACCCACAGTGGGATCCATCAGTCTGCACTAAAGACAGCCTAGCCGAAAATACTGCTTTCAAAAGCAACATTTAAGGGAGTTTCTGTTTGTGCACTTAGTTCTCTTAGCTGTCTAAGATGCCTACGGTGGTGAGAACCCTTGGGAAGCTTCTGTCACAGTGAGAGAATTGGACTTTGGGCTGACACAGGCATCCAGGCAAGTGACATTTCTGTTCTTCTTATGGTTGGACTGGATGATCTTGAAGGTCTTTGCCAACCCTGGTGATTCTATCATTCCATCTCTGTGATTAAATCCCCCCCAACAGCTTGGTGCACAGAAGTGATGCTGAGTCTGGACCAGGCCATGGAGTAGGAAAAATGACTCTTGCACACTGGATAAGCCCCAAAAATACAAGGTCACCTTTGAGAGGTACCTGAGCGATCCCGCATTCAGTTATCAGAAGGAGGTCAGCACAGTGAGCAAAGCCTCCACGTTTCAGCACAACCCACCAGCCACAGATTCATTTGATGGCGCACAGAGGAATAGTTTTTAAAACAAGATTTGTCAAATGAACTTTTATGCAGATGGCGATGAAGGTTTTTTTCCCCCCAGCCTTAACAAGCCATGAATATAAATTCTCCCTGTTGGAATTATCACTGCATTTCAGAACTGACTCTCACAGGAGCTGCACTGAAGCGCTGATATTGCTCCATCAAAGCCAGCAGTGCTGCAGTGCCTCACACAGCCAACAAACAGCTCCATGAATGGAACTTGGCTTTGTGTTTACTGGGAACACCACAGCTTTAATACGAGATCTTAATGGATCTCAACAAGTGCCTTCTGGAAAGTGCCTCATGCTCAGCTCTTGGATAAAAGGAAAAGATTGGAAAGGTCAGGTAAGACAACTAAATAGATCTTTGTGGCTTCAAGAAGTTCTGCTGTTGTCCTTCAAGCATTGACATACAAACAAAAGTTTGGGACCAAAGCAGCAAATCCTTCACAGCAGCGTGGACTTTATAATGAAAACTTACAGAGCAATTTGCTGGTAATTTATGTCACATAGCAGCCAGAATCAACCCTTTCTGTTTAACATCCAACAAATTAGAACTGTCCAGGGCAGTAATTCAGCCTGCAAAGCGTTCCCCTTTTAATGTCAGGCATGTATGGAGCTATTACAACCTAGTTCCCACAGAAACCCCATGGTAACTATAGGATTTTTATCCATGCTTTGGCTACCAGATCTTCCTCGGTGAATGACACACAAACTTTTATCACTGTGAAGATACATCACAAGAATTAAAATGCAATGCCTGCATGAAAATTAAATGGGGTATAAAAACAGCTGCGATGAGTTCTTTCTAATGACTCCTATGACAGATGCAGGCATGATTAATGACGATGCAATAATGCCTGAGCTGAACTTAATCACTAATACATCACTTAATATTGACAAAGAGGAAACGAATGATACAGAGGCATCCACACCCAAGAACAGAGCACATGTTACCTACTCAGTGAGGCTCAGCATAGGCAGAGGTGACACACCATTTTAAAGCTGGATCCAAGTCACCTGTGTGAAAGCTCAATGGGAGACCTAGTGAGGCCTACAAGGCATGGTCCTGCCCAAGCCTCAGAGGTATGAAATACATTAAGACCCCTTGAATCTACAACAGACGTGCTTACAGTGGCCGCTTTATCAGCTCTATTTTGTCTCTGAAAAAGCATGGATCACATTGAGGAAATGGAGACCTGGTCACACTATGAGCTCCCAGAGTGGGAAAAAGGTGAGAGCTGTGCTGAGCTGGCACATAGCGCTGCTGCCTACGTGTTTAGAAGGGTGTTGGGAGAGTGGAAAGTGAGAAAACTATCTGATCAAGGAAGCAGCCTACCAGAAGGAGAAAGACAGCTCCTCAAAGCAAAGATAAAGAAGTGACTGCATTGCACTTGATAAACATGTCCTCGGTGTCAAAGTGCCACATCCCATAAGGGTGCTCAAATACACAGGGAAGGAAGAAGTGGGAACAAGCAGATGAGATAAGCATGTGGGTAAATTCAAGGTGGGTGGAAGGCAGACTTTAACAGGAGGACAAGTAAAAACAAATATATGCCTATTACAGAAAGGAAGCAATGGATTCACTTCTTTGCATCAGACTGAATTATTGACAGAAGTCATTAACACAGTGATGCTGAGGGCAGCAGGGCACAGGAACCCCAACTAAATGATTTAACTGTGCATTTTAAGCACCGTGCCTTATCTCTCCAGCTGCTCCAGGAGCTCTCTGCAGTTTTCCCAGCTTGATGCATGGGAGCCAGAGCCCAAAACCAACCACAAACACAGCGGCCCCATGGCTACAGCCACACCACCAGGCAGATCCATGCTGAGGCAGCTCAGCAACCCCAGGGTCATTTCTACCTCCACCCACAGAGCATTGGGAGCACGAGCTCCCTGGTGATGCAGCTGCCTGCCCAGCACTGCCATCCCACATCTCTGGGGCTGGGGGGGCTCCTCAAGAAGCACAGAGGATGCTGCTGCTGCCTCAGATACAAAACACAATGGAGATGAACCTGAAAAAAACACACAGGGAGAAGAGGCAGAGTGAGGAGCAGATGAGTACATCCAGGAACACCCAGAGGGAGATTTCTGTGCAATGCTTTGCAATAAAAGGTATTTTTCAGCTGGACAGGGGAGGTAAATAGATGTACTGGGGAGAGCAGAAAATAGAAGAATGTGAACATAAAACAAGTGTATGGACTTAAAATAACCCGGAGAAAAATTGTTACTGCTGCTCTGGACAATGTTTGCAACAATCCTTATTTGGCCTGAAACAGGTTTCAGTTCTTCCACCCATGTATTTTATTTCTCTTGTGAATGAGGGCACTATACAATCAAACGGGGTTTTGTGAGGTTGATCTGTAGTAAAGTATGGCCAAGAAGAATATAAATTAATTTATTCCTGCATCACATCCGACTCTGTCCTTGGGAGCCTTTGGGCCAACCCATGGGCAGATGTCCCAGCACTCAGCTACTGTACATTGCTACCCTGGGGCCTTCATCTCCTGCAGAGGCTGAGACATAATACAAACCATATCTGAAGCTGACTGAACTGACCCTATTTCTTACACAGCTGAGGTCAACTCTTTAAATGCAGAGGTCAGAGATTTAAGTCCTGGAGCTGGTTCAGACTTGGACGCTGTTTCAGCCATGGAAAACAAGAAGAAATGAGCTCTGAACTGAGGGGCACATGCCTTGCAGGTTGCAAAGACAAATGCTAGCAAGCTTGAAAGAAAACATAAGAAAATCAGTAGGTAAAACACTAGTGCCAGAAGAGAACAGCTCAGCAACAGCCCTGGAGGACGGGCTCCAAAAGGGAATTTATTAGAGCAGAGCTTGCTTGCTAAAGAAAGCTTATTCTCAGCCAAGACAGCTGCCTCTCCCTCAGACCATTCTTCAGGGCTGATGAAGAATGCAGGATGCCCTCTGCAACATAAGCACAACACAGCCTTGGGTGCATCTACTCTGAATCACTTGCCCTGTGTTCTGTAAATCTCAGATGGTGGCACACAATAGGTTGGATCTTAGGAGGAAGTTTTTCACCCAGAGGGTGGTGACACACTGGAACAGGTTGCCCAAGGAGGCTGTGGATGCCCCATCCCTGCAGGCATTCAAGGCAGAGGCCGATGCCATCTGCTGTACTAACTGTATGTGGAGGAACGCAATGGACAAACAACCTTGGAAAGGAGAGAAAATGGGATCGCAAATGAAGGCTTCTGACATGGTTTTATCAGATGAAAGAGAAAAATCACTTCCTCCCACAGAAATGCTGCTCGAGTCCAAATTTCAATTTATTCATTTCATTTTTTTAACTGTGGAAAAGCTGTTTGGTGCCTTCACTGGAAATTCAGGACTCGTTTCTACTTCCAGCCTCAGGGGAATATCAGTACTTTCAATCTTTACTTCTCCAGATGTAGCTACACCTCTGCCTACCCCATCCAAACCCTCCACTCAGTAACACCAAGGTTTTTGCTGCCTGTGGTGCTCTGGCATCACACTGAAGAAATGACTGAAAATACTCCAGTCTGAGAGTGCCCCCAGCAGCACACTGCCTGCAGTGGGGACCCAGAGTATGTTATGGGGGGTCCTGGAGCAGCCCCATTATAACAGGGTCCTGCAAACAGAGGAGGCTGATGGAGACAGCAGAGCGCTGGGGAATGATGGAGCTCTGGAAAGGAGCAACTGAGGTTATCTCGTGTAAGAAGGGCCAAAGCAGCCCAGCAGATGTTTCTAATTGTGATTTAATGCATGAGTGCTAAAACCTATCCTGTACACTGCAGGGTGACTCCATCACAACCAGTCCATTTACTGGTCTCCTCCCCGGTGCTCCACAGCCCTGGCAGCTGAATATCAAAGCAACTGCTTACTGACAGCTCAGAACACTGATACACAGAAAGAAAAACAGCAGAAGGGATGAGAAGGGCTGAAGGCATTTCCCAGCCCAAAAGGCAAACAATATCCAAATCCAAGCTCTGCCACACAGAGCAGAGCTACAGCTCCTGCTCCACACACAGCTCAACTTCCATCTCTATCGCTCTCCCAAACCTGTTTTCCAATTGCAGCTTAGACCATTCATCTATGGTGACACAAAGAGTCAGCCCCATCAACGTCCTGCCCAGCTCCCCTCCCCAAGGTTAGATTAGGTTCGCATGGAATAGTTCAATTATCTCCATACTCCTGGAATGTCCCCGCTAATTAATTCTTACCACCGTGGCATTTACAGAAAGGGAAGAAATCATCACCTCGAGATTTCACTGCTGTTTAACTCCTCAAAGCAATTTCTTAATGTAATTGCATTTTCTTAAGGACAAAGAAAACTTTGTGACGCCACTCAGCTGCCTTTCTGAGAGGCTGCAGTGAAGGCTGCTGTAACTTGGAGATAGCACCTAATTAATGGCCCTGCCCAGAAGACAACAGCTCCCATCCAAGAAAATGCCATGCTTTGAGGCCAGTCTTTGCTCTATGTCAGAATGAAAAACGATAGAGAACAGTGGCCTTTTAATATTTTAAAGATTATAATGGTAAGAAACAAAGCAACAACCTTGACCCCCCCGCCCCAAATGTTTTAAGGACATTTTAATACCCCTATGTTGAGTCAGGGAGAAATGCAGGCATCTATTAGTGAAAATTGGGTTTATAAGATGTCAGCCAGTTGTTTTCCATCTCCAATAAACAGAGCTTGAACAGCTCTTTCTGTTCAGAAAGGATCTTATCAAAGCAACCACTTCCACTCGGCCCTGCCCAGCCATGTATACAGGGACAGTGAAGTCCATGCTCAACATGCAGCTGGGCTCAGATACCAACCTAAGAGCTGCTGCTCCTGTTTGTATGAACACACATCCACATGCAGAAACATCACCCAGGAAATGTGCCCCAGTAACGAGGACTTCAGCACAAGACCAGATGCTCTCTCTAAACCTCATAAAACCTGGACTTGCAGGTATTAGTCTCTTGCCATCAGCCCGTGTCTTGCCATGGGTCTTTCTGGAATGCTCTTGGAAAAAAAACCACAGCAAAACATAATAAAACAAAACAAAGCCAACACAGAAATCAGTTTCTAAAGCTTCCGTGACACTTTAATTCACAGACAGTCTCTGCTTTGATAAGATAGCCCGCTGAAAACATCACGTTAGATCATCTAATGAGCTGGGGGCTATGACAGCTCCGCTTGTGATTCTGAACATACCATAATTCAATTGAGAAACAAAACACAACATGCACCGCAGAAAATGCTGCTGCTGCCCTCTCTAATGAAATGTGAGGCTCCCTAAAAATAAAACAAAGCAAACGCAGTCACAATACGTACCCTGGATAGCCCTAAAAACGGCAGTATCCATTAAAGATCACTACCACCAAGAGGAAAATAAGTCAGCCCTGAGCTGTGTATACAACAGGTCTGCCCAACAAAGAGCCATTTACCAGATTTGAGTCATTGCTTTTGACTCGTGGACAAATTCTGGAACATGATAGAGACACCAGAGAAAACAGCAACACAACAACACAACTCCCGAAGTGCTCCCTGCCATCATTCACCTCAGGCATCCAAATGGGAGCAAAGTATTTCCAAGTAAGAAGCATTGCCTGAGACCCAGCAGCGGAAGGAGCAGCTCCAGCCACAAGGTACCAGTGATGCTGGGCAGCAGAGTGTCACAGAATAAACTCTGTGGGCTAAAACCTGTGTCAGTGCCCACGGTATCCCTGATCCAAAGACTGATTCACAGACCTGCAATGATTCTGCACATTTGTTCTCTAAAATCCTCTGCTGCAGCCTGCATGATGCAGTGCCATTAACAGCAATCTGTCTCACAGTGGATCTGCATTCCCTCCTCCACGAGACAAGGGAGCCCCTCTGTTTTGTTGCCCCCAATTAGAAATGCCCTTGCACAGAACTAAGGTTTGCTGGAGTTGTCTTCAGCCTGGCCAGCAAATGTGACCCAGGATTCCTGCTTCCACCCACCTCCAGATCTTAAGGATGCTGAGCTGAGAAGAGATAAGCACAGATCAGAGGGCCAGGAGAAACAACAACACAAACATCATCCCAACCCAAACAACACCCAGCACAGCTTATATGTCACCCACCCAGCACATCCCTGGCTCACAACACAGCGTTTCACTCCTTCTGCAGGGATGCCTCAAAGGACCAGGCAGCCACAATGCTGCAATGGGCACCACTTGTGAAACTCAGGCCAGAATTTGTATTCAGATTCCATTGTGAATAAATGAACAAATACACAAATAAACAAACACACAAGTGCTCCTGAGGTCACATTTTGGACAGCAAGGTTTGTTTTTGTGCCCAGCAGCTTCACACAGAATGGAGTAAAGCCCAACACTTAATTCTTTCCTTCCTCCCCCAGGGTTCCATAACACTCTGTTATTTCTTCCAAGAGTTTTTTCCATGATGTTTTACACATAATTGCCTTTTTGTTTTCAGTACGCCTATATGTTTCTATTTCCTTTCTTCCAGCTGCTGGAGTTCATCTGGCCTTTCACCCAATTTTATCAAGCTCTTTCTTCTTAAATCTCCAAAAATTGAATCTTTGAGGTTATTGAATAAATGTTTTCCTCTATTTCCATTTCCTTTCTGAACTGCACCACAGCCTGTGTTGGATGTAGTCTGGAGCTCAGCATAGTTAGGGGTGCTCTGGGTTTATCCTGCCTCACCTCAGTGACAAATGCAGTGCAATGTCCTTCCTGCATGCTTTGTGGTTTTTCCTTTTCTTGATTATACAATAAGGACTTTTAATCAAGCATCTTTATTGAATTTAAATGATTTGAACAATCTTTACTAATAAACTGAGACCTACTAGGTTAGTCCAGTGCTTGATTCTCTATGACTGGGACTGTAAGTGCAACAAGGGTGTTGCTGTGTGGGGCCAAGGGTTGGACTCAATGATCCTTGTAAGCCACTTCCAACTTGAGATATTCTATGACCCTATAATATGATGAGTTTATATGCATTTCATAGAACCCAAATGTCATGCACAGCTGCAAAGTTGGAGGGCCCAGGTATTGGCTATTTCTCATCACTCCTCTAGGAAGCTTCTGGGCTCTTGCAGAGCTCACACACAGCACCAGCAAACCTTCCCCACCGTAGCAACTTGTCTAACACAGGAGCACTTCACACACTTCAGGCCCTACACCCAGTGCACAAGAACAGACCTGCTGACTGGCTATCAGTCACCTTCAGATAAACCTCACTGCCATCACCACTGCAAATCTACACACATTTACAATCAATATGTAGATATTCTTGCATGACCTTATTTCTCAGAGCTTTTTCCTTCTATGACAGCCCCACTATCTACATTCAGAAAGCAATTGCATCTCTTGGTATTTCCTCAGGAGTTTCCATCTCGTCACGTACCATCAAGTCCTACTTCACCTGTGTTCTATTTCAAGTCCAATCATCATGAACATGCACTCAAATGCACAGATGAGGTGTCCATCCTGTCTTACAAAAAGGTTTAGAGAAATAATTATCTTTCTATTAGGCATGAGATCAGCTTTCTGTGCCAGCAGCAAGCTGGTGATATCTCTGTTACCTACTGCAGCCCAGCAGATCCTTCCCTACATCCATCCCAAACACAACCAACCACTATAAGCAACACATCAACCAGCGCAGACACAGCTCAATTGCTTACAGTGAAGAGACCAAACTGCTCCATATGCTTTGAGAATTTGAATCAGACTAATAATAACCCACTAACAAAGCAATTCACTATAGAAGCAGCAGAATTAATTGCAGTGCAGTGGGAAAGCACAGTGATGACAGCAGAGCTGTGAGGTGCAAGGATGCAGCAAGTGAGGCTTTACTCTAATACAACAGCTATGCATACAGAAACGAAGCGGCTTACCTTCAGAGAGCCTCAAGCATGCAGAGATCCCCAGTTAGAAACCATCCTTTCCACCATGAACCCTTAAATGAGGGCTGGGAAGGGGTGGGTAGAAGGTACATTGCTTAGACCTGAGCTCCCCTGGGCTGGCCCTGCCTCCAGCCAGGTGCTCAATCACTGCTTCAAGCCATGACTTAGCATTTCTGTTACACTAATGCCAACCACACTCATCCTGGACACGGCATAGCAGGGCACAGTTCCCATGGGATCACACACTGACACGGCCTCAGATACCTCAGCTCATGGGGATGATTTTACCACGCATGTATGTGCTACAAGAACATCACGCGTTGGCATACAGAGACCTCTGAGATGAATGGGAACAGGGCACATTTTTGAGTTAGATGTAATCAGCGAGTATACACTGTTGAATTCCAGTCTGACAGAAACTGATTACATATCAGACGTAGATAATGTTTTTTTCTTCTGAGAAACCCTGCTTGATTTGAAAAGAAAATCAAGAAGGTCCTTGGAGTAGCCATAAACTGCTAATTTCCTCCTTCAGCAAAAGGGGATAAAAAATCCAGCTATCAAAACTTCTTTTCAAGGAGGCATTAAGAAGCTCCAGCCCCAGACTAAGTGCTGTCCCAAAGACTATGGTGTTTTGTGATAGGTTGTGACAATCATCTTCCCTAATATGGTGCAAAGGAATAAGCTGCTAATTAACAATTTTCAGAAACAAAGCTGTCTGAGCTTCTGGGAAGGAGCGTGAATGGAGGATTAGCAAAGTGTGGGATGCTCTGTGTGACTGTCTCATGTGGCACAAACCCCATAACCAGGGAAGATGTTTCTCATTCATTTCTCTGGATCATCTGACACATATGTTCTTAGGTTAGTTGGTGCCTTCACTGTCAGGATGTCTTTGTGCTGTCTACGCACCCTTGTTTTGGTCCAGGATAAAGTTCCTCTGGGTTATATGGGGTGTATCAAAGAGAAAAGGTGAGTATGAGCAAGGCAACGGTCTTAGACTCAAAGCTCCATAGGGTTCACCAGTTACGAGGTGTATAGAAGAGAACCACAACCACTGCATAGGAGAGGGCCAACAGTCCTTCTAGAGACTCTCCATCTTCTAACCACCATGTCCTGATGGCAAGGAGCAGAGCAAAGAGATGCTGACACTGCTTTGTTACTGGTTCCTTGTCTTAATGTTTTTGACCAACAAATATACGCAGTATAGCAAGAATGCACATGAACTTCAATGAGGCAAATATTACTGCCAGAAGGGACCAAATTCCCTTCTGGCTTAACCTTAATGAGCCAAACACTACATTGACTGGATCTATTACTATGTTTGCCACTAGGAAATACAGGTTTTCTATCTTCAAGGTATGCCACCAATGCAGCAGAAAATGGCTTAAAATAAACTCATTCTACGTTGACTATATTAAATTCAATAGGTTTTTTTTTTTTAAGGTAAGATTTGTTTTGCTTCCTTCTTTTGATAGATGACCTTTCTGGTCCAAAGAAAATGCAAGTGTAATTGTGGATGCTGTAAGGAATGGCTGCACTCAAGAAATTGGGGAACAATGTTGGAATCATATGATTGAAAATAGAGGAGACCTCTGTGGAGGCAGAAGTCACGAATATGCAGCCTTTAGGCTTCATGGAGAACTGGAATGATTGTTAATCTCCTAGTAATATAATAACCTGTTCCAGTGTGTCATCACCCTCTGGGTGAAAAACTTCCTCCTCAGATCCAACCTAAACCTCCCCTGTCCCAGTTTCAAACCATTCCCCCTCGTCTCATTACTGCCCACCCTCACAAACAGTCATATACTGAGGCAACAAAAGCACCCCTGAACTCAATTTTTTGGCTGCTCTCACTTTCCTGATGGTACTACATCGTACCAACACTTTCTTTGCAGTTAATTAGAGAGATCATACATTTTGCTTGGGGTTTACTACTCAACCAATTTGTCATACAAATAATACTCTCTGTGCAGAAGAGACAAACTCCTTAATTCCTTCGGTGCACCTTAATTAACCATAAGACCTGACCCTCCCTCAGATGCCAAAAGTAGTTCACACCAATAGGAATAACTGAGATTAGAAGAATATACATGTATTCATACTGGAGGGGCCTGAATAAGTTTGAGCCTGAAAGAGCCACTGAAACATCAGAGAAAAGTGGTTGGGAAATCAAGTAAAGTGGTGGGAAAATCCAGTCTCTGCCTTGAGAACAGGGGATGGGAGGAGGGGTTGGAAAGGTATGGCCAGACAGCTTAATTTCCCAGCAAGGCTTTGCAACAAGCAGTCCACTAATTTGTGAGTGCCTGGAAGATAACACTGAGATGAGTAACTGTCACTAGGGATTTGTCAACAGCAATTCATGTCAGAAATAATCTAATTTCCTTCTTTGAGAGTGTAAGAGATGGGTTGCTGGGGAGAAACTGCTGATGTCCGGCATCTTGGCCAAAGCTTGGCATCTGATGCTGTTCAAGATAACACTGCCACTCACCAGCCAGAGAAACGTCAGTCACAGTGTGGAAACACGAGCACACGTTGACTGTGAAACTCATCACATGTTCATTGAATCCTCACCAGTGGTTCATGATCAGATGTGAAGGCCACGTTGCAGGAATTTTGCATCTGGTTCTATCCAGGTTGGATGCTCAGACAAGGAAAAAGAGCTGGACAAAGCACGGAGAACTGAGGGGTGGGAAGGAGATCTGCAAAATAACACCTTGGCTTTGCAACAGATTACAGCTGACCAGGAATCAGTTACAATACAGGTCAGAGAAGAAACTGCATCTGTTGACCTTTCCAGTGCTGAGCAGGACCTCCAAGAGGACAACCACCCATCCCTTGCTGCAGGCTCCAGTCCTGTTGCATCACTTCAGGTTCCTTGAGCTCCTGCCCTGTGTGCCCATCCTGCTCCAGATGGGACAATGAGGACAGGCACAGTGCATTCATTGGCACAGAGTAAAAAGGAGAAACCATACCAATAGTGTGTGTGAGCGATGAAATAAATCTGAATAAGCTGCCTTACCTTGAGGGAAACAGGCAAGTTAAAACAGGGGAGTATCAAAATGGCTTTATTGATAAGAAACTCTATTAATGGACTGAGAAACTACAAAGGTCTGTAGAAAAGTGTCTCAATTGTGAATGGGCTGAGTATCTTCTCAAGGTCCTGGTCTACCCAGAAATAACAACTCTAAAAATAGGGAGGATATTCCTCCTTTTTGTTTATTCGCCAGACTTTCTATTTACCAGCTCAATAACAAATGAAAGGTGTGAAATTTCCCTTTTATTATGTGGAAAGCTTCTGAATATGAGAAGGGGAGCATGCGAAATCCTGTTACTGGGAATTTTCTGCCATAAATTTCCCTCATCTTGAGCAGCTTGCTAATGCTGCCAGCTCCCAATGCAGGTGACTGCGGTCTTTGTAGCATCACAGAACGGCCTGGGTTGCAAAGGCCCACAGTGCTCATCCAGCTCCAACCCCCTGCTGTGTGCAGGGTCACCAACCAGCAGCCCAGGCTGCCCAGAGCCACATCCAGCCTGGCCTTGAATGCCTGCAGGGATGGGGCATCCACAGCCTCCTTGGGCAACCTGTTCCAGTGCGTCACCACCCTCTGGGGGAAAAACTTCCTCGCAAGATCCATCCTAAACCTCCCCTGTCTCAGTTTCAAACTATTCCCCCTTGTCCTACCACTGCCCACCCTCATAAACAGTCGTATTCCCTCCCAGACTGATTCACAATATTGGTTTTTTTTTGATGGGAGGAGAGGAGGGAAGATCTCATGCAAAATGGTCAACATAGGTTTCTCCAAAGCCTGATGGGAACGACCCAAAGCAAAAAAGCTCTTTGAAACAACATCACTGTCCCACAGCAACAAAGAGCCTGTTGGATTTCACAGCATCTCGGTGTCTGCTGTAATGAGTCCAGCATCCCTTGGATTGATTCCATCAGACAAAAAAACTGATTATGTACCGGCACAATCGAGGTCTAATTTTGCTCCTGCTGCTGAGTGAAAGGAATGTGCCTGCTGACACCATTTTTTTCTCCGCAGGCAAAATGATTTGCAAAAGTTCAACTTAGCAGCAGTGGACAAAATGACTGAATAATAATAATTAAAGAAAAATCTGCTACGAGAGAACACAGAGAAAGTAGCAATCATTGTCTGAGCACACAAATTGCCTTAAAGGACTTTGCTTCATGAGATTGTCAAAGCCAAAAACACTCCAAAGTTGAGATAGAGGACAGTTATTTACTGAGCAAAAGAGGCAATCACGTAATCAAACACTCGATATATTAATTGTGGAGATGCTCTCTTTCATCATATTACAACATGGCTTCTTCAAAACAGGACCTGGCCAACTTTTCCCCCTCCTGTTACCCTACGATCAGGTCTCTGCATGGTGAGCACCTACAGCAGGAATAACCACCTGCCTCATTGAGCACATACAACGCCCTACAAACCACAGCAGTGAGGGCAGTGCTGTAGCAATGCTGTGCAGTGGGAGGGAGCATCACTTTGAACCCGAAGCTTTACACTCTCACCCTGAAGAAGCCTGGCACAAGTCAGCTGCTGGATACCCTGAGCACCCCTGACCTGTGGTAGGTTCTGGGTTATCTGCTGCTATGCTCCCCTCTGGAATTCCTAAGAAGAAAAGATACATCTCAGGAAGTTCTCTCAGCGACTACGCTTTTAATATCTAATAAGAAAAACTTCAAGTGATCCCATCTGCAATTATAATTTCCATGTTGCCAGTTTATGCATATTCATTACCACTCCAGGTCACTAGACATGCATTGCCTTTGACCTTGCAAAATGTCAAAAATCTCCCAGTATTTTACTTTGCTGATCAAACCATCCATTATTTCCATACATCCTCCTTCCCTTTGCTACGCTGGGATAAATTACATACAAAGCCCTAATTGGTAATGTGCTATACTGAAATGGTTCTCTATCTAAACCTGAGTGGTGAAGCAAGAGACCAAAGCCTGGTCTGGTGGCTGGTGACCCTGCACACAGCAGGGGGTTGAAACTGGATGAGTATTGTGGTCCTTTTCAGCCCAGCCCATTCTATGACTCTATGAAAATCTACCCACAATACAGTGTTAACCAAACCCCACCTATGGAGAACAGTGACTAACCAGTAACCTACAAAGGAGGTACTTCAGAAAGCATCAAACCAAACAGTCTGGGCATGTATTGGATTACATAAAACTCGCTCTGAATATTAATCAGCTTCTACTAAAATGAACACTTATTACATAAGGAAAAAGAAATGAATGTTAATAGCATCAAACTAAATGTAGAATATATATATATATATATATATATATATATATATATAACATATATATATGTTAATAGCATCAACCTAAAACATAAGATTCAGATTTCCTTTATAATTTCAATGTGAATAAACACAGGAGTCAATGGTTAACTGAAAATAAAGACGTCTACCCCACTCAGCTGCTCTTCTCCCTACAAGATTCCCAGACCAACCCTTTTATAATACACTGCCATAGTCCAGACTTTTTAGGCTGATTTAAAAATCCAGTGGGTTTCACCTGACTTTGAGAAGCTGAAAAGCACCCCGACTCAGAGCCCACAGAGCCTCCAGGTCATTGGTTTCTCATCATTCCTTTCCTAACTCTCTATTTCTCTCCATGAGACTTCAGCTTGTTATTTGTAGTGCAGTTAAGGATGGAGAATGCTTCGTTATAATGTATTATTATTTTCTGCATGGCAATTTTTGCTCTGTTAATATAAGATATATTTACATATAAATATTTCATCAGGCACATATTTGGACAGCCACAGATATGGCAAGTTTTGAGCTTCCAAATGGCTCCTAAAGCAGAAGAGATTATTACGTTCCCCAACTTCACCTGCAATTGACACCCACAGTCACAATAAAGAGGACCCGATTCTGAGCTGTCTCCTGCTGATGTAAAACCAGAACAACTAATTTATGCCCCACTGATTCACTCCGGCTTTGGAATGATGCACCTGAGATCATAATTCAGCCTCATATTTCTTGCTAATTAGCTCTGTTCCAGTTCAGATTTAATTCCTGAAGGACATTCCCTTTCAGCATGACTTCATTCGTTGTTTACAATTTATTACCGAGTAGGACTGACATACATAGACCAGAACCCACACTGAAAGGAAAATTCAGAGCACCACAGCATGGCTGAGAGCCCTGCCAGCCAGGTTACCATGAAATATGTTTGATGTTTTAAGAAGCTTTACAAGTACTTGGAGACCAATGCATTTGGAAAACAGTTTATATTATAAACAATATTTTATACAGCGCCAAAGTAGAACCACAATATATGAAACACGAGCCCGAGATGCAGCAGTGTCCACTGTGACAAATGATTGTGTCCTTCCTGCTATCATCACTTGATAAGGTACACGATGTAAACATTTGATTATATTGTACTCGATGGCATTTTTATTTCCAGAGCCTTCTCTTCCAGCGGCAGAAATGGTGCATTTAAATTATGGCTGGACAGCACCCTGTCTGCCAATAGTGGGTGTTCATTTCTTTTATTTACCAGAATTTGCACACTAGATGAGGGTCAGTGCTGTGGGCAGCACTTCCAGCTCAAGTTCCTCATCTCAGTTCTCCTGGGAGCAGATTCTTTCAGGAGCCCCTGTTGGGAGCAGCCTTCCCATGCAGCCCTTGGTGCTCCAAAGGGCTCCACCTGGAGCACTCCCAGTCCCACAGCACCAAACCACACCTGGGAGATGCCTTAGTTAGACGATGGCACTGCTGTTTGGCAAGGCTCATTTGGCATGGGTAGCCCAGTCCATCTGATACACTGCTCGTGTCATTTAAACCTGCCTAAACAGGGCAGGAAGATGCAGAAGAGCAGCAAGAAATGAGCACAAGCGCTTTACGTTACAGACTCATTCACAGAATCATTCAGGTTGGAAAAGATCTCCGAGGTCCCCAAGCCCAATCCCAGCCCACTCCACCATGTCTACTGCCCACGTCCCTCAGTGCCACATCTCCATGGCTCTTGGACACCTCTAGGACTGGCACTCCACCACCTGCAGGGCAACTGAGCCACTGCATCACCACTCTTCTGGAAAAGAAATGCTTCCTAATACTCAACCCGAACAACTTATGGCCATTACCTCTCATTCTATCACTACTTCTTCCCCCAGGGGTCTTCCCCACTCTCCTACAGGAGGTGGACATCACAGTGATACCAAAAATCAAATCCTGCCCTCTGGGCTTTAGCTCTTCTTGCTGCTGTGCAGTATTTCCATGTTTCAGAGAAGAAACACCAGCAGGATTCACCAAATCTATCAAACACCAAAGATCAAAATCAGTGAACCCCACAGCTTGAGGTCAGTGCCAACATAGCCCAGAGAATGCAGCATGGGATGGCAATAACAGCATTAACCAATAGTGTAACATACAACAACAACCAAAGGAGATGAGACTTATTGATCAAATCAGATGCTTCACACCTTTCTTCATTGCAGCATCCTCAAAATCTCACCTCTATGGTAGGAAAATGTTATCTCTGTTTTATAGGTATAGAAGATGGCATATAGGAAAACCATGCCGGACTCTTTCCTTGGGACAGCCTTTGCTGCCTCCTGCAGGTGTTTCACCCCTCAAAGCCACGCAGGGAACACCAGTATCTTACATCTGGATCATTCAGATTCTCAGTTACATTCCTCTCACGAGCCTATTCCATTGGTCCTGTAAATGAGTATCTTCTTGTCTGTATTTTACCATCTAACAACCACTCTGTGACAAAGAGCACGTGGATTCTGAAGTGTGCTGCAAAGCACAGTGAGCACAGCCTACATCAACACCTTGTCCAGCTCTCGAGAATGGGGCTGTATGCAGTTACACTATGGTACCACACACCCACACACCATATACGAACCAAAAGCAATGAGCTAATATCTGAACAAGTGCTTCAATAAATATCTTTCCCTTTTGTAACTGATAGGAGGACGTAAAATAAATACTATAAAATCACTGAAAAGAACTGGGTTTTATGACAACTGAATAAATGCTGTGCTGGATGCGGAAACAACACTGGAGTCAATGTGGGCACACACACTTTCCTCCCACAAGAAAAATAACCAAAGCATTACAGAGCATCTGCTTTGTCCATTCAGCTTCAAATTGTCACTCACTGGGATCTGAATAAAGCATGTAGGAATCTAAATCAGGACAGATTAAAGAAAATGCTTCTGTAAATGCCTGTTATATTCCTGTTCATTACAGCCATTTCCAAGTTGTCTCTCTCATCTCCATCAGAATACATGAATTGCATCTAATGTTGTGCTAAAAATACATAAGGAAGAGCTTTCTCTTCTGTAAAATGAAGTAAAATAACAGCAATGCAAGCACCACACATGCCAGGTAATGGATGCTGCTGGAAGCCAGCAGGAGTCCTCCCACTGGGTGCACCAAGGATTGGCTCAGTGCAACATTCCCCACATCCCACAGTCACCCGTCCCTTCCTCTCATGTTAAATGCATGACTGCCTCCCTGCTGCAGCACCCGCTTATAGGCTTTGGAGTGGAGACCAGGATAAATAACTGGATAAATCAAAGAGTGTCTGTGAATTTCTGTGACTTGAAGTGGTCTTTATGGTCTGATTTTTGGGTGATCCCGTGTGGAGTTGGACTCCAAGATCTTTATGGGTCCCTTCCAACCTGGGATGCTCTGTGATTCCATGACATCAAGTCTTCCAAAGCAAAACATGGGACACATCACAGCTGTCAAATAGAGCTGTGTCAAGAGCGCTTCTGAATACTTGTTCTTCAGTTTCCCTCACTGAATTGAGCTTCTGAGGATTCCAAAGTGAAAGCAAAAAGAGAAAAAAGCAAAGCTGGAAATTACTTTTCTTTTTAGCTGCAAACACATGAAATGGGGCTTCTCAGGACTCCTAATGCTCCTAGGGACTGAGAGAAGAAAATCCTGGTGACTCAGGGGACACATCCATTCACAGTACAGTCTCCATATCCCATCCTCCGCTCCTTCATGTCTTACTCGTTCCACCTTTTCGTTCTGTTTACTTTCTGTTAATCACCTTTTTTTATGTGGCTAGAATCAAACAGCTATAATGACCGCTTGTTTCAGGAGATCTGAAAGGGAAACTGCATGTCATCAACAGCAGCCCTGGTGATAATAACTGTAAAAGCAATCATGAGAGAAACCATCTCAGTAATAATGATAAGAGTAAAAATTATTGTGTCACCAAGGGCTCCCTAGAGCTGCCACAGCTCTGGATTAAGGCATAGTGGCTGGAGGCTGGTCCAGCCTGTGCATATAGGAGCCAGTCCTCCCGGCTACAAGCTGTGTGCTGTAGGAGTGCCATGGTTAGGAGATGACCCTCCCTGCAGTGCTTTTATACTCAGAAGGGAAAGACAGAGTTTGTTGTGGGATATTTAAGATCCACTCCATTCCTTGCCACCTCAAGGCAAGAAGACAAGGGCAGAAATGATTTGCTGCACCACAGACCTTGAGAAAACCAGATTAGTTGACTATTAGTGATCACTACGTATACTGCCTGCCTCATCACTGAAGGTCTCAAATGAAGTCGGTTGGGCTGAGCACAGAACGCTGTTAAGAAGAGAATGTGCCTTTACACTGGGGCATCTGAAACTGGAACAAATGTGGGCTGCTCAGGTCACCTCATAAGCAGGTGAAAACAAACACCACAATTCAACAAATGGAAGTAAGTAAACGTCTTTATCAGACACGCAGCCATAAAGAGCAGCTCCTTGTTCCCTACAAGCATCATCAAACTAGACTTCTGGTTTTCCAGTAATAAACACTAAGTGTTGCCAAATTTACTGATTTCCCCTTCTGTTTCCCCCCCATTCCTGACACTGACCTTGAGGAGTACGTTGTGGTTTTGCAGTAGAACAGCTCTAACACTAAGGAACAGAGTTTTGATATTTCTCATATTGGGGATATTCAAGGGAGGAGATCTCAGTGATAAGCTGTGCCATTTCTCCCTTGCCATAAGGGGGTGTGCACCCATTACTGCAATAATGAATTGACCTGATGCTTCGCAGAGATCTTTGCCTGGTGAGAAGTTACTGAATTGGAGCATTTCTCACACAGCAGTTCACTTCCAGTGTCAGAAGAGGCCATAGAGACCTGCACGCAGATCAGCTGAGAAGAAGCAGCTTTTGCTCTCATTTTTTCTTTCTTGCTTTACAGTCTCAACAAATGAGATCAGTATCAGATCTGTATTATAGAAATATACCCTCCTACCTTGTATGCTCGTTTTTGTGTCAAGAAATTTAGAGCTCAGAGTTGGGAAAACAATCATGGCTCTACACTTCTTTTTTAATCACAGATGGGACTTCCATGCCATTTTTATTTCTGTATTTACATTGAAACCATGAATTCAAGGAGCTGCAGAGCCAAACAACGCAGCACCCAAAATGGAACAACTGTTAAGACTTTTTCTGCTGCTTATTTAAGGGAGAAATAAAACCGCAAGAAAATAAACTAAGGATCTACTCACACTGTACGATGAGCTGCACCAGAGCTTCTCTGGGTTTCACGTTGAACCCGTTGTACTGGCTGGTCTGGCACCTGTAGGTGCCTGTCATCTCCCTGGACACGTTCACTATCCTCAGGATGCCATCGTAGCTCTCCATCTGCATCGTGCCGTCTGGCATCGCGACCTCCTTGTCAGCGCGGGACCACAGGATGATGGGCTTGGGCTTCCCCGTCACCTGGCACTGCAGCTCGATCGTGTCTCCTTCCCGTGTCACCAGAGGGGACTTTTCTTGAGGAACAGTCAGATTGGGTGGGACTTCAAAGGAGAAGAAGAGTTTGACAGTTAGCGGTACAGAAACATTAACTGGCTTTCTTGCTTATGCAGTTCCAATTATGCATCAAGAAATAACGTATATACACATAGAGCAATACATAGTGATTGCATGTATCAGGAGTCTGTGAGACACTACTATATTTACAAGGCAAAGAGTTCAGCTGCTTGAGGTGGTTAAAAGAAGATTTAACAGCCCCAGCCAAGGAACTTGCTCATCACCCCACAGACACCCAATGTGCCAAATTGCCATACTGGCGTCTATCAGCACATTGGGACCAACTGTTGCAGCTGGCTCTTTACCACCATGAATCACAGCTTTCCTTTGTATGGCTATTTGCAATTAAAGCCATTTCTTTTTCTATCAGACTAGCTGCTGATTTTATCCATCTCCAAAAGGCCACACCAAGGAAGGACAGGGCCAGTCAGAAAGCAGCTCAGAACTGACAGCCTGGAAGCAAAACATGGTTGGTGTGTTCATAGCACAGGAGACCCATTCAAGCTCACTTTTTCAGGTACATTTGCCTTAATATGGAAAGAATAGGCAAAGAATTGCAGCCAACAGAATGAAGGTAACCCTGTGGGCAGGAATGCTTGGCACAGCTGTGCTTATCCCTCCTGCTTTGTGTAGCCTTGCAAGTATATGACTATCTAATTGCAGAATCACACAACTGAAGGGGGTGGAAGGGACCTCAAGAGATAATTGAGCCCAACCCCCAATTGCCACCATCTGAACTACAATCATAGACTAACCCGAGCTGGGAGGCACCCTTAAGGATCATTGAGTCCAACTCCTAGCAATGCTTATCTCAGCAGAGACGCTGCAGGGTCCTTGGTCAAAAAATCATGTGTCATCACTTGCAAAGCCAGCAGAGTTCACGATGTGCCATGCAGCCCACCGAGCACCCATGGCCATCCTCCTGGTGGAGGCAGCCCTTCTGCTGTTGTGGCTGCATTTGATAATTACAAACCACTGCAAGCCCTGCAGGCCTGATGAAAACAGTTTTGCCACATCCAATTATCGTCACTATCTCATCATACCTGTATCAGTTTTATATCCAATTTCCTACTTCTTTCTTAGCACAAGGCAAATAAAAGCACCATCTCTGGAGTCACTCATCATCTCCAGGCCACACACCTCGCCTTCGGCTCTGAAGTTGTTAGGATGGAGCAGCCTGGGCTGCAATGTGGTGCATGAAGATATGAAAAGCCTGATTTAAACACCCAGTTTCCCCTTGTGCCTTATTAAATGTAGGCTGCACTTGCAGGTCTTCAACTCTGAAATAAAGAGTTACAGAGCGCCTTGTTTAACACCAGTCAATTACAGACCTGCCCTGCACAACATCATCTGAATGCCAGCACTGATAAAATGCACCTCCAATAATTTCATCCTATGTTACCAGAACCTCTATCAGATGGAGTAGGCATATGAGTTCAGAGGAAACCTGCCATGTTTTGTACCCTTCATTTTAGTTCTTTGGGAAGAATAGGAACACAACAAACCACCTCTCTGCTGCACTATGATTTTGGTGTTGGGTTTTATCCCTGCAGGCAGCTCTGCAATGCACAGCTCTCTGCTCACTGATCCCTCTATGGAACGAGGGAGAGAATCAGAACAAAGGTGGATCTTGTGAGTCAAGAAAAGCCAGTTTAGTAGGGCAGAAAATGGAGGAATGATGAGTGAAGAATCATCCGAAGTGTCCAGGATAAGGATAGAGCTGCCTGGAGTGTGGTTGCAGCTTTGCTTTGTGGCTGTGTCTGACTGTACCCATGGGTGAGTTCTGTGAGTGCTCTCTTCCCCACAGGGCTGTATCTCCAAGTCACTACATGGTACATTGATGTGCTTATCGAATCTTCAGTCATGAAGGGGGGTTGGTGTATTTTCCATTACCAGATCCACCTATATATTTTCACAAACATGCAGCTATTTAATTACCCCTCATATCTTTATTCTGCTGTCAAATTTGGCTTTAATTATCTGCAGTCCAAAAGCTGCAAGGGTGCACACCCAAGCAAGGTGTGGGAGCAGAGGTGCAGGAGAAAGGATGTGTGAGCAAGGGCCTGGGTGCAGGTTGAGGTGTTCCCAGGTGAGCACGGTTGAGCAGAGTGCCCCGAGCTGTGCCACGTGCCACCAGCTGTGCCAGGTGTTGCCAGCTGTGCCACCAGCTGTGCCAGGTGTTGCCAGCTGTGCCACGTGCCACCAGCTCTGCAGCTGCAACCAGTTGTGCCAGGAGCTTCCAGCTGTGTTGGGTGCCACCAGCTGTGCCAGCCTTCGCCTCCCGGCAGGTGCTGCTGTGGCACAAGCAGAGTCTGGAAGGGACTCAGCCCTCTGCTGAGGCATCTGCACGTCTCTTGCAGCACCAGCTAGAATCTGCTGCAAATAAAGGTCAATTCTGTTCCTGCTTGCGAAGAATAATAAATTGGCTATACGCTATACCTGAAACAACAAGCATCACCTTATTTATGCTACAATTGGCTTGAAAAATAAGGGACTACTTCTAGTGCTTAAACCTCTTTCCCAAAGCAGAGTGTTATCACTCAAGAAACAAAAGTGTTAGTTACGCTGAAGTAGCACCTAGCTTAAAAACACATATTGTTATCCTTTGGAACTGGCAGAGGCTCACACATCTGAGAGCTACTGCTGATTTATCACCACTCCTGGCTTTTAAATAAAACTGTCTCGGTCAAGTTTTGCATCCAAAAGCCACCGACTCACCAAAGGTCAGATGGCAGAAGGTATCACTGTGTTTTTTTTCTACAGGAGAAGGCACACAGGACCAAAACAGATAGTTCAAAAGCAAAGCCGAGATGCATATGCTTTATTACATTTATGCACTGAGTCTTCTGCATAAAAATAAACTTCTAATAGTCTGGTCTAGATCTTGGAAATCCTGATGAGTCAGAACGACAAAATCACAGAGGAACAGAATGGCCCAGGTTGGAAGGGACCTCAAGGATCATGAAGCTCCAACCCCAACCACAGGCAGGGCCACCAACCTCCACAATGAATACCAGCCCAGGGCCCCATCCAGGCTGGCCTTGAACACCTCCAGGGACAGGAGTGCCCTTACTGTACCTACTTTAAACCTTCAGATAGCTTAATTAACTGCCCTGTGACTGCACAAAGAAGGGAGGGCAGATGCAAAAACCTCCTCACACAGACATTATTTGACTTGGCGCAGGACAAGCAACACGAGAAGGTCTTAGAAGTGTTGGCCCAAGGGCAGACTTGGGGAAGGGCAGATCTTCACTGTGTGTTTCAATGGGGATTACAGAGGGCACAGAGAATGGATGTGGAGCTGAATGTCAGTTTGGGGCTTGGTGCCTCCAAAGGACAGTCTGAAGCCATGACTGCCAGCCTAAACAGTGACAGGGAGGTGGTGGCACGGAGGGTGACCAGGATGATTGAAATGAACTAACGGTAATAGCTAGTAATTTCAAGATAAAGGAAAGCAAAGCATGTTTGAGCTGCATATCAAGAAATACTGGGGAAAAGTACTGGAGATGGCTCAGAAATAGACTGAGAAGAGATTATCGCATTGTTTTGAGCAATTTGAATTTCCAGTCATTTGAGTTTTAACCAGCCTGGACAGCCACGACTGAAGAACGTACACTGTATTGTCTAGGAGGCAGAAGTGAGATTATTTGCCTATCTTCCTTCTCTAATATTTATAAATCTGAAGGTCTGAATCTCTTAATACTCATAATCCTCAGCAAGACACATCCACTTCAGTCCCTGTTCATGATTCGTCCACTATGTGACTGAGGTGGAGGTTGCAAGATGGGTAAGAAGGGCAAAGTGAGCTTTAGAATTGGAAGCCAAACTTGAGTACAAGATGCATTAGAGATCATTTAGCCTTTGCAGGGCAGTAAGGGACAGTTATTAAGGCCCTCAAGACATCTCTGTGGACGGAGAATAAAACTGTTCAACTGTTCAGTCTACCCTTAAAGTGCATTTCTTTAAGAAATGTGAAAACCAGGAAGCATTGCTGAAAGTCTCTGGGAGGAGGTAGGCAGGATAAGCAGCCCAGATCAGGGAATTCCCTTCACCTTTCCCATGGCCCTTCATCACCAGGAAAGAGGACCTATTGAGTTCTTCCTCTGCAAGGCAAACTGAGTGAGGAAATCACGCCTTGATTTGAGTGAAATCACTTTCTCTGACCATGTGCTGTCCCCACTTCCTTGAGCACCAGCCCAATGTGAAGATGTGAGCAGCAACCACTGATCTTATGAAAATGCCTGTGCAGAAGATCTATTGAGACAGCAAATTCCAGAATCAACACTCAGCTCAACACATTTCCACTACCTTAAAACACCACCTTAGTCTGCAGTCAGACTCCGAAGAGGCACACTTTAAACCCAGGACATACACAGCCAGCAGCAAATTAGCTCCTGGCAATCTCACAGGAGCCATGCTGAGGAGCTCCATGTGCCATACGCAAAGCAAGTTGCCAAGCTGGGCACCAAAGCCCTCCAGAGAAGAGCAAAGAGGTTTGGCCCTGCATGCTGCTGAGGAAGGAGCGTGTGCTTGGGCTACTTGGCCACAGGGGATAAGCACAGCCCAGAGGATGCAGATGAAGGCACAGGGATGCCAACAGAGGCAGGCAGGCTGCAGGAGCACACAGCCAGCCCTGCTGCAAGCTGTGTGATGGGAAGGGACGGCGGTTCCCAGTGATAAAATTAACAAGAAAAATCTCTGCACATTAAGTGCTCTAAAGTAGAGCTATAAAAGAAAAGCTTTTTAACAAAATATGGCATTTATCTGTCCCTTCTGCTCACCTATTCCCTTCAAAGATAAACTCTGAAGATAATGGCCCACAGAAAAATCATCAATTTGCTGCAGTAATGAAAAGTCTGCCTATTTTCTTGTAGTTCCCCTGGAGTGTCTCAGGGCTGCCCACAAACGATCACTCTGGACAGTGCTTAAGGTTTACAAACATTTTTAATAGATCACTAATTATCTCAGAAAGCATTTTTTCATGATGCTAAGAGGCTGAGCTGTGATTTTAATAAACATTTAGAACTAAAAGGAAGTTCTCTTTTATGTATCATCAAAGGAAGAGAAAGGTGACCAGAGGACACATACTTCACAAACAGATCGAGGCCACATGTTCTAACACATCAGTCCGGACATTTAATTAATTCACTATTTAATAGCTGATTAGTTTAACAGTGAAGCCCTCCTATCACACTGCAGGGTAGATACGTGGCCTCAAATAAGCTTTCAGGTTGGAAACGTCCTCCAAGATCCCCAAGCCCAACCACCCTCACCATGCCCACTGCCCACGTCCCTCAGTGCCACATCTCCATGGCTCTGGGGCACCTTCAGGGATGGTGACCCCTCCACTCCTAGGCAGTTGTGCCACTGCTTGATCACTCTTTCACAGAAGAAATGTTTCCTAACAGAAAATGTTTCCAGCATCTAGAGGCCACGATCTCTCACCATATAAAGTAGTTCTTCAGGAATTACTTTGCCTGTCTCTGGAAACACTTGTGGAAAACAAAATCAATTTACTGGCATTGCTACCTGGGTGCTGCACACTCAACACAGCTTCAGGTTCACCCAGAGATGCAGAATTGAGATGACGTGTTTACCATGTGGACTATCTACTTATATCCACTCTGGGTAGGGCTGAAACAGTAGAAAGAGCTCTCTTAGTTAAAGAAAGGTCACCGCTACCTGCTGCCCGGAGCATCAGCCTCTTCACCCAGCCCTTCTGACAGCAATTCAGGGCAGTGCATCCAGAGAGAGCATTTAAAATAACCCCCATGAAAGCACCACTCATTTCAGTGCACAATGCAGCCTCCAGGGGGAAGATGAGAAGAGAAAAAGCCAGAAGTGACAGATGTTACATCTCCTGCAGTACTGATACTGATTTTAGGCGGATAGGGACAAAGTAAGAGCCCACACTGAGCACAGCAGAACATACGTGACCTAAAGCCTTACTTTTCCTTCTCTGAATACGATATTTAGGCAGAGAAAATGATCACAAAGGAAGACAAACACGCTCCTCGGATCCGCCTCTTTTTGGGTTACCTTGAGCCCATTTTGCTGTTGGTTTGGTGTGGGTTTTTTTTGCTGTATTAACTTCTCTTGCCCTTATATCCCTCGCAACACACACACACACAGAAAAGCCATCTTGTCATTCAGCATTTGCCCGGGGTTGGTTTTATAGCTGGCAGGGCTTTTAGAGGACAAAGACGCAAGCTTTGAGTCTCTATTTCCACTATTCAGTGACCTACTTACAGAGCTGTAGTGGGGAGGATGCAAGGGGATTACTTCGGGTCCATTTAGACAAGGTACTCAGACGCCTTTCCTGCTGAAAGTACAAAACATCAAGGGAGAAAACATCCCTGCTGGAGTGTGACACCGAGCTGCTGCATCAGGAACAGGGAGCAATCCCAGAGCCTATAAAGCAGCACCCAGCACAGCATTTAGTGCCTCCAACGCCAGCTCTGGCATTTGGAAAAACACGTTTGCGCTCAGGCCTTATGTTCACAATTACCACAGCGCTAATGATTCTTGATGAATCAGTAATGACCTTCAAATGTGCGCTGAAACTATTTCAGCTTCCACTTAATCAGGTAATGAAGTCACACAAATAGGTGGAATTTCTTTTAGAGATGCTAAACTAGGCCAATTCCAAGAGCTAGGCTTTTCTTTCCACTCTGATTTCCCTGAGTATTGCAGGGCAGTGTCTGTAAGGACTGATATAATCCATCACCTCCTGTGGGGACTCTGATGGGGTTACAGGTACAGCCATCTACTGGGTGCTTCCAATCCAGCCTGTCAATGGCTCCAACGAATCCCCTGCAAGTACAGATAACACAGAGGCACTTTCTGCCAGGTGGAAATGCATGATTGCACAGACATCACTGTCTGCTTCACCCTAGCAAGCAGGCAACAAAGTCTGCATAACATTGCTATCCATCATAGAATCACAGAATGGCTTTGGGTTGGAAGGGACCTCAAGGATCATCAAGCTCCAAGCCCCATCATGGAAACTTGGCACTAACTCTATAACAATCCTCTCTTTACAACTCAGTTCTTTATGTGTTAGTGAGATGTGCATTAATAGGGTCCCTGCACTACTCCACGACAGCTGCTGTGAAGTTAATTACAAGTGCACAAAAAAATATCATTTCAGTATTTCTCAAGCAGTAACAATAAATACTTCTCAATGATAGTTGCACAATTCCATAAAAAGAAGCAAGATGTTCAAAACAAGAACAAGACTAAATAGGATGTGCGTTTTTTTCCTCCTGTCTTGCAAGGTTTATATATATGTGTTATGTTTCGGGATGGAGATACTACGTCAGCACTGACAGCCTGTTCACTTACATGAATGCAAAATTTGGCTTTGCATCATCAATTCCTTGCATCTCATTTTTACAACACGAGTTATAGTTCATCCTACCTCTCCAACCTCGACTTCAGTTGTCTACAAAGAAGCTACAAAATCAGCTGTCAAGATTTTGCTGAACCCAAGGCAAACAGCTTCCCCTTCCTTCCTTTGCCCACCGACCCAGGTTTCCATCCCAGCAGGCAGCCAGGCTGGGCCAGGCACAATTTGCTCCCTGACCATCAGAGGGACTGAGGTGGGGCTGGGCAGCCTTGACTTCCCCGCATCTCCTTCTTGCCTTATAGAAGAAAGGCTCAAGTTTGCACGTTTCCAGTCTTCACCAGACATTGTTAGGTCACTGCAGACTTTCAGAGATGATAAAGTGGCCCTGAAGGGTCACTGGTCCGCTCCCTTAGAAACCTCTTATCCAGACCCATGGACCTGCCTGAGTTCATTTTGTTTATTATCTCTATTATGGGTCAAAACGTCTCCAAATTCATCTCTCAACTCAGCCATCTCACTGATAAAGCCATGTGTGCAACACACTTGTAACCTACAAAACAGCTTGGGAGGAACCAAGGAAATGAGGTATCCTGAGCTGTTTGCTCTGGACCAAACCAGGACGGTTTGCCAACCCATACCTGAATTGGTCCCAAGGAAGCCCTGCACGCTCCAGTTCCAGCTCTTGGATGAAATGCAACACCAGCACGCAAAACCATTATCCTGTTGGCACCACTGTCTTACTGAGGATGGATGGCAGGTTCCAAGATTACAATCTAAGCAATAATTTATTATGACAGTTTTAAGAGAGATTGTTTAGATATGATATGTACTTGTGAAACAAAAACTGTACTAGAAGAGTTGAATAATAGAAATATGGACATCTTTGATGCAACAGAGTGCAATTAATCTCTTAGAAAAAGCAGAAAGCAATTTCTTGAATGTGTTTGGTAAAAAGGGGTCAGAAGATTTCTGTTAAACATTTTCTTTCCACGCTACAAGAATGGTTTTCAATTTGTTCTTTGTTGTCTCCCATCTAAACAGCGTGCACTGCGTGCCTTACCCCAGTGAATGACACACACAGTCTGAGGGAAGCACTGCAGTGCTTCACATAAAAGATAAGATGGAGAGCAGTTGTAATTCTGACACCCTTTGTCTCCGTGTTTTAACATTAAACAGTGTTCTGAAAACAGAAGTGTCTGCTCGCTTGTTTCTCTTTGCTGTTTTATTTCTGTAGAAGTCAACGGCCAACCCTTATTTTTGTCTTTAATTGATTTCTCAGGAGGAAAAAGTCCTGCATTCAGAATGCTCTCTGGTTTATGATATTAACATGAGCTACCTGTTATTAAACTCAACTACTGGGGGAAAAAGCCGGAGAAATGTGCTGGTTATAAGCAAGCTATTAGCAAAGAGATAAAGAAAAGCTGAGAATTAATGTTGTGTTACATGGTCCTACTCAACATCCACAACAAGGCATCTATTATCAGTCTAAGTAATAGCCAAGGTTTTAGCTCATCCAAAAGAGAGATATTTCAGTCACTGATCTGGAAACATGCATAATAGGTATCTTAAACTTTTTCCCTGTTGGGAATCGCATGATTCACCAAGTGGTGTATAATCTTTAAGAAATAAGAGAGCTCCTTCCGCTGCTCTTGGCACTCGCTGTTTGATCAGAGCAGCTGGATGGGTTCAGTCTGGTTAACATAACACCCGCCTACTTCTCTGTGTAATCTCCTACCAGCTATTTTTTTCATGACTCTGAGTAGCCTTGAAGTCCAAAATAAAGGCCAAAATCCTTTTTCAGAAGCAATAGCTTTCCTGACAGTAAAAGCAGGCGTATCCAAATAAACCAGAACTAAGTGTGCTCTTGGAAGAGAGCATCACGTGCCACTTAATTTTTTAATCAAAGCAACTTAGCCCATGGTTTATGTCCTGCTTGGGCATCCCCATGTTGAGAAGCACTCTGCGTATTCACTTGTATCCCAAGGGTTTAAGGAAAGCTCTAACCTGGCTACACAGATGCAAAACCTGAAACCATAGAAAGCCCCCTTACCTGTACTGCTGGAGATATTGACATCAATGCTGATATCCGATATGCCGCCTCCTTTCAGAGACGCGACACAAGTGTATGTCCCAAAGTCTGTGAATTTCAAGTCAATGATGTCCAGGTTGGTGGTGCCAGGCGACACGTCGGGGTCGGTCTGTGTGATGACCATCCTTTCAGAGCTTCGCAAGGGCCGCCCATTTTTAAACCAGCTGAAGGTGAGCTCCTCCGAAGGGACAGCTTCCACCTGGCAGGAGATTTTCACCTCTCGCCCAATCTGGATGTTGTCGTCTTTGTGGTATGGGTCAGGGGTGATCCAGAAACGTCCTTTTTTTAAGGCTGAAATATGAAAACAAAACAAAACACAACCGTTTAGTTTAACAAAGCACCAATTTTGCATATTGAGACTTAATGAAAACATTAATTCATGCTTCAATTTCTCTCTCATACTGTGGTTGGGAAGTTGCTGCAACTTCCCACGCAGACACTTGGCATTGCAGAATGAGATCTTATTCAAATACCATCAGAGAGCACCCATTGATAAAACATTTCTTACTTCCAAAATGAAAAACAGGGATTCGTAGTGTCTAAATTATGCTAAGCTGCTGAAAACAGAAAAGTAACCAAAATAATTAACTATTTTTTGTTATCCCTTTCTGGAGGTCCTTCCAATCCCTTCCTCACTCCTGTGCTATCAAAACACTGAGAGAAAACAGAGATATCAATCTGACATCACTAATAGAACCAGTAGTGTCACCTCTAATCTACCTGGAAACAAACATGGCCATGCAAAACAATTTTGTTCCTTGTGGTTCAATGGGAAGAGGTAAGACATGCCCAGGGCTACAGCCTGCCCTGGTTTATGGCTGTGCTCTTCCCTGTGGCACTGTGGCAGCCTGGAGGGTTGTCCCGTCCCTGTACAGCCCAGAGGCAAGATGCCTGCTGCCACCTCCTGAAGGCAGCAGGGCTGAAAGGACATCATTATTAGTCCCCAGCTAACAAACAGTCAGCATTAATAGGCAAATAGTTGCTCTTCTGAGATATAACCCCGTGAGAGAGCCCAACACAAGTACCATGGTTGCATTTCCACAGCAAGGATCCCAGGGATCTCTATTTACATCCAAGATGATTCAGGCTAGCAGTAGACATTTAATTAATTCTCCAGCCCCCAGTAAGGCAGACATAAGGCAGTCTGAGTGTTTCAGATGGGAAATATAGAGCAGATAAGTTTCTGGGGGCCATCCCATAGGCAAGCTTGGCACTCAGGAGGGCTCCCTGCCAGCCTGGGGAGCGCCCTTCCTCACCATCTTCCTGGAAAGACAAGCATCTGTAACTCACATTTTCTTATCACTCTACTATACGAGAGCAAAATAACATTGCAAGTCACTTATCTGAATTTTCTTGTCACTCTTTTAATGAGCACGAAGCAATCCAGAACTGCAACCATTTACGGCAGCAAATTGGTTGCTATAAAACAGTCTTGGTTCAATCGTTATTTTTGGACAAGTGCTTCAGAATCAGCCATTAAGTTCTTCAAATACAAATATATTTTCATGTACCGAATACAAAATGCTACTTATATAATCTCAAGATCCCTATCCCCCTATATATGTCTGCCTAAGTATACAGGCATGTATATGCATTTATATATACTATCTCCATCTAGAAAGCCTTGCAAGGAGAACACCAGTTAGAAAATACCAGTTAGAAGCAAATAGTGAGGATGAAAACAAGCACTGGAAGACACTCATTTCTATCTGACATTTCTCTTCGTTGTGCTGACCTCTTGGTTGATTGAAATGTTTTGCAGGTTGCCCTGGGTTGCCTCCTGCTCTCTCTGCCCTCCCACTCCATGAAGAGCAACCAGGTAAGAAGCATCTGAGTGAGAACAGGATGTATTAGCAGCACTCTCCTTCCTGGCCTCCTGTATTTATACACATACAGCCCGTGAAGCGTGATGCTGTTACAAATGGCAAAGGCTGTGAGCTGGAAATACTTGTGTCTGCATCCCATACTCTGAGTAATGCACGGCTTGCACTTGCTGTACACAGAAAGCATAACAGCATCCAATACAAAGATATAAATGAGGCACCAAGGATGGGCAGAGAGCCCAACGGGTTGGATTGTTACATCTCCGCAACAGGTGAAAATGCCCATTCAGACTCAGTTCTGTTAGCTCAATTGCTCCTTGAACAGAACAACTCTTTGGAGCTTACAAATACTCTACTGAATTTGCACTTACATGACTCTGAGGATAATGAATTAATTTAATTAATTAGTTGTTTGTTGGTGTTTTGTTTGTTCTTTATTATCCAGCACAGGAAAGAAGCATAAAATCTGTCGACCTGTGGGCATCCCCTTACACACAGCATGAGAAACCCTTCCTTCTGAGGACACCAGTCCTCTTAACCAGCAAATGAAGACTTGGTGTTCCCTGTGCTGCTCAGCTGTGGCATACAGGGTGTCTGCCCAAGTGCTGTCACTGAGATGTAACTATTAGAAAATCCAAGTGGTTGACATGTTTTTAAGAGTTGGTGGGATTTGAGAATGGCCCTCATTCTATCGTTCCCTATTAAAACCTGCAGCCAGTTCTATAGGAAGCAGAATTAACACAGGCTTCGATTGCAGAGGATGAACCATCCATTGTAGGACAGTTAGGAACTATCAGAGTAAATGACTTTGAAACGCAAAGTGAACTTTTTTGTTTGAAAACAGAAGAACAAAGAATGCTTGCATCTACAAAAAAAATCAGCAAATATATTATGCACATAATTTGCAGACGGGGAAAAAGAAACAACAAACTCATAATAGGCATGATGAGCAGCACATTTCAACCAGAAATATTTGCTAATAACTTCAATCAACTGCTTTTATTTCGGATTTTTTTTTCTTGTTAGCTTTGAGTGCTCATGCACTAATTACAGCAGTTTCTCCTTGCTATAAAGGAATAACAAGGTCTAATAGAAATGTCATATTAACGCTTGCCCATCCTTCATTAACACAAACTCTAAATACCAAAGAGTGCACACCTAATCTGTATATTTTTCTGTACTTCTAAATATGAGGAGTTCAGAGGGTGGTGACACACTGGAACAGGTTGCCCAAGGAGGCTGTGGATGCCCCATCCCTGCAGGCATTCAAGGCCAGGCTGGATGTGGCTCTGGGCAGCCTGGGCTGCTGGTTGGTGACCCTGCACACAGCAGGGGGTTGGGACTGGATGAGCACTGTGGGCCTTTGCAACCCAGGCCATGCTGTGATTCAATGGGAGGAGCATTAGGCAGACATGTTTCTCCTACCCTCTCCATCTCCAGAGGTCTTTTTTAGGAAGAGAAAATTGAACTCAGATATCCTAATCCAGACTGATGAGACTCCAAATCACTTCACACACTGGAAGCTTCCCAACTTGAAGGGTTAGAAATCCTGAATGGAGGAACTACTCTCAGTCACAGAGAAGAGGGCTGGGTGAGTCAGAGTGTAGGGCACTCTTGGCTGGCAGAGACAAGAGGGGCTGGGATGGCCCAGCTCAGGCACTCAAATGAAAAGTTGTAGCAATCAAGGGTTTCATCAAGTTAGATCCAGAGCAAACAGCGTTGCCTTTGGAAATAGTAGGTGGGGTCAGCAGACCTCTCCAGAGACACCACCTCCAGCAGTGTGTAGGGTCTCCAACCAGCCCAGAGCCACATCCAGCCTGGCCTTGAATGCCTGCAGGGATGGGGCATCCACAGCCTCCTTGGGCAACATGTTCCAGTGCATCACCACCCACTGTACAGTGCTGAACAGTGATGAGAGGTGATGCTGCACCCATGCTAATAGGTGCATCCCAGCAGAGATTTCAGAACATAATCAGCTCACGGGGCTGGAAAACATTAGCCAATGTGCAAATAAGTCTGTAACTGTACTTTGAGACTGAGAACATGCCCAGGAAATTGCCAGTCTTTCTCAAAGAGGCCCCAAAGAACTCTGATGTGATCAAATAAAAAAAGATGAAACAATTTCCATCCTCAAACTCTTCACAAAACTCTTCAATGTCTGCTCTCCCTCATTAATTACATTTCAAAGTAATAAAACGCATTTCAGTATCTAGACGAAGGCCGATTTGCATTCATCAGGTTAAGTCCTACCCTCCCACCCTCACTCGGATCAACCCAAGATGCTCCTTTAATCCATCAAAACGTTCCTATCTCAGAAACGCACATTTCATGATATATGAACAGCATCAAACACCGTAATTGAATTCATTAGCTGCTGCACTATTTGCAGGCTTTGACATAATAGTTATTGGCCACTGACTGCTTCCTAAGCTGGCATGGGGCGTTGGGGAGCGCTCAGCTTTGTGTTTGCTGATGTCTGTGGCTGTGTGCAGCCTGCGGCAGGAGCAACACTGAGCAGCAGAACTGTGAAAATTACTGATTTTAACCTTGACTGAGCAGTTGGGTTCCACATGAGCTTCAATCTCGATGCGCCAACCAGAAGCGGCTTTGACTAATTTTCATTGTTCCCCTTCGTGTTTTCTTTAGGCTGGCAAGCAATTTTGTTTTGAATTCTTCCCAGTGAACAAGAAGGGTATGTCGTGTGATAAGGCACCGAGCAGACGTGAGGATCTGTGTGTGTCCTAAAGCACTACAGGGACATTTTGGTGTCTCAGTGCTCAGAATGCCACTTGTTTCAGAGCACCCAGAACCTGCATTTTATCTCCAGATCCGGCTCACTTCCAAGGTGCTCTGCAATTGATGGAGGTTCTACATTTCACCTGCATCCCTGGGTCAGGCAATGCCGTCATCCTTTCCTAATGTCCACATGGTGCCGACTCTTCTATGTTTCCCACTCACATGCACAGAAAAATGTGCTACCTGGAAAGATTCCTGACTTTATTTTTAAGGCTCACGATCTGATCCAAAGTCCACCATTGGGAATGGTGTTCACTTCCAAAACTCCTGTGTGTACTGGGTTAAGTCATTCGCCTTGACTTCTGCTTCCCAGCAAAGGTTAAGAACACACAAAGAGCACCATGAGAACAGCTTGTTTGGAAAGTGAGCTGCCAACCCAGCTTCGTCCTCCCCAAACTCCAGTCTCTTAATCCAGACACTGGCTGTTTGCTTTAAAAGGCTGAGCTGTATCTCTCCAAGCTACTGCTGCGATCTTTGTACCAAAGGATGATTACCGGGATGATTCATTGGTCCTTGAAAAAAAGACGTGAGGCAGACAGCGGGTAAAGAAAGCCAACCCTTATCGCCAGCTCTTGCTTCAATCACACTGGGCTCCTCGTCTCCTTAGAGCCCTATAGATGGGAAAAGCAATCCTGCTTTCACATGGCCGCAATTCAAAAGATTCACAACCTTATGACAAAGATTTTAGATAGTCCCTAAAAGACTTCTGAAGCGCACTGGTAAACTTAAACCTTTTTCCAAATCTGTCAAGACATTCTGAGAAGCCAACTTACATTTGTAGTCCCTGCTGGTTCCCGGGTTTTGTAGAGGAAAATAAAGACTCAACTCCCTTCCTCTCAAATTGAAACTCAGTTTGATTTTGATTGCGGCTGTGGCAGTGTCAGACACAGCTCACCTGCACCAACTCTGTGGCAATGGCTTCTCCAGACTGGATTTCAGACATTGATACAGAAGTTGGTTAAACACAATGGTTCAGCTTTCAAAACTAATGCATTTCATATATATGGTGTAAGCACCTGTATCCGGATTAATGGATTTAACAGTAAACACAGTGTCTTCATTAATTTGCAAGCATTCCACTGCCAGGAAGTAAGGAAAAAGAAATCGACTCACTGATGTTAAAGGCTAAGATAGCAGAATATGCTAGGGAAGAAAAAAAAAGCATATTCCATATAACCAAGTTTGCAGATATCAGCTCTTCATAATGAAAGTTTATCTGGTTTGCTGCATCGCTACAGTCTGCACATCAGTTCTGGATGTGGAGGAGCCTACTCTGAAGTGTCTCATGAATAATCACTTCCACTTCTTTCTGATGAATGACCATCATCCATCATACTCAGCGCTGTGCTGGGGTGGAGCTCCGTACAACAAATTTCAATAACAAATAGGAGATGACGTCTGCAAACTGAATCATCTTGAAGACCACACTATCCTGCTGTGAACATCACAGCCTCACCTACACCTGGAGCAAAGCACCGTAACCCCAAGTGAAAACAAACCTATGACTTTACCTGAGCATGTGCTTCAGGCCATGCAACAAGGATGGCTTTGAGCAAGCAGCTGGGCCAGGGGATGGAAAATTTGGTCTGCTGAAATGGACCTCACAGTGTTGGTGTTTCTGCTTTTGGAGCAGAGTATGAGTTTTGGGCAACTGGAACCTTTATTCGCAGGCTTTGGTTACTGAAACTTGTAAGCTTGTTGGACAAAACGTTGGTGTCCAGCTGGTGCTTTAAGAAGTCAATTTTGCAAAAAGCAAAGAGAATAAGATTAATGGATTTGGGGCACTAATAGAAGCAGACAAATGTGTAAGTCCAAATTTTGAGTTATGTAAAGAAGAATTACATAATGTGGCTAGAAAACCACTATTTTGAAAACAAAAAATGGGAGTTGTTAGCTTCTTTGGTCAGTGTTAAAAAGACCCCGAGGTCATAGGATGGCTGCGGCTGGGGGCACAGCTGGGTCCATCTGAACACCCACAGATGGGGCCCAGCCCCACATCCAGGCAGCTTTTGGGGTTCTCCAAGCAAGAAAACCCCATAATTTACAGTTTTAAAAGCTTGAGCGGTAACAAATGGGCAAGGTGGCAGTGATGAACAATTCATGGCTCTATACATGTGGTTAAATACTCAGATATGTGCTGGTAACCAAACACAGTGGGTTAAGAAAAGAAAAGCTGCAGTTCACAGGCCCAAATGCAGTTCCTTGTGCACTGAGCACTTCATGAACAGGGCTTGTTTAGCTTGCAGGAGATCTCACTGTGGCCTTCCAGTATGTGAAGGGAGCATATAAACAGGAATGGGAATGACAGTTTTTGAGTGGGCAATGATATGACAAGGGGGAATGGTTTGAAACTGAGACAGGAGAGGTTTAGGTTGGATCTTAGGAGGAAGATTTTCCCCCAGAGGCTGGTGACGCACTGGAACAGGTTGCCCAAGGAGGCTGTGGATGCCCCATCCCTGCAGGCATTCAAGGCCAGGCTGGATGTGGCTCTGGGCAGCCTGGGCTGCTGGTTGGTGACCCTGCACACAGCAGGGGGTTGGAACTGGATGAGCACTGTGGGCCTTTGTATCCCAGGTCTTTTATGATTTGATGAGCTCAAGGAGCAGCTTTGAGTGCAGTACCTGAGCTCTTCTCTCTGGATACGCCACAGTTTCTGCCATTCCTGTTTCCTCTTTCCACAACACACAGTTACCTTAATCGCAGTCTTTTGTGTAAGTTCTTTGTTTGTTTTAAAATCAAAGCATGATTTCCAGGCAACAGCCACCTCTTTCCCCCACCCTTTGCTTCTTGACTCTGAACTGTCTCTCACACCATCCTTCAGGAGAACTGCAGAACTCTGCTCTCTCTAGAGGTTTTAATAAGCTATGACAGGTGTGGCCTGGCCTTGCAAAAGCTGCAAGACCCCTCCTCACTTAAATGATTTTCAGGAAGAACCATCACCCTCCCTGGTCATTCTTGAGCCAAACACTAACAACTATCCCTCCTAATCCACAGAAAGTTGAAGTCTATGAACACGTGCTTTATCTTTTGCCATTTCACAGGACCTTGACATTTCAAGATTCAGCACCTTGCATCCAGCCATGGGCTTCACCTTTTTCTATTACAGATGTACTGAACTGGGTAGAAAGAAAGTGGATGGGCCAGATCCCTCAGCATCTACTCTGGAGCAGCAGCCTGCAGCATTTTTAGCAACAACATGCTCAAAACCTTGCCAGCTTGCCTCCACAGCAGTTGTATCTGTTTTGTACTCCATTATTCATATTCATTCTTGGCTGATGGGGGACCATCAGGTCTGCCAAGGTCAGCATCATGCTGCTGGCTTATTTTTCCTCTAGCAGGGAAAGCTGTCTTACTCACATGGTTCATCTGCACAGCTCTGCTACTGCCCGATTCATTGCTGAGACACGGAAACTTTCTTATTCTGAACAGGGATCTGAGCATTTCACTCAGAATGTTAAAAAATCAGTCTAATATCAAATCAAATCAGACATTAACACTGCACAGCATTGACCTCTCTTCTCAAAATTCACATTTCTCATACAGGGTTTTTTGAAAGATCTGCAAGACCTTCTGGACAAAATTACGCTGCCTGAATATTCCCTATACTCGCCCTCCAATTCTATGGAAAACTGAAGAGGATTCTACTAAGAAAGAAAAAACAACCCACATATCCTGATCATTTTACCAACAGAAGCTCATTTTGCCTCTGTCAACATGGTCTGGGCTTAGAGAGTTCTTAAAACGTTCACTTTCAGTAGTTATCAGAACAATTAAGTTGTCAAGCATCTTCTCCAGAGCATCTCCAAACTTTTTAATATCAAGTAATTATTTGGCACTTACAAAACCAGATGCATTCACATTTCCAATTTAAATGCAAATACTGTGGAGAGATTTCAGGTTTTGTCTCTGTTTTTATAAATGCTTTTAGTTTTTAAAAGAAAAGGACTGATTATTTTGGAGATGCCATGTAGCATATGTCTGTTTTTACCTGTGGTCCTATGAACTAGCTCTGTTTCTTCTACTGCCTTTCCTTCCTGAAGGCAGAGAAGATGCACACCTCTTTGTAACGAAGGAGATTTCCATTTACCAGCAGGGACCATCCAGTCCAACCATCCACCTACCGCCAATGTGTCCCACTAAATCACATCCCTCAGTACCACATCTAAATGGTTCTTGCACATCCCCAGGGACGGTGGTCCTACCACTCTCCAGGCAGCCCTTTCTAGAGCCTAACTGCTCTTTCAGAGAAGGAATTTTTCCTGACATCTAAGCTGAACATCCCCTGTTACATCTTGAGGCCATTAAGTCCTGATGTTCATCAGTGTGTGATCCTTTCAATGAGGAAGCCAAGATCAAAGTATGCGAAACACAGCATGGATTCTCTTTCAACTGCTTTTAGAAGGAAATATTCAAGAAAAGTGAGTCTCATCAGAGGAGAAAAGCCATACAGGTGCACAGGTGAGGAGGCAGCTCCAGAGGTCTCTTGCCCAGCTCCAGATCAAAGCATGGCCAGAGGTGAGCTCACAACTTGGAGACTTCCAAGCACCGCTAACAAACTGGCACTCGGCCTACTTTGAAACCCCAAGCAGAAGCAAGGGACATAAAGCCAAACTGCTCCCATGATGAGAAAGCCATCAGCACTGCATCTAGTTGAGCAGCAGCCCCATCCACAAGCCCAACCACTGACTGCCCAGCTCACAGCACATGGGAATGTTGCAGGACTCCTCTCAAGCCAGACAAGAACCAGGATATAAATTAAACAGCTCAGACAGGCTGACACAATCCCCAGTGGGCTGCGCACTTGCCAAACAAATTATAAACCCTCTGAACATTACAGCTGGGTGTTTTCCAAGGCCAGTGCCTTTAGAAAGTTTAGTTCTTGTGCCAAAGCTGTCAAAAAAAAAAGGGGAAAAAAAGGAAAAAAAAAAGGAAAAAGCCCTGCTGAGCCTCCCTGAATGCCAAAAAGCAAAACATTGTAAATATTCACTATTTTCTTTGCCCTACACCACACATGGAGCTCAGCACACAGGACCTGCTTTTCCTGTGCATCCTATAGCAATTTTGATACTCAGAGTAGCCACACAGCAATGGTCAGATGGAGAGAGACCCAACGAGTATCACCTCAAGGCCATCATAGATGTGTGGAGCCTGTCAGGCATGTGGCAGAACCAACTTATTTAAAAAAGAGATTTTTGCACACAAAAGCTCTGGGAAGTCCTAATGAAATGGGAGAAGAATCAATAAACCATCTCAATTTTTATATGGAACCATTTTATGAACTCGTCCACAGCACAGCCCAGCCTGGGAGAGCACACATGCCTGAGAGTACTATGGTAGATAATAAAAATAAATGGACTTATTAAACTCTGAAGCGCGACTTTTTCACACATTCATTCTCAGAGCTGTAAACTTTAAGATAGCACACCGGGAGCTTATGATTGTAGCAATGTTCCTTTTTTGTGCCATGAGATCAGCTTTTCTAGGCAGAATCTTGTCTCAATCCAAGCCCCAGTGAAATGCCTGCATTGCTGGATCCCGTCGGCAAGATGGGGAGAAAACGTGGAGGAGCACCAGCCTAAGGGCTATTCCTTAACCTTTCCCAGCACAGGGGGCTCTCCCCAACCCTTCTGAAAACTGCTCTGCAAGGTCCATTTAAGCCTCAAGCAGGAGGATGTAGTTTAAATGTGTCCATCAAGACACAAGAGAAACTAAGCAAGCTGGTGACTGCTGGCTGGTAATACTACCCTACCCTATCCTATCAACACCAGCTAAGTATCAAGTAGATCAGATGGACGCAGCACTTTTCTACTGGTCAGCACCCAACAGCCGCCATGGGCACTGACCCCCCCATGTGCTCCCAGAAGCCAAATCTCACCTTCTGCACATACATGTGAGCCGCAGCTCTTTTCTGGCACTGGGCACCAGCCCTACTCACATTTCCATTACTAACAACATTGGAGGGTCTCTCAGGAGTGACAGCAAAGATGCTGATGTACAAACACAGAGAAGTCATTTTAGACATTACATCATGCAGTCACTCTAAGCCAACAAGGGAAGTTCCAGAGAAGCTATGGGACACATAGAGCTGCAGTAGGCAAGCAGAAGGGAAGCCAGGAGTGCAAGAATGTACATCAGAAATACCAGATTTCAATGCTTTCCCCCCCCCCCCCCCCCCCCCCCCACTTTCCTGTTAGCAATCACTATTATATAGTTCATGTACAGTTTTTAAAGGCATAATTGGATAGGTACTTCCAGCAATCTCAGCCTTAAATTGCATTTCTCCAGAGTGCTTTTTGTTCAGCAAAAGCTTTTGTGCTAATGTAGAGCACAGGTCATCTAAAATTATTATTTTATATTTAAACTGACAGGGAATCCCACCCCTTAGAAAAATTAACTCTAGACATTATGTTTCCACTTCAAAGAAAGGGAAAGTCACAGTTTCAGAGTCACCTGGCACTAACATAATGCTGCAGTTGCACTGAAAGAGACAACAGAATCTGTTCAAAGAAGGCAATGGGAGAACTTGCTGAAGAGGCAAAATAATTGAGCTCATATATGTCAACATCCTTCCAAATAATATCAGTGCTACGTGTTTGAAGACCTGTATTGCAGAAGACACTGCTCTACCTGTTTCCCAGCGTGATGCACTGATGTTCTTCTAAGATATGACCCAGCAGTTCTGTTCTCTTACTGGATGGAAGAGCCACCCTACACCCCTCATTAGCAAATCCCTTTGTCCTTCAGTGACATCGTGCTGTCTGCAAAGAAATGACGTTTTCATTTTGTTCTTCACAGTGTCTTCGGAATATTTTTATTTCCATGTTCTCATAGTTTGAGTACCAGTCTGTGTCACGATGAAGATGTCTTAATTTCCTAGAAGGCACAGGCATATGAGCTGGGATTGTTCAGTCTGGAGAAGAGGAGACTCAGGGGAAACTTTATTGCTCTCTATAACTACCTGAAGGGAGGTTGTTGTGAGCTGGGGGTCAGCCTCTTCTCTTGTGTAACTGGTGACAGGACCAGAGGAAATGGCTTTAAGTTGTGCCAGAGAAGATTCAGGCTGAATGTTAAAAAATACTACTGCTCTGAAACAGTGGTCAGGCACTGGAATGGGCTGCCCAGAGAGGTGGTGGAGTCACCAACCCTGTAAATGTTCAAGGAATGTTTGGATGTTGCATTGAGGGATATGGTCTAGTGAGAACTACTGGTGATGGGTGGATAGTTGGACTGGATGATCTTGTAGGTTTTTTCCAACCTTGGCGATTCTGTGATTCTGTGACTACCTTGATTCCTTCCTCTTTTGACACCCAAATTGCCACCCAGTTGTCACCAAAGACAGGATGGTATTGTGACGACAATGTTCCTATGCAGTATCTTGAAGTTTACACGGTCAGTATTACCTACTCTAATACCTGTTGGTACTATCTCCAAAGATGGAAGAATCTTTAAGGAGTGAAATACCTCCAAGAGCAAAGTCTAAGCAACTCTCAGACCAAAAGAGCTTCCCAGGACATAGGAGGAGCTGGATGTCCAACATCCCATGCCTGAGCAAGGGGAGGAACTGAGCATGGGGCGGTATCACAGGCAAGGCCTCTAACTGCTGACCTCCTTACAATAATGTGAAGCCTTTCTGCAGCACAATGCATATGTAGGACATCAAGAAGTATCCACGTCACTATGTGTGTTGGTCCAAGGGTGGTGAGACACAAATGCATGTTTTTTGTTTATTTGGATTTAAACATGTATAAGAAGACAAACCATAATTTGAATTGCAACCAACAAAGGTACATAGTGACAAATTCACAATGAAAGTGATCCAACACAAGAATTTAGGGTTGGAAAGTGCTCTGAAAGAAGTACATCAGACTTCCCCCTCCCTGGCCTGCAGATGAATGACTTCCCCTACACCACAGCAATACCATTACAGGGGAAAAATCAGAAAAACAGAGCATCACCCAAGCAGGAGGAGTGACTTCAGGCTGGAAGGTCATCAGGAGCTCTGTTTGTCCAGAGGGGGTGGCATGTGTTTGCTACCTGAGTTTTTTTCACTTTTTTTTTTTTAAAGAGAAGGAGAAAAACTTCAAGTCTTAATCAAATGAGAGGAATCAAGATTCCCTTAAAGCTGCTTCTGCTTTCAAATGGTTTTGTCTTGAAATACAATACGGGAAGCTACTCTGCTCATCAGCCTGAGAGCAGGAAGTGGAGATGCTGCTGATGAGAACACCCAACAACACTCAAATGCTGTCAGCCTTGCAATCATTTAAAGAACTCACTAATCTAAAGAAAATACTCAAAAAGAAAGTTTCATAATTAGAATTGGTGAGCAGCCAGCTCTGCTGAAATGAGATAGCATTCCCTCTATCTCTGTTTTAACCCAGACACCTTGACAGATGACAGTTTCTTTGGTGCAATGAAGCATTTTGCAATAATTTTGGGTAGAGTTTAACTGATAATGACATTCTTCACGGCTGCATTTCACTGCATTTCCCACTAAATGGTGACTCTACCAGTTGAGTGGCATATAGCCTTGTTACAGAAGGATCTGTGCCAGCTGGAAAAGCACCGCTCCCTAAGTCCTCTACTTATCTCCTGCTTAAAGCATACAGGGCAAAAGACAGAAAAAACAACACCCAAAGATGGTTATGATTAAATGGATTCTTTGTTGCAATGGCAGCTTTGGTCCATCCAGTTTGCTACACCCTGGACATTCAGGTACTTATTCTTTCTTTTTTGAAAGATTTTCTCTGATTTTAGGTTGTTTTTGTTGTTGTTGTTGTTTCTAATTAAATGTGTGGCAGTCATGTGGCATTATTCACAATGGATTCAAAGGAACGTGTGATGGGCATTTACGAATTTGGATAGTCAGCTACAAAGACAGGAACATGCCCAAAGCTTCCTGAAGATAGGGTACCATCAATGGGATGAAGCACACACAAAAAAGAAACGTTCAGTTAAAAGCATGTTGAAATTTAGTGAATTTTAACAGGAACAAATTTAATCCAAGCCCTGATGGCACTTTTTACATCTTTACATTTCAATCTATGTAAGATCAGGGGATTACTGTCTATTCCTGGGTTTGGTAGTCCAACCTGAGAGAACCTGCAAACTCCAGTTACCAAATGCTTCTCCTGCAAGGCTTAGTTGCCATTTAAAGTTAATACTCCTTTCTCCTCAGCTGCGGTGTGAAAATTCTGATCAACAACAACAACAAGAAGAGATAAAAGAGAGAGAGAAGCAATGAGCTATGGGCAAAGTGCTAAGGAACACATGCAAAACAAAATCCAGATTCGGATACGAATTCCTCTCATATTTCACAGCTTTTCTCAATATTCCTTTTAGTACATAAAAATATAAGACCAGAATAAAAAAGAGGTTCTTGTTTTCTTTAAAGACAGGCCTTCCCTTAATCAGAAATAATAGTGAAGGGGAAAAATCATAGCAGCAGAGTACTGGGATGCTGCACTGCAGGATTGGATGGGGTGGTGTTCCTTGTGCTGCTTCCTTCCCAGAATTAACAGCCACTCAGCAGAGAAAAAGAAAAAAACCAAAACCTTCCTCAAATGTTTTAATGATATTTTGTTCAACATCTTGCAGCTCCTAGGCATCTCATAGGCATGGGCTTCTATAAATAAAAATGTGAGGGCATATCATTATTATGCTATGACTCATGAAACTTGTATCTGCAGGGAGTTTGGGACTTGGTTTTTCCTCTGGGCTCCCCGGTGCTGTCTGCTGGGTCAATTAAAATGCTCAGATTTCTTTTCACACAAAGCCTTTTCCTCTCCCTTTGCTTATTCTGAGCGAGTGCTTCACTCCCATCTTCCTTTCACAACCTCATCACCGTTGTAAATCACAGCAAATTAGTGTCGATGCTGTGTTCTTGAAACAACACTGCTTTTGCCTCTTGACAACAAACCCCCTAAGCCAAATGTCAAAAAATTCAAATGGAAATACCACTTTACAAATAAATCTGTGGACTTCTCCTGATAAACTCCTGCAGACCTCGGCTGATGTGACGCTCTCTCCCCGACCCCCTGAACAGAAATAGCTTCCAATTCATCATCCTGCTGAAGAGTGTAATATGTTGGGCAACACGAAGAGAACAGGGGTTATGGCTCTCATAAAATACTCACACCACTGGCTCCTTATACAGCAGTTCCTCCTAAGTACGATTAATCACATGGCATTATTTAAAGTTCCCATAACGTGTTTCAGTAGCATTCGTGGATTAGATTATAGAAAATTAGTTTCAGATGAACTGTTTGCTTCAGGTAGATTAATCCACTCAGATGATGCCTACCAGCCAAGTGAACTCTTCCTTCAAACAAACTGGCCACATCCCTGGGGTTATCCAGAAAGCAGTAAACAAGTGGGGAGAGTTTCTTTCCACCTGGTAGTAATTGCTCTGCAAGTACTCCTCTCTTCTTTTTATCTAAGACAGACATTTATCCTCCTATTTTGCATAATTAAAGCACAGATACTAATCTGAAGCTCCTACCCAGGGAGCAGTCATCTGATGGCAGCAGACTCACAGCGTGCACAGCAGCCTTCATTTCAGTATCACACTCAGCTGATGAAGAGGAAGAAAAGGGTAAAGTAGGAAATGACACCTCCTGGAGTTCAGGGCCACTTGGTGGGATACTCTGCTGTGGCTCCAGCCTGGAAGGCACTGCCGAAAGGAGGTGTGCAGAGAATGGCCAAGTCTTCCCAACACACGTAATGCCAATGGTGGCCTTTGGCAAGTGTTCATCTCTATTTTGAGTGGGAGAGCTGCTGCATATCTTTGCGGTGCAAAGGGGCACTATTATGGGCACTGGACCCACCACAAGAGCCACTGGCTATCTGAAGCCAACACTGATTCATCTCATTTATGATTAGAAATGATCAGAAATGAGTTTAGAAAGGCAGGACACCCCTTTGTGCACATAGCTGTCCAGCCAGATTAGGGTTCATTTTATCCTCCAAAGTAAAAGTTACTGGTTTCCCAGTTCAGCTTACCTCTTACGATGATGTTGGTGGATTTTTTTGCAGGATTTCCAACGTTGTTATTGGCGACACAGCTGTAGGTGCCAGCATCCTCTGATGCAATGGCAGGTATGGTCAGTGTTCCGCCATTGAGGACTGTCTTCTCAGGCAGGCCACCGGCAGACCTTACCCACGTCAGGCTGGGGGCTGGCTCCCCTCCTGTTGTCACACAGACCAGGGTGACTGCTTCTCCAGGATTCACCACTATCGGGTCATCCACCAGGAGCTTAATAGAAGGGGATGCTGCAAGACACAAAGGGAAGAGGAAGGTGTAGTGAAGCAAAGACTGCTGGTACTCAGTCCTACCAAGCACACACAGACCCACTGAACTCTTAGCAAACCCTATGGGAAGGCTGGCTCCCCATATTCCTGCTCCCGTGCCTCTGCTCTTCACCCTACCAAGCACCCTGTTTCATAGGTATCTCTTTTCCCTGACTGTCAAACTGCAGGTGGGGCTTTTTGTTAAGTACAACCCTGTGACTGTGCTTGGAAAGGAATGCGTGTTGTATGGGAAACATGCCAGCACGCTGGATGTTCAGCCTTGGAAGAAAAGCATTAGGAAGAATTCCCTTTGGCACAGAAAGCATGTTGCTCTCTTCAAGTCAGACCCTCCCTGTTGAAAACCTGCCCTCTTAATCCTCCCACCTCCCTGATGAACACCCCAGGACTTGCCTGAAGACAGAGAGGCATCTCTATTTTCAGTTATCTCCTAATTCAAGAGAAGCCACCTCTGGCAGGACAGCATCTTAGAATCATTTAATGGCCTGGGTTGAAAACAACGCCCATCCAGTTTCAAACTCCTGCTATGTGCAGGGTCACCAACCGGCAGACCAGGCTGCCCACACACATCAATGCCTCCAGGAATGGGGCATCCACAGCCTCCATGGGGAACTCGTTCATGTGCGTCAAGACCCTCTGAGTGAAAAACTTCCTCCTAAGATCCAACATAAACTTTCCCTGTCTGAATTTAAAGCCATTCCCCGTTGTCCTATCACTGCCCACCCTCACAATGTCATGGTTTTGTACATTTTGCTATTGGTATTCCACATCATAACATCATATAGAGCACAGAGAACAACTACATGTCCCAGAGGGTCTCACAGTCAGAGAGGGAAACACATCACGGAAGTGACGCTGTCTCTCTCTCAAACTGCCTGGTAGCGAGTCTGGGTGTGCTTCCAAGCCGTGGCACCTTCAGTTTCAAAGTAGGCTTCTCGGTCTTCGGAAAACCTCTCTCTTTCCCATTTATTTTACTTGGCTTATTAGCCTCAATTTCCATTAGATTGTAATTAGTAAAATAATAAGTTTTCCTCCTTAGATCGATGCCACTTCTCTGTTTGTTTCCTTGAGTCCAGCTCCCATCTCACTACCCCTTTCTTATTTTCCCTTCCTATATGCTGGGAGCCAGGGGGAACAGGAGCCTAATGCCCCTCCCCGTCACAGACATAGATTGATCTAGATAACACCGTGACACAGCAATTCCTCCTCCGTATACGCTCCCTTCAAGTACTGCAAGGCCACAACGAGATCTCCCCAGAGCCTTCTCTAAGCTAAACAAGCCCAGTTCCCTCAACCATTTCTCACAGGAGAGCTGCTCCAGCACCCTGACCATCTTAGTGGCCTCTATATTCTTTCAATATACGTACACACGACGGCGAGATTGAGACACAACAGGATATATAGTTTATAAGAGTTTATTAAAAGTTGTTGTTGTTTAGGGAAATGGGGAAGGGAAGTCGGGTGATAGAAAAGAGATAGGAAATAAAAGCAAAGAGTCTTTGTAGAAAGCAAGAGAGAATTAGTCACCACTGGGTTTCCAGCATGACTCGTAGTTCAGCTGTTGATCTTCAGTAGAGATGGTTGTCAGAGGGAGCAGGGAAGCATCTGTTTGCATCTTGCCTTCGCAAGATACAATGGTTCCATCCCCAGATCTCCCATACCAAGATGGAGTCATTTGGTCACAGGCCGGATCTTCCACTGGTAAGCTCTCTCCAACGTGACACTGACTGCCACAAGGAAACAGCCACCTCTGGCCTCCTAAATAGGTCTCAGAGTCTTACTGCTCACAGGATGTGAGCTTGCAGCCAAAACAAGAGAAGGGTTCGGACAAAGGTCTCTCTCAGCGTCCGAACAGCAGCAGTCTGATGTAGCGATCTTTCAGCTCCCTGAACTCATGCAGCGCTATGGAGTGGGCGTCCGGGTCCTCCTCCAGGTGCTGGAAGAGGTTGAGCGGCTTGGCGGATCGGAAGGACTGCGGCAGGACAATCGTGCTGTGCACCGACTTGCTGCCAAGGAAGAAGTGGTTCAGGCATTTCTCGTCCAGGCAGAAGCGCAGGTACCGCAGGAGATTCTCCATCCGATTCAGGAAATACTTCCTGCGCCACTTCTTCAAAGGGATGATGGCCAAACTGTGGAGGACAAGAGTCTTGATGACATAGGTGGAAAAGCCCATGCCCACTAAGATGCTGGCAAGCAACGTCAGGCAGTGCAGGTGGGAGCTGTCCTGTCCGGTACTCCTGGCCGTGTGCTGGAGGAACTTCTTTTCTGCCACAGCGCAGCTCTGCGGCCATGTTGTGCTGGGCGTAAAGCCGGCGTCTGTGTTCTGGCTGGTCAGGTAGATGTCCGAGTGGTCTTGCTGCACCCCGAACAGCAGCTCGACGAGGACTTTTTCCCCGCTGTAGGCTTCTGTCAGCTGGAGCTTGCAGGAGCGTCTGGAAGGCAGCACCTTCAGGCTGTAGGCGTGCGCGTAGTGGGTGGTCTTCCAGATTGCTGCCACCTGTGCGGTGAACCAGGTGACAGTTCTCTCCACATCCAGGTAGGAGTCAGTGCAGAGAGTCTGTAGCAGGCTGGGGTCCTGATTTTGGCTCAGCTCTTCCTCCTCGTGGTGGAGGAAGCACAGCACATTCCCCAGCTGCTTCTCCCTTTGGCACATGCACTGAAGCTCCACGCGGACGCGGGAGTTCCTTGCCAGCCCGTGCCCTTCATCTCCCAGCTCCAGGAGGAAGGTGTGCCCGGGGGGAGGCTCTATGGGCACGAGCAGGCAGTACACAGTGTCCCACTCCCGGGGACTCCAGCCTTCAAAGGCGCTGCCCACCCCAATGGCGGGCTGCAGCACCGGGAAGAAGCTGTTGGACCAGATGAATCTGAAGGTCTGCACAAGCTGGTTCATCAGCTCCTCCACTATAGGGCACCTGGTGGCCCTTCCTTCCACCTTTTCCAGGGCACGCCTTGTGAGAAATTTGGTCAGTGCTGAATCGTTGAAGTCGTCTTCCTCGTCATACTCCTCTTCTTCCTGTTCCTCCTTTTCCACCAATTCCACCTGCTCCTGCTGTCCGCCCTGTTCCACCTGCTCCTGCTGTTCCACCTGCTCCTCCTGCACCTGCTTTTCCTCCTGTTCCACCTGTTCCTCCTGCACCCGTTCCTGTTCCTCCTGCACCTGCTGTTCCTCCTGTTCCACCTGTTCCTCTTCCTCCTGCACCTGCTGTTCCACCTGTTCCTCCTGATGTTCCTCCTGTTCAACCTCTTCCACCTCTTCCTCTTCCTCTTGCTCCGCCCCCGATGCCTCCTCCTCGCCACTGGAGCTGTCATTTTCACTGCTGCTTTCATCATGCTGGTTCATTTGTATGGACTGCAGCATGTTCCAAAGGAGCAACAGAATCAGCCCCACATTGAACCAGATCTTCCAGGAATCCAGCAGAGCAAAGAGCAGAGATGTCATGTCCACCCAGCTCTGCTGCTCATTCCTCTGCTCAATCTCGTGCTGCGGAGGTATCATGTGCATTTGCAGATCAACCTCGCGCCGCTGCACGTTCTCGAGCATGAGCTCATCAGTTTTAACACTGACAATTAGCGCCCTCACCAACAATGCGAGAACAAACACCAAAGCCATGATCTGCAAGAGATGGGAGAGAGGGGGTCAGTGGGGCTGGGAGGGAGCGGGGCCAGGAGCCGCATGGCCCTGTGCTCAGGGAGGAGCAGTGGGAACGTGGGAGCTGGGTGGCAGCAGGGACCGAGGCCAGCGCTGGCAGGGACAGTTCCAAGCACTGCCCGTGGTGCTCCCACAGGGGCCGGTGTTTGCACCACATCCCTCGTCCAGCCCGACCTTCCCCTGCTGCTGCACTCACCATTGGCCCAGGTCAAAAATGCAGCAGCGCTGCCTGCCTGTGGCCCTAAACCCATCCCCTGCATTGTGATGCAATGCATTCCTGCTGATGTCACAAATGGACTGCCCGACTCCACCCTTCTCAGCTGCCCAGGGTGGGCACATGGCCACTGAGCCACGGCACTGCCTCAATTTGGAGGCATATTTCTGGACAGAGCTCCTGGGGACGCTCTTTACTAAGCAGGTGGGAGCTGCCCGGGCCTTTCTTTAAAATAAAATGGGGTGGTATTTCCCATGGATGCTGTGCTCCTCATGTGCCACCCCACAGGTTATGTTCCAAACACACTGTCCCTGGAAAATCATTTGGACAGAAAAGGAAAATCAAAACTACTGCTCCTGAGGAAACATAAGAATTTGCAGCATATGCAGAAACTCATTTTAGTGCTGAAATGCCACAGAGGGAACAAAGCTGAAGATCAGTGCCGGTCATGTCAAAGTCTCAGCACCTGACATCACACAGCCCTTTGCTGATTGCTCCCTCAGCCACCGGTGGTCTGAACGTCCTCTGAGCAAAAGGCCGGATGGCTCGAGCCAAGCAGCTCAAAGGGGCTCTAACAATGATGATTAGGATGCCCACATGTGCAGCAGCCTCTTCAGCTGCATGGGCTCTGGCTCCTTTGGGTGAGCTTTTGCTTTAGAGAAAACAGCAGGAGCAACTGCTGTCTACCCCATGTTGCAAAATCACATGTGCACGAGGCAGGAATATTTCTCAAAGGCCAACAGAGAAAGGCTTGGCTGGGAGCCTGTGGGTGTTGAACCAAGGCAGCCCTGCAGGCACAGAGTGGTCTGGTAGGTAAGGAGACAGCCCTGTAGGACAGGAGCGTGATGGCAGCTGTCAGACCAGCTGTGCTTCACCTGCATACCTTGCTGCCTGCAGCACAAGGCTCCCAGCCATGGCTGTATTGACTTCTGGGAGGTAAGGCCAGAGTCACCTCCTGAAGCCAGGGGAGATCCCAGATCAACAGGGTTGGAAGTCATTTGAACCTCACGAGATCCCCTAGACCAAATCCCCTGCTACAGCAGGTTCCCTAGTGTAGGTTTCTCCACAGAAGATAATCGCTCTTCTTCTCTTTTTCCGGTAACAAGGATATCAATAAATATTATTAACCAACAGAAGCTGTGTAACCCAGTGAAACAGGACCTATTCTTTCCTGGATGCTCCCTCAGCATTCAGATTTCTGTACTTCACCAGTCTCTGGGTGTCTGTTGTTTCCTGCATTTGGCGGAGCCTTGCAGCCGGAGCTCCAGGCTGGTGCCTTCCAGTGCCAAGCAGTGCAACTACAATGGGGGGCAAGTGGGAAGCCAGTCATCATGGTAACACTGGAGCACTTCTGACATCCTCCTCTCCAGATCCTCCTCTCAGGCATGTTAAACTTGACTCTGTGCTTATCTCAGGTCACTGTGCTTAGCGAAGGCCTTTACCAAAACAGTGTTGGAAATGTCAGTGAAGCAGCTCCTCAAACTGTTTGTATCCTGTTCCCCTTCTGCAATCTGGTCAGCCTCCACATGTGAGGCTTTGCTGCTGCTGCTCAGAGAATCACCAATGTGGGTTCCTCTGTAGGCAAACCAGTCAAAGCCCCTTGCATTATGCATCTATCCAGTGCACCCTCAATAATTTTGCACATGACAGCAAGTTGTTAGGAAGTGCTGATCTGCCTTAGGGTAAACAGGCCCCACAGAGAGACCAGGACAGGCTGATCAATAGGCTGGGGCCAATGGGATGAGGTTCAACAAGAGCAAGTGCTGGGGTCACCAGCCCTGAGTGAAAAATCTTACATGCTTGGAAGCGGCAGAACACAGCAAAGACCCATTCCACCTTTATTCTTGCAATCTGAGCTGTATTTTTCCTTATTGAAGAATCTACCTTTGCTGGATTAGGACTTTTCCTGAAGTCATTCTCTGAACTGCATAAAGGATGAGCCAATGTCTAAATCCATACTGCTAGCACAGGAAAAGCAGCAGTGCTAAATAAACACGGGAATATATTTCCACAGGCTGGAATTTCTGGGCAAAATCAGTGGATAGAAAACTAAAAAAGGGGAGACTAAAAAGGAAGGGAAATAAAAACATTCCATCCAAAAATGACATTTCACTGTCACCATTACTAGAGATATATTCTTGGGTGCTCTGCTTTATATATGAATCTTACTTTGATGTTAAAAGAATATCATAAAGGCAAGTATGAGACTCGGCTACCAACTAAGAGATTTCTTTGGCATTCGCCCACCAGGATCCGGCTCTGTCTGCATTCAGAGGCTGCAAGGCAGAGAACATGCAATGGTCCAGCCAGGGAAATCCCCCCGAGCACAGTGCCTCATGGACAGCCTCCCGTTCCACTCCTGCACGCTCCAGGCCCTGCAGGCACCCCCCAGAGTAAATGAATGAGCTCAGGAAGCCAGTGTGATGGTGGCAAGGCTGGGTGGATGGTTACAAGTGCAGGCAGAAACTGGCAGCACTGCCCACTGACTCTGTCAGTGTCTCTTTGCTAAGTCCTTTGTTGTCAGTTTCTCTCATCCGCTTGTGGATGGACTCCTGTTCTGGGATTAAGAGGTATGAAGCCAAGCGGCATGTTGCATTTCATTCTTAAGGAGCATTTGTTGGGGTGAAAGCAGCAGAAGCAGAGATCCAGGCACCCTCTGTGCAGCCAGAACTGAGCTCCAAACCTGTAGGGCCATCCCCAACCTTGGCACTCTGGAAGCACTCAGCTGGCCACTGTCTTCTCCCCTCCCCATCCACATTAATGACTCCAGCAAGAAGCTGCTCCTCCCTGATCTCGCTAAACATCAAGTCATGACTCGGGGAACAAAAGAACCACAAGGAACACTTCAAAACTTCGAACAAAAGATGAAAGCTCCAACAATGTCAACCCAACCAGGTGTTGCTGTTTACCATGATGGCCTCATAATCCTCCAGATGAAAGGGGCCCTTTGCCACCCTTCAGGCAGTGAGACAGGGAGAGCAGCCGACATGATAAAAATGCTGTGATACATCCCTTTCATCAGCACTCCAAACAGTAAGTACGCAAAAATTATGGTTTGCATACAGCAATTTCTCTTTGCTTACACCATGCATTTCACTTAACTACAACCTATCCCACCGGGCCAACACATACAGAAATCCAGGAGCGCATTCACTGACTCCCATTTAAAGCTTGATTCAAACCAAAGAACGATCTTTTAAAAGAGAGATGAAGGTTTCCAGCAAATGAAACTCACCATAGCAAATAAGGGGCCAAATACTGTCGTGAACACAACACAAAATCATGGGTGCTCTGATCTATTATTTTGGTGTTTCCTTGCTTGAAACCCTATAGGCAATCAGCACTGCATGGCAATGCTCCTATAACACAAAGCCTCTTCCTTTCATCTTTGCGGTGCCACCAGCGATGGAATTAGATGATCATTGTGGTACTGTTCAGCCCCAGCCATCCTACGAGTCTATGATGATCATTCTGTGATTCTCTAACTGCTCCTCAGTGATGCTGCAGCAATGCAGCATCCCAAAGATCAGCATGGAAAGGAGCAGTGAGAGCACAGCAAAAAACCTCCAGGTAACAGCAGGGACAGGAAATGCTGAATGGGACTCTCTCTTCTAAATGGTCCAAGACAATAGCTGTTAGAAGGCTTAGCACCAGGTCAGGTTTGATAGGAGGAACTGCAGCTCACTATCATATGAAATCTCTCCTCGTTCTGGTTGCAAATTGCTGGAAGGCAATTCATCTTATCTACCACCTGCTTTCAGCTATACCGTGGCAAGTCCCTGTCCATGTGGGATTGCTCTGTCCTTGCTACCTGCAGGCAGAACCCAGAGATATGTTCCATCTGCACAGGTAATAATCAGGTGGCAGGAGATGTGCAAGCCTCATCCACCTTTAGCACCAAGGATTTACAAATCCTTCAGGAGCCCATGGACACAGAAGGGCAGAAAGTGCCATTTTTAACAGCAAACCTGTGCCAACCTCCCACTGATCACAGAGTTCTGTAGTATGTTGGGGTGCTAAGTTGTCTTTGCGAGGATTTATGAGTGCATACAGTAGTTCTGAGTAGATGGAGTGTTCTAGAATAACTGAGTTAGGCCTGTAGGTTAAGAGTTAGTGGGCTGCGGGTTTAGGTAGGTGTGTGTATAGGTTCTCTCGCGTGCATCGGGTTTTGCGTAGCGGGTGTACGTGTCTGCGCGGGATTTAGGATGGCATATAAGGTGTGTGACGGAGCAATAAATTGAGAGAAGACATGATGGCATCCATGTTTGTGTCTCTCTCCCCCGGACAGTTGAAGTCCTGGGATAAGTCAGGTTAATTGGCGAATACGTCAGTAGTACCTCTCAGATTACTTTCAAGAAGCTGAATTTTTTACCTAATCCTCTCTCTAAAGTGGATTTTTCATCTCTCTTATTTACTGATAAACTTCCAGGGCTAAGCATCTACAGCACAAAACAGACCTGTGTAGTTCATCACCACGCTATATTTTTGGTCCAACATGATGAAAAAATGGAGCAGACATTTAGAAAGATGACAAGATGAACCAGAGCAGAGCAGTTATAGTCATTGATGATTATATCAAAATATTGTTGAAGGAATATTAAAACCCCTGCTTCAGGGTATAAAATAATATATACATTTTAGTCAAACAGGTGGACAGAGTAATATATGTTTGTCCACTGTGCTGCATTTATATACCCTTCTGAAAGGTCTATCATTTTTATATATGTAAAGGTATATTATTTCTATATAATACTGCTATCGATGGACATGAGATCTGGTCCTAATGAACTATACAGGCCTTTATGCACCATTTGTATTCGTAAAGCATCTACCAGGATACGACCCCAAACAGGACACCCAGGGCAACACCAGCAGTATTTGGTTAAGAGCACATGAAAAGAAGCATATTGCAACAATAATCAGACAGCGATTTATGTCACCCATCATACAATCATGAAATGGCCGGGGTTGCAAAGGTCCACAGTGCTCATCCAGTCCCAACCCCCTGCTGTGTGCAGGGTCACCAACCAGAAGCCCAGGCTGCCCAGAGCCACATCCAGCCTGGCCTTGAATGCCTGCAGGGATGGGGCATCCACAGCCTCCTTGGGCAACCTGTTCCAGTGCGTCACCACCCTCTGGGTGAAAACTTCCTCCTAAGATCCAACCTAAACTTTCCCTGTCTGAATTTAAAGCCATTCCCCCTTGTCCTATCACTGCCCACCCTCACAATGTCATGGTTTTGTACATTTTGCTATTGGTATTCCACATCATAACATCATATAGAGCACAGAGAACAACTACATGTCCCAGAGGGTCCCACAGTCAGAAAGGGAAACACGTCACGGAAGTGACGCTGTCTCTCTCTCAAACTGCCTGGTAGCGAGTCTGGGTGTGCTTCCAAGCCGTGGCACCTTCAGTTTCAAAGTAGGCTTCTCGGTCTTCGGAAAACCTCTCTCTCTCTTTCCCTTTTATTTTACTTGGCTTATTAGCCTCAATTTCCATTAGATTGTAATTAGTAAAATAATAAGTTTTCCTCCTTAGATCGTTGCCACTTCTCTGTTTGTTTCCTTGAGTCCAGCTCCCATCTCCCTACCCCTTTCTTATTTTCCCTTTCTATACACTGGGAGCCAGGGGGACCAGGGGCCTCCTGCCCCCCCCCCCCCCCCCCCAATCACAGACATCAATTGATCTAGATAACACCGTGACACAGCAATTCCTCCTCCGTATACGCTCCCTTCAAGTACTGCAAGGCCACAACGAGATCTCCCCAGAGCCTTCTCTAAGCTAAACAAGCCCAGTTCCCTCAACCATTTCTCACAGGAGAGCTGCTCCAGCACCCTGACCATCTTAGTGGCCTCTATATTCTTTCAATATACGTACACACGACGGCGAGATTGAGACACAACAGGATATATAGTTTATAAGAGTTTATTAAAAGTTGTTGTTGTTTAGGGAAATGGGGAAGGGAAGTCGGGTGATAGAAAAGAGATAGGAAATAAAAGCAAAGAGTCTTTGTAGAAAGCAAGAGAGAATTAGTCACCACTGGGTTTCCAGCATGACTCGTAGTTCAGCTGTTGATCTTCAGTAGAGATGGTTGTCAGAGGGAGCAGGGAAGCATCTGTTTGCATCTTGCCTTCGCAAGATACAATGGTTCCATCCCCAGATCTCCCATACCAAGATGGAGTCATTTGGTCACAGGCCGGATCTTCCACTGGTAAGCTCTCTCCAACGTGACACTGACTGCCACAAGGAAACAGCCACCTCTGGCCTCCTAAATAGGTCTCAGAGTCTTACTGCTCACAGGATGTGAGCTTGCAGCCAAAACAAGAGAAGGGTTCGGACAATGGTCTCTCTCAGCGTCCGAACAGCAGCAGTCTGATGTAGCGATCTTTCAGCTCCCTGAACTCATGCAGCGCTATGGAGTGGGCGTCCGGGTCCTCCTCCAGGTGCTGGAAGAGGTTGAGCGGCTTGGCGGATCGGAAGGACTGCGGCAGGACAATCGTGCTGTGCACCGACTTGCTGCCAAGGAAGAAGTGGTTCAGGCATTTCTCGTCCAGGCAGAAGCGCAGGTACCGCAGGAGATTCTCCATCCGATTCAGGAAATACTTCCTGCGCCACTTCTTCAAAGGGATGATGGCCAAACTGTGGAGGACAAGAGTCTTGATGACATAGGTGGAAAAGCCCATGCCCACTAAGATGCTGGCAAGCAACGTCAGGCAGTGCAGGTGGGAGCTGTCCTGTCCGGTACTCCTGGCCGTGTGCTGGAGGAACTTCTTTTCTGCCACAGCGCAGCTCTGCGGCCATGTTGTGCTGGGCGTAAAGCCGGCGTCTGTGTTCTGGCTGGTCAGGTAGATGTCCGAGTGGTCTTGCTGCACCCCGAACAGCAGCTCGACGAGGACTTTTTCCCCGCTGTAGGCTTCTGTCAGCTGGAGCTTGCAGGAGCGTCTGGAAGGCAGCACCTTCAGGCTGTAGGCGTGCGCGTAGTGGGTGGTCTTCCAGATTGCTGCCACCTGTGCGGTGAACCAGGTGACAGTTCTCTCCACATCCAGGTAGGAGTCAGTGCAGAGAGTCTGTAGCAGGCTGGGGTCCTGATTTTGGCTCAGCTCTTCCTCCTCGTGGTGGAGGAAGCACAGCACATTCCCCAGCTGCTTCTCCCTTTGGCACATGCACTGAAGCTCCACGCGGACGCGGGAGTTCCTTGCCAGCCCGTGCCCTTCATCTCCCAGCTCCAGGAGGAAGGTGTGCCCGGGGGGAGGCTCTATGGGCACGAGCAGGCAGTACACAGTGTCCCACTCCCGGGGACTCCAGCCTTCAAAGGCGCTGCCCACCCCAATGGCGGGCTGCAGCACCGGGAAGAAGCTGTTGGACCAGATGAATCTGAAGGTCTGCACAAGCTGGTTCATCAGCTCCTCCACTATAGGGCACCTGGTGGCCCTTCCTTCCACCTTTTCCAGGGCACGCCTTGTGAGAAATTTGGTCAGTGCTGAATCGTTGAAGTCGTCTTCCTCGTCATACTCCTCTTCTTCCTGTTCCTCCTTTTCCACCAATTCCACCTGCTCCTGCTGTTCTACCTGCTCCTGCTGTCCGCCCTGTTCCACCTGCTCCTGCTGTTCCACCTGCTCCTCCTGCACCTGCTTTTCCTCCTGTTCCACCTGTTCCTCCTGCACCCGTTCCTGTTCCTCCTGCACCTGCTGTTCCTCCTGTTCCACCTGTTCCTCTTCCTCCTGCACCTGCTGTTCCACCTGTTCCTCCTGATGTTCCTCCTGTTCAACCTCTTCCACCTCTTCCTCTTCCTCTTGCTCCGCCCCCGATGCCTCCTCCTCGCCACTGGAGCTGTCATTTTCACTGCTGCTTTCATCATGCTGGTTCATTTGTATGGACTGCAGCATGTTCCAAAGGAGCAACAGAATCAGCCCCACATTGAACCAGATCTTCCAGGAATCCAGCAGAGCAAAGAGCAGAGATGTCATGTCCACCCAGCTCTGCTGCTCATTCCTCTGCTCAATCTCGTGCTGCGGAGGTATCATGTGCATTTGCAGATCAACCTCGCGCCGCTGCACGTTCTCGAGCATGAGCTCATCAGTTTTAACACTGACAATTAGCGCCCTCACCAACAATGCGAGAACAAACACCAAAGCCATGATCTGCAAGAGATGGGAGAGAGGGGGTCAGTGGGGCTGGGAGGGAGCGGGGCCAGGAGCCGCATGGCCCTGTGCTCAGGGAGGAGCAGTGGGAACGTGGGAGCTGGGTGGCAGCAGGGACCGAGGCCAGCGCTGGCAGGGACAGTTCCAAGCACTGCCCGTGGTGCTCCCACAGGGGCCGGTGTTTGCACCACATCCCTCGTCCAGCCCGACCTTCCCCTGCTGCTGCACTCACCATTGGCCCAGGTCAAAAATGCAGCAGCGCTGCCTGCCTGTGGCCCTAAACCCATCCCCTGCATTGTGATGCAATGCATTCCTGCTGATGTCACAAATGGACTGCCCGACTCCACCCTTCTCAGCTGCCCAGGGTGGGCACATGGCCACTGAGCCACGGCACTGCCTCAATTTGGAGGCATATTTCTGGACAGAGCTCCTGGGGACGCTCTTTACTAAGCAGGTGGGAGCTGCCCGGGCCTTTCTTTAAAATAAAATGGGGTGGTATTTCCCATGGATGCTGTGCTCCTCATGTGCCACCCCACAGGTTATGTTCCAAACACACTGTCCCTGGAAAATCATTTGGACAGAAAAGGAAAATCAAAACTACTGCTCCTGAGGAAACATAAGAATTTGCAGCATATGCAGAAACTCATTTTAGTGCTGAAATGCCACAGAGGGAACAAAGCTGAAGATCAGTGCCGGTCATGTCAAAGTCTCAGCACCTGACATCACACAGCCCTTTGCTGATTGCTCCCTCAGCCACCGGTGGTCTGAACGTCCTCTGAGCAAAAGGCCGGATGGCTCGAGCCAAGCAGCTCAAAGGGGCTCTAACAATGATGATTAGGATGCCCACATGTGCAGCAGCCTCTTCAGCTGCATGGGCTCTGGCTCCTTTGGGTGAGCTTTTGCTTTAGAGAAAACAGCAGGAGCAACTGCTGTCTACCCCATGTTGCAAAATCACATGTGCACGAGGCAGGAATATTTCTCAAAGGCCAACAGAGAAAGGCTTGGCTGGGAGCCTGTGGGTGTTGAACCAAGGCAGCCCTGCAGGCACAGAGTGGTCTGGTAGGTAAGGAGACAGCCCTGTAGGACAGGAGCGTGATGGCAGCTGTCAGACCAGCTGTGCTTCACCTGCATACCTTGCTGCCTGCAGCACAAGGCTCCCAGCCATGGCTGTATTGACTTCTGGGAGGTAAGGCCAGAGTCACCTCCTGAAGCCAGGGGAGATCCCAGATCAACAGGGTTGGAAGTCATTTGAACCTCACGAGATCCCCTAGACCAAATCCCCTGCTACAGCAGGTTCCCTAGTGTAGGTTTCTCCACAGAAGATAATCGCTCTTCTTCTCTTTTTCCGGTAACAAGGATATCAATAAATATTATTAACCAACAGAAGCTGTGTAACCCAGTGAAACAGGACCTATTCTTTCCTGGATGCTCCCTCAGCATTCAGATTTCTGTACTTCACCAGTCTCTGGGTGTCTGTTGTTTCCTGCATTTGGCGGAGCCTTGCAGCCGGAGCTCCAGGCTGGTGCCTTCCAGTGCCAAGCAGTGCAACTACAATGGGGGGCAAGTGGGAAGCCAGTCATCATGGTAACACTGGAGCACTTCTGACATCCTCCTCTCCAGATCCTCCTCTCAGGCATGTTAAACTTGACTCTGTGCTTATCTCAGGTCACTGTGCTTAGCGAAGGCCTTTACCAAAACAGTGTTGGAAATGTCAGTGAAGCAGCTCCTCAAACTGTTTGTATCCTGTTCCCCTTCTGCAATCTGGTCAGCCTCCACATGTGAGGCTTTGCTGCTGCTGCTCAGAGAATCACCAGTGTGGGTTCCTCTGTAGGCAAACCAGTCAAAGCCCCTTGCATTATGCATCTATCCAGTGCACCCTCAATAATTTTGCACATGACAGCAAGTTGTTAGGAAGTGCTGATCTGCCTTAGGGTAAACAGGCCCCACAGAGAGACCAGGACAGGCTGATCAATAGGCTGGGGCCAATGGGATGAGGTTCAACAAGAGCAAGTGCTGGGGTCACCAGCCCTGAGTGAAAAATCTTACATGCTTGGAAGCGGCAGAACACAGCAAAGACCCATTCCACCTTTATTCTTGCAATCTGAGCTGTATTTTTCCTTATTGAAGAATCTACCTTTGCTGGATTAGGACTTTTCCTGAAGTCATTCTCTGAACTGCATAAAGGATGAGCCAATGTCTAAATCCATACTGCTAGCACAGGAAAAGCAGCAGTGCTAAATAAACACGGGAATATATTTCCACAGGCTGGAATTTCTGGGCAAAATCAGTGGATAGAAAACTAAAAAAGGGGAGACTAAAAAGGAAGGGAAATAAAAACATTCCATCCAAAAATGACATTTCACTGTCACCATTACTAGAGATATATTCTTGGGTGCTCTGCTTTATATATGAATCTTACTTTGATGTTAAAAGAATATCATAAAGGCAAGTATGAGACTCGGCTACCAACTAAGAGATTTCTTTGGCATTCGCCCACCAGGATCCGGCTCTGTCTGCATTCAGAGGCTGCAAGGCAGAGAACATGCAATGGTCCAGCCAGGGAAATCCCCCCGAGCACAGTGCCTCATGGACAGCCTCCCGTTCCACTCCTGCACGCTCCAGGCCCTGCAGGCACCCCCCAGAGTAAATGAATGAGCTCAGGAAGCCAGTGTGATGGTGGCAAGGCTGGGTGGATGGTTACAAGTGCAGGCAGAAACTGGCAGCACTGCCCACTGACTCTGTCAGTGTCTCTTTGCTAAGTCCTTTGTTGTCAGTTTCTCTCATCCGCTTGTGGATGGACTCCTGTTCTGGGATTAAGAGGTATGAAGCCAAGCGGCATGTTGCATTTCATTCTTAAGGAGCATTTGTTGGGGTGAAAGCAGCAGAAGCAGAGATCCAGGCACCCTCTGTGCAGTCAGAACTGAGCTCCAAACCTGTAGGGCCATCCCCAACCTTGGGACTCTGGAAGCACTCAGCTGGCCACTGTCTTCTCCCCTCCCCATCCACATTAATGACTCCAGCAAGAAGCTGCTCCTCCCTGATCTCGCTAAACATCAAGTCATGACTCGGGGAACAAAAGAACCACAAGGAACACTTCAAAACTTCGAACAAAAGATGAAAGCTCCAACAATGTCAACCCAACCAGGTGTTGCTGTTTACCATGATGGCCTCATAATCCTCCAGATGAAAGGGGCCCTTTGCCACCCTTCAGGCAGTGAGACAGGGAGAGCAGCTGACATGATAAAAATGCTGTGATACATCCCTTTCATCAGCACTCCAAACAGTAAGTACGCAAAAGTTATGGTTTGCATACAGCAATTTCTCTTTGCTTACACCATGCATTTCACTTAACTACAACCTATCCCACCGGGCCAACACATACAGAAATCCAGGAGCGCATTCACTGACTCCCATTTAAAGCTTGATTCAAACCAAAGAACGATCTTTTAAAAGAGAGATGAAGGTTTCCAGCAAATGAAACTCACCATAGCAAATAAGGGGCCAAATACTGTCGTGAACACAACACAAAATCATGGGTGCTCTGATCTATTATTTTGGTGTTTCCTTGCTTGAAACCCTATAGGCAATCAGCACTGCATGGCAATGCTCCTATAACACAAAGCCTCTTCCTTTCATCTTTGCGGTGCCACCAGCGATGGAATTAGATGATCATTGTGGTACTGTTCAGCCCCAGCCATCCTACGAGTCTATGATGATGATTCTGTGATTCTCTAACTGCTCCTCAGTGATGCTGCAGCAATGCAGCATCCCAAAGATCAGCATGGAAAGGAGCAGTGAGAGCACAGCAAAAAACCTCCAGGTAACAGCAGGGACAGGAAATGCTGAATGGGACTCTCTCTTCTAAATGGTCCAAGACAATAGCTGTTAGAAGGCTTAGCACCAGGTCAGGTTTGATAGGAGGAACTGCAGCTCACTATCATATGAAATCTCTCCTCGTTCTGGTTGCAAATTGCTGGAAGGCAATTCATCTTATCTACCACCTGCTTTCAGCTATACCGTGGCAAGTCCCTGTCCATGTGGGATTGCTCTGTCCTTGCTACCTGCAGGCAGAACCCAGAGATATGTTCCATCTGCACAGGTAATAATCAGGTGGCAGGAGATGTGCAAGCCTCATCCACCTTTAGCACCAAGGATTTACAAATCCTTCAGGAGCCCATGGACACAGAAGGGCAGAAAGTGCCATTTTTAACAGCAATCCTGTGCCAACCTCCCACTGATCACAGAGTTCTGTAGTATGTTGGGGTGCTAAGTTGTCTTTGCGAGGATTTATGAGTGCATACAGTAGTTCTGAGTAGATGGAGTGTTCTAGAATAACTGAGTTAGGCCTGTAGGTTAAGAGTTAGTGGGCTGCGGGTTTAGGTAGGTGTGTGTATAGGTTCTCTCGCGTGCATCGGGTTTTGCGTAGCGGGTGTACGTGTCTGCGCGGGATTTAGGATGGCATATAAGGTGTGTGACGGAGCAATAAATTGAGAGAAGACATGATGGCATCCATGTTTGTGTCTCTCTCCCCCGGACAGTTGAAGTCCTGGGATAAGTCAGGTTAATTGGCGAATACGTCAGTAGTACCTCTCAGATTACTTTCAAGAAGCTGAATTTTTTACCTAATCCTCTCTCTAAAGTGGATTTTTCATCTCTCTTATTTACTGATAAACTTCCAGGGCTAAGCATCTACAGCACAAAACAGACCTGTGTAGTTCATCACCACGCTATATTTTTGGTCCAACATGATGAAAAAATGGAGCAGACATTTAGAAAGATGACAAGATGAACCAGAGCAGAGCAGTTATAGTCATTGATGATTATATCAAAATATTGTTGAAGGAATATTAAAACCCCTGCTTCAGGGTATAAAATAATATATACATTTTAGTCAAACAGGTGGACAGAGTAATATATGTTTGTCCACTGTGCTGCATTTATATACCCTTCTGAAAGGTCTATCATTTTTATATATGTAAAGGTATATTATTTCTATATAATACTGCTATCGATGGACATGAGATCTGGTCCTAATGAACTATACAGGCCTTTATGCACCATTTGTATTCGTAAAGCATCTACCAGGATACGACCCCAAACAGGACACCCAGGGCAACACCAGCAGTATTTGGTTAAGAGCACATGAAAAGAAGCATATTGCAACAATAATCAGACAGCGATTTATGTCACCCATCATACAATCATGAAATGGCCGGGGTTGCAAAGGTCCACAGTGCTCATCCAGTCCCAACCCCCTGCTGTGTGCAGGGTCACCAACCAGAAGCCCAGGCTGCCCAGAGCCACATCCAGCCTGGCCTTGAATGCCTGCAGGGATGGGGCATCCACAGCCTCCTTGGGCAACCTGTTCCAGTGCGTCACCACCCTCTGGGTGAAAACTTCCTCCTAAGATCCAACCTAAACTTTCCCTGTCTGAATTTAAAGCCATTCCCCCTTGTCCTATCACTGCCCACCCTCACAATGTCATGGTTTTGTACATTTTGCTATTGGTATTCCACATCATAACATCATATAGAGCACAGAGAACAACTACATGTCCCAGAGGGTCCCACAGTCAGAAAGGGAAACACGTCACGGAAGTGACGCTGTCTCTCTCTCAAACTGCCTGGTAGCGAGTCTGGGTGTGCTTCCAAGCCGTGGCACCTTCAGTTTCAAAGTAGGCTTCTCGGTCTTCGGAAAACCTCTCTCTCTCTTTCCCTTTTATTTTACTTGGCTTATTAGCCTCAATTTCCATTAGATTGTAATTAGTAAAATAATAAGTTTTCCTCCTTAGATCGTTGCCACTTCTCTGTTTGTTTCCTTGAGTCCAGCTCCCATCTCCCTACCCCTTTCTTATTTTCCCTTTCTATACACTGGGAGCCAGGGGGACCAGGGGCCTCCTGCCCCCCCCCCCCCCCCCCCCCAATCACAGACATCAATTGATCTAGATAACACCGTGACACAGCAATTCCTCCTCCGTATACGCTCCCTTCAAGTACTGCAAGGCCACAACGAGATCTCCCCAGAGCCTTCTCTAAGCTAAACAAGCCCAGTTCCCTCAACCATTTCTCACAGGAGAGCTGCTCCAGCACCCTGACCATCTTAGTGGCCTCTATATTCTTTCAATATACGTACACACGACGGCGAGATTGAGACACAACAGGATATATAGTTTATAAGAGTTTATTAAAAGTTGTTGTTGTTTAGGGAAATGGGGAAGGGAAGTCGGGTGATAGAAAAGAGATAGGAAATAAAAGCAAAGAGTCTTTGTAGAAAGCAAGAGAGAATTAGTCACCACTGGGTTTCCAGCATGACTCGTAGTTCAGCTGTTGATCTTCAGTAGAGATGGTTGTCAGAGGGAGCAGGGAAGCATCTGTTTGCATCTTGCCTTCGCAAGATACAATGGTTCCATCCCCAGATCTCCCATACCAAGATGGAGTCATTTGGTCACAGGCCGGATCTTCCACTGGTAAGCTCTCTCCAACGTGACACTGACTGCCACAAGGAAACAGCCACCTCTGGCCTCCTAAATAGGTCTCAGAGTCTTACTGCTCACAGGATGTGAGCTTGCAGCCAAAACAAGAGAAGGGTTCGGACAATGGTCTCTCTCAGCGTCCGAACAGCAGCAGTCTGATGTAGCGATCTTTCAGCTCCCTGAACTCATGCAGCGCTATGGAGTGGGCGTCCGGGTCCTCCTCCAGGTGCTGGAAGAGGTTGAGCGGCTTGGCGGATCGGAAGGACTGCGGCAGGACAATCGTGCTGTGCACCGACTTGCTGCCAAGGAAGAAGTGGTTCAGGCATTTCTCGTCCAGGCAGAAGCGCAGGTACCGCAGGAGATTCTCCATCCGATTCAGGAAATACTTCCTGCGCCACTTCTTCAAAGGGATGATGGCCAAACTGTGGAGGACAAGAGTCTTGATGACATAGGTGGAAAAGCCCATGCCCACTAAGATGCTGGCAAGCAACGTCAGGCAGTGCAGGTGGGAGCTGTCCTGTCCGGTACTCCTGGCCGTGTGCTGGAGGAACTTCTTTTCTGCCACAGCGCAGCTCTGCGGCCATGTTGTGCTGGGCGTAAAGCCGGCGTCTGTGTTCTGGCTGGTCAGGTAGATGTCCGAGTGGTCTTGCTGCACCCCGAACAGCAGCTCGACGAGGACTTTTTCCCCGCTGTAGGCTTCTGTCAGCTGGAGCTTGCAGGAGCGTCTGGAAGGCAGCACCTTCAGGCTGTAGGCGTGCGCGTAGTGGGTGGTCTTCCAGATTGCTGCCACCTGTGCGGTGAACCAGGTGACAGTTCTCTCCACATCCAGGTAGGAGTCAGTGCAGAGAGTCTGTAGCAGGCTGGGGTCCTGATTTTGGCTCAGCTCTTCCTCCTCGTGGTGGAGGAAGCACAGCACATTCCCCAGCTGCTTCTCCCTTTGGCACATGCACTGAAGCTCCACGCGGACGCGGGAGTTCCTTGCCAGCCCGTGCCCTTCATCTCCCAGCTCCAGGAGGAAGGTGTGCCCGGGGGGAGGCTCTATGGGCACGAGCAGGCAGTACACAGTGTCCCACTCCCGGGGACTCCAGCCTTCAAAGGCGCTGCCCACCCCAATGGCGGGCTGCAGCACCGGGAAGAAGCTGTTGGACCAGATGAATCTGAAGGTCTGCACAAGCTGGTTCATCAGCTCCTCCACTATAGGGCACCTGGTGGCCCTTCCTTCCACCTTTTCCAGGGCACGCCTTGTGAGAAATTTGGTCAGTGCTGAATCGTTGAAGTCGTCTTCCTCGTCATACTCCTCTTCTTCCTGTTCCTCCTTTTCCACCAATTCCACCTGCTCCTGCTGTTCTACCTGCTCCTGCTGTCCGCCCTGTTCCACCTGCTCCTGCTGTTCCACCTGCTCCTCCTGCACCTGCTTTTCCTCCTGTTCCACCTGTTCCTCCTGCACCCGTTCCTGTTCCTCCTGCACCTGCTGTTCCTCCTGTTCCACCTGTTCCTCTTCCTCCTGCACCTGCTGTTCCACCTGTTCCTCCTGATGTTCCTCCTGTTCAACCTCTTCCACCTCTTCCTCTTCCTCTTGCTCCGCCCCCGATGCCTCCTCCTCGCCACTGGAGCTGTCATTTTCACTGCTGCTTTCATCATGCTGGTTCATTTGTATGGACTGCAGCATGTTCCAAAGGAGCAACAGAATCAGCCCCACATTGAACCAGATCTTCCAGGAATCCAGCAGAGCAAAGAGCAGAGATGTCATGTCCACCCAGCTCTGCTGCTCATTCCTCTGCTCAATCTCGTGCTGCGGAGGTATCATGTGCATTTGCAGATCAACCTCGCGCCGCTGCACGTTCTCGAGCATGAGCTCATCAGTTTTAACACTGACAATTAGCGCCCTCACCAACAATGCGAGAACAAACACCAAAGCCATGATCTGCAAGAGATGGGAGAGAGGGGGTCAGTGGGGCTGGGAGGGAGCGGGGCCAGGAGCCGCATGGCCCTGTGCTCAGGGAGGAGCAGTGGGAACGTGGGAGCTGGGTGGCAGCAGGGACCGAGGCCAGCGCTGGCAGGGACAGTTCCAAGCACTGCCCGTGGTGCTCCCACAGGGGCCGGTGTTTGCACCACATCCCTCGTCCAGCCCGACCTTCCCCTGCTGCTGCACTCACCATTGGCCCAGGTCAAAAATGCAGCAGCGCTGCCTGCCTGTGGCCCTAAACCCATCCCCTGCATTGTGATGCAATGCATTCCTGCTGATGTCACAAATGGACTGCCCGACTCCACCCTTCTCAGCTGCCCAGGGTGGGCACATGGCCACTGAGCCACGGCACTGCCTCAATTTGGAGGCATATTTCTGGACAGAGCTCCTGGGGACGCTCTTTACTAAGCAGGTGGGAGCTGCCCGGGCCTTTCTTTAAAATAAAATGGGGTGGTATTTCCCATGGATGCTGTGCTCCTCATGTGCCACCCCACAGGTTATGTTCCAAACACACTGTCCCTGGAAAATCATTTGGACAGAAAAGGAAAATCAAAACTACTGCTCCTGAGGAAACATAAGAATTTGCAGCATATGCAGAAACTCATTTTAGTGCTGAAATGCCACAGAGGGAACAAAGCTGAAGATCAGTGCCGGTCATGTCAAAGTCTCAGCACCTGACATCACACAGCCCTTTGCTGATTGCTCCCTCAGCCACCGGTGGTCTGAACGTCCTCTGAGCAAAAGGCCAGATGGCTCGAGCCAAGCAGCTCAAAGGGGCTCTAACAATGACGATTAGGATGCCCACATGTGCAGCAGCCTCTTCAGCTGCATGGGCTCTGGCTCCTTTGGGTGAGCTTTTGCTTTAGAGAAAACAGCAGGAGCAACTGCTGTCTACCCCATGTTGCAAAATCACATGTGCACGAGGCAGGAATATTTCTCAAAGGCCAACAAAGAAAGGCTTGGCTGGGAGCCTGTGGGTGTTGAACCAAGGCAGCCCTGCAGGCACAGAGTGGTCTGGTAGGTAAGGAGACAGCCCTGTAGGACAGGAGCGTGATGGCAGCTGTCAGACCAGCTGTGCTTCACCTGCATACCTTGCTGCCTGCAGCACAAGGCTCCCAGCCATGGCTGTATTGACTTCTGGGAGGTAAGGCCAGAGTCACCTCCTGAAGCCAGGGGAGATCCCAGATCAACAGGGTTGGAAGTCATTTGAACCTCACGAGATCCCCTAGACCAAATCCCCTGCTACAGCAGGTTCCCTAGTGTAGGTTTCTCCACAGAAGATAATCGCTCTTCTTCTTCTGTTTCCGGTAACAAGGATATCAATAAATATTATTAACCAACAGAAGCTGTGTAACCCAGTGAAACAGGACCTATTCTTTCCTGGATGCTCCCTCAGCATTCAGATTTCTGTACTTCACCAGTCTCTGGGTGTCTGTTGTTTCCTGCATTTGGCGGAGCCTTGCAGCCGGAGCTCCAGGCTGGTGCCTTCCAGTGCCAAGCAGTGCAACTACAATGGGGGGCAAGTGGGAAGCCAGTCATCATGGTAACACTGGAGCACTTCTGACATCCTCCTCTCCAGATCCTCCTCTCAGGCATGTTAAACTTGACTCTGTGCTTATCTCAGGTCACTGTGCTTAGCGAAGGCCTTTACCAAAACAGTGTTGGAAATGTCAGTGAAGCAGCTCCTCAAACTGTTTGTATCCTGTTCCCCTTCTGCAATCTGGTCAGCCTCCACATGTGAGGCTTTGCTGCTGCTGCTCAGAGAATCACCAATGTGGGTTCCTCTGTAGGCAAACCAGTCAAAGCCCCTTGCATTATGCATCTATCCAGTCCACCCTCAATAATTTTGCACATGACAGCAAGTTGTTAGGAAGTGCTGATCTGCCTTAGGGTAAACAGGCCCCACAGAGAGACCAGGACAGGCTGATCAATAGGCTGGGGCCAATGGGATGAGGTTCAACAAGAGCAAGTGCTGGGGTCACCAGCCCTGAGTGAAAAATCTTACATGCTTGGAAGCGGCAGAACACAGCAAAGACCCATTCCACCTTTATTCTTGCAATCTGAGCTGTATTTTTCCTTATTGATGAATCCACCTTTGCTGGATTAGGACTTTTCCTGAAGTCATTCTCTGAACTGCATAAAGGATGAGCCAATGTCTAAATCCATACTGCTAGCACAGGAAAAGCAGCAGTGCTAAATAAACACGGGAATATATTTCCACAGGCTGGAAATTCTGGGCAAAATCAGTGGATAGAAAACTAAAAAAGGTGAGACTAAAAAGGAAGGGAAATAAAAACATTCCATCCAAAAATGACATTTCACTGTCACCATTACTAGAGATATATTCTTGGGTGCTCTGCTTTATATATGAATCTTACTTTGATGTTAAAAGAATATCATAAAGGCAAGTATGAGACTCGGCTACCAACTAAGAGATTTCTTTGGCATTCGCCCACCAGGATCCGGCTCTGTCTGCATTCAGAGGCTGCAAGGCAGAGAACATGCAATGGTCCAGCCAGGGAAATCCCCCCGAGCACAGTGCCTCATGGACAGCCTCCCGTTCCACTCCTGCACGCTCCAGGCCCTGCAGGCACCCCCCAGAGTAAATGAATGAGCTCAGGAAGCCAGTGTGATGGTGGCAAGGCTGGGTGGATGGTTACAAGTGCAGGCAGAAACTGGCAGCACTGCCCACTGACTCTGTCAGTGTCTCTTTGCTAAGTCCTTTGTTGTCAGTTTCTCTCATCCGCTTGTGGATGGACTCCTGTTCTGGGATTAAGAGGTATGAAGCCAAGCGGCATGTTGCATTTCATTCTTAAGGAGCATTTGTTGGGGTGAAAGCAGCAGAAGCAGAGATCCAGGCACCCTCTGTGCAGTCAGAACTGAGCTCCAAACCTGTAGGGCCATCCCCAACCTTGGGACTCTGGAAGCACTCAGCTGGCCACTGTCTTCTCCCCTCCCCATCCACATTAATGACTCCAACAAGAAGCTGCTCCTCCCTGATCTCGCTAAACATCAAGTCATGACTCGGGGAACAAAAGAACCACAAGGAACACTTCAAAACTTCGAACAAAAGATGAAAGCTCCAACAGTGTCAACCCAACCAGGTGTTGCTGTTTACCATGATGGCCTCATAATCCTCCAGATGAAAGGGGCCCTTTGCCACCCTTCAGGCAGTGAGACAGGGAGAGCAGCCGACATGATAAAAATGCTGTGATACATCCCTTTCCTCAGCACTCCAAACAGTAAGTACGCAAAAATTATGGTTTGCATACAGCAATTTCTCTTTGCTTACACCATGCATTTCACTTAACTACAACCTATCCCACCGGGCCAACACATACAGAAATCCAGGAGCGCATTCACTGACTCCCATTTAAAGCTTGATTCAAACCAAAGAATGATCATTTAAAAGAGAGATGAAGGTTTCCAGCAAATGAAACTCACCATAGCAAATAAGGGGCCAAATACTGTCGTGAACACAACACAAAATCATGGGTGCTCTGATCTATTATTTTGGTGTTTCCTTGCTTGAAACCCTATAGGCAATCAGCACTGCATGGCAATGCTCCTATAACACAAAGCCTCATCCTTTCATCTTTGCGGTGCCACCAGCGATGGAATTAGATGATCATTGTGGTACTGTTCAGCCCCAGCCATCCTACGAGTCTATGATGATCATTCTGTGATTCTCTAACTGCTCCTCAGTGATGCTGCAGCAATGCAGCATCCCAAAGATCAGCATGGAAAGGAGCAGTGAGAGCACAGCAAAAAACCTCCAGGTAACAGCAGGGACAGGAAATGCTGAATGGGACTCTCTCTTCTAAATGGTCCAAGACAATAGCTGTTAGAAGGCTTAGCACCAGGTCAGGTTTGATAGGAGGAACTCCAGCTCACTATCATATGAAATCTCTCCTCGTTCTGGTTGCAAATTGCTGGAAGGCAATTCATCTTATCTACCACCTGCTTTCAGCTATACCTTGGCAAGTCCCTGTCCATGTGGGATTGCTCTGTCCTTGCTACCTGCAGGCAGAACCCAGAGATATGTTCCATCTGCACAGGTAATAATCAGGTGGCAGGAGATGTGCAAGCCTCATCCACCTTTAGCACAAGGATTTACAAATCCTTCAGGAGTCCATGGACACAGAAGGGCAGAAAGTGCCATTTTTAACAGCAAACCTGTGCCAACCTCCCACTGATCACAGAGTTCTGTAGTATGTTGGGGTGCTAAGTTGTCTTTGCGAGGATTTATGAGTGCATACAGTAGTTCTGAGTAGATGGAGTGTTCTAGAATAGCTGAGTTAGGCCTGTAGGTTAAGAGTTAGTGGGCTGCGGGTTTAGGTAGGTGTGTGTGTAGGTTCTCTCGCGTGCATCGGGTTTTGCGTAGCGGGTGTACGTGTCTGCGCGGGATTTAGGATGGCATATATGGTGTGTGACGGAGCAATAAATTGAGAGAAGACATGATGGCATCCATGTTTGTGTCTCTCTCCCCGGGACAGTTGAAGTCCTGGGATAAGTCAGGTTAATTGGCGAATACGTCAGTAGTACCTCTCAGATTACTTTCAAGAAGCTGAATTTTTTACCTAATCCTCTCTCTAAAGTGGATTTTTCATCTCTCTTATTTACTGATAAACTTCCAGGGCTAAGCATCTACAGCACAAAACAGACCTGTGTAGTTCATCACCACGCTATGTTTATGGTCCAACAGGATGAAAAAATGGAGCAGACATTTAGAAAGATGACTAGATGATCCAGAGCAGAGCAGTTATAGTCATTGATGATTATATCAAAATATTGTTGAAGGAATATTAAAACCCCTGCTTCAGGGTATAAAATAATATATACATTTTTGTCAAACAGGTGGACAGAGAAATATATGTTTGTCCACTGTGCTGCATTTATATACCCTTCTGAAAGGTCTATCATTTATATATATATAAAGGTATATTATTTCTATATAATACTGCTAGAGATGGGCATGAGATCTGGTCCTAATGAACTATACAGGCCTTTATGCACCATTTGTATTCGTAAAGCATCTACCAGGATACGACCCCAAACAGGACACCCAGGGCAACACCAGCAGTATTTGGTGAAGAGCACATGAAAAGAAGCATATTGCAACAACAATCAGACAGCGATTTATGTCACCCATCATACAATACTAGAATGGCCTGGGTTGCAAAGGTCCACAGTGCCCATCCAGCTCCAACCCCCTGCTGTGTGCAGGGTCACCAACCAGCAGCCCAGGCTGCCCAGAGCCACATCCAGCCTGGCCTTGAATGCCTGCAGGGATGGGGCATCCACAGCCTCCTTGGGCAACCCGTTCCAGTGCATCACCAGCCTCTGAGTGAAAAACTTCCTCCTAAGATCCAACCTAAACTTTCCCTGTCTGAATTTAAAGTCATTCCCCTTTGTCCTATCACTGCCCACCCTCACAATGTCATGGTTTTGTACATTTATCTATTGGTATTCCACACCATAACATCATGTGGAGCACAGAGAACAACTACATGTCCCAGAGGGTCTCACAGTCAGAGAGGGAAACACGTCACGGAAGTGATGCTGTCTCTCTCTCAAACTGCCTGGTAGCGAGTCTGGGTGTGCTTCCTAGCCGTGGCACCTTCAGTTTCAAAGTAGGCTTCTCGGTCTTCGGAAAACCTCTCTCTCTCTTTCCCTTTTATTTTACTTGGCTTATTAGCCTCAATTTCCATTAGATTGTATTTAGTAAAATAATAAGTTTTCCTCCTTAGATCGTTGCCACTTCTCTGTTTGTTTCCTTGAATCCAGCTCCCATCTCCCTACCCCTTTCCCATTTTCCCTTCCTATTTGCTGGGAGCCAGGGGGAACAGGGGCCTACGGCCCCCCCCCCTACCCCCCCATCACAGACATCAATTGATCTAGATAACACCGTGACACAGCAATTCCTCCTCCTCCTGTTTATACGCTCCCTTCAAGTACTGCAAGGCCAGAACGAGCTCTCCCTAAGGCCTTCTCTAAGCTAAACAAGCCCAGTTCCCTCAACCTTTCCTCACAGGAGAGCTGCTCCAGCACCCTGACCATCTTAGTGGCCTCCTCTGGACACACTCCATGTCCTTCCTATACTGGGGGCACACAGTTGGCCTTCTGGGCTGCAAGCACGCACTGCTGGCTCACATCCAGCTTCTTGTCCACCAGGACCCCCAAGTCCTTCTCCACAGGGCTGCTCTCAAAGGGGTTCTTTGCCCAGTCTCTATAAACAGCTGGGATCACCCCAGCCCAAGTACAACACCTTCTACTTGGTCTTGTTGAACCTCACTAGGTTTACACAGGCCCACTTCTCCAGCCTGTCCAGGTCCCTCTCTCTCGGAGAGCAGGTTGGCAACCACATCAGCCGTTTGTTTCATAATTTTGGATGGATATGATTAGGCCCCAGGGAAATATATACATTCAGTTTCAGGAGGAGGTCTAGGACATGTTCCACAGTTACAGTGGGACGTAATCAGCTCCTCTTGCCCACACCAGAACCTTTACGGTCCTGACAGACATGGGGAGTAGCCTGACCACTAGCTTGCTGATGCAAGCACCCTGTTACATGAGGGGTAAGAGGGTATTAGCTGAAGAATTAGTGGAACTCACTGACAGGTCTTTAAACTAGGAACAAAGGGGGAAGGGGGCAAAATAAGGGCTACTGGGGTTGAACGGGTCATTCGAGGGATTGTACCAAACTCAGTGGGCAATAACGGCAGAGTGTAAAGGGAGGGAGTAGGTCAGGGGGATGCTGAGGATGCTGCTGTTCTAGTGTATCCTGGATCTCTTATAAAGGTGGCAAGACAGACAGCCCAGCTGAAGTGCCTTTATAGCAATGCACGCAGCCTGAGTAACAAGCAGGAGGAACTGGAAACTGTGATGCACTCTGAAAAATATGACATTGTTGCTATCACAGAAACATGGTGGGATGACTCCCACAATTGGGATACTGACATCGACGGCTACAGACTCTTTAGGAGAGATAGGCGAGGTAGGAAGGGTAGGGGAGTTGCTCTCTATGTCAGAGATTGGATAAACTGTGAGGAGCTCTCTATGAGAAACAGTCAGGAACAGTTTGAGAGCCTGTGGGTTAGGATTAGAGATGGAACTAATAAAGGTCAGCTGGTATTCGGGGTATACTACAGGCCACCCGATCGAGGGGAGGTTGTTGACGAGGCTTTCTTGCTCCAGATGCGTGAGGCGTCTGGCTCACGGGCTCTTGTCCTGGTGGGGGACTTCATCCATCCGGACATTTGTCGGAAAAACCACACGGCGAGCTGCAAGAGCTCCAGAAGGCTCTTGGAATCCATTGATGATAGTTTTCTGGTTCAGGTCAGGACAGACCGACCAGAGGTGAAGCGTTGCTGGACCTGCTGCTCACCAACGCTGAGGAGATCATCAAAGGCGTCAAGGTTGGAGGCTGCCTGGGCTCCAGCAATCATGCCCTGGTTGAGTTTGTGATCTCAAGCGATGTGGGCCTGGCAAAGAGCAGGACCAGGACGCTGAACTTTAGAAGAGCAGACTTCAAGCTACTCAATGGAATGCTGGCCAAGATCCCCTGGTGCACTGCCCTAAAAGACAAGGATGTTGAGGAGAGCTGGCTACTGTTCAAGGATGCCCTCCTGGCAGCACAAGAGGTCTCCATTCCCCTGAATAAGAAAGTGGGCAGGTGAGGTAGAAAACCGGCATGGCTCAGCAAGGACCTGCTAAGAGAACTGAGGGTGAAGAAAGGGGTGTACAAGCTCTGGAAACAAGGCTGTGTCACCCGGGAAGAATACAGGGATGCCGTCCAGACTTGCAGATGTGGGATCAGGAAAGCCAAGGCGCAGGCAGAACTGAACTTGGCGAGGGATGTGAAAAACAATAAGAAAACCTTCTACAGGTACATTGGCCAGAAGAGACAGGCCAAAATGGGCGTACCTACTCTGGTAAATTTAAAAGGAGAACTGGCTTCAACAGATGAAGATAAAGCTGAGGTGCTAAATGAGTTCTTCACCTCGATCTTCACTGGTGGCCAGGATTCTAATCTTTTTCACGTCCCTAAGCCCTGCACCCCCATACCTCCATGTGGGGACCAAGGAGGTAAATCCCTCCCCACTGTAAGGGTAGAGCAAGTCCGAGAGTGCCTCCTTAGACTGAATGAGTACAAGTTTATGGGGCCAGATGGCGTGCATCCCAGGGTCCTGAAGGAGCTGGCTGAGGTGGTTGCTGAGCCGCTCTCCATCATATTTGAGAAGTCGTGGCTGTCAGGTGAGGTCCCGGATGATTGGAGGAAGAGTCACGTCACTCCCATTTACAAGAAGAGGAGCAGGGAGGACCCAGGTAACTACAGGCCGGTGAGTCTCACCTCCGTGCCTGGGAAGATTATGGAACAGATCCTCCTGAACAACATGCTCGATCACATAAAGAACGAGCACGTGATCCGAGACAGCCAGCATGGCTTCACCAGGGGAAGGTCATGCTTAACTAATCTTGTGGCCTTCTATGATGGAGTGACGGCGTTGGTGGACAAAGGGAAGGCGACCGATGTCATTTACCTGGATCTGAGAAAGGCCTTTGACATGGTCCCCCATCACATCCTCATCTCCAAATTGGAGGGAAGTGGATTTGATGGGTGGACAACTAGATGGATAAGCAATTGGTTGAAAGGCCGCAGACAGAGGGTGGTGGTCAATGGCTCTATGTCCAGGTGGAGGCCGGTAACGAGCGGTGTCCCTCAAGGGTCTGTCTTGGGACCGGTGCTCTTTAACATCTTTATTAATGACATCGATGAGGGAATTGAGTGCACCCTCAGCAAGTCTGCTGATGACACCAAGCTGAGTGGTGCGGTCGATACAGTGGAGGGAACGGATGCCATTCAGAGGGACCTTGACAGGCTGGAAAGCTGGGCTCGGGTGAACCTAATGAGGTTCAACACGGCAAAGTGCAAGGTTTTGCACTTGGGCCGGAAGAACCCCAGGCACCTGTACAGGCTGGGAGGAGTTGTCCTTGAGAGCAGCTCGGCAGAAAAAGACCTAGGGGTCCTGATAGATGAGAAACTTAACATGAGCCAGCAGTGCGCTCTGGCAGCCCAGAAAGCAAATGGGATCCTGGGCTCCATCAGGAGAGGGGTGGTCAGCAGGGATAGGGAGGTGATCGTCCCTCTCTACTCTGCTCTTGTGAGGCCCCATCTGGAGTACTGTGTCCAGGTGTGGAGCCCTCAGTACAAAAAAGACATGGAGATTTTGGAAAGGGTCCAGAGGGAGGGACAGGAAGATGATCAGGGGGCTGGAGCACCTCCCCTATGAGGACAGGCTGAGGGAGTTGGGTATGTTCAGCCTGGAGAAGAGAAGGTTGCGGGGTGACCTCATTGCAGCCTTTCAATACCTGAAGGGAACTTACTCCCAGGAGGGGAGTAAACTCTTGGAAAGGGCTGACAATAGCAGGACACGGGGAAATGGTTTTAAATTAAAAGAGGAAAAATTTAGGTTGGATGTTAGGGGGAAGTTCTTCACTAGGAGAGTGGTTAGGCCCTGGAACAGGCTGCCCAGGGAGGTTATGGATGCCCCGTCCTTGGAGGTGCCCAGGAGGGCCCTGGGCAACCTGATCTAGTAAAGGTGTATGTTTGGTGGCCCTGCTAGGCAGGGGGGTTAGAACTACATGATCCTTGAGGTCCCTTCAAACCCAGATCGTTCTGTGATTCTGTGTGATTCTGTGATAAGTCAGGTTAATTGGCGAATACGTCAAGTGGTGACTCCTGACGTGATAGTGTGGTTGATTTACGATTGAGGAGTTTGCTTGTGGTGTGAGTGTAGATGTGATTGTTTCTAGTTTTTTATAGTTTGGTGTTCCTGTACTCGAGGAAGCGGCTGAGAGAGCAGCCGGGAGAAGCTGCTGAGAGGGAGTGGACGGGAAACTCCAGGAGAGTCTTTACCATGGCAGCAGGATCCGTTAAGAGATGGTAAAGATTTTAAAAGTGCTTGCAAAAGAGGCGGGGGGCACACTGTCCTCTAATAACACGGAAGGGCTCATCCAATGGGTGATTCAGGGCGAGCTGACTGAGTCAGCGGCACAGGTTATGGACCTGGATAAGGTTCAAGCCGCAGGGATGGAGTTATTATCAGCTGCTGGAGCAGGAAGTCAGTCTGCTCTTCAGCATATCCCTGCCTGGGGGGCTCTACGTGCTTGCCTTCAGAAAATTCACAGCTCGGGCAGTGTGTGGATGGCGGCTGCGGCTGCTTTTTATGCCTTGCCGAAAGCGGCAGAGCCAGGGAATTCAAGCTCTAACGGCTCGGGGGAAGAGTGTCCAGCTGCTCCCTGATGTTCCCCCTCAGGAATGCGAAACGCAGATAAAGAGGGGGGAGGACAATGCTTTTTCTTAGGAATCGCCACAGGCTTTTCCCCTTAGGGAGAAAAAAGCTTTGGAGTCGTTGTTTGCAGAGGAGGAGCCGTTTGCCCCTGGTATTGCGGTTGGTTGCGTGCCGACACCAACGGTCCCTGCCCCACCTGCGCCGTGCTTACACCCTGCGCGCGGTTTAGGCGTCTCCACAGACGTTAGTCAGGCTGCACAACAGCAGCGGGAGTGTGATTTAGCAAAGGCCCTTAACGATCCGGTGGACGATTGGTATGTGACTGTTAAGAACTGCGCACTTCAAAGAGATCTTATCTTTCAACCATTAGAGGGGGGTGGGCCGCTTGTAAGCCCTGAGGTACGGGATACTCAGGACCGGCGCACTCGGGAGCCTTTGGATTGGCAGCTAGTTAAGGAGTGAAGATCGGTAATGGGTATGTCGGGCTTGGCAAGTCCTGCCTGCCAAGCTCTATTGGACATGATACAGATGGAGGTTGTCATAGAGATTGACATATGCCCTTTAATTGTCATAGTGTGGCTTCTCTAAGCTAAACAAGCCCAGTTCCCTCAACCTTTCCTCACAGGAGAGCTGCTCCAGCACCCTGACCATCTTAGTGGCCTCCTCTGGACACACTCCATGTCCTTCCTATACTGGGGGCCCAGGCCTGGACGCAGTACTGCAGACGGGGCCACACAAGTGCTGAGTAAAGGGGACAATCACCTCCCTCTCCCTGCTGGCCATCCTTTTTAATGCAGCCCAGCACACAGTTGGCCTTCTGGGCTGCAAGCACGCACTGCTGGCTCACATCCAGCTTCTTGTCCACCAGGACCCCCAAGTCCTTCTCCACAGGGCTGCTCTCAAAGGGGTTCTTTGCCCAGTCTCTATAAACAGCTGGGATCGCCCCAGCCCAAGTACAACAGCTTCTACTTGGTCTTGTTGAACCTCACTAGGTTCACATAGGCCCATTTCCCCAGCCTGTCCAGGTCCCTCTCTCTTAGAGAGCAGCTTGGCAACCACATCAGCCGCTTGTTTTATAACCTTGGATGGATATGATTAGGCCCCAGGGAAATATATACATTCAGTTTCAGGAGGAGGTCTAGGACATGTTCCACTGTTACAGTGGGACATAATCAGCTCCTCTTGCCCACACCAGGAGCTTCAGGGTCCTGGCAGACATGGGGAGGAGCCTGACCACCAGCGAGGACTGAGAAAAAGCACTCATTGATCACCTCAGCTTTTTCCATGTCTGAGGCCAATCCTCTGTTCTCACTTATCACAGGGGGAACACTCTTCTTGTTGTGTCTCCTCCATATGTACCCGAGGAACACACTCCTATTATCGTTCACACCCCTTGCCAAGTTCAACTATATCTATCTGTGCCTTGGCTTTCCTAATCTTTTTTCTACACATGCAGATAACGACCCTATACTCCTACCAGGCTACACAACCCTGCTTCCACTTCCTCTACATTTGGCTCCTTTTCAATTGAGGGTGACTGAGCAGTCGATCTCCCTGCCCCAGGGGATGGTGAACTCTCCCGTCATGGCAGCATTCTGAAGCCGTCTCACCACGGCACTGTGCAGCTGACACTGCAGTCCTTCCTTGTGCAGGTCCCTCTCAAACACAGCACTGAGTTGAGCAAGGCATTTCTTGGCATTTGTGCAGAGGCCGAAGCTCCCAGAACAAAGGGACGCTCTCTGACAGGCCGGGCGGTCCCAGCACAGCTGGTAACAGGAGTCTCTGTCAGCAGCTCTGTGCAGAGGCCTCTTCAGCTGCACGGGGTCTGGCTCCTCACGGTGTGGCAGCAGGGAACGGCTGCCGTGTGCGGTGCTCCCGACACACAGAGATCTGAGCACCAAGGATGTCTTGCTCCAGTTTAGAGCAGGGAGAGGAAGTTCTTTCAATATACGTACACACGACGACGAGATTGAGACACAACAGGATAAATAGTTTATAGTTTATAAGAGTTTATTAAAAGGTGTTGTTGTTTAGGGAAATGGGGAAGGGAAGTCGGGTGATAGAAAAGAGATAGGAAATAAAAGCAAAGAGTCTTTGTAGAAAGCAAGAGAGAATTAGTCACCGCTGGGTTTCCAGCATGACTCGTAGTTTAGATGTTGATCTTCAGTAGAGATGGGTCGTCAGAGGTTGTTGCTCCGTTGATGACGACCACAAAGATGACATGTTACAATGACAGTTCAGACTTATTTGAAAGTCCAGAGTGGTTGCGTCAGCTCTGTTTGGAGTGACAGCTTCCTGTTTCTTGGACCACAGCAGGAACACCTCGTTTCAACCCTCTGGCCCTTACCAGCAGGTAAGAGAGAGCAGGGAAGCATCTGCTTGCATCTTGCATTCACAAGATACAATGGTTCCATCCCCAGATCTCCCGTACCAAGATGGAGTCATTTGGTCACAGGCCGGATCTTCCACTGGTGAGCTCTCTCCAACGTGACACTGACTGCCACATGGAAACAGCCACCTCTGGCCTCCTAAATAGGTCTCAGAGTCGTATTGCTCACAGGATGTGAGCTTGCAGCCAAAACAAGAGAAGGGTTCGGACAAAGGTCTCTCAGCGTCCGAACAGCAGCAGTCTGATGTAGCGATCTTTCAGCTCCCTGAACTCACGCAGCGCTATGGAGTGGGCGTCCGGGTCCTCCTCCAGGTGCTGGAAGAGGTTGAGCGGCTTGGCGGATCGGAAGGACTGCGGCAGGACAATCGTGCTGTGCACCGACTTGCTGCCAAGGAAGAAGTGGTTCAGGCATTTCTCGTCCAGGCAGAAGCGCAGGTACCGCAGGAGATTCTCCATCCGATTCAGGAAATACTTCCTGCGCCACTTCTTCAAAGGGATGATGGCCAAACTGTGGAGGACAAGAGTCTTGATGACATAGGTGGAAAAGCCCATGCCCACTAAGATGCTGGCAAGCAACGTCAGGCAGTGCAGGTGGGAGCTGTCCTGTCCGGTACTCCTGGCCGTGTGCTGGAGGAACTTCTTTTCTGCCACAGCGCAGCTCTGCGGCCATGTTGTGCTGGGCGTAAAGCCGGCGTCTGTGTTCTGGCTGGTCAGGTAGATGTCCGAGTGGTCTTGCTGCACCCCGAACAGCAGCTCGACGAGGACTTTTTCCCCGCTGTAGGCTTCTGTCAGCTGGAGCTTGCAGGAGCGTCTGGAAGGCAGCACCTTCAGGCTGTAGGCGTGCGCGTGGTGGGTGGTCTTCCAGATTGCTGCCACCTGTGCGGTGAACCAGGTGACAGTTCTCTCCACATCCAGGTAGGAGTCAGTGCAGAGAGTCTGTAGCAGGCTGGGGTCCTGATTTTGGCTCAGCTCATCCTCCTCGTGGTGGAGGAAGCACAGCACGTTCCCCAGCTGCTTCTCCCTTTGGCACATGCACTGCAGCTCCACGCGAACGCGGGAGTTCCTTGCCAGCCCGTGCCCTTCATCTCCCAGCTCGAGGAAGAAGCTGTGCCCGGGGGGAGGCTCTATGGGCACGAGCAGGCAGTACACAGTGTCCCACTCCCGGGGACTCCAGCCTTCAAAGGCGCTGCCCACCCCAATGGCGGGCTGCAGCACCGGGAAGAAGCTGTTGGACCAGATGAATCTGAAGGTCTGCACAAGCTGGTTCATCAGCTCCTCCACTATGGGACACCTGGTGGCCCTTCCTTCCACCTTTGCCAGGGCACGCTGTTTGAGAAATTTGGTCAATTCTGAATCTTTGAAGTCTTCTTCCTCATCCTCCTCCTCTTCTTCCTGTTCCTCCCTTTCCACCATTTCCACCTGCTCCTGCTGTTCTACCTGCTCCTGCTGTCCGCCCTGTTCCACCTGCTCCTGCTGTTCCATCAGTTCCACATGGTCCTGCTGTTTTTCCTGTTCCACCTGTTCCTCCTGTTCCACCTGTTCCCCCTGTTCCACCTGCTCCTGCTGTTCCACCTGTTCTGCCTGTTCCACCTGTTCCTCCTGATGTTCCTCTTGTTCCTCCTTTTCCACCTCTTCCTCTTCCTTCACTCCCGATGCCTCCTCCTCGCCACTGGAGCTGTCATTTTGACTGCTGCTTTCATCACGCTTTTTCATTTTTAGGGACTGCACCATGTTCCAAAAGAGCAACAGAATCAGTCCCATACTGAACCAGATCTTCCAGTGCTGCAGCAGAGCAAAGAGCAGAGATGACATGTCCACCCAGCTCTGCTGCTCATTCCTCTGCTCAATCTCGTGCTGCGGAGGTATCATGTGCATTTGCAGATCAACCTCGCGCCGCTGCACGTTCTCGAGCATGAGCTCATCAGTTTTAACACTGACACTTAGCGCCCTCACCACCAATGCGAGAACAAACACCAAAGCCATGATCTGCAAGAGATGGGAGAGAGGGGGTCAGTGGGGCTGGGAGGGAGCGGGGCCAGGAGCCGCATGGCCCTGTGCTCAGGGAGGAGCAGTGGGTACGAGGGAGCTGGGTGGCAGCAGGGACCGAGGCCAGCGCTGGCAGGGACAGTTCCAAGCACTGCCCGTGGTGCTCCCACAGGGGCCGGTGTTTGCACCACATCCCTCGTCCAGCCCGACCTTCCCCTGCTGCTGCACTCACCATTGGCCCAGGTCAAATATGCAGCAGCGCTGCCTGCCTGTGGCCCTAAACCCATCCCCTGCATTGTGATGCAATGCATTCCTGCTGATGTCACAAATGGGCTGCCCGACTCCACCCTTCTCAGCTGCCCTGGGTGGCCACGGCACTGCCTCAATTTGGAGGCATATCTCTGGACAGAGCTCCTGGGGAAGCTCTTTACTAAGCAGGTGGGAGCTGCCCGGGCCTTTCTTTAAAATAAAATGGGGTGGTATTTCCCATGGATGCTGTGCTCCTCATGTGGCACCCCACAGGTTATGTTCACCAGCCCCTGGGTAAAAAACTTCCCCTAAGGAATCAGTCTTGATTTCATTATTAAACGAGACCAGCACAGGGTTGTGCAGGTTGGGCCAACAAAGCACCCTCACTGAGGAGCATTCCCCCTGGAACTAGCAGGCTCAGCCAGGCAACCTGCCCAGAGAAAACCTTCAACTCTCTGATGGAATAAATAAACTTTGTTAGAAAAATATAGGAAGATTTTGTGAATATTTCCATGTGTGAGTGCGTGGAACAAGCTTTCCAAACGTCCTTTTTGGACATCATAATGAGAACGGCCTCCATTTTCAGAAGAGCTCTGCATCTTTGCTGCCCTTTAGCATCAGGGGTTTCTGCGTGCCAGCCCCACGTTTCGGAGCCCTGGTTGGGTTGCTGGAGCACAAAGGGAGCTGCAGAGCCGCTGTGAGCCCTGCCCTGCACCAAACAAGGCCCTACTCATGGAGAGGGAAGCCGTTTGGGCTCCCATTCAGACTGCAGCTGCATCCTTTTAAAGGGACCTCAGTTAGGAGGTTTTTGCATGCAAGCATTGCTCTTGCAGCAGTGTGTTCCAGAGGGCTGCAGAGCCCGGCTGCGAGCTCCCAGCGGAGCTGTGCCAGTGCAATGCTGAGTGTAGCAGGGCAGAGTGCAGGCACATCCAGGCACCATGCAGAAATTAAATCAGAATGGAACCAGTTTGTTCTCAGTATTAACATGTGCACACAAGATGGGTTAGACTCTGTTAGCATACAGAGATTAACTATAAAATGCATCTACAGGATACATCAGTCTTCACTGAGTAATAGCAACATACAACAGCCTGATTAATGACCAGAGCATAAGTTTGTCAGATCCAGCACAAAGTCATTAAGTGATCATTAGCACCCTATGGTACATGCTTAACAGCACCAGTGTACCAAGCTCCTCCAGCGTGGCTCTACAACAGAACGGTTCCTGTTCAAACAGAGCTGCCACAGGGTCATTAGCAGAGAGAATGGGAACATCTCCTGATCAAAGGTCCAACACTGATGTTCAGTGGATGTGAAAGCAGCAGCCTTTCTGCTGTCTGGGATGGGTATCTGGGGCTGCTACTGCACCAGGAGGAGACTGATATTTGCAAGTGATGTAGGATACAGAGAAAAGTCTGGTGCTGAAGCGTGTTATAATTACAGGACAAATATATGTATTTAGAATGGGTATACAGTGCTTAGAAAATGGCACAATTGGCTTTAGGGATTACTGGAAAGGCAAGAGAAATCTCACGCTTTAATAGACGTATCAAAGCAGAGCAAAAGTCATATCCTTGACAGCTCACTATTCTGTGATGAATAAAAGTGAAAAGACAATTTCCTCCAGTTTTGTGAATTACTTCATATGTAGAACTGAAGTAATAGAGCATAATTGGATTATGCTTTCTCATAGATATATATAGATGTGTGTGAGCACGCATCCATTTGATTTACGGGGATGATTTCCTGCAGGAATACAATGCACATACTCCTAACTACGCACATTATGAACAGTCCCATTCAAGTCAGAGTAAAAAGAGACAACACTTGAGGTCCCCGCTGGGCTGGGAGCATCATTTCAGCACTTACTTACCCAGTACAGTTCAAAAAATAATAGATTACATCTCCCAGCTGAGGTTCAGATTTTAAATTATTGGGTAAAAAGAAACCTGCTATTGACCACACTTGTCACATCCAGCTGCAGTACTGGAGGTTCCTTCCTTTCATCAACACCCTCTCACAAAAAACAACCCGAACCATTTTTATACCCCCATCCTCTCTGCTTTTATTCTCCCTGCTGCTGCTGACAGAGCCGTAATCTTCTGGCTGCTGTCTGACAGTCCGATAGCTGGTCTCCCCAAAGAGAGAAATCTGGGCAGTAAGTGCCAGTGTATAATGAAGCAGCCAAAATAAGATACTCCAGTGGGCAAAGCAAGCAAGCACCCACTTGTGTGTGCTGGCAGCCCATGTGCCCCCTTGGGAGGTGAAAACTTTGCTGTGGGCTGCTGGGATGAGGCAAGGATTCCTGGGCAGGTTTCCTGTTGTTCTGGGAATATGATCTCCAACAAAGCCAATGGGAAAAATCAATAGGCAGAGACCCTTAAATCTGAGCTCTCTGCAGACGGATGCTATTTGCTATTTTCCCCATTTCATCATTCCCTTATATTTCTAGCACTTGCAAGAGAAGAAAAAATAAAGCCATGAGGGATTTAAATCCCAATTATTTCAAGTATGCATCCATTTTTTTTGCCTTGGTACGTCCAATTGCAGACATACTATAAAGAACAGAAAATGACAAAGTTTCGGGAGAAGCAGGAAGGAGAGTTACGGGAGAGAAACAAAGCAAAGAATGAGGTTATATTTAGCCAGGTCCATTTTGCACGAGTCTCAGCCTTTGTGCTGTGTAACACCATCACTCACCCAGACCTGTGCACAGCAGCCAGCTCAGAGCACCAGCCTGGGCAGGCAGCAGGTAACCCTGCCCTCTCCCTCCATCCTAAATAGCTTCATTTTTCCTCCTCCAACCTCTTTCTTTTTTTTGGTAAATCCTCTGTTTTCCAGCCAATGGGGACACAGCTTTGATGACTCATCTTCTTTATGCCATGTGCCTGGCTGCCTTTCATCCCGAAGCAGCAGCACTTTGATGACTCGTGCTCTGCTCTGCTCGTGCTGCCGTTCACGCACAGATGTGGCATTGATAGCTGCATTGGGAGGAAGGGAGGCGGAACCGTTTGCTATTCAGAGCACTTCCTCGGTGGTTACGCTCGGGAGCCAACTACAATAGCTCACAGCTCCCACACTGTATGAACTATTCATTCTGTGGACATTTTATCAGGAGGGTATGAAGGGAAGGCAGGATTCTCCCATTAGCAGCAGAGCAGTGTTCAATCAGCTTAACTCACTCATGCAACTGTCCCCTTCATCACTATATTTAGATGCAAGCCTACCTTTAAGCAATGCAGGCTTAAATTCATCTCTGCTAATTTCAACCACCGGAAAGTCAGACGTGCGATCCGAGGTCACGGATCTTGATGAGATGTAAGCATCCCCTAAGCCCAATTCCTGCTATCTGGAAATAGATGGCATGAACTGCTCTTTGGAGATGTCCATTCACTGAGAACAGCGCTCCCTGAACAACAGAGCACTACACATAGCAAAGCTTTCAGCGAGTGAGGCAAGACAAACCCTCTCTTTCAACAGCGACCATCACCCACACAATTAGTGGATTACAAATGACTGGCTTAGGAGGACATGCAGACAAAGGACCCTCGGGGTTATAATAGATGGCAGTCCAAAACCAAGCAAAAATCAGCAGTATGCATTTGCTAACATGCAGCACAGTACTCAGCACGCCCTGAAGCACTGAATTCCTCCAAGGAGACGCACAGAGATCAAAGGGAACTATGTGAGGTACAGAGGATGAGATTCAAGGGGGAAAAACTTAAGGATCTAGGTTCACTATTCAACTGAAGTGGTGGGACGAGACAAACACCTTTAACATACAGAACATTTCTGCAAAGAGGAAAAGAATAATCTCTTCTCCACATCACAGTGGACAGAATCAGAGCAAAGGGCTCTAGTTTACAGAAAGGAAGACCTGGGTGGGTCATCAGATCACACAGTCAGAAGTTGGGGCAGATAAGCATGGGGCCAGATCATGGCAGGGACAAGGATTGGATTCAGTGCATTCTGCCATGAAGAATGAGACTACATGACCTCTTGGAGTCCTTACAAGCTTTATTTTCTACTGTTCCTTCTTACTGTAGCATTCATCTCATCCACCTTCAGTACTCAGCTCTGAGTATACAGCTAGCTATATCTCTTATCTGAGCACTTCAGCCCTTGGTAGTGCAAGACTGTGTACCGCAGACATGTTCTTTAGAATGCCAGGGGACACAGAGAAATAATTTTTGAGGTCAGATAATTCTCTTAAGGATGTGTTGTCTGAATGAAGAGAAACAAAATAAGTCTGTCAGTACAGGCTGCTGTTTAAAGGAGAGATTAGAACCAAGCCTGTCTCAGTTCCATTCCCATGACATCCCAGACAGAGCGCGATATGAATGAACTATGTCACACAGATGAAAAATCACACATTGAAATACTCTACTCATCTTTCTTGGTAAAAAGTTACTGTTTGGGATTATTTCTGTGTTAACAGCTGCCAGAAATCAACCTTATTATTATGCATTAACGATATCACCTGCACTAAGCAGCCTTAAATGGCTAATTCAAACTAATACACATTTTCAAATGAATCAATGCCACTGAAAATGCTTTGTAGATGAAGACTGCTTTATTTGCTTTTACACAGTCATATTAGAGGAAATATAAAAGGAAGCCCAGAATTTAAATACTGCAAGCTGCCTACTTATTTCAACTCTTTTGGAATCCTAATGATGTTTGAGATAAACCTTTCAAAATGGAAGATGTTTGGTTTGATGGGTAAGCATCATGCTTTGTCTCTGACACTCGGAAACAGTGACACCTTTAAAGGATCCATTCATGTTTACTATATACATCTGATCATCAAGATGTGAGATCCAGCGTTAGCTGTATTTGAAGTCACCTTTCCCTGCTCTAAATATTAAACAGTGAGTCACACACAAGCTGGAGACAGATTTTAATATAATCTGTCAATAATTCATGCTTGATACGGAGCATAATTACAGCCTGGAATAATATAAGCCCTGTATTTCTACAGGAGGTTGTGCTTCAAGCAATGGCCATCACGTCAGGACTTGTGGGCCTTACATGGGCAAATTTTTAGCGCCTTCCCTAAGCCGAACAAACCCAGCTCCTTCAGCTTCCTCCTGCATGTGATATTCTCAAGTCCCAGACTGTTTTTGTGGCATCCACTGGACTTGTTCCATGTCTTTCCTGTATTAAGGAGCCCTAAAATGGACAGGATAGTACAGACGCTGACTCGGGAGAGCAGAACAGAAGGGACAGATCCCATTCCTGGCCTGCTGGCTGTGGGCCCGACTCACAGCCCGGCCTGCTGTGGGCCTTTTTGGCAAAGCCCATTGCTGGCTTGTGTTCAACTTGCTTGCCAAGCTCCCAGCCTTCTTCCTGCAGAGCTGCTTTCTACCCAATTGGGCCCAAGGTACTCATCTGTTGGGCCTATTTCTCCCCAGGGGCAGGACATGGCATTTGCCTCATGATGCTGCTGCCTGCCCTCCCAAATTTGGCCCCAAATGCACCTGTTCCCATTGTTTTTGTCATTAGGAAAGGCACTGAGCAGCACTTCTGATGTTGATCTCTGAGGGATGAAACAAGTAAATGGCCACTTGTTGGACATCCTGCTGCCCCTTCAGGCACAGTTTTTCTCTAGTCAGCCACCCATCACCAGTACATTAAGAGCTCTAAGAGGATGAAAAAACTTGAAGGGGGAGAAGAACATGTGATGTGAATACCATGCAAGAACTCTCCGGGGCCTCAAAAAAAGATGGGTCAGTAGCACCCCCAAGAAAAACCCAAAGGGTAGAGTAGGAGCCAGAATCTGAGCAACCAGCTTGTCTTCCTGGGTACAGCATGTACGTGGAGATACAACACAAACTGGCAGCGTAGACAGAAAGTATGGAGGTCGTGACTCAGCGTGACACCCACTCGCAGCTGCTCCTCTTCCAACAGCCTGGATTCCAGCACATACACTGAGAAAATTGTCAGGGCTCCTCCTCCTTGTCAGAATAACCCCTTGATTTTCTTGCAAAGCAGCTGCATTTGGTTTGTTACAACTCCCGCTTGCATTAACTTACCCAAATTAACTTCTGTGCGCTGATTTTAAAGGGACTTAGTCTACTAAAAACAAATGAGAGTTGCAAAATTAGTCCCTTTGCTGTTCTTCTTCACATCTTGACTTCTATTTCTGCTCCTGCCACTCAAGAGCAATCTGACAGCAGGTGAAACATTTCACAGTGCTTCTGCTTCCCTTCAGATATCTCACTTAGGTACTACATTTGCAGAGTAATAGCTGCCTTGAGGTACAAAGTGGGTCTAGGCTTGACAAGTGCCACTATACATGCTGCTGTATAATATCAGCCCTAATTGTCATATTTGGCTTCAGCATATGCACAGTCACATGCTTCTGAGATGATCTCAGTTGCTCTCATTACAAAATAATTTTTACTTTGGTATTTTAAACTGGTCTGCACTGGAACAAAGCAATATGCATGTCTGGAAAGCAATGCCAAATGCACTCCAGCTCCTGCAATACCTACAGATATACATGGTGGTAGGTCTAAGGCTTCACATGTTTGTGCAGAACCATTGTAATGAAGACACTGTGGCTGAATGAAGGAGGTGTGAGTGTACCTAATTATACTTATGTGTAATGCTTCAAACTTACATCTTGTCCGAAGTATACTGATAAACACATGTTCATCTCATGGCATCAGCTTAATTACTTCCCTAATTATTTGCAAAGCAGGCAGGAAGATTCCTTGCGATTGGTTTTATCACTGTAATTGAGTGTTCTGGTGATGCCATGACACACAGTCGAATAATGAGCGTGATGAAGTGAGCAAAAAGAACAGAAAGGTGACAGGGACAGGCTGCACTGAGCAGAAGCCTGATCTGCTCACCCGGAGACATGTCTGGTGCTCTTCAAATTAGTCTTCACTGTGGTGTGTGCACAGGAATACAGAGGTGTGAAAGTCTCTACAGCACAAATAGTAACAGGAGAGCACTTTGGTTTGCATGCTTTCCTTGCAATGAATGCCTGTGCTCATGGCTGTGCCATGTACAGCTCTTGACAGGGGAAGGTGGGAGGCTTGAATGCTTCCGAGAAAGAAACAGGGAAAAACTGGTGATGCATCGCTGACACTGCACTCTCTTACAGTAACAGGAGATGATCTAGCAGAAAGTTTAACAGGTGACCCAGCCATCATTGTGGAGACCTCAGTACCAGTGAAGCACTGCGGGCAGTGCAGCAGCAGGATGCCACAGTGCTTCAGTGTATCCAAGGGATACAGCAATTGCTGCACTGGTTTGGTTTCATACCTGCTGAGCACCAGTTCCTCCATCCACCTCCTGCCACTGCTCACCATGAGTGAAAACGCTCCTGGCAGTGTGCTGGCATCCTGCTGAGCACAAGCACTGAGTGAGCACCCTCTTTAAGCCCAGATGGCTGCTGGGACAGCACATAGCCCTGAGCTGCCCAAGCTGGAGTGCATGTCTATGGCAAAGAAAAGCATTCCCAACATCACCCTCAAGACAGCCCATGAAAGGGAGCCTGGCAAACCACACACTGCTGTCTCAGGCAATAACAGCCTGAAGCCAGCCAGACAAATCACAGCTGGATCAGGGGGGAAACCCACTGCTGTAGGGCTTGGCTGTTTTCCTTGGTCATCTCTTAGCAGTAACTGCCAACTAAAGTTCAAGCAAAGCTCTCCCACCAGATCTGCTTATAGACCTGAGAAATGCAGAGCAGCCAAATCGCCACCAGTGTTACATATAATTAGCAGATAAACTTAAATTCACTTCACATACCAGAAACACCATGCATGTCTGCAAACCTCACAGACAATTCTGTTAGTCTCTCTGTTGTTTCCATAGACTAACATAGCAGTAATGGGCATTCAGCCTGAAATTAACAGCAGGTGCACAGGCTGGGATTGCTCTTTTAAAACACATCAAGTTCAGGTTCTGGTTTCCATCAAGGTGGATTTATCTGCATTGATGATTTATGTAATTTCTGTGAAGTTACACCAGGTGAAATTCTACCAAATAGCTCCATCAGATGTCACATTAAATGAGAAAAGTTTTGTCCCAGAGTCATCAACACATCAGTCACTGTCTTTAATGAGTTACTGTAGTAATTACTATACCTACTTAATCTTGCCCTTGATGACAGCTGTCACCAGGTTCCTCACGAGACAGTGTGAATCTTTATACATTTCCAAGCTTGTTTACCTCAGCAGCTACTCCTGAAGTGCTATTCCTGTTAATGTACCAACACAACCTCCTGGAGAAGGCAGCTTTCTCCCAAAATAAACACGACATTAGTAAGGTGGAAATAATTCATTCTTGTTACAGAATTAGATCATGATCCCCTATGCTTAGAAAAGGATAATCATGCTACTTCAAGCTTCCCCATTACCACAACATAAACAAACTTAAGTGTAAAAGAAAGCAAAATGTCACAGTTTGATGTTGTCAGTAAAAGAATAAAACATATGCTTCCACTACATCTTGATGGATACCTCTGGAGCTGACCATAACTCCCCTACCACCAGCAGCAGCTCCAATGCTGGGCTGGCTGTTTGCTCAGCAGCGTGAAATGAGACATCCCAGAGTTTCATAGTCTCTGCTTACCAATCAGAAATTCAGAAAGAGCTGAAGGCAAGTCCTTGAACTAAAGCCAGGAAAGCAGAAATAACAGGAAATGTGCTGGTTCTAATAAAATTCATAGTTCACCTTAGACACACTCAGCATAGAATCACAGGATGGTTTGGGTTGGAAGGGATCTTTAACACCACCCAGTTCCAACTCCTGCTGTAAGCAGGGACACCTCCCTCTAGAGAAAGTCCTTCACAGCCCCATGCAGCCTGGCCTTGAAATTTCAATGCTCCAGTTGTTTTGTTCATTTGCTACTTATTTTTAGTGTCCCGAGGCATACAGTTTTAAGGCACAACTCCTATAACACGAAACCTTCAAATGTTACATTACCTATAGAACGTTGCTCTGGAAAACATTTCTGTAACCCTAAACCAAGAACTTTGCTCGTTGACCATAAACCACATCAGACACATCAGCTGTTGACCCTGGACATGGAAGCTGCAAGGGAGTCACAACCCATAATTTCCATCCTCCTGGAAACTAGCACGTGTCAGCATGTTGGCACACCCTGAGATCAGGGTGTATGTTAAGTGGGAGAAGAATGCTGTGCAGCCCAACAGACCCCAATGGGACATCAAACAAGCTGCTGGAGGCCCACCTGTTTTGTTGGAGAGTCGGAAGGACACCATCTTATCAGGGATGCTGCAGACATTCCTCACTGAGGCGATGCAGCTGTAGTTGGCGTAGTCCTGAGGTCGGAGGTTCTTCAGCTTCAGGATCTTCGTTTCCCCCTGGGAGAGCAAGAAAGAGCATTAGGAAAAACCTGTGGAGGGGGAGCCAGGAGGACTTAATTATGTCAGACCTTGTTTTTGACCCACAGCTCACAGAGAAGACAAAAAAGCAAACTGAAGAATGTCCATTGTCCGGTGTTCTGCTCAAGCAGCTACAAGTTTTGATTTCCAGATACTTTGAGAAACGCATCTTAAATGTTGTTAAATAACATCATGAGCATCAACTACCTGGGTATATCTAGGGGAGAATGCTGCAGTTTGTGAAACAGAGGTAAAGAAATCACAAAGATAAGGTACAAGAGAAGATACAGATAGCAAGAAAAGAAAAGAGACTGTCATTAAATCAAGCTCAGTCCATGTTTGGAGCATGGGAACTGAAGTGCTTTGTACGTACAATCAGTCCCACAAAAATGATGTGATTAAAATCAGGCTGACACTGAATCAGTGTTTGCACGAACCAGGTCTGGAATGGCTGATCCTGAGGATCAAGATCCTGCTTTGAAAAGAGGTTTACATGGACTAGAGAAGGGCCTGATCCAGGACAGTGGGAACAACATTACCCAAGTTATTAAGTTCTGGTTTGGAGCCAAAGATCAGCAGCTCAGTCTTTAGCTGCGGACTCCAAGTTGAACTGGTGGGTTGAACTCACGATGGTATTCTGGATCATGTCCCTAGATTGCAGAGATTGGTAAAAATACATATATTTTCTCCACTGGTTTGTATAATTAGTCTAATTATGTCTAATTGTGTAATTATTGTAAATACAGCAAATCCAATCTTGTTCCGAGGCTGTGCAATTACAATGTGCAACGAGGAGGATGCAAACTCTTTGGAAACAAATCTGCATCAAGATTTCCATTTTGAAAAGTTCAGTATTTCAACCACTGACACAGATGAGGATACACACGTTTGCTTTTACTTTGTATTTGGGTTGTTTTTTTTCCCCCATGGCAGCTAAAAGAAGTAGTTGACATTACCTGACTCATCAACAATTCTGTGCTTAAAGTTCAAGAATTCCCTTTTATTTGCCCAGTTTTCAAAGCGTCTTCTATGATTTCCTACAGCACGGAATCTATTACAAATAAAATGGCCTTGGAATACCAGCCCAGGCTGCCCCCCATCCAACCTGGCCTTGAACACTTCCAGAGATGGACGGGGCATCCACAGCCTCTCTGGGCAGCTGTTCCATCAACTCACCACTCTCACAGTAAAGAACATAAACACCTCTCTTCCCACCAGCCCTTACTGGTTGTTAACTTATCACACGCAGAACTAATCACGCTGAGACATATAGTGGACAATTATGACTCTTAAACCTTTAATTACATCCTTTCTTTTTATAAACATATATCAGATCAAGTAGGCACCCAGACAAGGTACACTAATTCAAAAAGACCTCCAATAAATCAAAAAATATTATGGATAAGCTTTGGACTATCGATACAAAGAGCTGATTTATTCATTACCCTAACCCTAACCTTACCCTAAACCTAATCCTAACCCTACCCTAACCCTAACCCTACCCTAACACTAACCCTAACCCTAACCCTACCCTAAAGTTACCCTAACCCTACCCTAACCCTAACAATAACCTAATCCTAACCCTAAACCTAACCCTACCCTTACTCCTACCCCTACCCCTACCCCTACCCCTAACCCTAACCCTAACCCTAACCTAACCCTAACCCTAACCCTAACCCTAGAACAGACAGAAGTCATAAGGAGAGCGCCTCCACTAACCTAACAATCTTTTGTTTCTTTTTTCTCTGTTTTTTAATATTGAATCTAATTTCATGTGACACATTTTATTAGATCCATTCTTACAAGATGATAGGAATTTCATCACCGGCATTTCCATACTGAGATACTGTAAGGCAAAGAGGACCCCCCTCAAGGGCCTCTCTCGCTTTCTAATTAAATCGTAAAAGTAGACTCATTTACACACTTGAGTCCAAAGAAACAAGCCACACGTTTGCTAAACTGAATCTGTACTCATTACATTAAAAATAATTTCATCACTTTTAGGAGACCAATAACTTGACTGTGTAATCTAATTCTCATCTCTGCAAGGTTCTGGGCTACGCATTTCTCAGTAGATTACCAAGCCATGGTAGCGATATAAAGCTGTCAAGCATAATAGGAAGAAAAAATGAAGGTGCTCTCAAATCATTAGCTGAAAATTATTTATGAAATTTGCAGCTTGCTTTCGATTCTGAAGACCAAATTACCAGGCAGTTTTCACTTGTCTTTACTCATTGTTGCCTGAGACTTTACAAAACAACATTGCTTTTTGGGTGGTTTTTTGCAAGCACCGTTGCACACAATTCTCCCCAGACACTGGGATGTGCCACCTTTTTATTTGGAGACTGTGTAAGTGTGCTAACAATAAATTAATCTGATCTAACTTGACAGACCCTTTTGTTGGCCCTGTCTGCTCTCGTGGCTCTGAGCAATGGTAGGAAGATGTACAAAAAGCACTGCCTTCCATTTTTGCCACATCATCCTTCAAGTGTGCAAGTCTGGAACAAAATGACTTGTATTCAGAGCACTGAAAGGTAGAATAATAATAATATAATAATTTAAAAATCCCCAAACTGGGTTTAGCCTACTGGAAATGCTTCTGAGGCTGCATCTTCTGTACAGAACTGTGTAAGATTAGGAAACAGCAGTCAAGGCAGAGGACGGGGCCTGCAAGCCAAAGCAAAATGACTTAGGGATTCCTGTAGATAGCATTCACTGTGCATCTTATTGCAGCCTCCTGCCTCCTCATTTCCCTATCAACAATTCAAAGGCATCTTTTCCATGAGCAAGCAGTGAAACAAATCAGGGTGCAGATGCCAGCAGGGATGGGCAGACAGAACTGCTGCACGTCCAGCTGCAAAGCCTCTGTGCAAGGAGGGATGGAGCTCCGCCCCGTGGCTCCTACCTGTGTGAAGAAGGGCTCGTAGATCTCTACTCCCTTATCGGAGCCCTGCAGCAGCACCTCCTGGCCACGTCTCCAGCTGTACCGGACGGGCGGGTTGGAGTTGGCCACGCACCTGAGGAACACAGTTCTCTCATAGTAAAACTGTTCTTTCGCTTCGCCGATGCTCTGGTGGACCGTCACTATTGGGTCATCCAGATCTGGAAAGGCAGAACACAGAACCAAGGTCAAGTCAGGCTGCAGCCCATACAATAGACATGATACAATGGTAGCATCCTTCATTTCTGATTTCACTAATATTTAGGTTTCGCTTGGTTTTCATCTTCACTACTGATTTCATATGTATGATTTCAATTTAAACATTTCTTAGACAAAATAGTTTATCAAGCTTCGGTAATAAATAGTCAGATTCATTTGCATCCTAATGGCAGGATCCAGTAGAACGCTGATCGTGTTCATGCATCCATTTTCCTTAAAAGCAGCAATTTAATACAGCAATTTAATGCATATTTCCTTATTTTGGTTCTACGCATTGAACTTCAAGCAGGTAAATTCATCCAGGCTTTACAACACACTTCTCTTGATTAAAACACAGATATCATATAATTACTCCCACCACATCATCACAGAGAAAATTAATTCCCCAGAACAGAATTTGTTCATTTTAAATTCAGAAGAAATAGAGATAGCCAATGGAATGTAGATACACTTAATGAATGACATTGAGGCTTTATTCTGCCAAGAACAAGTAGACCCCTGTCTGTGGAGGTTTGCTAATGTTCATTGTAAGTAAAGACAGCAATGGCTGTTGTTATAATGGCTGTTACTCACTCCTAGCTAAAAACATTCAACCTCCAAGCAATGTGGTCAGCAGTTCTGCACTGAGCTTTACGGAAGAGCTTTGCTGCCCAATGAGCTGGCAGCCAACGTGGGTCGCTGCCCATTGTAGCAGCCCATACACCACAGGGTGTCGGAGCAATTACCCCTATTATACCCACACTGATGCTGTTTGTGTGCACACAACTATGGCACATTTCCACGTGCACCTCAACCTTGCCGGGAATAACTGCACAATGTTGTTAGCAGCGCTTACTTCTTTTTTTCTCTTTTAAAATAAAATATAAATAACACATCAGGTAGTGCTTAATTATTTACCCAGAAACACAACCCTATCATTGCAAAGGCTCATTACACGTGAGTGCCTACCCAAATAGAATGCGCCGCAGCCGAGGCCATGATTCAACAACACACAGAACTCCAAGATCAAGCCTCATCCCAACCACCAGTGACAAAGGGAACGGTGCTGTGTCCAAAGGCACCCACACCTCCATCCCCCTTCAGCACCAGGTTGGGTGCTTTGGTAGAAGCATCACTCTCCTTTTGCTCTATCTGAATAGCTTATCGTATTTCCATAGTCCATATTGAAAAACAGACTGCACTTATTCTGCAGAAGCTTATACTTGCATTTGTGTAACAAGAGAAAAGCTTGAATTTCTCAATCATAAACAAAACATGTTCCAAAGTTTGGAATAACTCAAGCAATAACACCTTGCGATGGTGTATGGATTGTAAGTAAATGTTATCTTCTCCCTACCCTACAAAACACTTTAGTGAATATCACGGAATCAAATTATGAAACTGTTGTTCCAGATTAGGATGGCATTTTCTAATGAGATCTCATTTTTGTTTTAAAGGTTACTTTAAACCAGAGCAGCATTTGCAAAGGGATAGGATTGCGGAAACGCCATCTCCTACTCTCCAGTGGGAAATAAAAGGAAGAAAATCAGACTGCTTCAGTTTCTAGGCCCATACACCTACAGAGATCCAAACCCTGTGCCATGATCCTGCCTAAAAAGTCATTTTGAGAATGTTGCTCAGGCCTACACACACTGCATGGCTTAAAGCCTAAACATGGGGATAGAGATTGAATCATAGAAGTGCTGAGGTTGGAAGGGACCTTAAAGATCGCCTGGTTCCAACAATAAATGAGAAGCCTATGGGCTTAATGGCTAACACACGGTAGCATGAGGCTGATTGAACATGGAACAGCTTGCATGAAGTCCTGGTGGAAAAGCTGAATGCTCAACCCTACATCCATGAAGGCTGGTCACATCCCAGGCTGCAGCAGTGAGAGTGCAGCACATCCAGGGCAGCGATCTCCCCTCCATCCACACCTCTGAGACATCCCATGCTAGTGCTGATCCATCTCCGTGACTGAAAGATGGATGCACTGGAGTGAGCACAGAGGGCACCAAGAACCTAAGGTCTGAAGCAGGGGACATACAGGTGTGGACTAAGGGGGCTGAATTTGGTCAGTCTGGTGGAGAAAGTGTGGAGGAGTGACCCAGTTGGTCTTTCTTTGACTGATTACAGTCTACTGTAGGGAAGATAAAGGTCATCTCTTCCTAGAAGTACAGAGCAAAAAAATAATGAAGCAACAGGAATGTGCAGCACCCTGAGAAATTATTCCTGGCTGAAGGTGAGAAATTCCTCATGAGATCAGACAAGTGCCTGGGTAGGGTCCCAAAGAGACTGTGGGATCCCTGTCCTTGTTGGTGGTCAAAGCCTGACATGCCCTGGAGATGGCTGTGGTTAGAACAGGGGGTTGGACCAGAGGTCCTTGGCCTACGTTATTTGGTGATACCACAAGGTGATGCCATCCCTTCCTCGTGCTGCCTGCCCTCTGGCAATGGGTCTCTGCTGGGTGTGCTCCAACCCTCTGTCCACATAGCCCTGTAGTATGACATAGGATGGATTTTGATAAGAATACAAAGAAACCTCAAAGAAATCTAGGTTGGGAATAGAAACATAGCAAGCCTTCTGCCAAAGCATTTCATAATGGTTAATTAATACAAAACTGGCACTGCAGAACATGGCTGATGTTTCCATCAGCAGTTGGGAAGATCTCAACAGCTGCACCACAGCAAAAGAAGAAGCACTAATAGGAGACAAAATAATGCTTGCAATTGTTGTCAGATTTCACCAAAAAAACCGCTTGCTCTACTGCTGTGCAGGGTTAGACAAATGTTTTACTGCCTTGTTATGTAAGACCATATTTTGCTCAGACAGTGTGAGAGCTGCAAACATAATACAGAATACATTTCTCATAATGCTGCCAAGGTATTCTGCAGAGCTATTATGGTGGAGACACGCCAGTGCCAATGTGACAACCTCTGGGCTATCTTAAAGCCACCCGATCAATGTGGCACTGATGCCCACTTATCAGACCTGGCTGGAGCTCCAGTTTTGCTGTTTAATTGAATTGTCACAAATATTTAAAGAAAAGAAAGAAAAAAGAAAGAAAAACAGAAGGACATTTAAAGCTCGGTGCATAGGTGTAAGTACCCATGGGCGACTGTTCTTCCACAGCAGCAAGTGAACAGCCAAGGCTTCAGCCCTGGGAGGAAGCCATTGACTTCAGGTATTGCACACCATTAACCTGGGAAAGAGTGGCAGACACTGACGAGACAGGGAGATCTCACTGCAAATGAGACAGGCTTAGCACCCAGGAGCTCGACAAGATGCATTTCTGGTTTCATTTCCAGGCTGATCAAATTATGAAGAGTTAACAGAATAATCAGTCTCCAGATTAAACTGAAGTCATGGGTGTTGCTATGTAGTCGAAGTCTACTAATTAAAATGAAAATAATTACAGAAGTATGTTTTCCACGGAGGTTTATGCCATCATTAGGTTCAATTTTTCAGTCTTTAATCTTTGAATTGAACCAAACACTTTCTGAAGCCCAGATGGCACAGGCATGTTCAACGCTGCATTGATAAATTTCCCTCCGTACATCCCCATGCTCTCAAGCAATCCCAGCCTCAACTGTTCAAAACGGGTCTAATCTAAACAGGTTGGGAATTGCAGCGCTGTGGTTGGGGGTGTTGGTGTAGGAGGTGAACAGAAGAGTGGCAGATAGAATGAATACCCCCTGTATGCTCAATGGCAGAGCACTGGACAATCATCCTGGCTGTGGGCAGGGAACATGGACCATGTGTTGCAGCCCTCGGCTGAGCTCCAGGGTGTTTCATGTGGGCACTGTGAGAGTGGGACCACGGACTGCATTTGCTATATCATGTTTTTCCAGCTGCTGGGACTACACAGCTTGCTGATTTCATTTGTTAATTAGCTGCCTTTGTCTTCAAATGCTCAAAGCAAGCGATGTTTGGAAGTCAAGATAATAATAAATAAACCACGCATCTGGTAGACGGATTGAAACTGCCTCATCAAGACACCCACAGAGGAGGCAGCAGTGGTGCATGCATCCAGCCTGCCTAACTTCATTCTTACACTGAAAAATACAAAGTTCTTCCCACAGTTTTCCTCACTTTAGCCTGCTTGGCCTAACATAAGCTATCAATACGTAGGTGGGTTTTAGCTGTTCATGGTACGGTATAATATAAAGCAGTTGCAGTTGATTCAGAAAATGGATAAAAATCCAACAAATGTGTATTTCTGCGTACCTGCAGGAAGGATAACAGACTATCTTGTCTGCCATCCATCAGCATGGAGCACAGCTCCAAACAAGCTGGCTGGAGGCCAGAAACAGGGGAGCCAAGTTTTATGCAGCCCTTTGTAAGAGATTTGTGATGCATATGCAGTGCTGTCCTACACACGCAGCACACAGAGAACCACTGAAAGCTCGCATCATTTACAAGGACAGAGCCCCTAAGGCGGCCAAGCCTCCCTGTGAGCTCCAACAAGGCCAGCACTGTGACCTCGGCAGATCCCTGATGAGCTTATAGTGACCTCCAATAGCATTCTGCAAGGATCAGACACGTGCTAGAAGGCTGGAAGGGTGCTAATGTCCACAAACAGAATGACCTCAACAGACATCAGTCCCCATACAGACCCTTCTGCTTGCCACACTCTGCTGAGGGCTGGAATCTAACAGCAAAGACCTTTACTACAGTCCTGAACTTCTATGTGCATGTGAATCCTAGAATGGCCTGGGTTGAAAAGGACCACAGTGCTCATCCAGCTCCAACCCCCTGCTGTGTGCAGGGTCACCAACCAGCAGCCCAGGCTGCCCAGAGCCACATCCAGCCTGGCCTTGAATGCCTGCAGGGATGGGGCATCACACAGATCAATGGACCCATCATGGAGGCTAACAGTGCAAACAACACACCCCGGCATGGCCTGAGAGATGAATCCTACCAGCTGAAGGCACACACTCAGCATGGTGCTGAAACACGGCCAGGCTCACTGCTGGCAGTAAGATGGAGTAACACAATTTACTTCTGTACATAGAACTGGTGACCTGAGTACAGGATCCTAATGGGGTGTCAGCCACTGCTATGGGAACATTCAGAAATAAAAGGGCACACAGAAAAGCAACAGAATAGTACCTATGTACTGGAGAAAGTACTTACGACTTTACTTGCAGGAAAAGATATAAAGAGACAACACATTTATCAAAACCAAGAGTGAACTGTAATTTCATTATAGGATATAAGCATCTCTTGGTGGGAAAACAGCGGGGACAAAAGAGCTCTTTTGGCTCCTGGTAAGATATACAGCAAGCAGCAATAGCTGTAAACAGAAGGAAGCCCAAGGATGCTGATGGCTGTAACCACATATAAAGCATGTAAGAAACAAGAGTGAAAGCCACTCTGCAAGGATGGGCAGATAACAGGAGAGCAGTTATGAAAGCAGCCCTAAGGGACGACTCTGCCACAGGGCTCTCACTTGCCAGAGATTTCTCTTTCCTTTCTGAACTGAGGTGCAGCTGCTAAAATCCCACTCACCTTGGAGGAGACTCAGGAGGTCACCCAGTCCACACCTTCCTTCTCTCCATCCTGATGATGCCATTCATTTTGCATCATCAGCAAACATTAATAGCAACAAATTATTACAGCATGGAAATGCAGCTGAAGCCAAAAGAGGGGCTGAGGTTTGTTGCCTTGACTGCCTATCTGCCACATCCCCATTCCCCAACACCTTCTCAGCTTTCCTGTGGCTCTCAACAAATTTTCGAGTGGGGATTGAGATCCCAAAGACGTTGAACCTCTGCCATGCTTTATGGTATCAGGGCATATGTGTGGGGAGAAGCCAGCACTGGAGGAAGGCTTGAGCCAGCTGAGAAGCACCTCCCTATGCACTGCCTACTCTCCTTCTGCAGCTCACCCTGCACAAGCTGACTCCTGGCTATGAGCCTTCTTGCACATCTTTTGCTTCTTAGACAAAGAAAACAAAACGAAGGAGCTTGTCTCTGGTCGTAATGCAGCAACCCCATACAGGCCTTCTCTAGAGCAACAGCAAAACCTCACCCTCACCTTCTAGAGGAGCTTACAAAGCAGCCCACACATCAGGGAAGTTTCCAGACACAAACAGCTGGCAGAGTGGGAGCGCTCCCAGATAGCAACAGTAAATGTGAAAGACGTTGTAAGCCATAAACTCAGCTTTGTATAATCTCGGCTTGTTTCTATTAAGTCTCTGATCAGATTCCTGCAAACAGACTGAATGTTCAAGCCATTAACATGGTCTATCTTTCCACTCTGGGGATATTTACAGCATCAATTATCTCAAACCTCATCTGACACGTACTTATCTCAGACTGATCTAACTACAGCTATTACCATGTGTTAGAGACAGTTTTAATTTAGAAAAAGGAATAGCATAAAAGGCATTCAAATAACCTTACAGAGCTCACTGGATCTTTCTGAGGATGAAAATAAAACAAGATCTGCATGCGCAGCCAGGTAATGCTGGGGAATTAATACTCTAATTAACTGTAAGACCTTTTTTTTTCTGAGATTCAAAAATACCGAAGCCAGGATTATTATATTGAACAAATTCTGCAAGGTACTTCCTCAGCAGCCATTCAGGGCTAATTAAACATCATTGAAATGAGCTCAACATGAAAATATAAATCTTCCTCAGCTGATCCTAATATAAATTTTGCATTTCCATTCCTGCATGCATGATTATTTCATCTCCACTTCTTAATTTTCACAAGCAAGGCTGTCAGTATGCATTAGAAGCCTTAATGGTGTGTTTACTGTAAGAGGTCACGCACACAGGCATTGCAATGCAGCCAGCAGTGCTGCAGCCTCTCCTGCTCCCACCTGACCTACGCCGCTCCTAGGAGTCACTCTTTTCCATTTGCCTCCTATCAATTATCCCTTCCTTAACGAGAGCTGTCAGCGCTCTGTGTTAACACGTGCCCTAACCAAATAGCTGCAGTACTGCAACAGAAGTAAGATTTATTATTCCCATGACAACACTCACCAATAACTGGCCCAACCGCATGCATGCAGGCATGCATTTAACCTCACTGAACCATCATCACCCAGCACCACTCCTGGTTGAATGGCACCAGGTGGCAGCGCTGGGGTTCTTGGTGCAGCATCTCTCAAGCTCCCATTCCCAAGTCCAGCTCACATTTACTAATGCCATAAACAACGCTCTTACCCCAAGCCAGCTCCACTGCATTCCACATCCATTGTGAGCATCAGTCGTTAATGCTTCCTGAGAAACTCCGCTATTAAACACAGGGCCCAAGAACCCCCAAATCCTTCTGAGGCCCAACATGGCCATTCCCAATGGTTTGATGTTTTGTGACTGTAGCATGTTGCTTTCCCTTTGAGGTGGCTGCACAGCCATGCTGGTGCTGCTGGGTCTCTGCTAAAGGCCCACATAAAGCTTTTAGCCACTGAACCACCATAACCTTTTTATTTGGTGAGGGTTATCTGAATTTATGCAGCAAACATGCACTGGCCTCATGCTTACAGACACATAAACAAACAGCTCATGATGATTTGTGGTACTTTGGTAATGGGAGGACGGCTGGACTAGATGATCCTGAAGGTCCTTTCCAACCTCGTGATTCCATAATTCTATGATAAATGTGCTATTTTCTGCAGAGAAAACAAAGTATCAGGGACACACTGCGATATAATCAGACTAATAAAAAGATTAATATGAGAGTTTGAGACTCTTTGTGGAGCCAAAGGCTCCGTCCTGCATTTCCTTCATGCTAGACTTGATTTCATTGAAATTGCTGTAATTTTAATAAAATCACTGGATCATTTTGAATGTCTGCTCTTACTGCTTCTTGGTTTGTGCCTTCTGATACCCTTCACAATGGAAGAAACAAGCAAACACAAAAGAAACAGCTTGCAATGCCGTGCTCAGGTGATGTTTCAAGCCTGCAAACCCCAGATGGAAAAAGTTTCCTGTATTTATTGCCGAGTCCCACAGTGAGAAGTAGAGTGACTACAAATGAAAACGTTTCATGTCTGATGGAAGGGTCCCTCCCTTACACTGAGGTTCATTTCCCCTGAGCAAGAGAAAAGGGAAATAAGTGGGAAGCTTCCTGTGGTGCAATGTGTATCAATTGGAGCAACTGAGCTACATCAATCCAAACACGACCAATTATCCATGAGCTTTTGGAGGAGGTTTTTGGGGTACCATTCTCAACTCTAACACAAGCTCACTTTAGAGCTCTTCAGCTGCTCTCTACACACCTCCTGGCCCTTTATCCTGATTATTCTACAAGTTCAAGGGGAGAATAAAGTATTAGGTGGATCCTTGCTATGAATCTGCTTTGAAACGGTTAATGCCCCATAGAAATAATGGACATGTGTAAAGCAAAGAAGACCAGAGCATGGAGAATTAAACTAAGGAAAAACTTACATTCTCATCAGTGCCTACTTAGGCCCTTATTCTGACATATCTGACTGTTTGACTGGCCATAAGTTGATAAATGTTAGGTTTGACCATTCTTTCTTAGTTCACAACAATGAGCACTATTTACTGCACAGTTCCTTATAAACAATAATCCTTGCAAAGTGCATGTACAGCTCAATCAAAGAGGGGGAAAATGGGATAAGTCCACACTAGGACACTGCCAGCTCCTGCTATGCTGGGCTGTTAGCACAGAGTTAATCAATATTAATCAAAGATCCTTTGGAAAATGAGTTTTTCCCTGCGAGCACTGAGAAACCAAAGGGAATGGTCTTGCAGTTGACAAATGGCTCCACTGAAAGTAGAAGAAAAAAGAGATCTGTTTTTAATGCTCTCCTTATAGACATTACTGTTACTAACAACACCATTTGACATCAGACTGGATACGCAGAGCTGAAACTCTCATTTCCCCATCAGTGCTCTACCAGTCCCATAATTAACACTCACTGCAGGGATTTTCCTTCTTTCCCAATGACTTCCCCAAGACAGCTTGCCCACTGCACTCTCATTTTAGCAACCTCTGCCCCCTAACAGCTTTCCGAACCTCCAGGACAGCAGTACCTGTGCATCTGAAAGTGGGGGAACCTGTCTGTAAAACAGCTTTATCAACACCCAGCAAAGCAGGTGGGAGCATCGAGAGACCTGTAAGGTGCCTGAGGCCATGGATGGGCATCCAGCCCATATCAGTGGTGGGGCTGAGGGGGCTGCAAGGTGCATTCCAACCCGACCGTGCTGTGATTCTATGGTTCTGTGAAGGCAGTTGTGCTGCTGAATGCTTCCAGATGAATTTCCCCACCTGCAGCAATGGCTTGGGAAGCACAGTCAGCCCATGCACAGGCCAGGAGCACCTGAGTGCCAGGCCAGGCCAGAAACAGGCAAATCAACACAACTGAAAGGGTTGAATTGATGAGTCCAATGAACAGAATCTGACTCCTGCCTCTGAACACACCAACATTTTTCACATGGCAAGTGCTCTCTTTAATGTTGAGATCTGCAGAATCTGCCTCGTTACCTTGAGAAACATGTGCTGCCCTCATTTATCTTTCTCTGTGCCATCTCCCTAGCAGGGATACAATACTAACTGCAGCAACCTCAGCTCTCCTCTGCCTTGCTCATGTATGAGCCAGGCTTACAGGAAGGAGCCTCTGCTTCACGTTGTGCCTCTCAGAGGGCCTGACAGGGAAGTAAGGTAAACAGCAGAGGTTCAGGAGTAGAGTTTATTGACCTTCTTCTATTTACTTTCCAATCAGTATTTGTCTGTCCAGGACGGGAGGGTTCCAAGACTGATTCCCTTTGATGCTGTGCAAAAGATGAGGGCATCTGGTCCATCAGCTGCTTAATAGGTGATCAGCTGATGTTACTATATGCAAGGCATGTGAGATAGGAGGTTATTTATAACCTCTTTGATCTACTGCAATTAACTTTCTTTCATTTTCTTTTTGACAATTCACAGGTTGAGTGCTGAGTTTGGATTTCATTGTTCTACTCTGCCATTTCGTTTTCCTCCCATTCAAGGCAATCGAAGAGATCAGAGTAAACGGTGAAGATAAAGACCTGGGAAAGCTTTTTGATCCAGCTTAAAAGCAGCAACGAGGTCTTTGCATTGTGTGGCATCATTTTAAACCTCTGAAGAAAGCTCATGTTCTTTTCCATCTACAATTTAGTTTATAGCGTGAGGTCGCGGTGCAGACTTAGCACCAGGACAGCGCTAACAGCTGTGGCTGAAGGCAACTCTGGTGGTCACCATGCTCAACTCCCTGCCCAGAGCTGCCCCAGCTTCCAGGGGAACCATCTGCTTTGTGAGTAATGGATCACCCAATGATGGAATTGACCAAGTGGTCCATAATTTTCATCTATTAAAGAGGGAAAATGGCTCAACAGGCAGCACTTGGAGTTACCAGGAGGCATTTTAATACTGAGTTAATTCACATGCACAGCCAGCTGAACGGCTCAAGAGTTTACTTTCAAGATCTCTATAAGCAGCGTTACAAAAGCAGCTCTATGAAAACAGAGTGCTTTTGACTAGAATTGACTTCCCCCAAGGTGACTTTGCTTGCTCTGAGTTCCTCCCTAATTAAGTTATGGAAATAAATACAATTCCAGTACAAGCACGTGGTTAGTATTGCTCATATATAGCATTTAACAAAATCAGAAATGGTGATAAAATGCAAATAACGTTCCTTTTCTTTATCTATTAAGCAAAGCCAGAGAACAAGTGGTCACACAAACAAAGCTAATGTTTCCTGTACAATACTCACGGTGCAACATCTTTAATATTCTAGACCATTCTTCCAAAGAAGGGAAGTCATTTTAAGATGCCTTCTGTATTTTGCCTTTGCTCCCCATCCCCATAGAAAAGCAGTAAGGAAGGTCGCTGCTTGGTTCCAGAAGATCCCAGTTAACTGATTATCCCTGAACACATCATCACTCTCTGCTTCTGTTATCTGTGCTGCCCGGACCTAATGCATAATGGCTCATTTAAAAAGCTAAATTCAATGATGGAGTAGCCCAGCAAATAATGACTGTAGTTGCAGAAATCAGGTCATCACCAAATCACCCCTATCGCTAACAGATGTGAATTAGGTGTGGTTGAACGCTCCTGATTGGACTCCAAGCCCTTTTTTGATCAACACACCAAAGGCAGCATCAAGTAGGTCATTAATGCCGCCACATCTGGTATCCTGCAATGAGCGGTGGGCTGGAGTAAGGAAGTAGATAATGTGGATAACAGCACACACTGCAGGGGAGAGGCATAGCGGGATGCAGCCTGAATTTCAGATGGTACCCACTGTAGAATTATTAGGGTGTATTTTACAATTTCCATATTTAAAAGGGGCAGTATTCACTCTGACAGCCACAGACCCGTCCTTCCATTCTTTCAGAAAAGGAATAAAAATACCCCACTCCCCTTTTATGTAGCAATTTCCTTGACAAGTTGACATGTCAGTGCTGCACTCAGTGTCTCCCAACCCCCATTTTAAGCAAAGATTTTGGTAAGGGAGCAGAGCAGTGATAGCAACAGGGCCTGAGGGAGCACAGGGAGCTGGGGTCAGGTGGGACACACTGCCATCTCTCTGATGGCACAGCAGTGACGTGGCAGTGCCATTGCTGGACTAAACCCATTGGAGAACATGAGCCACGCCACATAGCAGCACTGTGCAGATTGCCCACAAACAGCTGTTTTGCTTCTAAATACTCCGCACAAACATAAGCGCTGTGAATTACTCCTCTTCTTGCGCCCAGGGGTCTGATTGTTAAGTATTAAGCGTTAGCACAGACTTACTAAAATAAAACAGGGAAATGGCATCCTCTGCACCTGCCTTTTACGCTGTAGGAGCTGAAGCACAGTTTTCCTAGGCAGTGCTTGCAGGTGGGCTTGGGCAGGGAACAACAGCTGGGTAGGGCAGCTGAGTGCGATGCTTTGCACCACGTTCCCTTCTGGCACAAGGATAGATTCCTTGCACTCGCAAAGCGCCTGAGCCTTCTGTCTGATGCTAAAAGGAGCTGAAGTCAGGACATGCACATGAGATGTGTATCCCACTCAATGATCACTTGCGGTTGCGCTCCCAAGAGACCTGCTTGCCTTCCTGACCCTACTGATGGAAATGAAACACACAGCACATGAACAGCAGTATCCCAAGCTCTCTTTAAGACTTGTTTTATAAATATGCATGGGTAAATTCTCAAAGTTCTTCTGTGACCCGAGTCACATTAAATGCTACCATACCTTGGAAGAGCATCCTCTTTCAATGAATTAAGAAGGCCCAACTGTTTGATCCAAGACTTCCCTTGGACTGTCCTTGGCTTGCAGAGCCCAAACCCCAGTCAGACCCCTGGTCCTGGTGCTTCTTGTCTGAAGCCCAAGAGGCAGTTCAGGGCTCACCTGTCACCAGGACTCACCATGGGCACACAGAGTCTGGGCAGCCCTTCTGGGATGGTTCTCCCAGTGCCAGCATTGCCAGTGCCACCTCCTGTAGCCTTGCCAGGGGATGGCATCAAAAGCAACACATCAGCTATCGAATATTCGGTGCTGAGCGCAGTTGTAAACCAAGGACAGCAGCCTACAATGTTCTTCATCCAGATCTACATGACGGTGCATGACAGAAAATAGCAGATATCCATTGATCCATGGTGGGGGTGTGGGTTTAAGCCTTAGCCAGCTCTTTTGGATGCAGGACTGGAGGGATGTGGGTATTCATTTTCCCCAGCAGCATAGTATCTAAATATGGTTTAGAAAAATAAATTCAGAAGAAAACTTCCCAAAGGCTTCCTGGAAATTGCATTTTTCTTTAGGGGGGCAAATTATTGTTGCAGAAAAAACAGTGACAAGAAATTTCCCGAGGCTCAGCCCGGTGCACACAGCATCCAGCAGCACTCAGTTTGCAGGGGGATAACAGACACAGCACAACTCCTGGCCAGTAAAACCATCCATGTAAATGATGGCCTAAGCTTATTTTAAAATTGTGTGTTCTTCAAATTTTTATAACCTTTATGACAAAAGGGGGATAAAACGAGCGCATGAAGCTGGCTTATACTGACACTTCAGTTCAGCCAAGGGTACAACCTGGATGTGTTATCAGGAGGGTGGTAAACCAGCCTCTCTTTTGAAACTCAACCTGCTTTGCTATTGTCCGTACCGCTGATTCCAATGTTTCTGCTTCAGTGTCCCCTAATTAAAATGTTACTGGTCAATATTTCCTTGAAAGCATCTCAAGGAGCTTTTTTATTCATGCGTAATTGCTTCACAGATAATGCCAGAGGAACACAATCAAACAGCTGACAAATCAGCCCTCTGTCGGAGTCTTTTAACGCATTTCATCTTCATCTGTTCCACTTAAAAACAGCCAGTGCCACTCAGAGCCTTGCAGCCAGCACTGGAGCTCGGCTGGTTCAGACACAGAGGGCCCAATTCTGGTGTAACTTATTTCACACCTATGAGGAAAGGTTGAGGGAACTGGGCTTGTTTAGCTTGGAGAAGAGAAGGCTGTGGAGAGACCTCATTGTGGCCTTGCAGTATTTGAAGGGAGTGTATAAACAGGAGGGGAATGGCTGCTTGTGAGGGTGGGCAGTGATAGGACAAGGGGGAATGTTTCTGAACTGAGACAGGGGAGGTTTAGGTTGGATCTTAGGAGGAAGTTTTTCCCCCAGAGGGTGGTGACGCACTGGAACAGGTTGCCCAAGGAGGCTGTGGATGCCCCATCCCTGCAGGCATTCAAGGCCAGGCTGGATGTGGCTCTGGGCAGCCTGGGCTGCTGGTTGGTGACCCTGCACACAGCAGGGGGTTGGAGCTGGATGGGCATCATCGTCCTTTTCAACCCAGGCCATTCTAGGATTCTATGATGATTCTACAATTAGATCTCCCCAATCTGGCAAGAACATAACCAGCACTGTATGATGGGAACTCAAGCCCAAGCGTCAACAACATGCACAGAATCCTCTCAGTGCTGGTGCATTTCTGCAAAGATAAACACTGTCCTTGCTCTGGTTTTTGCTTTGGAAATCAACTACTTCACTGACAGAAATGAAGAACACTAACAGCCTATTCACAGCTCTTTTTGAGAGATACTCTTTAGAAGCATAATACTCAACACAATGCAGTATGGTGGGCAGCACCTTCATAAAGCTCTGCATGTTCCACTGGACTTTCTGAGCTTCCCCTGCCTGCAGAGATGCATCACCTCACGCTGTGAAGGTCTCCTAAGGAAACCACATTGTAGCTCTGGTCAGAATTGATGCTGGCAACAGAAGCATGGGGCAAAAGAGCCAGAAAACAGCTCCCAAGCCCTGCAACCCTCTCTTGCATGACCAGTGCAGCCAGATGTTCCTCCAGGGAGTGACTTGCAAAAGATGCTCCTCACTGCCAGCTGCCCCGTGTCCGTGTCTGCCCATCTCTGACACCACACAGCTTTTCTTGCTGTCTAGCCTAGATCTCTCACTGCAATTTAAGCCCATCACTGCCAATACTATCTCGCGCAGAGCTTTTAGAAAGAAACCCCCCTTTTTTAGTTGCCCATCCGCAGACTCCCACTAAATGCGCTCTCCCTGCTCCTTTTTCTTCCCTCCTTCACTCTGAGCAGTCCTTATGAATTATTCCACAGCTGCATCTGAAACCTTTCCTGCTCCCCAGTCACTCCTTCACCCTTTCCCAGAGGTTCCTCCTTGCTTCAGCCCACAGCAGGGACGTCACCCCACCTCCTGCAGCACTGCTGCTTCATGGAACAGTGTGGCACAGTCACAATCCCATAAATGCGCCTACAGATCAGCAAAAAGAAAAGGCAAAAAATGGCTTTCCAGCATGGAAACACAGAGAAATGCAGTACTGCAAGAGTGGGAGGCAATATCCAGGCCACCACAAGAGGCAATGAGAGGCCATTTGAGACTCGCTGTTATGCAAAGTTTCAGCTTCTTCCTAATTACTGGCAGTTTAATGAGAAGCGCCTCCGGCACAATGGAGTGAGATAAAACAGAGCGCATTAAATCTGGACAAATGCTCTTACTACTTGTGATCCTACTTCCCATTAGAAGTCCTGGGTCATTCCCACTTCCCATCTACAGTATTAGGGCATATAGCAGAGTATGGTACAATCTCAGGTAAATGCAACACGGACACTTCTAGAATAAGGAAACTAAATGCATTCTTCTTCTGGAAATTCACATGGAAAAGAAGTTTCTATCCACTGTACCCCAGTAACCAACCCAATACTTGACTGTGGAAACTGGAAATAGAGGAGGAAAAGCATCCTCCCTATATCCCATAACAAAGCACTTAAAACCTGGGATGTATTCTTACATACAGCTGCTTCCCAGCCTCGCTCTACTTTACTTCCAGGAGAGGGTTAATTAAAGATGTTTCTTCTAAAACCATTTCTTTTGACAGGGGTCACTGTCAGAGCGGGCTGCAGTGGAGCTCAATGGAGTAATGAAGGCAGAAAACAGGGGAGAGAGTGAAAAGGAAGAGGCACGAGTAGATATCCTGCAGATCAGGAGGTACCCAGGCTCCCGTGTTACTGCAAAATGCAGATTACAGGAATGCCTGCCTTAATGCTGGAAGGCTATTTAAAAATCCATCAGAACTCTAAAATATGCTATTAGGGACTCTGCAGTCCCAACACCTACTGCATAAAAATCCCGAGCTATTAGGCAAACCAACATCACTTCAGGTCAGCCATCAGCAGGCTGCCAAGCCTTAAAATAGCAGCAGCGTTTAGAATGCTTTTCAAACAAGAGGGAAATTCAGCTGTGCAAAGCTCAGCCCTCAGCTTGCAAAAGGTGTTCGGTGCAATCAGCACCCAACGCAGCTCATCCCCCAGGTGCATCCAAGTGCAGCCGATGCGAGCACTGCTCTTGCTCGCTCTGCATTGCTACAACACCCACAATAACTCTATCTTCTGCTATTGACATGGGATGCAGACACTGACTGCCACAATGCTGCTGCTTCTGACTCCCAGCTCCTGCTCCTTCGTTTGATTCCCTCGCTCTTATAAATCAGGCAAGAGCAGCAAGCAGGAGACTGATGGATGCCACTGTTCTTGAGCTGTATTATTCCTTCACCGCCCCAGCACAGAAATGGGGAAGGCTCCTCCCCTCCTGTGCCTGTTTTTCTCCATTCCTGCTAATAAGGTCTGTCTTCCCTGCAGAGCATCACACAGACACCGGCCTCGGTGGGATCAGAAAGAGCAGAAGGGGGCAATCAGACATCAAATGCGAGCAGCGTGTACAAACTGCACAAGCCTGCTGTGCCAGCGTGAGGTGTTCACAACAAAATCCAGCCCTGGGGAGCATCCAGGCAGCATCCACATTAGCATCCAATGAGAAATCTCCATTTCAACCTACAGCTTTTGAGGCCTTCATTTTCAGTCGCCTGTTCGAAGCAGGAAAGATATGCAAACATTACAAAATGCAACATACAGACCAGCCTAAACGATGCCTCATTCTGGATAATCAGGTCTTCTTAAAGCTTTCTACCAAGGACTCCAAAGGAAAGCACTTGTAGAAAACAAGGCTGGGGATGCTCACCAGGAAAAGTTTGATCCATGGACCAGGAATCCTGCATAACTATAAAGCATGCACAACATTTTATCATTCTAGCTCGATTCTGAACATGCCAGTGTTTTGTCGGCCTCTTACAAGCACTAAATACAACCTTTCATCAGCGTGAACAACATCAGGCTTTTTTCTGTTCTTCGGCTCGCACAAAGCTTTTCATAGGAAGAAAATAGAAATGCACAGAAGCTAGTAAGGCACTGATAACACCCAACAGCCACCGCAAAGCTATTTAATGCAGTCTGAATAGTGTGACAGCTGGGGGTGCAAAAAGGTATTGAAGTTACTGTAAGTGCTCACATTTGCATTAATATTTTATGGCACGGCTGCCTCACCTGTTCCACAATACACACTTATGTCCTTCCATGCTGCTGCCATAGACCACTGTGGTCAAATATTGTCTGTACACAGTGTGCTGAGTTTTTCGTAGCCTTTTTAAACCACAGAATCACCAAAGCTGGAAAAGACCTCTAAGATCATCTGGTCCGACCATCCACCTGCCATCAGTATTTCCCCACTAAACCACCACCTTCAGTACCACACTAAAAGGGTTCTTGGACACACACCCCCAGGGATGGTGACCCCACATTCTGCTCCATGCTCCAGCCATCTACTGGGAGGATCTGCCATATCAAGAGGGATGGGAGGGTTCTCCCAGGGGAAAATACAGGCACACATAGCAGCCAAAGTGATGACAGTGAGAACTCTACCCCATCTCCATTTGTTTCAAGGTAAACCCCAGAGCAGAGGTCTGTACAATACCTCGTTTCAAAGTGTCTTTTTTTATTGTACCATAAAAAAAGAGGTGATGAAAGATTAACACATTTGCTTTCTTGATACGCTATTACTTATGCTTTTGTTTTATATTAATTTTCCACTTTCTGTTTTCTTTTAAAATTTGCACTGGTTATTTCTGGTCTTTCATCCTATCATGTACATGAGGATTTAGGCTTTTAATAAAGGAAAGGCCAGAAAGGAAGATCAAAGAAGATATCAATGAATATTGCTAGATACCAAAGCTGGACATTAGAAGCATCAGTGCAATCAGAACGTATCATTCACTGCAGCCAGAACAAAGCAAACACAAGTCAGAGAGGTGACACAGAAACTAATGGAGCAGCTGAAGTATATTTTCGTTCCCCACATTTTATTCCAATTGCCACGGTCAGGGGTCTGAGATAAACATCTGCAGAGAAAAGTATGGGAAAGCTGCTTCACAACTGCATGGGGTGAAGGTACCACCCAAGCCCAAACAAGTGACTTCCCCCTGCACAGGCTGAGAGCTGAGCAGAGAGGAACCTGATGGGGTTCATCAAGGGCAAGTGCACGGTCCTGCACCTGGAGAAGAATAACCACATGCATCAGAGTAAAGTTTGGGGCTGAGGTGCTGGAAAGGAGCCTGGTGGCCAGCAGGGTGACCACGAGCCAACAGTGTGCCTTGGTGGCCAAGAAAGCCAATGGAATCCTGTGGTGCATTGCAAAGAACACGGCCAGCATGCAGGAAGGTGCTCCTCCCCTCTACTCTGCCCTGCGGAGGCACATCTGGAGTGCTGTGCTTAACATGGGGCTCCCCAGCTCCAGGCAGATGGAGAACTGCTGCAGAGAGCCTGGAGGAGAGTACAGGAGTACCTCCCAATGGGGACAGGCTGAGAGCCCTGGGGCTGTCACAGCCACACACAGACCACAGCAGCTACAAACCCTCCCCATGAACTGATGCACTTCCAGCTTCAGCAGAATGACTGTCAAAGAGCTCACTGCTGAATATCCTTCCACATCAGTTTCCCCAGGTTCTCTCCTCAGTGCCAAGTGGACTTAAGACACATAGCAGCGCCGTAGCAAGAGGGAATCACAGGGCAGCCTCCTTGTAATTCAACGAGAGCACATCATTATCTCATCCAGAACAAAAATAGCACTCTGGCAGAAAGCATCACCTCCTCCTTGTCTCATCTAATTTAAATCCAGTTTCTCTGCCTTCTCAGGGTGGTGATCTGGGAAGGCAGAGGAGGACGGAGCACAACAAGGAGCGGTGCCAGCTCAGCCCCTTCTCTGTTCCCAGCCCTGCACCTTCATTTGCCCTTTGTGACCTCCCTCATCTCAGTTACCTTCATCACACCCACTCCTCTGACTCCCACAGCACCGCAGACAACCTCACAAGAATAAATTGGACTGCAACGTCTATTCTGCCCTACATAAATAAGTAGATCGTACGAGCTGTGTGTGTGCCTGTTTATGTGCCATTAAGAAAGAGACAAAACAAAGATACGCCTTCCTGGCAGCACATCTGAAACACTAGGGCAGCGTGCTGCTGGAGCATGACACAGAGCATGTTTACAGTGGCCCAACAGTGAAACTACTGGGAGCTAAATAATGATTGACACCACGTTTCATTCTGCATCCTCACTAGAGGGGTGAGCTTGGACTGCTGCACATGGGGACCAAGCAAGTGGCCAGAAGGGAAGGGGAGGTGATTGTCCCCATCTACTCAGCTCTTGTGAGTTCCCATCTGCAGTACTCAATATGATCTCAATATGATGACCAAAAAGGACGTTTGGAAAGCTTGTTCCAAGCACTCACACATGGAAATATTCACAAAATCTTCCTATATTTTTCTAACAAAGTTTATTTATTCCATCAGAGAGTTGAAGGTTTTCTCTGGGCAGGTTGCCTGGCTGAGCCTGCTAGTTCCAGGGGGAATGCTCCTCAGTGAGGGTGCTTTGTTGGCCCAACCTGCACAGCACTGTGCTGGTCGTGTTTAATAATGAAATCAAGACTGATTCCTTAAGGGAAGTTTTTTACCCAGGGGGTGGTGAACATAACCTGTGGGGTGCCACATGAGGAGCACAGCATCCATGGGAAATACCACCCCATTTTATTTTAAAGAAAGGCCCGGGCAGCTCCCACCTGCTTAGTAAAGAGCGTCCCCAGGAGCTCTGTCCAGAAATATGCCTCCAAACTGAGGCAGTGCCGTGGCTCAGTGGCCATGTGCCCACCCTGGGCAGCTGAGAAGGGTGGAGTCGGGCAGCCCATTTGTGACATCAGCAGGAATGCATTGCATCACAATGCAGGGGATGGGTTTAGGGCCACAGGCAGGCAGCGCTGCTGCATTTTTGACCTGGGCCATTGGTGAGTGCAGCAGCAGGGGAAGGTCGGGCTGGACGAGGGAAGTGGTGCAAACACCGGCCCCTGTGGGAGCACCACGGGCAGTGCTTGGAACTGTCCCTGCCAGCGCTGGCCTCGGTCCCTGCTGCCACCCAGCTCCCTCGTACCCACTGCTCCTACCTGAGCACAGGGCCATGCGGCTCCTGGCCCCGCTCCCTCCCAGCCCCACTGAACCCCTCTCTCCCATCTCTTGCAGATCATGGCTTTGGTGTTTGTTCTCGCATTGGTGGTGAGGGCGCTAAGTGTCAGTGTCAAAACTGATGAGCTCATGCTCGAGAACGTGCAGCGGCGCGAGGTTGATCTGCAAAAGCACATGATACCTCCGCAGCACGAGATTGAGCAGAGGAATGAGCAGCAGAGCTGGGTGGACATGTCATCTCTGCTCTTTGCTCTGCTGCAGCACTGGAAGATCTGGTTCAGTATGGGACTGATTCTGTTGCTCTTTTGGAACATGGTGCAGTCCCTAAAAATGAAAAAGCGTGATGAAAGCAGCAGTGAAAACGACAGCTCCAGTGGCAAGGAGGAGGCATCCGGAGTGAAGGAAGAGGAAGAGGTGGAAAAGGAGGAACAGGAGGAACATCAGGAGGAACAGGTGGAACAGGCAGAACAGGTGGAACAGCAGGAGCAGGTGGAACAAGTGGAACAGGTGGAACAGGAGGTGCAGGTGGAACAGGAAAAACAGCAGGACCATGTGGAACTGGTGGAACAGCAGGAGCAGGTGGAACAGGGCGAACAGCAGGAGCAGGTGGAACAGGGCGAACAGCAGGAGCAGGTGGAAATGGTGGAAAGGGAGGAACAGGAAGAAGAGGAGGAGGATGAGGAAGAAGACTTCAAAGATTCAGAATTGACCAAATTTCTCAAACAGCGTGCCCTGGCAAAGGTGGAAGGAAGGGCCACCAGGTGCCCCATAGTGGAGGAGCTGATGAACGAGCTCGTGCAGACCTTCAGATTGCTCTGGTCCAACACCTTTTTCCCGGTGCTGCAGCCCGCCATTGGGGTGGGCAGCGCCTTTGAAGGCTGGAGTCCCCGGGAGTGGGACAATGTGTACTGCCTGCTCGTGCCCATAGAGCCTCCCCCCGGCCACAGCTTCCTCCTGGAGCTGGGAGATGAAGGGCACGGGCTGGCAAGGAACTCCCGCGTCCGCGTGGAGCTTCAGTGCATGTGCCAAAGGGAGAAGCTGCTGGGGAATGTGCTGTGCTTCCTCCACCACGAGGAGGAAGAGCTGAGCCAAAATCAGGACCCCAGCCTGCTACAGACTCTCTGCACTGACTCCTACCTGGATGTGGAGAGAACTGTCACCTGGTTCACCGTACAGGTGGCAGCAATCTGGAAGACCACCCACCACGCGCACGCCTACAGCCTGAAGGTGCTGCCTTCCAGACGCTCCTGCAAGCTCCAGCTGACAGAAGCCTCCAGCGGGGAAAAAGTCCTCGTCGAGCTGCTGTTCGGGGTGCAGCAAGACCACTCGGACATCTACCTGACCAGCCAGAACACAGACGCCGGCTTTACGCCCAGCACAACATGGCCGCAGAGCTGCGCTGTGGCAGAAAAGAAGTTCCTCCAGCACACGGCCAGGAGTACCGGACAGGACAGCTCCCACCTGCACTGCCTGACGTTGCTTGCCAGCATCTTAGTGGGCATGGGCTTTTCCACCTATGTCATCAAGACTCTTGTCCTCCACAGTTTGGCCATCATCCCTTTGAAGAAGTGGCGCAGGAAGTATTTCCTGAATCGGATGGAGAATCTCCTGCGGTACCTGCGCTTCTGCCTGGACGAGAAATGCCTGAACCACTTCTTCCTTGGCAGCAAGTCGGTGCACAGCACGATTGTCCTGCCGCAGTCCTTCCGATCCGCCAAGCCGCTCAACCTCTTCCAGCACCTGGAGGAGGACCCGGACGCCCACTCCATAGCGCTGCGTGAGTTCAGGGAGCTGAAAGATCGCTACATCAGACTGCTGCTGTTCGGACGCTGAGAGACCTTTGTCCGAACTCTTCTCTTGTTTTGGCTGCAAGCTCACATCCTGTGAGCAATAAGACTCTGAGACCTACCTAGGAGGCCAGAGGTGGCTGTTTCCTTGTGGCAGTCAGTGTCACATTGGAGAGAGCTTACCAGTGGAAGATCCGGCCTGTGACCAAATGACTCCAGCTTGGTATGGAAGATCTGGGGATGGAACCATTGTATCTTGTGAATGCAAGATGCAAGCAGATGCTTCCATGCTCCCTCTTACCTGCTGGCAAGGCCCAGAGGGTGGGAAGGAGTTCCTGCTGTGGTCCAAGAAACAGGAAGCTGTCACTCCAAACAGAGCTGACGCAACCACTCTGGACTTTCAAATAAGTCTGAACTGTCATTGTAACATGTCATCTTTGTGGTCGTCATCAACGGAGCAACAACCTCTGACGACCCATCTCTACTGAAGATCAACATCTGAACTACAAGTCATGCTGGAAACCCAGCGGTGACTAATTCTTTCTTGCTTTCTACAAAGACTCTTTGCTTTTATTTCCTATCTCTTTTCTATTGCCCGACTTCCCTTCCCCATTTCCCTAAACAACAACACCTTTTAATAAACTCTTATAAACTATAAACTATTTATCCTGTTGTGTCTCAATCTTGCCGTCGAGTGTACGTATATTGAAAGAACCTCCTCTCCCTGCTCTAAACTGGAGCAAGACATCCTTGGTGCTCAGAGCTCTGTGTGTCGGGAGCACCGCACACGGCAGCCGTTCCCTGCTGCCTCACCATGAGGAGCCAGACCCCGTGCAGCTGAAGAGGCCTCTGCACAGAGCTGCTGACAGAGACTCCTGTTACCAGCTGTGCTGGGACCGCTCGGCCTGTCAGAGAGCGTCCCTTTGTTCTGGGAGCTTTGGCCTCTGCACAAATGCCAAGAAATGCCTTGCTCAACTCAGTGCTGTGTTTGAGAGGGACCTGCACAAGGAAGGACTGCAGTGTCAGCTGCACAATGCCGTGGTGAGACGGCTTCAGAATGCTGCCATGACGAGAGAGTTCACCATCCCCTGGGGCAGGGAGATCGACTGCTTGGTCACCCTCAATTGAAAAGGAGCCAAATGTAGAGGAAGTGGAAGCAGGCTTGTGTAGCCTGGTAGGAGTATAGGGTCATTATATGCATGTGTAGAAAAAAGATTAGGAAAGCCAAGGCACAGATAGATATAGTTGAACTTGGCAAGGGGTGTGAACAATAACAGGAGTCTGTTCCTTGGGTACATATGGAGGAGACACAACAAGAAGAGTGTTCCCCCTGTGATAAGTGAGAACAGAGGATTGGCCTCAGACATGGAAAAAGCTGAAGTGATCAATGAGTGCTCTCTCAGTCTTCGCTGGTGGTCAGGCTCCTCCCCATGTCTGCCAGGACCCTGAAGCTCCTGGTGTGGGCAAGAGGAGCTGATTATGTCCCACTGTAACAGTGGAACATGTCCTAGACCTCCTCATGAAACTGAATGTATATATTTCCCTGGGGCCTAATCATATCCATCCAAGGTTATAAAACAAACGGCTGATGTGGTTGCCAAGCTGCTCTCCGAGAGAGAGGGACCTGGACAGGATGGAGAAGTGGGCCTATATGAACCTAGTGAGGTTCAACAAGACCAAGTAGAAGGTGTTGTACTTGGGCTGGGGTGATCCCAGCTGTTTATAGAGACTGGGCAAAGAATCCCTTTGAGAGCAGCCCTGTGGAAAAGGACTTGGGGGTCCTGGTGGACAAGAAGCTGGACGTGAGCCAGCAGTGCGTGCTTGCAGCCCAGAAGGCCAACTGTGTGCTGGGCTGCATTAAAAAGGATGGCCAGCAGAGAGAGGGAGGTGATTGTCCCCCTTTACTCAGCACTTGTGAAGCCCCGTCTGCAGTACTGCGTCCAGGCCTGGGCCCCCAGTATAGGAAGGACATGGAGTGTGTCCAGAGGAGGCCACTAAGAAGGTCAGGGTGCTGGAGCAGCTCTCCTGTGAGGAAAGGTTGAGGGAACTGGGCTTGTTTAGCTTAGAGAAGGCCCTGGAGAGAGCTCGTTGTGGCCTTGCAGTACTTGAAGGGAGCGTATAAACAGGAGGGGGAACGGCTGTTTGTGAGGCTGGGCAATGGGGAATGGTTTGAAACTGAGACAAGGGAGGTATTCAAGGCCAGGCTGGATGTGGCTCTGGGCAGCCTGGTCTGCTGGTTGGCAACCCTGCACATAGCAGGGGGTTGGGACTGGATGAGCACTGTGGGCCTTTGCAACCCAGGCCATTCTAGGATTCTATGACTACCATTAAGATCCATCAGCATTCATACAGAGAGCACTATAACTAAGCTTCCCTGCACAATGCTCAGTATTTCCCTTCCACACCTTTTCCCTGGATGAGATGGAAATCAGCAGCAGGATCTCTGAATTGCAGACCCAGCACTGCCTCTGAACAACACTTCTCTCTCAGACTCGTGATTGCACATGCCACTAGCAGCCACACTAGAAGGCTGAAGATTAGCAGTTTGATATCTTTGCCATTTGACACATTTTATCAGCAGCGTTCTCTGTCATCCCCAAGTCAGGAAAGCTGTGATGCTCTCTGTTTGCTGAAATAATCTGTCAACACCAAGTGTGTTTCAGGCGCTTCTACATCTCAGAGCACGGAGGTACCACTCCTGAGCACGCAGCCATGAGGACAGGTACAGCTGCAGGAGATGCTCTGCCAGGCAGATCTCTGCTCTGAGACAGCTATTGCTGAGGTCACCTCTGCACAGAGCACTTTTCATACTAAAATCCCTATTAAGTAAGGCATCCAAAGTGGGTCTGGAGTTGGGTCCAAAGCTGGGTCTTGTTTTCGTCTCTTTCCCACTGCCATCACAGGATTAGGAAATAACCCTGAGCACCCTCAGGCATTGCTGACAACTGCCTTAAATTTCCAGGTGATGATCTCTAGTGTTCCCTCAGAGCAATGGAGACGATGGACAGCTTAAAGCACCCTGAGAACCACCAGGGAAGCACACAGCATCTGAGTAAACCATAAGAGAGTCACATGAGTGATTAGAACGTGGATGGGGATGAGTTGGGCAAACCCCTGGGGTGATTACCTCTATGTGTATTAAGCACGCTGAGCCTAAACACGGGCATAATAAACACATACTTGGGAGCAGGTCAGAGCCTCACAAGCTTCTCCATTCTGCCTCTGCACTGATGCTGCACAGAGGGCTGGGATCAGCACAGGGCAGCTTCCACTATAGGGGAAAGCGCCGTGGTTCAACTGCACCAGGCTGCACCAAAACCCAATTCACGCAAAGCCAGCTGATGTTGGGTGAAGTTAACAGAATGCTTCATGTAAACAGAATACCCTAATGTGGATCTAACTAATCTCATGTAAAGGGGCGGGTTCTGGAAATAGAGCTTCAAGCCAAGATTTACGGGGATCTCTGAATAAAAGAAAGGGTTGTTCCCCCTAAAGCCTCAGCTCAGCCTCTTAATCCTACAATTACACAACTTTCCCAACAAGCTGCACAATGTACAGCTCTTAGCTACCACACAATGCAATCTTAACAGATCTGTGCACTGAATCTGTCTGATAAGCGTTTTTCATCCTGACTTCAAATTCATTTCAGACATCTTTTAACCAGTTCAAATTCACTCCAGTTTGTTTTGCTCTGGCTGTGTAGCCTGGCCTGGCATCCATTGAGATCCATGATATAAAGAGGATTACAAATTTATTTTCATTGAAACAATTAGCACATTCGTTTCTTAAAGGTTTGGTCAACTCTCCTTCAGGAACAAACCCTTACAGCGCTCTGCTTCTCTAAACCAAAAGACTTAATTTATACAGTAAGCTTCCCTCCTTAGGAAAGGGGAAAGTGTCCTCCAAATCTCAAGCAAAATATTTCCTAGGAGTCAAGTACAAAAGCTTTTTCTTCAAAGTGGAAAGATGTGATGTACTTTAAAGGGACGCTTCCAGAGGAAGAAGAAAGAGTTCAAGAGCAGGGTGAGCTCAGCTCAGTTCTCCTCCTGGTGGATGAGCAGAAGGCAACCTGCCCCAGGGGTAAGATGCAGAGGGAACCAAGTGCCCTTGTTTCAGCCTAAGGTGAGAGAAGAGGATCTTCAACCAAAGACAACACAGCCATCTTCATAGAAGGAGCTAGGAAAGAAACTCAGGGAGGTGAGATGCTGAGAATCATAAAATTATAGAATGGCCTGGGTTGAAAAGGCAAACAGTGCTCATCCAGTTCTAACCTCCTGCTATGTGCAGGGTCGCCAACCACCGGACCAGGTACCCAGAGGCATCCTGGCTTGTAAAGCTGAAGAGGGAAAACCATATTAATGTTGATTTCCACATTGGTTTTGGATCCAAGAACACTTTTGAAGAGCTGGTTTAAGTCTTCAGCCTCAAATGTGAAGTTTGAAAAGGTTCCGTATTTGCATAGCTCGAAAATGGAACAAACAAAAAAAAACACCCACAGAAAATCTTTGCCTCCTCATTTATCTCCATTACCATCTTGCTGGCTGGATGCGAGATGTTAACATCAACACTTGGAACAAAAACAGCATTCTCTGATAATTTCCTGTTCTTCATTTTCCACTTAGCTGTCGTGCTTGGCAGCACTCAGAACCTCAGCTGGTGGTGCTGCAGGATCTATGATTCCACGATAATCATAGAATCATAGAATCATAGAACCACAAGGTCGGAAAGGACCTATAAGATCATCTAGTTCAACTGTCCTCCCTTTACCATACCTACAGGAAACCCCTAAACCATGTCTCCTAGCTCCCTATCCAGGAGCTAATATTGCACCAATGCCTTTTTTTCAGAAATATATATATTTTCTAGTTGTTTACTTTAACAGATTTGGGAGTTTCATCACAAAATTAAAAACATCTTTTATTACAGTGCTTCTATGTCTTATGAGCTTCAACTTGCCTGGCTTCTGTGGGGTACAGTCTTTTCTCTCCTGTCTTCTTTACAGCTAGATCCAATCTGCACTGGTATTGAGCTTAGCACACCAGTCTGCCCATGTGTATTTGACCAACAACAGAAGACAGTACCCAGTGAAATATCTGCCTGCATATGATGGGTAATCACCTTGTACTTAATCACAGCTGGAACCTGAAGTTTGTCATGCTCCAGAAAGACAGAAAACTATTTGAGGTGTATCGAGAAGCAGCATCTGATCTTCAGTGAGTACGGGAATGAAATTAAACTGCAATGAATCCCAAACAACAGATCCAAGAACACAGGCAAATAGCTAAATAAACCATGATGGGAGGAAAAGGCTGTCTCTGCCAGAAGGAACTCACTCTCAAAGCTGAAAAAGAAACTGCGTGTCAAAGCAACCTTTCAAAACTCTCCTTGCTCAGACCATACAGCATCACAACCTCCAGACAACACATCCCGCTAGCAGCAGTTTGATATGAAGAATTAAGGAGAATCTAACAAATGGGTGCTGGGGCAAGAGAGACGCGCTTCAGTGCCATCCAGAAAGGATCGCTTAAATGAGCCAACCTCACAGCAAGTGCTGAATGTTGTCTATTCATTGGACTTCAACAAATTAATGAGGCATTACTTCCTAATTCAATTATTGCTTATAAAGGAGGTAGAATTTGGGCACTGGTACAAGTTATGGCTAGTTAAGCAAATCATGAAGGTAAGTGCACTCACTGGGAACATCCTGATATCTTTTGCAAGGCAAGAAAATTCCCCAGGAGGGAATTCCACCATCCCATAAAGGAACCACAGAAATCCCCAGCTCTTGGGTCCCTGAAGTAGCAAATATAGTGATGTTCATCTTGATGTTCATCTAACAGAGAGAGGGTACTTCTGGAGAAACAAAAGCTCAGTGCCTGTATAGTCACAAGACAGGCTTCTTTTTGAAGGGCTCAGTTTAACTATTTATGTGCACATAAAGATGCTTGTTTACACGACGCTGCTTGCACTAGAAGAGTCTCCAAATGTGTATTGCGAAGATTTTCCATCCTTCAAGTACTTCCAAGAGCTTTTTGACTTAAGGTTCTCCTTAACCTGAAGTGTGCACAAAACCACAGCTGTGTGACGCACTCAGATCTCTTCCCAATAGCTGAACCCAATCACTGAATTTATAGAGTTAAATGCAAAGTTCGTCATTAAATCTAGAGTGATAAACTGAGAGAGAAATCTGATTACAAACAAGCTTCATGCCCCACACAATACTCTTTCCCTGCCAGTCCCAGTGACCAACTGCAGTACAGTCTCCATGCTTTGCCCAGCATTTCAAGGGTAGCTTTTAATACAGTTTCATGGGAACGGGAAGAGATTGCCACTGCAAACAAAAACCCACAGATCTCATACAGCAATTAAATACATATGCATGCTGCAGACAAATCAGGCTAAGATGCACTCTTATTGTGAACATTTTTATCATTTTTAAGATATGTCCACAGAATAACAGCCCCATCTGACCTCAGTTAGGGCAGCCACAGGACTTCTGAGCACAACTACTCCTATGGCAGTAGAGCGTGCCCTCAGCTCCTGTGGTTTCATGGTGGGACTCCACAAAACCTGTGGGGTTGATACGAGAGTATGCTAAGAAGCCCTGCAAATCTTTCTAGGAGAGCACAGAAAGGATCACCCCACTGTTACTTACAGTACACGTCCACTCGGATGGACTTGATGGCCGGTGACCCCAGGCCGTTCTCGGCCTTGCAGTAGTAGCGGCCTCCTTGGTGGCGCTGGATGTTGGCTATCCGCAGCGTTTCATTGAAGACACTCGAGTCTTGGAATCTGTCAGAGGCACTTCCCGCTGTTTTGGTCCACCTGATCTGAGCAAGCATCAAAAAAAAAAAGACTGTTACTTGAAGCTGCAGTGTGGAGATCTTGCCAGTGGCTGTGTTTTATACCCAATGGGAATGCAAACCCTCCATGAAAATTAGGCATCTTTAACTTGTAAAGTTAACCACCAAACAAGCCCCAGGGGAAAGTCCTTGGAACTGAGTTATTCCTCCTCTTCTGCCCTGTGAGGCTCAGACAAGCACCACCCTACTGCTGCAGAAGGGACTTTCTTTTAAGAAACTAGAATAGAAGAAACGCCAGGGCCACTAGCAATAGGGAAAAGCAACTGAATCATGGAATCAGTAAGGCTGGAAAAGATCTCTAAGATCATCAAGTCCAACCATCAACCCATCCCCACCATGCCCACCAACCATGTCCCTAAATTCATTACATTCGCAGCCAGAAATTCTCTTCCCCTTGAAACAAGTGCAAGGTGTGGGCTGAAATCACAGCAACAAATATTTCCTAACATTTTTCACCTCTTTCTGGCTTGTTAAATTCATATGGCTGAGTGACTTTGCCCTCTTGCCAGGTGACCTGTATAACTCTTGCATGGTTTTGCTGCTCCGGAATAAAGCAAATATGCCAAACTCCACATCTACAACATTCAGACACTATTAGTGCTGCTATATTTACCAGCCTCAATCTGTCTGTACTTCTATTATAAACTCTTGGCTCTCGGGCTTTTAAATCATCCATATAAATGTGCTGCAGGATAATTTTGGAACACGCAGCTCTCACGTGCTGCAGAATACAATTTCATCACATATATATATTTCAAACGCTTAAGAATTATCTCAAAACAGTATTTAAGACACACACTGATTCTCTTCTACATTTCATTTCCCTCTGTGTAATCATAACTATCAAAACAGTTCTGTTTGATTTTTAGATGGAAAAAAAGGTGAGGGCAAGATTTTGCTCTTCCTCCTATTCCTCTCCCTTGAGGTGTTCCAAGTGGTAGAATACAGCCTGTCCTGGCAAAGAATGGATAATCTAAATAATGTATTGAAGGTATTAACAGCATCAAGGGCACTGGTAATGTTATGTAGCTGGTATTAAAAATTACAGTAGTGTTTATTTGGAAGATGCCGCTTTGGTCTCTTATAATTGCAAAAGCCTCCCAACCCCGAGTCTTAACCTCCTCCTCATTATAAAGTGTTTCAACACGAACGTGCTTGGCTGTAAACAGATGCAGACAGCTTTAAATATACAGATATATATATGCTTCAGGGGCAAGAGGAGCAATTTCAACTCAGTAAATAATTTTGTAGTGTATGTGGAGACTCCTGAAGAATGAAAGGAGCAGTTGATTATCTCTTAAAAGATATTCCTCAGCAACGTCAGTGGTCTGATTTCACTTCAGGTCATTATTTACCTTAGCCTTAACTCAACATACACAAGAAAACACTCTGATCAATACTGCACTGTAATGTATTGAATGAACTCAGAAGAACGGCAATTCTCAGACATGGTGTGAATGCATTAATCAAGAAACTGGGCACCAGAATGCCAGATGTCTGAACCTCAAGACCTTTTTTCAGAGAGGTCCTCCACGGCTTCACCCGCTGCGAGCTGCAGGCTTTGGAGTGACCTCTTACAGGAGAGCCTTTAACCCATCCTTGGGGTTGCAAGCTCTCTTCAATGCTCAACACAACGACCTTTATGGCACTGCTGTCCCTGAACTGATATCACTCTGCTTTCAGGGCAGGGAGAGGTGGCAAAATGGGTATAATGGGCCAAGGGGACACCATGGTAGGTATTGGCCTCAAAACCTATCTCTGCTTCTCTACCACAGGGGATTTCACATTACAGTAATAAATAAATAAATATTATATAAATACATTTATATTATTATTATATTGTAAAATAAATAAATAAATAAATAAAATTAAAGATTTTAGAAGTAGATTAAGTGAATATCTACATAGTTCAGATCCTGCATTTTCCCCCATTACTTGGTGCAAAGCAATCCTTCAAGCAAATGTATGCTATCAGAGGTGGCTGTGCATAACCTACTTTCCTGCTTAGAACCCCCAGTTTCTAGAGCAGAAGTAACACAGCACGCCCTGCGTGCTATCCACATAGTGTGGATAATGCAGGGAGGAAATACATTCTGTTTCACCCAGAGGTCAAAGCCATTTCTAGTCATAACACAAACTTTTTTAATAAACGAGCTACATCTGCACATCATAGCATGCACAAATTAAACTAATAGATGTTAATCCATCACACAAATACGTACTCGCTTCTGAGAACACAGTTTCCAAAGTACTCATTGTCACCGCTGCATGTTTGGAAATCCCACTCATACTGTCACTTCTCTGCCATAATTCTGCTTCTTAGTTAACAAATCCCTCTTTCCTCTTCTTTCTTTTTTTTCATGTAAAACATGTATAAATCAAAGACAACTTCTGAACAATTCATTCAAAATAATTCAGTCTTTATGAATGATTACGTTCTAACCCATCTAGCCATAGCATGACCTACATGGTTTACCTATTTATGGTCAGCCTCTTCTCCTTCGCAAGTAGAAATAGGATGAGAGGGGATGGCCTCAAGTTGCACTGAGGGAGATTCAGGCTGGATGTTAGGAAAAATCTATTCTTCAAAAGTTTGGCAATGCACTGGAAAGGGCTGCACAGGGAGTGGTGGAGTCACCATCCCTGGAGGTGTTCAAGAAACATCTGGATGTGGTACAGAGGGAAATGGTTTAATGGGGGAAATACTGGTGGTAGATGGATGGTTGGACTGGATGACCTTGGAGGTCTTTTCTAACCTTGGTGATTCTGTGATCCTACATCTTCATCTGATTTGTGTACGCATGTACGTTCCCTGAACCATCAGCATCTTTGACAGCATTGCATTGGCTGATTTTGCTCAGATTTTACCAACTAATTTTGCCCAGGAAAAAAAAAAAAAGTAGCATATAAGAAAACATTTTAAGTTTCAAATAACATTTTTCAAAGACAATATTATTGTCTACGTATATTAAAACAATAAATAATTATTAGCAACCTTCAAAATACCTTTAAAATTATATACTCCGAAACTTTTTCCTTTGTTCAAAACCCAAGCCCCATCAATGATAAAAACAAACCATTCCAAGCATGGATTTCTTGAAAAATGCATTGATTTAGGGTTTGGGTTGCAAGCTTTGGGTCAGTGCTTTCATCAGCTGGAGGTAGAATGTGAGAGGGGAGCATCTGCTCCAAGGAAACATCTTTCTCTAAATATTCCACCAAGTAGGGTGGGCAGCAGGAAACATCTCTCTGGGGTCACCACTCGGTATTTTCGATAGATTTAGCATGGGATATTTCATTCTTCTTTGGAAACAGCTGATAGAAAACAAAGTTCTGACAGTCAGTTTCGTACACTGCAGCACTGATATCTAACACAGTAAATACTTGCCTTAGAACAAGAATACCTCATGCTGGGCTGGGATTGTACGGCATCTCACTGCCACTGATTGAGCTGCTGCCCTCTGACATGGCTAAGGAAACAAGGATGTGGAGGCTCTCCTGATCACTGCTAAAATCCCCAAGTCCCAGCCTGAGATTAAAGCCTTCCTTTGCATGTCAGAGGCTGTAAAAGAGCTCTTTGCACAGCTTCATTGGGATGTGCCGCAATGTTTCTTTGTGCACAAAGACATGCGACTTTGGAGAAATACATCTTAAAAAATGACCACAGAAGAGGAATGGGTGATGACCCATCTGTGCCCCCCTCATTTGCAGGGACTTATAGAACAGATCTGAACCCCACTGCCCAGCGCAACTCTGCACTGTGCTTACTTTGCAAGCTCACGTTAACTCCAGTAATTCTTCTGGGCGTTCACCAGTTCAGCCTCACCATATGTGAAAGGAGAACATTCACGTGTCCAAGTTACAGGACTAGTTACATGTATGGATTAAAAAGGGCAGAAGATGTTGAGTTTCAATGGCTTTTATAGTAAAGCAGGGCTGCGGGATGCTGCATGCCCAGTGACACAGAGGGTACAAAACATCTGGATTTATTTGACTAGATATTGCTTTGGGCTATCAGAATGCTGCAGTGGTATAAAAAATTCTCTTCCTATTTGTAATATACAGCGATATCTGAAATGCTGCTGCACTGAATAATAACAGCTTTTATTAAAAGTGGTGTTGATTGTTCACAATTTGTTATGTGGAATATCAAGACTTGCATAGCAGCCAATCCCAAGCAAGCCCTCCTTACTGCCAGAAATGATAATCCTCCATCTTCCACAGGGCTACAAAGCTGTTACCAGTGAGAAACCAAATGCAGAACAGGAGACTCTCCCACTTCCAAATCTATTTCTTCAGATCTGCAGCAGCTGAGATGCAACCCTGAACATCAAATACCAGCCCTGCTCTAACCTCACAGCAACGCAGCAAGAAGGCTGAGCACTGTCCACAGAAAACAGGCATGTGGCCAATGCCACTGACTTTCATGAGACAACTCAGGTGCTCACATTTACACACAAACTAATGCTTCAGTGGGTTGATGTTGAAAAGCACAGGTTTTTTACTTATCTAAAATTGATCTAAGACAGCAAGTGTTAACATGCAGCACATGATTGGTTCTGATTCAGTGCCAGAGATCAGAGAATTTACTTTCCAGCTCGACTGCTGTAACACAAGGAGAAATAGGAAAAATAAACCAAAGGGCAAGAAGAATAACTGAAGACTTTGACATTTGATAAAGAGTAAAAAAACTATTCCTGAGCTACCTATCCCTTCATCTCTGAAACTTCTGCACTACAGCAAGACAGACGTTTCCATCCTCAACCTAAAGCCAAGTTACCCAAGAGCTAACCAAGCCCCAGCAGCACAACGTGGTGCCCTGGAGCCAGGAGTTCTGTATGAACTGACCTTCTGCACACATAGATCTCACAGATATACTGAGCAAAATGCAGATCCTCCCCACAGAAAAGCAACTCCATTGCAAAAAGATGCTGTTATATAAGCAAAGCAACATCTTGCTTTAGATAAGCTGGATCCTATTACAGCCCAGGTTTCTTTACCAAAAGGTGGTGTCTGGGAAGATCCATAGGCACCTTCTCTTTTTGTAACCTGCTAAATAATTAATTGAAGCAATTTATCCTCGTCTGACTACAATGCTTTTCCTTATGACTTTAAGAAGCTTCACTGCTCCGAAACATTTGCACTTTCCTACTGATTAATCAATATACATTTTACTATCAATATCTCACTGAAGGATGGAGTCTTTTTCCATCTTGTATAGCAGCTGAACTTCTCAGCATCAACTGAAAAGCACTGAGTTCCATTAATTTCATGGAGCCCAATTTCCACCCATGTCAATATAATCTCAACAATGTCAACAACTGCAAGACATACAATGCCTTGCACAGTTAGGCATTCCTGATGGGAAATTATTCACTGACCATCAAATAAATTATTCAGAGAGCTTTGTGAAATGATCCAAAGACCTGGGAACGATATGGCTTTTATTATTCCCTGAGGATTTGCATTCAGAAGCACTAACTTGCTTCAAAATGAACTATAACTTCACCTTCATGATAAAGAACATAATCTAAGGGCAGAATCAGGGAGGCACAGCATCGTTTTTACTCTCACTTATTTTTATGCTGGCCTATGTTAAGCCACTGGAGTCATAAATACACCCTCATAACTTCAAATGCATGGAAATGCCTTCACTATAGTTCTTAAGCGGTTTGAAGGCAAATAAATACAAGACACTTGTTTAATTTCCACTGTTGCAAGTAGACTCTTGTATTACCAAAGTCACATGAGTTACCAGAGTGATGCTGTGATGAGAAAACTGATAATCTGGTGGCCATTGGAAAGTGTTTGCTGTGAGGATCTGCACAGATGAGCTGCTGGGAAGGCCCAGACTCAGAAGCTGTGAGTGTAAGGACTGAGGATGAAGCTGGAACCACAGCTAAACACGTGCTCCATGCCAGCTCCACCACTGCTCTGAGCCATTGGATTAAAACACTGTGAGGCTTTCTGGTTGTATAAAGCAGAAATTAATCAGGTGGAATAAAGCCTAGGGCAACGGTCCCACTCTGATGGCTATACATGCTGCTGCAGAATGGTAACTGTACGGAGAAAGCCACCATGCTCATAAAACTCATAGAAATGTGGCACATAAGCTCAGTATATTTGGAGTACTGACTGAAAAGTCAGAGTAAGGCAATGACACCTTCAGAACAAGGGACTAGGAGTTGATAGAAGACCGTATTTCAGCAGAAGAGGCAAATGAAAGGCAATGGTAGAATGAATTAGATGTGGACTCCCCCAGCCGCTCCAACCTAAGATACTTATATGGAGGATCTTTTATCCACAGTGTTTCCTTAAATCTAAGTCAGCATGGACGAAGGACATTTCCAGGAGCACTGGGGGTCAGCACAGAGCCACGGATATAAACTCTGTGTCCTCCAGCACAGAAACCAGCTCCATGGCCCCAAAGTAGCCACTTTCCCTGTGTGTGATGCTTCCATCACCCAGCAACCCTACACAACTACAGCCTGATGGAACCCACACACCATCCTCACAGGACTCAAAGACATCAAGATCCCCCTTTACCCTAAATAGCTCTTTTAGCTCTGTTTTACAGAATCACAGAATCACACTTTTATTAAGTGAGGAGCCCCAAACACTGAGTGGCTGCAGGACCTTTTGAAGCCCAGTGCCTGGCTTCCCCCAGGGCTGACATGGGTAGTGATACATCCCATGCTCCTGGTGCCCAGACATCCTATCTGCATCCAGCCTCAGGTCAGGGATGTGCCAGGACAGAGCTCTGGGGAGCAGCAATGCAACCACAGCACAAGAATTGGTGGGAAGCAAAAAGCCATCAGCTCTTCAGTTCCTGGAGCTGCTTGTTTCCCTCGAGAGCAGAAAGGCATAAAAACACGCTTCTGTCGTTAAACTCAGAAGACTCGAGTCTAAACAAAGAAAGGAAAAGCTGTCTGCTAAGCAGCATTTTTTTTTCCTTTACTTTAAAGTCAGTTTTCATAATAGAATTGCATTTCAAAGTGACAAAGGCATCCTGCAATGTAGGCAGTGTAAAACTGATGCTTTTCTTTTTTTCTTTCCTTTTTCAGGCAGCGCAGCTTCTGCTCCTGAGCTCTGCCTGTTTCACTTCCCTGCACGACCCCGTGGCACTCAGAAGGGCCAGAGCACACCCAGACACTCAAACTGAGAAAGACAGAAGGTAACATCGCTTCTTTTGTCTTTCCTAATGCAAACCCTGCCTGCTGCCTGCACTGGAAACCAGGGAGGCCAGGCTGGATGTGGCTCTGGGCAGCCTGGTCTGCTGGTTGGTGACTCTGCACATAGCAGGGGGTTGAAACTGGGTGATCATTGTGGTCCTTTTCAACCCAGGCCATTGTAAGACATGCAGCCTTCCAACAAGCATCACATTATTTCTGTAAATAAGAAAACAAAAGCAGCAGCCGCTGACGCCAGCACGGCGTGGCTAAAATAGGATCACAGTGGAAAGCTATTTCAGTGCAGATGGTGAATGCTACGAGATGGAGACCTGCGCAGTGCTGGGGCTGCGGGGCCAAAGTGCCACCATCCACACCGGGCATCGCCACACTGAGCTGGCACACCTCTGCTCAAGCACATTAAATCCACTTAACTGAGCATCAGAAATCACAAGGTTTAAATGGCACTTTTTTCCACTACACTGTCTTCTGCAAATAGCACCAGGCTTATCGATTTCGTGTGATGCAATATCACTCTGCTTATTTAAACGAGTTCCCATTTTAAAAACTTCATAAATTGTAATCGTGCTTTATTTCAAACAGTGCTGATAAGCAGCTCTGCTGCATGCAGAGGAAAACTGCTTCCAAATAGTGAGCTCTGCTGACCACTGGGCGCTGCCTTCACATCCATACTGGACATTACAAGCACCTCCCAGGCCCTCCCTGCATGGCATCCTGCAAAGCATTAGGCAAACACTCCCTCATTCCCAGACTGCCTTCAGAATCAGTGCATAATCTCTAGAATCCATTAACATTAACCAAGCTGTATTCTCCTTCCATGCATGCTGAAGTGCACCTTGTAAACTGATAGAGCTAAAAATGAAAGCGTGATCCTGAGATTTACCTACTTTGACTGTGATGGCAAAGGATGGAAATGGCATTACTTCTTGCTTGAAAGGTGCTCATCCAGTTCCAACCCCCTGCTGTGTGCAGGGTCACCAACCAGCAGCCCAGGCTGCCCAGAGCCACATCCAGCCTGGCCTTGAATGCCTGCAGGGATGGGGCATCCACAGCCTCCTTGGGCAACCTGTTCCAGTGCGTCACCACCCTCTGGGGGAAAAACTTCCTCCTAAGATCCAACCTGAACCTCCCCTGTCTGAGATTAAAACCATTCCCCCTTGTCCTATCACTGCCCACCCTCATAAACAGTCGTAGAAAGCACGATCTTTGCTAAAGGAAAACGAAAGGAACACGTGTTTGAATCTTTCCAACTTTGAAGGAATAATAATCACTAATAGCATCATTCATGTCTTGTTGAGCTTCCTTGGCATACCTTTAAATGACTCCCACCAATGCCAAGGAAAGGGAGCAGGGAACAGCTGCCACTTATCAAGAGAACTGCACACAGAAATTAAAAACCTGTTTCAATACACAATGGAAAATAAAGGATGGGGTTAAAAGAGTAGACTTGTAGAGCAAAGACTGCAGTAAGCATCCCATTATCAAACAACAATGGGCGGAGATTTCCAAAGGGAAGGCATAAACTAATCAGCAAATGTTTAAAACTTGAGAAGTTAACAGACACTGCAGCCATTTATTGGGCGCTGCCAGCACACAGTAATGATCTACATGGGTGGGCAGTGGTAGGACAAGGGGAATGGTTTGAAACTGAGACAGGGAAGGTTTAGGTTGGCTCTTAGGAGGAAGTTTTCCCCCCAGAGGGTGGTGACGCACTGGAACAGGTTGCCCAAGGAGGCTGTGGATGCCCCATCCCTGCAGGCATTCAAGGCCAGGCTGGATGTGGCTCTGGGCAGCCTGGGCTGGTTGCTGGCAATCCTGCACACAAAAGGGGGTTGTAATTGGATGAGCACTGTAGGCCTTTTCAGCCCAGGCCGTCCTGTGACTCCATGATCTGCACCCAAAGGCTCTTCTGCACTGAGGATATTATTGAGGCTCTGGGCAACTCTCTCCATTTCCACTGTCAGACCCATAGGGTTACTACTTATTGTTTATTGCAATTTTACTTCCTTTGGATGGTGTACAAATATCCTCAATTTTACAAGAGATGTTTAGTTAATTATGTATTTACCTAGTTAACATAATTGTCTTCAATTATGTAATTAGTGTTCATGTGTGTAATCATTTGAACATGTAATTATATCTAATTACACCATTAAAATGTGCAAGTCGTAAATATCTTTATCATTTTGATTGATAGACATACAGGGAGAAAAAAGATTCTCACTTGTTATTTTTATCTCCTGGATCCCAAAATGTGCAGAAGAGGATTCAGCCTGTAACGATGCAATAATTACTCACAAGTACCCAACAGTACTACACCAGGGTTATACCTTTAAAGCAGAGGTATTTGGACCACTCAAAACGAAGGAGCAGCGGAGTTCTTCTGTAATAAAACTGCTATCAAGAATAATTTGAGTAATACTTTTCCTGGTGCCTAATTATGAACTTCTTGCCATGCAAAACAATTGTAGCCCACACAGAAAAAGACAACGCGGAACAAAACACATGGAAGTTGTTCTTGCGTGCTTGGATGGGAGACACTTCTGCATCCCAGAAAGGAATCCAAGCTCTCACCCCTTAGACAACCCCTACAGTCACACTCAGCAGCTTGATGACATTTTGAGCTGTTTTTTTTTGCCCAGTGGCTGCCACTTTTTATGGAGTACAGTAATAGCGCACATCAAATGAACTGGGACAGGCAGCTGAGTCTTCTTTTCAATTGCTTTTGGTTGAAAAGGCAAACATTTACATGTAGATTAAACAGTTCCACTTATTTACAGTTCAGCTTCTCCTCTTCAGATTCAGATTTCTTTCCTTTGCTAACATACAGAGCAATCTATTAAGACAAACAAAACAAAGCAAAACAGCAAAGATTGCACATGCCTAAGCTGCCTACAAAGCCTCTAGGAGAGAAAACAGACCTAACGCTCTGATAACAGAGCACTCTCCAGATGATCTACCAGAACAGCCTGGTAGCTGCACTGAGAACGAAGCAGCACAGAGGGATTATGGAGTGGTAGTGTAATGGTCACACCAGAAACAACCCAATTTGGTCCTGTTCCATCCGTGAACCATTCACCCACACACAAATTAATAACTCAGGGAGGTAAAAGAATGAACACTTCAGTTGCAATGTATCAGCAGCACCACCATCAGACCACTTTGTGGGCATCTAAGTACTGATCACAAGGTAAAGCTGTAGGAAGATTCTATGTGCAAAATGATGCTGCTGTCTGCAGCAAGGAAGTTGGGTGTTGAGTAAAGGCTGTGATCTGAGGGTGGTCAAAAGTGTCATGAGGGGAAACTGAACACTTGCAGCTGCAGAAGCTGGGAGATGATGGGATGGCACCTCTGGTCCTGGCTAACTTATAGAATCGTTAAGGTTAAAAAAGACCTCTAAGATTATTAAATCTGTCCATCAGCCATTACCATCACATAACGTGCAGAAGCTCTCCATACTTCAAGTCTTCTTCCCCTTGAACTTGGTGGGGTGTAAGAAGAAGGCTCTAAGGAACAAGTATGCCTCCCATGCTCAGTTAGGGAACAGCCATTCATGGAAGAATATGCTGGGCTTAAATAAATCCCCCCACCCAGGGAGGGCATTGGCTCTAAAGCCAAACAGTGGACTCAAGCAGAGAAGGTATGAGCTTCAAACCTGGAGTCATCCCACTCCTTCCCAAAGGCTCTATTACATGTCTAGACTTTCAGATCTAACAGATTTAGTTAACAGAAATCACATGATCAGCAAAACTAACAGTCTCCATTTATAAACACTTCTTGCTGCTATTGGAGAAGATACCAAGAGCTCACTGGTTTAATTCTCAGATTCAGAACACATACAATATCTGAAGAAATGGGAATGACTCTTCCTTCTGCTCCAGAAAAAATCATCTTCAAGTATTTCCTTAGGAATTCTCCACTCACAAACAAGAGAACGTCCTTCTGCTTCAGTCACTTTTGACAATGAAACTAGTATGCTCAACAGCCATGGAAAAACAGCCACTTCTGCAGCTCCCCAGAGGCAGTGGTCCATCCTGTCAGCCAACTTCCTACATTGGGTTAAGACCCATTAAGAACATGGAAAACAAAAGCTGACAGTAAGTGGTATGTTGACAGATGGACTGGATGGTCTTAGAGGTCCTTTCCAACCCTGGTGATTCTATGACTCTATGAACAGATATACTGTCAGAGGGGAAGAAAGAGGAGATCCATCCGGAGAAGAAACATCCACATTTCAGGAAGCTGAAGAATTTCAGTCTTATTTTGATGATGGGAGATTTGTGCTCTGTGTTCTTCAAAAACGTTGCGTAGAGGATTTTTGGCAGCTTTTAAGCTTCCACAAGGGTCAACGTGAAGCTGGGATGGCAAAAATCACCCACCTGGATATCATTTCCGACTCTGCATGATTCTCTGACAGTCTCACTTCAGTGATTGCTGATGCTTTAGCAGCTGTAAGCTCAATATTCTCATCTGAGAGAGTGTGACTGAAATTTATCCTTCACTTGCCCTGATGCATTTATCTTGATTTAAAGCATGGGCGTCCAACCGTTGGGATTGCCTGGGATGCACTGAGTGAAGAAAAATTGTCTTGGGCTGCATATATAATATAATGCAGTTAATGCATATACCTAACAAAAATAACCTTTTTTAATATGTTTTTCATTAAAATATAAAAAGGGAGCAACAAAAACATAAAAACCAGTGGGAAATGTGACCTCATGTTTTTGTGAAAAAGATGCGGGGTTTGATGGCAGTGGCTGCAGTTGTTACTGTGTTCTCATGGAGTTCATCAATGATTTTTGATGAAGCTTCTTGTGCTTGATCCTCGACAATATCTCTTTACAAATGTACACGCCGCCAAGAAGCAACGAATGGAATAAGGTGTGATTGTGAAGTAAGGGATATCTTACTCTGTTAAGAGAGGTCTTAGGAAAGTCTGGTAAACAGTCAGGATGAAACTTCTGAGTTGAGTATCTGTTTGCAGCAGGGGGTTGGAACTGGATGAGCATTGTGGGCCTTTGCAACCCAGGCCATTCTAGGATACCATGATCTTTAAGGTCCCTTCCAACATAAGCCATTCTATGAAGACACATTTAGGGGCAAGTACTGTTTGCAATGGGTTGTTTTCTCCCAGGTTGCTTATTAGAAGGCTAAACCTACACCACAATTAATAGGAATGGCTGGGTAAGCAGTTCTGACTCTCCTTCCTCACTTACTGCCTGCTCTTACTTCAGCGTTCTCATCTTCAAGACATTCCTCCCACAGCTGAGCCTTTCTAAGATCTGCCACTGAGACAACAACCAAATATCAGCAAACAAGGCTTAGAAGCAAAGCAAAGGCAACTCTCAGACTTCCCCTTGTACATGGGAAGAAGAACACTGCAGGCTGACAGGCAGCAGATGCACCACGCAGTGCTTCCAGCTCCAGCAAAGAGCTTCCCACCGAGCAGCCAGCACATCACTGCAGTGCATTACGGAGCACCTTCATTATTTAAAACATGTGCCATATTAAATACTTGGTACGCAATCCTACCTTCACCCGATTAGGGTGCAAAGAAAGAATTAACATGTTCTGGCACTCCATCCATTAAAACGTAAAGAGCGGTGTTTCAGAAAACAAACAAGCAAAAAAACACCAGCCCACATAGTGGCGGCTTTGATCAGTTGCAAGTGAAACATAAAAGGCTCCTTTGAAGCAAACTGGATGCTACATTTTCTGTTTTAATTGGAAGGCATTCTTATTAACTGCTGATGTGGCCGCATAAAGTAATTTATGGGGAGGGGGCTATTTGCCATGCAACAGCTGCTTTTCCTACTGCCCTCTGCATATCGTTATTACTGTAATTGTGCTCTCGTTAGGGAAATGGATGATGATTTCATGCGACACTCCTCAGTTCACGGAAAGATTTTACAAATGTTCAGTGAACACCTGACAAAATCCAGCCTGACTCATGACTAAATTAGCCCGCTTTTTATGCTGAGAACCCCTTTGTAAATGTTTGACTCAATAAAGCTCACATTTATCGGGGAAGAGCAAGTATTTCTATCATTCTTCAGCACTAAAAGAAACCTGGTTAAAATTTACATGCCATTTTTGCTCTTGATGCTATGAGCTGTTAATTTGACGTTTTCTTCCTCAAGTATTGCACCTGAATTCACACCTCTGCAGAGCACTGCGCATCCTCTCACTGCTTGCTACAGCATTTCCTTGCCCTGACAAGAGAAATAAACACTGGGGACAGAAATCACAGCATCCCCCCAGAGGGACTATGCAGGAGGACAAGCAAGAAGGACACCCTTGGAGTTGCATGCAGCTTCCTGGGACAGGGATGCTCATGCATCTGAGCGCATTGCTAAGCTGAGTGCACAACACGCTCTGACCACAGCTGACAGCACTGCTTTGTGTAAAGAAGTGCAGTGACCCACTCTGCAAAGAAGCTGGAACCAACTGAAAAGCTTTTGTGTTATTTGGTTTTGCTTCGGAATCAAACATGCAAGGAACAATGTGTAATCTGCAAGGAAAACATTCAGCCTTTGGAGGAAGGAATAGGAACAAGATAGTTGTAAAAACTTGGCTTATTCTTAACACTTAATTAAGAGGGAAAAAATATTCCTTGTAAATGTGAGTGATGCCCTCATATCCCCTTGTCTTTTACAACTTCTGTGCTATTGCTTCTTCTAAGTGCTAAATCACACAGGATGCTGACCTGGGCCCCAGCCTGGGCTGCAGGGCACTGGATGGCAGTCCCATCTCCAACAGCACTACATCTCTGTTCTGTAAGAGCAGCTGAGGAAGCCCTTTACCCACCACTCAGTTCTTGCCATAGATCCTTCTCTCTAATTGGAGATCTGTGCTACTTCATTGCTTTCCACATCTCCAAAGCCACTCTGCACCTTGTCACAAGGCAAGGCGCTGCCCAGTGTGCAAACAGAGCCCACAGAGCAGGGATCTGCTGGGTCACTCCCACCCACCTGGAGAAGCCTGGGGCAAGGCAAGGGAACAGCCATGGGGCACTGCCTCCCACTGGAGGACACCAGGCCACACTGATGGGCTCCACACAGCATGTTTTGCATCTCAGAAAGTGACAGGATGATGTAAGCTGGGGTTTGACAGCACACAGATGTGGAAGAGAATCACTGACAATGAATGCGAAAGTAACCCCAATGTAGGCAAAGGTCTGTCAACACAGCCTTTATCTCAGCCCTTAGCAGGCAGTGAGCAACGCAGACAGATTGCCAGGCAGCCCCTGCTCTGTTCCCTACCAGCTGCATAAAGCAGCAAGCACCGAACCCACACTGCAGGTCCCAGCTAACTCCATGCTGCCTTGGATGCCTCTGGAAGAGCTGATAGACACAGCAACGGCTTCCTAGGGCCACATCTGGAATAGGTGGGTCCCAAGGGTGAAACTGCAGCTGGCCACCTTGCAGGACACACCAACAGCCCAGCAAGCCCACAGACACACAGCAGTACAATCTGCCCTGCCCTCATTCCCAGATAGAAAGGGAAATGATGAATTTTATTTAAAAAAAAAGGAGAGAAAAATAACGATTGCCCACTATTGGGCAACATCTGGAAAATGGTAAATTATGAGCAATGGCTGCATCTGCCCACCCACCGTCAGCCTCACCTGAGCGTGGAGGTTGGCATTTTAAAAAACTTCATCAAGAAAAATTAGTTTCTATGGCAACTAATGGTGCATTTAATAGACAGAGTGAGGAGGGCCGTGCATAAGAATTCTGCAAATCATGAATAGCAGTAATAGCTCCAGTGTCACACAGTCACTGCACAGCTGCTGTGCTGAGGTGCTCCCAGCTTCCTGCACAATGAGGAGCCAAGCTGTGCTTTGGGGAAACACTGCGTACATGCATTTCCATTTCTCTCCCCTTGCAGCACTGATTGCAGCTTTCTCTTATTTCCTCCAGTGGTCTTATTGATATTGATGAGACCACCAAATATTTTTACACAGAGTTTCAAAACCGCTTCCACTTTGCAGGTGTCACCACTGTACTGAATACACATTCCCATTCTCTGCCTGCCTTTAAGTACCCGTAAAGAGAGCTCTGCAGGTGGGAAAATAGAGTAAAGCCAAAGATGTGTTTTCCAAAGAGAGGCCCCTATAGAGCAGCATCACTGCGGCACGGCTCGGAGCAGATCACAGACTGAGGCACACACACACCGTCGGTCTGTGACAGAGCTACATCAATTGATCAAGAAGTTAAACGCAACGCCTGGAAAGACAAAAAGGAATAAACGTGCGCTTTGGTAAAGCACACGGGAGCAGTGACAAGAAGGAGAACAAAACCATTTCTTCTCCCAGAGTCCCAGCTTTGGTACATCCTTTCGAGAGTGACCCGTGAGCAGCACTTTCTCACTGCCTTTGTCATGAAGGAAGGAGGAAAAATACAACACTCTTTTGTTTTGCTTTGTTTTCTTGGAGAGATGGGGTCTCATTTCCCTGCTACAATCTCTTGTGCCCATGAGCAGGGCATGCCAAATGGCTCTGGACACAAACAGAAGGGCCAAACCCAGTGCAGCAATAGCACCATCACCACAAAGGGCACTCTAGATCCCTATGCCTTGTTCCTGCCCAGGGGAGAGCACTCACTCACAGGCATCAACACACACACACATAGACATAGCCTAGATGTAAGCCCTGCATACAGATCTGGGATACTGAGAAGCCACCTTGTAAAACAAGGACAGACACATCTACAGCCCTCTGAGTGAGGCTCTTTTTCTTTCTTGATGTATACAGAGAGAACTGTAATAGGATGGAAAGGAAAACCAGGCAGACACTGCACCAGTAACAGCTGAGCCACAGCACAGGAGGCTGGAACACAGCATCAGTAAGGACTGCTGCCCTTAGGAATAGTCCATGGGATGGAGCAGGTTAAGAATGGTGGTCAGCACTGGGGATGGCAGAGCATGCAGCCTCTGAAGACTCCCCGAGGGTTACCAGCAGTTTACAGCAGTGGTCTGAGGCTCAATCGTGCCCTCTCTAACCGCCAGACACCATCATCATGCTCCATTCAGCCCAAGAGGAAGGCAACAAGCAGACAAACATCAGAGAAGATGACCTGATGTCCCCAGAGCTCAGTGCCTTGACATGATCCAGCCAGCAGTACCAGCACCCTCTGCAGCCAGTCACCCGCTCTGGCACCTGCCTTCCTGGCTACCATCTGGCTGAGACCTCAAGGGAACCCACAGCAAGAAAATTCACACGTTTTCCTCCACTGTTTTCCTTTTTGTATCCTCTACCATTAGCTACTTGGCTTCTAATCTGCCTCTCCACAGCTGGTGAGACCTACTGTGAGCTCAGGATCAGGGAAGCAGGTGAGTGCATTTAATTGGCCCCAAAAACAAGAAAACAAGAAAAAAAAGGTCTTCGTTAAGCAGAATGCATGATTTTAAAGTCTCTTCTTTTGTGGGTGTAATTAACTGTGGCTTCCAACCCCTGTTTTTTAAGATGCTCAATTACAAACTCAGCTTGCACATCAGGAACAGAACCTGATTTCAGACAAGAAGTCCTCACAGTCCTTATCCCAACACCTCTGATAAATGTTGACCATCCTCCCAGCAGCACACTGTCCACCTCAGCACCTCCATCTGCTGCTCATTACTTGCACTGTTTCCTCTTGCATTGATCCTGTGCAGCAATCTCACATTTGCTGCTTGTAGGAACCATCTAAAATCATACAGTCATTGAATGGCCTGGGTTGCAAAGGCCCACAGTGCTCATCCAGCTCCAACCCCCTGCTGTGTGCAGGGTCACCAACCAGCAGCCCAGGCTGCCCAGAGCCACATCCAGCCTGGCCTTGAATGCCTGCAGGAATGGGGCATCCACAGCCTCCTTCTGTGCAAAAGTCAAGTAGTGGAAAAATTGGCAATTACCTTAAAATGTGGATGGAAGGCAGAGCTCCCCTAAAAGACCAGGCAGGATGCATCCAACAAGCAGTATGAAAACACACCTTAGGCTGCTGGTATTTAAAATCCCCAGGAGTAATTATTGACAGGTAAGAGAAGCTTTATGGCAATTACTAACAGCGAGCCACAGCCTGCTGACTTTACATCTATCCCTGTCTCCTGTCTGAGCTCAATGCCTGCTTTACCCCTATAGCTCCATGGACAGAAGCAACACAGCTGAGATTCATGGCAGCCCTGCTTAAGAGAAGGCAGATTTTATGGGTGCAGAGTCCAAGGGAATCCAAGGGGCTGCAGCTCCCATAGACACGCACGCTGAAGTTTAAACACAGCAATGCAAAAAACCAACTAAACAAAAAGATGAGTCTCAGGTTGATCCTTGGGGGTGGGGAAGAGGGCACAGGTGAGCCCTGTTGGAGGAAGTGGGTTGGGAAACATTCTCTGAGGGAGCACACTTGAAATATCAACCTATCTTTATCCTCTCCTGCTTGCATACGAATGTGCTATTTATCTGCATCAAAAAGCAGTCGCTTTGCATCCAATAAAGATGTGAAATAAGCCTGGATAAGGAAAAATTGGGTTGGTTGCAGGAATGCAACACAAGCAGCAGGCACTGAAACATGAATTAGTTTCAGAGAGGTGGCCAGAGCCCTTCCTGAGCTTGGGACAGATCCCACCCTGCTGCCCATTGCACCTCACCCCTGGAAAGAGTAATTTTCTTCTGTAATAGCTCAGATATTTCAGTATTTGCATGAAACTGCCATACAGTGGTTCTGAAGGGAGACAGAAGAGAACCAAAAGCTTGTAAGAAAGAAACCTGTGTTTCCTGCAGGAGCTCAGTGCCATGGATCATGCCATGCTCATGGGCAGCATGTGGGTGCTCAGTGAGACATCTCCCAGCTCAGCCCATTTACTCCAGTGTGCACCACCCCTGCTCAGCACTCCCTGCCTTCACAGTTGTAATTCCTCCTGCCAACCTCCACGGTCCCACATCACATCACACCACACGCTTGTTGGTTTTCCTAACACATTCCCAGACAAGCACTCACTCAAAAACCATCATTTTTTTTTTCTGTGCTGATGATGCTCTTTTCTGCAGCACTCCCGCACCAAACACACAAGCCTGGACGAATCCTCCAGTGGATCCTGCTGCATCAACCTCTATCCATCTGCAGCAGAGCAGCTGAATGAAGCTGTCTCAAAGAGGTGGGTGGGGGCTCACCTGTGGTCGGGGATGGCCGGTGACCAGGCAGGTCAGCTCCAGCGTCTCTCCCTCGCGGATGGTGTAGACCCTCTCCGAGTAGCGCTCCTCCTCGATGTTGCACGCCAGGCCTGAGTGCACAATACGCACGGTGGGGGGGGCTGCAAGGTGCAAACAGAGGGCAGTGAGCACAGCAACTGGCATCCCTGCCCTCCCCAGCAGCAAACCCACGTTCAGTGCCAAGAGATGGCTGCGGTGCTCGGCCACCCCTGGCATTCCCCAGGGTACAACCTTCACGAGCTCGTTCGCTTTCTGGTTATTTTGGGCTCCATTTCCAAATGAGCTCTCCCTTATTGTTCCCGTCATTATATATCTTTCTAAACTTATTATCTCGCGCATTATGCAAATGAGGTGCCTTAATTAAACCATTAAAATTAAGCAGGAGAAACGGCGGGGCTGATGCTGCTTCTTCTCAGCATTAATACTGAAATCCTGTTGCTGTCAAAGGGATCGGGGTTTGGAGCTGAACAAACCCTTACTTTAATTTTCTTGTAAATTCAGCTGAGCTGCAGGATGTGACTATGTTTTACACAGTGTACATGTAGGAAAACAGCAATGTTGTTCCTGATACCGCATGTACAAATTACAGCTCTGTTTTAGCAATCCTCCTGTGGATGTTCCTGGTTGTATCTTTATTTTCTGCAGCATGAAATTCACAACTATTAAAATTTTCAGACAGTGAATCGATAGGAGAAGAAAGTGGAGCTCCAGTTACAACCCTGCTGCCAAATGAAATAACAAAGGCTGAAGAGATAGATGGTAATTCTGGTGGGGTTTAAACACCCGGCCGTTTGCCCTCTCTGCTCATCAGCGTGCTGCTCCAATGGTGGACTAATGCTTTAGTCCTAACTGAAGCCTTAAACGAGCAAGAAAGCCAGAAAGTCTAAGAAAAGCACGGCCCAGAAGGATTTGATGCACGATCTCACCATAAAACCTGTATGCTTTTACACCACTGCTCACTGCCTTGCTCAGCCCACCTACAGACAGAGCGTGCAGCAGCTCCTGCAGAACCCCTGCAGCTCTGCATGCAGCTCCAGGCACCACCTGCTGCTCAGAGCTTGGATCTCATACAAACACTGCCCTTAATTTCAATTCTGGCCCTCGTTCTCTGAAGGCTGAAGAAAATGAGGCTCAAGGAAAGGACCTGAGCAGGACAGTGCCAGGTCAGGTACAGAAGCAGGAGGAGAATAATTATGTCAGGCTGCAATGGCTAAGCCTGATACTCCTCCCTGCCATGCACTGCTCCCATCCATCTCAGTCTACTATATTTAGATCATTTCTCAATGTGCTCGGCTTAGGTTAATCCCTTCAGCAAGCATTTCAGAAACCTGTCCTCCCTGCAGAGACTGGCGTGGGCGGACGAGCTTCTGCAAGCAATAGATGCTTCCCACATCACAGTGTGCCCTGAGCCTGGCAGCACGAGGCGACTGGCTCCAGGAGGGGCCAGAGCAGCACAGAGCAGCTTGCTGGCATTGCTCAAACCCAACAGCACGGCAGAAAGCTTCCCCAACAGGCTGCAGGCAGCCAAGCTTGCCTGCTTGGTTCACTCTGCCTTCCTCTTGCTCCCTTGCGCCCTCCCCATGCCCCTGCAGAGCTGCTTATTGTAAGGATGAAGATGCTGTTTGCTGCTTAGAAGAGAGAAATCAGACTTCTAGACTGCTGGGCTGCTCTTCACTGTCCCTCTACCCTGTCAGAAATGTCACAGACTCCTAGAGTGACTTGTGTTGGAAGAGACCTCAAGGATCATGTCCCTCCAACCCTCCCACCACAAGCAGGGCCACCAGCTTCCACATTTAATACCAGACCAGGCTGCCCAAGGCCCCAGCTGTGCTCCATGCTCCAGAGCATGAGCATCTATCTTCCTTGTTCTGCCACACATTGGCTGCAGTACGATGGGCTCCACCCCACAGCTGGGTACCATCTCCCACAACACAAAGCATAAAATGCTGACATGCAAAAGCTGTTCAGAGCAGATCAGGAGACTTCAGACAAAATTAGGAGAGTCAGCAACATTATACCGACATCCTGCTGCCTTTTACATTCATATTATATTAATATTACATTTTAATTCATATTATATTCATATTATTTCAAATTACGCTTGAAGCAGCCTTTGATTTAGTGTCTGTGCCACTGTTCCACATCTATTAGGCTGGGAATGGCAACACAGAAAAGAAGAAACAACTCCCTCTGTATTAGGGTAAGTATATGCTGCTCTAAGAAGAGATTAAAATGAATGCATGAAAATTAAAAATATTCTTCCTTCTTTAATTTTAATGTTCTATGGTTCAGAAGACATCGTGTAATTACAAAACGTCACCTCCTTCTCTTCCCCAGCAATATTCATTACAGCTACTTCTGAAATATGCCTCCAAGGATTTAATGCCAAACAAGACATGAAAGTAATATATCCTTGGCATTTATTTTGTTTGTGGCACTTTAGAAGTATTTGTCTTGTGATTACGCCCAGTAAATACCGCATGCAGGAATCCATCACCCGCTGTCCCGGCATTACGCACGCGCAGTGCTCACAAGGCTCAGTGTGAGGTCAGACAGAGCTGTGACAACAAAACTGAGAACAAACCTCCCTGTGCTGCAAATACATTGCATGGCACCAAGAGAGTTCTTTCCTATGAAGAATGGTGCCAAGCTGACCTTTCTCCGTGTCTCATTATATATTGATGTAAGACAGGTCCCCGTTGTTGGCTGCTCTTTTCCAGCAATTTCAATTCATTTCCCCACTCCTGCACACACATACATGTCTACACAAGCAAATAGGTTTCATCTTGCAACAAGTTCCCCAGACAGTACAAATCCAGGAGGAAAAAGGTGTCATAAAATTTCTGTGAAGGCAAAACTAGAAATGCCCAAAGTTGAATACGGATGCAGTTATCCATATGCATGAATCATACAGTGGCTTGGGTTGGAAGGGACCTCAATCATCATCAAGATCCAGCCCACCAACCTCTGCATTTAATACCAGCCCAGGCTGCCCAGGGCCCCATCCAACCTGGCCTTGAACACCTCCAGGGATGGACAGGGCGTCCACAGCCTCTCTGGGCAGCTGTTCCAGCACCTCACTGCTCTCCGTAAAGAACTAGCATGCAACCTTTGCAAGAGTTTGCCCTTGTCCTTCCCCAACCCAAAGCTGGATCACTGCAAGCACTGGGTGGTCTCAAGCTTCACTAGCAGCACAACAGAGAAAATCTGTTCATGGCATGCAACACATCATTATCAGATCTGGTGTCTGGTTCAGTGATTGGCAAGCCTGTTCATGGCAGAGGGTTGGAATGAGGTGATCGTTAAGGACCTTTCCAACCCAACCCATTATCAGATTCTATTATTAACTCTGCTACTATTATTCCAAAACAAGTTAAAAAAGAAAGAAATCTTTGAAAGAAACAGGGATCTTCACGTCTGGAGAATTACCATGGCCTTTTTCCCATCCAGAACATACCTACTGTTCCAGAAACAGATACCAACAGACAGAGACCATATGTCATAGATCATAACTTTTTAATGCTTGCCCAGCAGGAGGAACAATGAACAGCAGCGTAACGAGTTGTAAGGGAGAAAGAAATCTGCCTGTTCCTAGAAACAGCATTACAGTTCCTATAACTCAATAGATGCTCTGCTGATAAGCTTTGTAGTGTCAAAATTAGGTCAGCCTGTGACAGTAGCGTTGGGAAGTGGCAGTGTGATTTAATTGGCATGGTGGCTCCTCACGTTGGTGCTATCGATCAAGAAGGCTTCCTGAGCTCTGGAAATGCAGTTTAAGCCACAGAGATACTACAGGCAAGCATCAAGCAACGTGGCAAAAACAGTCCAATCAATGCAAGGGAAAAAAAATGCTCTTTGTCCTTCACTTGTGAGACTGGGAGGCAAGGACAGACCATGGACAGCTCAACAACAGGAGGAGGATGATTTATGCTACCGGGCACCTGGAGTGAGAGCAGGTAAGAAGTATTTCATGCTGATAGATCTTTTTAAACTACAGAACTCTCCCTGCTTCCCCTTTTCTGCTAAGGCTGCTGAAGGTAACGTACAGTCATAAAGCTATGAGAACAGAAAAAGCAAAGGCTCCCTGAGTTGGATGCTGGGCTTTCGTTGTTCCACATGGGACGCCAAAATGAAGATGTTAATCGACACTCTCAATATTTATATAATGAAATGTCCTTGTGTAACGTTTCCCATCCTCACTCCCCACCAAATGTACTACGCTTTATAAAAACAGAAATAAACTGGCCTGATAATACATTTATCAGCCACCTGAACACCTCCAGCTGGTGTTAAACCCCACAGTACCCCCAGTAAAATACTCTAAACTCTGTAGCAATGAGAGCTGTTGTCACAAGGCAGTGCATTCATCATGGTAATACCACCGAGATTCCCGGTCACTTCATATGCAATTAACAGAATTAAGAGCTGATAGGAGTATGGGAATACTCATTTTTGAGAGTTGCAAACACATACACAATTACTTTAGATTTTCTCATTCTTAGGAAAAATAAAAAATAAAAGAGAGAGAGAGAAAAGATTATTTCCTCCTTATTATGCTGCAGAATTGCACAGAATTCATTGGGGACTTCACTCTTGCTAATTGGTTTTACACAGAGAAGCTCACGATGTAAAGCACCACTGTGAAACGAAGGGAAGGATAATGAAATTACACATGGGCACAGCCAGGACTGATGCCCTGCAGTGGGAAGGCAGCTAATGCTCTAATGCTGGGGGGCAGTGCTGGCCCTGATGCTTCCATTAGGGGCACGTGGCTTTGAAGGAGGACACTGCAGCCCTATGCACATATGGTGACCACAAAATGCCTAAAGTCTGGTGAACACCCGGTTTTCCAGAGAGTTCTTCACACACACAAGGATCTGTCTACACGGATCCTGCTGAGGGACTGGGGTAAATGTTTTCCTGCAGGAGGTAAAGTGTATTACTCATAATAAATACACACTTTTAGCAGAATCATTATGGGTTTCCTATTTCACATACATCATTTTTAATTACATTTTAAGTAATTCTGCAAGGTCCACAAATCACAAAGATCTCCTGATGGCTCAGACTGAAGTAAATAATTAAGAGCAACTGATTAATAAAGATGAGTTCTGACACTGCTCAGAGTTGAGCACTGCTCTCCAACAAGACCCCAACTAAAGTGTGTGGAATTCTCAACAGCAAATAACTGCAACCAGAGAGAATTGCATTTGAGAAGAACTGTAGCACTGAGTCTGGTAGACTGTCCTAAAATATCAGAGAGGGAAACCATTTTCATGACGTACAGACATTTCTTGCAGCAACTCTGTCTCTTTTTACCTCCGCTCAGCCGTCAGGGAACTGCGCTTCAGTGTCATCACTGCTTCCACTCAATGGGAGCATGAAGCTACCAACACAACTGCTGTGGCTCATAAGCAAGTGTCTCCACAAGGGCAAAGAATTACCAATCATTTCCTCTGATGTGCTGCTTTCTAATTCTTACTTCTTCTTGACATCTTTAAATGGGCAATTAAAGCCCAGCAGTCACGTCTTACTGTGTCACATTTGACTCTCTATGTTCAAGTTAAGGACCCCCACAGTTGGCACCTCTGATCCCTCTGTCTCGTATTCCTTATTCCAGAAGTCTTAGAGGAAGACACTGTCATGATGTCTCAACACAACAGGTGGACACATCTTTATGGCATCTTCCTAAGGTCACACAGGGCTGAGGTAATTGGGAAGATTAGTGTACAGGGAAACCTTTCTACACTGCATCTTCCTCTCTGAGTTGCTCCTTGATCAGTCTGCAACAGACTTCAAGCAGTGACTTCCATGAACCTTCCAAAAGAAGTGATCTACAATTGACAGGCTTAATTGAAACAACACTTTGTTGTTCCTGGAATCACAAAACAGATGATATTGCTAGACCTGTTTCAGCAGTATTACAGTCTAGCAGTAAACATATCTCACTTATTGCCACAGGCTCAGAAAAGACAATATGTTGACTTTCCCCAGCTTGAATTGCACATACACAGGAAAATCAGAAGTATTAAAAATCACTCATTAAAAATGCACCCTGACTCCTTAACCTTTACCTCTATTTGCACACTTTGATAAAACACCTTTCAGAAATGTATTTTTTAATGAAGAGAACTCTGGTAGAGCAGCTGGTGACAAAGAGCACCACAAAGGTAGATTCAGTCCTAAAGAAAGTACACACATATATAAAGCTACAGAAACCAACCACAGGTCCCATAATGGCATGGCACAGCCTAGGAAACCTCATACTCCTTTAAAGTGAGGTTGTGACCATTACAGATCTCCTTGTAGGCTAAGGGGACTGAGATCACAGTCTGGAGCCCTGGGCAGGCTCTGGAGTCCTACATGCATCCAATTCATAGTTTTATGGTTTGATTGACCTCGTGGCTTTTTTTTCTTTTTTTTTTTTTTTAATGTTCTAATTAAAAATATTTTAAAAACTCGAAGTTTTGTTATTCATATACATTAAGCATATTATATATTTTATATGCAACTCAAGACAATTTCTCTCTATTCCACACAGCCTGGGAAATCCATAAGGTTGGACATCCATTCTAGACCTTGCCCAGGACCAAGAATGCCCTGAGTAGGTCCACTCTGGATCTCTTTCTCCTGGTCCATGCTCTCTTCCCATCCCGCTCGAACAGCTCAATCATCAACTGCTCCTGGCACAAGCCGGCCTCCACCTCCCATTCCCTCTACAGCTGAGCAGAGCAGTAAGTGAAGCGAGATCCAGGCATTCTGGGGCACAGAGTTGGCCAGACCTATTAATCTCAGTGCCATACAAACACAATGTATTGCTCATAGCCATGTCAAGGTCCATAACACGGCACATCTGTAATAGGGCACTTGCTGATGAACTGACGGAGCGCAACCATGCAGAACACAGTTAGGGCCTGCATCCAATAAGAACGTTGAAGTGCTTTTCCCTGGGTTTGCACATTCACTTAATGCTAGGACTTAACAAATCAAAACTTGTCTCCTCCACAGATCTACCTGGACCCCAGAATGAGGTCTATAGAATGTTGGTGGAAAAGTTCTAAATCCTGGCTTCTCTAAAGCCAGCCCCATCCTGGCCAGCCACCATGGAGCAGCAACACATGGAAGAACGATGCCTGAATGTCTGAGCACAAACAAGATCTCAGCAAGGCCGTCACTGACTGAAGACAGACAGTTTAATATTAAAGAGGAATTGCAAAATACACAACCTTACATGAATGCAAACCAACAAAACAACAACAACAAGGCTGCTCTATAGCGTTAAGCAAGAATAAACAGCTTTTTAAACAACCATTTGCATTTCTTGCGAGACAGCACAAATCTGTCCCAGTGATCAGCAAGTACTAAGAAAACAAACCTCCTTTCAAGAAGGAAGATATGATTTCATGAATTAAAACTGTGTTTCCCATACTTCAGTGTCTCACACCTAGTTTTCACATCTTTGTTTCGAAATGTTGGCTGTAGGAGTAACCATAACCACTGAACGACTGGAATATGTTCCATTACATAAAGCAAGAAAATCATTACACCACATTTTATACATTCTAGGCACTATCAAAACTCGTGTCACTCCTTTTAGCTTCAGTAGGAAAAGAATAATGAAGCATAAGGAATAAAAAAAAACCACAGATGGCAGAAGTGCCAAGAAAATGACTCATTTTCCCATTACATCCTGTATTCCAGGAGTTTTTCCCCTGGTCCTGGGCACACTGGATGGGAGGGAGCTTGCATATCCTTGTAAAGAGTTGCACCCCCCTCCTGTTTATAGGCTCCCTTCAAATACTGGAAGAGTTCCCACACCAAGAGTGAGGCTGGACTGAAAATCCCTGAGCCCAATTCCTACAGATCCATTATGTACTTTGCAGTCAAATCCTGAACTGCATCACTAATAGAGTTAGGAGGATTGCTTTCACCTTCATCCTTAAAAGTGAACACAAACAAAGCAGAGATGGTTTCTCTCTCTTTCTGATATAACTTCATACTAAATTAAGATAATTGTTATAATGTTAAAGACTTTCAGGAAGTACATAGATATTACCAGCCCCTGGTTCACCTTATGGACTGCCTGTATGCCTATGGTTTTTTGGGTCCTGTGACCTCACTCACATCCACAGAGCAGCAGAAGCAGGTGCTAGGTTTCATTGGGAGAGGAAGCCAGAGTTTCCCCAGGGCGACTCATTCACCATTCAGTAACAGCCACATACACCATTTAAAAGCTGACAACAGCCACTTCCATCACTTCATGACAGACACTGTGGTTTTCCATAAGCACTGGCATGGGAAGCAGAACTGGGGCACTGTCAGCCCTCAGCCTTCCCTTCCTCGAAAGAAAATCCAGAGCCCAAAGCTGACTGTTCAGAAGATCCTCCAGGCAGCCCAGGGAAAATCTTGGTTCTACACAACAAAAATTAACACATCTCCAGATTTCAGCCAAAGAATGATGCCAGCAGCCCAGAGAAGCAGCAGCACGAGAGCATCTTGCTCTCATTCCCCTTGGTAAACCATGGGCTGTGCTGGTGCAAACTGGCCCAACACTGACTGGGACGTGGATTTAAAGGCAGACCAGCAGAACCAGAGATCACCTCCCCAGAGATTTCCTTCCCTTGTGAAACCCAACTAATAGCTGCTGACTAATGTGCCACTGAACAAGTAATTTGTCTTCAGAATTAAGTCAGTACTTTGGTGTCAACATTTTGATTTATTTCAATAAATGTCAATGAACGATCAACAAATCAATAAAAATTAATGAAGAAAATTATTAGACTCCCACCTTGGTACTCATACAACATTAGGCTGCGTATTATTGTTTATGTGATTTACCAGTCCTTTTTCAGCGGCTGATGACATCTCCAATTTTATTAACAGAGTGCAATTAGCCATTAAGTTTCATTATGGAGCTGCTCCTTTCGTGCAAAATTTGCGTAAGCCTGTTAAAGCAGTTAGAGTGGGAAATGTATCTCATTTCTCCCAGCCAAAATTAATCACCGGCTCCAAGCTCCTCAGAGTGCTACAGAACCCTGCAGTTCAACAGCAGCACTTGCACAGCCATGACCAATCCCCACGACAGCCAGCTTGCAGGGGGCTGCCATCAGCTAAGAGCCCCCCAGCCACACACACAGGCAAAATGTTATCAGCTTATTTTAGCCACCACATGCATGGCTCAGTAATGACAGCATCAGGACTCAGGCTATAAGAATAAAAGCAGGCAGGTAAGGGAAAAGATGAGTATTTCCTTGCAGCCTCTATGTTGGCAATAATCATAGAATCTGATGGTCTGACTGAATAGTTGCCACCAATGCTATGTCAAAGAGCATGATACCTATTCAGCATTACAAGACTGGAAGAACAAGATTTTCCCCGTAGCACTAAAAGTCAAAACTCTTAGATGCTAAAAAATGCACTTGTTTACATAGGTGACAGAAATCTAACCTAGTGCTGGTACAGGAGACACTACGACTAAAGAGCCTGGCCTGAGAACAGCTCGGATTATTTGCAAAAGGCATTTAAAGAATAAAGAAATCTTAAAATTAGTAGCAAGACTTCCTTTTGAACTCTTATTGTTATTTACTAAAGCATGGCACCAAACTCAAACACCTTCCCTGCAGCAAAACCCCAATTCATGGCTTTGCTCATTCCAGCCCTTTAAAAGAAGAAAAGCAAGACGTTCAAAAACTCTTCCAGCTGAGCTCTGCTAAACAGGATGAGGCACAGCCATTGTTCTTTATGAGCACAGCGAGCCAGCGCCAGCCATCAGCCCAGAGTTAATCTGCAAATCCCGCGAGCAGTCTGCTCCCCATCCTCATCTCAATTCCCATGGAAAAAAAAATACAGGGCATTTTTTAATTCCTTTCATGAGGTTGTCTACTCGCAGCACCAGATGTCCGATAGATGCAGCCCAAGCAGAGTGACAGATCCTATAAAGGGTGAAGCCGAGTAACTTATCCGTGCCTCCCGGGCGCAGGTTTCTTAACAGAAAAAGATATCTGCTCCATATGCCCATCCAGTCAGCGTGCAGCCGCGTTTATTCTGCTTTTAAAATCTTCGTAGCGTTTGCTCTGATGACAAATTTAGAAGCAGAAAGCAAGAAGAGAAACTGAGAGCCAGGACGTGGGGATTCTGAGGATAGGATTTCAGTTGCTCCCAATGAAGACGATGGAGCTGAGGATGGAGATAGGTCCGCTGGGCTGGCCGCCTGCAGACCCCCATTCCTCCTCCTCCGAGCAAATCGTTATTGAAAAGCACATCAAACAGCATTGGGAGAGAAAAGCAAAAAGCTTTTTAGATTTTTCTTCATCAAAAGAAATGTTCTGAATTCACTTTGAAATCCAAAGCACTGATTAACCTTCTGTTTTGTTAGCTGACTGATGTGCTTCCCTCCCTTCTGGAATTCCATCCAAAAGCTTCCTGCTTTTTAATCAGAATTGAAAACTTTAGCAACAAATGAGTTATGGGGATCAGCAGCACCTCTGTGCTGGGATAGCTGTACAGATGGAGGCTGGAGATAACAGCGAGGGAGAGAATCCAGCTGAGGACAGCAGCACTGCAACAGCCATAGGGTAAACCTGAAGACCTTTCCAGATCTTTAACACGGCCCCTTCTGTGTTCATCAAAATACAGAAGGCATCCCATTGCGGTCTGATGCCAGTGAGGATCTTATCATAAAATAATTTCCAAAGTAAAGTATGAATAGGTATTTCCATGTGAAACTCGTCTGAGGAAATAGATCCCAGCGATACTCAAAGTGTTTTCAGCCTTGCACCTTTCCTTCTAACTATCACAAAGTCTATTTCAATGTGAACAAGATGCTGGTTAAAATGTTTCTGATCTTTTTTCACATTTCCCCAGTCAAAGCAGCCAAATTCTGGTGGAAGAAATGACTCCGATGAACAGGAGGTGGCAAAACATCATGGGAGAAGGATGAAGTCAGAGTGGATGAGCTGCTGAGGGCTTTGGGTGCTGCATCCTCAGCTGAAGGGATTCAGCAGCACTGATGCACCATCACTTGGAGTACTTTGATTTACAGCAGCTGACAGTCTTGCCCTTAGACTGTTGCTGTGATCTCAAGAAACAAAATGCATAAGAAATAAGAAATGAAAATGGGAAAAAAGAATATAAGTGGATTTCTTCAAAACTATTAGATTATTGGCTCTTTAGATGCAGTCCTAATTAGTGTATCATAAGCTGTCCTTAATACATCTCCCAGTACAGCAAACTGTCAGATTATATGGACTCCCAGAATCTGAAATTAATTGGAAGAGCTAAAGATAGCGGTGCTCAGTAATGGAAGTATCCACATATGCCTTAAAATGTTTGTAATAAAGATAATACGTTCCAACTTAAAATATACATACACACGGCAACCTAATGTCCTCCTCATTACCTCGTCTCTCATAAGTCATGAACGTGTTCCACAGTTTTATATCTTAAATTATAGCTGACTTCAAAAGCATTCTTAAAACTAAGCATACATGATCTGAAAGGCTTAACATCTCCCAGTGTGTACACATGAGATGGATGGAAAGGCACAGAAAAGTTGAAGACTTTGATCAAGTGATACTAAACTGGGTGAGAAATAATACATCAAAGGAGGCTGCCACTGCTCAGTGTGGAAATGGCAGAGTGAGAATATCCCAGTCCTCAGGTCACCACTGGCACAGGGACCCTGCTGCAGCATTACAGGCTGGTTTGCTCCCTGCATTGAGTTTTAGCTTTGGTTTCCCCTAGAAGTGGTGCCATGTGGCTATGAGGATGTGAGGGCTGGGGTGAATTGTGGGTAAGGAACCCTGCTGAATGAATCTGGGGGCTTCCGTATCCTATCTTTGGGAGCTGAGACCTTAAGAACTAAAATATCTTTGGTTGTGTTGGTAGCAAACCCAGAAACAACACCAACAGTAAAGGCTTCCGTCATTTCCCTGGAGTCCTTTCTGCAACAGGAGGGAGCTGACAACCTTCAGCAGGGCCTGCTTAGGGGGCAGGAAGGTTCAAGCAGGGGTTGGACTTCATCTTAAAGCTCTTCTCCAATGTGAAAGATCCCACAAGTCTATGAACATGGCAGAACCAGACCTCAGGACAGTGCAGCTCTGAGACCTCAGCCCTCAACAGATGGTTCTATATTAACTGAACCCAGAATGGAAATGAAGCAGCAGGGAAGCACAAAGCGAGGCTGCCCTGTCTGCACAACCCTGACAAGCACACACTGAATGGGCTCAGCTATGGCTATGACTATCCTATGGCTATGACTATCCCATTTAACAAAGTCTTCTACCAACATTAATGCCAAATATCATGGCGCCCATGTTTTGTGTTGTCTGTTTGATTTTTTCTTTTTGCTTTTAAAGGAAAAATCACTCCTGGCCATTTTATTTGTACAAACACATGCAGAGCAGGGGATGGAGCAAGAGTTCAGAATTACTGTAAGGGTCAGACAATCCAACTGCCTGTACCTTAAATTACCCAGTAATAGAGGACTTGCCCTTTCATAATTTACAACAGGAATAAATGTCAATGAAGTAAAACTGACATAAACAGGAAGAAAATACAGCCTTGGACATGCACAGTATGGACATCAGTCCCCATTCACCACACTACAACTACACTGCAGTAAGTTCTCAGCTCACGGGAATAGGAAAGTCAGTCCATTCCCCATCCGCTCCCTCCCTGGGATCTCACAGGTTGATTTAGGTTGTACATTATACAAACAAAGGTTCTGTGCTGGTATTTGGGTCAAAGGAAGGAGAAGGAAAGAGAAGAGGTGGCAAATTTTAAGCTGTATCAAGCAATTATGGGGACATAACTATGCTTATCTCCAGTTCACTCAATCAATGAAGGTAAAAATGAACTTATTCTTCAAATGAAAAAAGTTGTCCAGACTGACATCTGCTGTTTAGAAAAGCAACTCAAATCCAGCAAGATGCGTTTCTGAGGCAGAAACTTCCTGCATCCCATAATACTGTTACATAAGAGAGATTTCTCAGCTCAAACAAGCAGTACCAGACAACAAAGCCACCCAGAACAACAGCTTCTGCTGCCAGCCAGACAACTCGTGCTGGTCCCACTCTGCACCTCTCTGAAGCAATGGCCCTTATATGGACTCCCACCTGGGGCAACTTGTCTATAGTTCTCTATGTTAAAAGGCAGCACGGATTTTCCAGCAACAGTGAACAGGCTCACTCAGACTTTGAGTTTTTCATCTGTACTCTTCTCTATTCTTTCAAGCGTTACAGCATCTTGCAGAGCTGCATCCAGCTCTGCTGGGAACATCCCTCATGACTTCAACCCAAGCAAGACACAAGTTTTCAGAACACAGTTACGGTCTCACAATACTGCACAAATGTGCTAACATGGCATCAACCTGTTCCTAGGCTGTGAGCTGCTCCCACTCCGGCCTTTCCTCTTTTTAGGTCTCTTAGTTTATCGAGGCCAAAGAACAATTTACAATATATGATGTAAGACACAAACATGGATCCCTTCAGCACTGGAATCATAAATATTAGGTGTTAAGATAGAGAATCCTTGAGATCATAGAATCATAGAATGGCCTGGGTTGAAAAGGACCATAATGATCATCCAGTTTCAACCTTCCTGCCGTGGGGGGTTGAACTACTACTGGGGTTTCAATCACTAGACCAGGCTGCCCAGGGTCACATCCAGCCCTGAATGATGCTCAGATCAATGTTTCTGCTTAGACTTATTGACAGCAGAAATCTGTACTTCGTTTTTATTAAAACATTGTAACCATGTAAGCCTTTTCCCCTTCTCACAGCATTTCAGCTATATTTCAGCCTTTCACCTCTCACCCTGCTATGCTGCCCTGCAGTGCTTGCTATCTTCTTGACCCTATTTTCCACTCTCACTCTGCTGCAGTCATCCATGCACATGCTGCTGTGTCTCTCAGCAGCATTTAAGTTCTTTTCTCTGAGAGCGGTGAGGTGCTGGAACAGCTGCCCAGAGAGGCTGTGGATGCCCCGTCCATCCCTGGAGGTGTTCAAGGCCAGGTTGGATGGGGCCCTGGGCAGCCTGGGCTGGTATCAATGTGGAGGTTGGTGGCCCTGCCTGTGGTGGGGGTTGGAGCTTCATGATCCTTGAGGTCCCTTCCAACCCAAGGCATTTTGTGACTGTGATTTCAGCCATTGTAACTGCAACTGAACACCGTGTGTTGTAGGGTTCTCTTCTGACAGTCTACAAGACTTACTCAGGAAACAGTTTTGTGTATCCAGAATCTGTCTTCCCCACCTGCTCAGATACCTAAATGCTTAAAAATTACCGTTAAAATCCACTAAACTTCTTAAAAACAGAGCTCCAAAACCCTGAATCATAGGAGTGTCAACAGCAAATATGTGTTTTATAAGATGATGCACAAGGATATACACCTTTGCACCAGCAAGATCAATCTGGAAGGAATTCTGCCCAAATTTTCCTATATGAGCTGAAGCCAGATGGCACAAAACCCCTCAAAGCTGCATAACTTCATTCCATTACTGTCTAAAGGGATAATAAATCTCCTGTAGGAGGGCAACTTTCTGTGCCCACCGAGAGCTGCCAACTGGCTGTTAGCTACAATGGCCACCAGCCTTGTCTACAAGTCTATGGCAGAGCTTCCCTTGTCCCAGCATTGCAGCTGAGCACTCTCCCAGATCAGTCACACCTCCCAGCAACATGGCATCAATATTTGAGTGCTTGCCTGTCTTCAAATGCCCGTGGCCCACAAAATATTTACTTGAATAGGATAAAACAGAATCCTCAGCGTTGCTTGTTTGCTCCGCATCACTTTGAACTTGAAAAGAGGAAGCCAAAAAACATGGTTTGATATCAGAATAATGCTACAGTCATGTAGACATGCGTATCAATCAACATTTAAATTCTTTACTAAGTTTTAAAGAAACAAAAAGCCTTGAACTAGATTGCCTGCTCCTCACTCACATTACAGGGACCAGGAGCCTCACTCTGTGCTACTTGCCTGATACTGTAGGATAGTTGTTAGTGGTTGGTGATGTTGCAGCTTGTTTCGAATACAAAGCCTACAATTGCTCTGCATGCTCACTGCTTAAACACCCACAGACAGCCATTACCAAGAGATACATGAGCAGGACTGAGCTTTGACCACATTCAGTACAGTGGGTCACAATTTCCCATGAGCATGGCCACAAGCACAAGGTGAACAATGATGTTCGCAGCAGCTCCAGTAAGTCAGGATATGGGAGCAGAAAACAGGTGCAAGCTGCAGATGTGAACAACTGAAACTGTCTGCTTCCAATGCTGAACACCCTGCATGCTCGAGGAGAAATGAATTACCAAAATTAATCTGCAGATAATTCCAAATAAACAAACTTGTGATGACCGAAAGCTGTTTACATACAATTAGCAATCAGAAAAAGAAGAGCAAGCAGAACAGCTCTCATTAACTTCAATAGGCTTTATACCAGGCCCTGTGAATGAGCTGGTTATTACAAAGTTAACTGGAAGAGTTATACACGCAGCTCTATTCACGCTGTCAGACAACATGCTGATAACCCTCTCTTAGCATCATTAGAAGTGTGTGAGCCTCAATGGGGACTCAGAACAACTCCAGCAGTTCCACGGCCCTACTTCTATCGCCTATGAGCATCTTCCACTGGGGAGGCAGCACTTAAACCTCACTGTTACATTCAGAGAGGTTACACCAGACAGCTTCAGTTGCCCAAGGAGGCTGTGGATGCCCCATCCCTGCAGGCATTCAAGGCCAGGCTGGATGTGGCTCTGGGCAGCCTGGGCTGCTGGTTGGTGACCCTGCACACAGCAGGGGGTTGGAGCTGGATGAGCACTGTGGGCCTTTGCAACCCAGGCTATTCTGATTCTCCACTGAAACCAAGGCTTGTGTTGCATCTTCTGTGACTTTCATCCATAAAGTCAGGAGAATTCAAGGAGGAGAAGCAATCAGCTGTGTACGAAAGAACCTAAGATTTATGAATGGAGCCTTCAGTTTGTTCTATGGAAGCTGTCACAAATGAAGAGTGCTCCATAGTCCAATCACCTGCCACCATGACAAAATGTGACATCTGTGAGAGCTCAGCTGGAGCTTATTACACAAGAAGCCTAAAGTGAAGCTGAGGAACACTAATCTAACTCACCTTTCTTAATTTACTTTCTCAGAAGACAACAAGAATCAGAAAATAGAGGCACCAAGCTTCCAACCAGCCCTGCTCCCTGAAGGCAGCAACATACGCCCCTATGTTCATCATCTGCTGCACACAGGAATGATACTTTGCTAAGCACCTTATAAGTGAAGACAACCAACAAAGTGGCTGCAAACTGTATTAATATATTCCTTTAGATGAGCACCTTCCCCAGAACACAAAGATTATCCCACAAAAAAAAAGGAGGAGTTGGGGGGAAGAAATCCAAAGCTACAGATAATGATTCCCCTAAAACAAAGAAACTTCTCTTTAAGCAACTAAGAATATGTTGACTTAGAAAAATTGAAGCTTCCTTTTCTGGCAGAATCATTAACTTCTTGTTCATGAAATAACAGAACTTGCATAAGCTCATCTTACTAAATTCAGTTGAACAATATTATGAATTCCCTATACAGCTCCACACTGATACTGGTACTGTAGAAACTGACATGGGAGGGGGGAAAGATGCCATCAAACTGCTGACATATCTCAGTCTTTTCTTTGTGGCAACCTAGTTTGGCAAAGATGGAGAGAGGAATCATAATCCACTTGCTGTGAATTTTTCATGTTCCTTTAGCAGTGTAATGACTGAGGTACTTAGGAGTCCCCAATGTTTGTAGAAGATACCAACAAAGGTCAACGTGTTCTTGACCTCGCCTTTATCCTTCAAGATAAACAACTTACAAGTCAGAATGACCAAACTGAGGGTTATAAAGGAGGTACTAAATACGCATTCAGTGGATGATCAAGAAAAGGGCAAGAACTTGCTGAGCCACTGAATCAAGAGTTGACCACATTCTGCCTATGAGTGCAAGAGATGAATACTGAAAGGAATCTCATTTTTTAAGAGTAAACTACATCAACTGGCTAGAAATCAGCTCAGGATGCAAAATGGGAAGTTCTCCATTCATCATAGAAAGCCCAGGAATATAATCCCAAAGGAAATAAGGGGAACAGGCAATAACAGATAGCGGAGTGACAGCAATAAGTAACTTCTACAAGCCTGAAGTTCAGCCCATTTAGGAACTCAATTAACTACTTGGAATACCAAGATAACACATTGGTAGCTCAAAACAACCACTGTCACCCCATGATCCTTCCCAGGTTATAAATTAATGACCATAGCACTGTGTTCAGAGCAGCTTCCCAGGCTCCTTGTGCTCCCAGCAGCACAGTGAGCCCTACCAGCACTGCCAGCCCTCCCAGGGCGCTCACTCCCCTGCATGGCACTGACTCCATCAGCCTGGCTCGCACACCTTTGGAGTCTCTCCCAGCTTGCCTCCAGGTTACCCTAAATCAGATTTGCTGTTGTTGCTCTAATGGTCTTATTATCCATCATGGCAAGCTGAAATGTATTTTGTCGCCCTTCCAAAGGTAATTCTTTTTCAGCAGCAAAATTTACATCTCTTTAAAGAAGTAAAGGAATAAAAGGGGGAAAAAAAGCAAACATCTAAGATGGCTGATTACATTCAGTTGGCAGCACAGAAGAGAAACACTGTTTTGACTTTTATAAGCTGTCATTCCAGAGAGTTGTTTTTTTTTTCTCCCTCATACATAAAACTTTCATTTCCAAAGTGTAGCACAGCTCTTACTTATCCTAGAGGAAATTCTTACTCCCATACCAAACCTGGACCCTGCTGTGCAATTACTTAACAGAGTTTAATCCCACTTCTTGTCATAATCCAAACAAAATTTATCTGCGCACATACATAAACCTCAGAGATAATTTATCCTGGCAATCCGTCACAAGAAAAGATGAAGAACGCTCTGAATATATTACTGAAGCATAGATTCAAATTAATCACCAGGATGTTTGCTTGTGTGCTTAAACACAATGCATACAATTAATTTAACTTTAAGAATTACTGAGCCGGGTTCTCTCAGAGTAAATCAGGAGTAATTCCATTGGCTTGCAGCCTGCTCTCAGTAGCATGATGCTATCCTGTAGTTACACACGGGTATGAGGCAATCCTTACCTTTAATAGAGAGGCACAGCATCTAAGATTTGAGGTTGTAGCATCCACTTTTAGCCTAATACTTCATTATTTACAACAAATACATCCAGTAGATACAAAAATGTAAGAATGCAATGCTGAACATCACGATTCCGCCTCAGCCAAGCTATAGCATTAGCCAGCAGGAGAGCAGTGTGCCAGCTCCCAGCCAGCAGTACACACAGAAATGCTCTGCTCACAGCATCGCCCGGCAACGCTGACTTCCAGCCCACTGGGATCCAACCTCCATTTACTACTCAGCCTGAGAGGGACAACTGTCAGCATGCATTTAGAAGAAAACCTCACATTGCTTCTCTCTGGACATTCTGCATTGCTCTGCCAGCAGCCTCAGAAGGGGGCACTGCTCCCATTTAAATGGCACTTGCACCAGAAAGTTGCCACTGCTAATGGGATTATCCATCTCAGCCCATTTCAAGTAGCAAGAAGCAATTATTAACAACTGAGCAACTTCCAGAGCATCAGCTTAGCCTAAGAACATTTCTCAAGCTGAACATGTTTAAATTAAAGATGACTGAAAAGCTGAGTATTTTGCTTATTTTTAAACAGCTCCCCCAATATCTGCGCAGGTACTTAGATATCTGAGCTTTATCAAAGATGGTTTGGCTTTGCCTTTTCCATATAGGATTATTTAGAGGAAATACAAGTTCATTAAGCATTTGAGGCTTGAAGTCGATGGGAGTATGCCTGATTTAATTAAGCAACGGCTCTAATTTTTTCAATTATTATTTTATCTTTCAAAGCAATTCCAGAGTCTGGAACTCTTCCTGCAGGACACACCACGCTAACAGCTTCTCCATGCACCACAGTACACCCGTGGGTGAACAATCTTGCAGAGCAGCATTTATGCATTGCCCACCCTTTTCCCCCAAAGCCATTTTAATCAACTGAAACAGCCTCTGAAGAGGACCATGCTTTTGCCCTATCCCAGAGCAACAGTGGCTACAAGGGATCACACTTTCTGCCCCTTCTGCTCTGGATGCACAAAAACAAGCCTAAGGTCCTCCCTCCTCCTTATATAAATGCTAATGATAATCCATTTATTTCACAGACACCACTGAAGATCACAGCAGAGAAGATTAAAAAAGGAGAAAACGTGGATTAAAAGGACTGGCCCAAGATATACCCTGAACTCCAGTAACTGCTGACAAATATGGGAATACTATCTGACATGTCACTGTTATAAAACCACCCCAAATTGGCACAGGCAGTGTCAGAATGTCCTGAGAGAAACTGTTACATGAAATGAGCATTAGGTTTACTGTAAATGTGTAAGATTTTCTATATAAATATATATATAAGTATATATGTATATACACATATACATAATAAATTTGAAAGATAACCCTTAATACTCCAACTGACTAACCACTGGGCAAGACAAACTTGTGATAAAAATAATCCTCAGTTTCACCCCAAGTGAAAATCATCATTATATACCTTGTCTTATTTCATGGATGCAGTTCTAACATCTCGGTGCCTGCACAGCCAAACCAGAGAGGCTTAGTTGGGAAGGGAGCTCAACAGGTCCCCGGTCCAACCAAAGCAGCCACCCAGCTCTGCCAGGACACCAAGCTGGCACCATGAACTGCCTGGATCTGCCTTTGAAGCATAGCTGGCCCAGCCCTTGGATCCAGCACGGAGCTGCACAGCTCACGGTCACGCTGTGGGTTCACCCACTCAGTTCCAAAGGGGAGGTGGCAAACATGGTGGAACATTCCCTTTCCCACCTGGTGCCCGGCCTCTCAGGGCCCTACCAAGGCCTGCTCACAGCAGGTGCTGCCAAAGAGGAAGGAAGGAAGGAAGGGCTTCACTTTTGTGAGGCCACAATGAGCAAATTATCTGCGCTACCTCCTGAGGAGCTCATTGATGTTGGCTGGAGAGGCAGCTGCTCACCCATCTCCACGCGTTAAGAAAGGCCTTGGGCTGGAGCCATGAAAACGTGTGACGCAGTGGGAAAAATCCAGCAAAGGAATAAAGGCAGGACTGTTTCCAACCATCCACAAGAAATAGCTGAACAAGGAGGGCCTTGTTCCTCTGAGAAGCCCAACCACCACTTCAGCAATCCACAGTGAGGGACTGATGACGGCAAGGTGAAAGCGGGCCTGGGAGATGCTTCTGTTCCTCATCAGCACGAAGGTGGCCCTGGTTCTACTAAGCCCCTACAGCCAGCAAAGGAAGGGCAGCCTCCAGGAAGGGACACCTTCAATACCGATTCCTTCCATCTCTTCTGCTGGCTATGAAGAAATTCCTCTCATGTAGAACAATTATTGTATGCCGTACCTTGAATGAATACCAACTGCTCTTTAACTAATATATTTGCTTTTTGCTACAAGAATGAGAAGTCACCATATGCTACTGTCAGAAACTGTGAAGAAACAACTGCCCTGTATGCAATGAGATGCCATTTTGTGAAGTCCAGTATCCAGGCCAAGTATACAATAAGTCTGCACTTAAACCTATGCATATCAACATTATTTGAAGCAAAAAGAGATTACAGACAACTGAAAATGAAAATATTAGGGGACACATATAGCTTCTCATTCAATCTACTTGAGGTCTTAGGAAAGAACTTCCTTGTACTCCAGAGTCAGGCTTGTGGCACACTACAATTACATAAAGCAAAGCCTAGTCAGCACATTTGTTTCCAGACCAATGAATCTGAAGACTTCCATTTGCTTCACTAGAACTTTCTAATCTGCCTGTCACAGCACCTTTTGCACAAGGGTTTATTGGCCAGTTTAAACCCCTGAGCACGGGCAGAACAATAATGGCACCTACTGACCAGGGCCAAAGAGCCAGCTCCCAACCCAGCAGCCTCCATGGGTGACTGGGTCACCCCCAGCCCACCCTACATGGTTGCATTCAGGATACAAACCACTAACACTTTGAATCTCTAAATATTGCACATACAGAGCATTTGCTATGCTCAACAAACGACTTCCGTGTCTTCATCAATACCTATTTAATATACTAACAATCAAAGCCACACAGCCAGACTGGTGCAGGTCTCACCATCAAAACACCAGGTCACCATCATCTCACTCCTTTCATACTGCTACAGCATTGCCTTGGAAGCTCAACATGGGTATGGACATGGGGTGTGATGAACTTAATCACTCACAGCCTGAGCAGGTGGGCCCCCAGCCCACAGCAGGGGTGGGGTTGGGGGCTGTGAGGCATCTTCCAAACCCAACCATGATGTGATGAGCACATTTCCTATTAGTAACCATTTCCCATAAAGCAGCACTGCTTGCGAGAGCTGCCAGTCCTTAAGCCTTTTAGTATGTCAGATTTTGATAGGCTGCAGCAATCGCTTTTAATTAGAGTGATATTTAGTTCTAGGTCAAACGACTTCTAATAATCTGAGTTCGGCGTCTCAGTGAATTTAGCTTTGCCAGTTAAACTTACAACCCTGCATAAGAAGGAAATTAGCTCTGCATGACAGGACTGCTCCTCTGTGACCAGGGAAGTGCAATGGATAATGCTCCAAACCCATACAGCTGAACAGAGTGAAGTTCACATTGGACCTACAAGCACAAACTTTGATTCATCTTCAAAAAGCACTATTTTCCAAGAAACACTGAATTCTGTCAATAAATTACTCCTAGTGTTTCTTATATTCGTAGAATGAAATCAAACTGAGAAAATGTGGTTTTTAGAGGAAATAGAGTCATTATCATGCTGTTGTAAACCAATGGATTTATGGAACTACTTTTGCTCTGTGCAACACTATGCAAAGGCATTCATCTTTGCACAACCATGTCCATACTCATGGCCTTGCAGCTGGTAGAGCTTGATTTTTTTGTGTGTCTGAAAATGTGCCAGTATCAGAAAACTCATCCTGAGATACATTTTTGTTGGTTTATTAATTTCCAGGTTAAAACCACATGCCCTGCTTCCACCCCCTGTTGTCAGCAAGGCCTTAGCCAAGCTCTCTGCTGATGCAGCAGAGGGCTGTGCTCGTAAGCTGCTCTTCTGATGAACGAGACAGAGGAAGATGGTGACATACTTTGCGATGCTGGAGGGTAAGATGGGATGTGAGGTGTTCACGTGGATCCAAACAGACTGACAGAGAAGCCAGAGGCATTGCTCTGGTTGGTTTGGTAGTGCCAAAATACCTTGTGCATCTAAGGAGAAAGCAATATGTTCCACACGAGACACAGAAAGAAAGAAAAATAAAGAAATAAACTGAACTAAAAAAAAGAAAAACCCTAAAAAAAATTGCCCCTTCCTGGTCACAACACCATTGGTTGTATTCAGCTGCCCCTATGCATGCTGTGCTGGTGCTCCAAGCTGCAGGTATTGCTTTTTGGAGCTCACAGGCACTCCACTGAGACTAACAAACTCTTCAGAATCTTATCTACCCACTCAGAAGAGCTAAGAAAGCAGCGGTTCTGTAACCAGCGGCTCAGAACCAGAGATATTTTTGTGTTTGTGCACAGATATGAGTTCATGCTCTATTTTATGTATAAATAATGCGCGAGTATTTATAGACACGCTCACAGCCATGAGCCCGCACTGCTTCCAATAGTTATGCACCATCAGAAAATGGTATTTCAAACCATGCATTTTCAATGAAACCTTTGGGTTTCATTGGCCTCTGTACCTTCATGGCAGAGCCGCAGGCACTGCCCACTCATACTCTCTTTAAAGAGGAATTGGATTGATCCCATAAATGCCAGGCATTGTTGTTTCCTTAAACTGAATCATTTTCTTAACTAACTTATTGAAGTACGACTTATTTATCTTATGGAGAAACCATGTATGTATGATATGTGGTGGTGATGGATTAGCAGTTGGACTATGTGTTCTGAGTGGACTTTTCCAATCTTAATGATTCTATGCAAGTTACTACTGACGTCGTTTCCTGAGGGTGAGATATTAAATGCTGGCTTACAGGTAAGCTATTTTCTGTATTAAACTCCCAATATTAGGACAATGGTAACAAACCAGGAAAATATTTCTTCCAGTTTTCTTCCCGTTGCTTCTAAATTATTTCCGAGTACTTCCTAGATAAGATTTAGGTCTGATTCCTTTCTTTTTAGTCTACCATTAAGATCTGTTAAACATTTCCTATGCATTTTCCACAATGCATATAGTGCTTAAAGGCTGCACACATCTTGCAAAGAGCATTTTGCCTATGAATTCATGTCCAGCAGCTGCTAGTGCATGAAAACGTCCTGATGGCCGGAGGCAGAGAATGGTGTAAGGTGCAGTTTTAACACCAAAGCTATGGCCAGTGTCACTGTATGCCACGTGCAGAACGTCACATCAGTTGCACTACCGTCAACATTCACCTGTCCACTGTGAGAGCAGAAGGAAGAATCTTGTTTCCTCACCAAATCTGTCAATTTGAGAAAGGCAAAACTCTGCAGCAGGTAAAAAAATAAATGTATACACACATTTTCAGCTCTTCCATCCCATGCATCTGTCATGTAATTGCAAATAATCCTCCAAGGATTTAAAGCACAGTACAATAGAGGAAGGACTTTAGATGATAAATACCTGCGGGTGAAATCATGACATAGGGAGAAGTGGGTCAAATTTAATCTCTGGATTAAATTATCAGCACTGGAAAATGATTTTCTCCCAAGCATCCAAAAGACCATCATTTCTACTTGACACCCATGAGAAACCGAAGGGTAAACAAGTCATTCAGACATTTCAACTATTAATGCTCTTCCTCAGTAGATTAATTGCAGAAAATTACTATCCTTCTATTTTAGGTGATCTTTGAGACTTGAGCTTCGAGAGGAAAAATTAATTTATTTCACAGCTTGTTTTCAGTTTCTAAAGCATCAAGGTTAGCACTCCTGCACAGGAGAGGGGCACAGACTGCCAGAAGAGAAAACAGTAAGCAGTCATGCTGCATTTCATAACCTATCCTCTGCAAACCTGGAACATCCCTATGCCCTACATCCTAAGAAACCACATCAGAACAGTGCAGACCATCCAGATGTGCATGACAGAGTACACACTGATACAAGAAAAGGCTCGATTCTGTGCTAATTAAATGCCCTACGTGCCTTGACAGTGAATTGCCAGAGGCTTCCTGCAATCAATGTTTGCTCACTGGAGCAGGGCACTCCCGGGTACCCCCCTCACCACAGCCACGTTTGGGGAGGCTGCCCCTGCCTTGAAGATCACACTGTTGGCTCCTCATCTGTCCTCAGCAGGTGACAGATCTCCAGTGTGTCCCTCCTTCACCATGCTGAGATTGGTGCAACCACTCATGGGCAGCTCCAGGGGCTCCCCAGCAACTCTGCTCCTTGCTGCCATGACAGCCGTAGCCGTGAGGTTTATCTCAATATTCATATGTGCTGAACAGCATCACTAGCTGTCCTTTGATAATTTACTGGATTCAAACAAACAAACAAGCAAATGAACGCTCTCTCACTTCTGCGAAAAAGAGAAACTCTCTCCTCTTACATGGAAGCACCCCCAGAGTAACAACCCCTTGCACAGGTACTGCATACACCTGCTCCTCACAAAGAAGAAAAGGCTACAGCTCCTGCTGCCCCCAGCACTGGCATTCAGTTGCAGCCTGGGGGAATGGTTTGAAACTGAGAGAGGGCAGGTTTAGGTTGGATCTTAGGAGGAAGTTTTTCCCCCAGAGGGTGGTGACGCACTGGAACAGGTTGCCCAAGGAGGCTGTGGATGCCCCATCCCTGCAGGCATTCAAGGCCAGGCTGGATGTGGCTCTGGGCAGCCTGGGCTGCTGGTTGGTGACCCTACACATAGCAGGGGGTTGGAACTGTATGAGCACTGTGGTCCTTTGCAACCCAGGCCCTCTCCAGCAGCTCCCAGTGTTTGCACTGGGGGTCCCAGACCTGGACATAGTACTCCAGATGGGGCCTCATGAGGGCAGAGTAGAGAATAAAAATGTGGGACTTCAAATGAATGGCCAGAGAGAGAAGGAACAAACCACAGGTACAGAATCATGGTGTAGCAACATATTGCAATGCCCAACTTCCCATCAGCTACTGACCCACTGCCAAATCTGATCTTACGTTTTGGAGGATCCTTTTTTTTTGCTACATCAGGCAGAGACATCTGCTGGTGATTTGCCCTTTATTTCTGCATCTCCTGTTAACCCTGAATAAGGTACAAGCCTCAACATCATGACTGAATTTCCTTCCACGTCCTCATTCCCCTTCACTGTGCAATTCTCCAAACACCAAAACTTCCCCTCAGATTCTTTTTTTATTCCGTGTCTTTTCAATTTTGGATAAACAGAACTAAAACGGCTCAGACCTGTGTGAATAACACACAACAACCAGAAGTCAGCGCCGATTTTCCACACTCATCTCCTGGAGGAGTCACGGAAGGCAGCATGTTCCCTCCCCTATTTTTAGCCCTGCTCTGCAGGTATGGTTTCCAGGAGGACTAATGCACCGTGACACCCAAAGGAGCTGCAGGGCACTCATCTCACAACTTATTTCACTTCAAACGTCTCGGGTGAGGAGAAGCACATATGAAAAACAGGTCCTGATTCCCACTGAGGTGTTGGATAGCACAGGCCTAACTGAGGGCAGGGGAACAGCAGAGATTTTGCCATTCAAATCACCCTTTCAGACACGTAAAACACAGGCCTCTGTAAAGAGACTAATTAATTTCAAATGCAAGTATTGTATCTAATAGCATTTCATAGAATCACAGCACGGCCTGGGTTGCAAAGGCCCACAGTGCTCATCCAGCTCCAACCCCCTGCTGTGTGCAGGGTCACCAACCAGCAGCCCAGGCTGCCCAGAGCCACATCCAGCCTGGCCTTGAATGCCTGCAGGGATGGGGCATCCACAGCCTTATTTGAAGAAGTTTCTGCCCAGCATTTTTTCCCCTTTTCTCTGAAAAAGAAAATGCACTTGTCTACACTGGTAGAAAAGAAGCGAGAAGAGAAATAATGAAGGAATGAAACGAACACTCGATTAACAGCTGTTTGGAAAGTCGCTGTACCATGTGGAACTCTCCCACATTTCAGAAAAGATTTTTAATTATTTCACTCGAGCCGTGAGTAATTGTGCATTTCACACATGTGACTTCAAACATTTGGCCATTCTTAGGTTTAGCAAAGTTCAGCCCTGACTGAAATACACATGGACATATAAAAACCCAGCAGCACCACAGATGCTGAATAAAGCCAAAGGTAAGCAAGAAAGAGAACGTCATTGAAACTTACGTAACCCTTTATTTATGGATGTTCTTCTCCAAAGACTTAATTTTGCTGCACATAAAATGGCCAAAAACTTCTCCATGCCATGCTAGCACACTTCCATGTGGCACTGGTACCGATGCTGGGTTTGCAGTGTTATTTGAGCTCCCCCAGAACTCGTTCTGGGACAGAGTCACCCCAATTTTCATTAAAACCAACATGGGTTTTAATGGGACATTGGCAGCCCCTGACTGTTTGAGATGAGCAGGCACACCTGGAGATGCCATGAAGTCATTTGCTTTTAGAAGCTTGTAAAGACTCGTGATCGATGGGCTTATTTTCTCATGTAGACAGTTGATATTTCTGACATAACCCCCCAAAATTTACAGCACATTCTTTGGGACAGGAGACAAGGACTGTAGAGGAATCCAACTATGGAGAACAAATCTACCAATGCACTGTTCTACAGGATTCTCTTTCAGTTAGTCAAACCATCCCAATCCTTATGAAGGACAAACGAAAGAACAGGAAGGAAGAGGAAGGAAGAGGAAGGAAATGAACAAATAAGGTTTGAAAGCAGCCAAGCCCTGCCCCAGCCAGCACCCAGATACAGCCTGCAAGAGAACAGAAGCAACTACCCTCCAGCTGACAGAAGTCACTGGCCCTTCTGCCATCCCTCACATCTCCAAACACAAACAAGTGCGAGGGATCAGTTTATTCCTGCTCTGTGTCTCGGTCTTTCTCTGCCTGTGTGTGCTCAGAGCTGCAGAAAGGTCAAATGGCTCAGAGAGCTGAAGTCATTGCTAGAAACCCTTCCGACACTGCCGTGCACTCATCGGGGCTGCCTTCTTCTGGAGCATTCACCAGGGCAGGCTGCAGAAAGCAGACCCAGGCCCAGGAGGAACCTCCTGGTGTGTGCAGCTCTGCCTGCATGGACGATTTGGGACAAACTCTGGGCAAAGCTCTGCACTCCCAGTGGGGGCTCAGATTAGCAGGACGTAGCAAAGAGAATCACAGGGGTAGGAAAAGACCTCAGAATCACAGAATGGCCTGGGTTGCAAAGGCCCACAATGCACATCCAGATCCAACCCCCTGCTGTGTGCAGGGTCACCAACCAGCAGCCCAGGCTGCCCAGAGCCACATCCAGCCTGGCCTTGAATGCCTGCAGGGATGGGGCATCCACAGCCTCCTTGGGAAACCTGTTCCAGTGCGTCACCACCCTTTGCGTGAGAAACTTCCTCCTCAGTTTTTGCATGCAGCAGCTGCTGTGAGATGACTGCACAGGGCTGCAGGGTGAAGCTTGGGGTGCTCCAACTGCCCACCCCCCCACACAGCCAAGGCTGTATTTGCAAACGTGGCAGTCTGGCTCCACCATCACAGGGCTGTCCATAAGCTCAGCACTGTGTTTTCTGCAGTAACTTCCTCTTTAGAAACTTCTTTCAAGTGCTTTTTCCCCCCAAAAAAACCCAAACCCACAATCTATTTTGAGTCATTCTCTATGAATCAGTGTACACGACCATGAAACAGCACAAAGTTAACATGTTTGTTTATTGCGTTCCCTTCCTCTTCCCTCCTTACATCTTGGCTTCTTCCGCAGTGCCAAAGAATTTCTTTCTGGCTGAATACACTGCAGCCAACTGTTAGCATTGCTTCCAAATGTAAATGTCTTCAGAAGAGTCAGTTCTGCCAAGCGGGAACACAGAAGCTTTAGGACTCAAAGCCTGAGTCAAAAACCCATCTCTGCAAACCGAGATTTACTTTGGCTGTGCTTAACAAAAGAAGGTGAGGAGATGACAATGAAAAGAGATTGAACTAGCACAAAACCGAAGACAATGCTGGAGTTTTCTTCAGCTAGATCTTAAAGGGCTGTTCTATCTGGCACAGACTGCCAGTGCCATTAATTGGTTTACACCCTACTCCAAAGCAGGGTGGTGTTGCGCCTGCAATTGTGTGGGAAACACATTGAGAACCACGGGAAGATCATAAAATATTTGGGACTTCAGGGCATGCTTTCAACCTGCGCTTAGAAGCAGGGAGCTGTAGCAATCAGAGATTTAACACCACCGTGCCCCAAGCTGAATGAAGGCTTTGGTCCTGTGCTCTAGGAAAAGACCTTGACATGAGTGCAGAGCTCCAGAGGAGCACCACAGACCCACAGCCACTCATCCCAATGATTTTAAGATGCTAAAAGCGTGAAAGCTGTAGCTTGGCTGCCTCTCATCCTGTTCCCTTCTTACAAGGCAAACCAAATGATCAGCTACCCCAAAATCTAACAGCTTCACACGTTCCAAGGGGCTTGAATTCACACAGCATTTTTTCCTGACATAGTATTGTGCATGCTGGCATACAGTATGTGTTTTCATCAACGTTTAATTGCTTATTTTTGTCTCCTAATTTAAAATTAAAAGAAAAATTGGATAAAGCCACTCATTTTTTTCTTGTGTTCATGCAGCCTTGGCAACCCACTTGGCATGGGCACATGCTTTGTTTCTTTATGCTGGTATCTTCTTTGTGTCAATTACTCCAATAGCGTCTCTCAGTGGGACCCTTTCCAGCATGTAATGAAAGTGCTTCCCAGCTTGGGTGGCAGTGATGTACTAGGATGGAAGGAGGCCAAGAAGGTGGATGGAAGCGAAGGAGACTACACAGCTCTAGTCCTTCCCTTTCCTTTCTGCTGCAGTGCGTATAAGCCATTGAACCACAAAATGGGTGAGGCTGGAAGCATCTCTGACGGTCATCTTGTCCACCCCCCAGCTCCAAAAATCACATTAGCTACAGCAGCTTGCTCCAAGCTGGGTCTGGACAGTTTCTGACCATCTGCAATGTTGGTGATGACTTCAACCTCTGTGCAAGCTGCTCTATGGGAAAGCAGGAAGTTTTCTTGTGTCGCTGTTAGTAATGGTCTTCTCACCCCAAAGTTCACGCACTCTCAGCTCTCACACACAAGCTCAGCTACCTGTGTTCCCTTCAACCACACAACCACTTAACGCAGCCAACCTTCTGCATCCAGGGATATGATTTACTCAGGGATATGATTTAGCGTAGGGTTTTTAGAGTTAGGGTACTGGTTAGGCTGCAGTTGGACTTGATGATCTTCAAGGTCTTTTCCAACCTGGGTAATTCTATGATTCTATCCACACATGATCACAGCAAATCCTGCCTTCATTAAAAGACCTGAGAAGTCCTGCAGAAATACAAGAAACCAACTTCACCAACCAATATTTCCCCATGTGAAAACACTTCCTCAGAAAGTTCTCAGTGATAGAACAGAACCATCTCTGTTTTCCTGGAAACCTTCCTTTAGCTTTAAGCCACCATCAATGTACCAGATGCCTGAGATATTTTTCCTCTCATTTTTATTCTTAAGATTCACTTATCCTACTTCTGCCTTCAAAACGCATCCTGCCTCATGCAGTTCAGTTCAGATTCAATTTACACATATGCTGAAATGCCACCCATATGTGGCTGAGATGTTTGTTCTGCGCTTGCTCTCACACCCTAGGGCCTAAGGTGACTAGCACAGTAGCCTCAAAACCAGGCAGTGACAATGCTCCCAACAAAAGGCACAATCTGTAGTCACTTGGTTTACTGCAATGCCCTCAAAAACATAAATCAGCCATAGAAAGTGGGCAAGTAGACAGCAGTGAGACTGTCTTACTATGGGCTATGGTAGGGTGAAAAGCAAGGAACTCATCCATCACTCAGGAGTTGCTCCATCTGTTTTACACCTTCACACTTAAAGTGACTGACGTTTTTCTCCTGCTAATTGCCATTTCCAGCTGGGGTCTGTGCCATCTCGGTCATGTCCCACATAATGTTGGAGGAGGATGGCAAAGTACAGCACTCAGAGGGCTGTGATCTGTTCCCCAGGGATTCAAAGGCTTTGGCACAAGAACAGACTGGGAACTCAGGAAGAGCTGATGTGCATCAGCCCTGGAGAGCAGTCAGCTGGTGTATCTGCTCCAGCATAGGTTCTTTATGAGAACTGCTGCTGGGTGCAGGCTTAAAAGCCTTTGGACAAGGTTGCAGTGCTCAGTCCAGCCTGTTCTTTGCAATCCTACAACAAATCATAACCTCATCAAGTATTATAAACCTGCAAAAGGATAAGACAGTGGCAGAGTGAGAAGTCAGATGAGAGGTGTAGACATGTGCATCTCGCATACAGCTCCCACTGACTTTAGTCAAAGCTCCTCTGAAAACCAATGTCCTCATTTTCATCCTGCTTCAGAGGAAAAAGGAGCATGGAGGAGGGGGGACTTGCAAGGATTGCAAATTCTGCCTGCAAGATGGAATCATACCACCATGCAAAACAACCACATTCAGCTTTACAGGGAAATTCAGGAATAGAGACTTCACAGATGCTGCAAATACCATCCCACATTCACTCACTGTAACCTTGAGATTCTCCAAATGTCTTAAGCAAAGAAGCTTTAAATCCCAACCCATCTTACTCAGAATTGAAGACAACATCGAAACCTCTAAAAGTACAAAACCTTTGCACTGCCTTTTTGACAGCCACGCACAAATTGCCAACACACATCCCAGCATGGGGAACTGCCTTCAGCCCTTCACAACCAGCAAAATCACAAGTGTGCAAGTGTGTAAACTCATTTTCTCTATGCTGTTCCTCTTAGCACTTTCTCAAAGCAATAAATGATAGACCACAGCCTTTTCTCTATGAGAAAAACCTCTACAATAGAAGTGGGAACACCAAGGCTGCTGTGGACTTCTCCGTTTGTTTTATCTCAGTAGGCAGACCAGATAGCTTATATTCTTTATAACAGAGCTTCAATAAGCAAAGTAGTACGTGAAATTAGACCGCCCCCCATGAGGCTCTGTTAGCATGCCCTTAAAACCTCCAGGCAACTTAAGCCAAAATGACCTCTACTGCAAATAAAGCTGGAGCCCCGAGAGTGTTTGGAATGGTGATGTCAAAGAGAAGCAGCAGCAGCCTGGAAATTGCTGAGAGCAAAGGAAGAGCACAGTAGGGAGCAAATGGTGTTTTAGGAGAAATATCTGTGCTACTTTCTGGTTTGCTAAGCAAACCCTGAGCTAGCACCTGTGGGCTGCAGCCCTGCAACCCGCCAGCCAGCACAGCACCCTGCTGCACACTCGTGATGTTTTTGGCAGCGCACACACTGCTCAGTGGCCTCGTCACAGATGTCAACAGATGCCACTTTGTGAAGCAGCAGGGTTACAGCTACTTTCTGGTGCAGAAAAAAGCAGGTGATTACAAGCCTGTTGCTAAGGCTAGCAAATGACACAGGAGGCAAAAGACCCTATGTTTTTCTCAGCCTCTTCAGCCCATCTCCTAACTTTAAGATCTCACTCTCAGGGAAAGGAGAATGAGACTAATTTAGGGGCTCATTCGAGTAAAGAAACAGGCAGGAGGCTGTGTACGATGTACAAACAAAAGTACGTCTGCCCTACAGCAGAGATTAAAGCTAATGCCAGGAGATGCTATTTGGAATGTAATGGACTCTGAGATGTGCATTAGCAGCAGGTAACCAGGAGGTACAGATGTACCTCTCCGAGGTCAGGTTTTCATGACCTGATTTGCACAGGAAGCTCTAGAAATGCAGTCTGACTTGTTTTTCCCTCCAGTCAGGTAAACCCTTTCCTCCCAGGAATAAGGCAGTTCTCATTAAAAATAGCACACTCATCCTCCTGCACTGCTTTCATTTCACATCAGTGGAACTTCACAGTTTTCCACAGGAAGAACTGGCTAAAAGAATCACACAGAGCAGTGGGAACCCAGAGAAGTCTTCTGAAACAATGTGAACTGAGGGCATACAGCAGGGATAGGGTTTGCCTTTACACTATGAGTAGCACCACAGCATCCCTTCCGTGGGGAATAGGAGAGCTTAAAGATTTCCCAGTGCAAGCAGGCTTGGTGCATTCAGGATGGAAAATGAGATGGAAGGTTTCATTAGGGATATTTTAAGTCAGTAGTAGGAAGTTATCCACAAGGCCTAGGACTTCACCAAGTTACCTAAGCCACAGTATTATGTCTGGTTGGTACTAAGGCAGAAAAAAAGCAAGAACAGGGAGTTAGTAGTACTACGCTTGTGATGCATGAGCACAGCAAGATGAAAGCCTATGCACACATACAGAAATCTTCTATAAAGAGATAGGGTTATCATCTCTCTATGAGATAAGCTGACCCCAAGGAACTGGGGTGTACATCCAGCCCAAGCAGTGCTGTGACTGCACCCAACAGCATCAGCATGGGGCTGAGGGAATAAACTGCAGCCTCCACCTCTGCAGGCTGTACAGTAGGCCCCGAGTCCAAAAAGCAATGAGCAGATACCATGAACCTACAGGCAGAAGCTGGAACTGACTGTGCTAAAGATACATAACATATGTGGGTCATTTAATCACAGGCACCAAAACATAAGAGATCGGGGACAAAAATGGGAAGGTTGGGCCCAACACACCAGCAGTTTGGCCAACAGGGCCCAACCTTACACCTGTTTTTGCCTACAGGTGTAACTGAAGGCCATGCACCCCCAAGGCCCACCAGGCACCCAGGCTGCATGCTGACAGCAGCAGCCTCTGCATGCAAACATCCATCTCTTAGCCAGCTGCATGCATCCCACCCATCCCAGCAGATAGCTCATATCCAAACCTCCCTTTGGGAAGGATGCCAGTGGGGGGGCTGCAGGATAACCAGAGGTATCAACGATAATTGCATCATTTCCGACATTAGCAAACTTTAATAATGACTGATAAGCTTTTCATTGAGCGTGTCCTTCTTTATGCTGTTAGGAGCTTCAGCGTGTTTCTACATTAGCACATGTATTAGCTTGCTCCACAGAAAGGCAAGTGACTTAAACAAGCAGAGAAAGCTCCCATCCTGCTCTGAATAACAAAGAGATGGTTTCACTTCTCCCTCCAGTGATTGCCATGCAAGATGAGAGCTGTGTTCACTTTCCAGAGGACGAGGATGTAAATGATAGTGTCACCTCCAGACCTCAGCCCTGAATGCCAAACCTCTCTGCAGCTCTCACTCCCCAGGTGTCATGAGAGCCAGTGCAGGGTTGCAGCCCTTCCTCTCCGTGTCACTGAGCGGCTACTCTTCAATAGATAAAAGCCCACTTTATAGAGAAACAGCAACACAAGCCTGAGATTGCGGTCTCTAATAAAGCAATACTCTCTCAATCCTGTAAGGGAGCAGCAGAGGAGGATTCACACTGAATATTACTGACACGATCCATTAAAGTGTTGTTTTCTCTGAAGTAGTACCTAATACAGATGGAAGCAAAAGAAAGACGCTGCTATTTTTACCAAGGAAACAGCAAATTCGGAGATTTCACAGGCATCTGAGCAATTGTGCTGCAGAATGAACATCCATCCAAAAACCCGATAGCACTGCATAGGTCAAGGCATGATGCTGCCTTCATCATTTGCAGCCATGCAGCTAAGTGCTGACAGACAGAAGGGATCAACGTGTGGCCCAGCACCTATTGGTGTCTCTCAAACCCAACTGGTGTCAGCAGGTCAACTCAAATTGCTTCTCTCCATACCCTCCTCTCAGTGCTGCATTTCTAGGGCCCTGATCACACCTCCCCCCCTCTTTACCACACTCTACAGCAGCGCATCCCCTGCCACCAAGCTGAAGCACTAAGGCCTGAACAGTTGGCTTTGAACCAAAGTTGACCTCCAGACAAATCTCATAACCAAACATTACATATCATCAGTATCCAATCATTAGCAAAATGTCTCATAAGCAAGAGATGCAGCTTAGAAAAAGGGTTATAAGAATCTGCTAACCTGCCCTTGTTTAGCAGCATGTTGTCAAGGCATATGAGTACACAAACATCCTTGATTCCTTCTTGAGCCTTGGCCAGGGTTGAGGTGGAATCCAAACCAGATGCCTCTGCCTAACTGTCACATAAACTTGTTTATTCAACAACATAAAGGCTGGATCCTTTCATAGCAAAGCTGGAGACCTCCCCTAGGAGTGGAGGCACTGTGCAGAACCTCCCAATTGCCAGGAAAAATCCTCACTGCAAACTGAGCAACTGCGGGTCTGGATGGTGGTAAAGTATCTCAATCGCTACCACTAACCTCATGAATCATAGAATCCTAGAATGGCCTGGGTTGCAAAGGACCACAGTGCTCATCCAGCTCCAACCCCCTGCTGTGTGCAGGGTCACCAACCAGCAGCCCAGGCTGCCCAGAGCCACATCCAGCCTGGCCTTGAATGCCTGCAGGGATGGGGCATCCACAGCCTCCTTGGGAAACCTGTTCCAGTGCGTGAAGTAACAGTTAGATGCACCACCTTGTTCTGTTTTATTCATTTCACCTATTATCTCATTGCTTTAAACGTAAGTAAAGACAAACACACTTCTTTACCTTGGTGTCTGTGACCTTTGTGCTGACTCAATCTGCTGGCAAAACATAAGCACTCAGACGGAGAGACCTGGGCTGCTACCTTCATAGAGCTCTGAAGGACCAGTTTCGTCATGTCTGTGTCTCCCACCATTCTGGTTCAAACAACACAGGAGGATGGAGGCATGCACAGCAGCTCACCTGTTTTCTAGAGTAACTTGTCTGTTCTTCAGCTCTCCCAGAGCACAACACCTCTGCTAATACAGCCTGAGAGTAGCATAGGTCATGTGTTAATTATTTCTTTTCTTTCCCAAAGATATGTCATGGTAATGAGTGACAGACAACACCACCTAACAGCGACTGCATTGTTATGGGGATAACAGCCTGCAGACAGACATCACACACAGCTTCCAACAGAGATGCTGTGTCACCCTGGCCATCCCTCAGGTCTTGTAGGAATTCGCACTCAGCTGCGCTTTCATGCTGTCACTCCTCAAATAATGGCATCTGTCATTGCTCTGAGAATTTACCTGTCTTCTTCCCTAACAGGGACTCATTCATCATCCAGTCATTCCCTCATCCCTACTCACAGCCCCAGCTCTGCACCATTTTGCACCAAAACACCAAGGCAGGCAGGTAGCCGGATACCTGATGGTTCCTCTATTTACACATATCCACAAGCTGCTAGACTTAAAAACTGACCTACTTTAGTGGCTGTTTCATATGGAATTTTTTCCCTTCTGCAATTATTCTGCTTTTTTTTTTTTTCTTCCAAAACTCCTTTTTTTGCCATTCAAAATAAGAGAAAGCAGACATGCTTCTCCCATTACAGCAGTCTTCTTGCTGGGCTCAGTGCAGACAGGTCTATCTGCAGCATGACAAGCATTATAACTATTTACTGTAGATAAATACATTTGCCTTAAATTGAAAACTAACTTCTGATGAAATGGCCTATATGCATTTGGCAATGAAATACAGAGAAGCCATAAGAACTGCTGCATATATTTCTCCCTGAGACCTACCCAAATCCAGGGACTTCTAGGCTGAGCATCTCTCAGTCCTGTATAAGCACGTGCACATCCCAAGCATTTGTATAAACCTGCAACACTGACTCAACTGACTCAGTCCTGACTCAACTCCTCTAGGTATCGCTGGCTGAGTCTTTATAAGATATCCCAGCAGCCATATGAAGTAACACTGCAACAGGCAGTGAAACAGGTCGGTGTGTTATCACCAGTCAAGATTTGGCTTAATTAAAACTGAAAGGGATGTCAGTCACATTGATTTTTGAGGAAGTGTTTCCTTAAAAGATACGATTGCACCTTTGGATTAATAAAACTTAGCCAAGCCTCACACCTTCCTCAAATTAAATCACAGGGTGTCCTGCTGAGCATGTCTGGAACATACACAACTGCATGCAGCTGGTCCCCTGTGAAGGTGACGGTCAGGTGTGTAACAGTAATAAGGCATCAGGTATGGGCAAGGAAGCAGGCTGAAAGGCTCGCTCTGCAAGAGAAAAGCACAGTGCTCAATAGGTTTTCTTTTGTTCTGGCTTATTTTCTTGTTATTAGCTGTGGGGAACGTCCAGCCTAAGGCAGCAAGGTGCAGCACGCTGTGTCTGCACAATGGGTCTATGCTTCAAGGCAGCACCGCACTTATCCTGCCCTGAGGTCATCAAAACACCACTCAGATCATCAATTACCACTGCAAGAGAGAAAACCGTGCAAATGAGAAATGAGAAAAGACAACTACGAGAGAGAGGAGGAACAAACAGATCTGTAAAGGTCTTCCAGATACGTTAATTAACGAATGAATGTTCCTGCAGGTAAGCAGCAGCTATATTGCAGTTTTCACGGTGTTTAAAGTGCAGGAGTGTTAGTTAATGGGCTGCTATGTAATTAGGCTTAGGTGTAGGTACTTGAAGTCTTGGTAGAAACAGTAATTAAAAGAAAAGTAGAAAAGTATCTGGAATGTGTAATTAAGCAAATTTGATATAGGCAGTGCAGGAACCATGTAGGCAAACTGCACACAGAGCCCTCTGCTGCTCCAGCATGTGGTTCTGTTGCTCAGTACTTTACTTATCCCTCCTACCTCCCATCAGGCCCCCAGGACATCAGCATCACCTCCACATCCAACATCTAACACTGAACATCATCCTTAGCTCTTCAGTAGGGACATCACCAGAACAGAAACTACTGACAAAAAGTGCTGGAGCAAGCAACACACCGACTGCAACACCCAACAACCTCAAGGAGCAGCTGATGTGTTACCATTCCCACTGTGTCAGCTCCTCGGTCTGCACCTGTAGGTATTCGGTTGATCAACAACCAGATGGACAAATCATCTGATCAGGGTCAGCATAGCCCAAGTAGCTCAGGGACATCCCAAGCCCAAACACAACCTGGTGTTGTTCATGGGGAAGCTGCCACCTCTGAGCTGATCCATCACGGTGTCTCTCCTCTTCTGAGCTCATTAATGCTTAATGTGTTGTTTTTCTTGCTTTTCATAATGTTATCCCAAGGTTTGTTTACTCTCAGACTGGATTTGTACCTGGGTTTTGGTCATTCATTTCTCAGACGGATCCCACAGAAGCAGGTAAAAATAACGCTACCTATTTTAAGTAAAGAATCCTATTCCAAAATGAGCAAAATATGAGCATTACACATTGAGCATTATGCAAGAATTAGGCTCTCCCTGTTGCTGGGGATGACTGTGACAAGAATCTCCAATCACATGCCCACATGCTGCTCTTCCACAAGCACGTTCCCATTCAGAGAATGAGAACTTAGCGCACCTTTCTCCATATTTCCTTCATGCACTTGTGCCCGAGCTGGTGTGCCACTGCGTGCCCACACTTTACACAGAGGTTATTTATATCCCCTGTGCTTTTCTGAGATAGTCTCATTGTGATAGATTAAAGCTGAACTTTTAAAGGCGTATAAAGGCGCAGATGCTTATCTAGATGTATCCAAGTAACCGATTTTCCACTGAAATCAATAAAGATTAGACAACTAAGTGCTTCTGAAAATCCCATCTGCACATCTCCGCTGGGCCCAAGTCCAGGAAGAAAGCCATGTTTTGCGGTACCCAATTCACAGATGTAGCAGAAACCTTGCTCCAAGCATCTTCAGCTCTGTAAAACACTCAGGAAACCACAAAGGCCTCTGTATAGGGCTGCAAACCCAGCACCCTCAGCAATTTACACAGGGCCGTGCTTCATCTGCCTGTCCTCATCCTCCTTTCCGCTCTTGGCTTCCTCTCAGGTCCTCCCACCCTACTCTTTATCCCCAGTGGGCTCAGCACAGCTCTTACAACACTTGTTCTCTCTATTTTTGTAAGTCTCCACTGATCGCACACTGAGATTTTCAGACACTTGTACAAGATGCTCATATTCAACCACGGTACAAGACAAGCATATTCCTCCTGCACCTCTATTAACCACCAAGGCACCGCTCTGAAGTCTAAGGGTAGAAGAGCTCTCAGGAAAATATCTTTGAAGATGAGGAAAATGACATCATTTTTCCTCTCTCTCGTTTTATGGAATGGCTGGAACGTATTAGCTGAAATATTACTGGAAACTTGAGTTCTTGGAGGACTCTTTAAAGGGAAAATTGAAGCCTGAAGAGTAGAAAATGTCACTCAGTTACGTGCTATCAAAACTCAGATGTTGTAATGGGATACATCAGGCAAACTCAACCACCTAAGCCATTAGAAAGCAGTCAAGCAAATGGTCTGGAGCACACAGTGAATCAGCACAGTGTTATTTTAGGGGAACCACTTGGACTTATCCCAGCTGAGCAGTTGGGTACAGAAAACTGTAGAACCACAGCATGGATGGCTTAGAAGGGACCTTGCAGCTGCCCCAGCCCCACCCCTACCACGGGCTGGGTGCACCCAGCTCAACTGCCCGGGACCCATCCATGGCCTCAGGAACCTCCAAGGATGGGGAACCTACAGCCACAGCTCTGGGCAGCACCAAGACCTCACCACACAGGATCACTGAATGTGTAAGTGCAATAGGCACATGGGAATAAGAGACATTACCACAGAGGACATCATTCAATCTGAGAAGATAGAGCTTCTATTTTCCTGCATCATTCCTTTTGCAAAGCCATGTTTGTTTGTTTAAAAACCAGCAATGATACTGAAACCTCCCAGAATACGAGTTAATGAAGGGCTGCTATGCTGCAGGGAGAGATCCAGCAATTGCCTGGTCTCTGCAAATGCCTTGCTCTTCCCACAGGATATTTACTCATCGTAAGGTTGTGGGGTGACCTCATTGCAGCCTTTCAGTACATAAAGGGAGCCTATAAACAGGAGGGGAGTCAACTCTTTGAAAGGGTAGATAACAGCAGAACAAGGGGAAATGGATTTAAGTTGAGGGAGGGAAGGTTAGGTTGGATGTCAGGGGAAGTTCTTTACTGTGAGAGTGGTGAGGTGCTGGAACAACTGCCCAGAGAGGCTGTGGATGCCCCGTCCATCCCTGGAGGTGTTCAAGGCCAGGTTGGATGGGGCCCTGGGCAGCCTGGGCTGGTATCAATGTGGAGGTTGGTGGCCCTGCCTGCAGTGTCGGAGCTTCCTGATCCTTGGGGTCCCTTCCAACCCAGGCTATTCTGTGATTCAGTGATCTTAATACATCAGTGGACACTTGGCACTCACAGCTCCTCAACTGTTAGAGCAGAAGGATAACCTGACTTTCAGCTAAGTTCCTCTCATTGAGAAGCATGAGGTTTCAGTTCTCATCAAAGCCCTCATGGTACTCGTGCCCCTTTTCCAGGAAAATATGCCCACTCCACATATGCCAACCATATCTTTCTAGATGACTAATTTTCACGTTGAATTGTCTTGATAAATAGACTGACTCACTGCAGAATTTAGCTATGCATTAGGTCCTATTAGTGAATTAGGCCTTTTTGTTTTGCTCCAGAGTGCTGTCAAGAGCTGTAACAGCTTTCCTGATTAATGAAGAGAGGAGAAAAGTTATTTCAAAGACAAGGGCAGCCTGGATTTCTTTTTCTTTTTTTCTAACATTTTTTGTAACTTTAGAAAGATGTAGTATTAAATCAGTAAAAGCATCAGAAGATGCTGCAGGCTTTGGCACCAGCCACAGCCACAGAATAGAGGGGAATGAGCCATCTCTGCTGCTTGCTCCCCACCCACCCCAAGTCCTTGAGCTGAGCCATATAATGGGAGCTCTGCCATAGGATCTCTGGTGGCTTGCAAGCTCACACCATAATGTACAGTACCTTAAGTGAAGAGCATTTGTTTTCCACTGGACGCCATTAAGAAGCGACAGCACATTTAAGAGACCGTACAAAATGGTTTCACAAAATGAACATTGCATTGATCTTCAGGGCTCTCCGTATCGAAGGAACTTCATCAGCTTCACCAATGGTTTCCTTACCTCAGTTTTTAATGTTTCTTTAATTGATCCAGCACTGATTCAATGAAGGTTACATTCTCTGGGACATCTCTCTAAGAAAGGAAAAAGCTTTGAATTTGAACCTTCAAACAAACCCTGTACATAGTAGGGGGGTTGAAACTAGATGATCACTTTGGTCCCTTTCAATCCAGGCCATTTTATGCCTCTATGAACATGACTGTATCTGCAGTGGTTATTTCCCCAGGCATCCATCCCTATCCCTTGCTCCCTTGGTGGTTTGCTCAAGAAGAAAGTACCAAAACTCAGAACCATGACACATCGCCATAGCTTATCCACACAGCAACTAGGCACTACTGAGGCTTTCTGGCCCCATGACACCCACTGGGGTATCTTCCCAGAGCTCATGGCTGAGGTCACTAAGCAGCATCTCAGAAGGTCTCAACACAAACCTAAATGTGGCCTATATGACCAATCTATAGACATACCATCCGTTGCATAAACTGCTCGTCATTATGCTCTTGCATATTGACAGTGATATACTTTCAGACATCAGACGCATCCTTCCATGCCTAATGGTCAGAGGCTAATGCAGAAAGCCCTCATCTCTCACCACACTAATCCTAACCCAAAGGTCCACAGACTGAATCAAAGCCTTTAATAATGATCTTCTGACAAGTCTTACTTAAAAGCAGAAAGCCTCAACGTGTGTCTGCATTTCCCTTCCCCTGTATATCCTGCTGCCTATCTACATTCTCCCTGCCAATTCTGTGTAAGACCTAACCTGCCTTTTCATTCGTGCTCAAAAGTGCCAAGCACAGCTCTGGAGCTACATAAATAATAAATAACAGCGTGACACCAAGGAGAGCAGTTTAAGAAATGCAGCTGACAGGTTTTTCTCCCTTGGCGTTTTTATTATGAATTCCCTCGCCTTTGTCGTATGACTTAATGGCATTGCAAAACTACAGAACTATGATTATTCTTTAGTTTCCATTAAGATACGAGCCTGATGCTTCACCCAAATAACACCAAAGGGAGGAGGAGGTGAGTCAGGAAAGCGAGAGGAAATGCGTTCAGAGTCAGGGTGGTTCCTTGTAGGTGGCTCTAACAGCAAGCAAACAGATGGGAGCAGCAGAGATGGGAAAGGAATTCAATTTCTTGATCCTGCAATAGGAAGGTGCATGATAAATAGAAGGGAAAAGAGCAGATAAACAGGCTGCTGGTACCTAAAGGGAGCCTATAAACAGGAGGGGAGTCAACTCTTCGAGAGGGTGGATAACAGCAGGACAAGGGGAAATGGCTTTATGTTGAAGGAGGGAAGATTTAGGTTGGATATCAGGGGGAAGTTCTTTACTGTGAGAGCAGTGAGGTGCTTTGTCTAGAAGGATGAGTGACTTTGACCGAATATTTATTTAGCAGTGCTGTTATACGCTCTTCTCCAATTAACATTATACAGAATAATCAATCAATAAATGAAGCACCAACTGATCACACACTTCCCAAGTTCTCAAGTATCCAGATAAATGCTGACCTCCCAGGTGTCAATGCCACCAAACTATACAATGCGTTCTCTGTAATCTAATCTTATTGTCAAGGCTTTACCCTTCCTATCTGGACAAACACACAGCTGAAGGTACTGGAAATCTCACCAGAATACAAGATAGGACTCAAGGGAGATCCACTCACTGCTAAAGAGAATGAAAGGACCTAACTACTGCTAGCAACGTACAGGAAAAATACAATATGGGCTGCAGAAGAACCACATCTGGCTCTTTCTCTTTGTCCAGGTGGCACCGACAGCCCACAAGGCACTAAGGCCCCAATTCAGTCACTGTGTGCTAACTGGTGTTTCCCCAGTCAGGTGTCTCTGTGCCTTCTAATGGCACAATCATGGCACAAAGGGACCAGTACAGGACACTGAGATCCCAGCTTCTTTCAGTTTAATTTGCATCCCATGTCCTGCTTCTGAATGCCTTTAAAGTCCATTTAAAGCAAACTAATTTCTATATACATATCTATTTTCTTCTGCTGCTGTTTCTTATAGTAGCATCTGCACCCCCACGGGTTCCTCGCTTCCTTCATTTGATGCAGAGCTCTATCAGATAACATAAGTGTACTAAGGTACAGCTGGGGGTGGTTGCACAGGAACACTTTATAGCTCTTTATCTATACTTAGATAGCCTATGTGATTTTCAGGGATAGAAAAAGGACTCATGGGTGGAGTTCAATATTACGTCCTTACACTGCTGGGTTTTCTTGGATCAGTTAAAATTTGTTGCCCTACAGTGCAAACTGTTCCTTGAAGACTTTAGCATCACTTACTCAAATCTGTTACCAGTTTACCTACCATTACCTGCAATGAAGCTGTTAACAAATGCATTTTTCCCTATTCTTCCCCCCTCTTAGTCCTGACACTTACTGGATGCTTTATGATTTATTTTAAGCTTGCACGTAATTTTTATACTCCCATGTTTCCAGAATGATTTGACTTCTAAATCTGAGTGCGGCACATTATATTGAGGGATTCACGGATGTCTATTGCCAAAACTCTTTTCACTTAAATTTCAGTGCAATCTCATTTATCTTCCACTGAAGATTTCCTGTTTTCTGGCTTATCTCCTGGAGCATCTGAAGATATACTGCCAACAAGCAGCATGCCAAGACAACTGCAGCCCTCTGGGATAACCAGGCTCTTAAGAGCGAGAGCATTATTAGCTGTGCTGGGAATGACCTTCTAGCTTGACTGGTCTTGTCTCAGCATCCTCAAAGGAACCAACAGAGCCATCCTCTCTGGTCAAGCTTCTCAAATTCCTTTAGAGCCTAAGCAGACCACAAGAGTTTATTCCATTTCTAAGGCACTCTTCAATGTGCTCGTGTCTATCTGAGGCACATCTCATGCCCTCAGACACCAGTAATGTCAGCTCTTGTTTTGAGAAGCGAGAACAAGAATTGCTCTTAGTGCAGAAAATTTGTTTTGCAATCCATAGTTGCTGCAATGTTACTTAGGGTACCTGCATTTAATCTTTCTCCATGCACTTTATTTCTTGTAACTCACAAGCACATCTATCTCATGACCTGCCCTTTTGCTTTTGGTCTGGAGTTTCAATTGTAAACACTTGTTTTGCTTACTGGAGGCAGGTTTTCTATTCTCCACGTCTATCTATTAGAAGCAAAATACCCAGCACAAGCATAATGTGTTACGTTATTACAAGATAGCAAAACCACAGGGATACTACCATTCTTTTAACTGACGTTAAGCTAAGCAGGAGAAAACGCTGTTTATGCCACTTATAGCTCATTAATCCAAGAGGGGAGAACACTCAGCAAAAGACAAGACTGAGAGGAAGATACTCCTCAGTGGGACAACAGCTCAGTGGGCAAGATGGTGATGGGCTGATGTTACTCCATGATACCCATGGAGATGTAAATGCTCACTGGGGGGTAGATTTTCCTAATATCACATTTTGGAAGGGGCAGCTGTAACTGAAGGGTGGTACAGAGGGCACTTCTGCAGCAGGCATCTCTCCTGCTCCTGTCCTGCAGAGACCTGGCAATGCTGGGAGCACCACTGCATAGAAGAGCAATACGCCTGCTCAGATAGCAGATGGCATCTTCAATTAACAACCACATCCTGAATGGCAAAGCAAAAAGCAAAGAGGTCAGATATCAGTCTGGACAGTCAAAGACCAATAAGAGATCTGAAAGCTCCTTTAGGAGCAGGAACTTGAACCCAAAAATAACACAGAAGAGCTTAAGTAAGTCATGCAATCAGAACGGAACCAGGAGAAATTGCTGCAATGTAAATCCTTGGGGGTATGCTATGTCCTGAGGGAAGCAGCCTCTGCCTGTGCTCTGCAAAAACCTCCAGGTCCCAGGAACACCTGCAAAGGGCGAGTGCAGGTTCCAGCACAGTAAGCAGCAAAGTGAGCTGACAGCCTCAATATGCAAAATAGAGACCTCAACACCGCGCAGAAGCTGTAGCACGCTCCTGCTCACACAGCCGAAATGGCATCGTTGCCTTTCAAAGCCAGCTATTTTGTCAGACAGTATTTTCTTGGTGATTGCTACAGAGGTGGATAATAGTCCCGCACCAATAACACCACTGCAGAAGTGCCTGTGTTTGAGTAGAGCTGGTTTTTATAGTTTGGGGAGCTCTAAAAATAGCAGCACCTCAGACACTGCATATAACGCATGCTGAGGAATGGTGCCTCGCTGGCACAGCTGACTTCAGCCTGAAGCAGGCACCCCTGATGGGAAGACCTGTCCCACGACCCTGACTGCTGCTGTGCTGGAACAAAGCAGTGATGTGAAAACTAGAGCTTTCTCAACCCTTTCTTCATAGTACATTAGGAAACACTTCATCCCGGAATGAGTGGTAATGCACCAGAGCAGGGAGGTGGTGGAGTGACCATCCCTGCATGTGATTTATGCAAGAACTGCAGATGTGGCACTGAGGTCCATGCACATGGTGGGTACCTTGGATGGCTTTTCAAACCTTCATGATTTTATGAATCTCTCCTGCCCCAGCCTAATTGCTACTGCTCTCCTGAAGCCCTCTGCACCAGGAAGATGCTCAACGTGTTCTGGCTGCACTGACAGCAGCATCCCAGCACCCTGCCCAGAGCCACTGGTGGGGTTTCATGCTGCACCTTAGGCCAGCTGGGGCCTTGAGGTGCCTTCCTCCACACTCTCCTACTACTCCCCAAAGACAAAACATAGCTCTGAGCTTTCAGAGGGCGCGCTCTGTTGTGCCAGCTCCCCCTGCAGAAGTGTTGTGGCTCCAATTGCTGAGGCATTGCAGTTGCTAAGGTAACTAATTTTTTCCTTTTTTTCCCCTGCAAACACATCTCGCACCCCTATGATAAATTCAGGCTTTGTAAGATTGCTCCAGGAAAGAAGCAATTTTCAGTGGAAATAGAAGGTTCCGAGCTTTATGGAGCAAATTGCTGTATGTATAATATACCTCCAAAATCAATCATTTTCAAGCAGCAGATCACAAAGGTCAAGCAGCAGCATCTCCATGCATAATTAATCTTTGTTTTGATGCAGTCACAACTGGCTGTTTGGTTAATAAAGTTTGGGACTCACTATTAACCCCGACATCCAGCTCCTTTAACTCACAACTGGCAGCGGCTGCTTTAATTTAATAATTGTGTTAAAATAGAAACTGTGTCAGCCACAGATCAACTCGGAAAGTCTCGAGGGGCTAAAAATAATGAACTAATCTACATTTACTGAGAGAGCACATTCGAGATCATTACACCCTTTTTCAGGATGCAGGAAAAGAGATGTTTGAACCTCAAATTCTGCCTTCCTGTGTGATGGGTTTGCACTTGACCCAAGGACTGCAATGGGCCAAACTGAAGCATCCCACCTGGGATGACACAGCAGCTCATGGCTACCTGGCATTAGGGATGAGGAATTCACCCATTTCAGGCTGCAAGCTCCACATGCTGCTTTTAAAAAGCTGAAGCTGCAAGTAAAATGCTTGCTGAAGAGATGGCTGCATGCTGCAGAATGATTTACACCCTTCCACCCAATTTATAGCCAGTTAAGTCATTCCAACTACTTTTTTCTTACAGCCAACCCCAGCATTACATCAACCAAAAGCAAAGCCACAGGGGGTGGAGTGCTCATAGAGAATATGGAGATCCACCCCCATGTCTGCAGCTTCTGTGCTGAGATAAACCATTGATTAAAGGGTGCTCTCACCTACAAGGCTCCTGAATAGAAGCAGCCTCTGTAGAGAAGGGGCTGCCATCAGAGCAGCCACATGGAGATGTCCCCAGCCCCACTGCACTCTGTTGGGCTTCCAGAGCACACTCAGACACATAAACCTTTGGAGGTCACGGTCTCAAGTTGTACCAGGGGAGAGTCAGGCTGGATATCAGGAAACATTTATTCTCTGAAACAGCAGCACTACACTGACACAGCTGTGCAGGGAGTGGGGGGGGATATCTGCCCCTGGGGGTGCTCAAGAGCCATAGACACGTGGCACTGAGGGATGCAGGCAGTGGGCATGGAGATCTCGTGTAGTTTTTCAACCTTATGATTTTGTCAACGCAGATGATGATCACAACAGCAATACAAAGAAAAGGCAGCACTGTTTCTTAGCTCTTATTTCAGTTCCTGCCTTCCCAGAAGCAAGCACTACATGGGATCTCATCCCTGGCCATGACCTGGGATCAGCTTCAGCTGGGTCCTCCACTCAGCAGAGCACTCAGCAACCCCAAGGGACCAACACAGGACACGCTGTGCTGCTCTTGTAGCCTAACCAGGAGCAGCCATACTTAACTGCACACTCACACGTGCCCCCTGCAATCCATGAACCACTCTCAAACGAGGCAGAAACCCAGCAGCAGTTTTCTGCCATAGCTTCAAAGAGGAGACCACAAGTCCTGCACCCACAGCAAACAAGGCAGCCCGGTGACAGCGGTGAGGAACAGAAGTGCAGGCAGCCCCTGCCATCCCCCATTGAATTTCAATAGGAAAGCAGCAGGGTGCTCATCTTCAACCGGGCAGCACTGAAAGGCTTCACCTAAAAGGCTTCACCTAAAAGGCTCTCTGCAAGAGTCATCTCACCTCAAACACTCGCTCTATTCCAGAGTTGAAAGGAAGTAGTTATTTGCTGGACTGACCAATCCGATTTACAACATATTTTTCCTGGATATCCAAGCAGAGGCACCAGGTACGAAAATCCCCACTCCAGCAATTCCCTTGCTTGTCTTTTCTAGAGCTGCTCCACACCTTCACACCTCCCACAGGTCAGAGATGCAAAGGAGATATCTGCAGCTTACACTGTGCTGCACTTCAACTTGTTGACATCTTCCTAAACAAGAGACATCCCTGGGATAATGGTGTTACTGAATGGCAGCAGAACGGATGTGTGGCAGGAACAGTGGTACAGATCTTTCTTTCCATAATCAGCCATACAGGGAGGGTCAACAAGGAAAAGCACTGAGATGTCACAAAGATATTCCATTGCTGAGCAGTAATTCTTTAGCAGGCATAACAAGTTTAAAAGAGGCCTTCAAGACGATGCTAAGTTCTGCAGGCACGAACACAGGTCTGGCTGCCAAGAGGTGAGCAGTCAGTGGGACAGCAGACAGACTGCTGGAAATCCCTGCTGAATCAGACGCTTACAAATAAAGGGCTGTCTCTGGTGCTTGTCCAGCATACAAACCTGCAGGACATGCCACTGCTGCTTCAGCCAAATGATGCCACATCTCGCCTCTTTGGCTTCTGTCAGTGCTTTTCCCCTTCCCAGGGAGATCTAGCTGAAGGATGCTGCACCCACAGCACACATCCACTTAGGAACCTAAGCTGTTGAAACTGTAGAATCCTGGTGTAATTGAGTTAGAAGGGATCTCCCCAGCTCCCCAACCCCACCCCTGCCATAAATTGGGTGCTCCCATCAGCTCAGACTGCTCAGAGCCCAACATATGGCCTCGGGAACCTCAAGTGGGCAGTGATATGTTAAGGGGAAAAGCAATGGCTGGCCTTCTCCAGAGTCATCAGGAGGCTTTCTAAATCCTGCTGAAACACACATGAAAGCAGTACAAAATTTACTACCTGCTGTCTTTCTTAAGATTATTAAAAGAAACAGATAAAATGTTTAGCTCTTCACTGAGAGGCTAATTAAGCCAACTCAAGGCCACCCTGGTTGCTTCCTGAGATGCACTTTCCCAGAGTCAATCATTCAAGCTGTACCAGCAGTTAGAATTGCCCTTGTGCTTTCTTAGGACCAGGAGCACTTGGTGACACGCTGCATTTTCAGAGGGCAGAGAGGACTGCCCTGTGCCTCAGCTACTGGAACTCAAGCAGTCATTTCTGCAATGACCTCATTTTGGTTCAATGCCTGCTACCACTCAGAGGAAGGTTCTTTGATCATCATCTTCTAATACTTCTTATTGCATTTTATTTTTGGTTAAGAGCTGCTGCTTCTCCTGCAGTGATTCAGCAAACTACGGAGTGCTTCTGGCCAGGCTCTGGTCACTGCTCATCACCAGGACCCCTAAAGTGGGACACGAGGTTCTGGATCTCGGAGGTCTTTTCCAACCTTGGTGATCTTATGATTCAACAGATAATATTTAAGCTCTACAGCATCCTGCTCATGGCCAAAGTTGATGCACATCCCTACAGAGTATTTCATGGCAACCCACCATTTCATTAACGTTTTCTGTAGTCTTAGAAGGACAGTTTGAATCTAGTCTGCCGGTCACTAGTGCATTACATTATCCCACTTCTCTTAGGTTAACAGAGCTTTCCAGTATTATTTTGCTCCCATCCACAAGACCAGCAGCCTCCAGGGCTCCTCCATGCCTGCCAGAAAGATAAAGCATCAGCATGCTGCAGATGTTGACACCCAGCATTTACTTGTTGCTATAATACTTTAATTTTCCTTTCTCTCCCAAAAAGAGCACAAAAGCCACAACTGAAACAGACGGCCAAGACCTGTTACTCCTCTCCAAACCACGAGATAAATGAAACCATGAAAAGCTGTTTGGAAAGCAGTAAAGCTACCAAAGCTGTGCTCTCTAGGTGACCCCAGTCTTGCCAGCCTTGAGGCCACCTATACCACTGCAGCCCTGGGACAGCGCATCCATCACGTGGCTGCTGCCATGGGTGTCATGGTTGCTCTTAATACAACAGTGGATTGTCCCAGAAGTCTGTATTAACCTTGAGATAACTTTTTCTCTTGGTTACAACTGGCCTTTGGGTTCAAAAGGTTTTTGCGTGGGATGGCAAGACGACAGATGGACGCATGGAGAGCAGGCCAACTGCCTCACCGCCTCTGAGCCAGGCAACAGCGAGACTGTGGCTTAATATAGGCCCCATCTGCCAGTGTATGGCTCAGGAAAAAACACGGCTAAGAAGGCATGTAAGCAAGCTCCTCGCAGGACATACATGGCCATATTCCCTCACAGTGTAAGGGTTTGCACAGACAGTGTGTTCTCTATCCAAACAACAATCAATCAGGCTCTCCACAGCCACAGGCCTCAGTCACCAAGAAAGCCATAATCACTGAATGGAGAGGATGCCCTTTTCTTTCCTCAGAGGGCACTGAGGCTCCTGCACTGCCCAGAGCTGTGGGTCCCCCATCCCTGGAGGTGCCCAAGGCCATGGATAGGGCCCCAAAGTGGTGTAAAATCCAACATTTTACACCCAGGTTGAAAACAATCCTTTAGCATTTAAAGGAGGCAATTTCAGTGTCTTCTTCCCTTTCAACAACCTTATTTTAGGTATCATAACCAAACTCCACTATTTCAAACTCATTTCTGCTGTGTTTGTTTACAAAACATGAATTTGGATGGAATTAAGTGCCTGGCTGGCAAAAGCCTTGTGAAAGCCTCATGACTAATGTAGGCAATCAGGCTGGTATCACCTACTTGTCATCACTTTAAGATAATTTAGCAAATCAATGGTCTTTGAGTGAAGAAATAATGGTATTATTTTAATCTAAAAAGATCCAGCACAGGAAAATATGCTTCTGGCATCTTGCTGAATAATACACTTAATGTACATGCCCAGTATGACACCACCACTGAACTGAAGCAGTCTGTTTTGGATGCACAGGTTTAAATAGTCAAGTACTACTAACAAAATTGCCCTGAAAAGCCTCTAAGTTCACTAAGTTGGTTGTGGATGCCCCATCCCTGGAGGCATTCAAGGCCAGGCTGGATGTGGCTCTGGGCAGTCTGGTCTGGTGGCTGGTGACACTGCACATAGCAGGGGGTTGGAACCAAGTGATCATTGTGGTCTTTTTCAACCCAGGCCATTCTATGTCTGTATGATTCACTGGTGTCAACACAAAGGTAGGGTAGGTTCACATACCACTGCAGGCCCTTGTCACCCTGTTATACACTGCAAGGGTCATAAATTCAGCACAAGCAAGACCCCAGGGCCTTTCTTCATGAACCTGCCCATAGCATCTAACCAAGAGAGACTGCAACAGCTACACAAGGGAGTTCCAGCCAGCTTGTACAGAGCTAATCCTGGCACTTGTGATCCCAGGGAAAAGCTTTAGAAGAAGCATGTACACAGCAGACCTCACGCTCCAAAAATCATGCTTAAAGTCTCAGGAGAGAGTAAATGAATTATCCTCTCTGCAGAATAGCTACCAGTTCAAGGATTTCTTAGTGAAACAAGTACTCCCATTTTTGAAGTCAAATACTAACACTGTAGAAAGGCAGAACTTGTGCCTGTTGCTCTTGCACACCCTCCTCAGTGTGTGCAAGACGCATCCTGGCTCACAACACATTACTACAGCTGCATCTTGTGTTTTCATATAATGAATGAAGCATTTAAAGGATTTTTTAATTAACACAAAAATGCTTCACAAACCGAAGCGGTTTCCAGCAGGCCACATTCTGAAAGCACATCTTTTTCACAAAGACCAGAAGAAAGAAATTATCAATAAACCAATAAAGATGTCTTTAAGATTAAACAGATGTCGTTTAGCATGATGAAAAGTCCAATGCAATGAAGCAAAATTGCACTTGAGATTATAAGAAAACAAGTTGTTTATTACAAGTAATGGAGAACATGCACTGAACTGCTCAGTTTGGTGCTGGCTGACCCAGCATCGGAGTGGTGCACGACCAGACTAGTATTCACTGGAACAAAGTAGCAGGCTAACTTTACATCCCCCCAAGTATTCAGGAGCAAGCCTTGTTCTTGGACACCCTTCTTGGCTCAGTCTCAAACTGGCCACAAACCCACATAAAACTGCCTCAGCTGGGACTTCACCAACAAAAACACAGGAAGGGATTTCCCACCTGGATCTTGGACCCATCTCTCTGGGCTATAAAAGCATCTCCTGGGTTCAGACAAAGCACTGTGGGACCCCGGAGCAAACACAGATTTAACATAGTAAATGCAACACTCAAGGCCTCCTCTTGCTAAGCAAGAGAGGTATTGTCACACGTGTGAAAAACAGGAAGAATTAAAAGAAGAACACAGTGTTGTGAGAGCAAAGGAGAAAGCAGCAAGAGAGAAGATGACTTTTGCTAGCAAGCTTCATCACCTGATGCTAGAAGGAGCTACCAGGACAGGTGGGGCTTGCTTCGTTTCACTGTCATGTGCAAAAACCAGAGACACAGTAACGTGCTGCTCTGGTTCTCTCAGCAAAAGAGAAAACCTGTGGTAAAAACAGTTCCAGGCAAAATGAGATGTTAAGACAGGCCCAGAATGAAACTGTTTTATTTTTGTTCCTGGGAACATTTTGCTTTTTTTTTTTTTTTTTAATATAAACAAGAGCTCATTCTGCCATGAAAAATTAATGTGTTCCCCTTCGAAACAGAAACAAAATTTCACTTTTAATTGCCATGCTATTAACTTCCTTGTGCTATTTGCTGAATGTAGTCTGAATTTATGAGTAATTTGTTTTGAGCCTCATACTGAAAGTTCCTCGTGGGAAATTGTTCCGTTCAAAAAATTACTCAGCTACCATTAAGTGTACAGGGTTTGTATCAGAAAGGTGTAAGGAAGAACTTCGTCTTGGGAGATATAAGAATGAACTGGTTTGATTTTCCAAGGCCAAAGAGCATAGAATTTCACTTCATTGAAGGCTGCCTGGTTCAGCACGAGGTTGGGATTCATCTGCTGGTCTATATCCTGCATAGCTGGTCCTGCCAACACAGGCCACAACCCTCCTGCTCCCATCATAGAGTCCTTGACTCAATTAGGTTGAAACACAACATTGAGATCAAGACCAGCTGTCAGCCTGACTTACCAAGTCCCACCACTAACCATGTCCTCTAGTGTCACATCCAGACATCTCCAGTACCTCTGTGGATGGGGACTCAGTCATTGCCCTGGGCAGCCCATCCCAATCCTTCATCACATCCTCCACAAAGAAATTTTTCCTGATGTGGAGTCCAAACCTCCCTGCCTCAATGCTGGGCCAATCCTTTGCGTTCTGTCTCTTGAGAAAAGACACTGACACCATCCTTGCTGCAACATCCTTTCGGGCAGCTGTTAGCAGCAACAATATCTCTCTATAGCCTCCTTTCCTCCAGACTAAGGCTCAATTCCCTCAGTCACACCAAGTCACCTTTCCTGGTCTTTTCATCAGCTTCCTTGCTGTTCCCTGCACAGACTCAGGAACAGCATCACTGCAGGACAATGTATTTACAAGTTGCATTCTTGCTGTGCAAATTAAAGCTTGAAGTTCTTCACTCTTACAAGAGTTGGTCTGCAGAGGCACGACACATCCAGAGCAACTCTATCCCAAAGTTATAGGCAGCCTTTCTCTTCCCAGATCACCTCCTAGCCATGAAGGTCTACCAGCACAGAGTGAGCATGAGTATATATTAGCAGATATTTAGTAGTTCTTAATGTTCATAATAGACCCTTCCACTGCCAGAGTGTGGAAAATGAAATGTTAGGAATCTGTGCCAGGCTGAACAAGAACCCAATGCCAAGACAGCAGATTTCTATGCCATTTCACGAGCAGAAATCCTGTCTTTGGAATGTACTTGATTCTTCCTCTGGCATCCCACAGTGAAGTCAGTTCTTGAAGTCTATGGATGCTCAGAGCTATGTTAGCTCAAGGAAGAGTTTTGAGCATCCCTTCCCTATATTCCAGTGTGAAAAGAAAAAGGAGAAAAGTAAAATAAAATCAAAGCTACTCATACAGAGAATTGCTGAGAGCCAGACAAGGGATACCACAGCTTTCCCATCAGCTGCAGCCCTGCCTCATATTTTAGGGCATCAGTACATGCACGCTGCAGAGTGGGGTGCACAAGAGCAGCAGTTTCTCTGGCTATCAGGGAGTGCCGCTGTTTATTAATATTGACTTATTCACACCACGTGTACGAAGCAGAATACAATAAATCCCTTTGACATCTGCAATTTGGGGTGATTTGCAGCTGCTTCTCATCCAGCCGGGCCCCAGCAGAAGGGCTGCTGTCACACAGACTGATAGCTGTCTCCAGTGAGAAAAGGAAATTAAATAAAAAACCTGTTAAATCCTTGTTAAGGCTTTAACTGCCTCTGACAAAAACAAGGCAGCTCAGGTTCAAAGATGCTCTTCTGTCCTTCAATCTCCTGCTCAGCATCACGTGGCGCCCAGCATCCAAGCACATCTCTCTCACTAACTAGAGCCAGAGGCTGAACAGAGAAACACAGTTACTTCTGGATTTCTTGCCTTTGCTCAGTCCACAGCCCTTGAGGGCTTGCACAGCTCTTTTTGCTTTGGCATTTCTAATGCAGCCCTGCACTCCCAGCTGAGGAGGGCCTAAAGCCCTTCATATTCCCCATCTTATTCTAATTATACGGCCACACTGTGGTACAGCTCTGTGAAGCCCATGTCACCAACACTTTCATAGAGTCACAGAATGGCGTGGGTTGCAAAGGCCCACAGTGCTCATCCAGTCCCAACCCCCTGCTGTGTGCAAGGTCACCAACCAGCAGCCCAGGCTGCCCAGAGCCACATCCAGCCTGGCCTTGAATGCCTGCAGGGATGGGGCATCCACAGCCTCCTTGGGAAACCTGTTCCAGTGCGTCACCACCCTCTGGGTGAAAAACTTCCTCCTAAGATTCAGCCTAAACCAGTTTGAAATCATTTCCCCCTTGTCCTATATCACTGTCCATGCTCATAAACAGTTGTATCCCCTCCTGTTTATACGCTCCCTCACTTTCAACACCGCTCCTCCCAAAAAGGCCTTTTCTAATATTTTATATCTGAAGTTTCCCCATTCAACCACAACTGACCTTATTTCCTGTCTTAGATCTTCACAAGCCCTTCATCCCTGATGAGAAAAAGCACACCCAAAAAGAAGGAAAAAAAAACCAACAGATTTTTTCTCTGGGCAGCCATCAGAAGAGCTGAGAGGGGAGCGAAGCATATCAAGTGTTTTCTCTCCAGCACTCAGTAGCACTTGTGTCAGAGTGACAACCCTGACCCCAATTGCTGTTGTCACCACTCCTCCACCAAACCGAGACTCGGTGTGAGTTGGGGGTAGGGATCCGTCCTTGTGCTCTCAATACAGAGAAGCAGCAAATCTCAGACCAGCACCAACTTCATGTGCTTGCAAAGGCCTCGAGTGAAGTGCAGCCTCCTGAAATCACAGCAGTGCATACAGCATAACCAGCAAGAGGAACACCAAGAAATGCTGGAGGGAGAATCAACAAAGCAAAGTGAAAAAGCTGTAGGACTTCTAGAAGGGGGGGGAAACGGGCTGCAGAAGAAGAGGCTTTGTTTGCAAACTCACTGGGTTTTCCTCATTTTCAGTATCTAAACGGAGTCAGGTTCTGAAGTAAAATCTCATTCCAGAGTGGCAGAGTCAAAATGTTTCCATTAGGAAATGTCAGAACGGAATAATCCATCAAAAACAGGTTTCTTTTTTCAGAGCTATTTTTTAAAATCAGCTGAGGAGTTCAGGATGAATGTTTAAATAATTCAAAGCGTATCATTGATTGAAATACTCTGTTTCACACTCCCGACACCCCTAGGATTACAGGTGTAAACGCTGAGCTGGAGCCAGACTCTGATCTGATTTCACAGAGCATCACCTGCAAGGTGAAGGGGGACATGGAGCTCAGCCTAGGAAAGACAAGAGCCCCAGGCATGGGGACAGCATTGGGAGAGAGCATCAAGAACACGACAAAATAGCACCCTACTGAGTGACCTGAAGAGGACCAAAAACAAAGCAGCGTTCACAAAAACATAAATCCCATCTTCCTTGTAAAAGCTTACACCATTATGGGGGGCACAAGAGAGAGGATATGTACCCACACCACAGACAACTGAATTCAGACATAGTAAAGGATATCTGCTATCCTTCTCCAGAAGCCACCACCATCCTTTTCTGCTGCCATCCCACTGCAGCCCCAGCTAAACACTTGTTCATTATTTCCAGGCCAAAGCATCGTATCTCTGATGCCCTACATGATGTTGACATGACCTGCACTCATCTGCCCCTCAGCCCACTGTCTGGCTTCAAACAAGCTCAGGTGCCTCTTCATGTAGGATAAGGAGTGTTTCTATGCCCCATTTTGGTGCCTGACCCCCCCAGTAGTAATAGTATTGGCAAGGACACAGTGGGGTTCGGAGACTGGACCCCAATAAGCACAGACCTTGCTAACCAGTACAGGTGAAGGACATCACATGTGACAACATACAGCCAATACTGACATAAAATGATCTAGAAATGCCAATTCAACCAACAGCTTTACTTACTGAAGTGAATTCTACCTCTCAAGAGCCAAACACACAAGTCAACTTTGGAAGAGCCGCATTGCGCTGTGGGCCCAACAAACATGTCTCCATCCATACGGCAGCCTGGTTTTGACAGTGTTTCAACTGAGGATGCCTATTCAAGTCTACAACTCAGTGGGTCCCTCAAAAAGTGACAGCTGAAACCACTGATGTCTGTCACTGATACAGGAGATTCCCCTCCGACTACACAACCCACCGTCTCACCAAATGCAAAGGAATCCACTGTCTTCAGGCTGGTCAAAGAAATCAAGAAGTGGAATGAGTTTCATCACACTTTTCAAACATGCTCTGATTTCCCTCGGCCCACGCTGTGCACATATGCAGATTTTTAAGTCAAGACTTGAAAGGGCAATCATTCTCCCAGCAATGCCAATGAAAAATGCTAACAGTTAACTTACATTTAGGATGACTAAAGTGGAGCTATTTAAGGGTAACACGGGAACATAATCAGGAATGAATGAGTCCCAGGCTGTCTTAAGTAGAAGGCATTTAGTGAAGAAAACGGCTCTAAACGAGCTGTAAGTGGAAGTGCTTTCCCTTTATCTGAATCGCCAAAGCCCCTCCTTTGCTCATCAGCCTCCATGCTCCAGGTGCACCATATCCAACTCAGAGCACTGTACAGAACAGCTTCTGTTCCAGCTGAAGGTTACCGCCTTGAAGATATTGGTGCACTCATACAGTGAGGACAGACTCCTTCAGGGATTGCATCTGGAGTCCATCCACTTCTTGGCCATCCTGAAGGACATGGGACCACCGCAGCCTCACCCACAGTTCTGCCCAGCCAGCATAACTATGGCACCGGACACAGTGCCCCACAACACCCTTCTCTCCGAAGTGGATATGGATTTGATGGCTGGACTGCTCAATGGACAATGAACTGGTTATAGGATGGAGTCCAGAGAGCAATGGTCAATGGCTCAATGTCTCGGGTGCTCCAAAAAGTTCCTTTATTGAGTTCTATTTACCTGACACCAAACCCTCTTCTCCAGAATAAGGATCCCAATGGCACCCACCATAAAGAAAGATCATCAAGAGGACCCAGAGCAGAGCACGTTCACAACCAAAGCACTCACGACCCATCAGCACAGCTCACATATCAACAGATAGCCTTAAACAACCAATATTTCCCTAGCGTGAGTCTGCTGACTGCTTGTCAGACCAAGGAAACATCAAAGCTCCAATGCAATTCATTTGGAATAGGACTTACAGTACATTGTGAGAACAGTCTAGAAAGGGTGGCTGTATGTGTGTGCCTGTGTTTATATAATAATAGCTATATATATATAAAAGCATGCCGCTGAAAGCATGCCTGCAGCTGCATTTTACAGATAACAGAATGTGACTGGGATGTGGGAGTCAAACAGTCATCAAAACTGAGAGAAGTCAAGTAAAGAAACCACCTGGCAGATGCATAAGGAAATTATGACATGGAAACATCCCTCAGAGGATTGTGATGGGTGAAATTGTTTGAAGGCAAAGATGCAGGCATTCATCTTGGGCTTTTTTAAGCCCTGTATATAAACTCAAAGCACAAGAGAAGCAGAAAAAGCGCCTCAAGACAGCAAAGGAGACGTAATGGAGAAGCTCAGGGGAGAGCTACAGTTATTTGGGGCAGACTTTATTCTATCAACTCCACAAACAAGACAAGGTACTACTGCAATTAAACCACTTGCCTATATTTCATCCACACCATTTTCCCACAAAACATCTGTTGCAAGGGGATGTTTTAACAGACATAAAAATAACCACATGCCCCCTGACTATTGCAGATGGTGGCTATCTGCTCCTCTGGCTCTATTAGCAACATGCTTGCTGCCACTTGCACTAAAACCAGGTTTATGGTTTTAAAGCAGAAGGGTCTAAAACTGCTTTTTCAGTTCACTGGGAGTTGGGAACTTATAGCAGCCAGTTGATGATTCTGAAGCGTTCAACATCCAGCAACTGCTGGAACACAACCCTTCACTGAACAGCTTGGGTTGGAAGGGACCTCAAGGATCACGAAGCTCCAACCCCCCACCACAGGCAGGGCCACCAACCTCCACATTGATACCAGCCCAGGCTGCCCAGGGCCCCATCCAACCTGGCCTTGAACACCTCCAGGGATGGACGGGGCATCCACAGCCTCTCTGGGCAGCTGTTCCAGCACCTCCCTGCTCTCACAGTAAAGAACTTCCCCTGACATCCAACCTAAATCTTCCCTCCTTCAACTCTTCAAACCATTTCCCCTTGTTCAGGTTCCTACAGGATCTGCTCACTGCATTCATGGAAGTTTCTTGAGAAATGCTCCTTATTTTCCTTGACCAATTGTGCCAGAAATAGAACTAAAAATAACCAGGCTGGACTCCTTGCTAATTTGGTAGGGTATGTTTGTGGAGATGTAATAAAAGAGATCAGCAAGCAGAACAAATGTTTCGCTCATGCTAATAACCAAGTAGAAAATTACATAGAATGACAGCCATAAAATCACCCAACCACCTTTCTGCACCGAGCACACAGCCTGCTCTGTAGATAACACATCCATTTACAGCTCACAACATCCATTGCTACGCATGGTCCTTGCAAGAAATTGAAAGTCTTAATTTGTCAACATTACAGGTATTTCTCCTGTCTGGATCCAGCTTTACCTTCAGCAATGCTCCCTGTGTGTTGTGTCCAGGGCCAGCTGCAGCATGTTGCACAGACACTGCATTGCTGGGTAACTACTGATCTTTTTTTTCCTTCCTGAAGCATTCAATGCTTTATTGGAAAAAGTAACACAAGATTTCTTAAGACCTTTCACACAGCACATCTCCCAGACCCATGGTTCACCAACTTCAAGGCCCACAGATACAGCCTTCCTTAGCTGAAGCTGCCCCTGCCCTTGAGGTTTTAACCCATACTCTACTTGGACAGAATAGCCTGTTCTGTTTCCTTTTAATAGGCTTGATTTAAGGAAGGATGAACAAGCCAATGCAAACTAAGCAAGCATGGTTCCAAGCTAACTCAACAAGCCAGATTGATGATCAAATCATGGTCATAAGCAAGACAGAAAACAGTGATTTTAAATTGCTCTAAATGATCAAATTAATGTAACACAAACTGAGTTATGAGGTTGAATATGAAAAGAAGTATCTTAGCACTGGTCTTGCTGTGGGGGCATACAAGAGGAAACAGATGTGTTTAGACCTGGACAAAGGACTCCTCACTGCAGGGGTGGCTGTCATGGTTTCAGCATATAATGGATTTGAGGCAACCCAAGATTATGCATTTAAATTTACCATTAGCCAAGCACTCTAAAAATGCTTTTTTTCCACGGCAATTCTTCCAGCTGCCTTATTATTTCACGATACTGCCATGGAAGTATAAAAATCCTAATGTATGCTTTGACTCCAAACTTAGATGTGGTAGATGGGCCTTCTTCATTAAGCTATCATAGAATCACTGAGGTTGGAAAAGACCTCCAAGATCATCCAGTCCAACCATCCTCCTACCACCAATGTTTACCCACTAAACCACGTCCCTTCAGTACCACATCTGAAGGGTTCTTGGCCACCCCCCAGGGATGGTGACCCCACCAGGGAGCTGGGCAGCCCATTGCAGTGACTGAACACTCTTTGAGAGAACAATTTTTTCCTTAATAACCAACCTGAATCTCCCTGGCACAACTTGAGGCCATTCCCTCTCATCCTATCTCTAGTTATACAACATCAAGACGTCTACACCAGGCTGAGGTCTAACCCACTTTGATGTCCTTCAGAGTGATGACCTTGGCTAGGAGCAAGTTCAGTCCCAGCCTCATCCTTGGCTCTGACCTGCTGTTAGCCGTGGGCTCACCTCCACCTCAATTTCTCCTCCCGCAAACTGGGGAAGTGACTGATTTTCTTCTCTAAAACATTTTGAGATATGCAAACAGAAGGTGCTGCAGCACCACAATACCACTATATTTATCACCACGCTGGCTGCATGCCATTCCTGAAATACTTCACCTTTCCCAGTGTAAGACAGCACTTCAGATGTCAGACAGACCTGAGCCTCAGCTCCTGCACCCAGAAATACAGGCTGGCCTCTAAAAACAGCACATCCAGCCTTGCTCATGTCAAGAGCCAAGCTCCCCTGCAAAAAGGCAGACCCCTCTTAAAGCCCTACTTATACATTGTTTAAGCCCTATATATAATCCCAAAACATCCTCTGTTCAGGTCTGCAACTCAGTACATGCTGATCTGCTTGCAGTGCCATTAAACCTACCAAAGGTTACCTGCAGAACACATCCACACAAGACATCCACACCAGCACACAAGAGGTTTAAACAATGAAAAGGAAGGGGGGGGGAGAGGAACTGGTTCTTGTGCTTAAAATACAGTATTACAAGGTAGAAACAAAGCTAATGAAAAAAGTTTAAAACATTAAAGTAGCCAAAAAGCTCCCAACAGTGCTGTGGAGGAATGACTGCCATGGTGCAGCAGCATGGAGCTGCACTAGCTGTACTGGGGGCAAAACATTTGTTCTTCACAGGTACAATATGATATAAAACACCAGATACCAATTGCCTCTTGCAGATTCAGTTCAGCAACACAGATGAGAATCGGATTCCTCCCAAGAGGAATGAAAACTGCACAGAGCCTCTCCGTGGCTAGTGGTTAGGCCCTGGAACAGGCTGCCCAGGGAGGTTGTGGATGCCCCGTCCTTGGAGGTGTTCAAGACCAGGTTGGACAGGGCCCTGGGCAACCTGATCTAGTAAAGGTGTGTGTTTGGTGGCCCTGCCAGGCAGGGGGTTGGAACTACATGATCCTTGAGGTCCCTTCCAACCCGGGTCATTCCGTGTGATTCTGTGTGTGGCTCTAACTGCCCCAGAGCAGCTTCCCTTCCCCTCCTGCTGCCAGCACCTCAATGAAATGGATACCCATTACTCAGGGCAGCATCTGGAGGATAAAGCCCATAGGCAGTTACATGGTGTTCTGGACATAAGGGATGCACCCAAAAAGCATCATTTCCTCTTCACGTACAGCTGTTTTTCCATAGAATCACAGAATCCTAGAATGGCCTGGGTTGCAAAGGCCCACAGTGCCCATCCAGCTCCAACCCCCTGCTGTGTGCAAGGTCACCAACCAGCAGCCCAGGCTGCCCAGAGCCACATCCAGCCTGGCCTTGAATGCCTGCAGGGATGGGGCATCCACAGCCTCCTTGGGCAACCTGTTCCAGTGCGTCACCACCCTCTGGGGGAAAAACTTCCTCCCAAGTTTTTGCTCTTACCCTATTCTCCATCCTCACACACAGGCTCAGCAAGCAACCAGGCAATGGGAACAGCACTTCCAAGTACTTTGTGTCCCCTGTCAGCTGCCAAGAGGTACGTACAACAGCATTACCTCCCATCTCAGTAGTGCTACCTGGATGCAATCAAACAGACATTAGCTAAAAGGGATACTGGGGACACAATTAAAAATAACTCTCTGGATTAAATTTATTGCAGAATGCAATAATAGCAAACAGTTTCACAGCACATTGTGTACCCATTCGGAGCCAAAGCTGACTTCATCAACAAGCCCAGCATTATTTGCTCAAGCAGATCAGGACTGGGGTATCCGCAGACTTAGGACATCTTTGCTACACACATGCCCTTGTGAATGATGATTGATAAGCACCATCAAATTAAAAGCCAAACCCAAATAAAAAAGCTGGATCATTCACTGATTTGTTGTTCAAGTGGATCAAGTTGTGTTTGATCACCCTGCTGCTTTTGCAAAGAACAGGGGGTTCTAAAGAAACAGCCCCACAGCAACATAGAGCCCCATGTTCCCATTCCACCAGCCCAATGGCATTTGTTTGATCCTCTTGTTGAAAAGCAACAAATCCCAGTTCGTTTCTCAGACATCCATTAATCTTCTAGTGACTTTGCTCAATGGAACATGAAGAGATTAAAACCCAGGCTGCTGCTCCTTCAAATGCTGAGGTATCCCTTTCACCCGCCAAGGATGAACGGTTTGGCTGCCAGCTTGAGTCAAACAAAGCAACAGGAAGATTTGGAGGAGAAAGAATACAACGATCCAGACTGAAACACAGCCAGACTACCAGAAGTGACCCCACTGGATCTGCAAATCACTATCAGCCCACAGGACAGCGCTGATCTTCCAGGATGCAGCAAAGCAGATGAAATGCAGCTTGCACTTCACTTCCACTTAGAGCCTCAGTGGCTCATGAAGCACTACTCCAGGTGTGAACAACCACAATCCTCATCTAAGCACCAAAAACAAGAGAGAAGGGGACTCCAGATAGGGTCTCTGGTTGAATACCCCATTGGAGAGGCGACCTTCAGAGGCATCCCTCTACCAACTGGGTAGGGGAGGCAGCATCTCCACCTGGAGGTGAGGAGGTTGGCTACCATTTGGGTTAGATCTCTTGTTTTCTCAGCCACCCACAGAGTTCTTCACTGTGATGGGATCCCAGATGGAAGGCTTACAGGCACAGTCTCACCTGAGCATGGAGAAGGTGCTGATCTGGACGATAGAAACAAAGTCACTGAACATCCTGAGCTGGATAGGACCCAACAAGGATCCCATCACCACACTAGATATCTTTTTATTGTCAGCTAACAGTGTCAGCCAAGTCACAGGCTGACCAAGACAGCAGGTGTGAAAAGCCCTCTAGGTCTGCATTTCACACTTAGAGGTGCCGAAGTGCTGGGCTGAGCATTGGACAAAGCCTCGTTCTGCTCAAACCAATGCTGCAGCCACAAATCATTGTGGTTTTTAGCACCCGACTGGAGCATAGAGCCATCCCCAGCCTCCTAACAACCCATTCCCACTCGGAGCAGCCTTTTATCCTTTGTTTCATTTCCACAACCAAGCCAAGCGCGCCCCATTTTCTTCCTTCAGCGGTTTACAAACTGAGAGGTGTATCAAATGGGAACATAACGCTGTCACCGAAACGTTTATTTCCCTGAAAACAATCTTCACACGGTGGAACTGACAATGTTTTTTCTCTACCACCGCAGAGGGCGAGTCAAGGACAGATAAAAAAAACAAGATGAAGGGGTTTAATTCTTGTTCCTTCGCCTCCAGTACAAAATAGTACTTTCAAATGTAAAATATCTACCTCGCTAACTTCGTTACACAAAGCGTATTTGGAAAGAAGCGTGGCTATTATCATTTCAAACCAGAGAGATGCACAGAGCTCTAAGCCAGGGTTATTAGAAGATGCAGTCGAGGGTTTGCAAACCTTACAGCACAGAAAAACATTTTTACAGCAATTATATAAGCTGCAAATGGCAAAGGCATGGAATGGTTAACACCCTGAATATATATGAATGCCAACCATGGATGCTTCCAGTTGCAGTCCCACATTTACAGATGACCAAAAACACCTGCATCCTGTATCCATGGTTGGCAATGTGCTCTTTAGAGGCCCGAGGAGATCAGCCACCTCATTTTGGGGCTACTGCATACAGAGGGAAGACAGGTTCAGCTTGCCATCGGTATATATGCTTTTGATTAAAAAACTCAGCCACCTGTGGGCTCCAAAAGCAGCCCAGTGCTCCTCCCAAAGGCAGAACAAACCTTACCCGGGATAACAACCCTAAGACCAGGAGCAGCTTCTGATGGCTCAGCACTTCATAAAGTTACACCTCTTCTTCAAGGCGTGCGGTTTCTCTCCAGCCCTTCCCTCTGCTGGTGTGCAAACAAGCATTCAATGCAATTTGCAGCCAATGGGTCAGAGTGGGAGGAGGGTGGACGAGAGCACAGCCCCACTGATGTAACTCAGGTCATAATGAGTTTCCTCTACTCATTTCCTGAACAAACACAGAGATACTCCTTCCATGACGATCCCTCCTCCTGCACTCTCTCAAGCCATGCAGAGTAGCCACATGGCTCCCAATAGCCACCTCATCCCTCCAGGCACACTGCTGCTGGCTGAACCAATGCCAGCCATGCCATGGAGATGCCACTAGGCAGCCCATGGTCACACCACGCTCAGCACACTGAGAGAATGAACATGGTCACGATGGGAAAAAGATCCCAAAAACACATACAAGGCTTTATATGGACAAAGGTGCCCTCCCTGCAGACTTCTCAGATCCAGAGAGCTGAGCCACCACACATCAGCATGGCACACTGGTGCATAAATTCAGCATGGGCAGATGGCTGATTTGACTAAACCAGCCTTAGTTTACACTGGAGCTAATCCATCCATCCCGTGCCAGAGTTTTATGGCTCACTTCTAATTCAGCTTCACTACTCCATAAATTTCAGGAGATGGAATCTCAGGAGGGTAACCTTCACTTTTCAGCACGCTCCCTGTAGCCAGGATCACGGCATAGGGCCAGAAAGCAGCCAGGCAAAGGACAGCAGGCAGAAGGCCATCATGAGCAGCAGGCTGAGGAGCTGCAGGCAACCAGAGTGCAATGCAACAGGGCAGGACTATGACTCAGCTGGCGCTGTTGAGATGTACGCTGTACACTCACCAAGCTCAGGCTTTGCTTCTGCATCTGCCATTTGCAATTTAAATTGCAACACTCAGCTATGCAAATCCAGATTTAAAATAGGCAAGAGATAAACAAGCGTTATGGAGACCCATAGGGCATCCTGAAGCCTTGAGAGTATATTTAAGTGTGTGCAAATATGTAATAAGCGACGTGGTAAGTTTGCAAAGAGAGGTGTGTATGATGCATGCTTTGTTTGCACCTCCATTTTCACATGGTTTCACTGCTTGACTCTCCCATAACAGCTGTATAAAGGCATGGGTGTATGGATGCATGTAAAACAGCTTTTAATGAACAGAAGGTTTTGGTTCCTCTGCTGCTTTGCTTCTTCATTTCTTTTGTTTCACAGTTACCACTTCAATGAATGATTCCAATGACACCAAATCCAAACAAGTCATTTCCACTCAGCTGCTCCTTGCCCCAATTTCATTGCTTTTCCTAGAAGAAAAGTGGTCTGCTGCTTTCAAAAATGCCAGCAATGCACAAAACTCCAGTCTTGATAAGGACAAACCTAACAACTTCCCCTATACTTGTAAGCTTCCAATGTACTACTGCTGCACCCAGCTGCAATGAGTTACCCCCAACCTTCAGACACACCTGGAAAGCTGTACACTGCATTGGTTGTGCACAGTGATGGGCTCCTGCAGCCTCCCAAGCTCTGCCAGCTCTCAGTGCAGTAACACATGAGCTTTTAGCCCAACAAGATGAGGAAGCAGCCTCCTGCTTGCATCTGAGTCACAGCTTAGGCATCATTTTGGGGTTTCTGGGTTATTCTATGGCTGTGAGCTTCTACTAATCCCAGCTATAAGCAACATCTGGAGTGGCAAACAAGTCTGCAGGTTCAGTGCATTCACATGGACAGAGAGGTAAAACAATGTTATCCCCACATTTAGAATTACGGAGCCCACTTATTAATCCAACATGGTCAGCATTAACAGGAGTGGTAAGTGTGACAACACAACCACCACCATCAGTTCTGCTTTGGTGAAAGCAAGATGGACTCCCAGCTTCTCAAGGAACCATCACTGTGCTGGACCACACTGTGCAGTGAAACCACTTTTGATGGCATTTCATGTCCAAAACCTGCCTAGATGAAAGATTCTGGAAAGCTGATTTCAGACCTTTAAAATGCATTTCTGGCACTGATGTCACGGGTTGGAGCCAGAATCAACTGCAAACCATAAAAATCCATACAAATTAATTTTCATCTCCAGAGGAAATCCCAACTTGGTCTCTCTCAGGCAGGGCAATCATTTCAATTCCTAGCATTCTGTACACACAGAGATTAGATGAGATTACAGGGAGTGGCTGCGGATGTGCAGACTGATAACCTCAGGGGACATGGGAGCATCCTCTCACTCAGACATCAGACCAAGGATTCTTGCTCTGACTACAGCCACCCCAAAGCATGCATTCATGTACAGACCTCTGTTGGCTTATATAGCAGGTCTGTGCCCTCTGCACAAAGCCTTTTGCTGCGTGCGTGGTTTGCCATGTATACTGAGAACTCCGTCTCACAGAAGTTGAAGACGAAGGGATAATATTTAGCAACTGTTATCACAGCCAAAAATAAAACAGAAACCTTGAAATCCCAGTATCTCTACGTGCAAGGACTCCAACTGCTAATTGCACACTGAATGCTAAGCAAGCATTCCCATCACAGGGCTCTGCCAAGTCAACGTGAGAGAAGGGAACATCTACAGGAGCCTGAAGTACTGTTTAAGGGCACCAAACCACCGTCCGAACACACTGCAGGCAGCCAGAGGTTGCTGGGTTTCTGCTTTTTGCTTGTTTTATGAAGGAGCAGCCAGATCCTACAATGGTGAGGGCTGCAGAGATTAGCAGCCACGTTCAGTGCAGCACTGTGGTCTTGCAGCACCTGGGCAGTAAGGAACACCCAGTGGGTTCTGCCCCAGCAAACCCCTCCTGAGCCACCATTTATTCACTGGGCTGTTAAAGACATGGTAGAACACATAGCCTGGAACAAGCACCTCCAGCATCCTCTTTAGGTTTAAATTAAGAAGGGAGAAAATAGAATGAAGAGAATATACTGAGCAATATCCCCACTCTGTTCCATAGAGTGGGACTTTGAGAAATCCTCAGCTTATTTAAGCAAAGGCCACAGTGATGCAAATCAGAGGGACTGCTTCAGGGCTGTTCATACTCACAGCTCCTGAGCCCCACACTGCACAGCTGGCTGAGACAGTAAGGAATAGAGGGATGCTCCTACAGAACAGTGTGTTGGTCACATGAAGGCACCCCAGCAGCTGCAGCCTTCAGAGACCATGAATTAGTGCTGCTTGCACTAAGATCCTGCAGGGCATAGCCAGTCCCTGGTCTTAACTTCAATCATCATAACCAAGCCATCAGTACAAAAGGTTATCATTGACTTTGGTTTATTTCTTCCAGGCACTGAAACCCCCAATATGCAAAGAGGAGGGATGTGTACTCAAGCAATGACAAGGAAAGTGGGTATCTCTGAATTTCTTCCTAATATCTACTCTACTCTCTTCTAGTTTAAAACCATTTTCCCCTCATCCTGTCTTTCAGTATATAAACTACATCAATACATAACATGAGAGCTGCCATTAGCCACCAGTTGGTGGACCAGCTGGGGCCCCAGTCTCAGCAGGTACCTTTGAGATGCCATATAGCAGCACCATGGCAGTCTCAGTGCAGTGTTGTTGCAACCACCATCACCCCATCAATGCACCAAGCATCTGTTCCAATTTCCAGCAGTGCAAAGCTCAAACCAACTAATGGAAACCTGTTAGTAACAGCTCGTTATTGTGGCACCCATCTTCAAGGACAACTGCAGAATAATTAGCGATCCTTGTGTGCAAGCTCAGGACATCAGGCAAGATGTGCAATTAAAGCATTGCTATTACACTCGAGGGGGGTTTAATGAGTTTATGTGGTCAAACATTTGTTATTTTCTGAAGCAGATGTCAACACTTCTATTTCAAGAAAATAATCCCCTACACAACCACCAGTACGTCTCCACTTACTGTGTGTGCCAGGAGGGAAGCCTGCACCCTTCTGAAAGAGAGGGATGGGGTTTTGAAAGTGAAAATGATGCTGGAAAATGGCATCAGAGCTCCACTACACTGACATATCCTGAAGGTGAGCTCTAGAAAACCACATAAAGCTTGAGGGGTGGGAAAACAAGTTCTGTCACTGGTCATTTAATGTCATAATTACTTTTCCTATTGATTAATTGCTCTTCGGCACTAGCATTAGAGGAGCTGTGCAAAGCTGCCAGAGCGTTCATAGCTCTTACTGCATAATCATTTCCATGTCAAAAAACATGCAAAAACCTAAAACTGCATTTTCTTGCTAAGGCCTCTAAAGCAAAACCATATTGAGCCTCAAAGGCCCAGCCACAGCACAGCTGGGGTTCTCAGGTAAGGCCTCTGTAACAGCACTGCATAGCTAACATCTGACATGGGCACACCATTAAGGGCCCTCCCTTGGTCTTCATCTGTGCAGATGGGTTGTTATCCACCCTGCTCCATGGCAGCAGCACTGCTGGGCACACCTAATCTAGGTGGAGATGAGGAATGATAAGCAGCAAGGTCCAAACGCTGTTAACATGAGATCCAAATGCTTTTAGGAAGGATCTGAGCACCTGAGCTGGGATAATGCACTTGTTCATAAGAAGCACTGGATGTCCCCTGCCAGGAAGCGTTCAAGGCCAGGCTGGATGGGGCTGTGAGCAACCTGCTCTAGAGGGAGGAGTCCCTGCCTATAGCAAGGGGCAGGAACTGGATGGTTTTAAAGGTCCCTTCCAACCCAAACCATTCTGTGGTTCCATGACCTTCCTTCGCACTGAGCTTTCTCTCCTCACTGTCCTCAGAAGCCTCATTATGGTTCCTCACACATGCTGCCCTCTCCAAACACTATTTACCTCCAAGGAAGACTTCAGCAACCCCTCTGCCTGAGCAGGGTCTCTGCTGTGCCTGCTTCTGTTCTCTTCCGACTGGGCTCCTCACTCCTGCAATCATTACAGTTCTCACCTCCCAGTTATTTCCTTTGACCTCATTTCTCTCACCAGCTCCATCAAACCCAAGCTGACAGGTCTGGGGTCATATGACACACCACACCCATAGGAAGAAGCAGTACATCAAGAGTATTAAAAAGGAAATTTAAAGCTATTGCTTCTCAAACCCATGAGAGTCACATTGTTGAGCTCTTCTGTGCTATCAGGAGAACCATAAATTTCCTTTAAAAGCAACTGAAAGCTCAGATGCTATCTGTGCCACCATGGTGAGCCTCTCGAATGGAGCTGACAGGGTCTTGGGGAGAGGAGAGAAATACTGCTGGTCCTTCAATAAATCCCTACAACTTAGCAGCAGCTATAACTACTCTCAGTTTTTTCTGCCTGGGCTTCAAAGCACTTGGCAAATTACTTTGGACCTTGGCTTGCATTGGAAGCGACCTCAAGAATCACAAAGTTCCAACCCCCCACTACAGGTAGGGCCACCAACCTCATTTAATACCAGCCCAGGCTGCCCAGGGCCCCATCCAACCTGGCCTTGAACAGTCATGGCTCTCATAATCATACCCTTCAGTTAAATCACAGAACATGCCCATTGCATAGATGGGACCCCCAGCATGGCTGCAGTGCTGCTCTTGTGATAGGACCAACAGGCATAGAAGGCAGTTGGAAACATAGTGACCTCAAGCACCACTCTGTATCACTCTCTGAGAGAGCTGCTAAAAACAACAGCCACACTAAAGCTCAGCCACCCTCCCAGCGCAACCTCAAGATGGACGCACCAGATTCTAATAGATTCAGACATCACCCATATGTAATGGGTTCATTCCCAGCATGGATCAGGTGCACATACCAGCAAAAGGCTGCATGTGGGCAGCCAAGGGTCTGCAGAGCTCCAGCCAACCGGTGATCACAGCCTGGTGATCTGAACCATTTTCCTGTGAAGTCTTGATTATATTCTTTATTTAGCACTTATGTAACAGGATGGGAATTTTAATGTTGAGTCTCCCTAGTTTTGCAGCACTGAGCTCCATAGCGAGAAACAATGTGCCTTAAAATAATCTTTAATTGGACTCCTCTCCTTGCTGTCTCTCCCCGGAGCCTTGAGAAAGGACTTCTCGGAACTGATTTACCTGTAATGTGTATGGATAAGAAACCTTCAGCTCACAGCTGCTCTAGTGAGCGATCCCATTCACGTGCTATAAAAAGCCAACACATTGAACTTGAGCAGCTTTCCCCGCTGCTGTCTGCTTAAGCAGCATGATGTCACTCTGTGCATTTTTATTCAGTTCACACAGAATGAAAGCTATTTCCCTGTGATAAAGGAGCATGTCATAGACAATTCAACAAGACCTACTGACTGCAGCAAGAAACACAGGGGGAAAAACACCTCCTTCCCTGGAGGTGTTCAGTGCAAGGATGGATGAGGCAGCCTATAATAGTATTAGATATGGAAGTTGGTGCCCCTGCATGCAGCAGGGGGGTTGGAGCTTCATGATCCTTGAGGTCCCTTTCCAGTGCAAGCCATTCTGTGATTCCATGAACAAAACACAGTGACATAAGCCTCACTTCTTCTACAGCAAACTTCGTAATGAAGCAACAAGTGATGCACACTAAGAGCAAAGTTCTCCAGACCCCAGAACAGGAGGTAAGAGACGTGGTATAAAACTTCTAGCAGCATTGAACCAGCAGGGAGGGCTGTGGTTCACCAATGGGTGCTGACCCATGCAGCTATCTCTGCAGGAGGACTCATACTTCAGCACAAAGCAGGGACACAGATCATCCTCCTGATGAATCATAGAATGAATCATAGAATGGCCTGGGTTGAAAAGGACCACAATGACAATCCAGACCCAACCCCCTGCTGTGTGCAGGGTCACCAACCAGCAGCCCAGGCTGCCCAGAGCCACATCCAGCCTGGCCTTGAATGCCTGCAGGGATGGGGCATCCACAGCCTCCTTGGGCAACCTGTTCCAGTGCGTCACCACCCTCTGGGGGAAAAACTTCCTCCTAAGATCCAACCTAAACCTCCCCTGTTTCAGCTGCATCGTCTCCAAAGCATCATAATCCCATGAACAGTTGGTCATTAGCCAGCACTGCAGACTGGAGAAGTTTCCCATTCACACACCTATCAAAGCAATCCATGCAGGACAGCAGCACCCCTCCCAGCAATACCATTACTCAGCAGCAGACATACGGATTTGCTCCCACCTCAGCTCCTGAAGGAGCAGGAGTGGGCTGTCTAAGCCCAAATCTGAAGGCTGCAAGTAAACAAAACATGTTTTTTCAGTGTCACTGGATTAAATGAAACCTTTCCAGGAGAGCCCGCTGCTGCTGCAGGGCTACACACCATGCACACAGTGCTCTGCCCTGATGGTACAGACAGCGCAGCATGTAAAGCCTCCACCTGCTTGCCACTTTATTTAATGTGCTGCTTCTGCAAGGTATAAAAGGCTGCTTTACCTTCAGGCAACTGTTCAGGTTGGCGAGATGGAAGTCTGAATCTAAATCCCATTAGCAAATAAGAGGATCTACATACAAAGGGGGCCCACACAGCAGCATGTCATGCAGTTCTCCCTGCTCCGGGTCTTCAAGGACTTGTGCTGCACCATTGGAAGCGCTCCCTATAACACTGCAATCAGTTGTACCTGCTGGGATCCATTTGAAAAAATAAACACATGCAGGACATGGAAACAGGAGCTCCTGGGCTCTGAAAATGGCTCTTCAGGAAGTGAAGGTCCCACAGCAGGTTTTCATGGTCCCTGGAGGTGCTCAGCAACCATGGAGATGTGGCACTGAGGGACATGGTCAGTGAGCAAGGTGGGGATGGGCAACACCATGCAAAACCCCACGGGGCTTTGCTGTGATGGGATAAGAGGTGGCAGCCAGACACCTTCACTCTCAGTGATGGGCAAACAGGGTCAGGTGTGAGCCCTGCAGCCACGCAGACAGACATTCACACCCATGCTGGCTGCACAAGTTCCTGTGTTGTTGGCTGTCAGGGCATTTAAATGCACTGTGCTGATTCAGAAAACACAGCCCACGTGACAAACAGCTCCCACCAAAGGAGCAGGAGCACGAGTAGCACAGATAGTGTGGATGGTTCTAACCACAGTGGCTGCTGTGCATTTGACCAGTTTGCATCTGCTGCGCTGCTCTCAAGGCATCTACAGCCAGCAACCAACTCTGCCCTCCAAAGGTCACTGCTCAGGAGCCTTGCATTCCCCAGGGCAGGTGTGGGCTATAAGCACAGCCCAGGCACTACTACAAGGCTCCCTCAAGGTGAGTTTCTGGGTGACCCAGATGAGAACATGAACAGGATGCATTTAGCATTGGAGACACAGACTGCAAAGCTGAAGCACTGCTGCTCACACATTGCTCCTGGGAGACCTCTGCCATCACCACAGGATGCCTCTGCACCAATCAGACACTCACACCCCCATCCAAATGGCTCTGTACCCCAGGGGTAAAGCACCAGGATCATTTCTTCCATAGCCTGATGCTCTTCACATCAAGTAGAAATTCTCATCCATGCAGAGCTCATCTTCCTCTCCAAAAAGAGGTGAACACTACTGTACCTGTACCTGAATGGCTGGGGTTGGAAGGGACTTCAAGGACCATGAAGCTCCAACCCCCCACCACAGGCAGGGCCACCAACCTCCGCATTGATACCAGCCCAGGCTGCCCAGGGCCCCATCCAACCTGGCCTTGAACACCTCCAGGGATGGACGGGGCATCCACAGCCTCTCTGGGCAGCTGTTCCAGCACCTCACCACCCCCTTGATAAAGAAGCCACAAACCAGTGCTTGTATGGCAGAGTTAACATCTCCAGCTTCCTTCGAGGGAATCCAAGCTGCAGGTCCCAACCAGCTCAGAGCAGTAATGGAAAGTTGAGCACTTTGTGCATCACGCTGTTTCCCAGGTAAGGAAACAACTCAAGTGCTGCTACGTAAAATACTGTGCAGAGGATTAAGGTAGGGGACCCATTTTGGGATGCTCCCACCTGCATTTTCACAGCTGCCATCATCTGGATCTCCTCAGCTCAGCCAGAACAGCTCTCTGTGAGCACACAGTGCAAATCAGGTCTCTGAAGAACACGCAGGTTAAAGACAGCCAGGAGAATCCAGCTTAACCGACAGGGCAGAAAACATGGTTGGGCCATGAGAAACCCTCACCAGCAGTATCAAAGCAGGGGGATTGCTGGCAACATTGTTTATAATGAGCATCTTTAAATACCCTTTCCCCACCCTCCCACTCAGAGTGGCTGAGTATCGCTCAGGTGGTTCTCAGACGGTGGTGACGCACTGAACAGGTTGCCCAAGGAGGCTGTGGATGCCCCATCCCTGCAGGCATTCAAGGCCAGGCTGGATGTGGCTCTGGGCAGCCTGGGCTGCTGGTTGGTGACCCTGCACACAGCAGGGGGTTGGGACTGGATGGGCATTGTGGGTCTTTGCAACACAGGCCGTTCTAAGATTCTATGAGAGCAGCAGCAAGGAGCACGCAGCATTCCTAGACCCAGTTGTCATAGGACACCACACTAATCACCTCGCTACAAGTGTGCTAAACACACAGAGCTGTTTCTCATCCCAACACCAGCACTAGGCTTTGCCTCCCTGCACAGTCCCAAAGAGATGCTCAGGGGGCCCCACACTTGCTGCCATTGGGAGTGGGAGTCACTGTCCCTGGAGATGTTATGGGACCACATAAATGGAAGCATGAATGCATCACATAACACTGGGCTTTCTATTCCCAAAGGGAACAACCACAAGGCAACGCTACTGGAGCACTCACAGAAGAGCTGGAACGCGCAGCAACCAGGCTCAGCCTAAAGCAAGGAGATGAAAGTGAGAATTCAACTGAAATTCAACACATCAAACCCAAAAAGTGGGTATTTTCTGAGCTGATCCCTTGGACCTGTGTTAACTGCAGCTATTGCAAGGATAAGGAAAGAGATACATATTCACTCCTGACAAACACACAAGCAGTAACTGGAAGCGTGCAACAGGACAGCTTCACATTTCGGTTTATTTGGGTTTCATCATTTCATAACTCTTTCAATATCTGCAAGCTTAGCGCCGCTGTTACTGGGCTGTTCTCCTTATCCCACATAATGCCCTGACCATACTGTACTGATTTATTACATTATTGCACTGCTAAGGCACAAGATTGCCCTTCTCACATACAGCATTTCCACAGAGGTGCTCAGAACAAGAAGCCGAAGGGACTTCAGCAATGCAAAGGACAATGGATTCTGTTGAATTACTGCATTGGCACATGTCGATACCAATTTTTCCTTGGAAGAGCATGAGAAAGTCTTTATCGATAAGCTAATTAGAGCACACACTTAGCACTAACCACTCATCTGAGCCAGACATCCAGACTGCTTGCTCACTTCCCACCTGGCCCTGCTGAAGGTTTGCAGGTTTGCTCCCTATGTCTTTGATGCCTTCAGGATCATCCAGAAAGCCAACGCCATCCTCCTTTTGATTCCCACTTCTGTAAACCTCATTTTCACCTTCCTATTTAAAACCACAGGCTGATAAGCCTCTCAGAGCCTGACGCATCTTACACCTCCTTCGTTGGTTTCTTTTTAACCGATAACCAGCAGGAAACGCTCTGGCCCCTCTGGAAAGCACCCTGAGGCTGCAAATGGGTCACAGCTCACCCCACAGGACTCCATAAGCCACAGGGCTGCTGGTGTCAGCTCACCTGCATTACAAAGGCTGAATCATCTTTCTCCTGCTTCCTACACTAATGAACACTGCTTTTGTTTCCCTCCCTCCCCCCCACTCCAAACACTGCCATGACTGTTCCATAAGGACACGCTAATTATTATTATTTACATCGCAACGAAGGCTTGGAAGCCCTGCCAAGAGCAATCCCACTGTGACAGGTGATGCACGAACAGCACACTCCCACCCTCAGGGCTTTGCAGACCAAGAACATTTGTCTCTTAAAGACCAGCACAGCTCTGTTCTCTGCCCACTGCTAAAGCTCACTGCTTCCTTGGCAGACTCCTCCACATCCATCTCTCCCCTGCTCTTCCCATCCTACATAGCCCCAGAGATCTTGGCAGCACATCCTCCAAATGGCTTTTAGCGTGGTAAACCACCTTCGGATGGTCAGACTAGATAATACCCATCTTTTTCAACCTTAGTGATTCTAGGACTCTTTCCAGACACTGAAACACCTCTCACCTCCCCCAGCACAGACCCTTTGGGAGCATCCACCATTACACTAAGGTCCAGGCACAAGCAGGAGCCTACACAGTCTGCCCCATTACAGATCTTCAGAGTTTTGCTTTAAGGCCCAGTGCTTCAGGTAAGTTTTATTAACATTTTAATGAGTGATAAACACAGCCTTGCAATTAGGGAGTTAATGACACTACTGCACACTTAAGCGGTAAAATGCATTTCCTGCTGTGAGCAGCTGTAAACTGGAAATTTTAATTGATAAAAATCAATGCTGAAGCCCTCTCAGTTGAGCACTTCATTTTGTTCTTCTGTGAGTGATCTCATCCTAAAACTTCTCTATCCCCAAAGGCAGCACAACAACCCACAGCATCCCAGCTGCAAAGAGCCAACACCAGGCTGCGGAGGTTGGTTTGACAGGCTGGGACCCCACATAGTTCATCAGCAATGGGCTTTCAGAAAGATGTGGCCAAGACAGGAGTGACAAAAAAGAGTCAACAAGAATCAGGAAGGCAGGACTGCAAGCTTAAGACCTTAACACATTGCCTCTGAAACCCCACAAGATCATCCACAACACCTATTGCATCTCATTTGCTTCACCAGCACAATTGTGTGCTTTCAGCATGACCGAGCCAGGCACACGTTCTTATGGGAACCTGATTTTCACAGAACTGCACAGCAAACTTGTACAAGAAACATCCAACACTTGTTTCTGGAAGGCAGAAGGTCCAGCTCTACCTTCTGGACTCCTAGGTTAGAGACAGCCACACAACTGCTATGCCCAAGAGGACTCCTGTCATCAGCTACCACCACTCAAAAGGAAATCAAACAAAGCACTGGCTCCTTCCGTGCAGTGCTTTATGAGCTGATATCTGCAGAACAAGTGCTATACATTTACCATTTGCAAGGAAGAACAGAGCAGAGAGTCACTCCTGCAAGAGCAGAACTGCTGAGGCAGTACAGGTGTATGAAAAGAAGACAATCTCAGCTAAGAAACCAAAGGTGCATGCAGAACACCTGGTGGCTTTTCATCAAATCAGGATTCCTTTATGCAAAGCTATTGGCTCATGTTAGGCTTCATGGGAACACAAAGGCAAAGCCCCATGTAATAAAGTGACCATCAGCTCGCCCCACTGCACATCAGACCCCACATGACATTACCCATATTTGCCATTATCTGAAGAAGCAAACGTGAAAATGGATAAAGTAAGCATGCAGTTACTTAGTTGAAAAGGTTCATTTCTAATGCTCAGCCTTAATCTGTGCATCACTTTTACAGCATATTATAACCCTTAAAGCAAAAATACCCAGAAATCACACTCCCTTCTCTGACTCATCTCCTGCACCAAGGAGAGGGCTTTGGTGGGGCTTCCATCAAGCACACCAGATGGAGGGAAGGTCCTTTGGTAAAAGCAGAGCTTAGTTGCAGGGTATTGGTTTTCCATTTGAAAAGCCCCTGAAGTTTGAGGACTCTCCTTGTTTGAGCACGGAGTAGCCGTGGGCAGCAAAACGTTCTCTTTATGAGAATATTTAGTCTCAGCAGAAAAACGTCTCTTTTTGTTCAGGTGCCTGAGGTAAAGTTAAGCTTCCCTATAAGGCAAAACATACGCATTAATTAAACTAATTAAAATGTTAGAGCTTCTGCCTACCACAGGAAGGAGAGCACTCCTGGCTTGTAAACGAGAAACTCTCGGACCTGCCTGCCCACCAAGCAGATCTCTGCTGTGCACAGGAACACATGCTTGGCCAAGAGCAGCCACAGCACCTACAGAAGGCCTCAATACCAACAGGAATCAAGTCACACCTCGAGAATGTGGGAAGTCATCATTTGTGCATGTTAATATTTCAGCCCTGTTTTCTGCTGGAGCAGCTTCCAACCACGAAGGGAGACTGCCAACATTTGCTCATCCACCAACTCTATGAGCTCTTAGCGAGGATCAGCTCATTGATTAAGTGGTGTTGCAATGCAACAGGACACTGTGAGCTACACAAAGCCCAGCTGGTGCCATCAGACCTCACCTCTACCTGCAAAAACATCCTCAGAGTTATAAAAGACTTCTTCAGAATCATCCCCTCATACATCAGTACAGCAGGAACCAGTGGCACACGTACCACACATTAAGAAACAACACAGTGCTGAAAATGACACCTTGCTTTTCATGGTTGCTTTTCAACAACTCATTGACCACTGAAACCTACAGTAGGGAACCTACTGGAGCAAGGGGGAAAACAGATGATCCCTTCCAAACCCTATGATTCTCTGACCTAAGACACAGGTACAACACGCCAGGCATGGTTTGCCACTATATGACTTCAAGTGGGAAACTTCTTCCTCCCCTCTCCGCTAAAAAGAGACAATTCAAAAGTTCAACACATCCCACAGTTGGAACATCTGCTTTAAAGCTCCTTTCTGCTTTATATGAAAACATTCATGTAGGTTAAAAGAAAACAAAACCACAACAAGCCCCAGCACTTTGTCAAAACACCAGTGCTCACCTGGGATAGATCCCACAGCTGTGTGTTACAGAACACATGTACTCCTCCTTGCCCCCAGTGAGCTGAGCCACCCCAGAGAACCCTCTCCTTAAAGCATCACCTCGTATCTCCTTGCTGGATTCAGTCAATCCAGGCCCAGAGGCACCAACACAGCGCTGGGAGCAGAGCATCCCTACAACCCACCGCAGAGCCCATCCCATGAGACAACAGAGGAACTGAGCAACACAGCACAGCCACCTCCACAATCATGTTTTAATCTATTTATACAGCACGGCTAAGAAATTACTGGCTTCCCAACAGCCCTCACCATCTCCCTCTACAGGCAAAGGAATCGTTTTAACTAAAGAACTCACCTTTAGAAGAGCAACCTGAGCACTCAAGCTTCCCCAGCTCTCTCCAAGCCCGCTCACAGCCCTATGGGAGGCAAAAGCCAGCTGCTAGTCTGGCCCTGCTTTAAATAATGATCACAATTAATTGCAGCTGTGGGGCTGCAGATGCCCCTTGGAAGCAGCTCCACAACTGACTTCATACTGGCAGCCTTGTTTGTGTGCACAGTGGAAAGGTACTGGGGGGAGGCAGCAGGAAAGTGGCTGATTTACAAAGTTCTGCCAATAGGTTCTGTGCTGTTCAGCTGTGATTTGGGGGGTTAGGGGAAAAACTGGGGAATGGGGAACAGCCCAGGTTAGCAACTGAAATAATAAGCTGAAAATGGCAGCTGGCTGCTGGGGATGGGATCAGCTGCACCACGTTGCGGAGTCCTCTCATGTCTGCACCTGGTGTCCCTTGCTGGGGGAGGCACTGCACCAGGTCTGTACACAGGGAAGACTTTGTCCCATTATCTGGGGATAAAACTCTTGCTAAAACAGCTACTGTGGCAGCTCTCTTGTTGGTCTGACCCTTGCAGTGCCACGCTGCCAAGACTGTGGCACTGAGGGATGTGGGCAGTGGACATGGTGGGGTGGGCTGGGGATCTTAGAGGGCTCTTCTAACGTGAATAATCATTCTAGGATTCTACGATCAGTGTTTTCTTCCCTTCTCCTTTCTCCTTCCCAGACTGCTTGTGAAGGGCTGCAACCCATTATAGCTCCACTAACAACTTTTTATGTCATGTCATTTCTCCAGCGGGAAAAAAAAACAAAACAAAACACTTTCAAGTTCAGCATTCCACTTCCCTAAGCTTAAATATTCATAAAGCAGGAACCACACCAAAAAGGTTTAATTCCAGTTTGAGAAATGGGATGGGAAATAGGAATATTGACCCAGGTGCTAACAGCCAAAGCTGCTGTATGTGTGCAAGGAAACCCCTGGGAACACACTGCGCCCCACGTGAGTGGGATGGACACTGCTCCCATCCATTTTCAGGTCTATTAGGCTTCTATCTCCCCACTGCTTGCACACTTGGGATCCATGGGATGCTCAGGTGTTCATGGCACCTCTGACCCCCACACTATGGGGCGTGACCTCATGGGAGGCCAGAGGCAGGAAGGCTCACGCTCATAGAATCATCATACAATCATGGAATGGCCTGGGTTGAAAAGGACCTCAAAGATCATCTGGTTTCAACCCCCTGGCCGCATGCAGGGTCACCAACCAGCAGCCCAGGCTGCCCAGAGCCACATCCAGCCTGGCCTTGAATGCCTGCAGGGATGGGGCAGCCCTCATCCTCAACACCTCTCCAGTCCCCCTGCAGGGCACCACACACACTTCTGCCCCTTTGCTACCAGCAGCAATGGGACACAGAGGCAACACCAACATACACAGACCTTCCAGCCCTCCCTTCCTACGCTGAGCTATCTGACAGCATATTTCATGCACTGCACTCTGAAGGGTACGCAGTGTTTTAATCATGTAATGTAGTAATAACATAATTAAAGTCCACACCATTTCCTAAGTAACATATATTACTCCGCTCGTTGCTTTGATATATTAAAAATAGATAACTGGTTCCTAGAGCTTGGGGCCAGGCAAGACAGTGGGCCTAACTGTGCTGACCTCTCACCAGCCACGCTGCCCTCAGCAATCCCACCTGTGCTAATGGAAGAAGAAACATTTGTATGTTAAAGATGTCATACATCCAACATCCATGCAACAACACAGCCAGACCCAGACATAACATGAAGAAGGATGGTAGAAAGGCGAACAGGGGGTTCTCAGCTCATGAGGACACAGCATGGCTTCAAGCAAGGAGCACCATTGCAAATGCTGAATGCCCATCAGAGACCAAGAGAACTGCCCCGCCTTGGACACCCACCCCAAGGAAAGGGATGTGCTGCAGAAGAAACGATGCCCTGTATGTCTGTGTGCCTCTATAGGCTGGCACTGCAATGCATGCAGAGAGCAGACCTTTCCTTCCCCAAAGCAGGTACCCAAAATGCTGAAGAGAATGAGCAACACAGCGCCGAGCTTTAATCATTCATCTGCTTCCTTCCTCCCCAGCACTTCATCTGACTGATTCTAATTAAACTGGATTTTGCTCTTCCGAGCCAGGAGAGCTTTTGTTTTATTTGTTCAAAGACTGTTTCCTTGCCACCCGATTTCCTCCAAATCTCCCTCACAGGGACTCAAAGGCGGCGATTTCACCACCTCTGCCAAGAGCATCAGCTGCTGCCTGGCGGGCGAGAAGCAGCACGGGGAGAGCTCACTGCCTGCAAGGGGATCACTGGGAGCCTCCACATGCCCGATGGAAGGGATGTGCCGTCCCAGTGGAAGGGTCTCCATCAGTTCTGCGGGGCTGGAGTCAAGCCTGGTGTGGTTTAATCTCCATTGCTTATCACACTTCTGCTATAGAGTTTTCAGCCTTCCATCTTTTAGAGGACTGGCACGGGTTGCCTAAAGAGGCGGTGGTGCCCCATTCCTGCAGACAGCCAAGGTCAGGGGATGGGTTGTGAGCACTGATGGAGCTGTGGGTGTCCCTGTGCACTGCAGGGAGTGGGATCAGATGGCCTTCAAAGGCCCCTTCCAACTCAGACTTCCAACACTCTGTGATTCTATGATTCTATTTCCCTTAGCCCCAATTTATTGCCTCCCACTGCCCCAAATCACAGCCCCATGCAGAAGGATGCTGCCCAGCCCCTTACCTGCAAGCATCGCTCCGCTCCCAACACCTCAGCTGTGAGCAAGAAAAGCAATGGCCACCTCCATACCTCCACACCTCTGCATGCCCAAGCTTTGGCTGCCAGAGCTGCTGTCTGCTACCCAAATCCCTGCAGCAAGCAGGCAGGAAGAGACACCTCTCCAGCGCTCGGTTAAAGAGTTAAAGCTCTCCTGGAGCCGTGGGCTCCTGCAGAAGCTCCCGGAGCGGGCACACAGCTGCAGGCAGCACCGGTCCCTGCAGCACCGCATAATTCCTGCCCTGTTCCCAGGGCTGCAGCGCTGCCCGTGCACAATCCCAGCACTGTGCGGGGCTGGCCCAGCCCACACAACGCCCGCATTCACGGCCATGGAAATGCCCTCCGTCCTCACGCATCTGGGGCTGCTGACCCTTCCCTTTGTCACACGGAAAACACTCTTGGTTTATGTGTTGGTTTTTTGCTTTGTTGGTTTTTTTCTTCTTTTTTTTTTCCCCTCCTCTTTCATCCTTCTAATCCACTTGTTGGACCAGGCAAGCAGTAGGGAAAGGGAAGGGCAGTGGCACGGCAGCACTGTCAACCCAAAGGCAGCAGTTATGAATCCCCTCTGGATGGGGAGCAGGACGTCCTATGTGGCTGCATTATAGAGCAGCCAGGAGATCCCGACTGGCACACAGTGACCCCACTGCCATCCCAGGAACACTGCAGAGCTGCATCTACCAGGCTGGAAGATGCACTGCTGGGTTTTGGTTTCTCTGTTCCCAAAGCTGCTCCTTTCTAACAGCCAGCTCTCCTCGGTAACATTTCCATGCCCGCACCAGGAAGCAGGACAATCCCTCTGACATTTAACATGATAAATACCCATGCATGCAGGCTCCAGCAATGAGAAGCCAGCTTGCTCTTGTAGCCACATCTGATGCTGTGTGCATTCACCCCACGCCCTGAGCTGGCTCAGAGCCCTGGGAGCTCTTCAAGCAACCCAACACTGTGGCTCCTCATGGCACTTGGGATCAGAAAGCACTGACAGCTGCCCTAATGGTATTCACACCTGCAGGCAGGATGGGATGGGCAGCACCTCTCACCTGGGGGCTGTGACAGAGAGAAGTATCGCCCACATGTGGCTTTGGGCAGCCTTGTCTGGTGGCTGGTGACCTTGCACATAGCAGGGGGTTGGAACTGGATGAGCACTGTGGGCCTTTGCAACCCAGGCCATTCTAGGATTCTGCAGTTTCAGGTGCATTCAGGGCAGCTTGGCACCTGGAGATCCACCCCCCAGGCTCACAAACTCCCAACAGCTTTGATGCGATGCCACTTATCTGCTTACAAATGCTCCATGCACACCTCGGCCTCCTCAATGAGCCATTCTTTGTCTTGTAACTCTAAGTTTGTCGGGAGGATAACCATCATGTTCTGAATACTTAGGTTTTCTGCTTTATTAACTGTGCAAGTCATGCATAATTTAAACAGGAGGAGAACTGCATGCAGCACTTGGATTCCTCTAAAGATTATTTTGCAGAAGACAAGCTGGGCAAAGCAGAGCATGGAGCTGCCCATCGTGCTGGGGGGCAGCAGCTCTGCTCTGCCCACATCCCCTATAGCACAGAGTAGGGGATCCTGGCCCCATTGCTCTGAAATCTGCTCCCAGCTCCATTCCCTGCTGTAAAAGCAGCCGTCTTCCTAAGCGCAGCTTTGCTATTCAGAAGCAACAGAGGAAAGTTCTGGGGTAAACGCACAGCCAGACATCAGGGGATCTTCATTCTATTTTTTGTACTAACTGGGGATAGAAATGCAGAGCATTGGGCTGCAGCTTAATACCAAAATGCCCCCATAGCGCTGCTGTGCCGGGTAGACACGCACACAGGTTCCCCTTCCCGGCCCAGGGCTCGCCTTGCAAATCAAACTCAAAGCACCACCTCCCAAATAGCCGATACCAAAATGGTGCACACAGTGGGATTTTGGAGGTGCAGCCCATGCCCTGGATCTGGCAGCTTTTAGCAAAGCGCTGCCCGCTGCAAACAGACCTTGGGAGAGCCAACAGAGAGCCACGAATTCACACAAAATGGGTTTCCAAAGCAGCGCTCCCCCCCACCCCCGGCACTCATCCAACCCCAGCGCGGCGTTACGTTGTACAGAAGGAAAAAGCATCGCGGCCAAACCAAAGTCTTGTGACAAACCCGCCCGTCACTTTGCCTGCACACTGATGCTCTCAGCCTGGGGCAGGAGCTGCCTTTCCAGCAGCCCGAGCTGTGCCCGAAACCTTTTCCCATCCGCACCAACGGTGCCGTTCCATCGCACCCACCGCTCCGCGCTGTTGCCGGGAGGGCAGAGCCCGGCGCTCCGCTGCCGAGAGCCGCACGTTGACGACGCTTCGCCGGCACGAAACCTCGGATATTTTCGGTGATACCGAACATTTGTCCAAAAAATTAAGAAATAGGAACGGAAAGGGGAGAGGGCACAAAAAGTACATCTCGACTCGGCAGCGCAGATCCAGGCGCTCGGACTGAATTCACCGAGTCCCCCCGATACCCATCTCCGGAGCTCAGCTCGCAGCAGCTCCGCGCGGCCGCATCTTACATAACCCCACCGCCGGGCCGGGGGCCGCGCACCGGGCGGCAGCCGACCCCCCCCCCCGCAGCGCTCCCCGCCTCCGGCATCCCTCGGCGCTCCGCCGAAACGGGGCCAAACCGACCCGAGGGAAGGTGGAGGTTGGAGGGGGAAGGAGGACAGTGCAGGGGAACGAGCGAACCCGCGGCTCCGCGCATCGCCCGGAGCGGGGTGAAGCGGCGGAGCTCTCCGCACCCGGCGGGGATGGGAGCGGGGCAGGGGACGCGCATCCCCGCGATGTGCAAGTCACCGCCCGGGGCGAGGGGCGGGGGATGGCGGTTCCAACGGAGCGCTCCCCTCCTCCGAGCCGCTCGGCTGCGAGCATCGCGCGCCCCCGGCGGAGCGCGGCGAAGTTTGCGCTTCTCTCGCCCCCCCACCCGTCGCTGCGCGGCCGCGGGCGGCCCGGAGCCGTGCTGTTAACAAGTGCTTCGAGGCCCGGCACGCGGCGGTGCCCCCCCTGCCCGCATCCCGCTGCTCTGCCCGCGCGGTGTCAGCGTCTCATGGCAACGGCGCTGCCTCCGCCGGCTCCCTCGGCAATCAACGGCCGCGAGGGGATCGCCGCCCCCCCCCCGCATCCCCAAACCCCGCGTCCCTCCCCGGCCACAGGCGCGACAAGGTCACGGTGCGCCCCGTTACTCACCGTACACCCCTTGCCCGGAGCTGCCCTCCAGCAGAACCGTCAGCAGCCCCAGCAGCCCGATCGCTACATCCATCTTCACGTGAGCATCCACATATCCAGCCCGGCGGTGGGGGGGCCGCGGGGAGGGGGTTGAAGCAGCCCGAAGCCCTCCGGAGCCTCGCGCTCCGCTGCGGCCGAGCCGCGCACGCCCGCGCAGGCAGGGCGGCGGGGGGCAGGCGGCGGGCACCGCTCCGCTCTTCTTCCTCCTCCTCCTCCTCCTCCTCCGCCTTCTATTCCTCCTCCTCCTCCTCCCTGCGCAGCGGGCGGCGCGGAGCGGAGCGGTGCGGGCCGAGCCCCGCTCACAGCCCCCTTAGGGCTCCGGCCGCCGCCGCCGCCGCCTCCCGGGGCCGCCGAGCGCCTCCCGGGGCCGCCGCAGCCTCCCGCGCCCCGCTGCCATCAGATGCCATCGCAGCGCCGCGACCCCCGCATGATGCGCGGGGCCCCCCGCGCGGCGCGGAGGAGGGGGCGTCCGGGGGTGGGCGCGGGGCCGCGGAGGTGGGGCCGCGGAGATGGGGAGGGGGGGGCCGGCCGGGCGCGGAGCGGGCAGCCCTCGGCGCTCAGCGCGCCTGCGGAGCGGCGGCCGGGCCCATGGCGGGGGCGGCGGGGGGTCCCTCTGCCGCGCGGTGGTTGCGCGAGCTCGAAGCGAGGGCGGCGGTGCGGTGTGCCGTCACGTTGTGCTATACGTGCCGGCAGCCGGAGCCGGGGAGCCGCAGCCCGGCGACGTCAAAGCTGCGTGGCTGGCTGCCGAGCGCCTTCCTCCGCCTCCTCCTCCTCCTCCGCCGCCGCCTCCCGGGTCCCCGAGGCTCCGCCACCGCCGCCGGGTGCGCAGGGAGGCGGTTGGTGCCGAGCCGGAGCGCCGCGCCGCGCCCGGAGGTGGGATGCGCGGGGCCGTGCGTTCAGCCCCAGGATGCGCGGAGCGAGGCGGAGCGGGGCGCCCCGGAACGGTCGGGACTGCGCGGGGCCAACGGTGCGGGGCGCACTGCGCTCGCTTTGACAGCGCGCTCCGCTCCGGGGCCGGTTGCGGGGCCGGGGGTGGCACGACCGCGGCTCCCGAGCACCCCCAGCTCCGAGCTGTGCTCCCCCAGCGCCGTGCGGGGAGTGCGCTGGTAAAGGGTGACTCTTGCCCCCTTTTACCACCGAAGGCTTGTTGGGAAATAGATGCCCCTGTCTGCGCTCCTGATTTGGTTCCTACAGTGATTGCACTAAAGCCATGAGCGCCTTTGGGCAATTCAGGCTTAATGCGGATGAGGAGTTTTAGGATCTGCCCCGTCACATTAGCACAGCAGTGATCGGCAAAGCAGGGCTTGGCCTGCAGTTTCGAAGCGCAGCAATCTGGGCATATACAGTTTCATTCAGTTTTCTTCCCTGCCTGCATCAATTAAGGATTAGCACCCGAGGCCAGGACCGAGTGAGTGCTCTAGAGAAACCACTGTTAGGGTGACCCCTCTGGCATGTGGTGGGACAGTGCTAACAAGGCTTGGACTCTTCCTTCACCACCCAGTGCTCTCTCAGCCACTGGTGACAAGGGCAGAGCTCCACAGTGCTGCCCCTCTGGATGATTCTCTGCCACCCATTTGAGAGACTATGGCTCACTCAGCACTGAGGCAGATGGGGTGAGGGCAGACAGGCTGGTACTTCCCTCCAGGGTAGTTAGACCTGACTATCCCAAAGCGCAGGCACTGCTGGAGGATGGGATGTGCCCCACTTTGCCCATCTTTCTTGGTTAACTTTAAGATCGTTGCAGCACAGACACATGTTATTTGGTCTGGAGGACTGAAACCATTAAGTGGCTGTTGTTGTACCCCATGGAACAGGCATGAGAAGGGGCTCAGCATTGTGTTAGCACATTGTTGGCACGTATTCTTGGAAGTAGGGGCTGCAGAGGCCAAGGCACCAATAAACCTTCCCACAAAAGCACTGTGGCTGAAATTAACACTCAGAGGTTGAAATTAAACAGGCACTTAAATCTCTGTGGGTTAAGTGCCCAAACGATATTCTCTGAATAGTGCCACTCCTCACACTCTTTTGCTAAGATGGGTTTTGTTTTGAAAATTGAAACAGGCTCATTTAACAATGTTTAGGTCCAAACCTCCAAGGGATGGAGTTATTAGATAAATAACTAAGCGTGACGGACCCTTTAGACACACCTGTTATCTTCAGTGGTGCAGTTGAAGTCTCAGAACTATTATAAATTACAGCAAACTGCTTAATTTCAGGCTAAGTCTGCTCTCCAGGACTGGTGTGAATTGAAAAGAATCCTCCTGGCATGGAAGAATTTACATGGGTGAGACAGTTTGAGCCTGTGGTGGGAGATACACCAGTTCAAGGCCAAATTAAATGTTACTGTGTTCCTTGGGCTTGCTCTCCCCAGTCTATTCCCCTTTCCCTCAGTTCAAACCCTGTTGCTTTTGGTTCCTTTGCACCCTAGGATGATGCTACTTCATGTGGTTGATGCTGCATGGCTGAAAGTTGCATTCTGGGTTATTGCACTGGATAAAGAAAGGCAGCTTTATGGACAGTGCTGTGCATCCTTCTTCTCCTTCAGCCTTACCTGGGCATGGACCACTGCCCAGTAAAATCTATGCTAAGGTCCGTTTTACCTGCCTCAGTGACCAGAGTTGTCTCTGCTCATGCACTGTATTTCACACCACCCTCAGGTCTTTTTTCCCTCCATAGGAAGCTCCCATGCTCACAACCACCTGTGCTCAGCGAAAGGGAACCCTGTAAGCAGCCCTGATGTGCTGCTCTCACCTGCATTTTACACCTACCCTGACCTTAAATTTAGAACCCCAGCAGTGCACCAGGGCTGGGGCTGGCAGAGGGCAGGGCTGGGCATCAGACACACCGTGAGGAGCTGAAACAAACCCTGCATGTGCTCCCTGTTGTTGTTTTTTCAGACTCCTGCAGGGCAGAGGAACAGAAGCTGGCCCGTGAGATGCTGTGTGTCTCAGCCCTCTCTCATCTGCTCCATGTGCCAGCAGGGAGGAGCAGCTACAGGGACAGAACAACCAGCAGCTCTGCCAGAAACAGGGCTGGGAGTGCCCCGGGCTGGGTGGCCATAAGGAACATTGATGTTTGGTAGGAACAGACATAGGGATGCACACAAGTTGCTGCTGCTCTAGCGCTGCTTGCTTTTAGTTAATCTGTGCAGGATGTAACCACCTCAAGGTCCCCATCTCCTGGCTCAGGTGGAAAGGAGGAGGTCCTTTTAGATCCCTATAAACACAGCTGTCCTACCCACCACCCCAACACCCCATATCCCACAGGATGGGCCAGCTGGGTGAATGGAAACCTGTTGCACTCAGCCATACAACTCAGCCTGCTTTGGTCTTCCTACAATGGCAGTATTGTTGCAATGGCAAGACGAGCGTGTTCTTGTTTGTGTCTAACCACACACACAGTTTTGGCTGCAAAATGCAGCACTATTGTATCAAATAATCAAAATAATATTCTGCCCTGCTGCGCTAACACTGACTGGCATGTGAACAGCAATTCCCCGGAGTGGAAGGGAAGGGCAGGATGAAAGAAGTGGGTCACATTTAATTAACCGGCGACAAATGGGGCTGCTCACTGTATTGGCTGCATTGTGACCATGAGCTTCAAATTATAGGCGATGGAAGGAGTTGGACATGCTGTCAATAGCACACAAAATAGGGAAAAGGCAATCCTTCCTTTTTGCTGGCTATTTTGCAAACAAGCGGTGCACAAAGATAACTCCAATAAGGCTGACATTCACAAAATAACGAGTGTCTTGTGCATTATCAGCAGGAAAAAGAAGCAAATTCTTGCTAAGTTAAAGGGAAATATTAATGCACAACACTCCTGCTGGTGAAGCTGCCCCTGTTGCACTATGGAAATGAATCCTGGGAATTATTTAAAGTAGCACAATCAGGACGAGTTTATTTCCCTGAATAAAATACAATCCCGTTGGAGCGTCACTATTCTTCTTCATAATGCAGAGGGAAACAATTAAGTTTCAGTAGCTCCTGTCTACGTATTAAATGCAGGATGGGTTTCAGCAGTGGGAGAGGTTTGCATGAGCTCAGGGTGGCTTGGAGTGCACTCTGCTGGCCATGGGCCGAGGGAAGAAGCACTGCCCTCTGTGCAGAAACCCTCTGCAGAGCTTAACCTGCAGTGGCTAAGGATCAAAAATAAGACGCTTAATTTATCTGACAGCTCATTTGTATTGTGATGGGATGCTGGCCCCGTCCCCAAGGTGCATGCAGAATCCCTCTGTCCTTTCCCAGGATGAGACCTTCCAGGAAGGTGCTACAGGGCTCTGCAAGTCTCACACTTTCCAGGAGCAGAGAGATGAGCAAATTAAGTTTTCACTGGGCTGTTGCACTGCAAGCATCACTGGTGATTCATGGCCAGGGCCAGGGAGATCAGAGTTGTCTGCTGGAAGCGTTAATACGATTTCAGCAGGGTGAGCACTCTGTGACTGCATTAGAGTTTGGAATTGTTGACTGGGGGGACCAGCTGGTGCAAATCAGTGCTTTATCACTTACACCTGTAAGCAGCTCCAAACAGTCTCATATTGCTGGCAAGAGCCTGGTTGAGTGTGTGTGGTTGAGTACAGTCTCACCTGGCTAATGCTATGTGGTGTCTGGTTATTCATGCTTTTCTTCATAGAATCCTAGAATGGCCCAGGTTGAAAAGGACCACAATGATCAACTGATTTCAATCCCCTGCTGTGTGCAGGGTTACCAACCAGCAGCCCAGGCTGCCCAGAGCCACATCCAGCCTGGTCTTGAATGCCTGCAGGGATGGGGCATCCACAGCCTCCTTGGGCAACCTGTTCCAGGGCGTCACCACCCTCTGGGGGAAAAACTTCCTCCTAAGATCCAACCTAAACCTCCCCTGTCTCAGTTTCAAACCATTCCCCCCTGTCCTATCACTGCCCACCCTCATAGACAGTCTTCAGGAGGACACTTTGTTGCTCATGGTGGAAGGGTAGGCTACAGAAGTGGCAGGTGGTCTTGGCACTGGTGATTTTCAACATCTTTATCAGTGACACAGACAGCAGGACAGACTGAATCCTCTGCAAGTTAGCTGGTGACACCCAGCTGAGTGGTGCAGCTGGTATGACAGAAGGGTGCCAACCAGGAGGGCCAGGACAGGCTTGAAAAGTGGGCCCATGTGAACCTAATGAGTTTCAACAAGGCCAAGTGCCTTCAACAAGGCCTTGGGAAGGCTGATCAAGTGGTTGGTAGCTCTGCTCATGGCAGAGCAGTTGGAACTAGATCCTTAAGGTCCCTGAAAACATGATTCATTCTATGACTCTGGAGATACCCCAAAGGCCATGTGCTATACCCAGAGCTTGTTACTAGAGGTGAAGCTCCAGCCTGGAGCTGTGCCTTGCAGTAGAACTGGAAGCACATGTGCTGTACTTCAATCTGACAGCCAAACCACCCCAGCAATGTCCTTGTAATGTAGTGCTGGGACAGCCACTATATAAGCTAGCAATACAAAACTGCAGTATTGCCCAGCCCCAGGGGTATCAGGTTTAGTGTGGTCTCTGGGTCGGGTACCTCCAACCTTCTCCTGTGGGATCTTCAACCGAAAAACATTGTCTTTTTTTGTGCTGTGATGCTTCACCTCTTCAAGCAGCAGGAACATTATGGCTACCCTCCTCTCAGCCAGACCTAAACAAGCCCATTGAAATGTCTTGTACCAAGTGGAGCGTTCTTAAATGGGGGAAAAAAATACTTCTTAGAAGTGTGGACAACCAACTTAGTTCTCATCCTCTTTAAATGATAGCTCCCATCAGTGCAGCAGTGTAATAACAGGAGATACTTCACCGATCTCTGGCCCAGTAATTGCTATTCATTGAAATGAACAGCAATCAAACCAAGACCTCCTCTTAAAGGGTTATATTGATTTGTTTAAAGTATTCCTGCTGTGGACTTTGCTTTGTGTGTCTCTGATTACCTCCCCTTCTGGAACCTCTGTCTTCTTGTGGTTTCTGTTTGTTTTACTCAAACTGAACACCAGAGACTGCCTTGATTTGCTTGAAGAACCCCAGAGAAACAGACTTTCAACAGTTGCACAATGTGCTTTCTTGCCTTAGAAATCTCTTTGTAGCAAACATGGCTTTGCTTCTGTCAGAGGCTCTCCTGATTAAGTCTGCTTGGAAATGCATTCATTTTAAGCAAAGATTTGTGGCTGGCAAGGGGTGGGCATGCAAGGCTAGAAATTAGCATGACAAGCTTGAAAGGAGAAGAAGCTCAGGGAATGCACTGACTTTAAATAGCTTGATTTCCCAGCTGTATGTTTACACCAGCTGAGGATGGCTGGGAGAGGTGGAGAGCAAGAGGTCGTGCTCACTCCTAAGCAGGAGCTCTTGCTGAACTAGTGCTCCTGTCTGCTGAAGGCTGCACAAACGCAGGGGAAAAGATGATTTCTCATCTTAAAGCACATCATGTGAGAACCAGGATGCCTTCTCGTTCTTTGCTTCTTGAAATGAGCTTGCTTGCATCCCCACTCAATAAGAAGAGCTATTAGCGTCTTTTAAATGGTGATAAATGGAGATAATGCCTTTCTGGGAAGTTACTCTCTGATGAGCTGACAAAACTTTCACCATGCATATCATGCCTCAACCTCTCCCTAACCGCTGCAAACACTTTAATGGCCCATTAAGTGTTCAGGGTTCAACCACTTAGTCTTAGAATGGTTTGGGTTGGAAGGAATCTTTAAGACCATTCAGTTCCAACCCCAGCTATAGGCAGGGATGCCTCCCTCTAGAGCAGGTTGCTCATCCAGCCTGTCCTAGAACACCTCCAGGGTGTGGGCATACCAGACTAAGTTGGGTATTTACAAAACATCTATCCTGGCTTCTCCTCAGAGAGCTTGACCCTGGCTTTGTCTAATGAGAACAATGAGCTTCAATGTTCAGTGTCTGGAGTAGTAGGGTTTGTCCAATGGTTCATATGGCAATGGTCGATATGGCTGCCAACCTGGAGAAATGGTAACAGCATACCCAGCCAGACCAAGCCTGGGGCTGAGCTTCTTGGAAAACCTGCTTTGGGCTATGTTATACCTCCTAAAACACAGCGAGTGCAGCTGGCTGTGCTTTGCTGGCCAATGTGCTTAGGAAAGCACAGCATACCTGTACCCAGAGGCATTTTCCCGTATACACAGGAAATACCACATGGGTCTGTGTGATGCTCAGCTCCCAGCCAGCTCTTGTGAGCCAGGAACTTAGGTCAGATGCTTCAAAACTCAAATTATTTATCCTGACTCAGACTAATGAAAGGAATTTAATATAGAATGATGTTTGTGACCAGTTGCTTTTAGGGGCTGAGTCTAGGAGAAAGCAATAGAAATGGCTCCTTGCTTTTAAGAGGCTTGTGATTATTGCCTAGTGCACAATAGGTTTCTGAAAGAAATACATATCCTTTAATTTACATGTACTTTATTAGGCATTTCACATACCTGTCTAGTAATTTTTAACAGTAAAAGGCAGTTCACCTCAATAATAGCTTATGGCAATGAGTTTTGCCAATGAATCCCAGACAAAAATGTCTCCTTTCTATTCTTAGAAAAGATGCTTTTCCCTTTCTGTTTCAGCTCAGTCAGACTTTTCATCCCTTTCTGTTGTTTTCTGTACTTTCCTTTTCATTGCTGCAAACAGGTTAGTAAGGTGGGCTGAAAAATGGAAGTGCTATTCCACATCAGTGATTCTGGGCTGAATGACAAACTGATTTTCCTTCATCTCAGGTCGAAGGAACATAAGGTTGTCCCTATCTGGAGGGGTTCTGTCCTTTCCTCTGATCTGTTGTATTGCTCGTCCAGTGGGAAGAACAGGAATGGGGAGACATCCTCTGCCCAAACCCTGGTAGCTGCTGCTTGTCTTCTGCTCAAGTCAGATGTGTTTTGTTTATAAATCAGAATGTTATGGCTGAGAGAAAAACAAGCACCATTCTTAATATAATGGAGAAATTAAGTAACATTCCAGGCAGCCCAAGAGCATTTGCCCATTTAATTTCTGCCCACATGCATGTTTCCCTTGTGTCTTTAATCATTACTGTGGGGTTCCCAGGGCTTGTTCTGCTTTCTGCCAGGTCCTTGGGTATGCAAGAGCAGCACCAACGGGGGAATTTGAAGTTAACCTGAGCCTTGTGTTCATACAGCAGCATGCAGCACAGGTTGCATTGCTGTCCTGCAGACCACAAGCCCCATTAGCTGCAACTGAGCAGGGAGAGAGATGAGACCAAGGCTCTGCCAGGCTCCTGCCAGTGCTGAGATCTGGCCCTGCTGCCTGCAGTGCTCATGTCTTTTGAGTGGTAGGCTTCAGCCTGCATGAAAGCTTGGCTCTCTATGGATGAGGCTGAAACTGTGTGACCTGGGGCTTTGCTGGACCCTTGTTGTAGCTCCCAGGTTGGGAGCGCTGATAGCTTGTGTTTGGCTCTTCTTCACCACTATGAAGTAATAAAAACAATGACAGCAGCCCAGAAGAGGAAAACCAAGTGTCCACGTTGATTTTGGCAAGCCAAAAGCAGAGCAAAGGCCAGTTATTTGATGTCATATCTGTGACAGCACAATGCAAAAGATATCTGTCTTTATCCTCCAACAAGAAGAGACATCAAGTCCTGGGGCAAGCTGGAGCATCCCAGATGGTCTGGTGCCTGCTGAGGGATGGCCCATGGCTGACAGTCACAGTGTGGTTTAAAGTAGATTTTGATAGTTCTTGCAATCACTGATCTTTCTTGAGAGGCAGCTTCATAGAATGGGAAGGAATGTGGCATGAATTGGTGGCAGATGTATTGCAGGACAAGGAGTGTGAAGTCTAATGGAGACTTCAGCTATTCTGCCCAATAAATTAAAATATCAAATATTCATCCAGTCATCTGTTTGACATTCTGTTCGAACTCGTGCATTTTGAGGGGAATACATATTTGGCCATTTTCTTAATAACACATCTATTATTTATATTTTTCTGTATTATTCATAAAACAGAAAAATAAAGAGTGTTTTTCTATTGAAGTGCACACATGGGAGCAGAAAGAAGAAAGAGAGTCAACCATGCAATAATTATATGAGGATTACTGGAACTTTTAACGACATGCACTGTAGATCAGATTCCAGTTGGGTCAACTCTCCATTCCTCGGGAGGTGGTTTTGACTATTTTTGGTTTGAACTAGGAGTTTCAAACCAGTTGCTGGGATGAAAGGGATTAATTTAGGATTTTGGCCAACTTTCAGAGGAAAAGAGCTCATAGCTTGCAACCCTCATTTCATTATTCAACCTTCACTGTCGTTTCAGAATATCTTGAGTTCTCTATGCACACATTAGTGAAGCAGACTGCACAGAGAGATAGCATTTTTAAGTGGTTCGACTGGTACAGGTAGAAAACACACGCAAGTCTTCAGTATGAGCCCATTTTTAAGCTTGAAACATTTCCTCCTCCAACAAATGCTTCCTTACTCCTTTAGACTAGCAGACTTTTTGACATTTGTCATCAGCAGTGAAGCAGGTTAGCTCAGCTACCACATTTAGTGCCACACTGTGTGGGAAGGCTCCAGCAAGAGTCACTTCAAATGAGTCTAGCTCGACTCTCATAGCAGTTAATTCAAATTTCTCCATTTCTCTCTCACTGAATACAGTGCAGATCTCCAGTGCGTGGTATGGCAATGTTGTGCCATACTATTGAGACCCAAATATCAAAAGACTATTGCAGACAGACAAAGGGAAGAACTTGCGTGGGCTGTGTGTGATCTCTGCTCTTTGTGAGGATTTTCTTAATGAAGAAAAGAGGAAACGAGGATCATAGAATCATAGAATGGCTTGGCTTGGAAGGGACCCCAAGGATCATGAAGCTCCAACCCCCCACCATAGGCAGGGCCACCAACCTCCACATTGATACCAGCCCAGGCTGCCCAGGGCCCCATCCAACCTGGCCTTGAACACCTCCAGGGATGGACGGGGCATCCACAGCCTCTCTGGGCAGCTGTTCCAGCACCTCACCACTCTCACAGTACAGAACTTCCCCCTGACAACCAACCTAAATATTCCCTCCTTCAACTTCAAACCATTTCCCCTTGTCCTGCTATCTACCTTTGTAAAGAGTTGTCTCCCCTCCTGTTTATAGGCTCCCTTTCGGTACTGAAAGGCTGCAATGGAAGGATGGTTTTCTGAACACAGCAGTACTCAGAACTGGAAGATGCAACAGGATGGAAAAGCGGCTCCCATAGTTTAAACCTCATGAGTGGATCAAAGTCTGAGTGCCCTCGTTCACACTCAAGTCCAAACTCTTAGAAGAAAACCAACCAAACAAAAAGCTAATGATGCCAAGGAAACTGATCACAACATGTTAGTGAAAATGCATATGAGGATAAAGCAGTGAGAGAGGTATTGAAGGACAGAATGACTTAGCCATAGGATTGTTTTGCCTTGTCTGTTTTTGATTGAAAGGATAATAAAGGATGTTCATAAAAGCAATTCTCAGGCTAGGGCTGATAAATAATTGTATTTGACTGCATTCTGCTCTCGTGAATTCCCACTTGCAGCTGGGATTTTTCATTTTTGCTTTAATTATACAAATATGATAAGAGGTTCTTGTGCTCCTGTTTCCCAACAGGGAGAAGAAAGCTCAGAACATTAAACAGTTTACAAAAGGGTGCACCTTTGATTGGCCTCAGGCAATCTACATGACTGCATCCAGGATTAAAATACAGTTAAGTGTTAGAAAACAGTCTATGACTTCAATAGATCCAACCCAGACTTTCTAGTCTCAGCTTTAAAGCAACCTGAAGCACACAAGCATAGATGTCAGTGTGAAACCAGAGGCTGGCTCAGAAATGGGGTGCAAATGGCATCATTTGAGTATATTTTACTGAATGTAATTTCAAATTACAGAAACAAATAGCTTTCCGAATTGCTATGCTCATAATCAGAGGTGATATTTATCTTGAGGTATGACATCATCTCTGTGCAATAGGGTTCAACCAGAGTTAATGTTTAATAATTAGGATGAACCCCATTCTAATGATGATAACACAGAACTCACCCACCAGTAGCGTGGTGTGTTGTGAGAAAGCTTCACGGTGCTGCTCGACCTTCAGGAAATCAGGAGACCCTGATTATGAAACAGCTGTTGCTTTCCTTTGCCTTTTAGTCCCATTTTTTAAAGTCCTAATTAAAGTGTAATCATTTTTCTTAGGCCTTTTCTGTCCTATATGTACCATAAGCATGGGCATTATGACTCCGAAAGATCACATCTTTTCCTTACGGGAGAGAGAAAGGAAATAACCCTTCATCTCCATGGTGGCAAGTCTGCAGCACTTTGGTATTTGGTGATAGCCAGATAGATGTCACATTCCTTACATGTCTCCAGCTATTATTCCCTTGCAGGTAGCTGTGCATTACACACTCTGTAGAAACCAAAGCTTCCATTGGGCACAGTGATCCAAGGCCTGACTGGTGAGTGAACTTTCATACCCCTCAATGGGCTCTGGATAGAAAATCAATTGCTTTTTAAGGCCATTTTTGCTTTTGAAGTCGTCGAATCATAGAATATCCCCAGTTGGAAAGAACCCATAAGGATCATTGAATCCAACTCCATTGAGTCCAACAAGGAGGAAGGTCCAGAGTGGTAACAGCAGCCAACGAGCACGAGCAGCTCCTGTTTAGGGCTCATTTTGCGGCTTGCATTTGTCTCTCCTTCAGTTTGTGCATCTGGTGAGGAAGAGAATCTAAATGCCAACCAGAGAGCAGTTCTGTGCTTGCCCAAGGTCATTCATAAATATTCAAATCTATCCCCTTGGTGCACCATTTCTGTATGTATTCATACGCATGTATCTATTCGTATATTTAGGCCAACAAAACAGAGTTGTGTGTATCTGTGTATGTATATAAACACACGTATTTACACATACATACACAGAAACGCCTACAGACATTCATGAATATGACTTAATTGTTCTCAGCTGTCATAATATTTATGTCAGCTTCCAGTCCTTTCTCAAATCCTGTTAATTCTGCTAGTTTCTGTAACACTTATCAACCATTAATTAGACAGCTTCATTCCGTGTTAAGTTCTTGCATTGCTATAGCCTTTTCCTACCTGTTAATTTCTCATCCTGCATCCAGGACAGGGAGAGGAGGGCTCCCAGCTCTGCCTTCTGCGGACTGCTCATTAGTTTGCACAGACTTATTATGCTCCTTGCTGTTCGTCTCCAGTGTAAGGAAAACGAACCTAATTGTGAACAGGGGAGGTCTGCAATGTCTTCATTCTTCCTTTTTAACTTTGGGGTTTTTTTGCTGCACTCTCTAATTCTTTCTTTACATAACATCATCAATACTGCATGCAGATTAGTCCCACGCAGTAGCTGGCATATTTTTTTTTTGCCTGCCTTACTTTCTGTGCACAGTTAGTGTTTTCCTTGCTCTTTCTGCCATGGCAAGCAGATTCTGTTAGCTCTGTGTTAGCCCCAGTGATAGAGAAGCAATGGGGAGGGGGGGGGGGAGAGAAGTACTCAGTCTTGGGGGAGATGTGGAGGAGGCAACTGCAAGCTTCATGTGCCCCCCAGGAGGCAAAGCAAGGGCATCAACACTAGGTAGAGAAAGCCAGAACCTCAGGGAAGGTAGAGAGGCTGAGCAGAGATTCCCCATGAAATAGAGAAAGGGATATCTGGGAGGGCAAATTAAGGTCAGAAAGTAGAAAAATCAGAATGGCCAACTGCCAATTGCAGCAAGTTATTTGATTGTCCGTGCTAGAGGACTAAGTAAAGTGAATAGTAGGTATAATTGAGAAGAGGTAATGTGTTGGATGAATCTGCTTGTTTTCAGCGGGGAGAAGGATGGCCAGGGGGCTGGGCCCTCCATCTACTTACTGGAAATGAAAATATTGCAGTGAAAACTGCAAAACACAAATGGCAAGACAACCTGCAGTGGCTGTGTGTGGGCAAAAGGAAGGACTGTCCTCTCTGCCTCCAGCAATGCCAAAAGAGAAAGAAAAGCAGAAAACAGCAGCGTCTGGATAGGGAGGTAGGAGATATGGTTTAGTGGTTTTCTATAGGCATGGTAAGGGGAGGATGGTTGGACTTGATGATCTTGTAGGTCCTTTCCAACCTTGTGTTTCTATGATTCTATGATAAAAGTTAAATATCTGTATATCAGTGTCAGTAGCAGTGTTAGCCAAGGAACCAAGAGCTTAAGTATCAGTGCTTTGGATTATTGACAGAAGACATATGCTGTAAAATAGTGTACATGGGGGTCTGGGAAACTCCTGCCTTGGTGGTTTGAGCTCAGTATTCTCCTCAATCTTCAAACATTTCCTGAAGGAAAGTGTAATCAAGGACGTGGAAGCTAAAGGTAGGCAGGATAAATTACACAGTGGTCTTATCAGTGGTAGATTACAGCGGAGACATTTTGTATCTTTTTTGATATGAAAACAGGTTCTGAGATAAGGAAAATGCAGCCGATCCGAGCTATCTGATTGAAGTAAAGCATCTGACTTTGTTTCTCACAGGAAATTATTACTGAAGGTTGAGCAGCTGGTGATTAATACATATAGTGTTGGCCAGTTAGGGAAATGGACAAAGGAAGAAATTCCTCTGTGAGAGGGTGGTGAGACCCTGGCACTGCCCAGAGCTGTGGGTGTCCATCCCTGGAAGTGCCCAAGGCTGTGGATGAAGCCTTGGACAGCTTGAGCTAATGCAAGATATCCCTGCCTATGGCAGAGGTTGGGTTTTAAGGTCCCTCCGAACCCAAGCCATGCTATGATTCTATTAATCAATGCCCACAGGTGGATGTGATGTGAAATACTGCAGAAGCTCGTGGTGTCTGGATGCAGTGGGGCAGTGCCCTGCTGGGCTGACCTGTGCATTTTAACACTGTGCAATTAGACAGACTGTGCTCTGATGCTGAGCTCAGTGCCTGGTCAGGGAGAGGTTTCTGCAGTAGTGTGTATTCCAATAGTTAAAATTGTCAGCTGTGAAAGATACAGATGCTCCAGGGTGATAACATGAAAACATGTTATTTACCGCATTGGAAATGCCACGGTGACAGTTCATTCATAAAAGCTGCAGTGCAGGTGTGAAGTTCTTGGTGCAGTAGTCATCCCAGGGCAGAGAACGGCCGTTGCTTGGGTCTATCAGATATGTTCATCTTGAGTCCTTGAAAGAGGAAAAGAAGCACATTTGTGCAGGGTATGTCACACCAGAGCTCCCCAGAACGTGCTTTGCTTCTTGCAGAGAATCCCCTGTGGCCCCGGACATGTCCCATTGCCTAATGACTCCTTCCTCTCAGCAAACCTGGGGCTGTATTTCTCCCCCTCCCCGGGCAAAAGCACAAAGCACATTAACGTTAATGAATTCGTTAATGATAGCACTCAGGTAACTATGGAGATGAAGGCCATGTAAGTACCTAAATAAATTAGAGGGGCTGTGCCAGAACATGGCCCTTCTTCCACCATTTATAACAGCATTCAGGCATATTACACTCCTGCAGGACTGATGAATTGCGCTTTGCAACCTTAAATCTACTGCAGAATACAAGGAGGTTAAATAATAAAAGTGATGTTCATTATAATGAGATTAAATAGGCATCAAAGCCACAGAATTCCTGAACTGTGAGCAGCTGAATCCAACCAGGGCTATGATGAGGAGCTGCCTTGCAAAGCCAAGCTTACCATGGTAAGAGTGATGATGAAGATGATGGCCATGCACCATTTCAGGAGCTCAAAGACAAGGCACTCATGGCTGGAAGAGTGAGAGCTTGGCTCCTGCAGTGCTTTGGAGCCCAGTGTCCCTCTGCTCTTTCCTCTTTCCTCCCCTCACTGGGCAGCGATGCAACCATGCGTAATAACCCGTTACAATCTGTGAAGTTCCACAATACCAGCGTGCATGAGTAGCCATGGAAGGGGCTGTTTAAATCATTGACAGTGACTTAAAGCTGCCACTGATTTCAGGTCTCTGTGTTTTCCTCTTCATTTCTGTGTCGCTGATGCTGCTGCCAAAATGCCGTGATTTAGGAACCTGGTTGAAGTATTGGCTCACATTTCTTCCCCGGTTGCCTTGAATGCCTTCAGCGTGCTATTCCTCAGCAAGGCTTGTCAGGAGGATGTCTTTCACTGTATTATATCTCTCTGGAAACGAATGCAGCAACAGATTGCTATTGCCATTCAGAAACCTTCCCTCTCTGTGGTTATGGATGAGAAAACTCAGGCACCTTCTTGATATGAAGCTCCTTTGAAATCTAAAATAATTTTCTGGTCTACTGGTAGCCTTTAGTAGAAAGTCGGAGTAAGGTGGTGAGTGGGACCGTCTTTGTTAAACAATCCCCTTAGAGGGGAAAGGCTAAGGAGCTTTAATTCTTACCACCGCAGACCTGCCATATTGCGGTTACTATTTTATAGCTTTACATCTGCACTGCTTGAAAGCAGCAGAAAGCAACAGCTTTGCTGAGCACAGAGTGGATCGGCTTGGATAGAGCAATCGCTGGAAAAGGAGCTGTGTGACACAATGTGGGAGGCTTTCCATCGTTCACTGGGGGTAGTGATGCTCCCTGCTGGGACTGTGCCCAGTCTCTGGGTTCCTTCAAGAGCATCCATCGCCATGTTCCTCCAGATTCAGCTTGGCCTCTTTATCAGCCAGATGCTGTGGTGAAGATGGGTTGTGTGCCCTGTGAATGGGAAGGACTCCAGCCAGTCCCAGTATTGCTCCAATGTCCCAGTCAACATCCAGAAGTCACCGAGCAACGTGAACAGGATATGAGCAATCTCAAAGCCTTTGGATGGAGAGTGAAGCAGAGCTGGCATAGAGCTGCTGGAAAGGGAGGTTAGTTGGGATGTGGATCCCATGGCATTGGCATCCAGGGAGGGCTCCAGCAGAGTGCCCAGGTTCTTTTGCAAGCAATGAAATTGCTGTGCTCTGCTCCCCAAGGGAAGCTGAGGGGTGTTAACATGTGGCGCGTTGCATCTACAATCACATAACTTTGCCAGATTTGGGAATGTGAAGGATAGCAGCATCCCAGCAAAGAAATGGAGCTATGGCAGAGCCGGTGGGAGTTGATGCCACAGTGATGAAGGAGGATCTGGCATGGATTTGAATTTAAATGACATGTGAAGGTATTTGCTTTGCTGCAGAGGATGCTGAGCACTTGCAAAGGAGGCAGCGCCCCTTCCAGCAGCTTGTCTCATGTGGGAATGCAAATCCCACCAGTGTGGTGCAGACACAAAGCCCAGGTGAGGCCCTTAGTCTAGCTGTGCACATCAGTAGGTGGGGCACTTTGGGTCTTCCTGCATTCAGAGCCAACTTGGCAATTGGTTTGAGGCACTGGCAGCTGTGTGCCTGCAAGAAAAGAACATAGAAGGTAACCAAGAATGGAGGGGGGTATTTCCATGGGTAGTACAAGACTGTCGTGTTGGTCTGTTCCAGTGGGCATTGCTGAGCTGTTCAAATCCCACTAAGGGAGGTATGCAAGAGCTGACATAAATGTCACCATTCTCCTCTTTCAGCGCTTCTGGATGAGACATTCTACCCCTCTTTGCTGTCCCCTTGTGCCAACACAAGCAAAGCTCCCTGTGAAATTAACAGGTGACATCCGAGCCCAAAGCAAACTGGGCACTACCTTGCATGGCCCAAGGAAATGAAAATAACGCAGCAAAGGGCAATTCTGGCTTCAGTAATTAAAGCCTTGCCATGGACAATGTACTCAGCTAATGAAGAGAGACACTTGATAGGTTCTGGGTGAATTAATACCCAAATGACATTATTGTTGAAGCAAGGCATGCTTCACAGAGAGCAGCTGGCAATGGAAATGCAAAGCAGCATCTCATTGCAGAGGAAACCAGTCCCATTACTACAAGTGGTATGTGCTGGGGGATGCCTGGGGACCTGAGGGTGGGAACACCTCCTCACTGCCAGGGGTGTCTTGGGGGAACTTGCTTGAAATGAGCATGATTTAAATGCAAACTGGGATTTCCCTTTCTGGGAGATGCTCTGCTAACTTGTTTATTAGCTTCATTCCATTTGGGTTTGTGACTGTTAAAGGGAAACTCATGGTCAGAAGCCACAGTTTAATCACTGGTGCCACTGGTGCTGGACTGGACGTCACCTGCACAGCCCAGGGTGGTGACATGGAGGGTGCAGATGGAGCTTATGGCACCTTTTTGTGTGGTTTGTTTTTTTTTTGGACAGTGATAGGACAAGGGAGAATGATTTGAAACTGAGACAGGGGAGGTTTAGGTTGGATCTTAGGAGGAAGTTTTTCACCCAGAGGATGGTGACGCACTGGAACAGGTTGCCCAAGGAGGCTGTGGATGCCCCATCCCTGCAGGCATTCAAGGCCAGGCTGGATGTGGCTCTGGGCAGCCTGGGCTGCTGGTTGGTGACCCTGCACACAGCAGGGGGTTGGAACTGGATGAGCACTGTGGGCCTTTGCAGCCCAGGCCATTCTGGGATTTTAGGATTCAATGAAATATAAATGATTCCATCTATGACTGCATCCATTGCAGGATGCAACTGCTCTGGAACTTTGAACCAAGCCTGATCCTCTTTTCAGGCTCCTCTTTTCCCAGACTCCCTGCTTATTAATCACCAGAGAAATGACTTCCTTTGGTGGTGGCTACAGAAATTTTCAATTAGCCAGTGTGATTGGCTGCGTGTAAGAGAATTAATGTAACATATGCTAAGTGTATGCATGACCTATTTAAAGTGATGGATAATCTTTCCCGGTGAAACTCTTTTAATGGTATGTGCCTGCTACACATCAGTGAGTGTAAAATGTTGATTCTAAGTAGCACTGCAGTTTGTTCTGCATAGAGGAGCAAAGTGAAAATAGGAGCTGGGTCTTTACATGATGCAAATCAATGCTAGTTATTTTTATTAGGGAATTGTAGTAATAACCCAAAGGTAGCACGGATTGAAGGCATCTCAAGCCTCAAATGCAGCCAGCTGAGCACGACCCCTATGAAATGTCAATACAGTGACATCTAATTTGAAGCTGAACTTCTCAGCAGAACTATTGCCCTGTTCTTGGATATGTTAGAGTTGAAACACCCAACTGAGGGTTGCTTTCCCAAAACTCAAGCCCCTTAGATACATTGCAGGTTATAGCAATTAATATAAGGTTAAATAGAATAAAATATTGTGTTATGTAAAACATCCTCCCTATTGCTTAAAATCGCTGAAAATATGACATTTGAGGTATCACAGGAGTCACTGTGTCACACTGTCCTTCATTGTTCCTTTTCCCATTGGATGTCAGAACCCTCTCTTATCACAAACTGTCTCGAATACAGGTACTTGTAAATGTCAAGTCACCTCTGGGCCTTTTCTAAATGCACCCATTTCAAGCCTCATTATAAGCAGCTTTTCCAGGTGTGATGCATCACACTTCAGGACAGGCCTCTATGCTGGATGCAGGAGAGCAGGGGCCATTGACCATCTACTTAAGTAAGAAAGATTTATGTTTCTTTGATATTGGACAGATCTACTCAGTTTCCTTCCACCAATTTCTTTCCTGAAGGACAAAGTTAACTTTAAAACAAGCAACTAAATAGCTCTAGTGGGATATTAAATTTCTTCCAATATGAGAGAAATAAAACAGCTGTAACTGTAGCAATTTATTTTTGTGTTATTGTTATTTCCCTTTACTGTGTTAAGGCTTGTGTTCTGGGAACTGGTTTTGCCAGTTTCCAATTGGTGCTGTGAGTAACATGCTACAAGCAGATGATGAAGGACTTGTCTTTACTATTAATATAATGGATGTGCTCTTGACTTTACTCCAGGTAAGACTGCAATGTAGTCAAGGCAGTTTTTAGCAGTTGTACCTCTTCCCAAAGGTACTTTCACACAGCCCAGAGGAGCCATTACCTCTCTATCAGGTACCAAGGAGCAATAGCTATGCAGAGTGAAATACGGGCGAGATGCAGCTCTGTATTTAGCCACACGGCTGGTCAATGTGATGGCTTGGCATGTGGTGTTGACTTCATTTGAAAACACAGTACATCATGTAATGGAAGTGCCTTACTTCATGGAAGTGTTACAGAAAGTGAGCTGATAGTGCTGGCTCATGGCTGAACCTCACTGTATCTGGAGGCATAAGAAGGTCAAGCTCTGGAGAGATGTTAAAGGGACTTAATTTGTCTCTCATTTAGGGAAGGTTAAGTTGGCAGAGCCCCTTTAAACTGAGTGCTTTTGCATTGTCCTTGTGTAAAAAGAAAATTATTCAAAACTTGTCCGCAGTTTCAAAACAACTATAATCTACTCTTGCACTTGGCAGCTTCCTCTGAACAGCCTTTTTTTTTTCCAACAGTGTCTTATTTTGGGTTAATTAACTTGGTTTAATAACATGCGTTCAACAGGGTGAAATCAACAATGTGCACATGGAAACTACAGAGTCGAAGTGTTACACCAAACCCCTAGGAAGGCGAGAAAGCAGATGATTTTGGTATGAAAGAGAAGATTGCTTTTGGATTTGATACAAAAATAAAGAAAAAAAGAGATAAAATGTGGAGTAAGAGTTCTATGGGATCTCGGGATGCTGTGTTCCTTTTCCTTGTCTTTTCCATACATCTCTCTAAGTTGGATCTTAGGAGGAAGTTTTTCCCCCAGAGGGTGGTGACGCACTGGAACAGGTTGCCCAAGGAGGCTGTGGATGCCCCATCCCTGCAGGCATTCAAGGCCAGGCTGGATGTGGCTCTGGGCAGCCTGGGCTGCTGGTTGGTGACCGTGCACACAGCAGGGGGTTGGAGCTGGATGAGCACTGTGGGCCTTTGTAACCCAGGCCATGCTGTGATTTTATCAAGAGCCTCCTCATGCCAACAGGGCTGTGGCAGAGGATGGAGGCACTCACAGGGCTCTGAGCATCACAGAGGCCCAGCATGCTGCTCATCTCAGCTCAGAAAAGAAAGAGCAATGAGCACAGATGGAGCCAAACTGCTGGGCCGAGTGGGTCTCACCCTGAGGGAAGATGCCCCTTGGGGCAGATCACCATAATGTGGTCAATGGAATCATTTCTGCCTCTCACATCTGGGCTCCTGAATGGGGCTGTGAACAAGCCGAGGCTGGTGGTCACAGTGGTAGGGCAGCTGAGAATGATTCGTGTGTTGTACAGGAGAGAGACGGTGATTAAACATCATCTTTATTGGCCATTTCCTCATGGGAAGTAAATCAGCGAGGCTTTGCTGACTTCATAGATTTATGTTAGTTCAAGGAAATTGATCTGGTATATTTATGTTACTTTCTGCTGGAGGTTGTAAGTTCTCCGTGGCAGGGACTGAAGGGATGTGTCCTAACAGAGCTGCATGGTCTGCTCTCAGCACAGCACATCCACAGCTGCTGGACGGCACTGGCTTCATCTTCAAAGCTCTGCTACCCTCCTGGGCCACTGGTGGCACCAAGGGCCACCTCTCGTAGTCATTCTTCCTCCTATTTATTGGCTGTTTCTGCAGTGGTTGTCTCCCTTCCTCACGAGGTTGTTTTACCCTGAAGGAACACAGCCATGCACAGAGTCCATGCCTCAGTTTCTCTCTCAGAGAAATTGGTTGTAGTCACTTCAGGTTTTCCCTCATCTTCAAAAAGTAAAATTCTCAGGACAAGAGCTGCCTGTTAATGTATATTAGAGTGCCTGACTCAATCTCTTGGAGAAGCAAGTGTTTTAATAGAATTGCTATTAGTTGCTATTTGGGGCTATTTCATGCAAAGCATTTGCACAAGTGTTTCTGAACGCAGGCAACTGTGTTGTGTCATTTTCCTTAATTTTCAAGAAGAGCGGATCAATTTTTATTACCCAGGAATGAAATCAGACAACTGTACTGTAGTCTTTAATTCTATTTCATGTAAGAAATGTATTGATTTCAGATTAAGTAACACTAATTGAAAGCATTTCCTTACCATTTTTGTTCTTCCACATCAAACGTCGTACTGAGGTGTTCTGTTAGATGAACTGCAGAATTACCAACAGGATGTTGGATTATTCCTCTTTCATAGAATCACAGAATGGCCTGGGTTGGAAGGGACCTCGAGGATCACAAAGCTCCAACCCCACTCCACAGGCAGGGCCACCAACCTCCACATTTAGTACCAGCCCAGGCTGCCCAGGGCCCCATCCAACCTGGCCTTGAACACCTCCATGGATGGACGGGGCATCCACAGCCTCTCTGGGCCTTCTTATGTTTCTGGCCATATACCTGCTTTAGCCCAAGTCTTTTGTCATTGAGAACTCTGGGGCAACACCTAGAAAATCAGCACTGGTGGCAACACCATCTGCCCTTGCTGTGAATGTGGACCCCATCTCTGATGTGCTCATTGGCTGAGAACAGCCCAGGAGAAGCAGACCTTAAGTGCAGCTGAGTCTCCAGACTGACATGCTGTGTGTCCTGTGTGTCAGAAGACAACTAAAGATACTGATCATCTTCACTTTGCTTCTGGTGAGGTTGAAGCCTGTGGTCTTCTGGCAGAATCCTAAAGCTTTCTGTCTCTGGGGTCTTCATGCCCCAGAGGAGGCTCTCCATGAGCCTTTTGAATGCGATTTCAGATCTCCCTGTCACAGCTTCAGCAAGCAGCAATGTTTTCATCCAGTCTATGGCTGCTGTTTGCTCCTCAGCCCTCATTAACAACAGTTGAGTAATCATGTCATTCCTGCAGTGAACACCTCCCCCATTAATGTTATTTTCCTTAAACAGGCAATGCTCCCAACGCTGGCAGCATGCCTAGTCTCTCACTGCAGAAATCAGGGCTGTGCTGGAAAGATGCCACTTCAGACCCTCCGTACGCCTCCTGCCCACCCTTAGTCTCAAATGAGCCACTTGTTTAGAGAAAGCATCAAAATAATCATGTCCTAAACCTTTGCTGCAAGCCGCCTTGCAGGGAGGGTCCAGTCCTTTGCAGCTATATCTGCTCAGCTTAACAAAAGGAAGGTGAGGGGTTGGTTGGAACACAGCAGAGAGATTCCTGAGACAGAAGACTATTGTGTCTTAGGAAAAAGGAAGAGGTAAAAACACCCATCAAGGGCTGACAGAGAAATTCAGACTGGAAACAGGGCACAGATTATGTTCTTTTTTTACTTTTTCTTCTTTCTTAAAGAGGAAACCAGCTCTTGAAAGAGTTTTCTTAAAATCAAGGTAAATTCTGAAGTTTGACAGTTTTCCCTTGGAGTTCAGGTGCCTCTCACTTCAAGACAGGGGGTTCTGCAGTGCAAAGCCCTTGCACCAGAGGCCTCACCATAAGCCCAGGAAGGAGCCATGTTACATCAGCCCAAAAGCCAAGGCTGTAATGGCTCACTCTACCCTGAAAGGAAGTCTACCGGAGGGTTTCAAAGAGCTTATGCTAATTTTGCATCATCTGCTAAGCAAACAAATCGATTTCTGCCTGTGAGAAAACACCGTGGTGGCAGATCTCGGCACCACCCGTTGACTGTGCGCTGGGCATGGCTGTTAATTGAGAACTGCTTATGGATAGCACTCCCATGGTCCTATTAAAAGAGCCTCTCTGCTGTTACATTAGCAGAAAAAAAATATCCAAGCTGTTCTGTAGTGTTGGCAAACCTTACACATTCCTTTGTGCATCCCTCTCCTGTTGAGCACTGGGTAAATCTTGACCTTTCAGTCCTGTGGCCAGGATAGTTTGTGCAGCCAGAGGTGGATTTCATTAAGGAGATGCAAGAGAGTCACGATGAACAAAGGGACAGTCCTGCCTCAATAGAGCCACAATGCAACAGTAGGCTGGGTGTTGTTAGTGTTTGCTATTTGCTTCACCTTGGTGCCCCGAGACAGTTCTCAGCTCAGTGATGTACAAGGAGATAACATAAGATATAAACTGTCTTTGGAGTTTCCCGTCTTGCTTAAGTTATGATACAACAAACAGTTGGGACAATAGGGAGGGGAGGCACTTCAGGTGCTGGCAGTTCCTGATAGCATTGCTTTGCTGCGGAGAACTTACACTCCTTGACATAGTCTGAAGAGCAGGCCATAAAAAGGAGTTGCTAATACTTTCCATGCTCATAAACATGTAAGTTGTAATGAAGCCATGAAAATTGTAGCGGTGCAAGACACGCTTTCCGGGAAGGATGAAATCAGATAAAATGGCAATTCAATTAACTCCCCAGATGAGGAACGAGCCCAGCAAAGAGAATCAACATATCACCGGACTGGTGCATTTCAAAAGGCAAGACAGGCGTAAACAGTCTACAGCAGTGCTTTATTTACATCCTCACAAATCTCTGAAAGAAGCAGTTTGTTACACTGAAATTAATAAGTAAGGTGAAAAGAAGGCAAGAGCTCATTAAATTAATTGGTTCACTGGAATGAGTGTTGGGACTCAAGCTTTGCTTTGAAGGCCTGTGTGCATCCTTCTAGTATAGAAGTATATATATGCGTGGGGCAGGAAAGACCTGAAAACTAGGACTCCTATGGAAGGCTGCATCTATGATAGGACCTACATCTGAACCATCTGATAGCTTATTGTGACTAAGAAACTGCCCCGAGAGTATAGTATGTGACTTATAAGGCTAAGTTGTCAGGAACAGTTTCATTTTTCATTCATTCATTTCTATGCTTTCTTGGTGTAAAGGTATTTCTAGTTCTGTATTCCAAATCTGGACCATTTTGCACCAAAAAATGACATCTTTGAAATTACATCATTTCTTTTAGACTGTTTGGGTGAAGGTAATAGGGAAAGAAAGAAGATTCTTTTTTCTGAACCCATACGATCAAACCCAGTTATGAACCCTCTGCAACCTAACAGTGATATGTGGTCCAGGAGCAAATTTGGGCTGATATTGCCGAGTGCCAAGAATAGGGAAAGAAATCTTCCCTGACAGCCTTCCAGTGCCTCTTTGCGTAGGGCCATCAGTGGCGAGTTTATCCACAACCGCAGGATTAATGCCCTGGGGGCAGCTAAGAAGGAGAAAATGGGATGTGAGTAAAAGATTTTAATGAGTGGATGGCCTGTGAGCACCCGCCAGCTTGGTGACTGCTGTGACATAAAGCACATGGACTTGATCCAGCACAATATCATCTATGCTAACATAGGAAGCAAGCTTTGAACAGTTTTTCTTCTGGAAATGTGCTGTTTCTGACCTGCTTTTTGGTGGTGTTCCCAGATAAAGCCCTCTTCTGTGGCAGAGTCAGTTCTAAGAGCAGAAAGTCCTTCTGTGTGCTCCCGGTGCACCTTCCTCCTCACCCTGCCCTGCTCTCCTCCTGCTCCTCTCTCATTGGCATCTGCTGCCAGCAATGGGGCTCAGCGGGCTCCTTCACTACTTAAGGTCTGTGTGCTCTTCTGAAGAGAAGCATCAGCTGGAATAGAAAGCTAATAAGTGCTTATTATATTGATTATCACAGTGGGATTAAGCTAATCCTCCAAGAGATCAATTCACCATTGTTAACTTCTCAGTTCCTGACAAACTGAAATTGTCTAATGCCAGGTAAAGTGGTAATTCAACTCAGGAGGCCTGGGTATTTCCCTGGAAAGGCTTTCACTTCTCCCTTCCCTCTAATTTGCTCTCCTCCACCTGATGCTGGCTGCAGGGCCAGTCATTCGCTTTGGATTCAAGTGCCCCTTAGTAATAGCAGATCTGTCCTTCATCATGGAAGAGCCATCTATGGTCAGGAAAGAGAGGACATCATGTGCCTGTCAGGGAATGTTCCCATATTCCCAGTCCTTTCACTGGCTCATGGGATGAAGAAGACACAAAGCCTAGATGAAAATTCATGGGGGTCTTCCAGAAATTAATGAATTAAAGGGATTAATTAATCTCATTGTTCTGTAAAGTAGATTATTTAAAGCAATGATGAGAAGTGTAATGACAAAATTACTCGCTATAGATTGCATTATAAAATCGTAGTAATATCAAGTCATTAATCAGCTCTTTCCCCAAATTTCATCGTTCTGTCTTTTCACCGTATTCTGTTTGAATTCTTATTATTTCCTTAAAATCTTTGCATTCTGCAAAGTTTGATTAGAGGATTGCAACAGTCTGTTTTTCCCATGCCTCAGTGTGCCATGGCCAACTGCTCCAGTCCCTGGATGCTCATGGACAGTGAGCAGGGATCATAGAACCATGGCATCATTCAGGTTGGAAAAGGCTTCCAAGATCCCCAAGCCCAATCCTACAGCTTCCAACTCGACCCTTCCAACTGTAAGGATTCTGTGATTCTATGATTCTAACCCCAACCCATTCCAGTGGTACCCACTGACTGTGTCCCTCAGTACCCCATCTCCATGTTTCTTGTACACCTCCAGGGACAGTGACTCTGCCACCTCTACTCAGCCCATCTAACAAAAGTGCTGCGACTCTCTCTGTTAATTACAATGCTAATGAATGGGCTCATGTTATGGAAGTCATTTTTTAAAGACTAACCAGCTTTGCTCTCAACCTATCTGCAGAAAAGTCTAAGACTTCTCCAAGCCATGCACTGCCTTGCTCTGATGACTAAAGGCTGCTCTGGCTGCTCTTTCTGGCTGTGAAGAAGCTCTCCATGATATCCACTAAGTGCATCAGAATGGAGTTACTGTCCAAGAAGAGAAAAGTCATGTGTACTCTTCTCTGAGCAGGGTCAGACTGAATATGCACTGCAGCAACAAGACAAATGTGCCCTGGAAATTCCTTGTCATCTAGGCAGCAGGATGCTACAGGCCTTACAGATCTGGCCAGAGCAAGGGCAAAAGTTCCTGGAGTGGTAATGACAATGAACTTTTGGGCTTTGAGGTGATGGAGTACTGTATTCACTTTTGAGCTTGTCACATCAAATTGCACCAGGATTGCACCATGTTGGATATTAGGAGCAACTTCTTATCCCAGAGAGCTGTCAGGCACTGGATTGGGCTGTGTAGGGAGTGATGGAGTCATCATCCCTGGAGGTGTTCCAGAACAGTGGAGATGTGGCACTGAGGGATGTGGCTTAGTGGGTATGGTGGTGGGACCAGACGATCTTGGGGGTCTTTTTCAACTTTAATGATTCTATGACTCTATAATTCCACGATAAAGAGATGCAACCCGTCCATGAGGGAGCCGAAGTAGGAAGATAAATTGCACCTGGACCACACTTTTCCATGAGCCTGGGAGTGACCAAGGCAGGCACACGTGGCTGTTGGAGACCATGTTTAACAGCGCAACTAATCAGAGATAGAAGCTGATAGACATGACCTAAGCTAAAAGTTTATCAAACCTGGCTGAACTGGAACATCCCAAGCGTTTGCTTAGAAAGCTCATGAAATTCAAGCAACCAATTAGTATCACAGCTATGCAGCGGGAGCTGACAAGCCATTCGATAAACAAGTGATCCTTGCTGTACACGAAGTCAAAGGCAAAAACACTTCACATGCAAGCAAAGCTGGGGCTCGAGGCAGTCCCTCAGCAAGAGAGGAATTTTCAAGTTTTGCATTAATTGGATTTTTAATGGTTTTCAAAACTGACTCGATCTGTGAAGCACTCAATAATTACAGGAGATTAAGGTGACACTTTGAAAAATGGGCGCAAGAAGAACATGAATGAAGCAAACTTTGCTTGGGCCTAATTACAGATAAACAAGAGATAATGCAGATTTAATAATCCTCAAGAAGAAAGAAACAGAAGAATCAGGCTCTGCAGTTCATTTTCCATGACAGTAAATAAACTTTAAACAGTGGTATTTGCCAGCACTTATCTCAGTGCAATGACAACAGTCAGAGATTGCCCCACGCTGCCCACTATTGAATTAGCAGGTCCACCATAGCTGACTTCAATCTAATTCCAAGGAGAGACAGTGTTACTGGCTTTCCTTCCACAAAGGCAGACCTTTGCATGGTGGAAATGTGGCAAAATACGTTCCTTCATTTGCTGGTGGAGGAGCATAAACACGGCATCTGCCTCCTATGTAACGGTGCTACGTAGGACTCTTGCACTAACCTAATATCTAAGCCTGGAGAAACTTCTGTGCAAAATATTTACACTACTGACACAGTTAAATGTGCAAGCGATCAGATTGTATCCACACACATGCCTAATTATCCATTATGCATGCAATTACATGATTTTAATGTGCTCTCATCATAATTACAGCAGCCAATTAGAGGGCATAATTGCACATGCAAATGTGCACGCCTGGCTTTTATCTTTCTTTTCTAGCCTAAGTGCAACGATCACAAACAGACAAAGAAAAAGGTTGGGGCTCAGTTTCATTAGGTGTGTTTTCAGGAGCGTTTCAGACACTGAGCAGGTCTTTATAATTGCAAGGAGCAGCTCCTGCTCCTCACTGGGAACAAGATCACCATAGAACAGATGTCTGCAGATGGTGCAGCTTCCATGGCTGGAAGGATGGGGGGGTGTTATCCCAAAAGAGCCATCCCAGCTGATAGCTTCTCTGGTGTGCCCACTTTCCTGTTGCTTTTGTAGCTTCTATTTTCTTTTACAACATTTGCTTCCTTTCTGACTTTACTTGTACTCAGAATGTGATCATGCAGTGGCTGTGTGCACCGCTGGGACACTTTGCTCAGTGCTGCTGGCAGCTGGATCTGAGAGATGACCTTTTGCAGCCCTCCTGTCCGACGGTTCCTGTGCTCCCCTTTAATTCTGTTTGCAGCCCAGAATAGTCGTTTTTCAGATTAAACCCAGGTCACCGCATGAATCATTTTGTTTATGTGTTTAAAATTTCTTCGCTTCATTTTGCTTTCCTAAACCTAAGGATGAACAGTAAGGCTGAAGCAGATTATAATGTGGGATATTTTTATTCCGAGAAGGAGATTATGATATGCATTTCTGCTTTGCTGCAGCTGACAGAGGTCAGGATGCTGTGCAATGCAGTTCTGTTGCGCATCCCATGGCAGCCTCAATCCCTCCCTTCCCACAGTACAGTGAGCTCCGTGCTCTCCTTCACCCAGAGGCAGTGAGGCCCTGGCACTGCCCAGAGCTGTATGTGCCCATCCCTGGAGGTGCCTGAAGCCATAGATGGGGCCCTGGGCAGCCTGAGCTGGGGGGGGCACCCAGTGCACAGTCCCTTCCCATATGACTGTGCTGTGATCCTGTGATTCAGTGACACATCCTGTGCTCAACCCCACCCCAGCTGGAGCTTGGCTTTCCATAATGAAAGAAATCCAAAAGTGGCTTATTGCTTTGTAAATGCTCCTGGTGAACCCTGATACAATTCATAATGAAAGGAAATATATGTATTTCTTAAACCCTAAGACAGCCCCTTTGTTTTTCCTTAGGCAGCTGATAGAGTCAAGCTGCTCTGACAGCAATGATGCTCTCATGCTTTAATCTCCCCACTACAGCTTGAAAGCAGCAGATCATCATTGCACTTTAGAAATCAGTTGCTATCCTGGGATTTTGGAGCCAAGCTACAAGAAATAAAGGCAACGTTTGATAGAACTTTTCCTACCCTGGGTGCATTTTGGGATCAGCCCAAAACGTTGTCTCGTACTTCAAACAGAATAAAGAAGAGTTTTAAAACTGCCAGCTATTCCCTGAAGAGCTCAGTGATCAGGGCTTCCTTTCACGTACACCCCATTAACCCAAACTGAGTTTGGTTTGAGCCATGGTGCTCAAATATGGGGCTCCAACAGCACCTCCCTGCTCCCTGCACCATGTGCTGTGAGATGCCAGGGTACCATCACTCCACAGCAGCTGATTCTTGTAAAGGAGCCATCCACAGAGGGCTCTCATTAGTGGCTTCTTCTTGCTGCTGCCTGTGTCCCAGAGGTGAATTCACTGTGGTTTCCAAACTAGAATGTGCTGCACTGAAACCTGAAAATGGCCAAGGAGAGCAAGGTGTTCCCAAAGGTATCCAATAGCTATGGGGATGTAGCACTGAAGGATGTGGGCACTGGGGTAGGCTTAGCTTTGGCTTGGGGTTCTTTTCCAACCTTAATGATTCTATGATTCTACACATATACCTACATACATATATACTACTACTAACTCTTGACAAGACCACAGTGGCATTTGCAAGTAAACAATTGGATACAGCCAGTTTTGCTTAAATAACTGAATTTACTCAGTTATTCAGATCATTCCAGCATGCATGAGGGTTAGTGTGCTCTGTGAATGGCCTTGGAAGCCCACACAGCACAATGCCTGTTGCAGAGGTGCTGTTAATGCAGTTTGGTGAGCTGGTTTGGGGAGGGCTGAGGCAGTTTTTGTCCCTATCCCTTGGGACAGCAGCAGGCAGAACCACCACTACAGCAAGCTCACACTCCAACAAGTAAGTAAATAAGCTTAAACAGATGTGTGTTTGATACTGGAAATCTTATCTAAATCCATCTATTCACTCCATTCAAATCTAAACAAGAGAGATAAAAAGGGGCATTGTAAATATAGTGCTTTTTGTCATGTTTTCAGTGTTTCAAATGCTGTTTTGCTGCAGAACTTCACGGGATGCTTGCTGCAAGCTGGCGGGGAATTGCTAGTAATTATTTCTCTGGTATTTGCTTAAATAGCCCTGAGATTTGATGTTGTCTGATGCCTTCCGAAAAACCCTGGGAAAGCAGAACTCAGATCTGCTCTCCTGCCCAGATATAAATCATATTTATGGGATGACAGGAAAATAATGCCATGTCACTCACTGCCACCAGCGGAGACCTTCTCCAGCAGCCACACCGCCCGTATAGGAATCACTTTGCAGATGATAAATTTTCCTACCATTTATTTTGCTTAACAATGGGGCTAAGAGAATTGGAAACACTGCATACGTGTGTTAGAACGGACCTCTTTTATTTTCTACAGTGAGGAGGGTTTTCAATGATTGTTAAATGACTTTAGTCAGTAAGAATAGAATATTTAAAATAGATTATTTTAAATCCATGATTTAATTTAGATGTTGTGTATTTAAACATTTAGATTATTCAAGCTATGCCATCAATGAGCATGTAAGATTGCATGGGTCTGGGTAGCCACCATGGTAGAGCCTAGCATGGCTGCTGGTGAGGATAGAATGGAATACAAGCCTGGTTTGGAAAAGACCTCTAAGGTCATTGAGCCCAACCATCCACCTACAACCCATATAATGCACTAACCATGTCCCTAAGCACTATAGCTGCCCTTTCATTGAACACTATCAGGGATGGTGACTCCGCCACACCATGGGCAGCCTGTCCCAATGCACTGTAGATCTTTCTCAGTTCGTTCCTAACAGCCAACTCGACCCTTCTCTGGCACTTCTTAAATCTATCACCTCTCATCCTATTGCTATTACCCAGGAGCAGATGCTGACACCCCACCCCACCACCCCCACCTCCAGTCAGGGAGCTGCATAGAGTGATGAGGGCTCCCCTGTGCCTTCTCTTCTCCACACTGACCCCCCCAGCTCCCTCAGCTGCTCCCCATCATACATGTGCTCCAGAGCCCTACAGCTCCATTCCCTTCTCTGGACAAAGAATGAATGCTGCTGGACTTGGAATTACATTCAAGTAATAATAGCTGAATTTGATTATATTTTACATTTTAAAATTAGAGTTTTAGTTGTGATTGAATAAAAACCAGTCCCATCCTTGCAACCTTTGCATGCCCACATTAATGCATTTGAGTACCAATATTGAAACACATACATATCTTCGCGCAGAACTGAGGTTTTGTTGGTGTCTTGAGGTTTACACTTTCTGCAATAAATTAGAGCAAATCCAGAAGGCATTTATTTATCACTGTCCTAAAAACTGTGAGCAGAGCTGCAGTCAATAAAAGATTATAACTCTTAGCCCAGGAAGTGCTTTAAGATCACAACAGACAATTTACTGGGTAAGGAGGGAGGGAAACAGCATCTGGGAGGGAAAAACTCAGTGAGATGCTCTCACCAGGGTCTGTTCTACCGGGAATAACGTGTGTATGGGGAGGTTTAGGCTTTATAATTCAAACACATTATTGGTATTTTGTGGCTTGAACCTCATCATGAATAAATGAGCTCTGAAAACGGATTCTGTTGAACACATTTCCAAAAGCCAATCGCACATGAAATTGGTGGTGCTCACAAAGCGCCCTTCATGTGCTGTGTCGTACACCCACACGACATGCTGCAACTAGGGCTCAGTTTGCAGGATTTTAGCATTGGGTAGAAGGCTGAAGTTAAATCCACGTTTCTGGTTGGTCTTCCTACTACACGCCTCTGTTGGCTTTTGCTCTCAGAGACTTGGCAGTGAACCTGGTGTCGGCACAGCCGCCATTCCCCAGAAGTGTCCTTGGCTCCTGCTGTGTTAAAAGAAGCTGGCTGTAAACCTACCAAAAAACATCACTGCTTCACCTCCTAAGAAGCAAAGAAAAATGACCCCAACCAACCCTTAAAGATTTAATCTTTGCAACAGGATGGAAATATATAGAGATATAAACAGTGTAAAAATGTGAAGTAAAAACCTGAATACCTAAGCAATCACCACAGTGATCCAAATTGCAAAGCCAAATCTGGTACCTTGCATTCAAAAGCAACACACCAAGACAGTCCCACTGGTGGTCCTCCCCAAAACTGCTCTGATCGTAGAATCATAGAATCACAGAATTGATCAGGTTGGAAAAGACCTTCAAGATCATCAAGTCCAACCACAACCCAACCAAACTAACAGCCCTCTGCTAAACCATGTCTCTGAGCAAGTGTGGTGGGCTTGGAGTTAATTTGATGCAAGCAACAGGGAGCAGCTTTAAGTGACACAGATGAGAGCCAAGATCTCCACCTCCATGGTGTATTATGCCCTGAGTGTCCTAACTGCAGCTAGAGCAGATGCTCCATGCCAGTAAGCAAAGCCCCAGCTATATTTCAGAGAAGGTTCTGGGGAGACCTCATTGTGACCTTCCAGTACTTGAAGGAAGTGTATAAACAGGAGGGGGAACAGCTGTTTGTGAGGGTGGGCAGTGACAGGAGAAGGGAGAATGGTTTGAAACTGAGACAGGGGAGGTTTAGGTTGGATCTTAGGAGGAAGTTTTTCACCCAGAGGGTGGTGACGCACTGGAACAGGTTGCCCAAGGAGGCTGTGGATGCCCCATCCCTGCAGGCATTCAAGGCCAGGTTGGATGTGGCTCTGGGCAGCCTGGGCTGCTGGTTGGTGACCCTGCACACAGCAGGGGGTTGGAGCTGGATGAGCACTGTGGTCCTATTCAACCCAGGCCACTGTAGGATTCTCTGATATTGTCCCTCAGTCAATGTACACTTTTTTTCATGGAGTTACATAATGACAGAATGTGTTGGAAGGGACCTCAAAGGTCATCCATTTCCAACCCCATGCTGTGGGCTGGTTGCCCCCCACCACACAAACTGCCAAACCTTCACACTCCTCACGTGTCTGCCCATGGCACAGCCCCTGCTTTGCCTCCTCAAGATGCTGCTCTCAGCCCTCCTGCCCAGCCCTTTCTAATCCTCTCCACTCTGTCAAAACAGTGGAAAGATTTGGAGTTTTCAATTAAAGAAAAGAACCAAACACTAAGGATCTATATGTACAAATGCTAATGAGTCAGTCACTTAACTCCCTTGGATTTTTGCAATAAATGGCAGCACGAATGGCAGTGGTTCAGCATAATTGGGCATCTCATTAAGGAGGTGAATATTAAGGCCACTGTGCAGCTCCAGCCCCCTCTGAACTCAGCAGGAAATGTTACCAATGGGGCGTGGGAAAGGCAGGTTGTTGCATAGACACACAAAAATGGGTTTTAAAAGTGACTGGGGATTTGGCTGGTGTATGTTTGGCTTTTTTTTCTTCTTTTCTTTTAATTTTTTTTTTTTTTTCCCAGATTATTTTCCATAATTCAAGATGCTGTGAGCTTTAGCATGGCCTTGGTGTCTGTGCACTGTGGAAAGTTTGCTCTGACTCTTAGAGAATCACGGAATCATAAAATTGAATCACATAATGGTTGGGTAGAAGGCACCTCAAAGCCCCCTCATCCCCAGCCATGGTGTGGGCTGAGTGCCCCCCACCCATCAGGCTGCTCAGGGCTCTGTTCTCATCCTAGAAGAAGAAGCTGACCCCCACTTTGCTTCCACCACCTTTCAGGGCATAGCAGAGAGCAATGAGGTCTCCCCTGAGCCTCCAATCTGGTGGCATGCGCCCAGCCCATGGCAGAACTGGATGGGCTTTAAGGTCCTTTCCAACCTGACCCAAGCAATGTGGTGATTCTATGGTCCTGTGCTTTCCTGCTGTCACAAACAGGAATGCTCACTGCAGCTCATTGTGGCAGGGAGGACAGTCCTGATGGATCAGTGGAGGAAGCCCTATGCTCATAGACGATGCAAAGGGAACTCGGCTATGGACCTGCAGCAATGTGAGTAATAAGGCTAATCAAAAGACCATGGCACAAACGATTTGCCACAATTCCGAATGTAATGGTATTTAAGTTCTTAACTAATCTCGTTACCTTCCACAAGTAATGTCTTGCTGCTTTCAGGGAAAGTATGTATTGATCTATAGCTGCCATCAAACTGCAAATTCAATCCCATTACAAAAAAAAAAAAAAAAAAAAAGGCACAGATTGAGATATTTGCTTCCAAAAAGAAAACTCCATAGGACACAAAATGGAAAGGTGGAAACAGTTCCTCTCTTATAGGAGCCATCGGATGGTAGGACAGCCCTTTGTCTCTATGGAGCAATCATCTGTCTCATACCATGTTCCTGCACTGTGTGACATGGGAGCAGCTTCCTTGAATGGCCCAGGGCCACGAGGCCCTGGCATTGCCCAGAGCTGTGGGTTTCCAATCCCTGGAAGTGCCCAAGGCCATGCATGGGCTCTGGGTAGCTTGATCTGGGGGGGCACCCAGCCTGCTGCAGTGGTTGGAACTAGATGACCTTTAAAGTCCCTTCCAACCCAAGCCATTTTATGATTCTTTATTTGATTAAAGCCTTCCCAGGCATCACCGGTGCCATTACAAGCTGGTGGATGACCAAAGGGGCCTCTGGCTCCTGCCCTTTTGATAACAGTGATACAGGGTCACACTTTCTGCCCTGTTCCAGCAGCTGCATGGCATCATCCCAGGGTCTGCAAAGGGAACCTTGCATGGATGTGAGCACAGCTGGACCCTATTTCTGTTTCCTGGTCCCAGCACTGTGGTCCCTCATGTCCCCAAGCTGCAGATCCACACTCAATCCCCATCTGGAGCTGTGCTGCCCCAAGTGCTGCTGTAACAGCTTCAGGGGTATCAGAAAGCAGCAGTGCCTCTGTAAAGAGTGTCTGTGTGCAGTTAAGCAATTCCCATGATGACACTGAAACTGCTGAAAGGCTGCAAACAAAAATACGTAATTACTGTAACTCTTCTTCCCTTCAAAGAATCTCACAGCAATCATCCATGTTCCTATTTTGGGCAGAGTTTTTGTGCAAGGCTCCAGCCCAGTGTGTAGAGATGGGGAATGGAGTGGTTGGAACCCCTAACCCTTGTGAGCTGACTGTCACCATAAATGAACCTGGTGGGGTTTTTTTGCTCTTGGAGTTTTGCTGCATCAGGGGATCAGGTTCTCTGCATTATGGCAGCTTGGTCCACTTGGAGGTTTGCTCTTGGCCTCCAGCACATGCTCTGGTCTAATTGCTAACGAAGCATCTCTGCTGGTCCTGTGGTGCCGGGGATGTTCAGTGACCTGCAGCTCTCATCAGCACATGCCAAGCATAGCTGAGTCCCCGGAGATGGTCTTTAGTGGAGTTTGCAGGTGACTGAATGACCTGCGTCATTATGCTGCTCTCTGTTTCAAGCTAAGTCAGTGTTAGCAGCCTTAGATTAGCAAATGCACCGGACTGTGTGTGAAGGGAAAAAAAGAGAGAAAAAAAATAGAAGACATTGCATTGATTTATTAAGGGGTCCTGGAGAGGACTTTGAAAGAGGGAAAAAAAAAAAAAAAAGGAAAAAAAAATCTAATGAGCATTTATCAAAATAAATGACAAAGTTCCCATTTTGTTTGCAGCGCTGCGTGAGTCTAAGTGTGGTGCTCGGATTATCGAGGGTCTGATGGTCATTCGTCAAAGAAACCAAACACATGTGATAATCCAGGTTTATTTTAGGATCAGTTTTATCGTCCTCTCATTGACTACAGTCATGACTAAATATCTCTGCAGAATGCAGTCAGTGGTTTTGTACATTTTGATGCCGTATCCCTGCAGGCATTCAAGGCCAGGCTGGATGTGGCTCTGGGCAGCCTGCTCTGCTGGTTGGCAACCCTGCACACAGCAGGGGGTTGTATGTGCATTGTGGTCATTTTCAACCCAAGCCCTTCTATGCTTGTGGAAACCCAGTGCTGTGAACCTGCGTGGGCAGGGTGCTGTCAGGCCCAGCTGCAGCTGGGTCACCTGCTGTGCCCGCAGCCCTTCATGGCAGATGATGCTTCACCTCGTTGGCTCTTCTCGGGAACCTGCTGCAATGAGCAGGAGCTATCCCAAATCTGCCAAGAGCAGGGCAGGAAACAGCTGTTCTTGGCACCACTTGGCCTTTAACCATCAGAGGTGGCTACAGGCCTACAGCCTCATCCACCGCAGTTAAATAACACATTCGTTGATTGCTTTCATAGAATCATAGAATCCTAGAATGGCCTGGGTTGAAAAGGACCACAGTGCTCATCCAGTTCCAATCCCCCACTGTGTGCAGGGTCACCAACCAGCAGCCCAGGATGCCCAGAGCCACATCCAGCCTGGCCTTGAATGCCTGCAGGGATGGGGCATCCACAGCCTCCTTGGGCAACCTGTTCCAGTGCGTCACCACCCTCTGGGGGAAAAACTTCCTCCTAAGGAAGTTTTCTTCCTCTTTGGAGCAGAAATGTCACTTACATTCCCAGAGGGACAGGAGATTCACCCCTCTAAGGATCAAGAATGGCACCATATCGACAACTCAGGGTGAGACATGGAGTGAAGCTCCACCAGCATCGCTCGCCTGCGTGATCTCAGCCCCTGTAACATCGTGTATCTGGTTACAAATTCCCTTTGATTTTCTGCAGTACAAAAATGGATGGTTAATCAAATGAATCCTACCGGATTTCTTACTTGGTTTTGGGAAATAAATATTTACGAAGGCAAAAATCATAGCTGGATAGAAGAAACCAAAGACTGCAGCTTGTCTTTGCTGGAGGCTGATGGCAGTTTGCTTTCAAATAGCAAAATCCGCCTTAGGCTTGACCACAGAAAGCAATAAAAATTTCATTTTCGGGGAGAGGGAAAGAGAAGCAGCATTTTCTTAAAATCTTATTTATTTATTTTTTTCTCTTTCTGAATAATTTTTCTTTAAACAGAACAAAAATATTTGTTTTTCTCCTTTTCTCATTCAGAGCTTCATCTGTAAGCGCCTTGTAATGCCGTTAGATCTCCATTGCTACGGGTGTGTTGGTTACAGGCATCTAAACCTACTGGTAACTGGGATAACAGCTGCCAAATTACATCAATGACTCAATTGCTTGGAAAATGAGAACCAATAAATCAGGATTTACCATGTCCCCACACCTGTTACTGCTTCAGAGGTGCATCTCTTAGAAGAAGCAAACAGCCCAAGGTGCTGTGTTTCCCAAAGAACATCCTTGGTTGTACATTGACTGTAAGAGGAACTAAGAGCATTGGGTACCTGGGGAAGGGAGCCTGGAGCAGCACATGGTGGGTGATTCCATGTTGTCACACCTGGGTTTGCAGGAGTGCCATGCCCAGAGCTGCCCTGTTGCTCCTGGCTGACCCTTCTTGCCCAGCCCTGCAGCAATGAGAAGCTTCTTTTTTCTTAACCAGAAAGAAGCATGGGCGGAATGCTGAGCAGCAGATTAACAGAGAGTTGTTCTGAAATGTCTCTTCGACTCAATTTAGTTTGCAGTGCTAAAAGAATGAGAAAGCATTCTGGAGGCTTTGCAGATCAGAAGCGTGGGGTGAAACCTGGGATTCCCTCAGTAGGTGGCATCTCAGCTTTCAGCATTCAGAAAGCAGTCCAAGCTCAGGCAAAACTGAATATACATAGGGCTGAATGTTTGCATGCTCACAGGCTGGAACAGTTTGCTTTCAGTTCTTCAGAAAGGTTTCAGGTCTGGTCCAAAATGAAAGTCCTAACAAGGACTGGACCCAAGGACTGCTTTCAGTCCTATTTAACATCTCCATTAACCATCTAGATGATTACGGAGTGTTTTGCACCTTCAGTTCATTTGCAGATGGCACGAAGCTGGGAGCATTTCATGACCGGCTTTGTCCAGAGAAGCTGTGGATGCCCCGTCCCTGGAGGTGTTCAAGGCCAGGTTGGATGGGCCCTGGGCAGCCTCATCTGGTGCTGGATCAAGTGGTTGGCAACCCTGCTCAGGGCAGGGGGTTTGGAACTTGATGCTCCTTGAGATCCCTTCCAACCCAAACCACTCTAAGTTTCCATTATTCTACAATTGGTAGATGGCTCTTCCAGTTTTGCTTTGGGGGTCACTGAGGCACCTCTTCCCACTTTCAATGTTTGGCACTGAAGAAGGATTTGGAGCTTTACAGGCAGGCCAATGAAACGATCAAGAGAAGTTCCAAGTCTGAGCCCATGCACAACACATCCATTCACCAGTCATCTGGTTTTGCTGTCCTTCAGCTCTACCTTCAAGCAGGGATGGGATAATCAATTTAGCATAAGGTTTGTGCTGTCCAGTATTCTCAGTAATTTGGTTTGCCAGATGGAAGCACAAGAGTTATTAATCACCCGATTTGTACTTGGTACTCTTTTAATATTTAACAACAAAAGAATCCTTTGTTTGTTTGCCTACACTGACGACAAACAAGCTGTGATATCAACTCAATCTAGACAAGAAAGATTGAAACATCTTTTAAAACAGTGCTTTAAAAAGGGCTCTGTTTTTCTAAACGTGCTCAGGCAGACCAAAGTGAATGATGCTTTTCACTTTACGCAGCTAAAGCTCACAAGAACTTTCTCTAAGCATGAAAGCACTGTGTTTCTTTTAACTGCACTGCAGTGCATTTGCCTGTTCAGGCAGGGCTCATTGTGAGAGCTTGGCAGCAGCTCTGGTTGTGTACATGGTTATGGGGAGAGGCTCAGGAGGTGTCCCTGCATCCCATGGCTGCATCCCTTGGCTGGGCAAATAGTGTTGATCCATGAAAAATGCTGATGTGTAAATCCCTGGCACTTGCACTGACTGCTCCCTGTGGGGCTGCAGCCCCCATGGGTCCATGTGTGCACACCCGGTGGGATCTGCAGGGTGTGTATTTGGGTGCTGTGTCAAAGCTGGGCCTTCACCAAGGTTCATCCGAGGACAGTGTGAGGCCAGATTTGAAATGAAACCACAGCTCTTGTTTAATTAGCTCAGCTCCAGACTTCATTATGGCTTTGAGACTGAAGCCAAGCCCATCAAGAAGTGTTTGAGGGAACATAGACTAGCAGTAAAATTAGTAACACCTTCCAGATCTGACAGCAGACCTGGGGAGGCATGAAGGACACCAGCAGATTGTGCTGCTGATTAGTGACTGCCTAGCAATGGCTCTGTTTTCTTCTCTTCCTTCAGATGATCCACTATTGGGTCAGGATGCACGTCAGCATGCAAAAAGCAGGCCCTGCAGGTGCCAAAATGCTGTACCAGTGATGCAATGCCACTGGGATTCTACCATGAAACCAAGCTGCTGCAACACCCAGTCCTGCTGCAAATCCATCCTCCTGCTGCCCAGAGAGGAGAGGTTCACATGGCATGCTGGTCCAACCTTACTTTAACTGTGGGCCATAAGCTGATGTATATGTATATCATAAGCTGATGCATACACATATATACATAATTATACGTTCAGAGCCATGCCGCAACAGGAGCTCGGCAGGGAGAGCATCTGATTTCTCAGAAGGAGCCATTTATTTTGTCCTGGAGGGGGGAAATGTAATAAAAATGTGAGAATACAATTACCATGATAGGTTGTACTGCATGAAACACGTCCAGAAAACAAGTGAGGCCACCCCCAGCTGCATTAAATGAGGCAAGAAACGGGGCATTTAATGTTCCTTGCTTCAAATTAAAATCCCCAGGAAGAATAATGGTAATTCCTTAATTCATCATTAAACTATCCTAAATATTCCCAGTCCTTCTATTTTGTGCTTTATGTAGCAGTTTTTTATATATATATTTTTGTCATATTCACAGCCACGTGAGTTATTATGTCCTATTCAGAAGATTTGATTTAAAAATCTCTATTTAATTAGTCCCTGAATGTTTCACTTTTTTCCCCATCATTTGTATGGGTGGAGTAAATGACTCATCTTAGCTCTCAAAAAGGGCAGCTCTGGTTACTCTTCCTGAAATCACTACAAAGGCAAGAAAAAATACAAGAGGAGCAGGGAGAGAGTCCCTATAGAGGATGAACCATAGAATCATTGAGGTTGGAAAAGACTTCCCAGATTCCCAAGCCCAACCCCAACCACCCCACCATGCCCAGTGCCCACGTCCCTCAGTGCCACATCTCCACTGAACTCCTCCAGAGGCAGTGACTTCACCACATCCCTGGGCAGCCCATGCCAATGTATCACTGCTCTTTTAGAGAAGAAATGTTTCCTGATATCCAGCCTTAACCTCTCACGGCACAACTTAAAGCCAAATCTTGTCATACTGACAATAGGTTCATGGGAAATCTGCTTGTCAGGATGGATTTATTGTGTCCCAAGCTCTGGGAGTTATGGCTGAGCTGGGATCATAGAATCATAGAATAATAGAATGGCATGGGTTGAAAAGGACCACGATGCTCATCCAGCTCCAAACCCCCTGCTGTGTGCAGGGTCACCAACCAGCAGACCAGGCTGCCCAGAGCCACATCCAGCCTGGCCTTGAATGCCTGCAGGGACGGGGCATCCACAGCCTCCTTGGGCAACCTGTTCCAGTGCGTCACCACCCTCTAGGGGAAAAACTTCCTCCTAAGATCCAACCTAAACCTCCCCTGTCTCAGTTCAAAACCATTCCCCCTTGTCCTATCACTGCCCACCCCCACAAACAGCCATTCCCCCTCCTGTTTATACGCTTCTTTCAAATACTGGAAGGCCACGATGAGGTCTCCCCGTAGCCTTCTCTTCTCCAAGCTATAGAAGCTCAGTTCGCTCAGTCTTTCTTCATAGGAGAAAGGTTCCACTGAGTTTGACCCATTTTGTTTGAAATTTCCTACAGGAGAGAAAACAACAATGTGGAACAAGTTGAGAAATTTACCCGAAAAAAGATAGTAAATTTCAAATTCTAACTAATAGGTGCATAATAACAAGGTGCATAACAAGGAAATGCCATCTTCACCATCTCCCCCTTTGAGTTTCACCTCCCAGAGCTGGAGAACAGAGAACACTTTCCATGTCACACACACTTCCTTCGTCTCAGTAGGAAGGCAATGACCAGTTATCTTGTCACTACCTGCACATCCCATTATGGTAACGAACAGAAGTCATCAAATTATAATACTCTTAATCACACTAAATCACGCCTCACACTACAAGTTGCCCCATTAAAATCAATGGCCTATTTGTAGAGCAGAGAACTTCTCAGTGTGAGTAATGACATTAAAATCCCTCCCTGCCTGGGAATAAAATTTAAAACTCCCCGGTGTCTCCCAATCTACCTAACAAACAACAGGGGAATGGTATTGACTGTTAATGTATCCATGTATATGATGTGCATTTGTAAAATAGAATTGTGACTCAAATTCAACAGATGAGGAGCTTTTAATAAGAAGGGATGTTCGCCTATGTCAGCCTTATTGATTGGGGGCACAATGGTGTCTCCTGCTGACAAAATAAATTATTTACCCTGCCATAGAAGCTAGAAGGAAGCTCAAACATCCTGTTCGATTTCAGCTGGTTTTTAATTTTCCTTGGGGAAGATGGAAAGCACAATGCTACCCATCAAGGGAGGTGGTCCTGCCCCTCTGCACTGTGTTGTGAGACCTTACCTGGAGTGCTGCATCCAGATGTAGAGTTCTCAGTGTAGGAGATGTGGATCTGTTGGAGCACTTCCACATAAGAGCCACAAAAATGAAATCCAGGATGGAACACCTCCCTGTGAGTGCAGGCTGAGAGCTGGGGCTGTGCAGCCTGGAGGAGAAAAGGCTCAGGGGAGACCATAGAGTGACCTTTGGGTATCTAAAAGGGCTGTAAGAAAGGAGACAGACTCTTTAGCAGGGGCTGTTGGAAAAGGGGACATGGTTTCAAAATGAAAGAGGGAAGAGTTAGTCTGGATATAAGAAGGTTTTTATAATAAGGCCCCTTCCAACTCAAACCGTTCTGCATGTCTGTAATACCTACATGCACACACATCTACACATGCACATGCATGTACTTTCTCACCCTGCTTGAGCAAAATAGAGACATGAAGGCTGCTCACTGGATCTAAAGAACCATGAACACCAGATAGTAGGAAAATCATTGTTGAATGGGAGATCATCCAAACTCCTGCGTTTTGTTGTTGTTGTTGTTGCTCATTTGTTTGCTTTGTTATGGTTTGTTTTGTTTGTTTTCATGGGATCTAATTGTGAGCCACCAAGGGCCAGGGCACACTGATGGAAGTGGCAGCTCACAGGCTGTGATGATGTGGAGGATGCTCAGCAGCACTGCAGGTCTCCAGGCCTGGGGGCTGAGAGGAGGTAAGCAGGAAAGGAAGTAGTGCCAGATGACACTAATGCCTTTTCATTATCCTAAAAGCTTAGGAAACTAATTCAAAAGCCAAAGAGGGTTAAACAGGATTAGAAGCATTCTTCTCTTCTCAAAGCAGTTAAGAATAATCAAATTGTTATTCAAAACAGGGAGTGGATAGTGCTTAATGCATCAAGTGCACTCTTCATGAGGGGTTTTGCCTCCCACTTGTGCTAATCTCTGGGCTATCAGGCTCAGTGCCACCTCTATGGGATGACTGCTATAATGGGATGGGACACCCAGCTTTTCATGGAGGGGACCCACCACAGCTCTCAAATCGGTGCCTGAGACAAGCAGTAAACCTGATTCTCATCTGCCATACTCAGGATACCTCTTGCTTGTGACTGATTTCGAAGCGTTGTCCATGTTTATATCTATATTGTTATGTATGTTGGAGAGCGGGTGGCAGTGTATGTGTCTACACAAACACTAAAGCACAGCAGAAGCTCCTGCAGGGCACCTGTTCCTGTTTATGCCATGACACCTCAGTGCCATTTATAGCTCAACCTTTCTGGCTTTGCCCACAGCAGAAGGGGAATCCTGTGGCTCCTGGTCAATAAAATAATGAGTCAAGTCTTTCCAAGATGTATGATGTAAAGGTTGGGTGTGAGATGTAATTCTATCATTTCCATTGACTCCACAGGTGCCACTGAATCTCTCCATACTCCCAGTGGTGAAAGACTTTGGTAATCTACAAACTAAGTACTGAAAAAAGAAAGAAGACTCTCTCTGACAGAGCACTGGAGTAGATCTGGGCTGCAGACAGGTAAGCATTGGTATTAGCATTGGTGTCCCAGGTTGGGACCTGGCTTTGCAAGATACCTTGGGCTCTGCAAAACGTGTTTTTAAACACTATTTTTTAAACATACATTTAATTAAATGATACAAAAGGAAGTGGATCACACCAGATCTGGGCCAAGATAGGGATGGGGAAAATGATCAAGTGTCAGCTGCACCAATTCCTTCATTGCCATGTTTGTGTAATCTTTAACTCCAATAGCATGAGCTGCAAAGGCCTTTATTCACAACCCTATATATGTATTTGGCAGTAAGGGGACCTGGATTTCCAGCAGCTCATGGACCAGGTGGGTCTCTGAGGAATCCTACTTCTCAGTCCCATCCAGTGACCCAAATAATCATATAAGTAAATGACTCTACATGGAACCAAGCAGAAACATCAAGCTCTGACCATACTATCCGGAAACCAGCGCCAGGAGTTGTCCTTAATTTCAATCATGGGACTGGGTTTGTTGTAGGGAAGGCATTGGGTATTATGCCAGAAAGAATCAGCAGAAGGTCCCTCTTGGACTTCACCAAACTTTTAATGTAAGGATGAATTTGGCCTGGCTGTATTGGTTTCTTTTCTATCAAAGCACCAACTCAGTGTGTCATTTCACAGCTCTGTGGAAATGGGAAGCCAAAGAAAACTTTTGAATTCTGAACCTAGAGATTTCCTGATAGATTACTTATACTGGCTATATAACTACATGCTGATCTCTGCAGGGCATTGTTCTGAGGGGAAAAAGGGGGAAATGAAACAACCAGTGAGCTGCCCAGCAGACCATCTCTGCAAATGCCATTGGCTTTGGCCTGTGAATGGGTTAATCAGAAGTCACAGGAAAAAAAGCCTCCCCCAAAAGCTGTTGGCATTAGCTGTACAAGCACATAAATTATGTTTCTTGTTAAAAATGTATAATGAAAAAATATTTGTATTTGGCTTTGCTTGTTCACAGTACGGAGTCCCTGAGTTCTTAGTTCAAGTCTCAAAACCTTTGGCAGAGTCAAGTTCTCACTTTGACATTTGTTTTATTGGTGAAATAGTGAGCTCAGATTACAATATTCAGACTCAAAGGACAAACAGAGCTATCATCTCCCTTCTCCTCTCCCATGTTCTTTTCCCTCTCCACCACCTCTGGAGCACCGTGTGGGTGGTTGAGGACCATCTCTGGGTCACCCACCCTTCTTGCTGCTCCCTTCCACCTTGCTCAGCTTCTTGGCCAAGGCAGCCCCTTGGGTGCAGGGTAGAACTGAGTCTCTCCAGGGCACTCATTTTAGGTCTGTGGAGCCAGGTAATGTTCTGGGTGCATTAATGCTGTTAGTGATCATAGAATGATAGAATCATAGAATGGCCCAAGTTGAAAGGGACCACAGAGATCATCTATTTTCAATCCCTTAGCCACAGGCAGGATCACCAACCACCAGACTAGGCTGCCCAAAGCCTAGCCATGATGTGCTATCTGTGTCTTGTCACAGTGTCTTTACTCTTCTAAAGGAAGAAAATGTAACTCCTGTAATTCACAACACAAGTTGGGTTCCAAGGAGCTAACTCACTGCTGCTGTGGGAACTGGGATTCTGCTAAGCATTTTGGCACATCCTTCCTCATTTTATTGAAAACAGCAAATAATGAGACAAGCCTTAGTCAATGGACATGCACTAATTGACATCGGTAGTGTCGTAATTGCTAGGGGAGAAATTTTACAGTTATTAACACTCAAAGCAAAAAAGAGGCCTGGATTTTTCTGGCCTTTTCTAAATGACGGAGCTCTTGCCCTCTCTGAACCTGTAAAAAGTGAGCTGGAGAAGTGCTTTGTGAAAGAAATACAGCTCTAAATGTTAACCTGGTGTTTTTCCATTTGAATTCACGCATTATCAGCGGAGCTCAACCCTCACACAAGCAGGTCTGGATTTTAAATAGGGCTCAATGGGAGTTTTCAAGAGCATCTTTTTCAGTGGATAATATCTGCCAAAACCAGAGGCTTTTCCAGGAACAGATGAGTTTTGACAAGTTCCAGGTGTGAAGCGAGAGCAGACGTTAGCCTGGCAGCTGACGCATTCACCAAGATAGGGGAAATGCATTTTCAAGTGTCTGCTCCACCTGGATCATGCTGAGAACTTGGACTGGTCTTGCTCTTGTCATGGGGAGATCGAGCTGCTGCCTGCTCTGGTTTCCTACCCTGTAAAGATGCTTTAGAACTTTCACAGGTTATTTCATTGAAGAGCAGAGAAGACTTTGCACTGAACTCCCTCCATTACACCCTATTTCCTCTCCATTCCTTCCCCCCAGAACAATGGTGACAACAATTTCTTTGCACCTCACACTGAATACATCACCTTTGACTTCAGGGCACACACAGTCTTTTTTAAAACAAAGCATCCAAATAGCTGTGGTACCAACTCCATTTCAAGGCTATAAAATTGCACATAAACCAATGGCTTCTTCCTCCTCAACCCACTGAGGCTTCAGAGATAATCTTCTTAAGAACTCAGGGTCAGATGGAGGCTGGAAAACAGCTGGCCAAAAAAAAAAACACCCAGCAGTAATAAAATATTCTTAACTTCTGTCCCAGTTCTGCAGAAGTTTCTAAAGAGCTGCATATGCCTGATAATGTGGATGGCTTGAGAGTGACACACAAAATAAAAGGATTTGCTTTTTTACCCCAGTCCTGAGGGACGTGCAGCTGCTCCTTGCTTATGCAGGCAGGACGTTCTCAGTGGCTGGAAGCATCTTTTTAATTCATACCCTTAAAAGAGAACGCAAGCTGATGAATGAGTTTGTTTCTTTCCTTGTTTTAGGGGGAGCAGCTTAAAAAGAAAGCACATCCAGCACTTTTAGATGGAATTCAGGTCAGGCATGCACAGAAATCCATCAGATGATGGGTTTCTCTGACATCACAGAAATTGGGCAGGCTTTTCAGTTGGATCACGTTAGACCTTTGCTTTTTGGGGAACAAAGGAGAAGCCTTGTTATTTTCTGCTACATGTGCTCTCCCCTGTTCCCTTTGGTCTCATTCATGTAAAATGGAGATAACTGCGTCTTGCTGCCACAGGACACTAAGAAAGTCAGCAAAAATAAGGGCTAGGAATGGGGATGTGACAAGTGGGCTTCAAGATTCCACTTCTCTTTCATGCATGTTTTTCCACCATGTATCTGTGTACAGGAGTTGTGTAGTGCTGCACACATCCAGAAGCAGAGGGTCCTCACAGCTGCAGTGCTGGAGGGAGCCCAGAGGGAAGCAGTGAGCATCCCTCACGTGTACATCTCTGGAGCAATACGTGCTGCAGTCTATTTTTTAAGCTTACTGCATCTCTTAACACCACTTCGGTTGTTTTTTACTTTTGGTGGAGAAATATCCCCAAGAGACTCCTGGGCAGAGATGAGCGCAGCTGTTCCTGGCTTGGTGATTGTGTCTCAGACAGCTTAATAGTTCCCCCTTGAGGAGGAAATTCACTTTGCTCCTCAAAGCATTGCTCATGTGTTGAAGAGCGTCCTTTGGGAAGAAACCTGGGCTATCCAAAGCCAGAAAGGCTCCATAGGGCTGTCTGGGTTGCAGCTTCAGCCCCAGAGCATTCCCAACACCTTCACATACTCATGGACAGACCCAACACAGGGCCCCTCACTGTGCCATACCTCACCCTGCTTTGTTGAGGGCTCCTTTGGGGAAGAAATAACACTGCAAGTCCATCTATTACTTCAAGAAACCACCGAGGTTTGATCAAAATATGGTGAATGGGTCATTAAATAAGTTGCCAGAAGCCATTAAGAGGGTGATGGCTCTCAGGAAAGCAAGAATTGTTTGGGATTATCCACTTTGACATCCAGTACTGAAACTCAGCAGGATGGAGCTGTATATGCTGTGGGCTCAAGGCAGTGCCAAGCCCTGCTCTTACAGCCCTTCCTGGTGTCACAGAGGGTGGGATGGGTAACAAGTACAATATCACCACGATGCTGGGAGTCATCGTCCCTGGGGGTGTTCAAGAACTGTACAGACGTTGCATGAAGGGACATGGTTAAGTAGGGAAATACTGGCAGTGGGTGGACAGATGGACTGGATGATCTTGAAGGTCTTTTCCAACCTTGATGATTCTATGATCCTATCTGACTAGCACGGTTGTTAGCTTGGATGAGATGACATTAACACAGGCAACTCACTGCTTTTGTGCCTCTGTATCATCCGAGAAACAGAAGGAGACAAAGTACTCCTGGGCTGTGCTTTGTAGTACTAAAGGGACATCCACTCATAGTCCTTCTGCTTCTGGATCCTTCACTTTGACAGGAACAGCCCAATGCATGAGTGCAGAGAGGGCAAGGTTGCTGCATTTGCACCTCAAGGGAGAAGTGGACAAACTCTTACCCTCAGAGCTCTTGTAGCTAAACTCAAGAGTTTAGCTAAACTCTGCTAAACTATATTGTTCAGCAGAGATCAAAATGTTTTCTGGGAACGTATCAATTCTGACAGCGTTTTCTAAAGAAAGGAGATGAAATGCATCATCATTTCATCACCCTCATCTTAATAAAGCAAAAAATATGTCAATAACAGTGAAATGTTTTGATAATTTCCAAAACATTCCTTTGGATGAAACTGAAAATGTTTTGACTCTCCTAGTGAGTGTAAATGCAGATGTTGCTTTTCCATGCCTTTTACCTGTTAAGTTTTATCAACCACTGATGCGCCCTACTTACTTGCTGAGCCTCACGCCAATGAGTTCCATGCATTGTTCAAGAAATGCAAATATAAACAGCAAATCCCCCCCCTAAAAAGTACTGTGTTCCAAGGCAGTTTACTCTGTATTCCCCTTTGCTGATTGTTCAGTATCCCCCAGTTGACATCACGCAGTGAGCAAGAACAAGAGTGCCAACCTATAGAGGAACAGGTATTTTTCAGACCGTGGCTCAATATGGACAACACAGAATGGATCAGCAGTAGTTTCTTCTCAGAAATTTCATCTGAAAAACAGCTCAGTGGAGGATTAAAAAGTATTCTCTCTTTCTTTCCTTACCTCCTGCCTGCTCTTACAGGGGCCTTGCCTGGGTATCTGTGCAGGCTCAGCTAAGCCAGAAGACTTTTTCATTTATTGAATCTAATCTAATCTCTTTCTGTCTTAAAAAATATGTGTCTAATAAAATACTTTGATTTTTTTTTTTGCCCGCACTTTCAGATTTTAGAGGTTTTCTTTCACACTTCTGTAGCAAATGTCCTGCTGTTTGCCCTCTATCTGGCAAAGTGGTCTGATGTTGAACCCCAGTGCTCCCTCAGCCATACCAAGCTTTTCTCTTCTCTTCAGAGAGGGAGCTGAAGGGTTGTCAGTGGCAACGAGAGGAAAGAAAGATGACAGTCTTTAGGTTTAATCTGGAGAGTAATTTGAAAGAAATTCCTTTAATTTAAGCATAGGCTCGAGTCAATAAAGCCATTACTAACACTACATTCATAACTGGAGTTTGGGTGCCTCCAAAATATGCGCATGTACATGCACACATAGACACAAAACCCTGTTAGATAACAAGTTGTGAAGCACTTAAACATGCACTTGGTTAAAAAAAAATGAAAACACAAGCTATAATAAGCATATCACATGCTTACGCACAATGAATTCATGTATTTGCTTGGGATCCAGCCCTTGGGTGGCATGTCCTTAATCATTTGCAAATCTGAAATAATCATAGAATCTTAGAATGGTTTGGGTTGCAAAGGCCCACAGTGCTCATCCAGTTCCAACCCCCTGCTGTGTGCAGGGTCACCAACCAGCAGCCCAGGCTGCCCAGAGCCACATCCAGCCTGGCCTTGAATGCCTGCAGGGATGGGGCATCCACAGCCTCCTTGGGCAACCTGTTCCAGTGCGTCACCACCCTCTCAGTGAAAAACTTCCTCCTAAGATCCAACCTAAACCTCCCCTGTCTCAGTTTCAAACCATTCCCCCAAATCACACAGGGTCACGAGTTCTGGGACACACCATCACCCCTGTGCACATTGGTTTTGAAGCTGTCACACTGGCAGTCTTCGAGTCTGCAGCATCAGAAGGCCCAAAACTCAGCAGATGCTTCAAGCTTTGCAAACTGCAGAAAAACACAAAGCAAAGAGGTTTCAGGATCAGACTTTCTGGATATTTTATGAGACCCAGTTTATGCAGGACAGCAATTTGATCATCTTTTTCCCCCATGAAGTGAAGTTATATGAGGAGTCTTTTCCCTTCTATTTGACCTAGAAAAATCAGCAATGCTTTACAGAATTAGCATTAATAAGAGCCACAGGAAAAAAAGGCAATAGGCCATTTAATTGATTGTGGCATTTGTTCTCTGATCACTCCATTGGTTTTTAGATGTTTTACAGAAGAACTTGTGCTCAGATAAACAAGTGGTTTGCTGGTACCCAAATTACATCCCCCTTGGGCTCATTGGTAAAGAGGGATTGTTTGCATGAGTGTGTCTTTAATTAATATTTCGTAACATGCTGAGATGCAATTGCACATCACTAGTTTTGAAGACGTTGCTTCCTAAAGAAAGAATGGGAAAGCCGTCACCATAGGACTTTTTTTTAAACAACTTCTCTAATTAAGAAACCTGCTGAGCAAAGCACGCAAACACATGATTAAGTCCATCTGTAGTCAGCCAGGCACGTAAGCACATGCATAAAGTTTGGCACGTGCTTTACTCAAGAGAAATTATCTGATGGATTGGGACCTAAAAGAAGGCAGGGGAGATATGCTGTGCTTCTCTCTTCATGATACAGCATTTCACATTCTAGCAAGCAGATTTTTTTCCTCTTTCTTCTCGACGTAATATTTCCTGGCATGGTTTTGTCAAACTTAGTTTTGATTTTGAATGACTTGGTGAATAAAGGAGCTTCACATTTTAAACTGCCCTGAGCTCTGAGCAGCCAGAGTTCAGCCCTGTATTCCTGACAGCGATGACAAAGAGGTGCCCGAAGCATCTCATACATTTCCATCTAATAAGAGATTTCACATTCAGCATCAAATTGGGAGTTTTGCAAGGGAAGGTATCCCAGTGACAACACAACGCCCTTCACAAGCTAAGTCAATTTTAATTTTTTAAGCCATTATTATTATCATGCAGCAAAATGTGCAGTGCATAAATCTCATCCATTACCGACGGCTTCTGTTTCACAAATAATCAAGTCCATTCAATTCAGAAACAGGCCGAATAAGATAAGGAAGTGAATGTCCTTTGCAACTGGCCACGCACGAACGTATGGAGCTGGGCTGAACCCACTGCAGCCACCTGGGTTTGCACCCTTAGAGGATCTGCCCCTGCTGGATATCCCAAAGGGGCACTGTGGGATCTGCCTGGGGTGTGAGGCATTCAAGGCCAGGCTGGATATGGCTCTGGGCAGCCTGGTCTGCTGGTTGGCAACCCTGCACATAGCAGGGGGTTGGAACTGGATGATCATTGTGGTCCTTTTCAATCCAGGCCATTCTGTGATCCTATGATTCTTCACCGTGGCTTTCTGAAAGTCCTTTGCTTGGGGTGTGTGGTTCAGCAGCATGTCCCAATGGGAAGTGACAGCCACAGACAATGATGGGTTGAGTAGGGAAATCTGAGGCTATGCCAACCCAGCCAGCAACACGGCCTCCCCCCAACCACCTGACATTTGCACTTTTTGTTCCCCATTTCCTTTCAGTCATCCCAATTTCCATCAGCCTGAGTGATTATTTCAGTTTGGCTAAATTAAACCATTGCCTTCCCAATTTTAATTCCCATAATTTAGTTTTATGAGGCGATTCTGAAAAGGGCAAGAATGACTAATTTGAGTGATGTGGAAGTCAAATCTATAAACTCCCTGAAAACTGAGCAGTGGGTGACTGTAAGAAATGCAGAAATAATAATTATCTTTTAAAAAGAGGCGTGACCACTTAAATGCATTTCTATTAGTCCTGCAAATCCTAATGAACATGTTTTATGACTCAGCTTTGTAGGTAAATGCACTGTCTTCTTGCTTTCCCATTGGGTAGTGGATACCTTCCCATTCCAGAAAACTACAGCTCTCAGTGTGACACAGTGATGAGAAAAGACTGCTATAAGAAAGTGAACTGGATTTCCTGGGATAGACTGCCATCATTAAATGGCATTATAAAGAAGTGAAATGCAGATAGCTAAAGGGAAAGGCTGCAGGTGATCGTTCATCCTTCCTCACTCCAGGCGCTGCCACTTCAATGGCCACAGCAAGCAATGCTGGTATAAAACCAAATAATGCTGTGTGAGGGGGGAGAAAGGAGAAGGGGCTGCATGGCCTTCATGTGCATGCGTAGGGGAACAGGAATGCAGGAAACAATATCCACTCTGTGCCCAGCATTACTGAGGCCATTACTGTAACAGTGGGTCTGCTTTTGGCATCTGGTCCCTGAAAGGAGATTGATAAATTGAAATGTCTGCACAGAGCTGCCATCAGAGGGTTCTTTACAGGCAGACACTAAATGCATTCAGAAGCTTAAAAAAAAGAAAGTTAGTAGATAACTTGAGCACAGTGTATAAAGGATCTAAGAAATGGCAAAAACATTCCTCTTCCTGAGCAGCTCTTTAATTCAGTACCCTGAATTCAATAACTCTAAACAAAAGCCAACAGAGCTGCTCTGGTAGGAAAGGTACCGGTTGGGGGTTGGGTAGGGTTGGGTTCTTTTTTTAGTGATATTTTTTCATGAGGTTTTAGGAATAGGCAGGAAGGGATGCTGCCAAACCTTCCCAATTCCCAGCATTGCGCTCAGCCCTGGGCACAGTGGAGCAGCCATAGTGGTTGCAGTGGCCATTCATCTGCCGACCAGAGCTGGCCATTCCCAGTCCTTCCTTTATGAACTTGGGAATCCTCTTTGCATTTATAGACTGGAGTGGAAAAATATCAACATGAGCTGATTTTGTGGCTCATTCTTTATGCTTTAAATATTTTACAAACCAGCTTGATTGCCAGCACATGAGAGACATGGAAACAAGCAACTTCATTCCCATGAAGTTTCTTCAGACCATATAAAAAGGTTAAAAAGCCTCAACATCGGGTGTGACTTTTAATTACAATAAAGACATAAAACTGGCATCTACTTTGGGTGGGATCACTAGATCAAACCTGAGCATGGCCAAAGGACACCGCAAGCAGGGTTTGCCTACTACCACCAGCACTGGGGTCATTTGTTGGCCCATCCATGGTTGGAGACAGTTTCTAATAATCCTCCTGGAACTGGGCTCAAATTCACCCAAAAGCAAATATACCCCCACCCCTGGAAAACCAGGAAGGCAATGAATGGCTTGAGATCAATTCCCAATTCTGGCTATTCTGGCTTGGGGAAACAGTTTCCGCAGTTGTAGGGCACTTGTGAGCATGGTCAGCGTGGGAAAAGTTGTCCTGCTTCCCCCGATGTGATTTTGCAAGATACACTTTGGAGTGTTGATTGGTGCCAGATTTTACTTTATTTTTAGAAAATGTTTTTCACACCTGGGTTTTGAAGGGCCTGCAGATCCAGAGCGGTGTGAGCCGAGCTGCCTCACACACAGCAAGAATTGAAATGGCTTGATTAATGTTGTGAATGTTGTTAAAGGGAGCGGGAGGCCAGCAGGTTACTGGTGGCAGCTTTAAAGATGCCTTTTAAGGTTCTTAAGTAAAAAGAAACCCCAAGCCCACAACATTAACAACACAAAGGGCTTTACTTGCGCTTACCCTCAGGTCATTAACTCCTTTGGGTCCTACAGTGACCCTGAACTTTAAAGCCCTTTGTACTTTCATAGGGGTGTTGTGGGGTGTTGGAAGTACCCTTCAAAATTAGATACATCTTTTTTCCTGAAGCATATTTCTGGTTGCAAATGAGCAGTTTTCAGTGTCCGTCTGGGGATTCTTGTGGCTATTGAAAAAGGGTAAGATTGGATATGAGGAAGAATTTTCCTACAATACACTGGCACTGGTTGCCCAGACAGGCTGTGGTGCCCCATCCCTGCACACACCTGAGGTCAGGTGATGGGCTCTGAGCACTGATGTTGCTGTGGATGTCCCTGTGCACTGCGGGAATGGGACCAGGGGGCCTTTATAGGTCTCATCCAACTCAAACCATTCTGACATTCTGTGATTCTGTGAATTTCTGGAGTGTGACTCTTCTGGAGTATTTCAGTTCTCTGTATTACCAGATGATGGAGGGTAAAAGGAGTCTGAAACTGTGGGGAGTCTGTAGAATTCCCACCGCCTATTCCAGTCCTGGGCCCCAGACTGAAGCTAATAATCCTCATGTCTCTAACTTTTCATGATTTGCATGTTACTGCCTTCAGTTTGCTCAGGGAGGCAGAAACAGGAAGGGATAAACAGTATCTACCTGATCTCATCTCAAAGTATGAAATAAACCCCAGAAGAAAGAGCCAAATGTTAACAGAGGTTGAAAAAAGCCCCCCAGCTTTACAGGAGTAGTTCTCATGTAGGAAATGTATCAGAAAACATAAAATAAAATACAGAATCTGGATTAAAAGGTCACTGAGAAGCCAGCAAGAGTACTGGGATGAAAGACCTCTGCTTCCTTGCAAAGAGAACATGCCCAGCAGTTGACACAGCTTGCTACACAACAAGGCCAGCAGCAAAGAAATGTCCTTCTCAATCACAGCAGGGATGGAGGGTGTCTGGCAAAGTCTGTGTCAAAATGCTTTTTGTTTTTGGTTGTCAAAGAGCAAGCAGGATTTTTTACCATACATCTGAAGCGTCAATATAACACTTCAGCCTGTACCAATTTCACACTGACTTAACTCTCCTGCTTTCAGGAATTTTCTCTCCCCTTTATCCTCCTCCAAGGGAGAACCTTCCATGTCTCTTTGCGAGACAAAGGCTCACGCTCTGTGCAAAGACACGTTTGTGGTTTAATGTATTAACTTGTGTATCTGCACTGAACTCAAACAGAAAAAAAGGATGAATAAAAAAATCAGATCATAATGAAATGCATCTATGAGGTATAAAATTGTTTGCCAAAACAGAACTAGAAATGAGCTTAAAGCATCTTTGCATCAGCTGCCAAAGAATATTTTTCTTATCCTCATTTAACAGAATTAGATAATATATTTAAAGGCATAACTTAGCCCAGACAAAACAGAGGAGGCTGCATGACATTACAGATAAAGAGGACAGCTTGTCCAACCATTTCTCACCAAGCTATGAGTAGATCTTCTGGGTTTTTAGCGGTGTTAATCAGTGATAGACAAAGTCCATTCCATCCCAACCATGCCCTGATTATATATATATAAATATAGTTTTTCAAATTATGCTCACCTTATCAGCTTTTTTTTCATTTCAGGGCAAAGTTCCATTTCTGTATCCAATGATAATTTCAATATGAATTCCCTGTTTGATTTCTGTCATGACACATTTCTATTCTTTCTCATCCTGATGATAAGCCAATACCTCATCATTTTCCATCACTGTCCCATTGAAAAATGCCATGGAAATTCAGCTAGCAGACCCTACCTCTCATGCATACACTGCTGTTAATCTAATTCTGAAGGTGACATGCTCAGTATCATGCAAGCTTCCCAAAATATTGATCTGCTGGGGATTCTTTCACGATCCCTTTGTTTGTTCATTAGGTTGTAATGAAAACACTTGCATTAACAAAATTGGGCATCAAGAATAAGGACTGAAAGTCACAACATCTGTTCAGGCTTTTTCTTTTTTGCTGGGCACTTTTTGACAAATGAGACCTTTTCTATGAAGCTACAAAAGTAGGTAGTGGGAAAATGCAGTCTGACTTATGTACCAAGAAGCAAAGTCCTGAGGTCAGCATAGAGACCACTCATGAAGACGGTCACAAATGAAACTGGAGACAAGATGGAACACAAAGTGAGAAATTTCAAAGCCATCGCCTGCGAGAGAAAGCAGCTGATGAATCACGTTGTCTGTTCTTTAATCTGACCATATTTCTGTTAGTCAGTTCATTTCTATTTTAGGGATGGACCTCAGGGTAAATCAGAAACGGGTCCATCAATCTCACTGGAGGAACATCACTGTAAAATTGCTTGAAATCTGAATCAGATTCAATATGTGCTGGGTAAGCATTAATCAGCTCTCACCACTAATTCCTTGTGCAAAACAACACATTCATTGGCCATTTCTGATCACATTATTGCTAAGGGAGTTGGGAGAGGTGATGGGAAGGGCAGAAGGTCTTTCCAGAAATACCTCATTTAAGGTTTTGAAATATCTCTCTGAAGAAATCATGATTTCAGAACAGAAGATAAGGCAGAATGAGAATCACAAATAGATTCAATAAGAGAGGATTTTTTGTTTGCTTCTTTAAATGCCATTAATAACTTACAGAAGTGGAGTAAACACCCCTTTCACTACTTGGACATAACATATCATTATTGCTAACCTTGCGGAAGCTCCAGAGCTCCCAAGGAGATAATGGGAGCCTATAGCTGGTTTATCAAATGCTATATCATAGCTTTAATACACTGCTCGCTATAACTGGAGTTAGAACTGTAAAAGCACTTAGGAAGAGACACACACACACAGACACAATCCGTTTTATGGATCAGTTTAAACTTCATCTCTTGCATTTGTCATTTTGAAGCCTAATTCCCATTTCCATTTGAAGTCCAGCAGCCATTTTTTGCCCCTCCATCTTTTAACACTTTGCTGCTTAAATCAGTTTCATGCGTGGACTCATTCACCTCTGTTGTAGCAGCTCTTGAACTTTCGCCTACCCTTTGAACATCCAGCTATAAACTGAGTGGAAAGCCAGCTGCTAAACTGAATCTCATCCTTTCCAAAACTACAGTTGCAGGAACCCTCGCATCCCCTGTAGTGCTGTCTGCAAAGGCATCTTCCCAGCAATGCAATCCTCTCCATGAGTCATTCTGATGGAGATTGAAAGATTGTTTGTGTCTCAAAAATGGACAGCTCTGACCCGATACGGTTAGTCAGTGATTTCCCAAAGCCTCAGGTTTCCAGTAATTTGTCTGCCCATGCTATTAAATGTAGAAGGTTAAACAAATAAATAAACTCAGCGGGTTTTAATTGTTTTTAATGACTAAGCGTGCAGATTTCATAATGAATTAGTCTGTCCGAAGCAAGTTAACAGTTAAAATAAAAGATAACATGGCTAAGCAGAGGCACACACTTCCATTTCCACCAGTATTTCCAAACAAGCTGTTTGCTTTCCCTGTTCCTTCATGTAAATAAAAACTGCAGAGCTGAAGAGCTGTCAGTAAATGCAATGGGAGTTTGCAAACACAACGGCTTTTTGGCTAATCTTGTCTCACATCAGCGGCTCACGCACTAATTTGATTTGATTCTGCATAAAGGTCCAGGGGGTGAAATTTTCCTGTTGGCAGCGCAGTTCTCCTGTCCTGGAATAACACACCTGTAGCAGAACTGAAATGAAATTACACTCAGTTGTGTTGGAGGACCCAAACTCAAAACGACACAACAAACATTTACAGTGACAGAAATTCAATGACCAGTGCTTAACCCTTGTTTCTACTAGGACTTATTTCTCAGCATTTCATTAAATCCTTCCTTTAATATTCCTGCTCCTAGTTCTACCATGAGGCACCAACAGGATCAATCCTCATGGTGATACTTGAGTGACACCTCAGCCTGTTAACCCTCCCTGTGGAAGACTCACTTAAACAATGCAACCTAAGCTATACTGATCTTCCTCATTTTACCCAGTGGTCTATTCTTTATTTCTGCTGCTTTTCCTGACTTTTTTTTCCCCTGATTTTTACTATCTGTTGCTCTCAAATTTAGATGTTAAATCTCTCAGAAGTGGAAATCAGACGCTTTGCGCCATGAAATCAGAGCTGTATGGAGGTTCATGCCTTGCTTTAAATTAAACTGCTAATGGTTTTGATGCTAAATCATGTTGAATACCTGCATTTAAGAAGAACATATAGAAGAACCACCACCACATTATACCAACCAATCTGCTACCTGCTCTATGGCAATGGTCAATATCAAGTGTCAATTGCAGGCAGTCTTCCAGCCATGTGTTGCCTGGGCATAGAATTATACAGTTCAGGCTCCAGAACCAACATCTCCCTGCCCTTATGAAACTGTACTTACAATGATTAAGACATCAGGTGCTCTTAATTTTCATGGGCTGTTTATTCTTTTTCAGTGATTCTCAGAATCAGTGTGTTTTCTGCAGCAATGACTCAACATGGTTCTCATGGCCCAAAGTGACAACACTAACATCTATAGCCATTTGTGCCTATGTGCCTCAGGGTGTCACACCCCTTCTCAAGGCTCGACTCCAAAGAAGCTTCAGGTAAAGCAAAACTGAATTTCCCATTCATAGCGACAGTGTTTTCCTTGCTGGCCATGCAGGATCACTGAGAGCCTCCATGAGTTAATGAATAGTGGTAAATATGAGGCTTTGTGTAAATAGAGGATAAGGTATCATGTGGAATTGATTCAGATACTCCTCCTTCTGCACAAGACTGAAGAAGAACATGCTTAAGCTTTTTACTGTTCAGAGTAACAAGCCTAATTGTGATAATGAGTTATTTTACTTCAATTTGTTGTCAAACAGGCAAGTCAACAGATGATTCTCTCTGTGTCCAGGCAAGAAAAGAAGGAATAGCTGATATTATTCTATTATTCTTTGTTTCCTGTCTGTAAAACCATTTCATCTCATCAGGAGCTCCAAGCATTTTCCTTTGAACTGGATTTATGAATTTCTGCCCCCTTTTCTTTGATAAGTGACAAAGATTGTGGAAATTCACCTTACTCATCCACCATTCTGGAAGGGCTCTGAGCTCCTATGTAAGAATCAGTTCACAGATCCTTAAGGTCCTATTCTGCGTTGTGACCTGTGCTATAAAAGCAGCAGAAAATTCTCTAGGAAAAAGAAGAAATACAAAGTGCCTTGGACGTTTCCATTTTGTAAGTCCATTTTATGCATAAGTTTGCAATATTTGCCATTTATTCAGAAAGTCTGACTGCTTTTGGAAGAGCTCTGTGACTGCTACATTACACTGCTGGGCCATTTCAAGCTGGAATTAACTGAATGAACTTCTCCTAGCATGTCTTTGCAACTTGTGTTACATTTTATAACTCCTAAAGCCAGTACTATCTGGGATACATTTTCAGGTATTTCTTTAGTTCTTGAGAAAACAAAGCCTTCTCCTTCCATCTCGAGAACAGTTGGTTGCGTGAGGTTATGGTGAAAGCATTCCTTGTGTAACAAGGAATCTATTTTTTACTAAGGCTGCTCATGAGAGTGCTGTACAGCAGACAAGGCCAGGAAGGGCATTGCACAGAGCAGGATGTGACTCCCTTGTGCCGTGGGCTGCACCACGTTCAGGGCAAAGTCCTTCCCCTTTGGACACCCCTGTCTGGTAGTGGCAGAGCAGAGATTTCCAGGGCTTTCCCACCTTGCAATAAACTCCTTCTCAGCAGGCAGACCTGCACAGCAAGCATAAAGACCAAATAAACAAAAAGAATGGCAACCCCGAAACCTAGCATAAAGATAAAATAAAAAAGATTATGAACTGATAAAATGGGTACATCTGCTGAGTCCCTTTGAAAAAGGAGAAAGTTATAGCCTTAAGGAAAGCTGCTCGGGTTTCAATGGGCATGGTGATCATTTATAACTCCTTGCCTTTAAGTAAAAAGTGTTTTATGGTGTCTTCCTCTTCCTATTACTTCATAGCGGGAATTGGGCAACGGCTGTTATTTACAGATATTAACTAGATCACCAGAACAACTGTTCTTTATCGCACCCTTTGAAATCTGGCGGGATTCACAGAGACTTAATTAGAAACATGGAGAAATAAGATCAGAAGAGACAGCTGACCTACAAAACATGCCGTGATAAAAGAAAATGTTTTATTAAATATTGTAAAAACAAAGTTTTTTGGTGGTTTTTTTTTTTTTTTCTGAAAAGGGACGATGATGAGATTTAGGAGATGTGTTTCTGCTCCTGGCCATGCTGTAACTCTTTAAGACCAGGGTACAGACATAAAGCCGTGTTCCTTACAGACAGATAATGATATACTCACTCCTCCACAATGTCTGTCCTCACCCAGTGCCTCCACATCCAGCAGGATGTTTCCCTGCCTTCCTTCAAACAGCCCTCATAAAGCAGTGGGTCCCTGATGGGAAGTGTTGAGGCCTTAAGGATATAATATACTGAGCTTTTAACAGCTGAAGGATGTGGTGGAGGACAGAAAGCATCAGTGGGTGGAAAAAGTGTTGGCAGATGTGTGGATGTTGTATTTCACAGAATCATAGAAACAGTAAGATTCAAAAATACCTCTAAGATCATCTAGTCCAATCAACCCATCCCCATCATGCCCACCTTCCTAGTACGGATCAGGACACGGCCTCCAGCACAGGCAGTCAGCAGTCTGCTGGGTCTGGGGAGCTGGAAAGCCCACTACCATATGCCCTTATCCTGCAATGACTGTGTCATGAAGGGGATACTGGAGTGGATGTGGCTTTGGTTCAGGCACAAATGAATTTGGGTTCTTTCTCATACTGAGAGGACTCAGAGAATCCTAGAATGGCCTGGGTTGAAAAAGACCACAGTGATCAACCAGTCCCAACCCCCTGCTGTGTGCAGGGTCACCAACCAGCAGCCCAGGCTGCCCAGAGCCACATCCAGCCTGGCCTTGAATGCCTGCAGGGATGGGGCATCCACAGCCTCCTTGGGCAACCTGTTCCAGTGCGTCACCACCCTCTGGGGGAAAAACTTCCTCCTAAGATCCAACCTAAACCTCCCCTGTCTCAGTTTCAAACCATTCTCCCTTGTCCTATCACTGCCCACCCTCACAAACAGCTGTTCCCCCTCCTGTTTATACGCTTCCTTCAAGTACTGGAAGGTCACAATGAGCTTTGCAAAGAATGTTTCAAATAGAGCCATACAACTGCTACAGCCTGGTATTCCTTTTAAATCCTTCTTTTTTTTTCTTTTTTTTTTTCCATAGAGACCATAGCATTTTGCTTGGAAAAAACTTAATTGCTAGATATACTCCTCAGGTTTATACCAGTTGGGTAAATTATTATAGCAAGCTGCCATTTGTTTCCTGGGTTTATTTTTCATGATAAATGTAAATTACTGCTTAGATTGATGGTGCCTTCCTGGCACCCTGTTCTTCAATGTCAACCTTAGGGCAGCCCTGAGAATATTGCTGCTGGTTACTGGTGCATTTCCTGATGTTGAGATGTTTTGAGAGTGACACTAATCAGAACCGTGGCTCTCTTCCGTCAGACTCTTCCATTTTTCAGGAGGTGATCACAAAACACACAGCATGATTGCTTTTGCCCCAATGATGCTATTTATTAGAATTCTTTCCATTTCATGAATACTCCACTTCTTTTTTTTTTTTTTTTCCCTGATGGTGTTCATAAAATAAAACGTGATTCTGCAGTGGGACTTTAGACCATCTTCAAATGGCAGCTCCTGCCAGAAGCTGTGATTTTGGGGCAATACTTTGGTCTGTACCCAGAATGCAGAAGCCACGCGTACTGCTGGGGTCCCCTGTCTGGATGGTCCATCCCAACTCTGTGTAGAAGGCTTGATGCCCATCCTGCCCTTCCTCTGCTGTCTCCTTCTTCACATAGAACAGCAATGTAGGAGAATGGGTAGGACTTCCAGCAGCCACGGCTCAATCCTCTGGGGTCTGAAAAAACACATTGGAAAACTCATAGTGGTGCTGTCATGGAGTAATTAAAGGCTCTGTAGTAGATATAGTAGAAACCTACTGGTCAAATTAATTCACATTTGGGTCATTAACTTGACTGACGTCACAGCTCTGTGAGACCAATTTGAAACACATGACAAAGCTTTCAATTGTTGGGATGCTGAGAAAAATGAGCTGAGAAACAGTGAGGCAGTGTTTGCCCACAGAGGAAACCCTAAAACCAGAGACCATGAAGAAAGATCTAAACAACAGTGTGCTGTTTCAATAAGACACTTCTTCCTTACATCTAATTTGGGTTAACCAAAATTATCAGTGGGCATAATTAATAGTTCTACATGACCTCACCTGGATTGCTGCATATGTTAATTTAGAAGAGGGAAATCATGATGTCCCCTCATCTTGCAGCAGAGAGGCAGAACTTTAACATGCATGAAGCACTGAGATCCACAAGTTTGGAGAGAGGATGGTGTGAGCAGCAGCAATGTCAAGTATCTCAAGTATCTTTCAGTATCTAAAGAGGGGTGGTAAGAAGGAAGGGGACAGACACTTTAGCAGGGGCTGTTGTGACAAGACAAGGGGAAGAGATGGTTTCAAACTAGAAGCAGGGAGTTAGTCTGGATATAAGGAAGAAGGTTTTTATAATAAGAGCAGTGAGGCACTGCACAGCCAGCCCAGAGAGGTGAAGCTGCCCCATCCCTGCAGACACCCAAGGTCAGGGGATGGGGCTGTGAGCACTGATGGAGCTGTGGGTGTCCCTGTGCGCTGCAGGGAGTGGGACCAGATGGCCTTTCAAAGCTCCTTCCAACTCAAACCATTTTTTGGTTCTATGGTTCAAGGCAGTACCCTTCTGTGAATGCAGAGCAGGGCCTGGGTAGTGATCTCAGAAACCAAAAGGGTGGACCTGGGCTGTGAACATGCCCTCAGTTAAGACATTTCTTGATATCCAACTTGGCAGCATTCAGACAGAATACCTGTCTGTGCAGCTCTGCCTGCAGCAGCCACTCCTGGGAAGGGAGCAGCCCTCACCAGGAACATCACAGCCGAACCTGTTATTTCCTAGCAAGATGCCTAGAATTAATCAGCTGGTATTTAATTAATAGAAAAGATCAGTCTGATTACATTTCAATTAAGCACTTGTTTGAAGCAGTGACATTCTGGATGCTGTTGGACAACCTTGCTGACCACACAGATGGCAGGCAGCGAAAACATTAGCCAAATATTTTTACCATGTCTGGTTGAACAAAATCAAGTACATCCATTATAATGAGCCATGTTATCACACAGCCCTCGGTGGTACGGCAAGCGGCGAAATTACCACCATAACAGATTGCTGCTCACTCTAACATATGCTGACTCTCCAACTTATTCTGTATTTCTGTGCATAAACAAGGATATACGAATGAATTAAGTTCTTTGATCTGTAATGAGTGCCATGAATCCACAGGTTCCCAAACAACAGCACAGAGAATCCAGTAGCTATTATATTATTCAAATATGATGTTTTTCCCCCTCTCTCTGTCTTAGTGGATTCTTATTAAAATACCTTTGCAGAGGAATGTTATTAAGGAGCCTGTTTGGATAATTCATCAATAAGAAAACAGTCACCAAAGAAAAGTCACCCTCGGTTCTTGGGTGCACAGACATTCATTCCAGTGACAAAACTCGAACATAATTACTTAGCTGTGTGATGTGATGGCTTTATTATATGAATCTGAATTAATCTGACTTTGAAATGACAAATTTCACAGCAGTTTATTAGGATGTGACTGCTAAATGACTGATATGACAATGACACGTGTAGGAATCATAACCTACTAATGCAGTTGTGCTTTTTATCCCCCTGATGTAGCTCTGACAATGGTGCTTCAGCTGATTCCAGGAATCTAGGGAAATTGCATTATATTTTCTATTAAATTGCATTATAAAAATACCTTAAAACTCTTATTTTAACACAATAGACCCACAGTACACTTACTGTAAAACTGCACTAGTGGGTATTGATGTTGAAAGGATTGCCACAGGGCTTTACAGTGTAATTAAGCAATAACATTAGCAAAATAAGAGCCTGCACCAGCAGCAGGCTGGACCACTGGTAGGCACACGCAGAGCAAAGCCATTTACCCCTGAAGAGAGCCAGAGCATTGCTGCACAAGGTTTTCCTGCTCCATTCCCACCACCTGAGCTCTGCTTCTGGTGGGGACCTCCTTCCAAAAGGACGCACTGAACTATCCCCATCCTTTTGTCACAGCCAACTTTATTGGGAAGAGGGAAGGTTGTATACAGTTTGAGGGATTCATTGCCTGGAGCCTCCCAGTTACTCTCTGCAAGCTTCTTGTGCATGCTGAAGAACTTCTTTAAAGCAGAGCCTGCAGGTAGGGTAGGAGCAGTGCTCAGCCTCTTCCAACAGCAGAGAACTTCCTCCCTCTTTCTTCCCTTGCTCTGTATCACCCTCATTCAAGGATGCAGTTGGCTGAGGGGCCCCTTGAGGTACCAGTGATGGCTTCAGAGGTGGAATGTGCAGACAACTGCCTGGGAGCACGAAGACATCTACCATGCCTTGAGCTATTACCTGTTCTTCACCTTGGCCAGCATTGCTTCCTGCTTCACTTTCTTCAAGCATCACATTTTGGAATTAACGTGGTGTTGGGCTGCAGCCTGATGGAATAGGGATCCACTGCACAGCCCACTGGGCATCACTAGAGCTTTGCCATAACTAAAGGAAAGCTTCTGGATTGAGCAGATGCAAAGCCTCTTAAACACCAGGTCTACTTCAGGGGAATTAGTTCTATATTTAACTGAAACTTCCAGTGCTGCTGTACCTGTAAAAGAGCGTTAGTATCCTCATTATTCAATTAGACAGATACACTGGCAATAAAATATTCCTTGGTTTTGTCTGTTTTTTTCGGAGCAGCAGAAGCTGAATGATATTTCCTTGAATACCTGCAGACATATTCCCTAATTGTTGCCTCATATATCTTAACTGTATTATTTTTTATTTCCAAGTGTAAATAAATGTACTGCTTGGGATGATCATATTTCACAGCAATTTATTTGAATGACATTAATGAGTTCTCCCTACCAGTGAGACCTTGGAGAGCTAGACTGTGTTTTGCTACCCACCATCATATATTAAAGCATGGTAAATAAATAAAAATCAGCTCTGGGTATGCCTGAAAGGCTTCAATTTTTTTTGTGAGAGCTATTTGTATTCCTCAGTTATGAACCTGTGGTAACATTAGCAAAACAATAATAATTATTATAATAATAGTAATAATAATTTCATTAAAATTCTGAAGACTTGGATGTGCTCCTGATGAATATGAAGGTCACAGTTGCTAATAGGCCACATTTGCAGTTGGAAGTACTCCACAGGTATGGTAAATTTAACACTGTAATTCTGGGAGGCACAAACAGTGGCATTTGGTTGGCTTCGTAAAAAGGAGCTATGTTGAAAGAGGGAAGATACGATTGCTATGCTTAGTATTCAAAATAAATCTTTATTCCTTGCTGGAAGACCTAAATCACGTTCATGTTAACTGTAGCTTCTTAATAGAAATGTCTCAGCAGGGTTCCTGTCACATTTGACTCCCAGTTTACACTGTTCCCTCAAAAATACATCTGGAAATCATCACTTTTTAGCCCCTCTACAATTAACAGGTTTTTTTTCTCCATGCCAGGAAAAGCCATCTCCAGGGCTACATGCATTTCCTTGTCTTCCTTCTGCTGATGTTTTAGCTCTCACCTTGATCCTGGAGTGGGGGCATGATGCCAAGCAAGCCAAGGGTTGTGCAAATAACAGCACTAACTTTGTGAGCTGTTGTATGGAAACAGAGGAGTATGAATATAAGGAAAAATACTGAATATAAAGAGGAGGTTTTTGTAATAAGAATGGTGAGGTATTGGCATAGGTTGCCTACAGAGGTAGTACTGCCCCATCCCTGCAGACACCCAAGGTCAGAGGATGGGTTGTGAGCACTGATGGAGCTGGGGGTGCTCCTGTGCATTGCAGGGAGTGGGACCAGACGGCCTTTGCAGGTCCCTTCCAACTCAAACCATTTTGTGCTTCTATGATTCTGTTCTAACCTGGCAAAGAGTTTCTCTGCAATGAATCCAGATAAGAGTGACCTAGGAACTGGATGGAACAGTAATGGAGATCCACGATGGGGTTCGGTTTCTATGTCACTTTCAGTGGTATTTGATGCTGTTGTTGCAGAATCATGCATTTTTATGTGCATAAATAGGCACGCTCGAAGGCCATGTCTCAAAGGATGATGTCATACAATAGAATCATAGAATGGCCTGGGTTGAAAAGGACCACAATGATTATCTGGTTTCAACCCCCTGCTATGTGCAGGGTTGCCAACCACAAACCCAGGCTGCCCAGAGCTACATCCAGCCTGGCCTTGAATGCCTGCAGGGATGGGGCATCCACAATCTGTTGGCATAGACCACATGGGAAACACTGACATTGAAGCCTGGAGATCTTGTTCGTCCACATGTACAGTATCTCCCAGCCTTGAGATACCCACCAAGATCTCTCCGTAGAAGCACAAAACCATTTTCCCAGATCAGTCCTTCGTTTAGGGATGTGAAATGTTTTTCCCCTAATGCTATTTATCAACAGCATTTCCACAGGGCGTCTACATCAACATTCCTGTGCCACAAGCCTGCCTGCTGAAGCATAGTATATTCTGCACTTTATATTCACGGCAGCAGAGTGATTCTCCTTCCTTTGAGTGGCATACTGCCACCCATACATTACAGAGAGAGCAAAACTCTGCAGAGTCATTGAAGCTAACCATACATTACATGCATGATGGGCTTACCAGATGTCATTCCTTACATTGTTATGGTTTCATAAACTACACCGACATTGTCATTATGCTCGAAGATTTGATCCCACTCTTCTATTCTTGAAATGGATGATTCTGAAGGTTGTTGCATTAACAAATAGGAGTTTGCAGGAAGGTAGATTTGCAACAGGAATTTGTGAATGACTGGGTTATAACATTTGCTGGAAAACGGCATGACAGTTGATTCATTGCTGGAGACAGTAACAAAAAGGCAATGCAAATTGAAAGGTTAGAGGAGCCATAAAGCTTTAAGAAAAGATTTATTACAGTAGGTGGACATATTTTGCTCAGAAACTGAAATTGCAGCTGTCTTCCCTGTATTTATGAGGCATTTAATTAATCAGTCATAATAAGTACATTAAAAACTAAATCTTTCTTTTAAGATCTACATTCGTCTTGATGCCTTCTCCATTATGACTTGTTTGTGATAGCAGACAAATTCACTTCAGGTACATGAAGAGGGATGAACCCTCTTCAGCAGAGCTTGCAACCAAGGGTGCCCAGAACTTGGGCAAAGGGGAAAACACACAATAATAACAAAAGAGATACACTTAGAACATAATGGAAAAGGATGTGCTTGCTTCCATATCAACATGGAAGGAACTCTGGAGGTTCTATGCGGGGAAGCAGATTGGCATGAGCATGGGGTTGCTTTCACCAGGAGCAGGGAGATGCAGAGGCTGACAGGCACTGCAGACACCTACAGCAGGGAGCTCAGCCTTGCTCCAGTTTCCAACGGCACGTGGCAGAAATGTCCATCACCTCCCTGACCTCTGTGCAAACCGAAGCGAGTCAGCATCTCTAAAATAAGACTGGGATGCCTGCAGGCAATGGGCAAATGCAGAGCTGGGGACAGCTCCTTGTCTTTAAAAAGCACATCGATTTCTGCAGTCCTATCTCCATTTACACAACTGGGAGATTTGGCCTTGTGCCTTTCTAGGAGAAGCACTGTGTATTTGGGGCTATTTTCTTTCTTTCTCAACAGGATTCCTCCATCTCTCGTCTCACAGTGAACACACAAAGGACTGCGACAAGAAACTCAGAGACAATAGAGGACCCCAACAGCATACATTATTAACAATGCCTGCATTCCTTAGTGTCCTTGCTGCTAAAATTAACACAGCCCGTGTGGCATCCTGCCAGAGCGAGCATGGTGCACGTCATAAAGAATACAGGTGGGTGCGATGTCGAGCCATTTGTCTGCTCCTGTGAGTGTCCCATCACGTCCTTCCCAGCTTAATAATGCCTTAGCTAACTAAACTGAGTGATAGTTTTCACAGGCTAATAATGACTCATTTGTCACAAAGTCTGACTTTCATTTGCAATAGCGTCGTAAATTTTCCGCACTATATGGCATGCCTGAAAAGCAAATGGTGTTTTTTTTTCCTCCACTTGGAGCTGAAGTACCATGTAAGCTTTTCCTGTAGGTAAAAAAATAAAGGATGTGGAAAAACCCCACCTCAATGGAAGCACAGAACCAAGCTCTATGGTGGTGAAGTGTCCAGCATTGCTTCCAGCTCAGGTACGGGGTCCTGCTGTGTTCCACCTCCATGGCAGAGCAATAGCACTTCTCAGAATCCTCCTTTCTCAGGTGGCTCAGTTTGTAAAAGAAAACTGAGTCCTCACGACTCCTAGGAGCCAGATCTTCTCCGAGGAGGTCCTCATGGTAGGTGATGCTTAATGCAGGACCTTTATCGTGGCTTGCAACGTGACTTGGGGGTGGGAATTTTTCACTGAGAGAGCAGTGAGGCCCCAGCACTGCTGCCCAGAGATCTGTGGGTGCCCCATCTCTAGAGGTGCCCAAGGCCAGGTTGGATGGAGTTCTGGGCAGCGTGACCTGGTGCCTGATTCAGTGGTTGGCACCCTCAAGATCACAGCAGAATGGTTGGAAAACTACAAGTCCCTTCACACCACGAAGAGCTGAATGAGGTACATGCACACTTGCACAGAAGCCAGAAAATGTTAATAGAAACAATATGAAGGGGCAAGTATCCTTGTAGCACTCAGGTGTATACCCACAATCAGATCTTTCCCTGGGTGATGGGTGCTGATGCAGCTGTATGAAAGGGAATTGTGACTGATGTCCCGTGCCTGGCAGTGTTCAAGAGGCATTTGAACAATGCTCTCATTAATATTTTAACCTTTGATTAGCCCTGAAGTGATCAGACTCTTTGACAAAATGGTCTTTGTAGCTCTCTCTCAACTGAATCTGACTGTTCTATTCTCTTGCATATCTTGCAGTCTGTGTAATACAAAGAATAACAAATCATGTACAACTGCATTACATTTATAGGTACATGAACTCTGAATTATCTTAAGAAAACAGAATATTCCACAAGTGTACTCAGGCATTTATTTGTGTTATAATGCAGCAACATGGAATTTAAAGAAGGTGAAAGTTATGCATGATGGCACTCCTTTAAACAGCAGCACACCTTGACTGTTTCCAAAATAAGCCTTGCTGTAGCAAAAGACTTAGTCATTGTTAGCAATAGAAGCTTAGCAGAATAAAATGGGTAAAGCTTCCCTGAAGTCTGCTGTGTCTCTGGGTTCCTTCTGGCAGAGGATCCAAACTATATTATATCAAAGATGGGATAATACTCATTAGCTTTTACTGTGTTGTCTAATTCATTCCTCAACATCCCCATTCTCCCACCTAACACCTCCTTCAAAAAAGCTTTGTAGAGCAGCATCACCAAAGACCATTTGAGCAATAACTTTTCCTCTCTTTTCAGAAGATGGAGCAGAGATTCAGTGTGGCTCTTCACACCGCGGTTCATATTAGAAAGCAAGATGGGACTCCTGCATTTCATTTGTCGGATCTCACCTGCAAAGCATCTATCGGTCCTCAGGAAAGCAGGAAGAAATAAAACATCCACTGTAAGAAATGCACCATCAAGACAGGACTCCCAGTTTGTTGCAAGGAATAAAGGAGAAAGGGAACATCTGAGATCCAAAACTGATCTGGATGAGAACAAGCAAAGCAGGATATTGGATTGTTAGGCATGGTTAAGCCTTCAGTGGAGGTAATTTGCCACTTTCTTCTCTAGAGCAGTGAAAAAGAAGCTATGCTATCTATGGGAAGGAGTTATAATCTTTCAGAAGGGATGGCATTTGCTGATACCACAGCATTATGGCAAGATGCTAGATAAATTCTCTCTAAAACTCATTAACCATAGATCAGGGTCAATGGCTACGATGTTTGGTAAAGCTCCATTGCCTGCTTCCAGACAACTATCACCCTGAAAAGGATTTCTGTCTAATTTTGGGCTGGCAGGACTAAATTCATCTGAATTTCTCAAGTGATTTCAGCAAAATTACACTGAATTTGACATTGGCCAATCTTGTCTTCTAAATATTCTTCTCAGAGAGATTAGCAAGACCTTGGCTTTATCCTCCTGTCACGAGACCGCTCCAGTTCCATCTTCTCCAGTAATTACAGGAAATAATTTTCTGGCAGTTGACCTCTTTGCTCTTAATCTCTTTGTCTGATCATCACATTAGCCGTTTTCTTCTTCTCTAACACAAATGGCCAGTTCATTTTCATTCCTCTGCAGCTTATACCTAACTTTATTTCTTATTCCACATCACATTGCCCCTCAGAGCTCTCTATGAACTTCCATGGCCTTCTACCACTGGTAATTGAATATCCCTAATTTTTGTAATATTCTTCCCCTTTGTACTGAGGAAGTGAGATGACCCTCACTTTCTGCTAGAGTGCTTTCCATACGTGATCTGCACTTGCTCTGAACAAGAGGCTTTGTCTCTTGCAGCAAAAATACATGCAATCTGGGATACATTCAGTCACTGCGTAAGAAAGATTTGTCATGTCACTTCATGTAGCCTCTGCAGCACTGTTCTGATTAGAAATTGCCCCAGTTGGAAACTAACTTAATTTGGAAACTAACTTAATTTGGAAACTGTCTATAAGCCTGGTAAGCCTGGTACTTGCAGGCATCAAAGAACAGTGGCTTGTTGGCTTGAAAGCTTGGTAGACAACAAGCAGAAACACAAAAAAGGGAACTCTTAGAGAAAAAAAACATTAGTACATAGTGAGGTGAAATTATTACCTGGCCTGGTATACCTTGAGGGAAACAAACCCTGTGTAGGCAATATTGAACTATGAGTGTAGAGGAAGGAAGATAGCAATCATCATGTATCAACTTAGCTGGATGGGGTAATCTACTGACAGCCACCATGTGTGGATGGGATTTCCTGTTCTCAGTCTTCACATCACACAAATAGGGTACAAATACTGGCATGTGTCTCAGGTGAGATGCGTCTAATCTCGAGTATCTGCTGATGGCTGTGTTTAATTATTCTGACCCAGAAAGAGCTCTCTTTTACCTGTAGTATTTACCAGTTCACACTAGCTTAACTATTTATTTTACCATTACATGAAAAACTCAGGTTCAACTTTGCCTTATGGGAAAAAAACTACCCAACTATTTGGTTTTAAAGAGTTTTCTCTGCCAAACTTGACTCAAGTTAGCATTCAGTTAATCCTTGTAAAGCACAGGCTGGGGTAAGAACATGCAACACAGGAAAAGACAGTATTCTAAGGATATCTTAATCTGACACAAAAAGTAATATTTGTAGGAACACACTTGAGGGATGTTTATACCACAAGCACTACAGGAATTTTGCTTTCACACTAAGATTTTGAAGGCTCTCAGTTAAATGTGTCTATTCACTCGTAATATATATGCAGTTCTGCTTAGGAACACTTGAACCTTTCAGTGATAGACTAATCTCTGGCTGCTTGCCATATATTTTTAATAAAGCCTGGACAAAGCAACAGCTGGATTTTGTTATTAAAGAAGGCTGACCAGAATGATGTAACACAAGATATTTAGTAAATCAAGCCCTGGGAAACAGTGGAAAGGATTGAAGTGCTGAGCGAAGGTTGATTTCCACATCAGAGTGCTAAGCAATGAACAATGATAAGGCAGAGTTTAATTTAGTAATGAACAGAAGTTATCAATAACCTACTGGTTTTACACCAGCGATAACAATATAATTAGATTTGAAATCAAAAGATGGAGATGAAAAAACTCAATTAGTAAGATAAAAAATGTAAATGGTGGAAAATGCAGCTTACTGGATTAAAGGAAATATGAAAGGTTAATTGGGAGCAAGAACTGAAGGAAAACTAATAGCAGAAATCTGGAAACATTCAAAACAGTGCTGGGAAAATTACATGATAAAGCTGTGCACCGCACACCTAGGAGAGATAAGGAAATTATATACGCACTCACAAATACCCTTTCTGAACACTCTAAGGAGGGAATTACTGCATAGCAAAAGTTCTGTTCGTAGTGAGAGGAGGCCAGAAAGCTGTCCAGGACTATGAAAACAACAAGGGTTGTGATGGCTTTGCTGGGGTGGGGGCATCTGCCCAATTGGTCTTGTCTGAGCTGAAATCTTTCACAATACTAAATATTGTTGTGATGGTGAAACCATCATTTGTCCTGTGGGAAACGCCTTTCACTTAATGTGAGAAATATCAAGACATTGATGAACTGAAGTTTCTGTTTCTCAGCTGATGGGAATGGTAAGCCATTAAATGAGTCTAATCAGACTTGTCTGAGAGAAATTAATCTTACTGTGGTTGCTTTCTGGCATAAAAATGAACCCTCTTGTATTACTTAAAGAGGACATGCAGGGATTACAATAAAATGGATTTTCGACCTGGCCATGAGGCTCCAAATACAGCTATGGTTTGAATTTGTGGACTGTAGCTTTAGCACATCCTGCAGATCTGCAAACTTCTTGTTTCATAAGGCTTGGCTAAGCAAAAAATTACATATAAATATAAGGTGCAGTTTTACTTCAGTCATGAAAAGAAATGGAAAAGTAAATGTTCCCTATAATTCATACACTGCGTTACCTTTTTGGGTAGTTTTCATGCTCAGGTGAATTTTCAAAGCTTAAAAAACTCAAGACTTGCAGAATGCTCGTATAAAGCATGAGAGGCTTGAGAGACTGACCCATGTGAACCTCATGATGTTCAACAAGGCTGAGAGCAAGGTGCCACACCTGGGTCATGGCAGTCCCAGCTGTGTGTACAGACCAGGAGAACACTGAGCTGCACTGCTGGGAAGGACTGGAGGGTTCTGGTGGATAAGAAGCTGGACGTGAGCTGGCAGTGTGTGCTTGCAGCCTGGAATGCCAACTGCATCCTGGGCTGCACCAACAGAAGGCAGGGAGGGGAATGTCCTCCTCTGCTCTGCCCTTGTGAGGTCCCACCTACCTGCTGTATTGCTCCCAGTATTCCTAATATTCATCCTAGCCACTAATTCTCAGTGTTGCCATTTTCTTAACTTCATTGACTCATTTAAGTGGTGACTTCTATCAGGAAATCACTGTTTTGCATATAACAACGTCTTTCCTTCTAATTCCTCTGAATATTTTTATGCCCCAGTGTTGAGACAGAGAAGTAAGAATTTCCCAAGCTGCCTTCTCCAGGCCATTTGTTGTCTGCTAAATGCTGATATTCCCATGCTGTTGTCTTCTTCAAGCAATCTCTCTTCATCTCCTCACTCATCAAATCTGTTCTTTTCAAGCAAGAAAAAAAACAAACACATTGTTTACCCCTTTCCTTGAATTCCTGCTGCTTTTCCATTTTCCTTCTGCAATGAGATTGGCCAGGAAGATTACAGGTGCTCTGGTTAAAAGCCTTCAATATTTTGCTCAATCCACCTTCCTGAACATTATACATTTCCATGTATCTGGTTTACAGACCACAGACAGGCACCAACTGATTGTACCTCAGAGCAGATTACTCTATTTTTATAAATTCCTCCAGTAATATAAAGATGCCAATTTTTAAGAGCTTTCTAAATGAATGAAATATGATTTCCCTGATTCTTCTGCAATCCATGTTGAATGAAGAAATTGCAGTCTTCCTCCAAAAGAGCTGCTTGTATTGTAGCAACACACTGTGTAGGCGTTTGTCATGCCCTTTCAGTTTATACAAGTTACAGGGCTTATGGGGAAGTGGAGACTGGTGTTTGGGCATGAACACCCACGTATAAACATAACAGTGTCATTAAATATTCTCACTACTGTTTCCTTTCAAGTTATTAATCTCTTTGAGATGTCCTTTTGCCACCATAGTTAAACGCTGTGAAGGATAACTATAGTTAGGTCTTTCCTTTGCATATTTTGAAAAGTTTTATCCATTAGGAAATAATGGTGTTCCTGAAGAGTGGTCGGGTGGTAGAATGGGCTGCCCAGGGAGGTGGTGGAGACACCAACCCTGGAGGTGTTCAATGAACGTCTGGGCATTGTGTTGAGGGATGTGGTTTAGTGAGAACTATTGCTGATAGGTGGAAGATTGGGTTGGAGGATCTTGGAGGTCTTTTCCAACCTTGGTGATTTAGCCTTTGGATACGGAGCTAGGAGAGATGGGTTAGGGGTTTTCTGTAGGTATGGTAAAGGAAGGATGGTTGGACTAGATGATCTTATAGGTCCTTTCCAACCTTATGATTCTATGATTCTAGGATTATAGGGTTCTGTGTCTCAGAATATTTTAGGCAGGACTATGCTGGATATCTTTTTTGGTACTGGTGTTCACATTCCTCTTTATTAAATTTTAAAAGGCCAGAATGAAAACTAGGAATTAAAATCAAGAGAGGAATGTGCTGCTTTTCAAGCAAATAAATGAGGGCATCTATGTCTCTAGGGATAGAGTAGCTCTCAGTATGCTCTCAGAGCTTTTCACAGGAAGCTCAGTGCTAGAAGCAGGCTGAAGGACATGTTAAAAACAGATAAGAGTGTTCCTAAGGAAAAATGGGACGGCAGGGGTAGCAATGTTTTGGAGCACAGCATTTGCTTACAGGGATGCAGATAAAGTTTCAATCTTCATCTACCTACTTGCTTAATGAAGAAGACAAACGAGAGAGGCATAAACCCACCAACTGACCCACTGGTCACCATCCCACCTCCTCTGTGAGCACAGCTTCTCATGCCCTTCAGCAAGGAGCACCCACCCCACATGGTCCTGCTCCTGATTGACAGCCATGGATGCCTGACAGAGTCATCATTACTTTGAATTACAGCAAGATAAATACAAATTTGAGCGTAGACTGAAAAAACCCATCTTAATTCTTCTGCAGACGTAGAAAATGTACTTAAAGATGAGAAAAAAAAAATGAATGATGTCATTATTCTCTAACAAAATAAGCTGAAATGCAAAACTCAGTGTGTGATGCAAGAGACAATTCCTTCATTAGCTAGTTGGACCTGTTGGCTATTTACATTTAATGTGTTCTTTTTCTGGTTGAGAGTAATTAACCCCAGCAGCCTTGCCAACCAAGTAGTGAGGACTTTGTACTGGAGCAGAGCAAATTAAACTTTGATGTGACAATGATGACTGCCAGCTACTTAAAGGTGATTCAAAAAGACTTCGAAAATCCTGCTTGCAAGATCCTCAAATGTGAACAGAAGCCTTTGGCTTTAAATGGTAATTAGTACTGTAGTTAAATAGAATCTGGAGTTATAATGAGGACCCACACATTTTGCTGGAAGTTGATCTTCACTTCTCCAGCCAAGATGTCTATTTCATAATAAACCTGCTGGAGTTTGAAATAACAGTTAATTTCCAACCCAATGCTTTCTGCTTCTGGGGATTAAACTCTTTGGTGTCATTCATCTTTGGTCTTTTGGGACAGCTGCTGGCTTTCTTCAAGTGGCTCCTTACTTCATGTTAACAGCCCCTGCAGAACTGTACCCGGTCTGGTGGAATTCCAAGAGGAATCCAAGAGCCATGACTGCACTGCCAAGCACCCTGCAAACCTACAGCCTGCAGCTCTCAGAATGCAGCCTTTCAGAGCAAAACACGTATTGCACAGAAATGGCATTTCACTGGAAAGATTGATGGCCTTATGTCTGTGCTTCAGTCCCTGTAGATGCCCTCAAATAGGTGATCACCAATGCAAGTGCACTGGGGCCCCTGCTGCAAAAAAAGGCCATCAATTTTCACAGAGTTGCCGCAAATAAGATTTCTTTTTCTATCTGGAGTGTTCCCATTTTGGCTCTTTGGACAGCAGCGTTGCAATTAGGGTTTGCTGCTGGTGTCAGGCAGGCTGTTTGTCCATCCCCACCCAGGGCTTATACATTTCTGGGTGGAAACCTCACCTCCTGCTCACGCAGCCTGGCTGAGCAGCCAAGCAGGTAATCCAAGGAGACATTCTCACCAAAAAGGCTATCCATAAAGTGACAATTCGCACACTCTGCGAGTCTTCTATGAATACTGCTGCCTTTGCTGTACAACAAATATATACTTCATATCCTAATGAGTGATAGCTGAGTGTGGTGGAGCAGACAGCACCATCAGCTGGGAGATGGCTTGCTTAATCTCCAGTGCGTGCTGTAATTTCCTTTGGGCTTCGCAGTTGGTAATATCATTTGGGACGGTGATAGCACTGGAGAATGTCTTTAGTATTACTCCTGTATATTCTTCTAGCATTAGGACTACATTGCTTTTTCTCATTTTCCTCTCCCCATCAAAACCTGCACAGTTTAGTATTAATGATGTGTTTATTCCTTGAAATCTTCACTAGGACTGTGCCAGAATCTGCTCGAGTTCTTCCAATGCATTTATCAACAGAAGACTGAGTCCTGGAAGTGTTTCTGCATGCACTGAGATGTGCTGTGGAACTTGCAGACCAAACACTAAAGCTCCAGCCCTAAGTGTAAAAGCAACGATGCCCTATGGTAGAGTCTCAGATTCAAAGAATCAAAATATCTTCCAAAGCAATTTGGAGTCAATAAAGAAAACTAAAACTGGGGTCTCAGATTAAAAAGAAGTCAGCTTTAGGAACAGCAGTTTACAAAGATTTAAGGGGCAGATGAGAAAGCAGATGAATAAGAAACTATTAGGCGTTGCACACGAGATATGGTTTAATGGGGAGCAAATGGTGGTAGGTGGACAGTTGGATGATCTTTGGAGGTCTATTCCAGCCTTGGTGATTCTATGGACATCTTGTTCATGTTTTACACCACCAAAGCTTTCCAGACATTTGGGCAGGTGAGGTCAAGCTGCACCACAAGCCTTTCAGCTCTGCTTGCAAGTGCAGCTCTGCTGAAGCAATTCCTGATTTCAAGTCAGAAACAAAGAGTTTCAGAGTTAGGTCCCTAAAGGACAGCAAGAAGGAAAAGAAAAGCTCTGGAAGCCTCTTAGAAAAACTGCAGTTTACCTGTGCCAGCCAGGCAGATCTAGATTTCTGCAGGAGATCCTCTTGTGCATCACATCTGCATTTTGATCTACTCCTCAGTGCCACACAACAGCTCTAAGACTCAGACAGCTGAAGGGACCTTTGCTGTGTGTCAGGGCTGCCTGTGCGTATCTACATCAAATGCTTCACATGAGCCCCTTTGCATTTTTTTCAGTGTACTTGGTAAAGGAGACTTTCAGACAGAAAGTTAATCCTCAGAATTTTTCTCCAGCTTTCCAAAAACAGACTCTAAAGCTGACAGGTGAAATATGCCTAGAGTTACATACTGTAATTTTCAGTGATTTACAACTTGTGCTCTGAACTGGCTGGGCTCCAAGTACATTTGGAGAAGATTAAGGAATAGAGAAGAATTAACAGCATTAGAAGACATAATAGCTTAGCATTCCCTCGAAGCTGAGGTTTGACACACATCACTACCGGGTGTTTTTCTTCTTCTTTGCAGTTCTTGACAGCCAGCAGGGTTCCTACATAATTTACATTTCCAGAAACAGAAGTAACAGGACCAACCCAAACCTCAGCATTTAAGAGTGCCTGGGATTTCTTTGGTGCTTGCTTTAGTCAAAGCTCAAACTCCTCTGCTTTTCAGCTTTGACTACAGAACAAAACTTTTCTTTCCCTTGTTCCTCTCTGGGTGATAACATGCTCACAACAGAGCGTTGGCTGAGGGAAGTAAGCATTACCTCCGAACTAATGACTTTTTTCCCTTTGAAATAGCAGAGCTTATTAGTAGGTAGGAGGGAGACTGCTGGCGTCTGAGCACTGAGCTTGCTGCAAGCTGAAAGCTTTTCTAGGTGTTGAGGTGTTTTAGAGAGATGCTCCCACAGGGCATCATCTGTGGAATCTGCTCTGCAGAGGCTGTAAAAGGGACAGGTGTGCTAACGCAGGAGAAAATATCACAGCACACAGTTGCTGTCACATTCTTCAGTCATTATGGCATTAGCTGTATAAATCTAACTGCAACAACCAAGGTGAAAGCTTCACCCACCACATCACCAGGGAAGGTGAAGATTCTAATCAGTGCGAATCATAGAATCCTAGAACGGCCTGGGTTGAAAAGGCCCACAGTGCTTATCCAGTCCCAACCCCCTGCTGTGTGCAGGGTGTCCAACCAGTAGTCCAAGCTGCCCAGAGCCACATCCAGCCTGGCCTTGAATGCCTGCAGGGATGGGGCATCCACAGCCTCCTTGGGCAACCTGTTCCAGTGCGTCACCACCCTCTGGGTGAAAAACTTCCTCCTAAGACCCAACCTAAACCACCCCTGTCTCAGTTCAAAACCATTCTCCCTTGTCCAATCACTGCCCACCCTCATAAACAGCCGTTCCCTTTCCTGTTTATATGCTCACTTCAAGTATTAGAAGGTCTCCCTCCAGCCTTCTCTTCTCCAAGCTAAACCAGCCCAGTTCCCTCAACCTTTCCTCACAGGAGAGGTGCTCCAGTCCTCTGATCATCTTAGTGGCCCTCTGGACTCATTCCAGGAACTCAATGTGCTCCATTACACCCATGTTTGTGCCTCTTGTACCGGTATTCTGTCTGCTAATGCACACCAACAGCTCCTTACTAAAGCAGAGTGCTCTTCAGCATTAAACATCCATCAACATGTCCCTCTGAAGTCAAGGTAAAGCCTTTTTCACTAGGAACTATATTGCAACCAAAACTTTTTTCTGAGGTTATCCACTACCCATGAGTACTTCAGCTGAATGCTTTGATAATGTGCACTGCAGCTTGAGACCCAGACATTAGAAATAAAACTCTCTCTCTTTACCAGCTCCCCTGAGCTAACATCTTACGATGTCTGCTCTAAGGTCAGTATTTAGTGTTCACTGCTGTAGTCCAGTGATATCCTCAATTATCTTTTATTTTCACACTAACGATCTTTGGAACTGGCTCTCGGGAAATAAAATACCAATTTAAATACATTATTTTTGTCTGTGGCTCTCAGATACAAAATCTGCCTTGCTGTTTGCCTCTCTTGCCCTCTCCTTTGGCAACATTTTATAGATCAGAATGTTTTAAATCTCAAGAGCTCATAACATGTGCAATTCTGGCTTTTAAATACAGAATTCCTTGCAAATGAAGATAATCTTAAATGTCTGTTTGAGGTCCGTGGTGTGAAATTACTTGCAAACAAACAAGAAGTGAGAATTGAGCATGTCTCAGGATATCTGAGAGCAGTGATTGCCTCCCATATGCGTGGCTTCTGTACAAGCTCAAGAGATGCTTTTGATTGGGAACGATAGTGCTGCGATTTTAATTACTCACTGATCCATTTTTGTCCTCATCTTTTGCTGTAAGTATATCAGCTTAACTAACAAAGTTCTTTAGGTGTATTTCAAAGCTCTTTCCCCTGTTTTCAGTAGGTAAATCACCCTACCAAAAAATAAACTGGAATGTTATTTTATAGCTTTTGATCCTATTTTCACTTGAACAATTGGACTCATTAATACAATATCTAATATACTGTGGCATTATTGGTGGTAGATCAAGCAGTGTTTTCCCATTTTGACAGTAATCTTAGTTTGTCTAATTGTTGTTCACTGCTTTTTTTGAAAGCAGAGCAGGAACATAAAATGAGAAATAAACATTTTTTATTAACTACCCGTTCTAATAGAAGCAGCATTTACTATTCATAGCAATATTCATAAAATTACTTATCTTCAGTCCTCAATCATCCCCTGTGCAAACACTTGGAAAACGAATGAGCTAATTAGAGTCGATGTTAGTGGAGCAAGGACGTCGGGGCTCATTTTGAACACAGGGAACCGTCATACAGCTTGCTAAAGCTCTGAGGTTTAAACATGACTGGTGGAGCTATCGGCTCCCATAGACCTTCTGCAGTACCTATTCCTAAGGTATTTTCTTAATACCAGGAGCTCATCAGTGGCACCTGCAGCAGCTGATTTACTCAGTGACAGAGAGCTGCCTTGCATCCCCTGTGTGCCTGCCTGGAAGAAAAGTTTGATCCCAGTGATGATTACAGGCCATTTTGCAACCAGCCTTGCAGCTCACGCTAAAGACAGCACAACAGCACTGGGAAAACTGAAGGATCAAGCTGGAGCCCAGAAGATGTGGAACTCAAAAGAACAGTAGGCTACCTGGGATTGCTTTCTACATTTCTGGAATTAAATAGAGCTCTCACACCTGCACTTCACCCACAACAGAAGCAGCATGATACCCCTGTACACCCACCTCAGGGTTGCCATGGGCTGCAAGGATAGGGGGAGTCTCTTAGAAGTGACCCAGGGAGAAACTGAAATCTACCTAGCTTCCACCATCAGAAAGATACATCATAGACTGTACCTCACCAACAGCCCTTGCACAATCAAATAGAAGTTAGAGAATCATAGAATCATAGAATGGCCTGGGTTGCAAAGGCCCTCAGTGCTCATCCAGTTCCAACCCCCTGCTGTGTGCAGGGTCACCAACCAGCAGCCCAGGCTGCCCAGAGCCACATCCAGCCTGGCCTTGAATGCCTGCAGGGATGGGGCATCCACAGCCTCCTTCGGCAACCTGTTCCAGTGCGTCACCACCCTCTGGGTGAAAATCTTCCTCCTCAGATCTAACCTAAACCTCCCCTGTCTCAGTTTCAAACCATTCTCCTTTGTCCTATCACTGCCCACCCTCACAAACAGCCATTCCCTTTCCTGCTTTGTGCTCCCTTCAAGTACTGGAAGGCCACAATGAGGTCTCCCCACAGCCTTCTCTTCTCCAAGCTAAAGAAGCCTAGTTCCCTCACCCTTCCTTCAGAAGCACTGCAGGCAGCTCATTATCAGAGCAAACTAAAACTGTAAAGTACAGGAACATCCCATTAACATCAAGAAGTATCTTCAACATTTCTACTTATGCCCCATCTAAGTGGGTAAGGACCAAACCACTGTTATGTGCTCTGCAAATGACTGCTGTTGATACTGAGCCTCAAGTGAGGTTCCATAATAACAGAAAACTTGGGTGGAATCTGGGTCTTCTCCTTGGATTTGCTGAGGAAGTGGTGCTCTTCTCTAAGCCTTGTTTGCTCATTTATTAAATGGGAACAATAGCACAGACCTGCCTTTGTGAAAGAAATAGTAGGTGATAAGTTTTCCTTAAGGACAAAATATTGCTAATAGGAAGACATGTAAATTTCACAATGGTATTCATGTAGCATTATGAGCAACAGGAATATTCAAGAACCAAGGTTTGTTCAATTAACAATTTCACAGCCTCAGTTGTGGTTTGTTTAAACTCAGCATGAAACAAACATGACTGGATAACAATTTGGGGGAAATCTCACCTCTTATATTAAAGTTTTTAGAGGGTCAGCCTGTTGATAGAGGTTGTGCTCTGTGCCTCTTGGAGCCACAGTGTTTTGTCTGTGTGGTGTTCCATGGTGCCCACTGCCTGCCAGCTGCTTTGGACAGAAATACCACCAGTCCAGAACCTTCTGCTGCCTTCTGTAGGATCTGTGTCACTTCATTTTGGTGCAGAAGATCCTATTTGAGCCAGTCAGCCTCAATTCTCCCCTTAGTGGAGAGAAAGCACATTGAAGGTGTTCTTTCACTTCCAGAGTCTGCATTGGAATGAAAAACGTTTTCTAATGGGATTCCTCAGTCTACCAATTCTAAGGGAAATGTAGATCAAAAGGTGTGATATGGATGTATATATATATATATATATTTCATACCATATATGCAAATAGGTAGGCATCTGCTTTTGATCAGATGAATCATGTGTTTGATAGTGGTACTTTAGTAACGTATGTCTTCAGAAAATAGTCCTTGATAGGAATAGAGTTTAATAGAGGATCAGGAGATCTTTAGAGGTAAAAGCATCTTAGAAAATAGAGCATGAAGAGACTTGTAGCTCACCATAACCATAACGCAATAACCCTTTGGCATAACACACTTACTTGTACTCAACATTAATACAAACAAAGATGAGTTCTTATTTCTTTCCAGCCTATAGATCACAATGAAGAAAATAGAGTAGACATTGGGAAGTAGTAAAACAGACAGTAAAGCAACCCTGAGCTATGGAGCTGTGAAGACAAGTCAAACAAAGAGTGACCTTCATATAGCTGCTGCTCTTCAAAGTGCCTGGGTAACACAGGCTGGAGGGGACAGCTTCCAGCATCCTTCTGATAGATGGCTCAGCTCCTACCAGGGGATGCTGTCATAGCAGAGAGGAAGGAGTGAGCTGAATGATAAGATACTCAAAATGCCATGGATAATTGAATAGTTAATTTGCTCATTTATTCAAGTTCTGTAAACCTCAAAATAGCATTTTCAAGTGTTTTAATTTTTTCTTCATCAGTCCCACGTAGACTCCTCCTGGGCTCAAATAGCTGCTAAAATGAGAGAATTTAAGGGGAACGAGTGGGCTGATGTGCCCTGCAGCCCTTGTACATGGAGCCATGACGGCACTTCCTTTATCTTGCATGCATATTTACAGTGATCTAAAGCACAAATGGAATATATGTAGACCTTTGTCATATACAGTGATTCTCTTAAGCTATCTGAGGTGCTGGTCTCTTATTTTACTTAAAACTTTCTGCTCAACTGAGTGGACAAAAGCTCTGACCTGCAGGATCTCCTGCTTTGTAGAGCAGGCTGAGAAGTGTTGTGCATGCAGTCACACTAGGAGTTTGACCTTGCATCATGTCATGTCCAGCACGACTCTGGCTTTCTTCTGCTGCTGACTAAGGGTTCAAACCTTTGAAAAAAAGAAAATTTTGCTTTAAAACTCAGGATCCTGAGTCTTTCTGGAATCAGTCTGATGGGGAGCAGCTGAGGGAGCTGGGGTGGGTCAGTGTGGAGAAGGGGAGGCACAGACCTCATTGCTCTCTGCAGCTCCCTGATGGGAGGTGAGGGTGAGTTACCTTCTGAAACCAGGTAACAGCAATAGGATGAGAGGGAATAGCCTCAAGTAGTGCCAGGGGAGGGTCAGGTTGGATATTAGAAGTCTTTTCTCTGGAACAGCAGTCAGGCTTTAGAACCAAGAAGGTGTTGGAGTCATTGTCGCAGGAGGTGTTCAAGAACTGTGGAGATGTGGCACTGAGGGTCAGTGGCCATGGTGGGGGTGGGCTGGGGTTGGACTTGGTGATCTTGGAGGTCTTTTGAACCTGTATGTTTCTATGATTCAGTGAGAAGCAGAGGCTCAGGTGAGAATGTGCCTTCTGACTCCAGAGCTCTGAGGAAGAAAATCAACCCTCTCTATCCTAGGAGCCTCCTGGCTGCATGAGCACTCATGGAGTGGTTCCTGTACTTGTTCTTTGAAATTGGTAAGATTGGAGATTATTGGTAAGGCAGGCTGAGATCTGCTAGCTTCCTCTTGCACAAATTCACAGTGGATGTAAGGCTTTATACCAGATGGAGTTGATGGATGACCTTTGCCTGGATCTTTCACTTGGAGAATATTTTCCACTCCAAACCCAATGCCTCTAATGTTAACTTTAGGTTAATTACTAATCTGAATCACGTTAATGTTTTCTGTTCTGACTCTGGTTCAAAGGGAAGGAGAGGTTTTCTGTCAGACATCTGTAAGTGATTTCCTTCTACCCTGAAGACAAAGATGTGTAGAGGACCATTAATAGGAATGGATGTGCTTGAGCAGAAGGTAAGTACAGCAGAAGGCTGTTTGCAACCCCTGCTCTCTGTGCCCCTCTGTCTTCCTCTTACATTGATTGCTGACAATTGCTGGCTACAGTTTAATGCCCTGTTAAGAGCTGAAGAACATTGACTCTGCAGGCAGTGGTCCTCTCCTGAGCTTTGAATTCCTGAAACAGTTCAGTGCAAGAGAATTTTCAGTGTGCAAATATTTATCTGTCTATTCTCCTGCTTGGCAGGTAAAAATTAAACCAGCAGCCTGGGTGTATGCCACGGGTCTCATGGGGCTTTTACTGTTCGTACAAGGCTTGTCTGTGAAACAAGTGGCTTCTAATGAAGGATGGGTTAACCAGGCAGAAAAGCCTCTCAGAAGTCAGGGAAGCACCAAGGATGTGATGAATCTTCTCTGCAGTCAATAATGTGGGCAGTCTAGGGTCAGCATTGGGGTCTTCAGAAACAACCTCGCTCTTCAGTGCACATAATGTTTCCTAAAACCTGCACTTGTTTAGTGCTTGGAGAAGGGTATCACTCTGGGGGTGGGATGAAACCAGATCTTTGTCACTCAAGTATCTGAATATAGACAATAATCTCGCTTCAGATTCCTGTCTCTATGCGTGTGCCTGTATGAGACACCAAATGCAACAGGAAAAGCTTGTGCATCTTGCTCAGGGTAAGACAAGCCCTTTCCATGCTCCTTTACTAGAGACAAATGGGAATAATTTGAGGAAAGAAACTCAAACCTGGCAGGAATGGATTTTTTCACATTACTATCTGCTGGGGTATGAAGGAGGAACTCTTCTGCTGTGTAATGAATTATTCCAGAATGATAGCACAAAAACTGTAAAATAATGAAAATATTTAATCGTAGCAGTGACAAACTGAGCTACGTTCTCACATCCGGGATTCATGTTCATGTTTTGCATGGCTGAAGCTGTTTGCTGAATTCAGCTCGAATTTGCAAATAGCTGTGGCCACTCTGCGATTGCATTCTTCTCAAGAGATTAAGTGATAAATGAGGAAATATAAAACATCCAGCCACGGAAGGAGTGAGGTTCATGCTCTGGGTCAGAGCACAGGGCTACTCTGTGTCTCCTCATTAGTGACAGGTTTAGAGGGAACGGCCTCAAGCTGCATCAGGGGAATTTTAGGTTGGATATTAGGAAATATTTCCCCTCTGAAAGAGCGGTTAGGCACTGGAATGGGCAACCCAGAGTGTGTTGGGGTCACTGTCCCTGGAAGTGTTCAAGAAACTTTTAGATGTGACACTAAAGGATATGAGAAATATTAATGGTAGGCGGACTGGTGGGACTAGATGGTCTTGGAGGTATTTTCCAGCCTTGGTGATTCTATGTATTCCTCAGAGTCAGCAGCATCTTCGCAGCAAGTGTTGGTTGGCAAATTCAGACACACTTCTGTCAGAGTGCCCCTCTGCTGCCATCAGTCACACAGCAACAACATGTCATGGAATACTGGTGGGAAGGTTCAACTCCAATTGCTGTTCCACCACCATCTGCCTCTGTTTGGATCACAGCAATAAAATAGGAGGTGTTACTTTCAGAGCAGCATTCATAGTTCTACATAATGTGCATAGCATTGGACAACTGTAGTGCTTAGTGTGTAGTATCTACCTAGTATCTATATGTTAAAATTCCTATTAGTCTCACATATTTTATCTAGGAACAAGAAACTGGAGAAGGAAATGTGAACAGCCTGATCGGCATTGACCTGTTTCAGACTTGTCATCATGCTGCTTGTTCTGGTCATTATGACTGTCACAGGGGATACAAGACCATGGATGGCCATGGTTGTATGTGACTGGAATAATCTTATGGGAAATCAACCTTTGCAAACTCCTGTAGCAGATGATGATTGTTATTAGTGATCACGGTCCCATTTTGCTTTTGTTCCTCTAAGAAGAGCAGAAAAATACTACTTTTGTCCTGTATTTCTTACAATCTCAACATACAGTGAGAAAAGAGAAGAAAAGTTGGGAAGAGGTAAAGACAGGTCATTATCAACATTAATAAACTGGGACTAGATGTGTGTTCCAAAGCTTATGCTGATGTACTATAATGCTTCCTTTTGACTTCAGTGGTATTTTCTTCAGAGGCTTATATCCCAAGGTAGATCCAGGCACATGTCTGAGTATCTGAATGATAACAGCTAATAATAGCCAAAAAGAATGTCTACAAAAAAAAGGAAAAGCAGTTCATTGTGTGCACTCCTCATCAGGTATTATTAGAATATGCCATTGATAATGCAAGAAAAGACCTTCAACTACAGGAGAGATGAAAAAACTGTGGATGTGAAAAGAATAAGCATAATAGCAGCGTGCTGGAGCCTGGTACCACATCACAGTAGCACCTGGAAACCAGCCCTGCTGTAAGAATATAGAAAGCAGCAGTGGTGCCACCTCTGGTGCACTGAAGGGATTCACTTGTGCCTTGACCTTGTAAGACTTGCTTTGTCACTTGCTTTTTGTGAAAGTAGGCTCTAGCTGTGACAGGACCTACAGCTTAGAAACAGGCATTTTGGGAGCCATCTCCAGCAGTGTTTGGTGGGACAGTAGCTCTACTGATCTTCATTCAGCAGGAGGGGAGGAAGCTGCTGGCAGGTCACCAGCAGTTACCATGCAGCAGCACCAAGCAGACAACCACTGAGCAGATGCACCGTAGAATCATTCTGTTTGGAAAAGACCACTAAGATCATCTAGTCCAGCTATCAACCCATCACCACCATGCCCACTAAACCTTGTCCCTCATCGTAATGCATCCAACCTCAAGGAATTGATACTTCTTAATACTTCCCATCAGATTAAGAACTGGGGCCATGCAAAACAGGGATTTACAGTCTGTAAGTGCTCACACATCACTCCAAAACACTTACAAAGCCTGACATTTCCTCAATCCCTGTGGTTTTTATCCAGATCCTGGGAAGCCACCCTTCAGAGTGCTGTGCTACATGCTGATGAGTCAATCTGTTACATAGGATGTCTTCGGACAAGGACAGAAATAATGATCCCACTGTCCTGTGAAGAGCTGGAGAGGAAATGTCAGCCAACAGCATATGCAAGGTATGGAGCATGTGGGCACTGCAGCCATGTAGGGATCAGATGAGCCCAGCATCTGCTTGTGAAGATGAGGCCAAGCAGAAATGAAGGCTGACAGATGGCTGGATGGGGTGCTCCATCCTTGCCTTGTGTGCCAGCAGTGCGGGAGCACAGAGCCCATCTCTGGGAGACCAAGAAATGAAGCAGCGCAGTACTAGGAGCACATTGCTCCTGCCACTAGCAGAATGGGTCAATTATATATTGTTCGTGTTCTAAGGCTGAGCACAAACCTGTGCTACAGCTTTCTTTAGAAAGCAAGAAAGAGTATTTTTATGAGTGACACATTGAAGATCGTGTTTTGTCAATCATGAAGGAGGTAGAGACATTATAGCTCCCTCCTGTAAAATGCATTCCAGGGGTAAATGATTGGTCTGAATTTTCTCTAGGGAGTTTTCTTTGTATTCTGTATATTCTTGTGTGCAGATAAAAGAATAAACAAGGTCAAGAAGATGATGAACTTATTCTAAGTGTATCTTGCATCCCAACAGGTTCATATTTCTTCCATATTGTGCCTAACAGGAGAACACACCCATTTTCTGGGTTTCACAAAGTTCTTCTCCAAGGCTCACTGTACTTTGGATAATGTCAACAGGGGAAGTTTATATTCCCTGGGGAGTTTATATCAAATTCTGCACTGGCAGTTCGTGAGAGGGGGCTCAAGAAGTGCAAGCACACCACACATACTGCACTATTACTGAGCCTATGTAAGCAATTAAATGGCTTCTTCTGTGTGAGGATGCCTCCAGTGCAGATAGATTCTTATCTCGCAGCACTCTGATACACTCTGATATATGTCTCTGTGCTATTAACACTAGGCTACACCTAGAAGGAATAACAGAAATCGTTGCAACTCTTTGTCTTCATGAATAAAGCCAGTGGGTCTACACTGTTGTTATTTCCTATTGAAAAGCAGTGTATTACTCACATAAGGCTTTAGTTTTATTTTAGAAATTTACAGTGAAGGGGAATGCAAAATGAAACAGTCCCAGGATTAATCACCTTGCTGCTTAAAAGCTGTGCTGCGTATCTAAATCTGCCTTATTTATTTTCTAGCTATTGGAATAACGAAAACAACTCCTCCACAGAAATTCAACAAATACCCGATCTGAAAGGATGGCATACATTCTTTGTTCCTCGATGTCTGAGTATTTATTAGGCTGTGTTCAGTTGCTTACTGTCTGTAGTTACCCTTTTTTAACCACCTTTACAAGAGCTACCCATTAATGCTCTGATCTATTGGTAATTTACTGGTCTCCTAATTAACGTCATCTGCTATTTTAATTAGTAAGGATCTGGGGTTATTGATTCAAATATTAACATGGTCAAGATGTAATTTTAGAGGTATTAGTGAGATAATAACTTCCTGACTGCTAGAAAGGCTTCAGTTCACTAATAACTGCCATGCTGATTGTGTACTGCTCTATTGATCTGGAGGTCAGACAGTACCAAATGTTTATGGAAATCTAAGGATACATCAATATAAACAGGTGTATGAACCCAGCCTACCTCAGATATTTCTAGCAAGGTAACTGCAGAAGTAATGAAGATTATCAGGTTGGATGAGTCCATGCTGAGGTCACTATCCACTCAAGCCTGTCCTGTCCCACAGCACTGGGGCCATCACTGTCTTTTAATGATGTTATGGGCATTTTCTAATCTATTTGATAAAGAAAGCCCTACTGTACAATTCAGACACCAGGTTGCATGGCAGCTCGTGTCCTTTACAAGGGAATATCCTGCCATCTGACCAGTTTGGGCTTTCTTTTGTAGTTTCTCCACTTGTGCTTTCAAGCTGACTGGTTCTGCTCTCTTAAGACTATTGTCAGCAATACAGGCACCCAGTGTTATTTCCTTAGTAGGTGCTGTATTCCACCTTTAGTAACAAGTAGTTACTACAGCATCACCAACCAGCAGACCAGGCTGCCCAGAGCCACATCCAGCCTTGCCTTGAATGCCTCCAGAGATGGGGCATCTACAATCTCCTTGGGCAACCTGATCCATTGAGTCAAAGGAGGTAATGTGATCTCCTGTAGAACAGTCTTCACAATGGTGAAATGGTTAAATTTGGAGTGGAAAGCACCTTAAAAAAGCCACATCTCTCACACTGATCGTATACTGCAGAGTCTACGGGGCAGGGACCAGCTGGGGCTCAATGTCTGCATTGTGCTAAACTCAGTCGGGTACTTGCTTCTGGATGTTATTAATATACATGGATGAACTAGTAATCTCTTTAACAAGGCACCATGGAAAATACACCCGTATTCCTCTAAACACCACAAGAGCCTCCTACCTGTGCTCAGGTTAGAAAACCTACTTATGATTTTTATTTTTTTTTCAACAGCCCAGTTTAATCTTTATTGAAATTCTTTCCAAAAATTTGAAGGTATTAATTTCCTTCCTCCCCCCCCTGCCAGATATGACATTTATCCCTTGGTAAGTCGGAAAACCTCAGGCACTTCTAACAAGAGAGACATTTTAGTTTCCCGCAATGAGAGAAGCATAATGATGTGGTCCATTCCAAGATGGACTTGTTTTCAGGCTTTCTAAAGCAGAATTAATCAATAATTACAGCCATCATCTGCATGTGAGCCCCTGGAGTTTTATTTATACTCCAGTCACATTGCTCTGTGACCTAGAGCAATATACAGTAGTTTTGCCTGTTGGAAAATAAATCATATTACATTTTTGCATGCACATATAGTTAAGGCTTATCTTCTTTAGTTGTAAAGGAACAGAAATTTCTTCTGGAATTGCCTCTTTCATCTGCATTTAGTAATCTTAATATTTGGGACACAAAATGATTTCCAAGCCATGCTTGCCAGTTGGGTTTAATCCTTTGAGTTCTTAATTTTGAAAACTACATGACTATGTTAATTTGCAGAAGTGAGATTAAAATAAAAACATCTTTGTGTTTGTACTTAAAGTGAGGAGATTTCCAAGCCTGAGTATCCGAATTAATAAATAGACATCCATTAGGATTTAGAATGGCTTGGGTTGGAAAGGACCTCAAAGATCATTTTTGATCAGAATATTTTCCACAATGGGGAGACTCTCTTTTCTGATTAACTTTCTTAACTAAGTTGAAATATATACTCAGGTTAAGCAGTTGAAAGTCTTAAAACTCCATTTCCAAACACTGGGGTTTGAGGGCAGGTGGGAAAAAGAAAGAAAAGTAGTTGTAATTGACACAGAAAGCACCTTTGTGCTGACAGGTCATAGGAAGAACTGTAAAAGGTAACCAAGACTGAAGTAAGTGAGAGGTTTAAATGCCATATCTGTTTCACATAAAGAAAATTAGTATGTAATGAAGGTCATTAGAATGCCTATCTCATTCCATTGCCAGGGATGAAACTCAGTGCTATCTACCATGAAACGTGACTTAGGAGCCTTCCCAAATATGTGTTATCTGAATTGATAAATGAGAGATAGCAGAGAAAGAATGAGACACCATTGAACTTAGGACCTAGTACCTGTAAAAAACTGCATACTGAAGTGTATTACAGGGGCTAGCCCTACTCCAACAACTTCAGAAGTGTTAGCAAGACAAAGACCCAAAATTGCTGCTGTAAGGATTAATCGTGTCTTTCTTGATCTAAGCTACCTTAATGATCCAAGGAGAGCAAACCACGTTTTTGTTTGCAGCACTATCGGCAATATTGCAGCTACAGCTGAAGGAGAAGATGGGACCATCAGGGAGCTCTTTCCCAAATACTGAACATATTAGACTAAAAATATCAGTGCTTGAAAGCAACTGCTCCAGGTAGCTTCTTAATAGAACAACAAACCATGTTGATGTTTTCTTTCCTTTTGTGAAAGCATCGTGTTTTTGCTTTCTGCTTGGTGACTTGTGCATTCTTCATAGATTTGGGATTTTAGGAAGCATACTTTTCCTGCAGTGTGAATGAAATGGGGAGGGCCAGGGGAAGGACTGTGATCTCCATGCTACACCAGTAATATTTCAGGATCCTGTGTCATGAGCGGGTAGTATGGGCTCCTTGCTCCATCTCAACCTTGGAGCTCTGAAAAGTTAGCAGAAGATTACTACTACAACTACCTGGGAGTAATCAAAGCCTTTGATGTTGAGGGTTTTTTTCACACTGGACTTAAAGTTTTCAACATACCATGGCATGGGAGCTCTGGTAGATGTGTCCATGTAATTCTCCTGGTGATTCACTGAGGACTCACTTGTTCAGAGTAACCACTGATTCCTGGTGGGCAGGACTTGTTTTTCAGGGCAGAGCAGCTGAAAGAGGCTGGCAGTTTTTACCATGTGTGAGTGTTGCTGAGGAAGACAAACAGGTAGACAGAGAAGCCTCCAAAATCAAATAAGACTGAACAAGGAGAGGTAGAAATTACTGCATCTGCAGAGATATGCCCTGACAGAGGTAGCTGGTGAGAAGTCATTTACAGAGCGCTGTTTGCCTTTAAAGAGTCTCGGGTTGACACTGGTTAGCAAAAAACATTCAGCATCAAAACAAGACATATGACATCTTGATGGCTTAAATAGACTACGAAAAACTCCATCTGCAGTTCTGAGGAGGTACATAGCCCCCAGAGCAGCACAGTTTTGGAGCAGCTTCTCAGTGATGCCATCAGTGAAAGCAAATTTGTAGCATATAATAGGACTTCTTTGTGACCTTGGTGACTCATAGGTTTAAAGGAAATTATGTGGTCCCTGAAGGTGACCTTGTACTCTGGCTCAACCAGATGAAAGCGAAGACTTCAGGTAAGTCAAGTCAAAATATATCTGTTCCACTCCTGCATAAGCCAATTGTGCCATTGAAATGATAACCTCGTCCTGCCATGGCCAATGGAGAGGTGAGTAGCCTTGCTTGCCTGCCTGTGTCCTCCTGCTGGAGGGAATCCCACAGCACAGCCTGCACTGGGATGGTGAGCATTCAAGTGGAAGAGCAGCAGCCTTGCAGACTGCACTGCAGCAGTGGGGGAGCGTTTGCTGGATGGAAATGTAATATACGGGTCTAATTAGATAAGCTTGACTGGCGCATGTAGCAGCCCCCTGGGCTGAGCTGAGACAATTCTGCACTACTCCTGTGATCAGAGCTGCTCAAGGAGTGCTGTAGCAGAGAAAAAAACCTCCCAGAAAATGGCTGCATTCCCTCCCCTCACACTTGTAACCTTCTGCCAGTTCACCCATCTGCGGTCAAATTGGTGCATCAAATTTAATACTTCATCATCGCTCCCTGCTAACAAAGAGAAAGCAGACACTGATTTCCAACACTATAAGCACTTCAGGGCAGAATACATCTTTCCCAGTAATTTATTCAGTGCCGGTTTGAGTTCAGTAAGTCAGGTGCCAAACAAACTGGCGGTATTCAGGAAAAGAAAAAAAAAACAAAAACCACATATATTTTGTTGGGTTATGTGGTAAAAAGCTCATCTACAAACCTTTGGAGGAGAAGAGAAAGACAATGAGGGTACCCCAACCAACCACCACCCTGCCCAGCTGCCTTCAGGCCCAGCGGGTCTATCACCACAGGCCCAGAACAGCACAGGAGCATCAAGATAGGGGACAGGGACCCAAATGAAGGACCTGGAGGATGAACCACCCCATCTGCTGCCACCTCAGGGGCTGCCCCAAGGAAACCTCAACCCCATGGGCCTGTGGCTCCCATGAAGAGCAGCCAGTACTGGATCAAACTTTGGGACTGACGGATCATTATCTTGGCATGTGGGACTTGTTCTGCGATGCAAGCAAAGACCCAGCTCTTACCCTGAGTGAGGGACTCCCTCATCTGCATGCAGTGTTTATTTTAATCAAGCAATTTGATTCAGATATGTGGACACTGGGGTGTGTGGCCCACACACTGCATTCTAGTGCAGAGCTTGTATCCCCTAGGTGAGAGGCCATGCATCATGGAAGGCTCCCTCTGAGGCTATTAGCACTGTGCATTAGTGCAGTCACAGGTCCTATGAGGAAAACATAATAAAACACCATGCTTTAACTGAAAATTACTATTGTTGTTGTTATTATTATTTATTTATTTGGATATCTAGTCCCCTGACAAACAACCCTGCCCCCCACCCCAAACCCAGGCTGCCATTCCCGTGAAAACGAAATGAAGTGCAATGGTTTTTGAATGAAATATGTGAAATCTAGCCCTAAAGAAATCAGCATGCACAAGGGTAGTTAAGATACCCTGATATGAAAACAACCAAGCTTGACGGGAAGGCCACAGACCTTCCTCTATACACATCTTAGATTGATGTGTTAGAAGGTTTGGGACTCCCTGGCATCTCTCTTTGGAGGTGACCCATTGGTCCATAACAAACCTGCTGCAAAGTAGTTTTTAGCTTATTTATAAAACAGTATCATTGAATCAGAGGATGGTTGTGGTTGGAAGGGACCCTATAACCCATTTGATTCTTGCTCCTGCCATGGACGGGGACATCTCCCAACAGCTCAGTCTGCCCAGAGCCCCATCCAGCACAGCCCAGAGCCCCTCCAGGCATGTAGAAGTGAAAATTACAGTTCTGGGAATTGTTATTTTCCTTCGTTGTTTTTGAGAGGGAGATATGAAGAAGGGTGAGTAAATTCTCACATTTGACAATATGAATAGCAGGATTTGCTATAATTCTCACCTAATCTGGGCTAGGCACAATCATTAATGCTATCACCAAATGCCTTTGATTTAATATAACTTATGAAAAGAAGCTTAGTTATCAATGTATATATATATATATTTAGATGAAAGCCTTCTGTGCTTCAGGAATATTGCTACATAAAAGTTAATGTGGAAGAGATGATTCAATATCCTACAGCAAGTATAGAAGCAAACAATACCTAAATATTTAAACAGCAAGAAGATAAGAATACCACAGCATGCTAATGTGGTATGCACATATCCCACATCTCTGATCCACGTTCTTTAAGCCTATAAAAATAGTTATGAATTCTTTTATTTACCATTTTAAAAGAGAGCTTCATAAAACCCGATTTAACTGCTAAATGCTGAATGAAAATCTCTGTAGGGGTTATATTTAGAAATTCATATTTATATTCGAGCAAAGACCAACATTTCTCTTCTCAGTGATCTCCAAAAGCTTTACAAGAGTGAAATCTGTGCTCGGCATTTTCAAGTGCCTGGAGACCAATTGGAGGGAGGTGACAGAGGGTCTTCCCCGCAAGGTCTCTGCCTCCACCAGTGGCACTTACTCATCTGATACCCCTATCACCACCCTATTTCTCACTGTCTTCCAAGTCACTGTGATTTGGGATGGTGGTTAGATTGAGCACAAATAAAAGGGAAATTTCTTATGCTGCACTGATCCTACCCTCGTAGCAGATAAGATGAAAAACAAGGTTCTCAGCCCAAGAGCAAGCTTTTGCTATGGCGCTGACCTGAAAAACAAAGCACCAAACAAGTGCAAGAAGTTTGCCATCCATGTGATCTCTAGCAAGTCACTTATTTTCTGTCTGCCTTCATTATCTGCCAGCAAATGGAGGTGATTTTAATTCCTACCTCTCTTCTGCAGAGATGTCTACTAATACTGCACTGCTGGGTTATTTGTTCAGCAGCAGTGCTGCTGGGAATGGCTCTGCACTTAACCCTAATTCCTGCCGCTGCACTCAAGAAACGATCTGTACCAGCACCCTGCTTATCACAGGTGGCCAGACTGTTACTCAAAAATGGGACTGTGTCTAAGAGAAGACTTGGGGATAAAAATTCTACCAATGGATGAAACTACATCTTTTGTAACTGCTGAAATGGTGCTTTGGCTGGATTGAATGGGTGTACAATGAAACCATCCCTTAGTCTGCAGAGCAGATCCTGCTCACGCAGGCAGTGGTGAGGCACAGACAGCCACATGACTGAGCAGTGTGTTCTCCCTGTGGACAGAGGTTAGTTCAGTGTGAGAAGGAAGACTATGGGCTACTTGGCTGGCTTTAGGTAGCATGCAGGACTCATTGTATCAGTGCAGTTTTTAAATATCATCTTCCCTACACAGCCAGGAGAGGAGGGATGCCATTGCAGCTGAAAGAAAGAGCTGTAATAAATCAAAATCCGGTCCATTCTTTGAAAGCAAAACTATGGAGCAATGAGCTCAGCAACTGCCCTCCAATGCACCTGTATTTCTACTGTGGTTATTTGCAAGGAGGGGAGAGGAAGCAGCTGGCTCAGCACACCTCAGGCAGGGCCAGCAGTTCACAGCTCCCCCCTAAAGGCAGAGAACTCAGCCCAAGGAAGACTTTGTGCCCTCTCACAGCTTTGCTCAGACTTTGGTCATTTGAATCACATCAGCAGTCAGGAGCAAATCTGCAGCATTGCTACCGGAGTTAATAGCAGCAAAATCTTAGCTCTGCTATACACAGGTGCTTCTTGTAAGGCTTTCCCATAATGCAGATACACGTAGCACCCTAATCAGTGTGAAAGTCGTGTATTTCATGAAGCGTATCAGCAAAAAAAGCTCGTAAAGGGGGGAAAAAAAGGTGTTAAAGAAGGCTTTTGAGAAGGGCAATTTTCATGTTTCTTCCAAAACACTCACTTAGTGAACAGAATACCTTTGGAAACTACTGAATGCTTATTGCTTCCACCTAAATCACTGTGTTGGGACATGACTCTGACATAGGATTTGGGTTTGGGTGGAGCTGTGTGGGGCCAGGGGTTGGTCTCAATAGTCCTTGTGGGTCCCTTCTAACTCAGGATATTCTATGGTTCTGCAATTCTATGACTTCTCTATTCCTGGGAAGATTTTAGCAAGAATAAATGGCTTCCTGATGTTGCAAGGATGATTTGGGCTATGTGCTAAAAGAAACTTCTTGGTGTAAAGGGTCACAGTGTGATGGGATGAGCTGGTGGATATTCTCACATGCTCTGAAGGTCTTGGAGCACCAGTTAGATGCACATCTGTCAGAAAATGGCTAAGGATGGTTCTTTCTTGAACCAAAGAGACAGATTACATGGCTTATATTCAGTACCTGCAGGATAACATTGTAAAATCACTGGATTCTGCGTCCCCCTTTGGTGATTCATCTGAAGATTTCCCCCAGATGTCAAGTCTTTAGGTATAACTTGGGATTTCAGAGACTTTTGAATGTGACTGAGCAAAAAATGGAATACTCTTCCTTTGATTAAAACAGAGGAAGATTTCGTTTTTAAGAATTCTTACACCAAAACTGCCACCACATATTGTTTTCAAAATGAACCGAGAAGCCTGGAGACCTTACAAAAGACATTTCCAAAATGCCCCTCAGTGCATAGACCTATTCCACCTGAGCCCTTGCATAATCTAATATCAACCATGTGTTTTGAGCCCTTGGAGCACACATTCCAATTGCTTTTTGCTTTGACAGTGAGCCGATAAAACTCCCTGATTGTTGCTTAGAAGTCCTCTTGTATTAATAGAAACATTGTCACCGGGCTCTGTTCGTTGCGCTCTGCAGCGGAAATACAGAGCCCTGTTTCAGATCCAAGTGATTTTGTGTGTTGTGCGCTCGCATTTTAACAATGCTATCACTCTGCTCGTTCGTTTCAGGTGTCACCAGAGACCGTAACTCATCTTTATGGAACCTTCATCCTTGTATTCTTTTTCCTGAAAACATTATCCTTCTTTTTTGGCTCAAAGGCTACATTGCTTTACAGTTTTTGATGGCAGCTGGAGCAGATATTCATTCCAAAAAACCTGACATCTACTTTTTACTGTCAGAATATATTATCCAGAAGTTGAAACAGGTCTGTTCAATGTGGATTAAAGCAGACACGTCCCAGGTAGTTGGAGAAGGTTTCTTTGTCCACCGGTGCACATCTCTGTGGCTGTTGCTCTTCTTGTTCTCAGAGCAGTGACAGAATGGACCTGGGGAGGCAATTCACCACGCCTTTGGGTGATGGGAGACCACCAAAAATGCCCATGGCTTAAAGTGATTCACATTTTTTCACAGGTGAGTCCCATCCCAGATATCCATGTTAACAATATAGCTACAGATTAAATAATAGCAAATAATGGCACCATCCTGATGCATGTAGGGCTATAAAGTGGCTGGTGATGAAGAAGTGGAGGAAGGGGATAGAGCCAGCAATCTGCTTTTGATCCTACTGGTGGCTTGGTGTTCGTTGATGTGTCCAAGACATTTTAGGCCACTGTAAATCAGAGCCTCTTCTTTGGAGATAACAGGCACACTCTGATGTTGATGGATGAAAAGGTCCCCATATGTGTAATGAAAACAAACAGAAAACTTCATCCATCAAAGCTTCTGGAAACTTTAAAGCATTTGTTTCCCTGGCCAAACTCATGATGATGACCAGTGCTCCCCTTCTGCAGCCCTGTCCAAAGACCAGCTGTGCAGGAAGGCTCTTGTGAGGCCAGGATAGGCACTATGAGCCCTTTTTTGATTGTTTTTGTTGCTGTTGTTGCTGTTGTTTTAATTAAGATTCAGAAATTGAGTTTCCTCGGTGAATGGGCAATTTTGTGTAGGTTTTTGTGTTTTTTCTCTCTTTGAAAGCTTTGGCTGGTGCATCACCAGTATGTGGTATGCACAGTCTGAACTGCATGTACCCAAATAAATGGGTGCTGTCAAACCACAATGGGACTAGGAATGCACTTAGAATCATAGAATGTCTGAGGTTGGAAAAGATCTCTAAGATCATCCAGTCCAACCATCCACTTACCACCAATATTTCCCCACTAAACTATATTATACCTTAGTACAACTTATAAATGGTTCTTGCACACCTTCAGGAATGGTGACTCAACCACCTCCTTGGGCAGCCTGTGCCAGTGCCTGACTGCTCTTTTAGAGAAGAAATCTTTCCTTATATCCAACCTGACCCCCCCGCCAATGCAACACGAGGCTATTCCCTTTATTCCTATTGCTTAAAGCTAGGCATGAATTCAAGGGTTTATTCTAAGCAGTTGTTAAAGCATCTCACCAAGTTTTGACCTTGATAGTAAAAAAAGATATGCAACATATGTGCCTGTTAATGCACGCTTGCATATGTGCTCATTTTATTTACCAATCACATTATAGAAACTCTATAAATAAGCAAGTAATGCAGATGGCAATGTTCACTGAATGGAAATGGCTTATTTGATTTTCCATTTAATAAAGAATTAATAATATTGCGACTGCTTGTATTTGAAGAGTAATGCAGATCAGGTGTCACCCATATATTACTCGTTTAAGTTTTGAGTAGGCTAGGCAGCTTCAATTAGACTCCAGCTTCACATGCAGACTATTTCAATTAGAGTAATCTCTTGTGATCTAATATTCTTAGCTTTAAAGTCATACTGCATAAATATTTTATTACATATTTAATAACACTTTTTCATAATCAAGAAACTAATGCACATATATAAAATATGTGCATTTAAAGAGCTGCTGACACGACATGGGAAACTTTGAAAAATATTCTATTTGGGAATTAATTCAGCTTGGGGCAAAATTCAGAAATAATATTTAAGTGAGGGCAGCTGAATACATTACACACTGCTGCACAAATCTGAAACAAAAGCCTGGTTTTGCTCCACCATTTATTTTACATGCGAGAGTGTAGTCAATTCATAGCCATACTATTACAAAACAACCCTAAGTACCTTACTGAATCAATACTAAAGTGGAATCTAAAAGGGAAGACCAAGCCCAAACAATAAAACTAAGGATAAATGTTGAATATAAACATTAATTAACAATGGATTTCTGTTTAAGTCCCACACAAAGACACATTTGGGAAAAGCAAGGAGGACAGTGGAGGGACAGTGTTGAGACTCAGCCAGCTGGACAGTGGCAGTTGTGAAAGATAAAGGTGTACTTTTTAAAAACCATATCCATTATCATTATGTTCTTAATAATAAGCAGGTGTTTGTGGCCTCATTTGCCACATCAATGGCAGTAGAAAAAAAGATCACAGAGTACAAGATGGCCTGGAGATGAAAGGCCCCAAATCCTGCAGGACAGTATAATATAAAGCTTTGGTCCAGCTCGAATGCCAACAACAAACTCCTTTTATTGTCCTTGCTGGCAAAGTAGGAGATGTGATGATGCTTTGCTAAACCACAGCAGCTCATGAGACCAGCCAAGGATAGTGAGAGACACAGTGGGGAGGGTGTAGCACTCTCTGTTCCCCATCAGTCTCCATCACTGAGCACGCAGATCCCTGGAAATGCAGGCAGGTTTTTACACTGCAGAATTCATACTTATTCTGCGTGGCTCTGGGCAGCCTGGTCTGGTGGTTGGTGACCCTGCACATTGCAGGGGGTTGAAACTGGATGAGCATCGTGGGCCTTTTCAACCCAGGCCATTCTAGGATTTTGAATTATGAATTATGAAGCATCTTCCTTCCTGTTGTTTCTATTTCCAAATATCTATCAATTCATGCCCCCCTTTTTAACCACAGACAGTAAGAGTAGGCAGTGAGAGAATTTCATCTTGATTTTAATCAGATGAGTCAGACTTTTATCCATTTTGCAACATTTTAAGAATACATATCTTATATTACAGAAGGTGTTTTCAACGGAAAAGATCACTAATTTTATTGGGTTTTTTTAGTGCATGCTATACATATCCTAAGGAGACATAAGGAACACAGATTTGATTAAGTGGATGGTCACCTTTTAGAAAAAAGTATGGGATAATGTGGTCAGTAGATTAAAATCAACAAAGAATTTTTGATAGCAAATGACTCTGATTTCACCTCAAAGCTATCAGGGCTCAGGGAAAATCTGGAGGGATGTTCACTGTGTCCTGCAGGAAACCAGACGGCAGCTCCACAGCCACAACAGTCATAGAATCATAGAATCATAGAGCCATGGAATGGCGTCAGTTGGAAGGAACATCCAAGATCATCCAGTTCTAATTCCCTACCATGGGCTGGGGCAAATCCAAGGCCTTGGGCACCTCCATGGATGGGGAACCCATAGCTCTGGGCAGTGCCAGGGCCTCACCACCCCTGAGTAAAGAATTTCTGCATAACAAAAGCTTAAGAGAGGAGAATTAAAACATACTCAAAGTTGGCATCCACGTTCTGAATTAGGAACGTTATACCATTTATCAGGAACAATATATCACAGTGTAACAGTGTTTTGTTTGTCTTTGTTTAAACAAGCTGTTACAATAAATCTAAAGACAAACAGCGGATATATAATTGGGATAAGAATCTCCCATCGTACGCAGATTAAGTAAATAACTTGGCACATTGGCATAGGGAAACAGCAATCCATCATTGACCCTGTGATTCCGGTGTCATTTTTTCTCACAGCAGAATGGGATCCAGAATCCCCCTGTAGTCCTGTCTCTAAAACACAATTAATCTAAGAATAAATTAAATTATTATGTTGATGTAATTATAAAATCATAGAATCAATTAGGTGGGAAGGAACCTCACCTAATTCAGCTCCCCTGCAATGAATCAGAACACCCACAGCTCCATCAGGTTCTCAGAGCTCCCTCCAGCCTGACCTTGAGTATCAGGATTGTCCTTCACATCACTGTTGCCACTGCTGAAATGCACTACCCACCACCTCAGTGTCCTCACATCCACTTTTTGTTCTCCATAAACATTCAGCAAGCATCAATGAATGTCAGTGCGTGCGATTTTTTCTGCATGAAGTAAATCAGTTCCACACCTTTGCTCCACCTGCACTTCCACGTCAGATGCCATTCTGTCGCAGTGTCCCTCTACTGCCATCTGCCAACCCCCTGCTGTGTGCAGGGTCACAAACCAGCAGCCCAGGCTGCCCAGAGCCACATCCAGCCTGGCCTTGAATGCCTGCAGGGATGGGGCATCCACAGCCTCCTTGGGCAACCTGTTCCAGTGCATCACCACCCTCTGGGGGAAAAACTTCCTTCCAAGATCCAACCTAAACCTCCCCTGCCTCAGTTTCAAACCATTCCCCCTTGTCCTATCAGTCTCCACCCTCGTAAACAGTCGTTCCCCCTCCTGTTTATATGCTCCCTTCAAGTATTGAAAGAAACGTTATGAAAGCTGCAATACTGGGGAACTAAAACAAAGGTTGTGAAGTGGGATTTAACTTGGATCCATCTGTGTCTGCTGCTGAATCTCAGCTCCATGATGACCAAAACGCCAGACATGCAGCTGGGCACTCAGCTCCAACAAGGTAATACCAGGACAACAGCAGTTTCAAATCCTGGTGTATATAACTGTGCTCAGTGGTGGCACCACTCACAGCACGGCCGTGATCGTATAGTGGTCAGTACTCTGCGTTGTGGCCGCAGCAACCTCGGTTCGAATCCGAGTCACGGCAGGAATGGTTCCCATAAACATGGCTTGAATTTTGGGTGGTGGGTCCCTTCTAATTTAATTCTGACACACTCTGGCATCTGTTATTTCACAGCTGCTGGAGGGAGGAGATTATTACACGAGCCCTCAAACAGAGCAGAGGGAGCAGAAAAGTTGTTGTGAGAAGAGTTTGTGTTCCAATGTAAATGATTTGAGAAAGCACAGAGGCATCGAGGAAGGACTCAGCCAACACACACATACACAGATATCTCAAAATACAGTCCAGGACGTGGGGTACAACAGAGCTGTTACACTGTCAGGGAATCACTGCGCAGCCCTAATCCAGCATCTGTTATCTCTGAAAACACACCGCAATGAATTCCCTGCGCTCCAGACACAGCCGTGATTTGAAAAATGCCGCTATTAATTGATTCCCCAAATTAACTGTTAATCCAAGAGTCCTGATTATGATTAGTGTGCTAATCAATTTATTTGATAGAAGGCTTTTTAAATTTTTCCAAATTACAGTTCAGTTCTTCTCTCTCTTTTTAGCTTGTTTCATCTAATTAATTGTTTTTCCTAGCAGTGAAAAGCAAGATCTTCCTTTCTTAATTGCCTCTTGACCCTTTCTCCCTCTCCAATGCAGTTGCCTTTAGAGGTTCTTCATCATGAGAAAATTAAAATGCTATCAACGAATTAAAAATATTGTTTGGCTCAGAGGAAACTTCCCAGCACGTCTGTGAATGCTTCGGAGTTATATTTACACAGCTTTGCTGGGGAAAGTCTGACTCCTGAGCACACTGGATTGCCCTTCAGTTAATGCATACAGATGAACAACCTCCCTGGCCACTTTGCAGGATCTGCTTTGGTAATTGCTGATTGAAACACCAGGAATGGGATGTCTGCAGTGCACGAGAGAGCTGTGCGGGGAGCAGGGATACATGGATGTCCCCTGATGGCCCAGAGGTTGGAGGGATGGCCCAAAGCTCAGGGTGGATCTAACCATACCAGCCTCAGATGTGCATGGTGTGTGTGTGGGAGAGGGTGGAGTGCCTTGGGAAAGCACATGGAAAGTTACCATGCTTCTTGAAGAGGGAAAGCAAAGCCCAGTTTGGTTGTCACAGCCATGTCTGATGGCTGTTCTCATCTCCAACCTCCCCCAGATCAGTGGGTTTGCAGAGGCTCTCCGAGCTGCTTCTCACAATCAGACCCCACAACTGAGATTTCTGAAGCGGCCCATTCTGAAAAGTAAAGAATTAGCTCGTTAGTGACAATGTTTATACTGCAGCATCCTCTCCTCATATATATAAAGGTCAGCTTTAAATCAGAAACTCAGTTTAAAGAAAGAGCAAAAACTTCCTGGGCTGCCAGTGCTTGGGGCAAGAGGGCAGGACAGGATAACTCCCTTTCCTTCTCCTTCTCAGCCCCTGCTCCAAGCATCAACAGTCTCCATCTCTTAGTGCCATGGCTTTACGCATCAGCTTGTCATGCATTTGTACCACCTGTGTGCATAGCGCTATGCCTGGAGAATGCATACTGTCTTCTCAAATGTCTTTCCTCGTTTCTTCACTGGATTATTCTTTTTCACAGCAGAACCCAGAATAGCTACTGCTCAGCATGTTCTCACAGAGGGATCCTTTCTTGTCTGTGAGTGCTGTTTGCTGCTGAAATATCTCACTGCTTTCATGCAGTGTAACTGTGTGATCAGGGCGCTTCTCCTCCTTCCCCTCCATCCTCCTCTGAAAGCTGGGAGATTTCCATTCCAGTTCCCCCGAACACTGAAATCTTCAGGAACTCTTCCAGCTCTGCTCATCTCTTGCACCAGCACAAAAGCCCTTGCTCAGAATCCCCTCCTTGATGCCTGCAGGTTGTACTCCCTCACAGCTGGCAGAGCTGTTTCATTGGGAGCAGCTAACAGACTGCAGTGTTTGGTGTCAGCATGCAAGTAATCTGTGATCATTTGCAGCTGAATGGAAGCTGAATCATCCGACAGAAGTACAAACCATGCATTGCAGCAAAGAGCCAAAAGGATTTCTCCCTGAAGTACACAAACCAATGAACCATGATGTGCAGGTGAGTAAGCTGCTTGCTACTCCATGTTAATGCCTGCTTGTCCAGATATGATAGCCCAGGAAGAAAAGGAAGTTTTACAAAAGAACTTTCCAGCGCAGATTTGCAAGCAAGGAGCTTGGGGACATGATTGTCATTGAGACACAGTTATTGGTTAGACCACTTATCTGTATCATCTTCCTGTCCTTTAGGTCTCAACTTGGGGCAGCACTGTTGCTGCTGATGGCCTGGATGACTTCTATGAGGCATTTCTTCCTCACCCTCCAGGGTCTGCCTCTATGAGCCTCCAGGCTGCCTCAGGTGCTGCAGTGCCCATTTTCATTACCACCTTTTGGACAGTTGACTTCATCCTAGAACTTTCCTCTTTGCTTCATCCTACTGCAGGATTTAGCTGGCTTCTCCTGGAGCAAAATGAGAACAGGAAGTTCAACATTCACCTTGTTTTGTTTTGTTTTGTTTCATTTTGTTTCATTTTTCCCTTCAGCCACTGGTATTCAAATGCTTCTCCCTTTCTCATCTGTTTTTCCCTTATTCTCTTCCTTCCCATTGCTTCATCACTTTCCTTTACCCTCTCAGACATCTCCAGTGTCTCTCCTGGGTCTTCCCTCAGCCATGCAGACAACATTTTCTTTCACCTCTCCTAAAGCAAAGTGAGAACACACCCCTCTCTCTGCTTAGTTTTTCAGTCACTTTTATGTCTCCTCTCTTTGCACTGCTTACATTCTTCTTCAGCACTTTGCCTGCATGGACTATCATTTCTTCAGGATACATACTGGCTTTAATTGGTATTTGCATAGATCCAAGTACAGCATCATTGATAGCTTTCCCCAGGCAAGGAAGGCTAATACTAATAACATAGGAAAAGCTCCAACAGTGACTGATGAACTTCTGTTTTTGCCAGCTGAACTTTGGGAATCATTACCTTCAGCATGATAAGATTTAAAAAAAAGGAAGATCTGGAAGAAGACAAATACATTGGTTACATTAATTTTTAGAGCACAACTGACCAATTTGTCATTTAAGATTAGCCTGTATATACAACTATGTTTCAAAATCACAATGATAATCACAATTTTAAATTGCTCTTTGGCAACTGGGAATGTCCTCTTTCCACTCATTCATTCTCACCCCACCTTTGTTTCAGCTTCTGGTTGCTGCAGCAAAGTACTCATCTTAGCTAATGCTCAGGCAAGGTATTGGGTTTCCCATTAACATTAGGATTGAAAAGTCACTCATTGATTTACCTTCATTACACAGATAATGAGAGGTATTTTTCATTCAGAGATGTGTAATGAAAAATGGCTTTCTCATTCATTAAGTTGTCAAATTGTAATGGGTCTCTATTTACAGGAATCTCACATACAAGAGCCAGAACCTTGCCTGGTGTACGTGCAGGTATACAATGCTGTGGATGCTGAAAAGCAAATTCAGTTCTCCATGAGCTTGTTTGGGTCCTGGAGGAACAGCACATTAAGGAAAAGCCCTGCCAAGGCCAATCTTTTCTTCCTCATCCTTCTCAGAAGGATGTGGGCCCTGCACACGATGGGATGAGACTAAATGAGACTAAATGGGATGAGACTATATCTGGCGTGCCACAATCCTACTCAGTGTGCTCTGAAATAAGCTGTCCGAAATAATGAAATTGGATACTCCTATTGTATTCAGGCCTGGTATGGTCTGCAGAAGTGCCAAGAGCTCATCTATCGTGCTGTTGCCCACAGGCTCCAAGCAGTCAAAATATTAGGAGATCAGAAAATTATTTACCAGCAACAGAAGTCTGTGAGGTCTAATCACATCTATGCCCTGCATTCCCTTTGATGAAGGGACTGTGGGTTGAGAAGCTGAACCTGTGGGGTGGTTTCCATTGGTGATGTTGATCGAAGGTATTTGATCTTACCACCTAGACTGAAACAGGATAGCAGCTGGGGAATCAGATGCAGTTTTGCTCCATCATTTCTCTACCACCATTTATTTCATGGGGAAAAAAAAATCCCATGTAACACCACCACAAAAAAATACACAACAGCATAAACTACTTTCTTCTGTTTTCCTCTAGACAAAGAGCTGCTCATCCAACATAATCAAAGCCTACCAATGAGGTCTGGTCTCAGTTCAACCAGTGTTCCTTGGAAGAAGTGCTCAGAGTAATGGTTGTGATCTTTCAGTCATTTTGAAACCGTAAACCCAAGATCAGCTACTGTGCTACCTGGAGCAGAAAGTAATTTGATTTTCCATTTCTGGCCTTAGCAGCAAGTTGACTAAAGGACTGTTTTCTGGGAGGAAATCTGTGAGCATACATACGGGCCCAGACTTTTATGAAGATCAGCAGTATTTCTGCAGGAAATCGCTGGACTTAGACCAGGGCAGAGTTGGTGTTAATGAGAATGAAATCCTGCAAAACCTGCAGGCAACCCAAATCCTACGTCCTTCTGAAATGAAGTAATTGACTCGGAGCCCTTAAAAGTTGTGTTTTATGGAGAAAGTTACAACTCTTTTTCTTTTAGTCCCTCCTTTTCCTGCAGGTCAGTCTGTCCCTAGAGGAAAGGGACCAACTATCCCAGTCCTTCCACAGCAGAGCTGGATGCCATCAGTCCTGGCCATCCCTTTGGTTCCTCTCTCCTCAGCCCTATCATGACAGCAAATGCCTTCCCGGCAGGAACCACTCAAGGATCTGTTCTATCTTTCCAGGCAAACTAAGGACATTGCTGTTAGAAAAATACCCATGCTTTCCAGGGAAGTGTGATTCCCCAAATAAAACTCACCCATTTCCACGGAGATCTCTTCTGCTTTTCCTCTGACCCTGTCTTCACCGGAGTTCATCTCAGCACGATTTCTGAACACACAGGTCGTCTTTGATAACCACTTGCTTCTGCCTACTTTGCATGCTGTCCTTTGCACTGAATTTAATCACTTTTTACGCTGGTTTCTTCCTCACCTTTCCAGGCCTGTGCATTGCCAGCAGCTCTTTTTCCCTCCTCAATTAACCTTATGCTATTTCTTTCTATGGGAAAAAAATACCTTACACTGCAAAGCAGCTGTCCCTTCTTACAGTGTTTGCTCTTCTAATAATTACTTCATTAAACATTTTTTCCCCCCCATTTTTATTGGGTGACAAAAAAGCATCAGGAAACCCCCCCTACTCTGGCATTACTAATTAAACATGGCCTTAAAGAAACCCTGTAAAACTCTAATAATATTTTTATGTACAGAATTAAATCCTTATTGATTTTTCATGTAGGTTAAATCAGTAAACAAAAGGAAGCTGCACAGTTTTTAATAGGAACTTCATTTTCTTGCTGTGGTTGTAGTCCAGGAACATAAAAGAATAAAAAAAACAAAACCAAAAAACACGCAAAAAGGTAAAATCCATGAGAGGAAAAGTGAAGGAAGAAAATGAAACACATAAGAAAGCTGCCTGGAAATGTATGCAAAAGCCTAAATTATTATTTGCTGTGGATGCCCTGTCCATCCCTGGAGGTGTTCAAGGCCAGGTTGGATGGGACCCTGGGCAGCCTGGGCTGGTATCAATGTGGAGGTTGGAGACCCAGCCTGTGTTGGGGGGTTGGAGCTTCATGATCCTTGAGGTCCCTTCCAACCCAACCCATTGTATGATTCTATGATTCTGTAATCACTGGTATCTTGTTATCAAGCATCTGGCCTTTTATGTGCTGCAACAATTTTACTTCCCTCAATGCTAAGACAGAAACATAAGGAAAGCAGCGGTAGGGTGAAATATATTTGTTAGCAAGTTTTGCGATATGGACTGAGGGAATCACATCAAGTAATATTAGCTGAGCATTTGGGGCTCAAATCTTTATTCCTTCGTGCTATATATAAATATGCATACACGAGGACAGAGGTGATGTATAATGCCATGTCTATGCATTTATGAAAAGACCTGGATGTTAACTTCACAGAGTGATGACAATTCACACCAGCTGTGAATCTGCTTGTGGTAATATATGACAGTAATAAACATGTGAAATATGCTACAGCTTTTCCCTAGAGTAAGCATTTAGGGCATGGCAGCATCCAACGGTGTAAATCCATGGAGCTGTACTGACAGCAGGGAAGCTGGGCTATTCAGAAATGTTATTATTTGCAGCTTGTTCTAGCTTTTAAACTAGGTTTCCAAGTCCATGAGGTGGGACCTGTCTGGCCTCTGTGAGCTGTGAATCTCACATCAAAAAAACATGAGCTTTCTTAGTATGTACTGTCATGGCTGCTCACCACATTATCCTGTAACCTACAGGTTGGATATTAGGAAAAACTTCTCATAAAGAGCAGTGATGCACTGACACAGCTGTGCAGGGAGTGGTGGGGTCACCATCCTTGGAGGTGCTCCAGAGCAATGGAGTTGTGGCACTGAGGGATGTGGGCCATGGGCATGGTGGGGTGGGCTGGGGTTGGGCTTGGGGGTCTTGGAGGTATTTTCCAACCAGACCGATTCCTGGATTTTATTCTATGATTCTACCTACCTATTTATATACATGTACACACACAAGTACATAAATATACGTATACACACTCATATATGTATGCATTAGTATCTCAGCACCCATGCCAGCTGATGGTGCTGTAGCTGGTGGTGGGAGTGCAGATAAGCTCTCATTTGACTTCATCTGCTGAGAGCTTCCTGCATGGCACATCAGATCGGGGCCACTGTTTGTGCAGCTGGAGGAACATTATAGCCTTCTTTGTGGCTGTAGGTGAATGCTAAGGGCCGCATTTCTCTTCTAATTCCTATAGGCTGTTATAAAACTCATGCAAGGGAAAGGGTTTACTGTGCAAGCTGATGAGTGATTAGTTATACACGGGTGTTTTTATACTTCTGAAGAGAGTGGCTGCAACTGCATTTTGATTCGATAATTGGGTTTGAAGGACTCTCAAATCTATGAAAATGATTTTCAGTTTTTAAAAGGTGGTATGAAGCCCCTTTAATGTTTGATTTTGACAGCTGCTGGGATCATTGCAGTAAGAGATCAGATAATGAACTGGGGAAGTTCTTGGGAAGTCTGATAGTGCTTTTTCCCAAGGAAATGCTACCCACCGAACCAAGTGACTGTGCATACTGGGTATTTATCCCATATTAGTCACTCACAATAAGAATAATAATAAAGAAATAATAATGTCTTCTGTTGCTGGAGACATCCAAGGCCAGGACATGGGCTCTGAGCACCTGTGGGTGTCCCTGTTCATTGCAATGAGTGGGACCAGATGGTCTTTAAGGGCCCCTTCCAACTCAAACCGTTCTGTGGTTCTATGATTCTATGAAAAACATAGAGTCACAGGGAAGGCTTTCTTCTGTGGTGGTGGTTACACAGCCAGGGAGGGACAGATAGAAACTCTCAGAGTATATTCTATGACATGGAAGTATCAAGGTTTTGGAGGCACAAATCCTCCTGAGTCTTACATTTGCTTTGGACAGTGCAGGCTCATCTTGGCAGTTTCTACAGCTTTAGATCTAGAACTAGAGCCCTTCTGTTACAATTTCCCATTGGAAAAAAAACACATTGGATTTTTTTTATTTTTTTATTTTTATTTTTCCAAATATAGCAGCAAATCTTTGGTTTGCTGGGAGAATTAATGCAGTAAGTCACATTGCATGGATGAAATCTGATAAGGTTCAGTTCTGTTGCAGGACGGTGCCTGCAATCACTGACAGTCAGTTACCAAAAAAGCCACCAAGGTGCTGTAAACACAAAGACAGGTGGAGAAATGTAAGTTGGCTTCAGATCCTTACAGGATCCGTGCCAGATCTCCAGCTGATTAAACTTGCAAACCTTCATCAGCATCCCCGGCAACAAGGATGCCTGATACACTTAAAATCACGATGTTTGTGAAGTACCTAGTGAGGATTCCCAGTGGGTCTAGAATCTCTACTCTGGAAAAGGAGGAAAAGATCCTCAATGTCATCTCACAGACCCAAGCCTTAGGGGCAAGGTAATATGTTGTCCAGGGGACATCAGCTGAGGGATGAAGACCAGTCACCCATCAGCAGCCTAAAGGAGCAAAGGCAGTACTGGGGCTATGAGAACTGATCCGGATAGGTCAGCTGGATGACTCATTTAGTGCTGAATTTCATGTAAGAACTGCTGTTATTCTTAAAATCAAACATGTTGAAGGAAATCGTATAATCATAGAATGGCCTGGCTTGAAAAGGACCAAAATGATCATCTCGTTTCAAATCCTTGCTGTGTACAGGGTTGCCAACCACCAGACCAGGCTGCCCAGAGCCACATCCAGCCTGAGTCCATCCAATGGTTGTAAATTTACTTCTTACTTCCTTGGAGAAAGGAGTATAATTTGTCACTTCTTCAGCTAGACAGGATATTTCTGGACATTAGAGAAGCAGACTAGTGGCAGGATGGGTATCATTCCTAAAAAGGTTTCTTGTGGAGGTGGCAGAACTTCCACCAGTGATTACCAAGAAAAACACCTACCATGCATCTGTCAGGAAGGATATAGGAGGAGCCAATTCTCCTGCAGGTGAGAGTGATGGACCAGACAACCTTCTGATCTTCTTTGTCCATGTGTTTTTCCTGGTGTGCTGTGTTGAGATTCTCCCCCACCACTGCAAAATGAATACTAAAGATCAAAACAGGTTTAGCCTAATGTCCTGCATGCACTCCTTTCTCAGGCAATACCTTTAAAAGCTATTTTATGTATGATAAAATGGCAATATTTTATATAATGAGTAAGCAGAGCATCTTTCTTTCCATTGCACATACTCTTACCAGCAATAAATCAGCTGAAGTGTGCGTTGTTCTCTATTAACCGCAGTCTAGATGGATGTCTGGTCTGCCATCTTCCCAAGTCCTTCTACTAAAATGATCCAAAACAGCAGACTGCATTGTGCAAATTATAACAATTATGGTGCAGCCCTGGATCAGAATTTATATCAGCAAAAGCATTCTGTTGGTTGTTTGTTTGCTTGCTTAACCTTTTCTTGCTCCTCGGAAAGAAACTCAAAACCAAATAAGCTCCCTGGCCATGAAGATGTGTTCATTGTCTGCATCTCTGCAGCACAAATGTTTCCCAGGTTCTGTCTTTGCTCTGCTGTTTGTTACAAACCTTTTTCCTAATTTAGTGCAAATTAGGCAAACAAGCAAGTGAGGACCCTACTGATGGGGAAGATCAAAATCAAGCTACAAGGCATGCATTGCAGGCTGTTCTCACTCCTCACTGACCTCTGCATGGAGAGAATAGCATGGGGCTGGAAGTTCATTTCCTCCCTTTGTTCACTCATGGCCTCTCTCCAGCCAAGTATACTTCTCCCAGGTGCCTCAGACCAAATTACTTGCTTGGGTTTTAATTAAATCAGGGTGTTAGTCTCCATGCACCCTCCCCCCCAAGCCCCCCACTGACTGTCCCTTCCTGTCCAGGCAGCCATATAAACAGCTGGAAGTTTGCCTGGTGCTTAAGTTAACAAGAGCACAGCTTAGTTGTTGAAATGCGTATTTAGCATACCATAGCAACACACCCTTTTATTTGATGGCTGAGAATCTTTTTCTGTCTATTTATAGATAAAAACAGAGAGGAAAACTTGGAAGATAATCTGTGAGGTTTTTTAGTGAAGAATATTACAAAGGAGCTCTGAAAAAATGTCGTTTTCTTTTAAAAATGGAAAAATAAATTGAGTACAATATTCTTCACTGGGAATTTAGCATTATTCAGAAGTGTAAAACTGGATTGCTCTTTCAGAATCATTTTTAACTTCAAAAAGGATGTTTGCCTTTGCAGACTGTCATAGTCAAGAAAATAAATAAAGCCATATTGATATGTGAGAAGGGGGAATGCAGCTTATCTGTTTTTCTCCCTAAATGAAGGCCAGACCCAGGCATTGATTCTTCTGCTGCTAAGACGTAATCTGTTGAACTAATTACACTCAGAAACAAGTACATGTTTCTACAGCTATAATAAAGAAACACCTCACAGTCCTCTGTCATTTCCCTCAGTTTTGTAGCTGTTCTAATGGGCTTTGATTCTTCACTCTGAGCTATCAGTCAGACTCTCAATACTGGTCACATACATTTTCCCTTCAGTCTTCCACCATCCTTGAAGAACAGCTTCAACAGCAATTCCTTGAAAACTCATTAGACAAATACTCCGTAGCTTTGCTCTTCTATTGCTATGCCTGTAATCAGTGTGTAGGCTTCCCTTAAATTCAATTATACTGAACTGGTCTCTCCAGCCTTGTTCATATGACTTGAAAGAGCTGATGATGGTGTTAACGAAAATACATGGGGTCCACATCATCTTCAAACAGCCCCGCTATTTCATTGGAATAGATTCGTATTTCATTCCAAAGAATTCTTTAAAGTACCGATTCCAATGTCTTATCATTTTTATAGCTGCAATTTAAGGCAAGCTCCATGAGTTGTGTGCTTTTCTGCTGAAGTTGATCATTGCCCAAAGAATCCAGGCTGCTTTAATCATTTCATAACCCAGCATGAGCCAGCCATCAGCTGTTAGAAACAGCTCCACAAATACGCGACTCATGCAAAGAAAGGAAAGCAGCATGTCCTAGCACAGAAAGCAAAGGGAAAATCTTTATCACATGTTTTTCACAGTCAAAATACTGCACCCCATGGAGCACATGCTCCCCAGAGGAAGTGCCATTCAAAGCCACTCAGCATGTGCTGTGCATCCGGACTTGACAAGAGTCCTGACATGTTTGATAAGAGGGTCATCCAATTGATCCTGGCAATTAGATAAAGAGAGATCTTCTGTCTTTATGAAGAATTCCACCAGCATTTTAAAATATACTCGACTCAAAGGCCACGACCGATGATTAAAAAGAAAACAAAGAATAATAATGGGAGATAATAAAATGATCTGTTGCAAACTGAAATCGGGTGATGCGTAACTTTGGTCGAGCCCGTACAAAAAGGACAACACTCTTTTCAGGTTAATGCAAAATGCTTCCCCCTGCTTAGATGCTCAATTCTCATGAGTGGAGCCCATTTCTCTGTGCACATTCTTCTATTGTTTGGAAGCAATTAGATAATTAGGTACCTGGGAAGAAAAAGCAGGTTTTTATGTAATCTGTACTGCATTGTGATCCTTCTAGTTGCTTCCTCTAAGTCCACTATCTCTGAAGTCAAAGCAATTCATCCGTCAGTAACATTTCTAAGCTGTTACAAACATGTCATGTTTGCTGATCATGACTTATTTGGTTTTGCCCATCTCTGCATCTGAGTCCATTATTTTGAAATTCAAGATATGCCTCAGCTTACAAAGTTGATTAAGTATATTCTTTGTGACAGTAAAACCATTTGTAGGGAATAAGAAACCTCTGTGTACCCCATGCAGTGGTAAATTCCTCCACCATTCACAGCTGTGATGTGCAGTATACTTTCCCCATTCCAAAGAGCTCTCAGTAATTTCTGATCTCATGCTAAATTCCGAATGCAGTGCCCATGCATACACAGCTACAGCTGCATTCTTTATTTCACCAATTTTTTCCTCCTCCAATCCTCAAAGATGATGTACCTGATTAAGTCAGTTCTAATATAAAAACTCTATTTGACTCCAACAGATTTTTATCTTTTCCTTTTTTTGTTTGTTTTCTTTTTGCAGTTTTCTTTTTCCCTGTTTGCTTCTCCACCTTCACATGGACTTGTCAAATAATATGATACAACGATATGCTGGCATTGATAAAATAGCAACAAAATAAAAATGATAACAGTTATAGTGTGGATTGAGTAAAGTGCTGTAGGCTAGGAGGGGATTGCTAGCAGCTAATTGCCACAGCTGGGTGCTGGTTGTTTTTTGATAGCTAATAGCATAAATGAACATTCCAGGCTCCATCAGCAGAGTGGTGGCCAGCAGGGACAGGGAGGTGATTGTCCCTCTGACCATCCAGGTCTGGGGTTCCCAAAACAGGAAAGACAGGGAGCTCTTGGAGAGGGTCCAGAGGAGGCCACAAAGATGCTCAGAGGGATGGAGCACCTCCCCTACAAAGACAGGCTGAGGGAGCTGGGCATGTTCAGCATGATTCTTCTGCTGCTAAGAGAAGGCTGCAGTGTGACCTCATTGCAGCCTTCCACTACCTAAAAGGAGCCTACAAACAGGAGGGGAGTCAACTTGTTGAAAGGGTAGATAACAGCAGGACAAGGGGACATGGTTTTAAATTGAAGGAGAGAAGATTGAGGTTGGATGTCAGGGGAAGTTCTTTACTGTGAGAGCGGTGAGGTGCTGGAACAGCTGCCCAGAGAGGCTGTGGATGCCCCGTCCATCCCTGGAGGTGTTCAAGGCCAGGTTGGATGGGGCCCTGGGCAGCCTGGGCTGGTATCAATGTGGAGGTTGGTGGCCCTGCCTGTGGTGGGGGGTTGGAGCTTCGTGATCCTTGGGGTCCCTTCCAACCCAAGCCATTGTACGATTCTGTCATTCTGTGATAAGCATGAGCACACACAGTTTTAGCAGTATGAGTGCTTGTGGAATTGTCCTTATTGAATAATGGTGTGCTCTAAGGTTCAAGGTCTGCTGCTTCTGCTCTGCCCCTATGTGGTAAGCATGGACGAGGGCACATCCTGCACACAGCCAACCTGCTCCAGGGCCTGGCAGCCTCGGCTGGGACTGTTGGTGGCATCATCCTGAAGGCAGGTGGTGATGGACAGGTTGGCACACAGTGCTGCTTTTGTGATTTGTGTCACTGAGCTGTGCTACTTTGGGAAAAATAATATATCATACTATACTCCCAGAGAGCTCCTATTCTTCTGTACATCCCCTGGTAATAGATGGAAAAATTCTTCTGGTCTTCAGTGCCCTTACTGCTTTGACAGTGTTGTTACTTCTGCTACATAAATGCATATGTTTAAATATAGATAGATTTATCAAGCAAATCTTTAAACAGTGAGAAGTAAAATCAGCACGTTTTGTCTCAGAATGATGCCCAGAATACATTTATTGAAGAGCTGATTGTTCCTGCACTCTAATCTACAACAGTGAACGAGGTCCACATTCACCAGCACTGTGTATTGGTAGTTCATGGCTGTCCAGTAATTCAGTTCACTTAGGGGTTTATTCGTGATATATAAAGTTAAATATATGGTTAAATCCCAATGAACTGGTGTCCGACTTTGAAGTGAGAGAGATCTTACTCCATAAATAATGCAATGCTAGTGAAATAAAACACAAGTTTTGTCTCTTTTTACTCATGCTAAATGAGTATAGATGTGAATATGGCTTCAACATCAGAATCTGAAAAAGAATCTGATGGTTAGCAGCTGAAAAATAGCAGGAAAAACCTGACCATTTTCAGCAATCCTCTGAATATCAGTAAAATCCCAAATAGGCTTATAAATAAAATAAAAGCAGAATTAATAGCTTCCATTTTCCTATACATCTGCGTTTTTTTTCACAAGTTTAGCCATTCATAATTATCATTTTGTACGAAATACCCAGGGCAGCACAAATCCCGGGGTTCCCATGTTTATCCCTTCTATTTCTTCCTTTGTCAGGACACTTTTTCACCCCATTCAGTTGTTTATACAATGACCCCATTCTCTGGCATGGGGTTACTAGAACAAACAGGCCATGATTTCTTTCTATTCATTTCTCATATTGCATTGTTTCCTTTCATTCTGCCTACTTCAGAAATCATAGAGCTTGAAGATCTCCTTCCCTTCCTATCCTCCAAGTATTTTTTACCTCTGTAAGAGATTTTTGCAAACTAGAGGGAAGAATACAGTGGGAAAATCATGAATAAATAGCTTTTTCTACCTAAATGTAAAACAATTATATTCTCGCTGCCTTCTCTTCTCCAGGCTGCCCCACCTCTCTCAGTCTATCCTTGTAGGAGAGGTGTTCCATCCCTGGGACCATTTTTGTGACCATCCTTTGGATGCACTCCAACAGCTCCATGTCTCTCCTGTACTGAGGACTCCCCATCTCGATGCAGTGCTCCAGGTGAGGTGCCACAGCACAGAGCAGAGGGGCAGGATCACCTCCTTCACCCTGCTGGCTATGCTGCTTTGGACACAGCCCAGGGTATGGTTGGCTTTCTGGGCTATCATCCACCAGAACCCCCAGTCCTTCTCAGCAGGGCTGCTCTCCAGGAGTTCTTTGCCCAGTCTATACACATCTGGGATTGCCCTGACACAAGGGCAACACTTTGAACGTGGCCTTATTGAACCTCATTAGGTTCACCTGAGTCCACTTCTCAGTGCTATCTAGGCCCCTTTGGATAGCATCCTTTCCTTCTGTCACATCAGCTTCACCACTCAGCTTGGTGCCATCTGCACACATTCCTGTGTGTGTGTGTGTGTGTGTGTTCATACACCTACAGCACAGAGCAGCCTCAGTCCTATTCTGCATTCCCTCTGTGCAGCCCTTGCTGAACAGTTGTGAGAGCTTCAGGTTTCAAGAGCCACACCAAGCTGACAATATCCCACCACACATTGGGAAATATTACACGTTTCCAAGGAGTTTTAATTCTTTATTCCCTGACACAGATACAGATAAGAATTTTGCTTTTCTTGTGTTTGTTTTCTAGTCAATCTGAATGATTTTTTCCCCCTCTGCTCTTGTGGTGGTTGAATAAGAGAGAAGATTAATACCAAAAAGAAAATGAGATTGCTTCTGTTTCCAGTTCTGTGCCTTATTTATATTAATAATTGAATACATCTAAGATTACTTTTATTGAGGAAACAATAAATGTTTAATAAGTGAATGAGCAATCTGTCATAAAAGTAAGTGCCATTTAGAAGGCTTTTGGGGTGGAGGGAGGTTGTTTTTGCTTTAAATCATCATAGGGTCGTTTTACTACCACTGCCATGTCATTAACACTACACATTATTCCACAGCGGGATGAGGTAACTAGAAAGATAGAATGAGATTTTAGTAGCAACAATATGCAGTATCATAAAACGTATGAGCTTTGGAGCTCAGATGGAGCTTGGAGGCTGACATACAGTAATAAAGCTTATTCCAGGCTGCAGACACTCCAGCCATAGCAGGTGGATGGGAGGCTCAACCCCACCTGATTTTTAGGCCTGAATTAAGCAGACGTTTGTTGTCAGAGCATCCCACGAAAGGCTTGAGACCTTGATTCGGTGCAACAGTAACAGTGGTTAACAATCGAAGAGGTGAGGAAAGCATCAGTATCTGGCTGAGGTCAAGGCAGGCGTTGGAGTTCAGAACCAACATAACTGTCATTGAACAAAAGGATGAGCTGCAGCCAAACAAGCAAGCAAAATAAATTAAGAGCACATTAGCAGTGTAAAGGAATCAGAAACACGCAGATAAGAGGTAAGCAAACATATTCGTGTTAAGTCCCTTGCTAATGCCTTTGAATACATTCTAGAAGGATTTGTGCTGGAGGTTTATACAAATATAAAGAGAATATGTGCACTTCAAACAAAACATCGGTAAGAAACAGATTTAGAAGGAAGAGAATGTGGTTGCCATTAACTCACCCCTCCAGTTAATGAAGTGCCATAGAATTATAGAAAGGCTTTATTTGGAAGGGACCTCAAAGATCATCCAGATCCAACCTCCTGCCATTGGCAGGGCTGCATCCCACCAGATCAGACTGCCCAGGAATCCGTCAAGCCTGACCTTAAACGCCTCCAAGGGATGGGCATCCACAGCTTGTTTGGGCAGCCTGTGCCAGAGCCTCACTGCCCTCTGCGTGAAGTCATTTTGATTGGACTTGATGATCCTGAAGGTCTTTTCCAACCTGAGCAATTCTATGATTCTATGAAGAGCTGGAAGTGTCCAGTCCAGGTCAAGTAAAGGACCCACACCATAGGATTCAGTCATCGTAGTCACTAATGTGCAGACTTCCACGCAGACTATGCAACACACAAACCCACTTCTGGCACTGCTGGGATTGGGCTTTGCTCAGTGTGTAGTTTGGGAAGGGTGAGATTTGAAGCACTTCTGCCCTGCCTTTTGTGCTACTCATTTCCATAAGGCCAAAAGAGTAGAGAGGTTGAGGTCCAGCATCCCCTGGCAGCTTACACCATGGCATCTTGTGGTCAGGAATGAAGACGTGTGGTGTCCAGAACAGCCTTACATGAGGTCAGCATCTTGTGCCACTAAAAACACTTGGCACATGCTTTAAAAACCTTTTCTGACTTTACCCTGGGCAAGCAAGTAAAATGTTTGCTAAGAGCTAATAACTCGGGAAATTGTTGCCTAGGGTTGGATAGCTTAGAAAGCCAGCAATGTCCCAGCTAGAGAGAAAGAGGATAAGAGCAGTGATTACAATAAAACAGAAACTTCTCCCTGCTGTGGCCCCTCACTGAAGTGCTGAAAGGAATCAGGTCATAGAGCCATTTGCTTTGTGCCATCAGGGGAATGTGAGCCCATCAGGAGGGGACCTGCTGTGAGCTTTCGTGGCAGACATCAGAAGGTTTCCTTCCTTTGCACTTCTGTTAAAAGTTCTGTTTTCGTTCTCCTACAAAAAGATCTCTCTTATTATTCCCAGGTCGGAAAATGGGCTCAGAGATTTTGAAGGGCTGGTTCACCCTCCAGCTTTCCTAGATCTTCTTGAGTGCAGTGGTCTAGGAATGACCTCCGGGAGGCAACAAGGCAGCATTCTGGAGGGCAAGCTTCTGATCACTAAGCTTAAATTCATTCTGTGGGGCCTCTAGCTCCCAGGAGGCAGAGAATAAGGTAGTAAGCTTTTGTGCTAGTGCTGTTGGTGTTCTGATTTGCTGAGGAATCACTAAAACAGAAACTTTAGGAGTGAAAAATGTGCTTACTCCATATTTAAAGTGACTGCTGCAGCTGACTGCAGATCAATACTTGCAGCACTTCCTTCTTGATCTGATCCAAAGTACGCCATCATCAGTTGGAAGTAGCCTCACTTCTGGCTTGGAAAGAATGTTCCGACCTGCAGTACAGTTTCTACATCATATTCAAGTCAAAGTCTGCTGCTACAGTGGGAATTCAACCATCATTTAAAAGCCCATCTTTGCACACACTTTCTTGGATGTGCCTTGGATCCTCAATGCTAATGTCGGCTTAGATCTGCTTGGGAGAGCTGAAATTTGTGACAGATGCTTCCTGATGCTACGAGCATAGCCCACATATGCTACTCCACGGGGACTTCTCCAATATTCTTTCATCACTTATGTCAGGTTCCAGATTTAACTACCAGTGCAGTGTTTTTAATGGATCCCATAAATATGATTTCACGGCTATCAAATGTTGCTATTGGTTTCTACAGCTTTGGAAAGTAGTACAAGAATGTTATGAAGATGATAAATCTGGAAATCTGCTGAACTATCTAAAAATGCTGGAAAATATAACAAGGAGTGATATATGCATAAGAATTCACTACCCAGGACAGATGCAAGCTCCGCTGGTGGATCTTCTTATTACTGGATACTATGGGAGCCACATAGAATATCTGAGTCTGGAAGAGAAAGGGGGATTTTACTGCAAGATCCCTCCTTCCACCCTGTTCCTCTTCCCCAAGGTACTTCATTTTAGTCATCCTCATATGCTGCAATGATAGAACAGCAAAATGGAAGGACCCAAACCTTTACCCTCAAAGTCCTGAACAACTTTTTTGGGATAAATAGTATGTGGGTAAACAGTGAGAATGAGATATAACACGAAATTGTAAGAAACCACCATTTTAATGATGCTTCATACATCTTTTTGAAAAATAAATTAATTCTTTATTTGTTAGACCACTGAAACAACTGGCTCCTATCATCACCCCTATGGAAAAGCCATTAAAGGACCAAAACTGGTTACAGACTTTGGCACGCCTGTCTCAGCTTCATGCTTTGACAGACGGCAGCCTCTTGCTGTTGTGTGAGACACACGGGTATCCCCACTGACTTATACATCTCTATATCACTGATTTTCACACCTTTTGTGTTTTCCTCTCCAACCACTGACCCTGATTCCCTTTAGAGAAGGGATGTTGAGCTACAGATTGAATTCAGAGAAAATCCCTCCTGGTTCTAAGATACCAAAGCAGCTCCTTGTTTGCTCACAGAGCTCATTTATGCTGTTGGAGGACTGAACTACTGTCTCAAACCTCATCTGAAGAGTTCTTTGTAGTCTAAGATTACACACCTTTCAAGGATTTGTGTTTCATAAATTATTTTCTACCACTGATCTTCACTGTATTTTCTGCCAGCATCCATGATATTCAGAATGTGGAGTCGTCATCCCTGGAGGTATTCAAGAAACATGTAGAGGTGTAGGGATATGGGTTAGTGAGCATGGTGTTGGTGGGTTGATGATGACTAGATGATCTTAGAGGTACTTTCTAACCATAGCAATTCTGCGATGCTCAGTGACCCAGAAGGCACCTTGGTCAGAGTGGTTGTGGAATCAAATACTTGCAAATGCTTTGATATTTGCACTTGGTTTCTGTTGCTTAATACAGGCAGTAGAGACATTATAAAAAGGTATATTGTGCTGGAGGTCTGCCTGCATAAGGGTGATGACTTAACAGTGGATGAAACCTAGAAAGGAAAGTAGGAAATGGGTTTTAAAAGATAATAAATTGAGATGAAAGTCATGAGCAGGTGGGAACACAGTTTGTGGTGGGAGGAGATAGCAAATGTACATAATTGAGACAGACTGGAAATGTCTTTCAATGCAATAACTCTTAGTCTACAAGGGGCTGGTCTTGTTTTAGTGTAGAAGGTTTTGCTGGATGGTCTGCTCATATCTCTTCTGACTCTGTGCAGATATGGAGGAACTGGGAAGGATGAGATTCAGCTCTTCCCACGATTACAGTGATCTAATACCAACTCATGCCACATGTGGGCATTTCCAAGCTGTCCTCACAAATTTTAAGACATATTGTCCCGTTCCTTTGCTGAAGTTATTCCTGGAGTACTTCAAGATGACACTCTTTGGGTGCATCTTTATGTCAAGAGCATTTCCCAAAGTGGCATGGAATAAAAATGGATTAGTACATGGTTTTTTTCCCCCCCATTCTGATATTTTGGAGAATGTTTCTGGAAGGTACCATAATCTTACATATACTCCTGAAACCTGTACAGCTTCTGTTTACTCAGAGACATTTAACTGAACAAATATGTCAAGACACATAAGTGGAAACTCCGACATGAGTTGTCATAGATGAGTCCCAGAAGAGGCTGCTGTGACCAATATTTGCTCCTAGGGAATATCCCATGCAATTCCATTTCTCCCTTCTGGAAAAAAAGGATCACGTGGGTTCTCCACCACTTATTTACAGCCCAAAGGTCATAGAATCATAGAATGACCTTGACTGAAAAGGCCCACAATGCTCATCCAGTCCCAACCTCCTGCTGTGTGTAGGGTCACCAACCAGCAGCCCAGGCTGCCCAGAGCCACATCCAGCCTGGCCTTGAATGCCTGCAGGGATGGGGCATCCACAGCCTCCTTGGGCAACATGTGAACAGTGCGTCACCACCCTCTGGGGGAAAAACTTCCTCCTAAGATCCAACCTAAACCTCCTCTGTCTCAGTTTCAAACCATTCCCCCTTGTCCTATCACTATCCAAGGTGTGGCCTTTCCTTGCACCTAGCTGAGACACAGAATTTCAGTGGCTGCAATGAACAAGAGGAGAGATTTGTTTATCTCGTCAGTCTATTTGGCAAATAGGTTTGTAGCTGATTGTACACGGCAAACAATCAATTGTTGTATAATTAGTTACATTTTGCACCACTGGCATTAAAGTTCACCGGGTCTGAACTTCTTCTCCGTCTTTCCCTGTTCATTAGAGCTTCATTCACATTCCTCACAGAACAGCTTAGTTTGCTTTTTACTTTTAATTAAAAAGGCAAACTTTTGGCATCTGCATGCACTGAAAATGCAAACAGTTCTTAATTAAAGTGAAATATAGTGCCAAAAATAAGCATAATTACTTGGGCAGCCCAGCGGTTAATAACATACTTCAGTCTGTGTATACAAAACCACAAGAATTTGCAAAAAAAAGAGCAGAGTTTAGTAAAAGGAACAAAATAGCCACAACAAATCAGTTCTGTACAGTTTTAAAACCTTTATTTCCCTCATTACAATTATTCCTCTGGGAATCATATCCATTCTCTTCCAGTATTACAGTAAAATCTTGATAGTGTGTCTTCACATTCAGTGCTCCTAATAATCATGCAACAGCATATTTATCATTGCTTATTCATTCACATCTAATAGAGAACTTGGATGCTGACTGTATTAGAGTGCTATATTACATTGCATTACAGCAATAATTATGTCTGTAATTTCAGCTGTAGTTGATGGATCCAAGTTGCAAAACTGAGATCCAGGAACTGAATTTCCAAAGCCCTTGGTAGATGGAGCCAGGGCTTCACTTGTTGCTGCAATTTAAACATCTCCTTTACATGTTAAAGACTGATCTGAACTTGGTTATCAAAAGGCTTTGGATAATCGCTCAGCTCCTTAAATAGCAAAATCCTGATGGGAAATACATTATCTATGAGCCTCTAAATATGCAATTTCATTTCTAGGATCTTCCATCTCCAAACTCAAATACAACACTAAAGAATCTGAGATTTTTCAAATGCTGTTAAGCAAATATTCCCCTTTCTGGTAAAGAATTCAGGATCCCGTGCAGTAGAGACCCATTTCTTCAGAGTAAAATTATGAGAAACTCCACATCCTTTGCACGTGCTCATTCCTCCATATTATGTCTTTTTAGGGGTATTTGGTGATTAGAAGTTTTTACTTGATTGCTATCCAGTGTACAGGAACACAGCTCAGTAAAGTTAAACAGGATTAATCCAAACCTGGAAAAGACTCTGTTTCAAAGAGTTATAATTCTTTCTGTAAGCCCTGATTTCAGAACCCAGGCTGCTCTCAGCTGGGCTTCCAAACAGCCTTCAAGGATCGATGGACACTTAATGCTTTCCCAGGGTTTACTCCCAGATACCTACTCCCTGTTGTGGGTCTTGATGTTCAGATGGGTGTCCCACCGATGTCCAGGGAGCTCTGTACAGGGATTCGTTATGAGGTCAATGTTCTCCAGATACCCTCAGTGCAGTTTGCATAGTACTCACTGCCAGAATCCCTTGTTCTTGGCTCTGAGCAGCCTGGTCTGATGGTTGGTGACCCTGCACACAGCAGGGGGCTTGAAACTGGATGATCTTTGAGGTCCTTTCCAACCCAAGCCATTCTATGATAATCTAATATCTACTAAAGATGATGGAAAGGCTTATCCTGAGAATTAGAACCAGGCTCTCAAATATCCCACGACACTGAAAAATCTTCCCTGTTACCATCTTTCTTTCCCATAGATGTGAAACCAAATGAAGTACGTAAAATATTCCAGTAGGGAAGAGCATACTTCTCCCAGATGATGCAGTTTGCATCCATCCTCATCCACACATTGCTTGCCTAAATCCCACTGGCCCAAAATAAACCAATTTGCTACTGGGTCCTGTGCTTCAGGAGTAGTGATGGCAGCAGAATTGCGTTTGAAATCCTGTGGTATATTTGGTCACTTTTGGCCAAAGGAAGTGCTGGGGTCACTAACCCTGGAGTGTTTGAGAGCTGTGGAGATGTGGCACTGTGAGATCAATGCAGCAGCAATTAATTATTTAATTGATAAGGACACAAAGGTCATAACCATGGCTTTCAAAAGCAGTTTACTAATTCTTCTGGTGCTGAAGGAAGCAAAATGGAACAAGTAAATGTAACCCGCAGAGTTGTGCTTATCCCCCACTTTTCATCTTTTAAAGCCCATGGCTCTGCAGCCGACTATGGTCTGCTTATTTTAAAGCAAATAGAAAAGAACAGTAAAGGTCCCTGCATGAATATTGCCACTTGGCAGCTTGGAAAGTAGGAAAAAAATGTACAAGGACAAACTAAGCACCTCTGTCTGGCACAGAAGAAATAACATTCCAGGGGAACGTTTAAAATATACTTTGCAATTCCACTGCTATGCAGTGTTTAGCTAAGCCTCTTACTACAAGCACTTCAGCATTATGGGAGGCTGGTTTACAATTTAGCAGAACACAGAAATTGTCATCACCCCCAGTAAAAACGCAAGGTAAAATAACAACCTAAACATATCTTACTGCTTAGCATAAGACAACCTGAGACATAAAAGGCCTCTCTAGCAGCACTACCTTCTCAGCTTTTAAAGGAGCCTCTAAAAATGCAATAAAGTATTTCAGATGGGAGACAGATTAAAATTATCAGCAGCCCAGACACTCCACTCCTGTAGTATATCTCAACAGGGATATTGTTAAGTTTTTTGAGTATCTCCCTTTGGATGAGTGGCGTTTTCATTAGAGGGTCTGGAAACGCCTATTATTTCCTCTACTCTGAAACTCCTGCAGCTGTAAGAGAAACTGCAGTTTGGGCTTACAAGTGACAATACCTCTCCGTCATCTTTCCTTTCCTTTCTCAATTACATTTTTCCCTTGGACCTAGGGAGAGGGCATGCAACTCTGAGTGCTCCCATTAATTTCTCCATTGCGTCGGTCAGCAGCTCCAGCACATCGCGTTGCTCCTCGGGGCTCGCAGGCAGAGCAGCAAATCTGCTGATGGATGCACCTGCCTAATGCAGGCTGATAAATCTCCTGTCCTTCCATGTGTCCTGGCCTGGCCTGGGCAAACGTTCTGTCCAAAGGCTGTTATCAGATGCAAGCACACAGCAAGCAGGAAGAGAAAGAGAAAAATCAGCATTGCCAAAGGGACTGGAACCAGGAGAAGGTGCTGCAAACAGAGGTAGAATCATAGAGTCACACAATTACCAAGATTGGGGAAGACCTCTAACATCATCCAGTCTAACCATCCACCTATCACCATTTGCCCACTAAACCATGTCCATCAGTGCTGCATCTAAACAGTTCTTGAGCACCACCAAAGAAGATACCTTCAGGGTCCTGGACAAGTCACCCCTGGTGTTGATCTGCCTGCATGTTCTCTGTTGTGCTCCCATACCATAAGAGTCATGCTCAGCAATATAAGCCCAGCGGTGAATCTAAAGTCAGATTCTGTTTCTTCTTAGGGAAAAATCACAAAATGGTGGCTCGCTTACAATGCAGCCCTAATGCAACAACCAAACTCTGGCCCTTAGCCCTTCGAAAACGCAAAGATCTTAGCAAGATCATTGCCAGCCCTTGCTGCTGCTGCTGTAATGCAGAGCTGCAAGGACTTTAACGTCTGTCTCAAATGTTGAAACTATCTGGATCGAATGAATAGTGCCAAAAGGGATGTGTCACTTCTCATTGCTATTAATCAAAGGCTTCTTCTCACTTAGCATGTCGCTAAAATCTACTCTGATATCTATCTCACTCTTGAAAATTTCTTCTTTCATTAATTACACTGTTAGCCTAGGGAGGAGTGCAGCTCCTAAGATTTTCACCATCTGACAGGTCTGCGAGGCTCCTTCTGTAGTCAGTGTAGGAATACCACAGATCACCCAAAAGCCAGCAAGACACAGCAGGAATTACAAAAAGAAAAAAAGAAAAAAAAGCCAAAAGTCTCTTTTGTCCAACCCATGGCTCCTTCTCACGATCCTTCTGAATGAGTGAAGTCAAAGCTTCAGATCCAGAGTGCAGACAGAATTTTCTCACCATGACTGTGCATCCAAATCCTCCTTAAAATGTCAGCCTTCAAGGTACTTCTCTTTCATTTTCCACTTTAGTAAATATTGCAAAAGCCTTCACTGGGTCATTTTTGTGACTAGTCCTTGCCATTTGCCACTTTGTAAGACATTCATCACAGAACCACAGAATGGCCTGGGTTGGAAGGGACCTCAAGGATCATGAAGCTCCAACCCCCCACCACAGGCAGGGCCACCAACCTCCACATTGATACCAGCCCAGGCTGCCCAGGGCCCCATCCAACCTGGCCTTGAACACCTCCAGGGATGGACGGGGCATCCACAGCCTCTCTGGGCAGCTGTTCCAGCACCTCACTGCTCTCACAGTAAAGAACTTTCCCCTGACATCCAACCTAAATCTTCCCTCCTTCAACTTAAAACCACTTCCCCTTGTCCTGCCATTATCTACCCTTCAACATAACTGTTTCCTTTCAAAATCAATACGTAAGGTGAGTTGAAAATTTATGATTTGTCACCTCTGCCATGCAGTGTGACCAAATATCTGTAGTGCTTTGAATCCAATTCCTACTGGGAGGGTTTGCATGGGCAGTGCAGAGGTAGGTAGTATTGAAAAGACTCAGTGGCTGCAAAGCCTATTTCCATTGCATTGAACTTCTCCAAAAAGGGCCTTTCTTCTCTATTTGCCATTTCTATAGATTTTCAACAAGTAAAACTTGCTAGGCTCCCTCTGGAACATGACCTCAAGGATCAAGCTGAATACAGTTCATTTAGTTGTCTGTTTGGGAATATTTTCATGCCACTTTCTATTTATAATTTCTATGACCCTAATCTCTTATCTGATGCATATAATGTGCAATATTTATTAGGTAAGACAATATTCCCCTGGGATGAATTGGGAAAGGATGGAACATCCCCGGGCTACAGCATAACTACTTCCTTCAAGGACAACTGAAAGTGTTTTTGAAATACCACTTCCAGCACAGTGAATGAAGAATATAAAACAGTGGATTTAGAGATTGTGTCTCTCTTTGTATGGGTAAGGCTTCTGGAATCTGAATCTATATGGTGCTAGACTAATTTGTGATGTGCCTTTATCCCCAGTTTGGCCTTCTTGCAAATAATGTTATTACTATAAAGTAATAAAAAGACACAAACTTTCCATTCTACTAGTGCTATTTGGAGCTGAAAGTATTTCATATTTTGCTGACTCCTGCAATATGTGGAGGTGAAAGTACAGGAAAAACATTGGAGAGGCAGAGGTTTGGGAGACAAGGTCAAACCAGGTTTAAGCAGTTCATGTTCTGCCTTTTTAAAGACTCCTGTTCAAACCTCGGTAATGTACAAACCTCAGTTTGCTGAATGCATTTTCTGCCGACTCTTTTGTAGACAATTCTGTGTGTCACAAAGCCATTGATCTTGGGTATTCTTTACTCGGCAAATTCCTGAGATTGCTACCTCAACAGTGAAGTTAATTAGGATTGAGTTATCAGTAGACGTGGTGACCTTGGAGTGTCTCTGAGCACTAAAGCCAGGAATAAGGAAGCACAGAGCGTACTGCGTAATCACAGCTCTGCCTGGTGCTAACATTTACCCAACAGCGGTCGCATAACTGGTACTTTGGGAGGAAAAAGCAGGATGCTTTTGAGGTTAGTTCTCTTCTTACATTTCTTTGCAGCAAAGGATAATTATGACATATATTCAACACACATCCTGTGTGTACAACATTACCTAGTCCTTACAGTGCTCACCCAGTTCCAACGCCCTGCAGGGTCACCAACCAGCAGACCAGGCTGCCCAGAGCCACATCCAGCCTGGCCTTGAATGCCTGCAGGGATGGGGCATCCACAGGACAGGAAGGAGAGGGACAGGGAAGGCTTGTGCCACATTACTGGCTTTGGAAGAGAAAGCTGGGCTGAGAAGCACTGGCCAGAAACACCCATCTGAAGTCACCCTGAGCACCAAGCCCTGCGTTACTCCCTGGTGCTTTCTGCTGTACGTTGAGCAGCTGCTCATGTTCACTCTTACAAATAACATGGCTTCTAAAAGGAGAACAGATAAAGAGAAGGAAAATATGTCTTATGTATACCATAGCTGTAGATGTTTTTGTATAATTTGGTAGGTTATCCTATGCAAAGTAATCAGCTGGTGCAAGAAATAAACAAAAACTCCCCTAAATCTCACTAATGATACAAGGATATTTCTGGTGTGCCTCAATTCTGAGATGAAATGCCTATGGGAAGGGAGTGTTAAGGTAAAAGCCTTGCAAGAGAAAAATCCTTCTGGGAGACGATGCTGCTTCTCTGTAGGAAACAACTTGCAGCAAAGTGGTTTTTAGTGAAATGTTTCTGTTGGTTGCCTGAAGGGGGATCTTTGTGAAATGCAGTTACTTTTTGGTTTCTTGGGGACTTTACAGGGCACATTTTCAGGGACTTTGAGTGATTAGGGAGTCTGCATCTATAGCTGCCCTTCGAAAAGAATTGTATCATCAAAGTGATGCAGGAATGCAGAGGGATGACCGTGCTATTGGCTAATACATAAAACCACAGTGCCAGCCAATCACCACACACAGGCAAACAAGAGCGGCAGTTCATTTTACATTTTATGCAATAATTTGGCAACCCCAATGCCTCATTTATTCATAATCCTCCTCAGCCTGGGCCTTGCCAGGGGTAGTACTAATCAATATATGCATTATGGCACAAGGTCTTCACAAAGAGAATTGTTTGGGAAATTATCAAATAAAATCAGTCAGTCTGTTCCTTTCTGTTTTTTTATATGCATGCACTGCCTTCTATCTTATATGTCTTCTTAGACATCTGCTGAGGGAAGAAAAAAAACCTGCTGGATTATTAATTCAGAAGCATCCTTCAGGAAAAAAAAAAAAATAAAATGAAAAAGAAGAAGCAGCAGCAAAATAAAATTGAAGCATATCCAGGATGCTTTGGCACAACTCCCAAGCTCTCATTCCACTTCTAGCTGATGATAGGATGCCACTTAGCTGAAATGATTAATCAGTGGCAAAAGGGCTCTTACCACCTAACCCTCCATCCAGACTCTGCAGCCTACACGCAAGAGTTTGCTCAGCCTGTGAACCTCATCCTCCCCTCTCTGCCAGCAGATGAGGGCACCTGATTGTTGACCATATGGGTCTCATTTCTTCTTCCACATACACAGTGCAGTGTTGAACCCAGTGGACCAGGCCTATGTGATAAGATCTCATTGTTCCTCCTAAGTAGTAAATAACACATCTGTTTTAATAGTGACCTCCTGGTGATGCCAGAGCAGTGCAAAGTCTTTAGATTCTGAAGGAAGAAGTTCCTCCTGACTCCAAAACCCAGACACCAGTCATTTCCAAAGCTGCACTGGGCAGCCTGATCGGGTAGGGAACAACAAACCCACAGCAGGGCTTGGGGCTGGATGGTCTTTAAGGTCCCTTCCAGTACAACCATTCTGTGATCCTATGGAAGAGGAGCAAGGGTAACAAAGTCAAAGCCCCAGTACATAGCTGTGTTGTACAGGGAGGTGAGAGGATTGCAGCCAACAACACAACCATGGGATGGGAGGATGCAGGTTGTTTTTGCTACACTCCACCTCTTTTACATTGCAGAAAAGCTCTGGCAGAGGCAGCCTGAGCAACTCCAAGCAGGTGGGGAAAGCCGTGCTGTCAACTGCAGCAAATACACCAAACCGTGTGTGGGGGTTAAAAGCAAGTTCTTTCCCACCTTTCCTCTCTGCTCTAAATGAGTTATAAGCATGAACGCTCACTGACTGTCAAATTTGCTGCGTTTTGCTGTTCATCATCTCAGAACAAAAATACATAAGCCCAGCTCAAGAATGAATGAATTCAGCCCACAGATTTATCAATTAGTTTTCTAGTCACTATCCAGGTGCAGTTACTGTTAGCAGCTGAGTGACAGACAAAGCTGTCTCTGTCCATAAGAGTCTGAAATGTAATCCATAATAACTATTGTATTTCCTCTTCCACTCCATTTCAAATGTGACGACCAGGATCTGCACCTTATGCTCAGCAGGACTCCCATGTGCACGTTAAGCACAGTTTGTTATCCCCCTCAGCTGATCACAGCGAGCTGCTTTACACTGAACCCTGCTGAGCGCCGTGTTATCACTTTGTCCTGCGCCTTTCATTTATGCACTCACTATTCTAGGAAGGTAAATATTTAGCATTCAGTCTGTGAAGAAAATTCTCTGTTTATGTCATCGGACAAGAAGGAGGTCTTTGCTTGTGCAGGGTTGTTATTAAACAGTTCAGAGCAGTCGCTGGAGTCCTTTGCTTAGGTCTTGTTAACACACTTGAGGTACATTTTCAGTTGAGTTCTTCTAAGCAATTTATTTTTTAAACTCAGCAGTGAATCTTTCAAGAGTGACTCATGTTTATGATTTCCAGCAGGATGACTCTGCAACCAACATGATATTAAGAGCTCCTAAAAGAGTTGCCATACTAGGCATAAAAAGGGTGATAACACCATTGTTGGATGGCCTTTGCAATATCTATCTTCATTGTCTTTCCAAGATAGATGTTTTTTGACCTTAATTTTTGCCAGCACCTGACACTCATTGCCAAAACATAATTGGACATGCTCATGCCCAAGAAGCCCTTTAGGGTTAAGCAAAAATCCGCAATGCATGAGGTACAGAATGGGCATTAGGAAAAAATTATTTACCATAAGAGTGTTCGGATATTGGAACAGGCTTCCAAAAGAGGTGGTTGGTGTTCCATGGCTGTCAGAATTCAGGAGGCACTTGGACAACATCCTCAGTGATGTGCTTCAAATTTTGGTCATGAATGAAACCACTAGGTTTCATTTATCACAGAAAAGATTTAAAATATTTGTTCAAAAGGACAAATTGCATTTTGTTTCAATAAACCATTGATAACTTTTAAATCTCTATAATTAGTTAAAGGTTAATTTAAGAATGTGCTCTAAGAAAGAAGAGCCTCTTGTAACAAAAGGGGTTTGTGCAATAGCTGTTACTGCACTACAGGATAAATTAGCTAATGAGAAAATAATGTTTTATATTGATCCTTCTTTACAATCTTCTACATGTTTCTGAGGAGAAATCTGAATTGCGCAGACTCACCTCATCCATTATTGTGTGTGAAAACACAGAGAGAAGTCTAACTCATTAAAACCAATAGGTGCTTAATTGGTACCATTACTGGAGTCCTTGCTTTTCACTAGAAACTAGCCCAGCTTTCCCAGATAGTTCAAATACCAACAGGGGAAAAAAAATCTTTCTTATTTGTTGTATATCAAAACATCACATTCTCCCATTGAGCTCCAGGTCAATTGGCATCTTTTGTACTGTTTGTTCCATTCCAGTTTTCCTTTGTAACTCCAAATGTAGAAGAATGGCTGGCAGTGTTGGAAGGGCTGCTCTAAGAGCTCCCTTTGAAAAAGCAGTTTGCTGATTTTTTAATTTTTTTCCTGAACTCTTGGAAACTCTTTTTCTCTCCAATTCCACTCTCAAACCACATTTATTTTTCTTTTAGATATGTGACACGATTCCATGCAATGGACTTTGATGAAGAGAGGCTTTCTGACTCCCATATGTTTCGCTGGAGATCTTCTAGGCAGCTCAGGAGTTGGCTTGATGATCCTTATGGGTCACTTCCAACTCAGTCCCTCTTCCAGTGAGCAGATACGGCTGCATCAGGCCTTGAGTCATCCTGTTCAAGGGCGCTGTAAAAAGTTCATCAGCCTGATCATATTTTCTTGAGTTTGTTCTTCATCCCCACTTCATTTATAATACACTGCAAGCTGAATCAGAGTCTCAAAAGGCAGAACAACCTAAGTAGGCATAGCACAGGGAATGCAGCTCTTGCAGCCATGAGCACCATGGCCAGTCTGTCTGTCCATCCTTCTCTCCTGCTTGCTTGCTTTCTCCCAAGCAGTAAAACCCCATGGCAGAAGCAAAGCAATGTCTGTTCCATTCACAAAGCAGTGAATGACCCTGATTCTCTCTGATTTATGTAGAAACTCTTTATTCCACCTGGCTCTTCATCCAGAAATGTTGGCTCTATCTCTCAGATTATAATAAGGATTTATTTTTAAATCATATCTATTTTTACCCTGCAGGACATGGCTATAATCTCTCCCAGTTTTGTCTTCTGTGTTCAGGGTAGTAATGGGAAAAGACTTCCAGGATTCTATAGCTAAACTGGTTTGTTGGTTTTATTTTAGCAAATTATTTACTGAGATGCTTCAATGAGATTTGCTTTCTAACTTCATTCTTGCTGCCTCCTTCACGCCCTTCCTCTGCCATCTGTGCTTCTCCCTCCATGCTCTGTGTGGGCTGCTCCATCTTGTCACTGAGCAACTGTTGTTGTGTCTTTTGTGCCAGCTTTTCTTACCTTTCTGGGGCAGTAGTTGATGATATATTGCTGAACCTCAAGCAGAGGTTTTCTGCCTTCTCTCCATGAATACCTGCTTCAGAGAGCTTTGGTTATGGGGAGGAATGTGAATGTTTCCTCACAATCTGTGCAAGAAAAAGGCTGAAATTCACTTCTGAGAAACAAGGCTTTACCAAATGTTTGCATCACAGAAGGCTCCCAGTGCAAGTTTCTGTTGAAGTCAAAGATATCAATGCACAAATCTGAGTTAGTAACCCCATTAGCATCCATAACATCACTCCTCCCACGCATTTATACAGTTCACAGGGCATCCAGTTTCCATCCTTCATCTTCTTGGACCACACTGTATTACAGCTGACTGTGACTGTAAAGGAGGCATTTTCTATGCTGTAATCCAACATGGGAGATGTTCTCTTGTCACAAATACCATACGCCCCCAGAGCTGCCATTTATCACGCATGATGGAATGTTTTAACAAAAATCTATAGAATCATTAAAGTTGGAGAAAACTGCTAGGGTTGTGTACTCCATCAACCTATCCCCATTGTGCCCACCAACCATGTCTCCATGTTTCAGAAAAGCATGGGTACCATGGTTTTCTTGGAACACAACACCTAGATATATTTGTTCTTTTTACTTGTCTTGCTCTTATTCACAGGCATGTGGGTATTTGTTTAACAGATAAGCTCCATGCTTCATCTCAGCCTTTCTTCTGTTCCCAGGTTCAAAGTATGTATCACTCTCACTGTCTCTGCTGGGGTTATTCATAGAGTATCCTGAGTTGGAAAGGGCCAGAAGGGATCATTGATACCTCAGTTCTCTATATAAAACCCCATTCTGTATACTTGATTTCTCCCTACAAGAAAATGGAACAGGCTCCTGTTTTAGCACTGCTGCTTCCTTCTGCAGTGACAGCTTCCTGCTGGTGACATCTTCCCCATCCACTGGCCTTGGGCCAGCCTGCTGACAAGGCTCACTGCTGAGGAATCAACTCAATCTTGCTGTGGCCAGCACATGTTTGCAAATCCCTTTAAATGAGTCAACTTACTGTCCCATCTCAGCAGCCATGGTTCACTGCACCTGCCCGCAAGATGAGGCCTCGTTAACCCTTGTGCTGTAGAAGATCTGATAAGATGTTCTCTTTGCAAAGATGAAATACATGATTACTTTCTTTTAATAAGCCTGGATAGTCCTGACATTCTTAATCTTCCAGGACTGGGCTTTGCAAAGCTTCTCACCATTCCTTTAGATAATGTCCACAATCAAAGTTGGACTCTTCTATTGGCCCTTCCCTTTAGCTACATGTAATCAGTCACAGAAGTAGCTAAGCTAGGATCAAAATAAGGTTTTCTGGAATTATTTTCATTCTAAAACATGGGATGTGGTTTAGTGGGTGTGACAGTGATGGGCTGGCAGTTGGACTAGATGATCTTAATGATCTTTTCCAACCTTAATGATTCTGTGACAGTAGTTGTGAACCACAAATTGGTTGACAGATCATAGTCAGGTTGACCTTTTCTTAACAGAAGGATTGCATTCTTGCCATTTATATCCCTCTTCTCCTTGCTGCATGCTATCAGAAGTGTTCTGCTTACTTTTCCAGATGTGTATGATCCTTTTCTGTTTTCACTGCAGTGTATGTTAATTGAGAGTATTGCAATTAAGTGATACAGCAGCTGATAAGAGATAACAGAATAAAGGTTATCTCTTCCTGCGCAGTTACGGTAAGAGAAAAGAAATTAACAGACGTACAAAATCTGGGCCTTATCTCACACTAGAATAACAGAGAACTGGAGATTTCACACACAACAGCGAATACCTAAACACATAATCCACAATCATCATAATATCTTATCTTTCTCAAGTGTTGTTTGGAAATCAAAAACTGCCATGAAAAGCAATTCTTGTTAACATGCTAAAAACCTTCGAGATACATTACCTAAGACATAGAAACAAAATGCAAAAGTAGAGGGCTAATTGCTATTGCCAATATGGTCATTTTGTGAGGAGGGATTTGTGAATCTTAATAATGAAGAGGCTCTTACACTAGTAGATAGTAGCCATTTTTCTGCTATTTAGGGTAAAGACTTATGTTGTTATTATTTTGTACCTAATGATGAATTACTGGTCAGCAAGTACTGGCTGTGGTGCCTCTTGCAGGACAGTCCCACACTGGGGTCACTTCCCATGAAGTGGGAATTAGTTTTCAGCTAAAACAGCCATGTCCTCCTTCTCCGTCATACTTGGCATAGTTGGATATAATCACCAGGGACTACGTGCACAAAATTCTCTGAACATACGCATTCATCTTTATCCATAAACACAAATTATCTTCTGTACTACAATGTCCAGAGTCTAACACGTAACCCCTAGAAAGAAGAAAGATGTGTAGGAAAAGCTGACAATACTGCCAGGCCCCCTGTATTTTGCAAGCTCTTTTCAAATAATATCGACCTTTCATTTTTCCCATTCTTCTTCCAACTTGTCCAAAAAGGTCAAGGCAGGATGGAGAACCCAACAAACTGAATGAAGCTAATTTCATCTGTAAAATAAATTAAAATCTATTTTGGTGATCCGATTTCACCATACTGTTTGTGTAGAATTCAGATTCAATACAAATCATATCCACATCCAGTGCAATCCCAATTCACTATAACTGATGGCCCAAAGGAAATCCATTAAGAATACAACATGCAATCTATTTAGAGTTGGATTCTGGTCAGAATGTCAAGCTAACTGCAGAAAATGGATAGGTGAAATGAAAAAGAGGGTTGTAGGCAAACATTTATCTCCAAATAAGCAATGTTTGGACCTATGTATTGATTGGAATTGCCAATGGTTTAAATATCTCACAAATATGTTTGGAAGAGTAATGGAAAGCAAGAAGATTGCTATCAAGAGCTATCTGAAGGCAAATGGAAAATATAATGGAGATGTTGATTATCTATTAGTATCCTAAAACAGTGCTTAGGTATGCAAGACAGGAAAAGAGTCTGAATGGGAATCTCAAGCCACTAGAGTCAACCACTGTCAATATAGGTCAGTGCTGGAATTGCTTCTGGTAGCTGTGCACAGCACTTCAGGAATATGCTCAGGTGAAGGTAAGATGCACAGATCATTTTTGGCATACATACTTGAATTCAAAAACTAAAATCCATTTAGATCATGATTTAGGAAACTGTGACCTCAGTATCAGTTGTGATTCATGAGGATCCTACTGGGAGGAAACTCTACACAAGGACAGAGATGCAACTCCTTCATCACAGCCACTATCACTCTACAGGAACAGCTGTAGCAAAGTTTTGACATCGCCTTCTATCTTCTAGTGTAGAGCAAGAGGGGAAGCAAAGGACCAAAAGGTGCTTTAAGTGCACATCCCAAAAACAGACATTGGGTTTGAACTGGTCATGCTCTATGTGTAAGAGGTTTGTGTTTGCTGTTCTCCATGCCCATTATTTTCCAAACATGCTTTTGGTCTAAAATCAGCAACTTCCAGGTTTTTCATTTAGGTTTGCAAAATTTCATTAGGAGAGCGTGGTAGAAACACTAAATCACAGCCTGAAGCAGTGATTGAGCACCTGGTGAGAATGCAGGGCCAGCCCAGGGGAGCTCAGGTGCATACAATGTACCTGAGTGACCAGAAGGGGAGGAGCCAGGATCCACCCCTCCCCAGATCTCATTTAAGGGCTGGCAGTGGGATCAAGGGTATTTTGCTGGGGATCCCTGCCTACCTGAGACCTTCTGAAGGTAAACAGCTCTTTTTCCTTTGTTTCTGTGGTTGCTGTGTTTGACCTTATCCTGGGATTCTGTTGCACTCCTGTCATTGCTATAATTTTCCATCACGTTATTGCATTCACTTTATTGCATTGCAGGAGAGCTAATCAGCAAGTTCTATAGGGATTTGGGCTTACAGGAGGAAGCCATTTCAGTAGTGAGGAAGAATGCCTTATTTCTGGAGTGGGAAGTTTCTGGCCTGAAGTCTTCCTTTGCAATTGGCTGCAGTGAAATGAGCCTAGGCAGTTTTTTCCTGCAGTGTTTCACTATCTGCTGGAGTTACTCTGAGGATAGAGTCAAACATGCTGAACAGTGCTCTTGTGGTTGCTCACCTTGTACACAAAATGTAACTGGCTGAGCAGTGGCACCTCCTGTATGGCTCTACTGGCCTCTGAGGTCAGAACCATAGATGCTAAATTCCATCCTTCTTCCTGCCAGGACCTGCTCCAGCTTTAAGGGATGAGGGGAATAATGTCCATGAGCTCTTGAAGCACCTTTTGATTTTTTTATTATTCTCTCAGTACTTTTAAGACAGGATGTTATTCTCATCCTCTTACAGATAGGACAGAATGACTGGCACAACAATATTTGATTTCTTCTTATGCACAGGGAATGAAGCCTGTTATTCAGAGATTATCTACTGCTAGATATCTAGTTCTCTTCCTTTGGAATAAATGTGTTAATCTTTACAGAAACCCTGAATATGATGAAATATGAGAAATTATGTGGTTGAATAAACAATTTTTAGCATAAAAATTTTCTTTGGCAAGAGTGGAGGGAAGCAGGGGCTCAAATGAATAAAGCCATAAGGTATAGCACTGGGATGGACAGAAAAATGTGAGAACCTCTATGTTCAGCTCCCACAAATCAACAAAGGGGCCATCAGGTCTGTACAGATGTGCTTTTGTGCGCTACAGACTGCGGGACTTCCCTTGGGTGATTCCGCTTTGAATTACAGTACATCATTTACAGAATCATTATCTGTTCCTGATTTAAAATTTCCAGTGACAGAGGAACTGCAACATCCTCTGAGGGGCTGCTCCAGCAGTTAATTACCTTCATTATTAACTATGTTCACCTTATTTCTGGCCTAAAATTGTCTTCAGCTCTGAGCTGAATCCACTGGAATGCCTCACACCTTCAGTGTGTGGATGAAGTTGCCCATTAGTACCTCTTGTTCCACTTGCAGAGAACCTGATTATTTTACTGTTTTTCAGTGAAGCAGTTTTAACTTAGTGAGTTTCAGCTGGAGATGAGTATTCAAGCCTCCTGCAGGGCTCTTTCTCATTTATCAATGTTGTAAATTTGCAAAGCTCAGAGCAAGATGCAGAAAGCTAGAAAAGCTTCTACGCTTGTATTTCCAGAGAGATTCTGCTGACACTATGATATTATATATAATTTTTTAAAAGTTTTCCTTCTGTGTAACTCTTTTTTTTTTTCCACCCTGGAATAAAATATTGGGCTGAGTGAAGGAACTGTGACTTTCATCTGGTTTCAACAGATTGTGTTTTCACCTGGTTTAGAGAACAGAGAGATTGAGTGCCAGGGGTTACAGGGTGTCTGGTTCTTACATCCAACATAATCCTCTGTTCCCATTGAAGTTTGGGGTGATTTGCCTGCCTTTTTGACCAGCCTTGCATTACATGGAAATGACGAAGACAGAGAGGGCAGGCAAATCCACTACATGACTGTAATGCATTGGAAAAGAATCAAGGCAAGACTTAAAAACAGTTTACTGATTATTGTTGGGAGTCCAAAGTATTTTCAGTACCTATTTGAGAGCCTGTTATCAGACCTGCAAGGTGGATTTCTACATTATTTAAAGCCTCTGTCTTCAGAGGGCTAATAAATAACTAATGTCTGATGTCATCCTCCCAGGCAGCCTCGTGCCCCTTTTTATAATGGGGATCTCCCTCTCCAGAAGAGATATCAAGTAGGGAGAAACACCTGAAACGCTAATCAATATTTGATAACCTTCTTGCTGCAGCATGGTGCAGAGCACTGAGTTGGACTCTAAAACACTCCAGTTTAGTAGAGTGAGAAAGATAGTGTGGGGGGGGAATTAAACATAGTGAGCCAAAGATCAGCTCATTTGTCAATAGACATGTATGTACATATTGTTGGGCTGGAGAGGTTCCTTCCAACCCCTACAATTCTGTGGTTCTATATGGAACATCCCAAACAGAGCAAGAATGTCCTGCTAGAGTGTTTCATGCTGTTCCCAGTCAAGGAAGAAAAGGTCTAAACAACAGGAGAGAATATCTGCAAGCTCCTTCCTTTCCTCACAATACAGGTAGGGGGGTTGGCAGTGCTTCCTTATTATTCTTCCTCTGCTTATGCAGTGCCTCTGCTACTGCTAGCCTCCAACAGCATCCCACGCATTCCAAGTGTCTGTGCCATGCTGTGTTGTGTGGTGTCATGCCTTCCTGTCTCATTCCTGTTCTGTGTCCCAATGGTTGAACAACAAGCAATGGGAAAAGACTTCATCTGCTGTGTCACCATGGGAAAGCAGGAGTGTATACAGTGCTTCATCTGTATCCCACAGCTATAATAAGTGAGGGTATTCAAAGAGAAAGCGAGAAGGGAAGAGAGCAAAGGAGTCTCTAAATAAACTCCTGTGTGTGTGTATGGTACATAAATCAAAACAGATGCTCTGACATGACTACCTCAGTGAGGACTTGTAAAAGATTTCAGGCAAGAAAGGGTCTTCTACCCATGGAAGACAAAGGGCTTGGGGAAAACTTTGTCCCAGACTACTTGAAATCCATTTTAATGTCAGAGTTAACAATTTGGAGCGGGAAGGATTGGAGGTGAAATCTGACTATCAAGTTGACTGCGGTGATCAAGCAAACACTAAAGAAGAAGGGTTTTGTACAGAGCCTCTTCTCTTTGGAGAAAATGTTTCACACAGCCCCATGTGGAAGGATAAACTCCTGGGTGGATAAAGAGAGACCAGCAGCTTCCAGTGATTTTATTACAATCCTTAGTAGATTGGAGGCAGTTTTCTCTGCCTCAGCAATTGATATTATTATGCACTAAATGACATCTCAGTCTGCTTTCTGATCTCTCTGCCAGGGGATGCTTTAATGGATTTCAGTCACTTTTCCCCCCGTTGTATATTACCTTATTACATTTTTCCATATTGTACTGAAAAGCCCACCTGAGCTTCATGGAGGCCTTTTAAAATCTCCTTTCTTATTCCACATTTCACAGAATTAAACAGTTCATTTTGACCTCCACTAGAATTCATCTTGATAATGTTTAGTAACAAGTCAAGGCTTGTGGGAAGAATAAAGTGCAAGGTATTTTTTTTTCTTGTTTAATAAAGCTTCTGATGAGGAGAGGAAAATAGAGAAGTTTTCAGGCATTTAATCCTTTTATGTCTAAACTAGAAGAATAGTTTTCAAAGCTAAATGCAGGTTGAGAGTAATTGTTCTGAGTTCGATGAGATCTGTTGACAGCAGCCTTGACTTCAGGCAGGCGGCCTCGTTGGGTAGACCAACCAGCTCATCAGTGTGAAAGTATTAATGGAGTCAGCCCTATGAAGGGGCTGAAAGCAGAAGCAAAGGCTGTTTGCTGCAGTGTTCGAATCTGGGGTGACGTACCATCCATTAAGTGCTCTGTGTTTGAATCAGACTGTGCTTAACTCAGAAGGACTCCATGATGATTTTTCTCTGTGCTTAAATGAAGGCGGAAGCTTAAGTGTTTAGTTAGATGGGGAGTGTTCACATAACTAAAGATTTTAGGCCTCAAGTGAAAACAAAAAAATTAAAGAAAAAGTACTTAAGCACATATTCAATTCCCAGATCAGACCTTGACATTTACTAGCTGGCACATAGGAACTCAGCACTGAATATGTCCTAATTGCAAATATCAAAATAGTCATAAAGGCAGAACAGTGAGAGCAATAACCTTTCCCAGGGTAAGTGTAGATGCTCTACTTGCCTGCACTCTCTCAGTGCCCTGTTATGAAGCATCATTTAGAGTATTATGGGGCAATCACTATGGGACCTCTTCTGATGAAATTAAAACCATAGGCAAAACAGATTCTCATCTCAACAACCTTAATTTTGCATGGATACGTGCTGGTGTGTCTTCTTGCCTTTTACCAATACTGATATATTTTTTTTGTCAACTTTTTTGCTTTTAGGTCAAAAAATGTGCTGGATGTCTAGAATGTTCTGGGATCAGAAGAGAGACAAGATCTGATACAAGATAATGGAAATACCTCACCTACTGGGTTGTACTCCTTCTCCCCTAGTGGTTACTTCAGAGAGCAGGAGATGGCTGTAATTTCAGGGTTAGTGTTTCAATGACTATTTCAAGCAATGTCTTCAAAAGCAGAAAGATGATAGTGTGTACCTTTCCTGTTCTGTCCACCCGTCATTTAGCACAGTTATTGCAGGGACATGGACAAGGGCCCTGACCTTGCAGGGAAAGGCCGGCACACCTTTAACTAGGTAAAGAAATGGCAAATGAGCAGGTCAGCATTCCAGGTGGAATATCAAAGAGAAAGTTACAACAGTGGCTTTAATTCAGGGCTTTGTATGGTATGTGTAGTCCCTTACTCTCCATCTCTCTCACTGTCACAAGTGCCTTCACTTTGGGATAAACTATTGCACAACCATTCATGTTAATTTTGCATGGATTCTGCCAAGCAGCAGGTGCATAGTGCCATGTTTGTGCTTCAGAACCCAAGTATCTGGCAATAGTCTCAGCAATTCTTTTTTGGCATCCCTTTTGAGCAGAGCAGCACCCGTGGGCACAGACTACTACCATTTCACCCAGAGCTGGTGCTGACAGAGGGAAAGGATTTGAGTTGCTCCAACATGGAATCCAGCTCTTCTTCTAATCCATGCAGGGTTTATTCCCTTATAACTGTATAGACTAACCCACCCCTGAAATGGAGACAATCTGTGTATTAGGATGAAAATGATGCTGCAGAACCCATCTTTTCACCAGGAACAGCTTCCCCCCCCCCCCCCAAAATGTTGCCATAGTTACCCTGAGATGAAGACCTGTAAAAGTGGTGGCACCTTTAATCAATCAAAATCAGAAGATCCCTTGAGGACTTAATTATAAGTTTAGGTTGACTGAACCTGTCATTTTTCAGATTATTTTCCCTGATGCTGTCACTTGGAATAGCCTGTGTTTCCAAGTGTCATTCTCAGACCGAAGTGATGCACATGAGACAGAGGAAGGCCAGGTTATCTCAGCACTGGCTTCCAGCAAAGCTTCAGCAGCACAGCCTCCTCCTGCCCCACCAGCTGGCTTGGACACAGAAGAGTCAACCCTGAATGGACCTGAATGTGAAGAGTTTATGCATTACTTCTCCTATTCACAAATAAACTGAATGTTTGACCCAACTCATTGGAAGAGAAGTGGCAGATGGGTGATGCTCATACACACAATTACTATAAGGACAACCAACTACCTGTCAGTGATGGGAAGATGTATTCCTAGGGATTAAAAGGGAGATGTGAATTGTTGAGACGTGGGTGTTTATTTGGATACAGTTTTGTCAGGATGAATTCAGAGTTGTGCAAGCGCACACAGCATCTTAAAGCTGGAACTTTGTCTAAAGACTAGGCATGCTGATTTGCTGCATTTTAGTGGTGGTATCAAGATAAAATGCAATTTAAGTAATATAACTAATTCAATCCAAGCAGTGTTATTCTACTAATTCAAAGACAAGGTTGATTTTAGGTCCCCTTCCACTCATCTTTTCTCACATCAGGACGCTCTGTTATTCGTAACCAATCAACAACTTATTCATTCATCTAGAAGCACACGCATGTATAATCAACCTTTCATCAGGATCCAATTACGCTTCATGAAATATTTTCAGTGAATACTAAAATTACTGACCCCCCCAAAAAAAATTCCCTGTGGAATTTTTCAAACAGGATGCCAGAAGTCCTGACCTGGCTTAACCAACAGCTCCTTTGGAAGTTAACAGGCAGATCAGCACTTGCTTGGACAGTTCATTTATTAGGCATCTATATGTGTCCCAATGGGCCACAAATGTTATCACTTGTGGGAGGTGTTTGCTTCTTTCCATTCTGCATAAAGAAAGAGTAAATGATGATTTAAACTAGATATCTGTCTGGTAGGTTGCCAAAATTGCATGAGATACCTCTTTTCTCTTTATCTTTTTCCTTTCGTTTCTATTATTAATATTATTTTCTTTTTAACTGCTCTTAAATACGACTAAATTCCGCACAGTAATTTATTTGGAAATGTATTTATGGAGAAGGGGAGAAATGAACATTCATAGGATATCCCAGAGCCAGGAAGATGTAGGTTCATATCCCTGCCTCGTAAGTAGAGACTAGATTTGAAAATGAGCTTAACTCTAATTAGGCAACTAATTACTTAGCTAGAGGGGCTTCTCAAAATGAGCAGTCACTTTTGTTGACATTGCTTCAGGTTGTATGGAATATTTAATACCTGATCATCAGGACAAAGTGAGTACGGCTGCTCTCTAAGGTGTAGGTTCAACCACTGCTCCATGAAGGGGCTTCCTATGCCGGTTTGCATATTCTCATGGATTAGAAGGATTTACTGCTTGTGAGCATGAATACTCTCATTTACTGAACACCATCTAAACTAACAGCTCATGCTTTTCTGGGGGATAATGGCTCAGTTCCTACTAGACGGGAGAGGAACCTATGGAATCTCCATGACTGTGTTGTGGGTGAAGCCAGTGCTCCATTTTTGAGCGTGAATCTGCACTTCTCATGTCTCAAGGCAAAGAAAGCAAGGTGTTTTTAGATTCTCTTAGAGGGAAAATAAATAAATAAATAAATAGATGAAGTAGGAAGCTCTGATTGGTCTAAATGGACTTTTTGATTCCCATTTCTCAATTTCACTGCTAGAAGTAGAAACACCAGAGGTCTGTACAGGGGAGACAGCAATGATGTCTCACTCACCAAGCCCATGGTCCTCTGAGAGCCACCAGCACAGTGATGCCATATTCTGACATGAAAGCTCATCCTTCTCCAGATCTCCTTGCGTCACCTTGGGAGCCCAATGGTGACAACTGTCCACCATTAGAGAAATTCAGCCAGAAACACTGGTTTTGTGTCTAGGATGGCAATGGATATGGCAGCAGCTCACAGGGCTCAGACAACCTATTTGTCACACTGAGTTTGGTGGCCTGAGGACAGTCACCTGCTGTATGCAGCCTCACTTTCCCCAGTGCTCCCAGACCTTCCTTACTCCACCCTCCATCATTCGCCTGCTGCAGCTCGCATCCAGTAGATGGCGACGAGATACAAAGCATGTTGGTTTTTCCTTCCTGAATTGGCGGGATCTTTTTAGGTTTAATGCATTTTAAAGATCCCTGTTTGGTATCCTGCCTTTTAAACACGTTTATCTTTGTATTTCAAATCCGTGACTTCTTTTGAGCTCGTTTATCTTTTGATATTCTCTTTGTTTCTCATGGTGTATCATTCTTTTCATCCAAAGAGTCACAACCAACTTCCTATTGCTCAACCAGTTCTGGAGGAACTTCTCCAGGCCTTCTCTGATTCTGCAGTGATCTCACACTGTGAGAACATGGGGTGCCTTCTCAGCAATATCAATGTTTGAGAGTTTTGATCCATCTGCTTTGATTTCTAGGTCCAGGACATTGCTCAGTCATTGGTTTTCATAATCTCCTGCAAGATTGTTAAAGTTATATGTAAGGTCAGCCACCCCCTTAGTAGGGCTCAGGAGGGCATGGGTAGCATTATCTTGAAAAGCTGATACTTTGCATGTTAGGCACCTAAGAAGTATTATTTACCTACAAGAAATAGGAGTCTTCAAATTGCCTGTAGAGTGGAGAGGTGGGGAAAATCGAGCAAATTTGCAAGATTTGCTAGATAAAATAGTCTGATGGTTGGCAACCCTGCACATAGCAGGGGATTGAAACTGGATCATCATCATGGCCCTTTTCAACGCAGGCCATTTTGTGATTCTATGAAATCTGGATTTTGTAGATGCTACAACATTTCAACTTTGAAATTACAGCATATTAAAAATACAACTCAGTCCTATACCTGCAATCTTAATTCCCTCCAAGGACATCTATCCAATGCTATGTTGTATTTCAGTCTGAGTTACCTGGAAGGCACTCGCAAGAAACGTAGTTTTCAATACAGCTTGCTTATATCTTTTTAGTCAATGGACCTCCTGAGCTTGGATGTTCACATAGCCTGCCATTGCCTCTGTCTGTTCTATGCTGAAGCTTCATCTGAAAGAGGCACTGAGGTGATTTCTAAAATCCTGGTTGTCATGGAGATAGAAACAGGTTGACCGCCTCCTGGCTATGAAAGGATAGAGCAGCTTCTTACCTACCAAGAGATATTTCAAAGACTTTATACAACCATATGCCTGACATGGAAATACTCTTTATCATGGAGGGTAGTGAAAGCTTAACTGTCATTTGCTCCTGCAGTACAAAAGCACTCTCTAAAAACTAAAAAATAAAAAAGCTTCCTTTCCCTCATTCAGCACTCTTAACAAGTTAGATTATTTCAGAGGAAAGAGATAACCCCAACATGTTTATCTGCTTGATAATGAAAATTTAGTCAAGCTGCAAAGACTTTCATCAGGAAGCCTGAGTTCCTCAGGGTCACATAGAGAACCAGCAGAGATGTCCATGTAAAAACCCAGACTCCTCCCTCTGTACTAAAGGCCACCTCACATGTTCCAGAAAATCTAATGGAAGGAGCCAATAGAATCATTAAGGCTGGAAATAAATAAATAAATACCAAAAACCATTTTTTCTTGTTATTTTCCAACCCTGCTTTGCAGTGGGGCTGCCTTAGGTGTTACAAGGCAAGGTACTGCCAGAGCCCAACAGTTCTCATGGACAGGTACCATCCCATGTGTCACAAGGTTGGATACTGCAGCCTTAGGCTGAAATCAAATTCACGACACCTCAGGAAAGGACCCTTCTGAGCACGGAACGTTCGGAGTCTCCTCATTTCTGACAGCAGCTTGCACTGCAGTTAAGCCAGCAGAAGCCAGAGGTCTGTGAGAGCTGATCCCCTGAGCACCTCGTGTTGGTCCCAGCAGACACAGCTCCTTAGCAGTGTGAGTGCAGGCCCCAGAACGCTACCTGCCAGGTTTTGATGTTACCAGCACTGCACTTTCTTTGATCAACTGCAAAAGAAAATGTTCCTGCCTTCTGCAGCAGCCAGGAGGATCCATACTTTAACAACTGAAAGCAACCTATACTTTGCTAACTGAAAGCAACCCATACTTTAATGAGTCAAAGCAACCCGTACTTTAAAATGTGAAAGCAACTCCTGAACAAATGCGCAGTTCTTCCATATGGATGAAAAGATGTGCACTGAATACCAGGCACCTACTGATAAATTACTGTGCTAGTTACAGCATAGTAGCAGCCTCTTGCCAGCTGCTGAACCACTTGAGCCTTAACTGCACTCAGTTATTATCCCCAAACCCTCGTTTCCCAGCCAAGATCCTGCTCTGCTCTCCCTCCTGCCATCATTATTATTAGTGACTCATCTTAGTGAAGACTGATCCTTCCTGGCTGATGTGAGAGCCTCAGCTGCAAGGGCCAAGGGAACTTCAGTGCAAGAACTCGAGGCAGTGTTGAAATATCACAGTGGGGAAGGCAGCCAGAGATAAGTAAGGAGAAATAGAAAAGAGAGATAGAAAAGAGTCAGGGAGAGACAGAGTTTCAGTGCTCCGCAATTGGGAATCCGGATCAACTGGTGTCCAGTTTACACCCCTCGGTGTACGGTCGGTCTGACAGGTGTGTGCTGAGGTTTCAGTGACATTTTTGAGATGCAGATAGCTCTTCTGGCACTGCGAGTGCTAATTGCATGTTGCATTTGGTACGGAGCCTTTTCTTTTGCTTGGCCACCTCAGCTACTGCAACAAACTCTGTTGCAGAGGCCAGGAGAGAAGAGAGGGATTTCTCTTTTAATTGCAGGGGAAAAACCTTTTCCCAGGTGAAACAGAATCTCATGTTTCCAAAAGTTTGGAATCTCTGGTGAAAATAAGAGATGTTTTCATGTTTATAAGATTGAGTTAATGTGACTATATCTCTCCGCATAAAATTGCAGAATGATATACTGGAGAAATGAAAGGAACAATAAAAGTGGAACAAAAGCAGATGGAGAAATGGTTGAAGTGATTAATTGTGAATCAAGGAGTGGCAATTCATTTGCGCATGCAATCTGCAATTTGCATAATCCTATACTGAGAGCCAAATTGTTCAACTATTATGCATATTCATGCTTGATTCAGGCAAACACTCAACTTCTTTGGGATCTGAGCACCTGCTTATGAGATTTTGCTGAATAGAGCTGGGATAATTTATGTGCCTAAAGTAAAGCATATCAGTTGCTGAAAGAACTGTGATTTGTTGTGGTGTTTGGAGGAAGACAGCATCTGATCTGACCATCCTCATGGCGAATCAAATGAACATATCCCAGTTTCTCCTTTAATCATAGGATCATAGAATCACCAAGGTTGGACAAAACCTCTAAGAGCATGCAGTCCAACCATCCACCTATAAGCAATATTTCACACTAAACAGTGTCCCTCACTACAACATCCAAATGTTTCTTTAACACCTCCAGGGTCAGTGACTCCACCGCTCCCTGCGCAGCCCATTCAGGCACACAAGTACTCTTTCAGAGAAGTTTTTCCTAATGCCCAACCTGAATCTCTCCTGGAGCAACGTGAGGCTATTCCCTCTCATTCTATTTCTGGTTACATGGGAGAAGAGGCTGACTCCCACCTCACCACAACCTCCCTTCAGGTAGTTGTTTGCCACAGGTAGAGGAGTGAGGAAAGGAGGCTGAAGCAGGATGCCTTCAATTCTTTCTCTAAAGCACAAACAAGTACTGCTGAGTGAGAAGTAGGAATACACTTCCCAAATCAAAACCTCTATCCATCCTGCAATCCCTGTCTTAGCCATGAAGCATCAACCTTCATGCAACAGTGCTTGCTAAATCTCACTATGGTTCACTTTTGACTTTAAATGAGAGAGATGCTGAACTGAAAGCAATATTTAAGATGCACTTCATCCAGGAACTAAAGTATGGTTCCCAATTTCATCACCGTATTTCAGTGCAATTAGGGAAAACATGATGCATAGCAGTCAGTTACTGAGCTGGAGAGTAGAAGGCTATGGGAATGGCAGAATACAATGAGGGCAAATTTGCATCATCTGGGGGTAAAAAATAAATGCTCTAGTTTACCCCTTGTACAACATGATATATTCAATTAAAGTACCCATCACATGGGAGAGATGTACCGAAGCACCTCTGCTTTGGTTCCTGGGGGATTCTTTTACTGAAGGGAATGAGGTTTTGGAAATCCTAATCCATTGATCTCGATGGACCATACAGCATGGATTGCCCCTCTGCTGTTGACTGCTTTATCTGCACGGGTATTTCTCTTGTTAACTATGTTAGACGTAGCAGTACAGAATGCTACTTTTATAACACACACGAGATGTGTGTAGCAGTGTTTGGACTCCTGAAGGGTTGAGTGCATCTGAAATATTCTGGGCTGGTAATAATGTCATCAGTCCATGTGGAGGTACAAGGTGGGTACAAATGAGGCAGCTGCAAATGGCCATGCCCAGTATTCAACATAGGACACTATGCTACCTCCTCTTAATTCTCCTTTCAAATCTAAGCCAGTAATCTGACCACAAAGTTTGCAGCAGGTTACAAGGGCCTCATCTCTGTCTTGCAGCATCACGAGCTGATGAAACCATGCCATGAGACCTTGGCTGATTTCGAGGAGTCAAATGAGGGATTTAGAGCTTCTGAGTGCCAAGAAAAAAACAACCAGTGAATAAATTGCCCCGTAGTTCATTTTTGTGCCAGTGCATAATTATTCCCTACACATTCTCCATGATACATCGACTAGCCAACACTGTCATATGGTTGTTTTTTTCCCCCCATTTATCTTGAGCACCTTCTCACCAATTCTCTTCTGTATCTTTTCCACAGCCTGCTTGTCAGAAAGGAGTTTCTGTCCGCCCTGACTGTTCCCTATAGGGTATTACTGCTTAAACCTGCTTTCAGCAGATGACTGCTTCTGCAGCCCGTCTTCACGTGTTCCTTTGTACGTCCCTCCACCTGCCCTGAAAAAAAAGGATCCATAAAGTCATTTTGCTTTTTCCTGTAAAATAATGCAGAGTCGTGTATTACCGGTGCTTATATAAGACTGACAAAGCACTCTGGTGACAGAGTGACAAAAACTTTTCTCGGTTTCATATTTTCTTAAAGCCTTCTAAAACCAGGTTGCTAATGGGAAAGTTTCTAGAAGAAAAGACCAAAGGATTTTTACTTCAGCTTATCCTTTGACCCAGGGACCACCCAGTCCTTCAGAGTGCTGCTTTTACAAGGAGGCCATCAACTCCTGCCCAGGTTTCTTCATGCCTCAGCTCTTTGGCATTTCTCTCTCCAGTGCATTTGAGAGTGTCAGAATTCAAAACACAACAGGCCCTAAGATAAATGGGAAGATCCCTCCCCACAACTCTTGTTTTTTTCCTCTCTTTCTTAAGGCTTAGGCCTTGAATGAATATATTTGTAGAAAAAACTGAAGAAAAGCAGCTGACTGATGCACAGCCACAGGGTCATTGGCACCCAAGAGTGGGGAGCTCTGTGAAAGGAACACATTGATGGTCATCGCTAGAATATTCTTTGGGAGCTGTGAGCCTGGTTAACATCAACACACCTTGCTATCTGAGTGCGTGGAAATGGCAGCACTGATTGTCTGACACTTATGATTAAGTGCTTACTCTGAACTACTTGTGGTTTTGTCTTTTATTTTACATTTGTCTGAAACTTTTGCAAATTAGTTAATGGGCATTTTCAACCATCACATCTGTTTATAAGACATTAGTAACACTGGGCTGTGATCTTTTCAGTATTATCTTTACAAACATTGTGATTCTGGTGATATTATTGAAATGCTAATCAATAAAACAAGTCATACAATATGCATTATCATGAAGTTAACAATCAATTACTGTTGCTTAAACAACACATGCATATTATTTATTTTATGGATTAAACAGGGGCAAGGTAATACTTCTGGATAAGCTGCCCCTGACATTTGTGCTTTATCTTGTTTCAAAGCCAGAAAGATCAGCTGTAAATAAAAGAACAGAGCAAGAATTGGCTTTTGTTAGAAAATGTAATCCTTGATTCCTAACAAAGGATGCTGAATGGATATTCTGCCAATATCTGGCATTTTCTGTAATCTTAATAATTCTATGAGGCTGTTGAAAGGATGAAGCCAATTGAAGAATCTGTATGCAAATGGTTTTTGAAAGTAACTAGAGCTAGCTGTTGATACAGCCAGATGGAGTTGGGGAGCCTGTGTCTAAATGCCACCAGGCTGCTACGAGACCTGGACTTGTCTCTGGTGTTGCCTTGGAAGACTCTTTCATCACATGAGGTTTAGGTTGGATCTTAGGAGGAAGTTTTTCCCCCAGAGGGTGGTGACGCACTGGAACAGGTTGCCCAAGGAGGCTGTGGATGCCCCATCCCTGCAGGCATTCAAGGCCAGGCTGGATGTGGCTCTGGGCAGCCTGGGCTGCTGGTTGGTGACCCCGCACATAGCAAGGGACATGGGCAGTGTACAGGATGCAGGCAAATGGGGTTGTCTTGGGGATCATGGAGGTCTTTTCCAACTTGATTGATTCTAGGATTCTTTGACAATCTTGGTTTTATTGTGACTATGGACTGCAGAGGCCCTATTTCAGTCTAGGCACTTAGGAGAAGATGTAAATGCTGGGTTTTCTGGTTCAGCTTTCTCTCTCCTCACAACAGGTACCCAAAATTAGGTGCTGTGATGCTCTTTCATCAGATGAGTTCTGCTCTCATGCCACTTCCAGGTGGTCACAGTTCTTTCCTTGCTTTCCAGGCACCTGAGTGGGACCCTGGTGACTGGTTTGCAAATACGCTGAGTGCTCACAGCTGCAGCCGAAGTTGGGGGAAAATGCACTTTCAATAGGAAGTGCTTAATCCAGCTATGCACCCTGAAGTGTCAGACTCATACCTGGGTATCCAAAATGAGTGTATAACTGTAAATGAAATCTCCTTGTGCCTCACTTCCCTGCCAGAAAACAGGAGTTAACGACGATCTGTTATCTCACTTCGGTGGCAAGAAAATAGCTGGACTAAATTTGTGAACTGCTCAGCCACTGTAGCGAGATGCACTGGAGAGAAAGCCTACAGGAAATTAATAATTCTGTCCTCTGAGAAAGGTTTGAAATGTGTGGAGCAAATCGAGCCTGGCTGACACACTGAGAGACAAGGAAAAACAAAGCACAGGACGACAGCTCAGCCTGCGGAGAGCAGTCCGTCCTGAGAGAGAAATGCTGTGTGGTTTTATGAGGATGAACAAATGATGGCTACCCCAAGGAGCCTTTTTTTCCCCCCAGCCTTAATAGGAAGGGCTCTATTTTGTAGCTTTAAAAAACATTCTGGAAATGTAGAGATAGTTATGTGCATGTGAGCTGAGTCGTATCTGTATCTATGCTCTGCAGGGAGCACAGAGACAGGGCTTTTGCAGTCGGACTAAATGATCTCAGAGGTGTTTTCCAACCTTTGTGATTCTGTGATTCTACAATTCTATGATTCTGTGTATTGCCCTAAAGCAACTTGTTCTGCTCCAAGATCACTGTTGAGGAGATGCTCGCAGCTGCAGAGTGGGATGGCTCCTCTGGAGGTCCATGGCTCTGCTGCTTGTTGTTGAAGGATGTCAAACTGTCTGGGGAAAACTACTTAGCTTTCTTTAGTCAGAGCGGTGGGAGATAAACTACAAGCTGTCTGCTCTTATAAATCATTTTCAATTTAATATATGTGTCAAGGTTTGGTGAACGTTTAAATTAACTCAGCAATGAACAAGTGTAGAAGTATACTCACACCAGCAAAAGGAAATCTGTGACATTTAGATAGACATAAAACATGATTTGATTGATGATTTCACAGAATCCTAGAATACCTCCAATTGGAAGGGACCCACAAGGACCACAAAGTCCAACCCTTGGCCCCTCACAGCACCACCCAAACCCAATGTCAGAGCAGTGCCCAGCTCTCCCTGAGCATCAGCACTTAGTGCTGTGCCCACTGCCCTGGGAGCTGTGTCATGCCCACCACCCTCTGAGGCACAGCCTTGCCCTGATACTCAACCTGACCCTCACAAGATTTGTGAGTTTTATAATAATTAACGCCTTTCTGAAGTTGAAGACAATATAAGCCCTTCAAAGTGTTTTCTAGCTTTGCAAAATACTGCAGACTTTGAAGGCTGTTTATGAAGATGTGTATTCCTGTGTATTCCTAAGATGCCAGCAGCAAAGACAAATGGGCTTTGACAGCTGCCCAGAGGGAGAAACATTCTCAAAAACCACAGTGGTCTCCTTTCAATGGGGATTCTGCTAACAAAAGACCACGTTCCCTCCAGGCTACCTGAGCCCTTCCTTCTCCTAAGCAAATGTTATCATACCCTCCAATGCATTGCAACTCTTGTTTTTCAGTACTTTGCACATGGATCCTGTCACAATGAGTAATTGACACCTGCTGCTAAGCCTTCCAGGTTGGTTAGGAATGGTCTGCATCCCTGTAAGGGATTTTTCTTCTGGCTATTGGAAAGCTACAGCGTGGGCTGACTTTCTCTTTAGGTGAGGGTAAATTTTGAAACAGAGCCTCAGCATCTGTCCTGAAATGACACAGAGACAGAAGGTGGGGGTGAGGTTTGCTGCTTGTCTGGTACTGCAGCCCAACTGTGCATCACAGAACTAATAATGTCCAGAGGAATAAGGCTGCAGAGTGACTGAGTCCCACTCAAAGTTCCTGCAGTTACACTAAGAAATCCATTCATCTAAGCGGACAATAAATAAAGGGGATTACACCATTTCCTGATACCTTGTTTGATTCGTTATATAAGATTCTAATGGCAGTGGGACAGCCAGATTTTCAATTCCTGTCATTACTTACGCACAAAAACGATGAAAATTATACAGCAGTGATTTGATTCACTTATAAATCATGGGGCAATTTATCGATCTTTATTTATTTTTTTTCCTTTTAAAAAGTGTGAATAGTTCATATCTCCATTTCAAAACAGAAAAGCATATGCACATCTCCAGTACAGAGAGCAAACATCCCTCTGCTATGAAAGCTTCAGGGACAGATCCTCTCATCCCACAGCTTCAGACCTCCCAGCTGCACATTTTTAGACTCCTTATGATCTTTGTGCTTCAAACATTACAGCCAGCTGCAGTACACACTATAGGAAGGTGCAGGTTTGCATTTCTGCAGCCCCGCTGGGCACACAGGAGTGGCTGTTGTCAGTCCCCAGAGGCTACGTGTAGTATACCCTATAAAGCTGTATTCTCTGCTGCAAGAGTAGTTTTCGCTTTTATAGTACAAGTTCATCATGATCTGCTCTTACACAGGCTTCTCATAAACCATCACCTGGGAGCACAGACAAGGAGCAGCTGTACTTTAAGCGCATGGACATCACCCTCCCATGATGGGCAACCTACAGGCTGTGCTGCCAGGGAGTGAAATTAGAATCATAGAAGCATTATGGTTGGAAAAGGCCTCTAAAATCACCAACCCCAACGTATCAGCATAAACTCATCACTAAGCTTTGTCCCTCAGTGCCACATCTCCATGGCTTCCCTTCAGGGACCGCAGCATCTTCCTGGATACAGAGAACATTGCTTTTGGGCAACATTTCTGCACAGCTGAAGAGTGTAATGCCAAACAGGTGGGCAAAAACCAACAGCAAAAAAGCACTGCTGTTAGGCTAGGAAAAGAGGACTAAAAAGACCTCGGGAGTCAGCGAGCCCACCCCTATGTTATTACAAGTGATATTGCTTGTTTCATAGTTGTTCAACTGCTCAAATATTGTTTCAGGGAAAGACTGTCAATAAATGCATCTCTCTGATTCCCTAAGGCTGTAAGATAATGGCCATACACTGAATTTATTATTGGATGTTTCAAAGGTATCATTCTCTGATACAGTTTAGAGTTTATGTCAGTGTTCATTCATGCACTGTAAGTTTGGGCCAAAACTCTAGAGTTTGGAACTGAGTTTAATGATGGAGTTCCCTATATATCCTATTAAGTGATGCTACAGATCCTATAGAAGCAGTGACTCCATCCTTGGGTGTTGTGATGTCTCTGGACTGACAGAACAATGCATAACAAACGTTTCTCCATCCAGAATTTGAGGCAAGTGCAAGATCAAATGATTGTGGGTAGTAAGTTGGGACTATAGGCTCAGAAGTACACATAACCCTCTTTGCCAGCAGAACTGCATCATACACCACGCAGTGTCTCATGTGGAGTAGAGCTCAAATATTTGTCTTTTCTCCCATTAATGTAATGGAAAAATGCACTAAATTAATAGAAATCTGTTCATTTTAGACTGAATGTAAGTGGTCACGCTAATCCTCATCATCATTTAAAATAATAGCTGCAGATCAAATTAAACCTGGATTTGGTTTTAGGATTTTTTATAAATAAGATGCTCTTTTCCAATGCCAAGTGTCATAACTTGTGTCATACAGCATCTATCATTGGATTCAACTTGCTGTTGAGACAATGATACAGACTGAAATTGACACTTTTAGCATCATTCCTTTCTATGGCATATTCACTGTTTGGATTTGCACAAAAGCAGAGCTGATTCCATTGGAGTCAGGTAAGGAGTTCTGACATTTTTCCTGCATGTTTTTAGAGTATAATTGGATTTAGCCATCAACAAAATAGCAAATGTGGTAAAAAGCCTTCATCACGAGGCCACGGGTTATAAAACCTGTGATCGAAGACGTTTGAGCTATGGCTCTTGAGATCCATTAAATGCTCTTCTAATTATCCTCTTTATAATCAGCATGTCATTCTGCACACCAGAGTTTGTGCACACCCTCCAGCTAAGCTTTACCTTCACATGCGAGAAGCTTTCTGACACGGAGGAAATTGAGACAATAACTTTGAAATTAAACTAGCATTTTAATCACCTATTGATCTGTTGTTGTAATGATGCGGAACTACATCTTAGACCATGATCATCTGTAGCTTGCAGATGAGAAATCCCAAATAATTTTGACTGCTAATTGTTTGGAAAAGATAATAACAGAGGAAACAAGAAGGTTTTTTTAAAAACACTTTTCTTGTTTAATAATAATAATTAACTCACGATGGACAAGGTTAGGCCACAGGACCAAAGCAATTAATCTGGTGTTTGGGACACGGACCCATTGTTCTTCTTAGTGCTATGCCAGACACATGGTTACCTGGAGGAGAAGGTTTTAAGGCTTTCCAATGCTCATTCTACCCATTCATAATCCAGCAGGTAACATCAAAGCAATTCAGCTGCTCTGCAGAAGGGTGCTACCGCATGTGTGTTGATGATAGGAGGATCATGATGAACTTTTATGCTGAAAAGCAGTCACTTTTTTATGTGATTGAATTAAAGTGAATCATCAAAACCAGAGATAGGTCCAATGGATCCTGTCATATGTATAGGATATGGTGGGAATATTACATCTTGATCTACCCAGTGGTTTCCTGGCAGCAATTAGACACCACAAGAAGAGCAGTGGGCTGTGAATCGTGGAATCTGGTATCTAGTCTTCATTCTGTCACCCATTTTACATATAACTCTACTACTGTCTCCATGAAGATCAGTATTACAGAAATTACAGGAGGTGACTTTGGCCCGAGATGCACTGAAGGCCGACCAAAGACAAAACATCACATGTGAAAACAATAGAGTGGAAGAGCTCAGGTCTGGATGGTTGAACTAGAGGATCTTAGTGATCTTCTCCAAGCCTTATGACTCTATGGCTCTAGATCAAGACAAGGACAGTGCTCATCCACTTAAGCATCTTTCACTGTGAGTGGGAAAATCTATTGGTTTCTTCCATGTATGGCAGTGCTCTTTGCCTTATCCATGGCATATCCAGCCTGAACGTTAGCACGGTAAGGCACAAAATTTTAAATACTTCATTTATTGGCACATTATTTCATTTTATGGTAGGAAATGGGCTGGAAAATGTACAGAAAATGAGTATAAAAATGTTTTATATTTTCAGATATCAAGGGATCTCATTGTAAAGCTGACATGGTAGCTTCATTACCTTCCCTCTCTCACAAGGGTTATTTTACTGACTGCTAGGAGTTAGTTAATTGGTTACCGAGTCCTTCTGCAGACTGATTAGTTCTGCCTCTCGTATTGGAAGAATGAGGCACAATCTGTTTGAGGCCTGTGGCTTCTTCCCATTCTGCTGTTGCTGTGCAATTAGGTGCAGTCTATAAATATACCTTATTGTCTTGGGCAGAAAGATAATTTATTCAGTCACAAAAATCCAAGAAAAGAAGACTGTCCTGCTACCATAATCACCATATTTAACAGCAAGTTCTTGTTCTGAAAGTGAAGAGTTCTTCCCAAGTTCTTAAAAGTTGGCAGAGATGACCACTGCATCACCTGCTTCAGCCCCGGAGCCTTCAGTGACAGCAGGAAGAGGATGATCTGAAGAACCAGGTGTGGGAAGGACCACAAACTCTGTTCTTCCTTCTGTTTTCATTCCAATCCACTTTTCAAAGGAGAGTCTCTCCACTTTATTTCAATAACTCCTTTTCTTTCTCTTTCCTGCGATGCTCACACACCAGTGCCAATTACCCTGGGCCTCTTTTGCATTGAAAACTCAACAGCTCTGTGTGGGACAGATCCAGCTCTGGCTTAAGCTGCGTGATTCAAATGATGTGGCAACTTCATTTACACCAGGGCTAAAAGCAGCTGTCAGAGTCTGGAGGTGATGAATAGGGGCACCATGCTGTGGCAATGCAGGTTGTGTTTTGGAGGATGGATAATTCTTTCAATCTAATAGCTCAAGTACAGCAGTTTAACCCTGGAGTGCATTCTCCAATTGTTATATGTTACTTTAGCCACATGATCCAATTGACTTTAATGGTAGTTGAGCAGCTAAAACTTCTGCAAAGCTCAGAAACTGGATCCTCTGATGTCAAAAGAGGATATGCGAGGCTGAAAGCAAATTAGGTATCCATCCAGACCACTTGAAATATGAAAAAATACAGAAAAGATAGGATAATTTTGATCTTTTTTTCCCTGCAGGAAAGTACAGAGTAAAGCAAAAGAATAGATTTTGCTTTCATCAGCAAAGCCATTGTAACTTTTCATAAATAAGAGATGTATTAATGAGTTCATCAAAATCCCAACCCTCCACTAAATATAAACACCATATGTATTTGGGCAGCTCTTAATTAGACATTTAATCAATGACTTCTAATGGAATAGGATTGCAATTGTGCAGCATTAAGAGATAGCTCAGCGTATCAGATTTTTCCTATAAGTGGTACAACAAGATGGTTTGAATCAATCTTTATTTTCTGGATTTAATATTTATTTATAAAAATGGGCCACCTGAAACACCAGTTTGTCCTTTGGATAAGTGACACTGTCCCCAAAAGCTGTAATTGTGTGCCTAATGCGAACCAGAGCCTTTGCAGGAGGTAGGGCACATCTATTGCCCATTGAAGTCAATAGGAGAGGCATTACCTGCCGAGATCATGATGAAAGGCCTGAGAGAGCAAGAAGAGGGGGCAGAGATGACAGGAAAGGGCATAGCAGAGGGGACAAAAATAATGGGGTTGAACTCAGCGGGAAAGACAGGCAGGAAGAGTGATCAAAGCCAAGGACAGCTGCTTTGCATGCCAAGTAAAGAAGAGCAGAATGTAGAGCTGAGGCTATAGAAAAGAAAGGAATAGCTCTAAGGCATCAGTGTGAGAGACCTGGATCTCTGTAGGAAAGACTTTATAGCCAACAATGTAATACACTGCAAACAGGTCTTCCACGACACCTGCATGAACCAAGTAGCTTTCAGGGGCACCATGGACCACATCTATCACACCACCTCTCAAGGCTGTCAACCTGCCTACAGCGAATCTGTATACATACACCATATAACAAAGCAACTTCAGCAGTGGGCAGTGGGCACGGTGGGCTGCGCTGGGGTTGGGCTTGGGGATCTTAAGGGTCTTTTTCAATCTGAATGATTCTATGTTTCTCTGAATAGAGACCACAGTCAACTACAAGATACAAATTAACTGAATACTGGCTTTCCATTGTGCTGTGTGATGCATGGATGCTGTTATTTATTTATTTATTTTTTTCCCATTTGACATCTTGTCATCGTGCATTATGTAATTGTTTACTTTCTACCGCCACACTTTCTTATTAACCATGTATCTGATAATGCATTCCTGTCTGTTGAGATTGCTGGAGTAATGCCTTCTTTCACCTTTCAAAGAGTGTCAAACCTTAAGCAGCAATTGTTCAGAATGAGCTAATTAGCGTCTCAATACAAAGCAATGGGAAATCTTTGTGAGTTCACAAGTCTGATTTTGTTGGATCCTCTCCGAGCTTTGATCACTTGCATTGCCTGACAATGCCTCAGCAGCAGCATGGCTGGCACTGGAGACTGCCTGTGTACTGGATGCTCCTTCTCCAGGCTGGCTGGATGTGGCTCTGGGCGGCCTGGGCTGGGGGTTGGCGACCCTGCACATAGCAGGGGGTTGAAACTGGATGAGCATTGTGGTTCTTTTCAACCCAGGCCATTTTATGATTCCATGATTCCCTTATGGTCACTGTGTGCTGCATGAAGACTACAGCAGTCCTTGTTTCCTGAAGTAAATGATCCAGCCTTGAATCTGAAACCATAGAGCAGCTGTGAAGAATTTAGAAAAGGAATGTAAGAACCTGAATGTTTTGTCTCAGGCAAGGGGAGAGAAGGCAACATACAGTTAGGATGGCAGTGGAGAATCAGGGTGTTTCCCCATACAGTCCATAGAGCTGTGTTGGTTCCCTTACTCTAGTGTCAGAGTACCTGCCAACCCAGGAGGCCAGCAGCAAAGCCATGCTCTGTGCAGTACAGTGTGGAAATGAGGTACTGTATGGAAACTGTTGGGTCACAGCCTTAACCACTGATTGAGCACCTGGGGAAAGGACTAGTCAGCCCTGGGAGCACAGGTGAAGGCAATTCAGCTGAGCAACTGGAAGGGGTGGAGCCCAGCTGACCCTCTCTTAGATCTCATTTAAGGGCTGACTGCCACTGAGGAAGGGCCTCCTTCTGGAAATATCTCCTTGATGAAGCCTTTCCCTGTAAACCTAGAATCTTCAGATGTAGGTGAGCTATCTTCTTCTCTTCCTTTATTGCACCTTTCTACTGTGCTAGGCCTTCTATCATCACACTTCTATTGTAATGCCTTCCTCACTGTACTCATCTGTCCAATTGCTACAAGCATGCATTCAAATAATGCTGCTGGGGGTATCAGAACCACTGCATGTTCCCCAGTGCCATCTGCCATTGTATTATCTACTTCTTTTTGCATACAGCTGTACTTCAATGCAGATGTTGCATGCATTTCTGAGATAGTATTTAAGCTGTAGGATGTGCGTGAGAATGTGGGAGGATGTGAGAGAGCAGCACAGGGCAGTGTCAAAGCAGAAGAAAAAGGCAGGTTGGCTGCTGAGATAAAGAACTGCTTTAGGATGGCTGAAAGAGCAAAGTAAAGCCCTAAGGAAGGTATAAAATACTTCATATTCTTATTTGATTCAGTGAAGAATTGTGTTTCCAAGTCCATCTGCCCACATTTCCATTAATAAAATAATTCTAAAAATTCATTTGAGGAACGCCAGCGCAAAGCTGAAACCAAAGAATGGCTCAGCCCTGACCCAGTAATTAATTTCTTTCCTCCCACTTTTCCTTAAATAAGCTCTAGCTGGAAGTCAACACTTATGGCTGAGCTGTGGTGCTGCAAAGGAGAATTGCAGCAGAAAAATGAATATGCTGTTCAGAAGCACCCTTAAAAAGCGTTGTGTTTGATGTGCCCACACAACAGCAAGAGCCACGGAGCAGTTATTTTACACCAAATGGCTGCGACTTTGTGGCTGCTTCTTTTTCTGGCACTGGATGTCTTCCAAGGTCACTGAAATGAAAAAGACTAAATTGAATGTCAGCAACTTACCATTCATAGGATCACAGATTCACAGAATCAATCCAGCTGGAGAAGACCTCTAAAATTTCCATGTCTAAAGCCAACCCACCCCCACCATCTCCCTCAGTGCCACATCTTCGCAGTTCTCAGACACCCCCTGGGCAGCCATGTCTGTCCATTGCTGCTCTTTCAGAGAATAAATGTTTCCTAATATCCAACCTCACCCTCACTCTGGGAGATGGGCAAAAAAAAAAACAATTTTGAAGTTCTACTCTTTAAGGAGCTTTGAAATTTGACCTTCTTTTTTTTCTTTTCCTTAAGCATTTTTGTTTTTCATCTCTAAGTCAATTCATGAAAACTGAGTGTGGTTGCATTATTTGCAGTGACTTATGACTGCTGACAAATCCCTTAGGAATCTAGCGTCTGGACAGGGAACTAGGAGATATGGTTTAGGGTATTTCTGTACGTATGGTAGAGGGAGGACAGTTGGACTGGATGATCTTATAGGTCCTTTCCAACCTTGTGATTCCATTATTCTAATGTTTGTGCTGCAGCTGTCTGACAGCTGTAGGTTTGGAAGAGCTCAGCTTTAGGAGGAACGTTCACCATACTTGGAAACAAAATGCATTGGAGAGAGCATTGGTTGTGTCACCGGGAGTTGGTGTTTGCAAAGCCAGTAGATCTACCATCTACCATTGTGGGTCTTCACCCTTGTGGGAGGTGAGGAGCGCTTCCTGGTAGTTTTGAATAAACAAAACACTCAGTGTCTTCAGTGGCCCAAGTCACTGCACTACAGCAGTTCCTGAGAGGCAAGGGAGGAAACCTGGGCAAGGTTAATGCCTGCTCTCAGCATTGTTGTCATTGGAACTGACATTCTAAGTGTCAGAAAAGTCAGTTCCTGATGAGTTGAGACATACAGTAATTAATTTCAAGTACAATTTTGTATTAAAATGAAAATTCATGCTAGGAAGGCTGGCAGCAGGATATTTTAATTACAATTAAGTAATCTACCAAACTGTAGCAGAAGAGTTACTTTCCTCCAACGATTATCCATCTCTATGCACTTCACAAATGCCGTGAGCTTTTAAACTCGATCAGTGTCATTTATACTCCTGCCCCTTAATCATTAAGACTTTTTATGCGGTTCCATGTGGACAAGGTGAAATAAATCTTCGTGATTATAAATGTATTTACTTTTGAATTGTTCTTTAAACTACACGTCCCCAAGTCATCATGCCTACTTGCAAATATACTTTGAATACTGCTTTAAGACTTGCAGTGGTTGCGCTACTGACGCCTTCCTTTGCAGGTCAAGCTTTTATCTCACCTCATCCTGCCACTGAAAGGATCATTTACCCGAGTGGAGGGTTCTGCTATTCATCAGCAAGCACTGGGAGGTTTGCTTAATGTTGGTTATTTCAATTGCTAAAAGCATTGCTATAAGTAGCTTTTATTAAGTGTTATTTGACTTTGTGTGATACCTCAAGTGTTCTGCTTTTATGTGTGAGGTCTTAAGAAAAAGCCGATTAATGTCTTATATTTACATTTGAAACGTTTCAAAGTTCTGAAAATATAAGATGACGACCCTTTATTGGACTCAGAAAGGAAAGGAATTGGCTACCTTTAGGATAAAGTCCTCTCTCATTTTCAGATCAGCGTCTGTGCACTGAGTTTTCATTTCAGGCTGAAACTTCCAACAAAAATCTTATTTAACAGGCAGAAATAATGATGCAAAATGTCCATTTTCATCCGAATCAGTGGCAATAAAAGCGCAGGAGTCAAATGAGAAAGATAAAAAGGGGGCTGTTTCATATCACAATATTCAGGTCTGTTCCTTTTAGTGCTTTCCAAAAGGTTCTCTGTCCTGAGGGAAAAAGCTGTTATGGATTCATTAATCTGTAATATTTATTCTTTTAGCTTTTGGCATGTGTTATTATGCAAGAAGTTTCAGACTTTGAAGGCCATAAAATGCATTCTATTCTTGTTGGAAATAGGATGTGTGTTGCAGTAGAATTGCTTGGTGAAATAGGGATGAGCAGAGGCTTCTGTAACAGTGTCTTTGCAGATGATTTGTACCAACAATGGAAAACAGCTGACAAAATTATTTGCAGACAAATTATTTGTGCCGAAGGGGCACAAATTATTGCCAAATTATTGACTAAATTCCTGTCCTTACTTTAATTTTTACTGTAACTATGCATTTGTTCAGTAGTGTGTAACACTGTGTACATGTATGTGAATGATAGAAGATAAAATGCAAGCTTTAATTGAGGAAATCATTTTTAATTCATTAGAGTGAAATCCAATCACAGCAACTCAGTGCTTGAATTAATACAAAAGACACGTGCAACAGTGTGGAATTCACAGGCAAGAGAGGGGAATGGGATGAGATGAAGTAGAGTAGGATAGAATGAAATGGAATAGAAGAGGGTAGGGTGGAGTAAAGTGGAATAGCTGACATTCTAACATAATTATTAAAAAATGAGGGGGGAAAATGCCATTAAGTGCCTCTTCCTTAACCATTTAGTGACCATCTGCACCAACTACCAGTCCAGTGTTTTCCTTAGACCCTCTCTTGCTGTTATTATAATTGTAGAAGCCTGTTTATTGTCTGACACCACACTGACCAGTGTCAACTCAAGTTGGCCTTTTTCTCCTCTTTATCTACCTGCAGATGCAAACTGCACCTCTGTATTCTCCCAATGGAGACAGACATTGCTTCCAGGGATCACATGTTTTCTGTTCTAGATCAAAAAGGAGTTCCCTGTTCAGCCCGGAAGGCTGCTACACCAAAGCCTGAATGATCTCAAATGATGGGAACAGAACTAAGAACCCAGAAGAGTTTCAGGCTGCAGAAACACGAGGAGCAGTGATGTCTGAAGTGCTGGGCTGGCTTGAAATAGCAAGGCTGTGAGATGCATTTATTTCAGAAACTGAGGCTTCTCAAATGGTGGCCTGTTGGTAGGGAAAATAATTCTTCTATTAGAATTCATCAGACTTGTTTTTAGTTGCTTCCAATTCTGATGAGGAGCAATGTGAAAACAGGGATATTTTGGACTCACAGATCAGTCCTAAAGCATTTTCAGTGCTTGGAAACCCAGCTGCCCTTCTGTTGCACCCTGTACCTACGCACAGAAATGATGTTTCCTTTCTGAGGTGGAGTTGCCTGTCTCAAATACCTCAACAGTATCTCAAATAGTGCCTGGATGTGCTGCTTTGAAATTAGTTCCTTAATCATTATGCTGCTGTGAAGACCCAGCCTTAGGCACAACTAAAAACCCACTCCTAAATATTTGTCTGCTCCCACACTCTTAATTACCTGTCAAATTTTAGCCTTACCATATTACCTCTTCAATCTCTAGTCTCCAGAGAGTGGATCTATGGTAAACTGCATCAATTCAGTGAATTTTTGAACACATTTTAAGCACATTCTTCAGTTAATAATCTTTGCAATATAAAGTGGAATACAGGCATACTTCTTTTATATTAGTTAACAGACTAAACTATTCTCTCAGATGTCTGGAGGAGATACGAGTGTTCCCTCCTTGTCTTAAATTATTAGTATGATAGAGATTTGCATTTCCACAAATCCTTTAATGACTTTCTTTTGTAGAAAAAATCATCATGTTCAACATAGACTCTCATAGAGTAATTATGGAATTACTAAGGTTGGAAGAGACATCTGAGATCTCAAAGCCCAGCTCCATCCCACCCCACTGTGCCTACTGCCCACATCCCTCAGTACCACATCTCCATGGCTCTGGTGCATCTTCAGGGATGGTGAACCCACCACTCCTGGGCAAAGAGTTTGACAAAGGGCATGACAGCACTGAATGTGTGCTGTAATGAGGAGTCCAGTCTGTTTGGTTAGCATCACCCTTCTTTTTATAGTAAGATCTCATGGATTTAGGAGGGTAAGTCAGTCTATCACTGGTAGATTTTGACAGAGTGAAAACTTAGGATAAAAAGCTGAGGGCAGAGTTCACCCTGCAGATTCTCACCAGCACCAGGCACTGCTGGAACTGTTATTTATGGCCTTTTTCTGTGATAACTGAAAGCCAGGATTTTCACTATGGAGAAACTGAAAAGAAGAGGAAAGGGAACAAAATTCTCTGAAATGCTTTATGAAGGGTCAAAGAAGAGTGTCTAAAAGAAAAGCAACCAGTAAAGAGTGCTTTAAGTGCTTCTGAGAGGTAATAAAGGTTTGTTGTAAAACAGCTATCATTTTGAACTGTATCTCTGCTGCTCCATGGAAAAAATTATTTGGGAGGCTGTGCAGGGGGGTTACAGCCCAAGCAACATAAATTCAGGTCCTGCAGGAGCAGGTGAAAGATACATAAATATCTTCTGTGTGTTTGAGCAGACAGCTGGCCATACTGGAAGACAGTCATTTCCCAGTGCATGGGAAAGAAGAAACCACTAAGGGAATGAGCCCTAAGGACAACTGGGTTTGCAAGGGATATGCTGTCCCTGGCGTAGTCCTGCATGTTGCAGGTGGCATAAATTTCCATTTCCCTTGCTTGGAAATCAGAACAGATCAGGGCTCATTTCCTATTACAGCCACCCAGACCTGGGAGTGAGGGTGATCCAAGTGGGCTGCAATGATTCAGATATGTGCCTTCCCACCTTACCTGGTGTCAGGCCTGGTAATGCCTGTGGGCACAGGTAGGGTTGCTTGGAGATTCAGGCATAGGAGTTGAGTGATCCTAGAGTCTGGTTTCATCTATGGGCAGGATGAAAATGGAAAATTACTTTGCAAACTTGTTGGCTAACTTGGCATTGAGAGTTTTATTGGGAAAGGAAAGGGAGATCTGCAGTGTACTTCATCAACTCCTAATGCTTTTCTCATTGCCCAGACAGAAACAGGCAGCAATATGTATTAGCTTCTATGACACTGGCTCATGGGAGACGTTTCCATGCACAGTCAAGATACCATGAACTAATGAATCATGATGGCATTAAAAAGAAAATGAGCCCTAACCCTAAAATATATAAGCAAACAAAAAAAATCAACTAGCCATGGTTTATTTAAATGATTTAGATAAAACAGAAGGAATTCAATTGCTACCTGAATTATCATCAGTTAGTATCCTGATAAGTTGCTGCTTCTATTTCTTAGCCCACCTCAGCCAATATTAAGCTGTATTAAGGATATTTTTCTCTTCTACAGCTTCACAGGAGAGTGCCCCACTGATTAAAATGCAAGGTGAATTTTTGGAGCTGGATCTGAAGAAGCCCACTCTGCAGTGCATGCTTTGACCTCACTTCAATAAGGATTAGCAGAGGTTTTTTGGAATTGTTCTGCCAAGCCATTAAAATCTACAAATCTTCCTAAGTACAGCAAAATTAGCCCCAAAACAGCTTCTGGCAATATTCACAGATGAGGTGAGGTTTTCCCTTTTGTGTTTGTTTGGAGGGGGGAGGAGGGGGGGAGTATTTTAATCTCTGTAATTTAAATGCAAGTAAGTGTCAAAGCAAGTGTATTTCATACAGTCATAGAACGGCTTGGGTTAGAAGGGACCTCAGGGATCATCAAGCTCCAACCCTCTGCCACATGCATGGCCACCAACCTCCACATTTAATACATGATTCCATATGTATATGTATATTCCATATATATTTATACATAGATGCTTACATGATGAGCAAAGAAGGGGATTTCAGATGTATGCACTAGGCAAAGTATGTTTTGTTCGCATTTCTTTCAAACATTTTGGATGACAGCAATGCCAGCCTTAGCTGAAGCCAACCAGTGTTATACAGCCTGTTCACTGCCACATGGTTTGTGTCCTATAAAGTCCTCTGCAAGAACCTTCCTGAAAGCTGGGAGATCAGAACTACTTTGTAAGAAAAAAAGTTGGCTGCTCCATAAGGCTTAAACAGAGGAATATAATAAAGCAAAGGATAATGTGAAGAAAATGCTGACTTGGTAATAATGTGGCTGTTCGTGCTCCATCTCCACAACGTGGACCCTTCTGCTTTGGCACAGGGAATTACAGCCTGATTTTGAACTCCATGTCAAGTAGTTCTCCTCTCTGTGACAGAGCATTTTTAATGCACTGAGCACATTCAGCAAGCGAGGGCTGGAATGAAAAGCGCATCTGCAAAGAACATTCAGCTGGATCCTCAATATTTAATACTGAGGTTAACGTTAGCCTCTGATTTTAAGGTTTCTTGATGATGTGGGTACTTAACCTCTACATTTTCATTCTGTGAACAGTGTACACGAAGGGATGAGGAAAAGCTTCATATTGCTCCATTATTATTTTGATATTCCGTCATCCATTCATACAGCTGTTATTATGCAGGAAAATCCTCGGGGGAGGCATCATGAGTGGTGATTTCCTCTCCCTCTACAAGCTGGTTTCTGAACTCACGTTAACAAATGCCCACTGAACTATGATTGTTATACATTATCACTAGAAGTTTGTGAGGGAAAAGGTTTCTAACAGTTCTTTCTATCAGGGCATGCTGCAGCTTCTGGATAGACCGACCATTCCTGGAGCTTGGAGGATGGGCTTGAAAACACATTTCAATATCAGCCTCAACTTTTGCCCGTCAGACTTTCAGACTACTTATCACGACTTGCCTTTTCTTCCACCTCCACAGATCCTTCTCTTCTCAATTCCTTGCCCGCTTTTGCCTTCACCATCACAGCACCTTCCCACCTGAATGGTAATTTCCCTCTCATGTCAGCTCACCTCTGGTCTTTTTTTAGAGCTGCAAAAAAAGAAGGAGTAGAGCAACACCAATTAGGCCCACAGATTCTTCAAGGATTATCATTCAGCGTGGGGAAAAAAAGCTTCTAATTAAACATTTGTATGCAATTTCCCTCCTATTGTAACATTTCCTCAGAACTTTCCCAGCTTAAAATAAACTATCTGTCTGGTGACTAATAGTGAGAGGGAGAGATTCAGCTTCAGTTTGCCTCGCTTTGTTTTCAGGATTAGCTCTCTAGAAAATATTGCTGTATTCCAACTTTCATTATGAAACGTGGATGTACAGAGAAAGTTCACACCTCACTTTATCTGCTATAATGGAGGAGGGGGTAGCATCTGTTGAATGCTGGATCTGAAGTAGCTTAAGTATGGTAAAATAATTCATGAGCCAATGTGAACAAATAAATATATAACTTGTAATAAATACTATGTAAAGAAAGACGTGAAATGCTTGGGATAAGAAAGAACCGGGGCAAAGAAGCTCAGTGCTAAGTTGTGAGGGATGTTTTTTTGCTCTCAGCTCAAGATAGTCAATGCTCAAGGGAAACACAGCATAAACTTAGACCAGCTCAATCTATTATATACCACATACAGAAAAGATTAGACATAGATAATAATAGCATTTTCTTTTTGTGGTCTCTTGTGTCTGACGTGACTGTTTTCCAAGTATGACAAATATTGACAGAACCCCAATATCACAGTGACTACAAAGGCCCTGACCCTCAGACACTTCCCATTTGTTCACATCACCACGTGTTTGCTGTAGGACTAAGTGTACTTCAGTAGGCAACTTTACAAAGAAACTGTTAAATTTGCACCTCGTTTCCAACAGCATAAGAGAGGCTGAAAGCCCCAAAGCAATATGATTAATAACTCTAGGAAAAAAACTCGCCTCATTCTAATTCTGGATATTTCTGCTATACAATCCATTTGCATAGGAAATTCATTCATAGTGCAGTTGGCAGTCCTTCCTCCTTGTCTTATCTCTGCCTTTTCAGCAGGAGCTCTGTGCTGTTAACCTGCCTCTTTTTCTGCAGTGCCCAACTCTGACCCTTTGGGTAAGAACAGGGCTGATATGGAGATATCTCAGCTGTTGTGTTCCAATCATTCAGATTGGAAAAGACCTCCGAGATCCCCAAACTCAACCCCAACCACCCCACTGTGCCCACTGCCCATGTCCCTCAGTGTCACATCTCCACAGCTCTGGAGCATCTCCAGGGACGGTGACCCCAGCACTCCATGTGCAGTTGTGCCACTGCAGCACTGCTCTTTTGGAGAATTAATGTTTCCTAATACCTCACCTGAACCTCCCCTCTTTAAACCCACGTGTGGTGCTAAGCAGCAATCCTCAGGCTCTGAGACCACCAAGATGAGGGATGCTGGCTGCTTTCCCTTTCTTCTGCACCAGACCCATCAGCAGGGGAGAACCGGTGAGCACTGCCTGGTGCTGGAGCCACCTCACCTGGTGGTGATGCTGGATGCAGAGCCCATGTCACACAGGATCCACCTGGGGTGCTGCAATTCATAGAAATATTAAGCAAATGGCCAAGTTTCTACCTGGATTCTTCCTCATCAAGAATCTCAAACCTCAATCCCCGTATATTCCACAAAAATGAAAAAGGAAAGGGAAACTTAAAAACTCTCAAGAATACCTTTTGTGTCACTCTGCTTTTGATAAACTCTATAATAAACTCTAATTCTGTAATTCACTTCCTTCGGAGCTTTAGAAATAAAGCAAAAAGGTATAATTCCCATGGACAGTCTTCACATGGATCCACAAAACACAATTTACTTTCCACTCCAATTTGAGAGTACACGGCTGCACAATCCATCCATAGGGGAGGCACTTCTAGAAGTGATGCTTTCAGAAATCTTTCTAAAATACCTGTAAAAGAAACCAAACATTAAAAGGAATTGGACTGGGGGAAAGAGAGGCCAGGATCTCAATTCTCCCCCATGGCAAACATGATAGCGAATTGGAGATGCCTCGTGCTGTTGTGAGCTCTGGTCCCCAATACAATCTCTGAGCCATGGTTGCTCCAGCTGGTACTGAGCTCTGAGCACCAGGTGCACTGCAAATTATTCATCCCTTCACTCCTCTGAATGTTAAACCCCTCACGGCGCCTTTGCCATTGTTGAGGCTTAAGTCTACTGTAAGTGAATGTTTTGCTATGAAGAGCTATTTCTTTTCCCAGAGATTGCCTTGACTGCTTGTCCCTCTTTTGTCTGTTTGCTTTCAGCTCTTGACCGAGCAAACACATTTACAGGCAGAGATGTCTTTTCTAACAATGAGCATGAAATGAATATCGTTTCAAATTGCTCCAGTAATCACCAGCATTTGCAGGGGAAACTTCAGCCTGAGACTCATTCGGTCAGTGGACAAGAATAATATCATGCCACAGAAGGGCCCTGTGAAACACCTCCTGTTCCAGAAGGCAAATATTGAATTCCCAGCATTGTATTTGCAGTAAATGGCGTGTGAGCTGAAACATGTTTGATTTATACATCGAAGCTTTGAGCTTTGGATGCTTTAGAGTTTCTTTGTACTGCTTCAGCAAACACAGACGTCTCTTGTTCTCTTACTTTTTTTCTTTTGGCTAAATAGACAGTGAGGCAAAGATCGTCCACTGCAAGAGGAACCTTGGGTCCTGCATCCCCTGCTAGAAAGCTTTGTGGTCTTATTCATCTTCTCCTGTCTGGCAATGCTGAGGAACCCTCCTGCAGTGGGAACCAAAATGTCCCGGCTCCAACCCAGGTGCTGATAACCCAATCTACATGATGCATGCAAGGATGCACCAGGTGTACTGCAGATGGTGGAGATGACTCAAAGATGCCTCATCCCTGGAGGTGCCCAAGGCCAGGCTGGATGGGGCTGGTGGGGGCAACTGGCCCACAGTGGGCTGATGGAATCCTCAAGGTCCCCTCCAACCTAAGCCATTCAATGATTCTATGATTTCAGGCCCTCACCTACCTACACCTACACCACACTATCACCCATGTAACAACAAGGCTGGATGGGGCCCAGCACAGGTTAGCTGTCACAAGTCACACTGCCACAAAGAGTACACCAGTCCACTTCTTTGGACAAAATAAGGACGTGGCCTGGGTTTTGATGGCAGGATATTTTACTTGGTGGCTGGCATTGCTTCTGCTGGATGGCATTCAAGAGAATCCCTCACGGCCCCCTGCAGCACTCAGAACTGGTCCAATCTATTTACTTAGGAATAGCCACGTCCATCTGCATCTGCAGTAATAAATTCTTGGCAACCAGAAATACACTCTGGAGCCATTTTTCTTGGTTATGCTCGAGCTTTTTATTGAACAATGTAGAACTGGTTCCTGGGGAAGGATGAATCCCACTGTTTCAGAGAGGTATTGTTTTGATTTGATTTTCTCTGAAAGGTCTCCTAAAAATGTCTGCATATATTTGTACTGAAAAAGAAATATACTTAGAGAGCTGGTAGGGTCTCCAGTGCTAACAAAGCCCAGGATCTACATAGTACCCAGTGAAGCTCCACATATATAAGGGAGTGGTGCTTGACGTGTGTTGCCCCTCAGATCTTTCAGCTATTTCTGGACATATTACAGTCAAATGGTTGCCTCACACTAGAGGGGGGTTAAAGCACCAGCAGTTATGGCTCTAAGAGAAGTCTGTAAGTGGTTATGTGACAGTGTTACCCATCAATTCAGCTGTGTATTGCCTCCTTGGATCTGGAAGCAGGCCACCTATCTTTGCATGCTGTTGCTAATAAGCTCTGCTTCCTCATCTGAGCTATAGATTTACAAGTCACCTGAGTAGTAAATCTGGTTTGCTTAGATTTAATCCTGGCTCAGCCTCATGAAGGCTTTAGGTTATCAGATCCATACCTCCACTGAATGGTGCTGTTGGCTCCCATAGCCTTGAAGTGCTGATTCTTTCCTTTATAGCAACAAACACCAGAACAAGTCACAGAAAATGCTTCCTTTACTTTATCTGTGATACTGAAAAAAACCTGACTGAAAATGCTCAGACTGTATCCTTACATTGAGTAGTATTTATCAACAAGGATGCTATTTCTCATCAGTTAGCCTTCCTTACCATTTATGGTGTAAGCACAGGCTGCCCAGAGCCGTGGGTGTCCCATCCCTTGGGGTGCCTAAGGCCATGGATGGGGCCATGGGCAGCCTGAGCTGAGGGGGCACCATTGTGGGGGCTGGAATTAGATGAGCTTTGAGGACCCTTCCATCCCAGCCCATCCCATGATTCTATGATAAATGCAGCTGTTATTAAATAAACAAGGGCTGACATTCAGGAATGGTCAGCTCACGCTGCTTATGGCTCTTCCATAAGAAAAAGGCATGCTCGGAAACCTGCAGTCCTAACTTTCAGGTGCTTGGGAGTATAACAGATAAGTAATCACATAACAGACAGCCAAGCAAGGTATCCTAAGTCCATTAAGGGAATTATGAAAATGTAAGGAGACACCTGCAGTATTGTGGACTTTGATGTGCAGACTACAAATGCCCAAATTAGCTTTCTAAGTTTTATCATTAGTGAGGATTGAATTATGCAGATTTAAAGGAAGAAGTGAATTATTGTATTCTTTGTATTCAAGCTGCACTGCTTGATCAAGAGTACATAGGAACCTCCTGCTACCTGCACTGTTCTCTGAACAAAGGGACTCGGATGATTAATGTGTTTTGAAACAACTCTGTTGTTTGTTGTTGGTCAGAATCTCTGGCTTATTGTGCAGACCCTCTCTGGAGCATTTGCTATAAGTATTGGCCTGCAGAGTGCTCAAAAGAGTTCACCAGGATGAACAGAAAGAAAAAAATCAATGGGAAATTCAGACCTGGGATACAGGAATCAGGAGAGAGATTTTTTTATGCTGGTAGAAATAAGAATCTTTTCCCTGCTCTCAGCTGGTTTGCATTCAGCGGTGCTCCCTGATAGAGTGCAGAGATGCAGGTAACCATGGTAATTAAAGCTAGATGCAGTTTTGAGAAGAACAAGACAAACTTGGGTAGGACTTATTTCCCATCACAACCCATATGGAAAAGATGAATCATCCAGGAGAAGAAAAGAATCCCAGGAAAAAACAAAACAGAACAAAAAGAAAACGGGGGAGGGCAATAACATGCAGGAAGAAAACCCAATCCTTCAGCCATGAGGACTCTTACCACAGCCCTGAGTTCAAATCTCTGGCTCTCATAGGCACTCACAGCTCATCTCAAAGCCAAGAAGAATACAGGAGGTTAAAGCTCGCAGTTGTTCCTGATAAGCTGTTGAGGAGTGGCTGATTAGAGCACAACAAGCTTGTGATGGAACAGACAAGGGAAATTTTCCCAATTAGCTCATTAGGACAAATCCCATCAGTCTGCCAGTTCTGGCATTGTAAACAGAGCCAGAAATGAAGTCTGTGGCTCTACTTGTTTATGTGCAATTACATCTACCTTATATAACACTGTGGTCTCTTTTTACAGATAAAAATTGCTTAAAAATTGCCAAGTGACTGAAAACTTTGAACAGCCTTTGACAGCCTGTTGGCTTGCTGAGTCCAAACCCTGGGACTGCTTTGGTCCTTCGCAAACTTCTGCTGCTGGATGGATCCAAGCATGTCCTTATGAAGAGATCAGACTTTCTTGTGATCCCAGCTCAGACTATTTTCTAGGTTTTGTTGTTACAGGACTTTTCTCTAGGTGTTATTTTGAGAGCAGCCATGATATACACCTGACATCTCCATTGGTATCACTCATCATAGCAAAAGTTACCAGGTCATTTGATGCTAAGTTCAAGCAACCCTGTCATCCTATCTCATGTACAGTGTGCCCAAACAGGGTTCTGAACCTTTCCCATCTCACATCACGGTGTCTGTAGATCACAAATCTAAAAGCCAGCCTATATTTCATTACATGTTGCCCTTCAGCTGAGAAGTTTGTTGCATTTTGTGACTGTTGTCAGAAATGTGTCTCCAACCATGCCCTTTCCACAGCAGAGCAACCACCCTGATTCTCCACACTCACGGTCTGCTGTAATTGGCATTAACAGAGCGTTAACAAGCTGCCACGGGGCATCCAAACACTCTCCATTAACCAGCATGAGGACTTAAGGCTGCATGTACAAAACAGAATTAAAAGGATTTCAAACAAAATTGGTTCCTAGCGTGGCAGTCTGATTAAGCAAATATTCGTGTCAGTAGCCACTTTGCCTTGGGGGCAAAGTCAGTGCAGTGCCCTGGAAATGTCAGAAGAATAGAGATGAGCTGCACTTTCCTGTAGACTCTGCACCAGCTGCAGCTGCTCCTGAAGTAGAGTGGTCCTCAGTCCTGGGGGGGGATTGGATCTCTGCTCCCAGAAGCATTCTCATTAGCTGAACATCTGTCCAGAGATGGCCACATGGGAACAGGTTCTGTTGTTCCTTGGACATGAACAGCCCAAGTAGGAAGTCTTGAACTCACCAAACAAATGAATGCATCTCTATTGAAGAGTATCTAAAGGGGGTGCTGTAAGAGAGAAGGAGATGGCCTCTTTAGCAAGATCTGTCGTGACAGAAAAAGGGGAAATGGTTTCAAACTGAAGGAGGGGAGATTTGGACCCAGTCTTTTTGTAAAGAAAAAGGTTTTGACAGTGAGGACAGTGAGGCACTGCACAAGGTGCCCAGAGAGGTGGTGGTGCCCCATCCCTGCAGACAGCCAAGGTCAGGGGATGGGCTGTGAGCACTGATGGAGCTGTGGGTGTCCCTGTGCATTGCAGCGGAATGAGACCAGATGACGTTTAAAGGTCCCATCAAACTCAAATGATTCTATAAGATCCTCTGCTGGGAACAACCCTGAGACAATGATCTCAGACACATGGTCTGATTTTTGGGTCCTGCATAGAGCCAGGAGTTGGACTCAGCAATCCTTTATGGGTCCCTTCCAACTTGGGACGTTGTATGATACAGAATCTGTGATCCAAACTGTATTGCTGCTGTACACTAATGACAGCCAAGCCAGATGCATGTTTGCAGCAAGGGATCTTTTTCTATATGATATATATGTGGGCTAGCTCAGCCCATGCGTCACTACAAAACCGCTCTCTCAACATCTCCTTGACACCACTCAAGAAAGAAAGCAGGAGGCTCCTCCTGCACAACACATGAGCACTGCGCAGGGATTTGTGTGCCAAAAGCAATCACCAACAAACCCTAGGGTATATCAGCTCTTTGCAGAGCTCTTATGCACTGTTACAGATGCCTTGCTTGGTGTTACTGCATGCATTGCCCAGCTGCTGTAGGCACTGAGCTCCCCATGTACACAGCTGTGCCTTCTTGGGCAGCCTCCAGAAGTCCTGCTGGGTGCTGCAGCTCCAAGCACAGCGAGCCTTTCTGAACAAGGCCTGGCATCCTTTAATTAAATGCCTGATTTTGTTCCCTGGGGATGCTAACTAGACTTTCAGGTTCCGTGTTTGATTTGAGCTCAGTGACTGGGCCCTGGGAACAGAAGGCATGCGTGCAGGGACAGCAGTTTGTCACACAGATTTCAGCCAGTCCCTGAACATCTTAATTTCTAGCAGAGATGCACAGCGTTGCCTAGCATGCTTCCCAAATGATCCGACCTTCAGCAACCTTTAAAAACTCCTTACTAAATTGTACTCCTGCATTCCTGTGCACTTGTAGCACTCGATCAATTGGGAAAAGAGCTCTGTGAGCACAAAGATGGATTTTCTCTGGATCGTGATTCAGAGAATCACACTCAGGCATTGGATTGCTGTAATTTTTAGCATGTTTTTATGATGTAATTTAGGTTCTAGAAAATGTCTAGGTTGAGCCAAGAAAGCAGACATGCTGCAAGCTGGAATATCCATCAGGTTATTACTGAAGATATACCAGAAGTTGAAAGACAAATTTCTCCAAAGTTTCGGATTGTGGTATGCATAGAAACACAGAATGACTGGAGCTGGAAGGGACCTTTAAAGGCTACCTAGTCCTGCTCCCCTGCAATGAGCAGGGACATCTACACAGCAAAGGCAACACTAGTCATGAGCATAAGATCATAGAATCATAGAATCAAAGAGTGGCTCAGGCTGAAAAGGCCCACAGTGCTCATCCAGCTCCAACCCCCTGCTGTGTGCAGGGTCACCAACCAGCAGCCCAGGCTGCCCAGAGCCACATCCAGCCTGGCCTTGAATGCCTGCAGGGATGGGGCATCCACAGCCTCCTTGGGCAACCTGTTCCAGTGCGTCACCACCCTCTGGGGGAAAAACTTCCTCCTAAGATCCAACCTAAACCTCCCCTGTCTCAGTTTCAAACCATTCCCCTTTATCCCATCACTGCCCACCTTCACAATCATGTTCCCCCTCCTGTTTATATGCTCCCTTCAAGTACTGGAAGGCCACAGTCTCTGAAATGGGGTAAAAGGCCAGGGATAGTAAGTCTTGGTTTTAGGATAACATCAGTACCCTCCACAAGACAAAGTCTTAACCTGCACTGGGTACTTATAGCTCAAGCTGTGTGAACACCAGCATTTATGCTGGTCGGCTGTGAGGCCTCCAGAAGATTTTAGAATAGGATTTTTCAATTCCAAGAAGTGTTCATCTCTCTTTCTGTGAGCACAGAGGGAATTACAAAGTCTGGCTTTTCCAAGCCTAAACTTGAAAGTTTCAGCCAGATGTCCTTGAGTTGGCATGAATATAAATGCTACAGATTCCTGATTTAATTTAACCTGTGTCCTAGGACAGAATAAAACCCAGTGCAAGCAGGCAAAAAACGAAAGCATTAACTTTCTATGCTGCATTAAAAACATTTTGCATTCCTACCAAAATTACTAGGGTATTTCATTATAAAAAATGATGAGAAATGCCAGACTTATGTTATTATCACACGCAGATTCTTACATTCCCACTTCACTTTGGCCAATTGAGTACAAATTATTACAACATTAGCGGGCTAGTCCCGCAAGCTGATCTTTTCTTTGTGTCTGAATATCAATGCTAACTGATGGAGCATTTGAGAAAGCTGTGGTTTGTAAATGTGTGATTTCTCCTGGCATTATAAGGAAAAGAAACAGTGATTTTGCTATTTGACTCTCCCTTATTTTCCTTTTCCTAACTAAGCTGGCAAACTGTCAGGAATAGCGCAGTGCCAATTCACCAAGGGCAAAAGCATACACATATATATAAGTATGAAAGTACTGATTCCTACAACGTTAATTGTATGCTTAGAGATTATTAACACTGCAATACTTTCTTAGACCTTGGCCTTACTCTCTGCAAACTTATCAGCTTGTAGAGCTGAAGCAGAAGTAGCCGTGTCACCAGATCACAGGCTCATCACTCATCCCATGATTTGAATAAATGCTCAGGTCCCCCAAACCTGATATTATTACTTTTTAAAGAGTAAATAGTACTTTCAGGATGTCAGGATGGACAGGGTTCTGATGGAGCTGTGGGTGTCCCAGTTCATTGCAGGGGAGCAGGACCAGACGGTCATTAGAGGTCCACACCAACTCAAACTATTCTATGATTCTAGAGAACAAGAATCATCCTTGTTCCTCTCTCTGACCCACAAAGAAAGCCAGGGCAGCTTCTTTTGCTGCTGAAGGTTTTCTGGTCACCAGGTCTATAGGCGACATTACCAAAAACTGCATTGAGAAGCTATGATGGTGGATATGGGGAACAAGGAGGAGAGGTCAAACAGGAGGTTTTTGAGAGGATAGGAAACATTTGAGAGCAACTGTTGTTATAAAACAGTCTTTTCATGCTGAGAATTTACTTCTGAGCACCTGCTGATGGCACGGGGCACCGCTCTGCATGTCTTTGTGCCAGTTGGCTTTTCTCAGCTTTGGAAAATTCTTTCTAAATAACGAACTTGAGCACACTGCCATGCAATCCTAAACGTTCTGCAGTGAAAATAAAATGAAAACATGGGCAGGAATTCATTTCAGCAGGCTGGCTGAGGCAAAAGCAAGAAGGAGGTTAGCAGGCAGTTTGGAAAGGGTTGGGTTCTTTCCTCCACTTCAGAGCTGCACCCTGGTTTATCATGTTGACCAGTGCATTTCCTACAGCCCTGACCCCCTCCACTGCCCTCCCTTTAAGCACAGTTTTTGTGTCCAAGCTGTGAAGTCTGCATGTTTTCTGCTCATTAGAACCGACCAGCACCCAGGTCTGACCTCTTGCTCAGCCCTCCTATGCTCTTTCCTGCTCTGAGCCTCCTGTACAGAAGAGCTACAGATGGTGGAGGGTGAATGCACCATTTGGTAAGGAGATGGTGTCATGATCACCCTGTAAAGTGCTTTGAAGACTTTCTCAGTGAGATTATCAATGGCAGTGTCAAACATGAGGCAAGGATTGCTGCAAGGTTCCCTTACAATTGCACCAGTCCTAAAGGTCAGGTGGGTCCCAGAGGCAGCAAGCTGGCCTCTGTAATGCCTTTGCCTCCCTTACCTCTTTAAGAAAAGGACAAAGAGAGGTGGCCCAGCTCAGGCACTGCTTAAAGGCACAGCTTAGAGCAGTCTCTGAGCTACTTTTAGCTGAAAGTCAGACACCGCTTCCCCATTTTGCTTGTAAGCCCAATTTACATTCAGTGTAGACGGAAAAAGGTAGGAATCCATGATCTGATGTGCACTTCTGACAAATTGCTGCTAACTTCAACTTGCCCTTTGCCATAAGCACACTCCCAGCTCTCCTGCCCACTTCCAGCCCCACTGATGGTGGGAAGAGGCAGACTCCACTTTCCTCATCCAGATGAGTTTCTACAAATGCTGATCTGCATTGATGCTCAGAGTTGGAGATGTTATGATCTCTTAAAAATTTTATCTATACTTTCATACAACATCCTAATTGTTTGCCTTCTAAAAACATGGTTTCATTAATTTAATCTTGTACTGCAGAACATTTTATGAGATCTTAAAGCAACTTCATACTGCGCATTAATTTCTTTCCACATAATTGTATTTATATTTCAACAAATAGACTTGAAGTACATTATTATTCTAAAATGAGTGCTAATGGGTTTCAGCACTTTCATGCAGCTAATCGTGCATTTATTTCACAGCTTTGATGGCTCACAAAGACTTCCATTTCTTCATTTACATGAAACAACTGTGAAGGATAAATTAAATGGCTGCTTATTTCATCTGCAGATTTTTTTTCCTCAAAACTCTACACCAACAGCCCACTGTTGGTGTACAAAAAAAGTAATTCCTTTAAATACATGGTCCTCTGTCAAATGGACAGATACAGAAATGACAACCACAAACCTTCACCCATTCCTCAACCTGAAGTAAAATAAAAACAGGACAAATACTGCTCCTTTTTCGCACTGTGCCAGCATGTACAAATTACTAATGTGGTTTGTTCATGTATCATGGCAGACACCAATTTGCTGCTATTTGTGTTCAAGTCAAGTCTCAGAGGACTTGAGCAGAGGATGCTGAAGAATAGGCTGTACATTATCCATGATGGGGTGCAGAGATTTTGTGCTCCAGATCTCATGTTGGATGTCCATTGCAGTTAGTCCTAAACCCCATAGGCTGTCTGGTTCCTTGTGGATCCATGCTAGGCAACCTGAGCATTGTCATCCTCTGGGGCAAGCCTGGGAATGATGGCCTTAAATAAACAATTGCTTATTAAGACAAGAAAATACCATATAAGCAAGTATTGACTCAGATTTTGCCAGTACATAAATACAGAGACATGAGATGCATGGAAGGATATGCTTGCCAGGCCCAGTGCAGGCAAGTAGAGAGCTTGGCTCTCTCTTCCTCCCAACCTAGTGGTCAGCTACAGGATGACTGAGTCCCAGAAACAACACCAAAGTAGAGGCACAGAATCATAGAATCACAGGATCATAGAATGGCTTGGGTTGGAAGGGACCTCAAGGATCATCAAGCTCCAACCCCCCACAGGCAGGGCCACCAACCTCCATTGGCATGGCCTTCTCATTCACAATGCTCACCAATGCTATGTCTTTGAAAAGCCTTTAAGGGAGTTTTCTTTGAGTAGGAAACTATAAAATTATCCAATGCTGACAGCAGCAAAATAGCTTTACTTCTGCTCATCCCATAATTAATGAAGTGGTTCTTCTATCCTTGTGCTGGTGGACTTGTGACAACATATCAGGAGACACAAACCTACCACTGAAATGATCCGGCAAACCCCATTAATGCCATTGTTGCCCTACAGGGGGAAGGAAGTGCCCAGCCTGCAGACTGGTTCTTCCTAAGTAGCCCCCTTGAGGGCCAGGTTTAAGTTATTTCTAGAGTTTACTTCAGCCATTGAATCATTTGGCTTCCTAAGAGATAGTTGATCTGCTGCTCTCATGACTGGTTATTAAAACAGTCAGGCCTGGTAATACAGTTGTACCTCGTTTGAGTTTTCACTTTCATAGAGTTTTCTTCCACAGAAATGAAATATTTCATATCAGATAATGATTTTTTTTTTCCCCCAAGAAAAATGAAGAGAATGAATTAATCCACAACCACATTGATGAGGGGAAGAAAAGTTAATTGAAAAATATAATGAAAACACAGAGCTCATTCCAGCCTGTGTAGGCAATGGAAACATTGATATTGACAAAGAAAAATTAAAATTTGCAACAGAGTTCTAACACACTGTTAATATATGTATGGTGATAATGCATAGAATCCTTGGTAAGGAGCCTTAAGGCACACACATGACACTTATGCAAATTTTAGGGGAAACTACAATATTAAATACTAAAGTCTACTCTTTTATTTACCCCTTTTTTCTAAAGCAAATAAAGTCTAGTAAATGCTTTGGCCCAAGTTCCAGTTACATTAAGGGCTGTTTCCATGCTATCTGGAGAAACAACATGCACTGAAAATTGAAGCCTATTGGGAAAGAAACGATCATTCCTTGTGGAGATTAACCAGATACTGTCCCACTTAACCCATCTTCCTGTGGCCAACACAGCTGTGCCAGGAGGTTGTTCTGTTTGCAGAATGATGAACATGGAGCCTTAGGCCACTATTTAATAACACAATGAAGCAATGGCTGAGGAGTGCAGTAAAATATCATGGGATCAGTTAATGTGGCAAAGAAATAACCCTTTTCAAACCAACCAAGGGAATGCTCTTGGCCAGAGCTAGGAAAAGTAAATATTAGAACTTAAAAACATTGCCAGACTCACCCAGAAATTCTCCTCAGGTTTGGTTTGCTTGTGAAGCCACTTGTGTGCTGAAGGGCTCTATGTGGGTGCTGGGATTTGGATTCATTCAGACCCTTCATGCTCTTCTCTGAGATGCCAAAGTAGGCGATGCATCTTTCTGGCTTCCTCTATAGTCCAGGGAGAGAAGATGGTTGGAATGACTGAACCATAAAATGATTTGAGTTGGAAGCAACACTTAAAGGCCATCTGGTCCAACTCCCCTCCAATGAACAGGAACACCCACAGCTCCACCAGGTGCTTAGAGCCCCCATCCAGCCAGACCTTGGGTGTCTACAGGGTCTGAGCATCACAATGCTTAAGAGACTTCTGCCTTTTGTCCCTCAATTTGCTGTGGCACTAAGACTAACTTAAAGCTTAATGTTAGGTCACATTGATTAGGATCCTCATATACAAAGGGGTTTTCTTCTCCAAGACTTCAGCAGTCATGCTGGTAGTTTTGTTCCAACAGGCAAAGACAGTGAACGAACCAGCTGAACACCAGCAGAAGGTAGAGAAGTAAGCCAGCCCTAGCATAAAATGCAGGCAGAAGCATCAGAGATGCTGCAGAGTGAGTCCCAGGGCAAAGCACCTCCATCCCCATGGGGAAATCCAAACCCACACGTGCACTGTGCTCGCTTTATGCTCTGACCTGTGCAAAAGCTCCAGATCAGGTCAGCAGACGGCTGCCAGCAGCGAGCCCTGGGGCTGTGCTGCAATGATAAGTCACAATTCCCACCAAGTTTAGTCCCGGAACAAGTTTTTCCTTTCTCATTCTAAATTGGCTTTGAAGCACTCCTTTAATTTTCAATACAAAGCATCATCATCGCTGGCTGTACGACTGTGACACGCGGGGAGATAAAAGCAATAAGCCTTTCTCCACACAGCTTCCCTCATTGACTCCTATAATGTCTGAGCTGGATATTTTGTAAGCCTGCCCAATTAATTTTGTGCTCGGTGGCTCTTTCTGAACACAATGTCTTTTAAAAAAAAGATCTGCTAAGAAATTCATTAACGTTACAGTGCGGTTGGACTTACTCCAGCCAAATTATTACGTTTTTATAGTGCTAAAAATAAAGAAAAGCACTGTATAATTGAAACAACCCCCTCACACACACACACACGGCAAGATTCCTCTTTAAGACTGAATGGAAACCAAACCCTGCTTAATCTGCACCATGCAACACAGTGTTTCACATGATTAATGTATAATAGAAAAATGTTATACATCATCAAATAAATTCCCTACAGGTAATAAATTACATGGCATAACCTCGTGTGTGACAGCTGACATTATTACACACTTAATCAGTGAATGCAAAATGACCATTTTGGAGATGCTGTGCAACTGCAGCTTTTTGATGCTGCTTTGGCCAGCGTTTTCTCTCTGGTCTATCTGTGCCTCTTGCCTACAAGTGATAAAGTACATAAACGCAGAGCCTCTGTTTGCAGCATTTGTAGTTGTCATGGTTTAATAATTTTGTAATTTTTGCTATCAGTATTCCACATCATAACATCATATAAAGCATGAATAATTTTACTGAATCTGCAACTTACAGAAGAAGACTACATCTCCCAGGGAACAACACGATGGGTCACGGGACCTGGACTCTATATTAACTCTGTCGCAGAACAGACTGACGTCTTTCGAGTTCTGGCGTTCAGGGGAGTGTGTGGGAGCCTTCACCGTCTCGCCTAAATTTCACAGTAGGCCTCTCGGTTACGGGACTCATTCTCTCTCCTATTTTGCTTGATTCGTTAGCCCAATTTTCAATTTTCAATTATATTTTATTATATTGTGTTATCCGGTATTTCGATATAGTATTTAGTAAATAAGTGTGCCTCCTTAGATCGTTGCCGCTGTTTTCTTTTCCTAATTAACTTTTTCCTTTCGGCCCAGGGCCCCTCCGGGGCCCACGGCCCCCTGTCACGGACGCAGGTGGATTTTTAGTTCAAACCGTGACAGATTTTGGTGGAGAATGCGGGCAAACTCTTGGGATTCTTTAAGTGTTCAGGAGTAAAGCTCCATGACACTAAAGATGTCTGTCTTCTAAAAGTCTCTCCAAAGTCTCTCCACACTCCCTGCCACTCAGTATTCTCTAATTCTAGGGAAGACTTCCTCCTGAGGTTATAAATCCAGATACTGAGTGAGATCACTACAATAACCAACAGTAAATTCAGGGAGATTAATAAGATTGACAGTGTGGTCCACTGGGACAACTGGTCAGTCGAAGACTGCTTAAAGGATGCAAAGAAAAAAGGAAGAGCACGCTCAAAAACCACCATTTCCGTACTATTAGTTGCATTAGTTGCATTAGTTGCATTAGTTGCTCCCTCTGGAGCTGCATGCAGATACCAAGTAAGCGTTGATAACCATGCTTTCAAATCATTATACATGTTTACAATTCCATAGGAAAAAGTGGCTAGCTTAAACATGCTCCAATATGTTTGGAGCATCACAAAAGAGGAACTAATGAAATGCAGTCCCTGGTAGAACAAACTTACTAGAGGGAACATTTTTTTTTCTTTCTTTTTCCTTCAATAGAGAGAAAAAAACTAAAAGAAAACAAAGCTCAGCAGTGTTTATAAAATATACCGGAGTATTGGCAGTCCGCCTGGACTTTCAAGGTCAAGCTCGCAGGCGCAGAATCGCAAACCTAAGATAGCTCCTGTTAAAAGCTAAAAGAGCAACAGAAGAAAACACAGAAAAACAGCAACTCAAATTGCCCGCATTCTCCACCAATGCAAGTGCTCTGGTGGAAATGCTATACAGCTCCCACTTCAACCGCAATGACCCGAACCAATTACATGATCCTGAGATAGTCCGTGTACCACGACAAATGTGGCGTGACTTTACGAGGGCTGCTCCAGAAAAGCATGCCAGTGCACTTGCATTAGTATATGGCCAAGGGGAAAGGAAACCCCTTGTTAATGAACTAATTGCTAAACTTCAGGAGCTTGAATTATTTATAAGCACTACAGAAGTTAATCGTTATACTTCAGCCATTGTCAAAATAGCTGAAAGGTTAAACAGAATGGAGGGAACACAAAATGAAATTATTGACATGTTGACTAACATGCCTGATGTAGATGGATCCATGGTGGTACCAGATGATGGGGACCAGGATTCCCACGATTGCCTATTGAAAAAGCTAAACAACATGAGTTCCTCTCGACCCGTATCATCGAAAATCTCAACCATAAAAAAGAGAGGTCCTCATATTCAAGCAAATGACAACGATAAGACCATACGTTTTGCTTTGTTGTATTTCTTGAGTAATCATGGGGAGGATATAAAGAGGTGGTATAATTCATCCACTTCTGCACTTCAGGCACGAGTGAAAGAATTACAGTACAAAACAACCACCAAGGCGAACTCTTCCAAAAGGGGGAAAGTTCCAGTTGCTGCAAGCCACCGAGGTAAACAATAGAGGGGCCCTGCCCCCAGCCAGGGGGGGGAAAGGGACAACAGAGTATACTGGACTGTGTGGATTAAGTGGCCTGGCACATCTCAACCACAGAAATATAAAGCCTTGGTGGACACTGGTGCACAGTGCACCCTAATGCCCTCAAGTCACCAAGGGACACAACCAATATATATCCATGGAGTGACTGGGGGTTCTCAAGAATTGACTATGTTGGAGGCCGAAATAAGCCTCACTGGTAAAAACTGGCAAAAACACCCTATTGTGACTGGTCCAGAGGCTCCATGTATACTGGGAATCGATTACCTTAGGATGGGACATTTTAAGGATCCCAAGGGGTATCGATGGGCCTTTGGGATAGCTGCTGTTAACACAAACGGTGTTAAGCAGCTGTCAACTTTACCTGGTCTGTCAGATGATCCTTCTGCTGTGGGGTTGCTCCAGGTAAAAGACCAAGTGGTACCAATTGCCACCAAAGTGGTTCACAGACGGCAGTACCGCACCAATAGGGACTCATTGCTCCCCATTCACAAGCTAATTCGCCAATTAGAAAATCAGGGAGTGATTAGCAAAACTCACTCGCCTTTTAACAGCCCCATATGGCCAGTGCGTAAAACCAGTGGGGAATGGAGGCTGACGGTAGATTACCGTGGCCTGAATGAAGTCACACCTCCATTAAGTGCTGCTGTACCAGACATGCTAGAACTCCAGTATGAATTGGAGTCAAAAGAAGCTAGGTGGTATGCCACCATTGACATTGCTAATGCCTTCTTTTCCATCCCATTGGCTGCAAAATGTAGGCCACAGTTTGCTTTTACCTGGAGAGGTATTCAGTATACCTGGAACCGTTTACCCCAGGGGTGGAAGCACAGCCCAACAATTTGCCATGGATTGATCCAAGCTGTTTTGGAACAGGGTAATGCTCCTGAGCACTTGCAGTATATTGATGATATTGTAGTGTGGGGCCATACAGCAGCAGAGGTTTTCCAGAAAGGAAAACAGATAATCCAAATTCTTTTGCAAGCTGGTTTTGCCATTAAGAGCAGCAAGGTGAAGGGACCTGCCCAGGAAATCCAGTTCTTAGGTATAAAATGGCAAGATGGACGTCGTCACATCCCAGCAGATGTGATTGACAAAATCACTGCTATGTCTCCGCCCACCAACAAAACAGAGACCCAATCTTTTCTGGGAGTAGTGGGCTTTTGGAGAATGCATGTCCCAAACTACAGCCACATAGTGAGCCCTCTCTATCAGGTAACACGGAAGAAGAATAATTTCTCATGGGGTCCTGAGCAGCAGCAGGCTTTTGAGCAGGTAAAACAAGAAATAGCCCGTGCCGTGGCCTTGGGGCCAGTACGGACGGGACAGGATGTGAAGAACATCCTCTACACTGCTGCTGGAGAGAAAGGTCCCACTTGGAGTTTGTGGCAAAGAGCCTCAGGAGAGACCCGAGGCCGACCCCTAGGATTCTGGAGTCGAGCATATAAAGGGTCTGAGGAGCGCTACACTCCGACTGAGAAGGAGATCTTAGCCGTGTATGAGGGGGTTCGGGCTGCTTCTGAAGTAGTTGGAACAGAGGTTCAGCTTCTTCTAGCACCTCGCTTGCCAGTAATAAACTGGATGTTTAAAGGACAGGTCCCCTCCACCCATCATGCTACTGATGCCACTTGGAGTAAGTGGATTTCATTAATTACTCAACGAGCTCGAATGGGAAAACTCAGCCGTCCTGGAATTCTAGAAGTGATCATGGACTGGCCTGAGAGTAAAAAAATTGAAAAACCACCTACAGAAGAGGTATCACGTGCTAAAGAGGCACCACCATACAATGAGCTACCAGAAAACGAAAAGAAATTTGCCCTATTCACAGATGGATCATGTCGTATTGTAGGGAAGCATCGCAGATGGAAAGCTGCTGTATGGAGCCCCACACGACAAGTTGCAGAGGCCACTGAAGGTAAAGGAGAATCAAGTCAATTCGCAGAGGTAAAGGCTGTTCAGCTGGCTTTAGATGTGGCTGAACGGGAGAAATGGCCAATGCTTCATCTTTATACTGATTCATGGATGGTGGCAAATGCCTTATGGGGGTGGTTGCAACAGTGGGAAGATGATAATTGGCAACGAAAGGGTAAACCTGTTTGGGCTGCTGAACTGTGGAAAGACATTGCTGCCCGAATAAGGAACATTGTTGTAAAGGTGCGCCATGTAGATGCTCATGTGCCTAAAAGTAGGGCTACTGAAGAACATAAAAATAACCATCAGGTTGATCAAGCTGCCAAAATTGAGGTGGCTCAAATAGACTTGGATTGGCAGAACAAGGGTGAATTATTCCTAGCTCGGTGGGCCCACGAGACTTCAGGTCATCAAGGAAGGGATGCGACATACAAGTGGGCCAGAGACCGAGGGGTGGACTTAACTATGGACGCTATTGCTCAAGTTATTCATGACTGTGAAACATGCGCCATAATTAAACAAGCCAAGAGGATGAAACCTTTTTGGGGGGAAGGGCGATGGCAAAAGTATAAATATGGAGAGGCATGGCAGGTTGATTATATCACCTTGCCACGATCTCGCAATGGTAAGCGTTATGTACTCACCATGGTGGAAGCAACCACTGGGTGGCTTGAAACATACGCAGTACCCCATGCTACCGCCCGAAGCACCATATTAGGGTTGGAAAAGCAAATCCTGTGGCGGCATGGCACTCCAGAAAGAATTGAATCAGATAATGGGACTCATTTCAAAAATTCTCTTGTAACCACTTGGGCCAAAAATCATGGCATTGAGTGGATTTACCATATTCCCTATCATGCACCAGCTTCTGGTAAGATTGAACGATTCAATGGGTTGTTGAAAACTATGTTGAAAGCAATGGGTGGTGGAACGTACAAAAACTGGGAGAACCATTTAGCAGAAGCCACCTGGTTGGTCAACACTCGAGGATCTAGTAATCGTAATGGTCCTAACCAATCCAGCTCCCTACGTACCGTGGAGGGAGATAAGGTTCCTGTAGTACACATAAAAAGTGTGTTGGGAAAAACAGTTTGGGTCCTTCCAGCGTCTGGAAAGGGCAAACCTCTCCGGGGTACTGTCTTTGCCCAGGGACCTGGGTGCACGTGGTGGGTGATGGACAAAAATGGGAATGTCCAATGTGTACCACAAGGGAATTTGATGTTGGGGGAGTGCAGCCAATGATTTTTCCTGTAGATATATAGGTAGAGTCTCAGAAAATATTTCAATTAGTAGGTACAGAATAGTTCAATTAGGTATAGGACTTAAGATAGAGTGGATTAATGTTAAGGAAATACTTTTCTCTATATACCTTAATTAGGCATTCTGTAAGCAAGTTTTCCATCTGGACTCTATATCCTGCACTGGCCATGCATGTGTAGAGCACACATGGAAAGAAGTATAAGTCAAAAGGAAAGCTGCTGTGGTGGCTGGGAAAGGATGAGTGCACCTTGATGTGGGGGACGCCCTACTAGTGCTGCCTTTCCCCTCTACCGCTGACGTGTTTTCCTTTTCTGGCAGTTTTGCCATTTTCTCAAAATTAATAAATAGTAGGTTAGGTTATAGAGTTTTGTTCTCAACTTAGGGATTTGTATGGAATAAATATAAATTGTTGAGGAAAATAAGGTTGCTGATTATTCACAATTATACATATGAGTGTGTATGTATGTATAAACATAATGTAATGATGTAGAATAAGGGGTGGAATGTCATGGTTTAATAATTTTGTAATTTTTGCTATCAGTATTCCACATCATAACATCATATAAAGCATGAATAATTTTACTGAATCTGCAACTTACAGAAGAAGACTACATCTCCCAGGGAACAACACGATGGGTCACGGGACCTGGACTCTATATTAACTCTGTCGCAGAACAGACTGACGTCTTTCGAGTTCTGGCGTTCAGGGGAGTGTGTGGGAGCCTTCACCGTCTCGCCTAAATTTCACAGTAGGCCTCTCGGTTACGGGACTCATTCTCTCTCCTATTTTGCTTGATTCGTTAGCCCAATTTTCAATTTTCAATTATATTGTATTATATTGTGTTATCCGGTATTTCGATATAGTATTTAGTAAATAAGTGTGCCTCCTTAGATCGTTGCCGCTGTTTTCTTTTCCTAATTAACTTTTTCCTTTCGGCCCAGGGCCCCTCCGGGGCCCACGGCCCCCTGTCACGGACGCAGGTGGATTTTTAGTTCAAACCGTGACAGTAGTCCATTTGTTGTGTGCAGAAATCCTTCTCACCCTTGAATGCCCTCATGTCAGATGGCACAGCACGCAATTATGCCCTCTGTGGTAGATCAACTCCATCCCCTGACAGAGCTCCTCAAAGCCAATACCTCCTCTTCTTGAAGTGCCCCTGTAGCACAGCCCTCACATAGTCAATCTTTTCAGCTTGCTCAAATTATTTCACAAAATAATAGCATTTCTGGTTCAGATTTTCAAAGGAGTTTAAAGGAGTAAGAACCTCATATCCTATTAAAGAGAAATGCCTGATGTCCATTAGGACATCCACTCTGCCACACAGCATGTCAGAGATGCCATTTCGCTGAACAGACAATTAGCGTAATGACATATTGCACTCTATCAGAGGAGCCATTGTAAGGAGATATAACATAAAAGAAAGATCATTCTCTCTGGGCTGCTATTCTTTTTGCCAGGCAGATAGGTGACAATTGACAAAGTCAGCCCAATATTTGGGCTGAGCTGTTCATTTCTGACCCCAGCCAAATACTATCTGATATAAAATAGAACTATTTGCTTTGCATCTTTGGTTTTCCTGCTTCATCACCTCCTGCTTGGCTGTGATGTGGACACAGGGAACCTGTAATTGATTGGCTTTTTTCCTCTCCTATTTTCTAAGGAATGTACTTCTCATCTAATGCTCTGTATGATTGCTACTTCATTAGTTCCCACATCTTCTCATGTTAATTACTCACAATTCATATTAAAGATATTTACAACTCTTCATTTTCATTCAGAGAATACCTCTCCATGTCTTCTATCACCATTTCCTTATCTATCCTCTAGCTTTCTTTCATTATTCTTTGCCTGACCAGGGGAAATCTGAGCAATTCCCAGGTTTTATTCACATTTCCTATTTCAGGTTCCTTTTCTCAGCAACTTTCATTAGTTACTGCTATAAGCTCAGGGGAAGCCAGCCTCCAGCTGTACCGAGCACTCACACTAATACTCAGTGCCATACTCAGTTTGCACAAATCAAATGCAGCAAGACCAAAACCATCAGTTCCAAAGCTTTCAAGCCAGTGATAGACTTTTTCTACCCCATCAGCAGCAACGTATTTCCAGCCCAGATGAACCCAACTTGGCACTGAATTGTGATTCTTTCTAAAATACTTTTTATTTTCTACACTGAAAAGGGTTATAAAGTCACCTCTGCTTCTGTAACAAACACAAGTGCCAGGCAAGCCATCAGATATACCTACTTACTTCTTAGTCCTTACATTACAAGCTGTGATTATGAACAATTAGGAACAGTGAAGATGTTTATGGATACCCAACCCAGAAAGCCTTCCTCTTGATATTTAAGATGCCCAGAGTGCTATAAAATCTCTCCCTTCATACATTATCTTGCCTCCATGTTTATCTACAGTATTTTCTGGCCTCTTGTTAAAGAATCAGCTTGGGTTTCTATGGAATTACTGCTTCCTTTCTGCGTTTAGAAAGCCTTGCAGGTGAGTGGATCTGTGCTAAATGGATTACAAGTCATCAAAGACAAACTGCCAACAAACTCCAGGAACGTTTCATGATATTTCACAAACTGGCCATTTGTTTCTCAAAACTTTGGAACATCATATTCTACATGCATGCAGAGAGACTTAACACAGGCTGAGCAGTGGGCCCTGGAGAACCACATGAAGTTCAACAAAACCAAGTGCAAGGTCTGCACCTGGGTCACCACAACCCTCACCACCAATACAAGCTGGGGGATGAAAAGACTGAGCAAAGCCCTACTGAAAAGGACCTGGGGGTGGATGATATTTCTTATGCTAAAGATCTTTCTTATTTTTCAGTGATGCTCTCAGTTCCAGGAAGTATCAGTTTGTCCTTTTGTCTTCAGACACTGATGAACATCTCACCTCCTTTTCCAAAGGAATCTGAGAAGATCATTTTCCTGAATGAGCTCTGGGTGCTTTCCTGAGCTCATCTGCGTTCAGCTGAGCAACAGCCCTCATGTGCTTTTCATGCTCTCTGTGGGACCTTTAGTCCGGTTACTCTTTCATTATGCTGATTTCAGCACTCTCACTCAGCATATAGCAGCCATTTGGATCGTTCACCTTCCAGTTTATCCTTGGTGTTCTGCTGATTCTGGTGGTCTGCATTTTGCTGTCCTTCTTTCTCAATGTCACTAGTCTTCAGTGCTTCTCGTGTGCAACCAGGAGCCATAGTAAATGATCAGGGAATGTTTTGTGACATTCTGCAAGGCAGTCATTTGTTCCTCTAAACTTTGGAACTTGTCCCTTTAGAGGGTGATGACACACTGGAACAGGTTGCCCAAGGAGGCTGTGGATGCCCCATCCCTGCAGGCATTCAAGGCCAGGCTGGATGTGGCTCTGGGCAGCCTGGGCTGCTGGCTGGTGACCCTGCACACAGCAGGGGGTTGGGACTGGATGAGCATTGTGGTCTTTTTCAACCCAGGCCATTCTGTGATTCTATGATTATTCTACATGTGTTGGAGAGTTGGTTACTGAGGCAAATAAAAAGCCCCACAGGGTTTAGTCTGTGGATTTCCCCTGTGATCATTTCTGATGTTTGCTGGTTGCTGCTGTGGCTCAAATGACCTCTGCTTAGCTGGACTTAACGATGGGCCCTCCCTTTCTATTCATTAAAGGCCATCCAAAACACACACCGATTGAGCTCAAACACAGCATAAGCCTGGAACAAAGCATTCAAGGATCAAAGCCACTTTCCAAAAGTCAACAATAAGAGACCCAGCAAACTGCTACCTCAGTAACCTCAAAGACCTGAGACCAGCATGTGCTCCTGAGAGCAAACCCTGAATGAAGTCAATCAGTGCTGCCAGCTCTGAGGGTGGTTGGGCTGCCCTCCCCTCCCCACCTCTCTCAGCATTACTCCTAGATAAACACAATGTCTGTCATTTGTGATACAGCTTTAGTTATGTCTCATTAAGTTTCTGTTTCTTTTCTGTTTTCACCACTGTCTTGGAAATGAGTAACAGAACAAGGTCCTGCTTGTGTACAGAGCACACATTAAATACCAGCCAAGCCTTAACCCAGGAAATGTTTTCCCTTTTGAGGCTAGCCTTGAAATGAGCCCAGGAAAGCACAAGTGAATGTCTTGCATCCGTCCTTCCTGAAGCAACCAACCCCCTTCACCAGGTGCTCAATCATCAGCTCAGGCCATTGAAATAACAGTTCCCCTACAACTGTGCACAACTTACAAGTGATTAACATACCATTCAAGGAAACAGATTCTCACAGAAGCTACTTACTTCATGCTGAAGTAGAAGAAAGCTGCTTGATACTACTGCGTTTATTAGCATCTGCAAATAAACCATGGAAATAGTGGAAGAATTGAAATGTGATCTTGCAACCAGTTTTGCCAATACAAAAAATAACATCCAGATGGCTGGACTGCAGCAAGTTCCCCTGGCTATTAAAGGAGGCTGGAACAAAAAACTACAGTGATGGTGATGGAGGATGGACAAGTGCTGAACGAGGTTAAAAAAAAAAAAGGTAAATTTTGAAGGAAATGTGTCTGGGGATTCTGAAAGCAGCTCGGGAGGGACTGTTTGTACTGCAGTACAACAGGCAACACCTCTTAGAGCACATGGGCAACCATAACTATGCTGAGAGCTCGTTATTAGACATGCTGTTTCCAAATGACTCAGTAGGCATCGCATCAGCCAGAGATCTGCCTTCCAAGTGAAAAGTAATGTCTAAGGCACAAATATTTTCAATGAGCTTATTTGAATTCATTTGACCACAGCCCTATTCTGGTGATACACACAAAGGATGAGAAATGTCTACAGCATGAAACAAAATACTTCCAAAAGACAAGGAGATATCAAAGAATATGGCCAAGGGTCTTTATGCTACTCCATAGCCCCATGAATACTCTCCAAAATAGGTCAGGGTTAAAGAGTTCTTATCAGTTCTTTAACAAATGGAGTTAAAGGACCAGAGCTGTGAATTGCAACAACCCACATTGGTGAATAAAGGAGAGAGAAACAAAAGAGTTATAGTGATTCAAAGGTGCTCTAATCTAGTCTAAATCTCTAATTTAGTCTAAATGGTAAAGCTCCAAGTAGCTGGCGATAGTCTGATTGGTACAGAAACCACCATAGCATCACATGGACAGAAACTGGCAGTAAATTTAGGGGAAATCTTGAGCATCTGCAAACATAGATGCATAAAGGAAGAGGGGAGGGAAGGGTTAAAATCACAGAATCAAACAGTGGTTGAGGCTGGAAGGAACCTCTGGATGCCATCTGGTCCTACTCCCCTTGGTCAAGCAGACACACAGAGCTTCTCCAAGGAGGAGACCCCACAGCCTCTCTGGTCCCTGGGTAGGGCTCCAGCACAGCAAAGAAATGCTTCTGACAGTCAGGGAAAGCCTCATGGGCTCCAGTTTGTGCCCAATGCCTCTTGTCCTGGCTCTGGGCATCACTGTAAAGAGTACAGCTCCATCTCCTTTATATTCTCCCTTCAGGTGGCTCTTTAATTGCTTTCTGATATCTATTCTCATAGATATTTCTGTCATTCAGGATAGGATTTGGCCACCAATTGCACAAGGCAGAGAAGGAAACTGTCTCAATGCCTCTATCTCCCAGAACCTTGCTAGAAAAAGAGATGTTATTCCATTTTTTGTCCTGCTCTTACTGCTTGCTCCCCACCTGAGACAGGCTTCTAAGCAAATCTCTGTTTAGAACAGCATTTATCAGCTTTAATTAAGAAAATGTTGGGAAAAAGAAAGAAAAACTGTTCAAAAGACATCTTTAGTGCCCTCTCTCCATTTCTCAGCAGCTTTTAGCATTTATGAGGGGAACAGAAGTTGGGTTTTTGGTCTTTTGTATTTAAAGGGTATATTCTTTACAGAGCAAAGACAGCTCACAGTGCCACTAAAGAAAATGTTTTATAGAAGCAATCCATAAGCAGAGACCAACCACTGAATAAAAACATGAAACGGAGTGCTCACCAGTAAATCCCTAGTAGAAAAATAGAGAAACGGTTGAAATTCAGTGCCTTGGAGTACTGTTGGTTTCTTGTTGTTTTCCCAGCTGTTTGCTTGAGTGCTTTGGGGTTCTTTGGTTGCTTGCTTTTTTTTATTCCCTTTACAAATGGTTTGACCAGCTCTATTTTAAAATCAGATCTGTCAGCAGCTCCCTGGGGTATTTCTGTTTCTTTGGATATGCAATGGGAAATATCAACATGTGGAGAAAACTTCACTGTACTGCTTATTACACACAGCCCCTGAGTATAACGAGCAACCAGCTCCTGCAATGCTGGGCTGCTGTTCAGGCAAACTACCTACAAACTGGCAGGCAATTTGTCGGACTGTCAAAAGACAAAGATGTCACACTGATCAAAGCTCCTCTGTTAAGCTTATAAATACTTATCTCTTTTTCTAAGCAATCAGAAAAATTCCTGGGAATGAATGTGCAATATGGCAAAAAGATGCATACAAGCCAGGCTGCCCCCAAACTAAAACAATTCAGATGCACATTCTTGTAAATCTTCTGCTTCATACGCAGAAAGAAGAAAACAAGGGAAAGAAAGGCTAAAAATAAACCAGCAATGAGGGCCAGTGAGATGAGCGATGATTTTACTGCAATACACCAAACTAGTCAGATAAATATACTTAATTAGCTTCACTAGAGTTGGGGAGAAAAAAAAAACAAACAGGCTTTGTTGCCTATTTATTTTGTGAAAGGATTTTATTGTTGCTATATTTTATTTTGCAGAAAATTTCCATTGTGTGTGCATTTTTAAGTCTGATGCTGGAGTGGTAGGAGTTGATGCACGAATTTCAATGCAAGTTATGAGAATATCAGCTGTGTTGAGTGTCTTGCACACAGTTTCTAAGTGCACTGAAATATAGAAATACTTTGGGAAAAGCAATTTTATTTCTACAGCGGTTTCTGCTCCTAATTATCTTGACTTGGAATCAAAGATTTTGGAAAGGTTTGGGTTTCAATCATCAGCATAATGAGTTTGCCCAGGCCATTCGTTCTGTTGTCTTTTACCTGTATGCCCCATGATGTGATTTCTCTATTACCATTTAAAAACATCAATGATGCAGCACCAGTGGACACTGAATTGGACCCACAAAGATCATCCATAATCATGTGAAAAGGCTTCAAGACTATTAAAAATCATCTCAAGACATGGGATGCAGAAAGAATGAGAGCAGAGCTGCTGTTATGCCACAGGTCAAGCCTGACCTTTGCAGAGCTGCATAAAAGAGAACAAGAAAGGCCATGAATGCAGAGGGAAGCTGGTAGGATCTGCACAGAGAAATGTAAAAAGATGAGGTTGCTTTGTGCTGTCATAGGCTAACACTCAAATAAATTCAGAGCACTTACACAAAAGTTGATTTTCAGCCATCCTTTTTAAAGCTCATTCTAACTAAGCTGCTCCTAAGAATAAGACATGAGCAATTCTGGATCAGAAAAAGTGAAGTGAAATGATAAACAAGAAAATGGGAAGAAGAAGGAGAGGTTAAGAACCTACCATGAAACTTCAGCAGGGCACAGTTAGGATTCCAAAGGGAAGCCACACAATGATCTGGACATCCAGAACTCAGGGAGATGAAAACTAACCTCAAGACACATATTGTGAAGCTCACTATGTCAAGCAGCTCCATTACTGCAGCATAACACACAACAGAGCCCTCAATTTTCCTCTCCAGCTTTTTCCTCCACTACTTGCCCCCCTGCCTGTTGTGTAATTAATGATGATTCAGAATTGTTGGTGCCAAGTGAAGTCTCTTGTTCAACACCAGCAACATGGCAGAAACAAGGAAGGGAGGTGCTCCAATCACATTACTACAGGGACAGAGTTCTGTCTCTCTCCCAGAGCAGCAGGAATTATTCCAGTGAGCAACAAAAGCATAAAAATAGGGAAGAGAAGCACATCTCGATAAAATGAGGACAGAGCATGTTCAGCAGTTTGGGATCTCCCTTCAAATCCAATGATTTTGTGACATCAGCAAGGTAACACTTTCCTCCACCATGGTGCATGCCCACCAAATTGCTCTCAACCAATGCTAAATCCCATCTAAGTTCACAGAGGTGGGAGAAGGACAGCACAGGTCTTTTTCTTTTTGGTGCACCACAGAAAAGATGGTACAAAAGTGTTGGATTTACCCTTTAGGAAATGCTTTCTGGCAGTGATATTACTGGGACAGATGTAAAAAGAGAAATGGTACCTTGCCAGCATGTTTATCGCTCCCATCAAGTGCAGGAGAATTCTTCAGTGGTTCTCATCATCTTGATTTCAGTCATCTCCCCTTGACCTCAAATTGGCAAGCATGAGCTGGGGATGCTCCTCACTTCATTCTCCCTGCACCAGTCTAAGCCTGATGCTGAATCTGGTTCCAGATTGGCTTCAAGCTCTCAAGGAGATGACTGGGAAGGTTCTGAGATTTAAGTATTCTGCAGGTTTGACATTTTCAAAGGCCCATTCTCTGCAACAGCTGTGCCTTTTCTTTTGTTGTTTCTTGCCTTTAATCTCACTAAGTGACTATACACATGCAGCAATTACCTACAGCAAGCAGGACACTCCAATTTGCTTTGGTTTTGCCTGGGCAGGCAGTTATCCAGACTACATCTGTCAAAGTAATGACAGCCAAGAAGATTAAAAAAGAAAATGTGAGGAGGAGGATGACATTCCAGAGAATGATAATTGAGGAACTATGAGAATATTCATTGAGTTTGACAATTTCAGGCTAAAAGGCTTCTACCCTGGCAGTTGTTTAATCTCCCACTTAACCCTTCACATCTGCCTGTCCATTACTGATCCAGGTGAGTACTTCCAGGTGAGCAATTGCCAGTGACCCAAGCACAGGAATTTCTCTTTTCTTCTAATTTCTGATCTACCCTAGGACACCTAAAGGCGGCTCGTTGACCAGACCCTAAGCACACTTATCCTAAGAGGGGGATCTGGTTAGATGGAGCCCTGGACAATCTGGTCTGGCAGTTGACAACCATGTTCACTGCAGTGTTTGGAACTGGATGCACTTTAAGGTCCCGTTCAACCCAATTGTTCAGTGCCCGAGGTGGAATAGTCAAATACCAGCAATTGAGCATACAATTTGTGGCAAAGCTTAGTGTGTGAAGGTATGTGCAGGGTGTTCGCTGCCTGGTTTGATGTTCTTCTTGTTGTCCTGGTCTTAAATGCTGTTCTGTAATTAGAGGTTACCCACCCCAATATTTGGAATAGACCTTTCTGCAGTTATAGGGGTTTCCTTTGTCTTCCATCCCTAGAGAGATGGTCAGAATTAGTTTCCACTCCCACTTAAAAAACCTTCCTCATCTCTCTGTATTATTTTGATGTATTGCTATGCTGTTCTATTGCTAGATATATTCAGCAGCAGAATGTTTCAGATTGTACCGATGAACTGCAAATGCATCTGGGGTAGGATCTGATATGTGTAACGATTAACAGCTCTACTGTATTCTGGAACAGTCTGTGCTGCACACCCATCGTGCAGCTCTACCCACTTATACATCACCAAGTCAGCTGGAGGGGTTGGCATTCATAGCAAATCACTCCAGCCTGTGCTTCTTGGTTCTCTGCTACTCTTTCAGGGGAGCTCAGGTGATCTGAGCTGTGCATTGACTTTAATTACTAAGCTGAAGAAGTAATAGAGAAACAAAAGCTGACTTTTCTCTTATGCAAAAAAGTCCTAATTACTTGGGTTGGATCGTGCTCCAGTCTGCAGCAGGGAAGAGATGTAATTGTTACACATGCAGGCTGGGTTCCACTCTGACTTTTGCTGGGTGTTGAACTGCTCTTACAGCAAAGCTCCAGGATTAGTCCCTAAACCAGCTTTTGGGTTTATATAGAGAAGAGTAGGAGAGCTGACTTGTCCCAAAGAAATGCTGTGAATTACATGAGGAAAATAAGTCAAATATAGAGACAGCATCCTTTACCACAACTGGAAGTCTCAACAATTTCTGTGTACTTGAAGGCAAATCTCAGCTCCCAGACAAGCCCTGGAAATACATGTACATGTAGTCATTATTTAGGGCCTGAGACAGCACTGCTGGAATTTGATGGCACACATCTAAGGCCACAAGGTAGGAATCAGGCCCTTTGTGCTGCAATACAGCCCAGTGACTTTAAAATCCAGGAGCCTGAGATACTGAAGTCTGAGGAAACTTTATTACCCAAGGAACCCTTCTATCCTCATGTTGTTATCATTCTTTCCATTCAGGACCCATGAACTTTCCAAACAAGTTTCCCTGACCGAGGAGAAGTTCTGATCTGAGGCAGCTTTAGCAAGTAATTGTTAAATTGAGCAAGTGGTTGACTTCCTAAATTCAAGGTTAACTTCTGTACATCAATTATTTCAAACATCACTATCTTCAAATTCTGCTTCCATGGCTACCTCTTTAATATGATTCTACTGCTGGAAAAAAAAAACAAACATCAGCAAATGGAATCTGGCAAGAAATGAATCAAATAAACTTAAAATAGTGTCATGTTGCCTATATTAAATTTTATTTGACTGAAGTTATGCTATTGAGAGCCCCATTGTTCCTAGCTAAAAGAGGGGGAAAAAAAAGATGACATCAGCAATTTACTTCATTATATCACTGTAAGATGATAAATAATGTTTTCTCCCTTTTGTGTTCATTTGAAGTGGCTTTAAAGAGTGCATACAGTGCATTTGTACTTAAATTATTACACTTTCAAAATCTTGGAGAGCTGAGACAGCAGGAGATAATTTGTAGGGCAGGATGAGACACTTCTCCAACAGTTTTAATATTGCCCCAACTGTCTTCCTGCTTCCTACAAGGCACAGAACCACTGATGCATTGGAAGCCTTTTCACAAAGTATACTTCTCAGGATGGAGATTTTTGGAATAAAAGGAAGCCGATAGGAAATATAGGAGCATTTTGTCATTGCTTCCAGCAACAGCAGCACCAGGAATACCAGGCCTTGTTCTTCCTCTCAGTCCTCTTTAGATACTACTTCTGTTCTTGACCAACCCCAGTTTAGTTGTTTGCTATTTTTTTGAGTTTTGATGGTTCGTTTCCATTTTGCCCAATTTTGGTTTTTCTCACATGCTCCAGATCTGTTGGCTTTTGCTGCAGGGCACAGGTAGGCTCACACTCTATACCAGTGTCTGAGTTACCGTCATGGTCCGCTGCAGCACAGATGAAAGATTTACTACTATCCTACCTGTACCTTCAAGCTCTGTGCAGGATCTGGGGTAAGGATCATTCCTGTGTAACCAACTGTTAAAAGAACCAAGCTGAGGAAAAAGGGGATGGATGACACAGTGCCGTGCTGAGGGCTCTCCATCTCTTCATGCACTGTTGCTGTTATCCTGATCCAAATCATGTCAAAAAGCAACTAGAATAAAAAGTCGCTTTGATAGATAGCCTCACAGTGAGTCTTAACACCTCAGACCTGGCTGAAAATTGCCTAGGAACTTAAATCCATCACAGAAATTCCTCCCAATTAAATATTATATGACCTTTCAATTGTCTTCATCCAAACCTTCATCTCAAATTATCAGGAATTGTTCATTTAAATTACCAGTTTAACGCACTCATATTGTCTCTTTTTTCACTTTCAGTCCTCTGAAATTCTTTAACTGGTTAAGAAAGCATCACATCAAAGTCATATTATCCTTGCTTTTTTCTTTCCCCCTTTGTTATCCCCTCAAGTTTTTACCTGGGCTAGAAGAGTGAGCTGGACTGCAAAAATAAGCACATTTTAGAGATGGGTGCATATTTTTATGGTGTTTTCCGATTGCCATTAGAGACACAACCAAACTTTTCCCCCATTGTCTTGGTTGTAGCAGGGCTGAGGCTGTTTGTGACAGGCAGTTTTCCATGCATTTTGAAATACAGGATATTTCCCAGACTTTGTGGTGGTTCTCTTTGCATGTACTGAGATGTCTCAATGTGAAGATCTTAACCCTGTGCTTGAATCTTTCCTTCTCTCTTTTCTCACCATCATTAGGACAGCCCATCTGTCACCTCCTACAGGTTGGAACCAGGTTGGGCTGTTTTGCAGGAGTCAGCAGTGTTTTGTGTTAACAGGCACTGCCATCTCATAAGTAACAGAGTGCTAAACTCATTTGGTGTGTTGTGGGATTTCCCAGCCCAAATCAGCAGCTCCATCACTCAGTTCCCAACCTTACTGCACTCCATCCTTCGAGGATGGGAAGGATGGTTCTTCTTTGCTATAATATCCAGGTGAGCACATTCACAGTACGTGGCACTGTTCTGAAAAGGATACTAATTCCAGTGCTTTGAGCTGGGAACAGTACAGGAATCAGTGGTTTCCCACACCAGACTTAAACATACGCTCCATGTTTCTTCACAGTTTGCGGGTAGCGCTTCACTAAATCTCTAACAATGGCCACTGCTCTTTGGTTTCTTGGAATTAATCTCTAAAAATACTCCAGTGTTCTTACTAGGCGCTTCCTGTTATGTTCCTTTTATCTGAATCGAATCAAACTTGCTTTACAGCAGAAAGGCAAAGCGAAAGACCCACCAGAGGCTGTGACGCTTCTACAAGACCGCATGTTAATACAGCTATTTCAGACTTCAAACAAGTATTTTTTTCCTCTCTGTAGTCTAAACAATTGCAGAAAACATGAAACAGACTGTGTTTTTTTTTTTAACAACATGGAGTACAGTGAGGTTCTACATTTTCTTTTCAAGCAAAACTAAAGAGTGGAAGCAGTAGCTTCACATTGCTGAGACACTTTCATTTCTATTAAAGAAACTGGCAGCTTGTTTTCCTTAGCAAGTGTTTTATCAAGCTTGCACAGGAGCAATGAAAGCCAGGAGAAAAATCCCAAGCTGTTGATGAAAGTGGCTTTCAATTCCTGATGAAAATACAAGGGGGAACTTCAAAACAGTTTCACTATCTCGAAGTGAAAAGGGAAGCACTTTTATATGAAAATGGTGAAAATGAGAGGTTTTCTGCCATGGAAAGCTCTGTTTGCTAGTGAAAAGTGTGAAAAACAATGCTCAGCAATGCTCAGCCACTCATAAAACTGTCATTTTTTATGTAATATGCACAAAATTACCGTTTTCATCAGAAATCCCATCTGTGTAGCTTAATTCCCATCATTTAGGAGATACAAACACACGTACACCCCTACGTATATGTTTGTAGATATACATAATTTATGTTGAGAAAATGAGTTTTGTGGTTTTCTTATTAACTTGGAATATATTCACCTTCATTAGTGTTCTCTTATTGCTTTCCAAACTATGTATTTCTCTCTTCCACAATTTAACTTAGTTGGATTTAAATTTCTTTAGACTGTAGTTCTAGCTGCAAGTCAAGCTGTTGTTCAATAAAAAACGTCTCTCTCTTTCCCTTTTTCATTAACATGAAAAAGACTTCTTGTCACCCACTAATCAGGGGTCCAAGTCCTGACTAGTGCCAGTAAGCAAGGCCTTCTCTTAAGCACACTGATTTCACTTGACTGCTGCAGACTCTTTCTTAATCCAGATAAAATTAGTGTTGTAGAATCTCAGAATGGTTTGGGTTAGAAGAACATTCTGTTCCAGCCCTTTGCTGCGGGCACAGACACATCCCAGTGGATCTCACTGTCCAATGCTGCATCCACTGTCTTGGGAACTTCCAGGGATTGGCACCCACAGTTCTCTGGGCAGAAGTGCCAGGGCCTCACTGCCCTCATAGCAAAGAATCTAAACCTACCTTTCTAACGGGTTAAAACCATTACTCCTTGCCCTGTCTCCCCATCTCCCATATCATTAATTACTGCAGAAGCACGTAGAATAAATCTGAACAAAAAGGTAGCAATACATAAATAAAAATGGACAGTAGCTATGTGACGGGCAAAATTAATTAGACTTGCTGAACTGAAAATATCCCATCTGGGAGCTGAAAATGTGTGAAGCAAGAAACCAACCTAATATGAGTATGCTAGCATCCTAGCAAAGAAAATAAGGGACATGGAAAAGAAATATTCAAACATAAAACAAATTCAAATCTTTTGAATCAATGAGATCAGCTCTTCAGTAGGTTTTTTTTAGCCTCCCTTTATAGTCAACAGGTGAAAGTGAACATCCACCAAGATTCATCTCATTTCAGCAAAAGATGGCCCCATCTTAATTCAGCATTATGGACAATCTCTTAAAATTGGTTGTCTAACTTGCAAGATTAACAAGATGAACAGAGTGCAACTACCTAGCTAACTACCTAATTCTAAAGTAAGGATGATTGTCCTTCTAAATCATTTGTTTTATCTATCTTGAATTTATTAAGTTACGAGGATCATTGGGAGAACATGCCCAAGTCATGAGTGATGCCAGACAAGATTATCATAATTTTTTCTTGCCTGAAAAAGAAATCTTCCTTTACCCATATTCACTACAATTAACAATTTCAGCTTTGTATACCGGTGTTTTGAAATGCCTGAAGATGCTAAGTGTCCCAACCCCTACAATTCTGTGGTTCTATAAGCCTGTGAGGAGTCCTCAGATAGGGAAGTGTAACTGATGTGCAAAAACCACCGTGGTTACAGCACTCTAAACCTTCCACAAAAAGTAGGACGACAAGAAGTACACAACTACAGAGGGATATGATAGGGGTAAAAGTCTGAACTGTCTTGAATTTTAGCTCCTGGTGCTGAGTGGCCAGAATCAGCCACCCTTATGCCACTGAGACCAGCCAAGACCTTGGTTTTAACCAGTCACCACAGTTCCGCAAACCTCAGTCAATGACTGAACCCATACTGAGGCTGTATTGTAATTATGCAGCCTTCAGCTTCCTTGACAAACTTGCATGAAATCTTGCGCCTTTTTTAACTTCTTTTCTTTTCCCCTAGACCAACCATGCCTCTTTACTTCTGCAAAGTGACTCGTGGGTAGAATCTCACCATGCAACAGCTGAGCTGTGATCATTTTCTACACACATTCCATTAGCCTGCAGCAAATGCATGATAAATGAACTAGCTTAGACCCCTTTCATGAGCTCACAGCATAGCAGTTACTGTGGATAAGGCTGCGCATAGTACCTCCGGATGGAAAAATAAGGCAGTTCGGTAACAGAGTTTTGCGTAACCAAATCCCTTAGTAAAAGAAGGCATCACATTCTGAGGATAGTTTGGTGCACTGTGCTATTTATGTCAGTAAATCTAGGCATAGTTTCAGTTCCTGTGTGTGAGAGAGGGAAAGGTTAAATTATTAAACTGCCAGAAGTGTGGGCGATTGACCATACCAGGCGGATCATGGCAGTGGCGTCTGCTCTGCTGCAACTTGATCTCAGCTTCTTTCATGATCACAGAGGCAAAACTATGTTTTTCAGGCTTCTCTGTCACGCTGTCAACAGCATTTGTGCATGCACTCAATTTCAACATCAGCAACTGAGTGTAGAGAGAATATCTCCTTATGTTGTCAGGTCTTTCATGTACAAGTGCTTTTTGTTTTATCTTCAGCCTGCTCTTCCGATCTAAAACAGTCTTGCATTAACTTTCTAAAGCTCACATTGCAGAATGCTGAGTCAGTGGATCTGATGGAGCATCAGTCTATGTTTTTATTGAATTCTGAACCCTGATTATGCTCTGTTTGTTCTGCCTGGGATCAATAAGGCAGGTGGAAAATCATCCTCACAGGGCAGCTGACAATTCCCCAGAAATACCAGAAAGATGAATAACATCTGCATGTAGATTTCTCCTCACTATTGAGGAGAAAGGACATGCTATGTGGGCCAGTACAGCTGAGTGGCACCATTAAACCAAGATTTATCACCATGCAGCCTAGGGCTATGAGCACCCTGGGGCATGGCTTGGCCTGCACCCAAGGCCTGCACCTCCAGAGAGCCTGGAGCCATCACAGGTGCCACAGAAAGACTGACTGATCCATGGGAAGACTTGCACGAGCAATTCAAATTGATGTGATATCTACCTTTGGGTTTGGGGGCTTTTTCCCCCAAGTTATTCTAATCTGCACCACCTCTTTGGGGCAGCTGTGAAGGTGGAAGGTGAAGCAGCTCCTTTAAGTTGATCTGGGAAGCAACAAAGTACACAGGCTGCACAAGATAAAGGCAACAAAATGCTTTTCCTCCCTCTAATCCCCTGCTACAATGAGAACGCAGTAGTGAAAGTCTTTTGTATCCCCACAGAACCCTTCCTGACTCTGAGATAGGTTTCAGCATCTCCCACCGGCATCAAATGACAAAATGACTGTGGTGTGGATGTCAAAACAAAAGCAGATACATCCAGACGCTTGAGACTTCCTACAGAAGCCCTACCAGAAGTCTGGGGCTGTGCTGAGGGTTTCTCCTATCACCTCTGGTCTGCACCATACCTGCAGTGTTGTTGCTGGGAGTCCACTGATGACTGGATATGCTGTGGTCCACACCACTACATTTTACATCATCATATAAATCACTCAGAGAACCTAAAGCATGATGACTGTATCATCCTGAGTTGGACCATGAATATGGCATAAGTGATATGCAACTGTCCACACCACGTGCTTGTGCTGTCCATCACCCTCTTTGCAATAACAGCTTAGTATTTCTGACCAAGAGTTAAATAGCTGGGGTCTACTGTTATATAGCTGAAGTACCTCTACTAGAGACCATTCTATCTTTAAGAATTATGATATCCATCCTCTTTACAACATGTTGTCATGGTTTTGTAATTTTGTAATTTTGCTATCAGTATTCCACATCATAACATCATGTCAAGTATGGATACTTCTGTTGAATGTGCAGTCCACAGAAGAAGACTACATATCCCAGAGAACAACAGGAGTAACAATAAGTCACGGGACCAGGACTCTATATAATCTCGTTCCCAGGCTGGAGTGCCCTCCTTCTTCTCTCGAACTTCTCGGAGAGTGGGAAGCGTTCCAGCCGTGTCGCCTAGAGTTCACAGTAGGCCTCTCGGTTTTCGGAGACTCTCTCTCTCTCTCTGTTTCGTTCGATTTTGTTAGCCTTAATTATATTATATTGTGTTATCTTGTATTTCGATATCATATTTAGTAAAATAAGTTTTTCCTCCTTAGATTGTCGCTGTTTTATCCCACTCCCCTTTTCCCCCTCCTTTCCGGGCCCCGGGGGGGGGGCGTGGGGTGGCTTCCCCTGTCACGGGCATAGGTAAATCTAAGTAACCCGTGACACATGTGTACCTATAAAATGGAAACACACTGTCTACCTGCACATGAGCACCTCATTTTTATCTTTATAATATCTAAAGCACGAGTTGTTAGGAATGACGAGTCAGTTGCTCTGGCTCTTGCTATGCATACGAAAAGATGTGAAGACTTCAGACCTTTATCATTTGGCAAGCTCAAGGTGCACTTTGGAGGGTCATACAACTAAATCTGTTTTACTCATTCTGCATCATCAGCTGCATTCAGCCCATAGAAGCTCAAGATTCATCTGTCTACTCTCAAAAATAAGTGGGAGCTCAACTCCTATGACAGCATAAATCAGGTATGAAGCCAGAGCAAAGCCAACTTGCACTGCTGTACTAAATGGATGTTCAAGCCTGCATCTTATTCTTACTTTTACTTATCTCATACTGGGATAAATTTTGTCTGACCCAGCGCTCACTAAATCATCTGAGAAAGCAAATAGCATACTTCTCAAAACAAATGGAAATCCAGCATCTATCTGAAAAAAACCAAACCAAAACAAAACAAAAAACAGGAGATCTTGATTCTTCCATTATGCTATGCAAGGCATTTTACAATGCTTTTCAGTAATACATGCAGTTTTTTATAAACTGTGAGTTTAAAAGTGAGACTCTGATGCTATTTCCACAAACTGGGAACAGGAAAGCAGCATTTAATCTCAAGATTCTCTTCTTTTCAGAGAAAGAAGGTCATTTTGGCCTCCATGTTTCTGCGTGAGCAGAACTGCCAAGAGAAGCCAATTCTAATAACACTTTATAGAGGTAACAGAAGAGAAAGATAATAGAGAATAACAAAGAAAATTATTTCAGATGTAGCCTTATCTAAAGAAACCTCCAGCAATTGGAGGAATTTTCCATTCTGTTTTATTAAACACTTGTTAATTAAAACAACTCCAATAAATCCCATACTGGCCTTCGACAACAGTCTCTGAGCATTATATCACTGCACCACATATTAAGCACTCTAAAAGGCTGAGCTCTGACTTAGATTTGGGGATAATAGAAGAGGGCTAGCCTCTATCCAAAGACATCCAAAGAGGCATCACTGTGATGAATCTTTCATGGGTTCTGGCTCTGTTATGTTAATTTAGGTCCTTTAAATTGTTCTGTGTATTTGCTGACCTTAAAAGGGAATTTTAATGCAAATTGTGACCTACTCTTCATCATGGGAAGGAGCCCATTGCTGGCCAAATATTAGAGCAGCTTGGCTGTATCTTGGGTGATTTCACCTCGATGGCTTGGATACCAAATGAGATAATCTTTGGGAAAAGGCTTTCTGATCTAAAGCCCTTTGGCAGCTCATGGCTTTCCAAAAGGTTTGCTGCCTTGGTTGTGCAGAGCTTGCACAAACTTTCCATCTCTTGAGGACAATGCTTGCCCTTCCATTCAGATCACCTGCAGCTCACTTAAGAAATACACAGTGATTCCACTTCCTGGTGACTTTGCTCTTCCAAGTCAGTAGGTCATATTGACCTTTATTTCTGTGATCAGTTTCTGTAACGAGCACACCTTTAAGCATATACACACATGGAGAAAACTAAGTGAAGTCTATGCTGTTACGTTTATATTTAGACATCCCAGAGGCACAAAACAGGTTGCTGATATTCTGTGAAAATCCTCTTTGTAGACAAATGTATCTACAGCTGTTGCTCAGCGAAGGATGAAAACCACGCTCCTGTAAGCGATGCCCACCCCTGCCTGTTACTGAGGCTTGCTCAAAGGGGCTCATAGCAATGGCTCCAGCCCTCTCAAAAGAAATAGCTTTTCTGCTTTCCACGTGCTTTCTCTCACTGAGGGAAAGTATAAAAGGAAAAGGAACGCAGGCAGTGTTCCCTGCGACATCTTCATTTGTTATGAAATAGAAGTCTTTAGCCAGCACCCCGTGAAAAATCTCTTTGAGAGCATAAAAGCATGGGGTTTCTAGGACTCCTCTTTCAAGATGAAAGCAAAGATTTTAAGGTAGAGTTTCTTCAAGAAGTGGTTCTCCTTTGCAGAAGCTGAGAGCTGGTGCAGAGCTGATTACAGCTCGCCCGCTCTGCTATCATTAAGATAAAGTTGAGCTTTATCAGACATCAGAAGCTGCTCTTACCGCTTGTCTTCTGCTGTTTCTGGTTTTGAGAATGTGAGGTTTCAGCCATATCCGAATGAAATTGAAAAACACCCACACATTTCTCTTTTTTATTTTTAATGGGGATTTGGATTCCATGAGTGAACTGGAAATCCAGCGGGCTAATATCAGTGTGCAACTTGAACGTAATGCCCCTTGTCTATGGCTTCAGATGCCAAACTCCCCTGTGTGCATCAAATTACTGCTCCAACCAACCCTTTAACCCAGCTGACCAGCATGTCAAGACAAGTGTGTTTCAGGCTGCCTGGTTTCAGAGGGACAAACCACATCCAATTATACACAGAAAATCAGATAAAATCATAATCACCTCAATGGAAACAGGAGCACAGATTTCCACCCACGAGACCGTTCAGACTCACACTTGAAATTGCTCACTTACAATGCAGTTCATCTCACCCAATTTAGCAACCTCAAAGTTAGTACTTCTCCAGGATATTCACGCTGGCTGTCCCCCCTGACCCTCTGTCACAGGCACATCCCACACAAGGGGTTGAATATCCTCTCAGAAGCATACTGCTTCTTTTTTGACCACACACCCCGTTGTAGATGGGAATCGTGGAGCCCAAGTGAAGTCACTTTGGACTCTAACGCCATTCGGGCATGTTGTGCATCCACCACTGCTGGGAATGGGACACATTTGTTGGAGATAGTGCTCATGAAAAATGATCTCAATAGGAAAGTCAATACTGGAATTATTTTTAAAGGACATATTTTCCAGTCGTATACATAAAGCTGTTTTGCAGATTTGCAGCATCTGCACCACGAAAGAAAGATTTTATTTTGACAAACTAAATGAAACATTTGGTTCTGTCTGCTTTGCCTTGTGGTTTTGTTTTGAAATTGCCTTTCCATTTATCTGAGAAGAAAACAGTAACATTTTCTCTAGATCAAAAGGAAACCCATGGCAGGGGGTTTGAAACCAGATGATATTTGATGTCCTTTCCAACCCAGGCCATTCTATGATTCTATGATTATACTGGATCCAGATAAACCCGATAGTTCAATGTATAGTTTGGCATGATATTAGAGATTTTAATTCAATAATTTAGAACCTTTTCAATCGATCTCAATGCTTGAGATACTGAACAGCGAATCAGCCAAACAAACAGAAAAATCCAAGGTCTTTGCAATTCTATTGTCTTGCAGTTTTAGTTAAATATTCTAATTCTGATATTAATTCTAATATTTCCATGATTCTACATGCATTGTTTTGATTTCACGTTCCCAGATAAATATTTGTAGTACCACCTGCATACTGTGTACACAAATTGCTTCCAACAACAATAGGCACCCGAATGTGATTCATGTACCATATGTTCCAAGGTGTTACAGGGAATAAAACCACTAAAACACATTTGTCTGTAATTACTTTTTCTAGTTTGGAGAGGGTTTTGTACAACACAGCATTAACCAGGATTCCTGGCAGCAGGGTGTGAAAAGTGGAACTGCTTCTCCTGCTCTTATGCGCTCATTTGAAGGGGCTGGGGCTTTTTGTTACCTTGAAGAGGCATTCACCTGAAATTCCAAACTCACCAAAACCACATCACTAGAAAATTAAAGGGTACAGTTGTACAATTATCACCATGTTTCTTCTCGCTTCAGGTGTGCCTTGAAAGAAGAATGATGTTCTGGTGCAACGGAATAGTACTAGTCACTGCCATTTGAGTGGGAGGTGGTATTCTTGTCTATTGGAGGAAAACAACATTTAAAGATCAATCAGCCAAAATAGAAATTTGCTCCTTTTCTTTTATATTTTTGAAAGGGCTGAGTCAAATTGAGAAATCAAGAGGCTTTGAAAGCAACCACTTCCTACAGTTCATTCTCCCAATGACTTAGCTTAGCCTTTTTTTCCCCATAAAGAGAGCTAAGAAACACCAAGTTGGGGTGGGGGGAGTGAAAAAGAATTCTTGTAAGATATACTCCATTTTTCAACCATCATCAGGACAGCGCTCCCAAAACTCCTCTGCTAACCTCAGTTAAACAGGCTTTGGTAAGAGAGAATACTGATAAAAGTCACATAGAGCACAGTGGTCATAAGGTGTCCAAGCTCATTTTTTTTCCAGCCATTACAAAAAAGAAGGGGACTTCCATTTGCCTTTCTGTTGTGCCTCAGCAAGAGCACACTGGCTGGTGTCAGTACTGCTCAGCAATGAGCCCCTCTGTGCCCTGCACTCACACCATCAAAGCCCAGCAGCTTTCTGAAAGGCCAGGGAAAAACCAGAGCTACACACAAGGTCATCTATCAGAAATCAATTCTATGGGCTATGAGTAATTTATTATCACAACAGTTCTGTTTGCTGATTGAATTAAAATGAAACTAATGCAATCTTAAGTGAGAGTGAACAAGCAGGATCGTTAGGTAGCTGAAGAGATAATCAGAAACTCCTTTTGCATTGCTAAAGATACTGAATGAGGATTATTGAAACTGGCAAAATCCCATCCTTTCTCAGGCTGGGCGGTAAGCAGCATCTCAGCACTCATTCAAACACCGAGGCACACAGCAACTTTAAAGTGAAAAGACAATGGGTTTTATCTACTCCTTCTCACCAACCTTCTTGCATTTGCAAACTAATGTACTAATGAGGTGCTGCAGTGAAAATCATCCCGCTTTGCTACCTGGAATCCTCCTGTAGTGAAGATGAAAGAGATGCTTATCCAAAGTCTTTTTGGTTTTGTTTTGCAAACACGAATGAGGTTTTTTTTATTTAATATCATTGTAGAGTAGTGATCATATAACACAGAGATAGTTTTCTATTTAATTGCTCTGCATATCCAGAGCTTTGAAGTTAGTTCGTATAAATATCTCTGAGATTCAACAAATAAAGCTTTTGATTTCCACCCGAGGCAAAACAAACAATTTTATTCTCTGGTGTGGATGGATGCAGAGCTGTGCTTCATGCAAGGAAAGCCCAAGAAGCAAAATCCCTATCCAGATTCTCTCCATAGTGCAGAAATCCAAAAAGATTGATCCAAAACAAATTGCAATTCAAAATGTATTGTCAATTTTCCAGCGTGCTTATCTGCAACAGCACGGGCAACGTGGGCAATCAGCTCACAGCTCTTTGGTCTGGAGGTCTTCAGAAAAGGATTTTTGAGAAGACATGAATAAATACATAGAGGCCACAAACAGAGCCACCAAATCATTAACCTAAGTTGGAATAGAGCTAAGTTAACTTGGCAAAAGAATCAAAGTGGGAGAAACTTTTTCATGCAAGCAAAGCCTCTGGGGCTGGAAGGCTGAGGAGAAACCTGAGAACAGCTGGGGAATAATGGAGTTGTATTTTCCTTTCTTTAAAATGAAGCTTCTGTTTTTGAATCAAAGTAAATACCTCATCTATAATTCTTTGAGAAATACTTCTAAAATACAGCTGTGCTCTGAATTTTCCTGACAATGGAGCCTCACCACATTATCCTTTTTAAACAGACATGGTTTATAAATATCCTCAGTGTGGCACTTTCACTGCATCACTGGGGCCGTGGAGATGAGGCCAGCTGTGTCTCCTAACTGGATCTGCTCCCCAAACAGATGTCCTCCATCATCAGAAAGTAGCATCCTGCAAATCACTGCTCTTGAGAGGTGCCACCAGATGACATTCATGGAGAAACACCGAGAAACCCATCATCTTAAGGTTTCCTTTTGACACAAAAATTAGAGTCACAAGCATCAGACTTAAAGATGGATCCTCCCTGACTGTATTTATTATTATGAGCCTCTTGTAAGGATCAGAGCAAGCAACCGATTAATGAGATGCCATGCAACTAACTGCTGTGTACAAGGAAGGTGTCCTCTGGCAAACCCAGGAATGCCAACAGCACCTATTACCACAAACACCCCTTCAAGTCTGAATGAAACAAGTCCTTGTTATAAACAGGAACAGCCACCTGCCAATGTCCTCATCCTTCTGAACGTCCTCCATTTTCTTTTCAGGAGGTTAATGAAGGTAGTATAGAGGTAAGAGAGTCCTGTTAATTTACTGTCTTACTGGCACTGAATTTCCCTTTGCTTACTGGATTTTATTTAAATTAATTAATTATTTTAATTATTAATTTGATTTTATTTATTGTTTTTAGAAAATCTTAACCTGTTCACATTACAAGCTCTTCCAAATCAATGAACACAAAAACCCCTTTCCTGGGAATAAGCTCTCCCCCTCCTCCCACAGATATTTGCATGGGGATGTGAGTGGAGCAGTAATCTCTGCCCTCCAAATGCCTTTGCTGCATCCAGTGATATAGGAAAGGAAACTTAATTGCGCTGCTTTGTTCACCTGAGATCTGTTACAGAGCCTGGGTTCTAAGAAAACCTTGAACATAGTGCAGGACTTTTGTTTTCCTGGCTAGAAGTAAAAATAAATAAATAAATAAAAGTCTTCTACTCTGAAGAGACAGAGCACAAGAAGTAAACTAAAAGCAAAACATAACAATTTCTGTATCTGGTTCCAGCTGCCCTCCCACACCAAAGTCTTCTTTGAAGAGGAGTCAATTCAAACTCTTTAAAACCAAGCTTCTGCCACTCTTCCATTTATCCTGAATTCATCCTCACCTTGACAAGTCTTTGCTTTGCAGTGTACTTGAACCCCAGCCACAATTAGTTCCACCAGACTCCTCTCCTCTGCCCTTGTCTGCACAGCTTTCTCATCTGCACTCTGTTTTCTACATCTGTTCAGACTCCTTTGGCATCTCAGCAAACAGGTAGCATCTGGCCCCATGCAGGTTTTCCCAATCAAACACACAATTAGGTTTGCTGTACAAGGATCATTTGGCTCCTCTATAATACTGGCAGGCTTGATAATAACTCAGCTATAACTAACCTCATTTTAGTGTGCTAAGAAAAACTTTGCCGCCATCCCAAAATGAATAATATCCTTTTTGGCTAGGAATATCTTGAATACAAAGGACATTTGCAAACAAAGAACCAAAAGATCAAGAGTGAAACCGGGTTCATTAGCAAAATGAGTGAACTGAAGTGCAGGCAAGAGCAGAGTTGGTGGCTAATTTATGTCAAAACTGAGCTCAATGTGAAATGGCATCCTACAGTGCAAAAGATTGGGCTGAGTGACCAGAACTCCTTTTCTCATCCTAACAATTCTCCATTGGCCCAGGAGAATGTTCAAGAACATCTCTGGTGGGTTTTGCTCCTGTAAAGGTGAGCAACTATTCTAATTGCCAGACTCCCCCTATAATCAGTAAGAAGAGATGGGCATTACCTAAAGGCATCTCATCACCCATGAACTGGTCAAGACACGTTCATCAAAGAAATAGGAGAGGAATTATCTAAAGGGGCTGTAAGAAAGGACAAACTCTTTAGTGGGGTCTGTTGTGAAAAGACAAGGGGAAATGGTTTCAAACTAAAAGAGGGGAGAGTTAGACTGGATATTAGAAAAAGTTGGGTGGTGAAGCAGCAGCGCAGGCTACTCAGAGAGGTGGTGGTGCCCCATCCCTTGTCAAAGGACAGGCTGCGAGCACCTGGTAGAGCTGTGGGTGTCACTGTTCAATGGAGGGGAGTGGGACCAGATGGCTGTCATGGGTCCCTTCCAACCCAAACCATTCTGTAATTATGTGATTTTATGAGTAAATACCTACCCAGTGTCCAGCTTTGGTGGGACACCTGATTCTTTAGGCTAATACAGTAGAATTCTTCCAGTTGTACTTAGTAATAGAAAAGAGAACTTGTTTGTGCATCTTTTTTTTTTCATGATAACCATTTAGCACAGAGACGTTGATGATTCCCTGCATCTTGAACCACTTGATGCTTCCAAGTGACCGAAAATCCTGCCTGCATCACTACCACACAAATATGGTAAACCTGGTATTTCCTTCTGCAATAACAACCCAAAGCTTCAAAAGAAAAATCCATATTCTGCATTAGGAGAAGGTAGAATGTCTGGTAAGCATTTAGCAAAGGGGACAGTGAATCTGTTTCAGAAGTATAATACAGAGCTTACAATCCAGGCTTCAACTTACACTTGACGTTTATGCAAGCAGTGTGTGTGAAAAGCAGATCCTAAATACCTGACTGACACATTAAATGTGATGGGTCTGTAACGCAGGCAGCATTACCAGCAGGAAAGGCCCTGTTATTTGTTTGCTTAAGATCCCTTGGTACTTGGTTTTAAAGCCTGCTCGGAGCCAAGTGACAAGAATCTTTAAAACTGCAAAGCCAAAAATAGCTCCAACATCCCTGTTAAAATGAGCTGCAGATAATCTCTCGTGGCAACATGATGGAGTGCAGCCTAGTGAAAGCAAAGCAAATGCTGATGGGGATTCTTGTACCTCCTGGACATAGGCTCAACATTTTTCCAGGAACCAGTGCACCATTCTATTTCTTTAATTTGAATGCTCGCTCTTCCCAATGATGTTCCCCTCATCTGCACTTTCTGCAAGGCTTTTCAGTTAAATAATGTTATGGTTTATTTCATGCTAGTCCATACACAGAGCACTCCTGTGTTGGCCATCTGGTCTGTTCATTCCCTCCCTGCATCCCTTCTTTAATGCTATCTGCTCTATGATAGGATGTTCTTCTAGCTCTGATTTTTTCTGAAATTCATATGGTGGATTTTGATCCATACAACAGATTTTTCAATGTATTGATATTATGGTCATGTCAAGAGAGGTGGTTTATGTGACTAAGTTCACATCTTTCAACACGATCCAGAAAGATGGATTCTTTCATGTTCCTTATTTACTGTCTCTCTTGGGGTTGCACAGCTAAAAGCCTAGAAATGGATCAACCAGAAACAAGTAAATGTACTTAATTAACAGCAGCAGTACCACACCAATGTTGGTAGGTGGGTGGTTAAACCAGATGGTCTTAGAGGTCTTTTCCAACTTTAATGATAGTACAATTCTATCATTCTATGCTGTAGGCATTTCCAAAACCTTGTTACTGTGTTATTGTTGTCAATACAATTCATTCCCACCATATCACAGCTAAATATCAGATTTCATGAACTTTAGAGAGATCTATGATCAGGTTTCCCAGAAGATGTATGCATATCAAAATACAAGAAGAGATATTCAAACAATAAAATGAGTTATTAGCAAAGCAAAGGCCCAGGGCAGGTTATTGTTATACCATTTTCCTAGAAGCTCCCAGGCATTCACCCAGAGGGTGGTGATGCACTGGAACAGGTTGCCCAAGGAGGCTGTGGATGCCCCATCCCTGCAGGCATTCAAGGCCAGGCTGGATGTGGCTCTGGGCAGCCTGGGCTGCTGGTTGGTGACCCTGCACACAGCAGGGGGTTCGAACTGGATGAACATTGTGGGCCTTTGCAACCCAGGCCATTCTAGGATTCTATGATCCACTGCTTCTCCTACCCTTGTTGTGCCTGGATCCCCAGGGGGGCACAGAGCTGAGCTGTGAGCCATGCTGATGGCTCTCAGCAGCCAGCCAGGTGCTGCGGAGGGAGTTTGCAAGACAATCTGTGATTTGGAGAATTTTCTCCAAACAAAGGCAAAGCTGAGGGAAGGAGTTTTTCTCCTCTGTGCAACTTTTTGTAGCAAAGCTGCCTACGTGGAGACAGACTCGGCCTGGACAGCCAGTTTTCAGCAGTCATGGGCTGAAATACATGGAATTGCTATTGCAATGAAGAAGGACCTTTTCACTTTGAGAAGTCAGCAAAGTAATGGAAGGGTCTGGCCTTTAATAAAGGTAGAGACAGGCACAGAAGTAATCACCTTGGCAACCAACACAGTGTTGATGTCACCAGCTAATGCAGCATCACGCACGACAGCTCGGGACTGTGACATGCAAATTTGTGTCACTCATCACAGGGCAGGTCTGTGCTGGGCTTGGCTGAAGGGCATCTGAAGAAGAACGACTCCTTCAGCCCAATGGGCCATGATAGCAACCTGTTTACTCATTAGGGCTGCCATTCTGGAAGGAGTTGGGGTAAATTAGATGTTCAGATCTATGAGAACTGATTGGTATGGCTTCTGAATGCAGGGAGTGTGTCTCCAGGTATTTCTTCTGCATTGCCATGCAGAGCAGAGCCACCACGGACTCAAGGGAGTTTAATTTGTCTCTATTATACGCATCTGTGTCTTGCTCACACATCCTTTCTGAGAAGAGCTGTAAATGACTTTTTATGAAAAACAGGCACTCACATACATATTATTTCTTTTTGTGTCTGAGAAAAATGAGCCTTTTCATTTAATTTGCTCCAATTTCTCCCTTCAGTCCTCCCAATTACAGACCTGCAGACTGCAATTATTGTATGTTTTATCTGCTCTCACAAAAGGGTAGAATAAATCAGTAACACAAGTGTCAGCAATGCTGGTGTGGGGTAAGGTGAAGCTCATCTGTCAGCAATCAGATGCATACCATCAGCTTAACCACTTCTAATTCTTTTGGTGGCGGCAAGGAAGACACAAATGCAAACCAGACAATATGCATCACACCTTAGGGCTATTCTGACCCTTCCACCAGCCTGCTGACTGAACCATATGAAATATAGTAACCACCTGGGTCCTCTTATCCCTGGATTTCAGTTTTGTGGAAGTTCTTCCTCTTACAGCCCTGGAAATGGGAGTGATGTGAGTCTGTGTAGCCCTGATTCAGTAACTTGCAGATTATTCCAGCATTTGCTGTTGTTATTTAGAGGTGCACCCACAGAAAGCGCCAATACGTGAGCACTATTTGTCTTCAGAAGTTCTAGGATAATCTAGAAATGCAGCCTTTTACTTTTAGTAAACTTGAAATTAGTTCATTTTGTACTTAGATTTCAGCAGTTGATCAGACTTGCCAACTCAACAGACCTATTACAAAGAGCTATCAAATGCCCCCCATTCATCAGTTCTTTGTTCAATTAGTTGCCTTCCCACCACCTGGGGGAAAGCAACTATTTGAACTTCATCCTGGTTTCTGTGGTTTTTTAAATGCCATAACAGCAACTTATTAGAGAGTTTCTAAAACAAGCAGGGCCAAGCATATTGCATGAGCTTAAAGCCTCAGAGCAAGGAATAGTGTCTCAGAATCATACAATGATGGAATCATGGTAGGAAAAGACCACTAAGATCATCTAGTCTGACCACCAACCCATCACCACCACGGCCACTCACAATGTCATTCGGTGCCACATCCTGTCTATTGAACTACATAGCAGGGTACTTCTGTGCCAGCATGGCCTGGTCATAGCTAGTGGCAATTCTTCTAACCTAGCAGGCACAGAAATCATTGCTCTAAAAGTCAAGGTTCTGCAAGTGCCATTAAAAATCCCAACTGAAATAAAACTGGGACTTCTGCTACCAGTTTGGCAGGGAGGATGGAAGGCTTTGTGAAACTGCACTGTTAGCAACACGCCTGCCAAGGCTGCAGGAGTCCTACATCCAGTGCAATTTCCCACTTGAGTTCTCTGGACTTCCATGAATGGTAAGAGAAGAAGGGATTGAGCAAAGCAGGGAAAGGTGGACAGGCATAAGAAACTGGGAACAAAAGAAAGCAGAAGAAAATAAACGACTGGTAAGGTTTTCCAGGAATTCATCCTGCCCCCATTGTGGTACTAATGCACATCATGTTAGTCAAAAGCAAAGGCACAACAAAAACAGGCAGAAACCTTCTATTTCAGAATGGCAAAATAAGAGCAATTCTGAAGAAGGGAATTCTCATTCATTCACAGCAAATTGATAAAAAGTGCACTCAATTTTCCTCATTAAGTTTTTTGCTTTTTTAACAAAAAAAAATCCAATGTAGACTAATACAGAATTTTTTTCAATTTCCCCTTTTCCAATCTATTCCCTTACTTAACTGCCCTCTGTCACTGTTTTATTTTTTAAGGGATGCAACATGAAATGAAATAGTGAGAATATAGGGTAAGTGCAAAGAAGAGAGAATACATTCCTTTGAGAAGAGAGAACCGTCATCACACAGACTGTATTTTCCACATACATCTTTTATGGGCTGTTTGCTGTAACAAACAGAATCTGGAATTCATATAATCATAGAATGGCCTGGATTGAAAAGGACCACAGTGATCATCCAGTTTCACCCCCCTGTTAAGTACAGGGTCACCAGCTCAGGCTGCCCAGAGCCACATCCAGCCTGGCCTTGAATGGCTGCAGGGATGGGGCATCCACAGCCTCCTTGGGCAACCTGTTCCAGTGCGTCACCACCCTCTGGGGGAAAAACTTCCTCCTAAGATCCAACCTAAACCTTCCCTGTCTCAGTTTCAAACCATTCCCCCTTTCTTGTGCTGGGGGCTCCAGGCCTGGATGCAGTACTGTAGAGAACTCCAGAGTTCACAGGCATGTCCAGTTCCTAACACAATCTTGGGCTTTATTGAGAGGGTTAATTTGGACAACAACTTGCGCAGCCCACCAGCAAAAGAAGGCAGTGCAGGGAGCTCACAGAGTCCTTCAGTGCAAACGTGACCCATCCAGAAGACACACAGAGAGAAATTTGGGTCCAGTTCTTCTAAGAATTTGTTAAAAATCTCTTTTTAGATAAAAAGCAGAAAGCCCTGCTGCGTTCAGTCTCAGGAGGTAATTTAAGTTAACTAGGCAATTTTGGCCAGTATTCAAGCAGGAAGGGATGTGAACTCTCTCAACCTTTCTTTGAAGTTATAGATATGTATGAACACACTGAGAACGTCTTTGATAGGATCCCAGCTATTGAAAATTGAAGTTTCTGTAATCACACCCAGCAAACGCTTTGAAAATAATCATCCCATCAGAGTGTCCTTATTTGGCTTCTCATGCCAGGCTGGGTCAGCAGCACTAAGCTATGGCATGTAGAATGTCATTCAACCAGAGAGCAGTGTACCTTAACGGCAGGGATCAAATACTGAGCTATGGAGAGAAGTACATAGGGTTGAGCCTTTTGCTCCACTGTACATGTTGGTTACCCAGCCTGGTCAGCCCTCTCTGCTGGACCCCAACACATTCTCCCTGAGGAACACTGGAGCAAGTGAAAGGCACGGCTTTTAGAGGGCTGGCAAACAGACAAAAACCAGGGGATGAGATGCAGAAAGCCTCCTACCCGTATTCCTGTCCCCACAGTACAGCAAGTACGTCAATGAGCCTCTACCTGTTTCTCAAAGACAAGGACTGTATGCAGCCTGATGGCCAGGAGGGACCACAACGATAAGCCATGGTGGTGGGCAGGTTCCCACTGCCCCTGGCTAAATGGTACTGACCTCTTGTGTAGCAAGTCAACCTTTTCCTGTGTGTTTCTGTATTTTAGTGGCTTGTTCCTGCTAAAACCAGCAGCATCTTACACTCTAGAGCAAGGACAATTGTGAGAAGTGTTCATATCCCAGATCTTAAGTCCCTCAAAGATATTAAGATGACCTGTGCTTGGAGTAGTTTGGGGGTGGCATGTGGCTGAGTGATTATGACAGACTTCAGCAACCAAATCCATGCTATCTCAAGCATGCTGAAGCCAAGGAGTCAGCCTCAGGTAAAGCCAGGGGCAACCTCAGCTTTCTTGAATCCTGCCATCTTAAAAGTCCTCTCTTAATCTGTCTGCAGCTCCAGAGAGGGAGAACAATCCTGAGCTGAACCAGGATCTCAGCAACAAACAGCACCAACACAAGGCCAGGACAACACATCAGCATTCCTTATTGAGCATCCCCATGCATCTGCAAGTGCGGGATTCACCTCTGCCCCATGGCTGTCCCTTCAGAGAAACGAGATTTCTTATGCATTCAATTTCTCATTTTCTCCTTCTTCATCCCAGATGACATTAATGTATTAATGCTTAAGGCAGGGGAAATTGTTGTTCCCTCCCCACACGGAGCACACTGCTTGGACACAGCCGTGTGAAAGATTTATTACACTAATGGAGTTTTCTTGTTGTTGTGGGGTTTTTTTTCCCTTCTTTTTCAGATTGGGTAAATCCACAGTAGGGCTGCATCTGATTTCTAATCCATTAGTCGCCTCTCACCTCTGCTGGAAAATGCAGAGTTATGTTTTCCACCTCCTGTTGCTATTAACTCTTACTTCCAGCTTAAGCCACTTCCAGCATTGCTTTTTTTGCCACAGCTGCGCTCTGCCTCACCATTTGTCTGGATTCTAGTTTCTTTGTGCCTGCTGCAAATGGAACAACACCCTGGGAACAGTGGCAAAAGGCCCCTGTAGTCAGACCACATGACATGGCCATCAGAAAGAGCTTTGGGTACCCTGAGTCCCAAGTTTACTAGTGCAGAATACAACACAAAAGCCTGCCTGCAATCCTGTCCATCCAAATCTGGTCCAGGATCTTGGAAAGCCTGTCATATCCACGGCCATCTTTATGGTCTGTGCCACTAAACAGCGAGCCCTTCAGCTTCTCAGCTATGTCTCATTATCATGGGAATGAAACAGCAGTGAGAGAAGGTTTTGCTTTGATTCAGATGGTCAGGAGCTGCTCACCCTCACCTGATAAAAGGGAAGGATGCATCAGTAGACCAGGTTGTTGTAAGGTGTCTGAGTATTTCCTCTACCTGACTGCACCATGACGCTGGGCAGTGTGAGAGCATCACCTCCCCATGACACCCCTTGCTACTTTAATGAGAAGCTTATCCAGAACCAAGCCTGTGCTGCACTGAATTATCCAGCCTTGAGGTAGCCAGAGTCTCATTTGTGCTGACCTGGATGTCCCTGCTGACAGCCAAGAAGTTGTTTGCTCAATGCTAGGAGCAGAAATGCGCTCCTTAACTATGACTGCCGATACTTTTTCTTATGGTTCAACAGACTTATGTAGTGACATGTAAGAGATAAAAGCACTGTGCCAGTGCTTTTCCTTTCATTGTTCCTTTTGAGAAAGATTGAAACGAAGCCTGTTTGTTTTACCACCCTGCATGTGTCTCCTTGGTGCTGTCCATTCTCTCAGGGATGAGACCATGTTTCACCCCAATGCTCCCACCCCTGGGATCACTGACTTCAGCCAGGATACCTTCTTGCCTACCAAAGCAAGGCCAGAGCAATGATACCAGCCACTGCTGGTACTACTGCATTGGCAGTAGGAATACTGCCAATAGCGGCTGGTATCATCAGTAGGTAACATTTGCAATGCCTATATATACAAACAGCAGAAAGAGACTGCACTCACATCATTGCTTCCGCTAAGCACCACTTGATCATGCGGGGTGAAGCAGCTTGATTAACTGACGGCTTTTTTGTAACCAGACTTTGCAAAATTCACATCAAGGCCAATGTATGTTATCCTGACTGCTCCTTGGTCTCACCCAGTGTCCAGACACTCTCTCTGCTCTGTCAGAGCACAACCCAGGTTGCAATTAGCATCTCATCAGCTCATCCTGCCTGACCTTAAGGCCCAGCCTGGAGATGCCAGTAAGGCAGGTCCTGAGGCTATCGATAAAGCAGACTGCAGGGATGGCACCAAGAACCCCTGAACAACAGGCTCCCAGCACATTACAAGATTGCCCCCACTGATAGAGGAGCACTGGGGACCCAGTGGTCCCAACTCCAGGCACTGCTGAGAAAATTATCACAAAGAACTTCCTCAAGAAGCATTCGACCTTCTAAGCCCAACTTCAGCATGAAGAAATTAAGATCTTTATGTGTTCCGTTTGTAAACACACCTAAATGTCAGTGAAATGGCAACCTGAATACAAGTTTGCTATTGCTTTACTCTGGCGTTACAGTGATGCAACTTCTTTGAAATCCAGCTGAGTAATTCAGAGGTGAGTGGAATTTGTATTACGTAGGATTGCTTTTAGCAGGAGGGTTATACCTGTGATCCATTCTCAATGCGCTTCTCTCCTACCAGGTACAGCCAAGTGCTAATATAGTCATTGGAGAGGTCACCAGGAGTTCAGTGTTCTCAAGAATCTCACGCTTTGTTTTTGGCACTGGCAACTCAACAGCATTGCTTAAATTTAATTCTCTCAAAAAGCAAAAAAACAGCCATGGTTCTTAGTACAAGATTTCAGGCATGTTTGTTAGTCAATAATTACTCTTAACCCATCGTGGCCCTTGCAAAATAATCTTGTTCCTTGCGCCGAGCAATCTGTTACAGGAATGATTAGATTACGTTTTCAGTAAGAAAGCTCACAAATTGATTTGTTTTCTATTAACCAAACAAAAAACTGTAATGTATCACAAAGCTTGGCTGCAGGAAGGATGAGAAAGTGTTGGGCAAATTCCTGTACCTACTTCCAGCCACTGAAAAATAAGTTGTTGTAGTTTTAACAACTCAGTGTTGCTCAATTTCTACCATTTTTCCATTTAATTCCTGCTTTCCTTAGGTCTTTTGAGATTATTCCATGCTTCACGAGAAGCTCTGTGCCTGTAGCTGGTGGCAAAGCATGCCAAAATATGCATTTTTCCCTTTGGGTGAGTAAAGAGCTCACAGTACCAAAGAAACACAACCACAGCACCAGCAGGAAGTTAACAGACAAACATCATTTCCTTACGTACCTCCTCCCTCCACAGAACAGAAAGGCACATGCATCTGATAGCTCCCAGCAGGAGAGGGCTTTCTGCAAAGGCTGTCCTTCATCTGCAACAGCACACAAAGCCGTTCTGCAAGCCCTCAAGGCAAAGACTGGATGCTCTCTGCTCCTACCAGCTCTAATTTCTATCAGTTCTTTTCCATATCATTCCATTTCCCTTGCTCCTTTTCAGCTTTGATATACTGTCCCCATAGTGGTCAACCAACAGCAGTGCTCTGAAGAGGCTGAGGTCCTTTCCATGGTCAGGGGCTCCATATCCCCTCCAGAGCTGGGCCTTGCTCTCATCCATGAACTGGATGAGTCCTTTGCCTACACAGCTACCATGTGAAATGAGCATGTCAGTGTGTTATATGTATCACTGTACCCAAGGAACAAATCCCCTGCTGCTCCTTTTTACAGCAGGCACAGAAATCAAGGCTAGAGCTGAACCATAGCTGGATACAGGCATAGAACCATCGTTGCCATAGAATCACAACGTTGAAAAGGAATCTAGTCCAACTGTTCTCCCATCACCATTACTACCACAAGCTACTAAATCATATCTCATAGCTCCTCATCCAGACATTTTCCCGCAGTTCTTACAGGATCAGCCTGAGCCTTGTGCAAGGGCAGACTTTAACCCAGTGGATGCCCTGATAGCTTCCAGAGGCGCTTTACACCCAGCATTTTCTAACTTATCATGTTCTCTCCTGAATAGGGAAGGCAGCTCTAGGCCTGGATTCACTGCAGATCATTCACCTGCTCAGAGCCAGGTTTGATCCCTTTCCACTTGTTCTACAGCAGTTCATACAGCTGAGTTTCAGGTGGGGAGGTAGAAGGATGCAAAAGGGAACACAAACCCAGATAAGCAGGCTACCGAAGTCAAGAGAAAGCCTATAAACAAGTCATGAAATGATAAATGATCACCTGCAGATGTAGTATGGACGTGACAGGATGTAAAAACAGTTGAGGATCAAGGATAGGAGGAGAAGGAAGGATTCATTTCAAAAGCATTTGGTCAACAGCACTTAAACAGCTCTGGAAGAAACCTTTTTCATGAATAAAAGAAAGGCAAAGAGAGTTCTGAAAAATTCTTTTGCCTCTTGAAAACTAGATGGGTTTTGTCTCTTAAGAACCTCTTGGATTAAACTAGTCACACAAAAACCTGGGCTGACAAGACTCTAAACAATATGTTCCAGCTATTCAGGCTATAGATCTGATAAGTATCAGATCCTACATTTAGGAAATGTGCCATCGGTAGCTGAAGTAGCCAGAAATTATAATCAAAGTACATGGTCAAGCCTAGTACTGTTTAAATGCAATACAGGACTGCATTGATATCCAGATAAAGAAGAAGGCTTGTATAGACTCATTTGAACACAAACATGCAGCTAAATCAAACCCAGTTATGTGCCAGAATTTAGCTCAACTCTTTCAAAGAAAAGTAGTTAAAGACACAGTGATAATGGAAATCAAGATAAAATGAACCAGAATTTTACAAGTATAGTGGACAAGAGTCTTAGACAAAAAATACCACTGGTTGAATTCATGTGGCAGCTTAATCAAAAGTGTATTTCATAAAATACAAGATTACACACAAGAAGATGAGGCTTAGGTTAACACTAAGCTGGAAAAGGAAGAGGTTAGGAAAAAGAAAAGGTGTTAAAAGAGGAAATATATCTTCGTAACAAGACTACGAGAGGAGTTCCTCAGAGAATATTAATTTTTATACTGTCGCACTGGCAGTCAATTAGCAGCGTTCCCATTAAACCTCACAGAGCATTGTCAGCTCTGAGGAAAGCAGGAATATCAAGAGGAAGAAATGGATGGCCTTAAGGCTCAGAGAAAAATAATTTAATGTAGCCATTGTCTTGACATAACTCCTTTGCAGAGATACCAGAACATTGGGTGAGCACCATGTTTGGGGAAGAACATCTGTCCTATGTGACACTCACCAGCTGATGGGAGCAGATTGGCCATGAAAGCACCAATGTGATGGGTGAAAAAAAAGCACTAAAGTAATTGCTAGGAAGGACTATGAACAGCCCATGGGGACTGGTGATCTCACAGGAAAGTTTGGGCTTGTTAGGCTTAGGGAAGAAATGCTAGGGAAGGATTCCACTGCTTTTTGTGGGTCTCTGGGGAGGGATAGAAATGCACCTCAAAGGAAGCAGACCAATTTACACTAAAGGAAGACGCTGGAACAAAAATACAGAGGCAGAAAGTGGAACCTGTTTCAGCTGGTTGTCTGAAGATCTGTAGCTGTTAGTACAGTGACACTGAGGGTTTGGTCCCCACTGGGAGATGGGAGATGAGTTAAATCATTATATGGTAGAGGAAACATGGCTGTGGAGATCAGATGGAAGCAGATATTATAGGTTCCCTTGATCCCATCACAGTGCAGAGAGCCCATCGTGATGGATGTAAAGGCACAATTCCTTATGGATTATAGCTCAAGTTATCTTGAAACCTTCTCTCTTCACTTCATTTTTTGCTACCAGCTCTGTTTGTTTAGTCCGAACAGGCTCAGAGTAAATACCTCGATAACTAGATCAAGAATCAGTATTCCATAATTCATGACTGTATGAACACTGTATCCTTTCTACATTAGTGAGGCATTTACTCTATGACTATCTCGAGCTGAATCAACAAGGCTGTTAGGAAACAATGCAGGAAGGCAACATGATATAAATTTTTATGAATGATTGGATGTTCATCATTATCAGCAGCTCCAAACCCACAACAATGAACATAACTCTTACCTATAAATAGGCAATTTCTTGATAAGAAATCATACTGAATAAATTATTGTTTTGCTGCTTCTTCCATGCAAATCTGCACTTATATCCACAGATATCAAATGGATAACCCTCTCTCCATTTTCCATATGTGTTGTAGCCTATTGAATTATTCCAAATCCACCATTTAATCAGGAAATTACCCCCGAGGTGTAAAGTTTGCTCTTTAATCTCCAAATCCCAGCTAGGTTCTATGTGAAATACAAAGATACCTTATTACTCACTTATATCTAGCCCTTCATCAGATACAGTGTCACTGAGCTGAGAATAGCCCCTCCTCACTTCCAACATCTCAACTTCCATTTCAGATTCTCCACTTAAATGTTCTTGCTGAATAAGTTCACCCGCCAGGGACACAATATGACCTAGAACAAACATTCTCCAAATAAAGATTGCCCATGGAGTATGGAGCCTTGCAGTGCAGAGACAGCCATGTAGAAAAGGACACCCCTTCCAGTTTTATTCCAAGCCTGGAAAACCTGCCCAACAGCAAAAGGCATAACAAACTCACCATGTATAGTTTAACCACTGGATAAATCAATCTCATTTTTCTGTAACTGCATATAAGAATAGATATCTATCAGATGGGATCTTTGCCGACAAAAGCATGTGAGGATCTGTGGCTAAAAGACGAAGCAGGAAAAAATCTAGCAAAAAACACAGACTTCACTTCTTGAACAACAAAGCAATTAGTTTGTGGCATAATTTACTTGTTCAGGTAATGAGTTCCCAGCCATGTGAAGTCATTAAATCAAAGAAGGACATTTTCTAAAGGAAATGTCTGAGCTCAGTCAGATCGTTTCCAAGGGATCTGGTCTGCCAGAATTGGTACTGGCTGTAAATCACAACACTCTGAAAAAAACACAGAGATGGAGGAGAATGTTTTGGAGACAAATAAAACTTCTCCCTGCTGTGAAAGGGCTTGTCTTTCTCTTGGGTCTTTTGTCTCGGTTGCTGATGTCCCAGCTCTTCCCTATCCTAACCCATCACAGAACCCTAGAATGGCCTGGGTTGCAAAGGCCCACAGTGCTCATCCAGCTCCAACCCCCTGCTGTGTGCAGGGTCACCAACCAGCATCCCAGGCTGCCCAGAGCCACATCCAGCCTGGCCTTGAATGCCTGCAGGGATGGGGCATCCACAGCCTCCTTGGGCAACCTGCTCCAGTGCGTCACCACCCTCTGGGGGAAAAACTTCCTCCTAAGATCCAACCTAAACCTCCCCTGTCTCAGGTTAAAACTATTCCCCCTTGTCCTGTCAATTCCCACCATCACCACTGCCCACTAGTGTAACACAGCTCAGTTCATACTGGTTTCTTATTAAAACATGACAACTTCATTGCTCCATCCATGTGCCTAATTCTGAAGACATCGTTTCTGTTTCTATGTTACAGCCTTCTTTGTATTTTCTCTTCCTCTGTCTCTCTCGTGTGCCAGACCCAAAGTAGCTGCAAGAGAAGTCTGAATACTTTTTGTAATGAATTCAAGAAAACTCAGCATCTGACAACCAAATTTGGTCAGTGGTCTTGTGACACTTCTTGTTTTCAGCCCCAGCTCCCATCTGAGATGGATACCACTTTGAGCTCCCATCCCAGCAAGCTATCCTCCCACTTAGAGCTGGTAGAGCCCAATAGAAAATGAGAATATGCTGACCCTAAAGGCAGTTTTTTTTTGCAGGACAGTGTACAGTGAGAGGCAGCACTCCATCTCCCCAAACATCCACATAGATTCTGCCATTGGGCTTCACTGCAAGCTCTGCCCCAGAAAACAAAGATCACAGATCTTGGTCTAGAGTAGCTTTCTCAAACATTGTATCTTACATCTCATTCAATAATGCTCCATAGAAAGAAAGAAAACGAGACCCTATTCCCTGCAGGATTCTCAGCATGGCAGCATCTCGGTTTTATCACAACCACTTAAATTACAGATTTAAGAGGCTGCAGATCAACTTCAGGTGCACGTATATCTCCTTTCCTTTGCTCCTGAAGCATCGAATCTCCCCATAATCTCTGACAGATTTAAAGTAATAAAGTGGCCCACTATGAACTGTCCTCATTTTAAAGGTAGAGATACAAAAGAGCAAAACTAAGACCCTTATTTCCCAGCCATGATAGAGGTCACACAGCCTGCCCCTCTCACATGGAATATTTCCGTTCCTATCAGAGCACCATGGCCACTCTGGGTCAGACCCACGGATGGAAGGAGATTCTCCCATTCCCCAGGCAACCTACTCTCCTCCTGCATAGCTAAACCACTTATAGAGGTTTTGGGACCTCCTTTTTGACTCACCCGTCTTCTCCCTTACTCCATTTCACACCTATAACTTCTTGCGCTAGATATGACAAATTGATATTTTCCCTCTGCAGCAATATTTTAAACATTTAAGCTCCCTTATTTCTCCCTGCTGCTTTTGTTGTCTGAACCAAGTAACCCCAGCCCTTTTCATCAGCACATTTTCTGGATCCTTGGTCATTTTTTATTGATTTTTTTTCTCTTATTTGATGCCCTTTTTGCTTCCTGAGGCCCACAAGTGGACAGCTGAGACTTCTCCATAATTGCACAGAAGGAAGTTTATTACACATACTCCAGAACACGTATACCAGGGTGACTTTCCAATTCTTTTACAGCAACCTGAGGTTTCTTTGCAGATCCTTCATCCAGCTGTCCCCAGTTAGGAAATAAGCAATTAGCTATTCTAAATTGTATGAGTTATCCAGTTCTTTCCAGACTGCTTGTACTTAGAAACCAAGTGCCTGCAGACTTCTACCCCTTCCCCAATGCAGAGCCTTAGGCCATTGCATGGATAAAATCACCATTCCAAGAGCACAGCCCCAGTGCTGCACAGACCAGGGACTCTCTCTCAAGCCTCCTACTCTGGCACAGAGGACATTCAATTTATTCAATTTCTTCCACTTTCATTCTAGTTTCTTTATTACATCTCCACGAATTCAGATTATCTGATCCATGGCTCCACTTTCTAAACACAGCACTGCTTTTTGATCCTTCAAAGTCTTTTGGCCTCCCTCCTGTGCTCCATACAGAGGCAAGGTGCTATTGGCTCCTTCCTCTCAACAGATGATCTCAGAGGTCGTTTCCAACCTTACTGAAACCACAGTTCAAGTCTAACAATTGACCCCTCACCACCACGTCCGTCAACAATTTCAACATGGGTAGTATATGCGGGAGAGTGGATTTGGAACTGATATCACTGAAGCATAAATGAGGGCAGACAGAGCAGTACCATCAACCACCTTTGTCTGCACAGTCAGACTTCAGCAGTCACAGATGTAGTCTCAATTTGGATGTACCTAAGAGACAGCAGAAGTGGGATTTCATTTCCTCCTTTCAGATTTATTTATTTTTTTAATTCTCTGTGCACTTTACAGTGGGGAAAATCAAACATGTAATTAATGTCAAATCAGCTCATTCAATTTATATATTTTGCATACATTCAACAGAAACTGGCACCATGTGCACGCCCACTTCCTGAGACAGCACAATTTTCTTTCTGCATGAACAGAACCATCATATCTTATTTATTTTCTTAAGCTAAATGAAATGTGGCATGTTTGAATGCCAGTTATGCTGATTTATCTGTCACTGTGTCAGGTGTACAATCCTAATACTTAACAGCGTATAGCACTTATTTATTTAGGAGTCATAAAGGTGAGAACAATCTATTTTATTCTTACTGGGGGAACAGATTAAATTATTTTGTTTCCTTACTTTTATAGAAACATCTTTGAATATAGTAGCAATGAAGCTGGGAGCAGAGGACACCTCAAAGTGAACAACTGCTTTAAATCTGGAGAAGAGACAGCAAAACACCCCTGGAGGTGTTCAAGGTCAGGTTGGATGGGGCCCTGGGCAGCCTGGGCTGGTATCAATGTGGAGGTTGGTGGCCCTGCCTGTGGTGGGGGGTTGGAGCTTCATGATTCTTGAGGTCCCTTCCAACCCCATCCATTCTATGGTTCTATGATCTGCAGAGCTCTGAAGAACCAGGTCACTAGAGCTTCCCTCCTACACTTCTGAATGAACTTGTTTATCTCAGACAATACAAACAGGCCCCAGAGGATCCAAGTGGACCAGAGATCTCTTTCCAAACCTTAGAACTGCAAAGCAACTAAATAGCCTCAATAGAGCTGCACATCACCTTGGTTTTCCTGTACTTCCTCTCTTCCCAAATTTCTTTCTTTGCCCACAGTTATTCTGGAGAAAAATACAAATAAATAAGAAAGGTGTAAATAAAGTTCATTTGTCAGGATTTTCAGTTTTTCAGCAACCTACTGAGAGATCTTTGTGCCTAGAAGTAAAATCCTCCCTTTACGGTTGCTACCACAAGCCACTAAACCATCTCTTGTAGCTCCTCATCCAGACACCTCTTGAACACTGCCAGGGACAGCAACTCTACCACCTCCCTGGGAAGCCATTCCAGTACCAAGGTCAGGCTGATGGGCCGGCAGTTCCCCAGATCTTCACTACCCTTCTTGTAGGAGGAGCTCTTTAACTGTCTCCACCTGAATCACTGGGGGTGTATTCTGCATTCCAACCCAGACTTTCAGGGCATAAAGTGCCCTGAGGATAACTGATCTGCCCAGGAAAGGCAGATGTAAAGAAGGCATTGAGGACCTCAGCCTTCTCCTCATCCTCAGTGGTCACATTTCCTGTTGCATCAAGTAAAGAGTAGATATTTTCTTTGGTTCTCCTCTTACCATTGATATACTTGTAAAAGGATTTCTTATTCACTTTTACTGTAGTGGCCAATCTAAATTCGAGTCGGGTTTTTGCCTTCCTAACTTCCTCCCTGCATACCTTAACAACTTCCTAGTAAAAACTGTCATGAGAATATTGCATTGAATAACACAAAGCACCACAGGTCTTGCTCCCTTGTTATTGTTTTGGATGGATGCACAAGCTTTTGCTAAAGAAAATAAGTCATTCTTATTTACTTTCAGCTCAACAGTGTAGAACATCTCTCTCAGAACTGACACTCGGAGTCTCCAAATGTTTCCTATGGTTACTTACAGTTAATGAGAATTAGACTCAAACTTCTCTGACACTCATTTTCAAACAGTGTTCCTGAGATAACACAACAGAATATGACACAGTTTGTTTCATCAGACACAGTCCAAAAGGCACAATGTTCAGTGAGTGCCTGTAGCTCTGGAAGAGCCCTGTTGTATTAAATGTCTGCTACTGTGAAATGCACCTAAATCATCCTTTTCAGACTTCTACAGCAAGATTAAATAAGTTCCCATGTTGTCAAGCCAGTGAAAATTTTAGGTTTCGCATCTCAAAGTACTGAAACATCTTCCAGTTTCTACTTCCCCAGAGGGTGTTCCATGTTGAACCATAAGAGCTGGCATAACGCCCTCCTTACCCTGTTCCTGAAGATGGGTTGGAAAAGAAGCAGGATGTAATGGAGCATTTACATCAGGTTTGCACCCACAGGAGAGATTTCCTCTAAATGAAGTAGCCAGTGTGTTTCTGTGTGGAAAAACAGCATTTGAAACAACTTCAGCCGAGGCATTTTAAGCATGGATTGTTCCTAGCAAGCTACTCCAGCTCTATTGAAAACAATCCTTTTTTGAGCACCAAGAACACAGTGCACACTTGACTCAATAGCGAGTCCTTAAAGTCAGGTTTTCATCTGACCAAAATAAAAGAGAGTAAGGACTTCAAATAATGGAAGAGTTTCCAGCTTCTGTCCAAAAATAATTACTGCAGGGTAGAGGCTGAGTGCGTAAAGCTATGTGAAACTAAAGACAAGGAAATGCCGTTTATAGCTCCAACCTTCAACTGCACATACAATATACAAGACCACGAAAGGCCAAGTGTTTTATGAAGGAAAACCACATTCAGTCTTTAGTTAATGTTTTTTGATGTCATTCATAGAGAAGAGTCAAGTCTTGCTTTGACGCATGCTTGAAGTGCATCTAATTTGCATGGCAAAGGCAGACGAGTGAGAAGGGTCAAACAAATCCACTAGTTGAAAAATTAATTGCACACCTCTCTCCTTTCCACAAGGTATAAGACGCATGTTTTGCTCTAGGCTGTTCACACCACTGAAGTTACGCACACCTCCCCATGCATATAATCATTCTGGGTTCGAGCAATTCCCAACTTAGATCACATCGGCACCATTCCTTAAATTAAATTAGAATGAAAAATGAGTATTCAAAATGAGATTTGTACCAGTTTAATGGAATCGTCTGAAATTCACACTTTTAATTAACCTCTGCCAATCTCCAGGACTAGAATGCCTCATGTTGCACTGACAGCTGCACAATTGCTTTTTTATCTTATCCCCCATGTTCTTCTTCCTCAATGAGGAAGTAAGGGGTCACTGCAAAGCTCTCCACCTCATGTCTGCCCCCCTAATGTGAGGCCATGCAGGATGGGTCTGGGGAAAGGATCTGGGGAAATCCCTACAGCCCTCTGCTGGTTTATAGACAAGGCTGACTCCAACTAGGCCAGGGAGGCAATCATATCGATCTTCTATCTCCACACTGTAACCACACAACCAGGAACACACAGACTGTTTAACCTGTAAGCTCCCTACCTGTCTGAAAACTAGTCAGCACACATTCCTAAAAGAATCAGCACATTTTCTTGAAAAATATCTAACTGGTTTACAAAGTTCCAGTGCTGTATGTATTCTACATTTCACATTACCCTATCAGTTGTCCCACTGGTTATTTACCCTCATCGTCAGGCATGTATTTTACAGCTACTCTAAATTAGACTGGCTTCAACCTCCAGCCACTAGATCTTGTTACATGTGAGTCTGCAAGACTCAAGTGCCCATTATGTAATTTCTATTCCCTGTGTAGGCACTTACACATTATGATCAAGTCATCTTTTTATCTCTAAGTTACCCACATTGTGCTGCTGGAGTCTGTTGTAACTAGGGTGCATTTTTCATCATTTTCAGCTTGGTTCCAACATGAATCTTCTACAACTTACTATTTAGATAACCCAGGACAAGAGCTAACGGCCTCAAATTGCACCAGGAGGGTTCAGGCTGGATATCAGGAAACATTTTGTCTCTGAAAGAGCAGTGCTGCAGTGGCACAGCTGCCCAGAAGTGGTGGAGTCACCGTTCCTGGAGGTGTTCCAGAGCCATGGGGATGTGGCGCTGAAGGATGTTGGCAGTGGGCACACTGGGGTGGGCTGGGGTTGGTGATCTTAGAGGCCTTTAATTACACATTTGGGCCATAGTATTGCATATAGATATCCTGTCCATCTGATCATCTACCACAGCAATTCTCAAATGGCTGCCTGCCCCACCAAAGTTCTCTGAGGATCACTTTTCATCATACAGATTTTGGCAAAGTGCTATTAAAGCACATGCTATTCCTTTTCCTCTCCCTTACCAGCAGCATTTTGTACAGTGGATTGCCCTTTTTATTTCTATCAAATAAATTATCTTTAACCATGTGTAGGCGGTAAGTCTGTTTTCCTATGGAGACCTTGGCCTGAGAACCATAACAGATGCAAGGCTAGAAAGAAGGAAATAAGGCCAGCTCTCAATGCATTGCCTACAAGCCATCCTCACATTATTTTGTTTCCTGTCATTCTCATTTAGCTCTATAAACAGACTTAGCCCCAAACGATGAGCTTAAACAGAAGAAAACAAATATATGTATTTGTTTTGTTTCTAAAGAGGCATTCCTTGACTGTAGCTTGTGAACTGGCAAAATCCAGGCACTGACGCACACTGTCTTCAAAACTGCTGGCTGAAAACCAGCCTACAGGAGGAGGACGTTGGAAGCAGCAATGGTTAGCATTATTTGCATGACTTTATGTTTGTAGCATGCTGCTGCTGCTTGCTTCAAAAACAAAATGGAAATATTAATTCAGTGCTGACAATAAAAAGGAGCTCAGAGAAAAAATGCCAGGTTTGCCAAGAGGAATCTAAAATTGCATGAGAAAAGCTGCCCAGAATCTGAATTTTTAAATGGCATCTCTGTGGCTGCCAATCCATCCTGCCAACACACACTAGAAGATATTTCAAGGTTTCCCTATGAGAACACACCTCTTTGCCCATTAGAGGTTCTCTGCAATTTTTCTTCTATTGAGGGATCAAACTTCTGCCTCCCTGAATTTCTCCCTCGGCTCAACTCCTCTGCTTCCCTTACCTCTGCCAAGAGGCAAATCACCTCCTTGACATGAATTATCTGCTCTGCTAAGAGTCTCAGTAGCATGGGGGCAGAAATTTAATTTGTTCCTGAGGGTGGAAATCTTTACAATCTCTTTTTGGACTTTATCACTCCAGGAATACTTTGGGCCTGGACTGACAAGTAAAACAGGGATTTATCACAGCTTAATTAATGTATTGCTGTCAGCCAGGCTGCAGCATTGACCACTGTGCATCTCCATCCACATGCCTGCACGGCTGCTTGTCAGGCTGCAGGAACACGGTCTTTTGCCATCATTTGCTCAGATCCATTTTTGCTTTCTCTCCTGAGTGTACATACACTGTGCTCCCACCATTGTGGAGTTCACTGCAAAAACAGCCTCTCAGCAATCCTGAGAGAAATCCATTTTTGCTCTGATGCTCCATTCCTCTTGAATACTTAAAAATGGAATGGTTTTAGAAACAGTCTCAAAACTGAGTGATGTTGACTGAGACCATCCCGCTCACTACTCCCCAGAAACTCTGCTTTCCTCTCTCCCCAGCACTTTTCTGACAGCCCTCCCTTTCCTCAGAGACTCATAGAATGGATCAGAAGGGACCTTAAAGATCCCCACCTTCCCCACCATGACAGCAGGGCAAGGCAATGCCAGCTTTACCCAAGCACTGGAAAGAGTTCTACCCAACTGGATAGCCTTCCTGGGCAACCTGCTGTAGAGAACTGCTTTAGGAGGGGGTTGGCCTGGGGGGATTTCCAGAGGCCCCTTTCAGCCCCAGTGATTATACCATGATCTTCTAGGATCTTTGTGATTGAAGCCCTACTATCCATGCACTGGGCAGCCCAGACCTGGACCCACCACTCCAGATGTCTCACCAGGGCTATCAGGTTTGGAAATGCACATAAAAATATGTATACATCAGAGAAGGAGGTGACTTTCTATTATATGTTGCTGAGATGCCACTACTTTTTGTTATTAAGGCATCTTAATTATTTTGGGCATCCAGAAAACTAAATACTGTAATAGAAGTAGCATTTCAATCTGTTAGACTTAGACAAACTAGATTTTAAAAGGTAGCGTTGTGTTGCATATGACAGTATATTCTGGTAATAGGTTTCTGCTACTAAAGCGGAATAAATTAAAGTAAAATAAAAGAATAAAAGCTTTACTACAAAAGGAATAGCTACAGAAGTTTGATCACAATGAAGAGTCAAAGATAAATCTTCACTCAGGGTAGATTAGAAAAGTGATGACTACATAGAATCATAGAACAACCTGGGTTGAAAAGGCCCAAGGGCTCATCCAGTTCCAACCCCCTGCTGTGTGCAGGGTTGGCAATCAGCAGCCCAGGCTGCCCAGAGCCACATCCAGCCTGGCCTTGAATGCCTGCAGGGATGCTCTGTCCCATAGGATGGAGGAACTTCCATCCCAGGTACCCTACCACGAAGTGTGAATTTTGCTGCAGGATTGGCTTAAAATGCCTCATGATAATAAATACAGAAGCCTGATAATAGCACAGATCTGCTTTGGACACAAACTGTCACAGGAGAGAGAAGGAATGCATTCATTGTGAGGACCTTAGCAAAAGGTACCTGGGACTGAACACAATGGCAACAGCAAAAGAAAAGAGAAAGAAGAAGAAACGTTGCCATTGTGTGATCCCAACTTTTGTTGGAAAGATAAAAGAGATGTGACAACCATCACAACCAGGAAAATAAAGAGCTACTGGGGTAAGCAAAGATGTCACCTTGGATAAAGAACTGAATGACCTGAATGTGGTCATGAATGGCCAAACACATTAATGCTCTTTTTTGCTGATACTTTGTGTTTTAAGCACCTGAATTCTCCATGGACCCCACCCCCCTCAAGGTTTACCTGAACTGCCCAATTTTCCTTTGCAAAAGATGCCCTGTTGCATTGTTTGAACCCCGTGGCCTCCTGCATCTCTTCTGGAGGCCGTTCTTACAGCTGCCAGACCATGAACCATAGCACAGCCCACCCATGAGGTTGTGAGGAGGCAACTACAGAAAGTACTGAATGAGAATACAGCATTGGATCTTCTTTGTACTATAATCTTCAGAGTCTATTCCTTTTGTAGTAAAGCTTCTTTCCCTTTTCCTTCCCTTCCTCTCCTCACCCTTCAGTAGCACAAACCTATTAAGAGAATATCCTGCTGTATGTAATACAAGGGCTAATTAATACACTCAGCACGGACACTTTTAAATAAACTTTATGTAAGATTGAAATACTGTTTTTATTACTGTATTTAGTTTTCAGGATTCCCTGAAACTTTACCATAAGTGGTCTTTAACTTTACCATTAAACCCATAATTATCCCTTCAGGATGCCTGTTAGTATCTGAAGGCTTTTGTAATTATCGAGAAGTAAATACTGCAGTGTACCTTATAAAGAAGACATAACTCTTAAATAAAGTATGATGATTTCTGTAGAAAGCCTAACTCACATGTGCTGATATAATAACTGCTATATAAACTTCCCTTACATAAAACATAAGAAATAATCATGCATCCATGCAAACTCTCCACATCTCTCATGGGTTGAGACTTAGAGCACAGAGGTGTGGTACAGCTGAGAGGAGATAGGAGCTGTTTTGTCCCCTCAGCTCAGGTTTCAAAGTCCCAGTCATGCCTTTTCCTTTTCACGCAGGAACTCCTAGTTCTCCTCTGACCTCTCAAGTATCTCTCTGAGAATGACGCAGGCTGTCTGCATAACTGTAAACATCTCCATAGGAAACCACTGAATCAAGGTAGGAGAAGACCACTAAGATCAAGTGCAATCAAAATCCATCATCATTGGAGATGATAATCCTTGAGGTCCCTTCCAACCCAAACCATTCTATGATCAACCTATCACCATCATATCCACTGCAATATCCAACCAAAACAACCTTCAAAAAAACCCCATACAGATGTGCAAAGTACATATTCCTAAGAAAGGAGGCAGACTGTGCTCTAAGTTAGGAAGCTGCTCAGTTACAGCATGTCACACTCGGCAGTAAGTGTAAGTAAGTTACACTGTTCCATGAAAGACCAGATCAAAGACCCATATCCGTATGTTCTAAAAAGAAAACAACAAGAAAAGCAGTTGAAATAAAAAATGACAATAGTCAAATAGAATGATAAAGGTTGGAAAAGACCTCTAAGATCATCTACAGCCCCACCGCCCACCTATCACCAATGGCCCTCAGTCTCATCTCAATGGCTCCTGACCATCCCCAGGGATGGTGACCCCACCACTCCCTGGGCAGTTGTACTACTTGCCTGAATGATCTTTTGAAGAAAGAAATGTTTTCTAATATCCAGCCTGAAAACATTCAGACAGACAGAAAGTACCATCAGCAGCAGCCCAAGCTTAGGTTAAAAGGAACACTGATTGGACAAAGACACCCAAAGAGGCCACTGTGGTTATCTAATCTGAAAACACACATACATAGAAATACTCCAAAATACACAAGGTTCAAATGCCTCTGGCCTGGGATGTTTTATTCATTATTCTTTTTAGGATGCTTCATCTAAGTAATTTCACGTAGCGGGTGCCACAACTCGTAGAAGACAATGGGGCTGTTGGAAATAACCATGTGGCAAACAAGAGGGATGAGTAATTGCAGGACCAGGCAGTTCCACCACATAGCATGGGAGAAAATAAAAGATGTAACCACAAAGCACTGTACTTTTACCATGGCCTCAGCAGCCATCACCAAACACCTATCATAGTTGTAAAAAACTGAAAGACAGAAGGCTGCTGCTATATTTGCCCTCTCCTTTGCTCCACAATCCCTTTTCTTCCCCTCCGATTTAAAGCAAAAACCAAAGAAGCATTTCCAACTTCCCTCTTCCACTGTTCTCCTCCATGCTTGGCCTACCCGGACACAGCTGCTCACTTCTGACTTCATTCTCAGTTCCCTCTGTGCACAGACACAGCCCTCGGTACCTGAGCACCAGTATGCTTTATGGATAGAGATATAAAATAGATTTAATCATGTCCATTAACTTCTCTAGAAACACATACTGACATACTCTATTAACTGTTCCTCTGCAGACATTTTTCATTTACAGTGTCTAATTCCCAATTCTAAGGCATTTAATTACACTCACTTTGTTATAAGGTCCTACTAAATCTCTTGACTTATGCAATGCTCCATAAATAAGGCCTTTTTTCCACATTGCCTTGTTACTTTATGACTGCACAGGTTTGTTGAAGACATCTGCATGAATTTTTATGGGACTTAATAGTCCACTTCATATCTTTCTTGTGTACTGTTTTCCCCATGAATCAGAACTGGCAATAGCAATCCCAAGTACCACACAATGTAATTACCCAGAATATTAAGTCTCCACGTGTATTAATCTCCCTCTCTTTTTTTTCCCCCCCACAATGTTAATGTTATAAGTGTTCATACATGAGTTATCGGGATTATTTGCAAAATAGGATTAAAACGCAAGGCAAGATTTATTTGGAAAATTACTCACCAGCCTACCGAGGAAGAAGGTCAGGAACTTCATTAAAATAGATTAATGTTGAACAACTGTTATCTAATAAGTCTAGAAGCCTAAAGGACCCGCTTGCTTATTGCAGAAATACTCCACTAACACGCACTATTTGCGAGAGCAACGCAACTACTTGAGAGACACCACAGCCCGGAACATGACAGGAGATGCATTCCCTTTAGCCACTACAGCCACTGATAAATTAGTGCTTGCCTGAAATTGGCATTCCGTCAGGAAGCTGAAGGCGGCTGCAGCAAGTGCTACAATTAGTGCTCCCCACGGAGCAAAGGCAATGACAGCACTCTTGCCTGTGAAGCTGCTAAGCATTCCTGGGCTGGTTTATGATGCAGCCGTTACGGCTTATCCACTCCACTTCAGGCTCCAGGGAACAGCCTGGATAATAATTCCGTAACTTGAGTACTTAACCTGCTTGCTTAGTTTGCAAAGCCAAGTCTTCACAAAGGAGTGAGTCGTGGGGAGCCCCGCTCAGAGGCAGGTTGAGAAGCATACGGTGAGCAACACAGGCAGAATTCCTATTGCAGCCATTCCATTTCTTCTTCTCTGCCTTCTTAACCATTAAGGCAGGTTAACCATTCATTAACCACTTCAGGCAGGTGAATCCCAGCATCTCATCCCCAGGCCCTCAAGCGAATCAAATGCAAGCAAAGCAAACAATAAAACGCACAAGAGACCTGAGAAGTATGCTATGCTGTTTGTTGAGTACGGTGTGCAACCCCTTTGCACAGTGCTTTCCTCTATGCTAGTGCATTTAGTAAATAGTAATAATTTCTGAGATTCCTGCTTCGTTTTGCACTTATTTATTGGCTTTTCCCACAAGAGACTGGCTCATTGAAGCTGGGGGATAAGCTTGTTAGAAACCACAGCACAATGCTTTGAACACATGATTTATGTGCTTTTGGGCCACTACTGCGTAATCAGCTTATTCTGGATTCCACCCAGCCAGCTTTGCTTGTACTAAAACCAAACCAGCTGTGATCCACCTGGACGACAGGTTTCTAGAAGCCTGTCTCAGCCCATCAAGGCAGATTCTCAGAGGTTTGAATTAACATCCTACCACTGATGACAACAGGGCATTACTGATTTACACCACCTGAGCAATCTGCCCATAGCTCAGGTGTACAGCAGTGCTGGCTCCATTAATATACATGGGTAGGTAATCATCTGTTTTAACGAACAGAGCTGATGCATGATGTGAATGATTGAATTCATAAAAAAATTGTTTAGAACTTAATGTGAAAATGATGTATAAGGTATTGTTAATGAAACTGCTGGTAATCTGTTTACCCCCTGAATCAGCAAAGCACTCAAACACTGATTTTCTGTATGCACATACACAGGGAAGTGCTCTGCTTAATCCTGATTTTAAAGCAATAGTTTCTTAGACAGGAACAAAGAAGCAACCCTGTAGATATGAGAATTTCTTCAAGGACATTTGCACATTATCTGGGAGTGAGAAGGAGATACAGGAAGGAGTTATCATAGCCAGGACAGCTCTATTGTTACACCTCTTCACTCCTTGCCTTCCTTGAATCTCTTCCCATTCCACTGCATTCAGATGCTTAGTCCAGCTCTGGCCCAACAGAAGGTGATAAGGAGCCTATGAGAAGGTCCACTACTGCAGCAGGGGAGAAACTGGTTCCTTTTGAGCTCACTGGTGAGGATTTTGAGGGGTGCCCACGTTTCTAGAGCAGAAAAAAAGGCCAAGCTGTATTTCTTGCAGAGAAAGTGGGTTGGGTTCAAAACTCTGAAATGGGAGCCCTGCAGCTCAGAGCCAAGCATGAACTGAAGATGTTCCTCCCTGAGACATCAGAAATAAACATCTCAGAGAAGCTTTGTCAAGAATCTGTGTTTTCTTTGGGCAATGGGGGCTGTATAGTATCTAGATAAGTGGTCTCAGGTTGAGTGCCAAAACTATTACAGATCACAAAAGGCATCATATTCTAGTTGACAGAACTGCCACTTTTCTTGCTGGTTTGTCCCCAGGATATGATTTCCCAAGACAAAGCACCCATCCATTGCCAACATGAGACCCCAGCAGTGCCCCCATGCACAGAGCAAGGAGCTTCCAGCCCTTCTATCCTTCCCACCACTGAGCAGGGGCAGCTCTGCTGCCCCCAATCACCCCATAGGGACAACACAGCTCCCCTTTGGCTGAGCTCTGCTCCTTCACATTATCCAAATGCACTGGGTAGTTGATCTGCTTTGATTTCAGTGTGATGCCTCCAGTGCCCCAGAGGGCTTCTCATTGGGCTCATCTTTATTCAGCCTCCACCAGCTCCCTTTGACTGAGATGATCTGAAGATACAGATAAGAGATCAGTTTTTAATGCAGATGACATGCAGATTTATGTGAAGTTCATGCCTAATTATTCTTTCCCTTCCTCTGTTTTATCAGTTTGTCTTGAGGACATGGAGGCATAGATGTCTTTTTTTTTATTCCTGGTCTATATTTAATACTCCTAAAACTCAAAGCTTAATTATTAGCTTCAGGCATTGACTTAAATACGCTTCTCCTTTCTCAAGATCTGATGCATATGACAGCAGTTATCACAGCTGGCTGGGACAGAGCACAGTTCATACATCCTGAGCACAGCACTTGTGACACTCATAAATCATGTATCTGTAACGATCCCATCACTGCAGCAGCTGCAAAACTGAACACCCAGGTTGTTTTAGCCTTTGCTTTGGGTACCTGTATCCTCTCAACAGGAAAACAGCAAACAAATAAAAGCACAGGCATGTTTTGTTCTTTTTTCAAACAACAAAAGAAGAGATGCTACCCCATGCTGTAATAGTTGCCTATGTAGTTCTCAAGTATCGTGTATTTATTGTTATTTTAGCCCCTTGCAATAACAACTTGACATCAGAAAAAAAAAACAAACACTACTGTTCCTTCCAACAGAAGCAAATCCCAACAGCATCAATTTTTGATCTCAGTGTTCAGATCACTCAGAGGTGTTATAAACTAATTCAACAAGTTATGTGCCTCGTTCAAAAAAGCACCACTGAGTGATATCTCAGGTTTCTGACGTACGTTATTCTGAAGAGCCCCTATTTCTGATAGCTCTTAACAAGAAATGGATTAATGTCTCTGCTCACGTGCAGCACCACACTGCAGCACATTACAGCTAAAGAATTTGCTTAACAATTCAAATGCTGAAATAACAGCGATATACTGTCTGCTTGATCGCAGTCACAACTCAAGGCTGAATAGTCCTAAGCCTTCTTTAAGTGGGAAACTGCATGCAATAGCAGGAGGAGATTTTTGAGTGAATAAATATGAAATAAATATAATGGAGAAGGCTCTGGAGGGATCTTATAGCAGCCTTCCAGTACCTGAAGGGGCCTACAGGAAAGCCAGGAAGGAGCTTTATATAAGAACATGTCATGATAGAACAAGTGGAAATGGCTTTAAACTGGAAGAGGGTAGATTTAGACTAGAAATTAGCAAAAAGTTCTTTACTGTGAGGGTGGTGATGCACTGGAACAGGCTGCCTAAGGAGGTTGTGAATTCCCCTCCCTGGAAGCACTCAAGGCTGGGCTGGATGGGGCTGTGAGAGAGAGGTGTACCTGCCTATAGCGGGGGTTGGAACTGCATGGCCTGAAAAGTCCCTTCCAACTCAAACCATTCTATGATTCTGTGAGTATTTCTATAAGCTGCTACCAACTGACCCTCTCTAAAAGAACAACACATGGCACCTCTGCCAACATTTATAAATGAACAAGAAGCAGCAAGTACTACAAGCAACTCCAGGTTTCAGAAGCATGACTCACTTCAATAGGGAACTCTATGGTTGAGATTTTTTTTTTCCCCCCTTTAGAAAGAACAACACAGGAACTGTGTAACATTCATCCAAATGCCTTCTTTTACATAGAAAAACAAGCCATCATCTTTTCCCTTCGCTATCCAGCAACTACTGCACTCTCAATCAGAGGGGGAGGGGGATGGGGATTAAATAATATGTTATAGGTAAAGGGACTTTGCTGCAAAGTACATGAAAAAGGCCTATATGCACTAAATGCCACAGCACATAGTCATTATTTGCAGCACTCATTGTCTGCATTTGATTTCTCCAGGAGAGATGCTGTCCTACTTCAGTGTGAACAAATTAGCCAACCAGCAAACGAATGGGAGAAACAAGGTTATTAATTGTTCTTTCTTCCCTGTGACTAACATGTTATTATAAGCCAGGGAAGATTGGACAGATGGATGGAGATTCACAAAGCTGCATTAGTCATTTGCCATTTTCAATCTCTGTATATCCCCCAGATCACTGCGAATAAATATGCAAGGAGAAAAGCACAAGTAAAGTAAATCAGCATCTTTCCTTGGGCTTAATCGAGCCCTGCTGACTTACTGGTGCACGACATTCTGAGACACTGTTTCCTGGAAAAAAATATTTATAGAACAGCTGAGAAATCAACTACCATCAGTGTGAAACGTAATTGAATTTGACAGTATTAGTAGGGAGGGAAACGACACCAAGTTTAGGCAGGCGCCTTGCTGGTACTCACCCTATATTGAGAGGAGTCTGAAAGCAATCTGAAAACAAACAAAGGGCTGTTCAGATCCGCGCTGCCCTTTTCAGATGAGTAAATGAAAATCATGTCTTTCTGCCTACCGGGTCACTGACTTGGCCACGTTCAGCTCTGAACATCAGGCAGCACCAAGGCGACGCTGGGTGACATTTTGATGCTTCCGCTCATCTCCAGCGGTTTACTCATTGAAAAAATCTCATTAAAATCAGCATCACAAAGCAGAGTCCAGATGCTTTTCAGCAGTCTGGTGAACTATCAGAACCAGTTATTGGGTAACAGGAGATGCCAATGGAAAAAAACAGGTGCTGTTTTTTGAGCACTTAACTTGTCTTGGCATAGGGATGCTTCAGAGGAACTAAACTCAGTGTTTCCTCTCTGGGGAAAGAGGATCAAAGCAATCTAGATTAAAATAGTTCATTTTTACTGACTTTTTTTTACTTCATCATCTGTTTGTCAGTCTATTAGTTGCAATTAATTATGGCATACTATAATTTAATGTTCAGCCTGATATTTCATGCTCCACCGAGGGACAGTTTTCTGATTGATGCCATTTCTCACTGATGAAAACCTTCTTTGCATGTACATTCCACATTTGTTTGTCCACCAAGCTCACTTTGAGCACCTCTCCAACCAACCAGCCAGGAGTGACCCTACTAATGGGAGTTACTAATGGGAGTTTTCTTGGATACAATACATTTGCAAAGCAAATCCTGCATCAAGAAACATGAATTCCCTTGGAAACTCAATCTAAAAATTCACACTCATCCAGCATAATGGGTCATCTTGAGTCTGTGTCCAGCAATACAACTTGGTTTTAAACACTGAAGGCTCAGAGTATCCACACAGTCACGTGAAGTCAATCAAGCTTTCAGAAGTTCTTTTGCAGAAGGTAAGGTGCCATATAAATGATGTATTTAACACAATTTCTATTGTCACTGTAGTATTCTAATCCATTTGAACCTTAACTTTCCATTTCCGACGTCTCCCATGTTTCACTAATCTTTATCTGATCTCCCATTCACAAATGGGAAATGATCATAAGGCAGTATCATGTCACCACTATCATAACTTAATTTTGTTAAAACACTTATGTGGGAAGTTTATAATTTATTAAAAACCTTTATCTATTCTTTAATCATCTCTGCCTTGTAATTGATCCTCTAGAGCTCACAGAAATTCTTCCAAGAGCCTGTTTGAATAAGATTGCTTCAGAACAATGAAAGGAACCCGTTAAGATTCCCTTTAGCCTTCTGTCATTATATACAGCTAGGGGGTGGACTTGCCCGTTGGGAGAACAATATTGGGCTGTGGTGCAACTCTGGGAGTTGTGCAAGAGGCAGTTCTGGATGGAGGGCTGGGGACATCCCCACAAGCTCAAACACACGAAGTAACACCACCACTAAGCAAAGGGACAGATGTGAAAGAGGTCTGAGAGCTCACACTAAGAAGGGACTGAGGTCAGAAGGGTTTAGAGGCTGTAAGGAGGTACAGAATTCATCTGGTCATGTAGCACCAGCCTGGGAACCCTGGGCATGGATGAGCACTGGAGGAAGGTGAGCACAGGTAATCATGCCACACTTAAGCTTGAAGCTAAATACGTTCAGCTAATTATCCTACCCTATTAGGCTCTTGCTATTTCTAGTTCAGGTGAGATGTGTGAAAAATAGCTTCTGTTTACTGTGTTGCCAAGATCAGGTCTCCAAATATTAAAACAAAACCTTCAAAAATGATCACAAAGCTGAATGTCACCACTTTGCCACATTAGAACATGTCACTTCAGTTCTTATTTGCCTCTTAGCTCAGAAACAGAAGTGATTTCCCGAGGCAAAGCTACTTCTGTGGAAAATATTGCCTTTACATTTATTTACTTTTAAAATCAAAGCCAAAATTCCTGTCTGTCTCCTGGTTTAAGCAGCAGATTTCAAGAGCCGCGTGGAACAACCAAGTCAGATTTCATAATATTTTAATCCCCGTCCCAACTTCTGTGACAGCTCCTGAATCTCTTTGTGTTTTTCTACTTCTCACTCCTGCCTTTGGAGCAATCTAAAAATGCCTGAAAATGAAGATCTGCATTTTATTAGCTTTTGCACTCATTTAAATAGGGGGAAGAAAGGCTCAGTGCAGATTCAGTTCTAATAATGCACTGCACCAGGAGGGGTGTTTTTCCAACTTTATTTAAATTCTCTGCTCTCTCCTTGCAGTGAATACATGAATATCCTGCAGTACAATGAATTCTCTTGACCTTGAAACCCAGAGCAGGAATAGTAAAACACAACAGAGACCTCAAATTCAATTTAGAGTAGCGCGTAGGCCTGGATAGAGAACAGCACTGTCTGACCCACAGGGAAAACTCAGCCCAGCAAAAACACCAAGAGCTGGGATGTGGGGAGGATCTACCTGCATAGCAAGCGAGCTCCCATGGCTTATGGAACCAGCGCACAACCTGAGGCTACCTATATGAGTCATGGCCTCTGCTACAATGGGTTTTTAAATGAGTCTGCAACAAGAAGATTAGACAGTCCTTATTTTTCCAGGCTATTTGTTTGCATATTTCTTAAGCTAGGAAGTAGCATGAGCACCCATAAGATCCTTTATGTCATGACTTAGTTAAAAATACCAAACTAATTCACAAATATGTGCTACATGAGTCAATGTTGAGGAATCCTATGAATCATCCAAATCCTTGGAATTGCCACTTCTCTGGAAGACAGACAATACTCAAACCAAGACAATCTTTTATCAAAGAGGCAGATACTATAACACAATGGAAAGTGCAGCAATAACAACAGAATTGCAAGGTCCTAGGCTGCAGTGGGGACTTAAATGCGAAAGCTACAGGCACAGAAACAAAGAATGAAAACCTTCTTACCTTTAGAAGACCTCAGATACACAGGAACCTCCAGCAAAATGACCTTTCTGCTACTGCCAGCCCTTAAATGAGGTGAGGGAAGGGGTGGAGCCAGGATCCACCCCTTCCATTAACTCAGGTGCATTGCATACACCTGAGCTCCCCTGGGTTGGTCCTGCCTTCCCACCAGGTGCTCAATCACTGCTTCAAGTCATGACTCAGAATTTCTGCTACAGGTGTAAGGCTGCTCAAAGAGGTGGTGATGCCCTGTTCTTGCAAATACCCAAGGTCAGGGGATGGGCTCTGAGCACTGATGGAGCTGTGGGTGTCCCTGTGCACTGCAGGGAGTGGGAGCTATTCATTACTATTCATTACAGGTATTAATGAGGCACTTCCAGGCTCGCTGCAAACCTTGAGCAGATTGCCTCTTCTGCAGCTGGTTCTCCAGAGCTGCTGTGATCTAGATGTAACTGCAGTTGTCTTTTATTCACATCAGTGTATTGCAGCCAGTGAAGGCCTTGTGCACTTAACAGTACACACAGCACGGCCTTCATGGGCAAGTACCAGGCAGAAAGCAGAGCACCTGCAAGGTCTTCCAGCTGTTTCAGATGTGTCAGGAATCCAGAAATATGGGAACAATTTCTGTGTATTCATAAAGGATAAAAATCAACAAGATGTGAGGCAAAACCTCTGTTCTCCCAAGCCTGATCCTATGCAGAGTTTGACATTGCCAGCAATGGTCCTACACGGGGCCTCTTCTCAGCAGACCCTGAAGATCCACAGTAGGCAAATAACACAGTAGTGCCTCTGAATTGCAGAGGAGGGCTGGGCTTCATGCTTAAATTCCCTGAGCACCATAACACCTTGCAGTGCATCTGGAGCGTTTCCTCTAACCAGTTCTGCTTATATCCTTCTTTCTCCATCCCTCTCCAATCCAAGTACAAATTCAGTGGCATTTAGGCATCCAAGCATAAGGGCAATATGGCTTCTGCTCTTGGACTCAGAGAACAAATTGTACCATTTGAATCAATTGTACTTTGGACTGGATGATCTTTTAGGTCTTTTCCAACCTTGGTGATGATTCTGTAATCATTAAGGCTGGAAAAGACCTCCAAAGTCATAGGATGGTTTGGGTTGGAAGAGACCTTTAAGATCATCTACTCCCAACCCCTGCTATAGGCAGAGATGCCTCCCTCTAGGCTAAGTTGCTCAAATCACCAAGATCCCCAAGCACCTCACCATGCTCACAGCCCACATCCCTCATTGCCACATCTCCATGGTTCTGGAACACCCCCCAAGGGATGGTGACCCCACCACTCCTTCTAAGACTATTTCTTTCCCAGTATTATCCAATCTGATAAATTTTGGACATTTAAAAATATCTCCCATTGCACTGGACCCTGAAGGCTTCCACTGAGAACAAAGTATGAAAGAACAGATAGTTGTGCAGCAATTTTAATCAGACAAAACTGAGGCAGAGGGCTGATTACAAAGTATTTAGATGATTCACTCCTGTCTACAGCTTTGCAATCAAATGGCAGCTACCATTCAGCCATGTAATAACCAGATGACTGTACACCTGCCTGGCTATGCATATTTATAAAGAATGCATGGCTAACACTTACATACCTTTACAGGCTAAATTTCCTATAATTAGCTCAACTACTGTGAGTAGTTTCCAACGCCTGGACAAGCCACTGTTATACTTACATTAGAGTTATCCAGTTTTTCAGTGTCCACTTGGAAGCAGACAAGGATTTATCAAAAGTAGAATGCACACATAGGATAATCATAGAATAAATGGACACATCAAGGAAGTTCACATTTTCTGAGCACTGGGCTATTGCAGTGGAAAAGGTATCTGCAGCAGCAGGAAGCAAGTTTTTCTACATGCTGTGCTCAAATCTAAAGTGGTCACAGAACAATGCCAACATTGTGGTCAGCATCACAGGTAGACAAAGCAGCCAAAAACTGATAGCAGCCTGAAAATCGGCTTGCAGGGTCTACTTGATTTTCCAGCTTACAGAAGTAGCCTGAAAGGGTGAAGGATGAATGATGATTTCCTAAGAAGTTGGTGCATTCCCTTTGGTTTGGTATGCTTTTGGTTTTTTTTTCCCATTTGTTTTACTGTTAGTGGTGATGGTGGGTTTGATTGATTGGTTGGTTTTTGCCCTCTTGCTGAACTTAGCATGGGGGAAAAATAAGCATTTTCAGCTCATCTGACCCAGCTGTAGACCCCTCCACTGACACTATTTTGGTAACACTGTACTTGGACTTACTTAAGATACTTTAACACATGTAATACAGCACTGAAAAAGAAATAGGTTATGGGTTTCCTATAGAAATGCGAGGAGTGAATCTCACCATTAAAAGCTCTTTAGGAGACCAGACACCTTGCTGGACAAAGGAGCCCCTGGCCTTGCTGAAGCCAGGACTTGAGGGTGGTGACACACTGGAACAGGTTGCCCAAGGAGGCTGTGGATGCCCCACTTTGGGTCTGGCACACGGGAGAGACAGAGGAAGAGGAAATACAAAGAAGGCTGTAACATAGAAACAGAAACGATGTCTTCAGAATTAGGCACATGGATGGAGCAATGAAGTTGTCATGTTTTAATAAGAAACCAGTATGAACTGAGCTGTGTTACACTAGTGGGCAGTGGTGATGGTTGGAATTGTCAGGACAAGGGGGGAATAGTTTTAACCTGAGACAGGGGAGGTTTAGGTTGGATCTTAGGAGGAAGATTTTCCCCCAGAGGATGGTGACGCACTGGAACAGGTTGCCCAAGGAGGCTGTGGATGCCCCATCCCTGCAGGCATTCAAGGCCAGGCTGGATGTGGCTCTGGGCAGCCTGGGCTGCTGGTTGGTGACCCTGCACACAGCAGGGGGTTGGAGCTGGATGAGCACTGTGGGCCTTTGCAACCCAGACCATGCTGTGATTCTATGACTTCCTGCCCCATGCACAGGTAGGACAAGGTGTGCATGTTCAGAGTATCTGTTACAGGTTGCTCCACCTGGGTTTATACAGGCTGAACCTCCATCAAGGCCCATGTATTAAGCAGAGTCCATACCCACAGAATCATTCAAGTCTTTGCACATTGGTATGCAGAGATGAAATTTTACTGAGGACAGCAACATCTGTTCCTTTATATCATATCTTTGTTGACATTCAAACATAAGGCACAACTTGCTTTCAAGTTATTTGGGCTGGAAAACCCAAAGCGACTCTGCTGCTGCTGAAATCACAACTTAATAATCCAGCAGCTCGAGTTTTGGGACGTGACAGCAAGGAGTGAGGTTGTCTATTAACTCTTAACACATCAGTGCTCCAAGTGCAAACATTTCAGTAGTCACAGCACTGTGAGCAAGCAGCAGCCTCTATGGGAGAGCAGGGGGGAGAACTGTGCCATGGGAAGGGTCATCCCATACAGGTGCTTGGGGAACATGTTCAGCCCTGGGGTGCTGGGCAGATCATAGAATCACAGAACGGCTTAGGTTGGAAAGGACATTAAAGTTCACTTCATTCTAACCATTGTGCCATAGGCAGCCTACCAGGAGATCATAGAATCATAGAATCCTAGAATGGCCTGGGTTGCAAAGGCCCACAGTGCTCATCCAGTTCCAACCCCCTGCTGTGTGCAGGGTCACCAACCAGCAGCCCAGGCTGCCCAGAGCCACATCCAGCCTGGCCTTGAATGCCTGCAGGGATGGGGCATCACAACCTCTCTGGAGATGTCCCAGCTTTCATTAGTGATGACTGTCACATGTGCTCTGTGCTCCAGCTTGGAGTCAGGGAGGTGGCTCCAGGACTTTAACATGGTTATGGCCCAGCTCTTCCAGAGATGCTTCTTGGCAGTCAGCCTCTAAGAGGACTGGCTGAAATATCATCACTCTGTGCAATGGCAGGAGTAACATATTGCCTAACTGAGCACCTGGAAGAAGCAAAGGTGGAAAGATAAATCACCTCACCTTGCTCCAGAATTATTAGCACCAGATTTTTCTTCTAACTTCTTCAAAAGCTACAGTGCATTGTAAATTCTAGCACAGCCAAAGAGAAAACTGTTGCCTCTATTTTTTTCATATTCAAACCAAGGAGTCCTAAAGGGTTTCGTTTTCACACCCTTATTGTTTTTCTTTTATGTGGCTGGTATCAGTAGCAATCTGATGACACATTCCTGCTGGTGAGAAGAGTTTTTTGCTCTCAGTATGGATTTAATCTATGAAAATTATATGGGGAGATTGAACTACCTTATGGAAGTTGGTTTAATTAATATTTTCTTCTTAATGCCTCAGAGGCCAATATCATATTGTCTAGAAAGAGGAATTCAAAAGATATATTGAATCTCTTATTAGCAATGTTATATTGAGATAAGGAGAGACTGGAGGAAATAACCAGGTACAGAGCTCTGCAAACCCAGACCTTTCCCCAAAGCACAGCTAATCGCACTGATATGCAATGACCTATTGTGGAACTGATTTCTGCCATCAGAGTATTCCACCTCTTTTATGGTCTTCCCCACCTGCCCCTAGGAACCACAGGCATAGCTGAGTTACCTTGCTGGGTTTGAATCTCGATATGATTTTAGTCTCTGCTTAAAGGCTGACCTATATTGCACAGCACCAACCAGAGAACACACCACTCAGTCCCCTCCTTTCAGTCCCAGGGGTGATGATGGCCTACGTGCAGAATGCCATGAATCAAAACATCACAGGGGTTATTCGAGGTAGGCAAGGACTCTTGGGATAGTCATGGACTGCAGCAGCCTGTGCTGTAGGATACCAGTACACCCTCTTATGGAAGAAAGTCCTTTTCCCAAGTGAAAAGGAGGTGCAAACCTATTTCACTGCTCATCTTCTGCTTATGGTGGTTTGCACTGAACCTCTCAACCTACAGACAAGCTTGCTGCTGTAGTGGTGAGCATGTCCCATCCTATGATGGTAGGATTTTTTCTGTGGTTTTCTCTCTTTGGCCAAAGACAAGCAAAAAGTTGTTTTTCCAGTTGGGCTGGACAGGGCTTACCCATACACGTGTATGTCTGTTAAAAGCTGAAAGCACTGGTAGGTCAAAGAGAAGATTTCCATGTCACTAATATCTGGATGGTTTGGCTATCTGGATCATCTCCTAGGGATGTGAGCTGCTGTCACATTCATAAAATCCCCTTTTATAGAAGAGAAAAGCATCTGGGAGAGAAAAAGTCAGCAAAAGACCGGTCCTGTTTTTCCTGTTAATTGAAAGCATTCAGCTGATGTTGTTCATTAGACATTGCCTCCCAGACCATAACTTAGCAAGTACTTTTTAAGACACAAATGCAATGGCCACTTCAAACAACTACATCAAGTGTAGTCTTTAAACTGATTTGTCCACCCCTAGAGTGGGCTCTATGCTACAGGATGTCCTGGATCAAGGAGTACCAAGCTGGTATCTGCATGGTCCCTTACAAACCAATCCTTCTGTGATTCTATGATTCTATGATTCCTGAAGCCCAAGAAAGGACTGCTGAGGAGACATCTCCATCCCTCCATAACCCAGTCAAGAACCTAAAACTCCGTCCTGAGGATGCTTCCTTAAGGACATGAACAAGTTTTCCACTAAGTTTCAGAGGAGGAGAAGGAAGAGAACTCTAATGTGGACTTCACATCCTAAAATGCCTCCTTCTCACCACTGGTCCTCCATTCAGTCCCACTTACTTCCCTCCATTCCTGTCAGGAAAAAAATGCATGGGCACAACTCTATGGGGTGCACACCTGGGCACCAAAACTGCATGTACCGCTGCCAGGCTTTGATTCATAAAAGGGGATTTGGGGTTGAGCTGTGCATGGCCATGACCTGCACCCTGCATTCCCACTACCACCAGATGCAAGCCTGATAACAGAATCTATGGTCAGCCAAATGTCATCACTGCCAGATGCCAGCCAAAACCATGTTTCCATCCAGAAAAGCAGTGTGGAATTTGGGAGCCAGAACACTTTGTGCAGTCAAGACATGAAAATCTGCTCATGTGAGGCTCTGTTTCAGATGATGACCTCGGTATAGAAGAGCTGGTGACTGCTCCATTCCTTAAGTTGAGTATCTTAGAGCAACACTGAGAACATACCAATTTGCCTGGGTTATGTCTTTATATGGGTGGCACAGAGATCCTTCCTTGCTTAAAACATACATCATGATGGCCTTAAGACAAGGAAAAAAATGACACATGAATGGTGGAAGAGAGACAATTTGAAGGATGGCCATCATAACTTTGTACTCTTGACTAAATTTGGACTGGTAAATAATATGTCACCTAAGCTCAAAATCAAGACCTGAGCCAAAATTATCTGTGTTCCTTAACTGGAAGCAGATTTCCATTGATCTGCTCTATTTTGTCTGCCATTTCTGTGAATGACATCCTGAAAAGCCAACGTCTTCCTGCACTTATCCAGTGCTAACAAAGCACATTTGAAAGGGATAGGAAAAAAATGGTTTGTTTTTACATTTCTTTAAGTCAATTATTTCTACAGCTGCAGTACTTTGCCATTTATTTCCTTTGTTCTTACAGCCTTTCATAGCTCAGGGACAAGGGCAAGTGTCTGTGTGACATGGGTGCTCATAAATCAGCCCTGGTGTTCCATCCATCACAGCAAGGAATGGCAGCAGCTTGTCAGGCTGTTGTGCAAAACTCCCTGTGCTGAAAGCAAACTCTGACACTGCACAGTCTCTGTGAGGTTATCTGCACATCCATAATCCCAGGGGTGAGATTCTATGACCCTCATGGGTCCCTTCCAACTCAGGGTATTCTCTGATTCTTTCACCCTTCTTGCAGTAAGAGATGGTTGTCAATTTGAGTCACTTCCTTAGGGACTGTGGAGGTACAGCATGTAAAGCTGTGTCAAAGATATGATGTGAATTGAGGCAGCACTGCAAGAAGGAGAACTCTCTCCTCAGGCTGAAATCTTTTGGGGCTTTCCCATGCTGGGATTCCATTATCTCTTCCCAAGGGGTTGATTTGCAGGGCAAAGAGTAGAGTAGATAGAAGGCAACCCAGCGTTTCTACATGTTTAATTCTAGATCTGCCTTATAAGCATTTTCTCATGGAAGAAATCTTAAGGTCCAAAGAGTGTGAATTTATCAGCTTTGGGAGGACCCGTACTGTCACCTGCATTTCCAAACTTCATGGCCAGGATATTTGGTATACAGAAGAAACAAAGAGCTTTGGGGAAAAAAACAATTAGTAGTGGAGAAGCTGGAATTTGGCTGGTGCATTATCTGTTACTCCTCCAGGGGCATTAATCTTCCTTAGACTCAGAGAATCACTCAGGTTAGAGAAGACTTCTGAGACACCCATGCCCAACTCCAGCCCACCCCACCATGCCCACTGCCCACATCCCTCAGTGCCACATCTCCATGGCTCTGGTGCACCTCCAGATGTTGACCGTATGTCATGTTGACCCTATCACTCCTGGGCAGCTGTGCTATTGCCTGACTGTAGAGAAGAAACATTTCCTCATATCTAAACTGACTTCTACTCTTTTTTACTTCTTGATTTTTACCCTCTGAAATTCAAGCTTCCAATAGGAACTGCACACCTGACCTCACCTTGTACAAAAGGGTGGAAGAGAGTTTCAGAAAACGATTAATCCAGAACAGAAATAAGAGCAAAGAGCCACTCTGGAGATACTCCAGATTAAATTTCTTCCCTAAGGAATCTCCAATGCATCCCTGCCAAAGTCCTCAGGGTCTTTTTACAGCTCTTGACTCGTGCAGCCCAACCCCAACAAAGCACAGCCACTGCTGAAATGATTGTCCGTGACCTTGCAGATCATTCAGCCATTGTGGCATAAAAGATCTAATGAAAAATTCAGTTAGGAACAGCAACAACGACAAAAAATCTATTTTACACTTTCCTGACCCTCCACTGCATCCAACTCTCTCATGCATTTTCTGTCCAGTGGAGAAATGTCAGATCATGAAACGCAATCTGAGATCTGTAACAACCCAACAGAGCAAATAGAGACATATGGCCTGACGATGAAAACAGGTGAGCATCTGTGCAGTGAGTGGGTGCTGAGCATCAGGGGAATTGGGCCACAGACATCCCTGAACTCCCCATCTCGGGTTAATAAAAGCAGTAGCACAGATTTCAGATGGCTGGTTTGTCTCCAGAGATGTACCTCCTACACAGCACAGATTGCTCTCCTGTATTATACATCCCAGGGTGATATTAGCCTGTTTTATTGTGAAAAACACATTACCATTTCTTCTTATGGAGTGCCTCCTGAAGTTCCTTTCAAGGAAAGAGAAAAAAAATGTTAGGAAGCCATTTCCCAGGCTGTTAATGCTGCTTTTCCCCATTATTCCCACCCAGTCTCGTGGCACTCAGGTACGTACAAAGGGTCAAATGGCTGCTGGTTTTCTCTACATACTTGGGGCTGCTGAACACAGATCTTGCAGCACTATCTTCACCATTTGGGTTGGTTTAGGTGATGTCTACAAATAGAGCAGCAATTTTGTAAGGGTCAACCAAAGGCTTTAATGAGGAAACAGCAAAAAGAAGCAACTGGAATGTAACTTTGTACAGACTTAATATTCTCAGGCTAAAGCAGTAGTAAAAGCCCATCAATCGTACAGAGTGCCGTGGCTTCAGGGATGCTGGCACAAAAAAAAACCCACACTGATAATGAAGACATTCCTACTTGGATATACACCAAAATATTCATTTGTTCCCTTAATTAAACTTTCATATAGGGTTTTTGGTTTGGTCAATTTCTAGGATGATGCTGTGTTGTGCATTCTGAGTGTGAAATATTTATAGCTACACGGACCAAATTCCTCAGATGCTCTGCAGTCTGTATCTTTCACAACAGTAACTGCTGCCATTACAGTACTGCAAATCTTGTTTATCCACGTGGAGAAGCGCAGGAGTCAGATGAGTCTGGGTCTGTTGCCTGCAGGTGATCAAAGTTCAGCACAAGCAGCAAGGTTTTTTCCTCCTGACTGGAGTGTTAACAAAACTGAAGTTGATGGCCTGATTTAACAGCCTCAAGCCATGACAACCTGCAGCTTATTTTCACCTTCAGTGATGTTCTTTGTTAGGGAATGGACAGGAGAGAAGTTGTCATCATTGGTTCTGATGCTGTCATGTTACCATGCCGGTTGCATGTCAAAAAGTCTATTTAATTCTTAGGTCTTACCAGACTTCTATTTGATTTATTATTATTATTATTATTATTATTATTATTATTATTATTATTATTATTATTATTATTATTATTATTATTATTATTTTACATGCTACAGTCCATGTAAGTCTTCCCAGAAGTAAGAAAAATAAACATTTGGGGAAGTTTTGAGACCATTATAGATACAATGGATGTGCACAGCCCAATGGGGAATATATGGTATGCTGCACCAACGTGATGTTTTTACTCACCAGCATGTCATTTTACATATAACACTGACCCACAACAGTGTCATATAGAACAGTAGGAAGTGCCCTTTGTCTTTAAATGCGACTGTAAAGCTCATTCCATGCACAGGATCACAGGGACTTTGAGAAGAGTTGGAATTCTTCACCAGAGTTTTGCTCAGCCTGTGGGAATGTCAGCAGCAACAGCAGGCATCCATCCTATTCCTCTGGGAGAACTCCATGCACCCCATCCCAAAAGCTCCTCATGGCTGCTCAGCCTGCATCCCTGCTCTGTATCCCTCCAGATTTCTCCTTGGCATTATACTGTGCATCTCAAAACTGTTTTCTTGGGTTTTTTGGTATCTCTTTGTATTTAGAGGCAGAGAAACACGAACAGTGAACTGGGACCTTTTGCCCCCTTTCTCCAAGCCTCCCATTTGTATTAATACCAAGGTCAGATGCCTGCTTCAAAATCATGCTGCCTGTCCCTGCAAAGCCAAGGAGTTCAGTAATCTTAATGGAATCCCTTCCTGGTCTCTTTTCTTTCTTTTTTAAAGATATCCACTGCTGGGGAGTGGGGAGTATTTACCACTCTGATTCAGCTGCATAAATAGGGATTTTGGAACCTCTGTAATTATTTATGCTGCTTTGCCAAGGGTATTGTTTGTTTATTTTTATAGCTACTGGAAGTCACACAGGATGGTAGCTGGGAGACAAAGCTATTCAAAAGAGCCATTCACATTAATGTAGCTCATGAGCCATTCCAGTAGTAGAGCTGTACTCATATCAAGTGTCTGATGCGCTCCAACATGAAATGTTCCTAAATCAATTGTTAATATAATGTCATGAAAATATGTAACGACGTCCTCAGTGCTGAGCAAATTTAGGCAAATGCATTCAAATAGGATGCACTGAAGCCTTGAGCAAAGAGTGAGACACTTCTGGAGAGCTGTGCTTGTTAGGATTTATTAGGGACACAACATGATATGTCAAAGGACTCCAAGGAACTTCTTATGGTTGTAAAATGCCCTTGCATGGGGAATTTGCTGCATGTAAAAGAGAACAGCTATATGCCGCTCATCTTGTACTGAAAATAGAAACACAGAATCACCAAGGTTGGAAAAGACCTAAAAGATCATCCAGTCCAACCGTTCACCTATCACCAATAGCTCCCATTTAAACCATGTCCCTCAATCCAACATCCAGTCGTTCCTTGAACACCCCCAGGCTCGGTCATTCCACCACCTCCCTGGGCAGTCCAGTTCAGAAATAGTTCAGTGTTCAACTCTTTGAAAGGGCAGATAACAGCAGGACAGGGGGAAATGGTTTTAAGCTGAAGGAGAGCAGATTTGGGTTGGATGTCAGGGGGAAGTTCTTTACTGTGAGAGCGGTGAGGTGCTGGAACAGCTGCCCAGAGAGGCTGTGGATGCCCCGTCCATCCCTGGAGCTGTTCAAGGCCAGGTTGGATGGGGCCCTGGGCAGCCTGGGCTGGTATCAATGTGGAGGTTGGTGGCCCTGCCTGTGGCAGGGGATTGGAGCTTCACGATCCTTGGGGTCCCTTCCAACAAGGGCCATTCTGTGATTCAACATGGATGCTAACTGAAGTGGAAGGAAATAAAAGACAGCTCAGGAAAGAACATGAGCTGTGAATGAAAGCCCAGAAAAAAATGTTTTGCTTTGCTTTGATTTGTCCACTTCAACCAAAGTTTTTTTCTTACAAAAATCATGGGGAGAACAACAAAACTTCACCAGTTTCATACTGCAGAGGAGACACACAAGTCACCATTGTGTCACTGGCATCTCTTTTCATCTGATGAAGCCATCAGTGCCACGTCTGCCATTCACACTCTTTTAATCTTCCCACCTTGCCTTTTCCTTTGGTGATGCCACTGTTTGATCTGCTCAGACTCCCCAAGTGAACAGAATCCAGATAGAAAGAAAGAAAAAAGAACAACATATCCTGATTTATAGCACTCTGTGCTTTGCCACAGTGAAAGAATTAAAGCTCAGGGTCAATCTTAGAAATAGCTGAAGAGAATAAAGTCAAGGAATCAAGGAAAAGGAAGGCACTGATGAAAGAGAAGAGGCCACTGTCCATGATTTAAATACAGGTTGATCTGAGGCACAGGCAGGCTGCAGAAGTAGACGTACAGATTGCAGTGTTTGAGCTCAGAAAATAACACTGCATCACTCGTGTGACTGTGCCATGTAACAGAAACAGATGAATTTCACTTTGTTTTAACCCTAACAATCCCTGCTTAGGTCAAGTGTAACATCAGGACACCCAGCCCCAGAGTAACCTTGAGGTGATACGAGATGGGACGCAGCCAGCACAGTGAGACATCCCTTAATCTCACTTTGCCTTTCACATCACAGCAGTAACATCATAGTGGAGTGACAGCAGAGAAGCCCATGCATCTTCCTTAGACTGAAGGTGCCAGGAGTGGCAGGGCAGCACCATAATAAAGCACACGACAATCAGGAAGATGACGATCCTTAATACACTGCAGCCTTCTGTCTCCTTCATCAGCCAACAATGGGAATTGAGTTGTATAGAAAGGTTTGTAAAAATTCACTGCTTGAAACCTCCATTTAACAAAGCATCACAGCTTAGTATGCTTTGAAGCACAACTTACCAATCCTTATATGGATAAACATAAACCAATAAGGCAAAACTCTTATTAACTCTTTTCTGCCCTCTTATGCATGGCAATGTGTGAGATCACAGCATCCTCCTGCCCTGGGGAAGGAAAGATCTCATTGCAAAAAGTGTGAACAGAGTTACCAGCAAAATGGTATTCAGGACTCCACAGCAGCATGGCTATGCCTTATAAATACTTGCAAATTGAACGAGGGAATGTATCACTGATGCTTTCACCACTCCTTTTAATAACTGTCTTCAGCTAGGAACAAAGAATCTGTGCTGAGCTCCCTGCTTTGTCATGAGCATGCAGAGCAAGGAGTCAGCACAGATCTGAAACACAGCGGGGCAGCCAGCTGTTCCCCTCACCCAGGATGGGCAGATTAGAATCACACAATCATAGAATCATTTGGGGCCCTGCTATGGGGTTCAAGGCCAGGTTGGATGGGGCCCTGTGCAACCTGGGCTGGTATTCAATGTGGAGATCGGTGGTCTTGCCTGCAGCAGGGGGTTTGGAGCTCCATGATCCTTGTGGTCCCTTCCAACCCAAGCCATTCTGTAATCCTCTTATTAAGGTCAGAAGAGACCTGTAAAATCAGTCATCAGCCCATCACTGTGAGCATCCCCAGGCTGGTGTTGCTGAGCACCGTGACTCAGAGAGCTGCCCAGCAGGACAACTACTCCTCACTGTCCAGACTGACCTTTAGGAATCCAAAGACCACATCAAAGATACAGCCAGCCGTGTTTCTTTTTTCTATGTGACACAGAAAATAAAAGGCCTTTGGCATAAACCTGAGTACAGCATTTCATGTTTCATCGAGCCCATCTCCCTTTCTGATTCCTTTATCTATTTTTTCTCTTCTTCAAAGGAAGAACCAAACGAGATGTCTCATTTTGGATTGCTATAAAGGGGAGATAAGGGAATCTGAAAATAGGAAGCAAAAATGATACAGCTTCCCGAATTCCCACAGGTCCAACATTAAAGTCAGAACGAAGCATAATTTCATTTCCAAATTGTAATTGTAACAGATATTTTCGTTCTGGATGTTTCTTGTCGGTACTTATGCCTTCCCGTAGATAACACTAATTGCAAAGGAATCAAACTTCTCTTGCCAATTTGCAGTAAGTGAAGAGAACGATCCCGCCTCGGCTCTGAATTCGCTGTCATCTTGCTCCGATTCTTACTCTACTTTTATGCTAATGTCACTTCAATGATTTTAGAGATTTAAGAAAAACGGTGAGGACTTTGGGGTTTTGGGCATTAAAAATGAGGGGAGGATGGATGAGCATTCCCACACTCAGCAAGTTATCAAGTGAGAACATCCCTGAAGAAGCAGGGCAGTGCCAGCCTTTCCATGCAGTCACAGCTCAGCAGGATTGAGGTCCTCAGATCCTCGTGGAAAACAAAGGCAGGAAGGGAAGAGGTAAACTCTTCTGCTGTTTATTTCTGTGATCAGTGGCAAGAAAGAGCCATTGTCTACATCTTGCATCAAAACAACAGCTCCTGCTAAAGTCCTGGAGCAAACCAGGCCCTAGCAGAGTGTTAGGCTGAAATTATAGCACCTGAAGCTGCGCCTCTGCCAAAAACACATTGATCTGCTAGTGAACAAAACCAGGCTGTGAAATTCCCTTTACAACCTCCAAAAGTCATTGATCCACTCCTCAAAGAGGAGACTGCTGTGGTGTTATCAAAAGCAAAATAAATCAAGTTAACGCACTACAAATATACGAAGGCTGCAGGTTTACGGCTGTTTTAGTTTATATTATCACTAATAAAAGAAGATGCTCGAGCAGAGCTCCAATGGACTAATCTGGTAAAAGCTTTGTCCTCAAGGATTTGCAGACCAGAATAGCTGAAGTCTTATATCTCAGCTGCAGAGCTACGTCGGGCATACAGGGAACTGGATGCACACCAGAGTCAGAAGTGGTCTCACAATGAACATGGGTTCCTCTTTGTTGGTGGCAGACATGCAGCATAGTGATCTGCAGGCACAGGAGGCTGCTTGCAGGTGGAGAGCCCCAAGGTACTGCCAAGGGCTGAGTGACACGCTCAGTGATGGTCATGTTGGGCTGCTGACTCTGCTCCAAGCATCCTCTTGCTTCCCACACAGCACCAAATGACTCCCAGACACGGGAAAATAAGGGAAGGCAATTAGCATTTGATTAAATCATTAAGGAAATAGGAAATAGCAGGTGGCTTTCCAGTAACAAACATATTCTAATTTGGCTTAATTAGGAGGAAAAGCTGCTCTTTGGTGTATTCTCACCTTTCTATTAACTGCATCAATTGAATTCGAGGAACATGCAGAGAACAAATTATCTGGCTTGATCCAGATTGTATCACGCAGCTCACAGAATTGATTAGGGGCTGGTTAACAGCAAATGGCTATGTGGAAAAATGGGCAGAAAGCTCCTAAACTCCACAATGTCACGTGGGGAAGGAAGAAGCCTGTGCTATTCCAGCATCTGTGCAGTGAATTCCCCCTTTCAGCCAAAGATACCACTCTGGTTTATTTCTTGTCTTCCTTGTCTTCTTCTCAGCTCCGTCTCCTCCTTGTTCTCCCCTGTTCTATCACTACTATTACCTCAATTTATGGGATTTTCCTTTCCTGGACCTTTCTACCCAAATCCCTGGCACGTTATTTCTGCTTTTTCCTACTCCAGCAAATTACCAAAGGACCCTCCTCCCTCCCTGACATCTCAGTAACATGTGCTGGCATTGATCATAGAATCACAGCATGGCCTGGGTTGCAAAGGCCCACAGTGCTCATCCAGCTCCAACCCCCTGCTGTGTGCAGGGTCACCAACCAGCAGCCCAGGCTGCCCAGAGCCACATCCAGCCTGGCCTTGAATGCCTGCAGGGATGGGGCATCCACAGCCTCCTTGGGCAGCCTGTTCCAGAGTAATAATAAAAGGGAGCACTAGAATGGAATAAGGGCTGGGTGACAGCACAAGGCAACAGGAATCCATGTTTTCTCATTCTGATCACAGGAGTTTCATAGCCATGAATTCATACAGCTCCTGGCACAACGGAGGTTGCAGTCTCAGTCACAGCAACACAGAGGTTGAACGAGCACTGCAAAATCTATATGGTGGCTTTACTTTGCTGCTTCCCTCAGCTTAATGCAGGATTAACGAAGGTTTCTGCAAGCTAATGCAACACTGGTGAGCTGCCGTGTGTCTTTCCCTAATAAATCCCTCTTTAACAAAAACCCACTCATCCACCAATTGTATTTTGTTAAAATCACATTACAGCTTCAACTCAGTAACCAGAAGCAATTCAGAAGCAAAGCTAAACCTGGCCTGGTTGAGGATATCTTCAGGACACTTCACTGCAGCACTCTGAGTGCAAGACTAAGTTCACCTCTTGCTGCACTTTGTATCTGAGGGTTGGAGTCTGGAATTTCTAAGCATCATTTCTCAGGCTATTTGTGCACACATTTATTACACAGAATGCACTACATTTGCACAAGCACACTTGCCTGTAGGCGCACTCCCCACCAGCAACCATCAAACCCAAAGCCAGGAGGTGCTGGCAGTGCAGTGCCAGCCAGCAGTACACAAGCAGAATGCAAGTGCCAGCAAACGAGCACCCAGAGGTTGTGCTTCTTTCCCAGATGAAATATAATTTGACTGCCTTGTTAGTTATGCATGTGGAACAGCAGAGAGAACAGCAGCACGTATGCTGAGGGAGCTTTCTGCAAGCAGGCAGTGCCCAGTGACCTGGAGCACTGCTGGGAGCTTTGGCAGCCCTAGGCACGTGCCCAGCCCTGCACATTGCTCCAGCAGACGCTGCTTGGGTGTGCTCTATGAGACGGGCTCTGGCTTAGGTGCATGCCCCATCCCTGGAGGCATTCAAGGCCATGCTGGATGTGGCTCTGGGCAGCCTGGTCTGCTGGTTTTAAGTATTGAAAGTATTATTCCCTCACGTGTGCGAAGAAAGCAGGAGAAGCACCTGCAGTCAAAACTAAGCTCTGGCTCTTAGTTTGGAAAGGTAATTGGGAGGCAATGAGCAGCTTGATCCCATCATGGATACAGGACATTGGTAATATCCCTGCACCTCACATTTTTCACTGCAATTGCAGCTATTCGTGTTCTTCCTGGCAGCTAGCTGGATATTTTCCAATGCCAAACCTCACCTGTAGGTCTGACAGACAGATAGATTTCCTCCCCTGGGTCCCTTCTGCAAGACAAAACAGTTATTCCATCTCCAAAGCTGAATAAAAAAGAATAAAATTTGTATATTTTAAATACAATGAATATTTTACACTTCTAGAAATCATGGCTGGGAGAAAGAATAGCTTGAGAAGGTGGGCTGTGTGTCATTCATAGAATCACAGAATCACAGAATGGCCTGGGTTGCAAAGGCCCACAGTGCTCATCCAGCTCCAACCCCCTGCTGTGTGCAGGGTCACCAACCAGCAGCCCAGGCTGCCCAGAGCCACATCCAGCCTGGCCTTGAATGCCTGCAGGGATGGGGCATCCACAGCCTCCTTGGGCAACCTGTTCCAGTGCGTCACCACCCTCTGGGGGAAAAACTTCCTCCTAAGATCCAACCTCAACCTCCCCTCTCTCAGTTTCAAACCATTCCCCCCTGTCCTATCACTGCCCACCCTCACAAACAGACATTCCCTCTCCGATTTATACACTCCCTTCAAGTACTGGAAGGCCACAATGAGGTTTCCCCGCAGCCTTCTCTTCTCCAAGCAAAACAAGCCCAGTTCCCTCAACCTCTCTTCATAGAAAGATGACTCAGCAGTGCCAGGAAGGTATTTTGGAAGGTGGAGGGGAAGCTGAGGTCCCACCTACATTCAGAAGCGTTTCATTAAACCACCTCTGCATGAAAGAGAAAAAAAACAGCTTTGGGGGGTACAGTGCCCTTTGCTGTTTCAAAACACAGTGGCTCACTTGGGCAAGGACACAATTCATTTTCTACGTGCTCCATTTGTTTTGAGCAGCTGCTGTGGGGGTCTGGGCCAGGAAACGAGACAGGCAGCTTCTGATCCTGCACCAGACTTAGAACAGGCTGGGGAAATTCAGCAGCACAACAGCATTTATCTGTAACATCCTCATACCCAACTGCTCATGACATTTTGGCTGGAGTATAAGTTACACTGAGGTTTCGTGGGAGCACTCCCTTCATTGCCTGAATTCCATTTGAAGACCCGACATTATCTAGGCAATGTTTAGCACTCACCAGGTCATATCAATACTACAAATGCATTCTGGAACAATTCTCAGGACATGAGTCCTCTCAGCTCATCATAACCCAAGATCTGCCCACAGCTGTCACCACGGGAGGTATCCAGGAGCAGGGGTCCCCGTCTGCCTGCTCCATCCTGCAGATCTCCCAGCTCTGCTCTCTCCATCAGCCTCACACCCAGCTGTCACTGGAGCTCATTACCATATATGATACAAACTCCAGCACGGCGTGAATCAGAGGGACAGGAAGGCATTTAATGGCAGGATTCATTAGCCTGACTGACTCGGTTTCTCCGTGGGCAGTAGGTCATTGCTCCACTATTACAGAGGTCAGGGTATCTCCATTGCAAATAGATTCCCTTTAGAAACAGCTTTCTTTGGCTATTTCACAAAACGCCGGCGATTACTCTGTCATAAACAAACTCACCGCGCTGCATACTAACAGCAGCCTTAGGTTTCGCCTCCCTTTAAGTCTTCATTTATAACCTGGCATTTCAGGGCATAATTTGAATTTATAATAACGTCATGCAAGACCTATTTTATGGATTATCATTCCATTTGGAGCCTTTTCAGTCATACCAGAGTAAATACTGGATCATCCCTGCAAGAAACTCCAAATTAATATAGCTGCCAAACTTTCCGACTGAATACAAATCACTTCCTATTACTGAGAAGTCGGCAACCACTGTTCCAAACATGAAGAAAAATAAGAGAGGAAAACAAAACAAAATAAAACAAACCCCCAAGTGTTTCTCCTTTTTTTTTTGCACTACAGCACTGCATTTATTGACAGACCTTTCACTTGGCTCTTTTGTCTGGGTAGCTTTGCCCATCCTCAGCCCTGGCTGCTGCGTGTCACTGCTGGGTGTCTGTCCCCCCATCCCTGTGTCAGAGAGGATGCTCACAGTCTGTCCATCCCCAAACACCCCAGTTTCAAGGGCCCAGTTCTGATGAGCTGCCTGGTTTTGACGTGGCTGCTGTGATTTACAGGACAATAGGTCATGGGCTCAAGTTGTGCCAAGGGAGGTTCAGGTTGGGTATCAGGAACAGTTTCTTCTCACAGAGAGCCAACATGCAGTAGCACAGCTGCCCAGAGAGTGGTAGGGTCACCATCCTGGAGTGTTTCAGAACCATGGAGATGTGGCACTGATGGATGTGGGCAGTCAGTGGGCATGGAGGGCTAGGGCTGGGCTTAGGAATCTTGGAGGTCTTTTCCTACCCTTATGGTTCCATGAGCAGAACATCTCACCATGGGCATTTGGGCAGCTGCATGGCAGTTGTATTGACGAGGATTTCACTCCAGGTTGTTTTAACATCCCTTCTCATACTGCAGCATCTACCTTTTCTTGATTAAGGGAATTCAGCCCCAAACACCCCAGAGGATATGACATTATTTCTTGTCACATCTCTAACTTGTAAATTTTAAACTCATTTTCTTCTGTCTCTACATATGTGTGTTTAGAAAATCCCCAAACTCTTCAACACACTGCATTCAGTTTCCCTGGCCAACATCTCTGCTGCATGCAATGCACAATCCCATATTCAGCTGCATCAAGCAGCAGAAAGCAATTATTCTTAACAAGGCTAGGTATCATGATAGGGTCCTTACCATTGCATACAAGCCCCCCAAACCCTGTATCAGCTTATTAACTCCCTAATATTCTCTCCACTCCCTCTATTCTCTTCTATACTCCCTCAACTCCAGGACCTGGGATATGAAGAAAAGCAGACCCTTCTATTGCAAGGCTTCTGCAATAATATGGGCTCACTCTCTGTCTCTCCATAACTCTTTCCCAGGGCACCTCAGCTGCTACAATCCTGTTCACTCTCATTTTGGCAGGTGAAATCTAGCATATGCCTTTGCCACATCACCCCATCAGTCTTAGTGTTTTTGCAAACATCTGGGAGCATATTTGGATAATGCCAGACTAATTAGTAAAGCAAAGACTAAAAGGGAAACCTTGACCTTTATGCATTTGATCTGACAATTTGATCTGACCACACAGAAGTAAGAGATACTTTAAGAATGTCCCTAAGTTTAAATGTCAAAGAGGGGGAAACAAAATTTTTAGTAGTATAATTACCTTGCTGTTCAAATGCCAATTCTCAAGCTAAAGGCAGCTGGGATTTATTACTTCTTCATTTGCTATGCAAATCAAAGTGAAGTCATCAGAAGGAACAAAGGGAGTGAGGGGAAAGGCTGTTCAGAAGGTGTCATGGTCTAATCAAATGTAATCCTTTATTCAACATTTAGATGAAAAGGGAATAAAAAAGAGGCATTCTGTCATCCAGGCTTGGAGTACATGGAAACACCAAGTAAGACAAGACAGCTCCCCTGTGAGTCTGTAGGAATTGAAGTAAGTCTGGGTATTAGGTACGTACAAATGCTAATCAGGCCCCAATAAGCAAACGCTACCAGCATGAAGAATTCTGTTCTGGATGTGTTAAAGGAATAGCAGAAAAATAGGACTGGATGGGATGATTTGGGGAGGTCGTCTTTCTATTTACATGTCCTAAGGTTGGGTCAACTGCATCTAAACCCGTGGGGGAGCAGCAAGATGAGTATCATATTTACATTGCAGCCTGCCTTCTGACCTCACTGTATGTCATTTTCATTCCAGATCCTGAGGCCAACAACAGCCTGCAACTCTCTGTATCACATACAAAGCTGAAGTGTTGGGCAATAAAACAGTGACAGAGCCACGAACACAGCAAAGGATGAAGTCCTCACCCTGGGTGATGGCACTGCCCTGGTGACAGAAGGGAACACCCAGTGCTGCAGGGCCAGGTCCTTCTTTGGTTGGGACTGCAGCTATTTGATGTCAGAAATCCACGAATCTGTGGGAATAAAAACTCCTGAATCTGGAGGATTTTAGCATTTGAAGGGGGTTAGAAGCAATTGTTCTTGGATTTAGAAAGAAGAAGGGAGAAGATTTGAGAGGCAGCAGGAGAATCAAGCCCTGGGAGGGAAAGATCTTTAATGAGTGTCTGTAAGGAGAGGCCAGCACAGCAAACACTGTAAATCTTCTCTTTTTCATGCATTTTAGTGCCTCAAAACACAGGTCAATAATACTTGTTCAATGTATAAGAGACTTTTTGCTTTGCACTTTCGTGGCAGTGACACAACAACTGAAAAGTCTGCCTGAGACCTCAGCACCCTCAAGAAGCGTTTCTCATAAGCTCTTTAAGTTCTTCCTGTTCCATGCCAAAGTATTTCTCAATGTGTTCTCACACTGGATGAGATGACCCTCAACACCAGCAAGTGGGAGCAGCTCAAAAGCTGCAGGCAGTTCTCATGCATTAAGCACAGTGCCACATGAAGCTGCATAACAGCCTCTGGCAACGTCTCTCCAAGGATCTCATGCCACTGCAAATATGATTTACAAGTGGAAAACAGAAATAGTGTTGTGTTCTGCTAAGTGTTTTCTCCTGACCTTGCCTCATGTATTCTTACCATGTACTTGGCTAAAGACTCCCAGGAGTGACCAAGCTCCTCTATTGTTTTTGTTACCTGTTTCAAGAGAGGGTTTGGGGCAAAAACCAGAATATAGGCCAGAAACTGAAGTCTTCCATGTAGAGATGCAAAAGCATCCGTTCCTCGAGTTGTTACCAGGATAGGGCATACCCTTGTCTCTCACTCTTCTGCCTCATTGCTCCTGGTGTGGTTTGATGACAGAGTCAAGGGGGAGAAAAATCAAGATGAAGAAACGAATGGAGATCATCTGCTAATTCCATATTAGTCACCCAGCATCCCTGGGTGACTATATCAGCTTCTCCTGACTTGGGTTGGGTTTAACCTGTATCCCGCCATGCTGTAGAGAACAGGAACTTTTACCCTGCATGTGCAGTGCCTGTATGCTTATCCTTACATAGTGGTCTTCATAATGGGCTTTGTTTCTTCTGCCTGGGGTAGACCACAAGCTGCTGCAGAGCAAATTCCCAAAGATCAGTGGAGTACTTAATTGTGTGACTCCCCTTAGAGCTAATGGCTCTATAAACGCCTACTCTGACAGCAAAATGTGTCCTGTAGGCAGTGTGAGCTTGACATGAGCATCCATTGTAAGCCCTGTAGCCTCTTTTACTATTTGTTATGGGGCTATTATTGCAACACAACCATCATCTCAACAGATTTCAAAGGAAATGAATTTGAGGGGATGCACTGAAGATAAAGGGAGCTGCCTATCTGGGAGCTCAGTAATAGATTAGCAAACCTCTTTATAGAAGGCAAACTACTTCCATAAAGCAGGGAGATAAAGAAGTATGCAGCGCATGGATTGCTCCATCCAGTCATGCAATTACACCTATGTCACTCATATCCTCAGGCTCATCTTAGGTGGCAGTTAAGAAAATAAGGCACATTGAAACAAGTCAGAAAGGCTGGAGCCTTGCCGTGAGGCTGCAAACTGACACGAGACTGAAGTTAGCGATGTCACACCAAAGAAACTCTTAATGAGTCGACTCCCAGCACCTCTCCAACACTGATTTGTTTACTTAATGGCATACATAATATGGGAATCTTTCTATTACAAAACAGGTCTTTACATACTCTATCTTTGGAAAGCCAATCAGTGTTGGAAGTCACTGTCGTGCTTTAATAATTGACCTGTTAGAAGGAAATACTTAATTCAGCAAGCATCCCAAGCAAGTGAAGAACAGCCTTTGGCAGAACAGACTCCCAGCTTTGACCAGCATGCCTGACAGCCTCAAACCCAGAGGAGGGATGGCTTATCTGACAGGGATGCTGGCTGCCAATGCTGGAAGATGTTCAGGTACCAATGATGTGGCTTCCCCATGCAGTGTTTGAGCTGTTTGCTAACAGGAGCTTTTGATCCCGATGCTTCGGCTCCCTTCCTATCGCTTCTGAGGCCCCATGCCTTCTCCACCTGGAATAGGGCTCATGTTTCAGCAGTCTGCTTGCCATGAACAAGGTGTGCACATTTCGACACTGTCACCACGTGACATCCTTCAAGTTTTCAAAGTGAATTTGTAACAGCCACTGTGTTTGCTCCGAGCAGCATCTTTCACCTGACAGCAAATGGGTGTTAGGAAGGGAGAAGGAGCATCCTTATTTTTCTGGTTGCAAAGAAAAAGCCTGGAAACCCTCTCTGCTCACTTCTCATTGCTCATGTTTGTTTAACCTGCCTGCTTTGCCTCTCAATTAGACAGTGCCATAAAAAGACAATGTGCAGGAGAAGGAACAAATGGGACAAAATTCCTTCGTGCCATCTGCCAAAGTAATCCTCTGCCCTTTCCAACCTGGTGTGCCCAGATGGAGGGCTGGACAGCCAGGGGCACAGCACAAGGACCTCCCTTGGGTCAAACAAGGATCTACGAAGTTACTTTTGTAAGTCCATTTTCAGCAAGCTTTGTAGGGAAGGGGAGGACAGCAAAGCTCTCTGTGCCTTTCTTTTGACATCCCCAATCGGTGCTCCCAGCTGGGAGCAACCACGGCGGCCCAGCTATGCAGAAATCCTGCTCTCAAAGTTCTGGCTCAAAATGGGTTCAAGAGGTGCAAACAACCAATATTCCTTCATTTGGCAAACCAGATCTTCTCTGCAGGTACTGCTGGTGGATGGAAATAAAATGCTTTAACATAAGCACCACCGGAGCATGCCCAATCTGTGGCTCCAAAGATCAGTCCTGATATTTACCAGCTCACCACACCAGCACCAATGCTTTCTCTCACTATTATCTGCCCCTTGCTTTATTTTTGGGACACTGTGTGCTTTCTAAATGTATTTTTGGAAGAACACAGACACGTGAAAAACTGCCTAATAATTTGGATTTATTTAGAAACGGGTCTCAAAAAAGAACACTGCCTCAACTGGCCTGTTTTTTTCCTCCGTTGAGGGCATCCTTAACCTTTAGTTAGATCAGTCCAAGCAGATCAGTCATTCATTCAGACTAACATCATCTCTGTCCTAGAAAGCTGGAGGTGGCACCTCTGACGGGTCTGTGTGACGTTTGAATCCCATACGGTATCAAAGCAGATGATAAAATGAAATTACAACATAAATAAATAAATAAAATAAAGAAGCTGATGAATATCGAAGAGGACTAGCTCTTCCAAGAAAGTTAGTTCAATTTTCCATTCACAAAGACTCAGCCAACATTAACTCTACCAGAGGTGAATTCCAATGTTACAGCACATCAGCCTTCCACAGAATGTCAGAGACAAAGGACAAGCAAGTAAATCTTGTAGACTTCTCTAAAGGACCATGACACATCGTGCCATATTACACGTCTTGATGGTGTTGCTTTAAATGAGTCTTACAGCCCAAAATCAGCCCCAATCCCACATTCCATTCCATCTCTGCAGTTCCATGCTCAGTCAGCCTCTCATGGCACGGTCCTGCCTTTCACTTAGACACATTCATGTAATGGAGATAACATAAGATTATCTTTCCCCCATGCCTACTCCTCCCTCCCCCAGCTCCCTATATATCTCTTAGCTGTATGCACAGGTTTAACAAGCTCATATTTTTAATCAATGAAATCATCCACTTGTAATTAACTAGGAAACATCAGCCTTGTCAACTGACCTTTCTGTTTGATGGAACAAATATAATTACGTTGTCACTTCAGTATGGTTTAACAAACAACCAGAAAATGCTCTTTAATAAGCTGCCACTGTGAGATGGCAGCTTATGATGGTTTAAAAGAATGTTTAATCTTAGTTAATTAATACTGTCTAATCTACCAGAACTAATGAACTTTCAACTACAATAGTAGGTCATTGCCATTGTATTCAGTGACACATAAACACTACGAGTTGCAAATTTATCAAAGCAGAAATTTCAAAGAATAAAAGTAAAATGTGACCTTTGCTAAATTTTTATCTATATTAATGTTCCTCTTCTAATTGCATGGTAGGATAAAGAGAAAGATTGACCTACTTACATACAGCAGAAAGTTGCCAGCACTGGAAACCTACAAATGCAGGTAGAAAAAAGGACTAAAATTAACGACCAATAACACACAATTATCACTAATCACTATTTATTAAATAATCTAGGCAAGATTCCCTCTCCCACTCACAGTCTCTTAATTGGATGGCACAGACACATCATCTGAAAGAGAAAAGAGGTGAAAGGATGGAGGGAGCTGTGGACATTGCTCAGCAGCACTGTGAAGGGCACGGATGGCCACCAACTTCCATTGCTCCTCATGTCACCCCTCCTTTTTCACCCTTCCCAGCCCCATCTTAGCAGCATGGAGGTGGAAGTCACACCTTTTGCAGCAGTGGGATGGGGCCTCACATCCCATGGGGTCCACAGGAATATTATTTCTGATGTGAGACTGCAAAAGTCAACATTTGATGTTAACATTCAAAAGAGCAATTGCGCTGAAGCAAGTAATGTACAGGCTAGTTAATCTGCCCCCAGTCCCAGGCAAAATAATGAGGAAGCTGATTTGGAAATCAATAAGGATTAAAAGATAGCAAAATAATTAATTCCAGTCAACAGAGTTTTATGCAAATAAGTCATGTCAGACAAATCTGATTTCATTCTTTTATGAGCTTATAAATTTGGTGAATAAAGGTATTTGCATGGAAGCTATAAAGATGGATTTTTTGTCACTTGGATGGGCTGATATTCTGCTACAACTTTCTCAGCAGTAATCATGAAAGATGAGAAGGAGATTATTTCTAAACCACTGTGGTTACCTGTGCCCAGGTGTCCTGGTTACAGCTGGAACGTGTGTAAAGGCAGTTATTGCCTTAGCTGAACAGAGTGTCTGCAGGAAGATAAAAAGGCTTTCCTTCCTTGAAAGAACTGAAGGCTGGTTTTAGTTTGGCATCCATGTGCTGTCATGCAAGCAACTCCTATAACCAGACTTGTGAATTTTCAAGTACTCTTCATTACCAGCTCATGCTCGTCTTGTTAACCACCACTGGACTACAGATGTCCAGGCAAGAGACGCAAATTCAATGTAATACTATTCTCACTGATTTTATGTGAAATTCGGATACCTGGGACATTTCTGCTGGTTGGTTTTACAGTTATTGCACAGTTTTAAAAGCAATCCTGTTCCACTGTGAGAATACCATTCTCCTGCCACACCTGGCTTGTTCTACTAAAATAAGCTGAAGAGAAGTACATACATCACCTTGTGTGCTGGTGAAGGCTGTCTGAATATGCACAACATCCAAGGGGAGGTTTATTGGTCCTCGGGCACCACTGGATTTATCCTGGTATTCATTTTTTTCTGCAGACATCCCCTGTTAGGATGCACATTGAGCTCTCCCTCCACTTTCCAGATGCCAGATGGATGTAACAAAAGCCACCAAAGATAATTAAAGATAAAAAGGAATCAGGTATCTAGGCTGAAGTAAATGAATTGGGCTTTATTCATTTTTTTTGCCTCCTTCAAGTTCATCATTACATAAAGTTTGAGAACTCAATGGCATGATCAGCTTTGATTGTTTTCGTTTGAGCTTCTCACAGCGCTTTTTCCTCTCTACTTCTCCTATTCGTTGTGTTATTGCATCCTTAAAAGGTATTTAAATTTAATTTACAGCACTCTGTGAGCACTAGTAAAAATATTAGCTTTCAAAGAGTTATGTCAATGAGGAAAGCACGTTCATTCTTCCTTGAAGAAAGTATATTATAAAAACTGTAGTCCATAAAACAAAAGCTTACTTGCATTTTTCTGCTCTTTAAATCCATCTCTGAGCGAACGCAATGGAATTTAGCACTTAATTTATAATAAATATGCATGGAAAAAACAGAACACCTCACCAAACAGGCATATTTACAGTGTCAGCTGGAATAAAATTATTAGTATATCAAAAGAAACAATCATACATGGCAACAAGTACAGAACATTGATGAAAATTTGGATGGGAACGATATTTTTTGTGTTATGTTACCATGGCAAAGCGTGACGTCGTAGCTGACCACTACAGGTATAACTTCTGGCATGAAAACAGGAATCAACAGATACTCAATTTCAGCTCCCAGGTTGCAAACACCCTTCAACCATGAAAAGTATGACTTAGAGCCTTTTCTAAGTGCTGGGCTGGCCAGAAGGCAAACTTTGTATTTCACTAAAGATGTCACTGTCTCACCATTTTATTCACTCTTTTTTTTTTAATGGGGAGCAGAACTAAGGTGCATTGTATGTGTTTGCCAAAAGGAGGATGGGACTTACAAACCCACCATCAGAGCACTGAGCTGCTGGACTCCAACCTTCTTCTCATTTGCTCCCCCCACCTTCTTCCGCTCCATTCCCCTTCCATCTCTTCTTGACCTGGAAACAACCTTCTCATTCTTCCACTGAAAAAATGTCCCTGTCTCTCCTAAACAGCCCCAGAAAATGGAAGTGAAAGGAATATTTGTACAGGGTGACACTTTCCAACAGCTTGGTGTGCCAGGTAGGAAAAGGTGCATGAAGAACAAACCTGTGTGCCTTAAATCAGTCATGGGTCACCACAAGACAAAGCAGTGCACTGAAGACCCACAGAGGATGATGTTCTCTACATCTTTGTCACCTTCTTTTCTTTCAAATGTTATAAATGCCAAAAAATACTGAAAAAGGTTCAAAAAAAACCACCCAATGCAGTTACTTTTGACAATCATGATTGGAGTCAACTGAAAAGCAAAAGGCTTTAAAATAATAGAAATGTCAGAAAAAGAAAGCCCTTGGGGTGGTCCCACAGACACAGGGGGATCAAGAGGATAAAGAAGCACCAGGAGGGCTTCTGAGAGGAGAGAAATCCGCCCCAACAAAGGAATGAAGCACAAACAGGAAGAAACACAGCCATAAGGCCAAATTAGTTCTGAGAAAGAATGACCAAACCACAGCCCTTGTGGTCGGGATTTCATGGGCATTTAGTAACAGAAATAGCTGTGGTGTTCCTGGTCTGTGGAGTGTTGCCACAAAACAATGGGGTTTTAACTTAAAACAGCTGCTGGAGCCCATGGTATTGCAAAGATGAGCACCTGAGCAGGACACCAATCAGCCTTCTGATGTTTTCTGTATCACTGCTTGGTGAGGGACTTAAGATGACCAACACAGAGTCCATAGTGTGAGGGCACATGAATAAGGTGCTTTTGAACATTGGGATTGCAGCTGCCCACTGAAACGCTGCACTTGCTGGCTTTTAAGGTCTGAATGCTTGATCTTCACTATGAAGCGATGCAGTGTTTTATACAGGTGGGAAAGAGCTGATCTAAAGTGAAGCGAATGCAAAAGTTACTTCCAGTATATCTGTAAACTAATGGATATTGTGACTGACTTATAAAATTGCTTTCAGCAGGCACCGCTCATGCAGTATCTTAAAACCTATCAATGCGCTAAATTCTGCCTCGAGTTCCTATTCATAGCCCAATAAAACTGTCAGAGTAAAATGTTTGCAAAAGAAATTTCCATTGAAAGTTGTCTTCTGCCAGAGTTTTAAAAGTACAATTGTTTTATCTAGGTCCGCAGCAGCAAAGGAAGTGAATGCAAATGGATTTGTGGGGAAAATATGTCAAGGCTGTAATTTTCTTTCTGCGAGTAAATGGATTCCTTTTAACAGGTGGAGAGTTCCAGCATCATTAATTAAGATGCTACAGAGATGAGAGTTGATTTTAGACTTGATGCCAGCGGTTGGAAATTTCAGTGGAAAGCTTTGAAACTGATCCTCCTTTTACTTAATTCATTGATTCCTGCATTTTGAAAGAGAAAAAACCCAGGTCCCAGGAAAGGAGAGACCCTTCAGTCTGCCTTTAAAGCCTCGCAACACTTTTTATTAGCAGCGACAGCTCAAAACCTGGTTGATAAATCAGACGTCAAGAAAACACAGAGAACGCCTCTTTTACTGAACTCAAAATGCACTTTCTTTGCTGTAGTTGTGTTCAGTTGGGTGGGAGTCTGAAAAGCATTAAATCTCCTCAATGGTTTTCATTGAAACGGCCCTTTTGAAAGTTCTAACACAGCCTTCCCCAAGCTATATATAAGAAAGCTTATTTTTGTTATTATTACTACTGTTATTATTGAATGAAGGTGTTGAGCCAAAATGAGATTAGTCTAAACGAACCAAATTGTGTTTGCTGCACTCAGAGAAAGTGGCATCAGGAAAAAACTCCTCCACACCAAGTGCAGCTAAAACAATACCAGGAGCAACTGATATGCTTCAGTCACTGTTATAGCAGTCACAGCTGTACCTTTAGAACTGCAATATATATTGCTTTCTTACAGCTCCAGAAGCCTAGAATTTAATTTTAATTCTGCTTCAAACATCAAAGTTTACAGCCGCTAGTTAAGGGATGAAGCTGGAAAATCTGAAGCTGCAGAACAAGAGAAGAATTACGAACTAATATGTATCCTTAAAATACCACTTCTCTCATATTTTTAAGCCAAATTGATGATCCTGAGGGTTTGAGTCACAAGTTTTAATTCCTACGTTCAACAGATTTGTGGAGAATAAAAAAAAGCAACCACTCTTTTTGGTCTTATTACAACTGCCAATCTTTTCTAATTGGTACTGGGTACCACACTTTCCCATTTGGCTGTAATAGCTGAGCTGGAAAAGCACAAATCCACCTGTAAAGCAGCGTGGGCTGAACTCTCAGCACTCCTCAAAGCACTGAAATTGAGAACCAGGAATACTGATGCTAAATACAACTTTTATTGATTAACTCTGCCTTATTACTTGAGCTACGGGCACAGATAATGAACTACCACAAGATGGGATGGGTTGCTGTAATTCAAACACTCCAAAAATGAGACAGAAACAGAAGCAATCCAATGTGCTTCTGGCATATGCAGTCCTCATGTGTCTGCCTCTGCACAAGGCTTGACCATCCTTTTGTGGCTAATCCAGTAATGCTAATGCCCATAGGGATGATCCCTGTCACAAAGATGGCACAGCTACTTAGAATCAACGTAGAGTCACAGAGTTGGTAGAGTTGGAAGGAACTTTTGAAGGCCATCTAGTCCAACTTCCCCACGATGAATGGGGACACCCACAGCTCTATCAGGATCTCAGAGCCACATCCCACAACCTTGGCTGTTTCCAGGGATGAGGCACCACCACCACAGCCTCCACACAAAGCATCACCAATGTTCACTTGGGGGGAAGTCATCACAGCCGCTGTCTTCTCCCCAGAGAAGGCCAGATGGCCTTTAAAGGTTCCTTCTAACTCATATGATTCTATGATAAAGGTCCCTTCCAACTCAAACGATTCTGAGATTCTATGATTTCCAATGCACTGCCACTGTTTCTAAAACACTGCTCCACTACGTTAAACCAAGACATCATATAAGCAAAGCCAAGTGTTCTTTTCAGGGCCGCAAAGACACAGGTGCCACCCGAGCTGCTGTTGGCAATGCAGCAGATGGTTTCTCTCTGGGCAGGTATTTCTCAGATGCAGCATAATGATTATCCATTAATAACGCACCCAGTTGAGGCAATGAGAAGAATCGCAAGGGCAGATTATCATGAGCCCTGTGCAGCAATCAGGTACCAAAAAGAATGCAAATCATTATTTCAGCTTGTCTAAATGCTTCTCCTCTTAATAGTAATATATAGCTAGCATGTACTTCGCCTGGTTGTGGAAAATATATTTCTTTAGGAAGGCCACTAAGCTGCTGCTGTGTTGGGTCTTAGAGGCCGTAGTGATTTTAATTGGGGGTGAGGAGATCTCTGCACTCAGCAGCTGCAAAGGCATTTAAGGGAAAGATGGAATCGGTTGTCCTTATCTAGCTTAAGTGCACAGGAGTTTTAGCCACCTTATTCCATAATAGGATTGATTTCTTTTTGGTAACAATACAGCTATTATTTCTCTGTGCTTACTTTATCTCATTGTAAAGGACTGTGTCCCTGTTGAAATACTGGCAATGAGAACTCAAGAGTAAAAAAAAAAACAAAACAACACAACCAAAACCACAACAAATTCTTGCTCTTTCAGTCTCTCCTTATTTCTAGTGGTATTGTTCCTTCCTTTGCCATACAAGATAAAGTATTCTCAGGAATGCTATTAATGGTTCTTTCCCTGTGCTTTAATATCAGCACTGTAATACTCAGAGAAAATGCAGAGCAGAGGAGAACTGCAATATTATACCTAAATCTGCCACTGTTGTAATTGCTGCCCAAAACTGGAGTGAAGAGTGGAAAATGATTCCCAGTGATCTCACACAAGAGCGAATGGGGTTCCCAGTGAAGGCAGATAAAAAGCAGGCTTCCATTACTTCCTTAGTTTGCTCTTCTTCCCTTTTTAATTGCCAAGGCCCTGTGATGTCTGTCTGTATTTTGAGAGACTTTCTGCTTCAAGTCAGAATTATATTTATTCATATGTATATTTTCGAGGTTTCGGGACAGCTCAGCAGAAAAGATTAGATTTAATTGGCACGGTCATATATGAAATTATTTATTTTCAGGCAAGTCATGTTACCAACTGGCATCAAGAGAAGAAATTATTATCTATAAGCCAGTGAAATGTAAGAAGTTAAAACCTTTTTGATTCTACTATAGCTATGGAAGTAATTTCTGCCTGAGCTTGTAAGATCAGTCTACGTTTACTAAGAAAGAAAAAGAAAGAAAATATTCTGCCCCAACAAAAATTGCAACAAAAATTCTGGCTCTTACATCTGCACAGCTCCACGTTCTCCAGACACAGAATTTAGCTAATAAAAACAACAGATCCCAAAACTCGTTGGAAATTGATTCAGAGATTACACTAACTGGATACATAACATGATCAGATTCAAAACATTAGAGATAATGCAATCTGTCTGCGCACACATTGAACAAGCCTGTATTGCCAAGAATCACCCTGCAGTGATCTATGAGATGCAGAATAAATTATAACTCTGGGAACCACAATCCCAAGAACAGAAATGGGAAGTATTTGTTACAGCAGGCTGAACCTCTTAAAAAAAAAAACAAAACCTGCTGATTAATCAAGAATTATCTCCTAATACTATCAAAAATCAGTTAAATGAAAGTAAACGTATCAATAAAACAATGAATCTAGCTTGATTTTATGGAGGCAGAGACAATTTGCATTGCTACAAGTAAGTCAAATAATAGCAAGCAGTGGAAATTAATCTGCTTGCTGTGCCATTGCTACTGTGCAGCGAACAGTTACAGCTCTGACAGTTCTGTCGCATCCCAACAGCAACGCATCTTTGCAATGGCAGTGAGGAGAATGGAAAAGTCCTGAAAGAGCCCTTTCCTCATGGGCTCTGCTGCATTTCTCGCTGTTCAGCTGGGTTACAGATTAAATGCCCACTCCCTGTGGTTGAAGGAGGCTGGTGCATTAAGCACACAAAGACATCCGCTTTTGGAGCACATCTAAGCAGCAGAAGGGAACAAACCCCCTTGTAACTATTAGGGTATAAAGAGTGACTGACATGAATACCTAAAAGAAAGTAGAAGGCTGATTGATTGGTGACTGGTGACAGCCAACACAGCTTCACTAAGAGCAAACCATGCCTGACAAATTTAGTGGCCTTCTACAATGGGCTTTACGGTATTAGTGGATAAGGGATGAGGAATTGATGTCATCTACCCAGCTTTGTGCAAAGCTTTCCACACTGTCCTGCACATCATCCCTGTCTCTAATTTTTAGCAACATGGATTTGATGGATGAACCACCTGGTGAATAAGGAGTCAGCTGGATCATCACACTCCAAGAGTTGCAATCAACAGCTCACTATCCATCTGGATAACAGTGATGAGTGATATTCCTCAGGGGTACTGAGACTGAGATCCCACCTGGATCTCAATCCAGAAGGACAGTGGGACAGACATACAAGAAGGACCTTGAAGAGCCATCACCTCTACCACAGTTCCTGCTAAGTGCAGTCACTATCAGATTAGAAGTCATAAATCCCCAACAACTTCTTGAAACATCCTTGAAATGCAATTGCAAATCTAACTTCATTCTTGCTGCCACCAGTGCAGACCAGGAGTTTCTGAGTTTCCCCATATATTTTATATACGCAGAAAATCCTTAATATGTAAGAGATTAATAACCTATCATATTTTCTCCAACTTCCAAAGTGCTATGTTCATTTTCTTCTAAGTCACATCTTTGGTAGTTAATGTAATTGCTTGCTTGACATTCGTATTTCAATCCAGCTTAAAAACACTGGGCAAGAGCACAAGACTAGAGATATACAGGATTATTGATAGTATCTAATGACTTACTAATGGCCTCAGAGGGAAACTTTTGGCCCCAGCTCATGGCAGTTGTCTTTTTGGTAATATCTGAGGTAGTAGATCATGGATAAGGGGTGGAGAACTTTCAAAGGTAGACTATATGGCCAATAAAATTCTATCATTGAAAAGCAGGCAGAATTCATACACTTAGAGAAGAAATTACATGTACTGTCAGAAGTGTGCTAGTTTAATCTCATCAGCTCTCATACTTCTATAAGAATGAATCAGGCATTAAACTATTTTTAATACTAGTGATGGGGACTTATTAATATGAAAAATATTATTAAGATTAAAAATGCAGATGCTCTCTAAATAGGAAGGATTAGAGAAATTGCAAGAAAAAAAGGGAGAGTGCGGACTTAAATATAAAGAAAATTCAAATGTCATTTACTTACATGGGTCTTGCAGTAACTCTGATTTATTTGGCCAAAATATTAGCTCTGGACTGCCAAATGGAGTTCATCCTCTTGTGTTACAGACTGATATAGAATACACAGATTGATGGGGGAGATATATTTGCTTTAAGAAAAGCCTGTTAAAATATGGTCATGGCTCTTTGTCTGTATTTTGCAGAGTCTGTGGGGCAGTACAGTGGAAAAGGACTTTGGAAAGTCACATTCATTCCAGGATGCTGGAATGTATTTTGCAGCCTTTGGGGTTTGGCAGCTTGGAAGGGATGCTCTATGGATCCTTCTGGATGAGATATCCATCATCAGCTTGTCCACAAGGTCACCTGATTCAGAGACCCTGAATGTCCTCTTCAGTCCTACATAGCCACCAGAAGTATAGTCCTACCAGTCTGCAGCTTACTAAGTCTCCCAACAACAAATGGAAAGAAAAGAAAGAAAGAGCAACCCACGTTTACGATTGCATACAGGGCACACAAGACAGGCAATTTTGGATGCCTACTGACCTGGCCTCCTTACAGCCCACGCTCTTTCCAGACACCAGTATTGTCTGTATTCCTCCTGCTGTGAGATCATAGCTCAGCAATGGAGAGGTTGGCCTGGGAAGGACCTGGAAGTGGTGAGTTTTGTCCTGTGGCTTGTTCCTCCTCTGATCTTCCTCCTGTCCATTGGCTGACAACCAGATATGTGATCCAGACAGCAAAAAATAACCTTGAAAATATTCACTTCTTAACCTGCTTAAGAATGATGAGTCTTTCTGTCATGATGACCACGTTTAACCATAAAACCCAAACTTTCTGTGCCATATTTTATTTCTTTTTAAAGTAAGCAGTTTTCCAGGAAATCTTTAATGATTAACTGTCTTTGTGACACTAGTTAAGACCAAGTCCCACATAGAGATATAGGTTGGTAGAACACCAGGATATAATGTCAGTTATGTAATTGCACTGTTTATTTTTGCATATATTGGTGTATTCAGGGATGAGCATGTGCTGGGTGCATTCATTTCAGCTGAGCTACATCCCAAATCAATTTTCATGTGCCAAAAATGCTCCATACCACACACACACACACACACAAATGCAGTAAAGTGAGGAAGCCTAAGATCACTTAAAAACTGAACTCTTGATCCAAACTAAAACACTGACACAAGCATACCCAAGAGGAACAGCAGCATAAGTCTGAGCTCTGCACAGGACTGAGTTCAACTGCAGTCCCTTGAGCACAGCCTAATACCTGAAAATCCCCCCTCATCCTTCTACAGCTATTGTTTGTACAAGCCCCACTTCTCCCAGGCCTGTAACTCGCAATGACTTCTTTTAAATTCAAATCTGTATCCAAGGCACTGACTTGGAATATTTTAGAGAAATGCTAGAAGACGTGAACTTCAAAGTGAGCTAATAAGAATACGCTGTATTTCCTCATATACATTTCTCTAATACTGAATTTGTTCAGCTATTTCTGTTGTCACAATGCAGCCTTCATGTCTAGCTCTGATGAAGATGTTTCAATGTGTTGCTTGTTAGCACCCCGATCTGATTAACAGAAATGGCTTTAAAATGTATATTAAATTGTGCTTCCTCTTTAAAGAGTACTTTACGTTTAGCAGTAAATATTCCGGGTTTCTTTTCATTATTTCTCTAGTTGGGAACAGAAGGGGGAAAAAAAGAAAACAACAAAGAGAATCTACAGAACTTAAGAACTGAGAGATTTCAAAGTGGATGACGACGCGCATTGCAGTCAGCCGTCATTCCTGCTGCACCAACCAGATGAGCGTGCCCTGCTGCTGAAGACAGCCACAATTCATCACAGTAGTTAAAGTACAACTAAATTAACATTTGACAAATCCTCCCGCTCACCTGTTTAACTTAATGACCCTGTGAAATATCCAGGGGAGCAGATACTCAGTGTGCTCTCAGTCCGTTCAACACTACCACGTACAAGACCACAAATGCTGGATCTGCACAAACCATGGAATAGCATTTCCAACAGAGCAAGGATAATTTACATCCGCTGAGGATCTGGTTCAATTATCCTGACCAAAAATGATTTGCAGTTGGGAGCACAGAAATTCCCAGGCTGGAATTAAGTCAAACTTCTCATTTCCAGCAGTTACTTGCAGAGCAGACTTTTAAAGGGAGTGATGTGAAACCCCACTGATAGACAGGTGGGATAATCTGCTTCTGACAGCAAATTTCATGCTATTCCTAGAAGATGGAGATTGGTTTAAATGCAGTGAGAGGGAACTCCCCCTCCTCCCTCAATTATAAGCAATCCAGCTGTTTTAATTAACCACCAAAGCATGCAATTGGTAACACTGGTTCTGGCTCCAGTCACTATTTGACAGTTCCACAGGCTCACTACAAATGACACAGAAGAATATATTTTTCTCTCTCAGCCTTTCAGTTGCATTGAATTTCTCCCATTCTGCAGAGGCACAAGGGAAGGGTGCACCTTAGAAAAGCCTTTACAGACAAACCCACACCTTCTGTTCTCTGAGAACAAAGAGATTTTCAGAGGCACTTTGGAGAAGAGGTTTGCGTGCCTCAGCCTTTACCATTTCTGTTGCTCTTCTCAACCCTCTCTAGTTCTGCAATATCATTTTCACAAATACCACATAAGATTCCCATCAAAGTGATACCATTGATTTCAAATGTTTTGTGAAATTGCCCTTGAATGTCTCTCTCACAGCCCTTTTCTACACCAATGTCTTGCTGCAGGTCTTTTTACTGCACCAAGCAGAGATTTTCCCTCCAGTAGATTTACAGTTACGTCCTATAACTCAAACAGTAACATTATGGCATCCTTAAATACCACAGACTATTAAAGTTTTACATCAGCTCACACTTCAGCCTCACAACCTCCCAGTGTTTACATCTCTCTGAGGTCCCATCCATCTCTTCTTGACATGGCTATTTGAGGACAGGGGGTGAAAAACAAAAACAACAACAAAACCCACCAACTTTCTCAGTGTTCTGGGAAGGATTTCAAATTTAAAGTGATTAAAAATTGATTAGAAAACTGACTGAAATTGATAGAAATGCAAACCCCTTGGTGCAGAACTTTGTGGCTTCTCCTGGCCATGATGAGCATGAGATTGTTGTTCTCAGTCCTTTCATTAGCCCTTCCCTTTTGACAGCTCCTCAGAAGAGGTGGCTAGCAGACCTACACAACCAGAGAGAGAAGGTCCCATTTAGCCCTCTCTGCTCCTGTTCCTTTTTCTTCTAAGCTCCAAACTGCAGTGCACTGGGTTCCTCTGTGCTTCGTGGCTTCCATAGCTTATGTTTTCTTTACATCCACAGCTGGGAAAAGGTCGGCATTTATCTCACTACTGCAATATGAACTACCAGAAAGTCACTGTTATTTCCCTGCATCTTTTCCACTTCTGCAATCTGTTGTGAACTTGCACAAAGTTCACACAAGGAGCAGCCCATCAGGAATTGCAGAGCACATGGAAGTCACATCTGGCACAGAAATTCTATGAGCTCAGAAGCACTGGAGACAAGAAGAGCTATTGGGGTAAAGCACTGAGTTTAGCTAAGGACTCAGGTTTATTTTTCATGTCCCACTCCAGGCATTCATTTACGGTCACTGCTGGAGACAGGAATATTGAGGCAAATGAATCTCTGAACTTGGCCATTAGACCCATTTCTGTGTTAAACGGTGTTCTGCTTCCTAAAGTGATAAATTCAGGACAGATACATTTCACCGTGTTTTATAACATTTTTTAGCAAACCAACATTATACTGGCAATTTTTGAGGAGCGATGCTACAGCTTCTTTTTTATAACAATACTGTCTTGAGGCGAGTTATTTCTGCCTATTAGCATCAACATGTATGTTGTTTCTTATTAACAAAGAAGCATAGTTCAGATCAGCCAGTTTTGGAGGCAAAGATATATATATTTACTTGTAATGAACCATATCCTGCTCAGTTGAAGCTGTCTTTCCCTAATGCAAACTGTGAAATACTCATTTCTTAATAGCAGATTCAGCTCTATTCAATTCCAATGTGGTGCTATGCTTTTTTTCTTCTGCAAACATCATGGAAAGGAACTACAATGTTATATGGTAAAAACTTCGGGATGTTTGAAATATGAGAATATTATAATTGTCGTTTAGTATGCTAATGGGAACTTGGAAGAAGTAATTTGCCCATATATTACAAAATCCTCTGTGAGAGGGTAATATGGGAATTTGGAGATCATTATTAATTGGAAACACTGCACAGAATTTATTGGATATAACCATTAAGTGGAAACATTTATTGAGGTTGAATATAACATGAACTCCAAAAACTGGCTTTATCTTCTAACTGTTTCTTAAAAACATTTCAATCCTACAAAAGAAAAAATCCCAAAATACCATTACTCAAAGCCATAGACTCTATTAGGTATTTTGAATCCTTCAAGGTGAAAGAGATGGAAATCAGAGCATCAATATTACTTGCTGAAATGTACTGTATATACTCACACATTACTAGGTGCATATTTAGACAGGAGGGAAACGTCCTTCAGAACAGTTTCATCCAACCCTACCACATTCTCTTCCCACAAGCCCATAATGTGAAGCAGAGTGCCTAATCCCTCTGCATTAATGTCTAGAGCTTCTCAATTTATTAAGTGCCAGTACTTTAATTTAAGGGATGTTTTTAGAACCAATTTTGCTAAGCCACTGCAAGACACCATGCAGATAATCCTTTATTAGCTTAACCCAAATGTTGCATTTAGCTTCTGTCGATTAGGAAGGGGTTTAAGTAAAATGTCACTGGCCATTCTTAAAATGAAGCAAGTTTCCCTACAAAAAGTTAATTGGTGATATTGTCAAACTGATGTCCTCTGCCCTGTGGGCAAGCAGATCTTAGCTTGTGAGCCATTTGCTGAGCTCATATTTCAGTATTTTTCCTCAATATCCATTCACTACTTCATCTTGTGCTAACTGAGAGCCTCTCTTGGCCAACTCCAAACCCATTACCTCTTGCCACAGCTATTTATTGCCTGCTTACCAGTTGCAGAGTTTAAACACCAAAGAGGCTCTGGAAGCATCTTTCTGCTGTATAACATTTCTCTGCACTCTTCTAGGAAGTAAAATCTAATTCTTGTTACGTGGGTACACCAGCTTTATGTGAAATGCATCCTTTGCCTGACACTCAATTCTGAGTCACCACTAGGTGAGCTGCCTTGATGATGGCACACTGTAGACAATCAGGCTCAGCAGATGTACATGGCCTCTTATCTACATCACAGTTCTCCTATGGTCACAGCTAGCAAGAACACATATAGTCTTGGTCCTGAAAGCAGAAGTAGGGGAGAAGTATTTTCAGGCTTTGCAGAGCTGAGAATCCCTAAAACATCCTGAAATGACCAAATAATCTCAAATAGCCTTAAAAGTGTGGAATGTTCCTGCAGTGTTTGGATTGGTTCAAAACATTGACTGGTTTTAAAAAAAAAACATCAACAAAAAGTAAGTTAGAAATAGACAACCTGCTATGTTCCAAAGAGGGGCAAGCAGTATTGCCTTCCTGTGTCAAAGGGGCAGAAATGCAAGGGAAGCTTTAAGTGCCAGTGTGCTTGGATGAGGCAGAAAACCAAGCAGGTTCAGGAAGCCAAGGCATAGCTAATGTGCTGCGCCCCTGAGGTGGGAGGAAGAAGAGCATCCAGTTCCATTGCACCCACCTGACTTCTTTCCCCATTGCCATGGTGCTGCAGAGTCAACCGCAGGTTTTCTGCTTCTGTCCTTGATATTTCTGCTGTTTGCACTGATGTTGCAGTGGAAATAAGCTATTTCTGATCTTTCCTGGTAAGCCCCTAATCAATTAATGATGCAAAGCAAGCCCATCGCAATTTCTCATCTCCTCTTACCCAACATGGGCCAGTCCAAGGAGAGGAACAAGTAGAGCCATGGTTGCTGGAAGAGCAGAATTAACCCCCCTCCTTACAGGGTTTTCTGGGCTACACTTCTTGATTAGCATATTCCTGGGTTATTAGAGAAAATAAAAAGGATCCAGGCATAATTCAGATCCATGACCAATCAGTCAAAGCACGTGGCTGCATGATTCTGAGCATGAAATGAACACACAGATGTATTCAGCAAGTGAGCCAACACACAGACAGACCCAACATTCTGGTGATGACAGAACATTCAGCCTTTTCTTTTTCAAGTTGGATTATCTCCACATTAAAAGGGGAAACCATTTTCAGTGTAATCATGCACGGGTTCCTCTCCTTATTCAGAGAAACCAGAACAAAGACTATCTGCATTTCTCTTCTTGTCCAGGGATGCAAGATGCTTCCCTAAATTGCACTTCTGTCTCTGGAAAAAAAGCTTTTCTTTACAATCAATGTACAAAACAGGAATGGCAGAGCCAAAATTGCAGCTACTCAAGAGGGAGAAACTGAATGATGCGAGAAAGTATGAAATCCAGAAATGGTTCAGGAAGAACAGCCATGACTATAACCTCCCAGAAATGAGTGCTGCCTTCTTACTTCTGGGTATGAATAGAATGAACAACATTTTTCCTATAAACCACCAGGCATCAACACAGGTAAATGCATAAAACAACCCCAGACTTCGTAGGTACATAGGACCTCTGGGTAATTAACTGTGATATTTGCTACCCAAGCTAATGTCACATACTTGAATGCTTTTAAATGCTGCAATACCCACTTCTACTCTCATCCCTATTTAGCACTCTCCCATGCCTAAACACACAGCTCTCACCTCATCTCGTGCTTCAGATCACTGGAATGCCTCTGCAAATTTAATGAGAAATTGAATCAACCCAAATTATCCTGAGAATTTTTCTGACAGACCTGCTGCTTACTCACGAGACACCCCAAGCACGCTCCAAAATGGAACAGCAATGGTGTTCTCACATCAGATGTTTGTTGAAGATTTTGCCTCTTGTACCTCAAGACCCTGATCAGCAGCTTTAACTAGAGGAATTGTAAAAGATGTTTCATACCTTAGAGGATCAGAACTTGGTCTCGGTGTGTAATATGTGGCAAGAGCTGCAACTTCCACATGTCTGACTTGAATCATTCTCTGTTCTAATGTGCACACAACAGTTCCTGTTATGTCCACTGGCTCCCATTGAGAGAGCACCCTCTTGTCTCTCCAGGGTTTTCCTGCAAGCTTGAAGATGTCTGCAATCACCGAAGAGCAGTGTGGTCCTTTTTACCTCACAATGGCCCCAAAAGAGAAGAGAAAAGTCTGAAAACCCTGAAAACCAAGACCACCTGAGTGCAAAGAACTGAGTCTGAAGACTCAACCAAGATCAATTTCCATCCCAGTATAACACCCCAGACCCTGAAACAGGCTTCCTTTGTAAAAATGCTGTGTTCTGTCTCCAAAAAAAAACTGTTTCTCTCTTTCATCACCGGGGGAAGAAAGAACGAGCTGACCAAGCTGGTTCTTTTCAAAGGATTTTGTTTCCTTTGTTTTATTGGTGATGTTACCATGAAACTCTTCTTGTTCTACTCAACACAGTGCAAGAGAAGCAAACGTAATTGAATTTGCTTACTTCGACACGCAGGGTCAGACTCCTGCATGCAGTCAGCATATTCTTGCAGCAAGGTTTACTTGGCCTGAAAGTATTTAAAGACAAGTGCAAAAGAAGAATATTTTGAGTAGTTTTAAATACAGTGTCGTATATAGAAGGAAAGGTCTTCTTGGTAGGTATAGTTACCCTTGAAAGAAATTAAAAATTAGAAAATAACAAATAGATTGCAAATGTATTTTGATATTATAAGCTCTGTATTGCCTTTGAATAACGTGGTGAATGTATACAGGATATACAGCATAGGGGAAAAGTTTAAAGCAGTTCAACACAAACACTTTCTCTAGAGAACAAAACTCAGCCCCGTGGCTACACAAGGGCCATCTCACATAGACTGAGGACCCATCCTACCCACCCTACATGAAAACACACAGCTAAGCTGCTACGTGTGCTGGCCCACAAAGGAATTTCTGATGTCTTCAGCAGTTCCCAGTCTGTTCCCCCCTTGCAGATCTCATCGGAAAAAATCACCGTACATTGGCTATGCAATGTTTCAGTTCAATGGCGCATTTGTTCCAAAAACCCTGAATTTGACCACCTGTAAATTGCTCTGCTGACACATCCCTGGTTCTCCTGGTAACAGCGCGCATCTTTCAAACTGGGACTGGCAAAACAGGAGAAAGGAAAATATCAAAAAGCAAACCTTCAAACTTGCCTGAGCCACAAAACACAAGCTGCTGACAGAGGTAACTGTTCAAAGGATGTAAAACCCAAGTCTCCATATGCAAAGACAAGGTGTGAAAAGCCCGGAGCAAAAACACAGCTCTGCCTCTGTCAGCAATTGCAAAGAGGCTCAGAGCTCTTGTAGGAAAGCCTTGGCCCCCCTGACAACACAGAACATTGTCCTCTCACTCAGGTGCATGCAGAGTTCTCTCCTTGTCAGCTTTGTGGGTACACTCAATAGCTGAAGTCAAATTCTCTGGCTCTCAGCACTCTGAAGGTTAAACCCCAGGCCAAATGTCTTACTTTCTAAACACATTTCACTCAACTCAGTAACCTTTCACAGCAAATAAGGTAGCAAAGGGTTCAACTGTCTGTCATGTCGTGGTCAATTAGAAAACGTGTCAGTACAGGGGAATGAACCAGCAGGTGAGGCTGTTTTAATACAGTACCCAAGACAGAAAATGCCCTGGGATTGAAAGGACACATAGGAAATGATGAGTGACCACAATACACCACAAAGGAAATCTATTTTCCAACACAGCCTTCCAAATTACAAAGCAGAGATGCAGGTCAGTTCTTCAGCTGACACAAACTGCCCTGATTCACAGCTCCAGTACTCACCAGAATATGCTGACTCCTCTTTTTCCTGGCTAGAAAGGTCTTGGATACAGCATGACCAATGTCATTCACAGCCAGCCAACTAGACCTTCCTTTTTGCTGAGATGGAAGTGACTTATGGTAAGGATATCAAGTAACCAGCTCCAGAAAAGTATGGCTTACCAACCTGGTGAAGAGAGCTCTCATCTTTCCCATCTTCTCCATGCTCCGCTCCAGAAAGCCAAACACAGAAAGCTTTCAGGATTATACAGCATCCTAAATGCCAGGTCAGTAGTCTGTATACCTGGAGATGAAACAAAGAGGCAGCGAAGATGACAATGCTGCTGGCAGAGTCTGTACAAATTCCAGACCTTACATTAATACATCCCCATCAGAACAAGGAGCTAAAGAAGAGAAAATTTAAGTACAAAGACTGGCAAGGGGGGGATGATTTCTAGCAAGACAGAGGGATGATTTACTTTGGAGCCTCAATCTCCGATTTTACTGTACAAGACCACAAAGGATGCAGCTATGAGACACTCGCTAGAACTGAAAAGGGATATTCAAGCTACCTCTATTACAGAATCACAGAAATGCAGGAGTTGGAAGGGGCCTCAAGAGACCACGGAGTCCAATCCCCCTGCTAAAGCAGGTACCCTACAATATGTCACACAGCTGGCATCCAGACAAGACACATCCATAGAATGAAACTCCACAATCTCTCTGGACAGCCTGTTCCAGTTCTCCATCTTCACATATATGAAAGTTCTTTCGTATATGTTCTTTCAGTCCTTCTCTGCACAGCTTCTTCAGCAGGTCATCTCCTAACCTGTACTGATGCATGCAGTTACTCCTCCCCAGGTGCAAGCCTCTACACTTGCTCTTATATTAAGTTAGCTCAGATACTGGAATCAACACCACTGGGTTACCATGGCATTCCTCTCAGACAAGTGCTATTTCCCAGCAAGGCTATGTGACATAAACAAAATGCCACCTCAACATGCTGGAAATTCCCAAAGAGCCAGCTCAGTCAGAATGAGCTCTTGTCTGGCTGCTCAGCTCTGCACTGTACAAGCTCCTTTGATGGGATGGCTTCTCAGAGGCACCAGCACTGTGGTTGAGGGGATCCATCCCAACCTTGCCTGGTTCTGCTCTACAAACCTCCTCAGGCAGGGGCAGCAAGATCACATAATCAAAACCAGAAACCCATTCCCAACTGTAACCAAAGAAAAAGATCCCTTTTATCATGTGGTGATCCACATCCACCTCAAAGCTTAAACTTCCAGAGCAGAGGAATGGAAATTCTAACTTTTCATGCTTTTTGGTAAGTATATATACTCATCCTTGCTATTAGAAATACCTTTAACATGCACCTTACTCTGTTTGAGGTGCTCTACCTCACTCCACAGCTCTACAAGGACTCCTGCTTTGCATACAGTTAGAAGTGAGCATAGACTGGAGTTTTCATGATGAATGTTACCACATCATTTAGTAAGAATGCTGGGACCTCACCAACAGGCCTTTGTCCATCAACACCCACTGGATGCTGTTGATGCAGCTTCCCTCTCTCACCAGCAACCACCTTGTTTGTGGGCTCTGTAACAGAAGGTAGTCTGCAGATGAGGCACCCACATTGCACATGGGTGGTCATTACCGAGGAGATCACATCACAGCAGAGTGGCTCATGTGAGGACAGGCTTTGAGGCCACACCAGAGACAAGCAGATGCTAAAAGCAGATGCCCTGGATGGGTCAGAACCACTGGATGGAGAAATGCTGTCTCACAAATGGGACCTAACCTCCATCACGTTGATACGGGGTATAATGCATCACTGTCTCTCTGACACAAGCACCTACAAATGCCAAGAGCTGCCAGAAGGGTGAGACTTGTTCCAGTTTTGGGACATATTCTGCAAAGCAAAAGGGACAGACAGAATAGTCAGCTCAGATCTTCTTAAAGTAGAACTTTGCCTTTTATACTTATACTTCATATGTAAAGCCCCTGTCCTATGCTCTTGAAATTACAAAGTGATGCACATAGACAAAGAATGCGCTCTGAGAAGAAGAATATTTCAACAAACATTAAAACTAGACACAGTTTAGGTAGAAGTGGGGATGTCTTGCTATTTTTGAGATACAGTAAATATATGAGTATGAACTAAAGAGTCAAACCATTAAAAGTGCTACATCCAAAAACAAGTTAGCATATGGATGGTTGCACTATCTATGGCAGTTAAAGTTAAGACCTTGATAAAAGTAAGACTCACACTTCAACATCTTGTGAAAGTCTCAGTATAAGCAAAGCCATAAAGGGAAGTGAAATGCAGACACTGAAGGGAAGGAACTGCGGATAGTAACTGACAGCTCAGTTAGAAGTGTGTTCAGCCACCAGGATTCAGCAATTTGGGAAACAGCAGAAGGTCAGCAGTGCACTGAGCCACCAGCACCAGGCAGATCACACTGAGTCACATGGGCGTAAAAACAAGTGCTTCCATCCTGCCTGCACAGCAGCACTGTGTGGCAGATGTCTGCACATAAGCAGCAGTGCTACCTGTGCCAGAAAGTCAGCAGTCAGCATCAACACTGACACCTTCTGACATGCAGACAGCAGTGAGCTAAAGCACAAGGATGGCACTGACACAGCACCAACACACATCCAGCAGTCTTGTGCAGGCACAGCAGCATGCAGAGCCTAGCCAAATCAGCAGGAAAGATGCTTTTCAACAGGTTATATGTTAGCAACCTCTGATCCAAGCAGATGGACTTCACGATGTTGCTGCAATTCCATAATACCTTCCCCATGTCTCACGCTGGAAGTCAGGGACATCGTTTGCTTGAGGGCTTTGACACAAAACTGGGCTGCCATGTCTCAGCTGCCATCCATCATCATTGCTGCAGAAGCTGCCCAGGTATGTGAGCTCAGCCCACAACTGTCCAGGATGAAGGCACTTACATATTCTATACTGCAGGTAAGAGAGAAATAGCTTCTGGTATCTACTGCAGTTTTGAGTCTGCAGATGGAAGTTGTAATGCTTTATTTTGCTGCAGCAACTTAATTCTTATGTCTCAGGCCAAAGATACTGGTAATGGGAAGGGTTCAACTTGGGTGTTGATTTTGGTCAGCCAAGCTCTAACGTGAGCCAGATACCCACTGTGAACTCTAACATGAGCCAGATACCCACTGTGAACTCTTTGCAGACTAAATTTCTGCAGAGAAATAGAAACCAATAAACTGCCTGTATTGGTCTTGCACCGAAAAATGTAAAGCAGTCACTTAGCATAGCCAGAGAGTACAGCATAACAGGAGTGATCAAGAATGCCCAGGCACAGGGAGTCAGCTGAAGAGCAATGTGCCAGCACAGACTTATCTGGTCATACTATCTGTGGATTAAAAAAGTTTGATGCACACATTTGCAAAAACTGAGTGTCACATGTGTTATGTTCTATATTCCCTCAAACCATGGAAGCTGTATTTGGGGAAGATGAGTTTAAATTCACTGCAACACATTGTGCAAGGTTCTTCACCTGTCTTTGGGTCTGAGCAGCTGAGTCAGGATATCTTTCTCCTGGGTTGAGGATAAAAAGCATTAATTTAAGGAGTCAACAAAAGGCCAAGTTAAAAGTATTAGCTTTGAGCCTAATCCACTGTCAGCATGATTAAAATAGCATGGATCTACAAGCAATTTCTTGCAGCAGATTCTTACTCAGGTTTCAGATGTACTCGCTGCACGTGTTGTCATGCTGATCCCAATCTCCCCCTGCAAACAATTATTCTGAAGAATTCTCCTAATCAACAACTATTGTTTCTATCTGACATTCTTGCAGGACAGCATCCTGGATGCTCGTGGATACCATCACCAGATGGTAGAAGTATGTGAATGTCAACCCCATTGTATCGCTCTACCCATGAATTAGATCTTATCACAGGCGTTCACAGGCTCAGTATTTAGATGCTGTCATTTTCAGAAATACTTCAATGATTTGATAGCAGCTTTAGCAACTTGACTCAGTGTCAAGACTCACCCTGAGTTCTCAACCCAATGCATTCAGTTGCCAAGAGCATTCAGGATGTTGTACAGAAACAAAACAAAACAGAACAAAAACGCCAGCAGTCCTGTATATGTTTTCCCCTTGGTTTGCAGATCAAAAGAAACAACCTTGCCTTTGAAAACTGAACGTAGACTTGGCCTTTTGAAATCCATCACCTTGGCAACCCAAGCCATGGACAACTGTAATTGCCCAATGCCTACCCTGCAGCGCAGACAGCACTGTCAGACCTCAGCATCACTGAAACCAAAAGTAAGCATGATGGGCAGCACCTTCAAAGAGCACACTCCTCTCATCTTGCAGAGCAATGCAGAAATACTCACACAGAAGGCTACATTCGCAGAGGTCTCATACAGGGGGCAGGATATATTGCAAGATAAGCAGTGCCCACACTCATGGGCTGTTTTGCAGGACTGCAGTGGGATTCATCTATACGAGTTTCCAGGGCTCACTGGTGTTTTCCAGATTCTCAGCACATAAGGAAAGGACCTGTAACTCTCTACATGTGCTCTTTGGAGAAGTTCTTAAGGATGAAGTATGCTTGCTGATAAGATGGAAATCAAAATATCTGGAGTGGTTAAAGAGAATGAGGCCTAACACAGAAGAAACAACAGCAATGTGAAAATTTGCAATCTGTCTGCTCTTCTCTTATGTAACAGACAGTATAGATGACTTTTTTCCCAGCTAAGCCTGATCTAGATATCACAAACATGGTTACTAATTACTGTGGTTTCTCTCTGTGCAGTGGGTAATGAGTTTCTCATTTCATACATAACTTAAAGTTTTTTCTCCAGGTAACTCAGTTTCCTTAGAAGAACTAAGGCAATTACAGACACTTTGGTTTGCTATTAGAGCAAAGCTCTGCAGCAGCTTGGAGATTCCATTTCAACAGTTTGTGGTGCTTTGAAATCAAACTAAATTCCTTCAGGCCAGGAGATACATCTTCTGTGATAATAATCCACATTAGAAAGAATCACAGAATCTTAAAGGTTGGAAAAGATCGCTAAGATCCCCAGGTCCAACCTCAACCCATCCGCATCATGCCCACGAAGCCATGTCTTTCAGTGCCACATCTACAAGTTCCTTGAACACTTCAAGAGACATACATACTAAATAAATAGATAAATCCTGAGTTGTAGGTTAAAATCATTCACGTTGGCCAAAGGCATGCTTCATCAGTTCTTCTGGAGAATCTACCAATGTAATGTCCATGTTGCCACTTATTTTGCTAGTTGCTCCCTGTCATATGTCTTCAGTGCCCTCCACACAGCCAGACAAATCCCTACAGAACAGCCATGTTCTTTCTTCTCTGTCCACTTTCATCCAGGTGGACTTGGGGATGCTGCAACTCCTGGTGCAGGTCTTGGGATGCTCTTGGCTTCCCCGGGGCCAACATTTGGCCTCTCAGTCACTGGCTGGAGCAAAGTTTACACTCCTCCAAAAGATTCCTGCAGGGTAGCCACCATCTTTCTTTTTGCCCTAGCTGAATTACTTGCATCTCTGCTGTGTCTGCATTTTCCAGCACTCACAGGGCAGTTTCACTTGCCATTTTTCAGATGTAATGCAGTAGCAATAACCTCCTAACAGGACAGCAAGAAAAGTCTCCTGTAGCAGAGATGAAACACAATTTCTTGACAGATCATTGCCACTCAGGTGTGTGAAGCAGCAGTCAAAGCAAACTCTATTTAAAAGCCAACTGAATGTTCATGAATAATATTGCTGGCTGTTCATTGTGTTCTCCTCTGAGACCTCTCTCACAGCACTTTTCAGACAGAAGTCAAAGCATTTCTAATTTTTAACCTTGTTTGTTTCAAATCACTGTTGATACTCATTTTAATTTAATTAAGTTTTTTCTTTTGAACAAATGCAGTCCCAAAGGGCACAGCACTATGTGCAGACATTTGCAGGTAATCAGAACTGAACTTCATCTCTGTTCTGCTCATTTTCAAGCCTTTCAAAGATCAAAGGGTTATTTTTAACCGGGAGCTTTGTCATTATTAAAATGGCATTAATGACTAAAGATGGCTGTTTCCAAATGGTTGATTTTATATCATGGTTCTGTAATATCCTCATTGGAGGCAGAAGATGACTCAGAAAGCAGATGACTCTACAAGCGAAACCTCAAATTTACCTAGATGGACAGGAGAAAGCGATCTGCTGCTGCTGCAGGTGCCAATATCTATGGGCAGGCATTGTTTTGTTCTACCAAAACTTGCAGCCAGGAGCCACTGAGTACAGGCAGGGAGGAATCACAACACTCTTTAAGCAGACTCTCATCCCAAGTTCAGTTGGTAGCTAAGCAGCCAGCCACTCTTGTCCCAAAGGCAATAAGCTCACTATTGCTTTGCTTTGCTTGTTTGCTTCAATGAAACTAAAAAAATAATTAAAAGATGAAGGGGCATCTGTAACCACAGCTCTGCACTGCTCACACCATCCCCCAGGACAAATCTGAATTGTCAGGAGGAATTTTTCACAATGCCACATAGCTCCAAAAACAATCACTCATCAGTGTAGCTGCATTCTCACCCACATTCCTCCTGCAGTACCACAGTATCAGCTATTCACATCGCATCCTGACCCTAAACACGCAGACTGCTGACAGACTTTACTGAGGACATTCAGCACCACGAGCTATGGACAGCGCCTGAGAGCGCCATGCTGCTGAGCTTGGGTAGAAACACTACAGCTCTACTCAGAAACTTCTCGAGTCAGTGCCCCAACGGGGACTCATTCCTTTGTCACATGTGGGTTTTGTCTGCCCTGACACATATCCTCTACCCCCGTTGTCTGTATTATGCATCTGTTTATCTTCCGCTCGCATATTTATTCCCTCTTTCAAACACCATCGAGGAACTCGGATGGAGTTCTGATAAGGAACTTGCTGACGTGTGACTGCACAGATCGTCTCGAGGTAGTGATCAAGCACATCAGTCTGGCTTTTTCATCTGGGTACAGTCACCCCTCCTCTTCTTTTAACAAAGCTACCCAGAAATTTTCAACTGAGAAAGTCTCTTCTTTTTATTTCCTCCAGACAGAAGCTGAAATTTTGCAGAAAGCATTTTCTTCCCTTTTAACTGAATATTTATTAAATCTTGTGTCAGCTTTTTTTTTTTTTTCAAAAATCATGGGCTGAGATAAGAGGAAATAACAGCTTCTCTTTTTCCAGCCTGTTCTTTTTTATGGTGCTGTGCACTGTGCGCACCCTGCAAGATGATGAATAAAATAAACAGATGTATCAGCTCCCTGCAAGCTGAGTATCGACCAAACGAAAGAGAAAATGAAACCTTCTGCTAAGATTTATTTGGGATAAACTACAGATTTCAGGAAAATAAGTACATTAAAGGTAGTGTTCATCCCTGTTGACTCTGTGCGAGTACAAAGCTTTTTTGTACAAGCAGCGTAGCCATGGATTTATTAAAGCCAATGTCCCATTAAGGATTACATGTCAGACATTCAAAGAGGCAACAGTAACCTCCTCTATCTCGTCTCATGGCAAAAGAACAGGCTGAGGAGTATAAGGTTAGGCTCAGTTTACAGGATGCAAGGCCTCAGTCTGTGATGATGAAGTGAGAGGCTTAGCTGACTCATCCATATTGGCCAGTGCAATTCCCTCCCGGAAAGTGCCTGGGAGGCCATGTAATCCATCCTGCCCAAGGCATCATGTCAGAACCATGAAAGAGCTTACGAAGCACCATGAGGAATTCTTTTTAAATTGTCAGGGAACTTTGTGCCCGAGTCTAACTTCCAGTATTTTATGGCCAACATTGCCTTTTTTACATGCAGCAGATGGGGAGTGCTCTGTAAACCACGGCAGCCACGAAGACTCAGATCTCAGCTTCTACAGCTATTAGTCTTTGTGGGAAGAGCTGCCATTTCCCCAACATCATCCTCAGCCCTTCAGAGCTAGAGATGCAGATGAGATAACCACATGGATTGAGCTGACTTCCCAACCAGCGTGGGTCTGTGGCTCTGGGGCAGAAAAAATCATCCTGCATGATTTCTTATGCTGATGGAACCTGAGTAACTGAGAAAAACCTGTCAGCCAACTGTCTTTACAATTATGGGAGCAAAGAGAAGACTACCAAGGGGCCATGCTTTACTCAATCTGTATTTGATACCTATCTTAAGAAATCACTCTTTAGAAATGGATGTTCTCCTGTACCACCTGGAGAAGGATGGAGACAACCAGCTTAGACTTAATGCTCAGTTTCTGCATATCTGCTGCAAGCTGAGAGTAATGACTCCCTTTGTGCCTATTCTTCGATGAGTTAATTCTTCGATTAGATATTTCAGCAAAAATCTTCCACTGACAAAATATTTAACTTTTTTGCCCTCCTTCATTCAACTACAGCACATTATGTAGGTCTCCAGCAAGCAAAACAGCAAAAATCTGGGGTTGGAAAATCACAGAACAGCTGAGGTAGGGGGCATTGACACTTCTGATGCGACAGTTTCTTCAAGGCACCAAAGCAGCCTGTAAAGCAGAGCAGCAAACTTGCCAGCTCTTGGTGATAGACTGCTTTTCAAAAAAAGCAGGTCTATTTTAATCAGAAGTTATTGGGCTCTGTGCAGGTAACATTGCTAATGACAGATGGCCAGCGAATAGAGGATATCAAATTGAATGTTGACATGACGGATTGCTATCATGTTTTCTATTCCAGCCTGGGAGTACTTGTGTTGTTAAAGACGCATCTTCAGGATGCTGAGTTAATCAAAATCCCTATTTTTGCCTTGTTAGGACTCCTGCCTAGGCATTTCAAGAAAGACATGCTGCCTTGTGGGAGTGGGTTTAGCTTCAGTGAGAGAGGTTGCGGATCCACAGATTTTTATCTGGAGGAAAACTGAAGCAGATTAAGAGGTTGCATACACACGGACTTGGACTTGGTTATGGCTTACAAACACCCCATTAAAAACATATATTTAATATAAAAACAATTAGCCTTGCTTTTAAAGTCACCCTGAAATCTAGCAATGGGGAACTGAGAACAAAGACATTCAGACCACAGAGATGATGTGCACTGTTAGCAGTGAGGTTAATCAAACACACAGGAAGATCATTCTCTACCCAAAGGGGCCATTTTTCCTGCAGACCTGCTGCATCAAAGCTCCAGATGGCAAAACCCCACCTGATCCCCAAGCCCTGAACAGACACCAGCCTGTCCAAGCTTCCCCACCACAGATCACAGGGGAACTGCTGCCTTTGGCAATAACACCAGGACACACTGCTGTACTCCATGGCCAGAACTCCCCAGAAACACTGAAGCAAGAGGAATACTAGATTCAGTAACACCGAGCCAGATGAATTAGGTCCAGATCTGAATTTTCCAAGATTAGTTTCCAAAAAACATTTCCATACATTCTAACCCAAAGTTAACACGTATACACAACACTCATTATTCACAGCATATTTTATAGCTCCCAAATTTATAAGCAACTCACAGGCTGAAAGAAATTACATTCTGAGTAGGACAAGGGGCCTCAAAACCGATTTTAAGCCTGCTGATGCACTTCAAAAATAAGACTTCAGAAATACTTGGTTTAACAAATTGCTCTGGGGGAAAAGACACAATGCTTTCCTAATTTTCCAAGGGATTTGACTTTGTTTGGTTACATTTCCTCTTTGTAAGCACTGCAAAACACGGGGTGTTTTGTGAGCCCATGTTTTGCTGTAATTCACAAAACACAGGTGTAAATTAATGATGATCTAATGAACTAGACAAGGGAGAGACGCTCTGCTAGTGAATCACCTGCTAATGCTGTCTGCAGCTAGGGAAGAAAACCTGTTTGTTTATGTGCCTCACATTTCATTCTGCACCGAGTGGTATAATTTAAGAGATTTTATTTCAACTGTTTGCTTATCTCTAATTACCATATGCTGGGGTTGTGTATTATTTCAGCAACAAACCCTCTCAAACACCTAACCAGGAGCCATTTTGTCAGCAGGCTGTGGTACAGGCACACTGCGTGCTCTCCTGTAATCACAGAGCAGCACATTGGAGTTTTTTGAAGGAAAAAAAAACCTTCTTCACATGCACCATCAGGTGATAACACCCCACAGTTCACTCCTCGTAGGGTCTCCAGCTTTAAGAAAGGAAACACAATGGGCACAAAATGAGGGTGAGTTCAGTAAGGCAGACCCTCAGGTACAAAGAGAATTCACAGAATCACATAAAGGCTTGGGTCAGAAGGGATCTCAAAGATCATCCAGCTCCAGCTCCCTGCCATGGGCTGTGTGCCCCCCAGCTCAGCTGCCCAGGGCCCATCCAGGCCTTGGGCACCAACCGCTCTGGGCAGTGCCTCACCACCCTCTGAGGAAAGAATCTCTGCTCTTTTTGTTTAAAGCCATTCCCATTTGTTCTATCACTATCAGGGTGTGTAAAAAATCACTCTCCTCTTTGTAAGCTCCTTTAAGAACTGGAAGGCCACTATGATGTCTCCCTGGGGCCTTCTCCTCTGCAGGCTGAACACCCCCAGCTCTCAGCCTGTCTGCACAGGAGAGATGCTCCAACCTCCCGGTATCTCTGAGCCTGCAGCCTCTCAGGCAAGGGGAGCCCCTCTGCATGGGACAGGTATACCAGAGCAAGATAAGGGGTCTGAACCTTGCCCTGCACTATCTGTTTTCTACTGCAGGTTTTAATCTGAGATAGATAAGAATCATTGCGCTCTTGGAAAACTAGGCAAGTGCTGCAGGCAGACACCAGCCAAAGGAGGAAAGGTAACTTGTTGCTGACTGCAACAACCCTAGATCACCCAAGAAGAGTGGGTCTGACCTGCACAAGTTACTGTGCTTGTCAAATTAAGCCAGGAATATACTGCACAGAATTAAAAGGAAACAAACAAAAAAAGTAGGGAAAAGGAAGCAAAGCATGGCAGGGGCACCTTCAAAAAGCCAACTGCTTTTTCTAAGCATGATGAATTATCACAGAAAACATTCTCAAAGTAATTGCGTGCTAAGATCAAAACCAGAGTAGCATGGTGGCACACTGGTAGGAGCAGAAGGGATCAAATTCCAACTCTAAGACACAGCCAGATCAAGTTTGCTCATTCAGCACACACGGATAATGTCAGCATCCAATACAGAACTGATTACTCCCATGGAAAATGCAGCAATCACCATTGCTTGGTTATGGATCAGCATCAATGTCTTCACTTACCATGAGCTGCATCCTCCCATGTCCCAGCTTGTACCTGGGAGCAGCGGTGGCTTCCACAGCCACTGCCTTCATTGCCCAGGCCACACAGTGCTCTGACCTTCCCACAGATGTAATTCATTTGCTTTATAATGAAAAGACATCATTCTTCTTTCCAGGGAGTTCACACATTTTACTTCCAATACACCTAGCGCTGAAAAACAAATATTACAGCTGCTAGAAAGTGGGGTAAGGAAAGATTCAACAGCAATTCATCTGATTTTCTTTCTGTAATAGTTTGAGTAACTTAATCTGTTATCATGTACAAAAACACAAAGAGACATCAGACTCCTCTCTGTGACCCCACTTCATTTTAGTTTATTGCATGCTTACCCGTGCAGAAATCCTAACTTGTTAGTGCTGCGATCCACTGCAGCTCATTCTGCTTTGCTCCTACTTTCAGCCAATGCACAACAATTTGGAAACGGGCAGGTATTTCTTCCAGCAGCCTTCTTCTCAGCTGGGAACTGAATGTAGCACTTCACTTAAGACCCCACTTGCACAGCTGGAGTGCAATCAAAGAGTTGCTCTGCTTCCTCACATCTGCTGCCATCTCTCTCTCTGGTGGTGCCAGATGTACTCACAAAAGCTGACCCTGTTGTAAGCAAACACCACACATTAAAAGTAAAGATGTTTTTGGAAGCTAGGAAACCTTCCACCACCCAGCTGCACCAACAGTTCTTCTCAAGTCCCATTTCTTGATGTTCTCCGTTTCTAACAACACAGGAACCACTATAAGGTGTGCTGAGGGTGGCAAAGTGGAGCTTCATTTCCCAAGTGTCTGTCTGGGTCAGATGACTTGCGGAATCAAACTCTATAATCCAGAGATGGGTTATAAAGCAGGTATGTTTATTCCAGCGTTGCGCAGCGCCGGGTGCAAGGGGGATAGCTCCTCCAAACTTGCACACCGTAAAGAGAAAAGTGTGTTACAGATATAGGTTAAGCTAATACATAATCAATAGTCTCCTCCTCTGTTTGATTACATATTCATTACATTCCCTATGGCCCCGTTCCCCGCAACCCCATTCCCTCATTCCCCCTGACCCCATTCCCCGCGACCCTTGCCGATGTTTTGGGGTGAAATTCTTCTTCTGTTTTCTTCTTGGTGTTATCTGCTGGTACCATTCTCCCACGTAAGCATCGTCTTGCCCGGGGATATCTAATCCTTCTTCTTGTCAGAGGTCTCTGGACAGTTTCTTCTTATCTTTATTGCCCTCTTCTCTGGTTTTCTTTTGACTAAGTGTCTGTAATTCCCCTTTTCCCTGCCCTTTTAAATGTAAACTATCTACAGTTACCCTTTGTCTTGGTTTCTGTGAAGTTCCCCTTTCCCTTTCTATAGCAAAGTGTTACCTTACCACCATTTTGAGGCTTTGCTCACTCTTCAATTCCCCCCTTTTCTTTAATCTAGCAGGCTTTTACCTGCTAGATTCTTAATGGGTCTCAAAATAGGCTCCGCTCTCTACCTTTTGTCTCAGCTCATGTCTCTTCCAAACCTCATATTCCCTTCCGGTACCTTGGTACAAGCACATAGAGCACTTTACTATTATACAGGTAAAACTTATTAACAGCACCAAGATGGCTATAATGATTCCGACCAAAAAGAGCTGCTTTACCCATCCTAAATTTGGTAACCAGCTAGTGAGTGTATCCCACAATCCTTTTTCCCAACCTATGTTATCCTGACTTGCCTTGTGCAACACCTTTGTTTGTTCCCAAATTTTCCTCAAGTCGGTTTCAATTCTTAGATCTTTGTTTAGGTACACACAGCAGCTCTGATTTATTATTGTGCATACCCCCCCTTCTTTGGCTGTTAATATATCCAGTGCCATCCTGTTTTGAATCACCACCTTGGATAAGGAGGATACCTCTTCTTGGATTGCTCGCAATGCATCTGTTGTGGCATTTTCTACTATTTCTAAAGTAGCTGAGATATTCACAATTGCCTGTTCTAGTTGTGTCACCCCTAGAGATGGAATGAGAATTCTTAAGAAGCTATGAAAGCCTGTGCTGTGCACTAAGGGATTGTATGTGCGCCTAGTTCGAATCCAGGGAGTTCTTAAAAGTCCTCGTGGGGTGTCTTCATGTACTGTAGTTTGAGGTACCAAATATCCTACAGTACATGTCCCTGTCCAATTTATAGGTAATGCTTTTCGAGCATGCCCATCCCCACACAGCCACCAATACCCATTTGGTAATTTACATGGCTTGGGCATCTTTTCTTGATAGGCAAATGATGTAGCCATCCTTGCAATTCCGAGAATATTCTTATCTGAGACCCAGTATGATGCCTCATCTGTTCTAGGGTCGCATCCCGTGCCTTGTGCCCATTTCCCAATTCTAACAATCCCTGTTACTATTCCTGAATTCCCATATTCCCAACTACACCCTATGCCCGTTAAGTTTCGCCATCCCACCCCCACCCCCTTATCAAATTTTCTATCTACAAAGATTGACCTAGTAGAATCTAAGATTAGCAACTCAAACCTAGGACCTTTCTGTGGTTTGTCTTGTTTGTCTTCTAGACCAAACTTACATTTCCCATATTCCACCCAGCTTGGAATTGTCCAGTTTAGTGTTGCCACCCCATACATAGGCACTCTTCCCTCTCCTCTAGGGAGGGCCGTGCATATCCAGCAAGATTTATTGAAAGCCTGGCCAATTTTCTCAGTCATTTTCAGGTAGCTGTTCCCATGCCAGGCTACGACTGTTGTCACGGTCATGCTAAAAATTACCAAGCTGTTATACATGTTTTTGGATTTTGATCTTCAGTGGTCCTTCCTCTTTCACCGTCCACTGTTGCCTGGGAGCTTTCTTCAGGCGGGTGTGGTGTATCCAAGGCGTCAGTCCTTTCACCTTTGCTGCCGTGTGGGTGGTCAGGAGCACTTGGTAGGGCCCACTCCACTTTGGTTCCAGAGGTGAATCTGAGAGGGATTTAACATAAACATAGTCGCCTGGTAGTATATTATGCACTGGGCTATCTAGGCCCCGTGCCCTGGCCCCAAGTACTGTTTTTTCAATTTTCTTTAGTTGCTTTGTCAGATTTACCATGTATTCATTCAATACTTCTTCCCCAGTTTGCATAGAGATTCCCTTTTGTACAGGGTAAGGCCTCCCATAAAGGATTTCGAATGGGCTCAGTCCTTCCTTGGTTCGGGGTTTGGTACGAACTCGTAAAAGTGCCAGTGGTAATGCCTGAGGCCAGGGTATCCCAGCCTCTTGGCCCAATTTCACTATCTGTAATTTGATTAGGTGATTCATTTTTTCCACCTGACCGCTGGACTGCGGCCTGTATGGTGTATGTAGCTGCCAATCAATTCCCAATAGTGAACTTACTTGTTGGACCACTTTAGCATTAAAGTGTGGGCCACGATCTGATGAAATTGCTGCAGGGACCCCAAACCTCGGAATAATCTCATGTAACAGAGCCTTTGTTACCTCTCGAGCCTTGTTAGTCCTACAGGGGTACGCTTCTGGCCATCCCGAAAAGGTGTCTGTTAATACCAATAAATATCTGAACCCCCCTTTTCTTGGGAGTTCTGAGAAATCAATTTGCCACTGTTGTCCCGGGTAATTCCCTTTCCCTATCTGCCCTAGAGTGACTTTATGACCTGACTTGGGGTTATTCTGTAAACATATCTCGCATTGTTGTGTCACCTGCCTAATTGTGGAATACAAGTTCCGGGCAATTATTCTTTGGGCTAAATATTTATGCAGTGCCTCCACTCCCCAATGAGTTTTTCTGTGTTCAGCCATTATCACTGCCCACAGTATAGCCGTGGGAATAATGATTTTACCTTGTGGGGTAGTGGCCCATCCTCCCTCTCCCACTTGCCCTCCTAGATCTTCTATGAGAATTTTATCTTCCTTTGAGTATCTGGGTTCACTATCAATTTGGATTTTACCGTCTGGAATTAAAGAATGCATTTCCACCGGGTCTTCCCTTGCTGCTCGTTTTGCCTCTCGATCTGCAAAAGCATTTCCTACTTCTTCCGGCATCTTTCCTTTCTGGTGTGCTCTGCAATGCATAATAGCCACCTTTCTTGGTCGATGAACTGCTTCCAGGAGCTTTAAAATTTCCTCGGCATGCTTAATGCCCTTTCCTTGTGTTGATAATAGTCCTCTCTCCTTCCATATTGCTCCATGGGCATGTATCACACTAAAAGCATACTTTGAATCTGTCCATATGTTGATTCTCTTTCCCTCTGCCAGCTCTAATGCTCGAGTTAGAGCTATGATTTCTGCCTTTTGTGCAGAGGTATTTGGGGTCAAGGCTTTTGATTCTATTACCTTGTTTGTAGTTGTCACAGCATAGCCTGCTTTGCGTACCCCCTGCAGCACAAAGCTGCTACCGTCAGTATACCAAGAGTCCTCAGCATCTTCTAGTGGTTCTTCTTTCAGGTCTGGTCGGCTGGAACACACCGCATCAATGGTTTCCAGGCAATCATGCAGTACTGGTTCTCCCGAGGTCCCACTAAGGAAGGATGCTGGGTTAACAATATTAGTTACTTTTATTTCCACATCATCTTGTTCCATCAGGATAGCTTGATACTTAAGGAGTCTCTGCGGTGAGAGCCAGTGCCCACCCTTCACTTCTAACACAGTTGAAACAGTGTGAGATGTCAAGACTGTGATTTTCTGCCCTAAAGTAAATTTACGTGCTTCCTGAACGTTTAATACCAGTGCAGCTATTGCTCTCAAGCAGCTCGGCCACCCCCTGCTTACTTCATCCAGTTGTTTAGAAAAGTATGCTACTGCTCTTCGATAAGGCCCCAAGTTCTGAGCCAGGACTCCCAAGGCTATTCCTTGTTTTTCATATGAGAATAGCCAGAATGGTTTTGTTGTGTCTGGCAACCCTAAGGCAGGAGCCTGCATGAGCTCACGCTTTAACTGTTTAAAGGCTCTTCTGCTTTCCCCATCCCAAGTGAGAATATTGGGGTTAGTTTTTAAAAGTGCAAAGAGTGGTTTTACCAGAAGTCCATAGTTATGGATCCAGAGTCGACACCAGCCTGTCATTCCCAGGAATGTGCGCAGCTCCTTTGCAGTCCGGGGCTCGGGGGTCTGACAAATGGCTTCCTTCCTCACTGTTCCCAGCATCCTTAGTCCTGCTGTGATTTCGTAGCCCAAATAGACTACTTGTCGTTTTGCCACCTGGGCCTTCTGTGGGGAGACTCGATACCCATTAAGCCCCAGAAAATTCAGTAGACTGATAGTCCATGTTACACACTCTTCTTCCGTTTCAGTAGCTATTAATAGATCATCTACATACTGTAACAGAACTCCTTTCTCAGAGGGGCGTTCCCATTGTTCCAAATCCTTGGCTAGCTGATTCCCAAAAATAGTTGGGCTATTCTTGAACCCTTGGGGAAGCACTGTCCATGTCAGTTGTGTTTTTCTGCCGGATTTAGGGTTCTCCCACTCAAATGCAAATAATAGCTGACTCTCTGGACTTAGGGGTAAGCAGAAGAATGCATCCTTTAGATCCAGTACGGTGAACCAAGCCAATTCACTAGATAGTTTTGTAAGCAGTGTATATGGGTTTGCTACCAGGGGATATAAATCTTCTACTATTTTATTGATTGCTCTCAGATCCTGTACTATACGGTAGTTCCCGTCTGGTTTCCTAATTGGGAGTATCGGGGTATTGTATTTAGATTCACATTCCACTAATAACCCGTGTCTCATGAATTTATCAATTAATGGTTGTGCTCCCTCTCTATCTTCTATCCTTAGGGGGTATTGTTTAATTCGTGGGGGTTGAGCTCCTTGCTTTATATTAATTACCACAGGAGGGGCGTTTTTTGCACGCCCTGGGGTTTCCGTTGCCCATACCCCTGGATAGACCTGATTACTGATTTCTTCGGGCATCCCTGTGTTTTCGGGAGTTGAATTTGTTGTGATCAATGCTAGGCTCAGTACCTCAATTAAAGAATCATCCCTTACTTTAAACCGCATCTTTCCTGCCTCAAATTTTATTTCTGCCCCTAATAATTCTAAGAGATCCCGTCCTAAGAGGTGATGTGGTGAGTCAGGTAGGTATAAAAATCGATGTATCCCTACCTGCTTCCCCAATTTATATTTCAGAGGTTTAAGGAAGTAAGCCTTTTCGGGTTGACCAGTGGCCCCTTTTACAGTCATAAATTCTTTACTTAATGGAGTTAATTCTTCATTTAGTACTGAACAAGCCGCACCAGTATCTATTAAAAATTCTACACTCTTCTGTTTCTTCCCTAGCTTTATCTTAACCAGTGAATCCGCCAGGGTAGACTCGCCCGGTTCCAGTCAATCCTCCTTTACGGGGGCTTGGAACTTAGTCCATGCCCCCCTTTTCTGTTTTCTCTGTGGGCATTCATTTTTCCAGTGTCCTTTTTTCCGGCAGATGGCACATTGGTCCTTTTCCAGGGGCTTTCTTGTTCTGCACATTTCACCCCTCCCTGTCCCTTGCAAAGCTGCAATCAGTATCTGTCTGTCCTTTTTCCTATCTTCCTCCTCCCTATTGCTAAACACTCTCCAAGCTACTTCTAGCAAACTTTCCAAATTTCTATTGGCCGGTGCTGGTAATTTTTGTAGCTTCTTTCTTATATCCCCTGCAGACTGCCCTGTGAATAGTGACACCAACTGATGAATACCTTCCTCTGAATTTGGATCTAGGGAGGTATGTTTTCTCATTACATTCCTCAGCCTTTCAAGGAATTCCGAGGGAGTCTCCTGGGGACCCTGTTTCACTTCAAATAATTTAGACCAGTTCACTGTTCTAGGGATAGCTCTTTCTACTCCCTTTATTACCCATTCTCGGTATCTCTCCAAAAGCTCCCTCCCATGATCTGTATTTGGGTCCCAGCGAGGGTTTTGTAATGGGAAATAGTCTTTAATATCTTCATCTGTTCCTCGCAAATTATCCTCAAGCAGGGTTTGTGCTGTTCTTAGAACCAGTTGTTTTTCTGTTTCGGTCAGTTGATCCAACAGCAACTGAATATCATTCCAGTCTGGTTCAAATTGTCTAACTAAAAACTGCATTTGTCTTGCTACCTTTGATGGGTCATCTCGGTAGTTTTTACAAACCTCCTTCCAAGATTCTAAGTCAAATGAAGAGAACGGAACTTTAACTAACATTGTACCCCCCTCTGGACGTACCACTTCCCTCAACGGAGCTATTGTTAACGGCTGCTGGCTTCGGGTACGTGAGGCTACTGGGGAGGCAGGAGGCTCAGGGGGAGAAGGGAGGGCCGGGGGTGAAGGGGGTGAAGGAGGATTAGAATCCTCAAGAGAAGGCATTTCTGGATCTAGTGGGATTTCCTCATTTCTCACCCTTATTGCCCGCTGAACCTGGAGATATTCCGACAATTCTTCAGGCTCCCTAACCTTGCCTGTCTTTGTGCACTGCTGTCCGATACTACAGGATGAGCAGCAGCGTTTTATTTTACTTTCTTTTGCCTCCCGCCGTACTTTTTCTATAGTTAGTACAAAAGGATCTTGTGGCGGTCCCATTCCACACTCTTTCTGCCATTCCGGGTGGTTGCGGAGGGTGAAGAACATATCTGCATATGCTACCTCCTCCCACTTATTTTCTCTCCTCAGAAACAACATAAGCTGCAAGATTGTATTATATTTTACTGTTCCATTTAGAGGCCATTTCTCCCCTTCCTCCAGCTTATACACCAACCACCATTGATTACAATATTTAATCAAGTTTTTCCGACTCAGGGTTCCTCTTGATTTCCCAGCAATATCTCGCCAGTGTGCCAGTATACAACCCAGGGGTGTGCGCTCAGGGACCTCTTTGCTCTGTGATTTCCCCATCGTAACTTAATATAAACAATCGTATTCTTTTATAAGTAAAACCACTTCTGACACAACAGTATCGTTATGACTTATGACCACGTACTTTACAACAACCGGTAACTAATAATACAAAATAAACACGTATTAAAACAAAGATAAACAAGTATTGGAGACAACTTTCGCTTCGTCCGTCCCCGGCCGTTTCCCTCGCGGGAGGACGGAACCGCGGGTCGGGACTCCGCACTCGCCCCGCAGCTGTGCTGCGTCTCACTCACACCACACTCACACGACAATTCAAACAGAATTACAATATATCATTTGTTAAGCTTAACCAAAGATGTTAAGAACACCGGTGCTAGTTGTTGACTTAGGCCACCTATATAGACAGCGCTGTACGATACCAATTATCCCAGGATTACACAAATCACCCTGTACCAGAGAAAGCAGACAAGCTCTGCCCAATTAGCAATCACCTGAATGTGAGCAATAGCTCTTTTACCATGCGTACGACTTACTGGCCCCTTTGAAGGCACTCCCTAGGGAGTCCTAACCCAGCCGGCAACCTAACCTAACCCGTGAGCTCACGTCCCTAGGGGGGGAGCACGCCGACTCCACTGTGCCCTGCGTAGGACGTCTCCTCACGACTTACGGGACCCCCGTTTCCCAGTTTCACATACCTTTCCGCCGACAGATGGTTCTTGTCTGCTCCTGCAGTGATCAGATGAGGGAGGGGAGTCCTTCCGAGAAATCTCGGGGCGCGCCAAAGGCGTCCCCCTTCTCAGCTGGTCCCGCAGCCAAACAGAGGTAGTCCCATCTGGGGTGCCAAATTGACTTGCGGAATCAAACTCTATAATCCAGAGATGGGTTATAAAGCAGGTATGTTTATTCCAGCGTTGCGCAGCGCCGGGTGCAAGGGGGATAGCTCCTCCAAACTTGCACACCGTAAAGAGAAAAGTGTGTTACAGATATAGGTTAAGCTAATACATAATCAATAGTCTCCTCCTCTGTTTGATTACATATTCATTACATTCCCTATGGCCCCGTTCCCCGCAACCCCATTCCCTCATTCCCCCTGACCCCATTCCCCGCGACCCTTGCCGATGTTTTGGGGTGAAATTCTTCTTCTGTTTTCTTCTTGGTGTTATCTGCTGGTACCATTCTCCCACGTAAGCATCGTCTTGCCCGGGGATATCTAATCCTTCTTCTTGTCAGAGGTCTCTGGACAGTTTCTTCTTATCTTTATTGCCCTCTTCTCTGGTTTTCTTTTGACTAAGTGTCTGTAATTCCCCTTTTCCCTGCCCTTTTAAATGTAAACTATCTACAGTTACCCTTTGTCTTGGTTTCTGTGAAGTTCCCCTTTCCCTTTCTATAGCAAAGTGTTACCTTACCACCATTTTGAGGCTTTGCTCACTCTTCACAGAGGAATGTGGAACTGAACATGGTGTTTGTAAGTGGGGAAAAAAAAACACCTACAACAACCACAACTCAGGGACTGGAACTACTTTCCATTTATTTGTTTGTTATTAGTGAGGGTTTGGAGAGGACTTTAATGCTGTGGTTTCCTATACGATTCAGCTTTTTGCTTCCAGGCAGGTGGCAGCTGTCAGCCTATTCACAAGTACAGCTCCTGTGGATATTTTCCTGTCTTAAGCAACAAATAAAATATTTCTCCATTGGAAAGCAAATCTACCTGGGAAGAGCATCCAGTTCAGCCAGCTTTCAGGCCAGGCAGAGGGACCACCTATCTGAACTGCTTAATTGCAGACCTCAGATGATGCTTCAAGCTAGACATCAGCTGGGGCTTGGGAAACTACAGGCTGACTTTAGGAGTCTGTATACAAATGTGATGAAGACAACATATACTTGGTGGGAAAATAACGCTCAATGCATTAGTGAAAGTTCAAGGCACAGAATTAGAGAGTGGTTTGGTTGGGAAGAAACCTTACAGATCATTTTGCTCCAAACCATCTGCAAAGACACTCAGCCAACAGTAAACTTGTTCAGGGAGGTAAAGACTCCAAAGTTTTGGGGATGGGAGTTGGAAAATCAAGCTGCTATTTCTCTCCTGGCCATCTCACAGCCAGCCATACGTGTGCACTGCAGAGCACCATGAAGAGCTGTTCGCTGAAGTCATTGGAACCAACCATGGGAGTGAGTCAGGGACACAGTGCAGTGGGGGAGGTCAGGCCCCTCAGTTATTTGCAGAGCTACTAACAAGGAGCCCTGCATCACTGGATGTCCCGTCAGTCAGAAACATTCACGTTATTTCCTGAAAGTCCTCTGGTCCCCAATGTTTTCTTTGCATCTTCTAAATTACTGCCAACATTGGCTTTTGTTTTCTGCTCCTTAGCCAAAAGCCTGGTCCTTTTAAACTGATCAAGCACTAAGCAGAAAATCCCATGGAAGTGATTTGTGAAAAATAGTTGGGATTTTCTTCTTAAAGTACATCCAAATTTTTTTCTGAAGTCCTACACAACAGATGGTGCCGCTTTACCTGGGCAGGACTTTGCTTTGCTCCAAAAACAAGTGATGCAGGGAACTGGAAAGCCTCATGGAGAGATCCTAGCAGGCACATCATCCCTCCTCTGGCTGCTGTAATCCAGTTTGCTCCCCATATACTCCAGACAGAGCCTGACAAGTTTGCCAAACACTCTGGGCAATGACTTGCAGACCGTGCTGTTTCCAGACCTCTTCTTTCACTGCTTCTGAGGCACAGCCAGTTACCAAAGCACTGGAAATTAGTCCCGCTCTTTTGCTGTGTAATATTTCTGAGCAGAAAAAAAAAAACCAACAATTTACAGGCCTCAAACCATGGGTAAACAAATACTTCCAATTTAGAAAACACATCTTCAACATGCAGGTCACACAGGGCTCAAAAGCCTCAGCAAGAACACCCAGTGGCTGTGGAAGCACTCACAAATAATGGGGGAGAAACAGCAGAACTTAATGCTATGCTTTTATTCCTGTAAACATTGCTGAATCCACGTTTCCATTATTCATGCAGTATGAGGTGACCAACTCACTAATGCTACATTAAGTAGGACACAGAGCAGGAATGTGCCCCTGCACTTATTGGAGTGACTTAAATATTTCAGGAACATGATGCTTTCGTGAAGCATCAGGCTGAGCCTGGTTAAAGCTGGCTTCTTCAAGGGCACATATGGACACACAGGGCACCCTCACAGCCACCCTTGGGAAGAGGACAGCTCACTTGTCCCCCTGCGGAATTAATCCTGGAGATGCATGTGTGAACATTAAACTGTCTTATTCATTTATTATCCTGGATGAAAAATTATTTTAATAGCCCTCATTATCCTATTCATTTATAATTCGGGCATGATCAGGAGTGAATAAGTGCTAAGCTTACCAAAATAGAACTCTGCACTTCCATTGTGCATGAAGGTAAGGAGTTGTCCCAGGAGCCTGACTCACAGAATCACAGAATGACCTGAGTTGGAAGGGACCTCAAGGATCATGAAGCTCCAACCTCCTGCCTGGTAGGGCCACCAAACTTCCACAATTACTAGATCAGGTTGCCCAGGGCCCCGTCCAACCTGACCTTGAACACCTCCAAGGACGGGGCATCCACAACCTCCCTGGGCAGCCTGTTCCAGGACCTCACCACTCTCCTAGTAAAGAACTTCCCTTTAACTCGCTCAGACCAAACACACGCACTCTGAATTTCTGCATCCGCCTGGTTGGTTTCATTGGTTTTGGTTCTTTCTCCTCCCCAAGGCAAGAAACAAACCAGGTTCAGATCTCTCCATGCGTAACAACCTCTCCTTTCAGTTAAAAGAAAATAACAACAATGATCATTCTTTGAGCTTTCATCTCCAGTCGTGATGCGTGCAGAATGTAGCCCTGCAGAGAACGGAGCTGGGAAGATGAGGGGTCTTGTTTTGCTTAAACATCACCTGGCAATGAGTGGTGAGATTTCTTTCCTGTGGTTATTTTTTGTTTGAGTTTCCTATCACAAAAGTTCACGCCCCCTCCTGGGAAAATTTACAAGGGAAAAAAGAAAAGGCTTTCAACGTTCTCCAGAGAAGAACAAAACCAAAGCAACAAATGGCATTTTTCAGGCAATTCTAATTGCACGGTGTTATTCTCATTCTCATAATGCAGAAGGAAATTTGGTGTGGAATCATTCACATAAAAGGCTGTAAGTGAACCAAACAGCAGATATGCTGAGAACTGGGTCTTTGCAAGAGCAAACAGCAAAGCAAACAAGCTAGCATCTTCAAGCCCATTATAATACCCATAATAGTCCTTCCTACAACAGTGTAGTTATCTGTAGGGTAACAAAAGAAGTCTCAGCGTGGAGATATTCGCCACTGGACCCAACATTTATCACTAAGAGCAGTCTCTGCTCCTGGATGGGTGATGTTTGGACTACCGAACCTCACAGCCGCTTTCCGTGTTTCCCAAAGCCAAGAGATTGCTCAGCTCCAGTCAATGTGAGAGCATATGGAGAGACAAAAATAGAGAGCTCTAAAACTGGAAATTCACACAGAATACCAGGGGGAGACGGCAGGTTTCCATGATCCCATTTTAATTTTGCATGTCTGACAACTTTCAGCGTGAGCCAAATAAGAAAGGAAAAAGCTAAGAAGTAGGGCTGGGTCTCCAGCAGCCATGCAGGCAGACCGTTGTGATGTGAATAATACCAAGTGTGCCCTGACCCAAACTCAGTTTCTCCCAAATACGACCCAATGAAGAGTTTTAGTCTCTAAGATTCCAATCTGCTGCTTCCCTTTGATATGGAATTCACTGCTAAAAACTTAAGGAATGCATTTATCTTTTCACAGTCTAATCCTTTGGGAGGCATAAAGCTGTCATAAAGACTGTGTGGGTTTTAAATGACACCTTAATGACTGTAGCAGAAGATAAGAATCAGTCCATTTCAAAAGACTTCCAACATTAAAAGAAAGATGGGGCTGAATTATTCAGCCTGCCTGCAGTGTTATTGGATAACTGATTGCAGGTTATCGAGTTTAAAAAATGCAGGTATTGCAATAATCATAATTAATCGCTGCACGGAACTTTAGTTTCAGCTCCTAGGGGCATTAAAACAGCTGATTACGTCTAATTCTTGTTTGTTAGCATGTTTTGGGGGCATTTCCTTTGAAATAACACCTACGAGTTTAGGGGACGTTAGCAGGATTCTTAAAGCGACTCAAGCTTTCTCTCCACACAGCTCATCTGCATTCGTATTTTCCAAGCTCCCACTCAGATGTAAAAAGGACCTTGGAATAACTTAAGCAGCTTCTTCAAAGAACTGCTAACTCGTTACATCTTTTTAACAGTAACGAACAGCTTGTACTTTTTGTTAGGTACCAGGACAGGGGGGACATCATTTTTCAAGTGTTGCATTTTAAAATCAAAGCAGCAATTCAATATCACATCATGTCATTCTATTGCATCGTCACCTCACAAACATACAGATGCAGGGTGGCTGTTTCCATGATAAATATGGGAACAATTCCCTCTCTCTGTTTTTGGTGCTCATTATCTTTTGGCATTGCCACTGTGCCACCATCCCCCCTGCTGCTCACTGCTCCCCTCCAGGCAGGGATGAAGGCAATAGGGGGGAACCAGTCCAGCGTGACACTGCTGCATCCTCACCTGCTACTCCGTGCTCTAAGCCTGGTTTCTTCATACAAAAACCACTCCTACAAAGGCCCTGGAAAAGGGGAAATGTCAGACCTCCACACAGCACAATTAGAGCCTTTGTCTCCTGGAGACAAAATGCATTCTGTATAATTAATTTAGGAAGAGGACTGATTACTCTCTGTCTCACTCCAGACACTTCGTTCTCAGGAGTGAAAGATGAGAGCTGAATTTGCACAGATACTTGATGACTGCTGTTTGGATTCGGATCTCTCTGCAAAAAAAAAGCAGTTAAACACCGACTACTCATTTCACACACCTGAACCCAGAATCATCAAAAAGAGAAGAGAGAAAGAGGGAGCATCTCGCCCATCTTCCATACACAGTTGCAAATTACTGATCTGGAGGTCAGTCAGACCCTCCTGCAGAGATGTTCCAAAGCCAACCGCAGAGGAGTCCCCATCCCTGGAGGTGATAAAGAGCTGTGGAGATGTGGAATTGAGAGACATGGTCAGATTGGACTTGGGGATCTTGGAGGTCTTTTCCAACCTGAATGATTCCATTATTCTATCACGTTTTTCCTCCCTGTGCAGATTGCCAGGTGAGCACCACAGCAAAATGCAGCCATGGATCAGCAAGTCCACTGGCAGGGCTGCCCCAGCAGCAAATCAGTTACAGTGATTCACTAAGTGATGCCTTATCCTATAACCTGGCCATGCTGTGGTGATGGCAGCAGGCAGTGTAAGCCAGGACCTTCCACCCAGCCTGCTTCCTTGCTTCAAAATCAGCAATGAGATATGCAGGCATACCACCCAACTGGCAGCCAACTCCAGCACCAGCTCCTCTAGTCAGAAATTACCTCGCTATTTATTAATTTACCTTTGGCTGAAGATATCTCCAGCTATCAGAAGGTTATCTGAGTTTCTCCAGACATCAGATGTTGTTTGGCATTTGCTGCTACACTGCCATCTGTGTAGCTTTCTACCTGTGATAAGCTGGCACTCAGTTGCTTCTGTAAGGAACCAGAACCACCTCAGGGCTTGCACTGCATTAGATGTAGATTTCAGTGACACCTCAGCACCAGCCTCACATTGCCCAGCTTTGCTAAGAGTTACCAAGAAAGTATACTTAATTCTCATTAAGAACAGACGTGATGAACTGACCAATGAGAACAGTAAAGAATTCTGGGTGGGAGCTTGCCCTAAGGGGGAAAAAGGGCCTGGTTAGAAGCCCACAGAGAAATAGCTATAATCATCACAACCATCAGATCAGATTTAGGGGATTAATTCAAGCTTTTAGTTTCTTATACTGACAGGATCACATGATGCTGTGTCTACCTTCCACTACAAGTTAGAAGCTGGAAGAAAATAGCAAATAAAACTTAGAAGTTAGATAGAAAGAAAATATTCCTTGTGCTGTTCCATCAGATATGAATAGTATAGATGCATTTCCTTCTCATTACAAATACAGTGGAATATTCATTCAGAGACCATCCCAGAGGCTTTTGTATTGCTGACACCCAGCTAAGCATCTTAAAAATGCCCAGGACCCAAAAAGTCATTGACAAATCTTCTTTCCAGCAAGTCCCACATGAAAGGTAACTGTGCACAAAAAGACCTGCATACAGTCTGTGTAGACAGAAGCGCTGAAGAAGGTAGAAAGGTGAACTGATGTAGAGAAAAACCTGCATTTTAGTCAGTTTTATACCCACAATGGTTGGAGAAGTTTCACTTCACTTACAGTTCTTTGTTACATTTAAGCTAAACTAATGAAAGCTTTCTGGAATTTTCTGCTCTGACCTTATGTAAGGCTTCAAGTGCCAAAGAAGATGACATCGCTGCCCATAAAAGAAAACTAAGTATATTCATACAGTTTCTGAAGCAGCTTTTATTATCTGAGTTCCTTTTTATGCTGTATATATTAGAAAGTGTGTACACACAATGACTAGATCTTCAAATAACTTGTTTGTATAATATTAATAAAATTCTTCCATGGCAAATGTAAGCTGGAAAAATATGACAACTTGTTCAAGAACCAGTCCACAAACATGAGCATACTTCTTACATCAGTGTCTCCTACAACAGTTTAGACTAAACACGATCAAAACCCAACACTTCAGACAGAGACAGAAGAAGGGGTTACTTCAGCCACTGGGAGAACCATGAAACAAACCTTCTCCATCCCATCCCAAATGGAAGACTTGAAACTACCTAAAGGAGCTGAGTAGCTTGAAAAACAAACAAGAAAGCCTCAGCGTGACCATTCTACATCCGCACAGTTTCTGAACAGTGAGGATAAGGAAACATCCCCCAAGGAAAGCTTAATCCTTCCAGCTCTCATTTTCTTACAGTAGCGTAAACCTGAACTTTTGGAGGCAACCCACAGGAGACACACATAGCAGCTATCTGATACATTATCCAAACAGAAAAGATGGCTTAGTACGGCACAGCAAGGTCATTTGATGGCAGTACTCATTATTAATGTGAGGAGTCATTTAAGTGATTTAAGTGAAAAATTAATACTAAACTGGGAAATCAGTTATCTGGCAGCACTGTGAGCTACTTCCTCACCAGCCTTGGAAAGACAAGAGACACTTCTCCAGCAGTCATTAAAAAGAAAGGACGACGACTTCTTTATTGGCTCTTAAGTTACGAACTCTTTAAGATTTAATTACATTTCAAAAGAGTGCTGCGAGACATAAAAGTGGGAGGGCTCTTTGGATTCATTTAAAACAGGATTTTGACGCCTAAGAAATTCTGATGAAATTAACTCAGCATCCCAGAAAATGAAATAAATAGCTTGAATGCTGACTTGAAGGATGTTCCAAGAAATCCCTGCCAAAAATAAAGAAAGAAATAAAGAACTGGGGGCAATTAGAAATGTGCTGCATGTGGATTAAAAGGACTTTCTGCTCCAGGTAGCTGAGAGGCTGGCAAGATAAATTCACAGAGATGTTGAGCAAGAAAAAAAGGATGACAGCAGCTAATTTCAAGCGTATCCAAGCATGGCAGCCTGGTGATTTTCTTCCTTTCAGGAAGTGAGGGAGAGAACAGAAGATATAATGCACCTGATCTGAGCAAACACACTTCCCTCCATTCTCAAGTTTCAGCTTTTATCACAGTTCACCCACATCGCTTACACACGCAGGCAACAATTAGGCCAGCAGCAAGCAAACAGCAACACGGCGTCAAGGGGATAAAACTCTTCAAGTTCCTCCATCCCTACAGCTGCGGAGCAATGAAGCTGTCAAATCTCACCCAGATAGACTTGTATATGTCCCTAGGATCATTTTAATGGGCTGCTATAGTCCAAGCAGGGAACACTTCCAACTGCTGGAGATTATTTCCTGGGTAAGTTGTTTCAGAAACCACTTCATGATCCCCTAGAAAACTATCAAAGGATTCAAAAGAAACACTGCAAGACTTTTTACATGGTCTGATAGTGATAGGACAAGGGGGAACATTTTTAAACTGAAAGAGCAGAGATTTAATTTAGATGTTAGGGGAAATTCTTTACTTGGATTCCTTGGCACTTCTGCCCAGAGCTGTTTTTGCCCCATCCCTAGAGGTTCCCAAGGCCATGGATGGGGCCCTGGGCAGTCAGAGCTGATGGGGAGCACCCAGCCCACGGCAGGGGTTGCACTGGGGGGCTTGGAGATCCCTTCCAACTAATCTATTCTGTGATTCTATGACAGCACTAGAAACACTATGCTTGCTGGCTCTGCTCTTGGTTGCAAGAAGCAGCCACAGTTGCTCCTGGAAGCTCTCTGGCCACCCAAGGCCTACAAGCAGTTTGGGGTAGACCAGGGCTCCCAAATACCTTCCGTGGAGTCTCCAGATAACATCACAATGTTCCAGTGATACAGAATGTCCTGCTGGAGAAAACAAGGCAGCCAATTTCGGGAAACAGAGGGCAATGGGGGAATTTCTTTCAGCTTTAGCATTCTTGATAGTCATTGATTTGTCTGCTTCAAGACAACTTGTGTGTCCTCTGGTAAGTAACTAGCTTAAGTGTTCCCCCCGGTTTCAGGAAGCTTTAGAGAAATTACCTGCCACCAAACAGGATTCTCCAGCTCTTAAATGGAAACTTTTTCTCCCCTGTAAATTGGTTTTATCTTCAGCAATGTTTCACTAAGACAGGATTCACCAAGAACTTAGAGGAAAAGATGCCCCAAAGACAGACCTCCGCTTAAAAGCATAATCTCTCTTAAAATTATACTTAGCGAGTCTTAGAGAAGGAGCCACAGACTGAAGCAAACGCTGCTTAATTCCTACCCATTGCTACTAACACTCTTTCCTTTCCTTACTGAGAACACAGAGTTCAAAGTCTTTGAGTTGGATTTTCCTCCACGCGTCCAAGCAACATGACAGACTGCAGCAGAGCAATGGTAAAAGTCCCAAGGACTTTTGGGATGCCCTGTATCTGGTCCCACCACAACAAAAAGGTCACTAAATAAGACTGCAAGGATATTTTTTCCTGTAGATGTTTCCAAATGGACTGTCAGTGATCTGGTAAATCAGCAGTTCCTCCCCCTGGTTCAACAGCTTACTCAATATGTGAAATAGGAGCCCTGAGGGGTCATCTGAAACCAAAATAAAAAGTTAGGGAAAGGGACATAAAATACACAAACACTACGATTTCAAATGCAGTAGTTGGCTCAAGAATTTAGGTCTGTAATAAGGGCTTTCCTTTGCTGGGAGGTTACTACAATCTTGCCTGCTGATTTGGAAATGCGGGGTCACAGAGGCAGGAGTTTTGGGGCAGGTCTCACTCTCCTTTTTGTTTTATGAGGAGGGAGCTTCACTTGCATCAGATGCAGATGGACTAATCGGCCCAAGGTAGCAGCTCTCATCTAATGGCACCTCCAAGACAAGGCTGAGGGCAACGCCAATATGGGTGCAGCTGCCAACACAACCATTCCTGGCGCTGAAGTGGGGTCTGAAGATGAAGTCAGCCATCCTTAGAGGACTTCTCTGGGATCTGACCACCAAATGCAATGCTGCATCGTTCAGTTTGCTCTGCACATGGGCAGACACTTCCTGGTGAAGCGATCATGAAGTATCTAACAATATTCCAATTTTCAGAGGAACTCTGGTGTCTGAAAGTAAATACCCTTCCCCTTTGAAGTGTGCCCTATTTTTTATTGGCATGCACAGTGCCTGCTTTCACAGTTTCCCCTCATCTGGAAGTTTAATAGCTCACCTGAATGCAAGATAAAAGGTTTGGAAATTCAGAAATCGCTTTACAAAATGTTTCCTTTTATTCTGTAGTGAGGTTAGGGAATGGGAAGTTTTTGAACTGGTTGAGACATTAAAAGCAGCGCAGACAAACAAGGTAGAAAGCCTGGACACTTTGCAAGGGTTCTTCCAACAGAAAACCTGGCTTCTAGCAATTTTCTTTGAGGTCTGTCATCTCTACAGCAATGCAAGATGCTGCAGGTTCCAGGGACAGCAACCTCAGACAGAGCCCATCCACATGGGTATGGCATGCAGCCCTTTGCAGGAGCACAGAGCAGCCTTTTAATCTTGTCTGGACCATCACTGCCTTTGGTCCAGCAGGGCCCAAGGGAACCTTACATCTACTTTTGCCCATCACCCCAAGCAGAACCTTTGGATCTTATACTGTAAGAATAAACAGCAGCTGAGCCCTAACAAACCTGGAAAGCACCATTCATCTTCCTGCCCACAGTCTGAGGGATTACGCTGGAAAATGCAAAAACAGACCCATAGAGATGACACCCAGAGTGCTGCAAGCGACACAGAAAAGGGCATTTCAGCAGCTGGCAGGGCAGCACTGAGTGGGATAGTCAAGGGAGGATTTTAATCTCTGCTTGAAATGCCACGGGGGCATTTAATCTGTTCTCCAACAGCCTAACTAGGGATGTTTGCAATAGGAGCAATGAAAAGGCTGCTGACAGGAGCCAGGTGAGTGGGGAAGGAAGGAGGAACAGCAGGCACTGACCACATCCATCGTGACACCCCTGGACTGAGCAGGGCTGTTCTGTTACTCTTACAGCCAAGTAAATCACGTCACGTGTATGAACACAGCCATAACAGCAGATGAACGGAAAGCTAACCAGCAATGTCCAATTTTCCTTCTAAAAAAAACCAAATAAATCTATTCCTTCCACAAGGAAAACATTCTCTCCAAATCTGACACTGTCATATTTTTCCAGCACCTCGCTTAGGGAAACTGCTTTATATTCCTGGTAACAGTAAACCTGCACACCAGTAAGTACATAGAGCTACTATATTGTGTGCACACATTAAAGGGACACTGTGGACTCTGCTTCCACATAAACATGTCGTTACAGCTTTTGCTGGATAATTTTTTTCTTAAGCTTCAATCACTGAAACCATATATATTTTGTATGCACGTGAATTACTTTTGCAAGCAGGTGCCCATGTGGTTATAGTGCATCTAGAGCAAGAAACATGCAGAGCAGTTCCACATACTGAGTTTGGGTTGGAGGAGAAGAGTGCCTCAGTATAACCTACAGATACTGAAAAATACTTTTGCTGTCTAATTCAAAGTCAAGGAAGCTGTTGCTATATCTCTGAGGGCTCCTGGCTCATTTTTTGGGTGTCCAAATCTGTTTTCAAAGAACACTACCAAGGCAGCAGGAAGAGATGGCCAAGTGCTGCTTATACGTGTGAGAAATTCTTCCAGGAACCATCACATTCCTCCTTCTGCAAGACGATAGCAGCTTGCAGTGGGATTCCTCCTCAACAGTGCCATCACCTCCTCTAGCATTCAAATACCTCGAGCAAGACCACTTCAACAATCCACTCCAGAAACACTGAAACACACACAGATGTGAGCAGACCCCTTCATATGACTGAAAAACAAAGGATCACTACCAAGCTCATGCTGAAGCACTGGCTGGACTCCAACACTGCTCAGCTCATTGCCCAAGAACACTTTAAGCTCCATGGACCACACAAATACAATATACTGATTGTTGGGATAAAAGAATGCTGATACTATTTAAAATGAAAAGTAAGTCATTTTTAGCATCCTCTAACTACTTTGTTGTGTTTCTTTTACATTTGTTAGTCACTGTTGTTGGGTTTTGTTGTTCATTTGTTTTCCCTTGCAAGCACAGTAGAACTGTTGAAAGTCTGAGAGGGATGAAGTTTGAGCAGTGCTATATGGAGCATCAGAGGTAGTGATCCATCAGGCTGCACCATGACGTGCAGGGCTTTCTGTCACTGCTGTGTCTTTGCTGCCCTGTCATCACTCCTCAGTGCCAGGGAATGTAGCAAGATTTGGCTCCCAGAGGCATTCACCAGCATTCATCTCAAACGTGCCACTCAGTGAAATGGATGCTCTAGGGGGAGCTGGGAAGTCCCTACAATTTGTTTAAACAAAAATTGTCAGAGGTGACAGAAAGAAGAGCAGAAAGACAAAAGATAGAGGTAAATATTCCAGAAGATTAATTGGTAAGAAAAGAAATAACCCCCACCTCAGACTTCAATTTACTCATTCTAGCACTTAAAAATAAATACATTTGAGAAGGACTAAGAAAGGGACAATGATTCCAGAGAATTGGGTTTTCCTCCCAGTTTTACCATGTACTGTTTTGAAGAATCAAGTTAGGAGGAATGACGTGTCAGACTGCAGGAACCTCTGTTTGTAGAGGTGCAATGCTGGGCGCCAGTGTTCTTTCAGGTTTGCACCCTAAGATCCAAAGCCAGGTGGACCCATGGAAAAGCTGAACCTTCGAAGTGAGCATGAGTAGAAAAAAGGTGATCTGGGTTACAGCTCTATGGAATCCACCTGGTTAATTACTGTGTTATAACGATAACACAAGCATTTCACAGTCACAGCTGACTTGTTCTCCCATCATCCCAAGTAAGAATCAAACCAGAAAGTCAGAATGAGGCAATAAGGTAATGTTATATCTCAGTAATACACTCCTTAATTTCCTAATATTTAAATACTTTTTCCACTGATAAGCAGGAAAGAAGCTGAAGGGCCAAGCAGAGCACTTGGTCCTAGCCTTCTGCCAAGCTCCAGCAGTATTTATGAGCAATCCCAGCCACTATTATGCCATTTTCTCTACCTCTCTTGGGTTCTTTCTGGGATCCCTATCTCACTGTCTACAAACATAAGAAAAAGAATAGATTCTCATTTTCCTTTCCCTCTGTTCATTAAAAAGCAATTTCTGCACCGCAGGGAACATGCGGGGTACAGCAGCCCTTTGTCCCCAGCACTGGGGAACCACCTGAGCCCATTACCAGGAGCAGAAGGCACAGCTTTCTCCCAATACACTTACATAAGGAGTGATTCCATTCCTGTTCAGGGAAGGGGAAACATATGTGAAGGGGAATGATGCAAATCCTGCACCAAGAGACACACATGCATGTGGGCAAGGACAGCTCCTGAGTGCTCTTTCTAGGAGGGAAGTCCCAAGAGTAGCAGAAACAATATCATCCCAACATGACTTGCACTGTCTTGCAAGACCATTTATCAGCCTTTCCAACAAGGCCATTTCTGGAAAGCCACCTATATGCATCCATCCTGCTTTGGGGAGATAAAGCAGTTCAGTAACACAGCCAACTTGACACTGTCAGAATCAATGCCAAAGGACTGTCACAGGTGTATTTCATTGCAAGAGCAGAGATGATCCTGGGCAACAGGTTGGAAGCTGTAGCCAGTCCTTCAGCACCCAATGTCTGCCAAAGTGTTTTACGAGATGAAAACTGCTCATGGAAATATGCAAAAAGTGCAAGTAATATGCAGCAGTTTACTGAACTAAGATGAAGAAAATGAGACCTTTAAGGGCTTCATCCCTGTTTTATCACAGGCTGTAGTGAATCTAAAGAGAGTATGAAATAAATTACCAAATGCTGCTGGAGCGCTAACTGGCACATTGCACCGTTATTTCAACTTGCAAAGTCTTTTTTACAGAGTTTTTCACATCCTATCAAAGGATTATATCACAAATCAACATCTAAGATAACTGTAATCTTCCTATTTACCGTGCATTTATGCAGACATATGTGGACGCTTCCACTCCACCCGCAGCACTGTCAGCAGATGCACCTGCTTAACAGAACAGTGCTTTCCCAAATTCTGTGCAATGAAAGCTTCAGTGTTCTTTGATTACTGGTGAAAGACAATGAAGTTTTGAAAAATGAAAAGGAGCAATAAATTTTTCATAGAGATTCATAATGAGCTCTGCTCGATAGCTGTTAACATGGCCAATATGGCTCTTATTTTATTCAGCAGCCCTCTTCTAAGTTGTAAAACACCATGTGCAACAGCAATTGTGTGAACGCAAAGGCATTATGGAATGTACAGCAAAACCAACCATCTTCTCACTTGCTCACAGCAAACACACCCTCTTAGTGTCAATGGACAGGCTCTCACCTACTGCCCATCCACAGGGCTGGCCCTTACAGCTCTTCTTATTTGCCACAGATTAACACAAACTCAAAATGCGAACCACTTCTACAGGCCCACAGCTCTTCCTTTCCTTCACACTGCACATACACAGGTCAGGATCCCATCTCAAGGTGTTCTAGGATCAGAGAGGTTCAACTTTTGCCCAACACATGCAACAGGGAGGAGTTATTTTACCATCATCTTTCTGCCTCCTTGATGAATTTAATGCTCCCTACTGAAAATTACAAGGAAGATGCACCCACATATTCTCCTTCTCCTGCCTCAGGTACTTACACTGCAATTGTTTTAAAAGAACATAATAAAGACCTACAACCAGAGACCAATATAGGAAAAAAAAACAACTGTGACCAGATGGACTTCTGCAGCTTTACAGATGAGTCAGGGTGCGCTCCATATGATGACAAATGGACAGTGCAGCCAAGTAACGACTTCTTTGTGGCTAGAATTCAAATGCTGGTTCTTTGAGGCTGTTTGAGTATGTTCTGCTCTTTGCTGGTTGATTCCTTCAATAAGAAGGGGGGAAAAAAACACCAAACAACACAGATCTATGTAAAAAAGGAAACAACAAACAGAAGCAGAAAGGAAAGAGGCATGCAGGTGGACAGGAACAAAATGCACTGTTTCTCCGTGTATCTTATGCAGCTTGATACACATGCATCACACACCAGTACCAGGAGACATAAAGCCTGCTTGAAAGGAAAGGGGAATGCACCTGTAGCATTACAGGGAGCTGCTTGTGACTGAGATGGAGTTGGATCTGTATTCTCCCACTGGCTGCTAAAAGAGCAGGGTGCTCTTTACATACAGGTTTCTTAAGGGAAACATATATATATATATATATATATATATATATATATATATATATATATATATTCACTGGTAGATTTCCTACTAATCTAAATACGGCCCTTAAAAAAGCATTGGCAAGGCAGCCAGGCAATTTAAGTATTTTATTATCTGGTTTGGGTACACAATTGCTTTTTTGCACACAGGGATGTAGGAGTGTAAATCTGCCACTTGGAGAAACGCAGAGCTCGATGTCTTATTTAAAACTATTGTATTATTAAGCAAAGATGTTACTCTTATGCAGCTTTTCACAAGTCTCTTAAAATGTTTCTGCAGACAAAGATGTTTCCTGTATACACTTAGTTGTTCAATTGGTGCTACTTGAAGTCAACTGGAATTAGCCTCCTGTTTTACATCGCACCGTAACCACCAGGCAACATCAACTCAATATCAAAGTTCCAAACCCATCCAAACCAAATGAAAGGCTGAGCTCTCACTGCCTATCTGAGCCAAACTAAAAAGACAAGGCAACATGTCAACAAAGGAAAACTTTCCCCCAGTGCTTCCATGGAAAGAAATTCAATAGCCGTTGAACTTGCCACCCAACTACAATAATACAGCATGGGTAAGATAAAACAGGATTGGATTTTAACAAGTTGGAGTTGAGAGCTCAAACAAGTTCTTACGCTTTCTGCAAACAATAATCTTTGCATGAAATTTACTGATTACAGATAATATACAATGTGAGCAAATTCTGCTTTTTCTTCCTGCCAGCAGCTTGACTTGGGTTTGATGGACAGCATCCAGGATCTCACACACACAGAATAGCCCAGGTTGGAAGGGATCTCAAGGATCACGAAGCTCCAACCCCCCACCACAGACAGGGCCACCAACCTCCACATTGATACCAGCCCAGGCTGCCCAGGGCCCCATCCAACCTGGCCTTGAACACCTCCAGGGATGGACGGGGCATCCACAGCCTCTCTGGGCAGCTGTTCCAGCACCTCCCCACTCTCACAGTAAAGAACTTCCCCCTGACATCAACCTAAATCTGCCCTCCTTCAATTTCAAACCATTTCCCCTTGTCCTCCTATTATCTACCCTTTCAAGGAGTTGACTCCCCTCCTGCTTATAGGCTGCTGAAAAGCTGCAATAAGGTCACCCTGCAGCCTTCTCTCCTGTCTAGAAGTGTATGGGCTCTAATCATTCTACACTGCACAACCAATGGAGCTGGATCAATCCTAACAAGGCCAGATCTACTTGGGACAAAGCAGAAGCATATCCAAAAACTAGAAGTTTGGGAAGAAATAAAGCAGTTCTAGTGGAGTCAACCTCCTTTCAATGCAATGCATGGCTCAGATATCTCCACTGAGCTGGCCCTAAAAATCCAGCATTTTGACTCATAAAAATAAAAAACATAGAAAAAAGCAGCTGGCTAACTATAAAGCATTCGCCTTACCTTCATTAGCTAATATACAGCAAACAGCCACTGCGTCCTTGGCAGTAGGGAGAGCAAAACTCATCTCCTCTCTCTCCAGCCATCGGGAAGTTTGACGCCTGGGCTGAGCCTGTCACGTCAGCTCTCCTGAAAGCAGATGATGAGGGAGAGGTGAAATGAATCACTGCCTGCAGGCACCTGGCGAGGACTTATTTTGGGAGAGCGTGAGTCATTGGCTGTACCTCCAGGGAGAGCCTTAGAGGAGACCAAGCGCTTGCCGCCCATTGCTGATGTCAGCCAGGACAAATGACATCCATAGGGCCAGGAATAGCTCGTGGATATTGACGCAACAGCACGGGCTGGTGCACAGCACCACACAACAGCCTCATGCTGGGCCTTTTGGTAGGGTTGCAAGCATGAAGCCAGGTTGTTAACACCCAAGAATATATGGAAAATGGAGTTGGGATGAGAGAAGAGCTGTTGCAGTTGGTGCAATCGTCAGAGTGGTGCCAGGAGTAGAGCATTAATGGTGCTCCCAGCAAAGCCAACGACATGGGGAAAAGCAGAGGTCTTTCCACCCGCAATTAGCCATCATCCCCATTTGCAGCCACCAGTGAGGAGCTTCCCAGGCTGGGCTGACTGAGGACTGCTTTAAACCAAGCACTGAGTAATCTCAACAGCAGCAAGGAACTACCTGTCCCTTCTTACCTTCCCCTGCTGCAGCCCAGCTTGCTCCTCTTCTCCAGCTTGTCATGGTGACAAAAAAATCTTCACAATCTTTTCAGTGTTAAGTTTAAGCAGTGGGACGCGTTCTAAAATAGACACAAACCCTTCGTTGACAGAAAACAAAAAGAAAACCCATGGATCAAGTTTTTACTTTCAAATCCCTGATCTGGTGACAAAACAAATGGAAATGTAGCAGTGCTCCCTTTGCACAACCCTTGGAGAAATGGATTTCCCTTCACTTCCAGGACTGAGACACCCTTACTGCCATTGCAACCCTCTCCTTTGCAATGCAATCTATGCCTCACCAGCGAATCCCTTCTGGTGTTGCTACATTCCCAGCAGTGCAAGGAGGCAGCAGCAGCTCATGTTTTAGCAGTCATTTTGCAGGCTCTTTCATTAAGCGCTTCTGTTGATGCTGCAAGAAGTAATCACACGCTATTACCAGGCCCAGTCACAACATGCAGCCACACACTTCTTTTTCCATCAACAAACTGATTTCATAGCAACAACAACATCTGCTCTTCAGTCTTTCAAACACAGGGACAATTACCATATATTTCTGAGCTTGTGACAGAGAAGAGGCAGAGGGGCCAGCCAGGCTGGGGACAATAGCACACGAGAAAGGAGCCCATATGGCTCTTACCATCAAGAGAGATGACACCTCCTTCCACAGAGGGATACAGAATCCTTCATGCCTCATTCCCAAGCGGTTGCATTTAGGCACAAGGAGCAGCACGGTGCTTGCAGGACCTGGATTCACCCCAAGCACAGTCAGCAGGCAGACAAGCACATTGCATGGCACTGCTGCCTGCACCCAGGTCCTGCGACCAGGAGGTTCTTGATGGCCTTGCAGTCACATTGTGCCCACCATCACCACCAGGGCTGCTGAACAACCACAGAGACATGGCACTGAAGGACACAGTGAGGATGTGTTGGGGATGGTGATGTTGGAGGTCTTTCCCAACCTTAATGATTCAGTGGTTCTAAAGCCACCCGTATGCATTGCCTCAAGTGACAAAGCCAGGGAACCTCACACCATGCAATCCTGCTCGCTGTGGCTTGCACAGGTGGCACTGCCATTCCCCATTGCAAACCGAGCACATTTACACATAGGCAGCAAGTAAGGCTCTGCTGACATATGATGACTCGTTCAACTGCAGTTTAATAGCATGTCTGTCTGCTCGCACATAGGGCTGCAATAGCTGCGTGCTGCCTGTTCTACACATTCATGTTTGCAGACGCTTGTTAGCGCAGCAGGGAAGACAAGCTGGAGCATTTTTCAGTCCCCAGAGCAGTCAGGGCTGTTGAAAACTTAGAAAAGCCTCACAAAGCCCCAGTTAATGATTTTCACTTCAATCACAAAGGACCACCAGAAAGGTACTCGAGCAGAAAGCCCTTATGATTACATATAATCTAATACAAATGGAGATTCCAGCTTTGCTTTGAAAGGCACTTCTCTATTAGGCAGCCCAAAAAAGCATGGGTTTGCTTGCACAGCCTATGTTGCAGCACATCTTCATGTTGCAGAACTTATTTAAGTATCAAGTCAAATAAAAAAAAAGAAAAAAAAAAAAGTAAAGCAAGAGAAGGACAGAGGAGCCCGAAATACCTGTGCTTATTGCACCACCACCTCCCATCCTTTCATGCCCATCTCAGCACACCCAGCCACCAGCCTTGCCTCGAGCCTGCCAATCCTCTCATAGTAACACCTGGGATTGACAGGAAGAAAAATCTTCTTTAAATCACTTTCCCAGGTCTGCAAATTCATACCCAAAACTCATACCATCCCCAGAACCTCCCTACATCAAGCAATATGACTGCACAGAAATCCCCCTTCCCTCCAAGGAGCAAAGTTTCACTCTTCCTACCTCCAAGCATTTCCTTACTCGACCAAAACAGCTGCAGGCAGCACAGACCCACCCACCTCATTAATTAGTATCCAAGATAATTATGTCCCCATAGTTTCCTCCTGCGTAATCTACTCCCAACAGTATCTTTTAGAAGAGCACTGAATTTTCATGATCAGATCACTCTTTTATTCTTTATTTTTCTTATGCTTCCTCTCTCAGACAAGAAGAGAGAAAGCAAAGGAAAACTCTATAGACTGAAGTCCATCTCTAATCCCCTCCCATCTCCTTGAGCATCCTCCCAGGAGCTGTCAGGCTCTAAGTCTGAGCTGAAATTTCTCCTAATGCTTCCACACATCCAGATTAGCCCATCTCTACCCCCTTGCAATTCCAGCCATACCAGAGCAGTAGCCTAGGGAAGCCTCAAAAATCAGTGAGACACTTGCAGATCAGCTAAAGTGACCCTGCAAACACCCTGCAGAGTCCCTCCCTGCACAGAGTGATGTAGGTCCCATCAGTAGGACCCACAGCGCAAGGGATGCCAGGGCTTACAGCTTCCCTTCTTTATATGCAATATATTCCCCTTTTTCCACATTAACTGTGCCTCAGACTTTGTCTCCTCTCAACAAACTTCAAGTTTTAACAAAGACAACAATTTTCTCAGTCATTATTTTCTCTTCCTGGTTCTTCAGGGTTTTCCCTCTAGAGCTCCCCATTAAGCTAAATCCATGCATTCATGCAGTAAACAATCTGCTAACCAGGTCACTGCACATCATTCCTTAATTATTCCACAGCTCTGCTGCAGTCAGATTGATTCATTTTTCCTCCTATTATCCATATCCCCTGCTCCCCTTCTTAAGCAAGAAAGGAAAACCTCCCACGCTGCTGGTCAATCATTAACCACTCCTTCCCCATTGCTGCTCCTGCCCACAGCAAGGCCCATATGGCCTTGTAGCAGCAAAGAAGCAGGCTCTCATTCTTGCCCTCCATTTGATGCTCCTTTTCAGCCCCAGCTGGGAAGTCAAACTACTTCATCCTCACAGATGGTCCCATCATGTTGGGCAGCCACCTGTTTTACTGGAAGAACTCTCAGATCCTCATGTGCCAGGGTGGGGGAATTGCCCACCACAGAATCATCTTTCAGGGTAGAAAGGAGCCAGAATTTGCAGGACTAGATGAGATTAGAGGTCTTTTCCAACCTTGATGGTTCTATGATTCTACTTTGGTTTCTGCTGGTTTCACCACTCAGAGCACCCCAGGTCTGTAGTCTCATTAGTCATAACACTGCTCTGCCTCCTAAAATGTCATGAAAGCAGCCCCTGTAATCCACTGCAGACTTGCTACTGCCCCTTGGCCTTAATATATAGCTGATAGCAGGTTCAGAGGTAGCCAACTGCTAGAAAATGCTCTTTCTCCATCCTATTTTACTGCACTGCTTATAAATGCTCATCTCTTATGCAGCAGGCAGGTCAGACTCTGGGTACCACACTTCTCTCCCCACCATCTGCAAGCCATAATTTCACCTTCCATTGCAGTCAGAGCTTCCTCTGTGCCTCAGCATTTCAGCACCTACAGGAGTAGAAGTGCTCTTGCTGGAGCTGCAGCCTGTCAGTCCCATGGTTCCATCTGCCTGACGTTCCTTTCTGCACTGCTCCTGCTGAGTAGCACATCTCAGAGCTCACTCCAATTTAGAAGTCACACCTGCCTGCCTTTCTGCCAGCACCAATACGCCATCAGCCTAAATTCTTTCCTTGTATAGATTATTTTTTGCATCTGAGCTTTGAGCTCCAAAGATGTGCTAAACATCCTCCTCCTTTAATTTCTTGGCCTTTCTGTGCTAAAGAGAAAGGTGCTGGTAGTATATTGTGCTTTCACTCCCAAAGCATTTGCACAGATTGTTTTATTGCAGCCCTGTCCTCCAGCCCACCACAATCACCAGGGTTCAATCTGATATCCTCCTTCCTAACTTTCTGCAAGAATGGTTGATTAAAATCCAAATTAAGTTTCTCCATAGGGTTAAAAGCTGGCATATTGCCTACATTCAGTAATGCTTTCTTTCCTATGGGCTCTTTTTCATTCCTGACACTTCGTATCAGTAGCAGAGCCTTCTCCTGGCTTGTTATTTCAGATGGGCTGGGACTGGAACATCTATCCTGCCAGGTGCCCTTGAGTACTCAATAAATTAAGTAGCAGATACACCTTCACATAGTCTGAGCACAAGGGAACCACACTCTTATATTTTCTCTTGAAGTATTGTCTTCCTGCACTTGTAGAAATGACACCGCAGCATCAAATGACTACATTAGAAGTGCTGTGATTACTTCATTGGGAGAAACTACAGAGCCAGCCTCAAATAAAGACGTGTCATTTTGGCACACTCAGGTTATCAATCTAAGAGCATCAACTGTTAGCATGGGTACCACATCCCTGCAGTACTATACCTCAGCAATGCTGCTAAGTGTTAGATGACCAAGGGTGGGTAAATGAAGAGCTCTGACTACTTCCCTGCTCTCTGACTGCAATTTAAATACAACTTAGAATTCAGACCTTTGTGCAGACCCTACTCACATCCACACCAATTGTTTGCTATCCCTTGATGGTGAAGTGGCCAGCATCATAGCAGAAGAGGGTATCAAAATGCAGCCCATACACACTACATTGGTAAGTGTATTAGTAAGAAGAGTGTTTTAGAGTTGCTTTCTGTTTTCCTCTCACAGACTTTCTAAAACACAGGTTGAGCAATTGATGCTGATACAGCACCAGCCTACCCTGGGGCACTCACTGTTTTTGGTCTGTCACAGAATTATATACTTCATTCATAAGAGAGAAGCAGCAACGAACTTCTCAATATAATACAGTAAGTTTAAAAAAAGCTTAAACATAAAAAGCCAACAACTTAACAAGATTTAAAGCAGACAAGTACACTTGATTATTTATTGAATAGAGGGTAGGGTTAAATGCATTCAAACAGGAGATCCTCCTGTTGCATCATGAGGTTGAGTGGACCCCTTCCAAAACTCCTTGAACTGCAGAAGGAAGAAGCCTGAATGACGCTGAATCCCCCCTTACGCCCAAGACTTGGTCAATGGTTTACACCTAAGGGATCAGATGTACAACCATAGATCAAATCGTAGCAAATCTCACAAAGCTTAACAGACTATCAGATACTTACCAAAGTAAGTATCAAGGAGTCTCTCAGCATCACAGTGTAGGGGATCTCTGCACCGGTGTAACCTCGAGAGGTGTCCCTACCCAAGGTGAGATCTTGTCATGCAACCCACTGCTGTGCAGGAGAGCTCAAATGAAATTAGTGAACTGAATAAATAGCCATCTGCAGGTAGGCACATAGAACACACTACATGTTCATGGGCTGCTGATGGTACTCACTTTGGGGAAAAAACAGTTGGTATTTTCTCTCCGAAACCTCAGGTAACATCCATAACAACATCTGAAACTAGAGAGATAACTATCTCATACACCTCTCAGTTACAGCAAGAAAGCTGAGCACACAGTCATAAGGTCAAAGAAACTGTATCTTCCATTCAGAATCAGTCACCATCCCAATTTATGATGAGGAGAAATTTTAAGGGATTTCCTGGACCAGATATTCAATTTAAAAGCATGTTCATACCCTCCGGATTTGTGATTGCAGAGAATAACATGTGAATCAGTAATTAATTGGCATTTGTATTAATGCCTTATCTATTTCTTTTCTGTCATTTTTCCCCCAGAAGTAGTTTCCCCATATATACATATAAAGGTTTTAACAAGTCTTCTTTTCTCACACCATCCATCACAGATGTTTATTAAAAGGTACAGAAAATCTCAGAGGGATGAGAACAAAGCAGAGAAGCTTGCCTCAGGAAGCAGCAGATGAATGTTCTCAAAGCAACAAACCCCAACCACAACACAAAGGCTTAGAGCAAGATAAGATCCACAGGTAGTAAACCAAGCTGCCAGCATCATGTTTTACTCAGTGCTAAGGAGTATAAACAACCCATGCTTGTTCCCAGTGAAACCTTGATGCTTCAGCCACTTGGCAAAATTACAAGCCATTCACAAAACATGAGTGTGTACTGCCAGCATATCTTGATACATCACTATAGATCCAGGGGACTGGAGAGTGCTCACATCATGTCTACATGAAGCAATGGCAAATAAGAGACCAGCAAGTCACAGGCTGCTGTCAAAACCCAGTTCTGGGCTCTCTGGTACAACAGATATGGCCATACTGGAGAGAGGCAACAACACGAAGGTACTGGAGCATCTCTCCTAAGAGTAATGGCTAAGAGAGTTGATGACATCCTGCCTGGAGAAGGCACAGAAGGGACCTGACTGATGTATACAAATACCCAAAGGAAGGTGCAAAGAGGACAGAGCCAGGCTCAGCTTAAGTGGTGCCTAGTGCCAGAATAAGAGACAACAGGCACAAACTGAAGCAAAATAGGTTCCTTCAGAACACCAGGAATCACTGTTGTTCTCCACAAGTGACAGAACTCTGGCACAGGGACCAGAGAGTTTGTGGAGTCTCCTCCTTGGAGATATTCAAACCCATCAGGACACCATCCTGGCCACATTACTGAGCATCTCTGCTGGGGCAGGAGCAGGGACAGATAGACCCAGAGGTCTCTGCCAGCCTCAGCCATTCTGTGATTGTGAACCCTAAGAAAAATAACAGAAATCATATCAAGAGCCAACAAATAAACTAGATTTCCATGAATACAACATAAAGTAATGAAGCAAACTGAATATGCATTTAGCCAGAGAGCAGAACAGGACTTTCAGCAACTCTCTCATGGCAGAGAGCAACACAGACTCTGACTGTAGGATCTAGCAACACCAGGCTTGAACCTCCCCTCACTTAATTGCCTCACTGAGGCTACTGGTCTGCTCAGTGTTCTGTCCCTCAGCATGGAAATGCTTCCCACTAACATTTTTCCCCTCCAAAAACGATCCATTTGCAACAAATCGTCACTTCCTCACAAACCCATTTGATCAGGAAGTTTGACACAGCTGTTACAACGAGTGAATGTATTATCTGCCAGATCGATATGGAAAGCTTTAGGCTACTCAGTTAATGCCAAACTGAACACACGTCTTCAAACTTCCTTTTGAAAGGGCCGTTCCTTTTATTTGCCCAGAACAATTAGAAAGCCTGGCTTGTTCAGAAGCAACAACAAGAGGCTGCACCGATAATTGCCTTTTGCAGAGAAGATGATATAACCTAACATGATGCACCACAGATGTTCCAGTCGTAGTACTAAAAATAAAGGTTTATAATCCAGGACAATCTAATAACTGCTGTGTCTAAATCACTGAAGGCATCTGCCCTCAGAAGCAAACCCTGGTACTACATTAAGCGTTGTAGAGATTTACATCAAAGGGGACCATCTCTGCAACACTGCTCTTACTTGGACTTCATGTAGCACCCTCATGGCACAAATAATGATGAGTGCTTTGGAGTTCTTTTATTTTAACATCTGTTCTTTAAGGAGCAGTTGGAATGCAGGCTGCTACAATGGGGTTTTAAAAGCAAGGGACAAGGCTTCATGTTGGATATATGAGATATACCATTCACCAAGCACCAGCAGGCAAGGGGGTAAAATAGGAGCTCAGTGCTCATACTGCCTGAGTACTCCCATTGCTTTGGCTCGAATCTCACTCTAAAATACACAGCAGGAAAGCAGGACTCTTCTCCACAAATTGACCAAAGCACTGGAGTAAAAATTGAGATGAATTCAATACAGCATTGCTGTACTCTCAGTTACAAGCTTTTCAGTGACATCAACACAACCAATTTACCTTCAGCCTCACCCTCTCCCCAGGCACATTGAGCAGCCCACAGCCATTTTAGGGAGAACGCTACCACAGCCTAAAGCAAGCCAACAAGCTGCAACCATACAGTGCCAGGCATGCTCTTCTGTGTTTCCACATCATCCCAGGAGACCCTCAGCTGCATACAAGGCCCCTATTAGGGCTCACAGTCCCTTTGCAGGGTACTGACAGTCAGATATATGCAGTTTATTTTCCTTAGGTTTCAAGATGAAGTATTTCTTATTTACATTAATAAGCCCCTTTAAGGAGAACATGTACAGTTTGCACGTTCCTTCTTAAACAGTGAATTCATTTCACTGCAAAGACATTTGTGCCAACGAGAGGATTTATAGGAATGCAAAAGAGGGCAAGCTCCATGAGAAGGTATTGCTAGGATAAAGTACATAGGCTCTAATTCCATTTTAATTACCATAAAGATATCATTACTGAAGTCAAACAACTCACATGTCTGCGAAACCAACACAAGGTAGAAGGAAGACTCCAACACTGGAGGCAATAGAGTGATGGTGATGATATAGCACTATTGTCAACACCACATTTTCTTTTGTTAACAGTATGAAATGTTTAATGATTAAAGGCTGCATTTTGCTGACAGTATGGGGAGAAGACTTATTTTCAGTGAGCAGCTGCTGCTTTTTCACAGAGCGACTCTCCATTAGAAATAATACAACAGACTGGTATGGCCAGGAACAGCCTAATGTCTGAAGTTTGTGGACTGGCAAACACAGTCCTATGCTGCTGGTATTCCAATCACCAATAAACCAAATGGTCCATCTCCAGTTTTATGAGAACTGCAAGTTAAGCCAGGCTGGAAAAGAGCTAGGAGGAAAAAAATACAATGGGTTGCACAGATTGTTTCATACCAGTGAAATCTGTAAATGTCATTTTCCCCCTCCTCTGTCACAAATTCCTTCCCCCCAAATCTCATCACGCTCAGCTTTAACTTACTTGTCTCCACATCATCGTGCCCCAAAAGCAATATATGTCACCCACTTAAAAATAAACACAAAGAACATTATGTAATGGCGCCTATGCTAAGCAGAGGCCATAGCTAATAGCACATATCTTCATCTGGCATAATCTAGCATTTTAATGCCTTCTGTTGTAGTGAGCTGCTCTCCATGGAGCTGCCCTCCCAAAGGCACTTGAATTTCTACATTAGTTTCCACCTGACTAACTATGCGACACAGAGATGCTCATTGTTGGTGAGCAGGTTAATGGAGAAGCTCAGGGGACACAAGTTCCAGATCCTTTATATAACTGACTGCTTGCACCTGATAAACACAGACAACCCTGCCTTGTATTTTCTAGCAGTGCAAAGCAAAGTGTGATACAGGCAAAACAGCTGGCATGTAGATTTCTGTTAAAGAAAAAACAACCACACAACAACACTGAAACTGCACACCAGGACTTGACAGAAAATAATATGAATAAAGGGAATGGAGTAGAGGATAATACTCCTCACTGTATCAAACATCCAAGATTTCCTTTCTAAAAGGGCAGGGTAATGAGCCTTCAAGTATTACTTATCCCCCAGCAGTCCAGGCTCTAACCTCAAACCCTAATATTACACTTTTCCTGCAGTTATACTGATACCCATTTTTCTTCCCCACGAAGCTCTGCAAGTTGGAGAGCAGCATCTACCCATGCATCCTCAGAGGGTAGGAAGACAATTAAGATCCCTTCCTAAGTGCTCCAGGGGGACATCTGCTGGACACAGACCTCAATGATGTGGGAGCTCTCTCTGGACAGGCTTCTGTTGGTCTCTATTCTGACACTGATTTTCCCCGAGGTATTTTATACAAAATGTGAGTAGTTGAATTATTTCTTTTCAGATTCAGTAAAATTTAGTTGGAAACATTCCGTAAAAGCTTTGATTCTGGGAAAACATCAATTCCAGGAAAACAATCAGAAGAAAGAGCACGGACTCTTGATAACATCTGGTCAGGGTTTTTGCTGTGGGCTAGGAATGCATTCAATGAAATACAGAAGTCATTCAATGAAATACAGAAGTGCAAAGGTAGTCAGTCCCTTTATAAGACCTGTTAGCTACAGGAAGCTGCGACATGCTGGTAAAAAAGCAAAACACTCACACTCATGTCTTTGTCTCCTAGAAAGACAGTTCAACAGAACTTAGTCTTCAACTAAAGCATAGAGGGAGAGAACTTACCAGATATTGTATTTCAACACTGTTTGTGGACCAAACATCTTCTAGTATCTCACCCAGATGATAAGCCTACAGCTAGACTTCCTACTGCTGCCACCCAGCCCTGGTCCAATAGGCCCATTCCAATTCACCCCCTTAACACTATTGTAGAAATCTCTATTTCTCTGTTTCTACTGACTTCTGTGCATCTCTCAGCCTGTTCAGTGGAAGGCAGTTTAGATCTTAGGTCTAACCCAGTGCAATTCCTTCAATACAAAGCATACTTTTTCCATCACGTGACCACTGAGTCCTCTGAAAACCCAGCAAATTAGTTCTTGAATTTCAGTTCAGTAATTGGTTTTCCCCCTACCTTTATACTTTATTAAGGCACCTTCAGGAGCCAACGGGTCCTTACCCTGAAGTCACTTACACAGATCAAGTCACATTAACCCCATTTTTTGATTGACCACATGGATTATGATTTTAGATAAGGTTACAGTCAGTATTTTGTTTGGATTTATTTTCATATCCAAGGACCGTTCTATTAACAGTGATAACACCTGCTTTTCTTCTGGGCCTAATCCTGCCAGGACAACATTTAAGAGAGGATAATGTCTTTCTGAAACCATCTGAAAACATTATGTCATTATATATACTCAACAGTTCAAGTCTGCTTGTAACCAAGGCTTTGCCACTCTTTATACTTCCTTCTATAGTGCTGAAGAGATGGTAAGCATGCAGTCAGAAAGAACTAATTTTATCACTGAATCCTTAGAGCTGCAGGGAACCTCTGAATTCCATCTATCCCAGCTCCTCTGCAACAAACAGGGTCTTCCACGGGTCCATCAGGCTGCCCAGGGCTTGATCCAGTCTCACCTTGAGGGCTGGAAAAGCACTGAAAATAAAAGCAAGTGGTTCCTAGCCAAGTTAAATGTTCAGACTCCTTTTGCATTAACTGCAGAGGACCGGGTGCCTAACCAGCAGATGTAGAGCCCTCAGACAGAGAACCTCAGCAAGGAGGAGCTGCTGTCAACCAAGAAAAAGAGACAAAAATTGGAAGAAATTGCTTTTTACTTGGTCTGATATGACTAACACAGGACTACATTTAGACATCTCTACCAAATAAAGGCTAAATGGCAGAAATTCCCTGTACTTAGACATATAACTCATCAAATTTAGGTGCAGACAGCTCAGTTTTCCTTTCACAGAGGCAGAAGATTATGGTGAAAGCAGATTAGAGAAAAGGGGGAAATTTTCCTCAGTCAATCAAATAACAAGTTTTATGGCTTGAACGTATAAGCCTCAGACTACATTTGTGACAGGCTTCAGAGTTTCTTCAAACACACTTTCTCAGGTTTGCTTTTCTCCTATTGGGAAGTCCTGGTTTGCACATTGTCCTTATCTAGCAAAGCATCCAGCCCTGGAAGACTGGATGAAGATCCATTTGGACAGAGGCCATATTGCTCTAATGGAAGTCTGAAGGCATCCAAAGCCCACTGTAAACCTAAGTGCCAGATCTTGAGGCTGGTGACCAGCACAGAGTCAGATATCACACTTTGTTCTCCAAAATACATGCTCAAAACAGACGTGTAGACATCCACATATGCCAGACTGCAACATGAAAGTTAAGATTGCAAAACAAATTTTAAAAGAGACCCAAAACAGCCAAAACAAGGAAACAAAAATACATCTTTGAAATGGAAGCGTTTCTGAGTTCCAGCACCAAATGTAGCATCAGACTTCCCAAAAAAGTCTCAGTTATTTCTTTAAATATACCCATGCAGCAGATCTGTTTACACTCCTTGAGACAGACTGTTTCTTTTTCAGAAGTGGAAATGAATACATCTGTTGAATGCAAATATAAAACACTTGCAGTTCTCCTGAGCAGTAACACCTCCACTTCGCTATGGGAACAGGCATTGGAACATGCGTGTCCTGCACACAGAGGGTGTTTGCATGTATATTTGCTGCATAAAAAAATACCTCAGTGCTCCAATTAATTTATTTCCTCTGTGTGCAAAAAGCACTCATTTGAGATCAGTCTAACACGAGCAAAGAATGGACTTGAAATGTGTTAACTTGTTGCAGACATGGGAGAATCATGCATAATAGGTATTTTATTTAACATCCAGACTGTAGCTATGGTTAAATCCACCTCTGAACAAAATTTGAGCACCCCACACTTAAAGCTCCCACTGACAGGTACCTGCCAGGAACTGCTGCTAAATTAATAAAGACAAGATTTATACAAAAAGCCCGGTATTAATTGAAGCACTCGGCATCTTGTTACTTCTGAGAGTATAATGGACTTGTGATCAGGCAATTTGTGAAGCATCCATTCCCTGGTGTTCCCAACTGATTGCTGTTAGCACCTCATCATGTGTTGCAGAGAATGAACAGTTGGTGCATCTTCACTGCAGGTAAAACACAGTCAGTAATTGTGGAACACCACGCTGTCATCCGCATTTCCTATGAATGAGAAACCTTTCAGTTCCTACAACAAAACTAAGTTCAAAAGAAATTAATCTCAGTTTAGGTACTGACTCCCTTCTGGCAGGGAATATTTGGATTGCCTTTAATCAAGCTGAATCAAAGCCGAGCAAGTACTATTCCTCCCATATAACACCTATCAATGCTGTTCTACTTCTACCTGGTTTATTAGCCACACAAGTAAGATTCAGTTGTCTGCAAATTTCAAGTCCTCCAGGACTTTTTACATTCATTTAAATGTCATTTCAGTCTTTCTTTGCTTGGAGGAGATTATCATAACCTGGATTTAACAGTTCAGTGTATCATAATCTCCTCTAACTAATTTTACTGACACTTGGCTTTGAAACCAGGTTCTCTCAAAGAAAAAGGCTCCAAACAAGACATTCTCAAAGATCCCTCACACAAAATCTCCTGCTGTATCATTATTCATCCCCACAAATTCATCTTGCATGAGAAGCACTGACTCAACTTGAGGCATGTTTACAGTGGTGTCTTTAAAAACTACCCATTATACCTGCAAACATTTTGCCCTTTTAGCTGTTCCTCTCTTTCAAAAAGGGTCCTGTTTGTACATGTAATAACTACAAAACACTAAACTGGAAAGTGTTAGTGTCATTACAACAGAAGCATCACAGGGACACTTGAACCGGCTCCAATGCAGTCCTGGATGCAATGAGAACATTTCTAAAGTTATTAGAACTGCAATCTGCATCTCCAGAATCCAGTACAGCAGTCCATATTTTGCATCCAGACCAGCTTCCAACCCACCTGAACCACAGACTTTTACTCTAAAGAGAAAGACCCCTGTTTTAGGTCTTTAGCATCAAGCCAGAAGGCCACTGGTTTTATGAATCTGATTGTTACACAGAGTTTGATAATACCATCATCTAGCACTATGTTCCTGCTTCACATGAGCATGGGAACCCCAAGCCAGAGACCTCTGTGCCAAGAAAGGCCATTCATCATGGCCTGTGTCCAAATATTATTTCTCCCCTTCAGCAGCCAAGAGATGGTTAGCCTGGAGGTAGACATTTACATCAAGTTTCAACATCCTTAAGCTCTAGCACTTGAGACAGCTTAGGCCTAAGGCAGTATTTTGGCTCAGTGAGGGCTTTGCCCTTGCAAACTCTCAGTTCCCCAAGCTCAAGGTTATATGCTTCCACCTGGAGCCCAACCTGTCACATCTTCTTCCAGCAGTACAACTAGTTTGCAAACACTTCTCAAGCCAACACATCCAACAGTTGTATGTTGACATTTACCAAGAAATAGCACAACCACACAATGATCATCTATTCCAAGGCTGCCAATATTGCACAGACTTTACCTATTCGTAGGCTATAAGAGCAGAGCTCTTTGTTTTGGAGTAGTCTTAGAATCCCTTAGAAAGTAACCAACCATATAACAATAACACAGCTGTTAGACATAAGCAACAATACTTTTTGCCCAATATTCGATGGATTTGTCTACCATATGTTGCATTTTAGCGTAAAACAACCTCATGCTATTTTCACCACAGTTTAAACACTACTGATTTTGGTTAGAGAGTGAAGCGCGTTGTGCTCAGCACTGCAAGAATAATTGATTTCCTTGCTTTGTTAGTTAAACCAATGACACTCACCAAGGGGCAGAGTGAAACTTACTCCAGGTTAAATAAAACATTTTGCTTTGATGGTCCTTAAAAGCAGAGAAAATTTAGCGAGAGTTGCTTGAGCTGACAGTGTCACCCCAGTTCAAAACCCTCTTCTAGTTGATCAGTCTAAGAGAATTTTAGCCAAACTCTTCCTCCTACTTTCCTCCACACCTGTCCTTAAAAGCCAACCCTAGGAACATTCTGAACTGTTTCTACTATTCCATTATTTCTCCCCTCTGCCGATGACTTATTTAATACTGCCTGGAGTCATTACCTGCACTGCTTCATACCCGGTGATTGCCTGTAGCCAGTCTCAGAATTGCTCATCCTCCCTTCTTCAGAGCCTCGGTAAATGGTTGTTCTGCTTCACAAATAAGCCAAAGAGACAGCATTTCAACAGCTAACAGCTTACTCATGCAGAAATAGAAAGAATGCAGTTCAAAAACATGAACTATGGATTTGAAACAGAACTTTGTGAAAGCTGTAAGGATATCCAGGCCACTGGAGGATAACAGAGAACAAACCATAGTCATTCATGTCTTGAGAGTCATAGATGCAATTCAGAAAGCCTGTATTTCCTATAGGTCTTCACATGTACCTCTCAACATGCCTGCTCTAGCTCACCAGAGAGAAAACACTGACCAAAAGGCTTAAAGAATTCTACCTGCAGGAACCTAAGGAGGAAGCTAAGGGCTGTGCCCAGAGCAACACAGGAAAGCACAACTCAAGTCAACACACACACACCTTTTTATGTCCAGTCCACACGACTGCAGAGCATGATCCAAATCAGTCCCTGATCCTCTACTGGTTGTTCATTCACACAGCCTTGGTGACTAAACCCAGAATCCAGATGAAAACCCAGAAGCAACCCAAAGCTGCCTCCAGATTCTTGGCCTCATTGACCCAGGGAGCCTTGGCCTTGAGGCTCCAGGATGAGCCACTCATCACAAACAGACACTGATGCCTCCCCCATTACCAGCATGGCAGCAAATCTGCCTCTCTCCTTCACACATGCCCTTTTAAGGAAAATAAACCCAAAAGTAATTTATAAGTAACAAACACCACACAAAGCCAGCACCCATGGTACTTCCACATCTGGAACCTATAATAGCAAGGGATGCCCACTCAATACAACCAGATGGAAATCATGTTCAAATATGGTAGCGACCCTTGAGGTTTGCAGCTCCCATGCAAGCTAGCAGGCTTAAAACTACTCATTAACTCTGAGGATGTCTAGCATAACATGGATACACCAGGCAAGCTCACATTCAATTCTACATCACGGTCAATAGGAGAAGCAGGCACCATGGCATAAACTGAGCAAAAAGCAGCTGGGCATGATGAAATCTTGTCAGTGTAAACAATTAGGCTTCACTAACTTTAAGAAAAGGTAGGAGGAGTTAAAGAAACATATCAGAACACCATTCATCTTAACTTGTTAAATATGAATTTTCAAGCACCCCAGAGCCAGGAAGAAATAAACACATTTAAATACAAGACTGAGATTTAAGTACTTAACTGTTGAGCAAGAAGTTCAACAATAGCAGAACCAGATTTAGAAATAACAGATAATAGCTTATATAAAAGTGAAAAAAAGTACATGCCTTAATTCTTTGTATGTGTATGGAATTACATTTGGATCCAAAGAGTCACACTGAGATACACAGAACTACCAAGGCTGGAAATGATCTACAAGATCATCCAGTCCAGCCATCCACCCATCACCAATAGTTCTCACTAATCCATGTCCCTCAATATAACATCCAAATGTTCCATGAACACATCAAGGGTCAGTGAGTCCACCACCTCCCTGAGCAGAACAAGAGCAACTCATCATGCTTCTCCAGTCACTGACATCCAGCTCCACTACACAGTAGTATTTCAAGTCCTGCATTTAACACCATACTGAAGGAAGTAATAAAGGCACCAAACTTCAAGCTTTGTTTCTTGAGGAAGCAAAGGAAAGAACTGTGCAAAATTCTACATGGCTTCCCAAATACAGCACTTGTTTAGTATTTACACAAAGATCACAGAATTACCCGGGTTGGAAGGGACCTCAAGGATCATGTAGTTCCAACCCCCCTGCCTAGCAGGGCCACCAAACATACGCATTTACTAGATCAGGTTGCCCAGGGCCCCGTCCAACCTGGTCTTGAACACCTCCAAGGACGGGGCATCCACAACCTCACTGGGCAGCCTGTTCCAGGACCTAACCACCCTTCTAGTAAAGAACTTACCCCTAACATCCAACCTAAATCTTCCCTCCTTCAACTTAAAACCATTTCCCCGTGTCCTGCTATTATCAGCCCTTTCGAAGAGTTTACTCCCCTCCTGGGAGTAAGTTCCCTTCAGGTACTGAAAGGCTGCAATGAGGTCACCCCGCAACCTTCTCTTCTCCAGGCTGAACAAACCCAACTCCCTCAGCCTGTCCTCATAGGGGAGGTGCTCCAGCCCCCTGATCATCTTTGTGGCCCTCCTCTGGACCCTTTCCAAAATCTCCATGTCTTTTTTGTACTGAGGGCTCCACACCTGGACACAGTACTCCAGATGGGGCCTCACAAGAGCAGAGTAGAGAGGGACAATCACCTCCCTATCCCTGCTGACCACCCCTCTCCTGATGGAGCCCAGGATCCCATTTGCTTTCTGGGCTGCCAGAGCGCACTGCTGGCTCATGTTAAGTTTCTCATCTATCAGGACCCCTAGGTCTTTTTCAGCCGAGCTGCTCTCAAGGACAACTCCTCCCAGCCTGTACAGGTGCCTGGGGTTCTTCCGGCCCAAGTGCAAAACCTTGCACTTTGCCGTGTTGAACCTCATTAGGTTCACCCAAGCCCAGCTTTCCAGCCTGTCAAGGTCCCTCTGAATGGCATCTGTTCCCTCCTCCGTATCAACTGCACCACTCAGCTTGGTGTCATCAGCAAACTTGCTGAGGGTGCACTCCATTCCCTCATCGATGTCATTAATAAAGATGTTAAAGAGCACCGGTCCCAAGACAGACCCTTGAGGGACGCCGCTCGTTACCGGCCTCCACCTGGACATAGAGCCATTGACCACCACAGATGCCTCAGCCTGAATTAAGCCATGAATTAAGATCATTGTTAAACCCAGATAAAGAAACTATGTTTGGCTTAAAACATCGGTAATTTTTATGCAGATTTGGGGAAGTGCTCAAATATCTTTGCAAATAATCAAAGAATTAAGAGTGTTAGGTTGGAATTATTTATTGCAGAAGGTCCAGCAGCTGTTAAATGCTGTGCCAGAAAATAAGTATCAAAAATGAAATGAAAAAAAAGGAAAGAAACACTGGTAGGATCATTCTGTGCCCTCAGCCAAGCACAGCGATCGGCAGAATGTAGGTTGTTCACATTCAGTTTAAATGTTAGGCTTCATTTTGAAGTCCTAAGATGTTCAAGAGTTCATATGGGTGGCATAGTTCACATTCCTGCCCAACACAAGCACCAGTGTTCTAAGATTCCAGGCATTAGACATGTTTTATTTGTAATTTAACTCATAAAAGCAACCTCCAGGGCTCTTGAGCACACACACGTAGTACTGCAGTGCAAACACAGCTTTATCCAGCCAATGACTGCCTGCAGTTCAAGCAGGCAGGTCAAAGTACAGGTTAGTTTTGGATAATGCAAGATTATCATCCTTCCATACAGAACGATTTATAAATTGGATGCAGAGTATAGGCTTCAGGAGCATCAGGATGGGTGTGTTTCATATCTCCTTTCCCCCTCTTTCACAAGGGCAGCAGTCAATATAAATATGCAGCTCAACAGGATTTAGACACCACCAGTTGCTCCTGTAGTCCCTAAGTTAGGAAGCAAATTTTGCCTAATCTTCATCACACACAGCACAGACAACATAAAAAACAGTCAGAACTGGGCTGTGCATGTGGACACAAGAAAGCCTCCTGGTGTCTGAAAAATGATTGACAGTGTTGAAATAGTCTTGATATTGAATCATTTAATGGCATGAAGAAAAATGCAACAAGCTCTAGTCATTGAGACTAGTCCTGGATGTGTTTTAATTATGGGCAAGGGTTGGAAACTGGTCTCGTCTTATATAGGTTATCAGCTGTGGGCAGCTGTTCCAGCACCTCACCACTCTCACAGTAAAGAAATCTCCCCTGATATCCAACCTAAATCTTCCTTCCTTCAACTTCAAACCATTTCCCCTTGTCCTGCTGTTATACCCTCTCAAAGAGTTGATTCTCTTTCTGTTTATAGGCTCCCTTTAGGTACTGACAGGCTGCAATGAGGTCACCCCTCAACCTTCTCTTCTCCAGGCTGAACAGCCCCTTCAAATAACTTAATTATTCAACCCCCTTATTAAAAAGGATTGGCAAGTCTGTGACTGAATCTCTGGCTGCCAAACAGTGACCTGCAGCCCCCACCCCAAGGTGCCTCAGCCTCTGCTTGCAGTCAGGTGCTTTTTGCATATTGCATGATGCAATTACTTGAGATTCTTTGCTTTCAAACAAGCTTTCAGAGTTGTTACCTCCACAAAAATCCTGATCTCTCCCACAAGACCAGCCAATTAACAACCTGTGTATCTGGCAATGCACTTTTTTTCTGCGCTGCAAATTCTTGGTTTATTTGGGCAAATCTGTCAGCAAAATTATGCAAGGGACTCTCATCTAGCAACAGGGGCCCTTCTAATGACAAAGCTCTGACACTTCAATGCATGCAAGTTCTTAACAGGCACCGTAACCAAGTGCCAACAGATACCCAAACACCTGGACTCAGCCAGTTGCTGCAGGAGAAGCCAAGTCCCAGTGACATCCATGCAGCTCCTACTGCCTATCGTGCTCCAAAGGCCTCCTCCTGTCCCCACACCAAACACTGCATGCCTGAGCAGTAAGAAACGCTAACAAGCTCCTGCCATGTCCATCAAAGAGCCAAGCAACGTAACAAAATATGAGAACTGAAGTTATACTGGAATTGGTCTTCTCTCGTGCTAACTAGGCTAATCAGCCAGTAATCATTTCTCTATTAGCAATTGCATTCAGTTATGTAATAAACTAAATTAGAAGCTGACTGCATTGTGCGGACCAGCTCATTCTGAAGAGCTTCTAGATAATACCAAGGGAGGAGAGGGAAAAATACAAACAATATTCATTCACTGTGCCAATGCCATGCAAAAGCAATGAATGATTAAAAAAAAAAAAAGCTATCAAGTTATCTAAATCTGGGCTTAGACTTTATCAATACCATCAACAGACTTTGTCCCTTTGCTTTCCCTTCTGTATGTATATTTAGGCTTTTATTGTTAGGTGATTTCCTGATTGAATTCAAAAACCTCATGGAGCAGCATATTAGCATACTTTGAATATAAATGCAGGCTCTGTTACGGGATTCAATTTCTCTCTGAATTTTAATTCCAAAGCTGTTCTTTTCCACATTGTTCATATGAGTAATCAGAATTTTAATCATTTTCACGCACCTCAGAGATGGGACAGCAGAAAATACAGGCACAGAAGAGAGAATGATAGTTGAGTTCCAAGTTCCCCCCAAGACCATGTTAGGATCACAAGCAGCACTTTTCACACAGAATCATGCCACAAACAGGGATATAATGACCACAAGCCCAGATACAGCATAGTGAACAAGTCCCATAAGCACAGGCCAGCATTTCATCCCAGCTATACATTCAACATGCAGGGCGGGGAGTTACATCCCGAAGTCATTTACATGGGTAAAGAGCTGAAGGAAAAAGATGGGATGATCAGAGAAGAGGGCTTGGGCAAAACTGAGTGCCTGGCATGAGAGGAATTATAGAACCATTCAGGTTCAAACAGACCTCCCAGATCATCAAGCCCAACCCCAGCCCATCACCACCATACTCCAATAACCACCTCCCTCAGTGCCTCATCTTCATGGCTCTTGGAGTCCCCACCACAAACGGGGACTCCATCACTTCCATGGGCAGCCTGTGCTGGTAGAACAGGAATGAGGGCTGCCACGGATTCCTAATGAAGGACACGGCACAGGGCCTGTAGCAATCCTGCCACTGCTTCTAGACCCATGTGCTCAAGTAAGGGCTTTTCTGAGGAATGAGTCATCTAAGTTCTGTTTTATCTCCAGCTCAAGTTATCTCCCTTGAAAAAAATAGTAAAAATAAAAATAGTTAGTTGAGAATTTGTTGTTTCCAAACATCCATGAATGGATATCTATGCATATAAACCTAGAAGAGGGAAAGAGGAAAGACTTCTGACTTCTGTTCATCTCTTCATAGACGCAAGCTGATTAATGACCAGCTAATAAGCTCACTTTAACCAAAACTGACTCCTTTTATCTGGTAAATCCAAAGTGAATACAAATCAATTTCTTGAGCACAATGACAGCCTTTCATCACTCAACTTTCATCATTCAGCAGAAGCATTATAAAGAAAGTAGAGTTAGAAACAAAGTAGAAGGAAGCAATTCTGATTGCGTTTCCTTTTTGCTTTCCTTCGGGGTAAGAGAGTACAGCAGTAAATACATGCATTGCCTTTTCATTAACCCTGTATCCAAGGGGTACAGATTTCCCTGGGAAACTATTTCTAAGAAGCAAGTCTAGAAGATATGAGAGGAGCTCTTGTTTCCAGATCCAGATGGACTTTTTTGGAAGCCCTCCTTTATAGTATGAAAATCTTTGCCTCCTAAGCATTATCTAACACATCAAGCACAATACTGATCAGACAGTAGAGCCCGCCAGCCCAAAGCTTCCATCCTACCCAAAACCTCAATATATTTCATGCCTATCAGTTTTAAATCTCATTAGGACCCCAGTTCTCCATGCTTAGAAACCAGGTTCCTGAGATGAGTCACAACCTTAGCCTAAGAGAACCAAAACAGGTGAGTTATGAACTACATCATTCATTATACATATTTAAAGCAAAAACCCAGGCTTGTCACTTTGCTATCATTTCTCCTAGCTCCTGCACACAGAGGGTCTACAGCAACATAACAGCAGCTGTTTGCACAGCCTGGGAGGTTTGAGTCATCTCAAAAAGTAAAAACCAACAGCTGAATTAAGCCTACTACCAGTAGCTGCCCTGGAGACTACCAACTCCTGTCCATAGTGCTGAGAAGCCACAGCACAGGGCCACAAACCAGGGCAGGACCGAAGGAAAGAGGTAACAGCAAATCACAAGCTTTTACTTAAGTCACATTTGATGACTCTAACAAGGAACCACAGTGTTGTCAAAGGAAGCACTGAGCAAATGAGATGTATCAAGATTATATTTGCTCTGATAAGATAATATTTGCTCTGAAGATAAACTTCAGAGTTTGCAATTTAAATAACTGGACAAGTGACATATGAAAACAGGTGCTTATAATGTAATAGGATGCATGTTTATAACCATATGAACTAACAGCCCTAGGAACAAAAAGTATCTCAGATAGAACTACAACAACAGAAGTAGACAGGTTCCTTCATCTTTTAGGGATTCAACACTAAAACCATCTCAGTAAGATACCAATTCTTTTTTTCAGGATCATGCCTGTAGCCAGCTCAAAGCTTCTGCCTCAAAATGCATTTACTGAAGTCAGCTACTGAAAAGTAATGAAAAGCTCCTCAACAACTACCCACCAGACTCCTCAGCACAGAATAGAACACTTAGTAGGAGAGAGAAACCTAATATATAGAAAGCAAACCAGCAAGACAAGAAGTTCAATCCATAACACAGGGTACTAACCTTCCTCCAGTCCCAATTCCTCCTCCTATCAAAGAGCTCTGTCCCTGACTCACTTGCAATAGTCCACCAGCACTGGCTTGGCACCAACTATTTAAGCAGTAGATCCTCATTACCATTATTGATTTCACCTGTACCAAGTAAGGAGTGGCAGTCAGGGTTGAGGCCTCTCCTGAAGCGTGTTCCTATTGAAACACATCTACCTCTTTGTGGTGTCTGGCAGCACACAAATATGAGTTCTCCTCTCCAAACCATGATTTTGCTCTAAGGGCTGTACTATCAGCTCTATTTCCTAAAGGAAGATGAAAAATGAAAGATGGTTTTAGTAATAGTCCAGTGACCTTTTATAGCACCATGTCTCACTGTAGCTATACACTATTTGCAATATGGGTGGGCCCATACCTTCCTTTCTTCTCCCTACAACCTGTTGGGAACTGGCAAAATTCTTTTCTAGGGTCCTACTGAGAAATGGAGGAGCAAAGGGAGGAGTTTGCTGAGGAGGTGAGCTCATTTAACAGCAGAGTGGTGCATTGCTTTAGCATCATAACCAAAATGCAGTACAAATGCTAAAAAAAACTCCAATTTCAGAAGCAGCCCCAGGGCAACTTGCATCAGAACTTGGTGGGAATCAGGTGTGCAGCTGCACTTCCTAACACAGGCATCACTTGTTTGGTTTTCTATTGAGTTAAAAGCTGCCTCCTGATTTTACACGATGCTATCTGGAAGACTGTATTTCATTTAAGCACATTCTCTTTCATCCATATGAATTTTCACTGCAGTTTCTATTTATTTTCTCCTAACTCATCTTCTGCATTAACATCACCTTTGCCAGGTGGAATTGAAGCTGTAATTCAATCTGAGCTAGTTTCTAGGAAGGACTTGTGGCCTGGCATCTGCTGGGGCTTGAGAAATTGATTTCCTGGCTTGCAACAGGCACTACTTTGTCCTTATAAAATACTAAGCATCTTCTTATAAGATTTGAATGGCTGGTGTCACAGCAGGTGCCGCTTGTCTGATAAACATAACCGCTCTTGGAGTTGGGCAGCACTTGCATTTGGACAGGAACCAATGAGTCACATTATTTGTTGATTTTCTGAGCTGAGGCCGTGTGCTTTGGAGGCAGAGTGTGAACAGGCAGAATGAGAATGGGTTTCTCTTCTGGCTAAGGGATGGAGGAAGAACGAGGAGGGAAGGGAGGGGGAAAAAATGAATTTTTATGAAGAATCCAGCTTGGGAAATGACTTTGAGGTGAAGGTTGCAAAATGCTTTACTTGGAGACTTGCAGATACCCAGTGTTGTGCAGGTTCTATCCTCAACTCAACTGGTGCCATCAGGACAAGGCTCTTCAAAGGGAAGCGTGGGCGACCCATCAGGTAAACCAGAGTTTCCCTTTGAAGATTCAGAATGTAAATATCTAAAGCCAATTAAGCTTCATGGATCAATTTCCCAAACTGCTGGATACACTGGCAGATATTGTTTGCCAGCTAAGCTTGAATGATGTGGTTTCCATTAACCAGATCTTCAGAAAAGGCTCTTATTGTAGGTAAGACAGCTTTTGCCACTTGAGTGGAATTTGTTTTAATATTCAGAGCAGAAGCTTATTTTTAAGAGCTTATAATGCTGCTGGAAAATGTGCTTTGGACAGCTACAGAATGAACATCTCCTCTTCAGAGAGACGACTGGGGTTTGGTTGCTTAAAACTGAAAAAGATGAGTTTACTCCATAATTTGAGCAACAACAAAGCGAATCGAGACAATAAAATTCCCTAATGAACAGCTCAAAAATGCTATGAGGTTTCAAGCAATGAAATACTGTGAATGTTCATCCTTTAATGAGATGTAACTTTTTTGAGGGTAGTACTTCCATAACAAGATAGGAAACAATCTAAGTTAAAAATGGTTTGAGAATATGACTGTACTTGGTAGCTTCTTGGGTAACATTAATTCTCCCACCTTTGGAGTTTACCAGATACATGCATTTAAAGAACTTATCAATTTCCTTCTGCAAGGAAAGATATTTTCATCTTAACATTATATTTTCCATTTTGAAATCGGACTTTGAGTTATCTGCTCACAACTAAGGACATCAAGCTGTAAGGTCCTGCAGTATCCAGTATCGTGAGGCTACTTTGGTCCTAATGGATTCAGGATTTGAAAGCCATTGCATCAATTAGAGTTACCTGGAGCAGCTAACACAGAGCTTGCTCCTGCCAGCGTCCAAGTGATGCAGTAACAGTACAGCACAACCACACAATAAAGTATTTCAGTGTCTGCTTCTCTCAGTGTTAATGATTTGAAAGGCATTTCAGATTCCTGAGCTATGTATTTCTCAGTATTTCAGGGATATCTCTGAGTTATCAACGCCAGCTGAAATTTTCCTGGGTTTATATTTCTTGATCATGAAGTGCTCACTGAACTCTATCATTCAGTCTGGTTTTCCTGGGTCCCTTGCTGTGCTTTCTAATATGGAGGATCCAGGAAAGAACACCCAAGAAACACGAGGCTGTACCCATGAAAGCCTGCAGGCTGATCGTTCCCAGCATAAACTCACCAGCAAACACCCTCATCGAATGCGACCAAACCAATGTGAATGTTAATTATTTCTGACAGCAAACATTTCCAGGCCCCTTCTGTTTATCATTAATGACTTGCTGGTCATTAAACACAACTCTGGTGAATTCCTTATAGAGGAGGGAATGGAAGAGAAAGGTCAGGACTGAATGCCCAAGCAGACTGGAGGTCTCAGGCACCCCATCAAAGCGTACCGAGCAGAGGAAGCAGCATGTAGAAGGAGGAACATCACGCCTCATTCTCGACCCTCTCCAGCATTTTCAGGGTAGCTCATTATGGGCTGATTGAGGGATGGCTGTCTGCTCTCCTGGGGCAAATTGGTGGGGAGCTCTGCCATGCACTGCAATGAGCATGAGCCCATGTCAGCTTAAAAGACAGCACAGGACCCTGCAGTGATGAGCAGCAGCTGAGGGATGGCTGAGAGCACTGGACTTCTCCATGCCCCCAGCAGCACAAAGATTTCTTCCTGGGGCGGAAGGCCTGCCAACCAAATGCCAGCGGGTCAGCAGGAACATTGAAAGGTCCCAGGGAGGAATGAAGAGGTTTTGATTAATTCAGCCTATTTCCTGGTCATTTCCTAACGCAGTAATGGGCACATTAAAGTGCTTATCATGTACGTAATGTTATGAATCAACAGTTCAGACACTGTGTGAGTCACAGTGTAGAAACCACAGTCAAAAGAGGACATTGATATGGAAGCTAGAGATACATCACTAAACAATAAATAATAAATAATCAATGTTAATAATTTGCTGCCACATTTCACTTATAAAAAAAGAAGCATTTAAGAGGATATAATTTAGAGCACTTATTGAAAATGTCAGTCAGATTTTCCAGTTAATATTCGTACAATGAAAAGCATATTTCTTACGTGTTCTGTACAATGTGTTTATTTGCTTTTGATGGGGAAGCGATGTTTGCAAACACCAGAGTTAAAAGTAACTGAACAATGACTTCCCCAGCAGCTCTGTAAAGGCCGTCCAGGGACAGCACAAAGAAGCTCCAAGTAAAGGACAACCCCAGACAACAAGTGGGCCCGTAATCAACCTGATTCACTTTGATAGCTCGGTAGAAGCAGACCCCAAAGAATTTCACTTGGTTTTATTTATTTATAAGCCACTGAAAGCGCAGTCATCATATTAGCTCTCGGTACACGAACACTGCACCACAAAAGATAACTTGCTGCCAAGTGCAATCTCCAATTAATAGCTCAAATATTAATTTAAGTCCATAATGCATGCACATATCATTTTAAACGTAGGGAAAGAAGCATGTATAATTGAAAATCTTTAGTAATTTTCCAAAGAGTCCAATATCAGCACAGTGCATTCATTTGTTAGGTGAGCTGTCTCTGGGAGGTGCAGCTCCCAGGATGAGCGATTGGGAACAGCTCTAACAGTAAAGGCTTATCCCTTTATCCCTTACATTACTTAAGAGTGCAAAACCTGCAGTGAGTGAGTGAGTGAGGCCACTTCTTGATGCTTGAACACAGATGGTAAAGAAAGGCCAAAGGGTTATCAGGGCTAATTAAATGACAAGGCAGTTCTGTATGCTCCACCGGCCACAGTGCTGAGGCAAGGGAATCCCAGCTTCCTTACAGACCTCAGAGCAAGGGAAATATTGCTGATACCAAGTGCCACCGGCAGTGGGTTTCAACAGGAGAAGGGGAAGTCAAGACTGGCAGAGCTTGCATGTCCAGCAGGTCTCCCACAAACCACTGTTGGAAGGCCAGATGCTGTGCCCATCCTGTGCTGTGCCCACTGTGCCCCTCAGTTCTGCCCTTGTGAGGCCTCAGAGCTGCTCACAGCTGTGGGCACCCCATCCCTGAAGGTGCCCAAGGCCATAGATGGGCCATTAGCAGCCTGGGATGGTATTAAATGTGAAGGTTGGTGGCCCTGCCTGTGGAAGGGGTTTGGAGCTTCATGATCCTTGAGGTCCCTTCCAACCCAAGCCATTCTATGATCCCACACTCCCCTTTTTCCTGCCACTTCTTTCTTTACATTAAAATCATAACTTTTAATGCATGAATCCGCATAAATGCAATTAAAACCACTAACCCTCAGAGCACAGGAGACGATTAAATTGTTTCTTTGCCATCCATTACTATAATGGGGTCTAAGCATGGCATTAAATTCAGCAAATAAAGCAGCAGCACAGGCAGTGCACTCAGCCGCAGACCCCAGCACGGCTACCTGCTCTGCTATTAATATTGAGGGGATTTAAGATTTAATCAGAGGCTGCAGCTACCTTTTTTCTTTATAATCTGTCCATGGAAATGAGCTCACATCGAATCAGTTCACATTTCAGGTTATTAGCTTCTTCCTTTCCTGCACATGGGAAGCTGCCACAACACCCATCATCAGTGCCAACCAAGGTGCATTTCTTAGCAGCAATGCAATGCAGCTAAACCCCCATGCCCATCACTGCAGTTTCCTGCCCACATCTCCACTGAAACCTTAGCATCACATAAAGGCAAAATGTGGCCAATACAGAAATGCAAAGACTTGAGCACAGGGATCTTTTTAATCTATTGCTTGAGGTGGTGAATCAACAACGGGCACGTAGCCATCCTGGATGACAAACATTTATTTGAGAATATCTCATTTGCCTATTGTACTACGGGCCAATAAAAAAAACAATTTAAGCATAAATCCAGAGACATAAACTCCGTTTTAATATCACTGCATTTTCTCAATATAAACAGACACTACAAGCAAATGACTTTAACATATCCTCCTGTTGATTAAAAAATGATTTATACTGAATTACACCTTCGGGGTTGATTGGATGATGTGCTTAATCCCACTCCCTGACCTCCTCCAACTAACAATAAGCAATCACCACCATGATAACGCAGCTTTGTCCATGGATTCTGTATCAGTGCTGTATTTGGGAGCAATCACCAGGCTCGTGCTTCCCAAGGAGATCAATAATTTTAATTTTAGCAAATGAAGACCAGAAGAAAGTTGTGTTAGAAATAACAAAGCACTTCCTATTGAGAACAGCATCGCGCAGAGTATTTCCCATGTGTATATTAAAATTCCACTGTAGTGACAAATAATCCATTATACCTTGTTCCTGTTGTCCACTGAGGGAAATATGTGAGAAGTCACTGGTTCAGTCAAGTGTGCCACAGCTGTAATTATTTTGTGCTGTAATTATTTGTACCTCTGTTCTGTGCCAGTGTGACAGGTCCATGAGGAAGAGGCTGAGCCAAAACTCGAGCACAGCAAAGCTGAGCTTTCTTGACCATGACCAAAGCATTTGGGTGTGAGCCTTCATCAGCTTGGGCAGCACAGAGAGGGTCTCTAGTGGGATGCAAACCAAGAACTGGAAGCTTTGGATACAAATAGGAAAAACACAGGGAAAGTCAGCCCTGCTGTAATACAAGGACTCACAGACAAGCCATCAGCACCAGCTCCATCCCAGCACCTGCTCACATGGAGAGCAACCTCCACAAGTCACTCTGCCACCATAGAAAAACAGCATTACACAAAACTTCTAATCCTTCTTGAATAGTCAGTGTCAAGTTCTGGGTAGAAGCAAATTTCTCCAGTGCCATCATTTGGGCAGAGGAATGGGTTACCTTAGCAAAAGGTAAGGCTGGTTCTCACATTAGTATCACACAGAGTAACCTTGGAGGTAGAGCCCTGCATAGGTAACTCTTTTAAAAAGATATGGAAAAAATGCACCTGAGCTACAATCTGCCCATCAGAGCATTCCTCTGATGAATCCCACTCCTATTTCCAATTAACATTCCCACAGCTATCTCATTAATGTGTATATAAACCATTTCCTGTGCATTACCTACCAGCATTAAACAACAGGCCTTGTTTTAAAACATACTGGGTTACAGATAAACCGAAGTCTGCGTTACAAGATTGAAGAAATAATGAGAAATGAGTGTTTGATGGTTCGGAAATCATGTAAACATCATCACGTTTTTCTTTCTGGAATGGTGGTATGGGGGAGGAGTGAGCCAATGGAGTCAATGAGATCTTTAATTTAAAGAGTATTTTTATGACGCTTTCTGTTAATCTTCTAAAGCTGTTTGCAAAGTATAAGAATACGCGTGCTATAGGGAAGCCTTTATAGTATCAGTGATAAAATACTCTTATGTGGGTTTTTGCGATTTCAATTTAGTAAACCTTGGTCCTTATGAACAGAGCAATTACGACTATTATGATATTAAACTGGGAAAATATTCTGTTTAATGAACAGCGAAGAATTACAATGCATCGCCGCCCCTGGGAGCAGCAGTGTGCTCAGCTCACAGTGTGCACAGCTCTCACAGCCTCATCCATGCCAGATGTCCCACTTTTTTTTCTCCAGAAGCAGCTTCCTGAACTCCAAGTGCAGCCCTGAGGTTTCTGCCCCAATGCAGCCCCCTCCTGTGAGCAGAAATAGGCTCCTCACCCATAGGAGAGTAGGGAAAAAAGTCAATTGTAGGGCTGTAGCACAGCCTCCTCCTGTCTGTTTTCAAAGCCCTGATCTGGTATGGGACATCCAACCCATGGTATGGGATGGTAAGCAAAGGAACTCATAAACCTAGTAAAGGAGCCCAGTGGGAAAGCTGCTTCTAAAAGCATTGGAAAATAGTATATAAAATAGATGATCTAATTCCAAAGTGCTGCAGGGACATGTTGGTTTCTTTTAATGTTAAGTGTACTCAATAAATACCAAGAAACTTTTTGGGGGATTTATTGCCTTCTTAAGTGTCCTTCTCATCGTTAAGAAGGAAGCATAAGAGGACTACATACATATATATATGTATATATATATATATATGTATATATATATATATATATGTGTGTGTATATATATATATATATATGTATGTAGTCCTCTTATGCCAGCTGTGGGCACTGAGCTTTGCAAGGGCCTCAGCTGGGTCTGAACTTCTCCTGACCTGCCTGCAGCTTTCTCCTACTTGGTTTAGCTGCGGCAGCACTTCTTCTAATTGACCAGCTATCTGTGGCTCATTTGCTCTTCTTTTGTTTATCTTTGTGTGGTATCACGATAGCCGTGTATAGGCAGCAGTAACAAGCAATTACTCCAGGCAGAAGGCGATATTTATCACTAACACACTGATGTAGTGAGGACTGGGATGCAGCATGGGGATGTACCAGGGCCAGCTGATGAGAGATGAGCAAAGGGAGACTGAGGGCTGTGCACAGCTAACCACAGCCTGTTAAAGGAATGCACAGGCAGAGCTGGGAAGGGCTGGCTTGGGGTTAACCAAATGTTTGCTCCTCTATTTTAGAGGCTCTGACATCTTAAAGGGAGTGGCCGCACTGGAGCCAACAACAAAACCTCAGGCCAAAATCCCTCTCTGAAACAGAACCATGTAGGACTTGGCAAAACAGACATCATCCTCAGAATTCTGGATATGAAAAAGATGGAGTGGGGAAAACAAACAGGGCACTGTCCAAGCAATGGTGAGGAAACCAAAAGAAGAGCCACAAAAGCCAAGGAATGAACAGGAATGATGGAGGGGGCTGCTGGGTTACAGGCACACCAGGCAGAAATTAGGTGGGAAACAGTATGGGATGGCTGAGCAAACAGGAGCTTGTGCATTGTTCTGAGGGGGGAAGAGCCCTGCAGGACCACCAGCCTGCTGGCAATGCACACAGCCCAGTGTCCACCAACACCTATAACCCTTACAACATGATTCCTTTGGGGTTTGTGCACTGCTAAAAGATTTCCCAAGGGCTTCCAGGAAGACATTCCTTATAGATAAGGGTGTGAAAATGCTGTCTGCAAGTGCAAGCCTGAGCATTCTGCCATTGTTTGTCTGCCCACAAACCCAGCCCCATGGGTTTCATCCCACCCCATGGAGCCAGGGCTCAAGCCGCAGCCATGCTCAGGATGCTGGGTGCACACTAATGAAGATCAAGGCATCCTTTAGAGCTGTTCAAGTTCATGTTCTCTAAGCAGAGGGGTATTTTTTAAATTCAATTACTCCTTAGCCTTCGTTTTTTCAGCTCTAATTAACATAACCAGGCTTTCTTCCCACTTAATCTCATTGCTAAAAAGACTGGTTATCTCAGAAAGGTGCCATTGGCACTGGGATTCACCCAAATCCCCAATTATATTACTCTACACCTAGGTAAATTTGAACTTGATTATATTATATAAAAGCAGGATAATCCTTATTTTCCTTCTATGTTTACTTTGGGCTCCACCGTACTGATGGTATTTTCTCCTGAATTTATTCTGAATTAAGCCAGCAGATTCCTGTGACTGAAGGGAGTCAATGAATTTAAATCTGGGGTTTCTCTTCTGTGAATGGTAAATTGACTGTGGAGTCAAGTTTTGATGAAACTGAAGCTATTTTGAACTCGGGTCAAATTCATCAGAGAGCTCTGACTGCAAATTAGCCAAGGAAACATTTTTCATGTTGAAGCATTTTATTTAAATATTTTTCTCTTAAGTGAAACGTGTTTCAGCTGAGATTCGTTAAGTGAATGGGCTTTAAGTGAAGGATGGGAAGTTAAGATTATACATTAGTAAGAACACTTTTAAATGGCAGTCCTAACAGAACACTAAAGTAGCCTGCCAAGAAGGACCATTGCTGGAGATGTGTTAGATGTATGGGGCAGGACAGGCAGTCTGAAGTCTCCTCCTGCCCTTTTCCATCACCGTACCCATTTCTAGCAGTGAGATATCATTCACCCCATGTCCCAGTGCTCAGTTCTCCTTCTGTCAGGCTCCACAGTGAAAAAACATCCTGGTCCCCATACAACAAATCATAGAATGGCTTAGGTTGGAAGGGACTCCAAACCCCCACAGCCCCACCCTGGCCATGGGCTGGGTGCCCCCCAGCTCAGCTGCCCAGGGCCCATCCACAGCCTCGGGCACCTCCAGGGATGGGGCACCCACAGCTCTGGGAAGTGCCAGAGGACCCCACTGCTCTCATGGTGAAGAGTTTCCCCCCTCATATCTGCTCTAAATCTCCCTCTCCCAGGGATCCGTTCCAGCCCCACGGTGGCACCATCAATCCCAGTCAGCTCACCAACCAGTGCATGCCACCGACAACAGGGGCTGGGTGGTGACTGCAGGAGTTGGCCGCAGGGATGGGTGCTTCTTTGCAAACATTTGTAATAGCCCTGATGTGATATGGTGGGGCAGCAGCATGGTCCCATGGGGCCACACCACCATAAGGGATGAGGAGCCCAAGGATGGAGCTGGAGCTGCCCCGTGGGAGGAAGATGTTGTGCAGAGCAAACACAACAAGAATTCTTTTAGCCATCGCTTTTTTCAGATTAAAACTGCAGGTTCAGATGCATCAAAATGCTTTGAAAACACAACACTGCCTTCTCTGAAACTTCTGCCTGGGAGGAAAGGGCAAAAGGAAAAACAGCAATCATCTGGGGAAAAGGAAAACAATTTGGTTTCCTGCTTTTTGAATGAAATAACGTTGGGGTATTTGTTTTTGGTTGTTGGTTTGGGTTGGTTGTTGTTGTTTTTTTCATTTCAAACAAATGTGAGCTTTGTTATTCTTTAGATTTATTTTAAACAAATTGCCCTTGATTGCTGCTTGTTGTTTTAGCTCTCCTTACGAAGATGCCAAACATAAGAAGCACATTGCTCAGTCTCAGCTAAATTAGGTGTTCCATTTAACCCAGCCGGGGGGGAGCCCACAGGCTTTTTAAAAGCAGCTCTGTTTAGGCATTCAGCCCACGCAGCTCTGGGGAAACAAGGCTCAAGTTTGCTGGGGATGTGCATGGTCCCAGTTCATAACAGCACATTATCCTCCTTCCAGTTCATTATGCTCCTTCAGCTCCTTAATTAAAGTCAACCTTTGCCTTGACACCAGCCAGCAATTTGCTGTTGGCCAACTGAAACCTCTCCGTGGGGTCTTGGCAAAACAGTGACTTTGTTTTCCATTGGGATGGGTTGGCAATACAAGAAATCTCCATTTTTAAGAAGTGATTTTTATTCTCATTCTGGTTGAGAATGTTCAGGGCGAGGGTGAGGGTTTCACTGAACCTAAAATACGTGTAGGGTTCTGCCTTTGGGACCAAAAAAAGAAAGAAAAACAAAACCCACAAAAACACAAGAAACACTCAAGGAAAATACAGCCAGCAAACACTCCACAGCAGGCAACCTTCAATACGGAGCATGAGCACAACAGGGCAGCTGCAACTGAAATGCAGAGGTGAATGTGGAGTGAGCATCCTTTTTAGGCCGCAAGTCACAACTGGGCTCAGCCCTTTACAAGCAGCTGCTCCATGAAATGGAGCTCAGAGGGTCGTTAAACACTCAGAGGGTGGTGATGCACTGGAGCGGGTTGCCCAAGGAGGCTGTGGATGCCCCATCCCTGCAGGCATTCAAGGCCAGGCTGGATGTGGCTCTGGGCAGCCTGGGCTGCTGGTTGGTGACCCTGCACACAGCAGGGGGTTGGAGCTGGATGAGCACTGTGGGAACTTTGCAACCCAGGACATTTTATGATTCTATGCTTCTATGAAAATAACGTGGGAAACAGTTTGCCACCCACATCCCCCACATACCTTGTTTGATCTGATCCGCATCCCGCTTGCTCTGCAGAAGGCAGCGCTCCACAAGCAGTGGGGTGGCATCACTTTAAACCTCACCACTTCATCCCCTGTTGGCTCAAACACATCAGGGAACGTTTAACCCTCTTTTGACTAACACAACACAATCCCATCCCATCAGTTCTTAATTCAGTTTTGAGAGGCATGCCCATTAAGGCAGAGGCTGGGTGGCTGAGTGCATCCTGCCCATGGTGAGCATTGCACAGACAAGATGAGAGCTGGAAGAGCTGTCTGTCCTTCCTCAGCTTCTATTCTTGGAAATCTTCATTTAATAATTTTACTCTAGGGGAGTAAAATAAGGAAAAGCAGTTGTGGGGAAGGAATATGGCTTCCAGCTCTGTCCTGGCAACAGCAACTCTCCAAAACTCCATGTATCCCTCTGTTTGAATATATCAGAGTATTTTCCCATTAGAGAGCTTTGGGCTTTCAGCCTGATTTCAGATACACTGGAAAATAAGCCCTGTTCATCCATTTCACCCCTGCCAGTCTCCACCACTGAGCTGCTGCAGGGAATACCCAGTCTGAAGTCACTGCTAGGGCTCCCCATAGGAGGGTAACTCCATCACAAGCATCAAAGCAGAGGAGAGGAGCACTCCTGCAGTCATATAACTCTGTATATCTTTTCCTCACCAAAACAAAACTAGCAGCACAGAGTGAGAATATATATATATTATATATTATATAATATATATATTATATATTATATATTATTATATATATATATTATATTATTATATTTAATATATTTAATATTATTAATATATTAAGTTATATATTAAAATTATATATTAATATAATATTAATGTAATAATTAATATTATTATATTATATTAATATTATATATTATATATTATTATATATATATTATATATATGCCTGGATATATAAGGTGTTTACACAGAGCAGTTCTTTTAATTAAAAGGGACTGCTTGCTTTAAGCACATTATTTTGATAGGTTTGCTCAAGGTGTGGGGCGCTGCTTTTCTAACTGTAGAGAAACACTGCATGTTCCCATTGCATTGGTGGAAAATAAATTGATTTCATTTGTTCTTCTCTTAAATGAAACATAATTAAAGAGTGGGAATGTTCCCAGTCAAGGAGTGGGGGAAAAAATGTCCAATTAAAAAACAATCCACTTTATTAAGTTAAAATTCAATTTCAGGTTTTCATTACACACAGCTGTACTGAAGTACAATGCTGATAGCTTACATCTGCCCTGACATGTTTGGATGCTGCATTGCTTTTATTGATGTAAATTCCTTAGATTTTGGAATAAAAAGGGCAGGCTTTGAAATGTAATATTGTCGCCTAATCCATTCTGCTCTGTAACCTCTATCAGCAATTAATGACCTGAAATACAAAGTGATGAGCCTATAATAAATTACACCCTATGACGATGCTTTCATTATGGAGAACACTACATATATTTACTGCAGACCTTTTATGTTTGTTGCTAGCTGGCATTTCATCAAATTAAGTTTAAACAGCACATGGGGCTGTATGGTACACTGATTTCTTTAGGTCTTAAATCATTAAAGTTTTGTGTGTGCAAGCTGTGCATTTCTCTCTAAAACACAAAGCAGGACTTATCCTTTTATCTATCATCACTCCACCAAGCACCAAAGGGACGCTACAACCAGGGCTTGGTCAGTGGATAAAGAAAGGCAGCTTCCAAAGTCATCTCATCCCTAAGGCAGGGCAATGTTGGAAGTGGCCAATGGAAGTGCCACTTCATTTCTGCTGACACCAAAGCACATGGGGAGAGGAGCTCATAGGAGACAAATGTGGCCACATGTGGTGCTGAATGGGATGGGTTTCTCCCTCATAGAGCTTCTATATTATCTTAATCCCACACTCTACTCCAAGAAGATACAGAAGATTAATTCCTTGCTAAGGGGCAGTTTAACACTGGTCTAAGTGGCTGTATCTTGGCTGAACTCTGATGCCAAATATGATGAATTCGACTGGCTATGAAAAGATCCAGAGGAATTTTTGGAAGACAAAGTAGGAGCGGAAAAAAAACCCCTTCCAATGTTATTCTGTATTTTTTTTACAGGTGGAAGTCTCCCCTCCAACCTTACAGGAGCATGCAGGTCGCTTCATACCACAGCTGAAGGGTAAAAGAAGGGACTGAGGAGTGACATAATGCTAAAGTGTGATTATTTTGCATTAATCTTGGCAAGAAGAGATGTTGGGTTCTGGTTTCCAGCTCTCCACTCTCTTCCAACAGAAAATTCAACACAAAACTACTTTGTCTGCCCCAAATCAGCCCGCACCAAAGACAGAAACCATTGGGCTTTCCCCAACTACAAAACACTAATTGTGTGCTGACTACAGGATGTGGAAAGCCACCAAAGAGGCATGAAATGAGAGCAAAAACACAGATATGAGCATCAAATGCAGCTTTCAATTCGAGAAATAATTCAGCCAAGAAAAACCTGCTCAGTTTGTCCATGAGAGATGTGCTGGGATGGGATAAAAAGGAAACTCTCCAAGCTTTCCCAAGGGAAGTTCTTGTGGATCATACCAAGGGGAAAACTAAGCAAAACAGCTGTGAGAACATTAAGCTGATGGGGGAAAAGCCCACTTCTGGCAGAGATTTATTAGATTAAGGAACAGGTTCCTAAAGGAGGTAATCACAGCACCATTGTTTGGGATATTTTAAGCTCTGCTGTGGGACAAAGAAGCAGCATTGGGAAATGCAGAGCTGAAGAAAGTAGGTAGGGAGAAGTCTGTTTAATTAATTCTGCCCCTTTCAGCAGTGAAAGCCCACAAGCAGCCTGTAGCATCGTCACACAAATTCATTATTAAGATGCATTAGAAGAACATTTCTTCCAACTCCACTGCTTCATGGGTTGGCTGTGAGTATCCTAAAGAGAAGTCTTGTCTGACCAGATCTCTGGCACCAACCGTAATAAGCAGAGAAGGAGTTCTCAGCTCTCATCCTTGGAGCTGGTTGCCTATGGCCTTGCAAGGCCACCTCAGCAGCATCCATCACTGCCAATTCATTCCCATATTTTGCAGGCTCTCCCACACAGCAGCCCCAAACTCATTCCTTCCTCCATCCCATAGGAAGCTACTAATGAATTTGCCCCCAGACTCACTGCAAAGCCAAAAACTCATGCGTTGGGTTCACTGCTTCCTGACAGCAGTGCCTTTTTGGGAAGAGCTTTTCACATTAATGATTTAGTCAGCTTCACTAAATGCATCACCTTCTTGACATCGGTAGCATTAGCAATTCATTGCACTTCATTTTATGCTCTGTAGGGTGAGAGAATACTGTTGTAAATTGAATTAATGCTTGGTTTTCCTTTGAAATAGTAATACCAAATAAATAATTTAGTCCATGCACAGAGGGGGATGGAGAAGACAATGGGAAGAAACTGAAGTCAACTCTAATACATGTTACCAAAAGAGGTGAACACTTCAGCATTCCCAACTGTGAAAATGTTTTGTGGGCTTAATTCCATGGAAATTAAAACTTGTGTCCACAGTAGAAATGTTGTGTTAAAGATATAAAAAGTTTATGCTGTTAAAGCAATGTACCATTTAGCCTTCAGTCACAGCATTGGGAAGACAGGAATATTGCTGTGCAGTGGACTGGAGAGAAGTTGAATTAGTTCAGTCAATTAAGTCATGATTAATTTATGTTAGATCTTGTTCTCTTGAGTCTATAAAAACAAAGACTTTAGTTAACTGGCAACATTTAGTTTAATAAAAGTAAAGTCTTTAATGATGATTTCAGGAGGGGGAAAAAAAACCACTGCTGACAAAATCAATGGACAGCAAGAATCCTGTTTAATTTGTGTCAATGCAAGTTAAAGTAACTTCAGGGATTGATACAAAAGGGATGCTCACTTCAGATGGGGGACCAGATTCTCCAGATCTTGATTAGCACAGCTACCCAGCAGCTCCACCACTACGTGTGACACATCCCAAATGCACAGAGCTCCCACATATGCTTTCCTTCCACTGTTCCCCTGCCTTTCCCATTAGTTGCCTGTTCCCTGTGTTTCAGGCTGCAAAGAATGAGTTGCAGCACTTGGAAAATCACAGCAATGCAATCCAGGTTGTGAGTACCATAACGATTCCTCTCTGTAACAAAGCTATGGGCGTTCTGTGCATTTAATTGCTCTGAACACCAGGAAGAGTGTCTGGGATCCAGGGATTCTCCGATGGTTGCTGAACCATGCAGATGAAGAGAAGCACGTAAGCATGGAAATGCATAATCTCACCAACTTCCAATGGTCCAGAAAATCAAGCATCTCTTTTTGCATGGGATATGCAAGCACATGGCAAACTGGTCCATGAAGTTGAAAAAGTTCCCAACACAACACGGGGCCCAAAGAAACAAAGCAGGTTTAAGTGGCAAATTCTTGGCTGAAGGATCAGGAGAACAGCACAGCGTGCAGCAAGCTTTGGCTGCTTAACAAGAACTCAAAGGCAAACACAGGCGGGAGCTAAAATGGGAGCTGCTGGAGAGAGGGAAACCTGCCAGAGCAGAGCAAGACAGTAATGGAGTCACCGAGCTCACAAGGTCACATCACTGAGATGAGCTGGAGGCTGTAGGGGAATTGTGTGATATCCCCAGTGGTGAGCTCGGGTTTGGGCTTTGCTGAGGAATGCCCACAGCCAGCTCAGCAACAGCAATGGGTTGCTTCATCCCACACCTGCATCCATCTGTCCACCAGTGGGAAGCTTTGCCCAACACAGTGTCAATAAGGATAGGAAGATAAAGATGGAAAGATAATGATGGAGAGACATGCATCAGCAGGACCAGTCCCTACACTGTAGGGAGCTATTTTCCAGCCCTTCCCCCTCTGTTAGCATCACATCTTCTACAAGTGTTGTGATTTATGCAACACATCACACCTCCAGCTGATTCCTCACCTGTCATTTTCCTTATCACAGGGGAAGCAATAATTGTGTTGAAGTGCACCTCTACCACCTGCCTCCTATCTGTGTCAACACAGAAGGAATTCCTCAGGTAAAGGCCCAAAGCATCCTCCTGCTTCTCTTCCTTATATCAGCTCAAGAAGCACTTGGCTATCAGCATTGGAGGAGCCTGAAAAATGGTGTTCTCTTCTGCACTATCTCCAATGAGCTGGTAGCTGGGAGGAGGTTAACGACCAGTCACTGCAACTCCAGCACCTTCTGCATTATCAGGGAAGGGCAAGGAGCTGGTGCTGTGCTTTCATACCCATTGCAGAACTGCTGCAGACTTGTTTGTGCAGCCCCACAAGTACAAGCAGCGTCTCCAGGCAGATGAATGATGAGGGAAGGTTTTTGATAGCACCGGGTTGATTTACAAACATGAATTGGAGCAAAATTCAACAGCAAAATAATTTCATATTCTGCCCTGCCATCAAAAGGAAAGGCTGAGATTTTTCCTCCCAGGAGCCACAGGTAGTGAAGGACAGCCCACACAGCTGAAATAAAGGCTCTCTACATCTTATTACTGTGATCCAGACTTTAGAAACCTGAATGCTTAACCGGGTTATTCTCAGAGCAAAACATTTAATTATTCAGAACCAGACGACTGCTATCCATTTCCAGTTACCCAGCCATGCAGAGCATAAAATGTTGTGACATATCAACGAGAGATATAGCATAAGATACCAGCTATGGAGCAGAGGAAGCAATGGGAATAAGGTGGGTGATCCAAAACCAGTACCTGATTTTGTAAGTAACTGTAAAGAAATTCTATCTTAAACAAAAAATTAGAAGATAAAGCACAAATCATCCTTATGTGATTGCACACCACTAATAAGGATTTACAAACAGATGTCAACATACAGTGACTGCTTTCTCCTCCTCAGCCTCCTGCATCACTCCTTCCTCATTAAGAAAAACTCCCCTTTCCAAGTGCAGGGTCTGAAATGCAGCTTCAGCTCCTCCACACCATCCCACATTCACATAGAGCTCTCAGAGCTCCTTGGAGTCTGAACAGCAGGTGCTGTTGCCTCTGTGAAATTCAGATCTACTCTTTCTAGGGTAGTCTGGTTTAAAATATCCCCTTTGCTTTCTTAGAACATCAGCACTTTCCATTTCCATTGCAGGAATGCTTTCCACTCCAAAGAACTGGGGCAGAAGGAGAACATGCCTGACACTGCATAAAATAAACCAAAATGTTTGTTTCTTCTCCAAACATTCTGCACCAGGATAAAACAAGGCAGACATAAGCAAGGAAGGATTTAGCTCCTATTTTATGCTTCCTTTCATTACAGGGCAATTGCTCACCCTTATTCACGTTCTTCTATTGCACACACCTCCTCTCTTCCCAAAACACACGAAGCAGCAATACTGAAGAACAATAAATGTGCCTCTTATGAGTCCCTCCCAGCTCAAGATATTCTGTGATTCTAAGAGATTTAAATGCCCATCCTCCACAGGAGTTGTTATTAAGCAGTAATGCACATATCTAAACCCAGAACACAACAGTGGCCCCAAGGGCTAACAGAGATCCCAAATCTCCACCACCACAAAAGACCACAGTGGCACCATGCCCCACTGTGGGTCAAAGACCCTGATGTCAATTGACTTCCTTTGTAGGGAGGGAGCTATGCTAGCACCAAAGTTTGCTGTAAGTTGTTTTTCTCTCTTCTTTGCCTCTCAGTCCAAAATTCATAGATTCATAGAATGGCTTGGATTGGAAGGGACCTCAAGGATCATGAAGTTCCAGCCCACTCCCACCCCACCCAGTGCAGGACCCAGAATAAAAAGTAATTGGTTTTGAAACAGAAGGTCTTGCAGGCATACATCCTCAGTGTCACCACTGCAGCAAATGATAAGCATTCTCTGAAACACCTCACTGCCCACACAGTCCCATCTGTTTGTACCACCACCAATGGGACGCTCTACCCCAAGAGCAACCATTCTGGGTCAGACCCAGGACCTGAGTCACCTCACCCAAAGGCCTGGCCCTGAAAACAGGGTAATGAAAAAAAAGATTTATAAAGGACAGGATGAGATAGGGCAGGTACAGAGTATTCCTGCTTCTGGCCATCTCTTCTCAGAATATTCAATCAATATCCTCTAGAGTACATCTTTGAGGACCACAATATTGCTTATGTCTTTTTGGCTTCACTTATCCAAAAAGAAAGTCGCAGAAGATTCTGCTCATTGCCCAGTATCAGCCTTCACCAAGAGCACAGTCAGATTATTTCATGTTGACCTCCTCTCCAGTCCCCTTGCTTTCTATGCTCAGTTTGATCCCACCAACCTGTTCCTAGTGCAGGGAGGTTGCCCCTCTTCTCAAACAAGTTGTGATCTCTGCTTCTGAGAGGCAACAGTGCATGTGAAATAGTTAAAAATGCAGAGAGAAGGCACCACTCTGGCCTCATGCTTTCTCCGACCTGCATGTACCCAAAGCACAAAGAGCTACAGCTGGAGGTCCCACTAAGGATTCACCTCCTTGGTTCACCTGAGGTTCTCCTCCAGATCCACCTCTCCTCAGCTTGAGGAACTGGCCACTCCTGTGATCTGCTTCATTGAAGTTTCATCCACATCTGCCATTTGCTGACCTACATAAGATGCCCAAGATGAATCCTTGCCCCTTAATGACACAGGAGGTTCATACATCCCACATCAAAAAGCCACGGACAAGTCTGACTATACAATGCCACAAGGATAACCTCCTTCATCCCAGCTTTATGCTCCTAGGTCAGATCCTACAGGATGCAGCACATAGGAGGGTTGATAGGAATTACAATGTAAAAATTAAGCATTTATGTCCTATTTTCCTGGAGGTGACCGAGTCCAGGATGGATGTGGCCCTGGGCAGCATGAGCTGATAGGAGGCAACCAGCCCACAGCAGGGGTTGGAACTGGATGGCTTTATGGTCCCTTACAACCTAGGCCATCCTATGATTCTTTTCTTTATAAATGGCTGAGAGGAATTAGTAAAATCCAGGATCTGCATCTTGGTGTCACCTTGTAAAACCCCTCAGGTCTTGTGTGAGATGTCCAGGCAGCTGCAGGCCCTGCATTAGGAGCAGGTTTGTTGTTTCACAGAAAGGCCAAAGTGGCCTGAGCTGTCCAATGGGAATTGCAACTGTACTCACCTCTCTGCAAACATACCAACATGGAGCATTTATGCTTTAAGGCAATTGAACTCCAAAAGCCATGCAGGATAATCTCATTGACAGCAGAAACTGACTGATGAAATTACACTTAATGAAAGTGTACGGGCTATTAAACAAAAGGATTTTTCCAAAAATAGGATTATTTCAGCTTCAAAAGTGCCGTCTTGCTCTTTTCTTCTGCCTTTCTAAGTATCAAGGTCTTTATGACACCAGGAGCTGTGCAATACCTGCCCTTAGCTGTCACTTGCAACCGACTGCAATTTCAGTTACGGTAAAAGAACTGGAAAAGGACTTTCTATGCTGTCTGGGAGGATAAGTGAAAATATGCTAACAATCGTTACTCTATACTTAAAGTGTCAATTGTTAAAAGAAAGAACGTTACTTATATTAAAATAATGATCAAATAAGGCATACAGCACAACAGCTTTGACCTTGCAGTGAGGTTTCCCCACTTCACAGGAACAAACTGACAATGAATTAAAACCTCTGTCTGTCATGTCCAAGCTGTTGTCCGTGGCAGTGTCAAAAGCCCGCAAAGGATTTACAGAAATGTGGCAGTTGGTGAATGAGAAATAATTGCTTTCCACAAACATCCTCATCCAATATCCTAAAAGCAGAGAAATAGCCTCTACCGTCTATGCTAAACAGAGTATAGCGTACACCAAGTATGCAAAGTAAATTGTACTCAGGACTGCAATTTAAATTTTAATGAAGGATTTTTTTTTTGAAAAATACATATTGCAAAGACAAAACATGAAATATTTACACAGAAGATTCAAACCTGAAACAGCGGGAACTAATAGCCAGGAGGTGCTTTGGGTTTTAAATCTTTCCAGGAAGAAAGGAAAGCAGGAAAGACAGGAAAACATGCACGTTGCTTATTATTAACCTTCTATGCTTTGCAAGTTTCCAGATGGATTTTATAATTAAGAAACAAACCTGGGTGTTTGTGGAATATATACATCAAGGGCCCTGCAGAGTGACCTTTCTGCAGTCTGACCATGTCAAAGGCACTACCTGTTATACTGCCAGCATGCTCCCTAATGATCAACGTATGGCAAAACATCAATATCAACTCATGTCAATACCATCACATCCAATAAAGTCACTACAGTACTCCAGTCTCCAAGCAAGGCCTGCCATCCATAAGGCTGAAACAGATGTTCAGCAACAACAGGAATATATTCCATGAAGGGTGACAGATAAATAATACGCATTGCCCTGCGCCATGATCAGGCAATGGTAGGTAAAGAATGAAGACATAAAAAAAAGAGAGTTCAAGGTTATTTCACTTCTGCTGAAGTAAGAGAACATTGGCTCTGGCTCCTCATCTCCCTGAATAATTTCATCTTTGTGCAGATTATAAAGTGATTCTCCTACTCCATAAAAAAAAGAGATCTCTTTACTCAGGCATAAATTAATGGAAATTAGGCTCGGCGCCGTATATTACAGTTTCCCTTTTGAACAAAAAGAATTGTTTAAAGGTTTCCATTAGAAATGATTGGTTCCCCTGTCTGGTGGAGCTACCATTATTTTCTTTTTGTGAAGTTAACAGATCAGCATAATGATAATTTGACAAAGATTCAAGACATCCATAAGCCTTCCTAGAAATTAAAACCTACTTCTTTGGAGGAGAAAATTAAGTCAATGAAGTAGGTTCATAAGGAGAGTATCCGGGATTCCTATTCCTTAGTTTCCTTTTCCTATTATTTGTTACTATATTTCATTGGCTCTTAGCTCCCTTTGTTACAAAGGAAAGTAGAGGCACCTGGACAAAAACCTGCTATGTCTATATCAGCATGTTTGAGGATACTCCAGTTCTAGACATATGATTAAGCACAAGACCTACACCTATAAGGCAAAACCTTCTTCATAAGCCCAACAGAAAAGTGCCAGAAAAGTTCAGCGCAAAATCATAGAATCATCAAGGTTGGAAAATACCTCCAAGATCATCCAGTCCAATCGTTCACCTTCCACCAATATTTGCCCACTAAACCACGTCCCTCAGTACCACATCTAAATGGTTCTCGCACACCTCCAGGGATGGTAACCCCACCACCTACCTGGGAAACCCATTACAGTGCCTGAACACTCTTTGAGAGGAGAAATTAATACACTGTGATGCTCTCCTTCTTGCATTAGAAAAGTCAGAACATACAATTTCCTCCACTTAAGCACCTAACAAGGTTTGTTTCAATGTTGGTTTCACTTTTTGGACATAAAGTTGGAGTGATTCTGGGCAGAAAACACAGAATGCTAATTCCACTGAAAAGGAATAAGAATGAATGAAGGAGGAGACTGAAAGAAACCATATCCATGAGAAGGATGGCATTGGGCAAGGGTTGGAGGGAAGTGAGGGAAAAGGAAGAATGTATGGGATCTTCCAAGATGGGAGAGCCAAGACAGGCTGCTCACTACCTTGACCCAAAATTGCTTGTCCAGCAGCTGCAATTTAAAGATTCACAAATCAGGAGCCTCCACCATTGTCCTGAGCAAGCCTCAGCTGCTGCTTGCCACCACAGACCTCCCAAGCATTGCTGATAGAGCATGCAGTGAATCTGTTCAGGACATCAGGGAAGTCTTATCAAAGCCAAGCATCCCTGAGCACAAGTGATTTACCCCCACGGCAGATACTGTTAAGTGAAATCACCTGACATAAAGATTATGGATACTTTCTCTACGTGCCTCATGGATGGGGGAGAGGGGAAGGATTCATCACAATGATGTTGTTTTCCATATCATCTCCTCCAGAGTGGGTCAGAGGAGCACCCTGCTTCAATGAGCCTCTGCTTCAGCACTTGGTCTGGTCACTGATTAATGCATGTGATCAGCTTCTAACCCATGAACACAGGGAAGAAAACCAGCCATACAAGCAGTAGGAGAAAAACTGGTATTTTTCTGAGAAGCAGGAAGAATTAATCTCAACTCCCCCACAAATGTGGCTCATAAGCAATAGACTCTTCTTACTGCCATCCCCCTCTGTACGTGTATCTGGATGTTTGCAAGGCTTCGATAGCTACATCAAGAAACGCTCTCAATTATCAACGTATTTTTATCCTCAAGTGTAATTAACCTCAATATCCTTTCATTTACATTGAAATCAGACTGGCTGCTGGAGATGGGTAGCAAAGGTTTGTGTCTATCTGTGATCAAAGTACCTGGGGACATTATTTCTCTGATTATTCTAAATATGGCTCGTAGAAGTGGTGTGAAGTGAGGGGGTGGACACCAATATGAATAGATTGCTCAAATTGGGCTGTAGGTCCGGTTCATAAAAAGATGCCAAGCTACTGATATTTAATCTCCTGCTATGAGGAAATCTACAATTCCAACATTACATTTCCACTTAAATTGGAATATAAACTCAGAATCTCTGCTTTGCAAGGAAATAAAATGCTCAGAAAACAGTTTGGTACCATCCTTACGCCTCCTCTTCTGGAGAGTTCAGAACATTTCTTGTAGGTCAGAGTTTTAAAAGCTTCATTTCAATCTCCTCTTCACTTTGCCTTTATCATTTTGACTTTTACATCACACAATGTATTCCAGCATTCCTGAAGAGCTGAAGTAAAAATGTTGAAGGGTAACATCCTCATGATGCCCTTCAGCCTTCTCACAGAATAAGCATTTAAAAACAGCATCAGAAAATCCTTCACCAGCAAATCTCCTGCCCAGCCCAGCTCCCAGTGGCACCAGATCCATGCAGTGCCTCTGGGGCTGCCTTAGCCCCACTCCTCCTGGGCATGGCACTCGTGAAAAACCATTCCCACTAATGAGAACAACTGCATATCCTGCTTCTGATACCCTGCACCAAAACACAGTCAAACCAAGACATAACCAGCACGAGGAGCAGGTCTAAATAGAAGCAATCAACTGCTTACCTTGCACTTAATAGCAGAGGTATCAAAGCAGTACGAACAAGCTCTCAGCACAGTGAAAAAAGCACCTTATGCTAAAGGTATTTAAAGAAGCAACACAAAATTTGGAAAGAAGCAATGTGGATCTTCTGCAACCTGAACAAACCATCAGCTCTCACTGTTATGTCATGACACTGACTAAGCTGAAAGCTCCAAGTCCAGTCAGGCCAGAGAAGGAGACAACCTTTCCCTTGCAACACAATAATATCAGGCTCGACACCAGTTTGAAGATCATTGATCACCTTCCCAATCTTGGCTGGACTGTCCAACCACAATCACTGTATAGTTTCAGATTTGGCACCTACCAATTTCCATCTGTTTGGGCCAATGAAAGATGGACTGCATGGGCAACATTTTACTAGGAACAATGCCACCAGAGCAGCTGTGAAACAGTGGGTCACTTCCACTGCTGCAGATACATATCCAAGGCAGGAGCACAAAAGGGCAGCTACGACTGAAATGAAGAGGTGAATGCAGAGTGAGCATCCTTCCTAGACAGCAAATCAAAACCCTTTAAAAATGGCTGCTATTTAAAATGGAGCTCAGAGGGTGGTAAAGCACTCAGAAGGTGGTGATACACTGGAACAGGTTGCCCAAGGAGGCTGTGGATGCCCCATCCCTGCAGGCATTCAAGGCCAGGCTGGATGTGGCTCTGGGCAGCCTGGGCTGCTGGTTGGTGACCCTGCACACGGCAGGGGGTTGGAGCTGGATGAGCACTGTGGTCCTTTGCAACCCAGGCCATTCTGTGAGTCTATGATGACATTTCAGTGCACAAACTGAGGGGAAGTCAAATTTCACAGAAAGCAATTGTAGTTATATGGTAGCAAAGAACCTCATTGTACCAACTTGTCACTCTGCTTTTTAAAATAAAGACTAATATTTCTTAGATCACTTATTACTTTAATAAAGCTCTCTGTAAACTACTCTTTACAAACTCAGAGGGACTGGCTCTTATCTTCATTCTTTAAGTTAAAAACAATAATAATAATAGACAAAAACTTTGACAAACAATGGGCAACAAGCAGAGGTGCCTAATTCTGAGGAGACAAAAACTAAACAGAAATCTCTCCCTGCCCTTTTGTGCTGCTAATTAGTATCATAACTCCGCTTGAACACTGAGTTATGAAGGCTGGGTGTGGGATCAGGGCACAAAAGGTTAATTAAAATGCTCAGAAAAGAGCAAGGAAGATGATTGTACAGCAACCCCAAGTAGCAGAGCTGCCTACACTTTTACAGGGTATTCTACAGCTGCTCTTTGCTAAATGAAACACTGTTTTTTCCATTGCTATACGTGACATCTAATTGTTGCGTTCGCCGCAGGATTTGCTGCAGTGCTGCCTTTTTTCCATTGCAGATTTTGCTGGACTTTCTCTGAATTCCTTGCCATACCTTTTGTTTTTTCCTCTTGTTTGGCTGAGTTTTGCTGAGCCGAATCCCTGCAGGGACTATGCCAGACGCTCACTTTGTGTTTATGGACACGTGCCTCCTACAAAGGACACTGGGCATATTCTGAGATCCTCTTTCAAAAGCCCTAACCAGCTGTCATCGCCGCGTTTCTGTTCTCCAACCAATTTCCTTCCCTAACTCCAGACACAGAAGCTCTCCAGCAATCTGTTATAAAACTGTCGCTTGCTCCTCTGCTGCACAGTGCCCGCAAAAGGAAGATGCTGCAGAGCTGAAAAGTTGTTTCCACTTGTTTTTTTTACTGTTTAACCGTTCAAATCTGTGCAGAAAGCCTGAGACAAAGGCCATCAATCTGCCTCCGCATCAGACTAGCAAAGGGATGGATTGCTCCAGCCCTGCATAAAGCATCTTCTGAGATCTGTTTTGGAGGATCCTAACCCTTAATTTTGGCTACACAAAATGCACACTCAATCCAAATGAGCCTATTGTTAAGCAGGAATTCCCCACAAGGCCATGTGCAAGCAATGCTAAAAAACCCCAATACATGAAATCTCAAGATCAGTGACTTCCCATGTGCTGGGATAAATTCCTGGTCCACATGAAGCAACAGGGATGCACCAAACCCAGCTGCACCAGGTTGCTCCCATGTTTTTGCTGTGCCAACTCAAAAGATGATTCCTTTTGCTATGCCAACACGTTGGCCAGGGAACTGTAACAATAAGAGAAAAACAGCAAAATGCCAATAACAGCTGCCTGGGTGTGCTGGAATAATCACACCCTGCTGCAACCCTTCTGAGTAGGGAAAAAAAAGAACACTCTAACACATCTTTTTGTTCTGATCTTCCTAATCAATACAAATCTCAGTCCTTAACTCTTCATTTTGAACAGCTCATTGTATCCATCACCTACACAACAAACGCTGCAGGAGATTTCCACGACGTTATCAAAACCGAATCAACAAATCAAATGTATCACAGCATGGTTGTACACTAGGAAAAATCCTACACTTAGCTTAGGCAAGGTGTCCAGGAGATTAAAATATGTGTTTTTTTGATGAATGTTTGAGCCTCCCTTTTGATCTCAGAATTCTAAAGCCTTCTCCTGGTTTGTTCCAGTCTGTTGATTAAGACAATGATATTCCCAACAGTGCTTGTATTAGGAGCTGTTATAGATTATGAAATGAGTACATCAGGAACTTGTGCTGTCATAAAGACTATAAAATAGCTTCTAAACAATTTAGAAAGGTCAGTACGGTACTTATGAGGTGTGTAGTAACACGGGTCTTCATCAATGCATCAATCCTCACCTCCTGCAGTGGGTAGATGCGTCCTCACTTGGATGCAGGAGGATGGTGCCTGAAATGCCTCCCACACCTCCTCACTGACGGCTTCATGATGACTTATGTAGAGACGTGACATTATTCTGTCCTATTTGCCACTGTGTCATTTGCACAACTTAATCTAGAGACAAAATAAATCACAGAACGGCCTGGGTTGTAAAGGCCCACAGTGCTCACCCAGTTCCAACCCCTGCTATGTGCAGGGTCACCAACCAGTAGCCCAGGCTGCCCAGAGCCACATCCAGCCTGGCCTTGAATGCCTGCAGGGATGGGGCATCCACAGCCTCCTTGGGCAACCTGTTAAATCAGTACAGATAGGTCAACAGGAGATCATGCAGCATGTCAGTAACAGAACCAGGATCAGGGCTTCTGCTATTAATTGATCACTTCTAAGAACATCTGAAGACAGAGGATCCAGAGCAAACACTGCTTTGCAGGAAGAGCAGGATAGTGATAACCGCACCCATCCCTAAGCTTCCATGTCTATTTCACATGAGATTTCCTCTCCTAAAAAATGGCCCTGGCATTTTCTTAACAAACTGTAGTTGTCTTCATTAATAACACAGTCACATTCATGGAGTATCAAAATATGCTACTTGCTCCATTATCGTCAGCTTTGTTTGTTTCATTTTACTGAAAACGTCCATAATTGGCAACATTTTCATGAATTAGTTGATATTGCACTAACAAAATGTTACAGCTCGGTACCAATGAGAAGATTTGTGTCTACAAAGACTCAATTCATCTTGAAGGTTAATTATAAAAATTTACTGTTAACTTCCTGGGCTTTTTCCTTTGTAAATGCCCCAAGACAAGAAATAATTACAATAAACTGCAAATATGGCTCCCAGAGGTAACCAGCACAAGGTTATTTATTGGCTCGTAGTGTATCTCAGCATCTGATGTCATACAAATCCCACATCATTATGGAGATTTCATTTACACCTTTAATTTTTTTTTATTTTTTTGCTTTACTAAATCCATCTCAGATGCTAATGGTAAGAAAATATCCAATAGGAAAAAAAATACCACTTCATGATATGAAGGGTCCAGGGTTCTGCAATGCTTTCTGCAATTCCCAAACCACATTAAGTAATGATTTCTACATATGACAATTATTTGTGGGCATTTTGATCTTTGCACGAGGGTCTCTGTAGCTTTCCACTGCTCACTCCCCTTTCCTGCAGCCCAAAGGTGACAGACTGTCAATCTCCTTCCCCTGGAGAAGGTGCAAAAATTGATGTTCTCCCTTTGCTGACAGCACCAAGTCCTTCAAGCTGCAGGCCCCTTGATATTAGCTGTGTGACTCCCAAAACCCCAAGCAAACTTGCAAGTATCCAGCTCAACTTCATTTACACCTGGGGCCTGAAACGAGGGAACAAACACACAAGCAAATTCTCTCAGCATGGACAGCCAGAGCCACTAGTTCTGCACCAGCTGAACTCTTCTTCCTTCCCTTATTTCTTCCTAGGGAATATTTGGAAGACAGAAAGCAGGCTGATGTTACAGCTTTAAATAGAAAACTCAGCTTTCTCTTCCAGCATGCAGCGAACCTTGCAAAACCCTCATGGATTTGCACTGAGACACGGATCCCATGTGAGCAAAAGCTGCTCGGTGAGATCATAATTATATCCCTGCTGCTGCCAATATGTCACTTGTGAAGACCTGAGTAATCTTCAAACTTGGCCCAAAACCCCTAGGAGAAACTGAGCTCATCCCCCCTGCTCTGCCCCAGGCAGCAGAGGTAGCCCACAAGCATCTATGGGAGCTTCAGATCCAGCTATGTCACAAACATAGGCAACACTTCCGATTTTATAGACATTGTACAGTTGACTTTCTGGTGTCCAATATACCAACCTCTGCTCACAATTCACAAGCAGGGCAAGGAAACCTGAAGCTTGAAGATGAGACTGACACAGTCCAGCTCTGCTCCAGCCTCTCCTCTATGTCCAGCATCTCCCTGCTGACACCTGGAACCTCCACAGCACATTGACCCACATTTCCATGGGCAATACACATCACAAACAGCTATTCCTTTCCCAATATAAAATTAATTCAGTTTACACAATTATTTCCACTGCTTGACTAGAATTAGCTGTAGACATGAGCAACACATACCCACCATCAGCCATTTTCTAGTTTTCGTGCAGATGCTTGGACCATATTGTTGTCAGTACGGTTCCCTGTCCTGATATTGTATCCTAATGAAGCATATAATGTGCCAATTTACAGTGTGGATGGGCTGTCGTCTTCACAAGGAGCAATGTCACACATAGCAATATCTGAACACAAGCAAGTACACTGACACACTGCTTGAGGTGGGGTTTCTTTTCCATTCTCCCACTCAAGAAGGAGTATCCCCCAAGGGAGCCTTGGGACAGCACTCACCATGATCCCTGTGTGTTCACCACACACCTTCCAGCCTATGGATAGTGATGGCCATCTTCAGCAAGCCATCCCAGTTAGAATCACAATGCCTTAGGTTGGAAGGGACCTAAAAGAATATCTAGTTCCAACCCCCTGCCTTTGGACAGGGCTGTCCCACAGCAGATCAAGCTGCTCATGGTGTTGGGCACCTCCAGGGATGGGGCACCCACAGCTCTGGGCTCTCTGAGCAGCAGCACCAGGGCCTCACAATTCTTCAAGTAAAGAATTTCTTCTTAACATCTAAATTTCCCCTTTCTAATTTTACTATCTGCCCATGTAAAAAGTCACTCTCCTCCTGTCTATAAGCAATCTTCTCCAAGCTGAACACTTCAGATCCCTCAGCCTTTTTTTGTTTGTAGATGAGGCGCCGGAGACCTTTATGTACCTCCATGGCCTCCTCTGTACCCACTCTAAGAGCTCTGCATCCTTCCTGTGCTCATTAGGAACCAGCTTTGTTGATCCTACTGTCTTCTCCAGCTGAATGTCATTTTACTATGTTCAGCAAGAGGAAACACAGCCTCTGTTTTAACAACAAGAGCAGGGGTCAGGACTCCTGGGTTTCTATTTCAAGCTCTCACAGACGCTCAGGGTATGCCCTAAACAAACCATTTGTAGTGAGTGTCTGAGAGCTCACCCAGAGATGTGTGGATGCTCAGCACTTCTGAGAACCATAACCTTGCTTTGTGCCTCTGCTAACCCAGCAAGCAAAGCATTGTGCTGCCTCAGCAGGAACACGGGGAGCCTGTTCATGGCTTGCAAAGCTCCAAGACTGCCTTTAAGAACAAGTGGCACACAAGCACAAAGCGCTGCTGAGAGCAGTCAGGCCTGCACACTGTAAGTTCCCCAGGAGCTCCCTTGCAAACCTCTGTCTCAGCTTTGCAAGCAGCAGCCACAACACCTTGTCTCAGCATAGCAACCAGAAACCATTGAAGGTAACCCCACTTTTTTATTGTTTTTACAAAGCTGGGTGATTTTTAACTGTGAATGAACATTCGTGTCAAATACAGGAATTCCTGGGATAATTTCTATGGGGTGACAGAGACAACTGGGTGATGGCAATTCATCGCGACATGACTGTCAGCAGCACACAAGTTCAGCTTCAGCTAATGCAGAAATGATTCATATTTTTGACGTTGCTATCAGATAGACAGATATAAACTCATGCAGCTGGAGAACCAACACCATGAGTCACCCTTTCTTTTTCTTTCAGAGACATTCGTGCTCTTAACCTAATTGTGCCTGTATTGCCACAAACAGCATTCAGAATGACAGACAGGAGCGATGTGCTCTGAAGCTCTGCCTGCGACTCCTCCTGTGATTAAATGGGAGAGCTATGAGCACCAAGCTATGGGCACAACAGCAGCTCTGCTTCACACTGTGTATTTCCACCAGCTCCCTTTGCAGCTAGTGACTTTAAATTGCCCAATACTCAAAATATACTTAAGATAGATGATATCTGTGATATTTATTCTCAGCCCTGACACACAGGTGACTCTATGGGAATGGCCAACAAAGCTCATTCGTGAGTGTCATAAAAACTCCTGAAAACTCAAAGATTTCCAAGGGATGGGTCAGGGAATTACACAGTCTGGAGACCATGGATGGGGAGATGTAGGTGGGCAGAAGTTCTGCACTGCATGGACCTGTTCTACTCCACTTCATAGAGCTACAATTACATCAACCACTTCACAATTAGTGCTCAGCTGGGCAGCCACTGAAATCAACCTTGGAAACCTTTTCTGTGCATGGCCTGATCTCATAGTTTCTGCTTCCAAAACTATTTAAAATACATGAGCCAATCCCTTGCACAGATGCACAGAGATGCTGGAAGCATAAAACACAGACAGTAAATCAAGGCAAATGCAAACCAGCAAAATGACTCCTTTAGAGACTTTCTCCAGTCCTAAATTTCCATAACCTAGTGAACAGGAACTCATGCCAGCACTTCCATTAAAGGAGTTATCATATACAAATTCTAGTTTAAGGCAAGTTTTCCTCTTTTACTGTTTCAATATGATCACTATTCATAGCCCACTTCTCACCTTCAAAGCACATTAATTCTCAGACTCTTCTCGTGATGTAAGTGATTATTAGTCTCATTTTATGGATGAGGAAAATGAGGCAGAGAGGTTAACTGACTCACCCATAGGCCCAACTCTACAGATACGTAGAGAAAGACAGAGAGATGTTTTACAATCAGCTTTAATATCCTCTCAATCCTGCAGAGTTGGACTTGGGGTAATTAAGGCAGCTGGCTTGAACAGGCAGTGATGTGCAAGGTAGGCAACCGAGGCAGTTCTTTAAAACCACTGTAACATGCTTCTAAAATGACATTAACTGTACAGGTTTCTGTAGGGCAGAAACATAGAAGATCTCATAAGGATTACCGATTACAACTTCAAATTAACTCAAAACCTTTGCAACACTCCAGGCTATCATTTACAAACTGGCAATATGTTCTGCTAACACCTTTCATGTCCATTCATTTGGGATCTCAGATATGATCTGCTCAGTGTCTGGGTGCCAGGACCAACCTCTGCTGGGCTTCCCACAAAGGATATAGGGAAGCATCTCCTACATTGCTCAGCTGCCAAGGAGTGTTCCTGCAGCACTTAGAGCCAGCTCACCTTCTAAACAAGCTAATTCATACTGCCTCATCCTGAACTGTTTTATCTCAGCTGAACCTGGAAGCACTCAAGGCCGGGCTGGATGGGGCTGTGAACAACCTGGATTAGAGGGAGGTGTCCCTGCCTATAGCAGGGGGTTGGAGCTAAATGATATTAAAGGTTTCTTCCATGAAGCTGGTGGAGCTCAGGCATCCTTTGGGTCCCATAGGTAACACAAGCTGGCAGCAAAATCCCAAAGCAAGGGACTCAACTCTTTACTCACCATGAAGTCATCGCACAATTGCACACCAGCTCCTTGCTGAATAAAGGAGCACTCAGAAACCCTTAAGATCTAGAGCAGCATTGCATATAGCTAGCAGGCCATAGATTTAAATCAAAAAGGCATTTATTTGCAAACTATAAATAGTAAAACTCCTTGCTGAATGGATGTTAAAGTTTATACCACTTCAAAAGGAAAACATGGGGGGGAAGTCAAAGGAATTAATGCAATAGACAACAAATACCACAACACAAATCTTGGGTTACAAAGCATCCAAAAATCAAATTCCTGCAAGTCTAGAACAGTACTCTGAGAACACAATTATACTTGTTTGTCTTTCTTGTTCTTTGGAGTCTGCTTTTGATCACTGCCTGATCAGAGGACATCAGGAGAAATGATTTATGCCTTTTCCTCCAATCAAGTGTGGTCAATCTACTGCTTTTTGTCAGTCTGCTGGCAAAGAAAAGGAATTGGCAGCCAATATATCTGCCACCCACACAGAACCTTCAAGCAAGCTATTGCTAGCAAAGCCTTGCCTAGAAGGACAGTGGACAGATAGTGGTGCTCAGTCCAACGCACACATTCTGAACAAAGATACTGAAAACCCTGTGAAACACTGCTCTGGAAAAGCACATCATCCATTTCACCTCCCCACTTCAACTGCCTGTGTGAATAACTAACTTCTTGCATGAATAACACATAACATACCTGCAGAAACTTGCAGCCTGCCTCATCTTTGTAGTCAGAAGCAAGATGTGTGCTTTTCTTTTTGCCTCTTCTTAAGCACGGAAATGAAACACAGCTCTTATGTCCAGATAATAGTAAGCTATTTGAACTCAGCAGCAGTGTCCTGCTGCTCTCCAGACTTCTATATCCACAGCAAACGGCTGACTGTCCACTGGCGCTATTCAATTATTTCTCTTAAATACCTCTATCCAAGCCCATCAAAGGCAAAGTGCTTCTAATTGGACTGCACTATGGGGTTTTAAGCACACGATCCCAATGAGATCTGAAGAAACCCAAGCTGAAGAATTCCTTCCTTGGGGAGCTTCCTAGGGAAGGATCTTGTACTAGATAAGAGACTCAGCACGACAAGAAGCAGAATACCTCGTAAAAGTGACCTTTCTCTGCAAACAGTCTCATAAGCTCTAATTTCGTAATTATGGCATTTCTGATACACTGCCTCTTAATTTCTCAATGCAAGCTATGGAGTAAATTAATTACACAGTGCCTGACCCGCAGCCTCTGGTCTGATCACCCCGGTGTCAGTACTCCCTTGTATTTTGAAGGCTTAGTTGCCATTTGATAAGGATTCTGCTTCCCACTAATAGTCCCTTCTAATGAGCCTTCATGAAATTTAATTTCTTTAATGCATTTCTCTGATCTGACCGATTTGGTCAGTCCGACACTTGGCTTTGTGTCAGCATTTATTAGAATGCCTGCTCTGTTTGAATGTTTCTCTTTTAAAAGTAATAGCAATGATCAAACACAAAGGTATCAACGATAGAAACGGCTTGGAGCAAGTTTGTAAGTGCCAAATCAGAACAGGTCCAGTTTTGAGCAAAAGAACAAAGCCCTTCTCTACCACAACAGAACTGCCTTTTCTTGGCCCTTCCCACAGCTCACTCTATCTGCCTTGACAGATGGGGCTGGCAGTAGCTACAATGATGGCATTGATTAGCACACAACGCGTTAATTGAGCAAGTTCCTCTACCTACCTGGCTGTGATGAGCACCTCCATCACATCCCCCACAATGCCCTGTCCACTCCCTGCATCGCCCAGCCCTGTTGGACCCCTCATTTGTATTGGAGCAAATATTTCATTCACCAGACAAACCAAGGAGCTGCACCCAGTGTCTGAGCCCTGTAGGGTTTTTTAATGCATATTTTAAGTGGAGTACAAGGCACAGAGCTAATCTGTCCTGCCTGGTTTCTTTGGAGCAGGAGGGCAGCACAGCTCCAAGTGGGAGCGTTAGCTTACCTGCTGGAATACATGAATTTCATACAGCTTTTTTTTTTTCTTGATGCTTAAATTATTAATCCATTCTCTTCAGGTTTGCTATCAAATCATCTCAATTGTTTTGCGGTTTATTAAAAATGTCCTGCACATCTGGTCTAATCAGTCAGAGGAGAATCGCCCAATCTGATCGTCAATAGCAATCCCGGGATATCAGCCTGGTAATCACAGCATTTTCCACCTCACCAGCTCCCATGAAGGGTGCTTTAATCACTGCTGATGCAGAAGGGACTCCCCCAGGCGATGCAAGCGCAGTCCAAACCATTGTGCCGCTTTCTATAGCACAAGAGCCAGACTTTCAGGGTGGAAAAAAACTGTTCAGCAGATAAGAGATCCATCACTATCATCAGCGACTGGGTAAATGTCCACCCACGCCTGCCATTACAGACCAACCCCAGCTCCTCACCTGGGACACAGGGTATTGGGCAGAGACTCATGGCTCTGCCTTTCCTCCACACCAATTATAGGATCATAGGATGACCTGAGTTGGAAGGGACCTTAAGGATCATGAAGTTCCAACCCCCCTGCCTGGCAGGGCCACCAAACTTCCAAAATTACTATATCAGGTTGCCCAGGGCACCATCCAACCTGGCCTTGAAATGAAACCAATGAAACCCTGGAATTTCAGGCACTTACACCTCATCCAGAAAATTCCCACAATGACAATGGCCATGAAGGCACCTGCTCAGGATGAGCCATTACAAAGGAAACAACTTCATCCCTCTGTAACACCTTAAATGTATGGTTTTGCACCCAGAAATCCTTAAATAGTTACAGCAACATTAGAAAGGTTTGAAATGCATTGTTCCCACTCCTGCTAGCCTGACCTGGAGGGAGAGATTTGATGTGGCAGTCTGTTTTATACCCACCACCTTTGTGTGAGCATGTAACGGGAGGATGGTTGGACTGGATGATCTTGCAGGTCCTTTCCTACCTTGTGAGTCTATCATAGAATCATAGAATCACATAGATCATCCAGTCCAACTGTCCTTCCTTTACCATACCTACAGAAAAACCCCTAAACCATATCTCCTAGCTCCCTATCCAGACACTATGACGTTAAGAATCTATGATTCTATGATAGACAGACAGGAGAGAGATGTTATCTTTGAGACCTAGGAGTCTGTAAGAAAGAAGTGTACAAATAATCACACCCACAACCTGCAGCTATTCATGGAAGTGAGGAGAAATTGAATGTTAGAGACATCACAGGAAGACTTGTTGCCATTGGAAGCATCTCCATCTCTCCATGAGAGCAAGTGGGAAGAGTCAGAGCCTTACTACCAACAGCAAGATGTTTTTATCATCATGCTCTTGAACCTGCTGTTGCTCTGAGCACGAGTCATCGAGTGAATGGAAACATGCTGTCAATCAGCATCTCTAAATTGGTGCCCTGGGTCTGGCTGGGATGCAGTTAGTTTTCTTCATAACAGTTTTCAGTGGTTCCATGTGTAGGATGGGAATGAGCAGCTGCATGGTACCTACATATCTATTGGGGTCAGCCCACAGCGGTTGGCTCTGATATTAGCATATGCACAGCAGCCATTCTCCAACAGAGTTAAGAGACAGCTGTACGGGACAAACAGAATTAAGTGTAGCAGACACAAAGTACAAGCAGCGAGCCTTGGAGAAAGCAGGTACAGAAAAGCTCACACCCTGTGCTGATGAACGGCTACAATGCCTCAACAAGTCAGTAAGAGCCTGCAAGTCAGAAATGGGCCATTATTTCCAATGAACAATTTAATTCATTAAAAACAGCATTTTGCTTTTTGTAGCTGAATGTTCTGCAATCAGACAATGATGCTTTTAAGCATGATTGCTGTTTACAATTGTCCAGAAAGCCTGTTGCTCCTGCACTCCACATTTCTCATTACTTTCCCCCATGTAGGAGTGTCACTTGGTGGGCAAGTTATTCTTCCCCAGCTGCATATTTTCAGGAAGAGGATTTATGAAGTGCCAAAGAGGGCAATTAGAAGGATCTGTTCTAGACCCAAGGCATAATAACAGCTGTAAAAATAGCCATAAAAACACACTCAGTCTGACACCTCCTGTGTTACTAAAAGGGCTTTCACCCTCTGCAACAGAAAAATTCTCTTCCCCTAAATGTATTGCTGGGGCCAGTGTGCATGTAGCACAGCACAGGGAGGCAGCCCAGGGATGAAGGAGGGAGGTGACAGAGGTGGCTTGGAAGTGTGGATGGAGTGCTGGTGTCACACGTCAGCAATAAGAGATTGAATTTGTGCTGGAGGATTGGATAATTCATAATTGGATACTGGCAACACAGCTCTCCAAAAGCACAGGAGAAAGAAGACTTCCTGCGAGCCCTCAGAGGCAAATGAGACAGAAAGGCTGGGAGATGGAAGTGCACTGAATGTGAGGAAATCTTTTCATGTAAGATCATCTCCAGGCCTTGTCACTCAACATCTCCAAGAGCTGGGTGCCACGGAGCACAAAACTCTTGTGCTTTTAGGGTTGTACCCTGAGCTGGGACAACAGGCAGACAGACTGACTGATCATTACCGAAAGAGCTCTGGAAAAGCTGTTTAAGTGGGCTCCAAACAAAACAGGAAGGTTCTGACATCTATTTTTGGACACGTTGGATATGTCATGGCTTTCAAAGCAAAGCTGTGACTCAGGCAGCAAAGAATTGAATTCAATATTCAGTTATCTATGAGGATATTCTGGATTTCTTCAGAACCTTTGGCCATCAGAGGATACACGATGGTACAGCAAAGGACTCATAAATCAAAGTGAAGTTTGCAGGTACAAATGCCACTGTCCTCAGCATGCCATCCAAGGCAGGGACAGCTGGGCTGGTGACAGGAGACCAGACCCTATCAACCCCTCCTTTTAAGGCATTATTCTTTGCAAATCATATCAGATATCCCAGGGGACCGTGTGATGAGTAGCCTACCTTAGCAGGGCACAGATCTCTGACACAGGGGGTTATTTCCAAGAATTTATCTTTAATGTTAAGCCAATTAATCATCCATTAAGAAGTGCCGATGCACGCAAGTTGAAAGCACATCAAAAATAAAATGGAAATGCAGTCTTTAAAAGAGCACAGAGAAAACTGAGCTCTTCAGGGTTCTGAGAAGTGTCATTTCATTTTATTTTGATGAGCTATAATCAGTATTGCACTTCCAACTTGAAGGAATTGGGTTGGGAGAGCAACAGGACAAGATAATTCTGCCCCTTGTCCATCACGTCATAGAATCTAGTTCAAGTCCTCTACAAGTATAGAGCAGCGGATAAGTGCATTTAAGCAAGAGAGAGTTATTGCATTAGTTGCTTTATAGGATCCAGTCCTTGGGCATGACCACAGGGAAAAGCTTCCTAGTTCATTTTCAGTTAAGAACAGGTACAGCTCAGGATCAGGTAGGTTGCACTCTAGATTTCTCTGTAACTCATATATTTCCCTAGCAGCCACCTTGCAAAACAGACTCATCATCCCATACAAGCCCATAGGGACTCCAATAACGACAATAAAACTAAAGCCTTTAATCTGTCTTCCACTTCTCACTGCTGCCCATCTATCCCTACCAGGCAGGAAGTCTGCAGGAGCAGAGGCAGCAGTGTTTCGTGGCAGTCTGTCACTTTCTGCTAATCTTCCAATGCTGAAAATCATTTTAAATCCATTCCTGTCTTTTTACATTTGCATAATTGTCTGGAAAGAAAACTCTAAAAAGGCAGAGGCTGATTTACTGTGAATGAACATGTCATAAAACATTCCCAACTCTGCAGCACTTGCGTAAATCTTTCATGATTTAAAAGTAGCCAAGTTACCAATACTGTGAGTAGTATAAAGTACTGGGCTTTACCCTCAGTGCATCCACAAAAAACAGCTTCAAGTTAGGCTTCCTTTCATAGAATCACCAAGGTTGGAAAAGACCTAAAAGATCATCCAGTCCAACCGTTCACCTATTGCTAATAGCTCCCACTAAACCATGTCCCTCAACACAACATCCAGTCTTTCCTTTCTCAGAAGCTAGGTTTTCCCCAGAAAATAAAAGGGTTGTACACGGAAATTATTTGCATGTATCTTCAGTGACAAAAATAAGCTTTTGGGAAGGTTGAAAAACGTGCCTACAGTTTTGGTGAAGAACAAGGATGTTCAAAGCATTTATCTGTTCAGGGAGCAAATGTTTATATATATATATATATATATATATTTACATATGTGTATATAATATTATACTATATATACATATACACACATATTTAGTTATTTTTCTTTTGGTGCATTTGAAACAGTTTAAAAACACATCTACGTTGTCTTCTCCTGAGCATCTACAAGGGGACCCAAGGTTGATCCAATCCACACAGGCTGCCCAACCCCAGCTTGGGTTCACCACCAGCCATCAACCACTGCAAGAAAGACCCAAGCTTTCTTGAATAGAACCATAATCTTGTTTGAGATCATAGAATCATAGAATTACCCAGGTTGGAAAAGACCTTGAAGATCATCAAGTCCAACTGCAGCCTAACCAGTACCTTAACTCTAAAAACCCTACACTAAATCATATCCCTGAGTACCACGTCCAAATGGCTCTTAAATACATCCAGGGATGGCAATTCAGCCACCTCCCTGGGGAGCCTATTTCAGTATCTAACTACCCTTTCTGTAAAGAAGATGGAAGAGATCTTTAGAGGTCATCCATTCCAACTCCCCCAATGGAGTGAACAAGGAGGCGCACTTTACCCCATTCCCTAAAACAAACCCACCTCTGCACCTGAAAGTAGACAAAAGGGAATGATAAAGGAGCTTACTCTTCACCTCCAAGCCATGAGCAGCTCATACCCTAATACAAAAGCCTTAGTCTTTCTCCTCACAAACAGCTCCATGTGCTTATCCCTGCCCCATCGCTCTCTGTTCTTTTTTCCCCCCACTTTTCTAGGAACAAGGCTTTTTCCCAGGCATTCCTCACCTTCAGATGTTCATTTATCAGAACTGTTCTTTTTCCTCTGATTGGGCACCATCTCTGAAGGAAAACCTGAGAGATCTCACAAACTGATTTCCCAACAATATTTCCTGTAGCAAGAAATATATCCATTTCTGAATAGCAGATGATCAGAGTCTTTAAATTTTCTGTCAGCACTTGCAACATGAGTGATAACAGACAGCTTTGTTTCATACGCCAGTATAGCAATATCAGGAAAATCATTAGAGTCCCCACTAAGAGAAAAGAGCCAACTGCCAGCACTGTTTGTTTCCATTAGGTTCTGAGCATTGTCAGCATAGGTCCATCAAAGCCTATCACCAGTTTCTAACCCAATGGGTGTTACAGCCTCAGAATCCCCACTCCTCACATGACACACATTAGGATGTGCAGAATCTCTGCTTTATGCCTCCACAGATTTATCAGAGAGACAAGGTTTTCAGAAAGAAGCAGTACCTCCTATTTAATCAGCTGGATGCAGCTGAAAACATAATGAGCACACTCACAGGCCCAGAAGCTTCTTTTCAAGTGCGACACAAGCTGCAAACCTCAAGCTAAGCACAGATTAAGAACAATTGCTCCAGGTTTAAGTTAATTACATAAACCAATTAGACGATCTAAGGGGAAAATGCACCTGTAACAGAGCACAGAAATGGTGATCACCCTTTTTGTGATGCAGAGTAAGGTGTGAAGTTAGCATACATGACACCAAAAAACATACAACAGGGAGGGGAAAAGCACCTGGAAGCCAGTCTCTCACTTGAATTCAGGCTATTTTATATTCAGAGCTGTAAATTCTTATCTGTCTGATGTCTTTGGGAGGCTTTATAGGTCTCCTTTGAAGAACAGTCCTAAGTTCATAAGTCTGTCCTTCTCTTGTAGGTATTCCAGCTGGACTGGGGTCACCAGGAGGCTCACACAGTTTCCATCACACTGCACTCCACTGAGCAGAGGCTCTCAGTGACAGCAGTCAGTGGCAAAGCCGAGTATCTGTTCCCACCCTACTGGTCCTCCAAAGCTCTCACAGACTCTTTCACCATCATCTTCTCCAGACTGGCTATTACCAGCTCACTTCCTTTTGCATTTCCCATTGCTGACCCAACTGTCTCATTTGCAGCCCTCCAAACACCTTGCAGCCACTCCAGTAACCACTTCCCAGCTCCCAGACCTGCCAGGGGTCATCCCCACTTCCAGTTCAGAATCTGTTCTGCCACCACTGTAAGTTTTCCTGCCTCAGAATCCTTAAATAGGCAAAACTGAATTTCCTGATGCAGAGGAAAAACTTGAGCCTATAATGAACATACTATCAGATACTGTATCGTATACTATCAGATTGCCAAAGCAGCAACAAGCCGGGTTTAAAATATCAAATTAATATCGTACTCCTACATGTTGAATTAACAATGATGCAGTTACAAACACAAGAGTTTGCCAAAGGTCTGAATTATCTCCTTGATTAAGAACTGCAAAGGAGAAAAGAATGAAACATTTTTCCCAGCCAAAGGGCGATAACCAATGCACGCACTTTCAGAACAGGCCAATTTCTTGTTATATTACGTTACTATGGCTGCATGCTGAAACATGTCACATTATATTAAAAACAACAAAACCTGCAATCTGTTTCCAGATCAGACATCAATAAAAACAACCGTAACAATCAGCGCTCCGGGTACCTGTGAGAAAATTGATAATTTAGTACCTCCAAGAGCTCTTTCCATTACAAAGACATCAGGAAAAACAAAGCCAAACAGCATCTCCAAATGTACTCACTGCAGAGCTTATTGTGGTACATAAGGATGAGAGCAACCAAGTGAATTCAGAAAGATGGGTGCCAGCCAGCATCCCTTCAAAAAGCATAAAAAGTGGGAAGCCAAAAAGTCATACAGATGCTGATGCCTTCTTCCAAGACCTTCTTAATGGCAGTCAGAAATGGGCCCATGGAAACTCTGCCCTGTGATGGAGGTGGAGGACATGCCAAATGAACTGGGTCTATAACGATAAAAGCACCTGAAAACTAGCCCAGGTTCAGGTACATTATCACCTGCACCTAAGGGCAAGGGAAGGCGACACTTGTTCTTCCTCCTGGTTTATCAGGAATTAAGTTTCCTGATCAGAAAGTCACTGCCTTGTTGCCCTTTTGCTGTTTAACTCACTGGGCACACATGCAACAGAGACACCTGAATGCTGATTCCCTTCCAGCAAGCAGGCAGAAGTGCAATACTGCATTAGTACCATAAAACATTAACTTTCCTTTCAGACTCAGAGCCATGCTGAAGAACATCATGGGAAGTCTCCTGCTGACTAACATCTAGCTAAAGAGAACAAGGTTACAAAGGCAAAGGCTGCCCATTTGATTTGTTGCAGTGCAAGAAAGTGCATCTGGAGCAGATGTCTGTGGTCAGGCAGGACGGCTCCACTCCCCTCAATTTGGCTAATGGCTCACTGAGTTCCCTTTGATGAACTAATCCAAGGCTACTAATAGCCCTAACCCTGAACACTGGTTTAATTTGTTTAACGTTAAATTTAGGGATTCCTCTACAATGAATTTCACTAGACAGAAGAATTCTATAAATGTACTGTTTTATGATTAATTAACTGTGCATAAAAACGGTCATTATAATTATGCTCATAATTCCACGCTCCTCTGTCATTATCACGATAATTGATCAAAATGGTTTACCCCACAAGCACTTTAAAAGCCACAGAGCAAGAGCAAAACCTCTCCAACCCACATTGAGCACTACTTTTGCAAGCAGTCCCCAGATGCTGTCTCTTCATTCCAGGACTTCTAATGCAAAAGTCTTTTGAACAGCCATGACAACTTCACCAAGAAGCTGTTTGTTATGACGGGTAGAGAAAAAGAGAGATGAAAGCCCATTTGTAGATGGAAAAAGCCTGCTTCAGATCAGAACGCCGTCAAGGAACAGACAGTAGCTTCACTTTGAAAATGGCCAGGTGCCCTACTTTTCTGCTTTCTGTGCACGGCTTGCGATCACAGGCTTCATCAAAAGCACCTATTGCCTGTTTTTTGAAGATAATGGAGATTAGACCAGGGAGATCAAACAGATCAGAAGGCAGCTGAATAATTATCCCCCTACCTTTACACTTGCATCACGTCACAGCCAGAGATTGGAAAATGCTTTGAAGAAAAAGTGGAAAGGGTGGCAAAGTACTACTGACCTAAATTGCCAGCAGCTCAAGGCCAGGAATGGAGGGATTAGACAACTGCCTGTAACAGACTGAACATAAACCTTATTTCAGCCACCTGCCCCAAGATACACAAAATGACACTGTTCTGGATGTCTCTGCTGTCTCTGTTTTGGTCCTCATCCTCCTCATCATTTCTGGAGGAGTTCTGATCACATCACCCTTTGACTCTGTCCTTTCTTACATCTGATGGTGCCCTTACTGCCCTTCTGAATTATTTTGCTTTGCAAAACATAATGTTCTCCAGCACCCTGCCACAGCGCAGGTCAACAGTTCCCTTATTTCTACCAAATTCTGGTCATATGGCTGGGGGTCACTGCAACCACCAGCTTAAAAATCCCACAAGATAGCTCACAAGAGGCAGAAAGTAGGCCAGAAAATAGGCTGTTTCCATGTCCTGACAGTCATGGCTTTGTAGGGCCACGTGAGGCTTTTTGCAGCCAGTGTGGCAGTCGTTTCAGCAAAGCCCTTACAGCAGAGAGACAGCAAAGCAAAACCTGCAAGCTCCAGCAAAAGCTCAAAGTCCTTCTGAACTGCTGTCACAGAGCAGCTTTCCTTTTTCTTGCCTCCTCACAACCTTAGTTTGTCAACCTCAGTTTCAACCTTAGTTTGCTTTTCTATATCCTTCTCCCCTCAAATATCTGCTTTCTTACCTCTGACCAAGTTGCATCAGCCTCGTGTTTTCTCCAGCTCCACCCTTCCTCTCCTTTATGCAGCCTTTTAGGATCACCCAATCACACTCTGGGAGCTTAGCACTAAAGGGCTGCCCTCCACCACCCTGGTCAGTCTTCCAGCCCTCCTCAATCACATCCATAGCTCCTCCTGCTGGCTTCCAGCACGCTCCCAAATCACTATGCGCAGCTGTGACCCCAAAGAACAGCCCATGCCTCCAGACCCCCCCACCTTTGCCCAGCTGCCTCACAGAGACCTCCATGTGGCAGTGGGTTATCAGGTGAATCTTGCTGCCTTGTGCACACCTGGATACCTTAATTAAGATATCTTCAAATGCATGAAGATTTCAGCACAAAGCCCACATGCCTATCTAACTCAGACTTTCTTATTCCTACAGAGCAATAACTTGTCTTGCACTGCCAGTTTCTCAGCTGCAAAGCAACAGGAACAACTCAGATCTTAGTTCATGCTTTAGGTCCTGGCATGTAAGTGGTTAAGATCCTAAATCCTAGCCCTGCTTTTCCCAGACCTGCCCTCAAGAGAAATTATTCTCCCATCTTTCCATGGGGTTCAGCTGTCACCTTCTGATGGGGGCTGGTTGGTGGGCATAGGGCACAGGTAGGGGGACCAGCACAGCCAAGGCTGCCTGTAGGGAGCAGACTGGGAGCTTCCCAGGGCCCATTCCCACCAGGACAACACTTATCCTGGGAGCTGTGAGAAACCACTAAAAAACCTCTGCTCAGTTTTAAACTGCTTGCCAGAATTCAGCTCAAAGTCAGCATTAAGGGGCCCTCCTGAGGCTGCACAGAAGACTACGAGAATGAATGCCCTAAAGCTTGCTGACCAAGCCTGGCCAAGGGAGATGCTTTGTCTCCTCCCTCTGCTCTGCTCACCAACAGCAGTCATCCATCCTCCCAATTTAGACCTGTTAATGCAGTAACCCTGGTGAACACCAGCCATGCTGTAGGAGTACATTAACCACACAGCCCAGGTAATTGTGAATGATCACAACACGCCTCTCTGAAAGCCGAGAGCCAAAGATGCAAACTCTGTTTAGGCTAAATTCATATTTTGCATCTACACTATAAAAATTGAAAAGAAAAATGTCACATCTCTAGCACAGGAACTGCAGAAAACATGAAGCTAAGAGAAGCTGATGCATGCATATATGGAATGCTCTGCCTTTGGGATGCATCAGAAGCCACGGAGGGGTACAAGAGTAGGACTGGTCTGAGATATTGGTCTGGGCTCCAAAATGGCTTCAGCCAAAGACAATAGCTCTGCATTCAGGCTTTGGCTGAAGCTTCCAATTATTTCCAGTTAAAATGTGGGTGGCAGAGGTGCACAGAAGATCATAGGACTGACAACAGTCTCCAAGACGTTTGGCAGCTCCGGCCATAAAACCTTCAGATGGTCAGATGAATAAAGAACCGGCTGGGCAGCAAGAGCTATGAACAAGTTGCCAGCAAAGATGGTATCTCCTTTCCTCTCTGATGCTATGTTGGACTCTCGGAACAATTCTCTTGGATGTCTGAGACCTTGTTACCCCTCTGAAACTGTCCAAAGCAAATACAGAGAGTGGACTGTATGAGACAACATATTAATCCCTCACTGAGGAGAGCCAGCATACCTGTTATGTGAACTGCAAGGGATTATGGCATGCTAGGATAATCAGCTAGTAACTGCACCAGACACTGTGACTGTGCTCTGTCAGTGCATCTGGCTACTGCAGTCCCTTGGAGGACTACACTGCAAATTGATCCAGCCATCATTCAGGAGTACTCAGCAACTTGCTTGCATTTTGTGTGGCACAGCCCCCTGCTCTGCATACTCACTGCATGTTCTGAAGTGTGACGTGTACCTAAAAATACAGTTAATATAGAAATACAGAGCAGTTTAATGGGAATGAAGAACAAGCAGCAACAGGCTGAAGCTAGCAGTTTCACCCCAGTAAACAAGGGCTAGGAAAGATTTCTGCTTGCATAGCAGGAGAGAAGTCCAAGATGAAGATCTTCATAATGCTTATAACAGCCTCCACTCAGCCAAGAAGGAGCAAAGATCTTCTGCTGGCTGTGTTTTCCCCACTAAAGTACTTCCTCTGAGCACATCCAGGACTAGCATAACTTCAGCAGGACAGCAGCTCAGCACATTCCTGAGCAATGGGCAACTGAAGGAAGCTACAGCATCTTCTTCCTCTTGGGCTCATTGATGCCCTTGTTTATCCCAAAGCTCAGACTAATAACACAGGAGCTGCTGAACCTATTCTGCATCACCTAATTAATCTGGAAGCCTTACACCTTGTGTCTGACCTCATAATTTGGGCAGCTGTTTGGGCAGAAGGAGACTCTCCGTCTAGTTTCTCTATCAATAAATGTCAAGGGAATTAACACTGCAAATTTCTTCTTTCATTGGTGCCTCATTCAAGGTGCTGAATGCCTCAGGATAACAGCACTGACAGAGGAGGAGTGGGCCCTTCTGCACCTCAGGTTCCTGATGTCCCCCACCTCTGCAAGGTGTCAAGAGGCTCATTGGGAAGTACAAGGCACCCAGAGAGCTCAGAGTATGTCTGCCAGATAAATGTGAATCCAAGTCTGCTTCCTGGCAATGTTCAGCCTCTGCAGTTGACAGGTCTAATGTCTGTTAATGTCTAACAATCATAACTCTGGAGGGTACTTAAAGATCTAGGACCTGAAATCCAACCCTCTTCCAACACAGAGCTAATTTTAGACATGAGAAACAGGAGCAAGATGTCTAACACCAATGTAAGATACCCCAGAAGCTCTGTGAGATACCAGATGGGTGGGAGGGACAGTCACTGAACTCCAGGACTGATGCACAGAGTGTCTTCAGTGGGCTTTGACCAGGTGTTTGTAGGACTGACACCATACATAACTACTTTACGTTGCATACAGATTCAATGTCATTACCTTGGGCATGTCTCGTCCCTCTGACACTAATGACTGTGCTCAAAGCTTCATGCCCATGTGGTCCTTGGCACAGGCACTGCCAGCCTGGAAGGGGCATCAGCTGGCAGGTGGCTTCCAGAAGCGTGTCCAGAACATCAGGAGTTGTAGCCTTGAAATCTTGAAAAATTTGTTTGCCCTTCAAAATCAGAAAGTTGCACATTTTTGAGAGTCTGCTCCATTTAAACAGCAATGTGCTCAGATGCTGTGGAGAAAAAAATGCCCTGAAAGCCACGGCACATCACTGCCCTGCATAAGAAGCCCCATAGCCAGCAAAGAACCTGGAGCATTGCCTACAGAGAGCCTGAAGAAGATGCTTTTCAATAACTGGCATTTGCATTGTAAGAGATCTTGACATGATTCTAATAAAAAATGTACTCTGACTTTTCTTTGTAAAGCTATCCTCAAATTATGAAATGAAATATAGCCACCTACAGCACAAAACTCTAAAGAGAGCGGCTTCTGAAACACCTTCTCTACCCTTCTCACCCACAAAGGCACAAGAAAGGCAGAAGAAATGATGCATGTCAGTTGCCAGTCTGTTTTGTTGGCTACTTCCATCCAGCTATAGAGAGCAATTGGGTGATACGATTTACACCTGTCTGTAGACATCCTGCAGCAAGGGGAGGTAGAACCATGTCCTGTCAGGGTACAAAGACATCCTACCTTAAGCTGCATCAATCTTTAACTCTGAACCAAGTCTTTTTGGACAAGTGGTACACAGTAATGTGATGGGGAAACAATTCCTCCTTGATTCCAGCCAAGAACAGGAGATAAATATGGCTGGAGCCATACCTCTGAGCATGAGGTCACCAGACTGGCCTGTTCCTGCTGACACCATTTGAAACTTGCAATAAAACCCACCAAAGCACCAGTACAGCTAGAATATGATGAAACTTCAGATTTGTACGTTCTGTTACTCAAGCAGGAGATTCATGCTCCAAGTCACATCAGATCTAACATGTCCACACTCATCACCACTGCTGGATTCATTTGTTCAGTGTCTCAAGCCATGGAAGACGTGGCAAATCTCAAAGTCAACTCCTGATCACATTAAAGCTTAATTGGCTCAATTTGATTGACATTTGGAAATTTTTAATTACTTTCACTAGGAGAACATTAGGCAGAGGCCAGATCAATGGTTTGACATAGAATTAGTCAGAGAAGTAGAACAGGATGATGGTTTTTGAGCTGCTACTCCACTCATAGCAGACTCTAGCACCAGATGTTAGTGCTCCCAAGGGATACGAGGCAGCGGATGAGAGGGTTTTTGTAATCATCGTGGCTTTGATTCTGTTTGAAAGGGGTTTATTTAGATGCTCCCGCTAATGTACTCCTGAAATGGGCAGACGCTTTATAGCTGAGCATCATCTCTGCTGGCAACCCAGATCAAGCACATTTTGTGTCTTCTTTGCTTGTACTTGAACGTGAAGAACTTTAAGATTTTATCTGCAGCAGGACATTGCCTTTCCTCCCACCTTGCATACGGGACAGCCAGCCGGGAGAGACCATCAGAAAGGACCTCAGCTACTCACGTCCCTGTGTCCCAGACTAAAGGAAGTGCTGTATTTTACATGAATACCTGATTTGGTTCCTAGTGAGATATTATTTATTGAGATGCCATGAAGTCTTCCTTCTACCTCATTTTAGCTATAAACCAGCACAAGTGTTTTGTTTCTTTTTCGTTACAAAACAGAGTCTCAACAACCTTGAAACACCACCAATAGGAAATACATAAACGAGTATATGTTTAATTAAAGCGTAGAAGTAGAAGAACAAATGGGCTGAAATTGCCGGTGAATATAACTAAGTAGGAAATTAGAAGTTTCTAACCATCAAAGCAATGAGATCCTGCAACAGCCTGTCTGAAGGGCAGCAAACTTAAACTACAGACCATGACACTTGTCTGAAAAGGATTACATAATGCATTCTCTTTGACAGAGGTATTGAAGTCAGTGATATAGAACAGATGGATATTCCCATCACTTCCTTTTGAATTTCCATGGGCAAACACCAGTTTCACAGCCACCACAAGTCCGATAGCTGTGCTAAGGCTTCCAACCAGCCCCACATACTACTTATATGTACATATACACAACACATTATACAGATATTCTGTCCATATTCCCACTGTGTGAAGGCAGATCTACCTCAGTGGCACCTACTTTTTCTCTACCTTTGTCAAGGGATCCCTGGGAACCCAGCCCATATTTGCACTCTCAACTACACAGTCTCAACATCTTGGAGACCACTTCTACTATCCAAAGGCTTTGGGGGCATTTCTCTGCTTCCTCAGGGGTTTGCAGGTCACTGCTAATGCAAAATTCAACTAGTCATTTTCATGGGAAGTGCAGAAATCCTGGTACAGGGGTTAAAAACTTGGACCCGTGATTAATTTGAGTCAATAAGGCTGTGCAGTGAATTTTGGTTGGTTTAGAAAAGAAGAACTTTCTTTATAGAGTCATCTGTTCTTCACTTACAAATGTCTTTAAGATGTACTAAAGGAAGTTATCTAAACACTCCCTAACATCATAAAGGCTGTGCAGAAGGGCACAGTGGGCATCGACTTGAAATTAATTATGCCTCTACAATATTCTGATTTCTCACCAAGCTGTCAAAGGCAGTAAAAAGATGGGCTTACAGAACTCAAGGACATGGGGAAACATCACATGTGGTTTGGCCACGTCATGCACAGCAAATCATTCCATGCTTCTTGCGCGTCCTTGAAGGAGGTGGCACAGAAGGTTGGATGTTAAGAAAGATTTCTTCTCATAAGGAGCAGTGCTGCAATGGCACAGCTGCCCAGCAATGCTGGGCTCCCTGTTCCTGGAGGTGCTCCAGAGCCATGGGGATGTGGCACAGAGGGACATGGGCAGTGGGCACAGTGGGGTGGGCTGGGGTTGGGTTTGGGCATCTCAGAGGTCTTTTCCAACCTGAGTGATTCTATCATTCTATGAAAACAAGATAAGGCTTGATAAGAACTTCTGACCTGGAATCCAAAGCTGGTAGGAAAAGGTTCCCTTTCTTTCAGTGCAGCTGTTACCAAAGTATGATCACCACCTACTTCCTCAAGAGGGAAATGAATTCTAATGTATTATTTGAAGTAGGCAACTAAAAGCTTTACTGCTCTTCCTGAATTGCTCCAGATACTCTCACACATTATGCAAAGAGAGTTAGTACTTAAAATAAGCCCAATCTGAGAGCCAGAGCCCTTGGGGTGCTCCCTCAGGGCTCTCACTACCCCCATCTGCACACTGCAGGAGGACCTTCCCCTCCTGTACAGCGGTAACAGGAACTGGACTTTTTACCTTCCTCCCTATTGAAAGCCACTTCCCTCTTCAGAGCCTGCCTTAGCTGGCAATATTATGGCTTTGATATATATTATTATCTACTGTAGTGGCACAGCGCAGTGAATATGCCTGAAAACAGAGCTGTCTAGACAGCCTAGTCTGAGCGACAACGATTCCAAAGGGAAGGGCCATAAACACTCTCATTGTAGAAGAAGCCATTACAGTGAAAATAAACTCATTCCATATAAATTGGGCCCAATTCTAAACCATCCTATACTCCAAACTGCAAAGCTCTTCAGACTGCAAGTAACATCATCCCTATTGAGGAAACACTGAAACAAAGTGCACAGAACAAAGCCACTTTGGTGGCTCTGCAACAGAAAATCTGTTCCTTGCTCTTCCCTGCTGGCGCTCTCTTCTCCACAGAGAGGCTTTGCACATCGAGCTGAGCAGCAGGAAGCACTCTCAGGACACAAACATGCAAGCTAGATGCTGCACGTGGCTTATTCCAGCTGCTTGCAAGGAGTTAGCCTGGAACAGCATTGCATCAAATCAAAAGGCTGATGCAGGCCAACAATACATATCCAATGCCATTTACACCGAACCATGCCCTCAAGAATGTCCTCTACATTAGCAAGTCCTGTCCCCGTGTGCAGCACAAAGAGATTTACTCTCCAGAATCTGCAAAAACTAGGAAAGTTTCTGACTTTTTGTTGCTCATAAATGATTATGAAATTTGACTGCATTCCACTTTTCAATGCACAAATCTGGTATGTTGGTAAACTCCATTTTACTTGCATGCCACTTGGATTTTAATGAGCCAAATTTCAGGCACTGGCTTCTAGGAATGTATATGAAGTCATTATGTACATGGGTTTTATATGGGGGCACTGAATTTAGCCAGCACAGGTGATGTGCTCTTCACACTGACCTACAGGAGAGGTAAGATTGGAAGGAATTGAGACTGGGAATGACTTAGAGAATGGTTTGAAACTGAGACAGGGGAGGTTTAGGTTGGATCTTAGGAGGAAGTTTTTCCCCCAGAGGGTGGTGACGCACTGGAACAGGTTGCCCAAGGAGGCTGTGGATGCCCCATCCCTGCAGGCATTCAAGGCCAGGCTGGATGTGGCTCTGGGCAGCCTGGGCTGCTGGTTGGTGACCCTGCACACAGCAGGGGGTTGGGACTGGATGAGCATTGCGGTCCTTTGCAATCCAGGCCATTCTATGACTCTATGATTGCCCTGCCCTCAGCTCCTGGGACCTTCACACAGATAGCCCAAGACTGAAGCCATGGCATCACAGGACACTTTCACATGCTCTCCAGGTGTAGGTAAAAGATCACGTTCTAGAGAAGCTTTCTTCTGTACTGGAATTGTGCTATCATTTCCCATCTGATGCCACCAGATCCATTTCCTCTCCTGGAATTTCCTATCTTTAACTCTTCTCTACATTCAGTGAAAAGCATGTACATATATATGCTGGTTTCTTTTTCCTCCCTTATTTCCACAACACACATGCACACACTGCAGCCCCCAAGGACAGTATTCTCTACTGGCTTGAGAACTGAACTGCAACATAGAAGCTTGGGATTCTATTCCTGAGTAAAACACTAATCTTGGGCAAATCAAACCCTTCTCTCACACTTGCGTATTTTTATTTTTAATCTACATGAACTATATATTACCATTAAAAATAAAGTTTTCATTCTAAGCAGCTCACCAAGAGTCTTTTATCAATGGGGAGAGAAAGATGTTTCCTTAAGATATCTGCTAAGAGAAGAATTGGCCTCCAGGAGCTCTTTTGTGTCCTCTGGGTTTAGAGGAAAAAGATGCTCAGTTTACACTAAAACCTGAGTGACTGGACGTGGGTTGGGTGAGCAATGGCCTTCTCACGTGTTTTTAATTGTACTTGTCTCAATGGGAGTTCCTCTTTCATTTGAAACCTCTGCCTGCTGTTGGTGCATGGGAACAAATGCAAAGTTCTTTGTACTCAACAACATGTTACTGCAACTTGTAGAAGCTGTTCTACACTGGAAGGTCTTGTTCCTGCCTACAGGTCATTTCTTTTCTGCTTTCTCTAAGGACGCTATTAAGGTGAATGCACATTAGAGCTCTCCTGTGTAAAACTATTTCCAAGTGCATATTACTGCTTCCTCTCTCCCAAGCCATGGGTAAGCTCCAGCATTCAAAGCTCCTGGGAAATAGTTTCTGGCTCTAGAAATGTCATAACATTCTCTGGTGTCAGCTTCAAAGTGTGGTAGGTGGATAGAAAGCTGAGAGTCAGGAAGTGTTCTCATGAGAGATCCCATTCCAGCAAGGGGAAAGGTTGGTCGCTTATTGTAATAGGCTTCACAGCTGTTGTTATTCAGCTGCTTCTCAGAGTCATCTCAGTCCTTCGAGCCTACAGCAAAACATCACCAAATTCTTCCCTTATTTTTCCTTGACACTTGAGGACCTGTTTCCTTGGGTAGCACTAATCTGTTCACTTCTGACACAGCATCCAAATCTACCACAAGAAGCTGTACAGCACAACAGAATTCTTGGATATTTATTTGTCATCACTATTGTTATGTTATCCGATGACTTCTTATGGGTACCAAAGAGAGGAGCTGAGAAACAAACGGCTTCTAGATTAGCTGAGAAATGATATCACAGAAGAAGCTAAGAGGCAAAGTATGTGTGGGAATCCAGCAGAGAGAATGGTGAGGGTGATGCACCAGATAAAGGCAAGGAAGGGAGGGGGAGATAATCTTTGAATTAACTTGAAAGCAAGGATGGGATGTTCAGAAATTTGAGGGAAGGATGCTACAGAAGAACTCATTAGTATTGTCATGGGGAGGTGGGAATGGCATGGCAAGAAGTGGGTCAGGCAGGGATAGAATACAACAGAGAAGCCAAGGCAGTGGGGGGTTGGGGGGGGGAATAAAAATAAAAATAAAAATAAAAATAAAATAAAAATAAAAAATAAGAAAGACAGAAGATCGACTTTGGGAGATATGATAGAAAGAGACCGGATCTGGACACTCCTGTGATCAGCACGGTAAAGCAAGAAAGAGTATTTGATGTCAGGAATCAAATGAGGAATGCAAAGAGGATTCACAGTGCAACATCTGGCTGATCTCAGTGCACCTTTCTGTGGCGTTTCCAGGGAAGTGCTGGGATGTGCTGTAAGAACAGATCGTTCACTATGTAAAGGCAAGTAAACTGTTTATTTGGCACAACACCTGCATGTGGAAGGGATCAAATCTCCCTCATGGACAAGGTTGGAGTGGAAACAGTGGGCAAAGTGTATAGTGTGTTCACATGCATGTGCATAGACAGATAGACAGGTGTGTGTATATGCACGTGTATTTCTATATATGAGATACTTTACAGATGTTATATCTGAATACAACAAAGCTATTTGAATTCCACAATCAAGTCAGCATGGTCATTCCTCAGCTGGGTAATGCATGAGAGTTTCCTTCTCTGGGGCACCTCTGAAAGAGACCTCTGGAGGAATGAAACCTATTATACTGATAACCACTTTGGAGAATAGATAAGGAATGTCTGATAGCATTTAGTGAAGGGGGAGAAAAAAAAAAGGTGTTCTTAGGTCAGATTTGCAACCTTCATCGCTCTTCTGCTATTGGTGCTGTGCAGGGCTCCACACAGACCCCAGGATGACACAAAACCCCAAGCAGGTCTATTTGCTGAACAGACATTCTTAAAAGGAAAATTCATTTGTCAGCACTGAATGAAAATGAAATCTCCAGAGGCCACAGAACATAATAGGCAATATTTAGAAACTGAGGGTGAAAATTAAAGCTGTCTTGTGGAAATTATTTCTGCGTGGCTTTAACGTATATCTTCATGAAATTTAATGTCACCTATAAGGGTATTCAGTGACTAGATTTTGTTATTATTTACAGCCCATTCTCTAAAGTACAACACATAATAGCTCCATACAGAGTATGAGTATTTAACAGTAGTCAATGAATAAAGCTGTCAGCTCAGTGTGCCTTACCAACATCAGTGTCTCTGCAGACTAATGGGACATCACGAGGTACGAAAACATTGAGCTTCATTATCCAAAAGGAGACTGTTTTGAAGACACCAAGTGATAAAATAAGAAGTACAGTGGTATAAATAACTCTGCTTAATAGTGCCATCGTAAAACACACCACTCTAATTAGCACCAACTGCCAGTGCTGTCTGAGCAGCAGCGCTGTGCTGGGGCTGAGCCCTGAGCAAGGGCAGGAGTGAGTGAAGTCCCCACTGCCCCAATGGGACCGGCCCATGCCCACCATCCTCTGGGGCCAAGCCTTTCCCTGACTCCCACCTGACCCTCCCTCTAAAGTAAGAGGCTTCTCAGTACATTTATTTAACAGATGTGACACAAAAGAACAAACGGGGAGCTACGCTCATCATCTATTCTCAGAAGTGGTTACCAGTATAATTGGCTTCATTCCTCTAGTGGTCTCTTTCAGAGGTGCCCTAAAGAAGGAAACCCTTATATTTTACCCAAGTGAGGAAATCCTGATCGTGCTGCCCTGATTGCAGAGTTCCAATAGCTTCACTGGCTTCGGAGTACAACACCTAAGATTATATACACAAAACCATCTATAAAACTCCATTCAGTGCCTACTACAAGCAACAGATCCCCACACACAAAACTTGAATTTGAATCCTTTGTGCATCCAAAACGTGGAGTGGAGACTAACTGTGGTATTTACGAATAGCTTATAAAGATTGTAAACACGTTCCTTCTTCCTCCCGTCGCCTCAGGTGGCGCAGATCTACATTTTTCCTTGAGAAAAGAGACCTCGCTGGAGCCGCCATAGAGCGTGTAGTGCCTTCCCTCTTTTGTTTTAAATCATGTGGTTTACCCACTAGGGGAGGGGAGGGTTTCAGTCCATAGGCGTGTAATTGTTTTGCTTGCACATACTCTTATTTTGCAATTTCTAGATCCATTCAAGCATTCCAACTCTGTCTTACCAAGGATTTGCATTCAATGTGGGGAAAAAATGTTCTCACGGCACTGAATAGTTTAGATTAATCAGATCATGATTTTGCTATGCCTACTGGCTCCTTTGAAATTAAATTACTATTATTTGCTCGCTTGCTAACTAAAAGCAGGAAAACAGTTTTTTTGAGAACGGAAAGTTCACTGAAGGATGCCATTTGAAACTATTCAATAATTGAACTTGAATTTACTCAAACCTCAGCAAAATTTGCTATATGCCTCCAGGCTCAAGAGGAGCAGTGTGAGGGGGGGAACAAAGGATCTGTTCCATCCAACAGGATGGTGGGGACCAAACCACCAGTCTCAAATCCAATGATTTCATCATTTTATTGCTTCCTCCAGGTGAGGAAAACCAAACGCAGATCCAAACTTTGCTTGTGGCAACTTCTGTTGACTGCTTTTCCTCCTTTTCAGAGCACTGTGCTGCCATGAGGTGCAGGTGGAGATGCTGCTACCTTCTGTCCTCCCTGCAGGACACGGCCTCTGCTCAAAGTGTGTTTTGCACCATGTCACTACAGACAAACCAAAGCAATATGACCAGCTGGATCCCCAACAGAAATGACCAGCAGGAGAGACCAAGCATGCACAAGCTCAGCAGGTGGTTTTGCTCAGTGGTTATGGTTATCTCCAGCATGCGTGCAGGCAGAGGTACTTGGACAAGCATCTACAGCATCCAGTGAGCAACTCTTGCTGCTGAAACACTGCAGGAAAGGATTTCTTCTTTAGCCAGCTTGCTGGATTCCACTTTTTTTTTTTTTTTTTAATGTTAAAAAAGAAACTAAATACCTATACATGAGCATCATTGGATGTCCCATCCCTGCAGGCATTTAAGGCCAGGCTGGATGTGGCTCTGGGCAGCCTGGGCTGCTGGTTGGCAACCCTGCACACAGCAGGGGATTGGGACTGGATGAGCACTGTGGGCCTTTGCAACCCAGGCCATTCTATGACTCTGTGATTCTATGATCAAGCTCTCTTCTGTATTTCCTGCTTGTATTGCAACAGAGGGTGCTGTGCATGTACACAAAACACCACTCACAATCTTAGACCCATTTTCACAAAGCAATTCTACTTTAAAAAAAACATTAAGTGAACCCCAAAACCATCACTGAAATTATGTGCTTTGTGTCCTGATCTTGTAAAAGCCATAATGCACGCATATATTCTAAGAGATGCAAATGTCTGCCTTAAGCAGGCCCAGAACCAAAGCCTGAACAGTGGAAACAAACAACAAACCTAAAGAGAACACAGAGAGTGAAAAATAAAACACAAATACGTGGTCCATGGTGGCACCCACCGCAGCAAAGAAGGTGCTACAGGAGAAGTTAAAGTTCAGTAGGTCTGAACAAGATGGGAGACTTCAGCTGCACTAATTTGGCAGACTCAGAGCCCTGCAGAAATCCAGGCTTCACTCTATCAGCATTTCTTTGCTCTGTAGCTTGTTTATAATGAAAAGCAATGCATGATCGGTGTGTGTAATCAGTCATGGTCACAGCAAGATGGTCCCATAGATACATCAGGAGGAGAGCATATGTATGAACAACTGATTAAAAACAGCCGCCGTAGTACCTCCACCTGAGGCTGCATGTAAGCAATTATCTCTTTAGTAAATAGCACTTGTTTTAAGCTGTATTTCTTCCCTAGCATTTTCATTTTGCTGTATATGTGCCAACCCATAAGTGATTAAAATGTAATGGTAGCTGCTCATTAATCCCAAAGAATGGGACACACATCATACAGTCTGGCATCACTTTAAGCACTAATTAAGGGAAAGACTGCTTTGAATGTACCACGTTTTTATCATTGGCACCTTCCTGAAAACCATTCCACTGCTTTCACCCAGTGCTCATGCTGAGCATTTCACAGCCATGGGGCCAGGTGCTGCTGATGCAAATGGATGCATCACCCACGGAGCTTTGCCAGCACACACCGGTGAAGGATACAGCTTTTTGCTTTTTCTTTGACTGGCATCCAGGAAAAGTTGTCATTCATCCACTGTAGCCATAAGAGAGGGATTGTGTTGTGTTTTTTTTAACTCCAGAGAAAGGAAATTTAATGACTTGTTGGAATAGCCATTCCAGCTGGTGAAAGTTCACATCACATATTTATGCCTGGAAGGGTGACAGCAGAGAAGCTTCAGTGTGTGCCTTTCTTGTCCTCCTCACACCAGCCAGAAATAAACAATTGCATTTAAAACTTAAGATATTTGGAAGAAAATGCGATGCCCCTTAATGAGGTTTAACTTTTATATCAGTGCATCTGTCATCCAGATTTTACCTGTATACACAAATAGCATCACAAGTGCTACCAGCCAGATACATGTAGTCAGAACTCTTCGAGGCTGCTGGTGAAGCTGGACTTTCCACCAGAGCTTCTATTAATTCCTCAATTCCAGCCAGCTTACACAGGACAGCTGCCTGACCCCTGTGTCTGTATCCCAATAAAACCATCACCTGCACTCCAGGATTTAAAACCCCTTCCTCTTCCACTGCGCCATTTGATATACAATCATTGTTTATTGTTTGCATTAAATCTCTTCCAGTGAGAGACAAAATAATGCCCTTCCAGGTATGGCTGTGATTACACCGCCTCTATCCACATTTGAAAGCCCTGCTCCCAGTTCTGTGACTGCAGTTCACCTCGATATTAGATTCCATAAATATTTTGTAGCTGCGCTCTGGATGCAGCAAGTACTGCTGGTAGCCCAGAAGGGCTGATGGACCGCCCAGACTGACTTCAAATGATGGCCATGCAGAGGTCCTTTAGGCTGCCTCGTTAGTAATTCACAGGTTATTATACTGCTAAATTATGTCGGCATCAAGTTTGCAGCAAAAGTGGAATCTTACAAAGATGATGATTGCGTCATAAAAATGATCAATGGAAATTAGTATCAGGGCATGAAAATTGCATCTCACAATGGCTCAAGTGGTTTAAATTCCATTTGGTTAACAGGCAATATCACATTGCTATAAATGCGTAATAGAAATGCATTTCCAGTTGGAGACCCTTATCACCAAGGCCTTAAATCTTCGTGCCTCTTGCTTGACACTGAGCTGATAGGAAGAGTACGATCTGCAGGGTGGAGCCAGTGCTCTCCTGTGCTCCATTTGAGGTCATCGCCAACAACACATGCAATGCTTCAGACCTAACTATTGCTGTTGCTTCTTTCTTGCACATCCATGTTGAATTGCTTCACCCCAGCAGGGTTTTTCACAACTTATATGCAGAACTTTCTTATCTATCAAGTTTATAATTATTATGGTATGCTGTATACCACAGCCACTGCTTTAACCTATGCTCTATTATAAGAATTCCACTCATGAAAAAAAATGAAAGATTTTTAATCTATATTAATGAAGTCCTCTTGTCAATTGCCTTTCAAATATCTTTTTGCAGTTAGGAAGCTGTCTTTCTCTATTTAGATTATCTGATTACAGAAGCTGTCATAGTGTGTGCTTTTACAAGAAATACAGAACTTCTCATGTTGTCTTTGCCAGGAAATGTGATATTTAGCATTTAAAATAAAATCCAGAATCACAGTTACATGAAGAGTCGTTCTAATGTTAATAAATACGTTTCTTACTCAACTCCTGATCTAGGGATTTGAACTGAATTAAAGCACTTTTAAGGTTCTACCATATAGCAAATACATGAGCATAATAGCAAAAGCTGTCATGACCCCCACACTCCATTATGAAGCATATTTATCCTACCAGCCCTCACCTTTCATCTGTTCTTATTTTCTTACAATTTTGCTCAATAGAAGTGTTTGATGTGTTCATTGTTCTCAGCATCACAGATCTCAGTTTTGACAGGACTCACGCAGTCTAAGTAATGGATGCATTTCTTAATCATCCTCGTCACAATTAGATAAAATTTTACTTCAGGAGGCTCTCATAGCAGGTGCACTATGCTCCAGGAAAGCATTTCAGGAGCAATCACAACAGCTCTTGTGGTACAGATCCATTTGTCAACTTGAATTCTTGAAATTAAAAGACATCACTTGCAGGACAAGATGGTGATTCTTAACTCTCGTGTTATCCATTCCTATCAACAGATTCTCTCCATCAAAGCATCCAAGCAAAATAACACCCCCATTGCTCTCTGAGACATACTTCACAGACTTTGGGTTATGTGAGTTCCTGGGACTCTTCCTGACACAAAAAGTGCTATTGTACCCACCATCATGTCAAAATGTATCCCAAGGTAACACACCTGGAGCAGTAACAGTGCATGTAGCTTCCACACATCTAGGAAGGATGCTGGCTAGTTTGCCAGTATAGAAATATCTAGATTGCTCCACCATACATTCAGATTTTACACAACATTTGTGTATTGTGTGTCATAAGACCATTGGTCCGGTTCTTTGCTCTCCAGATTCATTATGAGGGGACCATTCTGCAGAACTGCAGGTTGCTGACACATTGTGCTGATTACTGAGATTCCCTACAGACAGCCCAAAATAAAGCATACAGAAAGTTTGGGAAACAGAGCCAAGCTCTGCCTTAATTTACATGGGCGCTGTTGAGTCCTGAGGTTCCCAAGTGCAGGGAAAGAGATAATTGAGCCCTTGAGCCTTTTTACCTTTGAATGCTTCAAGGCCACCTGCTCCATCCCTTTTCTCTGCCCCATCCATCACTGCTAGTTTATAGTGACTATCAGCAATTAGCCTGTCATGGTGTTACACAGTAAGATACGCTGCTGTATGCAGAATATTTTGAGCCAACACTCGACCTTCTGCTTTAAAGCTAAACCCAAAGTTACAAGAGTTATCCAATCTTTTTCCCTTCCTGTTGGTCCTTACAATGAAGGATATACCCTACCCTGCCCTTCCTCCAACCCCCAACACTAAATCAAAATAAGTCTTTCATTGAACTTTATATCCTATCTGGTTTTTGTTCAGAATTGTGTGAGAGCTGTGGATAATTCACAAGGAAAACACATCTCAGAACGCATACTGGAAAACTTACTGAGATGCTGGTTCGTGACAGAGGTGACTTTCTGACCACACCTAGATATGGAGCATGAGGAAACTGTCCCAAGTTGCACCTGGATGGTTTAGGCTGAATATTAAGAATTTCTTCATGGAGAGGGTTATTAAGCATTGGAATAAGACACCAAGGAAGTGGTGGAATTTCCCATTCCTGGAGGTGTTTAAGAGATGTGTGAGCATAGCAGTAAGGGACAGGGTTTGTTGATGGGGTACAGTAGGTCAGGTTGATGGTTGGATTTGATGTTCTTGAAGGGCTTTCCCAATCTAGATCATTCTATGATTGTCCAAGCAATTCTCAGCCCATCAGTGGGGGACAATTCCAGAGACGTTTGTTGTCATTGCAATAGAAATCAACCCAGCTCTGGTGGCTACAGTGCCTGGGCAGTGGTTTATACGCTACAGAATTCTTCCCAGGATGTACAGAAAACAAAAAGAAAGGACAATTTTGCTGTCCTGAAGACTTATAACAGCACTTACCAGTGAGGTATAATTGCAGTGAACCGTGTTTTATTCACACCCAGTGTCTCACACAGGTCAAGCAAGGTCCCTCTGTAAAATCTAAGCAAAGTTACTTTTTGTCTCCTGTAAATACATTCTTTGGCCACCTATCAGAGCAAGCAGCTGTACTGTAATACCTGCCTTAGTAATAAAGCAGGCAGCCTCTGGTAGCACAAGCTACCCTATTGGGAAACTGAGGATGCTCCACTGAAGGGATATGTTCAGCTTTCCTTTGCTCCAAGCAAAGGATCTCCTGTAATAATCCTCCTAGTTCATTGTTTGAGGCTGGTAGTGCCTCTGCTTACTCATCACCCAGCTGTTACCTTCTTTTCTTTATCTCCTGTCTTGTTTAGGAGCTTGAATTACTCATTGGCAGCTAATCTTCTCCCTCTGTGTTTTGCTCTGGGCTCAGTCACAGCTTACTCAAGCTAACTATTGCTTCTCCCAGTTATAGCCTGGTCAGACTGCAGACCCAGTCTAGTGAGAATAAAAGATCTTTAAGTCAGGAAAAAAAAACTGCTGATAAAGTCTGGGGAGAACACATGATAGGAGGGCAGAAGGAGGTGGGGGGGGAAGGAGCTTTGGAGGAAAAGAAAACACAGTAGGTTCTGAGGTATTTCTTTAAGTGATACTACAAACTTCTCTTGGTACAAAATGCCATAATAGCTGTGATATTTACAGAACTCACAAAACAGGTAAGATGTGTCTCAAATTTCACATGACCAATAGTTACTTCTAACTTTGCTGCTCTTCCTCACTCTTAGAGTTCAAAGGCAGTCCTTGCAAGGGATGATTTATCTGATTTACCTTAGACATCTGCTGGAGGAAGAAATGAATCACTTTTTGAAGGCAACTGTTCTACTCCATTGGCTGCAAACAAGCCCAAGGTGAATAGCTTACACAGCAAGACTCAAAACTTATCTAAAGTAGGGTTAGTGAATTCTGCTTTTCCCAAGGATTTGGCCCTATTCAGCCTTCCTCAAGAAAAAAGATGGTCCACTCTGTTCCCTAAGTTTAGCTACTGAATTACCACTTGCTAGAAAACGTGGACCAGGTCAAAACATCCACCTATACATCATCCAGGATCCACTGCCTGCTGAACGTCTTACTGAGGATCTACTCAGGTCCGAGCAGAAGATGCCTTTTGGGTACCTCTATGTTTATAGCCACCTCTCAGACTTTCTCTGCTTTAAAGTTACCATTCTTACACAGATAATGATGATATTTCTTGAAGTTCACATGGGACCATTGAGGTTGGGATGATTCTTGGCATCAGTTTGTCCTACTCCTTGCTAAAGCAGTGGTAGGTAGAGTTTATTCCCAGAAAAAACGTGTAGACATTCATACAGAGATTCCCAACTGGAGAGATGCAAAGAATGAGAAGTGAGAAGAAACACTGCTCCAAAACAAGGTTATTTACAGCACACAGCTGGAGGTAGGGGCATGAACTCTCTGGAAATGTTGAAATAGAGATCTGATTCTGGGCACTGTAGTGCCTCACCAACAGTGCACTCAATCAAAATGAAATAAGATTTCAAACCACTGCTGCTTACCGTTACTTCCATTTTATTGTAGCGTAACTGCCTGGCCTGCAGCCTACCAGAACAATCCCTCTGCTGTGAGCTCTGAGGTAGCAAAGAGTTAAGAAGATTATCTTCAGCAACTAAAAAGCTTTGCTGAAATGGAAAACCAGTGGGGTTCGCATGGTCAGTAATCATTCTTCGAATGGACAAGTCTGGTAGAAAAATAGTTGAATGCATTGTAAACACTCTCCATAATCTCCATCATGTGGCAGACTGTGCTGACAAAAGATGCCCTTATAGTCCCAGTGATGCATGCTTTGCTCATCACACACCATGGGAACAACCCAGGAAGAATAAAGCTGTTAGCAGTAGAACAACTTCTTTGACAAAGCGCAGTAGTCTGGAAGGGTACCGCCTTTGGATGAGAGTAAATAATAGCACAGGGATGAAGATGTTTCAAACACCGGTTCCAGATTGTATGTGATGGTGAAAACAGTCTGTAAAACACAAAAGATGTGGAACTGAACTGCCCTAAAAGAGACACCTCTGGAATAGCACAGAGAAAACATTCTAAGATAATGAATGAAATACACTGCAGTACTGAACACCTTCCACACAATCTGGTTGAAGGACCACTGAGCACACAAATGCTAAACTAGCAGAGTTTCCTTTGTTGCTTTCCAGGCCACAAGAAAAACAGCCTTTAACCTAGTTGCTATCTCATGTCTTTTACCCAGCTCAAGCAAACAAAAGTGGCATTTAATACCCTGCATTTCAGTTCAGCTGATACAACCCCTCAAATCAGTTTGCAAACAACAGGTGGACTCCCAAGGAGCTTTACTCTCACATTCATCCTCTCTTCAGCACTGCACACATTGGCACCAAAGATTCATCTCCCACCTCCAGCTCACCTTAGGAAATCCAGGCTTTGCTTGCACGCTTTTGCCAAGCAGGGCTGGTTATGCTGTTAAAAATATATATATTTGCAGAAGGATTGCCTTTTGCTCAGAGTTCATACAGATACATCATTAAAGCTCCAGTGACCAGAAAACTGCTTTTCTGATGATGTATTAATGCAATACATCATCAAAATGTGATTTGGGCATGATGAATCACTGGAAAACACCATCAGAGTTCCATTGTTGAAGGGATACATCACTTTCCAGCAGGTCCTGGCAAGTCCAAAAGCACTACAAATAATACTTTAGAAGATTTTGTTTAAAATATATAAATGAGATGTGTGTCAAGGAGTGCAAATGGGACTCAGAGTCTGTAACATGCCTGAGGACACCACATGCCTTCTGCTCCATATCAAGCACCAGCACACCTTAGCTCTTTTCTGATACGAGGCCAACAGGAAATTGGGATAACTCAATAATTTGATAATTTGATCTGTTAATGCCCAAGCTGTTCTTGCCACTGCAGCTGTTGAGTGTGGACCTTGTTGCAAACATGCAAAGGGCATCTTTGCTTTCCAGCCACTGCCTCTTCATAGATCTCAGCTGATAATGAATTTTAGGGATGGTTGAACATTTTTGCATGATTTCTCATTTTCATCTCACCAATTAAGTCCTCTCTCTCTATGCCACAAGGCAGCAGCCTGCCAGGCTCTCACAGCTGTGCTTCCAGATGCTGGCTGGGCCTGAAAGAGGAGATTTGAACAACAGGTGGACACCTGATGATATATTATGTTCTTGGCTCAGGTCAAAGTGGCAGATATCACAAAATCTGCTCTGGATAGGGCACTGCACAAGTCTTCCAGATGCTGAAGCCTTCACTAATCACCCCAGCCAAGGAGGGTTGTGTGATGGGACCCAGCTGTCTGGCATTACTGTTCAGATGGACTGGTTTGATTGGGCTGTTGCAGCATCAAGAAGAGCCAGCCTGAGTAGGAGCTGGTGGCAGGACAAGAGTTGTTACTGCAGTTTTTGCTGAAGTCACAGCCCCATCTGCTCTCTGCAGCCAAGGTGGAAATTACCCGCCTCACACTGGGACACTTATCTATGGAGATGAGGCTGATGGACACCAAGAGGCTGGGAAAGCCCCAGTGATTCCAGGGATCTGATGGGATGGAGGAATTGAGCAGTCCTGGACCCCGTTACAGGACTGGGGGTCCTGAGGAAAACAAGGCACAGCCAGCGGGCACAGCCAGTTGTGGCCACATTGTGCTGGCACTGCAAGTACCGCCAGGATTTAGATAAGAGGCAAGGAAGAAGTGAGGACACAGGAAGTGCTCTGATAAATCATATTATTTTAGACAAATCATTTTTAAATAGTTGTAAAAGCCTCAGAGCACATGGACCAAAACTCTGTGACAGAACGATGAGTTCCTCACCATCCAAAATCTTATTGCAGCTCATCTAGCACAGCCTGATGCTACCTGCATCCCCAAGTAACATAAGCAGAATAGAAGTTGCTGCCCAACTTTTTGATGATCAGTTTTCCATTTGATGCTGCCCCCCAGAAACCAAGGGAGCTCCAGAGATCCTCTCCACTCCTCGTTTCAGTTTGATACTGATGTTCAATTGTTGCATTTATGGATGAGCTATGGAGGCATTCTCGACATTCCAGCTTAATGCACATCCTCTCAAGCATTTCATTATAACCGTTATTGAAATTAGAGTGAAACAATTTTAATTTTCAAGACTCAGATTACTCACACTGCATTTCTGTCTTAAGCCCATGCCAACTCATCCTCGTTAATTTCTTATTTGGTCACTATTATTAGAGCTGATAATAATAAACACAGATTAAACGGATTGACAAAGAGCGTGCATCATACTGTAGCCAAGACTGAGCCTGTTTTCTGCATTTTGAGCCATCATTGAAAGTGTGTGAAACTCAAGCTGATTTCTAAGTTTTTATATTCCTAATAGGCTAACATTTATGTTGCTCGATGGCTTAATGCATGGGCAGAGCAGAGGGAATGTTGCCTGTACCACAGAACAGCTTTTCTAATGAATCTCCTATTGTAGAACGTGCTGGCACTACGAGCACAACATCCACAGCTCTGTAATTAAGTTCCTTCTCTAACAGAACAAAGCAAAACATCCATTTGTACAGCTGAATATGACAGTAATTAGAGATCACCACTTCAAGACTGTGTGCAAAATACAGTCTTGCTTTAGCGATATCTATGGCAAAAAGAGAAGGTATTCCATCACACACTGCAGCTAGGGTGACCGTGCATTCATTAAGAAGCAGAAAGTCAGCAGGAACCGAGTAGAGACAACGATGTCCCCACAGCAGAGCAGTTCACCAAAGGGTGAATGTGAGGAGCCAGTTTAATGTGCAGGAGACAATTATTCTTCCAGTTCAAGTCAATATATCCTCATCATTGCTAATGGAAAGCACTTTAGTTGAAACCCAGGAACGCAGCAGTCAGCAGCACTGTTCTCCTACCAAGTCAGACAAAAAATTAGCGGTTTAATAGTGCACAGCCGCTAGTGGCAGCAGACTGCTGTAATTTATTGCCCTCTTTGCTCCCAGTGTTCTTCTCCAATGAGAGTAGCACAGCTGAGTCCTCTCCTTTCTATCCCATACTGGATCATTTCAATAATGAAAGAATTAAAACTGCTGATGGCACCATACAATCAATGCCATCGACAGGGTACAATTGTACTCAGGGAGCACAATAATTAAGTTACCATCAAACAGTGTAATTTTTCTTTTTGTTTCCCTTGCTTGCAACCTAGACTCAGCTTCTCATTAAGGAAGAGTTACCCCTGACACCATCTCCCCAAGGACATACCCTTTCAGTAATCTTCATCGCTCTGCACAACTTCACTCTGGGTCTTCAGACTTCCCTTACAGCAAAAGGTTGTCCACCCTCAGGAACAGGAATATTAGCCATCTAAAACAGGTGGGTGGAAACCATTGTAGCCACAGCTATGCCTTGGAGTTAGGAACAAAATACTCAAAGCTCAACTGATTTGTTTAAATATTGTTAAGGCTGGAAAAGACCTCTAAGATCATCTTTGTGCAGCAGCGTTGTTATCACCATGCAATAAATTTTCGTGCAAATCACAGAATCATAGAATTCCCACCATGGAGTGGGTGGAGTGGAGGGAAAGTAGTTACAGCTGATCTTGAAAGAGGATTTGAGTAAACTGATGACTGGCTAGGAAATATCTGCAAGGCCAAGTGCTTTTATAATCTCACACTTACAGCCTCAAATCTTATCTAGACAAACAAGAAGTTAATCTCAAGAACAGGGAAAGCCACATGAAAAGGGCATTTCTGGAGCCATACCTGCCAGAAGCAGAAAGTAGGACAAGAGAAGTCTGCTTCACATCTCCCAGAAGAAAAGCCCTTCTTTCTTCTTTGTGTGCAACCAAGCTGTGCAGAAAAGTCATCAAGAAGGAGATGAAATTAGATTCAGTCTCACTGGGCTGTATTCACCCCATCAGCTACATTTGTTTAGAGCTGCATTGCCCAAGCTGTGCTCTCTGAGCTTTGCTCTATCAGCAAGCTTGGCACTTTGCTCTGCAAACAAATACCTTCCCTGCAGAAAAACAACAACTTTTTTTGTGTATGTCCCTACAAACTTTCCTCTACCTTCAGGAAGCCTCCTCTGCTCATTAACTAGTAATATATCCAAATTTAATCAGAAATAAGGTCCAGTTGTAACAAATGCCTCTCCATGAATGTACCAATCCATATCCATAATTCAGCATCTCCCAGGGCTGGCCAGCATCCTTCAAAAAAAGAAAGACCCACCAGAGGGGGACAGATTTCCCCATAACCCCAGCAGCTGGAGTCAGTTTGCCATATATTAAAGAACACTGTTCTTCAGATGAAATATATCTTGGCAAGAAATATTACCAGTGGCCACTGCTTATGGTATTCTTGTTACTGGGTATAACCCAAGTGAAAAGGAGGGACCACTGCTCTTAACACCAGACAGCACTTCCCAACAGATGAAGAGCTATTTCCATGCCAGGAAATGTTGGTTTTAGATAATTTCAACATTTATATAAAGTATAGCAAAAAAGATGCAGAAAACATCTGATTTTATTTTGTCCTCACATAAAGAGAAACACTGTGAATATTGCTGAGATTTGTTTAGCAAGGAAATCTGTGTTATCATTCACATCTACAGTTGCAGCCCAGCTACAAGACAGTGTAGAATAGATGTGCTGGAAAAGACTGATGTCCTTCACAAACCATCTTCATATATCCCACAGAGTAACACCTGTCTGTGTCTAACCCATACACCAGTAGCTTGTGCTTTTGTCCCATGTCACCTGAAACAATACTTGGAAAGCAGCCTTCAGACACCTTGCAAATGCTTAAATTCAAGCAGCTCCCAATAAAGAAGCTGTTGCGGTGTATAGCCACAAGATAACCTTATCCCCAGAGCAGCAAGTTCTTGAACGTGCAATACATAAAATTATCCCAGTCATTTTTTTCCCCCAGAGGGTGGTGACGCACTGGAACAGGTTGCCCAAGGAGGCTGTGGATGCCCCATCCCTGCAGGCATTCAAGGCCAGGCTGGATGTGGCTCTGGGCAGCCTGGGCTGCTGGTTGGTGACCCTGCACACAGCAGGGGGTTGGAGCTGGATAAGCACTGTGGGCCTTTGCAACCCAGGCCATTCTATCATTCTCTGATTTCATGTTCTTAGGGGCATGTATCACAGGGTGCTATTTTACAACCTCTGTTCACAGCCAAATGTAGATATCAACAAATGAATGACAGCAGCTTTGTTTATTTTTAGGTCTAACATCAAAAGAATACACATTTCCCTCCACATGTTCCTTTTTGTGCAGTATGTATGCTCCAGGTAAAAGAATATGAATTAATAACCATGGCAAACACAACAGCTTCAAAAGTGAGCAGCCCACCCTTTGGCTCTGCCCAGGACATGACACCACACATAACTGATATACTCCACAAGCTCATTCACTGTCATTTTCCTCTTTGTGGGCTGTTCTTTCCTTGCTGAAGTGCTAAACATGAATTTTGCCCTCTAAAGGCACTGTTTTCCCTGCCTTCATGTGCTTAATTCCCTGTTATATCCAAAGAGGATCTTTTAGAGGACATAAAACGGTGAAGAAGTACAAGTACTCCAAAGGAGTGCTCCAAAAAGGAGTACTCCAGAATGTATTGCCTCCAAGCAAAAAAGCTGGTAATGGTACTGCAAGCTCTCTGCACCCTATAGTCCCTTCACTCTTACTAAACATGTCCCCATATATTATTTTGATGGCTTAGCATTACATATTTCAGCACACAGGCAGCTCTATATCAAACTACAGAAATCATAATCAGTGCCAAATTGTATCACTCTCTCCTGCTTCTCGACTTTCCTCTCCAGCATTTAATAATAACTAATGAAATACAGATATCACCCCAATAGCAACTGGCACTTTCTGACATGTTGTCTCCTCTCAATTTATTAAACCATGAAGTTTTTGCAGATCACTGAAGCCTTTTTATTATTTTGTCATGTCTGAGATTTTCTTCCTGCACTTTCAGAATGAGAAGAGAATAAGCTTTGATATTTTAGAGCAAACACGGAGTGTCAATAATGAACTCTTGGCTCTTACCAACTGCGTAGTGCAGATATGTCAGTACTTAGCCTTATTACGAAAAGGGAATCATTCCAATAACTTAAATTCGGATAGTTAACACATCCAACTTCATAAAAGAGAGGCAGGGTCTTCCCCATGTGTCATGGTTTCATGGAACTATGACACCAAGCTCCTGACGAATGCAGAAAGACATGCAGACAATGCCGGTATAAAACCCTGGAGGTGTCTCTAATTAAAGCAAAGAGGAAACTGTGTTCATTTTTGTTCTAACCTGGCTTTTACTAAGAAAAGAGCACCAACTGCATCAATCCTGCATACTACTCCTTAAAACCAGGCTGACGCTGAAACAACGTTAGGAAAAGGAGTGCAGATATCCAGGAGGACTGGATTAGAGAGAGATTCAAGTAGGGTGAGTAACATTTAAAGTAATCCTCTGTGCTCTGAACGCTTTAGAGAACTCACAAGACCATACCATGTTCAGCAGTATCCATTTCAGCCACTGGGACCGACTTCACTGTGTGATGGAAGAGTCACTGGGGTTGCTGCTTTCTCCACCATTTCATGGTGGTCACTGGAACAGAAAAGAGCCAAAAAATCTGAAATGATTTCCAGTTCACAGACTTTGCAAAAATATTGATTTATTCAGGAAAAAGAAAAAAAAAATCCTTTTTATAAGGAATAAAGAACACAAATTTCTGGGGAGCAATTAAAGAAAAGCTTCGTTATTCCTTAACAAATAGCTTGTCTGTAGTTAGGACGGTCTGATGTTTGTTCAAATCTCCTCCCTAAGAGTCTGAAGCTAAAATATCCTGATCGTTAGGTGGGAGAATGTCTAATCTCAGAAGGAGACTCCACCTGTAGATCTCACGTCTGTGCTTCCATGTTGCTGCTTCGCCAGCAAAGCCTGATGAAGGGTGTGCTAATGATGGGCTGTGCAGGATGCTGCAGTGACATGGTGACACCAAACTGTGGCCATTGCTGGGCTCCCTCCTAATAATTCCAAAGGGGACCATGGCACTGGGTTCACCAACCAGGGGAAAGTCTGATATGAAGAGCTGCAGAGCCACTCCTTGGAGCTGCCCCCCCCAGCAGCACCAATGCTGCCAGCCACCATCACTGAAGGCAGAGAGATCTCTCCCCAAAAGAGGAAAACAACTTGTCAGCTTGAGCCGGACAATCTCTGTTCAGCCCCAGAGTAAATGTAAGTCACTTCAGTGATATCAGCAAGAACGTCATTTTCTGACAATGCTCACTAAGAACAATCATTCCAATTACTGACAGAAAGGCTGCTGCCATCTAGAACCAGATGTCAGTCTGTCCTGGTACAAATTGGTTTTCTTTGACACAATAATTACAACCAGTTCAATAACACATCAACACAAGTTAACAAATGACGTGCTGAGCAGAGGTCAGCACTGTCCTGCTCAGGATCATCCTGCTTAGAAAACCTCCAGTGATTTCTATTGCCATTGCTCACTGTGCTTCAGTAAGGAGCAGATCTACCCACGAGATTCTAAGGCTTGAGTCACCCATGCCAGCAGAGAAGTATCACAACAGCATGGTTTGCATTGCATTTGCTTCCAGACTGGTCAACTCACTGCTGTAGCATTTCAATAAATGGGTTTGGTCTTATGGCTACCTTAGCAATTTAAAGGTAGTATCCTAAGCCAAACTAGCTGTCTCCATTTCCTCTGTGGCCAACAATGTGAGACACACACCTCCAGACACAACTGCACCCACCTGAGATGCCTCTTAGCACAGAAAAAATACCAACATGGTTTGGCTTGAGTATAACTGAAATAACACCATTTTGTGCTTAAAAACTCCATTTTGCAAAAACGGGTTGGTCGTGTACTACAGTCTCCTACTCCCTCATTTAATCGGCAACACAAGGGAAGGTAGATTAAGCCAGAGCCTTCATTACTGCGGGTGGGATACTGTACAGAAATGGGTGTAAAACGCAGCCAAACACTGCTGGTGGATGAGCTGCCAAAAGAGACAAGAGAGATCCAAATGCAGAATTCATCAGAAGAGGCATTAAACAGAAAAGGAAACACAAACTAGCTGTACTTGTAGACCTATACAATGAAGACATTAACATAGAATCATAGAATCACAAGATTGGAAAGGACCTACAAGATCAACTAGTCCAATCGTCCTTCCATTACCGTAGCTACAACAAACCACTAAACCACCTCTCACAGCACATTTACACGTGGTCACTAAGGTGTTAATGCACATTGGAAGTGAAAATAAACAATAGAGAAGTTGAGGCACTGAGCAACCTGATGGAGCTGTGGATGTTCCTGTTCACTGCAGGGGAGTTGGATTAGATGACCTTCAGACTCTAAGGATTCTATGATTCCATGATTCTGTGAGTACAAGAAAGACAAACCAACCCAGACATTGCAGGAATGTCCCTAACCTGGAAACTTTAAGCTCATCCAGGACAGCAGAGACAAGGGAGAACATCAGGCATGAATTACCAGACTGGTGTTTGTAAAGAACCTCAGGGACCTCAGCCACTGTTGCCTTAATGTCCAGCAGAGCTGTAAGAAGCATCCTGCAATATTCTGGGAAAACTACTGAGCCTCGGTGCTGCACATCCATGCAAGGCTGCCTATCCACTCACAAGCACCTTGGCTTGAATGTCCATTTAGTTCCCAAAAACAGCTCACAACAAGATGAACAAACTACGACTGGGATCATGCCCAGCACATGGGATGCTTTCACTTCTGTTGCATCTGTTGGCACTTGCATGAATCGGATCCTGGGAAGACTTTATCAGCAGGGATGAAGTTGCACCCAGCCACCCCAGCAGCACTCCAGGTCCCAGTGCTGTTGGGAGGAGGTGGGCACGTTCCATTGCCTTGCACAGCATGCAGCGTACAAATCACAGCCCTCCCCAAGTTTTGTATTCAACGATTGGCTCACAAGTCGGTGTTTTTGAAGGTCTATTATTTGGGAGAAGCCAGACAGTGCTTCTTTAATGTTTCTTCACCACGGTTGGCTGCCGTACCCATTAGTTACACCAAGACAAAAATTTAAATGGATGCAGGAGCGGAAATCATTTTACACAGTCACATCGTTTTACATAAGTACGTTCCCCACACCCAGGTGGGTTTGCTCTGAAGGCATTACCGACTCCTTTCACAGACGTTTCCAGAAGCCTGGAGCTGCAGGTCTCTGCAATACCCTTTGAGGAATGGGTTCTTTTTATTCCTCCCCCAAAAAGCTCTTTGTGTGTGTCTGGATGGCGTGTCTGTGCAAAAGAACAATTTATCTGGATGACTAAAATTCCAATATGAGTTGACAAAGAATTGACTGCTTGTGTATTTAAAACCATGACAACCCTGACATTTTATAAGATTTTTGCTCCAGGCATAAGATAATTTACATTGCAATTTTAATATTTTGAGAAATGAAGGCCCAAGAGGTTTTCCTGCTCAATTATTTTGTTCAAAGTATCTTGGAAGGGAAAAAAAAAAGCTCAATAGGCTCTGATTATATTTCTTCATGAAGACGAAAAGACAATGCAACAAACTTTATTCTTGGCTCCCAGTGCAACTCCCCACCCTCTTAATGGCTGGTGGGGTTGGAATGAATATTTGTTTGGCCCGACAGACTTCACCATGCTGGAACCACAGAACCAGAGAATGGTTGGAGTTGGAAGGGACCCTTCAAGGCCATCTGGTCCCACTCCCTGCACTGCACAGGGACACCCACAGCTCCATCAGTGCTCACAGCCCATCCCCTGACCTTGTCTGTCTCAGGGATGGGGCACCACCACCTCCCTGGGCAGGCTGTGCAGTGCCTCACCATGCTAAGTGTAAAATATGTCTTCCTTATATCCAATCTAAATCTCCTCACTTACCTACGGATGCACCTACAGATTTTCTCCGCTCCCTAGGTAATCTACACCTGCCTGCTCCTGCTCTGGGTCACGCTGTATATTTCTTTAGACAAAGGCGGGTGTGAAAACAGCGAAAGATGCAGCAGCAGAAATAAACACACATTTAGAAAACCCCCAACCCAACCTCTTGCAGTGCGTTAGCTTTACGTGCTGTAATACAAGCCACACACACCTGCTGAGCTTTGGGGTCTTTGGTTACTTATTACATTATAAAAGACCTGAAATAGAATTAAACTTTACATCAGGAAACAGCACTGAAATAATGGATCGGGGACTCGCTGCATGGGTTCATTTGTGATGAAAGTCAAAAAGCAGTGGGCAGTTTTGTCCTATGCAAAGGTCTCAAGAACATCCAATAAAAAGGAAAATTTTCACCTGGCATCAGTGAAAAGCAATGAGAACAAAGCTTGGAACAAAACAATTCTCTCACATGGCTAATAGCAGGAGAGAAGTTACACATTCTACATCATGAAGACAATAAATTATGACGTCCTTGATCCAGACCCCATTCTGCTCTCCTGGGCCATCTCCAAGGACCAGTGCTGCCTCTGTGTCAGTATCAACAGGACTTGGGGTGTGAGGAAATCACTCACTGTGAGCCTTATGCCCTCTGTCACACAACACTCTGGCCCCATACTCAGAGAACTACACCACAGAGTTGGTGCTCTGCTACAGAAATGGCAATCAAACACCAGGTGGGGAGATAGGAGCACAGGTACTCAAAATCCAGGCACAAGCTGGCTGTGAAAACACAACAAAACTCCTCTGCAGACACTGTGATTCCTAAAGTGCTTCCAAAATTATGATCCAAACCTGGAGCTTTGCCCAGACAATTACTTTGGTAGACACCTTGGCATGGAGACTCATGCCTGACAGCGCCTGAGTGCAAAATAAGCACAAATAACAAGTGTGTGCATTTAACAATTACAACCGGAGGTGAAAGTCTGGCATAAGATGCTGAATTTTAGCAGAAAGGCCACCAAAAATAAGATAAAATAAGATAAAATATAATAAAATAAATCTTAAGAGGAAGTTTTTCCCCCAGAGGGTGGTGACGCACTGGAACAGGTTGCCCAAGGAGGCTGTGGATGCCCCATCCCTGCAGGCATTCAAGGCCAGGCTGGATGTGGCTCTGGGCAGCCTGGGCTGCTGGTTGGTGACCCTGCACACAGCAGGGGGTTGGGACTGGATGAGCACTGTGGGCCTTTGCAACCCAGGCCATTCTGTGATTCTATGAACATCTAAACAATTCTTGAGCACCTCCAGGGATGACCTGGAGTGTCTCCAGGACAGGACACTCACCACCTCTCTGTGCATCCTGTGCCATCCCTTGGCAGGTCCACATCTCTCCTGCACTGAGGACTCCTACATCTGGACCCAGTACTCCAGATGAGGTCTCACCAACACACAGTATCGCACTGTTTAGGGAGGTCTCCAAAGAGGAGGAGGAAGCTGGGAGCTGTCAAGCGACACGGATATTCTCACCAAGGTTCTGGCGGAAATTTAGGGTTGAAGATAAAGAGAAAACTTTAGGAAAGAGCTGAGAAATTACCTTAAGGAGAACACAGAGTGCTACATATACCACTGAATGTCTGGGTGGTAACAGAGTTTATCTGGGCTCTGTTCAAAAACTATTTTTGTTTTCTATACGAATGAGTTAGAGATACACTTCCAGAGAGTTAATTTGCATTTTTATGGGACGAAGCCATTTTGAATGCCAGCAGGCCTTCTCTGAGTAGCGCTCTGGTTACTTTTTAAAAGACATTTAACATAATGAAAGGTAGATCACTGAATATTAAGCTGTGGAGTTTAGTGAAGGAAATGTCAGGGAGTGTGTTTCATCTAGGTGCATTCAAAGTGGCAAGTAGCATCCCACCCTTTTCCTTATCGAACACAATACACTCAGCTTGCCTTTCAGACATGCAGGATGTTCAGCCAGGTTTCCAAATTTCAGCCTCTGAAGCACTGGATGTATCTGTGTCCCTTCTGAACAAGAGCATGACAGCTCCAGAGAGCTCCTCATAAATAAAAATACTGGTATTTGTTGAGGGACAAGGAGCAGAAGGTTGGGGACACTGCAAGGCTGTCCCTCAGCATCTTTGCAGATGGCTTTCACTGGACAAAGTGGTTAACAGCAGCACCTTGTGCTCTGACACCAACAACTGCCTGTGACAGGTGAAGCCAACCTCCAGCCCAACCCTGCACAGCTCACTGCAGACATCGCAATCCTGCAATGAGAAGAGCCTGCTGTGCACAGCCCTGGCATTAGCATGCACAGTAGGGATGTGGAAGCCAGCATGGCTCAGGAAGCAGAGAGCAAACAGAGTGCCTCCAAGGGTGCTCCTTTCAAGCACATCCAATGAACAACTTTCTGCATATATATAATGCGCAACAATACCTCAGTGAGCTAATTGGCTATAAAACTGAAGACTAGTTCACCGCTTTCATATTTAAATTGCTATTGCTCTTTTAACTTTTGGAACCTTTAAATATAAAGTGGTTACTAAAGCCCTTGAGAAAAAAAAAAAAAAATAAAATAAAATAAAATAAAATAAAATAAAATAAAATAAAATAAAATAAAATAAAATAAACAAGACCCATAAAATGCCCTCAGGTTTCTATAATGCAGGACAAAATGTTCTTAAAGGATTCATAGCCAGTACTGCAGTCAAAATGGGGCACTGAGTAAGCAAGTTGACATGTCGCAGCAGTTTCCTAGAGTCCAGCAGGTTTTGGAAGCCAATAGGCAGCTGGACCCAGCGACCAGGACACTGCCAAAGGGATCTGGAGGAGCAGGAACCCAAAGGGTGGAGGCGATGGCTCATGGCAAGGCTTGGCCATTGTCCAGCCACCAGCACAGGGGCCCTGAGAGCAGAGGGAGGATGGGGTCAGTCTCAGGATGGCCCTGAGGTGGTCTGGGGACTGTGGTTCTCTAGCAAGATGTCACCAGGAAGGAGCTATGGCACTGCTAAAGCACTGCAGTGCCTCTCTCTGCATTTCAGCATGCTGCTCATTTTGCTCTTTCTTCCAGTGCTGATCAACAACCGCTGTGTCTTTTGCTCTGATGTGTTAATTTCTAGAAAACAGAGAAAAGGTCCATTTAATTTAAACTCCAGACGTGGTAGATAACTTCCTTACTGGAACAGAGGAAGGAACAGGTACAAAACAGGAAGCTTCTGGGGGCCCACAGTTATTTATTTATCTTTGAACTTTTTGCCAAAACAACAAAGCAAAATTATCCTAATTTTTGCATGCGATTTCCAGCATTGTAAATCCTTTATGTAAAAGTACATCAAAACCCTTCTGCCTGCCAATCCCCTCTGTTGCTAAGGAACCAGCAAGCAGAAACCCTGAGCTGGGAGACCTGAAAGTCCTCATTAAAAGGCTTCGTGCATCACTATCAATGAAATGCTAATTTGGTAAGGCTGATTGATACCCCCGTGTTATCAAGTCCCAGCAAGGAGGAAGCTGCTCAGGCTCATCTTCAGCCACTGATGTTGCAGAAAGAAAAAGAGGGATCTCACTTAAGAAACTACAAACATCTTAAGCCTAAAAAGCAAGGAAAGATCTCAAGTTCTTTGCACCTCATTTCTGCCCACCATGCACAAGGCTTGGGAAATTATTTACATACACTTTAATATCACTCCACAACCCAGCCTGCATCACTTAATTAAAAATTTTCCAGTTCTACATTCATAGGACATCCTTTTGAGCATCCTACCAGGCTGTGATTGGCACTGACTCGGAAGGAAAGCTGCTGATCCAGACAGAACCATTCTGTAGAGCACTGCTCTTCTTCCTGCAGGACTCACAACCCCAACATCAATGTAAAATTAACGCTTGTCAGCCATTAACTTTTTCTTCAATCTCCCATCTCTCTCATAGCTCCTGGAACAGGGCTCTGCCCACAGTAATCGTATTGCCAAGTTCCAAGAAACAATATTTTAGCCTCTTTGTCAAACCTCAGTCTCCTTTTTAAATCTGGAACGCAGCCTTGACTTGTTATGCTTTGAAAGCAAAAAAATACACAGATGTCAAAAAAATGCTGTATAAAATCAATCACTTTGTACTACAGGTAGTAGAAATGCAGGACCAGCTTCTCCTTGCATACCTAAAGAAGGGACAATTTATCCCAAGTGCTCACAGAAATCTCTTTTTTCTCCACCTGAAAAAAAAGTAGTAGCTGTTTTTTTGCATCTCTTTGGAAACAGTGCTTGTCTATCATCTGCTGCCCAGGCTGGAGGAGATGCCCACGCCATCATCCAACTGTGTGCCACCAGTGACATCTCAGTCCCAGCCACAGACACACTTGCACGGAGTGACCCCAGGCTCAGTGTTGCCACCAAATGGGAACATCATTTCCTTCCCCACAGACTCTGTAAATGCTTTAACCTCCTCTTTAAAAAGCTATTGTTGACAGAAAAAACACCAGGAATAGTAGAGGAATTCACATTTTCAATCCACATTTTCAAGTGCATCAGTGCTTCAAATGCTTCCCAGTAATGATTCCATGGATTGCAGAGGGAGTTTGTGAAGAAGTGATGGTGCCATGCACCTTCCAGCACTGCTGCATGATGGGGAAGCCTTTCAGATGTAGGGGACAGAAATCACTGTGGGGTCTGTATGGCACAGCATTGTGCCCATCACCTCCCCTGCTCTTAAGATAGGGAGCCACTATCACCCTGCAGCCCCCCAGGACCAGCAGCAAATCAATGCGTGATCAGTCATCTGCTTATTAATTTGTAAAGCTCAATTAGGAGAACGCTTTACAGCTTAATCAGATCTACAACAACACAGCTAATGCATGGAAAGGTTAGAAAAGGATTGACCCAAAAATGAATTCCCAACAGAGCAGCTGACAGCTTCACAACAAAACTAAATGGAGGGACGTGGCAGGGAGGATGGGAGAACCAGCACATTCACGAGAGCTCAATTATGAGAGCTCAAAGACACTTTAACACTGACAATGTAAAGAACGTCACTGAAATAACACCAGACAAGCTGTAATTCACTGTCATGCCCCAGTCAGAGAAAATCATGATTTGATTTCAGCTTAAATGAAGCCATGATTTGACCCAGCTCTGAGCAACAGAATTATGGAGCAAATAGTCCGAGTTTTCACAGGCAGTTCAGCTCAGTCAGCCAATCTTGCCTAAGGCAGGGACACATCCCTTCTTCAAGGAGCACCCACCAAGACCATGACCAAGCCGCTCTTTTTCCTACAGAGATGAGCAAGTGTTCACTTCAGATTCTACCACAGGGATGCTGCCCTTGTTTCCATCAAACCTACGGGCAGAGCTCATTGCCATCTGCCATATATGCACCAGACTCTATGAGTCTGAGTAGGGTTCTGTTTGGTAATGAGGTTTCTAATTGTGGTTTTATTGATGGGGAATAGAACTAGGAGTTTGCTGTGTTAGAGGTGTACTTACATCTGCCTAGATCACCTTGTGGTAACATATTTTGTGGGGATGTACAGTGGAGTCAAGCCAGAAAGGGGAATTGTGGACTGCCAACTTCAGCTGAAGCATTGAGGTACCCCATAGCATTGAGCCCCATAGCATGCAGGGGACCTGCTTAGTGGGGAGAAGCAGACAAGTTCCTCTGATGCAAGGCCACAGGTAAACATTTTGCCCACATCACTGGGGAATCTTCTCCATCACACTGCTTGCAGTTTGCCTGCAGCAAATGCAGTAGATTTGCTGCTCCCACTGGATTCTAGTTAATGAGAGGATACATACGAATTCTCACCCTTCTCAGCCTCACACAGGGAAGCAGAACATGAGTGATGCATCAGAGCCCTGCCATGAGGCTGTGCATGCTTCATTTCCATACAGATGGCCATGGTGAGTCCATCCATGGTGAGGGGATCATAGAATCATGGAGTCACAGAATCAGTGAGGTCGGAAAAGACCTCTAAGATCCCCAAACCCAACTCCACCCCATTCCCACCATACCCACTGACCACATCCCTCAGTGCCACATCTCCACCATTCTGAACACTCCCATAACACCAACATAAAGAGGAGAAGGAGCCCCAGCTCCACACTGCTTGCCATCACAGTGCTCCAAACTGTTAAGGTTTATTAACATTGCTATTTACTCTGAGTTTTTCTATCATCACTTCATGCAAAAAAGATTAATATTTACTTTAGTGTAAAACCCAGAAAACTGTTTACACAGCTCTTAATGCACAGCAACAGTTCATCAGGGAACTCTGATCCTGGGTGCTGTGCACATGTATCACAGGATATGCAGTGACAGTCATTTGAGAGGAACATCAGAAAAATTAGAGATAAATATTACAAAACAGCAGAGTCTTCTGCCAGAGCTGCAAGTGCCACAGAACAAACCACTTGTTAGCAACACACACGAAAGAAAAAGGGTTATTTGAGGCAGTTAAACAATAGAAACTGGACAGCTTGGGGCCCCAAAGTATGCTTCATTTTTCTAATGCTTTTTTTACACTTCTCCTTTAAAGTGATCTATTTCATTAATTACTTCTACTCTTCAACAGTCACCTCTCAACACCAGGTTCAAAATATCTTTATCAGTTGTCTTCAGCTTCCATCTACCAGAGTGTGCCACACCCCTCCTGTCTAAATGAAGGAGTAACATCATTAGATGTGAAGTTTCACAACAGTGCCATCAGCTGTATAACCCCACTGATGAAGTCGTTTTCTTTTGCCATGCTGTTCCCTTTGGGGTGGCACCAGGAAGCCCTTTTGCCCAGCAAGACAACATGAGTGCTTCCAGAGGGTTCATGCACAGGCACCCCATAGGTACATATAAATATAAATGAAATTTAGTGCACTTTTCCAAACCAGCACAATTTAGCCTAACAAAAATAGAGTGATTGGTCCAAATGTCCACACAAAAAAAGTCACGTTCACTAACCTATGGTCATCAAGGGGCTGTCTTATGGATGCTGAAGCCCAGATAGCCATAAGCACCTGCAGCAACCTACCCTCTCTGCCTCTGTTGATAAAAATAACCATGAGGAGATCAAATATACCTATTAACCAGCCCAAAAATCCCAAGAAACAGAAGTCTGCCTGTCCCATAATTGCAGCAACCCTGAATGAACCAGATCCAAAGACTGAAACTGCCTGTTGCGAATAGTCCCCGAGGGAATGTACCCTCTCCCTCAGCCCAAACTGAGCAGGTTCAGTTCTCACCTTGATGAGCACTTCCTCCCTGCTGTATGCTAGAGAAGTAGTTCCTGTCATCACAACCAGACACAAACATCAGATTAGGATTCACTTTGCATTTTTTCTCCCTCCATCAGCTCATGGCAGACCTAGGAGTTCAGAAACAGGCTTTGGAAAGAAATACAGCATGTTCAGAAATGTAAATATTTTCATGAAAAAGGGGTGGGAGGGATTGAATAGTCTGACCCTAAACCTCACCTTGTATTGCTTTACCTAGGGAGTGCAGTCATGGAACTGATCCTAGCTTGGATGACCAACCAGGACCCTCAAGGTCCTCCCAGCCTCACTGGATCACTTCCAGCATTTATTGGTATTTCTGGAGCAGCCAGACAGGTCTGAACTAATTAATGTTGCAGGAGGATAATTCTTCACCTTGTGTGAGTATCTTGGCTTCAAAACCAATCCATATATAACACAGCCTCTGAAAACGGCTCTCTGGTTTTAAATCCAGGTACTGTAAAACTACGAGTCACGTGGGGATGAAGTTACTTTACAACACCACCCAAATAAAAGTTTGAGGAGGGGCTCAGCTATTTCTCAAGTCTGCCTGACATTCTCTGCGGAGGAGAAATTATGTGAACAGCCACTGGAAGCTGTTCATGATGCATTCAATACTGATTTAAATAGCAACTCAATATTTCCCCACTTTTCAGAAATTTACCCTGCTGCCACAGTCAGTCTTGCTTCAACTATAAAGAAAACTCAGGCATTCATTTCCTTCCAATGCAATATATATTTCAGTTTTCCTAGCTGAATAGTTAAGTATCTCAATAGTAAAACTCTGGGAATTTATGGTTTATTTTAAAAGCCCATGTAGAATAAGGCAACAGTCCAGAGCCACAAAGCTTTATTTAGCTAGCTATAGCTTTATATCCTAGCTATTAAGAAGTCATTCATTATACTCAGCATTATTCTTACATACAGATTTTTCACAAACCTATTTGCAAAGTCACCCTGGAGCCCAAATTTCAAGTTGAATTCAAGCAGTGAGACAAAGATACTTCCACAGCAGCCCCGCAGTGTACCTGAGCAATGCTCTAAGATCTTGCCTATTTCCCTAGAAGCCTATTTCTCACCCAGCCATGAGCTGTCATGGCTTAGCAAGCCTAAAGCCCCATTTCCCAATTGGGAAAGATTGCAGGAGTAGCACAGTCTGGATGCACTGTGGGTGCTGGCTACTTGCAGAGAGGCCTGGGTTCTTCTGAGTTCATTTTACTGTTGGAAAAGCAATGTAAAATGAAACGAAGCGTAGCCCGAAGTAGACAGTCTTCAAAGATATCTTAGCTGCTTCCTAAAGAGTGTAACTCATCTTTGGTACAAGTTCAGCAGAGGTTACTGCCACCGTGCAGAGAAATGCAGTTATTTAGGAATTGCACGTATTTTTCATCTTCAGCACTATTTATCAGTGTCACCTTCTTAATCCGTACAGCATAAATATTCCCACTTTACTCACGGGAAGCTGACACAGCGCACTGTGGATGTGCTGTGTGTGAAGCAGAGTCCAGAGGAAAACCAGCACCAACCTCTGGCAGCATCGGCTCCCAGGGCTCTGAAGTTTCTTTTGTTCACAAGTTCAAAATCAAAGTCACCTGAGGGCACAGAACTGGAAGAAACTGGGGATAAGGGACTGATTTTCCGTCTCTGTGGTTTTCATTTTCAGACTGAATATTATTAGCAGCTTTTTGATTTAATTGCAAATTTTATCTTGGACTGGATGATCTTGGAGGTCTTTTCCAACCTGGGTGATTCGATGATTCTGTGATCTACTTTCCATCGAGAATTTGGTCATGTATTTCAACCTGCCATGTCATTGCCACCCAGCTTTCAATCAAATGCTTTACTCTGACTTTAACAGTGTCAAAAGCTGATGTCCATCAGTAACCAAGCCCTGCACACCACTATTAAAGCAACTTCTGGGAAAAATCCCAGCCTTTGCTGATTAACAAGCACTCCCTATCTTTACTAAGTCATAGAATGATAGAAACACAGAATCACAGAATGGCCTGGGTTGCAAAGGCCCACAGTGCTCATCCAGCTCCAATCCCCTGCTGTGTGCAGGGTCACCAACCAGCAGCCCAGGCTGCCCAGAGCCACATCCAGCCTGGCCTTGAATGCCTGCAGGGATGGGGCATCCACAGCCTCCTTGGGCAACCTGTGCCAGTGCGTCACCACCCTCTGGGGGAAAAACTTCCTCCTAAGATCCAACCTAAACCTCCCCTGTCTCAATTTCAAACCATTGCCCCTTGTCCTGTCAATGCCCACACTCACAAACAGCTGTTTCCCCCTCTGTTTATATGCTCCCTTCAAGCACTGGAAGGTCACAATGAGGTCTCTCCACAGCCTTCTCCAGGCTGTTCAGCTAACAGGAGAACCACATTAGAATAAGGTTGCAGCAATATTAACAGGGCTACAAATGGGCAAGTATGGAGCTTTAATCAGCGCACCATGAGTCAGACCACTGTCTTTAATCTGAATTCAAGTTTCTATAACTTGATACATCTCTTTGTGAACATTCCAAGTGAGCGACCACACAAAAGCAGCCCTGAGCTTATGGCTGCCTTATGGTGAGGTTCAGCAGGAGCAGAGGAAAAAAGGAGATCACATTATGCAAGATGAGTATTCATTGTATTAAATTTAGCAATAGAGAAAGAACTCAATAAGATTCTTACAAGCTGGCTTTCAAGTTGGTTAGTTAATGAATTATTACATGTTTTTTATAGCTCGTGGAAGATCAGCCAAAAGCATGTGGATTGTTACAGCTGAACAATGTCAGCTAAACCTTCATATAAATCATGCAAGCCCTTGGGTGTTACACAATTAGACGTGTTAGCACACCAAAAAAAGAAGTTATTTCATTCAATAATATCCATAAATCCCCAATATTTAGAAGCACCATCACATATGGGACAGTGACTTCCCTGTTTACAGGTTCCCAACTGCACATTTCCACATTAAAGCTCCCATGCTGGGCCTCGAAGACTGCAGATGTGTACCAACAGCAAAGCTCTACCAGCCCAGCAGAACTAATGCATTTGTCTCCTGAAATTTGGCATGAAAACGGATCGTTGATGTAAGAGGAAGAGACAGGAAAATTACAGCTTTTCAATGACACTTTTCACAATGGCTTTCTAATCTGCTGTGCAGCCTTTTCAGCCCAAACACCACAAAGTCCATTTAGCCAGAATGGAAGCATTAAATTCTTCATTTTACAGGGATGCTGCGATCAGATCAAAATATCATGTTTGAACAGAACTTTTAAATTATGTACTTGAACTGGTCGATTTGTTTAATAAAGGTTGCTTGGCACCAAGAACGCAGGTTTGGAGCTTTAACAAAGGTGAATTACTGTCAGTGGTGCAGAGTGAGCTGCTGCCAAGCATCCCACAAGCCATCAGCTGCAGAAAACTCACACTTATTAACATGGCTGAAGTGACCTGCTAATTACTTAGGCAAATTTGAAGAGTATGCAAGCACTCAGCAGCTGGCACTGGTTGCCATGCATGCTCACTTTCTCCTATTCCAGGAGGGTTCAAAGCAAACATGCAACTATTGTCATCCCATTTCAAAACCTGGGAGACACCTATTTCCAAATAACAGAAGAGAATGCAGAAGTTTGCTAATCAGAAAGAGCCCTGGGAAACAATTGCAATGCCATTCAAGTGCATGCAAGATTTGCTCACCATGTTATTAAACACGTAGGGTATGGTAGCACATCCAGCCAGTAAACGGAGGTGGAATACACACATATCACCAAGCCCCAAAATCACCACCATGCTGTGAGTAATTTTAAGGCTTTTTGCACTTCCACCTTCGTGCAGTGTTTCAGATCCCATGTGTTTGTGCTTCTGAGCCAGACTTGCTCAGTGCTGCGTGATTGACTGGGCTCAGCCACTGACACACCAGGTCAGGATCTCAGCCCACAGAGGCACTGCATGTCACATCACATTTTGTGTCCAGGAATGCAAGTGTGAAGCACGGGAGGGCTGCAAAGCTCAGGTGTCAGCATCTGGTTGCGGATAGGATTCCTGTTCAGTCAGATCAATGCAAAGTCCTCAGGCACTGAAGACATTGCTTAGTACAAGCAGTACATGGCAGAAGGAAAGAAAACCATTCTCGGGGGATTTCTTTAAAGAACATATTGAAGATTAATCCATCCCTTTTCAAGGGAGAAGAGAAATGGATTCCCTGGACACGAAGATTTAGCTTTGCTTCCACACACACAGGCAAAGCTTTATTTAAACAATAATACAAGACAAGTGTTTGTGCCTTTAGCACTTCACTCATCGCTTAGGGGAGTCTCTTCCCTGGAAAGCCCAGCTCTCAGCTTACCCAGAAAGCAGCAGAGGATGAGCAGCATTCACATACAGATGGTTTCATCTCCATGCAATGGGACCCTGCTCCTGGGGAGGCCTAAATAAAGCTTTAAGTTAAAGGCAATCCTTGAACTCAAAAACGGCTAAGAGCACTATTGGTGTTATTTTTGTCTTTTAAAGTGAAATATAAGTATCGCAAATGATTCCAGCTAGTCTGGACTTCAACAGGGAGCTGCTGTCACAGTGTTTATCTGTTTCTTTCCTTCAACAGAGGAGAATGAGGTAGATTTGAGACACAAAGCGGAGGTGATTGGGGAGACAGTAGCTGGAAAACAATTCCCTATCCTTCTCTACTTTCCAAAACACAATCCTTGAGACCTCCCTTCAGCTGCCATTCATGTTAATCTGCTGCAGTGAGCACTGACTAGCAGTATCCAATGTACAGATATGCCATCAAGGACCTACTCTTCTCTTCCAGGTCAGTGGTTACTGTCTTATAGGCTCAGCCCCCTGTGGGCAGTATGGACATGGAAGGCAGCTGGCTGCATGTTGCTCCAGTTCACTTCTGCTGTGTAGCCCCCAGAGCTGAAGTTTTGGGCAAATGAAGGATTGTGAAACTCCCTGGTGAGGATCCACGTGCAGCAATATGGATCAGGGGGCTTTGGGAAACCTCCTCACCAAAGGCAGTGATGGAGCCCAAGTCTTCTTCACTGCTTTCTGACTTTTCTACTAGCAGAGCAAGACACACTAGCATGAAACTTGCCAGCATTTTCCCTCAGTGCCCAAAGCAACCATACTTTTTGTGGAAGGAAGAAGCAGCTGCTGTGCCTTCTACCAAGAGGAGAAAAATCACCTTATTTTTGCTGTGTTCAAGACCAGGTCCTCTGAATTATGCTCCAGCAGAGGAACAATTAACTAAACCAACACAGGCAGCAGGAGGTTTGTCATACTGCAAACACGACTCCAAAAGCTAATGAAAAGACTGGAGATGCAAAATTATTCCATGATTTGAAAACCATATCTGCATGAATCCTTGCATACGGCACCAATATATAAAGAGCCCAAAGCAAATCAGTAGTGGCAAGAATTCACCTACAAGCAGAACAAAAGGTAAAATAAAATTAAGCTAAAATAATATAAAGCATTGAAGAATGCACCCTGTGACCACTCTGAGAAGGCTAGTAAGCATTAAAGAGCCCATCCAGCCCTACTTCTGATCTCCTGCATATCAGCCTGAGAAAGCTGTGCAGTCATCCAGGAAAGTGATGTATCCAGGTTAAAAACAAGGGCTTGTCTACACAAAGAGGTAGTCCCAAAATAGCGTGGATACTAATCGAAAGCACAAAATCATTGCAGCTCATTTTGCCAAGCAACAGGATGATGTGTCCCCATCAGCTCAGCACAGACACGTTATGTGTTACCTGGGATTAGTTGTTGCAAGCAGAGCATGAGCTCTTAGTCCTAGAAGTGTGCTCAGATATAGTACATTACCCAAGACTGATGGAAGACAATTCCCTGTCCTGAAAGTGTTGATGGCCTAATATGTCACACAGGCTCTCCTTCTGAGCAGCCTCGTGGACTTCTTATCCAAGCTGACACATCCATAATGGCACTGTTCTGCTAGGGAAGTCATCAGAGGAAAGAGTTTTAGGCTGGGATGCTTTACAGCCAGCAGTATGTGAAGCCATTGCTTAGTCACATCAGGTGAGATGAGTAATCGTCTCTCTCCAGCCCCTCTGCCTTTGCTCACGCTAGCAAAATCCACAAAGCCAATAAATGAGGAGGAGCTAATGTTTGTGAAATCCATTTGAAACCTGCAGCAGCACAGCATAGCCACGCTTGTCCACTGCCTCAGACAGATATCAGTCAGGATCAGCCCAGAGTCTTTTCCTGGGATAGGGTAATAGGTAGAGACCTCTCTTCTTTCTGTGAGGGGGCAAATTTCTTTGCATTCTGCACTATTAATTGTATTTTATACACTTTTCAAGTCCTATTTCATCCATGCAGCTCACAAGGTCCCCCGTCTCTGCTGTTACAGTAATTTGGCTATAATGGTTGTGCTTCTACAACAAATCCTTGAAACAAAGTTCCACAACATGGTTACTTGGTTCAAGCCCTGTAGTAACATCATCAAACAGCTCTCAGGCTCCTATTAGATGGCATCTCATCAGTGAGGTCTCACAGCACACCTGTACTGCATGCAGTCACAAACAGCCCATGCCAATCAACAGACAGGTTTCCCTTAATTCTCCTGGCAAATCAGCAAGGGGCAAGCCTAAGGGAGAAGCTGAAACTGAGGGCAAACAGAAAACCTGTATAGATGAGGAAATCATTTGATTCAATTGTAAATCTTCATCCAACTCCAGAGAGAAAATGCCTTGTCACCAAATGATCACCTTTACACAAAGATTTTTTGTCACTGTTTTGGGACATGGTTGATAAACTGACAAAAATGGCTTTATAAATACAGCATTGGGAAGCATATCCAGGAATATCCCTCAGCAGAAAGCAGCAGCAGGGGAGAACAGGACTCACGTGCAGCCACCGCTAACGCTCAGCCCCCATTTTCCCTTCATTGACTCCCTGCACTCTCCAGTTTGGGTGTTGGAAAGAGGAACAGAGATCAGCAATTTGCTCCTTCACGCTATTTTCCTCACTGGAAGCATCTGTCAGACATCTGCGTACCTTTTTATTGAAAGCCTCCCACTGTGGACATCCCTCACCCGCACTGGGTAATCTTGCCTGGCATTTATCCTCCCTAAATTACTCTTGGATTCAAGCAGCTCTCGACTCAAAACTGTGCCTCCTATCCTCTCTATTGCTATTCAGCCTCTGCTATCGTCTCAACTCCATATGCTCCTTTCCATCCTATGCTGTAGGTCATTCTTCAAAATCTCTGACTACTTTGGGACCTGGGAGAGACCTCCAGGACCTCCAGTTACTACATTCACCCTGCCAGACAGTGAAGCATTATTAATGAATGCAAGGATCCACCCACCTCATAAACAGTTCCTCCCCTTTGAATACTCAAGTTTCTGTATAAGAATACTGGAGAGGCACTTCTAAAGGAGTGGATGTCCCCAGTCTAGCCAATGTTTGTCCTTGCTGCACCTTCTCCACACTGATTTTCTCCATCTGCTCCATCTTGCCTATGACATGGAAGACCACACAGCACAAATTTAGTGCTGTGACAGAAAATGTTATTTATTAATTTCCACCAGGCGCTACATCTGTGCTTCCACTGCGCTAAGTTACTTATTTTTAGTGCACTTCTGTCTCTCTTATGAGGTAGGTAAATTATTATTATCTCTTGCTCTTTAGTTGAAGCAAAAGCTCATTCATCAATACAAATGCTGGACAGCCATTTCCTGATGAAACCTCGTTTTAGTTGACACCTGGGCTCCTCAATCACTGCAGGATAAATCTAATTATCCCCTTAACTGGTAGAAACCACACTAAAAATGAAAATCCCCATTTTAGATGAGACCATTTCAATGATGGAAGCATGCACACTATGATGAAAGACCAAAACACAACCTTCAAGACCACCTCTTAATGTCTTTATAGGAAGAAATGCACAGCATTTATGTGCATTTAACATTTTTAAGCTAAAGAGTCACCCAGCACAGCTAGAAAATACCAGACAGAGTAAGTTTGTGCCTGAGAGACCTTCAGTGATGCTGAAAACACACATAGGAGTCTTATGTTTTCATAAGCACAGGATGACCAGAAATGTTCTGCATGTCACACATTTAACTGGAGATTTATGGGGCCACTGCAGTAACAGCACAGAGGCTGAGGTCCCTATAGCTGTCACCTCTCTTCCCCTTTTGCACCCATATTGGTGCATGCTGGCTCTGGTTGCTTAACCTTCCCACACCCAGAACCCTGGGTGATGCTCCTGCCCAGGGCTGGGACACCACTGGGCAGGTTTCTTCTTACAGACATCTCTGGGATGTCCCAGGACCAGAATAGCTTTGATACATTAAGGTCTTAAACCTGAATCACTATAAGCTGCAAGTGTGAGTATGGAGCACAGCCCTGCCAAAAAGAACCTGGGGGTACTGGTGGGCAGCAGCTGGACGTCAGCCATCACTGTGCCTTCACCAAGTGTATTCTGGGCAGCATCAAAAGAAGCACGGCCAGCTGGGTGAGGAGGGGCATCCTGCATCTCTGCTCTGCATCCTTACCATAGTCCATATCATACAGAGAGAAAGGAGAGCAAGAAAGTTCTTCTGCATCAATTTTTCACATCAGAGGCGGATACTTCAGCTGACCTGTGCAAGCTCATGCAAGAAGTCTGTGACAGCTGCACTTAGCCCTGACAGCTACCTCCTGCTCTTACCACACGACAGCTTGCAGTAACCACAGGTTTCTTTCAGAACCAAAGACCTTTTGCTTCAGCCACTTAACAAAGTGGCAGCTCAATGCAGTCACTCGCATTGGGGTGTAAGTGGTGTGCCGTTGTTAGAGCTGATTTTCAGCAAAGCACGCTTCATTACAGATGAAAAAGAAAATGAAGCCAGGTTAGAAAAGCAACCAAATGTTTGCTCAGTTTTCTTTAAAGAACAGTCATCATGGCTGAGCAGTGATTTCTTAGCCAGCTAATGATCCCTATTTTTGGCAGCAGCCTTGCCTGTCCCCTTTCAGATGGAGACAGGATTTAACTTGCGGCAGAGCAAAGTCCAATTGCCACTTTAAAACTGCTATTAAAAAGGGGTATATATTCCAGCACTGTGTCAGCCTGTTAGTTAAACTGTGTTGCATTTTGCATGAGCATAAGACAGTTTCACTGCATTCCCTATTCAGTAGTGCCACGGGCAGAGTTCAGATACTCAGGCCATATAGAGACTTTCCAGTCACAGTTATAGCAGTGGTAAATCAACTGCGAATAAGGCAGAAAGGCTGCAAGTTTCAGGAATAATGTTAAGAATCAGTAATAAAAGTTAACAGAATCCTGGATTTGAGGCTTGTTTGTTGTTCGGGTTTGTTGGGGTGTTTCTTGAGGATTTGATTAATATGCTGTAATAAGAGGAATACTGGCATACAGGGAGGAGAAGAAAGAAATAATTTCAGTGGAGGGAGCAAAATGCCTTTGCAGAAACCCAAGGCAGTAGTGAAATGCTCAGATGCTTCATCCCCAGCTGGACACTCACTGAGCCACTGGTTTGTGCTGATAGAGGTAGGGAGCAATGACACCTTAAGGAGAAGGTAAGCCTTTGAATTCACTGGTATACACATAAACAAGCCCTTATTTAGGGCAGATGCATCAGATCCCAACAAGAGCAGTAGTGGAGCTTTATGCAGGTAACTCTCATGACACACTCATTCACCAATTCATCTAAGTGTGTGTTACCTGATAGAGATTACTGCAAGGCCCTGATTCATTGATCTAGACAAAGAGATGAAAGAGTTGAACCATAGGAGGAGATGCACAGTTATTTGTTTTCTGCAGAGCAGTGATGTGTAATGACCCATTAGGTACAGATGGAGAAAACAGAAGTGATGGAAAGAACTGGAACATTAACTGGAAGCCCTGGCAAAATATGTCACTGTTGTTGCACAATAAGCTATTGATCTAGAGAAGCAAGTGTAAGTCAATATCATGCCATTGATTTCAATGGAGATGTAGCATCCCTTACCAGCTGAGTGAGGAGAGCTTGCACTTTGCAGGTGGTCTTTAGTTGACAAAGCAGGGTAAGCAGAGAGGAAGTGAAAGTGCTTTGCCCACACCATAATCCTGAATCCTGGTAGCAGCAAGTCATTAAGTCTTCAGGGTCAGAGGAAAAGGAGTGACCAGGAGGGCAGGGGACAGCAGTGAGTGCCTCAGGCTGGGCCTCTGAAATGCCAGCACTCAGACTCAGAACAACGATGAAACTGGAATAGGAACACTATTAGAAAGTGTGCGATGCTCCTCATTTTGCATCATCTCCCTTCTGCCTTGGCTCTGCAGAATATGTGGTTTGGCTCTGCCTCGCAGCCTCTGTCTTCACACCCTCATTTGTTTCCAAAAAACAACCTTTTCATGCAACCTTTACAACTTTATGCAGAGGGGAAATTTCACACAGACCATCCCAAGGGCTGTGAACAGAGTTTTAAGGAAGGAAAGAAGGGAATCAGAAGCTGAGACCACCTCAAACCCCCTGTCAAAGAGCTTGGCAGCTTGCTCATGTTTTCTCTCAAGACACATATAGCTGTCAGGACTGTGACCTTCTCAACAGGCTGGTGATTCCTAATGACTACAGTGTGAGCAGGAAAGCTGAAGGTATGATGGATAAGCTGTGTCACGGATTTTAAAGCATTCCTCATTTTTATTGGAGGACAGGGGTCAGATCGATACGCCTTTGTAGTCCGCTCTCCTACAGATTTCAAAGGGTTTCAAATGAAACTCACAACAGACAGCTGTAAAAGCACAAGCTAGTTGTACTTGGAGAACCAGGTTACTTACCCATACACTCATGGAAGCTGAGTACAGAAATAAGGTGTCACAGTGATGGAGTGTGTGCAAGACAGTTTTCCTTCACCGTAAGGAGCGCCCTTCAGAAGAGCACCAATACTGCCATGATCACTGAAGTTGAGCACTTCTGTTTCTCTTGGCCTTCACTCTGTGTTAGGGAATAACTGTGAAAAACAACCAGAGCACAGCAGCTAATAATTACACCATCACAGTATATTGATTGTTCACATCTGTAAAAGAAACCACAGTAAGCTGCAGTAGCTTTGAATGAGGTACTGCCTCAGTCTGAGGACAGGAGCTGGCTGAAACGTCCCTGTCCTCCTCCATGGCCTCAGGAAATTATGCAGCAGAAGTTAACAAAACATTGCTGGAGAGTAAAACAGGGACTTCTCCCCAGCCCAGAACTGACTCGTTCCACTCAGTAAAGAGAAAAGAGCAGAAAAGAGAGGGACAAAACAGCAGCTGTCAGATGTTCCTGAGGCACCGTCATTATGAAAATATTATTTCATGTTTTGCAATAGTATTTTCCACAAGAGAAACACTTGCTCAGAGCTTTAAAGTCTCATCTTATAACGAGAATTTGTGATCATGATGTGAATAAATACGACCCTGTGTAACTTCACATCTTTAATATCTTTCTTAACTCCTCTGTTCTGTAGTTATGGAACATTAGAAGAGGAGCATCATTACACACAGACAAGCACCTACACAATACAGCCATTTGTGCTGTGTCTCTTCCTTATCATTTCTCTTTTGTGGCATCTAGAGATGTCTATTAAGCACAGAAAAGAGTATTCTCCATTATCCAACAAATGAAAATACCAATAACTTTTAAATTACAACCAGATCACAGTGAAGAGTCAGAAAAAAAGCCTATTGAGGCGAGCTGACAGCCCATTTGTCCTTTTCCAAATCTGCCACGCTGGAGCACAAGAAAGCAGATAACAGACTAAATAGCACCTAAAGCTCTCTCTTTGCTGCTGATCAGAATAGCGGCAGTGCTCCAAAGAAGATGCTTGAAATACCCTCTGCATCAGCATCCTCCACCCAACCTGCCCATCAGAAAACACCGTCTATGTGCCAACATCAACCTCCTGCACCAAGCACCCCAGCCTGCCACGGGGAAGCTCCCTCTACAACGTGGCCTGAATAAACAAACATCAGTCCATCCAGAGCAAGAAAACATTTGCAAGGCTATTGCTCTCAACTTTCCTGCTGCATGTGAGAAGTTCTCCCTGCACTGATAAAATGGGAAGGAAAGCAAGCAACAAGAATGCTTGCAGTTTGCAAGTCATCACACACTGCTTGTGTTGTTGAGAGGGCAACCCATCCACAAGGTCAGTGCAGGTAGCCAAGAGCACAGCATGCAGAGCAGGTGGGACCTCTCCATGTGTCAGTGAGGGCAGCAGCACTCCCTGAGGCATGGGCTGCCTGCCTTGATTGCGACTGCACCCACCAATGGGGCCCAGGTGGAGCCTCTTCCCATCAGTTGTACCAGTCCTATCTGTGGCAAGAGGCAAAAAAATTGATAGATAATGAGGGTAACACAATTAGAAATAATTAGCCGGATGGGAAATCCATTCCCAGACAATTAATGGTAAGAGGCAAGGACTGCACGATAACAAGTCAGGACCATATTTAGCTGTTCTCAGCTCATCCTGCTTCCAGTAACAAGAATGCTAAGGAACAAATTGTTTTTTTCATTAAAAATAATTGGATAACAAGTACCATAGTGGCCATGGGAACCTGAGAGGGGAATTGGACTCACAAGCCTACGGACAATATAAAAACTGTCCTGAAATGTCTCTTTTCATGGCACAGAAAGTGGTTCTGGAGCAGGCAGCTGCTCACATCATGTTCCTGCAGGAGATGAGCACAGGTCCCACTGCACTCTTAGGAAAAGGGTGTTGACCATACTGGCTTGTTTTACAAAGCTATAAAAAGAAGGCCAGCCTGGATATGGACACCAATACTCCCATGGATCACATTCTTGGGAATAGTCCAAGTATACACCTGGTAAAGGGCTCCTGAAACATGAAAATGTCTCCAGGCCTTTCTGGAGGACTTGCACCCATTCATTCAGTGCCTTGCACAGCCTCATGAGTTGCCAGGTATTCAATCACTGCACACAAACCTGTGGGATCAGCAGCCTGCAGACATGCACTCATTGCTCATCAACAACAAGTGATGCAGGTTTGGTTGTGTGAGCTGAAACTGGGACACAGGGAAGGCACAGTGCTGACTGAGGTGACAGTAAATAATCGTATGCATTTTGTTACATTGGCTAAACACAGTCCTGTAAACAGTGACAAATATCACAGAAATGTAGGGGTTGGAAGGGACCTCTGGGGATCATCAAACCCAACCCCAGCTAAAGAATGTTCCCTAGTGAAGACTGCACAGGAAAGCATCCAGGTAGATTTGAGTGTCTTCAGATGAGGTACGTACATTTTAGAGTAACTGTGGCCAAAGATGAAGTGCAGGAAGAGTAAAACTTCATCAAAAATCTCCAACAAGCACCTTGAAAACTCACTAGACTGCAAGGACTGCCATCAAACCAGACTGATGTGTTAGCGTCAAAAAGCGAGGTCATATATCCCAATCATTTTATGTTTGTTGTTCTTTTTTCTTCAACAAATGTTAAAAAATAAAATAAGTTTGGTTACTCACATACATTGGCTCTATCATATATTTTATATGCAGCCCAAGTCAGTTCCTCTTCACTCGATTTGGCCAAGGCAAACCAAAAGCTTGGACGTCCATCAGCTAAAGCAAGAAGTGCTGCCTCAGAACTGCTCGACATTGGTGTCTGGGTGGTGTCTATCATCACAGTGGAATGAGCCCATGGGTTTTTTGGTCAAAATACCCAAGTATGTCACAGGATAATTCACACATGGAAACAGAGACAGAATTCATCAAATAAATTGTCTACAAGGGACAGTTTCCCCTGAGCATTGGTAGAAAAAGATGCTGGAAACAGAGAACAAACTGTCAGCATCTCACTTTAAGATACAAAACGGGAGCTGACAACACTGTGATTTATGGAGAACCAAGACCTGTTTGGGGACAGATCAGTATACAGGAGCTGTGCCAGAGGAGGGGAAAGCAACGGACTCAGCTCGGTTCATCATCAAATTGCAAAAGCTAATACTTTCCAAGTCCATGAAGTAGGCAATGACCTTCCCCTTCAGAGTCTAAAATTGTTTCTGTGTTGAGCTTTTTAAAAACAAGAAGGTATATTTTTGTCTGAGTACAATATGCCCGAGATCTTATCTACAACCCAGTAATTCACTGGGAAAGATCTTGGGTGAAAAGATTTAGGAGCACCGCTTGCCATGTATGAGCCTGCACTTACAAATACTCATTTAAGAGCTCAGAGTTCACCTTGACCTAGAATCTATAACTGTGATAACAAGGCATTAAATACAAGGCTGCTCCAACACGCAGTGCAGCACACTTCCTCTTGGATGAGGGCACTGAATAAAGACACATCAAGCCATTCCACCTACATTACATATTCATTAAAATTATAGCTGTTTGCTGAATTCAGAAACTTCTTCAAGCTAAAGCTGTGCCATTCATATCTGTAAGGTCTGGGCTGGGGGACCAGACTTTTCTAGGGTATCATTGGGGACAATTCTCTCCCATGCAGACTGTAGTGGTACAGTCACCTCATCCATTTTGTGCTTATCTGTTGTATTAACCAGCAGTTTCTTTGGCAGTGTGGATTATTCCCAGCTTGGGGCACACAGTGCCTCAATGTCATCAAGGTAAATCAAGCCACACTGAGCAGTCATGTTCATCACAGGTCTCAATCGCTCTCTGGCCAGGGCATATTCCAAACACTGAAGCCCAAGGGGTGAGGTGAGCTGTGATTTTAACTGTTGGTGCCATTGGAAAACTCATAGAGTGGTTTTGAAGCTTCACATTAGACCCAAGTTCTACTTGCTGCTATGGTGGTGGTCTCAGTACCAGCCTTCATCCCATCCTGATCCCTTCAGCTTCTGTTCTTGGGTAAAGAATGCTGCTTAAGAAACATGATAGAGCAGGCACAAATCTTGTTTGGGCCCTAGAGATTTCTCTTTGAGCTGGAACATATTAAGCACTGCATCAGAATGACAAAATATCAACACTGGACTTTGTGGCAGAAGAGAGACAGAAGAGTGCCAACACCATCACACCCCATGATGAATCAGGGAAGGCTTGTTCAAAATCAGTGAGGAAAACCAGATGTCCACAGACTGCAGACAACATATATAAAGCCAGAGAACATCATGGTTCTATCCTCCTCCATCAAGGTAAACAGTGAGACTGCATAAGATCCCAGAATGCAGGGGATGGAAAATGGATTCAGTCATATCACACCATGCCTCCAGGCAAGTAGCGTGTCCCCACTGTTTGGTGGCAGGCTCCCATCATGGGCTGCCCATAGACATTTATGGGATGCACCCTAGCAAGGTGGGCTTCCTTTGTCACATTCACACCCCAGTATTTCTCCACCTCTCATAGCGAGAGGAGGATGGAAGGCCTCTCACTTAGATATTTACAAACTGGCTGAGAAACAGTGCTACTGTTTCTGGTTCCTTAATCACTTAAGTAATGACAAGAGTTAATGGTCCCTGAAGCTTTCCAGGCAAATGTTCCTTGACATGCCATTTTCTTCACATCTCAATGACAGATGGGGAGCAAGAAGTCACTTTATGATAAGCTTTCTCAATTATTTAATAAGGCAGATTCTAATAACTATGGGAAACCCCCTGGAAAAACAATAGAATAAATACAGTTTCCCTTTGATGCTGCATATAGCTAGAGAGGAAAATGGACTGTCCTCCCCTCCTGTTGTCTGCCAGATTGGTTTCTGGGAGAGCAGCTTTCTGTATCTATCTCCACAGTTCTGGACTTCTGAAACACAAGTGAAAGCAGTAAATAAAAAGGTATCTTTTTCTACAAACATGGTCAATAACAGCTGCTGTTGTATCAAGATGAGGAAGAACTCTGTGCGTAAAGCACAGCACTGAATCCTGAGTCATTTTGACTCCCTGCACAGACCTGCACCAGCAGAACGCTCCCTCAACTACTGCACTGCAACACAGAGCATGCATGGATGTGGTAGAAGGAGCCCTCAGACACCTCTATACATCCCACAGGATGCTGCTTCAATCTTAGCACAGCCACATAACCACTCATTTGCACTGGGAGCAGAATCATACTTGGGCCAGAGTAATCACACTGCTAGAAATGCATGTTCTGCTGTCCTTTATTTCCTGCCCATTCGTTTGAAGCCAGTATACAGCATTAGAACATGTACAGCAGAGGCACACTTGTCGCATTGCAAACATACAGGCATACGCATGCTAGAAAAAGTAGGCTGTGATATATGCTGGTCTCAGTCCAATGCTTATATCTCTTGAAAGGAACACCATGCAGAGCACGCCAAATGCAGAGAACATAAATCTGAGTGCAACAGAAAGGCACTTGCATTAAGCCAAGGACACCTTCAGCCTTCTCCCAACGCCAACCCAACAGCCAGTTAATGCCCAGCCTTCCTCTGCCCATTTAGCAAATAGGAGCAGGAGCTGGGAGTGCTAAATGGTTAATCCAGACTGTTTGTTGAAGATACTGTCTTTGCAAATGGTATACCATCTGGTGCTCCGTGCAAGCTGGAGGAGTGGGTGCTCTATTTTCATAACAATACGCCCTTCTACTCTCACTGATTAATAACATGAAGCGATTTTGTCTTTGTTCTTTTGTATTTTAAAATATTTGTATGAAGCCTTATCAATGTGAAATCCAGTAATTATCTTAAGAGCTGAGGCAATGGGTTCTTTGGGCAGAGAAATTGCACATTAAACTGAACAGTAAAAAGCTCAGTGGGAAGCATCTCCCCACCAGCCTCAAGATCACTGAAGTCCATCTTCATCCCAGCACTATGATCCCCATGAGCCTTTCACTAGACACAGTTAGGGAGCAAGAAGGGCCAAAGTACTGCAAAGCCTGGGGTAGAAAGGGAGGTGAAACTGGTCTACCTCCGAGCCTCCTGCACGGGCTATTGGCCACAAATGTGCTCTCTCATAAAAGAGTCATTTAGGAAACACCAGGGAAGGAGATAACTCAGAGCAAACAACATGCACGGCACCAAGTCAGGAGAGTGGTCCACAAGCCCCTGAATTCAGTTTTAATACAATATACATATGTATTCCCAATAAGAACTGAGCTAAGAGTCAATCTATGTAATGTCACCCGTCTACAGGTGCATTAATGCCAGCCCCTCTTCAGCTATCACTAAATACAAGACAGGTTTAACCCTAACAGCAGACATCTTGTCAAAGGCAAACAACTTCTTCAGTGTGACAATGAGAAGATTCAGCTCATTTGGGCAGAAACTTTTTCACTCCAGCAATGAGCAGCTTAAGAAGAACAGGAGGAACAGCTAAAAATGTACAGCTAGAAGGAGGCTGATTTAAATAGCACACTTTATAATGGATACAACTAATAGGCTATTCCTCACAAAGTGCCCTAAAAACCTTTTTACCCTGCAGGAAACTCGATTTCACCGAGCAGCTCCATTTTGATGCAGGAAGACCAAGTGAAATGATTCCATCCCTCCACACAGTGCCCATTGGATTTCGAGAAGCAGGAGAAAATCTCAGCAGCACAGCATATCCAGCATCGGTTTTGGTCAATTCCTCTGTGCCAGCAAAGACATTTCACTTTCCTCCCAGCAGCCACTGGCAGAATTTTTCCCTTTTTCCAGAGTTTAGTTTCCCCCATCCCTCTTCTACCCGTTGCACCCATGACAAAGTTCCCAAGAACAAAGGAAGTGACCCCAATCAGGCAATAAAGAAACAAATTCTCCACCAGCTCCTTTCTATCTGACAGTTGGTATACGAATGCTTCACTGGCTTTACTGTTTAGTCATGAAACCTTCATCATAAGTGTCATTCGGCTTTAACTTTGCAATAAGGTAATTATAGCACCATGCTTATTAAAAACAGACTCCATCACAGCCGACGTTGACTGATGCCAGTTGGAGCCCGAAGTTGACAGCCAAGTAGGATGAGCAAGTGCATCGGGGTGCTAACGACGTTATATTGCAAATGCTGTTTATTTTCTGTCAGCTCTAAACTATGCGGTAAATAACATATTATAAAAAAAGAGAGAGAGAGATCCAGAAATAACATTAGGTTAAAATGGAACCATCAATTATCCCTCTTCTTCAGCTTTCAAAATAATTCTTTTTTTTTTTTGCTATTTTTTTTAATCTTGAAGCATTTACGTAGGGTTTTTTTTTTCCCTTATTCATTAATTGCTTACTTCTGACTTCTCCATTCTGCTTCAGTGCACATAGATCAGTGTTAAAAAGATAAAACGCTACTATTATGAAATGAGTGTAAAACAGTATTTAAATACATTTCCTTCAGCACACAGAACCAACCATTTTTCTCCACCTTGGCTCCAAAACATCCACACCTGCTGAGAACAAGCAGGACTTTTTAACCCCAGCACAGACTTGAGCTTATTTAACCCCCTCCCCCCAGAGCAAAGCCTGAAGTCCCATGAATCATTTTCTCCCATTAACCACAAATGAGGCTCTTGTACCCATTTCACCAGCACCAAGCAGTTGGTGTATGGTGATGAGGCACTGCAAGAAAGAAGGGGACGGACTCTTTAGCAAGGCCTGTTGATATACGGTGAGGGGGGAAATGGTTTCAAACTAAAAGAGGGAAGATTTAGACTGGATATAAGGAAGAAGTTTCTTACAATACTGGTGGTGAGGCACTGGCACTGGTTGCCCCATCCCTGCTGACAGCCAAGGTAAGAGGATGGGCTGTGAGCACTGATGGAGCTGTGGGTGTCCCTGTTCATTGCAGGGACTGGGACCAGAGGGTCTTGAAGGATCCCTTCCAACTCATATCATTCCATGGTTCATGGTTACAACAGCACCATGCAGCTTAACATGGCAGTGCCAGAAAGGTCTGCCTGAAAGCCCCAAATAATCCCTAGTGGGAAAGTGTGTTTTTCCAACAGCCAGTTCTTTCCCAAGAGGAAAATCAAATACCACAAACCATCTTTAATGCCACCAGGAGCACTCTGTGCACTCCTCTCAACTGCAGTGAAAGGGCTGAGACACTCACAAAGAACCACCAGGAAAAAATGCACTTGTCACTTGAATTAGCTCTGCCCGGAAACTCTTCAAAGTGCCAGGATGAGCAGCAATGGGCATTTTCTTCCACATCCAAATGTATCTGAAACCCCATTAATGTCAGTAATATTTTATTTAAATCAAGGAATTTCAATAACATTGACATGTTCTATTCCGCCATCTCCAAAATGATTTGATTTCTTCTATGTATTTAATTTTTAAAAACATTAAACTTTATATATATATATTTTTTTTTCCTTAAACACATTTCCTAGGGAAAAAAATAAAAGCCCAATTCAAAATTAAGTAATTCAATTCCCCTGAAGCAAATGAGTTCCCAGAATTTGTGTCACAAAACTTCATTTTTACTCTATTTCATTTCAGAATGGAATTAAAGTGGCAGAACTTCTTGGAACAGAGTTTTCTGAAGCACCAGCTGATCATATTGCCAGTTACACACCTGGCCCCCAAAGGGATGTCCCATGGTGCTCCCCACTGCCAAGACCACAGGGCACAGCTCCCAGTTGAGATCAAGGATGCTAAATATTCATCACAAGGAATCTGTCTGCAGAGGAAATACAGCCCAGCAAGTTCTCAACACTCACTGGCAGCTTTCTTTGGGATAAATGATGGTGGGGTCAGGGGGAAAATATTATTTGCTGCTAACAATACAGGGCAGAAAGGTCAAAAAGATCTGGCTGCAAGTTACTCAGGTGACCATGAAATACACCCTCATTGAGCCTCCATTCCTGTGAACTGCTCCTCATCCTCCCCCTCTCTGCTGCTTAAGATGAATCCAGGCAAAGCTGATGTCAAGCTCTCTGACCTTTTAGGGCAGGAGATGGGGAATAGTCAGGCTGGTTTTTGACAAGCAGTCAGCACTAATCAGAATAAATTACTACTTCTCATCTGAAGTGTCCTTTTGGCAGCTTCTAAGGGCCAGTTACTATTTTAGCCAGGTTTATTCTGCCACTCAGACCTGGGATATGATACATGTCAGCCCATCTCAAAGGTCACCTTGCACCCACCCACAGGCTTCCCAGCCTTTATCTCAACCCACGAGCTCTCACACTTTTACCTTTCTGACTCTCTCCCCATCCCACCAGGGGAGCAAGAAGGAACAAGAGGCTGCATGGTGCTGAGCTGCAGCATAAACACACTAAGAGTTGTTAACCCATAAAAGCAGGTCAAATTAGGACTTGGTAACCAATTGCAGGCACTCCTCAGCTGCCTCCACATTGATTCATTCATGAAAGACTTCACAAATCATAGAAGATGGTCCAGAAGTTGTGTCATTTCAGCTTTCATTACCCTTGGCCTTCCCTCTTCCACACACACACTCTCTCCCCTCCTCCGCAGCCTACAGGCAGATATGGAAATGGGCATTCAAAGATGGAATGGAGCAACACCATACTGTTGCTCCATCCTCTTTCTCCAAAGTTCTTTAGAAATTCTGCTCATTTTCTGTCACAAAGGAATGATAAAATACCAATCAATGCAAGCAGCGTGCAGGATCGTGCAATCTACTCCTCCTTGTCTTCAGAGACACGAACGTCTCTGAATTCTTAACCAAGAGCTAACTGTTCATTCATCAAATTCATCAGTCACTGAAGCTGAGTAGCAAAATATTTTATGATATTCCCACGTTCTCTGCGACTGAATTACTTTAAGAAATATTTTGAGCTGCCTCCTGATGCCTTCCTTCTAAGAAAACCCCACCACTTGTAAGAAGAGTCATTATCCATCATGAACTGTGCTACACTGCAGATTACTTCCAGAGCTGCATTGCTAAAGGGGACGTGATCTATCAGAGCTTCACACAGGTGACAGCAGAGGGACGCACTCAAAGGCATGCCCAAATCTACATCCCACCTATTCGGATATCAGCTATTAGTTATTAAATATTATTAGTTATTAACCAACTCCATTCACCTGGGACACTCCTTTTCCACTATCCTGTTATACACCTGCAAAGCCTTTGTGATGATTCCCCAAGCCTGGGACAAATACATGCGTGTTCTTATACACACAACTCTCATCTCCTGTGTACTATGAGCTTCTGTATCTCATTCAGTTCATTAAAATCAAGTTTCACCTTCGAAGCTTCTTGCAGTGGAGATCTGGGATTGTCCTCCCATATCCCTCCTATCCTCAGAGCTGCCAAACTACTGCAAAACCTTCTTCCATCAGGGCAGTAAAACAGTAATTTGGTGCTTCTGTTCAACTTGTACTGAAACATACGGAAGCAATTGAGAATGGTTTCAAATTCCTAATTCAAATATTTAAACATAATAAGCAATATTCATAGGTCATCTCTGCTTTCTGTCATGCAACCATGTTAGCACTGTCTAGGGAATTCTCTCAGTCTATCATATTTCAGATCATGAGGGTTTTTGTATAACCGCTGCCGTTTGCATTTATTCATCAAAAGAATAGATAAAAAGTCCAGCAAATATTTATATTTTTTCCTGTTTACTGCAGCCTTAAAGAATACATTTGCAATCCCTTCTTCTGTATTCAATAATGCCACATATCTTACTGTCCCGATCACCTGCCTGCTCTGCAAGGTGATTAACTCTATGATCACTATAAAAATGTTTTATTTAGTGGATAATTGTAAGTACTGGTATCTACCATTTCCAAATCTCTTGCTTTATTATCCTTGTTCAAGAAGGTCTTAATATTTAAGTGATTTACTGATCACTTAAAATGCCAGCCCAGCCATTAGGAGGTACATTTCACTACGCATTGCCTAATTTTATAGTACATTATTTCTTTATAAACAGACACATTACTCTGAAGCATTAATTAAACCTCTTTGCCCATTATGAACTCCATTTGGAAGACAACAACTTACTCAACAGCTTGTTCTGATGGATGGGTCTGCGACTCCACATTTTGGCTCACACCAGAGAGCTTCCTGAAGAGTGGTTCTACCAGGGAACATTATGCCATGGAGAGCCTTGATTTGTGGAAAGAAAGCCTAATGAATAATACATGGCATTTGCACTTCAGCAACCCAGTTTGCTAAATTATTTTACATCAATAACCTGGTACTAAAAGGCTCTGTTTATTATTGCAAGCCTCCGAGGCCTTTTTGAAACAGAATTACATCAACCACATTTATAATACTTAACGTTTGTAACAACCTGCAGCTTGCTCCATTGCTGGAGGAAGCCCTCTCCCAGGGGCATCATCTGAACACAACTCTGGAGAGACTCTGGGCCTTTCCATGTTTCCACTAGAAAGGATACTTTGGGCAAAGGAGCAGCCCATCAACCATCGCCTTACTCACTGCTCCAGGATTGCAAGCAATTGAGTGCTTGTGTCCTGAGGTCAAGGAAGACTACCTCAAATAGCCATCAGTAAGCGTAGCTTGTCTCCTCACTAGGTCTTCTATACTAGAGAGATTAATTCAACCTTCTCTTCCCCTCCTAGCATCATCACCTCTGTTACTACCAACACTGATGAAGAAGAAGCTGTTCATTTCTTCCAAGACAGGCACCTGTCCCAAGGGCTCAGCCCATTTCACAACATTTCTGGACTCTCAAGGCTGGAACCAACCCCAGACTTTGTGCTTTAACCACTCCTAAGTAGAGCAATGTCTCGTGGCCCTGAAAGCATCCCTCTCTTCTGATTTTCACTCCAAATAGACGCCTGATCAACAAGAAATACAACTCCAGTTCCCATTGCTGACTTGACTGAGTGTAGATTTTCTTAGGTGTGAACAGTCTGAGTTTCTGTCTCAGAGAGTTCCTTCCTGCATTGCTTAGGAGGCCACAACAGCCATTCAAGCATCTGAGACAGCAGCATGTCAAGCAATGTCTTAACATCCCAACTACGAAGTCAACGTTTGCCAACAGCAACCCTGCAGATGCACACACAGATGTTCCCTATATTTAGCATAGGAAATAACCACTGTTCCTCAGGTCTGCTGTGTAGAGCTGACTAGAAGAATGATTTAACAGTGCCCATTATAACTGAAAAAGCCAAAAACTATTAAAGGTTATAAAAGTGCTGTCACAGTTGGAGGACTCCTGGCTGAGCTGAGCCAAAGGCCACCTCACAAGGATTCAGCTTATGACAAGCACAGACACTGCCAGGATCAGCAGCACACATGCCAGCCAAAGGGAGCAGCACTAGGCATGAGAGACAAAGCAAATCTTGATGTTCACTCATTGTAAATTCAGTAACTGCATGGGACACCCTCATTCTGTGCCTGCAGAAAGCAGCCCAGATGGTTCCCAGTTAGCAAAGCTGTGCCACATCTTAGCTGCACCCAGAGCTCCACGCAGACCTGGAAGGGATAGAAAATGCATTCAAAGACAAAGACAATGCAAAAGGGCTGGCAGCTCAAGTTGCTCACCAGCTATCTGCATGCTTCAGAAGAAGTGAGCTGACAGAGAAGGATGTACTGGCAAGGCTTGGTGCAGATCTCCAAAAGAAGGCTGAGCTTCTCACACAGCACACAGATTGCAGGCACTGAAACAAGTAGAGGGAAAGGCTTCAAGCTGTGCTGGAGATGTTCAGGTTGGATATTAGGAATTCTTCTCCAAAAGAGTGGTCAGGTGCTGGAATGGGCTGCCCAGGGAGGCTGAGTCTCTGTCCTTGGAGATGTTCAAGAAACATTTAGATATGGTACTGAGGGATAAGGTTTAATGGGGAAATATTGGTGGCAGGTGGATAGTTGGATTGGATGGTCTTGGAGATCTTTTCCAACTATGGTGATTCTGTGTGCATGAAGCTCACAAGCACCATCCCACCACCTTCCTCACAGCCCTCACTGCCTTGGGTCTGGGTGAGATCACCTGAAACATATTCACAAATTAACACTATCAATACAGAAACCTCCCCAGCAACAAAGGGAACTCTGATGGATTCAACAGGAGACCTACCAGAATGGCTGCAGGAAGGGATGGCTCGGAAGGGAGCTGAAGGCTTAGAACAGAGGTAGCACTGGAGGACATTCATCTTCTGGCGATGGTAGAAAAACATGAAGGGTGAGAGCCAGGCTGCCACCAAGACAGGCAGAGCAGCTCCAGTGCTCCCAGACCTTCCTGCACCCCACACCAACCAATTGGTGACTCTACTGACATCCCAAGTCTTCCTCTAACCACACTACCACACACTACAGCTACATCAAAACAATCAAGTGGAATAAAACTACTCTCCCTCCTTTTTTTTTTTTTTCCTAAGCTTTCTGTTTATGAAACAACAAGCCTTCAAATCATAAATTGCCGTCCTCTTTCATCAGTTACATAATTACTCTGTTATTGCTGATTAGCAACCAACTGTAAGCTTTTATCTCAGAAGATGCCCCCTGTTCAGAGCAGGGCTGAAAGCACATGTCAGGTACTGCACTGATTCGCAGTCCATACAGCCCTCAGGATGGCATCAGCCCATGACTGCTCTTCCCCTAATCAGAAGCTGTTACAGTGGCAAGCCAAGAGAAACCCAGAGCCACATTCAATTGGAAATTTGGAGTAAAAGCAACACTTGGGAAAAACACGCTCAGCTGCACAAAAATAAAACCTTACCCAGGCCAAACAGTGACAAATTGCTCACCCCACTGTCAGAGCTAGAAGACCTTTTCAGTGGAAGCAGAGGAACACTTTGAGAAATGCCATGTTTCACTCAGCTGAAAGACCTGGGATTGATGCAATTAAATCCCTAAAGGTGTAAGGGTAAATACAGCTGCAGTAATGAAGTGGGAGATCAGATTCCAGATCATTAAACTTTCAGTTTGATGCCAACAAGATCTGAGTCCAGGAGCAGCAACCAGAATCCTGCATGCAGCCAAAGGGAAGGGCAGAGGAAGAGGAGCAAGACAACAATAAGGACAGAACCAGGCTTCTCCAAAACAGCTTGAGCCCCAATGCATCCCACTCCATAAGGCACCACACTGAGTGTAGGTGGGTTAGGTGGGAGGAGGTCTGCAGGGACCCTACCCCCACAGACACAGAGCAATATTTGAGAGTACAACGTAGACAAAATCTCACAATAACCACATGCAGTCACACCTCCAGTCAACAGATGGAAAAGAGCTCAGTTCCCTGCAGCACAGCAACAAACAGCAGCAAGAGGTGGATGTGGAGGAGTTACCCCAGTGACAGGTGTCAGAGAGCTCTCATTAAGCCAAGAGAACAACCCCATAATTAGGGCTCACAGTAACTCATGGAAGATGGACAGCTTAAAAGGCATTTAGCAGAGGTGAAGGACAGAACTATCCCTGTAACTGGGAGCTCAGTCATAGCTGCATAAACCTGGAGCTACATGCCAGAATATTCCCTGCAAAGCTCAACACAACTGTGAAGGTTGGGTATTGTTTGCTATACAAGCAGCAAAATGGTTCATTTGTTTAGCACTGTTAACAAAACAAAGAAAACAGCACAGATGGAGCACTGTTTGTTGGATGGTGACATCCCTGAGCATTCTGAAGCAACAATTTCCTTAGGTCCAATCAGGCAAATTAAGAGCACTGAGCATCTCAAGCACCTGATTGAGCCATAGATGCTCCCAATCATTGCAGCAGAGTTGAGCTACATGACCTTTGAAGGTCCCTTCCAACATTAAGGATTGTATGGTAATGGAAATGTGTGTCCTCTCAGCTTCAGACTCCTCTCAGAAGGCTCACAACCACAAGACATTCTTACCTGGGTCACACCCGAGGTCAAAAAGGAACACCCTGAAACACCAGCCAAAAAGCTGATGCTTCCCCTCCTCTAAGTATTCAGCATCTAGAAATATGCACAGGAAGGGAACGGCCTGCAGCAAAGCTCCCAGTCTATACTTGGATTAATTATTTGCATCTTAACAACTCCGCAGACCCACAGGGAATCAACTTCACTATTTCCCCATCTGAGGTTTGATTTTATTAATGAAAGCACTGCCAGAAGGGTGACATGTTTGTTTTAGTGATTCTGTTCCCCTAATTTACACAGCAGTCACTTAGGCCTTCTGTAGATTTGCAGATCAGCAAATGAACCTTGTTAGTACATACGTGCAACTCACACAGGCAAAAAACACTAACTAGCTTGATTTGCTGATCAGCAGATTTGTACGATATTTAAATGAACGTAGAGCTCTAATTCATTAAAGCAAATCTAATGATTTTCCCCTTCAGCATTTTCATATGATCCCTCATTCCCCTACAGAAACCGCAGCGAGCAGTAACTCAATAGCAGGAAAATTCTGCCAACGCAGAGCTGGGGGATAAACAATTCAAACTGCAGCACCTGCACCCTGTGGGAAGCACCCGTGGGCAAGCAAAGACCCAGCTCCACCAGCACCCGTCAATGGCTGCAGGGAGCTGCACATCAGCTTTGGAAGATGCAGCTCCCAACTTCACGCGTCACTTTATGCTCTTTAATTGTTGGCATGCTCTGATCAACCCCGTGTGCTTCCCCCCCCCCACACTCCAGACCTCCAAACTCAAGTTTTGGCTGTGTGTGCAGCACACTACTTCAGGTGGCAATCTCAGCCCTCCCCTTGTTGTTACAGGGACATACACATCCATCGCTTCTGTTGTGTGAGCAGTCAGCTCCACTGTTCTCTCAAGGACTCCAAGGAGGAGCATGGCTGGGTTTGCAGCAGGCTGTGTCTGGCCTGCATCCATCACACATGCTTCAGCTGAGACCCTCAAACCACAGAAGATACAGGTCAGAGTTGCTCTCCCAGTGGTGGGGCCTTCTCCCATCCCCTGCAGCCAACTCTCACCTTGGCCTTGCTCTGAATTGCAGTCAGTGTTTCTCCCAGCCTTTCCCAAGCCTCAAGCATCTCCTACTGATTTTTTTCCAATACCCCCACTTGGCAGACTGCAGGGTAAACCAAGTGGATAAATACCAGTAGAGGACACTTAGCTCTGCCTCTGCATAAGCAGCAATACATGCAGATGGTGTTGGAGCTGGCTGGCTGTAAGCTGTGGACCCCTTGCAGAAAATTATTCATACCAAGTATAAAGAAAGGAAAAACACCCACCAAAGGTAACAGAGGCAAGCACTGCTTGCCCAGGGGCACCACCAGGCTTTAGATCCAACCCAAGCCACCAGCACTCTTTACACTTGTTTCAAAGCAAGCCTTCCAGTGAGCAGAAGCCATACAGCTGGTTGCACATCGCCACTGTGAAACGCTTTAAGCCGTTTGATTTAATAAATGACGCAATTACAATTATACATATTAAACATGACTGCCCGCTGTACAGCTGACTACTGAGCAGCGTGTTGCAGAAAAGCTGCTCTGTCAGCTTACGCCAGGCAGGATGAATGAAGCAGACACACCAAGTGTTTCTAAGGGGAAGCACAGATGAGGCACATTTGCACGTCCATCTCTATTAACTCAGGCTCTGCTTTGATTTCTGCCTTTGTGCCAGGAAATGGGATTCCTGCAAGGGAAGGCACAGAGCACGTTGGCAAACATGAGCCTCCTAGAATGCACAGCCCTCATATGTGGTATATGGCTGGGGATGAGTGTGGGATGTCTTGTGGCAACCCTCTGCTGGCACTGCAATGGTTTCTTTCAGGTACTGAGGGGAAACATACCACCTAAACAAAAACAAGGAACAGAAGATGTTCTCCCTTTCCTACCACAAATATCCCATCAGGCTACAGGAAAGGAGAGGACAGACTCTTTAGTCAGGTCTGTTGTGAAAGAACAAGAGGAAATGGCTTCAAACTTAAATGGCAGATTTAGATGGCATATAAGGAAGAAGCTTTATACAGTAAGAGCAGTGAGGCACTGCACATGGTGCCCAGAGAGGCAGTGGTGCCCCATCCCTGCAGACAGCCAAGGTCAGGGGATGGGCCCTGAGCACTGACAGAGCTATGGGTGTCCCTCTGCACTGCAGAGAGTGGGAGCAGATGGCCTTGAAGGGTCCCTTCCAACCCAAATGATTCCATAGACAAAACCTTGTACTGAAATCAGCCCCTTTCTACCTCCTTGCTGTTGTTGGGTGCAGGACCAGCAGTTACACCAATACAAACATCCAGAACGCCTTTCCCAGCCCCAAAGCACTCCATTCCCACTCTAATAGGATGCACACATGTAGGAAGGCATGCACAGTTCTGTGGTACTCTGCAGACAAATGCTCAGAACAGGCATAACTACCAAAGCAGAGGATGGACCCCCCTCCGTTTGCTTTGAAAAAACGTTTGTCAGATTTTCTACCCAGTCAACACAACCAGTCTGATTCTTGCAGAGAGAAGCAGTGATAAAGACAAGTTAGTTTGGGCTTTTTGCTCCTCTGGGATCCCCAATGGGAAGGGCTGCTCTTTGAGCCGTCCATTCCTTGAGTTTAAAACTTTGCCATTTCAGCCCCATGCCCCAAATCCCAGTTGTTACCGCTACAGATGTCCCCCTTGTGCAAATAGAAGAGCACAGTTCCTTCTCCCGGCCCAGAAGTGCTTCACTAGCAGCCAACAGTGGCAACTGGAGCCAATGCAGAGCCAACACACAGCGCTGCAGCATCGAGCACAACCCAGTAACAGAGCTAACTTGATTTTAATGCAACCGGACTGAGAAACTCCAAGCTTAAAAAAAAGGTAAAAGAGACCAAGAAGGACAGCCAGTTTCCACAGCAACAGGGAGATATGAAAGCAAGAGCTGATGGAACCTTTACAGTAATTTAAATGCTTTTTATAACATTATGCAAAACACCCGAGTAAAGAAAACTGAGAGGTTAACATACTTGTAAGAAAAACAGTCATTGTTGGATGAGCAAGGCAACGATTTAAGTAAAAAAATAAGGCCTGTTTAAATTGAGCCATTAGAAATAATGATACAATTATACCCTCTTAAATTAACAAGGGAAATTTGTTTGGATGAGTGAAGGAAGGCAAGGGTTCTTGTTGGGCCATAGCACTGGGTACCCGCTCACCTCTCGCCAACACTGCATTCCTTCTCCAGTGCCTCACTGTGCATCCCCTAGGGACCCAGAGGGGTGGGTTGGCACAAGGCAGAGCCATTGCACCATGGAGCAGCACCCATCTCTTCCTGCACCCACCCAGCACAGTCCCCTGCAGCCTCCCTGCCCCATGTTTTCTCACAGAGGGTGGTGACGCACTGGAACAGGTTGCCCAAGGAGGCTGTGGATGCCCCATCCCTGCAGGCATTCAAGGCCAGGCTGGATGTGGCTCTGGGCAGCCTGGGCTGCTGGTTGGTGACCCTGCACACAGCAGGGGTTGGAACTGGATGAGCACTGTGGGCCTTTGCAACCCAGGCCATTCTATGACTGTTTCTATGTCTGTATGATGTTCCTATGTTCCTATGTGACCACACACAGACAAACAAAGGCAAATGAAGGCATATCTGAAAACAAGATCAACATCCACAATGATGTACTTTGTCTGCCTGTTTCCCTGTCCCAAAATGCTCACACACTGCCTACACGAGCTCCATAGGCTCTACCTCCACCCCATAGTTCACCCAGAGCCTGGATCTACTCATCCTGGTGGGGGCTTCCTGCTCAGCTCCTCCCTGCCTCTCCAAAAGAATAAATCCCGACACATCCCAGGCCTTTGGGCTCAGCTCTTTCCTGCAGTCATTTATCAAGTGCTTTTCATCTGAAACATGATTCTGGGATTCAATTACTTTATAAAGTCAATATTTTAGGTCACAGCTTATGCATCAGCAGAGGCATCTCTGGGGATTCAAGTTTAACACAACACAGCTCTAAGTAATGTTTCCTCACTGCTCCGGCTAAAAAAAGTCAATAAGGTGCATTTGTTTCCCCCACATTTCACTCGAGGAAGCTGTAAAATTGTTGTTCACTTTTGTAAATTTAAACCATAGAGAAGGAGCAAACGTTCCTGGCCATATTTTTTAAGAGATAAAAGAAGATTGCTCCCCTGCTTCCCCTCTACATTCTCAGCAGGATTTTACTCACACTGAGCTGATAAACAGGCTCATACCAAGTGACTGGCTTAGGATGGGTTTGCCTGTGGGAAGGGTCAAAACAAGTTCTGGAGCATCGCTTAGCCCCTGTGCAGAGATGGATTCCTGGTATCAGAGGTGGATTTTCAGTATTGGAGGATCACCCAAACCACCCAATCCAATGACTCTATTTTCTAAGCCTCCCAGCAAGGCTGTGCTCCAGCTGTGCTATCAGAACCAGTAGTGTGATTCTAAACCTAGGGAAAATGAGTAAGGGAACAGAATCATAGAATGACTTGTGCTGGAAGGGACCTCAGTGATCATCCAGTCCCACCAGCAGCTGAGCAGGCTGCCCAGGGAGCCTCCCTCCCCCTACTGCAGCATCTCAGCTTTTTTCCTGAGCAGCACAAATAGAATTCTTCAGGGCTTTAATTAAATCCTTCTGCCAGCCTAGAAAAAGAAAGCTCCTCATTTTATTTGGGATGCGGGCTTTTTCCCTCCTCATTATGAAGCTTAGCTCAATATTATAACAAACATTCCAAATTGCTTCCCCTCCTGCTCCGAAATCATCAGTAAATTTCAAGTCTTTGTTTAACAGGTTATCTATTGATCTTTGCCAAAGCCACAGCACTTCATAAATCTCCACAGAAGCCAGAACAGCATTAAAAAACAACCAACCCACAACAGAAAAGAAAAAGGATTAAAAATTAATACAATTCCCATCACTTTCTGAGAAAAGCTTCCAAACACAGAAGAGTATTTCCAATACACAGACCCTGAGGAAGCCTGCCTACTCAGCACTCACCAGGGCCACAAGGCTTGAGGAGATCCAGGAGCAGCTCTCAGAATACAGGCACATCCATTGCAACACCTGGATTTCAGCTAGTCCCAAAGACCCCAGCTCTCCTACCCTGAGGCTCCAGCAAGGAGAAAGAACAGGGATGAAAGTACCTTCACACCTTCAGAAGAAAGACAAACTTTACTGTGAGCATCCAGAAGGATCATATACCCTGAGATCTTTAGAAAGGGAAAACAAATCCTGATAATTAGATTAAGTGTAACAGGATACCACACCTGAGCTTTCTGAATGGGCTTGCTTCAGCTGTGGCTAGGACTATGTCACCTGGAGCTGATCAGAGCTCTGTAGCACAAGGAGGGGTCATCCCCCCCATCCACCCCCTTCCCCCCCCCTATAATCAGCCTAATCAGCCCTAGTAGGAATAGATAGAAGTCCTGCTGTTGGTCTCTGTGCTGGTTTTCAGGAGTGCTTTAGCAGCTTGTTATCACCAAACACTCACGGAAGAGCGTTTAATTAACAGAAGTTAGTAAAAATTAGAAGACTTAGCAGCAGCCACGCTTAACACCAGATAGCAGAAACACCGTCCTTTGACATCCTTTACTCATTGATAAGGTTTGATAAAGCTGTTAGCTTCACAGGCATTTTCTAGCAAATGAGCCATAAAATAGGATAGTTTAAGTATTATCCCTAAATAACAAACCTTCCAATTATGCTCGAAGAAAAATTGCTATATCCTGCTAATTATAGCATCCATGGCTTGGATTTGTTTGAAGAGAAGCTCTCTTGATTTAAAATAAACACCAACTTTGAAAGCAAGATGGGGATGTAGGGAGAAGAGAAGGAAAATGAGAGATGAGAGACCCAGCATGAGTGACGCAGTTGTGTGCTCCCACATGATGGCAGCCCACTGGGACAGTCCCATCTCCTCCAGTGCCCTGAAACTAGTGCAGAGCTGGCTGCCAGGAGCACAGTGACTCCTGAATGAGCTCCAGCATCACCCCAGCTCCATCTGTGTCACAAAAGCTGAGCCCTTCCCTAGGTCCTCTGCCAGCTGCATCTCTGAACTGGGACCCACAGAGTCAGTCCTACTTTGGGGGATGCTCTTCTTTCTCTCCCTGCTCTGTGCCCCCTACTGTGATTGTTAGAACCAGAAGCCCTGATGGAAACAAAAGCTGTGTGTCTGCAGATAGCGAGTGTCTCTTGGCAGTGTTGCCTGCCCACTTGTAAAAGGTTCTCCGGGACAAGGATGTACCTTCCCTCATATGAGATGAAAAAGGCTGCAAGAGGAGTTCTTGGAGTTAATGCTCATTAGAAGAAGAGTGCACAGTGCCCAAACCCACACAGTGCTCAAGCTGAGGCAGGTGGGTGCTCCCTGCTGCAAGCTGCAGGGAAGCTGAGAATACCGATTCACTGACCAGAATCTGGCCTCAGTTCTGTCTTTTGAACAACAGCAAAGCCTTCAGCCCTTCGCTGCTGCTTTCCTGCATAGTTTCCAGAGCACAGAGGTGACAGGAGCCAGCTGCTGGCTCGATAGAGGAAAAGCGAGCAGTCTGGTTTTCATGAAACACAGAAAAGCATCACTGTGGGCTGCACGTGCTGGTCCTATTTTAGCTATAAAAACCATTGTGCTTTGTCTGTGAGGTCACAGGAGAACCAATGCTGGGCTTTGCTCCATCTTTCTCTTTGCTATAGGGTCACGGGGATGAGGGACACAGAAAGAGGACAAGTGCCGACTGCCAGCAGGCTGACAAAAGCACAGATGAGGCACGAGCAATCTGGCTTCATCCCCTTTGGGGTTATTTTTAAATAAAACAACTTAGAAGGAGACATCCAACCTGTTTCAATGTACTTCAGCCTGAACTGTAAGCACAAACCGGATTCCTCTGTGCAAAAGAACTGATGTGTTGATGGAAGAAAGAGGACAAATCCCATACCCAGCTCCAGCAGCTCTCAGTGCAGATCTCCAGGCTGCAAACACAAAACCACCCTTTGGTGGATGCTGCAAAAGGCTCCGTTTTGTCTGACCGTTCTGCACAAGAACTCCCTTCTCAGGCCGAAAGCTGCTTCTGGAGAAACTGGCATCCCATGGCTTGGACAAGGCATACTCTTGGTTTAAAAGATGTCTGTATGGCCAAGCCCAGAGAGTGGTGCTCCCCAGGGGTCAATATTGGAACCAGTTCTATTTAATATCTTTATTGGTGACCTGGATGAGAGCATTGAGTGCTCCCTCCGTGTGTTTGCAGGTGACAGCAAGTTGTTAGGATGTGCTGATCTACATGAGTGTAGGAAGGCCTTGCAGTGGGACCAGGACAGGCAGATCAGTGGGCTGAGGCTCAACAGGACCAAGTTCCATGTCCTGCACTTTGGCCACAACAACCCCAGGCAGCACTACAGGCTTGGGGCAGAATGGGTGGAAATTCCTCTCCAAAAGAGAAGTCAGGCACTGGCAGAGGCTGGGGTTGGGGATCTGAAGGGCTTTCCCAACCTCAGTGACTCAGTAATTCAGTGGAAAGCAAAACACACAAGGCCTGCAAATAGAAATTGTTCTAAAATGAGCAGGGATGGATATCCACTGCAATGTTTTGCTTGGATCTGGGCTATGTGTACCATGGACTTTCATAGCACTCCAGCACACCAAGGCTGGAGCTCTAAGTAGCAGCAGCAACCTAATTTTAGCAGAAAGGATAGTGATGAAGGATGCAGAGTGCCACCACTCCATAATTCCATAACAAAGGCAGGAGGATGCCAGTGACCACCCCCACCATCCCAACATTCTGCAGCCCTGGTGCTCCAGCACTGCTGCCCCAAAGTCTATGGGACTTCCTACATGGGCTGAACACAATTGGGAGCACGATCCCACTAAGAAAAGCACTAAATACTTTAATATCTACCCAACCTGCTGAGCCAAGTGACAGCTCTCCTGTGCAAACACATTGCCCTCATCATAAAAATGCTCATACTTCTTGGATTTTCAGAACTCTTTCACATCGTGTATATATATATCACAAAAAGACTGGCTATTTTGAAAGCACTGGAAGTGCAGGCTGCTGATTTTTAATATGCATTGCATTTTATGGCTCAGCTACCAGGTTAATATGCAGTGTCAAGGATTTCAATGGGACTATATTTATAAGCATCATTAATTCATATGAGTTCATAATAATCCAATAATATGGAATTAACAGTATTCTGCTTTATCTAAGGTGCTATTAAGATATATATCATGCAAAATGCAAGGCTATTATGCAAAATGAAAATACAAAGGCAAAACAACTTTGGCACAGTGTTATTAGTAGATGCTGAGGTGTTAAGGAAGAAAAGCACGTTAAACAGAGATGGAAGCTGCATTTTATGTGCTTTCTACATCACCACTGCTGCATAGAGAGGAGCATGACCCAGACCACCCTCAGCATGGGACCACATTGTCCCCATGCCAGCCAGCTGTGCACCCAGGGCCCCTATTGAGCACCAGAGGCCTCAGATCCTCCCCAAACCTTGCAAAAAGGCACCAGCAGTGCTCAGGATCACATTAGTTATACAACGGTACTCAGCTGGGAGCAAAAACCCTCCAGCACGCGTTACTTCTTAAGTGCTGTTATATACTGTAAGAGGGAAATGTTCAGGAGGAATTAGGAAAAGAGCAGATAAACGAGCAGGGAATTTGGGACTGGACTCCTGGGAATGGAAGTGGGAAAAGCCCGCAGCGCTGGCTGTGAAACCTGCTGAGGATGGCAGCAATCTGCTTTGCTCCTCCAGCAACAGCTGGGAACAGCTCAGCAGCACCAAAGCTGTGCGGTGCATCAGTGGGCGAAGCTCTTGTGAACGTCACCATTCACAAACCACACCTGGATGGTTTTTATTCTTTAAAAAAAAAAAATGAAAAGAAAAAAAAAGCAGAAAGCAAAACATTCCAGCAGTACAATGTTGGCAAATACCCTGTGTGGATTAAACTGCATGAAAAATGTCAGCAATCAGCTGTGCGGGGTGGCCACAATCTCACAACATGCAGATCAATACCTCACTGTTCAGCTGATAGGAAACAAAGGGGGGGAAAGAAATTCCCTCTGATGGACATGGGGAGTGGTAAAGCCACCTTCTCCAAAGCCCCATGCCTGTTCAATGTCCCAAGCAATGCACTGCCAGCCCCAGGCTCAGCACCTTGAGCTTGCCACTAAGTTCTCCCCTCCTAAAGCTTCCTCCCCATCTTGCTTTTTGGCTTTGGGTTTCCTTCTGTTGTTGTTATTTTGCCTCCAAACATGTTGCCACAGCAACCCCAGCACTTTATCAGCACTCAGGAAAATCCAGCTCTGATTTGGTTGCTCCATGGAAACACATCTCAGCATCTTCTGACACCACACTGAGCTCCATGCCACTGTGGGCAAGATGGGGAGCTGTGACAGGACAAGGGGAAAGGGTTTCAAACTGAAAGAGAGGAGATTTGGACTGTATATAGGGAAGAAGTGTTTTACACTAAGGGTGGTGAGGCACTGGCACAGGCTGCCCAGTGAGATGGTGGTGTCCCATCTCTGGAGACACCCAAGGTCAGGCTGGACAAGCTCTGAGCACTTGATGGAGCTGTGGGAGTCACTGTTCATGGTGTGGGAGTGGGACCAGATGGCCTTTAAGGGTCCATTCCAATTCAAATCATTCTATTATTCCAACATTAAGTAAGTATATAAGTAATTACTTAATTATAATCCTGTGTTACACTTCTACAGACTCCAAAGGTGACTTGATAGCTTCTCGTGAAGGTCTCTCCCTTGGCATTACTACGCCTTGCAACTAGCATTATCATGGCCATGGTCATGGGGTGACCCTCAGGCTCCTCTGAGGCATCTTTTATACACTTAAATTCAGTATCCACTATTGTTCCCTTGGCCGTGACCAAACGCTGTGAATCCTCCCAGCAAAATATGCAAGTGCTTAAAAAATAAACAGAACCAAAGTTCAGTGCTGAAGAGAAGAAAATAACATACAAGTATTTGGCCACTCTACAAATAACTGTAGAGCTCTTCATCTTATTTCGCACAGTTTTCTTTGTTCTCCCATCTGTGGTTTCCTCACTCCGTTTCCCAGCTTTCTGCTCTTTGCCAGGAGCTGCTCCTGTAGGACTCAGTGCAGGAAGGAGGGCAAAGCTCTCCTTTCACCCACATCTGCCTCCCCCACATCTCAACTCAGTTCTTCTCCATCTCGCTAAGAAGCAGATTTTCAGCCTGACGGAGTTTAAAATAAAATTAATATATTGGCAGATATCCACAACAGCCTCTCAGGTGTTCATATTGGAAATTATTATTTTCAACAGTTCATGGCTCATTTCTTTAAAATTAAAATTAGTGTTGTGGCAGCCGGGGATAATTTCCCAGATGCCAGCGCAGCGGAGAGCACAGAGCTGGCTGATATGAGGAACGGGGCTCTGCTGCTGTAGGACGTGCCTGGCCTTGGGTTGTCCCATGTGCACACCAAGGGGTGACCCCGGTAAGGCTTTGCCCTAAGAGTCACACTGTAATGATGCAGCTCCTACTTCAAGTGTAATCTGGAAGATGTTTCAAACGTGTGCAAGCACAGTTGTCCCATTCCCATCCCACCATGTTGCACAGCATCCTGCTGCCTCCTGCCACCCCGCACCAAGCAGAACCCCATACCACACAATGCTGTTCTGTTGTAGTGTGGTCCTGGGGGCACTTAAGGCCCATCCATCCCCACCAACCCCAATGGCTGCCCTCCTCCTGTTCTTGGCCACTCACCTCAGGGGAAGCAGGCACAATAGGTCTATGGGGTGGGCTGGGATGGAGGGATCCCAGTGGGTGCTTCCTTGGTGCTGGGCAAGGAATGGTCCTGAACAAAGTGGGGGAAAGGAAGCCGAGTGGTTGTCATTCACTTGAAGAAGAATTTGAGAAAATTTCAAGGTATAAACAACCAAAAGTGATCATACAATCACAGGATCACAGAATCATGGAATGGCCTGGGTTGCAAAGGCCCACAGTGCTCATCCAGCTCCAACCCCCTGCTGTGTGCAAGGTCACCAACCAGCAGCCCAGGCTGCCCAGAGCCACATCCAGCCTGGCCTTGAATGCCTGCAGGGATGGGGCATCCACAGCCTCCTTGGGCAGCCTGTTCCAGTGCGTCACCACCCTCTGGGTGAGCAAATTGTGTGTTTTTAGAGATGCAGTTGCTCTGATAGTTTTTCCATACAAGAGCCACAAAATAACATTTTCCACAGCACCCCCATCCCCTTCTGTCTGTGGGTGCAGCCCCAGCTCTGAGCTCTGGGTGACATGAGGACAGGGTGGAGACAGGGACAGAACTGGGACTGGGACCCTTCCCCAGAGGCCAGGAACACCGCAGACTCCATGCAGCACCGAGGCCTCCTTCTGCACCATAAATTATCAGGAAACATTAATAAACAGCTCCATCTACTGACAACATCACCTCCAAATTCCAGATCCTGCAAGAGTGCCCTGTGCCGCTGGTCATGTCTCAGCCTGGGCCAACCCTTCACCAGCTGCCATCCCAACTACAGCCCCAGCACAGCCCCAGGTGTAGGGCAGCGCTCTGGGGCTCTTCCCAGAGGCCCCAAATTACACCTTTTAGTCTCCATTCCCAGGGCATCTGAGATCACCCATGAAATACAAAGGCGATGAAGCCAACCCAAAACAATGCAAGTTTTGCAAATTGCCCAGAAGTGGCCAATTTCATACATACACCAACCTCTGATGTAACATCTTCCATTGCCTCTGAGACAGAAGGCCAAACACCCCAAAGTCCAACAGAAGCATATGGAGGTGCCACTGCTCCCCTCAATGGCTCCAGGCGCAGGGGTAGCTCTCCAGTGTCCCCAAAGGCGCTGGACCCTCAGGTCCATCTTCTTCATGCCTAAAGGGGTAAATAGCAGCATGATGGGAATACAAGTGTCTGAGAGTCCCTCCTCCCAACCCTTCCTGACTCTATGAAGGTGGGCTCATCCCCCCTAGCTACAAACATCACTGATCCCACCAGCCCAAACCCACTTCCCATGTATGGCAGGACAGACACACGTGAGGATGGTGTGAAGACCATGGCAGAAGCACTTTGAGCTCATGACCACTTCATAATCACTGCCAAAAGTCCTACAGAGATGAGACTGCATCCACACGGGTGGGACGTTACCAGCAGGGTCATCTGCTCAGTGCCCCCAGCCAGCACCACTCCCCGCAGGGCCAGGACCCCATACAGCAGATGCTCTTTCTCTGACCCCAAATCTCTGCTTTACCCATGAAAGTGGAGCTTCAGGGCTGTACCGGAGCTGGAAATGCTGCCCCTGGAGCTGGGGGTCATGAGGTGGCACAGGGCAGGGTGTCAGCCCAGCAGAGATCACAACCAGCACAGAGCATGAAAATGTTCCTCATGCAATTTTAACTCCGGTGCACAAACTTAGCTCCATTCACTTGTTAAAGTTTTATGTGTCCCTGGGAGGTGGGGAGGGGGGGAACCATCAGCACTGCTGGTGTTTTTTATTTGTGTTTCCACTCACAACAGATCCATCTGCTTTTATCGGCTCCCTGGTTGACCTCCAAAAAAGCAGAGGCTGTAAAAGAAAGGGTGGGGATCTCCAACCATGATGGATTGTGGGGTGAAGCCCCAATACCACAAGAGGAAGAGTTTGAGCCCCCATCCAGCAGGAACCAAATGGGATTTCACAGTGGTCCCCAGGGATGCAGGTGCTGAGGTCACTGCAGAAGAGCCGGGCTCCAACAGTACAGCCCTTGGGCCAAAAATGCGGAAAATCAGGGAAAAGATGTGAAGCCAAACAATAACAGAACTTCTCAGCACACGCTGTCATGGACCACCTGAAATTCCCCTTGCCGTTTCTCTCCATAAATGTCATCCTCAGGCAGATGCTCTGCAGTTAAGGGATGTTTGTTTGGATGTATAAATAGTCCCTGTCTCTGCTGGGGCTCCTGAGGCCGCGCGGTGCCAACTGCTGCCCCTCTGTGAGCTGTGTGCCCTCGTTTACCCCTCAACCACCCCACAAACAAGCACTGCCTCCTCGTCCTCCATCCCCTCACTGACGCAATGAATGAGTTTAACAAGAGGCGACATCCAGAGTTACTGCTTTCTGGATCACGCATAGAATCACAGAATCATTAAGGCTGGAAAAAACCTCCCAGATCCCCAAGCCCAAACCCAACCCATCTCCACCATCCACGTCCCTCAGTGCCACACCTCTATGGTTCTACATGTCCCCACTACCACCACCTGGGCAGGCAATGGCACTTCTTCATCCTCATGGGCACTTGTGTGCTTTCCATCACACCCACCTTGTCATCCTGGGACATGGGATGCTCCTTCTTTAGCCCCCACCAACACTCCTCATAAACGTCCTTTACTGGTGCAGATTCAGTGGTTTTCAGCCCGTCCTTTGGGAGGTGGATTTGATGCAGTATCCCATCGTTCAGTCTCACTCTGTCAGAGTCTCTTGAAAAGAAATAAAGTCAAATCGCAGCTGCAGACACGGTGTTTTATGGATGTCGCAGCTTTAATATTCCTTTCACAACAGGCTGTGGACATAAGAGGCCAGTTTGTCAATCCAGCCATTGCCTGGGGCTAAGCTGCTAATTCTGCTGCGTGGCTGAGGAGCGCACGAGAGAGCTGCTTTCCAACGCCAATGCTCAAGAAGGGGCACTTTCTCCCTTTGGTCCCTGCCATTTCTTTTCAGTGTTGGCTGAGATGATTCCACTCACAGCTTTGTGTTGCAAATCTTTTTTAATAACTCGTGGGTTTTCTTCTGCTCGTAGCAGCGCTTGCTCTTCTATGTGGTTTTCCTATCTGATAAAGGCTTTGAAGATGCTTTGGCCTTTTCTGTGGAGGAGCAGTGGCATAGAAATGTAGAATCAGAGAATCGTCATAGAACAGCCTGTGTTGCAAAGGCCCACAGTGCTCATCCAGCTCCAACCCCCTGCTGTGTGCAGGGTCACCAACCAGCAGCCCAGGCTGCCCAGAGCCACATCCAGCCTGGCCTTGAATGCCTGCAGGGACAAGGACTCCACCACTGCCCTGGGCAGCCTGTTCCAGAGCTTTCATGCAAACAGCCCTCTTTGTTTTTGCATGGAAACTGCTGATCCTGCAGAATCAGAGTAGACCCTGGGTGGCTTTACCCTGCTGGCAAAGCTCTGCTTTGGCATTCATGCTTTTACACCATTTGCAATAGAAATTAAAGTATTCCTATCCAAAACCAGATGTTTCAGCTGAAAAGAGAGGTATGACTGTTGGTCTCACATGGTCTATAGCAGGAGCACTAAGGCAACCAAAAGCATATCCCCATGATTTACATCACCCTCCCCCCTGCTTCTGAGGGTTCAAGTCCGAAGCCAACCCCAAATCAAGGTGAGTTTACAGCCATGCTTGGAAGCGGCCCCAGTACATCAGCTGTGTGAGAAAGGTGGGATTTTCCCTCTGCCAAAAAACTTTGAGCAATAACACAGGTAAATGGCTCCTCAGTGAGCACTGAAAACAAGTTTGGCTTCAGAATAATCCAGCTCACAGATGGACCACCTCAAAAAAAGAGTGTTACCAGTGAGGTACAATGAAAAATGGCACTGTTTTATTTGGTATATGATGAGCAGAATCTCCCCACTGTTCCCAGAGAGCTGGCTTTAGCAGGTACAACTGTACCTGCAAAATCTTCATACGTTGCCTCCAGACAAGATGCTTACCTTCTTTTCCTATGCTGATAATAATTTTTTCCATATGTTATAGCTGTTAAATGTAGTTTGCACTCCCCTGATCAGAGGACAGGCTTTGTGGCAAGGAGGAGCCTAGTGATGGGACACGGATGCATCACACTGCACAGCACTGGCAGCCAGGGCACTGTGTGCTGCACCTCTAAGCACAAGAACATTTCATTGCCCATCTGACCAGCTGCAACGAGGCATCCTCAGAGCCATCAAACAATCCTCCTTCTAAGCACTTGGTCTTTGTTGGGAAATGAATTGGGTGTATGGCTGTAGATGTCCAGAGTATAAACAGCACTCTGCTGTGGGTGTTGGGAAAGAATGGACAGACCCATAGGGCTGAAGATCAAGAAGAGCCCATCCACATCAATGGCCACAACCGACTTCATTACGTCATTCCCAGGAGTTGGATTCAATGACCTTTCATAGAATAGAATCATAGAATCACAGAATGATCCGGGTTGGAAGGGACCTCAAGGATCATGTAGTTCCAACCCCCTGCCTGGCAGGGCCACCAAACTTTCACAATTACTAGATCAGGTTGCCCAGGGCCCCATCCAACCTGGCCTTGAACACCTCCAAGGACCTTTCCAATGGGTCCTTTCCAAGCTGGGATGCTCTATGATTCTGTGACTGCTGCAATGTCTGAGCTGTGTTAACGGCCTTCCAGGTGTTTCTTTCCTTCATTAGTACAAACACCTCAAGAAAATCAGCAGTGCTGAACCAACTTCAAACCTTGATCCCTGCATCTGCACCGGGGTAGGACTGTGCTCTTCCCAGGCACCTGCCACCACAGCCCCATCGATGCCCATGTATCTATTCCAGTTATCTCAGAACATTTTGTTTTTTCATGGCAAGAACTCGTCCCCGAGCAAGTTGTGTGTGAAGTTTAGATGGCAGCAAACCACTGCCTGCTGTGCTAGGTGGCTTCATAAGCAAGGTCATGCTCTGCAGGGAGGAAGCCCAAAAGCACACAGCCCAAAGTATGGCCATCAACACCCTCAGACAGGGAAAGAGTGGAGCTCTGTACAACTGTGCTGCAGGAGCTCATCATGTAGTGCCACAGGCCCTAGGGTGATTCAGCACACTCGATGATGTTTCACCGAGGTTAATTTAGATTCAAACATAATCGATTATGGGGATTTGGGACAGAGTTATGTCGTGAATTTAGCTGACAAAGGCTGGATGTTAGGAAAGTTTTCTTCTCTGAAAGATCGGTGCTGCAGGGGCACAGCTGCCCAGCGAGTGGAGGCGTCACCATCCCTGGGGGCAACACTGGTGGCAGCAGATGGTTGGACGTGGTGATCTCAGAGGTCTTTTCCAACCTTAACGATTCTGTGGTTCTCTAAGATCTGTTATAAATGCAGTTGTAAAGGAGGAAAATGTCTGCTGGCTTGGGAAATTTAGAGCTATTGAACAAAGTATTTGACATCTGTATTAACTCAAAACCCCAAACGGGCTGAACTTGTTTGCATTCCTTCAGCCTTAATACTGGGTGAATTTACCTTACTGATTCTATGAATCTATAAGCTCCCCTCAGCACCACCAGCCGTGCAAGGCAGGCTTCCCTTTAAAATCCAAGCTGGAAGGAACCCATAGGGATCACCAAGTCCATTCCAGCCCCACACAGCACCACCCAAACCCACACCCTATATCTGAGAGCAGCGTCCCAGTGCTCTCCAAGCCCAAGCAGCTCCAGGCAATGCCTGAAATAAAGTGAAAATCCTGCTAGCAGGGAAGATGTCAATTTGATTTTTAAGTTTGTTTAAAGCAGTTTTAACACTAAACAAGTAAACATTTATAACTGAATAAATAGTTTTCAGTTTAGTCAAGGAGCATTCAGTGGGTGTTGGCATAAATATTCAGTTATGGAAATTATTTGATTAAAATAGATTTTACATGCCATAAATAAACATTGTCTGCAACAAACACACACTCCCAACAAGCATCTTGAATTAGAGAGCCACTGATGCCTAATGCCAGCCTTTGAAAATGTTTTATTTAGCAGCACTTCTGCTCACCACGCTGCAAGCCAGATCCCATCTGCATGGGCTTCTCCAGGCATTCATCTCACTGTACCATGAAGGGGAGCGGGGATGAGGAAGGGTGATGCACCAACAGCCAAGGGCTCCTCTGGGTGCTGAGATGGAGCAGGGGCCAACAAAGTCACCAAACATGGGCCTGCAATGGGTGGGCAGCACTGCAGGGTCAGCCTGCCTGGTGTTGGCTGTCTGCAGAAATCAGGGTGAGGAGTGTGTTCCAGCCAAACCTGCTGTTGGACTGGGCTGGGAGCGATGCTGGCCTCTAAGCACAGGGTGTGTAGAAGAGCAACATCGGAGCACTGAAGCACATTAAGTGACACATAGGTGGGGGCAGAGACTTTTCCAATATGTATTCATAAATAAATGCCCCCAGGTTGACGAGTATTTGTGGTGCCAGCTCGGATGAGGCCCCTCAAGGCAAGAACTGAAAATGTGGTTCTCATCTCAGGCTGAGAAATGCAGAGCTCCTGGCCAGCCTTGGCAGAGGGCTTTGCAGAGCTGCTTCTGCACAGAAGCTGCAGATCCAGCAGGCAGACTGTGCCATCTAGCTTCTGCTTTAATACAGGCTGCTGCCGTGTGCGCCTGGCCGTGCAGTGACATCTGTACATGGGGAAACAGGCACCCAGCACCCTGCTTTGGTGGTAGACACAGCATGGGCACAGGACCCTGCCATGGTGCTCAAAGCTGAGTCTGGAGAAGCACAAAAGTGTGCACAAGGACCATACAAGTGCAGACATAGAACCATAGAATGGCCTGGGTTGCAAATGCCCACAGTGCTCATCCAGCTCCAACCCCCTGCTGTGTGCAGGGTCACCAACCAGCAGCCCAGGCTGCCCAGAGCCACATCCAGCCTGGCCTTGAATGCCTGCAGGGATGGGGCATCCACAGCCTCCTTGGGCAGCCTGTTCCAGTGCGTCACCACCCTCTGGGTGAAAAAAACACCCTCAAAAGACATCTACAAGCAGCAGCAGAAGAAGAATCAGCTGATTCTAATAAGAAAGCCCTAGCTCAGACGGGTAGCAGTGGCCATGCCAATGAATACTCAGGTTGAGGATCACTGCAGCTCTGACAGCCTCCTGCACTGACACCAGAGCAGCCCTCAGCCCCTGAGGCAAGGAATAGAACTAGCCAAGGTGACAAGAGCTCCCTGGCACACAACCTGAGATGCTACAAGCAGAACAGCCCAAAGGCCACCCCCAACCTGCTCCCACGCAGCAGCTCCATGGGTTGGGCTGCAGCTCAGTGGCCATTGGGGCACAAGAACCCCCCCCAGCACCTGCATTGCTGCAGCCTACCTGAAGGAATCCTATTTTTCCTATCTGAGCGTGTCAGGCAGTTTCATTTTTCTCGCCTCAGGGTGAGTTCAAAAGCCAATGTTCTACCCAAAGCTTTGCAAATTCCTCTCAGAGCCTCTGATAATCACAGATTTTATCTGGTGCGTAATCCAATGCAACGCAGTGTTTTTTCCTATACTCCAAATCCCATATAAACTCTATTTCAGCAATTGGAGCTTCATCTTTTTCAAAGCAAACTTATCAGTAGCTTTTACCAGGCTCCAAACAGGCAACGTTATTTCCCTACAGGAAAACATGTCTTAGCTGTTCGCTATTAATGCAAAGTCCTTAAAGAGCGCTTTGATTTTACCTGTTCTTCGGGGGAATCCACAGCTCTTTATAAATCACTTTGCTTCCAAATAAGTTTCAGCTTCACATCTGTGCACCTTCAGAGCCTGTAATCATCAGCTTGAGGATGGAAATGAAGGCAGTTTTCACAACGAGCTCAGCAAACTCCAGCTTCTGGCACCTAGTTTTCTCTATATACCAGCAATCAATACCCGGTTCAGGCAGCAGGAGGTGTAAAGGCACCACAGTTTGTGCTACACCACCTTCCCAGTAGGCTTAAAAGATGGGAGCTGCAGAATAGGAACAAAACAAGAACATTTCACATTCCCCAAATTACCAAGTGATGATATAGCTGGTTTAATGAGCACAAAGTGATTCAGAAGCATCTTTAGTTCTGTTTTCAGGTAGGAACACACTTCTCAGTTGGCATCCCTGCTGGGCAGCTATTGGTACAGAGCTTTTTTTAGTACCATTTTCCATCTCACGGTTAACACGTGCTCAGCCCCTGGGCCCAGAGCCCCAGCAGTGCTGGAGCTGCACTATTCCCTGTGCCCCACACCAGCTCCCCTCATGGATTTAAGTGTTGGTTTACACTGAGCAGTTCCCATTAAGGCCCCCCCCCCAGCTCGTTTGGATCCTCAGACATCACCACTTTGGGCTGTAGGAGGCTTCCTGGCAGACACTTGTAATCCCCTTAATTATCAGGCCACCCCAAACAGTGGCAAACCTTACCTAGAGAAGGGCACCCTACCCTCCCCAACATTGGGAATGACCCCTACGTCAGAAATAACAGAACTTGCCACATCAGTGGCATCTGTATGAATTGAAGACACCCCCCTACATCTGCCTGAACTCTCTCTGTAAGGGAAATGTAAGGACTCTCACCACACCCAAAAAGACAAAGAGCTGTTGGAGCACATCCTGAGAAGGGCAATAAAAAGGATCTCAAGGATCAACACCTCCGCTATAAGGGCAGGCTGTGAGAGTTGGGGCCGTTCAGCCTGAAGAGAAAGCTCCAAGGAAAGCCTTGAGTGCGTTTCCAATACCTAAAGGGAGTTTCTAAGAAAGGAGACCCAGCTCTTCACCACTACACTGTGGCAGAACAAAGGGAAATGGTTTCAAACCAAGAGGAAATTTTACATTGGATATAATGATGAAGGGTTGTGTTGTTTCATTTCTTGCAGTGAGGCACTGTCACAGGTTGCTAGAGAAAAGGTGGTACCCTGGGCCTGGGGGCACACAAGGTCAGGGTGGGCAGGGTCTGAGCGTTTGATGGAGCTGTGGGTGCTCCCATTCACTGCAGGGAATGGCACCCGATGGCCTTCAAGTGTTCCTTCCAACTCAAAGGATTCTGTGACACACCAACCCAGACCAGAGCAGCAATAGAGCCCCAGGAGCCCAATTTATGAGTGTGAGATAACACCAGAGTCACCAAGCAGCCAAGAGCAAGCAGGCTGCATCCCTAGGGCTCAGAAGCACCACAGAAACACAGAATGGCCTGGGTTGGAAGGGACCTCAAGGATCATGAAGCTCCAACCCCCCACATTGATACCAGCCCAGGCTGCCCAGGGCCCCATCCAACCTGGCCTTGAACACCTCCAGGGATGGACGGGGCATCCACAGCCTCTCTGGGCAGCTGTTCCAGCACAGCACCACTCTCCCAACTTAAAACCATTTCCCCTTGTCCCACTATTATCAGCCCTTTCAAAGAGTTGACTCCCCTCCTGATTATAGGTTCCCTTCAGGTCCTGGCAGGCTGCACTGAGGTCACCCCACAGCTTTATTTCCTCCATGCTGAACAAGCCCAGCTCCCTCAGCCTGTCTTCACAGGGGATGTGCTCCAGCCCCTGGATCATCTTTAAGGCATCACCTGGTTTTGTCTGGCTAAAGCCTAAAAAACCAAGCCAAGCCCATTCAGACCAACCCAGAACCCAGCCCTCCTAAAACAGGCACGATAGCGGGATACGAGCCCTACAAACAGATACACAACACAGCGAGACACCGGTTAATAGGGCAGGGAGGCCATTTATTGACAGAGGCTACACCGAGGTGCTGCAGGGAGGGCCGAGGAGAACGCAGGATCCAGCGGTGACCTCATGATCCCAGCGCTCAGTCCAGCTGCAAGAGAACGACAGGAGTGAGGAACCAGCAATGGGGGGCAATGGGGGGGGGGGCAATAGGGGGGTGCAGGCAATGTGTGCTGACCTTGATGAAGCCGATGTCCTTGGCGTACTGGCGGAAGCACTGCCGGCACATGTTCAGCCCGTACTTTCGGATCAGGCCGTGGCGGTTGGAGCACACGCGGCTGTGGAGAGAAGGGAGCGGTCAGGGCGGGTAATGGCGGAGCGGGGAGAAACCACGACAGAGTGAAAGAGACCGAGACCCACCAGCCCCAATAACCCCAATAACAACCCCAATAACCCCGGGGTGAGCACTGACCACGACCGCGATCCCTGCCCGAACTTCCTGGGGTGGCTCCAGTACAGCTGCTGGTGCCCCATGGCTGCGTGCGGCGCCACCAGCACAGAGAGAAAGATGGCGGCCCGCGCGTGCGCTAATCAACCCGGCCCGGCCTCCCGCCCTGCACCGCGGCACTGGGGGGCGGCGCGTGCGCAGAGCGACCCGCTCCCCCTCCCTGCGCCGTGTGACGTCACCGCCGTGTTAGAGCTGTATGGCTCGCGCGGCGCTGCTGCCGCTGCCGGGCGCGGTGGCGCACGCCTGTAGTCCCAGCTACTCGGGAGGCTGAGCCCGCCGGATCGCTTGAGCCCAGGAGTTCTGGGCTGCAGTGCGCTATGCCGAGCGGGCGTCCGCGCTAAGGCCGGCATCAATATGGTGAGCCCCGGGGAGCCGAGGCGCACCAGGTTGCCTAAGGAGGGGTGAACCGGCCCAGGTCGGAAACGGAGCAGGTCAAAACTCCCGTGCCGGTCAGTAGCGGGATCGCGCCTGTGAATAGTCACTGCAGCGTAGCCTGGGCAACACAGAGAGACGCGGGTTCCTTTTTGACCAAAACACGAAACAATTTTACCCACCCGCGACCCCCGGCCCGTCATTATTGCCCCGTGTGCGCAGCGCCTCCTGCTGGCGGCACCGCGTCATTGCTGTGCCCTGGATACAGCGCGTTATTGCTGTGCTCTACAGCACCTCCTGCTGGACACACCGCGTTATTGCTGTGCTCTATAGCGCCTCCTGCTGGCCGAGAGCGAGCTGTGCACTGCGTACACCGCCCCTCGGCTGCCGTCCCCACGCCGACCTCCGGGCTGAAGGCGCTGCGCTTTCACTTGGTGTTTTTCTCAGGACCTGAGGAAATGGCCACAAGTTGTATCAGTTGAGGTTTAGGCTGGACATAAGAAGGAACTTTTTCTCTCAGAGAGTGGCCAGGCACTGCAATGGCTGCACAGGGAGGTGGTGGAGTCGCCATCCCTGGCAGTGTTCAAGAAGCATCTGGATATGGAGCTAGGAGAGATGGTTTGGGGTTTGCTGTAGGTGTGGTAGGGGGAGGACGGTTGGACTGGACGATCCTGTCAGTCCTTTCCAGCCTTGTGATTCAATGATCCCATGATTCTGAACGCTCCCATCTCGCAGCCTGTCCCCGTCCCGCAGGTCTCGGTCGCCGTCCCTGGAGCTGCTCCGGAGCCGCTGTGGGGCACATGGGGTGTGTTGGGATCTCGGGGGCTTTTCCAGCCGGGACCATTCCGCGCTCCTGCCGTTCTACACAGAATCACAGAATGACCCGGGTTGGAAGGGACCTCAAGGATCATGTAGTTCCAACCCCCTGCCTGGCAGGGCCACCAAACATACACCTTTACTAGATCAGGTTGCCCAGGGCCCCGTCCAACCTGGCCTTGAACACCTCCAAGGACGGGGCATCCACAACCTCACTGGGCAGCCTGTTCCAGGGCCTAACCACTCTCCTAGTGAAGAACTTCCCCCTGACATCCAACCTAAATCTTCCCTCTTTCAACTTAAAACCATTTCCCCGTGTCCTGCTATTGTCAGCATATCCTACAGCTCCTCCCCGCCGCCAGGTGGCGCTGGTTCCCGGCTCTGCAGCTCCGGCCGCTCCTCCCTCCCGTCTCCTTGTCTCGCCTTCCCTTCCCGGCCGGAAGAGCTTTAAGGGCGGGAAGGGGAGGCGTTGCGGGATGAAGCTGCATTGCGATGTGGAGGTGCAGAGCCGCCTGCTGCCCACCTGCGGGCTCACGGGCCGCGGCCGCCCCAGCAGAGCGCTGCTGGCCCTCGGCCGCCAGCCCGGCCGGGCGCGGGGCGGCGTGTGCCTCATGGTGTGCACGGCCAGGGACCGCGCCGGGGTTCGCTACCAGGTGAGGCTGAGGGCTGGGAGGCCGGGCGGGTTCCTACCACACAACGCCCCGCTCAGCGCCCGCTGTTCCCCGGCAGGTGAAGGACAACGTGGAGCGGTTCTTCACGCGCTTCGTGGAGGAGGGGAAAGCAACCGTGAGACTGAAGGAGCCACCCGTGGATGTGTGCCTCAGTAAGGTGCGTGTGGGTACAGGGACAGCGGGATGGGTTGGAAAGGTGCTCACAGTGCTCATCCAGTTCAACCCCTGCTGTGTGCAGGGTCACCAACCAGCAGCACAGGCTGCCCAGAGCCACATCCAGCCTGGCCTTGAATGCCTGCAGGGATGGGGCATCCACAGCCTCCTTGGGCAACCTGTTCAGTGCTGAAACCAGAGCTGTCAGCTCTGAGCAGCCTGATCTCACTGTACGTGTCCCTGTTTGTGGCAGGGCAGTTGGACAAAATGGCCTTCGAATGGCCCTTCCAACTCAAATAATTCCACAGCTCTGTTTTCATTACTTCCTCACTCTTAGAGTTGATCCCTTTGTAGATCAAGGGTTTCCCAGCTGTGATGCTGATTGTACGCAAACACTGAGCGAACCCCAGCTCCTTGCAGCTGCCTGTTGCTGTGCTGCCTTCAGCCCCGTCACAAATTAAGCTGAGAAACATCCATCTGCACCATTGAACCCTGGAGCAAAAATACTAAAGTCAGTGTGTTCAGTGGGTTCGTGTTGGGCTTTTTGCCTTCAGCAGGTCTGTGCCTGCTGCTCTGCACACCAGGCTCCATAATCTCTGGTTGCTTTGTCATCTCTCATTTAGCTCTGGAACACAGGACTCGTGTGCTGCTGAAGCGCACTAATTCACTATTCTGACTTCTTTTCTGCAGGGCAGACATTGGGCTTGTGGCAGAAAATGATTTCCTGAACGCTTCCAGATCATTCTTTTTGCTTTTTTTTTTCCCTGCTTGTTTCTCTTAGTATTTTTCTCAATGCATTCATAGAGACATTATGTCTCCTTTATGTAGGTATTGTGGAGGGAATCAGTTTTAAACACCCAGAACACAAAGCACCCTTACTTTCAACTCACGTAAACAGTGTAAACTTACCTAAACATCCCAGTGTGTTTAGCTCCAGAAGGAAAGTACTTATTGCATCTCACGCCAAGGGAGCCAAGAAATATTGCCTGCAACTTCATCTCTTTGGTGAGCTGTTCTACTTGGACTTTACAGGTCTGGAGTACTTTTTCTCCTTCCTTTCAGCTTCAGTTTGCTCCTTACTTGGGGACATGGCAGCTCTGCCTGTAGTTGGGGAGAGCTGCCCTAGTGTGTCTTATCGCTATCCACCCCCTGCTTATGAGGGTGGCAGTGATAGGACAAGGGGGAATGGTTTGAAACTGAGACAGGGGAGGTTTAGGTTGGATCTTAGGAGGAAGTTTTTCCCCCAGAGGGTGGTGACACACTGGAACAGGTTGCCCAAGGAGGTTGCGGATGCCCCATCCCTGCAGGCATTCAAGGCCAGGCTGGATGTGGCTTTGGGCAGCCTGGGCTGCTGGTTGGTGACCCTGCACACAGCAGGGGGTTGGAATGGATGAGCACTGTGGGCCTTTGCAACCCAGGCCATTCTATGGTTCTGTGTGTGTACAAAGTGGTTCCAAAAGTTACTGTACAAATGAGTGCAAGAATAATGAACTTTTAATGCCATGCTCGTGTTTTCCTGCAGGCAAATGCCAGCAATCTAAAGACTTTCCTTTCAGCTGTGAGACTGGCTCACCAAGGGACCGATGTCGCTGCTCTCCCACTCTCAGCTTTGGTACCGGCAAAGACCTCCGAAGTTGAGAAGCCTAAAACAAAACTGATCATCACTTCCAAAAGGGACTATCCGCTCACCAAGAGCTTCCCCTATTCCCTCGAGCACCTCCAAGCTTCGTACTGCAGGCTGGCCCGGATCGACACGCGTGTGCTGTGTCTGAAGAAGCTGCGCAAATTAGACCTGAGTCACAATCACATCAAGCAGCTGCCGGCCACCATCGGTGACCTGGTGTTCCTTCAGGAGCTGAACCTGCACGACAATCACCTGGAGTCCTTCAGCAGCGCTCTGTGCTGCTCTACCCTGCAGAAATCACTCCAGTGCTTGGACCTCAGCCAGAACAAAATCAAAGCCCTCCCCATTCAGTTCTGCCAGCTGCGAGAACTGGTGAACTTAAAGCTGGATGACAACGAGCTGATCAGGTTGCCGTTCAAGATGGGCCAGTTGGATCAGCTGCGCTTCCTGTCGGCAGCTCGAAACAAACTGCCATTCCTGCCCAGCGATTTTAGGAAACTCTGCCTTGAGAACTTGGATCTCTTTGGAAACCCTTTTGAACAGCCCAATCCCCTCCTTCCCAACATACACCTGAAAATACCATTGACTTTGTTAGAATGTGCTGCGAGAGCTACTGTAAATTACAGGTAAGGGTGGCTCGATGGACACACGTTTCGTGTTCTCTGTCTCAAACCCGCTCAGCTTCCCTGGTTTGGATTCTTCCCATTAGTGGGAACTGCTCCTCACGGTGCTCAAGTTGCTTTGGATTCTGCTCGTCCATTAATGCTGTTATGATGAGGGACAGCACAGGTTCCAGCAGTAAATTGGGAACTTGGAAGCCTTTAACACTGCAGATTGAAATTGTATCCACAGGATGAGGGCACCATCACAGAGTGTTATTGCCCAGCCATAGGAAAAGGTTCAGCTCTATAACCCTGAGCTGCTTCCAGCTTTTTCTATGCAGGAGCTGATGTTACAGCGGGTTTTATGGCTCAGGTTGTGTTTTCTGTTGGGCTCTGGCTTGGAAATTGCTTTCTAACATGCTCACCCTTCATCCTGTGCTCACATACTAACTGTGCTGTGTGCCCCCCGTGTACAGGGGCTTCTTCCATGGAGTGGATTTGCTGAGTGTGATTAACTTCACACCCAAAACAAGTAGCAGGTGGGCAACGTGCATTGAGTCTGACATTGACCGGGTGTGAGAGTTAATGAGCAGGGAACGGGAGTGATAATAAGCTGTAAAAACCTTGAGAAAGGTAGGAAACAAAACACAAACACTTGGAAATCAATCTGTGTAGTGGTGTTCACAATCAGAGCTGTGATGGTGTTTGTGCTGACCTCAATTAGGGATGTGCTGAAATGGAGCCGGTGACAAAGCCCACAGGAGCCTGAGCAATGTGGGTGATGGGACACGTCGGTGTAGTGATGAGTCAGCCCTGCTCTGCCAGCCCGGTGTGAGCTGCTGGCCTCACACAGCTGCAGTTAACACAGCACTCGGTTCTCAGTGTTGTCATTGACACAACAGAATAAGAGCTGCCCTGTGTGTACCCGGCACCAGGCTGAGCTGGGTCTCACCTTGGCACTGAGTGCTGTCGGTTGATTCCACCTCCTGCTCTCGTCCCACAGGATCCCGTACAGTTCTCAGCTGCTGCCTTCCCACCTGTGTGAGGACCTGGACGTGGCCAAGACCTGCCAATGCGGGAGCTCCTGCCTGAGCAGCTTCATCCAGATGACGGTGACCATGAACCTGCACCACGTGGCTCACACCGTGGTGCTGGTGGACAACATGGGCGGCACGGAGGCTCCCATCATCTGCTACTTCTGTTCCCTGGGCTGCTACTCGCAGTTCCTGGACCGGTACCTGCAGAGCAGCGCCGACCACTGACAGCCCATAGTCGTGCATGGGAGCTGCAGGAGGTTCAGCCCTGCACGGGGGGGATGCGCTGCTCAATGTGCTGCTGCAGCCAGCAGTGCTCGTGGGCTGGGAATGACCCCCGTTGTGTTCTCCGTGCCCATCAGGTGTAGCTCCCAGCAGGGCCCCGTGTTGTTTTGTACTCTGGGATCTTTGTAATACAAACCTTTTCTACCCACACGAGCTGGTTCCTTCAGTGCTGTGCTGCTCAGTCCCGCTGTGTAACGGTGACGGACCCGGCAGCTCCCGGCGCTGCTGCCTGAAGGTTCCTCGCTCCTCAACTCGTGTTTTAAACGTTCCCGTTCCGTTCTGTGTTATTAAATGCTGAACCCTCCGTCTGTGTGCGCTGTTCGATCGTTACGGATCATATCCCCGCTGATGATCCGCCACCCCCCGCCCGCGTCTCGGGGCCGCAGCCCCGCGGTTCCGTTGCAGCGTATCGGGTCGGATCGGATCGGGTCGGACCGGGTCGTAGCGGTGCCTCGCATCCCCGTCCGGCCGCTCCCCCCGTCCCGTCCCGTCCCGCCCCGCCGGAAGCCGCTCTCAAAATGGCGTCTCCGTTGTCCAATCGGGAGGCGCTGGCGCTGCCCGTGTCGCCCTATGGCGGCCGGCGACGTGTGCTCGTGGGTTGGCGGCGTGGCGCACACGCGCGGAGCGGGGCCCGGGAGCGGCGTTGCCGGCGGCATCGCGGCCGCCGGCGGCGGGAGGATGAGGCTGCGGATCTACAAGCGGAAGGTGCTGCTGCTGGCGCTGGCGCTGCTGGGCTGCGCGCTGGTGCTGTGGGGCGGCGGGGGGACGGGCGGGCGGCGGAGGCGGCAGCGGCAGCAGCTGCAGCAGCTCCAGCCGCGGGGCGGCACCGGGGACCCGCCGCGGGTCAGCGAAGCGCCGCGCCGCCCCGACAACGCCTCGGCCGCGGCCTCCGGCGCCGCCCCGACCGCGGGCGCCGAGAACGGGACGCTGAGCCGCCGCTCGCTCGTGTACCGCCTCAACTTCGACCAGCCGCTGCGCAACGCGGGGCGCTTCCCGGCCCGGCCCGGCGGCCCCGACGTGGTGCTGGTGGTGCAGGTGCACGATCGCGCCGAGCACCTGCGGCTGCTGCTCGAGTCGCTGCGGCGCGCGCCGGGCGTGGAGAACGCGCTGCTGGTGCTGAGCCACGACCTGTGGGACGACGAGCTGAACCGGCTGGCGGCCGACGTGGACTTCTGCCCCGTGCTGCAGGTCTTCTTCCCATTCAGCGTCCAGCTCTACCCGCGCGAGTTCCCCGGCCACGACCCCCGCGACTGTCCCCGCGACGTGGGCAGAGCGGCGGCGCTGCGCCTGGGCTGCATCAACGCCGAGTTCCCCGACTCGTTCGGCCACTACCGCGAGGCGCGGTTCTCGCAGACCAAGCACCACTGGTGGTGGAAGCTGCACTTCGTGTGGGAGCGCGTGCGGGCGCTGCGGGAGCACGACGGGCCCGTGGTGTTCCTGGAGGAGGACCATTACCTGGCGCCCGACTTCTACCACGTGCTGAAGCGGCTGTGGGCGCTGCGGCAGCGCGACTGCCCCGACTGCCAGCTGCTCTCGCTGGGCTCCTACGCGTTGGGCCGAGGCGGCTTCGCCGGCCGCGCCGACAAGGCCGAGGTGAAGACGTGGAAGTCCACGGAGCACAACATGGGCATGGCCTTCGGCAGAGACACCTACCGGCAGCTCATCGAGTGCACGGACGCCTTCTGCACCTACGACGACTACAACTGGGACTGGACGCTGCAGCACTTGACTGTCTCGTGTCTTCCAAAGTTCTGGAAGGTTCTGGTGCCCGAAATCCCCCGCGTGTTCCACACGGGAGACTGCGGGATGCACCACAAGAAGTCGTGCCGGCCGGGCTCACAGAGTGCCAAAATCGACTCCCTGCTGAGCAGCAACCAGCAGTTCCTGTTCCCCGAGACCATGAGCGTCAGCAAAAGGTTCTCCATGGCGCCGCTGTCCCCTCACGTCAAGAACGGGGGCTGGGGGGACATTCGGGACCATGAACTCTGTAAGAGTTACCGCCGCCTCCAGTGAGGAGCACAGTGCAGCCTTCTCCTGTTTGAACTGCCCCGTCCCTTTTACAGACGCACACACACGTGTGTCGAGAGAAAAACAAACTAAAACCGAGCATTTATGAGTTGGTTTCTGCTTTAATATGAATAAACGTTCATGTCAAAGGTGTCCCAGAACGTTCATCTGTCGTGTGCGGAGCTCAGCAGCCGGGCTGCAGGAGCAGCATGGATGGCTGCTGTGTGCTGTGCTCCGTGCTGTGCTCAGCTGCAGGAGGACGAGGAAGCTCTGCTGGAAGCACACACTGCTGTGCTCACTGTTCACCTCGGCTCCTTGTTCTGCACCACGTCCCGTGTGCTGCATTGCCTCCATGCAACCCGCGGTGCCGGGCGGTCGGCCGCGTGTTGGTGAATATATGAAGGATAAAAGAAATCATTGTTTTTACTACGATGTAGATAAATATATACAGGTTTTTTAGTTCCGCCAAAATAAAATTCAGTTGTTTTGTAATGCTGGAGTTGTTCATTATCCCCAAAAGGTGACGGTCCCTTGTGTTGCTGTGGAGCCGGGATGCAGGGCGGTGTCCATTGAACTCTGCTGTGGTTTTAATGAGTGGCTCTAATGGAGGTAGAATAGAACAACAGCTGTGTGATGCCCCCAGCTTGCACTGGAGCAAATACAAACGGTGTGAGGTGGGAGCAGTGCTGGGCGATGGAAGGGGCTGAATGGAGGTGGGAGCAGCAGAGCCCTTCGTTAACACTGTGCATTCATCAGTCTGCGTTAAGGTGATGGCACAGCACTGCTGGCAGCAGGGAGGTTGTGTGGGACATGAGCATGGCAGCAAATGAAGCTGTGGGTGAAGGAGGCAGAGGGACTTATAGTACGTCTTATGTTGAGGGAATGTGAAAACTCAACTTCCTTTCTCATGGGATGGGATAGAGCTGGTGTTATGAGACCAGTGACAAGAGCTCCCTGTGCACAGGGACACAGGCAGCGCTGCCCTTCTGCTTTAGGCTGTGAGTGTGTCACCTACGTGCTCCTTCCAGAGCAAGCCAAGCTCTGTGAAACAGTCCAAATAATACAAACTGTTCACTCTGCACGTGCCATGATTAACTGCGTTTCTGTTACGGGTAATTTGAGTGCCAAGACTTTGTATGAGCTGTGGTACTGGCTCCATTTCACAGTGCCACGGTCAGGGCTGATGCTGAGAACAGCAGTGCAGGCTGTGCTGGCTCATCCCATCCCTCCACTGTGGGCTCCCCTCCCCTGCACAGCCCCCACCCCCAGGGCTGCCGTCCCTATGGACTTGTGCTGCACCGTGGGGGTGATTCCAGAGCAGCTGTGAACCACGTCCCATTTCACTGCGTTCTGAGAGCTGTGGTCTCGTTCGACTCAAAAACCAGAAGCGGTCAGAACAGGAATTGAAAGTTTACTGCAGATTTGTTCTCCTGGTTATTGCACTTCGGGGAGGAGGAGCCCGCAGCTTGCTGCACTCACAGCACATCTCATCTGGATGAAGGGAATCAGCTCCAGACGTCGCCTGCGCTGAGCGGACGGCCACAAGACAGCATGGTTTTATTGCACGGTTGTGTTTGTTCAGCTGACAGACGGGGCTGTGCTTGGATGCTGCATCGCTGAAAACATGTACTAGGACGGAATATGCGGTATAAATGCTAATTATTTCTAGGAGACTAATTAGAACTTCTCCGTGTAATTAGGAATTTCATTTGATTGCTAGAACTCGGCGGCTGCCTAATCCTGCAGTTATCACAAAATGAAGGGTTTGAGCAAATGATGAACACTGCTCATTTCTAGGTGGACTAAACACAGCGGCTCCTGAGGGAGCCATTAGGAGGAGGATATACAACTACTCTGTGTAATCTGGCAACACATTAAGAAAGTTACATAAACAATAAAGAGGCACCGTCTTCCAGGAGCGCGGAGCTTCAGCTGCATCGTTCCTGTCCGCAAAATTATTTCAACCCATACGTATGATTAAAGGAAACTTAGACCTATTACCTTCAGAAAGTATTAATGGCTGAAGTATTCTTCGTCTGACAGATTAAAGTTTCAGAAGGAACCTGGTTCTGCTTTCAGCCCTGCAGCCACACAAACCAGAGTCAAACAAGAGGAGGAAATGCTGGCGTGGCCCCTTAGTCCAGTTCATACAGCACGGAGTTCTGGAAGGCAATGCTGCAGTGTGTGCTGTGGTCTGCAATGCTCTGCACGCTCCCATCCGCACCCACCTCCTGCAGGAGTGGGGATGCAGCTGTGCTCCCTGCCCCCCCCTCCAGCCCCAGCCCTTCGAATGCCTCATCTAAAGCTTGTTCTTTTCCCCCGGGTTTGCCAGGAAGTGCTGCACCGGTGTCAGAAGGTTCCTGCTGCAAACAATGCTGTGAACCTCCATCCACTTCTCCTATTGTTTCAGCTGTTACAGAAGATGTGGCAGCTCGCTGTGTTTCTGCAGGCTGTCCCTCAGCCGTGGCACTGGCAGCACGCTCCAGCTCTGGCTCTGGCTCTGCTTGGAGTTGGTCCCCGTTGTTCTTCACATCAGCGTCTCCTCCTGAGCTGCTCGCTGCTTGTTTGGTTTCATCACGTTCAGAACAGGCTGCTTCCTGCTCCTGGGGAGAAAATACATTAATTGTTTAATATCTGAAGCTGACCAGGCAGCCCGTGCTGCTGTGAACTTTCTCCCCCCAGGAAGCAGTCAGTGTGGTGCAGAGGTTTTCCTGATCCCGTGCAGTGGGAATGAGGGGCCAGGAGGCTCCTCGCTTCCTCAGGGTTTCCTCTGCAGTAGGAAACGCTACTGGGCAGCTTCCACGTGGTCATGGCTTATAATGCAATTAACAGAGTGGGAAAAGGCCAGCCACCATGCCCAGGGGTGACAACATCAGCCAAAGGAGCTGAACCCCCACTGCGAGGAGCAGGTTTGAACCTCACAGTGAGGGACACGACTGTCTTGTTGTCTGAGAACATGGGGACTGGCAACAGGCTGCCTTTCTCCATTGGCCTCAGTGAGTTCATCGAGGAATTGCTCTGTTTGCCTCAGGAGAGGGTGAGCTGTGCCACCTGCTGCACCGCCTGCATCACAGCCTCCCTGACCACAGAGCCGTGGCTCACTCTGGTAAGAACCAAAAGAACTACTTTTATGAGTCTGAGACCCAATTCTTCACAAACAAGATTCTCCAGGTTTTCACTGTCCTTGTGATAAGGCAGAGCACGAAACACTGGCAGCAACAGAGCACTCTCTGCCCATCCTAAGGAGCCCTTTGTGTTCTAGTTCAGCTTCCTGCCCTCCCTCCTGCCCAGGTCCCTGAGATAAGCCCAGCTCTGCTTACCAGGCTCCACCCCAACCACTGTACATAGGAAGGACATGGAGCATTCACTTATTTAGTTCAACGTTAAGGAAGTCCTGGTTTTGTTCAGAAGACACCTGCCCTGATTTGTTTGCAGGGTGTTCTCGTCACCTGTGTGCACATGGGACTGCTCTAAAGGAGGCACACCAGGTAAATGGTTGGCCACTTTTTCTTTATATATCAGCAAAAGTCAGTGCATGGATCCCACTGTGTATTCCTGCAAGGTGAAAGAACATCTCCAGTGATCGCATCACAGCTCTCCTCCTTCCCAGTGAAATATAATGAAGCTTCAGTCCCTCAGTGACATTAAATGGCAGAAACATGAACCTCTTCCTACAAACTGACACCAGTGCTTACAAACACACCATACACTATAGTTTTCCGTGCTGCATCAAGACAGCAGTTTCAGTTGAGCTGACGCTCTTCAGCTCAAGTACAGAGATCAGTCAGCAGCACACAGTGCTGCCAGAGCTCCTTACCTGCAGCCTGATCTGACTTCTGTCCTCAGACACATCGAGCACCTCAATTAACGGCTGAGCTCCCAGGTCCGACTGCGTGCACGAGGAGGGGCACAGAACAGTGTCTAGGAATCCATCAACGTTTTCTTCAGTGACAAACAACCTCTCCTAAAGAAAAGAAAGAACAGCTTATGTTCATTCTGTCCCATGTTTCAGAGGTGTTGGAGCAAGAAACACATGTGGAACAACACCAGAAGCCCGATTCACATAGCAGCAGTCCCAGCACTCACTTGTGGATATGGATTCTGCACTGAGCTCCTCTTGATTACAAGTACAAAGGAAATCAACGTGCTTTCTCTCTTTGGATACACGACTCATATAAAGATCTGAGGAACAATTCACAGCGATGCTGTTCTGCTGTTCTCACCTGTCCTACCACCAGGGATTTGTTTCAGCTTCTTGCTTCCGTTAAACACCAACACCTTGGGCATTCAGACCTGAAGCCACAGCCATGAAACATGCATGACGGTTTCCCTTTCACATGCACCTGAGAAGGCTCCTCAGGTCTCCCCTTTGGCATGAGCCAAGAGCAGCTGGGAGAAGCAGAGAGGTGCCCAGGGCTCACACAGGGTAGGGCAGGTCCTGAGGCTGTCAGCTGCTGTTCAGCATCAGCTCAAAACACGCCGCCACAGGTTTGAAGATTTCAATCACCTACCATTAACAAACAGCCCTAAAACACATCCTGGAGGAGCAGTTTCCTAAGAGTGATGGAGCCCAGAGCTCCTATTAAGGCTGTGGGTAGACAGACCTCAGTCTGCACAGCAAAACCAGTCCGACCCAGAGGGCTGCATGGGGCAACCGCCTTTCCATTCAGCACTGAATACTTGAGTTGGAGACAGGAGGAATAAGTAGCAAGGCTTCTGCTGTCACTCATATCCAGAACGTCTCGTTCTGTCATCCCCAGTCATCAGCCCAATGGAGGTTACATCCAATTAGCACCACCACCTCCAGACTGAGCAACAAAGAGGTGCTTCTGTGCAGTTTTTCCCCCTGCAGATGCAGCCTTATGCACACTCAGATGCTGCACGGTTTCTAAGCTCCAACACTTAACTGTCACCTTAACCACAAAAAATCTGTGTGGAAAAATAAAACAGCTCCCTATTACTTTTACTATTTAGTGTAGGAACCGCCACAACATAGAAACTTCTGCAGAGCCTCAACACAACAGGCTCAGTGTATAGAGGAGGACAAGAAATAACCGCTCGTGCTGATGCTTGCACCATTCTGTCTCACTGCTCCAGGTCCTGTACCAGCTCTGTGCTGAACTCCCACAGCCCTGCACTTACACCTCAAGGAAGTACCCAAAGCCTGAGGGCCAGCAGCCTGGAAGGAATCAAAGCAGCAGGTGCTGCTGGCACAAGCAGCACCATTTGTTACCAATACAATGACTGTCATTAGCGTGACCAGACAACCAGCAACTGTAATTCAAACTCTGCGTTCACAGCGAGCATATGCCGAGCCATTTCTACTCCTGCAGATGTTATCAAGGCACAGATTTGGCAAGAAGTGATTCAGCAACGTATTTAAAAACCTGTTTGCTCTGGCCTGTAAACGCAGCAGCAAAGGACGAGCCTCCACGGATGAATTCAATGACCCTATAGAGAAATTACTGCATCTTAAACTGTTTGTTTTCTGATATCGATGATACTGTCGTAGCAGCTCAGAACTGCATTTGCTCTTTCCTGTGGCTTTCAGCCGTGCCGTCGCACAGCTGCACTCTGAGCCCTCTGCTCTGCACTGCATCCTCCAGACCCTGACACAGGCTGCAAGGGTTTTAAAAGCGGGGCAGGCCTCGGGCTCACAGCATCCAGGCATCTTCTGTGGGGAGAGGCTGGTCCCACAGACCTGGACCCACAGCCCCTCCATTTGTAGGGTCCTACAGGCGGAGCTTTGAGGCTCTCAGTTCTGGGGGATGGAGGTACTGAACTGGAGGCTCAGGGCTGGAAACTTCTGTAAGGTTTTAATGACTGCAAAGATCCAACAGCTCAAAAAGTGTTTCCATGGGCTTCATCAGTAGGTTAATGTTTCCCGACACAACCACTCTGTGTAAGAACATTATTCCCATAATGCAGCTACCAACTCAAAGTTCATCAGACATTTGTTTGCTTTGGAGCAGAAACGAACTATCATTTGAACAGTTTGGAAAGAGGTTACTTGGGGAAAAAAGCCAAACAAACAACAGCGACTTTGTTCTGTTCTCCTTTTCCAACCTGGTCTCCCAAAAACCTCCTTAGGGGTCCTCAAGTGCTGAGCCGAAAATTAAGTGAACCAAACCCAAACTTCTGCAAACTTTAAACACAACAGGCTCATTTTCTAGAACCATTTTCTAAGATGATGCCATCTAAGAGGTGCCCCGAACCAAGGGACACCAACTCTGTTTAGCAGTTTAGTGACTGAAAATGGTAACACCGATTGAATGTTAAAAGAAAACATCCAACAGCTCAGAACAGCTCGGAACCGGAGGCAGAACGTAGGTGCAGTAAAGGCAGCAGGGCTGCATCCAAGCTCACAGCTGTGATCCAGCACTGCTGGCTGGATGTGCTGGCACCCCACAGGAGCACGCTGCAGCAGCAGCTCCATTCCCCAGCTCAGAGCTCTTCCTGATCAGCAGAGCCTTCAAAGGTTTCTTGCACTCCAACAACTCTGCAGGCTGTGCACTCGGTTGCCCCTCAAACCAACACTGTTTCTCCACCAGAGACCTATGTCTGAGATTGCTGAACACAAGGAAAGCTGAGCAGGGGAGCGGGCCCAGCCACAGCGCCTGGACACAGTCCAGAGGTTGGACACGTGGCAGCAACCAGAGGTTACAGTGCTTCAGCATTATCTAAGGGCTCCTAACAAAGGGAAAAACAGCAAGAGCTTTGACAGGGTCTCACTGGGCTCTGGTGGGCAGGCCAAGCAGAAATACACTGTGTTCAGTAACGCACCCATCAAACACTTCCCATGAAGACATCAGCATCCCCACAGCAGTGAAGCAAAGCTTTGTGTCACTGCACAATTCCCTTTCAGACACCTGTGTTAAGTAACGCTCACAACACTTCTTTCCTGAGCAAAGACATCACACAGTAATGAAAGAACGAGTTTCTTTGGTTGCACTGATGGCAGGTGAGGGAAATGAATGGCACACACAAATGCCGATGGGCTGCAATAGTGAGCCAGAGTGGAGCTGCTGAATATCCTGGCTTGAATTTCTGTTCAGAATCAAACAGGAGAGCAAACACAACACAGCAGCGCTCTACAAAGACATGGTTTCAGTAATTTCCCAACGCCAGCTCTGCTGTCAACTGGGACATTCCAGAACATGCTGTTCTCAGAAACTTTGCCTGGCAGGCTCACAAACGTTATTGATGGGTATTCAGCTTCAGCTATTCTTTTTCATTATGTATTTCACAGGCTCTGTTGTCTTAAAATGAAGGCGTTCTCTGGTGGAGGGGTTTCCTCAGTGTGGGCTCTTAGGATTCAGACACTCTCTCCTGGAAAAAAGATGGGCAGAGGATGAACACACTGAGGTCTGCACCAGAGCATAACAGCCTGCGACAAACAGAAACATCTGAGCCCCCAAAATATCAATCCAAGTCCAATGTTACGAAATGTCTATTTTTTCATAGGATTTCTGCTCACCATGGTTTGGCCAAGGGGTGAAACTATTCTGAAAGAGAAAGAAGCAATGGCTGCAACTGCTGATCAGAGAGGTACGGCTCAGGGCTGGCAGAGAGCGATCCATTGTGCAGCAAAGTGGGAACATCGGTGACGTTAAGAGCTATCAAATGAAGGAGTCTTTGCAGCGACACATCTGAGGTCTGGGGGGCGGAGGACTGTTGTGCTGCAGAGGTTTGCTGAAAATAAGCACTTGCTTTAGCTGCGGTGGGAATCCAGACTGCTCAGCATCTATGGAAACTGAGCTCTAAATATACCATCTTTCAGCACAGCCATTCAAGAGGCTCTGCCTTTACAAAAGGAAACCCAGTCCTTGAAGTTCTGCTTCAAGAGCGCTGTTCTAAGCGGAGCACGACTCGTTCTTCTTCCATTATCTGCATCAGTCCAATTTCTAAGGAGAAAAGAGGCCATTGTGGTAAAGGAACTTCAGAAGCAGGCGAGGCAGAGCTGTGCAATTACCAGCACAGCTATCAGTGTGTTGATCTGGGCAGAGGCACGCAGGCGATAAAAGTGAAGCAACGTGCTGCAATACATCGCAGCCTGGGGATGGGGCTCTGAAGACACACATTCCGCTCATGCAGCGAGCAATTATCCCAGTGCATTTTGCTGGCTGTTTGGTGAGTTAATGGGAGGCAATTACACGGGCAGCATCACAGGGGATTGGAACAGCCAGCGGCGAGCTAGGCACGTTCCTGCATCACTCACCCAGCAAGGAACCTGCTCCCAAGCCCTTCGTCTCCCATAAGAAGCAGCTTCCAAGAAGATTTCAGGATGGGCATTTCCTGTCCATACACAACACCGGGCTCTTTGTTTGCTGTCCCCCAGCTCTGAGGCTGTGGGAGAAGAGACTACAAACAGCAGACGGCAGCACAACCTGGAGGTAAAGGATAACATGTTGCTCACCCAGGCCACCAAAAGCCACCTAACGCCGTTCAGCAGGGCACTGTGCTGAGCTTATCCCTCAAGTACTCTCCTCTGTGACCGATGCAGATCCCAGTGCAGAAAACTTAGCTCTGATTTACAAGAATAGATCCAAAGGAGAAAAATAACAGAGATTACAGCAGACAAATTGAGGAAGACCAACATTAGTAGAGGAGAAGCTACCACAGACTAATCGTTAATGGACAGAAGACAGGATATAAGAGCAGCTCTAATTAAATATTAATTTTTCTCACTTCTCTCAGTGAACGCAGCTATCTGTGCTGGGAAATAGCACCGTTCCGAACAAAAGCAAACAGAACAAATGGCTTCAGATTATTCCAACCGCTTCCATTTGTTGCCCTGGATCCAGAAGGGCTGCACCACTGAAGAAATCCATCTTTTTTACTCTGTTACATAAATGAATGGCTGGGAGGCCTGCGACTAATTCCAGGTCTCCTCCTCCTCCTTCTCCATCCTGAACATTTGCAGTGTATGATAAACTCAGAACATTTAAAGATTTGTGGGTTTCATCACACAAAAAAGTGGTGTTGATCAAAAATTCCATTACTGAGAAGCACTTGAACACCCTTCCCTGGAAAGACGTTCCCCCCATCATAATGACGCACACATCAGGTATCCTAACCACAAGGATGAGATCAAAGCATACAAACACATCCATCAGCCACAGCACCACACACTGCAGCACAATTTCCTGCCCCCAAATTGAATTTTCAGCAAGAACCCTGCAAAGAGTCGCAGGAAGCTGCGCTCTGCGCCCTTCAAATGCAGGATTTTGCTATAACCGTTTAAAACAATGAATGCTAATGAATGAGCATCAATCACAGCAGTGTCACTGTGTGCTCACCCCATCATCATTTCTGCTGATGTCCCTGGAGAACTGCAGCAGACTGTCAGGTAATCCAGGACTAAGATTGCTAGATGTATGTTTAGGCCTGTCTGCTATGCGCCAATGAGTGAGCAGACTGACATGCACCATGGCACGCCGTGCAAGAGATGGATATATACAGACTAGGTGAAAAAGCAGTCAGAACGCCTCTAGTTGCCATTCATCCCTTTCTTATCCATACAGAACATAAGCAGCAGTTGGCACAAGAGCTTCCTGGGTGCAACCTGACACTGCTTCAGCACCCAGGGCCAAACACTTTGTGCTCCCACCTGTACAGACCTGCAGGCTCCTGCTCTGCTACAAGTAGAGGAATTGCACTGTAAGCAGTTCGGTGCAGGTGGTTCTCAATAAATCCATCTGCTTTGATACCCAGCTGATCAGCTCCTCCTTGCAGGAAGCTCACAGGAAAGGAATGCAGCCTGCTGGATGGGGCATCAACAGGAAGGTTCAGCAGCACATATACTAATGGATAAGTGTATCTCCCTCAGAGCCACACAGTGTGCTCTAATTGGAGGAACTGAGCAATTAAGGCTCAGCACTGTGGTTACTATTGGACTGTTGCTGTGAGAAGCAGCTGGTGAACTTGGCAGTGTTGGCGAACACACGTGGGTAAGGTTAAGGATGAAGGCCGGGCCCTTTGCACTTGGATCAGCACTTCCTTTAGAAAAACCCCTCAGCTCTGGAGGCAGAAGTCACTGCAGCCCCAAGGACGGAGCTATCAGCTCCACAACACGACCTTCGTTCCGCTCACACGATACCAGCACTAATTATGTTGTTCGTCACGCTGACGTCTGCAACCAGCCCTGCAAGTGATAACCCAAGAGATATCACACACACGGGGCTGCGATGTGGGGAGAGCACAGCAGCCCCTAGAAGCTGTTACCTGCAGAGCAGAGGCGTCAGAGCCGAAGCAGTACTTGTCCCAAAGCCCGGTGCTCTCCGTGGCCTTGGCAAGCAGGATGGCAGCGTTGTGGGCACCCACGCTGACGCTGGTCTCGGGGGCAGCCAGTCTGTTGGTGGTGGGGAACTGCAGGATGAGGCCGTAGGTGACAGCACCGCTGGAGAAGCGGACGCTGTAGCGGTTGTTGGCCACGTCCCCGCTGAGGCTGTGGGGCTGGATGCCGGGCACCAGCAGGAGCAGGGTGAGGGAGGCCTCGTCCTGCCGGCACTGGAACGGAGGGCACGAGGCAGCGGCGGGACCGGAGTCACCCCCGGCCCGGGGATGAGCCATGGGGTCGGGGCCGCTCTCGGGCGGGCACGGAGAGGGGGCTCCGGCGGGAGGAAGCGGCTCGGAGCCGGAGCTCGGAGCGGGGGAAGCGGCTCCAGGCTCGGGGCCGGCGCTCGGGGAAGCGGCCTCGGAGCGGGACAGCGGGGGGGAAACGGCCGGCGGCTCCTCGGGGAGATCCGGGCCGGGCCGGGGCTCTTCCCGCAGCCCCTCACCGGGCTCCCCGGGCGGCGGCACCACGGGCAGCGTGACCAGCAGCTGCCGCTTGGCCTTGTCGAACACGGCGCGGCCCGCGCTCTCGTCCACGCGGTACGGGAGGCGGAGCCGCAGCCGGTAGGCGGGACGGAGCGAGTCGAGCCGCAGCTCCCGCGGGCGGACCTCCAGCTCGGCCTGCGCGGCGGAGCGGAGCAGCGGCAGCTCCACCGTCACCACCAACTCCCGGGGCACCGGGCCGGGCGCCGAGTCGCGGGCGCAGCGGTAATCCTGCAGGTCCACGTAGGAGCGGTGCCGGAGGCTCCAGCGCGGGGTGGTGGGGCCGGGCGGCGGAGCGCTGGGAACGGGAGCCGGCGGGGGAGCGGCGGGAGGAGGAACGGGAGGAGGAGGCAGCGGCGGCAGCAGCGGGTCGGTGTCGGTGCCGGTGTCGGTGTCGGCTGGCGGCCGCGGGGCAGCGCCCGGCAGCGGGGAGCGGATGACGGGAGCCTGCGGGACGCCCTTGTAGCGGGTGCCGCGCAGCACCGTGGCGTTGCTGCGGTCGAGCTGCGCGGAGAATTGTCCGTCCACCGCATCCAGCGCCGCGTCGCTGAGCAGCCGGCGGAACCGGGCGCTGCGGGCGGCCAGGCGGAGCGCGGCGGGGTGGAAAACCACGTCGTACAGCACGCAGCGGCGGCCGGGCCGGCACAGCTCCTCGCGGCCCGGAGCCAGGCTGTGCGGCAGCTCCCAGCGATGCCCGCCCGGCTCGGGGCGGACCCGCGGCGGGGCGATGTGCGGGTTACTGCACACGTTAATGTAGCAGCGGCGGGAGCCGGCCTGGCTGGTGCGCAGCACGTAGCCCGGCGTCGGGTGGATGAAGCGCAGCTCCACGCCGCGCTGCCGCTCCAGGGCCGTCACCTCCTGCTCGTACAGCCGCCGCTGCTCCGGGTCGTTCAGCTCGGCCGCGTACTCGGCGAGCAGCTCCCGGAAGCGCTGATCGCGGAACGCCCGCTGCAGCCGCTGCAGCTCCTCGGGGCTCAGCTCCAGCTCCTCCAGCCGGCACCGACCCGCCATGGCCGGTCAGTGTGGAGACGGCGAAACGAAACGGCCGTTCCGCTCCGACCGAGCGCGTTGCTACGGCGACGCTAAACAAGATGGCGGCCACCGGGCTCCGTTGCTATAGTGACGCTAAACAAGATGGCGCCGCCAAGCAAGATGGCGGCCCAATACACTGCCCAGGCCGCTCCAGGCGCTGCAGGCCGTACCCCGAGCAGCAGTCGGCACTGCCGCATCCCGATGATCCCCAATGAGTTTCAGAACACCTCAGCCCTGTTCCCTTACTGCTCCCCCCGGCTGTGTATCACTATTAGCCAGCACTCATCAGCCCCTCACAAACCTGCCTCAAGCCCTTCCTGCCCCCACACAAATCCCAGCCCGCACTCACATTGCTGTGGTGCAGATAACAAGCCCTCGGTTCTGCTCAGCACAGCAAAAAACAGTTCTCCTTCTCTTCCTTTCTAAACGATAACTATTTCCTAGGCACGCCCTCACTTCCTATGCACTTTCCCTTACTTTTCTTGTGTTGTAGAAATTAACCTCCGTTGGCTCCATTTTATCTAAACACAGCACATTTTTGTGTAAAAGTTTATTATTTCCATACAAAATAAGCTGGGCTTTGCCATTTATTATGAACAGCCTGCAATACATCATCAAATCAATCCATGTAAACGATGCTATGGTTGGCCTCACAAAGGCTCCGTCTCTTTTTGCAGTCCTGTAGGGAGTCAGAGCCCCTGAAGCTTGCTGAAAATACCAGACAAAAGCAAGGTTTAGTTAGAAAGAAATGCCAAGACGTATCACATTATTCTATTTTGCCATCCATGAAAGACTTCATCATGTTTTGATCTACCTAAAGACCTCAAGCATCTCATGGTACAATTATTTTCTGTATTCAAGTGAAGATTACACACATCTCTCTTTTATCCACCCCCTAATGTGGAAGATTATACACTTTTGCGTGACAAAAAGCTGCTGCAGCAAGACACCAAATTGAATCAGAGCATCATTGGAGCAGCCTTTTGAGTTTGATTGTGATCACAAATAGGACCAAAAATCATTCCTAAGTGTGATGAACCCAATGCAACAAGTAAAATGTTCAGAAACAAATCCATTTCCCAACTGGGTCTCAGTTACTGAAAGTCATATAATACAATCTATGTTTTCGTTTACTTTTGGATCATGTTTCTCATCACTGTTTCCTGACCATATCTTCTGAATGTCTCGTTTTAGGTCTAGGCTTCAGACTTCCTTACACTGCTTAAGTGCAAAGCTAATTCTGTTAACTGCTGAACATTCATTCTGGTTATATAATTGCTTTTCTGATAACTAGAAAGTCAGCAAATGAAATGAATATATATTTACCTGTCTTCAACTGTCTTGTTGGAGGGGTAGAATACCTTGAATGAAAACCCACTCCTTGGGAAGGAACCCTGTGAAGAAAAATACGCCACAGTTGTGTAAGTACAGATGGTAAGAGACACACCCATATATAACTACATTCCCTTTGGCAACTGACCCATCATTAATATTCCTAATATCTTAATAAAGCTATTTATGAATTCAAGGTTCTTTGTACAAGTTTTATTCTGTAAAGCGTAAGGAAATCTTACAGGATTTATGCAGAGACAGTCAGTGTTGGTGACAGTGAAGGGGTCGTATTTATCCGCAATGACGAGCATATCTGGCACAGGATACACCCTCAGGGCGTAGTCGTAGGCCCAGTACACAGGGCTGACATAGAGCGGAAGCGGTGTCAGGTGTCCTTGTGATAATATGGTCTTTACAAACTGCGAGATAAACACAGAGAGTTCATCTGAACCACATGCCATCAGTCACACTCATTCCTACAAACGTCCTGCCAATAGAGAAGTTTTGAACCTGGAAATATGTCTCATGCATCTCACTCCCTCTGATTAGAGGGGATTTGCATAGCAAGCAGTGATTCCACAACAGCTAGCTCCTCATTTGTTTTCTTTTTTAAGTGCAAAATCTGTTCATCTGCTTCTCCAGCCCAGGAGGTACCAGCACTGCCATAGATTTTCTGCAAGTGTTTGATCGTGGTTCATTCTTTTATTCCTCAGGGCTTTTCTTGCAACACCAGTTAACCACAAGACCAACACTTTACAATCTTTACCCCAAAGTTGTGTTTTTGATTCCCAAGTGACACCTGCTGCTGACCAGCTGCCTCCCTTGTAATTCCCATTTTCATCTGGCAGAATCCAGGAATCCCTGTATGAGTAAATCAAGGTTTACAGGTGATGGGGAGAAGGAAGAGTTAAGTTTCCAAGTCAAACAAATTAACAAAAACCCCAAAACATATAAAATAAATAGAAACAGACTCCATCCATCACAGCAATGAGTCAGTGCTGTCTAGATCCTTCTCATTCAATTATATCAGTAAGTCTCATCAACTGCTGTGCGCTCATTAACCAGAATCAGAGCGCTGTGTCAATGTATCAAAAGCAGGATTAAGACTTCAAGTGAAAAGGCAGATGAAGCAGATGACCTTTTGGAAAAGCGACGTGCTGCTTTACTGCAAATGTCACTGGTTAATGGATCAAATCTTAGAAAGGTAATTTGTATTAAGCTTTGCCTTTAGGAATCAATGTGTTGTGGTACAACGTTTTGTGGTACCACCAGCCAGCTGCTGGGAAGTTCTGAGCTAAAGGACAGCTGCAATGGGACAGTCAGAACAACTCGATGTCCTTAACAAGCATCCTGGTTTCAGTTATCTTGCTATCAAGATATAAATACAACCAGTACTACGACATGCACAGATCCCTCCTCTCAACTCTTTCAGGACACCTGGTTACTCTATGAGGTTCACAAACATATGCAGCCCAAACACAGGCCTGCTGATGATAGACAAGAACAAGAAGTCAAGAACTCAGCAAGAAGTGCTGAACACAACTCACGTGGTTGGGAATGTCCATGCTGCTGCTCGGGAAGCGGACACAGTTCCTGCACATTTTGTTTACCAAATCTTCACGAAAGATAATTATTTCTTGTGTGCAATACTGAATCCTAAATGAGATCAATGAAATTAAATAAAATACAAAGAAACGCTAACAGATGGAAAGATGTATTACAAAGTTAACCCTACTCTAAGACGTGAAAACATGCATTTCAACTAAAACAATACCTCCTCACCTTCCCTTCTTTCCCTCCAGACTGAGAAAAAAGACATTTTTGAGGCTTTTTATATGTAGTTATTAAGCTCCTAGCAGTAATTGCAAACTGTTTTGCTCAAGATGGTGTCAGCACCAATTTATTCTTATATTAATGTATTTTAAATGAGTTGCAATTAATCTAAGTGAGGAATTCTCCTGATTTAAAATGTTAAGACCACCACATCTGCACACAAACTAATCACTCAGTTAAAAAGAACAGGAAGAGAACAAACCAAGATGGAAACTCTCAGTAAGTCAGACTGTTACCTGCAGGGGTTTGTGGTGAAAACTGAAAATGGGACCAGCCGCCTGAATTCCTGAGTGATGTTTTCAGCCAAGGGAGGCCTAAAATTAAATAGCAACACGTGAATCACACCAATCTCTTACTTTCTTTAACCATTTAACTCAAATCTTTTAAATTTAAAAAGTGAAGCAAACTGACCGTGGTAAAACAGAACCGGGACCGGGATCTTCAGGGCCAGGAACAAACACAAACCGACTACTGCAATAAGATAAACACATTGCTTTTATACAACATCATCCAACCATTTGTTAGACACTGCCACAGTTTCACAGATGAACACAAGTAACATATTCCATGGCAGAGCTGACCTTCAGGCCTTATGAACAACTTTAATCACATAAGGCACATACCCACCCCGCACTGAAGTGGGAGAACTCTTATGTTTAAGAAATACTGCTCTGGAAGCCCATCCCAGGAACTGGCTCTGCTTCATGGCTGCTGTTAGGAACTCAAAGGTGAGAAGCCAGAAAGGAAAGCCTGGCTGTCTCCCTGTTTTTCTTTCTTCTGTATATTCAAACATCTGTAGAAAGTATTTAGTTCTGGAGTTTCCATCTAGCAGGGACACGAGAAGAGACAGATAAAGGATCCATCCCTCTTCAAGATGGTGTTGTTTTGCTTAGCTTTCAAACTGGCAGCCCTGGAGAACCATGCAGGCAAGAACAGGGAGGCAGAAACAAGAAACTCTTTGCAGGCAGTGTTTCAGATGACGTTTCCTGGGGTTGGTACAGAATAAGCAAGTTCCCCCTGCCACCCCCACAGCACTTTGCTGTATACCTTTTATGAATGCTGGGATATTCACATATTATATCTGCAAGAGCCTTCAAAGAACCTAGAGCCAGAAAAAAGAAGGTATCTATGAAGCAGCACTTGGTTAGAACAAAACCACACGTGACACAGATCATTTGTACACTTTCGCACAGCAAAAACATTGCACTTCCTTTCTGCCTTCTTCAATAGTTTTACCATCTCTGTTTTAATTTAATGTTCAGGACAGACTACGAAGAATTCCACACCTTTCAGAGACTGAATCTGGTTTTTTCCATATGGCGCAGATGAGAAATTTCCACAAAAGAAAAAGCAGGTTGGAGGAGCAGAGGAATAACCTGGGAAAACAAAGCACGTGTGAGTGTAACATCCATCCACCTCAAAATCCTTCATCATTCAGCCTCCAGTCCACTTCATGAAAGGCAAAAACCAAAGCAGCACTTCAAGCTCTGCTTCTATTAATACTCCCAACTATTTTCTAGACACAGGCTTCAATTATTTATAGTTCCAACAACACTGTTTGTGTGTATACAACTAACCACTGACCCAGTCACACAATGACACAACTAAGACCTATAATAATAATACACTCTTTCCTTGAAGAGAAAAACAGCAAGTAAGTAGCAATGGATTATTATTAACCCCCATGAGTCATTCCAATTCAAAAGCTCTCCCAATATTTAACTCATTTTTTAGCATTATGAAGCTGACTAACCCTCACCATAGCACTAATGACACGGGTTTGGTTTGGTTCAAGGATCTTGCCAACTCTCATCAAGATACAGAACTGGTTTCCTAGCTTCAGAGTTAACTACTTCACTTCTCAGTAGACATTATGACAAAACGTTCAATTTTCCTTAAGCAAATCGCAGTTTGGCACCCTTAATTTCATACTGCTTGTTTTTTAAGGCAGCCGCCCTCTCACACCTCCATTCTACCTAAGGCAGACAGGACAAGCTGTTCCAAAACTGTTCTGGAATACAAAGAAGCAATTCACAGATCTCACAGATGCTTGTTATCCAAACATTGCCATCATTACTAATGTAATGATGCGGGGAAGAAACAGCCCATATTTTGAGAATAACTGACATTTTTCCATTGGTAAAAAGCAGACAGGATTCAAGAGGGACTGCTCATCTCTGATGAACTCAATGTTTTCTTTAAACTAAGGCTTGGACGACGTTTCATGAACTTTCCTGTCAAAGCACATAAAATGGCTACTGCCCAAAGCAATATCGGTGCTAAAAGGTTGATGAAAAGGAAGTGACAGCTCGCAAAAATATAATACAATCCAATTGGTAAATCTGTTAAAGAGAGATCCAAAAGAAACAGAATAGCAAGCATGAAATGCAAATAGTTACCATTAAAACTGCAGCAAGACCTCGCTGGCTTTACTTAGGCTGGGGTTCAGTGGGGTTCAGTGGAATACTGCCCACAGCTGGGTTTATTGTTACTTTCTCAGAACTGAAAGTCACCCAAAACACACAATAAACAAAGCAAAAGGACACCTGGAAATCGATGCCCAACCTTTTCATTTAAAGGCATACCTGTGAACAAGGTACAAAACACCCTATTTCACAAAAGAGCACAATCAGACCGCAGTGAGCAGAGCCTGGGCACAGCAGCCCAGCTGCCAGCCATAAGCTGACCAGCTTGCCCTCATGGACAGTGATGCTCACGTGAGCAAACACAGGATGCAAGTACAGAAAGCTACATCAGCTTACAGCTCTGCAAAGCAGGTTTCCCATGGGATATTTCCTGTGCAGGCTCAGCGCGAGGCCAGAGCTCTCAGCCCAAAGCAGGGGGGGCATAGCCATGGAAGTGGACCCAGGGCCAGCTAGCTGTGTGTCTTGTCACACTCACCAGTGCCACCAGCAGCACTGCTAAGGATCAAGGGAGATGGTAAAATTTCTCTAGAACAAAGCTCAGACTCAAAGCAGCCACCACCTACCTGAAAACATCGTATGCAGCTTTTCTAGTACTTCTGCTTGGTCCAACCACACATCAGAAAGAAACACAAACATGGCATCCTCATTTTCATCCTCCAGCTGCTTCAGTTTTGCAGAAGCCTTTACTGAAGTTGAGGAAGGACCTCCAAAGAAGTTTATATTCCCATAGAAGGCTCTGTATTATTAGAATATTCATGTTAACTCTGTTCTCTTCCCAAATAATTACTAGTTTTGATTATGACTCACCTGAGCCATTTTAATTATCATTATTATGAAAGGTAGCTCAAATTGTATCCTTTATCATTTAGTAGCTGATGGAGAAACCAAGGAAAAGAAATGGCAGTCACCCGCATCTAAAGCATGGGCTTTCACGGATTATCTCAGGGTAATGTGTACCCACGGTCCCCTCCCTCATCCACTCCCTGAGCAATATAGAGTTCCATATTCCTATCTAATAGTATTTAGTTATGCCATCTAGAAGTGCTTAGATCTCAGTGGTTATTAACACGCAGAACATGCAAGTCTCAGAACTGCCTCCTTAAAATTGTATTTCACAGAATCCCAGAATGGCCTGGGTTGAAAAGGACCACAATAATCATCCAGCTCCAACCCCCTGCTGTGTGCAGGGTCACCAACCAGCAGCCCAGGCTGCCCAGAGCCACATCCAGCCTGGCCTTGAATGCCTGCAGGGATGGGGCATCCACAGCCTCCTTGGGCAACCTGTTCCAGTGCATCACCACCCTCTGGGGGAAAAAATTCCTCCTAAGATCCAACCTAAACCTCCCCTGTCTCAGTTTCAAACCATTCCCCCTTGTCCTGTCACTGCCCACCCTCACAAACAGCCATTCCCTCTCCTGTTTATATGTTCCCTTCAAGTACTGCAGGGCCACAATGAGCTCTCACTGGAGCCTTCTCCAAGCTAAACAAGCTCAGTTCCCTCAACCTTTCCTCATAGGAAAAGAAAGTATTTATTCTGAAATATTTGGGGAGGGGAAATAATAGCATACTTCAATGTCACAAAAATTATAAACTGATAACGAGCTTACTTGGAAACCTACAACAAAATACAAAGTCAGAGTGAGGCTGCCAAAAGTCAGTTTCATACCTAGTGGCAGCAGACGGCTCAGTAGGCGGAAATCCAAAGGCATTCACATGAAAAACTTCATCTTCATACCAACCTAAGACATTTTTGAACAACAAAATAACCTTTAGTTTTTGTAACAGCATCATACTCCAGACATTAGTCAGACAGTTGGCAGCTGAGCTGCTCAGTCCCAGCCTCCATCAATCCCGCTCTTGTGACAGCACCAGTCCCTGCACTGCTCAGCAGTGAACCGGAGCGGGGAACTATCTGGCTGAAAAACAAGCTGAGCGAGATACCAACTATTTTAGGCCTTGACCATTTCTTTGAATGGATTTGCTGCACAGCCACATAATCTTCTCAACCCAACTGAGTAAGAATGTAGGAAAACAGCAATCATTTCCGGGTCTGAATGGTCTGCATCAAACCGCACCCTTTCTTGTGAACTGCCATTTCTTAAAAGCAGTAACTGAGTGGTACCCATTCCCCACCAGTGCTTCTCTTCTACTTAACGTATTTCACAAATTTTAAACACAAAACATATTCACAGGATGCACAGAGCAATATCCCACAAACACCAACGTCCATCACTGCACGTCTAAGGCTCCAAAATTACAGACACACTCTCTTAATGAGAAGCCTCTGAAGGGCCAAGGCTTTGACAACACAAAGCAGCATTTCCTTATTTTTTATTCACGGAGTCATAGAACCATAGAATGGCCTGGGCTGAGAAGGACCTCAATGATCGTCTCATTCCAGCCCCCTGTTATGTGCAGGGTCGCCACCAGACCAGGCTGTTCAGTTATTCTAGTCCATGTTTTCCTCTGGTCCTATCTCCTCCAAGCATGCTGCAGACAGACCAACTGAGGCCAATGCCATTAGGGTTTCTCTCACCCCACGGACATCACTGAAAAGCATAGAATGTCACAGAGCTCTGCCTCGAGAGCCTGAGATAACAGGAAAGGTTTAGGGCCAACAATCTCAGTTACAAGCTCAGCTCATGGTCAAGCCTCACCAAGATGAGATTTCTGTTTTTAGCCACGTTTGGCAGGTGTCTAACTGCAGCAAGAGCCACCTGCAGAACAATTCATTCCAAGTCAAAAAAAAAGAAGTCTGCTTTACCTTCTGCCAAAACAAAGCATGATTCGGTATATAAACCACTGTGGAACTGGTGCAAAAAGGTTAAGAAATATATTTTTCTTAGATCAGGACTCTTATACTAATTCTGTAGCCAAAGTTTGCTTTTCAGCCAGCGTAATACAAACAGCACACAAACAGGAACACGCTCTGCTTCCACCAGCAGGGATGCTGTCCTTGTCCTTCAAAAGGGCACTGAGCTCCAGCAACCATGAAACTTGTAAAAGAAAGAAAAAGATTGAGCTGCAACTTGCAACTCTCTACATCATTCTTAATAGTCAGTATGGATGTGTTATTTAAATTAAGCACCTCCAGACATACAGGGAATTTATTCAACTCTTGGATCACATGTAAAGGATATTGCTTTACTAAGATCTAGCTGGACAGCTCCTGTAGGGTCTTCTAGGAAATACTTCCCCTAAAAAACAGGATTAATTACTGAAGCAAAGTATAACGAAACATGCAAAGGCTTTAATCACAAACATTTACCAGTCAGCATTTATAAGCAGTTTAGTGAAGTGTTTAATACTTTATACTTGGAGCACAGAGCTGGAACAGAAAGCAATGTAGTTTATGTTAGACTTCCTCTCAGACACTGCTGGTGTACTCCTCCCTTTAATCACAGGCCAATGCAGTGCCAGTGAAACACAGTGATTGGAGGCCTCAGCATTTCAGTATTGAGCACACCCAGAAAATGTTAACTTCTTTTTAAGGAATGAGTCTTTCACCATAGACACTGATGGCAGCTCCATCATCAGCTTATACAGGAGGGTAAGGTGCTGACTGAGCCTTCTCATTTTCTAATATATTCTAGTGCTGAATGAATGATGATCTGTACAGTCCACAGTAAATAGCAACTTACCTCCTTGAGCTGAGTTATCATCCCAAGGACAATCACTTCCCTCACTTTCGTTGTATTGCCCAACAGACTTTCTACTGTTTTTAGCTGGAACCAAAGGCAAAGAATCATGTCAGACTAACTCCAGCTCTCCAAAACAGCTTTTTTGAAGCAAGCAAGACAAAGTATCACACAGCATACACACATATTCTTGCATAAATACACAAACAAGCTAAGACAGAATTCAGGTTCATTAGAAAATCAGGGACACATTTCTGAATGTCAAATGTAGCACCAAGAAGTGCTTAGCAAGTAAATATTTGTTGTTGCTATTTTGCTTACAAAAACATTAAAACTGAAAAGAATAAGTGGCAATTTCTGCTCTAGCATATGAATTTCAATTGTAGTAACTGGATCTTCAGCAGGATCCGCACTGAACCACAGGGCCAGCCTCCACCCAGGCAGTAACATCAATTATTTTTGCTGAGGAACCTTAGATGGATGACAGAGAATAGCCCTGAGTAACAGCAGTGATACCACACAGCAGGCTGTCTGCATTCTCCGGACAAACTCATTTAGGTCTGCCAAGCTGCAGTTAAGGGAGACGATCCTCCCAGAACACCAGCATAAACAATGATGCTCTTGCCACTGCTGACAGGAGAATAGGAAGCTGTCAAGAGAAAAAGATGCCTACAGAGGCTGTATGGAGATGCAAGCTCGACTCAGCTAAGGCCACTTGTTTTTTTTCCCTACAAGATGGCACGCTCTGAACAAGCAGGAACAGGCATGGTGCTCAAAACAAAACCTGTTATTTGCTACCCAGAGACACACATATGCCTGTTTTTTTAAAAACACATAATAATAATGTAATATCAGAACAGCATTCAATATTCAAAAACCGAAATGGAAACACAACAGACTCAGATTGTGAACTTATTCAAGTGGAGGTTTGTGAACCTGGTGCTTATGAAAGAAACGAGAAAAATATTCTCAAGTAAAGGGAAAAGAAGTGTAAAGCCGAGCAGTTAATGTATTTCCACCTTGGGAAGCCACATTTCTTGTACACTTCATAGCTGTTTTTAAGCAGCTTGGTCATCATGCTGATGTAAGCCACATAACTGCCATTTTGACACACCAGCTAAAAATGATAGAAAAAAATACTCATTTTCATTGATCACCCATATTGGATGGAAGAAATAATGTGTCACATGAGGAGTGCTGCTGCATTAAAGTGTAGCACCAAGAACAGTTCCCTCTGCAAGAAATAAAGAAAGACTTTTTACCTGGAATTTGCTCCTACTGTCGTCAGGATGAACGACAACTGCTGCAGGTGTGAACAGCTCATGTCTGTGAGTCCTCTGCACAAACCAAAATTGAAGTAATATAGTTTTAAAAAAAGCAGTGCTGTCAAAAGGTTCATTTACAAGCACCATACAAAATAATTTATGAAGTTCTCTCACTCTATTTCATCCAGAAACATTTGACTTGTTTTCGCACAACCAGTTGTGTTGACAGTAATTTGCTTCTAAGAAATAGACTCACACTGGACTATAAAACTAAGCCCAAAAAGTAGATGCATGTGTAATAGCTTTAGAAGTTCTTTCTGACTACCTGCAGGAAAACAGTGAGACAGCAAGGGAAGGTAAACTGTATTGATTGCTGGCTATATGGAAGAGAGCGGGTCCTTTCTTCAGGGCAGGGCCTATTATAAAAGCAAATACTTTTTATTGTTGTTTTGTGTTTGAGGTCTTCATTTACAAACAAGGGCAAGCTACACTACAACTAAAGTGCAGAGCACGTAGAAAATGCACTGTGCAAATTTTCACTTCTTTCAATGTTCTTCATGCAGTCTAAATATCTCTCCTTGGAACAAACCCATTGCTACCAGCCCATGTACCACATGCAGGAATTAAAACTAGCAGCCTTCACCCATCGTTATTTGAACGTTCACTTTTTTGGAGGTCACAAAGGAGTAAACTTAACATACTGTTTGCATGAACTAAATCTTCAGCTAGTGGCCTTCCAGGACAGAGGCTCCCAGCAGTAGCACTCTTTGGAAGACAGAGTTGCTGGTGCCCTGGGGTATGTAACCCTGGTCCAAAGGCCAAGCTAGTCACTGTGGGGTGGCACAGCAAAAAGCTGGGCTCGCTGCCTGCCAGCCTCCTGGTGGTTCACTGGGGTTGGGGCTGCATGGAGCCTGCTAGCACAAGGCATGATCTGTGCTGCGCATCTGTTAGAGCAGACACATCATAAACAACAAGTCATCACATCAGCCATTCACTCCCTGATCTTATACTGCTCATGCCAGACTGCAGGGCAAAGCACAGAGGGGTTACACTCCAATGTGTGGGGAGAGTGGATGGCAGGAAAGAACTGAGCTGAGGTCCTGCTCAGGGATGAGCCCAGAGGCTGACTCCAAGCTGAGTGCACAGACTGCACAGGGCCACCACCTACAGATGCTGCCAATAACTGTGGCTACCACCCCCACAGCAGTGCAAAGTAAGCCCTGCTGGGGAGTTCTGCTCAGGAGCTGCTCACAACTGGGGATAAGCCACAATTGCCACCATGAGATGACAAAGGGTAGCTGGCTCCTACTGAGCATTCTGAAAACTGGAAAATGAATAACTGAAATAAGCCAGAAGCAAACGTCAATGCTTCAAGAAGAGGCCAAATGAGAGCTTCCCAGGATTTCAGGTTTGTATTATCTCAACAAGCACTACGCACAATGACAGGCTAGTAACACAGGAGAGACAAGAAGGCACATATAGAAACAGATAACCTGCTCTTATGACACAATGCTAAAATGCTCAAACACATGCATCCATCACACTGCATGGCATCAGTTGAGAAGACTATATCTGTATTTAACAGCAGAAAAGAAGAAGCATTTTGTCCATGTATTCTGTTAAACAAAGCAAAACTGTTTCTGACCTGTTGTAAGATGGAGTAGCGTTCACGAAACAACTCTGCTTTATCTCTGGCAGTTCCAAATAAATTTGGTACAGGAAAGTTGGTCATTGATAGACTGCAAGAAGTTCAACAAAATCAAGGTTAAAAAAGGTACATTCCACATACAGAAATTACTTATTGATCTAAAAGGTGTCTGCAAAGCTGTAACACTACTGCATAATATATGTAGGCAATGAGCAAGATTTCTGCTAGGGCCACCGTGTTTCTGTTTTTGAAGGCTACATCAATTTAATTTTCCTCTACATCACAGACCTCAAGACCTGTATTTCCATGTGATCAGGACTCTGCAGAAGTACATCCTTTAAAAGCACTTATGCCTATTAAGTGACTGTGAACAAGTACAGTTTCTTCCCTTTGATGAACAGAATGTCTTCATGCAGTGCTCTGCTTCTCATAGCCTAGAAAGCCAGAAAGTGGCACTGGAATCAACCTCCTCCTGCAAACACACAGAATGTTGTGGCTGACCGACAGATTCATGAACGAGGACTAGAAAATGACATTACATGAAGGTCATTGCAATGCCTCACCATGAACGTCACCAACAATTTCTCAGCTAACAACACCTGCAGCGGCTGTACAGTACAGCCTCTATTGGGCTCAGCAGTCAGGACTGCTTGCTGTTAATGTAAATTCTTCAGTAAATGTAAATGTTCTAGCAGAACATTCGTAACCAATTCCTGCAACTACTTCTTTCTTTTTCCATCCTGGGGGATCTCTGTGTGCTCCATTTTTTTCTATTTTAAACAAACTGTAGCTCTCTTTAGAAACGCCCCAGAGCTTCAGGACGTTGTAAGCTACAGCCTAGAAAATAAATACAGACAACAGAGAGACCAAATTTATTGGGAAAAAGATCCATCAGCCAAATACAGAAAGAAAAAAAGCAATCGTTATGTTAGTGATGTATGCCCTTAGCCTTCCTGTCTCTTGTATTCCTTAAATGGCATGAACATGGTTAGCACATTGTGTGATGAACACTCCAGTTTCAGAGCTAGTCAGATCACAGGCAGCACAGAATGCACTGCCACAGAGACAGAGATGGCCATTTCTGCTCCATCCTACCAAGTGGGGAGAAACCCAATGGCACATTTATTAATGAGCCAGCATTTATCACAGCCTCTGTAGAGTCAGTCAGGCTTTGAGAAACAAAATTATCTTACTCTCTCACACGAGCTTGAGATGAGTTAACCCAAGAGGGAAAGAAGAGAACAGAGACTTCTTAGACATACAGAAATATAGGCTTTCTCTTAAAACAAGAAGCAATTGAAGCTTAAAACATGCACGACTTACGGTATAAATCTCTTTCTGTCTGAATTATAAATGTAGCGTGGAATATCAAAGGCTCCAATAATGTTGAAAACATTTTCTCTGAAATGAGAATTTACAGCATTAACTGAGGTGGAACTAACAAACAATAAGGAGAGAAAATAACTAAACAAACATTTGGAAGAGAAGTGCATTGGCTTTGTTCTCTATTACCCTGCATTACTACTGTATCTCCTGCTCCACTTTACCTACTGGCTACTTCAGCACCTTCTAAGCAAAAAACGAAAGGAGATTTACTTAGAAATATCACAGAGATGCACCTTTTTCCATTACTATCCTCTGGTACCTTTTCTGTCAACAGAACAGTCCTGGTGTGCTTTATGTGAATAGGTTTAAACATACACAAAACTTCAAACCATTGACTGAGTTGATTGATAGCTCCTATTACATGTACTGGTTCTGTTCTTCTCTCCCATTACTCTCTTAGCCTAAGAGCATCAAATTGATCAGAAGAGATGAAAATTTTTCCATGAACCCTCACTATGGTTTTGAAGCACAGGACAACAGTTGCTGCCTATCAGACAATGGTGTCTCAGACTTCATACTGTTTATTTCGTACGAAACTTTATCCCCAAGCTTCCTTCATTGTAATTTAAAGTCTGAGAGGCACAAGTGACCTGTGAAGTATTCCCTTCAGGACTCTGCAGCGAGAACCTGTGCAGCCAGGACCAAAAAACGCATTTAAGTACATGAAGTGACATAAGAAAAAGTCACTTTGAAACCGTCAGCATTATTAAGGTTCCAATGACTGGGAGAAAAGTCAAAAATAAATGAATTTGCTTCACACTGAGGAACTGTGGGATCACAGTATCTGCCATGCCTAACAAACCATCTGTTTTCATGATTTGCATTACGATGTCAATACACGAGGCAAACACTGAAGAAAACACATTCATCACAATCACAAATAAAACTCTCAGAAGCTCAAGTAATTGTTCTCTGCTTTGTTATCAGAGAGTGAAAATCAATCATGGTTCTCCAAATAACAGCCCTGCCAGACAAAACAAAAAAAAGCAGAAAGCAGCACCCTGGAGGAAAACTTTTCCAAGTGCTCTTATGAAAGTCACAAAAACAACCTCATATAATTTTCATCTGGAGAAAAGGAAATAAAGAAACGAACAGAATTAACGAGTCCCCTCTAAACCCTAACCATTGGTTTCTTTCATCGGTTAATATTCAATCTGTGTCACATGTAACACATAACGAGCTCATTTTAATTCCAGAATGTCAGCATTATATTTAGAATCCCCCAGAGGACTATCCATGAGAACCAATTTTCTAAGAAGGAACCATTACCAACCTTCCAAGGCAGCATCAGGAAGACAAAGCACAAAGCAATTACTGGCATGTGTAGCACTGCTGGAAACGCCTGGCATTTATTTCCCCATCAGAAATAAAGCAATGTGAACCAACTCCCACAAAGATCAAATAAAAAGAGATAATGTCACCGTACATTGTTTCATCTATCGCCTGGCTACATTCCTGGACAGCTGCTTCCACGGTGGGCAGTTCAATCATATTATTTGACACTGGAAAAAAAAGATCAAAGGATTAAAACGGCAGCATAAGGAGAGTGGTAAGAAAGCAAGGAGGTCTCAAATATATTACAAGAAATGGTTGAGTCTTCTCTATTACACAAAGAAGGGTATTTTCACAAAGGTAACAATACACGGGATGGATCGCTTAGTATTCTTACTGGTAGGATGCTTCTCTAGCGAAAAATTAACCCACACACATATTGTGCCCACCCTTAATTCACTAAACGTGGAGAGCAAGACAATTATAGCTCATACAAAGCTGCCAAATACACCACAAATGTGTTAGATGAGAACTTTCACATTCTGGAGGTTCATTTTATTCCAGAACATTATCGCACAGATTGCTGTCATAAATAAGTATTCAAACAGCTTAGCACAATTCTGGAGACAGGCACATTGTTGCCTTCATAGATGTTAAACTGATTATTGAAATTCAAAAACATTTCTAAACACGAGCGCGTCATTAAATTTGAGAAGGAGACCAGGGATTCATAAAAGGACTTGGTCAGTGATGATCTTTTCTAAGTTCTTCACTAGGAGAGTGGTTAGGTCCTGGAACAGGCTGCCCAGGGAGGTTGTGGATGCCCCGTCCTTGGAGGTGTTCAAGACCAGGTTGGACGGGGCCCTGGGCAACCTGATCTAGTAAAGGTGTATGTTTGGTGGCCCTGCCAGGCAGGGGGTTGGAACTACATGATCCTTGAAGTCCCTTCCAACCCGGGTCATTCTGTGATTCTGTGAAAATCCCACCTTGCACAAAGACCAGCGTTAGCAAATCCACCCACAGGTATTACACTGAACCTGGAGTTTCTTGTACTGATTCAGAACTGTTCAAAAATGTGCAGGGTGTAGTTTGTACCAGCAGGCTTCACACTAGGTAAGGACCAGCTCTTCAAACTGCTTTAGTTCCCCATCTGAGCAACTGTGTTTTCCAATGGCTAGTGTAAGAATATAAAGTTGTAATTTCTGTAGTTGCTACTCTATAGATAAAGCAAGCAAATGAACACATTTTATTTAACCTACTTTAGATAGGAGAAGCTGAAAATGTTTCCTGAACTCCTATGAGGCCTAACATTTATTCCAGGTCTCATTTATATGGGACTGAATCTCCTCAAACTAAAAACTGGCCAGGTTTCCTGGTACTCATGAGCTCAAATCAGTAAACACACACATGTGTGGGGCATCGGTGCCACCTCCCTCAGCCACATTCAAGTAAGGATGTGACAACCCCTGTGTTCTGTGGCCCATAATTAGGGATGCTGTGCCTGAGGACACAGTTACAGCGAGGCTCTGAAAATTACAGCTGTCAACAACACTAATATTTCTCTGGGCCTGGGCTACGGAATAACAAGTGAATTAACTTCTTGCTATTTCTTTGGTTTATTTGAATATTTTAGATGACAGTTTCAGATGCAAAGATGCTCACACAAACTCAGCTGGGAGCTCTTAGTAGCTGGCATTGAAGAACTTCAATACTCCTGGAATCCAAAAGTCAGGAGCTACCAAGTTGCCAACTTTTCAAATAACAAAGTGACACTACCTTGTACAGAATGGCCTGGGTTGGAAGGGACCTCAAGGATCATGAAGCTCCAACCTCCCACCACAGGCAGGGCCACCAACCTCCACATTGATACCAGCCCAGGCTGCCCAGGGCCCCATCCAACCTGGCCTTGAACACCTCCAGGGATGGACGGGGCATCCACAGCCTCTCTGGGCAGCTGTTCCAGCACCTCACTGCTCTCACAGTAAAGAACTTCCCCCTGACATCCAACCTCAATCTTCCCTCTTTCAACTTCAATCCATTTCCCCTTGTCCCGCTGTTATCTGCCCTCTCAAAGAGTTTTTTCAAAGAAGCTTTTGCTGACACTACAAACTTCAGTATTTAACAAAATAAAATGTCAACAAATCTTGATCAACCTCCTAGACCACAGTGACACTGTAGAGCATAAGTTGTCACTACCCCTGTCTGAATAACACCGTAAGTGCAAGATAAACATAGCAAGCTTAGGAAAAAAACAGTGTTTACTTACAAGGCTGTTTTTCAACCGCATCGATGATTTTGTCGATTACATCTTCAAACTCTTCTTCATTGAGGGACCGAAGAGTTTCAGTGAGATATTTTACAGCTTCCCTAATGTCAACAAAGAAAGTCAGCCCAAAAAGCAATTCATGTTCAGTAAAGCTCATCTGAATGGTGTCAGTTCTGGTAGATGTGCATACTCCCCATGTCCCTTTTGGGCACCTTTTGGGACCACCTTCACCTTCCTTGCCAAGGGCTGGCTCACCCCTCAGGTACTGCAAGCCCATGTTAGCCCCAGCTGCCCTCTGCAGGACACACTCCACTTTATCAGCAGCTCTGATACTGGAGTTATTGTAGAATCACAGAATCAGTCATGGTGGAAAAGGCCTCTAAGCCCAACCTATCCTCACTGTGTCCATTAAGCCGCATCCCTCAGTGCCACACATGGCCACACACAATGAGAATTACAAATCCACTCCTTCCCTCATCCTCAGACTACACACTTGCAGTTAAAGATAACGATTTTCTTATTAACATCATCTGCCAGACAATCAAACTGGCACCTCAGTTAACGGCCCAACCTTCTCATTGCTGTTTAACAGTGGGCTCAGGGCTCGGTCTCCTAATGAAACTCATTATTCCATGGCCAGGACCTCGTCCAAAATAATCACAATCTATTCACAACAGGTACAAAACAGAGCTATCACTATGCATGATCTTCAAAGGCGAAATACAATTATCGACCCAACAACGCATCAGCTGATCGGAGAGGGGATAAAGGAGAGCTTTTATGCAGCTTTTGATGCTCCCTAGACCCGCGCCGCGGGCGGAGGCGGACGGCAGAGGCCCATGGCAGGGCAGCAGGCGTTCGGGCAGCCTGAGGAGCCGCCGAGCCGGGCCCGGGCCTGGAGCCGCCTCCACACTCGCCCCGCGCCGCCTTCCCCTCGTCCCGCTACTCACGCCCGCAGCAGCAGCCCGCGCACCCGGAACGCGGAGCTCAGGCGGCGCCGCAGCCGCTCGGGCTCCATGGCTGTCGTTTGGCGCCCAGCAGCACCGCGCCGCCCCACAGCCCTGGCCCGGCCCCGGGTGGGAGGAGGCCGCGGGACGGCGTGGATGGCGAGTGCAGCTGCGGCTCCGCTGCTCCAGCCCGGCCGGCTCCAACTCCGCCTGCCTTACTTGTAGTAACGCCTTTACCCACTGCCTTGTGAGCTCTGTAGCAGGAAGGGCACACCGTGAGCCTGGTCTGTTTTCTTACACTCTGACATATTATCTGTCCCATCCAAACATGTTCACTGAGACAAATGTCAGTTGGCCCCAAATGCTGTATAAGTTACACTCATAGTTCAGTTCATCACCCCACAGCAGTAACTGTCAATGCTCCAGCATCAGTAAAGATGAATCAGGTTGGATAAAAGCTAAAAGAGCATTGCTGCAGTGGCACAGCTGCCCAGCAGTGCTGGAGGTGCTTCATAGCCATGGGGACGTGGCACTGAGGGATGTGGGCAGTGGGCACAGCAGGGTGGGCTGGGGCTGGGGTCTGCTCCAACCTGAGTGATGCTATGATCCTACAGATGCCCCACCACTGACTTTTCACACAGGCAGGGAATTGAGCATCTTTAGTCTGTCACAGCATAGCAAGTCCTAGCACAAAGCACAGTAAATGCGCTGCACCTCTTGCAGTTCCAGTCCTGTGGGGCAGCTGCCTTCTCTCCAGCCAAAAAGTGACTGATATTTCATCAAAATACTCCCAGCCTCATCTGCTGAAGCACAGCTTTGCTTCATAGAAGGCTCAGAAAGCAACTCTGAAAAGATCCTCAATCAAAACACTGCAGGGATATAAAGCCAGATTGAAAATGTCAGCTTATTTTCTGTAGTCCATTCTCAACTGCATCATTTATAATCAATCCCCCTCATCTGGAGGAAGCTCATGGGCAAAGCTGAATCTATCTACTCACTTTAGACATAAAACTACCAGCTGACAGGTCTCAGCTATTTTGGCAGGAAACACGATCCATTTTTCAGCTCAGCTAGGTGTGAATTATGAACCCTTATGTAAGTTCTTCTATTTGCTAAGATTACCACCTTTTCTTCTTAAAGAAAAATCCAATGCTGCCAATGTCTGACCCAGAGAAGGAAGGCAGCCCTCTCTGAACATAAGAAATGGTAATTTCTTTTAAAATACATGTCCAAACCAGGAACACAGGGGAAATTCCTGCAGCTCCCTGCAGTGCTTGGGGTTCTGTTCGGTTGCCTGGAGCCTCCCACCAGAGATATAAAAGTATTCCAGTGTGAGCTGCGGATTTCTGTTCCCTCAACCATCTGCCTTGTGCTCTGGAAGCCAGGCCCAGCTCTTGGCCTCCAGTCCACAATGACTCCTGACATGAGTGCTATGGTATCAGCACACGTGGCTGGAGAGGACAGAGCTGACTCAGTCTGATGGTTTATGATCAGTTAAGCTCAAGGAGGGAAGGTTTAGGTTGGGAACTTCTTCACAGAGAGAGTGGTGAGGTGCTGGACCCAGAGAGGCTGTGGATGCCCCATCCATCCCATAGCAAACCCAGGAGCTGCTTCACACTGCCCAAGGTTTCTTTCTGAGACCACATCAGAGCTCTCTACTTGACTTACAGATGTGTTTCTTAACTCCATCAAATGTTTTCTTCCTGTGTTCTAACCATCATCCCAGTGCCTCATTGTTTCTTTTATTCATTTAAACATTAACATTGACAGTTAATGTCCTCCCTTCTTGATGCGTGTCTCACTTTGTGTCCTTTTACAAACATTCAAATACGTGTTTCTCAGACATTCTACACCACTAATGAAGAGCTGTACCTGGTTTATGTCAAATCCCATTCATTCCAAATGGAGCCACTCTTTGGCTGACTCACTGGGTTGTTGACTGAACAGTGAAGGAGCTGGGATGGGAATGAATGTGTATCCAAGCTTACTGCTCAAGGGCAAGCCAACGGGAAGGCCTGGGCATTGATGGGATGATGGGTTGTGACCACTTAAACATGTAATTGGAGTCTACATTGAGCTTACAGCACAGCTCCATTCGGTTTGGTTCAGCAGTGGCCCCAGCACACAGGTCATGCACAGCAGCCCTGGGACTCCCTGCAGTGCTCCACCACCTTTTGTCCGAAGCTTCTACTTCCACCTGCTTTACAGGTCAGATGGCAGCACTCACAGGACAGTTCTCTACAGTCTGAACTCCCACACAGTCATTCTTTATCAGCTGGTGTTTCACAGCTGCAGTTTGTGGCAGGAGCCAGATGAGCAAGTTTCGCTGAGGTTGTCCTAGGCTGTATCCCATGCTGAGCTCTGCCTCAACCCAAGTCTTCCTTCCAACTCTTTTGGATTTACGTTCTTTTACGTTCATCTCTTTTGGATTTACGCTGGGTTTACGTTCAGGTATCCTACTCTCGGCACCTCCTCGTGCTTTTACCGTCAGGTTTCATGTCTCAAATGCATCTCAGCAGACACACATGGCAGCACGGCCTCACACCCTGACAGGACCCATTCCGGGAGAGCCGCCAAACGACCCATGTAAGCACAGCCCGGCCGCCACCCCGCTCCGCCCGCAGCGCCTGGGGCAGCGGGCAGCCCAAGGCCGCCCCACCCTTTGGACCCTCCTCGCTTCCCGTCCGCCTGAGGGGAGCGAGCCGCAGCCTCTCCCGGAGGAGGCGTTGGCGGGGCGCGAGCGCTGAGGCAGCACGCGAGCCGCTTCCTCCTCCTCCTCCTCCTCCTCCCTAAGATGGCGGCAGACTCCGCGGAGCAGTTCTGCGTGGCCGAGGAGCGGAGCGGGCACTGCGCCGTGGTGGACGGCAACTTTCTCTACGTGTGGGGGGGATACGTGGTAAGGCGGGCGGAGGGCGCCGAGGGCGAGCGGAGAACGGGGTGGGGAGGACGGAGAGAAGCGAGCGGGGGACGCGTAACCGCGTGTCGGGGGGGGGCGTCTCCTCACGGGGCCGAGGCGCCATGAGGTGGCGGAGCGGCACCGAGCGGGGCCCAACGGACCGACCCGCCGCCCGCATCGCACCCTCGGCCGGGGCTCTCCCCGTTGCTCTGTTTACCTCAGCGCGGGCGCTGATTGGCCGTTGGGGCAGCACGCGCCGGAGGGGCGGGAGGTTCAAACAGCGGCGCCGCGCGGGGCGGGCGGTGATGGCGGCTGTGATGGGTGTAACAGGGGGGAACCTCAACGTGAGCCAGCAGTGCGCTCTGACAGCACGGAGAGCAAATGGGATCCATCAGGAGAGGGGTGGTCAGCAGGGATAGGGAGGTGATCGTCCCTCTCTACTCGGCTCTTGTGAGGCCCCATCTGTTGTATTATGTCCAGGTGTGGAGCCCTCAGTACAAAAAAGATATGGAGATTTTGGAAAGGGTCCAGAGGAGGGCCACAAAGATGATCAGGGGGCTGGAGCACCTCCCCTATGAGGACAGGCTGAGGGAGTTGGGTTTGTTCAGCCTGGAGAAGAGAAGGTTGCGGGGTGACCTCATTGCAGCCTTTCAGTACCTGAAGGGAACTTACTCCCAGGAGGGAAGTAAACTCTTCGAAAGGGCTGATAATGGCAGGACATGGGGAAATGGTTTTAAGTTAAAAGAGGAAAGATTTAGGTTGGATGTCAAGGGGAAGTTCTTCATTAGGAGAGTGGTTAGGCCCTGGAACAGGCTGCCCAGGGAGGTTGTGGATGCCCCGTCCTTCAAGACCAGGTTGGACGGGGCCCTGGGCAACCTGATCCAGTAAATGTGTATGTTTGGTGGCCCTGCCAGGCAGGGGGGTTGGAACTACATGATCCTTGAGGTCCCTTCCAACCCGGGTCATTCTGTGATTCCATGAGCTGCCATGGGCCTGACTGCACGGCTGGGCTCTCACAGAGCGCCTGTTTGGGACAGCTGCGCGGAGCCTGGCCCTTCCTCAGCGCCGTGATCGGCCGCTCTGTGCTGAACACCTTTCCTCCTTCCTTTTGGGTGTGTCAGGAGTAATTTGCGGATGTAATTCGTGCTCTTGTTGTTGAGTCCCCGCGTTTTTTGCTCGTTAGTAGTTAAGTACAGCGTGCTTTCCTCCTTAGAGAGCAGTTGTGTTGGTTCGCAGCTGAGCTGGTATTAGGCTGTAAACACACCCGCTTTGTGCCTTGGAGGAATCACTGTCAGTTCTGGTATAAGCAGATCTCTGTGGTTCTTAATTCTGGGTATTTTAACCTTATAAATAAAATAAAAACAGGCTATCATATGCAGGTAGTGTGTTTTCTCCATGGTGCCTGCGCCACTGATCCTAAAACATGCAAGTTGAAAGCACTGTGCTCAGTGCTGGCCTTCCTAAAGTAGAGCTGAGCTTGTGGAGTCTGAAAGGTTTCTGTGCTCCTGTGCTCGATTGATTGACTGAGCACTGAAAATACAGAGAAACTGAAGGGCTGTCAGGAAGCTGTGGGTGTCCTGTGAGCTGTCCCTGCAGGGTTTGTTCCTTTTAGGGTCTCAGTAGGTGGTGTTTCTCATGCCTTAAGGCCTGTGAAGATCTCATGGTTTAACTTTGAGGAAGTTAGTTGTCTCTCAGGTATGAACATGTCAGTAAATTGGAATGACCTGTCACAAACAGGAAGGTCTAATATGGTTTTTTTTGGCCTTAAGTTCAGTAATACTCTATAGTAGCAGCACTGAACCCCCTGGAAATACTCTGTGCCTTAGGCTTTAGAAATGCAGGCTGCATCGACCCGACTAGTGCAGCCCTTCACAAATACAGATGACTTTGTTTCTACGTTTTACCTGCTGCTGGTGGCCTGCTGCCCAGTGACTTATTATTCAGAGCTGGTTCTCCAGCAAATACTCGGCCTCTGTTGTACCTAGATTAAATATAGTGTGCTTTTTTTAAAGCTGCAGGCTGTGTGCTATGGCAGAGAAAGGCACCTGGCAAGATAAACTGTACCAAAGGTAATGCTTGCTGGCCTGCTTGACACCTCTCGTATTGAAGAGGTAATAATAAAGGCACGTAATCAATATCAGTAATTAATAACTAAATTGTTAGCATTATTGAGCTGTGTGCTTCAAAAGGTAACGATCAGAGCAAAAAAGTATGAGTGTAAGTCATATCCTTATGACTTACAAAGCATTCCATGTTGCTAAGTAACCTGATTTGGTATTCATTTTAAAATATATGGTGCATAATATGCAAGTGATTAAACATCTGTGGGTTTTTTTTTCCCCCCCATTTTAGTCGATAGAAGAAAATGAAGTGTATTTGCCTAATGATGAGCTCTGGATCTACGAAATGGATAGTGGGTTATGGTAAGTTGAATTATTTATATTTAATTAATATACTACACTGATATTTGCATAGGTTATAGTTAGCTGCCATGCAAAGACTTCCTTCAGTTATGTGAGTTATTGGTCACGTTCCTGGGAGTTCACATTGCAGGTATGTAATGTGAGGGCTGAAGGACAGATGGATGTGCTTCCAAATTAGTCCAGGAAACACATTAATTACTTAGGTATAATTGTAGGGTTTGTTTTGCTTTTTTTATTGAAAGAATGTTTGAAATGGCCACTTAAGTCCCTGTTAGAATAGATATATTTTACTTGTGCCTTGTTTTCCATATATTAGCTCTATTGTTAAAGGCTATTCAACTATTTGGGTTGTCGATCTGTTTACAATTGCATATATTTGTGCTGTTATAACTGCGTTGTGAGTGTATTTGTGAAAGTAATTCTTAACTAACTGATTCTTGCATGTCACCAGCAATTTAATCATTGCATGTTTTATTTACTGTGTTTATGTATTGTATATAGGGAGATATAATAATGCTTCTGTTTCAAGTTTTCCCATGGAATCTGTTGTAATTGTGTTCAGTCTGGCAAGTAGGATTGATTTGGCTTCTAATGTGAGTTCTGCCAGCTGCTTTTATAGTATCCCAACTGTCTGTGTATTTCTTGCATACCCATATGAAAAGCATCAATTTGAAACTGAGGAAGAAGGGGATAAGGACTATCTCAGAGTATCTTATAGTGTGTATGAGCTTCCACACTGTGGTCAAATGGCTGACTTGGAAAGCATCATTCTGGCTACTGTTAACTGCACAACCCTAGGAAAACTTTATTAGCTGTTTGTTGTGTGCTGGTTTTGTTTTTATTTCAGGTTGGTGAAAGGGTTGATTAAAGCACCCCCATGCCCTCTCTTGTTCCTCCCCACCTCGTGTCGCTGCGTCACGTGTGTTGGCACGGCTGTTTGTGTGGTCACGCAGGAAACTGGATCAGGAAAGTGATCCGAGTTATATTTAACTTTTCTTTTTTTTTGCAGAGTTATTTTTAAGATGGATCAGTTCTTGAGCTCATTCACTTATAGCAGCAGCAGTTGTGTGCATACAGCTGAGTGCACAGCAGGGCACAGGAACAAGCAGGAATGAGAGAGCAAGAGCGGAGAAAAGGGGAAGGTGGCTTTGATGGAAAAGCAAAGTTACTTGGGCACAGTGCCCCTAACTGCTGCTATGTAGCACAGCATTCAATAAGGTTACATGTGCATCATTCACATCTGGTGATTAAGGACATGTAAAATTTTTCCTTTTAAAGGAAACTGCTTTCAGTTCTTGTAGGTTGGAATAAGGTCAAGCATCAGAACTCAAAGCTGCGTGAATCCTCTTCTGTGTGGTTACCAGTGGTGGAATCTGAGGGCATCTGGTCTCAGTACAGATGTGTCAAAGATGGGAATGAATGGAATTGTCTGGTCAGTAGACCTAGCAGAGAGGAGAAATACTGGAACCAGATGGGAGACCATGCCTGAGGAGAGACACATAATGGAGATCACTGGTTTGTAGGTGACACTGGCAAGGAGAAGGCAGGGGTCTGCTGGCCATGGCAGAAGAACAGAGCACTCATTGATGAAACTGACACTGTTAAAGCTTTTGTGTTGTGCTAAATACAGTGCAAAATGCAGTTTGGAAAGTGTCTTACTGAGCTATGACCCAGTACCAAAATGAGTGAGAACTGTGGACCTTTATTTCTACTTCTGCCTCAGTTTTCCACTTCTGATACAAACAACAATACCATGTTCTAATTTCAGGAGGTTTTGGAGTTATCACTAACAGTATTTCCAATGTTTTACTATTTTGTTAGCCATGATAACAGCGTTTTAATTTGAGAAGCTTCATAAGTGTATGCAGAATATTCATGTGAAAGCACTCATACCACCAGAGCCTGACTTCCTGTATCAGCTATAGTTTCTACTAGTTATGGCCAGCACGTTGCAACTGTGTTTTTAGCTTTAAGTACCATTAATGCCTTTACTTTGAGTTTGTTAATTTTGACATGTTTGGAAACAGCATTGTAAGACTTAATATACTTTCAAATTGCAGGACAATGCACCTAATGGAAGGAGAGTTACCTACCTCCATGTCAGGAAGCTGTGGAGCGAGCATTAATGGGAAGCTGTACATTTTTGGTGGATTTGATGATAAAGGGTACAGTAATCGGGTATGGTATTCTTTTCTTCATAATGTCTAGTATTTGAATGGATAGGAGTATTGACCTTACTGAAATCAGGAGAAATTTAAGAACTCATTTTTGTAGAAAAACATATACTTTTAAATTGTCAAAAAACCCTTTATGTTTTAATGTTCAACTCCTTTTATTTTTTCTTTGAATTGCTGTTGAATCATAGCTTCAGAATGAGACTCAGACTGTGGAACATTTCACTTCTAAGAATTGCCAGGGCTTTCCTAAGGACTTTAAAAAATATATATAGCGGCAGTTGAAATTGATCTTGTCTATCACTTTGGTGATTACTTCTCTCACAGAACCAAGCAGTAGATAAAATTAAAATACAACTACTGGTTTTCACAGTAACCAAAGGCTGATTCAGCTTTGCTGTCTTTTAGTGCAGAGGCAGTCAGGGTTCAATGCAGACTAGAAAAGAACTGCTGTGAAGCCTGCCATCATCTCTGTTTAGCATCCCTTCTCAAACACTGTTGATTCTGGTGTGGGTGTTCCATTTAGGTTAGGAAGAAATACCCATGGTTGTTAGAACTGAACAGAGGGATGTTGCAGGTTGTTTACAAGGCTTCTGTTGACTGGAAGGAGCAGGATATTACCATACTGATCTGACAGAGAGAAGGCAAGGAAACTGGCCACTCATGTTTTAACTGTGTTTTTATGGTGAATGGGACCCTTGCCACGTATTGCTATCTATTATAAAGTTCTGCCTGTTGTTGTTTTTGTTGTTATTGTTGGTGTTTTGTTATTTTTAGTAAGTAGCATATTCTGGGGGTAGGGACATTGTTCTTTTAGTTACTGCTTTGTGCCAGATTCTTCAACATCATTTATACTGAAAATATTGTGATCTTGTTCTTCCTTTAAGCTGTATTATGTTAATTTGCGGACAAAAAATGGAACCTATAGGTGGAAGAAAATCACCAATTTTAAAGGTCAACCTCCTACACCACGTGACAAGCTTTCCTGCTGGGTGTACAAGGACAGGTAACACATTAACAATATTTATTATGTATTGACTGCAGAGAGGGAGTACTATAACATGAAGAGAACGCAGGCTGGTGATGTGTGATACTCTAAATCTTAGCTTGAGTTGCTGTGGGATTTTGCGTAACTCTCCAAACTTTATACCAGAGTTCTGTCACGTGCGAGCTGAATTAATGGTAAGTATAAACCTACTTTAGGAGAGGGTTAGGAAGTTCAGTGAAGGTTTCTGGGTTGCTTTGAGGCTTTAGGTGAAAACTATTACACTTGTATTACTTCCAGAAGTTAAAAGAAATCAGTACAGAAATGACATTGAATTTCTGTTGCATTATGTAACTATTAATTTATTTCCTTCAATAGGGTATATTTAGTATATTCTGTAGTATTTTTAGTAGCATAAAAGTACTAAGAGTTGCAAGGACATCTCAGTATCTTTGCGTTGTAAGATCTAAGTCAGCCTAGGTGTGTGTTGTATAATTACTGAGCATATCTAGGAAAAAAATGCTTAACTAAAAACATATTTTATATGAAATTTTGTAGTTATTATGGAAGGTTGCTGGATGTTGTGGCATCTCTAGTCACAACTAAGTGACGTGAACTATTTGTTACCAAATTACTGTAAATGAGTAAGCCTGTGGTATGCACTGAACAAATGAGTAAGGCTATGGTATGCACTGAACATTATAAAATGTAAATAATTTATGTTTCTTGATTCTATGTCTGAAGAGGTTCAGAGTAATCTGTATAATGTCTCTCAGTACTATATCTTGTGTTTGTAATTTTAACTTAACTACAAGATAAACAGTTGTATCATAGAATCACGGAATGGTTTGAGTTGGAAGGGACTTTTAAAACCATCCAGTTCCAACCCCCTGCTGTAGGCAGGGACACTTCCCTCTAGTCCAGGTTGCTCACAGCCCCATCCAGCCTGGCCTTGAGTGCTTCCAGGGAGGGGCATCCACAACCTCACTGGGCAACCTGTTCCCCTGTCTCCATGTATCTGAAGAATGTTCATTAGCTATCAGTGCAAGATCATTCAAAATTAAATGATACTCTGAGTAGACAAACTTAACCAGCATACTGAGGTCACCTATTTCAGGTGGCAGAGTGTAACCAGCACTTCTTTAATAAGAGCATCTGGAGACAAGCTGTGCACGTTTGTAGAACTTCCCAAGGTGTGAATTTGCAGATGTTGGTGCACTGCACAATGCTTTCACTGTCAGCTTCTGTAGGAATGTCAGTCTGGAACAACTTCACCGTGCCATCATTTCCTAATCTGCCATCTCCCAAGATAGCAAATATCCTCAGATGTTGAAGTTAAACAAAACTTTAGGAACCATTACCTATGGATGGCTCTTTTTGTGGGTGGAATATTAGGCTTGGAGGTGTATAATGACACTTGCAGTGCAGTATGTTCTGTAGCATTTAATTGGAAGAATCTCTTAAGCTAGAGAAAGACTTTGTGAGCTGAACTTTGAGAACATTAGTTGACAGAAGGGGTATATGGAAGGCTAACAAATATTGCAGAATCATGGGAATTTAAGTGGAAAAGGATAAGAGTTGTAGCAAAAGCATGAAGATGATCTGCCTTGTGTGTAACTTGTCATTTTGACTTGTGTCTGGGAATGTGACTGTGATAAACTTGTGGATGGAGTAATATAGAGGGGGACATGGGTATCTTGAATGTCCCTCCTTGTATAGGTGGATTTTTGTCAGGCTCAGAATCGTAACAGGTTCTACCTTCGTGCTGGGAAGGTTCTCTGTGCAATTAGGTGCCATGTGAAATATTATAATTTGCATTATTTATAATACAGTAGGTAAAGCCAAACTTGAAAATGATCATTACAGCTTATTCATTTGAATGCACTTTTAAAAACAGCTAATGACTTATTTTTTCTGTTGGTGTTTTAGGCTAATATATTTTGGGGGCTATGGCTGCAGGAAGCACAATGAGCTGAGTGATTGCTTTGATGTCCATGATGCATTTTGGGTAAGGGATTTCCTATGACTTAGTGTGGTTTGTCAAAACATGACCTTTTCTGCTGTGCTCACTGGGTGTGAAGGTCTGCTTGATTGTCTTTTATGTGTGGGAATCAGCACAAATGTAAATCTGACTCTTCTATTGAGACTCTCAGTTGTTGCATGTCGGAATGGGGTTGAGTGTTCTGTGTATTTGCAGTACCCACTGCTGGGCTTTGAGTACAATGAAACAGAATGCTGTGGAAGTAAAAACAAATGTATTTTAAATGTGGAACTCCCAGAGTATCTAACACTTTTACATTGAAGTAATAGCAGGGAATATTACAGCCTCACAGATCTAATGGACAAACACCGCTGGTTATTTTTCTTAATTTCTTTACAAAGTAAATGCCATATGCTTTAAGATGACTATAATGAGCTCCTACAGATGGCAGAAGGAAGGAGTCTGGTGAAAGTGTTTATTCAAATGCATTAATGGGTATTCCTGCCAAGGAGTACAGACCCTTACTTCAAATGCTAAATATTGACTTACAAGAAATGTATTATTTTGTGCAATAAGATATATTGTAGGGTTTCCCTTCTACAGTGACTGGAGCTCAAAGCTCATTTTTAAAAGAGCCATCATCCCTAACACTCCTGAATGCTACTGACCTTTCGCTAGACCTGAGTTCCTCTATCACCTTAAAACATTAGCCCATGTTGGTTGCTTTTCTTCCCAATAAAATATTGTAGTTGATATTCTCTGTTGACAGATCACTTCTCGGTCTGTAGCCTTTAATGAGCGCAAAGATTTTAAGATGAAATAACATTTTGAATTTTTTATCTTCTCTTATAGGAAGGACAGATTTTCTGGGGATGGCATAATGATGTTCACGTTTTTGATACAAACACACAGACTTGGTCTCAACCTGCAATTAGAGTGAGTGTTTTTAAGTCTTGCTGTCTGACATAATCGTGTTTTTCCTGCATTTTGAATAGTTACTGAGCTCTAGAAATCGATGTCAGAACAAGTAATTTGGATATGCATAGTGTTGTGCTGGTTTTTAACCCTGAACGGGAGGACACTCAACAGATCTGAAATGTGGAAAACTCAAGGTTTGACACTATGACTTTTTTCCTACAGGATGCTAATGGATGAGTGTTGGTTTTTTTTTTATTCCCTATCATGTTCTGGGACTAAAAACCTAGTAAGGTTCAGGGAGGTATGTGAAATATGTGTAGATTAGACACTATTGAATTTTATATCTAGAATGCAAAGCTTTGTATTCAGGCTTTAAAACAAATGTTGGGAATATGAAATTGCTGTCAGCTCTCCATTGCTGGAAGGGTAAGGCACTGGAAGAATAAGGCACTGGAATACTCCCAGAAACCATTTATTATGTATAGCAAAGAGGTGCTGAGAATCAGCCTGAGCATGGAGGCATTTCAGTGGCCCCTCACACAGCAGACGTGGGTCCTGCAGAGTGCATCTGCTGGCTGTTGGGTGTCTCATAGTTCTTCCAGGGCTGGAAACATTCCTTAGCTGGAGCATGACCATTAACCCATGCAGCACATCACCTAGCAAAGGCATTCTGGGACATAGCAAAGGTCTTTGGGCAGTGTGTGGAGTAAACATATGAATGACTTTAATGGTGCCAAGCTGGTGTTCATGAACACTGATGATCTGTTTTGATAGGAAGCTGTTCGGTTGACTGCAACCATGTATAATTAATCTGCAACATGAATGAACTTTCACAGAGAGTTGACCCTATGTGAATTTAAGGCCTGAGCTGGGGATTTCTTCCTCTCTTCCTCCCCTCTCCTTTTTTGTAAAGCTGATGGGTCAGTCAGTGTGAACGACAGCAACAGTGATCTTGAAATTTAGCCTCTCTTGGTTCAACATTCAGCTCTCACAGACTAAAAAAGGCAAAGAGAGAGACAGAAATTGTTAGATTAGGCCATCAGTCTTTAACTGTGAAGTAAAAATGTTGGTTAATATGAGGGGGTTATATATGCATTATTTGAGTGCTGGGTTTATGTAGTTGCTGTATTCTCTCAAGAGCTAATATTGGAAAATGTTTTAAACAAATACCTCACAGTCATCCAATCGTGTTAGAATAAACAGACCAGATGGCCTCCAGCAAATACTTTAATAGTCTTCCAGCGGAGTGGATATACTCAGTTTCCCAGTAAAATACTGATATTAAATATAAAAGTTTAGAGATTCATAAAATCCTGGTGAGTTTAAAGAAAAGCTCATTAGAGGTATATGGCAACAAGGTCTGAAACTGTTTTATTTTATTTATGGGATGTTCTAAAATTCCTACAAAATTAAATCCAAAAAAAAAAAATGAAATTACTGTTTAAGAATAAAAGCCATCTATTTCCAACTTAGAAGGGGAAGATGTTTTAGCATGTGGCTATTAGGTGTTACACAAACATTTAGAATCTGATCCTAGAGATCACTGGTACCAGTTCCTGATAGTTTGCACTAAGTAAAGCTTCACGGGATATATCAACAGTTACTGTTGTGTTATTTTAATTTTATGCTTAGAAAGTAAAAATAGATTTGAGTAGATTGATCGATTTATTTAGAAAGTAAAGATAATTGAATTTCACTTGAATAAATCATTGATAAATTAGACCAGGAGGGGATACATTAAACATTAGCAACCAAAGGAACTCATTGAAAGCTGCCCCTAGAAGCTGTGTATATTTTCTGATGTCTGTGGAGTCTTGGACACGCCTATAAATTATTTAAAACTGGACTTCTGTGAGCATATTGATGCCTATTGGCCTTATCTTTGCAACCTTTGTTACTGCCTTACCATTAGTCCTTGGCTGACACTTTGACAGTGTTCTGAAATAACATATATTGATCCTTTCAGGGTGGAGATCCACCTCAGCCTCGAGCAGCCCATACTTGTGCTGTACTGGGAAATAAAGGATACATCTTCGGAGGACGAGTGCTGGTTAGTGTATAATTAAATCTTCTTATTATTTTGTAGAGTTTTTTTGTTTGCTTGTTTTGAAGTTTTGTTTTTTAAGCAAATTATTCTTGCAGTAGAAACAAGTTGGAAGCATTACTGGCCTAACAAGTATGTTTAAAAGTGGTGAACCCAGAATGCTTTCTTTCATCTCCCTGTGCCTTACAAAAAGAAGATTCTATCTTTCTATCTACAGTATTGATGCTAAAGTATGAATTGTCCCACAAAGGGGAAACCAGACTGACTGTATGGTAAATGTAAACGCTTATAAATCAACAAAATTCCTGACCTGCATCTGTAGGAGATCTTCTTTGGAAACAGAGAGGAAACAAACCTGATAACAGATCAGATTTTAATAAATGGAAGGATGCTAACATTCTCCGCTTATATATAGTGATGTTTATACATCGCTTAATGAAATGATAGCAAGTGGTGAATACAACTAGGAGTGAGTTTAGCTTGTGCTAGTTTTCTTTCCTAAAGAAAGGGAAACTATGTAAAAACATTCATTTCTTCCTCATTTTTACCTGCTGAGAAATTGAAGTTTATTATAGTGTGTTTGATACAGTATTTTATATTTACAATTGCAACACACGCTCCTGAAAGGTAGGAAATTCCAGATTTCAGCTGGCTTGGTAATTTAAACTATTTTTTGTTTACAAGTGTCTGAAATATGGTTATCCAGAAAAGCAGGATGTGCAAAGCTAATGTCTCCATACGTTCAAGCTGGTCCAGGAAGCTGCAGCATGTTATTTGATAGCACAGGCTGCTGCAGCCAGCAGTCATCTCAGTCCCATTAAGCCTCTCCTTTGCTCTCTGAACTCCAGTTTTGCAGTCTGTCTTTACCTTCAGCATGTTTGGTGTGCTTGATAAAGAATATGGGAAGAGCATTGTAGAGGTTGCTGTCAACAGCTCTTTTCTGTGTATCCAGTAGAGACTCTTGACCACAAGAGTAAGGTTTGTATGTATTTCCTTGATAGCTGATCTAAGACTGTACCACTTAGTGCACTGTCTTAAATCTACTGCCATGTAGGTAATGATCAAGGGCAGCGTAAGTGATGTAAATGATGTACTCTGCATATTTAAAGCAAGGCTGGGTTCTTGCCATATTGTCTTTTTAACTCTTAAATTCCTTACTTTCCTAGTTCTTTTTCCACTTGAAAAAAGAAGTCCCAGGTGTAATGCTATGGTTGGTTATCTGTACTTAACAAACTCAAAGCTACCATTGGAAAGTAGGGAGATACTAAAATCTCTCAACAAGACATTTAATTTTTCTAGCATTGGTTAGAGGAAATTTTCTCCTTACGCTTCTTCTCTGTTGAAGCATTAAGTAAATGTAAGTATTTAAGCCTGAGGCAGCAATCCAATATATAAAATATATACTTTTCTTATGTCTGAAAACAAAGATGGTGGTGGTTCTAACTAATGCAGGCTTCACATAGCATCTGAAAACTTTTTTTTACCAGATTAGTTTTGTTATGGGTTGGAAATGTACCAACTCTTTAGAACTGTTGTAAAAGCATAGGTAAGATAATATTTTTATGTGTCTCTATATCAGCTGGAATTGATAAGAAATGTGAGAAACATCTTGTGAGGCAAGTAAAAAAAACAATCTAATTTAAATTACTGTGCACTCAGTCTTCCATACTTAAAAAAATTGTTACAATTTTAGCTTTTTTTTTTACCTGTTACTGATTCATAGCCTTTAATTGTATTCAGCTAGAAGATGAGACTTTATGCTTTCCACTTCTACTGCTATGAAAAGTAACAGTGAAGGAGCTTTTGCAAGCACTCTGTGTTCTTTTTCTGTAGTTTTACTATTTGAAAGAAAAGGAGTTAAGTAGCTGTTGGTTGGAAATGTCCTATGATGAACATACACCAATTTAATCTTAGAAAGTTTTGATAACCTAAACCTTGCATTCTCAAGGTATTATATTTCTTTCCCTATTCAAGTTCACCTTGTTTTTCAAGCTATAAAAGTCGTGCTGTAATTTTTTTGTTCTTAGGGAAAGCCTACAGTTCAGTTACAAAATGGCTTACTCCTGCTTGCTCAGATGGAAACCAGACACACAGATCAAGGCAGGTAGAAAGCAGCCACAAAAATCAAATATACAGCCACTGAGGGGGAAGTTTTTACCTGAGTACCTTTTCAGGGCAACCAGAGAAGAAAGCAGCCAAGACTGATCATGTTGTTTCTTACCAGTCTGCGTTATGTTGCCTTTGATACAGGCTCACAATCTCTGGATTGTTGCTAAAGCCCCTCCTCTGTCTGGCAGAACTGCAAACAGTAGCTTCCAGAGCTGTAGGTTTGGACAAACATGATTTACAGACATGTAAGGAAATAAATGGATAGTGGGAGAGACCGAGAAAGTATCTGGTCTTCATCAAATACTGCATGTCAGAGTTAGCTGTAGTAGGCTGGGAGCTCTATAAATGAATCCTTGCAAACCACAGCTGAACTGAATCCTGCCTCTCAGTTAGCAAGTCTACAAATGTGAGAGGGAGAGAAACTAAATGTGAGCAACTAAACCTACAGCTCTGGACCTTCTGGTCTACCACTCATTTTTGTATACTGTGGCCTTCAAAGCTTTGCTCCCTCTGGCTTTCTCTTAGTCTCCATGTGGTGCAGGGGTCTTCACACCAGAACAGGATAGCATTGCATGCTGTGTCCAATCTAGCCAGGGTTGCTGCACTGTGCCCGTTGCAATTAAACTGCTCTGTGACTCCAGCTAAGACTTCCACACAGCCTCTGCTACCCACATGTAAAGTTATTAGTAAACTGGGGCTCACCTATGATTTCTCCACTGAGCTGTTGTGTAATTAGATATGCCCTAAGAGGACATGCCCTCTGGCTTCTGTTTAATTCTGTCTGTTTGACTACAGGATTCAGAAATACAAGAAAAGCTCCAGTCTGAAAGGCTTTTTCTCTCGCTCAATTAGCATCTGCTTTCTTAATAACCACTTGCTAAATTTCACTGAAGCCACTTGGGAAGGATATGAGAGCCGAGTAAGATTTTTGGAAAGCTGTATTTAATTTTGTAGGAGAGCAGTAAGTATAATTTCCACCTTAGAGATACCTTATTGTCAGTTCACTTTCTATTCTAGAAATAAATGGAGGAAGCAAACATTCAATGGGGCATGAGGAGTTAATGTAAGTCATGAAGCAGGGAAGGAAAGCTAAAGACGTCAGTAAAGAACTACGTTTCCTAAGAAGAGTAACTCCCCCCCAGAGGATGAAGTCTTGCTTTTGTCCATAAATTAAGGAGCAAATGCGGGGTTGCTCTGCTCCTCCTTCTCCTTCTAGTTCACCATAATACAAATCTTCCCAGGGAAAAGGCTCTACAAGGAACCAGAAAGGGACAGGAAGTGTCATGAGGCTTCTCCTATTCATCCTTCTGGGAGGAAAGGGCACCTTTTTCCAAAGTTGGAGCTAGAGCTGGTAAAAGAAGATGATGATCAAAATCAATTGTACCAGGAATCATTTGAAAACAGGCTCAGAAGTTTTATGTGGACTCTGTTCCTCCAGGTAAGACCCTGAAAAATCAGAAATGGGAGAAAGTGGGAAGGAAGGAAAGTTAGTCCAAAAGATGGTGCAAGTCTCATGTTTAAGTGGAAAGTTTTCATGTAGAGATTGATGAAGTAGTAATGCAGTCTTTTCAGCAGTTCTTCGCACATCTGATGCCTTAATGTATGCATGCTTATATTTCTTTTTAACCTATTTGTCACTGAAGATAAGAAGATACATTGAACTGCAGTCCTTCTTTTACAAAGATTTGAGTTGTAGTAGCTGTTTGATTGTAAATCTGAGACTGGAGAGCGATACTGAGTTCACTGTAGCAGCAGTGATCAATAAATATGTCACCCTTAATGCTTTTCATCACACTAGGAAGCTAGTCCTGAGACAAGGCAGATCTTGGTTAATGTTTACTGGGCTGCATATAAATGAACATGCAATAGATAAGATGTCTGAGTCCTTGTGGCTCAAAGGGAGATTCAAACCCTCTTACAATGCTTAATGTTTTTGAGCCAGTTAAGAATCAATGTAGGATTATGAGCTAAGTGATTAAATATAGTAGCTAGCAGTTAGAAATACAGGAGAAACTGCAGGGAAACTTGGCATACTTGCCTGTGTGATACCTGGCTGTGAGCTTTCCAGTTTCCCTAATAAGGGCTGAGTAGAGACAGTTTATTAAAGCTATGTTGAAAGACTGAATCTCAGATAGAAATGTCCAACTGATGCTGTGTTTTGAATTGAAAATGAAGTTGATGTAATTACTCATTTGTCAATCTGTTGAAACATTAGCATGTAAAGTTGTTATACATTGATTTCCTAGGGACCGAGGAACTGAAAACTACTCCATCTTCTGCCTTTTTAAAGAGAGGAAAGTCAGCTAAGAGGTCTTGAACAGCATCTTCATGAAAGCTTAATTTGCAATATAACAGCACCTTTCTTTCTTCCCTTCCTTTAATCCGTGTCCTCTGTATTGAACTGTGTTATTCCAAGATGATTAAATATTTCCAATTCTGGAGGCCACAATGTTGTTTTTTTCCCACCCTGTCCTCAAGTGTCTAACCGTGTGCAAGTACAGCAGAAGAATCTCAGTAATTACATTTTGCTTTCTGCGTGTATGTGTTCCCCATTTCCTTCAGAGCCACCTGAAGGAGCAGGAAGATGAATAGACTTGTCATGGAAGACAGATCATTCCACTAGCGGTTAGTTGGACCAGATTCCATTGTTATATTCACCTTCTTGTGGGGGTAAAGTTTCTCAGGCAATGCCCAAAAGCACTCGCATTCTGTTTTTCTTAAGCCTGTTGGTTTATCTGAAGACAAAGCACTAGTTCACATCATCTTCCCCTGGACAGAAACAGGCTAGCACGTAAGTGATCAGAGGAGGCCACAGCTATCTTGAAAACCTTGCTCTTCCCTGAAAAATGCTGAGACCTTCCATAGCTTTGATGGACTGCTTTGGAAGTCTCTCAGACTCACTAACTGGCTGAGTTCTCAGTGATAAAACTACTCCTATTCTGACTTAAATGACAAGTCTAGTTTCTGCCTCAAAGGATCTGCAAGCTGGAGAAAAGCTTATTCTAATAGATCTATGGACTGCCTTAGGAGAAAGAAATTGTAAGGTAAGGCAAGCTATATTTCCCTACTTCTCAGATACTGTGTAGTACTACCTAGGGGAATCACAAATGTCAGTTAGGTGTATTGCAAGGCACTGAAAATACTGCTACAATCTCAAGCAAAGAAATATTCTTATGTTCTCTTCCCCGTTCCCCTCCTTTTATGTTTTGAAGGCAATTACTTCATTCTAAAACACAGGCATATATGCAAGCGCATTGATTTCCTGTTCTTCTTACTGATATGTTTTATTATTTCCATGGCAAATGCTAAAGGATCATGGAACCTTATTGGTGACAGTAGTACCTTTGTGAAAGGGCTTGCCATCCAGAAAAGACAAACAAAAACAGGTGTTTTTAACTTACTGTGGGATGCAGTGCACTGAGTACACTCACTACCTATGAGCATGTTATCAGAAAGAAGTGAACAGGCAGCCAGGAGGATGTATAGTTACAAGCAGCATGCAAATAAAAATTGAGAAACTATGAGTAGAGCATTATATCTTAAGCAATTGCCTACTGCAAGTTCTGTGGATAGTTAAATATATTTCCAGGAATCGAGTATCACATAGTTCTTCATTATTAAATGATTGTTTAAGAATAAAAGTGGCTCCATAGTGCCGCTGCATTGTTACCGGGTGTACTCCTGACAGTTGACTTTCAGAGAGTTGCCTGCTGGGTTTGGTTTTGTTTTCTTTTTTGGATGTTATTGTTTGCTTGTTTGTTTTTTAGAATAAATGCTTTTCATCTGCCTCACAGTGCAGAGTTGTTATAAGGCACATGCATTTCTTGAAAATATCTTCTGTCTTAAGATGGTGTCACTGAAATTACTTTGCTCATTGCTTACTTAATGTAATGTAACGGGATATTTCTGTCTTTCTTTTTAATTTGTTACAGCAAACAAGAATGAATGATTTGCACTGCCTGAATTTGGACACTTGGACCTGGTCTGGAAGGTAAGTTTTTCTCCCTAATGACTGAAGTTGAATGCAGCAAATTGAAACACAGTTAAACAGTTCCAGTGTTAATTTTGTAGTTCTTCCAAGAGTTGAATGGGAGTTTGGGGACAATTACAGCAGCTGTTATATTGTGATTTCCATTTAATTTAATTTGATAGGGGTTACTACACTTGCTCTGTTCTGCACCAAATCAGCACAGCATGTAGTGATTTAACATCCTAATTTCCAAGAAGGGTACATTTATCCGTATGGAATTTTAGTTTTGATGTCTTTCTGAACACTGTTCTTTCCTATACCTGTATTTTGTTCTCTGCTGTCCAGATTGAGGAAAGATTTTTTTTTTCCCATTTCAAGCATCTAAAACTTTTATTAATTAGGCAAAATAAATGACATCTATATTGCAGTGTTAAACTAAATGAGGTATTAGTGTGCATTTTTAAATGCTGTACTATACCTTCCATACTACATGTATAGAGTCAGTGGTATATGGTTAGCTGATAGACAAGCCAGGAGACCAAGAGATGATAACCACCCTTCTGTTCCTACTTGCAAGGTAACCTAACAGTATTCTCTAAACAAGACCATAAACTTCAGCTTTACAACTTTATGTTCATACTGATGCTGCTCCAGAGCTTTATGTGCCTCATGCGCTTACGATGGGCATCTCTGTGACTTGCTTATCTAATCAAGCATGTTCCTCTGCCCTCTGAAACAAGAGCTAAACCAGGATGTAGACGCAGTCCTCCATCTGTTCCTTCTTACTGCTGGTGGATAGCATGACAAGGAAGTCTCACAGTAACCTTGCAGAAAAGCACCTCTTTGGAGTCTTCTTTAATCAGCACTTAAGATTAACTGAAGGTTTAATTGATCATCTTTGTTGGTTGTTTTAAATCAAAGAATATTTTGTTTAGACAACACTGCTGTCACTCTTACAGTGTGAACTTGGCGTCCAGGTGGATTGATTATTCCAGTTATTGGATGTAATTGCTTACTTTTTCTTTACTGTTGCACAAGCACTTGCTGTGTGACTGACTTTTTCATTGCTTTAAAAAGGGAAAGCTGTGACAGTTGAATGACAAGTCAGTAATAGGAACGTCAAGCCCTGAAGGAAGGGTGTCATAGTTGTAGTGCTAAGTCCAAGTTGGCCATATTGAAGTTCCTATCCATTTTATTGGCATGTGAAACCCAATTTCCAAGTTTTAAAGACTTTCCTGTTTTTGGCCTCAGTACAGCAGAATGATTTTACATACATGTACATATTCTAAGACTGATTATGGTCATGCTAAGTGTAACCGTTGCTTTAAAATTCAAGTTGTTCCACTGCCCAATTATGTCTACATTGTGATCCAAAAGTAGCTCAGAGGGCTGACCTGTGTTTTAGTGTAGTCCCTGAAGATTTCAAATTTAGGACACTGCTGCAGAGAGGCTTTGTAGGGTATCTGCACCATGTGTGTTTATTCATACCTAAAAGGGTATGAATAAACCAGAAGGGTATGAATAAACATTCATTCAGGCAGCTTCTGCTCTTTCTTTGGTGTCTGATCTTACAGGAGCCTGAAAAGTATAATTCAGATCATCATAAATGGGAGAATTCAGATTAGCCACAATCATCTGCAAATCAGAAGAAAAAGGATGCTTGCCTCATGCAAGGCATTCTTCTCTCCAAATAATTACAGCTACAAATATATTATCTATTATGGTATGATCATCTCATATTACCAGTCTACCTGTCAGTGTGTACAATAGCTCTAAAATAGATTTAATCTCCTAATTATGAAAGGAGCAAAAATTCAGCATGTCTTTCGGGAGCTGTCAAAATAGTATTCACATTTTAACTCCATTCCACGGGCTGTCTATGCTCAGATTACTTGGAAAATGATTTCTGGATAAATACACCCATTCATGGAGCCACTGATGGTAGATATGTTAGAAATGGGGCATTTGTAGGGAATGTCTCCAGTCTAAAGAAGGTGGTCCCTGAAGTTCCACCATTCTGCACAGTGCAGAACAAGACAGAGTAGATAAACAGGGTGGATTTTTTTTCTCTTCTGTTTTTTCACCACTGACGTTACGTATTAGGAGTGAGAAATAAACCAAACCACCCCATATCATCCCAGCACCAGCAGTTATGAATAGTTCAAATTGGGCAATCTGTTTCCAGCTAAAACCTGTCTCAAAAGCTCAATCGGGTAATTCCTTCAGGCTTTCTTGCCATCAGCATGAATATTTTCTGCTCTAGTTGTTTCTTGCAACTACCCTTTCCTTTCTTATGCTATCACTTCATATTCCTCTGCTCTAATGGCAAATGAAAAATTGGGCAAGCTGCAACCTTTCTGATCATGATAAGAGAGTTACCTAAGACATTGTACAGCCGCAGGGAGGTTGCTTTTTGACTGCCCACATGAACTATTGCCAAATGAGAGTCAAGCATTTAATAGAGATTAAAAAGTTTGGTTGTTTGAGTGCTGCAGATGTTTGGATTTCTGCTATAAAGTATGGATCACCCAGTGAGGTGTTGGTTTGAACAGTCCAACGTTCACTTGTTTAGTATCCTCTCTGAAAAATCCCAAATATAATGATGATTTTATTTAAAGCCCTGTGGCCTGTCATTAACTGATATGCTGTTGTGATCCATCATGCACTTCTTTCACCATCCAGTCATACCAGGCTTTCTTTCTTACTTAAGTCTGTACAGGTTTCTTAAGGAACTGCATCATATTAATTTAATTTTATATGTCCAGTGTTGAATCTGTCAGGCAAGGGTGCAGCAGGGAAAGACCTCTACTGCTACTCAGAACTTACTTCATCTCCTCTGAGCTCCACCACCCTCCTACTCAAAATGTCCAATACTATGAGATTTCTATTACCACGATATATATATATATATATATATTTTGTATCAGTAGCATGGAAGGTTCAAATGCTGCCACTCATCATCATCATCAGTATCTGGTACATACTTTTCTAAACATAAAGCTTGTTTTATCTCAGCACAGTCTGCCTCATTTGCAGATTTTAGAAGTATCTTATATGAAAGTTACATGAAGCAGGCACTTACATAAACATTGTCAACTTGGCTCCAACTTCAATGCCAAACTTAGCAGGATGGTTCTGCAATCACTATTTAATTAGCTGTGATTCTTCAGACTTCCAGATGGAGAGCTGCTCAGCAGTCAGCAGTAGTGAGATTCCTGTAGCTGCAGATGCCTGCATTACTCACCCTAGGCTTCCTCTGTGCTCAGTTAGAGAGACAGGCACTTCTTTGGCATGAGACAACTGCTGCCAAGGTGACATCTGAAAAATGTCACAAATTGTGCTCTTCAAGGAACTGTTTCTCTTCACTAGTTATAAAGGAAATACAGATTATTGTCTCTGTTTGCTGTATTCCCAATATAGATTGAGCCCACATCTGGGTAAATTACATTAACCCCTCCTCAGCAAAGCAGGAAAAAGGAAAGGTAACCGGTTCTTGGAAATATAATCTGTGTGGGCTGTTGCAAAATTCCCTCTTTTGCACTACGGACAGTCCAACAAGAGTCTGACCCTGCCACAGAGCTGACTGCTGTTTGTAGCTGCTCTTTTCATTATCTTTCCAAAATCAGGACAGAGAGAGTATGTGGTAGCCTAGACTGTGTGTCTGAGTTTAGGTACAGTTACAATAGAAGTTCCCTTTTGCTTAGAATGAGATATTAGGTAGTCTGATGCCCCCTGGAGGTCCGTATCTTTTTCTGCTGACTGTTGGAATCCACCTGAGGCAATTGTACACCTAAGTGCCTGGACTAAGATGATGTGAATTCAGGCCACCCACTATAGGAAATCCCGAATGTTCAGCTTCTATATCCAGATTCTCATCTCAAGGATATGTAACTGTGCAGCTGAAATGAAATGTGTACATAAAATCTGGAAGAATGTTATTTTTGTCATGTGACCAGAATCTTAGAATAATAAACCTGCTTTGGTTTTGTACTTAAAACTTGTACTTTTTAGTCATTATTGCTCTTCTTGAGGGTCAACTCAGATTGCTGAATTGCAGCTTTATCACTTTTATGCTTGTCCTAGGACAGGCTGAATTAACAATTAAATTTCCTGTCAGGTTCGTATTCAGCATTCTTTGAAAAATTGCTTTTTGTCTATTTGTTTCGTCAAGAATCAGTATCAGTGGAGAGAAACCAAAGGATCGATCATGGCACACCCTTACTCCAATAGGAGATGACAGACTCTTTCTTTTTGGTGGACTGAGTTCGGATAATGTTCCTTTAAGTAAGTAATTTAAAGATTATAGTTTGATTGTATCCTTCAGTACTAACTAAATAGACTGTGATATTTGTTGTCTTTCCCAAACTAGAGTCTTTTCACAGAGTTCTTATGACACTTAAGCATTTCTCTTGCCATCTTGCTTTTTAAAGAAATGTAGGTGCGTGTTGTGCAGTACAGTGATAACATGATAATAAATCTTTCACTGAACTGTCCATGATCTAAAAACCCAAAGTTTCATGCATTCTGGTATGAGCAGGGGGTGACTTTTGATCTGAACATGAATTGCAGTAAGAAGATGTGTTACATCTATGTGTTATTTGTACATTTTGGGATGAATCACTGCCACAAAGGATGAAATAGGAAGGAAGGTGGTCTCCATCTTCTGAGTTCCCTTTCTAGAAACAGCAGCTTTTGTAGAAAAGGCAAATCTTCTCATAGCAGAATATGAAAATAGCTTTGAGTGTCACAGATATATTCCATTGGGAGGGGATGCTTTCCAAAAAGGTGCTGACCTGCTTTCATAGGAATGTCTGCCTGCTTTTTCAATATATCAGAAAGAAAAGAAAAAAACAGTTTATTTGAATTTCAGATTTCAATGCAGCATGCTTTTAGTAAGTGAATGGTTAGGTTAAATTACTGAGATTGAAACGGTTGATGTGGTAATGATGCCTTTGTTATCTTAATGTACCATCCTCCTGGAACACAGATTTTGTATAAATGAAAGGGGAGGTAATAAACTACTAATATATGTTCTTATTTACAGGTGATGGCTGGATTCATAGCATTACAACAAATGGATGGAAACAGCTTACTCATCTGCCTAAGAGTAGGCCCAGGTACACAGAAATAAATAACGTTTGCTGAAATGTAGATGTTTCAAATTAAGGAGTTCTGAATTACCAGACAGTGTTTTTAAACTACGTTATATGAGAATATTTTACAAGTATTTTACAAAAATGAAAGCAGTGTGATTGAATAGCTTGCACTATTTCCTTACGCTCCTTCAACCAGATAAGGCATTACTTTGTGCTTGTTACAGTTGAATTATGCTTATTCTTATTAAAATGTGTTTAGGCAAATTAATGTTTTTATACAAGAAAATATATATTGTTTAACTTCTGAGTAATTTCATAACCGAGGGGAATTACACAAGCTAGTTAATGACGACACATTTTGCAATTAAAATGCTGTCAGACCTTTTGGATTCCAAAACAATTATAAATAGCTTTTGTTTTGTTTTGTTTTGTTTTCTCTGAGCAGAAGCAACTAATCATGATCACAGTTTTGCAAAGCTGACTTTAGTACTAAACAACGAGACCTGGATCTAAGCAGCATGATCAGGGCCTGTAGAGTTGTTTTTTAAGTTTGGAGAATGTAACAATCAAAAAACCCTGCTTCTAGGATGTGTGTGGCTGTAGTGTCTGTTCCAGACTGTTCCTCTTTCCTCTCACGTTTAAGATTGCAGAAAAAGATCATTTCTGACTGTTTTATCCTGTTCTAGGTCACTTTAAAATATAACACTGTTAGACCAAGTTTTCTGCTTTCTTATATTTAAAACTATTTCAAGCCTAAATTAACTCATACCTTAGGTTTGTGGAATATTTTCTGCCCTTCTTACAGCTAATGAACTGCTGTGTGAAAACTGATGACTGCCTCAAATAACTAAGCACGTCATTAGCTGTCAGGGCTAATTAGTCCTCCTGTTCAATTCTTTACATGGATGAGCTTCTCTGCTGCCTTCAGATTTTGGTGTACAGTTTGGTAGGCTGAGGACAGTTGCCCTTCACTGATCTAAATCTTTAATGCAGTAAATGACACTCCACCACTATTTATAAAGAAAGATATTTCAGTAACATTTTTCAAAAAGTCTTGGAAACAGATAAAAGGAGCCACACCAAAAACCTGTCTCTACATTGAGTTAGTCTGAATGAGTTACTCACATGCCTTTAACAGTAGGACTTAAAATGTTCTGGCGTTAATACTTAAATATGTACTTAGGTGATATATTTTTCTCATAGTGCACTGTGTACCTCACATAATTAGTATATTTTCCTGGTGCTTCTGCAAAATTGCTTCTCGTTAAATCCTTTGAAGAACAGTTCCTTTAGTTCCATTCAACCTCCTTTTTCCAATAAATTGTCTCCTGTTTCTATATTGGTAGAAAAGAATATATTTTTTTCTGTCCGTAAATTGTGCTTTGAGAAATGTTTTGCATGCCAACTTAATTAACAAATTGTATGTTTAATTTACAAATTCCTAGTATGTTTTCATTACCATGTAATTGTTACTCTAGATAGAAGAGTTATGTAAAAGGTTTCATGAATTCAGTGTAATTTAAATAACATGCTTTATTAGAATGTATAGGTGCTAAGTTAGAGCAGCTGTGAGAGGACATAAACTCTGTCAGTCTGTAGAAAAATGCGTCAGGTTGCAAGATAGGATGGCAACAAGGTGAAGGCAGGAAAGGCTTCCCAGTGTTCTTCGGTGATGGAGTCCAGGCCAGAGTTTCCCTAAGGCAGATAAGGCAGAGACAGATCTGTGCACAGGTATGAGGAAGAGAAAAGGTGGGACACAGTTTAGCCTGAGGAGAACGGTGAATAATTATTGAAATGAATGGCGTAAGAAAGTGCGAATGTTGACTTTTGCACAGAAGTTGTAGCTGTATGTGTTACTTTGGTTAAGTAAATGTAAGGGGCCAGAGCTCTGGGGTGATAATAATCCTGTGACAGTTACTTCAGTGGTGATACACCCGGTGAAAAGTAATAGATTTTAATCTGCTAGCAATAAAAAGTGAATCTGGCAAGGTGTAGCTACTGAAGTAGCAGAGTCATTGTTAAAGTAAGATTATGTAACTCAACTTTTTTTGTTTTGTTTTTGCTGTTATTTTTTATACTATCTGCTTTTATATGTACAATACAAATTATTTGTGGATATGGTATAAGTAATGGATGCACAGAAAATGACCCCCATGAGATTTGGGGTAAGCATGAAATTGATACGAGATAATCTGTGCTGTGAAGCTCTCATCCTAAGTCAGATATTGACAAAAATATATTGGTCTGTGTGAAGTATAATCATTCACCCGAATTCTCATGAGAAGGATAGTCACATTGCTCTCTCCTTTTATGCTGTTAAGTAACTGAATAATAATGTAATATTCTAAGGGGTGGGTTAAAAGATTTGAAAACCTTTTAATAATGTCTTTGTCTTGGTTTTCTAAAAAGTGGAGGTGATGTTACAGTACTCTGCGTGTACATCTGCCTCTTTCCCATATATGTTTGGAATCACTTGACCCATCTGAGTAGTATTTGACAAAGCAGAAACCTCAGAGGTACTTCCCAGAGTATCGCTCTGTGCAAATAAATGGTCAAACAGAAAAGAATGACTCCTAATGGGCATCGCTCATGGGCTGAGGGCTCACTAGTAAAGAAAGTCTTAAGACACAAATGATGAAGTTGCTTTATAGTTTCTCCAGCTCACGGTGCAAGTTGTAAAATTAATTGTATCAAATTTTATAATTCTTCTTGATAAGTGGTGTGAGAAGAATGAGAGTTCAAGGCTCTCTGTGAACAAGTAGTGCAATCACAGGACTGAGCAAAGGTGACCTTTCCATTTTAATTAAAAGGAACATAGATCCTCTTAATGGAAGAGCTGTGAAAAGAAACTGGAATATGAGGAATGTAGGAAAGTATGAGAGGTAGTTAATATGCATAAAAATATTTAATTGTTAGAGTTGTTTTGCTGATAACACACAGCTGCTTCTTGTTATTTGGTCACTAATCCTGTCCACAATGTTATTTCTAGACTGTGGCATACAGCCTGCCTTGGAAAAGAAGGAGAGGTGATGGTGTTTGGTGGAAGCAAAGATGACTTGCACTTCATGGACACGGTCAGTAAACTGAATACCAAAATCCCAGCACTATAATTAATATAATTGAAATAAACCAGAATTAATACAGTTGCTGCTAGAGAATGACAGAATCATAGAATTGCTCAGGTTGGAAAAGACCTAAAGATCAAGTCTAACCTCATCCTAACCATGAAACCCACACTAACAGCCCTCTGCTCAATCATGACCCTGAGCACCACCTCCAAATGGTTTTTAAGCACATCCAGGGATGGTGACTCAACCACCTCCCTGAGCAGCCCATCCCAGTGCTTAACAGCCCTTTCTGTAAAGAAGTTTGTCCTGATATAAGAATATGAGAGGATGTGACTTTAGCTGTTCCTGGAAGGTAATTTGGAAAGGGTTTTTCTTGCCTTTGTTAGGCTCATTACAAAGTCTACTATTCAAGATTCTTTCTAAGTAACTATTTAAATATCTGCAATTTAAAACTTTGGATGTGATAATAGGTGTTACACTGACATTGTAAATAGCAGTATTTCTGAGAAAAGCTGTTTGTCATTTACATGCTTGTTTTCTTTCTCCCCATCAGGGTCACTGCAGTGACTTGTTGATATTTCAGACACAACCTTACTCACTTCTCAGGTGAGCTGGGGCTGTGGGCACTGCTACATCGCTCTGCTGCTGCTTTTACACAAAGGTTTTAATGTAATCCTGTGTAGGCAGGTAAACTGTAAAATGGCTCTCAGTAGATCTTTGGAATATGCAGTGTATGATAATGCATTGCAGCTTAAACACCAATGGTGCCTAATGCTCTGTCCCCTGCATGTGTTGGCACAATGAGTGTACTGAATTGCAAGGTGAATTGCAAGAACTCAATGCCACCTTTTTGACTTTGGGTTATAGGCAACCTAAATCCTAGAATCACAGAATGGCCTGGGTTGCAAAGGCCCACAGTGCTCATCCAGTCCCAACCCCCTGCTGTGTGCAGGGTCACCAACCAGCAGCCCAGGCTGCCCAGAGCCACATCCAGCCTGGCCTTGAATGCCTGCAGGGATGGGGCATCCACAGCCTCCTTGGGCAACCTGTTCCAGTGCGTCACCAGCCTCTGAGGGGAAAAACTTCCTTCTAAGATCCAACCTGAACCTCCCCTGTCTCAGTTTAACACCATTCCCCCTTGTCCTATCACTGCCCACCCTCACAAACAGCCATTCCCCCTCCTGTTTATATGCTCCTTCAAGTACTGCAAGGCCACAATGAGGTCTCCCTGCAGCCTTCTCTTCTCCAAGCTATACAAGCCCAGTTCCCTCAACCATTGCTCACAGTAGAGCTGCTCCAGCTCTCTGAGCATCTTAGTGGCCTTTTTCTGGTCTTGCTCCACACCTTTCTTGTGCTGGGGACCCCAGGACCTTATTATTATTATTTTAAACTTCCTTATGTTTATGGTTTTTTTCCTATCTCCTCTTCAGGTTGTGCCTCGACTGCATTGGTAAGAACGCAGCCCTGCTGAACAATCAGATCCCTTGTTTGCCATCCAAACTGCTGCAGCAGGTGCTGAAGAAAATAACCTTCTGGGCTGCAGTGAACCACCGGCAGGAGAAGAAGGCGGAGACGGAGCGGCAGTGCCAGCTGAGCACCACATGAGCAGCACACAAAGGCTGCTGAACACTTGGGTTTCTTCACAGCGTACAGCAACCTCTTTGTTAGTGAACTTTCCTAACGCTGCACAATGTTCAGCTGAGTTTCTAAATGAAGTTTGAGAACGAGGAAATCCTTTTCATGGGAAACACTTTGTTTTCTGCGCCATAGGAAGCGGAGGACGTTTAATTTGTACGTATTGTTACCTTGTTGTGCTCTGAACGAGGCAGCCCGCCCAGCCTGTTCTTTGGGAAGGTGACGCTCCATCACGTGGCTTTGACCAATGTTGGTTGGTTGAGATGAAGAACCTTGAACCTTCGTGCAGCCTTATGGCCTTCAGAACAGTGCAGCGCTGCCCTTGGGAAGCCACGGTGTCACTGTAAGGCCAGCACAGCACACAGGGATGGAGCACGGCCTGAAGGGAACCAAGTCCTTTGGGAAACGGGCTGTACGTTGTATCTGGGACTGTAACGTTTCTATTTAATTGTCGTTGGAAATAACGTTTATTTATTGAAGAAGAGCGGCTGTAGCGCTCGCTGTTTTTCTGTTCCGGACCCCAGTTCCCAGGAGCGCAGTCATTAAAGTTTTGTAGAGTTGAACAGCGACCCCCTGCCCTGCTCTGTGCTTCGTGATGGTGTTATAACCCCAAACCACCCCCTGCCCTGCTCTGTGCTTCGTGATGGTGTTATAACCCCAAACCCACTCCCCGCCCCCATCCTTCAGCACGTGGCGCGGCCCCTCCCCCGCCGGGCGGAGCTGCGCCTGCGCGGTGCGGCCGGAAGTGCGGCCCGGCGGTTGTTGGTGCTGCGCGGAGGCCGCGGAGGTGAGAGCGGGGAGCGGCTGGGACGGGACGGGACGTACGGGAGGACGGCACCGGGACCGCTGTGCTGCATAGGGCCGGGCAGTGTGCTGCATAGGGCCCAACGTTGTGCCGCATAGGGCCGGGCAGTGTGCTGCATAGGGCCCAGCGCTGCGGGGCCGCGGGAGTCGCCTCGGAGCCGCTCGATGGCTGCAGGCCGTTGTGTGTGGTGTGTTGTGGTGCGCACATAGCGCTGGTGGCGGTGCGGGTGTGGTGGTTGTGAGGCGGTGGGGCAGGCTGTTCAAGGTGTAATTACCGGCTCTGAGTTGCGCCCCGGGCTCGGGGCGGTGCCGCTGGCCGTGGCGGTTCGTGTTGCGGTCGCTGTCAGCCCGTGGTGGCGGTGGCAGCTCCGTGCCCTCACTAAGGGCCTTTCCCCGCCCGCTCTCAGCCCCGCTGCTCCACTGCCCGGTGCCGTGCCCGGGGCTGGCAGCTCCCGACCCGCCCTGGGCTCCTCCCGGGCCCTGTCGGTCGGTCTGTGGCTCCCGTCGCGCTGTGATGGGCCCCGCTTTGTGCTGCGCTGTAGGTTTGGTGCCGCATGAAGCAGCACGGGTGGTTCTGGGGGAGGAGGCCTGACTTTGGGGGCCCGAAATGGTGACACCCCACCTCCCTGTGCAGCCCGTCACAGCACCTCACTGCTCTGAGAAACTGCATTTCTTAACATCCATCCTGACCTCCCTGACACAGCTTGAGGCTGTCACCTCTTGTGCTGTCACCGTTATCAGGGAACCCTCACCCCACCCCACCTCACCTCCAGCTCCTGTCTGGGAGCTGTTGAGAGCAATGAGGGCTCAGCTGAGCTCCTCCACACTCAGCAGTCCTGGTTCCCTCAGCCACTCCCTGTGAGACATGTCCTCCAGGCCCCTCACAGCTCTGTTGTCCTTCTGAAACTTTCCTGAGTGATGTGAAAGCTTCTTTCACTGAAACATCATTCAGAAATACAACAGCTTGTGGTCTGTCCTCTTTATTTTTGCTCTGGCTCTTTACCTTGATGGTTTTTGAAACTTATTCTGTGTAGCACCAGATCAAAATGGCTGACGATAATGAAGACCTGCAGGCAGATGAAGAGCTCCCAGCTCCAGCTGAGGACGGCTTTGAGCAGCTGGAGAACGACAGCCCTGCAGAGCGCAGCGGGCACGTGGCCGTCACTGATGGGCGCTGCATGTACGTCTGGGGAGGATACAAGGTACGCTCTGCTCTGTGCTCCCCTCCCTGTCACACGTGGTGCTGGTCACTGTGTGCTTTATGTTTGGACGTGGCTCTGCAGGCATTTGAGGCCAGGCTGGATGTGGCTCTGGACAGCCTGGGCTGCTGGTTGGTGACCCTGCACACAGCAGGGGGTTGAAACCAGATGATCATTGTGGTCCTTTTCAAGCCAGGCCATTCTGTGATCCCTCCTCTAAAAGACAAAAGCTCTAGTTATAAGAGTAGAACATATGATCTGCTATGAAGTGTGCTCCCTGCAAGTGGTGCTTTTTATTACACCATTGTCAGCACAACTGTCTGTTGCACGTTACCTGTCACAAGATGGTTATTTAACATGTTGATGTGCATGGCAAGTGCAACCAAACCATTCTGCAGTTTAAAGACATAGAGATTTTGGAAAGGGTCCAGAGGAGGGCCACGAAGATGATCAGGGGGCTGGAGCACCTCCCCTATGAGGACAGGCTGAGGGAGTTGGGTTTGTTCAGCCTGGAGAAGAGAAGGTTGCGGGGTGACCTCATTGCAGCCTTTCAATACCTGAAGGGAACTTACTCCCAGGAGGGGAGTAAACTCTTGGAAAGGGCTGACAATAGCAGGACACGGGGAAATGGTTTTAAGTTAAAAGAGGGAAGATTTAGGTTGGATGTTAGGGGGAAGTTCTTCACTAGGAGAGTGGTTAGGCCCTGGAACAGGCTGCCCAGGGAGGTTGTGGATGCCCCGTCCTTGGAGGTGTTCAAGACCAGGTTGGACGGGGCCCTGGGCAACCTGATCTAGTAAAGGTGTATGTTTGGTGGCCCTGCCAGGCAGGGGGGTTGGAACTACATGATTCTTGAGGTCCCTTCCAACCTGGGTCATTCTGTGATTCTGTGTGCAGTTTCAACAGGAATGAAAATCAATCATTTTTCATTTGGCAGCAGATTCAGTGAGTGAAATGTAGCTCAAGACAAAGCTTTGGTGTATTACCATCCCTGGAGGTGCCCAAGGCCGTGGCTGGGCTCTGGGCAGCCTGAGCTGGGGGGCAGCCGGCCCACAGCAGGTGTAGGGCTGGGGGCTGTGTGGTCCCTTCCAACCCAACTGTGCTGTGGTTCTGTGATTATTCTGTTGGTGTCATGGGAATGGGAATTACAAAGAATGCTTTGGCTCCTTTGTGCACCCACAGCTACCATGCCTGGCATATGAACAAAGGGTTTAGCTTTGGTGTATCCCAGCCTGCAGCCCTGCAGGGAGTTTGGTCCCCAGCTGAAACAGTAACAAGGTCCAAGCTGCTGTGTGCTGGCAGGAGGTACAGGAGTGCAGGAGGTACAGGAGTGCAGCAGGCACCGCTCCTGTTGTAAGTGCACGTTGGGTCCCTGAGGGGTTGTAAACATTCAGGGCAGCCTGTAATTCAAGCATCCTTTTTCTTTTCCGATCTGTTCTGCAGAATGCCCAAGTTAGGGGATTTTATGACTTCTATCTGCCTAGAGATGAAATATGGATCTACAACATGGAAACTGGAAGATGGTACAGTAAATAATTAACTTTTTTTGTTTTATTGGATAAAAAAAAAGTCTTAAATTGGTACCATGACCACACTGAGGGTCTGTGGACAGAAGGGGACCTCGCTGACTTCTTTATTCCCTCCTATTCTAGTGTTCCTTACGTGTGTACAATACTTCCAAAGTTGTTATTTTGTGGGTTTTTTTTTTCCATGTGATAAACAAAGTTTCACAGTGAGGTGAAGTGGGAGGTGGAGCTCAGGGAGGCAGAACAGGCAAATGTCAGCATCAGCATGGGGTGTTGTGGGGTGTCTGGTGACAGCACCTGAACACTGAATTTATACCATGTGCTGGTGAAGAAAGCATTGTGGGCACCTTCTGTGCTTTATTCCTTGTCCTTTTTGTTAAATATTTGTGCTGTCAGTGAAACTGCTGCGTCTTCTAAGACCAGTAGGGGCCATAAAGTTGAGTGGAGCTGCATGCCTGAAAGCACAGGAGAAGGGAACACGCTGCTCTGATGCTGAAGCTGGCTGGGGCCATGTTGTGCTGTGAAGCTCCATCTCCTCAGTGCGTAGCAGAAAATGCAACTTCAGCACTTCTTGCAGCTGTCAGAGTGGTTTGGGGCAGCCTTAAGCGTGGAGCGGAAGCGTATCTTTGTGTTTGTGTGTTTACAAGCATTAAAGAAAAACAGCAGCAAAATCAAACCAGCAGTTTAGACGGGTGCAGCCTTTTTGTCTGGAAATCTTCTGGGGTATGGAATGGGAAAAGCACCCTGACCTCCTGCACTGGGCAGACAGGATTCCTCCCCCACAAACCATGTGATAGTTAATCTGTCTTTTCCCCACCCTGCCTCCCCATAGTGCCTGCCTGGTGCTGTAAACTGTTCAGCCTGTGCAGGTCTGAAAAACTCAGTGATCTGTCACAGATACAGATGTAATGGTGGTGGTACGGATTTCCACCCCCAACAAAATCATTGCTGTTTGTTTTGGTAAATATAATGTTTTTATCTGTGCTTGCAGGAAGAAGAGTAAAACAGAGGGAGATGTTCCACCCTCCATGTCCGGAAGTTGTGCTGTGTGTGTAGACAGGGTGGTGTACCTGTTTGGAGGACACCATGCACGTGGCAACACAAACAAGGTCAGTAATCACTGGGAGAGTGGTGAGGCCCTGGAACAGGCTGCCCAGGGAGGTTGTGGATGCCCCGTCCTTGGAGGTGTTCAAGACCAGGTTGGACGGGGCCCTGGGCAACCTGATCTAGTAAAGGTGTATGTTTGGTGGCCCTGCCAGGCAGGGGGTTGGAACTACATGATCCTTGAGGTCCCTTCCAACCCGGGTCATTCTGTGATTCTGTAATTTAGTAAACCCTTTTCTCACACATAAGTTACTCATCGTTGGCTTTTGGTCCCATTCTGTGCAGAGTTTTCAGTTAATTAAAATGGATCCATAGAAGGAAATGTATCACCTTAGCAAATCACAACAGCATTTTCTTCTGAATAGCTGGACAGATTGGAAATTGTTTCAGAGCCTGAATGTTAATAATGGGATCCTGAGCGTGGATCCAGGCACTGTGTGCTCCTGCTGGCAAGCAGATAACAGCCTTTGTGCCCCATCAGCAGCTTCCTCAGGTGCAAACTAATTGAAGCCACGTTTCTGTGCTTGCCTGAGAGATCTTGACTAACAAAATATGGTGCTTCCCATGTTAATGTCTTTATTCCCCATTCGGGTGATGAGCTGGCACACTTTTATCCAGTGCGTTAGTTCTCTGCAGCAGGTCAGATAATCTTGAGGTTGGCCTCCAGCTCTGCACCATTACTCTCTGGCAGCTTTTTAGCACAGAGAAGCACCGTGACCTGTTGCTCTGGAGCAGCTCACCCTGTACATTGTATTGTGCCGGTGCTTCCAAATTTGCTTCTTTGAAAGGTGGAAATGTCCAGAGGTCACTGAATTAATAGCAGGAGATGTTGTGCAAATGCTTTAAGAACACAGACAGTTGGGACACTGTGCACACCTTCATTTGGTTCCATTGTAGCTTCTGGATGGTCCCACTCTATGTGCGTGGTCCTGGTACTTCTGTAAAAGGATGTTTGGGGTCTGAGTCTGCAGGAAGATCTTTGGATCCACAGTTCATTCCAGATGTTGTCAGTGCTCTGTGCAGTGAGAGAACTCACGTAGTGTTTCTGTACCAATCTGTGCTAGTTACAGGTTGTAGTAACATCAGTCAGATGTGAGCTTTAAGTTTAACTGTTTGGGTAAAAGAAATCTTCTTATTTTCTACAGTTCTACATGTTAAATTCCAGATCCACGGACAAAGTGCTGCAGTGGGTCAGAGTGGAGTGTCAGGGGGTCCCCCCTTCATCAAAGGACAAACTCGGCGTGTGGGTTTACAAAAACAAGTAAGGCTCCAGCAACAAAGCACAGCAGTCCTTGATCCTTGTGTGTGTGTCTGTGTGCGTGTGTGTGTGTGTGCTTTCCATCACTCCCAGCCTTGTTGCTGTGTCTTTTTATTTGACCAAGAGCTGCAGCAGGACTCCTTGCCTGCAGCACAGACGTGCTTTGGGAAGATGCCGGGTTTGTTCCCCAGCCTTTTACATCTGCTCCATCCTTTAGCTGTTGCCAAATGAAAAACCCAACTCCTAGTCTGGGTGTGTGTAAGGCACCAAGTATCCACATGTGTCACAATGCAAGGAGTGGGCTCCTCACACGCTGATCTTCCGCGGTGCCTTCTCGGTCTGTTGTTCTAAGGGAGGGTTGCTTCTATCCGTGTCCTTGGTCAGGACAGAGAAGCCTGTCCTGGGATTCCCATTACACACAACGTGTAATCTGTTGGTCCCATCTTGGGGAACAGCTTGTGTGTCTTTGATGGTTTGAGAGCAGGAAGGCATTTTAATTAGAAATACCCTTATATTGCTTTTTCAGCAATGCATGTTCTTAACGCTGCCTGTTTTGTGCTGGTTGCATTTGCTGTGGGATTCACTGCAGGGAAAGAAAAGCTTGCAGAGTGCCCACGGTGTTACTTTCCAGATTCCAGGCATGGAGAGGGGGTTCACTGGTAGCTTTGCAGGACTCGAGTTGTGGCAGTGGAGTTTTGTTGGCTGTGTAGGTTGTTTTCTGTTTCTTCATTAAGACCTTCTGGCAAAAGCACAGCAGGCACTTGAGCTCTCCCTTCAGCTCTCTCCTCTCTGGTGGCTTCTCTCCTCACCCACACGCTGTGTACGTTCCATGGCTTCTCACAGGACTGTCTGAATCTTTGGGGATTGGGGAAGTTGAGCAGCTTGGAAAGGGCAGAGGCAGGAAGCTTCAGATGTGGGCACCCACAGTTCTGTGTGAGGGCCCTGACAGGGAAGGCTGGAGCACGGGGAGCAGGAGCAGGGCTGGCAGCTTTGTTTGTGGAACAGCTGCAAAGCTCAGCAGCCTGGGGCCTGGGAAACACCTATAGAGGGATTCTGTGTGGGCCGTGGGGTTGGTTGGGCAAGAAACGGGGCCCCACGCCTGGAAAACTTGCACTGTTGATGTTTTGGAAATAATGAAATCAAAGGTGCTTCCCTGAGTTCAGTCTGAGCCCAGCCCTCACACAGCTTTAATCTGTAGAGAGAAATGTGACATTTCTAACAGTTGTTGTTGCATGGTTTGTTTCAGGCTGATCTTTTTTGGAGGTTATGGTTATTTTCCTGAAGGGAAACAACGAGGAACTTTTGAATTTGATGAGACCTCGTTTTGGGTAAGCAGACCTGGCTCACCTTGGAGCTGTTCCTGTTGACTCCTGATGGTTCATTGCTGCTTACTAAAACCTGCTTCTCTGTAAATGTTTTTAAAGAACTCAGGTCTTCCCAGAGGGTGGAATGACCACGTGCATGTTCTGGACACTGAAACATTTACTTGGAGCCAGCCTATAACTACGGTAATTCCTGCTCTTACAGCAGTTAAAGTTACAGCTCTTCAGAAATTCGTGCCCTATCTCTTTTAGCAGCTGGTGAAATCAAACGTGACTCTGCCAGGCCTGAATTCACTGCTGAAATCTCAGTTAGATCAGGTTGCTGATGAAAGAAATTCTTCCTATCCTCTGTGCCTCTACCTGGTGCATCTTGAGGCTGATAACAGATGCTGGTTTACATTGTTTATGTGGCTTCTCCCTCCTCCCCAAAAGCCAGAGCTTGCCTGTTCTTTGTTCTCTCTCTCTTAATCATTTTTCCCACTGAGTTGCTTTCTTTCATGCTTCATTGGCCTTGTTCTTAAGGGGAGCTCAGGGAAACAAAGTTCATGGTTTCCTGTCATCCTCACTGCACATGGCAGCTCCTTGTGGGTCACTTGGCTGCTGGATCCTTGCCAAAACAAAAAGCTCTGCAATTGCAAATGGGCCCCTTTTAAAGTGTCCCAGCAGTATTTGGGAACAGGCAAATGGAGTGAGACAAGTAACTCCTTGCTGAAATTACTGAGGATTTGCTTTGTCTTAATACCCATCTTGGATATTTCACAGTAGCTCAAGAAAAATCCTGCCTGACATTCATTATATCATTACCTTGTTTACAGTCTGAGGTTCTGCCTCACGCTTTTCTGCCCACAGAACAACTTTTCACCCCCTGCTCCATGGTGACCTTAAGTCTGACCGTAGCTCAGCCCCTGGTCTCCTTGGCTGGCTGCTTTGTGGGGCTGGAATGCCTTGCTGACCGCGAGGGGTTTCTGTTGGAATGAGGTTTCATTTGTTAACGTATCTGATAAACATCCCTTCTAATTTCAAGTTTTCTATTCCCAGGGTAAAACTCCATCACCACGAGCAGCTCACGCGTGTGCTACGGTGGGGAACAGAGGCTTCGTGTTTGGGGGCAGATACAGAGTAAGTCACAGCCCCACTGAGCGCTGTGCTACCAAAACCTGCTGGAGCGCTTCAACCACGCTCTGCTTTGTTGTAGGAGTCCCGAATGAACGACCTTTACTATCTGAACTTGGATACGTGGGAGTGGAATGAAATGTAGGTACTAAAACTCCAGTTCTTTGGTGTGGGAGGCAGTATAAAGGTGTCATCTTTATTCATGTCTAGTCAGTCCAGTGGAGCTTAGTAAACTGCAGTTGGTGAGCAGACACAAGTAGGATTATCTCCCTGGTTTTTGCCAGCAGGGTTTTTCAAGTCCTCTTAGGAACAGAACTTTTCACTTTAGACACAGTAAAAACTTGCTGTTGGGTTGTGACTGAAGTCACGTGGTTCAGAGACCTGAAAAATAAGGAGCAGAAAAGAGCAGTGCTGTTTTGCTGTTGCATATTGGTGATTCATGGTGCTTTTATTCAAACACAGACTGGCACAAGGTGTCTGCCCCGTGGGCCGCTCCTGGCATTCACTAACACCCATTTCCTCAGATCATCTCTTTCTCTTTGGAGGATTCACCACTGACAAGCAGCCATTAAGTAAGTCATCCCAAAAGGATTTTGTCTGTGTGTTCTTAAATAGGAGCTTGAGCTACTGCCTTGTCACCATAAGGTCTTTGTACATTCCTTCCAAGTCCTGTGATCCAATTCCTTGTGGCCAACAGCTGAGCTGACAGAGTAGGAGTCACTGAGTGTGTGCAGACAGTGCTATTTACAGAGCTTGGGCTGCTCTGAAAACAGCACATTCAAATTGCAGTTAGTGACAGCTTTGCATTTCTCCATCTTTCCTCCTATTAAAGTGATGTTTTCAGACAGGCGGCCCAAAGCTTCACAGCATGCCCTGGGTCACAAAGGCCCATAGTGCTCATCCAGCTCCAACCCCCTGCTGTGTGCAGGGTCACCAACCAGCAGCCCAGGCTGCCCAGAGCCACATCCAGCCTGGCCTTGAATGCCTGCAGGGATGGGGCATCCACAGCCTCCTTGGGCAACCTGTTCCAGTGCGTCACCACCCTCTGGGGGAAAAACTTCCTCCTAAGATCCAACCTCAACCTCCCCTGTCTCAGTTTCAAACCATTCCCCCTTGTCCTGTCACTGCCCACCCTCACAAACAGCCATTTCCCTCAGCTTCGCAGGGTTTGTTTTGAAAAGCTTGACTTATTTATGAACAACGATGCACTGTATTATAGCAGAGTGCACATTTACTGCAGCAAACATGACAGAACTAAAGGAATCCTTTTATTTTATTTGGGGTTTTGCTTGTTTTCAGGTGATGCTTGGATTTATTGTATCAGCAAGAATGAGTGGGTGCAGTTTGAGCACAACTACTCTGAAAAACCCAGGTATGGTGAACATTTCCTTGGCAACTTAGCAAAGAAAAAAGAGTGAGGGGGGGGCTCTTGATGGTGGCAGTGAGGGAGGATGGACATCCCTCCTCACACTGCTTGTGTTTCCTAACAGCACCATACCCTGTGTTAGCAATTCCTACCCCACAAGCACCAATGTGCCAGGGGGGAAGGGGGGGTGCAGGCGGGGAGGCGGTGTGCAGCTCAGTGCTTTGTGAGGCAGCAGGAATCAGAGATTTGGGGCTGACGGGGCCCTGAGCTGTGTGTGCCAGCACAGGAGCTGGCTGGAGCCAGTGTGTCCCTGCTGCGCCACAAACACAACTTCTCATTGTCCTCGCTCAGGGCTGCCCCTGTGCTCACTCAGGGTGTTTTTGTGTTCCATAAAGACCTACTGAGTAAATTAGAGGTGATGGCCAGCAATTTAAAAAGCATTAAAGCAGTTGTGATGCACGTGTATGGCATTGTAAACACCCATGTCATGTGAGCCGTGACCCACCATGTCTGGAAAAGATGTTTGAATGCTGCCTTCTGTTTGCAGGCTGTGGCACACGGCTTGTGCAAGTGAAGAGGGAGAGGTGATCGTCTTTGGGGGCTGTGCCAACAACTTGCTCGCCCATTCCAAAGCTGTAAGTTTATCCCCAGCTTTGCTTTTCTTCTTGCACAGCCCTGCCCTGCCCGCAGGGGCTGCAGTTCCTCAGCACTGCAGCAAACATGAAATGCTTCTCATCAGCGCTGCAGCTCAGAACTGGCAGACACACAAACAAAGCTCTAAGGGGAGTTGTGCTGCTTCACTGTTTAAACAAACGGGGCTTGTTTCCCTCCTGGCCTTGTTCCACTTGGAGCTCTCATCTCCTGGCTCCTGCCGTAGCTTTGCCCATTGCTTCTCACCAGGTGAGCTCAGTGGGTCCCTCCCAAAGCGTTTCCTTCACTGTGGTGCCCTGCTGATGGCACACGGCACAGAGAAGGTTTCTGTAAGCCAGGGGAGGGAATATTATGGTCTTTTAAGTCCCCACGTGGCTGGAAAGTGACTGGGAACAAGCGTGGTTGTGCATTTTAATATAAGAACCAGTGGGCGTCAGGTGGAACCAGCAAGTGGCAAACAAGAGTGGTGCAACACAGTCACATCATCCTTTAAAACAGCAATAAAAACCAGCGTCTGCTGAGCCTGACGCAGTCCCTGTGCCCACAGGAGCTCAGTGCAGATCCCTGGAAGCTCCAGCAGCACCCACAGGGGTTGGGTTGCTGCTGCTCCCTTTGCTGAGCTGGGTGCTGGACATGGGCACTGATCCACCTGTGGTTCCCTTAGTGCCAACTGCAGGCACCACAGGGTTTGGTGGGCAGTTCTGAGTCCAGCTTATGTGCTGCCTTTAGTTCTGAGTCCAGCTTATGTGCTGCCTTTGTGACCTGCAGCCCCCATCCCTGTGCTGTGTCTGCCTTCCCCACCGGGGTCCCTCTGAGCTTTGCCTGGTTTCATTCTGCTGTCACTATGGGATCCACACAAACTGATCCTCTCTCTCTCTGCCCCCCTCCCACGTGCAGGCTCACAGTAATGAAATACTCGTGTTTTCTCTACAACCACGATCTCTTGTAAGGTAAGAAAGTTCCCATGACACAAAACTTGAACATTAAGCTGTGGGGTCCCCTTCTAAAGCAATGGTGCAGGCTTCGTGCCCATCCCAAATGCTTGAAGGCAATTTATTCCTCTGAAAGAGCAGGAACACCCACAGCTGGGTGGGGGGACAGAGTGAGATTCCATCCATGTGGCAGATGTTCTTAGCTCACCTTCAGGGCTCCATTGGTGCTGACAGCAGCTGTGTGTTCCCTGTCCCAGGCTGTGCCTCGAAGCCGTCATCTGCTTTAAGGAGATGTTGGCCAGCTCCTGGAATTGCCTCCCCAAGCATCTGCTGCACAGCGTCAATCAGCGCTTTGGAAGCAACAACACGTCTGGCTCCTGAGCCCTCTGTGCTCACAGCCCCGAGCAGCGCACGGATCAATTCTAAGGTGTAATCATTAATTGTACCACGTGTGGCAGACATGAAACCTGTATAGATGAAGTAGCTGTACTGTAGGTAGTCGCTTCCCGCCTTGAAGTTGCATGTGAATGGCCTAGAGAAAAACCTATTTTTGTGTAAAGATGTTTGCAATAAATGTATTTAATGCAAGCAGAGGTGGGTTTGTGCACCGTGAAGTACCTGTGAGGGCCAACCCTGAGCAGAACGAGGTGTGGAGACGTGGAAATAACGCAGCATGGAGCCCCACCTGGTGCTGTGGACGTCAGTGGCTGCACAGGAGACACTGCAGGCACGGGAAGGAGCAGCACAGCTTCAGTCTGGGCTGCAGGGAGCTGTGATGGCCGAGTCCTGCTTTAGTCTGCGCTGTTTGGGAGCTGCTTAACGTGCTTTGCCACAAAGCTCAGAGAAATGGGATCTGAAAATTGTATGTGACCCAAACTGCTCAACTTTAAACCTCCAGCTGTGGGAGCACCACGACTCTGCTTGGTCCTAGTTTGGTCTATGAAACTCTTCTATGTTGTGGAACTTCAATTGTGAACTGTAGCTGGCAGATATTCTGCCCTGAGCAGCAGCTGCAGAGCTCACCTGCAGCAGAACAGCCTGAGCCACAGAGCTCTGCCTGGTGGCGCCTGGTGCACAGAGCAGGCTGTGCTGCTGCTGGGAACGGCTCACATCTTGTTTAGTGACAGAAGTCAATAAACAGCTGACTTTAGGACATAACAAACCCTGCTCTGCCATGTGTGCACTCATTTCTTTTCTGAGCTTCAGGTGGGGGTTCAGTGAGTGCTTGTGGTGTGGGGAGAGTCTGGGAGCTGCAGCCTGTGCTGCTGAGCAGCTGCACGTGGACTCGTTGTGTGCCTGCTCCTTTGCAGGGTGGTGTTACACAGCACAGGGTTGTGCTGCTGGGAGCTGGGGAAGCAGCAGAGCTGCAGCTGTGATGTCCTGGCCTGGCTCCGTGCTGCGCTGGGGGAAACAACTTGTCTCAAGTAAAGCACCTGCACAGACAGCTCTGCCAGGAGCAGAGGAGGGTCAGGTGGGAACAGAACATCTCGGGTTGTGCTGCAGGAAATCAGGGCCCACCTCAGCTCAGAGAAACGTGGAGAAAGCATCAGAGAGCACACAGCTTGACAGCACAGCACTGACCGGAGGCCAGCGGTTTACTTCCATGTTTTGATGCTGTTTGTGGCAATGGAGCTGTCAGAGTCCATCTAAACCATGATGGAGGAGCTGGTCCACAGCTGCGTGCTACAGGGAAGCTGAATGCAGCTGAATGCAGCCCAATGGCAGCAGTGTGGGCAGGGCTGCCTGCCCCACCTCCAGGCACCCACCTCTGCCACAGCTGCAGTTCGGTGGTGAAACTCAAGCAGCCCTTCACTTCTTCTTCCTGTTGAGCAGATTCGGTGCAGACACTTTCACTTTGCCAGGAATGTTTCTCGATAGGTCGGTGTCCTGCACAGCAACAGAGATGGGAAACTGAGCACACACAAATGCATTTACAAGCACCTGCCTCTCCCGACCGTGTTTCTGAGTCAGCCAACATGAGTCAATGTGCTGCTGGATGTTCCCTCAGAGAATGTGTGGTGAGCAGCACTAGGGAGGGTCATCCTGCCCCTGTACTCATTGGTGAGGCCTCACCTCGAGTACTGGGTTCAGTTTTGGGCACCTCAGCACAGGAAAGACATGGAGGTGCTGGAGCAGGTCCAGAGAAGGGCAATGAGGCTGGTGAAGGGCTTGGAGAATCAGCCCTATGAGGAGAGGCTGAGGGAGCTGGGGCTGTTTAGTCTGGGGATAAAGGAGGCTGAGGGGAGACCTGACTGCTCTTCCAGTATCTGAAGGGTGACTGCAGCAGAGCAGGGCTGGTCTCTTCTCACTGGTGACAGGACAAGGGGAAACAGCCTCAAGGTGCACCAGGGTGGTTTAGGTTGGATATCAGGACAAACTTCTTTACAGAAAGGGCTGTTAAGCACTGGGATGGGCTGCACAGGGAGGTGGTTGAGTCGCCATCCCTGGATGTGCTTAAAAACCATTTGGATGTGGTGCTCAGGGCTGTGATTGAACGGAGGGCTGTTAGTGAGGGTAGGATGGTTAGGATGAGGTTGGACTTGATGATCTTTAGGTCTTTTCCAGCCTGAGCAATTCTATGATTCCAGCTTATTCTGTGATGTATTTACCACCCCCCCCCCGGCACCAGTGGACCATTTCTCTACTGCTCCTACACGTGTGCAATAGAAGCTCTGTAAAGAACCCACTCACCTTCACGCTGCGGAACAGGTCTTTTTCTCTTGCAGTAGCTTCTTTGGATTGCATGAAGTTATGCAAGGCAATCTTTGCAGCTGTAAAAACATGGGTTAAGATTTGAAGATCGAAACGTGCGCCAGCTTCCAGTGCTGAGGGTTCAGCCACTTTCATACAGTACCTTTTCCTTTCTTCTGGGTGCCCGGAGTGAGCTTCACTTTGTACCTTTCAGAAGGAAAAGTTTCCGTCAGTCCCAGGGTCGGCTGCCCCCAAACCTCCCCCACAGCAAAGGCTGCAACTCACTTGTAGTTCGTCATGGCCGTGTAGGGAGCGCAGATGGGCACAGCAAAGAGCAGGATGTCCTCAGCATGCGGCTGGCCTGTCAGGGAGTCCAGCAGGGCTGTGCCATCCTGAAGGGGAAGGAGACACACTGTGACAGCAGGAGCAGCACCCAGCCCAACACAACCACCCCACATCATGGAGGACAAGGGGAAATGGATTTAAGTTGGAAGAGGGAAGGTTTAGGTTGGATGTCAGGGTGAAGTTCTTTACTGTGAGAGTGGTGAGGTGCTGGAACAGCTGCCCAGAGAGGCTGTGGATGCCCCGTCCATCCCTGGAGGTGTTCAAGGCCAGGTTGGATGGGGCCCTGGGCAGCCTGGGCTGGTATCAATGTGGAGGTTGGTGGCCCTGCCTGTGGTGGGGGGTTGGAGCTTCGTGATCCTTGAGGTCCCTTCCAACCCAGGTCATTCTATGATTACTGAAGTCACAGCACTCCAAGCAGGAGGTACCTCAGTTTTCAGTGACCCAAATGCAGTCACATCTTCATAGGGTCACCAAAAGCTCCCTCCTACCGTTATCCTTTAATTAAAGGATTTAAAGAACCAGCTAATGACCAGCCTTGGGCAACACCCACTGCCTGTAATTATACAACACTTTGAAGCTTCTCTTTCTTAATGTAAATAAACTTCTGAATCAAACTGCACTGCATCAGCCCAGAGCCACCTACTGCTCAGCAGTGCAAAGACCTCCAAAGACGGACCAACCTTCAATTCAGACAGTTTCCATAAGGGAATGTGGTACGTGATAAGCAGTGTAAGAAGAAAGCTAGGTTCAAACAGCCTCAAGCACAGAGAGAGCCCTAAGAGCAGAACCAAACCCTACTGGAGGGCTCAGCAAATGAACCTCCGTGCCATCCCCAACCTGCTGAGAGCTGGGTTTGTGCCCCTGCTCCTGCTGACAGAGCTGCCTGCTGCAGCACAGCCCAACGGCTCTGAAGGGGAGTAAACCCCCCTTTTCTCAGGGCATCTTGGAGTTTCAAAGATGAGAGCATTTACCTCCACTCCCGGCTGATCCTGGTCTTGCTCATCCTGTAAACAGAAAAGGAGACGGAGCTGAAATGAGCCCACACCTGCTTGTTGATCCCTGGGCCCATGGAGAAAATCAGTTATTTTATCCACAGTCCACAAAAAGCCGAATCCTCATTGCAGAGACAAACTGTTTTAAAGGCAAAGAGAGCATTTTTACGTAGGTGGGGGGAAAGCTATTTCAGAACCCCTCATTAGCTTGGCACACGCCAAACTGGGAAAAGAGAGACGGGCTGTGAGTCAGAGATACTGAGCTGGGGAGCTCTCAGTTGCACTTCAGCTGCACCGAGTGGGAGGTATTGACTTAACCGGATCCTCAGCAGCCTGGTGATGCACTCAAACCCTCCTCCTGGCTGTGCTGGGAGCACAGCACACACATGGATGCTGCAGGGTCCTTTTGCTGCTTCTGGAAACAAAAGAGCTCCTGGAGATGGGGCGTTAAGGAATGCTCATCTCCACCATCGCCCCAAAACCAGCTCAGCCACCCAGGCAGAGCTGCACTACACAGCACCAGGAGACAACAGCAGTGAGTGAGAATAGGTGTATGGACAGGAGAGGAGAGGCAGCACACTGCTCACCTTCTCATCCTGCTGCTCCTCCAGGGCCGGGTCCTCTGACTCGTGCAGCAGGATTCCTCCCGGCGGCATCTCCTTGCCCCCTCCAGCACTGCGATGCACGGCCTTGGATTTCTGCTGTTGCTTCTTCGCCGGCTCTTCTTTTGTCTTCCCCTTTTTCCCTTTTTTCCCTTTCTCCTCTTTGTTTGACCCTGCAGACTGGGGTTGCACACAGGAGGCATTCAGAGCCAGCAATTGCAGCACCATAGGGAGGCAGAGCTCCTCTCACTCACCCCCAGCAGCTTCATGATGAGCTCCCGGTCCTCCTCATCCTGGTCCTTGTACTTCTCCTTCATCTTCTTCATTTTGCTCTAGAGAAGAAAAGTTCACCGACAGCTTTAGAAACTGACCTTTGCACAGCCTTGCACCCATGAAGAACTGAATGCTGTGCCCACACACACACCCCTTTTAGGTCTTCCAAGCCTCTCTCCAAGCAGTTCAGCAGTAATCAAGGGGCTGTGGACTCAGTGAGAGCAGCACCCCATCTCAATGCTCTCAGAGCAGCACCGTCCTCCCGAAACCACCCAGAGCTCCACCAAGAGTCTGACACTGGGGCACCACACAAATCCCAGGGAAACCCCAAAGGAAACCCCAAATTTCTCCACATGTGGGGACGAGCCCACATTCCACATGGTAATGGCTCCGCTCAGGGGCAGAGCTGCTCACCTTCTGTCCCCGTTTGATGGGCTGAGGGGCTGGCACACCCTTATTGCTGTTGGCAGGGGGGGGACGCTGCGTCTCGGTGTCTTTCTGCTTCTCCTCAGGTGGATCCAAGTTCTCAGAGTCATTTTGCTGCTTCTTTTTTTTCATTTCTCTAAGGAAAACAAGCACTTGATGCAACACCTCCAGCTGCCTTTAGGGAGGCTGCTGCTCTGCCAGCACCACCACTCTGCGTCCCAGCCACAGAGGCCTGAGGCACATCCACTGGAAGTTACCCCTCCTCAGTAAAACCTCAAACCTTTGGGTATGCAAAGAGCTCCATTAACTGCTGGAGCTGGAACCCCCCCACCTGTGAATGATCACCACCCACAGCCCTCCCAGCCCCTCAGCTGCTGGTCAGCCAGTGACATCCATGACACAGCTGTGTTCACAGGGCTCCTGTCAGCCAGTCCAAACCCAGAGGGAGGACGATTTCTAGGTTTCCTGATGACAAACAATGCACTGATCCCCAGATTCCATTCTCCAATCCCACCCACGTCGCTCCCTGGAGAAGGAATGAGGAGGAGGAAGGAATTCATCTCACCCCAAACACGGAGATGCTCTCACCTCCTCTCCTTGGCAGACAGATGCCTTCGCCCCTGGGACTTGTTGTCATTCTAAGAAGTGAAACACAGTTAGAGCACACCACGTCCAGCAGCAGGTGACACTGATTTTCACCCCAAACCTGAGCTGGGACCTTACCAAGTTGGGTTCTTCCTCTTTGGGGATGGTTCTCTGCAGGGATCTGCAGGGAGATCAAAATGGAGCCCATCACTGGATGAAGAGCAACTCAACCCTGCACACACACACACACACACCCCAGATGTGAGCTGGCCTGGACACACTGTGCCTGGCTTTCTATGTCTTCAAACATTTAGCTTAGGTGAGCAGAAGGGCAGCAATACTGGGATTTGGGTTACAAAGCAAGTCCTCAGATCTCGGCAGGACTGTCTCAAACACACACAACAATACAGCAAGGGAAGCCTGTACAGAATATGCACTAAATGAAAACACACTACATGAACACTGTGATGCTGAGTGCCCATGTACAACAACCCTGATTGGCCGCGGTATTCCCTACAAGGGCTGCCTGCTTCCACCCACTCAGTTACTCTGCTTTACACCCTCAGAGGAGTTTCATTTCCAGAGACATCAGGGAGATGAGCTCATCTCACAGCTACCTGCAGGCCAGCTCAGCACCAGTGACTCAGGTTTTTGGGTCTGAATGGCTCTGCAAAGAAAAGTGGGGCAGCCATCTTCAGAGAAGCAAAATCAGTGTGTGGGTGATGGAGGGATGCTTGGGCCAGAACAGGCACTAACAAACAGGGACCAAAGAGTCAGGCAGCCTTCCCTAGGGAATGGGCAGCTGTGTGTGTGTACTTCAGGATGGGGGGGCAAAGGGAAAGCTCTGCAGGGAAGGGGCAGGGAACGGTACAGAGCATGGCAGCATTACCACAGCACAGGGTTACTGCCCTGCACCCTGACAGCCTGCACAGCTGAGCATCACAAGGTGACAGCAGCTCGTCACAGCCTTGGTCCTGGCAGCATTTGTACAGAATGGAGAACCTCAGGAGGGCCCACAGTGCTGATCAACACAGCTGCTGCTCCGCTTACCTTTGAGACTGAAGATGTGACAGGTCGATTGTTGTATCTGGGTAATTCACCTCTTCCTCTTTCACTTCACTCTTTGGCTCTGGATGTTCCACTTCAGATTCTCCGTCATCCTCTTCAGAGACACCCTCTGGCACAGGAGATGTGCTTACTCTGTCCTGGTCAAGGTCAGCAACATTCTCATTGCCATTATTTTCAGATGTGGCTTCCACATCTTCTGGTGCTTCATGACACTCTGCCTTGTCCTCTTCGCTGCTGCTATCTCCTCCTTCTGGGGTGCACGGGTGAGGAAAACACAGCCCACATTAGAAATGACAGAGTGAGCCAAACAGCTGCTCTGTCAGCAGTGTACACTGTACCTAATAGCTCCACTTCTTCTGCCACCAGCTCACTGGCACTGCTGGAAACCGTTTCCAGATCCTCATCCTGTACTTTGACCTTCCTTTCTTCTCGGTGTCTCCAAATGCAGCTTTCATCCACCTAACAACAAAGCACCTGTATGTGACCAGCATCAGCTCCGCCACGGCTCTCCGGCCTATCTGGAGAGTACCTGACTCAGCCTTGCTCCTTCCCTTTGAACACTTCTTGTCATTCCAAGGGCAGTAAAACTAAATCAGCACAATTGAAACCTATTCTGTCAACCCAGCAAGTGCAGCCAGTGAAGAGGCACACACAGGCACAAGCAGCACAAGTAGCAGATACACATAGGCCTCAAACAGAGCCGGTGCAAAAATGCAGCAGACAGTCATGTGAACAGTGTGTCTGATTTACATGAAGACAACAAAAAGCAGGGAAATGGAAATGAGAGGAAATCTCAGCAAGGAGCATTTTATGGGATACGCTCGAATGAGAAGAAAGGTAATTGGGAACACATTGACAACTAGAAAATATGTTTCCAACAGCTTCATCAAATGACAAAAGGCAGCAAGAGCTGCACAGAAAAAGCAGTTACCTTGAACAAGAAGCTGAAGCCCATCATCAGATACGAAGGTGGAAGAAAATTCTTCTTCCCTGAAAAACAAAGACAGTCTCACCAAGAGCTCCAGCAGCTGTGTCAGATGGTATATTTTTTCAAGTCATTTTCACTATAAGCTTTAGGCTGCCAAACGTTACCCCAGGGCTAGTTCTAGCTTTATGGTGAGGGCAGAACAAACATGAAACAGCTCAGCTAACAATCTCCAGGTGCTGCCTGGCACTTGGGCTGAACTGCTCAGAACAGACTGTGAGAAGTGCAGGCTGCCACAGCAATGGGGCAGCTCAGGGCACTGCCCTGCCACTGCAGCACAGCACCTTCAGGCAAGATGGATGCTCCCATCCCCAGCAGTGCCCAGGCATGGGCTGATGGGGCCCTGGGCAGCCTGACCTGCAGGGAGAGGCTCTGCCCACAGCAGGGGCTGCAGGAGCTTCGTGGTCCTTTCCAGCCCCAACCACTTTGTGATTCTGTGGGAATCACAGTTCATAACGTAATTGCGCCGCTGCTTCGTGCCTCACCTCGGATCATGAAGCTTCCAGTAGTGAGATATTCTCCTGTAGGTGCAGTTTTAGAAACCTAGAAAAGCATAATACCAGCATGTTCCAGCAGATCTGCTGATCACTACAACAGCAGTGTTCGAACAAGCCACGTTTTTAACTTCTGGGAATAGTAAGAACTCGAAATCCAAGAGTTTTTCTGGCCTTTGTAGGACACTGCCCTAAGAGCTGCTCCAGTTCAGCTGCACACCACTGGCACTACGTTTAGAAGTGCTGGTGGGGACCCGAGCTAGTCAGGCAATAGGAACACAGAAGACTCTGCAACCTTCAGTTTATTGTAACCTCCCTCCATTTACAGTTCAGTTACTCGGAAATGCACTGAGACCAAATTCATACAGCAGCCCAAGTGAAAATAAAAAAAAGGCTATTCCTAAAATTTCTTATTAATAGAAGTGATGCCCCTTTGGTAGTAAGACGACAACTTGCAATACTTTCTCTACCACACTCACATCATCTCAGAGGTTAACCTCCCCAGCTCTACCCTGAGTGCAGCACTCAGGGAGAACCTGCAAGGAACACTGACAGAGAACAGTTTCAGCCCCATCCATAAGTTCCCAGATTGAGCCACAGCAGTTCTTCCACGTGTTCTACCTACAAAGGTCACGCACAAGTGTCCTTACCTGGTTGTGGGAGACCCACCAAGCACTGGTGACTACACGGGCATCCCAGGCAGCACTGTAGCACAAGGCCATGGTACCTGCCTCTGTCAGGGTCCGTGGAGGAATCGGCTCACCTACAACAGGAACACCCAATACAGCAGTGAATGTAATACACGCACAACAGATGTGTATTACAACTTCCACACACACCCTAACCCAGTATATGGATGTCCCAGGGCGCTGGCAGTGACAGCATGGCCTGCCTAAGCTGCAAGGCACAAGCAGCATCCACAGCTGTTCTTCACAGCTCTCAGCAGAGGCTGAAGCCAGCTCTGCAAGGCAGCAGTCAGCGCTCTACTCACATGGCCAGTTTCTGCCACTGGCCATGAACAGGGCACAGGTCTGCACAGCTGATCTCCCACGAGACTCACACAACTGCACTAGCACTTCCCTGCTGAGATCAGCACCCTCTGCCAGCACCCAAACTGCTGCCACTATCTACAAAAGCTTTGGCAGGTCTCCAGTCCCTACAACCAGCTGCAAAGCACTTGCACCAAAACTTCTGCCATCAATTACTGCTTCTCTCAGTGAGGACAGCTCCACTGCTCCTTCCCACCAGGAGCTCAACTGAATGAGCACAGCCAGCCAGGGCTGGGAAGCACTTTCAGGTGATGACAACCTGATCTTGGAGGGACAGATGCCTCTTGTGTCCCACTGAAACACCTGCTGGAACTGGGTGCTGCAGTGGGGGGGGAAGGAGCTCACTGGGCTGGACTCAGACACACAGTGCAGTGTTTTGAGGCTTCTACAAGCTCCCAATCAGCCCCACACAAAGTACCTGTCGGGTTCTTGATCACACAGCTCGTGGCTCCGTGGAGGTCAGCATGAACATATATGTCCCCTGGAAAATAAACGACTCAAGTCAGTAACCATGCAGACCACCAGAGCTAAGGCAAAGGTTCCTGGCACTGGTGGGAAGCAGCTCTCTTGTCTGCAAACAACAGGATATTAAGGGTCTTTCAGCCCAGCCCAGGTCCCCCAAGTAGGATCAGCTCATTTGCTCCCAACAAGAGTCCACCCAACCTACTCTTACTGCAGGGTGCAGCCTCCCACAGCACTCAGCAGACAATAAACACGCACAGGACTCACCATCACCAAAAACCCTTTTGCCAGAGTCTCAGACTAACAACAAAGCAGTTAGACCTCCCTGTGTCATCCAGGAAAAAGATGATAATACACTCCTTAATTACTCACCTGGTTTAAGATACCGCTTCACAATCAGCTCATTCTGCTGCTGATCTCTTCCAGCAATAACAAGGTAATTCTCAGAGCTGATGAACCACAGGAACTTCTCAAACCTGCCAAATCACAACAAAGCACTGCATGAAAAACACCTGGAACCAACAGAATGGTATAGAGATACTTTGTGTGCGAAAGTAAGGGAATATTCATCTTAGTATCTACAATGTATAAAAGACACCACAAATAGCTTCATATCCATCCACATGCCTGGGGCTCGCAGACAAGGCATGATACAAATACAGCATCACTGCCAACAGTATCCCGAGATTCAGTAAGTACCGTTACCAAAAAGCCCCACCATCTCCTGTTTATTTTTAATGCTTTAGTTATTGAACTATAAAAACTTCTGTTCATTCGTTAAAATCTACTGCTGCTACCTCACACACACTGAGCTGTAACAGAGGAGTTATCTGACTTTACTAAGCCCACCTTCCTAGTTGTGCTAAGGCCAAAAACTCAGCTCAACTACAATCTGTGTCCATGGAGAAGAACCTTCCCAGGCAGAGGCTCAAATGAGTAGCTATAGGGAGGCTGAGTGCAAACTGTAATGCTGAGAAATCCCACTCAGCTCCACTGCTAAGCCCGTGAGGTCAGACTGATGGAAATGTTTCAAATCCATGCATGTTCCCAACACATCAGATAACAACAACAAAACGGTACTTGCCAATAGACCTTTCTTGCTTTCTGAATAGTGGTAACAGTCTGAACTTCCTTCAGTGTCTGCTTTGTCTTCTTCTCAGCTGATTTAAATGCCTATTTAGACAAAAAAAGAAGCATGATCCCAATCTGCTGGCACAGGAATCACAAAACTGCTAAATGGACAGCAGGGAAAGAAATAGGCAATTTCTCTGAACTTTTCTGAGAGTGAAGGCTCTGCATACTGCTCATAGCAAGCCCACATTCCCTTCATGCACAGAACAAGACTAAGGCTAAACTCATTACAACTGCCTGCCCTGCACTGTGGCCCTGCTTACCAGCTGGTTAAGCATAGGGATTCCCACTGACGTCCAACTGCTACCTTTGTGATTACAGCTCCGTCAGCACCTGCAGGCACTCACAGTGCTGACCAAACAGCACAGCAGGCACCCACACTCCTTTATTCGGTCACTTTGAGAGCTTAACAATACAACCCTGGCTGGTTGTCCTCAGCTTTCAGGTCTCATCAGAACTACCTAAACTAAGGCAGGCTCATCCACATATCAGTGACAGGGACTTGGCTTTCAAATGCCTTCTAAAAACAAAGACAAATACCTTTTCTGCAGCTTCTACTGTCTTCTGTGTTTTCTTAGCTGCGTGTCTCTTGTGATCGTAGTACCTGCAAAACCAAGTTTGTTTATGCTTGAAATCCCAGTGTTTTTAGAATGCATTTCTCATGACTCCTTACATTTGTTGTGAACATTCTATTTGGAGATAGAGCTGTATAGACCAGATCTTTGAATCTCCTTATACAAGGAAAGGAGCCAAACAAAGTGACTTCCCTTCTCAGACTGACAGAGTGCTTGGACTGCTGTGTGACAAGTAACCATGTTCTGCCACTGCCCAGAACTGTACTCAGAGTTCTATTAATGCCACAGCTGGAGAACACCTGCTGTGCAACCGTGAGACCCTGTTTTCTAACCAGGAAAACACACACTCTACACCTCAGGGCAACCCACCCACTTCAGTTTTGAAAGTTTCTTCTCAGAAAGATACAGACAGAGCCCTTCCCATGTGTTATCACTAACAACTGCAAGCACACAGGAACGCGTACCAGCAGAGCACACTGAACCTTACTTTTTGGCATTGGCGTAGGCAGACAAACTGAGATCAACATCAACTAACGACGGTTTGTTTTTCTGAGGTTTCTTCAACTGCTTGCTTTTATTTTTCTTCTTTTTGCCCTTGGGCTCTTCTGTTTCTTCTTTCTCTAAATCAGCATCCTCCCCCTCCTCTTCCTCTTCAGATAACACATATGGGTTCCTAAAAGACACAACATCCCATGATTCATAGAACTGTTTACTTGTTCATCTCATTGCAATTGCATTCTTACTCCAAACAGGTACACGGAGCAAACATCAGCTGGGATTTGTATCTGCTCCTCATTGCTACATTCAACCCACCTCAGCACAGCTGTGCTACCTCTGCATAGCACGAGTCTTACTTCTTTTCCTCTCTTATTTTTGTAAAGCATCATGATGCAGCATTCAGGCCTGTGTAAAATCACTCCCAGTAGCATCTCGTTACCATGACTTCTAACAGAAGCAGAATCAAAGCTTGCAGCTCACAGCAGCTGCATTGCTGAACCATCAGCCTCTCACTGGACTGCCTTCAGCATTGAAAGGAGCAGGGTCTCATAGGAATTCCAGACCAAAGTAATTAGCAAAACACACACAGCAAACTGCTGGCTGATACATGGGTAGTTTGGAGCTCTACTGCTTTATTACACCTTCCAACGCTTTAGAATACAGTCAGACAGACTCTGAAAATGCCAGAAAAATGCCAGAACAACAATAACTGCAGCAACCGAGTTATTATTGTTTCTGAAAGTAAAAAAGGAGGCATCCATCTTTGCTCACGAAGCTCTGTTCTCTTCACACGGCTTGTAAATAAAGCAGAATAGCTTCAGCAACAATTTACGAGCTAAAAAGACACTCGTCTCCTGTGCAGCTCACACCATGCATCCATTTGGGATGGGTGACCCGCAACGCACTCACCTCAATAGCATTGTGATGTGATTTGTCTGAAGCTTTAATTCCTTGATTGCATTTGCAACGGGGTCTCCCTGTGCCTGAGCCTCCTTAACAATTGCTCCGATCTCTGTCCAGTCTATCTGGTTGGCCAATGCGCTACGCACCACCTGGATGGCTCGGTTGACAATCTCCAAGTTCATTTCTATCAGTTCTCCTTTTATCTTATCAACTTCCTTATGGTAAAAAAGAGATTTATACCCACTGAAGTTAAACACACACTCAGCAATATTTTTGAACTAACACTAGTAATTAACACTGAGACAAAACTCATGAATGGCACAGAAGCAATTACACAGGGCGACGGTCAACCTGACTCCTGCAAGCAGAGCTGCACAAGTAAATTTTGGCAAGGGAAGTACAAAGCATTTGTATGAGAGCAGAGACCCACTGGACAGGCCTAGGGTCCCTGCTGGGTTACAGGACAACAGCATGGCTCACTTTGGGGTCTAATGCTGACCACAGCAATCACAACCAGCAGGTACAATGCTATATCTTCCTACATACAAAATTCCAGTCTTACTTGAGCTTGCTGAAGAGCTTCCAGTCTTTGCTCGTGATCTCTACGGACATTTTCAAGTTTCTTCAATGCTTGTTTTTCCTTTCATAAAAGATTAACATGGAAAAAAAATATATATACGTATATATAAACGCCATCTTATCATCTAATCACTGCAAGATACTCAATACAGCATTCCAGAAAAGAAAAATACAACAGCATAAGCGAAGCCAAGATACCAAAATACTGTTGCTAACATTATTACTTGCATTCCCAGCAGAACTAACTACTACATTACCTAGTCTGAAATCCACTCTCCACCAACTCAGTATCTCCATAGCACAAATAAGGAAGCAACACCTCCCTCACCCCCAACTAAAGAATCAGAATGTCCCAAAGAAGCACCCGAAGCTCAGAGAGCCACCTCAGGTGCTCCATCTCCATGACAGCATACCTGCTGCAATGCTTTCAGGTCGATTTTCTGTCCTTCAAGCTTGGAGTAGAACTCATCTGCTGCCTGCAAGAGAAAATCGGTTTGAAGGGTCTCCATGTTGCATTTACCTACACCAGCAACAAGCAGGCAGAGAAGGTTCGACACAACAGAAGTGACTGCAGAGCACTAGAAGAGGAAATAACCTCAAACAAGGTTCAGTAAATTCCTTCATTTTACCTTTGCAGGAGATGAGCTCAGAAGGCCATCAAGGATCTGTCTTGCTACAAGCTGTGGGCTCTGCATGACAGTAACTAGGTGGCCAAACTAGGACCCTCATTTCTTATTATGAAATGATGAAATGAAACCTGCTGTTTCACACAGTGTGCCCTGCAGACTGTGATTGCAATTATTGGCCTATCTGCCCTGAATTCCTGCTACTTCAATAAGTCATTTAAAACAACAACAACAACAAACTATAGAAAGTCTAGAAACTGGCTAAGGACTGATCCTGGTGGGCTGCTCCAGTTTCTGTATAACTGTGCTTAAAACAAAAGGCAGGATAGTTTCAGGCTGCTCAGACAGTCAGTGCTGTGAAGATGACGACAGAAACTCAAGCAGCAGGGCACGAAAGGGAACTGAGAACTCTAAAGATCAAGGTCAGGGACTCATTAATGATTCCACATAAAGTTAATGAGTTGAGGACCAGGAAGGACTACACTCAAAGACACAGCAAACCGGACACCTCAGGCTTCCAAGGTAGTCACTGTGATGGTGGAAACAACTGTTTGCCTCCAGCAATAACTTGGGATCTGAACTCCCCACTAACAACATGTTTGACAAGGACTGGTGACAGCCATCAGCCCTGCAGGTTCAGATCACTGCATTATGATTATTTCACCTACAGGGCCTATCAACTGAGTCAGCAAAGGCAGCCCTGCCAAACAGTAGCCTAAAGCCCAATTTTACTTGGCCTTTTCTGTATAAACACTTATCCATTCAATTCATCAGCAATTCCAAGGCCTACGTTTTCATTAGCAACTCCTGCACTATTTTTTAATTGTTCTTTTTAGTATCAGTCAATTAAAACGCTCGAGTACAGCATCAGCAAAAGCACTGTACCTTATTGAATGAGTCAAATTCCAAGTAGGGACATTTTGAATGTTGAGAAAACAAGAAAGGATGAAATTCCTCATATCTGTAAAATACACATTTGATATTATCACCTGAAAACTAATTTAAGTTACACAGACTAGTAGAAAAGGAAATAGATACTTCAGATATTTACGTGTAGATATCTTCTGCTGGTTTATTCGGTTCCAGGCTTGGCTTTTTCTCCTTCTTCTGGATAATATAACCCTGAAGGAGTACATAAATATGTCTATGAGCATTGGCCTTTAAAAAGAATCCCCCTTATCTTGGGAAGGCAGCCAGATTCAGATGCTAACCTATCATGCATCCCCAGATAGTAATGCACTCTAACAGGGAAACTTAGAATGGCCTGGGTTGAAAAGGACCACAGTGCTCATCCAGTCCCAACCCCCTGCTGTGTGCAGGGTCACCAACCAGCAGCCCAGGCTGCCCAGAGCCACATCCAGCCTGGCCTTGAATGCCTGCAGGGATGGGGCATCCACAGCCTCCTTGGGCAACCTGTTCCAGTGCGTCACCACCCTCTGGGGGAAAAACCTCCTACTTTGTAGCACAAAGTCCTGAATGCCTGCTTGTCTCCACTCCAACTTACTCCACTAACAGTGGTGAGCTCACCTTACAGACCTCAGAACTACCCTATACAGCTCTCCATACAAATGCACAGTTGATATGAGGAAGAGCATTACATGCTGGGAGAGCATAAGTGAAGTTTTCAAAGGAGCTACGTAATCTGCTTGTAAATTATTTAACTGCTGTACACCCAGTGCAAGGAAGTAGTTTCAATTCCAGCTACCTACAGGCCAAGGTCCCAGATCAGAATGTGGAGCTGATACTGCCAGGAACAGGCATGTGCTGAGCAATACCTCCTACCAGTTCCATACTGCAGTCCCTGAATAACTGATAGCCACAGGGCCCAAGCTGAGACCTACCTTTCCACTGAAGTCCTCAGTGAGTGCCATATATTCTTCTGCTTTTTCTAAAGCACTAAGTACTTTTTCAATATTTTCTAAAGAAAGAAAGGAGAGGAGAGAAATATTTTAAAACATCTAGAAAGGAAAGATGTTTTCATCTCAATACAGCACAACAGCAGATCAACAAAGGACCCAGCAACTGCTCCTCCATTTAAGTTCCAGCTACGACATGGCCCTGCCATTGGAGTCCTACATTCTATTTCCAGTATATTCACAGTCCTAGAGTTTAATGTGAACCAGGTTGGTCCCAGTGTAGAACACTACAGCATATAGCCATGCAATCAGAACTACAGGTTTAAGGAATACTCATCTCTTTGAAAGAAATATTAGTTAGACATAGAAATGTGTACAAGCACTAAGACGTTATTTCCTACATACCTTTACTTTCCATATGTTGATCTATTTTGACAGAACCAGAAAATCCAGCTTCTATAAGGCAATGCTCAATGAGAGTGGCTCCGTAAGCTATTTAAAAAAGGAAAAATAAAGATAAACACCTCCTGAAAGCACTCTCAGTGAAATCTGCATTCACATTAAGATTACATAAAGCATATCCTGGCCAAGGCTTGAGGAAATATGGTCAATCCCCAGACTGCAGTGCGAGGGCACCATGCTCCCAAATTCAGAAGGCAGAATCTATGGTGAGCAGGTCTCCTATAGTTGCCCTCAGAAATGCTGGCTGGTTGTTGACAGTTTTTAGCAAACTAGGGATGCTTAGGATCACTTAAAAGCATGAAGGGTCTAGGACTGAGTGATGCTAAGTGGTACCAACAGAGACTGGGTAAATAGGTGGAAGAAAAATGCAAGCTAAGACATTAAATGCAAACACTCAATGATCAGAGTGGGAAGCCTCTAAAGCATATGACTACTGGGACTGAGACACTGCTCTGGTAAAGTGTCAGTGTTTCTGCTATGGGATGAAAGTAATTAGAAGCAGGTCGTTTCTTTTCTTTCTCAAGCTGGACAAAGAAAGGAACAAAGGTGGTGAAAAGGAGAATCAAGAAATGGGAAAAGTTAACACTTAGGTCTGCAAATTGTGTGATTTGAGCTGTTTAAGGTGCCTGCCAGGCACCCTGCAGTTATCAACAGTGCCAAACAGGGAGAATAAACCACATTTATTGCTCTGACCATGCCAAACAAGTCAAATCTTCTGCTGTCAGGAAAACTGGGGCATGGGGTGCTTCACCTCTTTACCAGGGAACACCCACACAGACAGGTTGAGCTTCCTGGTTTTATATCAGTGCTCACCCCAGGACTGGCATCACCCAGCCACTCCCCAACATCCCCACCCTGACTGTACACTTATATCTCCTACTGGGGAGAGCTAACAGAGCTACCCCAGATCTTCCTCACTGAAGGAGCAGTGCAAGGCTCATTGTGCAGACAGCTTTAAATACATTTTAAATGTACTCTGCTTTCAAAAGTTTGGTTTACTTTATTATTTCTCTAACATATAGGAAAACAGAATGCCACAAAAAAAAATAAATAAAACCCTCAATAAAAAGACTGAAGTTAATAAAATGTGCAGAATCACCTATTGCCCTCGTTTCACCTCCTTATGAAACAGCACTACTTACGAAGATGTGGATTAAGAACCCTCTTCAGCTGTTCCCCTTTGGGTGCATTTGATATTATCTCAGTTAACCTACAGAAGACAAGAGTTGCCATTTGAAAGAACAACAGATTTTCAGATCACATTGCATTGCTTAGAAGCAATAATGAATCTTCAGTATTAAAAGGTAAAAAGTAGCCTGTAAAACATGAAGACTAGCCCCAGATACAGCACTTTTCAGAGTTCAAAATATCATTAAGTTCAATTAGGCCTAGTTTTCTAGCCTGCCCAGGTCCCTTTGGACAGCATTCCTTCCTTCTGTTGTATTACCTGCACCACTCAGGTTGGTGTCATCAACAAACTTGCTGAGGATGTGCTGGATCCCATTTTACAGGTCACTGATCAAGAAGGCAAAGAGCATTGGCCCAAAGAAGGACCCTCAGGGGACACCACTAATCACTGGCCTCCACCTGGACACAGAGCTGTAAGTAATTCAGGTTTGTTCCAATACATACACCATTAAAAAGCAATCACCTTTCCAGTGTGGGTGGCGGTGTGGGTGCTTTTGCACTGTCAACTGGGTATCGCTCCCGAACTGCAAATCTGACATCATCTGCTTCATCCGTGCGAAACCTCAGAATGTTTAAAATGAGGTACTCGTGGTCTGTCAGGACAATGTTACCCTGCAAGCACACCACAGTGAGCCCTTAGCAAAGGCCGTATTTATGTGTTCACTTACAGAACACCATTTGGAGCTCTGCACTCACCCTGTCGTACAGCTCGATGATCAGGTGATAAGCAGCTTCATTGCTTCCAAACTGGAAGTCCACAATTCTGTCTATTCCCAGCTGTCTCACACTGACCAGTCTCCTGGTCTTCAGGTGCTTACGGCACTGCCAACAGCAGAGAGAACATCTGTGAGGTGATGCAGACACACCTGCTTTTGATATTTTACATTAACATATATTTGCTTTTTCCTTTTAGCTATCAGCCCCTCTAACAACACTGACTGCTTCTTACTCTATAAAAATAATACAAAAGTAAAAATCCCAGGCTTAGTAATACAAAGATAAGACAGCCCTTAGAAAACATAATAACGCTTTGATACTTATAGGCAACATGATTGTCAACATCAAATGGTTTTTTCTAGTACAACAGCTATTTGTTCTGCTGGCTCGCTCAAAGCAAGGTCACTTATGTCACTTCAACGAGAGATTGGCTAATTAAAGTTCAGAGGGTGTGTATTACAAAGAGAACAAGATTAATCCTGCATCTGTACAGGACATGAAGAGCCTTTGCAGAGCCATCTCAATGAGGCCACATCCAGAGGCTGCACAGATCTGTGTGAGCTGCATCCCCTACAAGAATGCAGCCAACAGCAAGACCTGAATCCTCCTGGTCTGAACAGAAAGACCCTGTTAGCACAGCATTAACACACCTGGACAATCCAACTGGAATAACAAGGGTTTCACTGGAGTAAAATTCAGATTGGTCTGGGTGGCTCACAAAATGTTCAATACTAGCATTTATAAATCTTCATTGTCATTCTTTCCAGCACTGAGCATGAGCAACATGTTCTAACTCCAAATTTGCTCTTCCCATATCTTCAATCACCTGCCTGATCAGGATCTAACGGGTAAACCCTTCAGTATTTTCTTGTCTCCAAGGTCAGAACATTAAGGTGTTTTCTTCAACCAGCATTCTTTTCAAAATGAAAACACCAGTTCGTTTACCTTCATCGCAAAGCCAGACGGCATCATGTTTTTTGGCCACTCAAACTCCGTCGTGTGAATCCGTATACCAGATTCAAGCAGCAGTGTGGCCTTGCAGTCTGGTCTGTTAACAAAACAAAGACTCAATATAGCATGTGAGCAGCCACCTCTGACTACACAGCAGCCTGCAGTGGGATGAGATGGAACTACTGTAACCAGCAGTGCGTCATTGACAAGAAACAGTGGGAAAACCAAGGAAAAGCAGCACATAGTGCTCCAGCCAGGCTGACAGCAAAAGGAAGCCCACGCTTTACATCTATCAATAACAGACCAAGCAAAATGCTTTTGGAGCTAACTCTCCCACACAAGTGGGGGCAGGCAGGTGCCACAGGCTGCAGCAGAGAACATGATGCTCCCTACCCACTGCCTGGGCACTGGTGTCGCTCATAGAACTGCCGCTCTCCATTCCTACTACTCCTCTCTCCCTTCCTCACACACAAAAAACATGGCAAAACAAGGAGAATTTTCTCCCCGGTAGGAGCGGTGATGCAGTGGCACAGCTGTCCAGGGGGGTGGGGGAGTCACTGCCCATGGAGGCGTTCCAAGCAGTGGAAATGTGGCACCGAAGGACGTGGTTTAGCGGGGAGGGGTGGGCTGGCAGTTGCCCCAGGAGGCTGTGGATGCCCCATCCCTGCAGGCATTCAAGGCCAGGCTGGATGTGGCTCTGGGCAGCCTGGGCTGCTGGTTGGTGACCCTGCACACAGCAGGGGGTTGGAGCTGGATGAGCACTGTGGGCCTTTGCAGCCCAGGCCATTCTGTGAGTCTATGATGTGGTACTATTCACTTTTCCTCTCCTCAGACCCGTATCTCGGGCTCTCACAAGAACTTCCATAATAACAAACACTGGATTTTCTCAGGGAACAACAGAACCCCACTGAGAACTCCTCAGAAAAGCCAAACACAGCCCAGATATGGAACAAACACCACAACAACAGAACGAAACGGAAAGAATCCCTTACTTTTGGAGGCGAATAAGGTACGTCTTATTGTCCACATCGTACACGTTGTTGACTCTCATTCCCAGCAAGCTGCCAAAACCAAAACACGGACTTTGGAGAACACGGCACACAAAGCATACAAGGGTCAGGGAAAAGGAAAAAAAGCCGGATAATTGAGATATATGGGAGTGTGAGCGGTGATAAACCACCACAGGGCTTAGGGCTGCGGCCTCACAGAGGGGGCAGAGCAGAGCAGAGCAGAGCCGCCTCACACACACACAGTCCCGGTCCCACTCGTGCCGTGGGTGCAGTCTGTACCCGGTCACACACCCACACAGTCCCGGTCCCACTCGTGCCGTGGCTGCAGTCTGTACCTGGTGCGCAGCTCCGCCACCACAGCGCGGATATCGATGGTGCTGTACCGCCCCTTCATGCTGCCGGTGCCGGAGTCGCGGCCTACTCCTCACGGCCGCCCGCGCGCATGCGCTAACGCTCGCTACGGGTGCCGCGCGGTGCCAATCCCCTCCGCAGGGACGGAGTGCCGTGCTGTACCGAGGGGTGGGCTGCGGTGTGCGGGTGGGCAAAAGCGTTTTGTGCTTTGGTCAAAAAGGAACCCGCGTCTCTCTGTGTTGCCCAGGCTACGCTGCAGTGACTATTCACAGGCGCGATCCCGCTACTGACCGGCACGGGAGTTTTGACCTGCTCCGTTTCCGACCTGGGCCGGTTCACCCCTCCTTAGGCAACCTGGTGCGCCTCGGCTCCCCGGGGCTCACCATATTGATGCCGGCCTTAGCGCGGACGCCCGCTCGGCATAGCGCACTGCAGCCCAGAACTCCTGGGCTCAAGCGATCCGGCGGGCTCAGCCTCCCGAGTAGCTGGGACTACAGGCGTGCGCCACCGCGCCCGGCAACGGCAGCAGCGCCGCGCGAGCCAGACAGCTCTAACCGTACAGCTCTAACGTCAGACTGAATGCTGCCAGCACGGCCTGGGGACACGGCCCGCATCCTGACACCGTCAGCTGCGGGGATGGGAGAGGGACAGAGGAGCCACAAAGATACTCAGAGGCTGCAGCACCTCCACTACAAAGACAGGCTGAGGGAGCTGGGCTTGTTCAGCATGGAGAAGAGAAGGCTGCGGGGTGACCTCAGTGCAGCCTGACAGGACCTAAAGGGAGCCTACAGACAGGAGGGGAGTCAACTCTTTGAAAGGGCTCATAACAGCAGGACTAGGGGAAATGGATTGAAGTTGAAGGAGGGCAGATTTAGGTTGATGTCAGGGGGAAGTTCTTTACTGTGAGAGTGGTGAGGTGCTGGAACAGCTGCCCAGAGAGGCTGTGGATGCCCCGTCCATCCCTGGAGCTGTTCAAGGCCAGGTTGGATGGGGCCCTGGGCAGCCTGGGCTGGTATCAATGTGGAGGTTGGTGGCCCTGCCTGTGGTGGGGGGTTGGAGCTTCGTGATCCTTGAGGTCCCTTCCAATCCAAACCATTCTATGGTTCTGTGATTACCTGGGAAAAGAGGCTGACCCCACCTCACCACCACCTCCTTTGAATTGTAGACAGCACTGAGGTCTCTCCACTGAGGCTCCTCAAAAATTATCAAAGCACAGAGAGCCAGCCGTGTCTTTTCAAACTGAAGTTGTTCCTGCTAGGATAAGAATCTGGCCCCATCTCTTGGTCACCTTCCCTTCAAATATGCACAGTTCAGATCCCTGCTGCCTTCTCTTCTCCTGGCTGGACAGGCCCAGCCTCCTCAGTTCATCTCAGAGAAGGAGGGGAGGCTGAGGATCCAGGGTTGGGCTGGATGCTCCTCACAGGTCCCTGCCTTGGTTCTATGATTCCATGACTCTGACAGAGCTGCTCCAGCCCCGTCCTTATCTCAGCAGCCTCTCACAGCTCAGGCCCCTGCTGTGGAGCTGGACGGGCCCTGTGCTGCTCCAGGGAGGCCAGCCTCATCCTGGGCACCTGCAGCTCCTCAGCCTGAGCCCTAATTGCTTCTCACACAACCAGTCATGGTCTGGCTGCCATGCATAGCTGGGGGCTGCAGGAGGATCAGGGCATCTCCTTGTCTGGGAAATTTCCTTTAAAGAGTGTTTGTGGCACTCTCTCTCCCCTATTAGAGATACATATTACTTTTCCCTCTTTTCCTCCCTCTTCCCCTCCAGACAGCCCCCGGAATCGCGCTCCCTGCAGCTCTCATACACATGCACAGTTCCCAATCACAAAAGGAAGCTGGGTCCCGCTGTGTTGCCCAGGCTGTGCTGCAGGGACTGTTCACAGGCGCGATCCCGCTACTGATCAGCACAGGAGTTTTGACCTGCTCCGTTTCCGACCTGGGCCGGTTCACCCCTCCTTAGGCGACCTGGTGCCCCCCAGCTCCCCGGAGAACACCATATCGATGCTGATCTTAGCCTGGACGCCCGCTCAGCACAGCGCTCTGCAGCCCAGAACCCCTGGGCTCAAGCTGTCCACCAGCCTCAGCCTCCCCGGCGCTTGGATTACAGGCACAAGCCACCGTGCCCGGCTATTTTTCAGGCTTTTACAGACTCCTCAGCATCTGTGTTGTATGGGCTCTGCCTGGCCACACAGTGGCAGTGGGGATCTGAGAGACAGTCCTTCTACTGTCCGCGTTTAAAAGTGGGTGGATGGATACACAGGAAAGGCATTTCCGAGCACAAGTAGATTTAAGCAGCTGACAAAAGCCAGAGTTCTCACTTTTAGCCTGGAGAGACACGTTGTGATGCTCTGCCTTCATTTTAACCCCAAAGAGGCTCCATCTCTGGGGCAGCTCAGTGCTTCATTTGATGAAGAGAGCATAAGAGACGTCCCACTCCTTGCTTTCTATTACAAAGAAAGGCACCTTGATTCACCAGTGGTCTCCTAAGAGGGAAGAGCTCAGAGCTGAGGACACAAAGGGGCTGTGACAGTCCATAAGCGGTGGAGGAGGCTGATGAGATAATGCTGGGAACATTGTCTCCACCTGGACAGGCTGACCCTGACTGTTGGAGGGATGTTTGCTAAAGTGCAGGTCTGGGAAAATCCACTGCCTGGGGTCTCCCATGTTTGTCGTTAAATTAACTGGGATCTCAAAGGTTTGGCAGACCCTGCACTATGACCCCACACTGCTGCAAGAAACCACAACGCACACAACCTAAGCACACACGAATGAGCACTGCTGTGGCCACGTCTGCAGGAGGTGCTTTTCTTTTCTCTCGGTATCGACTCTTCTGTGCTCACTCCCCGGGACACAGAGCTGCCAAGCGCAGGGTCGCGCTGGGGAAAGCAGCCAAAAGAGGCTGGGTCCCGCTGTGTCGCCCAGGCTGCGCTGCAGGGACTGTTCACAGGCGCGATCCCGCTACCGAACGGCACGGGAGCTTTGACCTGCTCCGTTTCCGACCTGGGCCGGTTCACCCCTCCTTAGACGACCTGGTACCTCCCGGTTCCCCGGGTGACACCATATCGGTGCCGGCCTTAGCGCGGACGCCCGCTCAGCACAGCGCTCTGCAGCCCAGAACCCCCGGGCTCAAGCTGTCCGCCAGCCTCAGCCTCCCCGGCGCTTGGATTACAGGCACAAGCCACCGTGCCCGGCTGGCTGCAGCTCACACTGTGTGTGCTCTCCTGCACTCAGGGACTGGCCTCACCATAGCAGCAGGATGCATTAGTAGCAGCACACGGGAGAGGAGGAGTCTGCAAGGAAGCAGAACGGAGCTTTTCAAGTAAAGATTCAGCGCAATACTTTGTTTTGGAATGGCCAAATTAAGGTTTATAGGACAAAAAATTAAGTGTGTTGTCCTCCCCTATGGTGTCCAGGGAGAGCTCCTGATTTTTGTGTTGAGGCACTGGAGAGAGACTAAGAGGCAACCTGTTTGTTGCATGAAGACTGGGGGCTGCAATGAGATGTTCTGATTCCCAGAGGACGTGAGATTAACAAAAATGCAATGCAAAGAGTAAAATGCAGGAGCTTCTTTCCATTATCTGTTCACAACTGCAACAGAGAGCTGTCTAGAAATACAGGTACCTGAGATCCTCACCATGTTTGCACCTCAGAGCTGTCTAAGGGAGCTCCCCCTGACATCTCGCTCCATGCTCCAGTTATCTGCTTAAGGAAGAGCTGTCAGTGACAGCTGGAGTTTTGGCTAATGGTATTAGTTAATGACTACAGGGTCATGGCTGTGAGGAGATGGAGGCTTTATGTCCACAAAGGGGGAAAAGGCAAGTGATTTGCGCAGAGGTACTACTCATGTTGCTGCTCCTGGCAGGGCCTGGCATCCCCCCACCCCCTTCTCCTGTCAGTAGCACTGCTCTATTTGGCCAAAAATGCACATTTTTTCACCATGAATGCAGGCTTTTTGGTGCATTTGAAAACTATCAAGAGGGATTGAGATATCAGGGGGTGAAGCCACCTGTTTTGCCTGACAAAATGTGGTAGGGTCAAGCTTGGCAGACTGAGGAGGGCTGGAACATGGCTGAGACACAGATTCAGAGCCCTGCAGCACCCCCATTGACATGTCCTCTGGCCTCCAAACATCACCTGTAATGAAGATTGAGGCTGCTCACAGATGGGAGAACTCAGCTGCCCCATGGAGCCACGTGTTGGGAACCAGAGACCTTCTGAAGGAGGGCTATAACACACAGCTTCTGCAGAGCCATAATACCCAGAGCTCCTTGATGTCACCATACTGCTTCCATGCTTAGCAACATACTGATGTGGCTGAGATCATCCTGGTGTCAGCAATGGCCTGGTCCAAAACCAGCTCATAGGTGTCCAGGACAGAAGCTACTGCCCAGCCCAGGCCTGTATGTCACTGCTCAGCTACCACTGGGATGTGGAAATGCAAGAAAAATTGATTGTCTGTGCTAAGTGCAAAGGCACAGCGATGCACTCAAGGTACAAACCAAACCCAAACAGCCTGGAGGTCAAACTGTTCCTCCTGCTGGGAGGCCACTTTCCAAGGGCTCTTCTCTGCATCCACAGATGGATGCAGGATATCCACGGAGATCAGGACAAGGTTCCCAGTGAGGAATGCAGGACTGCCAGCAATTCTCCATGGTCCTCACTACACCATCCCAGCACACACCAGGGCTCACAGATCTGCTGCAACCACAGCACTCAACTCCCACCCTGAGTCCTGCCCTCGCGCTGTTACATAAAACCTCACAGGAAGAAGCTGAGGATCTGTTTAATGCTGCACTACTGATAACGTTTGCATCTCGAGCTGAAGCTTCAGCTTCCTGGCCAAGCCCCGCTGCGGCTGCACAAACGCAGATGTTGCAGAATGGCAGGAAATACGGCTGAGATGCCCTGGGGCCACCTCCGTCACTCTCTGACTGCAGCTGCCCATGGAAAGCACTACTCTGACTTGTCCCCCCTCGGACATGGCACTCGCCCCACTGTATCAGATCTCCTGGTGATAAGAAAACTGCCATAAAGCTGTGATAACAAGGATGTTACTTGTTTTCACAGCAGAGCTTTGCTAACACAGACACTAAGGGCAAAGTATGAATGCATTGCCCTTCCTTGGAAGGCCACGGGGTTCTATGAAGGATCATAGAATCCCAGAATGGCCTGGGTTGCAAAGGCCCACAGTGCTCATCCAGCTCCAACCCCCTGCTGTGTGCAGGGTCACCAACCAGCAGCCCAGGCTGCCCAGAGCCACATCCAGCCTGGCCTTGAATGCCTGCAGGGATGGGGCATCCACAGCCTCCTTGGGCAACCTGTTCCAGTGCGTCACCACCCTCTGGGGGAAAAAATTCCTCCTGTTCCCTTCTCATTGTGCCAAAAAAGTAAGCAAGATAAGCAGCAGCATATTAAAATAGGGCTGTCCTGACAACCCACATTGATTGGGAGGGTAAACGATATTTGAGTGATAAAAAGAAAGGGTATCCCTTCTTTGTATTGACCCATCCATCTCCTTGAAGTTTGCTTATTGGTTATGACACAAAGCTGAAGTTATCATTGTCTTCCACCACATTCTTGTGACAGCACTTGCACCGTGGCTGGAGGACAGAACAAGCAAACACAGGCTGACACACCATGACAGACACAGCAGCACACGTTGGAAGCTGTGCAGTTGGTGAGGAAAACCATAAGGAGCAGGCAGCCCTGCGGCCAGGCCCAGCCAGCAGCAGGCCCTGCAGCCATCTGCAGATCTCCTGAGCCTCTAATCACTTTATAGCTCTAATTACTTTATGCTCTCAAGGCTGGAGTCCCACGCTGGCGGCTCAGCAGGACGTCCTGCAGGGACACAGCGGGTGCTGCCTCCTGCAATGTTTGCCTTCAACATGAACAGGTCGGGCCCTCCCGAGGACCTGGGCAAGCCCTGAATTCTTTAGCAGGTCGGTGAAGGCCAAGTCCTGTGAGCAGGGCAGGACTTGGGGTCACCTAGAACACGCTCAGGTATTGCAAGGGCTTTATGTGGGTGTTTGACCTTGAGGATCAACCAGCAGCACGAGAAGTGGAGCTTTATTGAGCACAAGGGTGTGTGAGGTGCCAGCACTGCTCCAGGTGGGGCTGTGGGCTGTGGGTGCTCATGGTGAGCTCCCATTACACCCGCAGTGCTCCGTCCCAAAGGCCTTTGCCCGGCACGGCCACCAGCAGCTCCGAGCTGCGGTGCTGCCCATGGACACAGTGCGGGCTGTGTGCAGCCATGTTTGTTCAGAGCAGCCACGTGTGGAGCTGGGCAATGACACAGAGCAGCCGCCCAGCTCCATAGCGACAGCCAGCACCGGGCACGGGGCTGAGGGCCTGACTGGGCCTAACAGCCAGCACAGCTCCCACATCTCAGCTCTAACCGCACACCGCCCCCCATATCCGCCCGGTCCCTTCCCGCGCTGTTCGTGTCCCTTTAAGACGCTCCCGGTTCCCTCTGACGTGCGATCACGTGACTCATCTCCCCACAGCAGCCCGGCCCCGCACGCATGCGCACTGCGCCCCCAGCCGCCCCGCCCTCTTTGGGGTCACGCAGCGCAGTGCGCATGCGCGGCTCCCCCCGTCACCCCGCGGTTCCCCCCCCGCTACTTCCGGTCCCGCCGTTCCTCTCCTCGCACGTTTCCGCCCACGCGGGAGGGCGGGGCTCCTTCCGCCCGCTCTGCGCATGCGCGGTGCCGCCCCGAGGCCGCGCGGCGGGAAGCTCTCCGCTCCCCCCGCCCATCGGCGGCGCGTGCGCGTGCAGCGGGGCGGGGCGCGGTGCGCATGCGCGGTGCGGGCGGAGGGGAAGTGATTTGGGCAGCGCGGCGCCTTCCGGCGGTGCGGGCTGAGGGAGCGGCGCGGAGCGGAGCGGAACCGGCTCCGAGCGAGGCCGGCCCCGACGGGACGGAGCCGCGCTCCGGATCTGCCTCGTCCCGGCCCGTCCCGCCGCACGTGAGCCGAGGAGCCGAGGAGCCGGGCGGAGCCGAAGCGGGATCCGGGCGGAGCCGCCTCTTCGGGCCCGGCGGGCGAGCGGGGCGCGGCGTCGGCGCGGCCCTCGGACCCCCCCGCGTTGGCCGGGCCTTCCTTTCCTTTCCCCCGGCCGTTCCTCCGTCCCGCTCCCCCGGCCGCCGCCCCATGCTCGGTTCCCGCTGAGCCGCGGCCCCGGCCCCGCTCGCTCGGGCCGCCCGGGGGCTCTCGCCGCCCGCGCCCCCCCCCTCCCCCCGTCCCCGCCCCGCTGCAGGCGCCGGGCCCTTGGATGCCGCCGAGATGGGCAAGGTGCTATCCAAGATCTTCGGCAACAAGGAGATGCGGATCCTGATGCTGGGGCTGGACGCGGCCGGCAAAACCACCATCCTGTACAAACTGAAGCTGGGCCAGTCCGTCACCACCATCCCCACCGTGGGCTTCAACGTGGAGACGGTCACTTACAAAAACGTCAAGTTCAACGTGTGGGATGTGGGGGGGCAGGACAAGATCCGGCCCCTCTGGAGGCACTACTACACGGGCACGCAGGGCTTGATCTTCGTGGTGGACTGCGCCGATCGCGACCGCATTGACGAGGCCCGCCAGGAGCTGCACCGCATCATCAACGACAGGGAGATGCGGGACGCCATCATCCTCATCTTCGCCAACAAGCAGGACCTGCCCGATGCCATGAAACCACACGAAATCCAGGAGAAACTGGGCCTGACCCGGATCAGGGATAGGAATTGGTACGTGCAGCCCTCGTGTGCTACTACAGGGGACGGACTCTACGAAGGGCTGACATGGTTAACGTCCAATTATAAATCCTAATGAGAGTAACTATTTAGTCTACAAAGAATTAAAGAGAAAAGAAAAAAAAAAAAAAAAAGAAAGAAAAAAAAAATGAATAAATGACCCGCCCGGCTTTCCGGAAGAATGATTCTCTACAGAAAAGTAAAACAAAAGCATCCATAGGATTACGATCACCTTTCTCCAATGACCACCCTTTCCTTCTCCACACCTGACTGGATTCCTGTTTTAACTCTCCTCGCTTGGCGTTAGGATGCTCTAACCTCCGAATGTGACACGAACACGAGCACTAGATGCTATGGCAGACCTCGGCAAACAGGGGAAAGACACATTGTAGACTTGCTAAGTAACTTTATTTTTCTCTCTCTCTCTCAAAGCCCTTGAGATGGTTTGGTTGTTCTGGGGCCGGCTGGGGGAGGGCTGCCGTTCTCAGTGTATGCTTTTCTGGTTCGACTTTTTTGATGATATTTTTTGTTCCTCTCTCACTTTGCTGTAGATTGCTACTCTTTTGCCTTCATGCGGAATATGTTGATAGGTCGACTTCATCTAGTAAACGGAAAACTCTTGCTTCAAATCAAACCGCAGTCTGTCTTTTTATATTAAGGACTTTTTGTAAAGTTCTGTTAATCTGTAACTGAACAGTGACTCTCGGTCTGGCTCCGTATCTCAGCCTCGTAACGAGACCAATTCCTGCCCGCGGTGGCAGATAGGAATACCATTGTAACACGTTCAAAGTGCATATCGGGCATCGTGTTCACTAGGTAATGTAAGAACTGCTTTGAAATGTCAGCTGTGAAGTTCTGAACCATACATCATGCATGAGAAGGGATGCAAATGAGTTCCCCATCCTACATGGCGACCATATAGCGAATAAAACACGAATGATGTAATCATAGTTCCAGGGTAGATACTGTTCCGTTTCTGTCTTGCATTGCCAGTTTAATGATGTTTAGCTGCAGTTTTTACTCCTTCGGTCAGTCTCCAGTTCGATGTGAGACAGGTTCCTTCCAGCAACACGCAGCAATAACCTGCAAGCGTTGCAACAAGTTTTACTCCAAATTGGCGGGTTGGGGCAGAAGTCGAGCACTGACTTGCCTGCCCCGGGATGAAGGCAACGTTGCTTCATCCTCGGGCCTCTTGATCTCGAAAGGATTTCTCACTTTTGGCATCACCTTAAGGCATCTAAATCTCCACGGGGTTTCTCATTTCTGAATGTGTGGCATGGAGAGAACAGACAGAGCCCGGCTGCTCGAGCTGCGGTTGTGCAGCGGGGCTGAGCTGAGGGCTGAGTTCCTGCATGGCCGTGCAGCGTCGGCCCTGAGTTGTTGCTGCAGTGCTGTAGGAAGGGAACCGTGTTGGCTGTCTGAAACCCATTGAGTAACTGCCAATGAGAGCGGGGTGGAGAGAGTGAGAATACGACTATGAATGTAAACTTCCATAATTAGTTCTTAAAGGGCAAGCAGCTCATTCGCCGTGCCACAGCCTGCAGGTGTGGCTGGCAGAAAAACCCCACCCAGAGCCAGTAATGAGTGTGAGGTCTCAATCAAGTGTTAGTGCTGGCCGCAAAACATACTAAAGCAGCTGGTTCTGATTCAGCCTTAAGGATTAACTTCAGATTTCCTCAAGGAGTTAAACTCGATTGGGGAATTCTAGGAATGTATGCTACAAAACCAGAAGAAAATGGCTTTTTTTTTTTTCCTCAAGGATATAAGTTTGATGTGAAATTGGGGCATTACGCTACGGTTGTGCAGCGTTGACTCTGTGTGCAAAGTCCATTGTGTATGGAGCTCTTACCAAAGATGAATGGGAAGATTAACACACACATACAAAATAACGCTGAATTCACTTCTGGAATTGAATGTTTTGGACCATGTCAAAGTAACTTTGGATCATGTCAAAGTAACTTTGGATCTGGTTCCAAACAACGTATATCTCTGTGTGGGGTGCGAGTGGGACCGAGTGGGTTCATGGTGCTGGAATATAGAGCATTGACTGGGAGCCCTGCTGAGCTGAGCTGAGCCTGGTGTCCAACCACTGCAGGCTCAGCCGTGGAGGAGGGGGGAGCTTCCCACCTTATTGCTGTCCGAGTGTCACTGCTCTATTTTCCAGCCTGTAAGGCTTGTTTTGTTCCTCTGATGTAACTTAACCAACAGCGTGGCGGTATAAAGGTTCAAATGCGAGAATACGGTTTTCTGTTTTCTTCTGGAGCATAAATAAAACAGCCAAGCACAAAGTAAACGCCTAAACTGGAAAACTTGAAGCTCTCTCAATGGTTCTTGAACTCTTTCAAATCTCTTCTCAGTCCAAATGCAAATGTCCATCACTCCATTCCCGTCTCCTGGCCAGGCTTTGCATTGCCTCACATCCACGAGTTTGTGCTCTGTTGCTTTTAGACGTTCTGTTTGGGCAGGAGAAAGGAAACCGATTTGTTCTCTTCTTTTGTCTTTCGGTTGTTTGGTTGTGGGGTTGTTTTTATTTGGGAGGGGGGTGTGTGGAGGGAGATAAAAGCAACCGGAATGTGGCGGAGACTCCACAAAGCAATGGCCATTGCTGCCCAGCACCTCCAGAGCTTTCACTTTCACAATGTCCTCGATAGGACGGAGCTGCAGCTCCCCACAGGGTGAGGTGCATCCAGAACACAGTGATGTTACGAACCCAGCCCGACAGCGGCCATTTGTGTCCATGTGAATCTATGGAGTGAGTTTGGAATGGCGTTAAACCGTGTCTGATCAGTGAATGAGTTTGTAGACTGTGATCTCCCTGACGAGTAAACAGGAATTTTGTGTTCTCAATATGGCTGTAGTGTTGGTAAAGAACTAATAAGCAGAAAATAAAGCAATTACACAGCGGAGCTCTCCTGGTATGTTCCTTCTATTGAATTATGAGGGAAACAGAAAGGGGCAACATGGCACTACAGCGGTGTGTTCTGCTGACATCAAGAGCTCTCTGTTGTGTCTCACAGCGGTGAAAGCCCGTCTGTAATTCCATGAGGGGCTGTTGTTATCAATGGGAAGGACCACGGTAACGCACTGGAACAGGCTGCCCAAGGAGGCTGTGGATGCCCCATCCCTGCAGGCATTCAAGGCCAGGCTGGATGTGGCTCTGGGCAGCCTGGGCTGCTGGTTGGTGACCCTGCACACAGCAGGGGGTTGGGGCTGGATGAGCACTGTGGGCCTTTGCAACCCAGGCCATTCTATGGCTCTGTGATGGCTGAGCACCAGGCAGGTGTGTTGGGGCACATTTTCACTGCTGGGCCTTCCTGCTCCCAGCTGGCCCTGTCTGCCCGCATGTCAGCGAAGGGTGTGTCTGTGTAAATGAACTCATTCAGCTTAATTAAGCTCCTTCAGGTTGGTAGACAAAGCTCCGGAGCAGTGAACTCCCGTCTCTTTCATGGCAGGGTTTACTCAGTTCTCAGAATGGCAGAGTTGGGTTTGAAATCAGAGCCCTGGGTTTGTGCCGGGTGTGACTCACCCAGCAGGGCCTTCCCCAGTCACAGGGCTGCCGTCCTCACGGGCAGGGATTGGAACGAATGCGCCTGCCGTCCCTAATTGGAAATTAACCCTGCTAATACGGCCTCCTGGGTGATGGTTCTCCCCAGGGAGCGGCTCTTGGTTGTCAGAAACCACTGTGATGCTCAGTGCTGGAGCAGTGCTGGGCTCTGCTGTGGGCCCTGGAGCGGAGCAGAGCTCTCCCACAGCACAGGGGCAGCCCCGGCCTGGGCAGCTCGCTGCTCCATGTCCAGCCTGGCTCTGTGTGCCTCAGCCCAAAGTGCTTTGGTGCTTCCAGGACAGAACTTTCTGCTGGGTAACAGGGAAGCGTGAACTCACAGCGCTGTGATGGAGGCGGTGGTGCTTCCACCCAGCAAACCCACCCACTCCTCTTCTGACCTCAGCAGCGCTGACGTCCCCGAGCAGCTTTGTGCCGAGGTGGGGACTCGGGTGCTGCGGTCAGCCTCGTGTTCAGGACTTGGAGCACGCTGAGCTGTGTAATTTCAGCCCTGCCTTCGGTTTGGAAGGGGAAACGGCTGAGTCAGAGCCCCGTGGTGCTCAGTGCTGAGGTTTCCTCCCTGCGAGCTCCCAGAGCTGGGGTGCAGGGCTGCTTTGCGCAGCAGGCTGCATGTGCTGCACGCAGCCCAGGAAGCAGCTCCTCGTGCTTGACAACAGGTATCTCCACCCTTGAAAGAGGGAAGAAAGAATCAAAGGTGTGAGTCATCTGCAGAGCCTGGCTGAGCTGCGTGCTCCCCTGTGCTCCCCTGGGCTGGGGGCCTTCCCCTTCCCCTTCCCTCTGCTCGGTGTGCTACAGCTTTTAGTTAAGAAAACACCCAACAATAAAACAACTTAGGCAGGATTTAATGGGTATCAGTTTCAGTAGGGAGGAAGCCAGGAGCACTGGAAACACCGTGTTTTTTCCCTTAGGAGCGCTCAGCTGGGTGGATCCCCGTCCCCAGGGCTGCCACCAGCAAGTCCAGGCTCAGCCTCGTGCCTCTCACCCTGATGGAACAGAAGGGAGTGGAGCTGTGCACAATGGGCCGAGCCCCAGACCTGCCCGTGTCCGACTTGGGGTGAGTCCCTCAGCTCAGGCACGGAGGCAGCAGCAGCACAAAGGCTGAGGGGTGAAGAGGGCAGCATGAAGCCGTGGATGAAGGCACTCTCAGCATGGCATTCCCACCCTTTGCTGTCCCGGAGCAGGGCTGGCTGCTCCCCGTGCTGCTGCCGTCCTGCTGTTCTCTGCCCCAGGATCTTCTGCTTATTCCCGCTGAAAGCTCAGGGGCTGTTGTCAGGCTGGCGCTCAGTCGCTGGCTGCCAACTTTCAGCCGCTGCCACGCAGCGGGCCGGGCTGCGCTGGCAGTTAGATCCCATTAGCTTAACATCTGCCAGAACGCCCTTTCCCCACAGGGGCTGGATTAGTTTGGAGCTGACCCAGCTCTCCTGGAAGCTTTGCCTATCACGTATTTGTGGCTTTCAATCCGCTGCCCTAACTGGAACCAAACCCAGCCCGTGCGCTCACCAGGGAACTTTTCCTTCAGCCCAACAGCACAGCCGTGAGCTGGCTCTGCAGAAGTGAGCCCTGAGCGCCCAAATCACATCCTCTTTCAGTGCCCCCCATTGCATCCTATCCATCACATCAATAGCTGCGTGTCCACGCTCACAGTTCCCGGCTGTGATGGAGCCCGGCGATGGCTCAGCCCTGCGGGACCTTGTGTCTGCTGGGCTCAGGGGGGAAAGCAGGAAGGGCAGAAGCACTGCAGCCGGGCAGTGATACCCAGTGCAGGGACACACAGCGCTGCGGGGCTCCTCCTTCCCCTGCAGCAGTAAAAGTTTCCCCCGTCCTCCTGCTGGACCTTCTCAGCTACGGGTCCCTCTGCGCTTCCTCTTTTAGTACCTAAAAAAACCCACCCACACCAAGAAGCGTTGGCCGCAGCTTTGCTGGAGGCTGCACTGAAGGCAGAGCTGCTCAGCGATCCCTGGGCTGAAGTCAATCTTTTCCGGTCTGATCGCACGGCCCAGGAATGTCTGTGCACGCACAGTGTGGCCGGGGAGGGCTCAGCGCTGTGCCCCAGTGCTGCTCTGCTGCTCCCCTTCAGCTGCGGAGGCTGCAGGGGCTGCCATGTCCTGCAGAGGAACCCAGCACCCGGCCCATGTCTCCCCCTGCGATGCTCAGGGGGGAAATTAGGCTGTAGAGTAGGGTTAGGTTGGGAATCATCACCCCAAAGCTGCTCTGAGGCCACCCCGCTTCCCCCAGGCGCAGCCTCCCCACTGCTCAGAGCTCACCCGCTCCCAATCTCAGCTCTGCCCAATGAGAGCAAACAGCCACAGCCGCATCCCGACCCCGTGACACCTCGTTACACATTAACAGCAATGCCAATATTGACCTATTGCCCTACAGGGCAGCTCAGTGCCCCCACACCCCACTGTCCGTGCTGCCGGCACCCCAAAGTGCGGCCGCATGGCAGCAAAGCAGAGGGGACCTCGACTTCTCCCCCTATTTGTTTCACAGCTGTGAGCTCCGAAGGGAAATCACGCGGCCGTGCTTTTCTCATTAAGCGCCGTCACATTTTCCAGACAGAAGCTCAGAGCTCCGTGCTGTAAGATGGGGATTTTTTCCTCCTTTTTCAGCTGCAGATGCTTAAGGATCCCTGGCTGAAGGATCCTTCCCGGCCCCACCGTGAGCAACGTGTGGGGCACCCCAACGCCAACCCCAGCCAAACTGCCCCATGGAGCAAGTGATGGTGTGTCTAGGAGGTGCCCATCTGTGTACAGGTGGGTGTTTGTCCAACAAGAGGAGCCCCACACAGACACTGCAGCTCCATCAACCCCATCCCGCCCATGGCTGCACCGCCAGCGCTTCACATCGTGTGATCCCGAGCTGCTTTTGAAGGATGTGACCTAATTAAGGCTCAGCTCTTTTCAATATGATTTTCATAGTCCCACGGGTTTCTTTTCCCTGTGCGACCGGCCGGCCCGGCTGGGCCTCCTGGGACATCTGGGAGCAGGAGGAGAAACCATCTGAGCACAGCCCCACGCAGCCCGGTACAAAGGCCATGCACGGCCCTGTTTGTCTCCTTGCTGCAGTGCTGATGGCGCAGAGCTGGGGGCTCCCTGCAGCCCCCCTGGCCGTGCCATTGAGCTGAGTTTGCCATGCTGAGGCAGCTGCATTGGCTGCCACTGAGCCCCAGGGATGGCTGTCAGGGCTGATAAACTGAGCCTTGGGCCCTATGGGGTAGGTGTCCCCTTCCCATGGGGAAAACACATCCATTTCTGGCTAAAAGGAGAATAAACGTCTCATCTGACCCCAGACCCGGCCTGATTCCAACCTTCACCACCCACAGCAGCCAAACGCTGAGCCCCGGGGCTGTTGGATGGGCCAAATAGTGACTTTTGTTTGTGTTTGTTGGGATGGGACACGTCCCCTTGGTGGGCCAAACAGGAGGAAGCCCCCATTGCAGAACCTGGCTGCACTGTGGTCAAGTGAGCAACGCGCCATGTGTTCCCACAGCAAGGCTGGCAGCCGGGACGTCGTGCATGGGTTGGCAGAGCAGCTGAGCGAGCTGATCTGCAATTAAGGACGTTCCTCACTTCCTTCTGATTAGCATCAAGAAAAGCCATTCACTCACACACCGAGAGCTGCCTGCATTGGCTGGAGCAGTGTTCCCATGCACCAGGAGCGGATGAGCAGCTCAGCCAGGCCAGGCTGCAGGGTGCATCACACAGGGGATGTCCCAATTCCCAGCACTCCCGTCGTGCTGCTGCCTGCATCTGCTCCAGGGCATCGCCTGGGCCGTGCTGCCAGCCTGCAGCAAAACGGCACTTCAGAGCGTCATGGCCAAACAGCATCTCGGTGTCATACAACAACCCACCGTGTCACCACTTGGCACTCCAACCTGAGCACCCCAAGGGGCACCCCCTGCTCCTCCCTGACCCTGCAGCCTCCTCCCCCTGTGCCCAAATCCCGCGTGCTGTACCCTCCCCTCCTGCTCCATGTGGGTGTGCCGGGCCTCACCTGCCCTGCACTGCTCCAACCTGCCCAGCCACCCCCAGCAGCTCCTGCCCCCCCGGGCTGGCTGGGCCTCCTGTGCGCTCCCTGCTGCTCCTCCTGCCCCTGGGCAGCCCCTGGGGTCATCCCCTGGCTGCTGCAATGCAATGCACACACCATGGGGAGAGCTGCATGAATGGTGACAGGGCAGTGCCTTAAATCAGGTGGGAAGACAAGCAGGGGGGCAGGCTGAGCTCGGGGGACAGAGGCTGCCCAGGGCTGGAGCTGATGTTTAGCTTTGGGCATTGCCAAGGGTGCCAAGGGGCACAGCGGGGTGCAGGCAGCGTGGGGTGGGCACTGAGGGTGCCATTGGTGACGGCATCAGCAGGGACAGTGATAGTGCCACTGGTGGGTCCCATTGAGGTGCCATTTCTAGGTGCCATTTCCCCAACACCCAGGGACCCCACATCCCCATGGCTGGAAGCTCACCGCGCTCTCTCCATCTCAGTGTGTTCGGTGTTTGCTGACACGGCCTTGCTGAGCTCTGCCGTTCTGCTCAGCTCTCAGTGCGATGCTCAAACACTGCTGTCCTTTTTACAGCCCGCTCCCGAGCTGCACTGAGGGATGCTGCAAAGAGGAGCCAGCTGCCATCGATGGCAAAGCTGCGGAGGTGTCCCCAGTGCTGGCGTGTCCCACTAGCCTGGATAGCCCTCCCCGCAGGGTGTCTTGTCTCTATTTAAGTCCCTCTCTGGGGACATTATTAAGGACGACTGTTACATTGCTCTGTACCAACGCGATGCAGCTCATTCCCATCTCCTCGCAGTCATCGGGCAGCACCTTCCCTGTGCTGCATCCCACAGCTTTCAGCTTTGCTGTGGGATTTCCATGGGATTTCGCATGGCAAATCCTTGTCCTCTGATGCCCCCCCTTATTCCATACGAGGGCAGGGGAGCCCCCGAGGTGTTTGGGAACATCGCGCCTCCCTGCTCCGTGCTGAGCCACAGAGCCTTAAATATCTGCCCCAAATCCACAGGAGAACAAGGCTGCTTAACTCTGTGTGCTCAGCCCAAAGGGAAACTCAATGCTGAACTTCAGCTGGATGAGGGAACCCAAAATCAAGGAGGGGACACAGAGCCCATCGGGAAGTGGTCGCTGTGGGTTTCATTGTGTTCCTGCTCAGCATTTCTTGTGTAGCCCCAAAAAAGAATGAACCCCCTTCCCTCCCCCCCAGAGATGATGGGCGCCCCTTACAAAGAGCCCTATAACTGCACCATCATGGGACACCCCGAGAAACCCCCACACCCCACAGGGAGCTCTGGTGGGCAGAGATAATTAACAGGCACTAATTACAGGTGGAGTCCCGTTCAATGGGCCGCTCTCGAGGTTTCCAGCTCTCGGCAGGAAGCCGGGCTGTCAGTGTGCAGCTCAGCTCTGCAGAGCAGGAAATGCAGCACGGAGCACAACCAGCCCGGGCTGGGGGCAGCCTGCAGGGGCACAGCTGGTGGTGGGGTCACAGCCCATGGAGGTGCTCCAGAGCCGTGGGGATGTGGCAGTGCTGCCCGGAGCTGTGGGTGCCCCAACCCTGGAGGTGCCCGAGGCCGTGGATGGGCCCTGGGCAGCTGAGCTGGGGGGGTCCCAGCCCATGGCAGAGGTGGGGCTGGGGGGCTCCTTCCAACCCAGCCGTGCTGTAATTCTGTGACTATGACCAGTGCAATGAGCTCAGCCCCGAGCAGCCGGGAGGAGGATCACGGCTCCTTCCAAACTCCCTTCCCCCCCCCCCACAAGCAGCCGTTTCATCTTGTGGCTCTGGGCAGTGACACACACTGCGCTCACAGCCTCCTTCCTCACCCTGCCCTGCTCCACAGCCACTTCCTCTGTGCGAAAGCAGGAGCAGCCGCAGACAAGTGCGGGTGGTTGGGTTCCACAGCGCCTGGCAGTGGGTGCAGGGGGTGCAGGGTGCAGCCGGGGCCACCCCAAGGTGCCCCCCCGCCCCACAACAGCCCCAACCGAGGGCGGGGAGCAGCAGCTGCACACGAGGAAGAGAAACACTCAACTTCCTTTTTTGCTTCTGAGAGAGAAAAGGAAGTGCCGAAATGGCAGAGATAAAACACAGCCCAGCCCTGGGAACCACCGCTGCTCCCTGCAGCACAGACACCGCACAGCTCTGCTGTCCTCATATCCCACACAGGGACATCGATTCCAGGGTAAGGGTTTCCACCTGGGAGACCAGGCTGGCATAAACACGCTGCTAAATGTCCCCCTGCAGACCAGCTGTTAATTACTGAGCTCTTTTCCTTCCAAGTGAACAAATAACTCATGTGGTTATGACCAATTATGCCCTCACTGTGCTGCGCATCCAGGCACCACCTCTGCAAGGAAGGGCTGTGCTCAGTGTGGAGCAAAGCTTGCAAGGAACATCTCAGAGGATGCAAATGGAGCACGTTGGGGTGCAGCAGCAGCCAGGTGCCTTCCCGCAGCAGCAGACCTGCCTCTGTGGGTGCACATGGCCACAAGCAGAGCAGGAGCAACACCTCCTTTGAAAGTGAATTTCAAAGCAATCGCTGCGCAGCAACGAGAGGCAGCTTGGCAAGAAACACCAACTGCGAGAGGAACCTGCTCAGCAGAACAGTGCAAAGGTGTGAGGACGCAGCGCTGAGCGCCCTTAGAATAGCAAAGTGCAGATGGAGCTCAAAGAAAGCAGCGCTCTGCAGGGCACAGGCACCATCTGCGTGCTGTGTGTGTGCAGTGCCCAGCACCAGGACCCTGCAATGCAGGAAACCACGGCTGGAAAGGGAACGAGCGGCCAGTGCTCACCTCACATAGAAAAGTTTTATTGAGTGGCCCTTGGGGCTCAGCTGTGCCCCAGGTTTGTCCTCTCCTCGGGCAGTGCTGCCTATGGGAGCACACAGCAGCACTGCATGGTGAGCCCATCCCACCCTGCCTGAGCCTGCAGGCAGCGTGTCCTTCCTATTGGAAAGGTGCACGGGGGGCACACGGCCCAACCTGACACTTCTACATCACCAACACTGAAGGCCTGTCCTTGTGGGGTTCCCTCCTCAGCAGGGTCCAGCCAGCTGCCAAAGGACGGGCAGTGCCGACACACAGCTCACGACGGGGAATTCTGTGAAGAGATTGAAAGGGGAAACAGAAAGGTACAAATGTCAGAACAGAGTGCCTTTGTTTCAACACCGGGCCCATGTGTCAGCAGCAGATACCTTTGTTATGCATCTGTCTGTTAACCAATGTGTGGTTACTGGGATAGGCCGCCCAGCTCTGCTCTATGCAGTGGGGTGGGGAGGAGGGCAGCAGAGCACAGGGCACCCAGAGCAGCACTGCGTGGTGTTTGTAACACTTGGGTGCCCCAAACCTTCATCCTGCAGCCCACAGCTCACAGGGACAAAGGCTGCACCTGGCACAGCGCTGTGCTTCACAACTAAAGAGCTCTGCAAGCACAGCTCCGCTCTGCAGCTTCACGGGGTCCCTCAGGCATTTCACAGTCACTTTACAGCTCCAATGGTGCCAATGAGCAGCAGCTCAGCTCAGTGCTGGCCACATGCGCTGGTTGAGGCGCAGGGAGCCCCGTCACCCACCTTTGTTTTCCTGCGGATGCTCAGGATGTGGATGTCCTCACTGCGGAACTGCTCGTCGTGCTGATCCAGGGGCACTCGCTCCAGCTCAAAGTCCACCTGAAGCAGCTGTGAGGACAGTGTGGGGTCATTGGGTGGCACTGCCCTTTGGAACGGAGCGTGCACAAAGCCAGGCCCGGTGACAAAGGTGCCCACAGCAGCAAGCTGCTGGTCTCCTGGTGCAGCTCATCTACCCTCATTGTAACTAACCCAGTGCCAGCTCACAGCTGCAGACACCTTGCAGCACAACACAGGAGGCATCAGTTAAAGGGTGAATTAAAAAACGGTCTGAATCGAAGGCTTTAGATAGAAGCCTTTGCTTCCTTCTGCCTCCAAACCGCAGCGCCCGCCTGGCTCTGCCCGCCCTCACAACTGGAGGGAAAGGCAAACAAACACACAGCGCCTGCAGGATCCACTTGGCTGAACCACGACCAGCCGAGGAAGGAAATTAATTATGGGAAAGCAGAAATCATCCAGAAACACGTCGACTGACGGCAGGTACTGCTGGCACAGGGCGGCTGCCTTCACAGCACAGAGCCAAACCCAACATGGGGGCAGCCCAGCAGGGACAGCCAGAGCTGTGCTGTGTCCGACCTGCTCACAGCACACAGCTGGTCCGAGGGATCCCAGCAGGACCAGCACTCAGTGCAGCACAGCGCTGCCTGTCAATGGCAGCCAATGCCTTCCATGGAGCACGTGAGAGGAAAACAGCTTCTCACCTGGTTAATGTTTAACTGTCCCCATAACCTGTGTGTGTTAGCAACCAGCTGGTGCAGAGAGAAGAGCACAGCCACCTGCTGACCTGCTGCTGTGGAATCACTGCTCTGACACACACAGGGGCCATTCTGCAGCTCTGTGCCCAAAAGCAGCAGCACAGGAATGGCCAGCACAGGCTGCACAGGGCTGATCCAGCCCGGCCTTCAACACCATGGGATGGACGGGGCATCCACAGCCTCTCTGGGCAGCTGTTCCAGCACCTCACCACTCTCATAGTAAAGAACTTCCCCTGACATCCAACCTAACTCTGCCCTCTTTCACTCCAATCCATGCCCTTTGTCCTGCCGTTCCAAAGAGCTGCACATGAAGCACAGACACACACACACACACACACTCACTCACTCACCTCCAAGTACCTCCTCTCAATCTCCGGGTTCCTCCCCTCGGTTCTCTGTTCGTAGCAGCACAGCACACACGTATCGGGGCCCGTCAGCTCCCGCAGAGTCTTCAGCAGCGGCTCCAGGGACTGTCCAAAGGGGTTGAATTGTCCATAGGGGTTGAATTGCCCACGGTTCCCCCTTTGCAGGTCACCTCACCGGCCGTTCCCCCGCACTCCCCCCGTCCCGTCCGTCGCCCCGTTACCTCCTCGTAGTAGATGCAGTCCGCCATAAGGATGTAATCTGGCGGCGGGCGGAACCCGGACACGTCCTGCCCCCTGTAACGGGGCTCGGGGTGAGCCTGGGGCGGGCGGGGCCGGTGCGTCCCCCGGGGCCCATACAAACCATTTGAGTCCCATACAAACCATTTCAGTACCTCGGCTCGCACCGACCCCGTCACCAGGTGCCGGTTGTTGTCGATATTCACGGCCAGCAGCTCCTGCAGCTCCTGCAGGTCGGTCAGCGTCACGTCGGCCCTGAGTGTCGCGCGGTGCCGTCAGCCCGCAGCCCGCACGGTCCCGCCCGCAGCCCCCGACGGCGGCGCCGCGCTCACCCCAGCGTGGCCGCCATGATGCCCACGGCGCCGGTACCCGAACCCAGCTCCAGCACGGCCCGGCGGGACAGCGGGAACGAGCCGGTCTCCAGGAACTTGGCGAGCACCAGCGCCGCGTCCCACACCACGCAGCCCACCCCGCCAGAGCGCTGCAACAGCCGCAGCGACGGGCCCGAACGGAGCTCCAGCTCCCGAACGAAGCCCGACATGGCCGTTACACTGAGACGGCGCGGCCCCTCCTACACAGGGCGGCTGTGGAACCGAGCGGCGGGCGGGGATGGGGGGAATGAGAGTGTGAGAGCGGGGAGGGTTAGATTGGATGTCAGGGGAAGTTCTGTACTGTGAGAGTGGTGAGGTGCTGGAACAGCTGCCCAGAGGCTGTGGATGCCCCGTCCATCCCTGGAGGTGTTCAAGGCCAGGTTGGATGGGGCCCTGGGCAGCCTGGGCTGGTATCAATGTGGGGGTTGGTGGCCCTGCCTGTGGTGGGGGGTTGGAGCTTCGTGATCCTTGAGGTCCCTTCCAACCCAAGGTGTTCTGTGAGGGCTGGAGCAGCTCTGCTATGAGGAAAGGCTGAGGGAACTGGGCTTGTTCAGCTTGGAGAAGAGAAGGCTGCAGGGAGACCTCGCTGTGGCCTTGCAGTACTTGAAGGGAGTGTATAAACAGGAGGGGGAATGGCTGTTTGTGGGAGTGGGCAGTGATAGGACAGGGGGGAATGGTTTGGAACTGAGACAGGGGAGGTTTAGGTTGGATCTTAGCAGGAAGTTTTTCCCCCAGAGGGTGGTGACGCACCGGAACAGGTTGCCCAAGGAGGCTGTGGATGCCCCATCCCTGCAGGCATTCAAGGCCAGGCTGGATGTGGCTCTGGGCAGCCTGGGCTGCTGGTTGGTGACCCTGCACACAGCAGGGGGTTGGAGCTGGATGAGCACTGTGGGCCTTTGCAACCCAGGCCATGCTGTGATGGTTGGATGATCCCCACACCCACCAAGCACATCGTGTCCCCCAGTGCTGCAGTTCTTTACCAATGCTCCCATCCCTTCCCCAAGAAGCATTCACTGCATTTGCAAGACTCCAAACTGCATCCAGAGCCCCACGTATGTTAAAATATGGGAAAAAAGGAATTAATAAAATACAGTTCCCCTCCCTGCCCTGTCTTTCTTCTTGCTGCGCTGCAGCCAGGTCTCAGTGCCATCAGGAACCATCCAGGCTCCAGCACAGGAGCTGCACGCACTCCGTCCCTGCAGGCTGTGCTCCCTGCAGCACCCAGGGGCGTTTCGTTTCCTCTTCAGGGCTCTCCCATTCCAGCTGTTTATCCACACTGTTGTCAGGATCTGCCTTTTCCCACAGCAGCCAACTCCAAACCCAGCAATTTCACATTCCTCCCCCAGCGTTTTTTACTCTTTTTATCCACCCCTCTAATTACAAAGCAGCTGAAATGTCAGTTTGCTGCTCTATCTCGGCATTCCACAGAACCACACTGGTGGGAATCTGCTGCCGCCCCAGCACTGCATTACTTTGGGAACGTGTGTTTCCATACCCGCCATGCTCCTGTGCTGCTGGCATTGCTGCTGCTCCATCTCCGCCTTGGAACACTCCTTCCTGTTGGCATCTCCCAGCTCCTGTTTTGCTTGGAAGAGGGTTTAATTGTGCGGTGAGCGAGCCGTAAGCAAGGCTGCTTTTTTTGCATCGCGCTGTGATTTATAGGCTGCCATTGAACTCCTGTGAAGGTACGAGCAGGATTTCATGCTTGGGGAATGCAGCTGAGAATTCCACAGCTTCAAACCCCCTTGGATCCAACCCCAAACAGACTTTTACAAAGGTTCTGGATGGCGGATCCTGCACGTTCTCCATAACGTGCTTTTGGTGAGCCCCAACAAGGTCAGGATGGGCTCTGTGGGTCCCTTCCAACAGAGGGAAGTACTCTGATATGCACAGATGCCATTGCTATCAGCAGATGCTCAGCTTAAAACAATCTGGGAAGGACTTTGTTGAGTCAGGGCCAAAATATGAAGCTAAGCTGCATTTCACTGTGGGATGCTGAAGATGCACCTGGTCTGAGCATTTGTATGGAAGGTATAAAAAGCTGCTGTTTATGTGTTCCCAAGTTTGAAAGAGACCTCCAGCCACAAACAGAACATTAAGAACTCACAGCCCCAACCACGTCCTAAAGGAACACACGCTGCTCAGGCTCTTGAAAATTAAGACTGGGGTGATTTATTAATCTTGTTAAGAACTCTGATACAAAGCACAGTAAAAGGCCACGGACCAGTAAATAAAAAGTGGCTTCTGGCCACTGTATAAATGCTGCTACAGTACTACCAGTAGGACAGACTCACTCTCGCACCAGTTCAACCCAGTAGTCCAACTGGCAAAGGAAAGTTCCGTTCACTTCTCAGTTTAAAAAGTTTAATAAAGCTTTAAATGTTTGCTGGTTTAAATGCTACCAATTTCCAAAACGGATTCACGATTAAGTTAGGTGAAATCTGAGGGAAGTTACTGGGTTTGGAAGGCAAGGCTGCTCCTGGGCCAGAGGAATCGCTTCTGGCCGCATAGGATCGGAGCAGCACTGTGTTATAGGCCTCGTATCGCTCCCATTTATACAGGTTATTAGCACTATCTGTAAATATACAATATAAACAATTGTACGTACACGGCGTGTAGCTTTGTTCTCCTGAAGAGCAGCCAACTCTTTAGCTTAAGACATCTTCACCTACCGAAACGAAAAGGCACATCTGAACAAGATGCATGTTGGGCACGTCCTGGGGAGGCTGCCCACTCCTTGTTCGTCACTCAACACCAACCGCAAGTTTTGGTTTCACCTTTGGGATTTCAATCCATTTCTCTTTGTCTTCAGCAGCAAATCAACATGGCAGTAAAACACTGGGGAACAGCAGCTGTCACTCACCAACCTCGAAGCCCAAAGTCAGAAGGCAGGTGGCCAGAGGTTGAGATGGGTGACACTGTGTGTGTCCTCACCTCGTGTGATCGTCCCAAAAAACAACAAAAAAAGGCCATTAGTGCTCAAATTAGAAGAAAGATTCCACAGACGCACCTTTTTTTTTGGCTCAGTGCAATCAAATGATGTCAGTTTCAACTCAATTAGTGTCATTAACAGTGCAAAAGGTATCTTTGTATACTGGCATAACTGTCGGCACTGAGGGTGTGGAAGGCAATGCTGCTGGTCACCTGAGGGCAACGCTGTCCAACAGACACAGGCCAGACCGTGTAGTTTTGATGGGTTTTTTCCCCAATTTAAGCTATTTTTGTCTTTGATCAGCAGCACTTTAAGAGCATAATTTGCGAGAGTACTGAAATACGACTGCCTTTCTGAATAAATAAAAAAAGGAACTTTACAAATACTATTCCAGTGTCAATGACTACTATGGCTAAGGTCATTGAGGAGCTTCTGCGTTTTCTAGCAAAGACAGTCTGTGCAAAGGCGGGTGGGAGAGCTCCCTTTTGTAAGTCTTTGGTGGCAGCTTTGGGAGCTGAGGGCTCGAGTTCTGCCTGGGTGGGACGGGGGGTGCAGGCGGGTGACCCGGGCTGTTGTGAGCGGCGCCGATCACGCAGCAGCGACGCAGCACCCGCGGGGAGGGAGTGCTGGGAGGAGTGCTGGGAGAGCTGGGACCTGGGCCGGCCTCACGGAACCAGTCGGGATCTCTGTGCATGCGGCCCAGCGGCGGCGGCTGCAGGTTCAGGGGGCAGTTGATGAAGTGCTCGGGAGGACGGTGAGGTACCGGAGGTGGAGTGTCGGGGAGGGGGTCCCGAGGGGGAGGAGGAGGAGGGCTGTGCAGAGGCTGCTCAAAGGGGCTGTAAGCAGGAGCTCGAGGCTGGATCTTTGGAGGTGGCGGCTGCCGAGGTGGAATTGCTGGAGGATCATCATCTGATTTCAGACTTCCCTGCAGTGTTACAGAGAAAAAGACACTGTGAGGACAAGGGGGAATGGTTTGAAATTGAGACAGGGGAGGTTTAGGTTGGATCTTAGGAGCAAGTTTTTCATCCAGAGGGTGGTGACGCACTGGAACAGGTTGCCCAAGGAGGCTGTGGATGCCCCATCCCTGCAGGCATTCAAGGCCAGGCTGGATGTGGCTCTGGGCAGCCTGGGCTGCTGGTTGGTGACCCTGCACACAGCAGGGGGTTGGGACTGGAAGAGCACTGTGGGCCTTTGCAACCCAGGCCGTTCTGTGATTCTGTGATTCTAAAACATCCATTTGCAGGTAAAGATTACTTCTGGAGAATGTTCCAGGCCGACTACATTTTGGTCTTCCAGTACTTCAAGGGAGCTTATAAACAGGAGGGAGAATGACTTTTTACACAGGCAGATAATGATAGGATAAGGGGGAATGGCTTTACACTAAAATAGGAGAAGTTTGGGTTAGGCGTTATGGGGAAAGTCCAAAGGGCGGTGAGGCCCTGGCACTGCATACAGAGCTGAGGGTGCCCCATCCCTGTAAGTGCCCAAAGCTGTGGATGGGCTCTGGGCAGTCTGAGCTGGAGACACCCAGCCCATGGCAGGGGTGGGGCTGTGGGGGCAGTTCATCCCTTCCCACCCGGCTCTGCACTGATTCTATGACTGTGACTTTCTGAAGGGGATGACATTTCTCTGATGTTTGCTATTGGTGCTGTTAAATATGTGGTAATGGCCCAGCCCTGTCTTGGATCTGATAATGACCAGTACGTTCCTGAAGCAGCTGGCTGCATTCGAACAGCAGGAACTTGAAACTTCAAAAAGAGTAACTGGAGCAGTGCCTTTGAAAGGTGCCAAATGTCTAAAGGACCAACAGAGTCTTGCCTGACTAGATGCTCAGTGCTTTAGCATCAAAGCTACTCAATGCAGGACAATACCTTCGCATTAGAAACATCCTGATCCACCTTTTTTCGAGGAGGAAGTGGAGGAGGGTTTTGAGGCTCATCACTTAGCTTGGGAAAGCTTCCCCAGGAGCTGAAGAAGGTCTCTGCAGGGAGAAATGCCAGTATTTTAGTGCTTGCGTAACACGCCAGGAACATACTCAAGAATATTAAACCAGCCTAGATGCAACTCAAACAAGCAGATCTTTGTGTTCAACAGCAACATGAACCATTGACTTAAGTAGTATGAAACTCTCACTTGGCTCTTTAATCAGATATACTGCTCACAAAGTGGTCTCCCATTTCTGATACCAAAGATAAGCACCTGCAGTTAACACTCAAGGCTAAAAGACACAAAAATGAAGAGAACGAAGTCAACTCTTAGTCAGCTCTCTCTGCAATGTGCTCCTTGTTGCAGAATGTGCCCGTTTATCTCCCCTGCACAGCTGGTCACGTGGCTAAGTCACACTTCTGAGTGCAAGGTTTGTTCTCTTTGGCTGTATGGGTTTGAGTTTGGAGGCTTAGGGGCTTTGTTCGTAGTTTCTGAAGAGCTGAAATGAGCAGCCGGTGACTCTCACGGCAATTCAGGATCTCTCCAATCCTTCTTCTGAGGAAAAAGTCCTCCAAGTTCATAAACCAAAACCATCCCCAACATGGCTGTGACCTTCGTCACTCCTCTGCTGCTTCTCTCAGAAGTGCACAGAACTCTGTACCAGTGCATTAACACACTGCGCCCTGCAGTCTGAACGCTCATTGTATTATGAGAAAGGACACGTGTCTGTGCAATAAGGGAGTGAAGAGAAGCTCAACACACAGATGAGTACAGGTTTTCTCTTCAGTCCCCAGCAGCAGAGCAATTATTTTCACTGAGTGGTAACACTGAATTACCAGGTTGCTTCATTTTTACCATTAGTCGAATGCAATAATCATTGAGGACACTCAAAAGCAAAGCAGTATCACAGCAGAGGCCCCGGGAAAATACACAGATCAGACCATTCTAAAGAATTCATAGACTGCTTTACTGGATGGTTGATCGAAAGCCTGTACAAAATCCCTTCAGAACTCTACTGGATGGACACAATCTGTACCTGCACCCCAAGCTTCTGAGTCTGATTAATTACTATTCAGCTCTCAAACAGGAAAAGCAGAGAGAAACAAAAGATTTTAAACGGAGTTGCAGCACTTACTTGACTGAGGCAAACTGACAGGAGCGAAGATGCTGTTGTTACCTGTTAATGAAAAATGGATTAATGACTTTCCAGACAGCAGCTGCAGGCAGCATATAAAGCACGCTTGCAGTGACCTCAAAGATGACCAGGTTTTCTGAGTTTTATCTCCTGTGAACACTAATTAAGCTTTCCAATGAGAAACGTTCCTGAACTGAAGACTTTAAGTTACGCAGGGCCCCAGCAGCATGTCTCTCTATGCAGATGCTGCACAAGGTAACGCTGATGCAGTCCCTGCATGTAGTGCCACAAGGTGACACTTCCCAAAGCAGGTTGCCTCAGCTCTGGTAGGCTAAAAGACCAGTAACATCACTTGTTAATTAATTACTAACAGCAGGCATTTCCAAGCTGCAGTACATGCAACACCGATGCACGAAGCTCAGAGCTCACAACCACATTTTGCAATAACAGCCCAATACATTTGGGAACCCCGCAGGACAGCAATGACAACTATTAAAACCTATTGCACATTTACCATAAGAACTGTTGAGGTCAATGTCTAAAAATACGCTGAACTCTGACGAAGCAGACACCGGGGGAGTGGAAGGAGTGTTGGGAGAGGTTGGTGCAGACACTGCTGATTCGTGCTCCGCCTCCGTGATTCTACTGAAACTTATCTTACTCGGCTCCTTTTCAAGTGGCAGTGGGTGACTTCTCAAGGTGCCAGAGGTGGAGCCGTGCCTGCCAGCATTGGGCCTTATCCCAGGAGACTTCAGGGGGTATGTTGTTTTCCTAGGCTGGAGGAAGGAAAGCCGGTTGGTACTGCTTGTTTTTCAGGTTTCATAACCAAAGTCTCCACGAGCAATTCTAAAAGGCACTCATCACATACACATCAAACAGCAGTACAGCCTTTGTACGGCTGTCTCCAGGTACTGACTGTCATTACACATATAGCAGGAGTTTACTGAAAACTGGATGCAGCTGAGAAAATGCTTTTTTACCCAGCTTATTACATCTTTTCACAGCTACAAAAATAGGAAGTCAAGTTCTACGTGCACATCAATCAGGACAGAACACAGGGAAGAGTCACAGTCGTGGGAGGGTCATGTCCAGTGTCTCAGCAAGCTTGCGAAAGAGCTTCAAAGAACAGCCCCATGGATGTGCTGTCAGCTCACACCACAGCAGGTCACCAAGCATTAAGCTGAGACACATGTTGTATGGGCACTTAGCTGAGTCAGCCTGACATTCTTACACTGGCTGGTGGGAGTGAACTCGGCTCACAAGGCTCAGGTGTAACACTGCACAGATCAAAGCTTATCCTCCAAAGATGAACCATGGTGGTTTGCACAGCTACAGCACCTTTTGATGATCAGAGGGCTGGAGCAGCTCTCCTATGAGGAAAGGCTGAGGGCACTGGGCTTGTTTAGCTTGGAGAAGAGTAGGCTGCGGGGAGACCTCATTGTGACCTTGCATTACTTGAAGGGAGTGATTAAACAGGAGGGGGAACAGCTGTTGTGATAGGACAAGGGGGAATGGTTTGAAACTGGGACAGGGGAGGTTTAGGTTGGATCTTAGAGGAAGTTTTTCCCCCAGAGGGTGGTGACGCACTGGAACAGGTTGCCCAAGGAGGCTGTGGATGCCCCATCCCTGCAGGCATTCAAGGCCAGGCTGGATGTGGCTCTGGGCAGCCTGGGCTTCTGGTTGGTGACCCTGCACACAGCAGGGGGTTGGAACTGGATGAACATTGTGGGCCTTTGCAACCCAGGCCATGCTGTGACTACAGCACTCAGAACTGGGCCTCCCTGAAATTCCCATAACAACATCTAGTTTGGAATGCATGAACTGTAAAGAATTCATGCTCAGGTAACAGAGCAGCGTGGATACCTGCTTGAAGAAAAAAAAGCTGCAAGAAACGAGAAAAAGAGAAATTACTGTAGGCAGCTTTTTTGCACCAGTAATTTCTGTGGTTTCTTGCCATATCTGTAATATCATCTGAGTTATTCCCCTATCAGGAGATTGCTGTAATGACTGGCAATGCTCTCAGAAATGATAGAAGTCTCCAGTAACTCAGGTGTAGAATTACAATGTGTAAAAATGAAGGTAAATGAAAAACAGCAACCGAGTTTTAACTGAAGAAAAGAAATATATGAAAGCATCCAACAATTCCAATTAATGCTTTATAGAACGCTGCTGTGAAATGCTGTTGTGTGCTCCATCACACGACTGGAAGGGAAGATGCTCAGGTGTAAGCTTTGGTGGTTTTAGGTCAGGAGAAAAAGAAACGTTCGTTCTAAGATAAGCTAAAAGCAGCATCTCTCAGTAACAAAAACCACCTGGATTTAGACGAACACTCAAGTTTTGCTGGATATCCACCTTGTTATACAGAACTCCAGAGGGGACTGCTATGGCTTACTGGGTTAACAAAGCTCTCTTTCTCACTGGTGGATTTCAGCTATTCAATGTACAGCGCAAGACTTACAAATCTAGGAGGTTGCTTGCAGTTTCGAGGTTCAATTTCTAATGACTTGTTGAACAGATAATCTGTAAACTCTTTTTCAGGTATCTTCCCCATAGGATTGAGATTTTCAAAGAATTTCTAAATGAAACAAGCATCAATAATATTTTCTTTAAAATCAGTACAGAGAGGATTTGAATGAAATAAAAATGTAGCTTTTAAGTAAACAAGCTCCTGGTAAGCTTCCCATTGTGAACAAATGTTTTTACTCCAACAAGCAGGAACGTCAAATGAACTTTTCTGTACACTGTTTGCCAGTTATCTTGTTGCTACTCAATCACATGCAGTAGAGCACTGCTATAGAGTACACTGCTATAGAGTACACTGCTATAGAGTACACTGCTATAGAGTACACTGCTATAGAGTACACTGTACACTTCACATAACAGCACAGATCTGGGAAGGAGCAGAATACAGATCACACGGCAGTCAAAGCAATGTTACGCCAGGGCCGTTTTTAAGGGGTATTTCAGATGTCATTAGTTAATTACAAAGGCCAGGAAGGCACAAAGGACACAAAGGTCAGAGGCAGAGCAGGGCACAGTGCAGCACCCTGCACCTGATGCAGCTCAGTCCATGGGAGTAAGGTGCAACTCTGGCACAAATGCTGCCATCCCTCGAGTTTACTTTGCTTCTTGGTTTCAGAATACTGGCATCTCCAAAATCCTTCCCAGAAATGTCCGCAGTGATTCAACACAGAATGCAAGTAGCATTTTAAACAACAGTTTTACTGCCTGCGTAATTCTTTAGGCAAGGTAACCAAGCTCTTTGTTGCTTCCTGACTGATGCAGTTCACAAACCCAGTGAGCTGCCCACAAGATTGTTTTCTGGAAAGGTTACCATTAGCTGTGCACTCAGGAAGAACTGCTGGGTACTTAGAGCTGTTCTTTTAAATCGTTATTACCTCTACAGACTAACATCTGCCTTTACTTGGCTTCTTGTTCCATCACCTTCCTTCAAATTCCTTCAAATTACCCAGGATACACGAGGTCTCCATCTTATAAGTAACCTCTCCAGCATCCTTCCCCATTCCTACAGGCAATGCTGGCTGACTGGTACAGCCCTGCATTTACTGGCTCCCCTCACTGTGAATGAGAGTGCTCAGACACGTGCTCTGTGCTCTGCCATTCCACAGGGTCAGCAGGCTCTGCTCAGTTGGTTCACTGCAGAAGGCCTGAAGTGCCCCAGGCACACACACAGCATTACAGATTAGAGGGAAGCAATTTTCCTTATAAACGTTCTGCTGCTGAGTCACTGTGGCTCATTCACTGCTTGGATGCTAAGAAATCTCACCGTTACCAGGCTGCGGAACAAGAGGGGGTGAACAAGACCCAGAATGTGGAACCCGAGGAAGCAGACCCCTTAGCTCTGGTTAGTCTTCTGCTGTGGTACCTCTGCCACGAGCTGCTTCCAACCAGCCATTATCCCCTCCCTCCTCCAATGGTCACTGCTGCCACAAGATCGGGTCTGGTACCAGAAGAGCAGCTGACCACTTTTTGTTGTGCACATTCTTTCCCTTCTCTTATTCCCAAAACAAATGCTTAATTTTTGATTACCCGGATTTCTGGCTCTATCCGTAAGCAGTAAGGCTGGTTTTGGTACTGCTGAATTTCTCCTGTAATTTCAGCCACTTTCCTCCTCTTACTGAAATTAATTAATTCTTTCCCTTGTCTTTTAAGGAAGTCAGGATTCCCTTCTTCTGTCTTCAAAATATTTGTTAGGTATATTCCTGATAAAAGGAGAGATGGTTTTGTAAGTTCATTCCATGAGCTGATTTCATTCTTCACAACGAATGAAAGATTAAAGAAAGAACCTGAGCATAAGCAGATCGTTCCCTTCAGTACCCCAACAGTTTATCAGCTGTCAGGAATGAGCTAAGTTCCCTTTTAGATAGGAACAGTGTATTATTTAAAGATGCTTTTCCTGAATTCAGGGTCTCGTGTTACGGAGATGAAACATATTCAGGTCACATCACCAATGCGGAAGCCATATTAAAATGAAGTAACAGTCATACCAATAGAACCAGCAATCTGTATTACTAAATTAACAAGTAACTTTTACTCAAAGGCACGAAGCACTTATTACACAAAGGCACTATTACAAACCTATCAAGTCAAAATGACACACTATATTAAAGAACTTTCAGAGCTGAACACATCCTTCATGCAAAACTAACATACCTGTATCTAACCCAGCTTAAGGCAGATGATACATGCAGTATGAGCCTGTTCTGGTGTTACTTACCAAAGAAAGGCACACAGGGTGGATTGATTGACTTGAGCTTGGCCAGGTATTTTTTGAAGTGATCCTGACTTAGTTCTACTGCTTCATCCAAAACTCTTTTTTTCCTTTCCTGTAGTGCCTTAGTTGTCAAAGAGAGAAAAAAAGCAGCCATGCAGATCTTCTTAACTGTGTCATTGTATAAGAACCGAAGGAACGATCTGGCTCTCTTAACAAAACTCAGAAACTCAAATTCAAATCTGAAAGCATCTCTTTAGTAAATGGTTTGTTCTGGACTACAGCACTGTCAGTCCATAACCTCAGTCATGTGACTTTTGAGGCTACAGTAAACACAGACTATCAATTCTGTCTATCCATTTACAAGCATAGCCCTGGTCTTTTAATGCAAGAAGAAGAAAACATTTGATTTTGAATTGAATTTACAGGCTCTGTGTGGCCTTTTAAATAGTTACAAAACTCAAAACACCGCATTAATGCTTCTTTTTCTATTCCAGTCAATGGAAGCTTCACTGCCAAATCGAGGGCATTCCTTTTCCTTGTCGAGTGCAATAGGAGTCACTGTCAGTGCAGCAGTCTCTCTTTCTACTCTTCATATAAACCATTCAGCAACCATTTCTTTCAGCCTCTGACAACTGGAATCCACTCAGACTCTCATCCAAGAGAAGTGTTTGAGATAACAGCAATCTGAGTTTCAGCTATCTCCTCCCTGCCCTTCTATCCCTGCACAGGCACCAAGTGCTGCAGCTCAAGTGCTCCAGGCCAAGGTTCTCAGCCTTGGGATCCTCCTCTTTCAGACCCATTGAACACTGTTCTGAAGCAACAGCTTTATTTCAGACAAGTTAATGAACAATCAAAGGGCCGTGGTGCTTCCCCTTTTTGAGCTGAACACAAGAAGATATCTGCTGAAAAGCTCCACTTCCCCCTACAATTCCTTTGAGACAACCAGCCCATCTCATATTTCTCATAGCTAACTTCTAACGTAACTTAGTCTTGTAACTTACTGTCTTCTAAGAAAGCAACAGTGATTTGGATTTCACTTAGGAAGTCTGTCCAGAACATTCCTGGATTCCAACTAGTTTTTCTTCAAAAGCAATGCCCAAAACTTACCTCGAATGTGTGATCCAGTCGGTACACGGACACAGAGTTCATTGCACTGACTATCTCCAAAACACCATTGAAATTGTTCAGATCTTGAAACACTTGCAGGATTTCTATAATCCTGCTCAGCACAGCCACTCGCTCTTCAAAGTTCTCAGTTTCCACTATGCACCTAATCAAAAGAAGTCACTTGAGAAACAGCAATCAATAAAACCTGACATTCTGCTGGCTACTTAACTGAAAAATTCCATGTAAGAACTCTATAGTACATTCAGCAGGCACATTCTGGCACACTCTCAAGTACAAATTTATGTAATCACATCTCGTATATGCTCAGGTTGAAAAGCCAAGAAAGACTTTGGCTTATACTGTAAAATAGAGCAAAACTGAAGCAAGATCCAGGGCAAATAGGGTGACTCTCTCAAACTGCAGAATCTACAATGGTGTATTAAATTCACATGATTAGATATGCACATACAAAGTGCCACATCCTCCTGACTGCAGCACAGCCATGTCCTAGGAAGCATCTGATGTGAGGAGGGAGAAAGTCTGAGGCAAGGTAACAGACACAGCAGCGCTCTCAGCAGAGATATACACAAGTGGTGCCGAGTCCAGCATTGCCCTCAGCGCCTTCTGATGCACTGTAAGAAATACAGATAGGGCACATGCTGACTAAGCAGACGTTACTGGAGAAACACATTCTGCTCCAGGGAGCAGTGAGTCTCTGTGACTGGCACAGCACGTACTCTCGAACCAAAACTTGGATCTACTGTGGTGCTCTACTGCCATCTCAAGATTGGAGGCAACAATTCCCATCAGAAAAGAAAGTTCCTCAGTTTCAGATGGAGTTCGCGCCACTACACTGACATCATCACCACCATACTTACTTTTCAAACCAAAGAGTAAGATTTGTAGTATGGCGAATCATTTTCAGTAGATTTGGGGAGTTAATTTCCTTATCTTCTTTAGTCCAAACGCTACCGACGAGTTCAGAAGGTTGCACTGCCCTGTTATCATAAAGTGAGATGCACAAGAATGCTCAAATACAAACAATAATTGTACATCCTGTGTTAGCATTACAAGATTATTTCTTCTCTTAATCAGAAATCAAATGTGATTCTGTAACAGCTATTTCAAGTAAATTTTCAATGAGTATGTGAAGAAAGAAGAAAGCCCATTTCTATCGTAACTGAAACTGGCATTTTTGAATAAGTATTTCTACCTAATAAAGGTACTACAGAGTGAGTTTCATCTCCTGAAAGCAGAAGGAAGCATCCTAAGGACAGTTATAGTATTTTTTTAAATAAGAAGCTAAAGGGCTTTGCACAACCATGGGGAAAAGTGGCCTATTTCGATAGGAAACCTGCTGTCACTGAAACAGTAAAGGAGCTTCACCTTCCAGTTCTGTAAGACCACAAAGAACTTCTATCCAGCAAAGCTCAGCTCTCACATCAAGGTTAGCTTTATTTACTACAGGTAACAACAAAGCCAGGAAACAGCAGAGCATGGCACCAGACTAATAGACTCTTAGATTAGAGGACCCTGATGTAGCAGTGCTGCAGTCATATGGCAACAGCTGTGCCTTTGCTATGCAACTGCAAATCAAAAGGGAAGATGCAATCAGGTGTTGTCTTTTGACCATGCAAAGACTGTTTCTTATTCATGCAGCAAAGTTCACTTCTGGCAAGGAGGCAGTAAGGTAACATTATGCACTCCTGACACTTCAGCTTCTCAATTTACTGTGCCGTGTTACGCTGTCAGAAGTCTCATATAGAAGTATAGAATTGATTTGTTTCCTGTGTGTATTTTGGCACCAAACAGAAAACCTCCTTCCATGAACTCTGTGAGTGAAGGGGACGTACTTCGGACTGATTCTAAGGATTCTGGGGGTCAGACAGCCTGATGGAGATGCACTCATTCAGTCCCCACCTGTACAGGTCGGACTCGAGCAGTGTCAGCTGCCGAGCGATTTCGATGGGGTGCAGAGTCATGAGGTCCAGCACCTCACCATGCCCCACGCGCCAGATGTGCCACTCAATGGGGGGAGGGGGGCTCTCAAAGGTGATGTTGTGACTGATCCCATTTGCCTGTGCTTTCTTCCTCTTGATGATTTTAGCAATCGATTCCACCCACTTCTTCATGGATTTTCCTACAAAACAGAAAACGCGAGGAACGTTTTTAATACCATCTTAATTAACTTCTGATAGTTTAATGAAACTCACCAATAGAATCTGTAAATGTACTCAAAATACTGCATTTCTACAGGCAAATCAGTTAGGTTTGTAGGTGCCCTGTTGAATTTAAATGCATCTATTCGCAGTTTTAGAGAAATTAACCAAAAGAGAAAGAATCCTTCACAAATATGAAACGGAGAGAAGGAAGGTGACAGGCAGGCAAGGATGAACACTACTGTCCAGAAGCAAATGCACTGAGGTTCAACAGTACAACAGGGCTTGAAACAGTTTTCAGTAGCCATTTAGAATCCAAATGAAAGACTGCTCGTGTAAAAGGGAGACACATGAACAGTTTGGTTAAACACATTAAAACTACTTGTGTGTGTAAAGATAATTCTCATGCCTCAAATCTGACAGAATTAGACCATCAGGTTGTATCAGAACGTGGAAGAGAGGTCAGGCACCCAGCGTACCTCTTACACTTGAAATGAACGTCTCCAATCTCTCCAGTAACTCCAGATCTCTTTCAAAATCATAAAAATGGTGTTCCACCCAGTGACGAAACACGTTCAGTATTCTGAGGAAGGAGAGAGAAAAAACTATTATGGGTTTAAGAACTTGAAGCTCATTCCATGTAAATATGAAACAAAAGAACTACAACGAAGCCGAGATTCATGTAACCATAAGCTATAAAATTCATATGGACACCAAAAAAGCCAATTTGGAGCAACTATTTCATTAGAAACAAATCTCATTCCTGCACATAATTTCATCTTAGAAGTTGCTGCAAGCATACGGCTCTACTGCTGGAAATACATGACAGCTGCTACCATCAAAGGAGTTACAAACCAAAACGAACTCCCAGTAATAGTACAGGATCTCATTTCCTCAGTCTCGGAGCATCAAGGGAGGAATACTGAAAAAGCAAGACAGACTGCCTGGTTCTGCTGACTGCACTTCCAGCTTACTGCCTCCTCTCCCTGATGACCTCACACGTATTTAATCTGGTCAAAGCCATTAACGTTTCCATGTCTGTGCACTGCACAGCTTGTCTGAAGCATTATCCACGGGAAGTGGAATAAGCACTCAAGAAGGGGAAGGAATGAGCATCTTCATGTCCTCCACTGCCTTCCCTCATCTCAGATTGCTCTGAAGTAGAGGTCAGTGCTATTAACAAAACTGGAGTTTATGAAGTACATACCATACTAACAGCTCAAATTCAGATGCTTCTTTTGAACTGTAAGAGAACTAAGAGTTCCAAGCTACTGTAAGATCTCCTCAATTCAAAGATTAACTACAAACCACACCAGTGTGAGTGTTAATTAGCCACCTTAAAGCACATCTTTCATCAGGCAGGCAGTAATAAGGACAATGCTCACCAACCACAGCAGGAATTAGACAGCAAAGCATAGCTGTCACAACAACAGGTATCCTAATCTCTCAAATGAGGAAAGAAACCAGAAACCTAACATCCTGGATACGTCAAATGTAGGCACACATTTCAAAGAGCTTGAACATCATACATGAAGGCAAAAGCATTGGACTGATTTTGGAAATGAACAGCAAGAAACATGGTTTTGTGCTGCCTCAAGCCTTTCTGTCGCTTCCATTTCACTGCTTATCACTTGTCCTGCTCAGCTAAATGGCAGAATGTCCTGGGTTGGAAGGGACCTCAAGGATCACGAAGCTCCAACCTCCCACCACAAGCAGGGCCACCAACCTCCACATTGATACCAGCCCAGGCTGCCCAGGGCCCCATCCAACCTGGCCTTGAACAGCTCCAGGGATGGACGGGGCATCCACAGCCTCTCTGGGCAGCTGTTCCAGCACCTCACCACTCTCACAGTAAAGAACTGTCCCCTGACATCAACCTAAATCTGCCCTCCTTCAACTTCAATCCATTTCCCCTTGTCCTGCTATAAGATGTGTTTGTAACAAGCAAAGGGGCACTGTGAGGAGATCCCCAGCTAACTTCAAGCCTAGCTAGCAGAGGTTATGAAAATGGCATCAAATGCAATATACTGAAACTCTCCCTCCAGTTAGGTTACAAAAATACAAAAACCCATTATGTGCAAGTTTCTTGGGAGGGGCTCTGTGGGCAGGTGGATGTCTGCAGAAACAGCAAACAGAAATTGGCAAGGAAAAATACGTGCTGAGAGGGAGCGTGTGAAGACCTCTCAGGAACTGATAGCTCTGGAGTCTGGTGGCCTTGCTGAACCCACAGGGACAGATAAACTCAGAACACCAAGAACCTGCCAAATCTGTTCAAGGACGGGAGCACACAGAACTATCAAGGTTACACTGGGATTGTATTACTTGGAGCACATCCAAGAAGGTGCTGGCTCCTGTCTATCAACAAGAACTACAGGATTACATACCTACATACACACATACATACTTGGGTGTTTTGTTTGGATATTTGTACGTGGAAATGTGATGGAAAAAAAGCACTCCCTTAGTGACTTTCCAAACACCTATACTGAAGGAACTGGCGTGTCATAACCCTCCTCTTAAGTGTAAATTGCTGTTGCTCCAGGCAGGTAACTATGAATGACTGTGTGCAAAGAGGGAAAAATTGAGGGCACTGGGCCCCTGGTTATCTGCCATTCATAATAACAGCTTGATGCTACTAATAACAGTGTAATGAATAAAAGCTGTTCTAGCAAATACTTGTTGTGATCTGTGTCTCCTCCTGACTCCTTCCTATTGGGGAAACAACCAGCCTCATTCATTCCAGAAGCGCTTGATTGTTTCCCAAGTTAGCTTGGTCAGCAAGACCTTGAAGATTCACTGCAGCCCATTGCAAAGCACGGCACAGACAAGAGTCTCCCTTTGTGCAAATACATCAATAGGCTGGGAAAGGGAGTAAAATACCAGAGGACTGAAAAAATGGAAACAGAAACTATTCTCACAGGGCCTATTAACAAGGAATCCATTCAAAACGCCGTCAGAATCACTTTCAGTTGTACATCTCTCACCCGCTGTCGCTTTACATAGCAGCTATACAGCGTTCCTGTGGGTGGCAGAGATCACAGCTGTGAGCAGCAGAGAACCAAGTACAGTTGCAACAACAACAGAAGCCAGTATGACTAATCAGAACATGGTCTGGGCTATTAGACTGGTCGCAGACAACGATAAGTCCCTATTCGACAGCACAGCAGTCTCCTAAAGAGATTACTGTCTCCAGGAACGCAATATAATCACCAAACTCAAATCTGGATTTAACAGAACAAATTTAAAAGCAAATCAACCTGAGTTGCACCGGCTGGACGTATTCCTTGCGAAATCGCTTAAGGTCTGCACTGATGGGCTGCTCCCCTTTCTCGATTGCCAGCCTGTCTGCTTCAGTAGGCTCAGGCTCTGGGATTTCAAACCTATGAATACAAGCACCAGAAAACTGATGGTAATTAAGATAAAACACAAACCTTTTAAGTAGAACACGAAGAGCAATTTTATTTAAAGAAATTCAATGCAGCGAAACTCAAGCACTCACTCATCCAGTATCCAGTCCGCCTGGAATTCCCTCCTCCCCTAGCAATGCTGTGCTAACACACCCTGCCCTCACCCTGATAATTCGCTGCTTTTCTGGTCATCACAAGATGTCTAGACCAGGATAGAAGGTTTTTAACTACCTGCTAGCTTGATTAAGCGAAGATTAGAAGAAAGCTTCAGAGCGGCTTTATCACACTGTATTAACATGCTGTTTACAGTAAGAGTCTGTGCCTTTCAAACAAACTGCTCAGAACATTTCAGCTCTTATTTGCATTGAGACACACTCAGATATGCTCTCATGATCAAGTGAAGCAGTTCAAAACATTACCAGCCAGCAGCCAAGGCACACTGAGTACTCGAGCTGGTAAGACATTCAGGTATTAACTTAATAAAATGGGAACAAGGAAAGCCTGCATTAAAAGAGATCAATGCCCATTTTTAAAGTTATTTTTGATGACCTTCAGTGTTTTTCCTGTTTGCCAAACATATGACACATGGCAGCAAGAACCCGAGCAAAAAGGAGATGGTAAAGGAGCACAAAGCCTTCCCATGCATCTTCAGAAAGGATGATCTCTGCTTACCTTTCAATCAGTAAACTCAGCAGTTCCTGGGGCTTGCAAAAGGAACGGTATGTGGTAAGGAAAGTACGCACAAAATTGGGATCTGTAAAGACAGAACACAAAGATACAGGAAGTCGAGCACTGGAAACCACCTCAACTGACACTGCTGAAAATTCAGCTCTTTGATTTAGCCTTGCTGAAGAATTCAATGGCAGATGCTATGCTCCCTCAAACACTGTGTCTCAACCTTGGCACACAGAATGCCTTACACTCACTGAGTAGGAAGCTATTCTATGATCTCATAAAGACAAAGAAAACATGGCAGAACTAAGCTATCTGCTATCTGCACATCAGAAACACATTTATCGCCCAACAGAGCATTTGTCTTACCTGCTCTTAAAGTAATCTCCCTAGCAGAGACTGCACACCTCACCCAGCCATGCCACAGCAGCACGCAGGCAACCTGTGCAGGGCAGCCAGCAGTGAAGGCATTACAAGAAGCAGAGGCCTTACAAAGCAAATACTTGCAGCAGTTCCAGACGCTGCACCTCCAGGAGCCACCACACCTCCTTCCTGCAGTTCCTCTCTGCGAGGCAGGAGTGTTACCACGAGACGTGCCTGTCCACAAGCCACTGTAACTCTCAGCTGAGTGTCAACCTACCTTTCCTGGCATTTTAGCTGAGCCCAACGTGTGTTTCAGTTGGCACACTGATCTCTTAGAAGCATACATCAATTACAGTCCCCTGTATCAAAGGCATTAGGTGCACTCTGTATCACATCTGAAGAGTAGTTTCTGTTCCTGTCCTGCACCCACACTCCCACCCCTCTGCACCAAGTAATGCAAGTCCAATGGGCACCTGCTACAAAGCTCTCTCAAACCAACTAACCAGTGCAGAGCTGAGCTGAGTCCTCTGCTGCAAACACAAACATTCCCCCTTTGCTCTCCAGCTGAAGGCTACCTATCAGCCTGGGCAGGCTAAATTCCCTGCAAAGCACTGTTCAATGCTTTTAAGGGATCCTACAGAGGAATGTGCCTGCAAACCAGAAGTAACAGTGCTTCACTCCATGATAATGCTGCTTAGTCTGCACCCTGGTGCTGTCCTGGCCCGTTCGGCTTCTACATCACATCACACTTGGCTATTATTATTTACGACACTTTCAGAAGAAAATCCTCCTCTTACACTGAATGGGCTCCCTCTGCTCTGCAAGCTTTTTCAAGTGGTGACTGCTGCTCTGCCTTCAGAGCTGTGCAGGTGCCCCCACATTATTTTTTAGATTATTTAAGTGGCGTTTTCAGTACAATGGAAAATACAAGCAGTGTGCTACTAATAGCAGCTCACGAGTCACATGCAAGAGATTAACAACTGCATCTGCTGCTCTGCATCTGCTACGTCCCACGGCAGCTCAGTACAAGCTGGTGAGCTGTTAGGACAGAGGTTGTTCTGCAAACGAAGCGCCTCTGTGCTGGGACAAACCTGCTCCCAACAAACCTGAAACTAACACAAACATACAATAAACTGAATAGCTACAAGGGTATTTTTACCTAAACACAATGATAAAGCACCACCACGATCTGCTAGGAGTCCCTCCTTGTGATGTTACTGAAATGCCTTTGTTTGTTAGCCTTGGCTCCAAACACTGCTTGGAGAAAAGCACACAGAACCCAAGAGACAAAGCTCTCACCAAAGATTCCCAAGTCCAAAGCAGCAAATATTTGTGCTATAAAAATGTGTGAAGTTATGCTGTCAAACTAATACACCAGTGCACCAGTTCACTCAGAAAAAGACACACACCACAGCAGCCCGGCACATTTTAGATGTGGAGGACTTGGAACTCACAGCAGCACAGCTATGGGTCACTTGCATGACCCCTCAGTTGGATCAACACTGAACTTCAGCATTCTCCTTTAAGATACACAGCTCAGGCCAATCCAGCTTTCGTTGTTACAACAGTGTGCGTGTTTTTGTAAACTCATACATAAGATCTATCAAATATTTTCAGCAGCGTAGGTACATTCAATAACTACAAGCCTAATTTCTGTGGCTTTGATATTGTGTTTCACAGTAAAATCTGAAGAACTGACTATGATTTGCATCCTTTCCTACTGAGTGGCTTCAGAAAGCAGCAGGCTAAAGCACAACAGATGACCTCCTCCACACCACCTGCAACAGCCCTTTTCTAAAGCTCTGCAGGCAAGGCCACTTGGTTTAACAACAGATATTGGTTACTTCTGCAAATCTCACATCACATTTAACCAAACATAGAAAGAAAAAGCAAACAATAGACAAAAGGACGGATTTCATCACCCACACATGCATACACATAGCAAATGTACAGTATACCTGCATACATATGGTACGTTAGCCTCTCGATTAATTTCACAACCGTTCCTCCTTTGATGATGGGAATTCCATTCCTGCTTTGCAAGTTGTCCTCAAAAACAATGTTATCCTCAGAATCTTCTACTACAAAGCGGTACACGTTTGGGCTGGGCAACCTCAGTGGCTGTTCATTTTCTTCTTGCAGTAACACGGAGTCGAGCATCCTATCCAGTGTACTCCGATACTGGAGGGAAATCAGAGCAGCCATCCAATTACTCTTCTCCTCAGCAGACTTGGCAGCAAAGAGTATACTGTTTTCATCTTTAGACACCAGTTCAAAAGCATGTTTATATTCAGATGTGTCATCTTTATCAATAATCTGTATTTTTCTCATGATTATCTTTTCCTTCAGTCTATACTCCGCGTTGCTGTAACCGGGGAGCCGTGACTGGCCATGGTTGGTTTTACAGCTGATCATTAAGCCATCAAAGAGAAAGATGTGTCGTTCATGTTTAGCTCCTATTTTTGTCAGGGTGCCTTCCATTATGAATTCATTACAGCACTGCCCAATATCTTTGCCTTCCCAGCCATCAATATTTTTCTGGATTTCATTCATTTTCTTGATGGCCAAGTGCTTGCTTCTTATTTGCCGGTTATAGAAGCGACAGACTGGCTCCCTTGAACGGATAAGAGAAAAAGTCACAATGGGCACATTCCATCTCAAGAGACTGAAAACCAACTAAATTAGCTAAATCAGTATCCTGATTTCTTCCCCCTAAACGCCCTAACCAAGTCTGCTGTTCCAAATAAGCCACATGCATTGCTTTAGCTAGCAAAAGAATAGATATCGACGTTACTCATTGGAGCAGACTGCAAAGGTTCTGGGCTGCTATTCCATTTACAATGGAAACGGTCACAAAGACACCTCTTGAAAAGGAAACACACTCACTAACTAGAAAAAAACAACAACAATGCCTTCCACTTAATTTCTTTCTTTCTCTGCCAACACTGGAAAACCAGCACAGGTTTGTGCCTTGTTACCCAGGCCGACGTCTTGGGGAGTGTTTGCTGTAGATGCGCTCCATGCTGCACTGGAGATTCAGAAGAGCAGTAATGGCTTGTTTTAAGCACTCCCGATCCTCCTCATCTTCACTGCATTCCTGCAGTTGCTGTAACATAAAGAAAAATAACGTTTTTTCTTTCAGATTTGTCTAAAGGACAGAAGGGCAGGAAGACTGACAAACATTCAGTGTTTTTCACAGCGTTCAGTGAAACCAATGGCTTCCAGTCAACAAAAGAGTTGTGCCCAGCAGCACACCCAAAACTAGCAATGCATGTAATCAAAAAGTACGTCAGATACTCAGGAGCATTCTGTACAACAGCAGAGAGAGGTTGGGAGTGTAGGAAGACAACCCAGAACAGACAACTGATGCTCACTGTCAGAGACGCCTTTGCTGTTATCTCTCCAACAATGCTTTGTTTCACAACTGATAAGAACTTTGTAAATAGTTTGGAGTTTTGAAGTAGTCCAGGATCAAACGCTGTTTTGTGCAACTATGTGTGATACTCTAACAAGTCAATTGACATTTCAGAGCACATTTAAAGGACAGAATGACAGAGATTCCCTTTTTTCTTCTCACTGTTCTAAATTCAGCTATCCTCAGTATACTGATCTGCACCAACTCTGCACGACAAACTCTCCCATCCTAAATAAAGTCTGAAGTTTGGGATGTGCTACTGATAGCAAAATGTAAGCAGAGGGAATCAGCACAAAGACTAGATCTGTCTCTGCCACTGGTCTCAAACTTCTTGAATATGAAATGTATGGAGATACGAAAGCCAGTTACTTTTGACAGCAGCACGATTTGAGAAGGGCCTTTTCAAAGAATTCCTCTTTCTGGTTAAGGTCATCACTCCTAAAGCACTGCTGATAGAAATAAGAGATTTTTGTTCTTAACCCCGTTTGTGTTCAAGGTAGTATAAATGTCTGAAAGAAAATTCAGGCAAACAGAATTGCAGGGCAATATGAAGACAATATGCCACGTGATTTTGGATGAACTCTCTTTTACTTCCATACTTCAAGAGAAATCTTACTTACAATCACTCAGCATGGCAGAAGCCTTCTTTTCCTTTCCCCACTATGTTCCCTCAGCAAGGATATGTAGCTTCCTCTAAAAGTAATTGAGAGAACAGGATTTGACCAGATTGGTCCACTCTCTTCACGTAATCTAAATGACCACAGTTTGTCTTTTGCACATGCCCAAACAACCTCCATCTTGCACATTAAAGTTTCACAGCCAAAAATTTCTAGGAAGTTTATGAGCTGAGGAACAGCACAGGGAAGGGAAAAATAAGATGTCTATCCCTGGGGAAACCCTGCCTTTCCTTTGAACGGGGCATAAAAATGCAAAGAACATAAAAATGACTTGAAAGGAGCAAACAGTGGGAAAAGCTGCTGAGATTGACCAAATACTCATCTTCCTCACCTGTCCTGAGCACAATTTCTTGCATGCCCTTCCCAAAGAACAAGCTCTGCCAGTCAGCAGACATCGAATGGCATACTTTGCTTTGTGTTGGTGGTGCTATTGAAAACAAAGCCTCCACTTGTCCTGGAACCCGCTCCAGTTCCAGAGTTAAAGCCCAGATCCCTGGTGATCAGGCAGATTACCTCAAGTGTAAGTCTCTTTCTCTGTAATCACTGCATCAACATCTGCTTTTCCAAATGCTTGCTTTTAATCAAGCATCTTTTTGTCTAAACAGCAGATGCAAAAGCATAACATGTTTGCTAGATAGAGAAAATACGTACATCTTTAGGATAAGGAAGAAAAGGGTCCCTCTTCCATCAGATATATTTGGGAATATAATCAGAATACATATATGTTTAAGATAGCACAGATGATACACTGAGAGTATTAACTTTTCACTTTATTATGCAGAAAACTGTCAGAAAAGAGAAAAGCAGTATTCATTAGAGAAAGGTGACGCTGCAGCATACTGGAAAGGGTTTCTCTGTGTCAGCGATGAGCTAACAGTGGAAAAGATCAAAAGGCAGCACTGCATAGACTTTGTGTTGTTTAACGATAATCTAACAAGTCACATGCACGAACCAGGGGTCAACTTGTGCCTGAGAGTCACATGAGAAGGCAGATTATATTCTCTAGGCAATATAGGAAAGCCTTGGACATAAACATGGATTCCAGTCATGTTTCAGGGTAGTTCTTCAGTGTGACTCCCTTCAACCTTTGCTGTAATTACCTGCTGCAAAACAATCCACGGTGAGTTTTGTCTTCTGTCATTCCTTGAACAAGCAATCAACACCAGTAAAGAGTTGCAGCAGTAGAGCCTGCCCTCTGACTCAAGGTGTTCAAGGCCATTTCCTGGTGCCCTCTCTACAGCTGCTAACCAAGAGCAGACATACCCAGCGATCTGCCTCCTGCTTAAGGAGGGAGGACTCCAGCAGGTGTATGGAATGGCTGCAGCGGTCACCTGTGCTTTATAACACATACCGATATCATTCAATAAATGCTTTCCCTATCCCTACAAACACCCTGCCTTTAAAAAAATCACTGCTGTAGACTGAGGACATCTTCAAAATACACATTTTAAACCTACAATGGAAAGTGATAGCAAGAAAAGATCTCCATCATTTTCACTATTAGAACTCCCTAGTTAAAATAAAAACCAAAACACTGTTTAATTATCTCTCACAGAGTCCTGTTGTACACCAAAGACAAAAACAGATAAAAGAAGCAAACCCACTTTTTGTACTATTTGACAGTCTTCATTCTTTGAAGCTAGGAGGCAATATTAAGAATGTGCACATAGGAGCTGATCCCATCAACAGTAACAGGAGTTATGAGCCTCCCAGGAGATGCAGAACTCTTATAACACTGAAAACCTAAGGCAGGCTATCAAAAATGAATCATCTTCTCTGCACAAAGGTCTAAAACACAAGTAGTAAGCAACCCTTCTGTCAGGGAAGAAAAAACCTGCAAGTTTGTACACTAAGCATTTTGTGGAATCATCATAGAATCACAGCATGGCCTGGGCTGCAAAGGCCCACAGTGCTCATCCAGCTCCAACCCCCTGCTGTGTGCAGGGTCACCAACCAGCAGCCCAGGCTGCCCAGAGCCACATCCAGCCTGGCCTTGAATGCCTGCAGGGATGGGGCATCCACAGCCTCCTTGGGCAACCTGTTCCAGTGCGTCACCACCCTCTGGGGGAAAAACTTCCTCCTAAGATCCAACCCAAACCTCCCCTGTCCCAGACCATTCCCCCTTGTCCTATCGCTGCCCACCCTCACAAACAGTTGTCTTAAATTTGAGCATTACAGAACACAAAGCAACCACTCATCAGGAGAACACACGTGTTATTGTTCCCCTGCAGAGCAGACAGACACAGCTTGTAAAAATCAGGCTAACGGTCAGATTCTCCCAGGCTAGGCGTTATGGTTTCACTCTGATTTCATACTGATGTGCCCTAATTGCCAGATTGAAGAAACAATGGATCACCCATTAGCATGACCTCCAATATAATAATAATACAGATCACTAAACTGACTGTGTTGTTTCAGTATGAAAGAACAGCATTTTAAGATCAGAGACTTACCATATACAACAGACTTCTGTAGAAAGGGAAGTTGCACTGCTCTGAAAGGGAGATGTAAACTACAGAGCTCTAAGTGCTCACAGACCTGTGCTGCTCTGACTGCTGGCTGCTTGTACCTCCAAGTACCTCTGCTCACAGAATCACAAGCTTTATAAAGTGTGAAGACTGTTGCAATGCGGTTTTGCTGCCCTTGATACACACAGTCCGGCAGTACTGACAGCTACAGGGTTGTTTTTTTTTCCTTAAACTTGTTCCTAACCTGACTATCAATGGAAACATTTCCAGATTTGAAATTTAAGTCACTTGGAATAGAGATTGGCTATAAATCTGTGGTGATCCATGCACTGCAGGAGGTTTGTGGCCCAAATTAAGTGACCGATATTTTGCTTACCTAATTCAGCATACACAAATTCATAGCACAGATGATAAAAAAAGAAGAAAACCAACATATTAGGTACCAACTGCTCTTCTTCTAGGGTTGTTTCTTTCCTTTGAAAAGACTGTACATTGGATTATAGATGTTCTAGGTTGCAAAGTTTCCTGCTCCTCATTCATACAAGCAAACTTCTCTGATAGGAGGGGAAACAGCTCTTTATGAGGGTGGACAGTGATAGGACAAGGGGGAATGGTTTGAAACTGAGACAGGGGAGGTTTAGGTTGGATCTTAGAGGAAGTTTTTCACCCAGAGGGTGGTGACGCACTGGAACAGGCTGCCCAAGGAGGCTGTGGATGCCCCATCCCTGCAGGCATTCAAGGCCAGGCTGGATGTGGCTCTGGGCAGCCTGGGCTGCTGGTTGGTGACCCTGCACACAGCAGGGGGTTGGAGCTGGATGAGCACTGTGGGCCTTTGCAACCCAGGCCATTCTGTGGCTCTACGATTCTATAAAATGCAAAGAAAGAGTACAGAGCACTTAGCCTTTTACAACTGCTATAGATCCAGTTACACTGAGAACTTTAAAAAAAAAAAAGTGTAATTTCTGATACTATTAACAAAACACAATCTGTAGCTGCAGGATGTTTTATTTCACCCATTTAAGTATATCCTTACATAGTTAACAATTCACTTAACCTTATCTGCAGTACAAACTTTCCTTATGCAAGAGACACCTTTTTAAACAGTCTTCAGCTACTTAAAAAAAAGCTCCACGAATTTTTTGAGATACTGCATTTCCTACAGCCAACATCGCTTCTTCTTATTCAAGAATGATTATTATGGATGTCAGATGTTACATTTCTGCTGACTGCTGGCCTCTGATCTCGTAACTCCTTGCAGAAACATTTGCTTGTAAGCAAAACAGATACACGCTCAGTTACTTTTTGGCTTTTAGCTGTTATACCCAAGGGAAGTATCTGCTGATGCGAACCACCTTGCTAGAGCACAGCAGAATAAAACACGTGGAAGTCATCTGTGGTGAAATCAAGCACGGCTCTTCTAATGGAAGTAATGCCTCAATGCACAGAAATGCTCATATGGGCCATATGCCAACATAAACAATTTGCACAGTAAGACCCCCAAAGTACATCCAACAGGAATAACTTTTTAGCAACTAAAGAGGAATTCCTGAAAGCTTGTGTAGTTCACTGGTGCCATTTCTTAGATGACAGAAAAGAAGAACACAATAGTGCTTATCTTCATTCCTTCTCATCACCAAGTGTGGCACAACATGAAGAACGACACTGCCGGCAGCATCTCTTCCCTTCAGTACTGAAGGCAAATGGTTGAAAATGTAGAGCAGACCATTCTGACTCTGCTGGGGGGAAGTGCTCCTCCCAGCCCCAATAAGATCAACTGAGATACAGCTGCAGTGCTCTCAGCACCTGGTCACGCTTATTTAAATTACGCTCAGCTTTTTACTGAAGGGATACCAAACACAGAACTCATCATTAAAACATTTGTGTACTGCATTGTTAACAATATTTGAACTCACATTCAGTCAAGGTTTGTACAACAAAATATACAATTACTTCCAGTGTTCTTATTGGAGTAACAGGTGCTTCTGAGGATTTTTTCACATGAATTTGCTTTTTACACATAGTCCGATGTCGTATTGATGTCTGTCCTATCTTTCAATCTTAAGCTGCACCATATGAAATCTAACTGCCTTTTCAAAGCTCAGATTCTCCACATTAAGAAAAGGTTTCAGCAGGAAGAAAGTGTGTGGCTTCGCTTACCTGCAGTAACTCAAAGTAGTGCAAACAATGATAGACTGGGATAAGCATGAGCCGTGGGAGGACATATTGTACAGCTTCTTTAAAACCTTCAGCAGTAGACTGAAAAGGAAAAATAAACAGGATTATTTACAATTAAATACTCAAAGCAGTGCAGGACAAAGCCTCGAGCACTCCAGTGGAATCCTGAAGTCAGCCCTGCATTGAGCAAGATGGTTGGCTTGGATGCACTCAGTGTCCCTTCTGATTTACATTACTCTGTGCTTACGAGTGAGGAAGACAGTAAAGTTCCAAAAAGCATCTGTCTAACAAATCAAGTAATAGAACCTGTAAATGCTCTTCCAGGCTCTGCAATCACTTTTTTTTCTATCAGCAGCTGAGGGTGGATTTTAATGCATGCTCACGAGCAAGCCTATAGCTCTGAGAACACCTCCAACCCCTGCAAGTGCTGCAGCTGCACAAGAGCAGCTCAATGGTTTGCATTTTTGCCAGAAGCAGCAAATCATATGTAATGGCTAGAGGAACAAGTCATCCACCATGCATACTTATAAGCATCCTTTGATATACAAGACCCTCACATTACAATCCTTAGCACCTTTATGTTTCAGCACTGTCTGCAGCACTCAACAATAGCAACAGCTCAAGGTGACAACACCTAAAAACAATGCACTGTGGTTAAGCTGCACACATGATTCCAGACACATCTCAGAATGCAGGACAGTGTTCACATCTACTTCCAACATAACATGTTTTATCTGGGTCACAGTTTGCTGCAGATCTTAAAGAAAACATTGGAGTGCTAAAGAGCAGCCAAGACTCCTGTATTTGTCACCAGCTTCTCTCTAATTACACCTACTTCAACTTACAAATGCCGTGCTTCAGTTTACACCCAATTTACCACAGAGATATGGAGGTGTCATTACATTCTGAGGAAATTAACATTAGTATCTTCCCTTCCTTGGTGAGACATCACAAGTTTAGGAGTTTGAAAACACACCAGACATCTTTTCCCATTCCCAGCAGTAATTCACCTTCTAAGATGAGGAGATATCCTCCCAAGAACAGGGAATCCCTGCCACCATCCGCACCAAGATAACGACCAGACAGAATCTGAGTTTCTTGATCTCCAGTTTAGGAATGACCCTTCCCCTGTGTTTAAGACTTAAGGTCACAACTCTGCAATTGCCAGAGACAGCTGCTGTGTGTCCAACAGCCCAGAGCCTGGATCTGTTTTTACTCCAGGGCTTGGACAAGTGTAAAAGAACATCCCCAGGAAAGCCCACACCTCCTGGGCTGAGGAGAGAGGGGATTCATCATCTAATGACTCAACTTCCAATTTAATGTGGAATAGGGTTTTCAGCTTTCCATTTGCAAATGAGACGATCCATCTCACCAAGCACTCAGAGCTGGAGAGGAAACACTCACCATGAAGGAGAGCAATCTCATCTTACAGAGATGTCGGTACTAAACTACAAACTAAGTGCTACTGTAATGGGTTTAGATGGGAACACAGCTTGTTGAGGTACGCTACTGAATACAAGCTCAGCTCTCTTCTGAACTTTAGTAGAAACGTAATGCTGGCAGAGGTTATAAAAAACACAGGTGATCTTGCTGAATAAACAGGTCAAGAAAAACTGTCAGTTCCAGTGCTAAACATGAGGACCTGTGGTATGAAAGGAAATGAAAATTACACTCCTTCATGCCCGTGCTTGGTGTTAAAAAGCAAAACAGAAATAGAAATGGCAGGTATGAGAGGTAATCCTCAACCATAAACCTTCAAAACATGAGAACCAAACCAATTCAGCATCTCTCGTTTGCACTTACCTGAAAGTGAAGAGCAACAGCAGGTTTTGCCATTAAGTTATTAAAATGCTCATGAAATTGTGGAGAGAGAATATCCTGGGATAAGGTTTCATATGGATCAAAGGCTTGTTCCTAAACAAAGGCAGAGAATTATATACATACAAGTAGAATGCATGCTATTTCCACACCTGTTGGTAACATTCAGCCTGCTAATGAGTTAACATACAAGTAGATATTTTACAAAGGTCAGTTTTGCAATAGGAAAACAGTCATTCACTCGCAAATATTTTCTACTTTTTAACTGAGGAACGCTGAGAAAAAGTTGTGTGCAATCTTACCATACTCATCACTAACACAGACTGCTCTGCTGAAATAGTGGGAAACAAGCAAAGTTCTGGCTCTCAGTCCACTCACATTTCACAGTGAATGGTTTACCTAACTCTAACTCCTCTCTGCTGGTACCAAAAACAACTGGGAAAGGTGCTGCAAAGTAACACTTCAGGTGAACTTTGGAGATGGTCACAAGGAGGTATTGTTGTACTACCATCATTTTAGAGTGCTGTGCTTCAGGACTGCCTTGTTAACACTCATCTTCTGCACCTTTCTTTGGCCATGCAGTGCAGCTGGGAAAGTATCTCACTGTGGGACAAAGAAAAGAAACTACTCTGAGATTCTTTTGGATTCAAGGCCTCTCAAAAAGGTTAAAGAGAGTCTTTAGGGACCAAGCTGTTTAACCCGTAGAAAAGCATGTATTTGGCTTCTGTGAAACTCTGATGAGAAGAATGGAAAAGTAAGAGTAAGCTGAGCAGTGTGCTCAAAAGATTACATGAAAACAAGGGATCTCAATCCAGTTCAAGTACAGTCCCACCAATTCCAAGACTAAAAAGTCTGCATGAAGTTGAAACCCTCACAGCATCTGGGTGGGAGATCTGCAGCAAGAACCACACTGTACACCTCACAGCCTGCGCAGGACAACTTCAGGAGTATCAGGCACAGAAACTGTGACTCTGGATGGGTTACCTGGCTGTGATTCTGTAATATCAACTACAACAGGATGGGATAAAACCTGACTACATGAAACTCTGCAGGAATAATTTATGACTGCCCATACATCACCTGCTCCAAAGCCTGTCAAGTTGCTCCTGACTCTGCAGATTCATTGGGCTGAATCACTCATGAATCACGGAGTTATCCTGTACTGATGGCACAGTGCCCAGAATAAGCACATCTCGCTTTCCACTTGGATGCAGAACTGCTTTTCAGAATGAATGCTGTAGAATTCGAGGGCAGGGAGCACCACAAAGGCTCATCTGAACATCAGATGAAGTCTCAAGCAATGCATGCTCCAAGGGATCAGGGAATTTCCTACCTTACTCATGGGGCAGCTGTAACTAAATGAGAGGCAAAGAACACACTCTTTTCACATGCAAATTCTTATCATCGCTCTCAACAGTCATCAAGTTCTAAACATCACTGTCCATTTGCATCAGATTTTATCTTGTGGTGGGGAAGAAAATAGATTTGGCAGTTCAGCAGCAGCTGATAAGAAACGAGGAGACACCAGCTGAAGAGGCTGATTTTCTTAAGCTGAATCTGAGCGCACTTTCACAGCCTGTTTTTTGGTACATACCACTACCTAGAATCATACAATGTGTGGCTCCTATTTGACAACACCATAGTGAAAGATGGGGAAGACAACGCTGCACATGTGGCTCCTCTTTGCCATGCCAGCTAAGACAAAAAGCCTATCTATATTACCTTAATGCAGCATAATGTTCTGGATTGGTGTTGGTACTGTTCAGCCCCTTTTACTCTAGTGCAGAAGTTTCCAACTTTTATATTGTGGATACCTAAAATATCTCTTATGAAAGTGCAAATACCAGGATAATGAGCTTACAACCAACTGATTACAACTTTGTTTTATTAGCTGCCTTCTGAAGGACACCTCAAGAGGCAGAAAGACACACAGCCCTCAGTCCTGACATTCCATCACCAACTGAACACCACTCATGAGATTATCTGAGGCAATAACAAAGAACTGTGGTACCCAGGACTGTGAAAGTTAGTTTCAAGACAAAACAAACACAACAAAACAGAACAATTTTACCACCACATCAGCAAATATCCATCACCACTCACGTGTCAGGCATCATGCTTTCATGTTTCTTTCACACCAGGGAAAGCTTTTGTTTTCCCCAAACCTCCTTGTCTCAGAAACACCAAAATATTTATGCTGAAACCTTCCAGAGGACTGATGCAGAAAAACAGACAAAGCAGGAAAATTCCAGCTTGCAAGGGCTGTTTGTTTTTAATTATCCTTCCAGATAAGCCGAAGGACCTTTACAATGGCAACAGTAAGAGAAGGAGCCTGGCAGTGAGACAGGCAAGTAAACACCACACTTTCAAATCTCTTAAAGATCCCTTTGACACATGTTCACAGAAAGATGATCATAACATGTGAGATCATCAAATGAACAGTGCAGTTGTCAAGTAGATCTTCTTCTGTATTAATTGAACTATTAAATTCAAACTTATCAACTGCATAAAAAGCAAGTGACAAATAACATTCTTCATTGCCTAGTAAAGCAGAAGCAGTTAATGAGCAGCAAGCCGCATTTTGACTTGCAAAGATGTTTCCCATGAAGCACAGACTGCCTGAAAGCAGCTTCTGCAATAAACAGATGCGTATGTTCTCCAGCATTGTGCTGCATTTGTCCAAATGTTAAGTCTTTTTTCAATAGAACAGCTACTTCACTTTGTTGTTCAAATGCTTATCATTGTACAAGCGAATAGACTTTAACATCTCAAGATCTAAGACCTATTCCACTGGACTTCCTAAGTGACATTACATGAGTGGCTAACTAAAGCCAGCGAAACTTCAGCTCTAAGGAGTATTCCTAAGGAACAGCACATTGGCTGAAGGACGTGTATTCTTCATACTCAATAAAGTAATTATTTTCCAAAGGTACCGGTGGGTTCATCCATCCCTCCAATTTCAAAAATTAGACCTACATAATTATCTTAATAAGAAACACTCCATACTTAATAAGACATACCCAAGTGAAATGGAGAAGGTTCTAGTTTACTTAACACAGTACTTTTAATATAAAACCACGAACTTCATGTTTGCTACGTGGTTCATCTTTCTCTCTTTCAGGTCAGAACATCTCATCCCAAAATATCTGCTGCAGTGTCTGGGTAGCACTGGGCCTGACACCAAAGCCTACAGAAATGAATGCACCACCACCTCCCAGTAAGCAATCCCAGGCAGAGGCTTTTCAAATCCACATCCCTACAGAACTGTAACAATTCACTCCCACTCCAAATCAAGATTTCAGGTTTGTGCTTACCTGCTGGATACAGTTTCTGTGACAGGTGAAAACACATCTTAGTTTACCTATTAAAGAACAGCTAGGGAAGGCCTCTATTCTAAACTTATTAAAAGAATCACCACTCATGCATTTATTGGAGACGTGAGCCGTGACCAAATATTTACTTAAGGAACAAAACTATGGGATTAAAAAGAAACTAACAAACCCCAAACGAAAACATGAAAAGCAAAACAAAACAAAAGCTTTACCTCAGCAAGATCCTCAAAGCAGCTGCCAGCCAGAGGATGAGGACTGCTCTCATCAGTCATTTCAACAGTATCCTCAATCAGTCCCAAAAGCTTCACTGTCAACTCATGAATATCTGAAATGTTGCTGAACACCACATCAATATCCTGCAAACACAAAATGTATCTTAGTAGCGTTTAGAATCATTTATCTTGCTTCTGTAAATACCAGAGCCTTTTTCAAGAAGCCTGAACCAAGAGGGAAGTGGAGAGGAGACAGGAAGAAAGTTAAATTACGTGGCCTCCCCAGCCTGCAGGCTCGTCTGGGTACATCCAGCTTTGCACAATTCTCACCTCAGCAAAAGAAAGCAGAACACCCTTCCCAGGAGCAGCAGCAGTCCTGGTACAGTCTGTTCAGTGCTTTGGACAGAACTGTCCTCAGCCACAATTTGCAGCTGCTGTTTTCCCCTCCGTTGGTTCTTCTCTTGGAACACAACAGGAAGGAGGCAATTTAAAGTTGCTCCAAGGTCAGAGCCTCAAAACCACAGGTAAAACTAAAGCAGTTACTTGGCTACATCAGCAGAATACTACCTGGGTACAGAGGAGCTGCCTGTTTCCTTTCCCAACCCCACTTTTAGACTTCATATTCACACCCCACTAACACACCCAGCTACAGATCAACTTGCATTTCTTCTTGTGACCCCTCTGAAACATACTTCTCAAAACTCTGCTCTGCACTTATCCTAACCGTGCAGCTAAATCTGACCCCCTGCTAGCCCTGTACCACGGCAAGCTATTCAGGGAAACAAGCAATCCAAGTCTTTCATACCCATTCCCCAGTAACAAAAGACTCCTCAGCTCCAAATCATCACACTCTTCTCCTTCTAGGTTTTCCATTTGAATTCTGTACCCAGATCTGCATAATACTCCAATGTCCTATCAGCTACTCAGGGACCTCCACACTCAGCAGCAGTGGGAATATCTGCTGCTGCCAGTTCTTATAAGTCTTTTGGAACCATCTAGAGATCCTGTCCTGGTCCCCTTCTCTTCTCTCCCACGAAAGGATTCACCATCCTTTCCATTCACAATCCATCTGCATTCCCTGTACACATAGACAATTTCTGTGTTAAGCAGAAGTGTATTACCTACATGACCAGGAGGCACCAGCCATCTCTGGCATCTGACCAGAAATCTCATCCATCAAGCTTCACTGTGAGGTCAGCACTCTGCCTACTACTGGTGGTGATTTCCTCCTTTCATTTCACATACAGTCAACAGTTGTTACGCGCTGACATACAATAAATCACATTCAATTTTACCTCCAATGTGGTGAATGTAAAATCAGTAGGTCACAGCTACTAATGGAGAAACTAGCATTACATATCAATAACCTACTAAAGGACTTACATTGGGCGTGAACAACTTTCTGTTAGAGAGGAAAGCTTCCCGAAATACTTTAATTATCAGATTCAGCTCCCGGAGATATTGCCTTTCTTCTGCAATTTCGTTTCTCACTAGGTCATAATAATTGAGCTCCCCAGAAGAAGAGGGTTCATCTTCACAGAGAGAAACCAAGCCAATGTCATCCTGATCAAACATATCCATCAAAACCTAGAAAAGAAATGTTAAAAAATTACATGCAAGCCTGATTCCAACACTTGGCTCAAGCTCAGCCATTTCAATGTGTTCAGAGAAATCCTTTGAGTTTTTAATACAATACTTTCTGTGATCACTTTCACAAGGGAATAATATTTGAACCTTGGCAGCAGAAAGCTGGAACAGTTGCCAAAGCCATTTTTCCCTTTATAAGTTCGTACAACCTAGAAAACAAAAGTTACAATTCATGCAGAACCAATTCTGAAACCAAGGCGTACTGCCGAGGTTTGGACAAAACCCTCCCGTGAAAGAGAAAATTCAACAACGTTTCTCATGTTAATAAAAATGGAAAACTGAAGATCTTTTCTCTATTACAAAGAAGGAGACAGTTGTCATGACTAGGTGACATCATGAGGACAGTAACAGCTGAGAAACAGAAGACAACTTTTTCTGTCCTCATATTTATTTATAAGCAGTACTGCTGATCCAAAGCAGGCTCAAGTTAAGGTAAAGTCTTTAATGAGACAGTTCTGGCACTAATAAAGAGCAATGCTTCTGCATTTGAGACTCCCCTCCTATGTCACTTCAAACATACCCCCTAAAAAGACCTGCCTGTCCAGAGGACTATTCTAGTGCCCCTCCTTACCTTATCAGCACACATGGATACTTTAATGTCCTGCTGGGAGATCTCAAAGTGTCGTATATTGAAAACGTAGTTTCCAGCCAGCTTTAAAATGTCAGCTGAGATGTATTCTAAGACAGCCACAATATAGAGAGAGACGTGATAATCTACTTTATAACCTAGGACCTCCTGCAAATTGAAAAGAAGAGGAAAAATGCTATTGATTTGGAATGACATGAACGCATCTGGTTTTCTACCAACACTGATCTAGTCAGCATTGATAATTCACAGCAATATGATAGGGGCAAAGGATATCAAAAGGAAATTTGACCAACAGCCTCAAAGTAAATGTTTGCAAACACTTCCTTGTGCTATTTGCTGTATCCTGACTGGAGGAACTTCTATACTGGATGTAAGTTCTATTAAAAAAAACAGGTGGCTTCTGTACCTACATCCACACACTTCTAACACAGAATACATGAAAGGAAGCCAGTGTTGTCCAGAGGTCTTCCAAAATGCTGTTAACTTTCCTAACTTCTCTTCCTATCTCATTAACTGTCACAAACTGAGACACCATGTGCCAGAGCACAGGAACTGTGCCTGAAAAGTGCCCAAATCACATTTTCTCAATGCAGCTGGAAACTCTGGCACATGCACCACTGGAAAGAAACATCTTTGGGGCTATGAACCAGAAACAAAAACAGAAATACAAAAAAAAGAAGCGCAATGTTTGAATCAGCATCAATCCGCTGATTCAGTACAGACCTGAAAGCGTTTCAACACTGGCCTAAGAAAATCAGAGTGCTGATTCATCATTAAAAAACCAAAAGGTCTCCATGGGCACAGCATGAATAGATACTAGGTGGCACGAAACCTTGACTGCAAGTAAGAAGCTCTACATCTGTTATAACTGACACCTGAAAACTGAGCTGGTCACGCTGCTCATGGCAACAATAATGCCTGTGTCTGTTCTTCTGTAACATCACCACACATTTACAGATTTTAAAACGAAGGTATCAGTGATATTTAACACTAACTGAAAGGACAGTGATACACTTCTTGGTCTACAGCACACAGGGAACAGGATCTACTTGTTCCCTCCTGTTTTGGTTTCTGCAGCATTCTGAAACAAATAGAACCATCAAAACTACTGAAGTGGGTAAGGCATTTGAGTTAGTTTTTAACATAAATAAAACCCAAACAGAGTCATGTTTCAAAGTAGAGTAACACAGTAGATGAACTCAGGGATCTAAATTTGTTACACACTACAATGCATCTGTCCTACCCTAAGATGACTATTTACTCTTTCTTCCAATACAAGAAACTTACCTAACAACACAAATTCAGCAACTATTCTAAAAGTTATGCTGGAGGGCAGCAGAACAGTTGGGGTGTGTGAGGTGCAGAAGCAGCAGTCACCAACCGCTGCATTAAGTACCTTTAATAAGGGGTGTATTTTGTCCACAGGCAGCAGGAGAGGGTTTCTTCTTTTCCGTTTCTCTATAGCTGACTGCGCATCGGCAATGGCCCATTTGTCTATGGGATGAGGAAACGTCTTCTGAACGCGCTCCTGTCCAAACACCGACACACTCAGATTAACCACATTAATCAAAGAGAAGTTTAAAAAACAAAACAACAAATTGCTTCCCCTGCACTATGGATAATTATCCTCCTCTGCAGTGTTTGGAATACGTTTTACTAACTGTTATCTCCTCACCTAAGACAGCTGTGTGCAGTAACCCCAACCAACCTTCCCGCCCCAAGCACGAGGAACTTCCCATCTCCTACAACAGCTCCTGCTCTATGATCTTTAGATCACATGAACTGCAAGAAACTGCAGTTGAGATCAAAATATAAACATCAGGAATTACTGAACAGCTCACAACTTAAATGAAGAAAACAAGTTGTTACTGTTCCTATTTCATAAAAGGATGCAACTTGCACTATATCAGGTGAAGTTCAGGGCAGAAAAGAAAAGCAAGCACAGATCTTCCAGCTGTGCCACATCCCTGGAGGTTTTGAAGGCCAGGTTGGATGGGGCCCTGGGCAACCTGGGCTGGTATGAAATGGGGAGGTTGGTGGCCCTGCCTGTAGCAGGGGGATTGGAGCTTCGTGATCCTTGAGGTCCCTTCCAACCCAGGCCATTCTTTGATTCTGTGAGTTGATGAAGGATGAAGGAGCACTTTGTGCTCTGCTAGCCTGCACCTTCCCTGCTGCACTTTGCAATTTCAGGCCATTTTTTATACAGATTTTATATACATTAACATCTCCCCACCTGCATAAGAACAGGTGGGATGACGCCTCCATAAGAGAACCAGATGCTTTGGGCTGCAGTCCCACATGTTAGCAATCCCAGGCTAACACATGCAAAACTCCATCCTGCTCTCCACAAGCTCTCCAGGCTTCCTGCTGCAGCAGCAGCCCTATATGCTGGGAGCGAACTACTGGGAGAATTAATCTAATCCAAATTCTGATGGCTGCTTCTTAAGCAACTCTAGAACAGATTTTCTCTAAGCTAAATAGCCAGCACATAACAAACACAAAAGACAAGCGAGTTGTTTTCCAGGATGCTGCAACTACATTCTGTTTGCAGCAGATTACCTGATTTTACACCCCAAAAGCTGTTGCACAGCTCGCTACTGTACTGCTACACACACTCTGAAATGGAAGAGGAGGCCTGAGGTCTCCCTAGAGGCAGCTTTCTAGCACCTGCCATGGCCATCCAACAGGCAGCTCTCTGTGCCAGCTGTCTGTGCCAGGTGAACACGCTGCAACCTTTTCTGGGCAGCAGCCTGACACTGCAGGCTGCTCTCACTGGTGTGAGCTTCCCTTGAAAAGCTACCAGGAAAGCACGTGTAAACAGGCACAACGTGGAATTCGGATGCCCTTTAACAAGTCACGTATCACCTGCTCCAGGATTTTGCCAGTGTTTTGTTGGGGATCATTTGAAAGGCTTTTACTATTTATAAAATGTTTATACTTTGGGATTTTTGACCTCCATCTTGCAAATGCTTAGGTTTAGTATTGTGCACAAATAGTTCCCGCAACTCCAGGCTGTTATGTGAACAGCTGCACGATAAAATTTAGAGACTGTCATCTCTTAAGCTTAAAACAGCAGAGGAGCAGAGCCAGCCTTCACCTGCAGCTCTCAGATGGCTGCTGGTCAGCAATCTCACCACTAAACCATAACAAAGCACTCAATTCTACTTTCCCCGCTCAGAAAGGGTCTGAATTTACTGACATACTCAACAATAAGGTCCTGGGGAATATTTTACCACTACTTAGACAGAGCTGTGTTTTTATACTAAAGAACTGTTACAGTGCCAAGTGTAATAATGTCTTATAATTTGCAGCTTTAAACTGCCAGGTATGATTAAAACACAACACACAGGATTTAGCATCTGCTGCAATATCCATAACCACAGCTCAGAGTGCTGCCAGTTTCCTCACAGGGCTGTGAGCTCTCCTGCACACAGCAGTTCATGGAGCACACATATAACTAAGGAAAAATAACTCAGATGCACACAGAGTACTCAGTCATCCCTTAACTCAGAAGCAGAAAATGATGGAGTCGGTGTATATAATAACCAGTGCCCTCTCAAACTGTCCTGCCTAGTGAAGGGTTTGATCTCCGGCAGCTGGAGAATGAACACAGAACTCAGCTTCACATCTAATCCACACTCAAAGCAGTAACAATCCTGAGAGCTATTAGGGGACTATTAAGTTTTACTTAGCCACACTATAATCTTTATGCATCAGTATTATGAAATACATTAATCATAAACCAATATTAATGAATCAAGTTGAATAAAGGGCAATTATTGCATCCAGTAAGGATACAGATCTCCTCAGGTAATAATTTCACAAAGGTTTATTTCCATGAGGAACATATAGCACACGGGGTGAGGACTTCATTGTGCCTGAGGCTGAAAATCCTTGACATGCAGACTGATGCAAAATTAATGCTCTGCAAAGCCATAATGGATCACAGCTACACGAGAGCACCTTCTCCCGCTACACTGCACACTCCATGAGAGCTCTCATTTTTAACCGATGACACAAAAGCAGACAGCTGCAATATTACACGAGCCTCAGTGAGTTCCAGGAACACACAACTCTACCCCTCAGTTCACAGCCCAGGCCTAACCTTTCATTACAGCATTTTCTTTTCCTGCATATTAATGTCAAAGAGTGGGAAAGAAATTACAACATCCTTTCACTCTTAAGTCCAAATGTACTCAAGCAGCAGAAAATCCCCCAAAGTACTCTGCATTTTTAAAAACAAGGCTGAAAGCAAAAATTCCCACCATTTCCATGCTGATATATGGCATAAGAAAATTAATATCCAATTAAACTTGCTTTATGAAACCTGAATACTGTTTAATCGTTTAGAAAAACAGCATTGCTAAGCTCTGCTCTTCAGATACACTCTGCTTCAACTTCAGGCTGCACTGCTCACAATACCTTTGTTCCTCCCAGTGATCCTAGAAGCAAGCACTTGTTTTTCCTGTAGCTCATCTTACCTCCACATCTTGGACTGTGCGTGGCTGGGCGATGCATAGCTTGTTTAGCAGCTGAAGTATCAACTCCTCAATGTAGTAGAGGGAATCTTCCTTTGCTGAAAGGTTGGGGTGCACCTGTTGCTGAACCTGTCCCAAAGAAGTTGTAAAAATTAGTCTTTTTTGACACTTCTTTTCAATTGAAAACTGTTTACCCTTTATGGCTGCGAGGAAGTTCCAAGCCAAGGCAGATTTCTGCTGAAGATGCAGAGAAAGCCATTGCTGTAATTCCAGTTATTTGCTCACAGAATGAGCAGCACGCAATTATTCCTAACCCTGATAACAAGTACTGGGTGATCTGTGAACAGAGGAGCCCAAATGCACTGCAGGAAAACCAGGAAAGGAGAAGTGAACAGTCTAGCAGGGCAATGAATGAAGGTGCTCTTAAAATTGTGGCAATGAAAAGCCATGGCCACAACATGGACAAGGGCTGGAACAACATGGACAAAGGCTTGGAGATGCCTGAGAACCAGAAAACTAATTAAGCATGAAACTCCATCTGGGGCATGAGAATGGGAGGTATCAAACTCATACTGCAGTGCAGGAGACCTAAAGAAAAGCATGTATCAGAATCCAATCCTCCTGACTGACAAGTATGGTGTGACACATGTGGACGACCACTTCCCTTTATTGCCCAGCAGGATAATGCATTTCTCTCACTTCATGGAGCTGAATTGCTGCTTTCATTTCCAAGGCAGATCTGGAGCACACAACTATAGCAGGAGGCTGCAGCACCCACCCACAAAAGCCAGAGGGCTGCAGCAACTCACCTGGCCCCTAATTGTTCTCCCACTACAAATCACTTGGACCCAACAACTACCTTACCCAATAAAAGAAGAAAACCCACCCTCCAGAGTCAACCTATACACTCAGCTTTCCCTGGCAGCCTCAGTCAGGAAAGCACTAACTAGACCTTAAACTATAGCCAACACACTCATAAATAACACTGTCCAGGGAAATTCCCTACCTTCCCCCAGACAAATTATACGTGAATTGCCTCAAAACAGTCACCTTACATACCCACACTGACATCCTGCACGTGGTTTGAAGAACAAGACAAACAAAGCAGCAGGGCTGGTTATGTTGGAGCAGGTAACCAAGGCAGCAGGCAGGGTGCTGAGAGCACAGCCCTCATGCTACACCCCAGGACAGATGCTCCCACCTAACTGTGAGGGTTGGACTCCGCACTGGCAGCCCTGCTCTGCAGATGAAGCATCTGCATGATCAGGTACTAGTGGAAGTAAAAAGCAGCCATCAGAAAGCCAAAACCACTCCATGAAAACACTTAGTTAAGCCTGCAGGTTTTCAATAATACAGGAACTTTTCACGTTCTTCCTGAACAGGAGAGCTGAACTCACAGAACAATGGAGCACCAGGAAGTGCCAAGTTAAGGTCCTGCCTCGCTTGTCTCTGAAGAGCACTGCTCCAGCATTAGAAACCAACTAGGAAACAAGCTGCAGCCATGAGAAGGAGCTCCCTGAGATGCCCCTCAGCACCCGGAGTATTTCCCTCAGCATTATGAGGAGTGCATGAGTACCTAGAAGTCAGGAGGACAAGCAGAGCACTCAGCCCTCCTCCAGCTCCACAGAGATCTCAGTTGCACTCAGTGAACACAAACCTAAATCCTGCAGCCCCGTTTGCCTTCCTGAGACAACTCCCTGAGGCCTTGCACTTGAAATGACACCACAAGGGATCATCAGTGCAGCAGTCCCTGGCTGTATGAGTAGTTGTGCTCTACACACCCTGACTGAGAGAAAATGATTTCATAGTGAGACATGGACAAAACAGAGCAAGTTATGAACACCATGCACTCGCTACACAAAGCAGATGCTGCTGCATCAAGGGCAGGACATTTGCTCTACACAGAATTCAACTAAACTCTGACTGAAAGATGTGAAAAAACAGGGAGAGGGTGTCTGATAAAACACAGAACACAGGAGGAATGACTGAGGGTGTTTCTTACAGGAGGCACATACAGTGATCTCAGGCTCTGAGCACACCATTAGCTGGCATGGAATGACACACCACAGCTAACACAGGAATCCATCTGGATCTGACATGTAGCTGCTTCCTTTAAGGGCCAAAATACTTAAGAGCACAACACGTTGCACCAAACAGCTCTTGAGAACCAGCCTGTCAGCTCCATTCTGACCCACGGGAGCTATGGCACAAAGTCTGAGCCTCGACAACACCTGGACTCGGAGAAATTGTGTAGTATAAAATCAAGGGCCCAAGTGCTGTACCTGCAACAGCAACTAATTGAGAGAAAAAGAAAGTCAGGCCTGCAAGAGGCTTCCTTCTGAGCTGCACCACTGGGACAACCCCGCGGTTTGGCTGTACTGACTCAATAGATCTTTACGTAACACACATGTTTTGGTAGTAAAAACACATTCGGAAAGCTCCAGTTGTTCCACAGTAAGAACACGTGCAAAACAAGATACTGCTCAGAAAATAAACAAAGCCTGAAAAACAGCCTAACCCAGGATGTGTCTATGGAGTCACTGCACAGCAGATACCAGCAAAGACCTGCTTCCTTATTTCTGCACACGACAGCATCCCACCTCTCTCATTACATTCTACATGATGACACTTTTAGTGCTCACAGAACCACAGAATGGCCCATGTTGGAAGGGACCTCAAGGATCACGAAGCTCCAACCCCCCACCACAGGCAGGGCCACCAACCTCCACATTGATACCAGCCCAGGCTGCCCAGGGCCCCATCCAACCTGGCCTTGAACACCTCCAGGGATGGACGGGGCATCCACAGCCTCTCTGGGCAGCTGTTCCAGCACCTCACCGCTCTCACAGTAAGGAACTTACCCCTGACATCCAACCTAAACCTTCCCTCCTTCAACTTCAATCCATTTCCCCTTGTCCTGCTGGTATCAACCCTCTCAAAGAAGCACAAAGATTTCAAGACCTGAAGAGACATCCCAAAGAAAAACACAGCACCAACTCCCCTGGAATAGCTGCACCAATTCCTGACTTTATTTCCAGCACAGCGCTTTCCAGACGGCTGATCTTCCTCAAATCAAACTGTAGCAAATGCTGATAGAGGAGCAGTGTGAAGTAGGCTCTTAAACAAAACACAGCTTAATAAACAATCCACTTGCAATTGACCCTGACCCAGCTGGTGGCTTTCTATGATGGAGTGACAGCATTGGTGGACAAAGGGCAGCTGATGTCATCCACCTGCTCCTCTGCGAGGCCTGAGATACGGCCCAGCACCACAGCTTTACCTCCTCTATAGCAGAGAAAGATGCATTTGAAGGCTGGGCTGCTCTGTGGAAAAGCCAGGCTGGATGTGGCTCTGGGCAGCCTGGGCTGCTGGTTGGTGACCCTGCAAACAGCAGGGGGTTGGAGCTGGATGAGCACTGTGGGCCTTTGCAACCCAGGCCATTTTGTGATTCTATGATGACACCCAACTGTGCAGTGACACGACGGAAGGAAGGAACGCAGCCAGAGGGACCTGGACAGGCTTGAGAAGTGGGCCCACGAGAACCTCACAATGTTTGACAAGGCCAAGAGCAAGGTGCCACACCTGGGTCACGGCAGCCCCAGCTGTGTGTACAGACCAGGAGAAGAACACTGAGAGCTACACTGCTGGGAAGGACTGGAGGGTTCTGGTGGATGAGAAGCTGGATGTGAGCTGGCAGTGTATGCTTGCAGCCTGGAATGCCAGATCGCTCAGATGTTAAGGGGAAAGTCTTCACTCAGAGGGTGGTGAAGCCCCAGCACTGCCCACAGCTGTGGGTGCTCCAACCCTAGAGGTGCCTGAGGCCGCAGACGGGCCCTGGACAGCTGAGCTGGGGGCACCCAGCCCATGGCAAGGGTGGCTTTAGGGTCCCTTCCAACCCACCCATTCTGCAACTCTCTGATTGCAGGATTTCAGCTTTTACACTGCAACCATTCAATGCCTGGTTAACAAAATAAGATACATAACACAGTTACTGTGCTACAAAAAGCCTCTGGGATGCAGATCACCATCCAGCTGCCCTATGCACAGGGAGGGCTCACTGAACTGCCACCCTACAGCACCACTTTAGCATGAACACAAACCTTTTCATCCTCAGCTACCTGACTGCTGATGGGTAGTGCAGCTGGAGAAGGACAGAGCTGCAGGGGAGGACGTCCCATGGGAAGTGCAGGCAGGTGCTGACTGTGCCCTTTAATGCAAAGGGTCAAGCAGAAACACATGTAAAGTTCATACGTACACAAACACTTGTTTGCATCTTAAAATTAAACATCTGGATTTTATTCACCCTTATAAAATGCCTTAAGTTGAGACAAACCCCAAGCAAACCAGGCTCAGCCCTTCACACCCTCCTCCCGGCAGCAAACAACTTGTGGTTTTTAATTTGTAGGAAGCGTTTTCTAATTGCTGCCAAAGAAAACCGTGCTGCTCCTTCTACTTCTTTAAACACCTCAGCTCCAAGAACCACCTTCATGCTGTGCCAGTGCCTGAGAAATTTCTCCTCCCACCGTTTGCCAACTGCAAAGTCTAGAAGCCGTAGTTAAGCTCAGCAGCGCAACAGCTGGGGAAAAAAACACACAGAAAAAAAACATGAAAAAAAATAGGATTTAAGCAAAAGGAACCAGCCCATTTGGCTCCTCATTTATGATAGAGAATATTTCTGCAACAACAGAAATCAGCTTATTCAGAAACACGGGACCAAAACCAACCTACAGAGATACCCAACCACTGAGAGGAAGACAAGAGGAGCAGAAATAAGCCTGCTGCTAAAGAAGGCTCCATGGCCAGCAGTGCATAGAGACCTGGTGCTTGTAAACCTCCCAGCTGGAAGAGCATAAATACACAGAACTACCTTAACAATTCCACCACATCTAGGTTCCAAGGCAATTCTGCTAACAATACGGTGATCTGAACACACTAAAGATGTATCTTTTTGTAATCATGTCTTGCTGCTTAGTTCTGTTTTTTTCCCCTAAGAAGACAGCCTCGAGCTCACACGACTTAGCACTCTTTCATCACTCTTTCACCACCTAACGATAACAGAATGGCTGGGGTTGGAAGGGACCTCAAGGATCACAAAGCTCCAACCCCCCACCACAGGCAGGGTCACCAACCTCCACATTGATACCAGCCCAGGCTGCCCAGGGCCCCATCCAACCTGGCCTTGAACACCTCCAGGGATGGACGGGGCATCCACAGCCTCTCTGGGCAGCTGTTCCAGCACCTCACCACTCTCACAGTAAAGAACTTCCCCCTGACATCCAACCTAAATCTTCCCTCCTTCAACTTCAATCCATTTCCCCTTGTCCTGCTGTTATCTGCCCTCTCGAAGAGTTGACTCCCCTCCTGTCTGTAGGCTCCCTTTAGGTCCTGGCAGGCTGCACTGAGGTCACCCTGCAGCCTTCTCTTCTCCATGCTGAACAAGCCCAGCTCCCTCAGCCTGTCTTTGCAGTGGAGGTGCTGCAGCCTCTGAGCATCTTTGTACCATCAGGTACCAACCTGTTCCTTTGATGCACAGTGGGATTTCTGCAGAACAGCTTCCAGCCATCCCACCAATAACAACAATGCTTCCTTTACCCAAGAACCAGATGTAAACAAAGCAATACACCATGAATTTCTAACACGTTCTGGTTTAAAGCCAACCTCCCCCCTCCCACTGTTTGTATCAGAGCATCCCATCTTTCAGGCAGGGTTTCCCAGCTGGCAGCACCTCCAGCACAGCCTGCAGCAGCCAGAATGATGAGCCTGCTTTGTTTTGACTCACTGATACCACACGTTCAGCAAAGAAACGCACCTTACGGTGGGATTGCTTCATGCTAAAGGGTGGGTGCGGCTGACGAGGAGCTTTCCCAGGAGGAGAAATGACACCTATAAGCAACTGTACATTTTAACAAGCAGACACTGGGGTTGAAAACTGATTTTCTCAGGTTAGAAAGAAAGCTCATAGAATGGAGCCCCTGCTCTGTTTCTTTCAGACCCAAATCAAAGGTACAGAAGTGGTCAGCACTGCTAGGAGCAGCGTCAATTCTCTGGCTTCTACACAGTGCTTGTTTCACAACTAAAAACGCCTTTTAGGTTTAATGAGACCGGCCGGGGTCAAACTGCCACAGCCCCAGCTCGGCCGGGATGGTGGTGGTGCCTTGTGACAGGGTGACGTGGGGTGCTTTAACTGCGGGCACCCAACTGCACAGCACTGCACAGTAACACAGCACCGCACAGCACTGCTCAGCACCGACTGCCTGACCTACAGCAGGAGCCTCTGAGTGCTTTGGGTCGGGAGGCCCCAAACCCCCGCCGTGTGCTGGGCACCCCCAGCTCAGCTGCCCACAGCCCGTCAATGGCTCCGGGCACCTCCAGGGATGGGGCAGCCACAGCCGGTGCCTCACGGCCCTCCGGGTGAAGGATTCCCCTGTAACATCCATCACAAATCACCGCTGTTTCAGCACGAAGCCGTTCCATTTAGTGTGTAGGAAGCCGCGCTCCTCACGCGCTCCCTTTAACTCAGTGTCAGGAAGGAGCCCGGCTCAGGACGGCCCCGTTCGCTCGGTGCTGTCGGTCCGCTCGGCCCCGGGCAGCCCCGCCGGGATCGCCCCCCGCACTGACCTTGCGCAGGGCGGGCACGAAGAGCCCCCGCCATTTCGGGCCGTTCTCCTCGCCGAACAACTCGTAGGGCTGCGGCGGCGGCTGCATGGCGGATACCGGCCCTGCGCATCGGGACCGCCCGCAGCGCCCGGGCCGAGGAGGGGGCGCTGAGGGGGAACGAGAAGCCGCCGCCGCCCGTCAGGGCCGGGCCGGGCCGCGCTGGTCTCTTCGCCGCCCGCTCGTCATGCGAGGCCGCCGCTCGGCTCGCCGCTCACCCCCCCGCCCGGGCGGCCATCACATCGGGCGCGGGAGGGGCCGTGCTCCGTGCCCTGCTCCGGGCCGTGCTCCGGGCGCTGACGGGGCGGCGGCTGAGGCGCCGTGGGCCCCGCTCGCTGCGGCCCGCTACCGCCGCCGCCCTCCGAGCGCATGCGCCGCAGCCGCCACGCCGCCCTCTGCCCTGTCGCTACAGCGCCCCCTGCCGGCAGCGCCAAGCTCAGCACCGGGACTGCGGGCGGCGCAGCGCTACAGCTCGGGGGTCATTCCGCTGTGATACCGGGTGTCAGCCCGTTGTGATACCGGCTGTCAGCCCGCTGTGATACCGGGTGTCAGCCCGTTATGATACCGGGTGTCAGCCCGTTGTGATACCGGGTGTCAGCCCGTTGTGATACCGGGTGTCAGGCCGTTGTGATACCGGGTGTCAGCCCGTTGTGATACCGGGTGTCAGCCCGCTGTGATACCGGGTGTCAGCCCGTTATGATACCGGGTGTCAGCCCGTTATGATACCGGGTGTCAGCCCGCTGTGATACCGGGTGTCAGCCCGTTATGATACCGGGTGTCAGCCCGCTGTGATACCGGGTGTCAGCAGTATTGTGATACCGGCTGTCAGCAGTATTGTGATACCCTGCAGCATCACTTTGGAAAACCACACTCTTTTACTCACAATCCAGGCAGGCTGATGGAGCCGTCCCAGAGCTGCACCCCCTCAAATACACACATTCATACATTTTCACACACACACGAGCGAGGTGTAAAGTCTCACTATCATCATTCACAGAATCACTCCTTTACAGAAGGTTTATAGCGAGCTCTAAAAGCGCAGACGCTCTGCTGTGTGATTTGGAGGCTGCAGGTAAGTGCTGCCATCCCCTGAGCACAAGGCACAGCTGGGCACACATTAAATGCACTTCGACTCACCGTGCTACAGCACTGCTTCACACGGCAGTGTTCTGGTTCTGTTAATACATGTCAGGGCCGCACCTCGTGTGGGAGGAAGTCACTTTTGCAATCTTTGTAGTATTTACTGTTGATTGGCAACACTTGTTGGGGGGAGCAGAGATTCGGTCGTTCTGTTGTGAGACACCAGTGTACAATGTTACAGCAGTTGGAACATGTACAACTTCATAGTGTCACTGTGGGCAGGAATACAGGGGAGAGCAGAACTTAGAGAACTGCAGAAAGCAACATGAAGGGGAGAAAAAAAAGCACATGGCAAATTGCCTGGTAGCAAACTACCCACAATTATCTGAGTTACCCAACATCCTGCCAACATCTGCTTGAAGAATATTCTCAAGTGCTCTGCCCCTGAGGCCATGGATTTCTTCTTGCAGCAATGATACAGGACGCACAGAGATGCTCAGTAAACCCAGAACCTGCTCCGCATCTCGCTGTATTTTACAGCACGTTCTCCATGTGGATTCTCTTCTGGGTGCACCTCTTGATACAGCTTCGAAAGAGCGAGCTCCCCTCCTGCAGCCAGCAGGGAAATGGGCAGCATTCCTGACTCACGGCTGCTTGGGCTCCAAGGGAAGCGCTACTCAACGTGACTCAGTTAAGACAGGTTTCTGTAGCTTCCCTCCCTGCACATTTGCTTTTACAAAGGCTACTTCCACTGGATTGCTCAACACGTTGTACGAAGATAAGCTTCTTTTGTCCTACCAGTATTCAAAGGGTAAAAATAAATGAGAAAAAAAAACCCCAACGACTCAAATCATCAAAGTAGTTCCTGATTCATGATGGCTTCCCAGATATAAGCCAAATGAAAAGTGCCCGTTTCTGTATACATTTAAAGTGCAGCTTTGTACTAAAATAGGTAAAATAAAGATGCAGTTCAGATTCACAGTCGAAACTGACTTGGGTTTGGTGATCTCTTGCCAGGCTTATTTCTCTCTGAAACACTCTACATTTAAATAATAGCTCTGAATATGGTTTTCAGTCTCCAATAAAGCCTTTAATTCTGTATCTGCAGAAGAACCCTTAAGCAGGGTTTATCCTTCTATCTCCATTAACATAAGTTAGGGGTCCAATGACTCCAAGCCAATTTAAAGAGACAGTGCACAGAACCACCTGGCACCTGGGGCTCTTCAGAAGCAGGCAACCCAACTACAGAGACTCTTCCTTCCCCACCTACTGCTGGCCTGGTGGGAGAACCTCGGCTTGCTCCAAGCACCAGCCCCTTCACAGGCTGCTGCAGCTGAGCCTGCAGGCAAGCCCTCACCGTGAGCAGTCCATTTGCTTGGTCCTTGCAGATGGCAGCACCATACCAGGTCTTGCCTGGCACCAAACATCCTTTACTCAGGAAGCTGACAAGCTGTGGGCTGGCAAACATTTCAAGTGCTGTTTTTGGACTGCACATCTTGTACCGGTAACATGCTGCCTGTTTTATCTTCGTCATTAAAGGCTGCAGAGTTCAGACAAGCTGCTACACATACAAAAGGGGTAAAGCAGCCCTGCACCTGGCAGTCGTTCACAATTCAAACCTTCGCCTTGCTTCATCAGCAATCATTTCTGCGATGGCAAGGGAGGAGGTGGCAGCAGGAGAAGGGGCATTTCTGACATGAAGAATTCTGCTTCCAATATCTCCAGTGCCACCATCAAATACAAAGTCATCTACCAAGTTTCCATCGCTGTCCAGCGCTTGTGCTCTCACTCCAGATGGACCCCTGCAAAATAAAGGAGGAGCACAGCATCAGGAAGTGTTATAACCATCCAGTCAGCTGAACCGAAATATGATAAAGACTAGAGATATTATCAGTAACCCCTCTTAGAAAATGTAGAAGATCCAGAATTAGTTACAACATTCACAAACCTCATAAACAAAGAAAAGGTAAGACAGTGCTCTGCTTCATTCTTAATCAAGAAGAGGAGTCTTATCTGAAGTTAGGTTTTTAAAATTACACATTTTTATCCAAGCTCTGACGCATTGTCTCGGAATGTAAATCCAGCTCTGACCCATTTCTTCACGTAGATATTTGCAAGGTTCATCCTTGGAGACATTCAAGGTCAGTCTGGACGGGGCTCTGAGCACCTCATGGGGAGAAATCTGACATAATAGCTCACTGCAGACTAATTCTGTAGAAGCTTACATCTCAGCAGAGTCTCCGTGCCCCTCTGCTGGCAAAACCAAAGATGTTACACCATTGATTATGAACCAGTCTAGGAAATTTGCTTCCATTCAACAGGATCTGGCTTGCTTGTCCACTTCTGCCATTCTCTAACACCTCACTGGGTGTTACCACCTCAGCTGGTTACTAGGAAAACCACAAATGCATTGTTCATTTGGAGCTAAACAACAAGAATCAGGAGTTCTTTTACTAGAAAATAACCCCCAAGGTGGGGATTTGTGCTATCTGTAACAACCCCAACAAGAACTTCTCCTTCTCCATTTCAAATCATTCACAGCCTTCAGGAATTTTTGAGTTTTCTGAAGTCCAAAAATGAGCTGTGTTCCAATTTTGTCCAGATGCCAAGGGAGAAAGCAATGAGAGCAGGCTGCTGTGCTGCTGGGGGAGCACAGGGCAGTTTAACACCCTGAGAGGCAGAGCAGGAGGTATCTCAGTGTGGTTACAACAGAACGGGGCAGGCAGCCAGGCAGAGGATTTTCTGTATTTTTCCTCATGATGGAGTTACCCTCCCTCCCAAACACACAATCAAGTCATCTCTTTTCAAAAGAGAATCCTTTCTTTTGAAATGGCAAACCTCATCAAACATGAATTCCATGCCAGTGCTATACTGCCTGAGTTCAGAAACTCCTTTTTACCATGCTTGAGCTCTTTCCTATACTGCATTTCTCCCTGCAAATATTTAGACAGTTAAAACCACCCCCAAGCCTCACATTTCCTGACACGTCCCTTCAGTTCCTTATCATTTTTACACTCCTTTGAATCCCTTTTTCCCTCTCCTCACATTACGAAGCTGAATACAATTTTATTGACATGTTCAAACCAAGTCACTATTTGCTCCCATCAGAAGACATGGTACTTTTAAGTACACACGTAACAACATCACCGTCCTCCTCCTTGCACAAAGCAGAGAAGCAAGCACTCCTTAGAATCTCTGCCAGCTCCAGTTCTTTTCCAGCACTACAGCCTTCCATGTTTCATTAAACAGCTATGCTTTAAACCATATGTTCAGGGACAATTAGCAGCCTTCTAAATAGCAGGAGTTATGCTGCATCCCTCCCTCAGTAGCATTAGTAACAACTCCCCGGCTTTCCCACCACTAGCCATTCACTAATTAATTTCATTAGCGTTCACTTTCTTTGTGAACTGAAATTAGGAAGAATTGTTTTCTTTTTGGTTTCTCCTGTGAATTTCAGCCAATAGAGACTAAACAAAGTAAAACAAATACTCCTCAGACACCTTCCTGTAGAAAGTGTTGGTATACTTTTAAGATTTGGCAGAGCACTTTGGTGGAAGGAAGCAGTGAGCTGCATTTGCTGCTGTTAAACAAGAAAGAGATTTAACAAGCCAGTGGGTGTTACTGACAAGAAATGTTTTCTTTACCTGAGTACATCATTGACGGTGACCTCTGGGATGAACTTCTGCAGTTCCTTCACCTGTGCACTAAGGAAACACGCTCTGTACATTTCATTCAGTCCGTACGATAAGTTTCTCAGTACAAGTTTCCATAACCCGCTGCAGAGGAAAAAAAAAAATGACTGCAGGAGGAACAAAACTTCCACGATAAGCACAGACACATCAAACTAAAGCTGTCAAAGAAGGAAGCAAGCACCAATTGCATGGCCAAATTTCCCCTTTCCAACATCAGTGATCTGACAGATGCTTTTCTATTAAGGAAATATGTTCTCGTCCTTCCCTGCTTCAACAAACCTTGAATACAAAGCTGTAGTGCTGCATCTACATCTGTGAGACATAACTCTGAGCTGCAGTCCTTCCTATGTCCAGAACTGTCCAGGAATCAAGCAACAGAAGGCTGCAAACCCACATACTCAAGAGATGACAGCCTTACTGCTTGGGCCTTTATTCCTCGGGCCTTTGTTCCACAGTTGTTCTGAAAACTGTCATACTCCTAGAAGCCTCAGCTTTCAGTCGATGAATCTCACTATGTCTTTGCAATAGCCTTATTTGCTAGCTTTGTTCTCCTCAACATCTACCAACCTTTCAGCTTTTCCCTTTAATAAACTGCATAAAATGGAGCTCCTTGCCAGAAAGCTGCTTTGCAGTTCCCTGACCTGTTCTGCAGCCTCTCTCTGGATCTGACCCAGAATTTCCACATCACGTTCCCAGTTTCATTCCTAAAATTAAGCTCTTGGTAAAGGTCTGTCAACCCCTCACAGTGAAGCGATATTTCTTTTAACTTCTAAAGATATTCTGTTCATTTATGCTTGCATTTTTACCAATGATTCCTGCTTCTTCTGACATGCTGTCTGTTTCCCAGTCTGCCTTATCCTAGAATGGCCTGGGTTGCAAAGGCCCACAGTGCTCATCCAGCTCCAACCCCCTGCTGTGTGCAGGGTCACCAACCAGCAGCCCAGGCTGCCCAGAGCCACATCCAGCCTGGCCTTGAATGCCTGCAGGGATGGGGCATCCACAGCCTCCTTGGGCAGCCTGTTCCAGTGCGTCACCACCCTCTGAATGAGTGAGCCTTTGTGGCTCTTAACACACTTCCTTGCCCTTGGATGTATTCCAGTTCATACTGATGATCTGACAAAGTTTAACATTGCAATTCAGGCCAATGTGTATTCTCTCTTCCAGATTTAATGCCGCTGTCTAAGCTGATTAAAATACTGCACTCCCCTGAACCAAAACCAGCCCTGAAGGAGCTCCACTGGTAGGAACAGGGCTCCCCAGCACCTTCTGATGAGTGGCCACATCCTCACACTTGCTAAGACATGCCTCAGCAGTTTAAAAACTTCAAATATGGATTACACCAAGTCAGATCTCTTTGAGAAGTCCACTCATATCAGCACAACTGCCTTTAAAAACACCAAAAACTTGGCAGGGTTTTTGACAAGAGTGAGCTTCCAAGGAATGACAAGCTGACATTTAATTAAGTGTACTCAGCAGACTAAAAGACAAGATATTACCTGTACATCACAGCATCTAGAAAGTCCGTAGTACTGAAGTCAAACAGCTTGTAGCCCTCTCTCTTAAAGGCCAGCACTGCATTTGGACCGAGCCAAACACTGCCATCCATTCTTGGTGTGAAATGAAACCCCAGGAAAGGGAAGCGAGGATTGGGAACCTAAAGGAGGATACGACACTTACTGCAGCTATTCCAGCACAGATCAGTGAAACAGCTGCACAGCCAGCCAGGCCAACACACTGCCCCGAGAAACATGGGAAGCATCTATGAGGAAGATAGTGTAACTCATTGCATGAGAAAGTTCTTACAACAAACCAAAGCAAAGTGAAGCTGTCGTCCTCCCAATAAATGGGAATAATTCATTGCAAATAAAATGTGAAAATGAATTCAATTTGCCATTTTCTTTCTAATCACCACAATAAAGTTTGAGACATATTAGTGGCTCCTGAGCTATTGTTTTTCTGCTTGTTAATTGTACAGTTGTAGTAGGCAGCTAATTGCAAATGCCAGAGAGAAGGGCTAAGTGAGACTGCATCTTAGAGAGAGAGCAAAATGACCAGCAGGAAAAGAAGTACATGTGTTTTCTCAAGGTATAAATCAACCCACAGTAAGACTAACGACACGCAAATGCTATTCATCAATAGCAATATATATCAATAGTAATGTAAGTAAAGTCACTGCAATAAGATAAAATGAGGAAAATCTCACCATTGCTGTACAGCTCAAAACAACACACAGTTTGCAAGGCTGATCGATAGTAATGATAAATACCTGCAGATTCTGGTTTTGTTTGTGAATGGAACACAGTGCAGTTGTGTACAAAAGCTGTAATAGAAATAAGCTGCCTACATACAAAGAGTATAAAATAAGCACACCTCATCCAGCGCCGGTGCTTCAGCACCTTTAGCTGTTTAGAAATGTGCCCACAGAGGTGAGCAGCTTACAGACTGAGAATAAACGAGCACTGGGGATATCAAGACATATCAAAAGTGATGACTGAAAAATCACCTCGACGTAGGTTTCTTCTGTGCATTCAGAGCTCTGCTTTTCCTGTTCAAAACACACTTTAAGAACTTTCTAAGCTTAGTACAACCATTGCACAAATGACATCTATTTCTGGTAATGTGACAGTAAGAATTAAGCAGTCTTCTAGTCTTATCATCATGTTTAGCAGTAACAGAAGGGTACAAGCTACCACACAGCTATGGCACAAAGCCGGAAGGTACCCTCCCACCCCAGCCAGTTCCTCCCTCCCATCCCACAGCAGGATCCCACATCGCTTCCTAGTGACAAGAGGTCAGACAAGTACCTACAATAGATTGTAAAGCTTGTCCTTTTCCTGCCGCGTCTATTTTTTTCTACCCGTTCCTTAAGAATTACCAAAAACAAGTCGTCCTGTCAGAAAACAAATGATTCTAATTTCATGTTGTGCATCATTTCAGCCCAACAGAAATAACAGCGTAACACTGTCCTCATGTCTGTAGCTGTAGCAGTTCCTACAACACACCATGAAACACATACAAGAAAGTACATACCGGATAAATGTTTCCTTTAACCATATAGCACTTCTCTGGTTTTAGCACCAAATAATCTCCACGGAAGGGTACAATACGAGGTTCAGGGCTGCAACCGCTGATTTCAGACAGGCGGTCTGAGTAAAGCCCTGCACAGGTCACTATGTGCCGACAGCAGATTTCCTCACTCTGGGGGAAGGTTAAAAAAAAAAAGAAAGGTAAAACCAACACCAACCACAATTAAAAACACAACATATATACCAGGAGAAGACCCATCACCCCAAAGCCTTGGAAAATCTAGTCACAATCAGAAAGGAACCTAACCATACACAACCAGATAAAAAAGCAGCAGCACTAACTTCAGACACTACTTGCAGTGGGGTAGGGGATGTGTTCTTAGTGCACACATTGTTTGTCTTATTTTTTCCCTTCTCTCTCCAGGGAAAAGTCCAGGTATTCTCCCCTGAAGACCAAAAGCTCACAAGCACATTTCCTGTGCAGCGTGAACTAACCCACAGGAATGACCTCAGCTTATCTACCTGTTCTACTGAATGACCTTGTGCTCTTCTGATAATAAAATGATTACAAATGCCTCCTTATCTTTCTTTTTATAGATGCTGAAGATTGAGAACAAACACAAGAATACATTTATCTCCAAATGAGTAAGTAATAAAGGGACTCCATGGAAACAACAAATGAAGGAGTGTGCAAATAAGGAAGATAAGGAGCACATACCATCAGGCAGCAGAAAGTTATACTTTCATTGTTATTCCCAGCACACAGTAAAGTCTGGACATATTCATATGCTTTGCTATCAGCTGACTGCAGTTGTTTTGTTACAGCAGTCCTAGACAGCAGTGCACATGATGCAGAACAGCAGCTTCTCAACTTTTTAGAGGTTGATTAATGCACCAGGACTCAACAAATATTCTTAAGGAAAGGATAAATAGCTTCCTATGAAGACATTAAATTTTGAGTTAAGCTCTTTCTTACCTTAGAACTCCTAACAATGACTGGGTACTGCAGTCCTGCAATAGAATTAGACAGGAGAAGCAGTTAATAGGATACACAACAGAAAACGGACACAGAAAACTTGTCACAATGAAAGATTCTCAGAATCATCACAGAGCATCCCAAGTTGGAAGAGACCCACAAGGGTCATTGAATCCAACACCTGGCTCCACACAGCATCACTCAAACTTTTTAATAACTCCCAGAATAATCTTTATAATTTTACCAGGCACTGAAGAGAGGCTGACTGGTCTGCAATTACCAGGGTCTTCCCCTGGTAGACTACAGAAAAGCTACTCTGGGACACACAGTTGGACATAATTACATATATAAATTGTTTTTGTATCCTTCCATAATCTGCACTCTGTGTGTCACTCCAGATCCAACCCATCCTCTAGGATAAAGAAAGAGCACAATCACAAGCACACAAATGCAACATTCAACTAGATCAGATCTTAACAGGAGAGAACAACCTATTTCCCATTTATCTTACTGTCATTTTCATGCATTAAGTATCTCAACTGAAGGGTTGAACTGACCTGCCTGGGAAAAACAGGGAGCTTGCTGAATAGTCTCACTAACATCGTTACGCCTTTTGTCTGAATACATCACTGTCAGACAGAAAGGCTAGAAAACACCATTTCAACTGTCACAAACGTGTTTTGAACAACATTTTTTTCAGGATTATAGTAAAAAGAAGGCAACACCTGCCTTACCATCCTCACTTCCTGAAGCACTTTCCTTAGCCATCTCCATGTCTGTAACTTCAAAATCAGTTAAGATTGTCCCACCTGCTTCCTGGAAATCTTCAGCATAGGAGTGAGCCACTTGTCTGTAATCCACAATGCCAGTATATGGAGAATCAAGGGCCATCAAACCCTGAAACGGTATTAAAAAAACCCAAACCAAAACAAAACAACAAAAAAAAACCCCACTGTTGAAAGTTGTATGCACATTTCAGTCTTTGATACAGATATATTTGATATTTTTCCTCTGCACACTGAGAAGGGAGCACTGCTGTCTCCCCATCCCTTTGCTGTATGTCCCTCACCTCTCCAAGTGCCAGCTCCAGTAGCAGTTTGTGTTTACTGACAACTAATTAGGTGAAAACTACTTACAGTGGGTTAAATGATTGTGAAACCTCAGCATGAACAACTATTCATGACAGAATGCTTAATGACAAAACAAGATACATAATTCTGACTTCAGTGCAATTTATTGCAAGACCATTTGAGCCCCCTTTCTTTAGGAGGAAGGGATTTAGCTCAAGAAGCCAAAGCAAGTGTGGGAAGGGTGAACCCAGACATCTGCAGAAGTAAATGCTCAGCTGGGTCTTGAAGACAAAGCAAAGAAAGTATTGAGGAGTGGATGCAAAATGAAAAAAAGATTCCCCTCCACCACTGTTTTGTATGTACCCACAACCACTTGTAAGCAGTGAGTCACACAACTACAGCAAGAGCAAGCTGCCAGGTGGAACTGTAGGGGGAGTTTACATCCACATTCCCTTCCATCAACAACAAACCAAACAATAACAACTTTGTATTCCACAAACTACTCACATTTCTACTGCTGTCAAAATAAACAAGCTGAGAAGTGCCACCACATGTGCACTCTGTCAAAACTGGCTTGATACCAATCTGTATTTGCAGGTGAGAAAAAAAATTCCTTCCTGCACTACCAAATTTGCCGTAAGCTACGTAATGTTAGTGGGAAGGAACAGAACCGTCTCAGTATAAACTCAAATGTAGCAGTTCTGAGCTGGACAAAGGAAAATCTGCCAGTCAACCACAAAAACACACAAGCAGGCTCCTGCAAGCAGAAGGGGAAACAAACTTAAAAAATTAGGGAGAAATGGTGGTGGGTTTTTTTCTTTTCTTTTTCCCCCTGAGCACATACATACACTAGAGAAGACACCTACATGTAAAGATGAGCAAAGGCTGAAGTTCAAACAGCTTGTAGGCCCTGACTATTTGCCTATGGATTCAGTCCTACAGAGAGTCTATCGAGTCCCTATAGAGTCACTTTGACTGAAATCATTCTGATTCCTCTGATAGGTTGCAAGCAAAATTAATTACCCACTTCCCAATTTGTGAATGCTGGCCCTCACGACACAGCCAGCATATCATTAACAATTAGTGCAGCACACAGAGAACTGATGAACAATGAGCAGAAGAAAACCTGGGCCAAAATATCCATCAATACAAAAGATTCTGTGGGATCAACTTACGATGTGACAGACCAGGTCTGAGTTCAGAGTAATGAATAATACACATGAAGAACTGGCCTGAGCTAAGAAATCCCAGAAATGAATGGATCTGTACTTTTGTGTTGCCAATAATATTTCTCTGAGGCTTTCAGGGTCTTTGGAGCTGGTCACTCCTGCAAATTCCCTCAAGGCAGAAACATACTTACCTTCAACTCAAAAATATCATCACCTGAAAAGCTGAGAACTTGCATGACAGTTAAATATATGAAAATCCCTTACCCTGCAGAAGGGTTCTTTTGCCTGTATTTCTTTTGTTCCAATCAATTTCAGACCTTGGACGTTGTTCTGCAGCCCTCTTTCATACAGAGCTTTGAGTCTTGGAATTTCATCTTGTTCAACAGCTACAATTAGCTTCAGAAAAGATAACAAAGCACACGAGTGAGCAAAATACACACAGCCCGTCCAGGCCTGGCACCAAGCCCAAGCTAAGAGCAAGCAATAGTGAGAGTGAACAGTGAGTGAACAGTGAGTGAACTATAATGCAAAGGAGAAAAACTACAGTTTGCACCACTACTGGCACAAACTGGTAAATACCATCCACCACTGAGAAAGCACAATACAGTAAAGAAAGTGAAAAACAAATGTTAATGTATAGTTTCAATGACTATTCGTGGAAAATATTTGCTAAAAGCATTATGGGACTGTAAATCTGAAAGAAGAGATGATGAATTTAAAGAGCCACTGGGATGCCTCCAAGGAGAAAACACTGAGCTTAACTTGTCAAAAATCTTGTCTCAAAACTTGTCTTGGTAGCAGAGTGAAGGATGGGCTCTGACACCACATCTGAACTGAAGTGCACCAGCCTCTTTTCATTTGAGCATGCAGTTGGATCACAAGTTCTGCAAGAGATTCATCCAGGCTGTGAACTGCCTGCACCAAGGGCTCCAGAAGCAAGCTTGCACAGACAACGCTACTTCCAGCCCCAGTTCAGCTCTGGGAACACTGGTACCTTTGCACTACAGGGCACTAAAGTTATCCAAGCCTGGGGTTGCTTTGTTTAAAATCAGCTCTAAAGATTCATTGTCTTCCCTGGAATGCATATTGCTGAGGAAGGTGATGCACAAAGACACACACTCAGTGTCAGCAAAGGACCAAGAACACTGGTGGGTCAGTGCAAGCTCTTCCCAAGCACCACAACCTCCCAGCGTTCTGAGCTATGAGCTGGCTTCTATCTCCTAGTGTAGGGCTGCACAAAGCCACACTGCCACCTTGTGACCAGTGTCACAGCTCAGGCAGCACAGCACTCCGTTCAGACAAACATCCACCCGCACTGTCACATAGCAGGTATCTCTGCACTGTGTCCCGGAGCTGGAAGAGATCTGCACCCAGCTCGCAGCTGGTGCTGAGGAAAAGCCACTGGGTTGGTGGCCATCACAACAAACGAGGTCTGCATCTTCAAGAGAAAGGCTTTTGTTGCCCAAGACATTTCTGAGTGAGCTGGAAAGGGGAAACCAGGTAAGTGAGATAAGTCAGTCAGGTGATGGATTAAAGCAGCTCAAGGTGGTTTAGATACCTCACAGAGGTGATCCCGAAGAACTGTGGAGGGACCTTCTGAGGAGAGCAAGAAGTGAACAAAATGCCTGATGGAATTCAGCGCAGGTGAAGCATAAATGATGTTCACAGAACAAAATGTTTTGGCCTGTGACACAAAACGATGGGCTTCAGGTTCCAAGCTATCACTCAGGACCAAGATCTTGGAGTTATCACAGCCAGTCCTATGAAAATATCAGCTCCATGCCTTGTGACAGTAAAAATGCCTCAAACTGTGAATCGGGAACTATTAGGGAGCACAAAGCAATGGTGGAGAACTGAACTATTTCACTGCAAAAATCTGGAGCCCAACCACAGCCTGAATGCAGGAGCTCGTCTTGTATCAGAGATGCATTAAACTACAAATGGTTCACAGAAAAAAAGATGGGAGTAACAAAAGTCACGAAACAGCTTCTGTAGCAGGAGTGACTAAGCAGGCGAAGAGTCACCAGCTGCAAGAGCTGACTTACGGGGAGCAGGAAATACAAAATGATGCATGACTGGGAAGGTGTCAGCACAGACTTTTTGTTCACCATATCTTCCAATTAAAGGGCCAACAGACATCAGGTAAGGCTATAGCAGGAGCTGGTTTCAAAACCAAAAGAGGTAGCTGGGCACGGCCTCACGCAATGAGTTGCTGATCTCTGAAACTGATTTTAATTGCAAAACGTTTGGACAAGAAATCCACTGAGTTATCAGAGACAACCCAGATAAGGCTCAGAGTACAACTGTGAACCTGAGCTGAAAGCACATGGAGTCTGGAAGAATTAAGCAGATTTGCTTGTCTTGTTCTCATTCCTTCCTTGGTCTTTGGTTGTAGACACTTCCAAACATAGGTTGCATACAACCTGATCTGAACCAATACAGCCACACTTCTGTCCCCAGATGCATTATCTGGATGTAATATGACATACATGCACATTGCTGGGTCACATCTGAAGCTGTATTCAAGTCAGCAAGTCTTCTCAGAGCGTGTTATGCCAAATGCATACTGAGAGCCTTCCTTGGAATTAGTGGTTCCAAATGGGTGCCCACCATGGCACTTTGCTTCCCCTGCTATTTGGGCTGATTCAGCTCAGCTCCCAGATAAGGAGAATAATTGCTTAGGGTCAGTGAAAGGACTCACTTGGGTAGCTGAAAATAAGAAAATACAAAGACACCTTTGTCCAGAAGACTGTATAAAGCATCTCTTAGGAGAAACTACCACAGCCAGGCATATACTACACACAGTAATATATATTACACAGTTAAGGTTTGCAAAGTAGTTCCTATACCTTCCCACACTGTTTATATGGTATTCCCTTCCGGTCACAGTACTCATAGCAGAGAGCTGCACCTTGTACACACAGCTTGGCCTTCAGGGATCCAGGAGTGTAGTAAATGCCGCTGTGAATTACACCGCTGTTATGTCCACTCTGGTGATGAGCTAAAGAGAAAGAAAAACACACTGTTAAAATACACTACTAGAATCCCATGATTGATTATTTCAGCCGTCATAAAAGTGAGCTACTTGAGGTCCTGCCCTAAAGCAGAGTCACTGCAAGACATGCTGATATAATGTAACTGCCCAGCAGACACAGTTCCACCCTGGGTTTCAAAAGGTTAAAGAAAATACAGCTATGGCAACAGCTAGTTAATAGCAAACCATGACAGCTTGAAATGTGCTGAATCAACATGGGGGGAGAGAGGGGCATGGCAAGTTTATCTTTGAAGGGCTACAACTGCAGGCCAGTTCATCCAAGCTTCCTATGCCGACTTTAATTAATTCATATTTTCATGCACCCTTAAAGGCCCCACTCAACATAAAGTCAGTGCAACTGTCAATTGTTTCAAGCATGTCTCATCCAAAAGTCTTTTCAAGTTCTTGTGAACTTCATCAGCTTGCTATTTAACTTCTTCAGTTTGCTTGGTTACTTTGCAACCAGGTCAAAAGGAGGTGAAACACATCAATACCATTTTAAATGGAGGAATTGGGCAGGTTTTCTCTCTTAAAGTACAGTCATAGAGTTGGAAGGGACCTTCAAGGCCATTCAGCCCTACCCCTGCCGTGGGCTGGGTGCCCCCAGCTCAGCTGCCCAGTGCCCATCCAGGCCTAGGGACCTCCAGCCATGGGGCACCACAGCTCCGAGCAGTGCCAGGGTAAAGAACACCCCCTAATATCCAGCCTCAATCTTCCCTCTTCCAGCTTAAAGCCATTCCTCCTTGTCCTATCCCTAATGCCCGCTAAGAGCTGTGTTTTCCAGCCGCAGTGTCCGTGTAGGCCGCTCAGGCCGTACCTAGCTGCTGCTCCTTCTCCAGCACGGCGAAGCGGAGCGTGGGGTGCCTCAGGACGAGCTGCCGCGCGGCGGCCAGCCCCACGATTCCCGCACCGACCACCGCCACGTCGAACGTGCTACAAAGACAAGGGGCGCCGCTGTGAGCGCAGCCAACGCGGGGCGGGTCCCCCGGGATCCCCTCCCGGCCCGGCCCTGACGCAGCGCGTTGGCCGCGGGCTCACCTGCCCTGCCGGCTCTGAGCCCTGCACAGCGCCACGGCCACAGCAACAGCACCGCGCCGGGACAGCAGCGCCGCCATCTTAGGGGCGGACACGGGCGGCGGGGAGGGACGGGAGGGGGCGGGCGCTGCCCGTGACGTTTCCTTTCCGCGTTGTATCCCCTCGGATTAACGAGATGCTGTGGGAAGTCGCCCGGTCGGCGGGGCGGCTGTGCCCGAGCGGCTGCAGGCAGTTCTGGGGCTGGCTGAACGCCGTGTTCAACAAGTAAGGGGCAGCACGGCGGGATGGCGGCGGGGCGGGACAGGGCCTCCAACAGCTCTGATTCTGGCTTCTGTCCTCACCAACGGCCTGTGTCAGAGTGGATCTGAGGGTTCATAGGGTCACAGAATGGTGGGGTTGGAAGGGACCTCAAGGACCATGAAGCTCCAACCCCCCACCACAGGCAGGGCCACCAACTTCCACATTGATACCAGCCCAGGCTGCCCAGGGCCCCATCCAACCTGGCCTTGAACACCTCCAGGGATGGACGGGGCATCCACAGCCTCTCTGGGCAGAATAATAAGGGCTGTAAGCACTGGCTGAAGCGTGCTGTAATGGCTGAGGGAAAAGCCTCCAAGAATGGCTTGTGTGTCACAGCCAAGTCAAGCTGCATTTGTGTTCTTTCATTAACAAAGGTGATATTAAGAGAACAAACAACACACAACAAACTGTGATTCCAGACTGATAAGGAACCAGCCTGCTGTAGCGAGCTGCTTCACAGGGGTATTGCACTCAAGGAGGTCCCTTCCAACCCCTACAATTCTGTGATAATAAATCTGACCCCCTATAAGACACATAAACACTCTTCCTGGCTTTGCAGAGTGGACTATGAGCGCATACAGGCTGTTGGGCCCGACAGGGCAGCTTCAGAGTGGCTGCTGCGGTGTGGAGCTCTGGTGCGCTATCAAGGCTATGAGAAATGGCAGCAGGACTACAGCGGCCTCCCCACTGGGCCCCTAGGGAAATACAAGATCGAAGCTATTAACGCCACTGAGTCTTGTATCATGTACAGAGGATTTGACTACCTGGGTAAGGTCAAATAATATACATTAAAATGTTAATAACTGGCTGGTTTCCTCATTTTGTAGTAAGATATATAGCAATCTTGTTGGTTGGTGGGTTGGTTTCCTTAAAATGCTCCTACAAAGACTAAGCAGCTCTAAGATTTCACTGGGTGTGCTGGGAAGCAGCAAGAAAGTCCACAGCCTTTACTTGGAGCGGCAGTAGCACTAAGGAAGTGCGGCAAAGATTGGCTGCTCAATTGAATTCATGGTTAAAGAGGTTGGTTTAAAAGAAAAATAATATTTAAAAGAAAAATAATATTTAAAACAGTGCCTTTCACCACCAACTGATGGTTTGGGTGGCTGTGAAGCCATAATACTGCTTGTCCTCTGAGAATTCATGATATCTTTAAAGTCAGTAAAAAAAAAAAAAAATAGCATGCATCCAGTTTCTTATAGAAGTATGAACAGATTCAGAAGTGTTTCAGGTTTCAGTTAGATAACAAAAAACAGAGTGGGGATTAGCACATTACTGCACCCCTAATTCAGAATCATTATCACTCGAACTTGTGGAGTTTTGTTTGTTACTTGCCCATGCCAGAGCTTTAAGAATATTACCAAAAGGATGCCAACAGGAGGTTGTAATTTGAAGTCCCACAAAGGGGGCTTTGGAGATCAGTTGTGCATTATGTCCCTCTTGCATGTAGGAGCATGTTGCTGTGTTCCTGCATTTGCAAGGGGGAATTTAACTGCCAGTACTGGTTGCTGCTGCTACTCTAGAAATAATGTTCCTTGTTGCTGCTACTCTAGAGCCAATGTTCCTTGTTGCTCCTACTCTAGAGCCAATGTTCCTTTTTGTCTTTTCAGATGGTCTAGAACACGTTACTGAAATCAAGCTGCAGAAGTGTATTTACATACAGGACGAGTGTCTGCAGAGGCTCAGCGAGACTAAGAACCTACAGAAGAGTCTCCTGCAGCTGAAGATCATTTCTTGTGGCAATGTCACAGATAAAGGCATAGTTGCACTTCACAAGCTGACGTACGTGAGCTGCTGAGCTGTTCTGTACCAGCTCACAGTGCTGGGGTTAGATTGCTTGGGAATGCTGAAGTCTGTTTTGTGGGCTGCCCAGATGTGTGGGGTTTGAGGATGGCTGAGTTTGAGGAACTGACTAAAACCAGGCAGGGGTGGCACTGCCATTGCAGGAAATACTTCTTCAGGTATGGTTGAAAGGAGTGTCATGGATAGCTTTGAAATGACATGAATTAATTTGTATGTACTAATCAGCCTCTTAAGGTTGGTATCAGGTTCTTAATGTAGCACTGAAGCTTGCAGCTGAGAACGCCAGAATTATCTGCAACAGTGTGTGAATCTCAAGGTTTTGCTTCTGCCCTTGGAACTGAGTGCAGCACATTCCCCCTTTCCACCTGAAGTTACTTATGCAGTGTTGGTTTCTGCACAAATCAGAGCCTTTGCAAGAGCAATAGGACTGAACAGATCAGCTTCCTTTCATGTGAGCAGACCTGGATGGTTCTGCTTGAGATTATCTAACTAGTGACGGCCATGGCTTCTACTCCTGACACCCCTTTGTGCTGCAGTTGCTTTTCCTGGTGTCTTTTGTTACCACCTTTCTGCATCTTAACACTGCTTCCCGTCACTTGGTTATGTTGTGCTTTCTGTAGCCTTAGAAGTCTCAAGAGTTCTCTCTTGCAGTGTTCAGCCATGGGAAGAGGTATGGCTTGGATATGGCACTCCCCTATAGCTCTGAAGCACATCTGTGTGCTTTATTGAGGGCTTAAAAGTGGCTTAGGACTGTGCAGTGTTACAGAGTTACATCTGTCTTCAAGTGGGTGATGTGAAGAATTGGATTTCATCCTACAGAAAAAAATTGATATTTAAACAAATACCGATTAAATTTAAAGGAAGCTTGATGATGTTGAGGTGCTAAGGCCTCTTTTTAAATTGTGTAGAAGTACTGAATTCTTTATCAACTAAAAACTTCAAGCACTCCATTTAGAAAAAAATCTTCTGTGAGCATCATTAACCTTTAAAATACTCATAATAGATACAGCAGAATCATCCTTTCCCTGATATCTGAGTCAGCAGCTGAATAGTAGTTGCTGACTTTTCTTCTTATGTATTTATAGGAATCTTGAATATTTGTATCTGAGTGACCTTCCTGGAATAAGACAGAAAGAAACCACTGCTCGTGTCCTTCAGCAAGCACTGCCAAACCTAGAGCTGGAGCTGGATCTGGACTGAATGCAACGAGGGGTATTTGATTTCATGCTATTTATCACATGTTGCATAAATTAAGTTGTGGATGCTGCTCTATTTACAGGTATGGAAATAAACATAGATTTCTCAATCCAGCCTTAAAAGCCATATGCTGTCTTCTAACAAATGACACAATTAAATTTCATTGAGCTTAAACTATAAGGTGAATCAACAGGATTCTATGTGTAGTAAAGAGCTTTATAGGAAGCCCTTAATACCTCAATCAGAAATTATAAAACTCCATGGCAGGAATGGAAGCTCCCTCCAGCTTGTGCTGCCCAGGGCCGTGTCCAAGAGCTGACTGCTGGGCTGTTAGTTCACAGTTGTACATGGCTGGTGGGTGCTTAGCAATACACTGAATTAGACAACTTGGTCATACAGCAATGCCAAAGCATTTTGAGCACAACCAGAACCACCCGACGAGGTCCAAGATTAAAATACAATATGGAATACAAGGTCAGTCAGTTATGCTCAGTAAGGATGGAGCTTCTGATTCACTGACATTGCTCTTACTGAACACATAACAGAACTGGGAAAAGGAAACATTTTTGCTCTCATTTTCAAGTAGGAAGAGGCAGTACCTTGCCCATTAGTGAAACCTGACATGGTAAAACATATCCTGCAAAATGGAAAAACAAGCTACATTTCTTTTATTAAAAATCAACACGTTACATTCTGAAACGACATAGAATCCAAGATTTGTTTTAATACAAAGACTTAGGTAGAATTTCTGCCCGTGTCTGGCTGTTGTTGTAAATTATATTGAATTGGTTTTGATAACAATTTCTGTAACACTACAGGTGAGTGACTTCACTACTGACAAAACCAGCAAATATAAATAACTTCATAATGCAAGGAAGAGACAGACAGGAGAAGCTCTGGAAAGGCCAAGGAAAAAAGCAGACTTCAGTAATTATATCCTCCTTCTGTTCACAGCGTGTGGAGCCTTCCTGTAAGTCTAAGTCAATGCCTGTGCTTGTAATACTTCATGCCGTACACAAGATAGACGTACCTTTAAAACACTGCTATTTTAGCAGGTTTGTAATGAGCTGGACCAACCTCAGCTGCACACACACACACACCTGTCTTCCACTCACAAAGGGAAGAGGTTTACAGCTCCCTGCAAGATCAGTAGGCTAGACACAGTGACTCTGATTTATTCTCCTGCCAAATGTGAAATACAGCCAACAGACAACAGAGTTCTCGAGATTCACCCTGTAAACACTGCTTTGCAGTAATCTTGAACCAGTAGGCAACCACGAGTTAAAGTAAAAGAATTATATTTTCTTTACAGAGAACACTGGCTAACGTGAGCTTGGAGTGCACCACTTTCCTTCCACCGGTGGCCCAGAGCACCTTACAGTCCATTTCTGCATACATCGTCACCTGTATTAATTCAGTTTTCCACCGCGTGGCCTTCCATAAATTCTGAAGGAGTGGAACTTTGAACACTGGGTAGTTTTTCATCTTCCACCCCCTTAGATGTTAGGGAAATGGCAATTGGATTTCCTCGTCTTGCAGAAGGGCTTCTTGCTGTCCAAAGCTGGCAGAATATTGCTGCTGCTTAACTGAGGCAGGTACTGGAACGAAAGCAAGAGTTACATCATGTGTAGTTGTTTGAAAGGAGGAGAAAGCATGCAGTTCATCTTTCAAAAAGGAATATAAGCTATACAATTATACTGTACTTCTCAGGCTAAGAGTCACGAGCACATGCAGTTTGCTCAGCAGTCCTGCTACACCTCGTCAAGAATGCACTTTCCTAAATAAACCTCATCTATCACATTGCTATGCTGCCTATGTGCAGCCGCTCAATGGAGCTGCAGTGCAGAATTCAGCCTGCAGTGAGTTACTCTTTAACCAGCAGATTCCTTTGAGATCTGTTTAGATGTTGTACTGAGGGGCATGGCTTAGTGGGAAATACTGATGGTAGGTGGCTGGCTGCACTGGATCCTGGATCCTGTTCTGCCATTAGTGATTCTATGGTTCTGCGATTTTCTCCTCGAGCCAAAATTCAGCTTGCTCCAATGTGAGAGCTTTACCTCACCACAAACTGCCCACCCTGTGCTTGAGCCCAACTTGTGTCACCACGTAAAGAAAACAACTTCCCTCCACAGACACTGAGCATTAAGTACTGCTATGAAAACATTACCCCCGGCACGTGCTTCCGTGTCAGCTTGGCTGGTCTCCGAGCTGCTTTCTCATGTTCTTTCCCCAGATCTGCCTCCCTAATGCTGTCAAAATAGGGGTGCTGCAGCAGCTGCTCACATGTCTGCCTCTCCGCAGGGTCCATACAAAGGCAGCCCTTAGAAAAGACAAGGATCACACAGAACACTTGATACATAAAGGTCTGCACAATTCCATCTCTTTGCAATGAGTATTTACACAGATGGATGCATGTGCTTTATTTGTCAAGGAAATCCACAACTCTGGCTTTTTAGGGTCAGCAGGAAGCTTGCAAAGCAGCTCACACTGAACAACTGCCACCTCTGACAGGCAATACTTAGAAACTAAGGGACAGCGTCGTTCTATAGCAAACATCAAGTCTCAGAAAACAGTTCAGCCCACAACTTCCATCTGAACTAGAACAGTCTCAAACTGAGGGATGCAGTGCATCGCTGGCTGTGTTGTTCCAGGGTTTGGTGCTACCTAAAGCTGCACCTTAGTTTTAATGCATTCACCCTCATGGTTTCCACTTAGTGCATCTTAATGGAACAATTTCTATTCTGTGCTAAAGATGAGTGGATTAACAAGAAGTTTTCTCCAGTTCCCCCCAGCTGTGTTCTTCTATTCTGATTGTTCCATAGCCAACTCTCAGACCATTTACCACCTGAATAAGCAAAGCAGGCTGCATTTGTTAATGCAGTGTGGAGCTCTAGCTGTAGCTCCTCGCCTCCTGGGCACGCTGCTTCGGTTGAAGGACCCTGTGAGCCTCAGCCACATGGTGACACTGTGCTTACCTTCATGAGGGCTAAAGCAGGGTATGAAATATTAGGAAACTTCATTTCCAATGGCTCCTGGTGGGAAAAAAAACAAGAGTTGTTGTATGAGCAAGTTTTCTTTCACCTTGCTGGTTAGTGCTGGGTTCTAAGGGAACACATCTGAAGGGAGCTCCTACCATGCTGTCTGGGTCTGGAATCGTCACACCACTGAAGAACTGGTTGGTGCTGAACACTTGCTGGTGCCTGGGAATAAGATCCCCTGTGAGCAAGGAGAAAAGGGAATTAAAAGAATCAGAATAATTGGCTCTTGTTACTGTGTCTGCTATGAACAAGCTGATCTCCTACAAGATGGGCAGCATCCAAGAGAACACATAAGGAGATGCAGTACCATCAGAGGAGCCAATGAAATATTGTTTTGTGAACAGCCACTCCAAGGAACTGGAAGTTTAACTATATTCCTAACTAAGGAGTTTGCAGCCCCAACTCACCATTGTGGCTTTATATGTTGCTTGGTAAAACATCACAATTCTCCACTCATTCCAACAAATCTGAGTTAAACACGGGGGTCAGTTCCCTCCCAGCCCAGCAATCAGTCACTGCACAGCAGCATCCATGGAGGAATGTCCAGCCATTACTTACTTACCCAGTGTTCTCCGGATGAGGTACAGCTGGTCCACGTCCGACTTGCCGGGCCACAGCGGGACCCCAGAGAGCAGCTCCGCAAAGACACAGCCCACGGCCCACACGTCCACGGGAGCGCCGTACTGCGTGTCCCCCACCAGCAGCTCCGGGGAGCGGTACCACCTGGTGGCCACGTAGTCTGTGTAGTAACCACCTGGGCCAGCTGGTCAAGATGGAGAGGAACAAAGAAGGGTGTGGGGTCAGAAGGGTGCAGACACAGCTCAGAGCTGCAACAAGAGGCTGCCCAGAGAAGCTGTGGATGCCCCGTCCATCCCTGGAGGTGTTCAAGGCCAGGTTGGATGGGGCCCTGGGCAGCCTGGGCTGGTATCAATGTGGAGGTTGGTGGCCCTGCCTGCGGTGGGGGGTTGGAGCTTCATGATCCTTGAGGTCCCTTCTGACCCGGGTCATTCTGTGATTCTATGATCAATGCACCTTCAGGACCCACATGAGCTCCGGGAAGGGGCTGAGTCACTGCCCACCAGCAGAACACAACTCTGCAAACACTCAGGACTTGGGAAAAGCCAAGAGCATGTATTTCCCAAAACAAAACCACGCAGAGCTCGGCTGCAGGCCCCGGGCCAGCTCTCACAGCCCACATGATTCTCTTGAACACGAGCTGCAAAAATAAAGTTAGGGGCTTTATTACAATGGAAAATGTTGAAGCCATTCTTTGCAGAGACGGTGCCTTGTTCCAAAGGGAGCCCTCCTGCTACGGGACCCCAGCTGTGCCCCAGCATTGCACAAGCCGTGGTCAGCCCAGCCGCCATCCCCAGCCCAGCACCAGCAGGGAGCTCAGGGCACTTCACTTAGGGAGGCATTCGACTGAGCTAACCCTGTTTAATCTGCCCTGGGGATCTCAATGCAAGCATTTCCAAAGCCTTCAGCAGAACTTCTTTGTGAGAACACACCAGTCCTTAAACATTACACAGGATGTAACATTACTGAGCTCTGAAAGCCCAACCTGCACTTCACGGCGCCCTGGCACGTATCACCCAAGGAGGAGGCAGAACTCACTGAGCATGCGAGCAAATCCAAAGTCACAGAGTTTGATGATGGAGTGTTTCGTTATCAGGATGTTTTCTGGCTTTATATCACGGTGGATGCACTGCAAACAGAAGGGCAAAACCAGAAAGTAAAAAACAAACCACATCAAGGTTAGAAACAGCTATTTTAGCTTGGAAAACAGCTACAGATTAACTTGGAGAAGGCTGCAGGGAGACCTCACTGTGGGCATCCAGTACCTGAAGGGAGCGTGTAAACAGGAGGGGAATGGCTGTTTGTGTGGGCAGTGACAGGACAAGGGGGAATGGTTTGAAACTGAGACAGGGGAGGTTGAGGTTGGATCTGAGGAGGAAGTTTTACCCCCAGAGGGTGGTGACGCACTGGAACAGGTTGCCCAAGGAGGCTGTGGATGCCCCATCCCTGCAGGCATTCAAGGCCAGGCTGGATGTGGCTCTGGGCAGCCTGGGCTGCTGGTTGGTGACCCTGCAGAATCAGCTCAGGGACTTACGTTGTGTTTGTGACAGAAGTTCACAGCTTGGAGGGTCTGCCAGGTGATGCTCCTGACCAGCTGCTCCGGGACCCTGTTAGAACAGAGCACATTTGTACTATTTGGGTCACACATTTCACTACTGCAGGAGAAAGCAGAACCTACTGCACGGCAGGAGCAGCTGAAGGACATCAGCAGCACTTCCCCAGCCAGTCAGTGCAGTGAGAGAACAGGATGTACAGCAACCCAGAGCCTGCAGGAGCACCCGCTGCCACCTGGCCAGTTCCAAGCTCAAAACCAATTTTATTCCCTGTGTTTAATGCTGCAAGACTTTGATTCATCATTAATAAGAAGAGAAGCCAGACAGCCCAGCTCCTTTGGGAGAAGGAGAAGAGAAGGGCCGCTCACCCCCGGGGGTGCTTGTCCAGCTCGTGGAGCACAGTGTGGTCGCAGTACTCAAAGACCAGGTGCAGCTTCCTCTTCCTCCTGAACACCTCCAGCAGGTTCACCAGGTTGGGGTGTTTCAGTTGCTGTAACACAGCACACAGGTCGGTCAGTCGCTGCTCATGGCCAGGCTTTGCAGTGCTACAAAAAGCAGCTCGAAAAGCAGCTCTCCCTGGGGAATCACACGGGAAGAGCTGTAACAACACGGAGCTCCTCTGAGCCCGTCTGTGATGCCATCTGAATCTGAATGTGCTGTTCCCTGATAGCAGCTATTGGGTCTCTGTGCTCCTCTGACAGTGACACGGTGCTGTTCCATACGTAGGTGCTCAGTGAGGGATGAGTGGATAGTATGAGGCGTTTAAAACCGCTGTTCATGGCGTTCAGGGCGCCATGGAGACCGAACGGACACAACAGCGCAGCAGGAGGCGGCCGGAGCGAAGGGCTGCGAGCCGCACAGAGACGGGCACAGAGACGGGCACAGCTCCGGGATACAGCGACGGTACAACCTGCGGCTGCGGGAACCGAGCGTGGGGCTCCGGGGAACGAGCCCCCAAAGGCCACAGGCTCAGCGGCCACGTCAACCCATTACCGGGGCGGCCACCCGCCCCCACGGGGCAGCGCTCAGCTCAACCCGTGTCCGTTCCGTTCCGTTCCGCTCCGGCCGGACGCCCCCCCGCCCCCCCGGGTTCCCCGCCGGCCCCGCGCGGTGCCGCCCACCTTGAGCACGCGGATCTCCCGCAGCGCGATCTTCCTGATCACCGGATCCTCCTCGGACTCCAGGAACTTCTTGATGGCCACGATCTGGCCCGTCTCCCTGTTGCGGCACTTGAACACGACGCCGTACGATCCCTCCCCGACCTTGCCCAGCTTCTCGTACCGCTCCATAGCGCGGAGCTCGCACCCCCCGCCCCGACCTCAGCCCGGAGCCGCGGTCAGCGCCTCCCCGGGGCGGGCAGGAGGCGGAGCTGAGCCCGGGGACGGGACGGGAGCGGTGACACCGGGAGAGGAGGGAGCCGAGATGAGTGAGGGCGGCGGGGAGCGGGGGGGGGATTCCGAACCAGGGGCAGCACGCGGGGCTCCCGGCAGCACAGCAGCAGCGGGTGGGATGGGATGGGATGGGATGGGATGGGGTGGGATGGGATGGGAAGGGGTGGGATGAGGTGGGATGAGGTGGGATGGGATGGGATGGGATGGGGTGGGATGGGGTGGGATGGGGTGGGATGAGGTGGGATGAGGTGGGATGGGATGGGATGGGGTGGGATGGGATGGGATGGGATGGGATGGGATGGGATGGGATGGGATGGGATGGGGATGGGATGGGTGGGATGGGGATGGGATGGGGATGGGATGGGGTGGGATGGGGTGGGGTGGGATGGGATGGGGTGGGGTGGGATGGGATGGGATGGGGTGGGATGGGGATGGGATGGGGTGGGATGGGGTGGGATGGGATGGGATGGGGTGCGATGGGATGGGATGGGATGGGATGGGATGGGATGGGATGGGATGGGATGGGATGGGATGGGGATGGGATGGGTGGGATGGGATGGGATGGGATGGGATGGGATGGGATGGGATGGGATGGGATGGGATGGGGATGGGATGGGGTGGGATGGGATGGGATGGGATGGGATGGGATGGGATGGGATGGGATGGGGATGGGATGGGTGGGATGGGGATGGGATGGGGATGGGATGGGGTGGGATGGGGTGGGGTGGGATGGGATGGGGTGGGGTGGGATGGGATGGGATGGGGTGGGATGGGGATGGGATGGGGTGGGATGGGGTGGGATGGGATGGGATGGGGTGCGATGGGATGGGATGGGATGGGATGGGATGGGATGGGGTGGGATGGGATGGATGGGATGGGATGGGATGGGATGGGATGGGATGGGGATGGGATGGATGGGATGGGGTGGGATGGGGATGGGATGGGGATGGGATGGGGTGGGATGGGGTGGGATGGGATGGGATGGGGTGGGATGGGGTGGGATGGGATGGGGTGCGATGGAATGGAATGGGATGGGATGGGATGAGATGGGATGGGATGGGGTGGGATGGGGTGGGATGGGGTGGGATGAGATGGGATGGGGTGGGATGGGATGGGATGGGGTGGGATGGGATGGGATGGGATGGGGTGGGATGGGATGGGATGGGATAGGGGGCCACACTTCCATTCCTGCCCCCTCACAGTGATGTAGGTCTCCCAACCCATCTCTCTGAGGGCAGCAGCATGATGCTGCACGGTGCCATTTCAGACCTTCTGATCCTAACACAGCACTGCTCTCTCTGCATACAGACTGAAGCCAGCAGGTGGACATAAGGTACCCAAACCAGATGCCACCCTGTTATCAGCACACGGCACCCCAAAATGAACGAGAAAGACAAATGAACCCACATGGCTTTTTAATGGAGGAACAGAACCAGAAAGAACAACGCAGCCGACAAAACAGGGAGAGGGAAGCGGTGCTGGAGAGCTGTGATACAGAGCACTGCTTTGATCCTATTTATTTATACCACCCGGCGGGGAACGCGGCACCCAGAGCCCAACAGGGGCAGGAGGGCAGAGCAGGGGCCGTGCAGCTCCGCTCCCCTTGGGAACAGCATCAATAATGGACACGTCAGGCAGGTCGACACGCGACGCTTCTGTTCGTTAGGGATGACGCCCAGGTGCAGTTTCCAGCTCCTGTCACGAGGCTCATCCCTAACTTGTGAAAATAAAGCACATATATTTTGTACATGTGTATATATATATATATATATGAGCATATATATATATATAGATATAAAAATCCCCGCTGCCGGTCAGCTGGGTACCATGCACACATGCAGACACACACGGGTGTGTGCAGCACACAACAGCAGCACTGCACGTTGTGCACACACCCCTACGTCTGGCCAACAGGAAACCGCCTGATGGCAATTCTGCAGGCAAGGAGCAAATCAATACAAAATAGTTGGTTGTACAAAACTGCATCTTTACAAAGCTGGAGGAAAGACAAAGCAACGTGCCACGTCTGCGAGGGAAAGAACCGTGGTCAAGTCTGGACACAAGTGTAAAGAAACACCCAACCAAACCCACCAGCTGCTCTGTAACCTCCCTGTGCTACAGTGAGATCCGTTACGCCACCCCAGCAGCAGATTAATAAATAAGGATTAAATAGTCTATAGTACAAAGCCGTGCCGAATGGCGCACTTAAAACCAAAGAGCTCCGCGGATCCCTTCCCTCCCTGCACCAAGTGGGTCTTTTACTTAAGAATAAGACTCGGTATAAAAGGGGGAGGCAGCCACTAGGTCTGTATCTACAGAATGCACGAGGGAAGGAGAATAATTAACAGTTTATGGCACCTTTACCAAATAACATTATTTTAAAGGCTCTGTTTCCCTACACTAATGAGTAAAGGGCTACTTATTTCATAGCTTTTATTAAGCAAACTTGACATAACCAACCACACAGTGGCGAGAGACGGAACCAGCTGTTCCCAGCTGCAAAAATGTATTGATTTCCACCTGAAAACAGCAAAATTTAGGTGTCAAGAGAAGAAAAAAGAGTCACAGCCCCACATGCACTGAGATCCCTAACGCTCCTTTCTCGTCCCGCGGTGAATCCCCGCGTTGGGTCACTGCAGCTCAGTAACTGTTTTCATGGCCAGCCAAGATGTAGAGGTTGCTGTGTGCAGTTGGGTTCTCTGTCGGTCTGCTCTCCAGCACCACCACTCTGCAACCAAACACAGACAGCACCCGAGCAGTCAGCAGCAGAGCACGGAGTATGTGCTTGTTACAGCTTTCTCAAGGCTGGAGAGAGGGGGAGCTCCTAAATATTGGGGTGTTTTATCCTTTAAACCCATTGCTTCGTTTCCCACCCTGCAGCATCACTTCCTTAACAACACTAAGGCAGAACAAGGGGCGGGGGGGCGGTCAGCCTTCCAACCCACAGGCAGCCCCTCCTGCCCTTCCCTTCTGCAGCTCCATAGCTCTGATGGGATCCAAGACTGAAAGGTGTTACTGGAGCTCACCTGAATGCAGGGAGGAAGTCTTCTGCCTGGGCAGTGACAGGAGGAGGAACTGGGCAGCTCGAGAAGGATAGAAAGAACTGCACATAGCAGCAAAAGCTCATTCTTGTGATCAACTCACTCTACTGGGGCTCAGTGGGAAGGAAATCACCACTGCGTGTCACAGAACCACAGAATGGCCTGGGCTGCAAAGGTCTCCCACCTGGAGGCAGCAGTGTGCGCTGCAGTGTTAGTGGTAATGAACACACCACGGTGCATTCAAACCTCAGAGCTCCAAATTTGATCTGCTACTTCCAGCTCTAAAGGCCCAGAGCAGCAAAGTCCTTTTTATAAGTAATTTCTTGCCAAGATAACATCAGTTCAGCGTGAGAATCATCACAGCTATTGCAGGTAGAAACAGTGCGACTCCAGGGCTGCCTACAGGTGGATCCGCTGTGGGATGGAACCTCACTCCACGTGGAACACAAAGCTCACTTAAAGCAAACAGGTGTATGTTTCTTCATGGTGATGAATGATGCGATTACCTGTCAGAGCCCAGTAAGCGAAAAACCCTGGTTTCATCTGATATCTCCTGGGTAACCTGCAGAGAAATGGAGACATTAAGGTCCATTGCAGAGGCCAAATGAGATGCTCTGCTCTGAGCTGGAAGGAAGGAAACAGATTAAAAATTCAAACATAATTCAGTGAAAATGACAGGCCTGGATCAGGTCAATTGGCACTAAGTCAGGAGGCGTCATAAACTTCCTCAAGTAAAGCTCACTTTAAATCACTGTGTTACTGTAGGTTGCTGTCAGTCCAGGGGACCTGCTGGCAGCACAGATAGAACACAGTCCTAGGGCAGAGCAGCCCCCTGTGCTGTCACAGAGGATGCCATGGAAAAGGATGACGTCCTTTTTGAGCATGGGATTCTTATTCATTGGCTTCCTAACAGAAAAATAAGGTTTTGTTTTTTTTTTTCCCCAGGAAACCCAAATGCTGCTTACACCAGATCTGCAGAGCCCCCGCACAGAGCATCTGAGTGATACGCCTGGAAACAGAGGTGCTTAAAGCACAGTGTGAGCTGCTTTTTGAGAGCAACGTGACAGGGGAGTCAGAGAAAGTGAGCAGCAAACTGCAGCAGGGAGAACAGAGGGCACAAACCCCGGCACCAGGGGAGCAGCTGGAGGGGCCTAAGGATCAACTGGTAAATAAGGAGCAGGACTCAGTCAGACCAGGAGACGCTGGAGGTTACTCACTTCATCTGACTTGAAGCTCTTGCCCTGCATGCCGTGTTTCCAGAAGGCCAGCACGCTGTCCTGAAGGCACACTGCAGGGAGAAACACAAACTCAGAGCCAGGCCTGGCTTATCAGAACCGGGAAATCTGGGATTCTCCCCAGCTGTGCTAATGGGAACCATGTGGGCACAGAACACGTGAGACGTCGCCTCGTGACAGAAGGGCGAAACTAAAACCTCCGTATAAAACCCTGGCTGCAATCACCATTTGGATCCGAGGCACACGTTTCTTTCTACAGCTCAGCCCCAAACACCCGCTCACACACCCGCTGTTTGCCCAGACCAGACTCAGCTCCTGCTGTTCCCCTGGTTTCCTCTCACTTCCCTGGACTTTTATTTTCCTATTGATTTGATGCTGGAGAGCAGCAAGAAGCACAGAGAGGCGCTGCCAACAGCACTGGGATCGCTGGGAATTACAGCTCAGGGCAGCCATTACTTTTACTTCAAAACATACACAAGCACAAAGAACGGGGAGGACTCTGCTGCCAGGCCAAAGAGCAGAGCGAGCAACAAGCTCTGACTGATCTCAATATCAGATTCTTTCAGATAACAGACAAAGAACCTGGTGCTCTTTAAGCAGCCGCCCCCCCTCCCCCATTCCCAGCAGAGCAGAGAAGCCAAGCACTCACCCACTGACTCAATGCAGAAATCAAAGCTCAGCTCTGAGGCCAACTTCTTGCTTGACTTCAGTTTCCCTTGTAAATTCACTATTTTCACAAATTCTCAAGAAAAGCAGAAAAAAAAACAAACATTAAAAGCCACATCTGCAAAGGGGTCACTGATGGCACCGGGTACGAGATGCTGATTTCATCTTTTAGGTGATGCCCACACCTGAGAGCTGTGCTGTGTGCCGCAAACAAGCCCTTCTCTCAATATGAACAGAGGAAACTTCCTTACAGGTTTCATGTCTTTAGACTTTGCTGATGGCCTGTCTGAAATTACCCAGCTTGGAGCAGAAATGCAACCACAACATCAGGGCTGCAGGTGTAGGCAGATTAAGGCAGTGCAGAGCTCCTGCTGAGGCACTGAGCTCTGGGGCATAGGAATCACTGTGAGGGTCACTGCCTGTGCCTCTGGATTCCCACCTGCAGTGCTGCACTACAGGGCAGTGGGAAAGAAACAAGAATGATGCTCACACAGAGAGGGGAAGTGGAACCGTGAGAGCCAAAGTGAAAGGAGCAATCCATAGCATCAGTGACCTGCATGGTGTGTGTCAGGAAATGTTACATACAAACGAGTAACGAAGGGACAACAGTTAATGAATGGCAGAGGTAAAATGACGGTGGCCAAAGGAGTCGTGTGAGGGCAGCTGGGTGCCCAGCAGGGCTCGTCACTTACTGTCCAGGCAGACCAGCACGGTGTCTCTTTCCAGCTGCGTCACATGGATGGCATCCAGCTGCTGATTGCCTTGTGGGAAAGGGAAGGGATCGTTTCACATCACATCGTACAGCTGAGCTCAGAAACCCCCTCAAACTCAGCTGATTGCTGCAGTGTTTTGGAACACCACAAACATTTTGCAATCTGCTGTATTTGTTATTCCTTTGTCCTTTTCTTTAGTGCTGTGCAACCCCAGAGCGCTGTGGGAGCAGAGCAGGGCCCAGGGAGATGCCCATGAGCTCAAAGCATGTGCTCAGTATGAAAGCACTGCCAGTTATTGGCATTAAGTACATTTCATGTTATGGTTTAGCACAGGAGGTCAGCTCCCTTCAAGCAGAGGGACTGTCAAGAACAGAGGGAATCATTAAGGAACCTTTCCCCCTATAAAAAGTGCTCTTTCCCCCTAAGCTCACATCTGGAAGGATTATCGTGCTAATACTGAACTAGAATTGAACGGTCTGCATACTTGTTAATTAACAAAGTTCTCATCACAGCTGTATTTAAATGTAAAGAAGTATATCCAAGAAAGCCAACAAAGCAAAGCATCTGCAAGATATCAAGCGGCTTTTGAAGATAAACCAAGACATTCTACTTGTTAATAGGCAGCTGAAGAGGACTGTCCTCCCCCAGGGGCTGGAGGACAGACAGGAATGCGTTTATGTGAGGCTTGACACAGGAATGAAGGGGAAAGAGCATTAAGACTGACCCCAGCAAGAAGCATGCAACCGCAAATGAGAATGCGATCAGCAGGGTCTGCATTACTATTTAAGGAAATTTAATGAGAGATGTGTCTAAAAATGAAGCCTTTCAGGATAGTTTACACTGAGGTTGGCAAATCATCACAAGAGGAACTTGGGAGCAGCTTCAATGCACTCTGTGTAGGGAGGCTGCCTCATTTTGCCCAGCACAAAGTGCTTCCAAATGACTCCTGAGGCTCCTCAGCAGTCGCAGGACACAGGGCAGCTGCAGGACGGCCCAGACAATTTACCTGCACCGATTTCTGTAAACCACGAGGAAGCAGAGTTCAAGTTGATTGTCTCGAAGTGAACGACCTGGTTTGGCTCAGCACCTTTGCTGATAGCGACGCAGACCATCGGGTATTCCTGCTCTGGGATCACCAGCATCTCAAAGACATTCAGAGGGCTCGGCAAAGGAAAATCAAAGTGCTGGGGGGAAAAAACAACGCAGGCATTTGTGAAGTTTCCTTTTGCTTTGGAGCTACAGAGCAAAGTGTGAAAGATACGGGACTGCTTTTCACTGCTGCTAAGAGTGTGTTTTTAAGTCGTGCAGGCTGAGATCTGTGCTAGTCCATTCTGCTGGTACTGGGCTACATCCAGCACTGCATGGACTTCAGCCACTGGATTTTCTTAGTCAATGTGTGTCAATACAGACCTTCAAGGGCTCAGAGCCCACCAATGGGACCAGATGGAGACAGACTCTCCATTACAGATTCCAGAAAGGTTACTTCAAAACCATGTCACGATTGGGATGATGGAGCAGGTGAGAGGGACAAGCAAAACTAAACATTCCAAACAGAAAGGAAATATTTACCTTTATTAACATGAATTTCTGCATTGGCTCATACCACTGTAGCAGAACAATTCCAGACTGCAATGCCCCACAGAGGTACTTGTGTCCTGTGTATGGATTTCTTACTGTAAGAAACAAGAAACAGAACGACAATATAAAGCCTTTTTCATTCCAGAAGGCCCGATGGAAATAAAAACTGCAGGTATCTTTACAAATGGTTTAACACACAGCTCCACTTTCACACTTAGTGCTGTTTTCTGGATGGCCATTTGAATATACACAGCAATTGATGTTGTGCTACGTTCCAAATGAATGCAATTACCCTTCTAATTACTAACAACAAGTCCCAGTGAAGAGGCCAGAAAGCAGCACCACCTTCATCCAGGGGCTGAGGAAGGGGAGTAAGAAGGTCTGGGTCCAGCTATGACTTAAATGAAAACCACCTCCAGGCAATGCACTGCCCAGAGACTCCCTGTGAGCTCTGACAGCTAATGCAACAAACACGATGGAGGGTTGGCTGCTTTTCTGGCTCAGTTCCCTACGAGAGCAGCCCGATTTCAGGAATTATTTATAACTATGCCGACTGGAGACACCTGAGATGAGCTGAACAGGAGAGCCACGCTCACAGCTGGGTACCCCGTATCTGCTTGAGCAGACGTGTAACATAATATCTCACACAGTGCTGGGGCCAGCCTTCAAACGGAGACAGAACTGGCATCCCCTACTGGGTTTCCCAATGGATATTACTCTAGACAGCAACACATTTACGTTAAGAGTCGGTAAGAAAAATTTCTGCTGAAGTGACAGGACAAGGGGGAATGGTTTGAAACTGAGACAGGGGAGGTTTAGGTTGGATCTTAGGAAGTTTTTCCCCCAGAGGGTGGTGACGCACTGGAACAGGTTGCCCAAGGAGGCTGTGGATGCCCCATCCCTGCAGGCATTCAAGGCCAGGCTGGATGTGGCTCTGGGCAGCCTGGGCTGCTGGTTGGTGACCCTGCACATAGCAGGGGGTTGGAGCTGGATGAGCACTGTGGGCCTTTGTGACCCAGGCCATGCTGTGATTCTATGACTCCCTGCATTAACTAAAAGGAAAGCAACACACCTACTCACCTATACAGCATTTGTGACACCCTTTTGTGTCAGGAATCTTTGTTGTTAAGGCAAACTTCCTGCAATAACAATAATGTACAAAAAGCACATTAATGAGAGAGGCCGAGGACCTTCCATGCTCCCAACCCGTCCATATTCCAAATAACTGTCACTGGTTACTAACTGCAAGAGAAAGCCTTGTACCTTGGTAATATCTTGTCAGGAAATCTATGGGTTTGGATGTGAGCAGCCAGTCCTGTTTTTTTGGCTTGTTCAAACAACGCGATCAGATTATGGGAGTAGAGCTGGAACGTCTTCCCTGCAAGAGAGAAGAGCACGCATTGCTGTGGCACACGTGCCTCCAGCAGGGAGCCGTGCACGATAGGAAAATGTATGTAGAGAAAATTACCTTCTAGAAAAATGGACCACAAGCGTCAGATATTTCAAGTCCAATTAGGAAGAAAAATAAAACAAGACAACGATAATAATGCATATAGAGAAGACATGGCATTCAATGCAAAGTTCAGTAACACTAACAAAGCTCTGAATGTTACATATGCATTTTTAGAAGCCTGTAATTACACAACAGCAATTAACCACATCGGGACATCTTATCTATAGATCAGTGGCAGTGGGGAAACAAAACCTGCATCCCTGAAGGCACAACGCTACCCCTGGGCTGTGTGCTGCATCACTTCTGTTTCCCTGCTGGAAAATCCAGGGGAGCAGCACAACTTGTTTGCCACTGATCCATGTGCTGGATGCAGCACCTCAATGCTGCCTCCTCCTGCAACTTCAGACTAGCTTTATTCCCTGATTCTGTCCTATAGTGACAACACAGGCTACAGTGAGGGATCAAACCCAGCAGCAGTGTCACAGTGACGCAGCTGCATTAGCAAGTTTGAGCTTAATCCTCTCTTGATTTGGTTACGATGTTTAAAGTGCCCTCATTGCAGCTCTCCCAGCTCAGAACCCAACCAGGAGGGCACTCCATGCTTTGTCATTTGACAAATACCAACCGATTCTCAAACTAATGCCGAATCTTTGCCAAACTGATCAAAAGTAAGGAAATAAAACGGTGGGAAACCAAGGCCAAGAGATTGTACCACTTCAGCTTTAGCTACGGGAATCCTTCCAACTAAAACACATGAAAAACCCTCCCATACAAACACAAGCAACAAAGCAGAGTTTTCTACTTGAGGCCAGCGGACGAGCGATGTACTGAACTATGGTTTAAGTGCTTCTCTTTATCAGCTCTTGGTTTTCCCTTCTACTTGCACATACCTGACAGGGACATTAAGGTGTTGTTGATAACGTACAGCCAGGTGCACTTGCGGGGAAACAACTGAAAAGAGAAATGATTTCAGTTCATAGCAGCTCACAGGGATCCATCCCCACAGCTTCCTCTGCCTGCTCCTCATCCATCACCATCCCTACAGCGACCGCCATCAGACAAAGTCCCCCTTCAATTCTCCCCTCTGGACCCCTGGCTGAGCAGGACTGTTGTGTCTGATGCACTCACATTCTTTCCCTCTCCTACCCCAAAAACATTCCAACTTGTAACGTTCTTTATGTTTCAGTCAGTAGCACAGAGGGACGATGGGCAAGACTGGAGCAGCTCCTGGAAGGCACCGGGACTGCTCTTATTGCCAAGGAAGGAAGTTACACAAGGGGCAGCCAGTCTGGACTTGAGAAGCTTTAAGGGTAAGAGCCTGCTGAAGGGAATTGCAGTGACAGCATCCAGGAGACTCAATCCCAAAAGGAATAACAGCACAAGGACGTGGATTTTGTGGTTCTTCTTCTGTTGCTGACTGAATTTACTGAAGAAGATTCACAGATAAGGGTCTCCCATGGGAAATCCAGTAAGAGGAGAAAAAGATTCATAGGATTAAGCTGCTTTTAAAGGAGGCTGTTATAAAAACAGAGTGCTCTGCTGAGGGAAGCTCTGCAATCACTGCAGAAGATCATGGAGTCATCAAACTGTTTGAGTTGGAAGGGACCCTTAAAGGCCATCTAGTCCAGCTCCCCTGCAATCAACAGGGACACGATGGAGTCCAGGAGCTGCAAAGAAACAGCTGCGCTGGGTCAAGCAAACATCCACCTATTTCCAACAGGCACTGCAAAGTGATATTTTTACTAGGAAACGACCAGCACGGGAAAGTAATGGATACAGTGCTACAGCTAATATCCCCCAGCCTGGAAACCTGCTGTATCAGATGGGGGTTCTGCACTTTTAGTGAGCTCCAGTGCATTTACCTTCCCCCAGACTGTCCAGTCTCTCCCCTCCAAACTCATGCAGCTCCCTGCATTCACAGCTCCCCACAGCAGAAGGTGGAAGAGAATGGGAGCAGTTGTTTGCTATGGGCCCTCTGCAAGTGACCATGAGATGGGAGAGCATTTGATATCCCCTATGCTTTAAGTATCACAAACCCATAGTACAGCAAATGGAAACCAGGGCACAATGCTGAGGATGAAGTGGCAATCACGAGATAAGCCAGGATGAAGAAACCTAAGAAAGGTTGAGATGTAAATCTTAATTAGACAGAGGCAACAAGAGAAGCCAACAAAGCAGGTAAGTGGGACAGCGAGAGGCCGGGCCCACGGCTTGACAGGAAAGAACATCCGGACTGCACGATGAGGTGGACAAACTTGTGCTACAAGCAGATAAAAGCCAAGTTAATGACTATTCTGACCATGTCAGCAGGCCCCAGTAAAGTTTACTTCACACTACTTAAGAGCTGGCTCAGAGCCCAAGGTCTCTGTAACGGTTATTTCCAAAAGCTGCTGGAAGAGAACTAAGGGCCTCAAGGACAGAGTTGGTAATTCACAGCCTCACAGAGTTATCAGGGTTGGAAGGGACCTCCAAGATTGCAAGTCCAACCCCAACCCATCCCCACCACGCTCAATGTCCTGTGTGGACATTACTGTGTTGCCTCCAGTGGCCATCAGCACCTCCAACCCCTCGACAGGACACAAGAAAAGCAGCTGGCAGAGTTTGGGGAAGAGCGTTACATAAAATAATGTAGGAAATTCACACAGACAGATGAGCTTCACTGAGTAAAGAGAACTGAGGTAAGGCCTGGGGGGCTCCAGCAACTTCTTTTTTGTTAGAAAAGCAATTTGTTGCTCCCTAAGTCTGCTGATGCAACACAAACACCTTTAACACCTCCACACTCTGTTCTCCAGCTGCATTCAGGTGTGAGCTCATCTCTCTATTCTTGGAAGGACCTTCACACCGCAGCAAATCCAAATTCACCCCTTGTGCCACCAAAGCCTTTGTAGCCTCCTCCCACTCCCGTCTGTGCTCCCTGCTAACAACACCCTGCTACTTCTGATTCCAAAGAGGCAAATGAACACCACCATGATTGTGTGAAGTGGCTTTGGAAAGGGCTGGAGAGCCCAAGAAGAGAACTTGTATTTATTGGTGCTAACAACACCAGCTAAAGTAAATGGCCAAGGGCTTTGGTAGCAGCCTGAGGAGAAGCAACATGCCATCTAGTGGAGGTAAAATGGAGAAAGAAATGACAGGCAATCTGTCGTCTCCAAGGAGAAAGCTATTTTAGCACAGAGCCCCCATGAAAGCAATGTTATATAAGAAGCAGTAAAAATTCAAGCAGGGGAGCTATTAATTTTAGGACTTCCAGTGTTTACTTCAATGCGAATCATTTTATACCACAAATCCCAGCATCCCATCTATCCCCCTTCTAACATAAAACCTTCCTGCTTCATTGTGTCACCAGATCTATCCGATATACCCAAGATCACCTGTTCCATTGTTGCTTCATGAAGTTCATTCAAATTCAAAGTATAGATACCTTCTTCTGTTCCAAAGATGATGTACTGATCTGAAATACAAGACGCAGTTTATCTCAGGAGCTCCTTACCACCGGGCAGCAGGCGGGTTTCAAACACAAAAACTGCCGTCACCTTTAGTGTCTGGATGAATCCACGATGTTGCACAGTTAATCTTCAAAGGGCAGCCATCGAAGACTTTGGAGAAACACGCTCCCATCTGAAAGACACAGAAGCTGGAAAGTAAAACAAGTTCCCAGCACAAACCTTTTACCCTCTGGCATTCAGCCATGTAACAGACCTGCATGCACCACCACAGCCTTCTCTTTAGGCATAAACTTAACTGTAACATGCAAAATGCTTCTATCTTCCCCCCAAATCCACAATGCAGCCTGCCAAACCTTTCCGTAGACTTTATACACATTAAGAAATGCAAAGAGGGATCAAAATTACATGGATAATTCTTACCTGCTGGTAAGAACACTATGGAGTGCTTATGTAACTGTGTGAGAAGGCAAAACAAGCACAAACGTTCGGTAACACCCTCCCATCACCACCTTCCTTCCCCTTTTATTAAAGCGGATGCCAGTGGAGGTCACAGCCCACAGAGCCAGCAAGGTGCCCAACCCTTCACCACCTGACTGCGTGGTGAAAGAAGGACTTTGAGAAAAAGATTTAATACATAAATAATGGCACGAAAAGTAATCAGCTATGGCATGCAGGACACCAGCCCAGACCGGGTGTTGGCTCATAGCATAAACCTTCTGACACTAGAGATGATGTGACAGCAGGCCTCCAACAATCACAGCATGGCCTGGGTTGCAAAGGCCCACAGTGCTCATCCAGTCCCAACCCCCTGCTGTGTGCAGGGTCACCAGCCAGCAGCCCAGGCTGCCCAGAGCCACACAATATTGAGTACAAATGGGATTCCTTACCAGCACCTTTGGCGTTGGAGGCAAACCATTGATTGCTGGCTTCTGTGGGAAGAGAGAAAGATCGTCAAGTACGTCCCACGCACTGACATAACACCAGCTTGAGAGCAAAGATGACACGAGGCAGCTGATCAGACTGAGGGTCACAGTACGTACAGGAAAATCTCTCTTCTCTTTTTTCCGTGGCAGCTGAGGGATCTGTCCGGATCCTTCTGCGTTTTCCTCAATGAGTTTCAGCATGCCGTCCCCATTTCCTGAAAAGAAGCCCAGGTACACTATGGAACTCACAGGACATCATGAAATAGAACATATTTAGTTGCTCTATTCTTGCTCCTCCCCTATGCCTTGTAGGAGTAGAGCACAGTGAGCTGTGAAGCTTCATATGGACATCTCAGGTAGCCAAATCCTTTCTAAGACAGCTGGCCACCCTTCTGCATACAAAGTTACACAGTAATTAAGGCTCCCTGTTATCCAAACAGTCCCTGGGCCAAACAGAACCGAGAATAAAGCAGCGCCAAGGTCCCTACTGGTCCTTCCTGCACACGTGGTGCTTTTATTTGTGCAGGCAATGGTCCTGACGGGTTGAGATTCCCTGTTTGGGATTTCCACCGTGGGTCATGGCTCTAATAAGAACCAGCCCCCACATTACAAGGAAAGCTGTGCTTTGCGGTCAGTCTGTATTAAAATAACTGTCTACTAAAAACAAGGCAGATACCAAACTGATTTCCCTTTACAGGAAACAAGTCACCTTTAGGAAATGCAATGCATTTACCCAAGTCGCTGTATCTAGCTGTGAGCAATCCCGGGCTACTGATGCTGCTGGTCATACCAATGGGGGAAGAATCAGCTTGAGGCCCACAGACAGGAATACTCTGCCTCCTATGGGCCGGTGAGGCTCTGCTCTGTGAGTCAGGGAAGTGTTTTATCGTCTGAGATTTCTCATCATCCGGGAGGTTTTCCTCAGGGTAGCTGTTTATTCTTGGCTGCAACAAACAAAAGAGGTGATGATTACCTGGGAAATGGCATCCTGAAGCTCACACTTAAGGCAAATTTTAACTCAGGACACACTGCTGCTACGTTAAAAGGGAAACAGCTTTAAGCAAAGGCATTTGCCAGAAGAATAATCTATGGGGTATTCCTTCTCTGGAGGACAAATCCCAGCAGCAGGCAGAACACTGACTGAAAGGAGATTCCACACAGCATGCTCCCTGTAAGGCAGAAATACCTAAAAGCCACTTTGCCAAGGGCAGCACACAATGCAGGAGTTCCCACAGGTCAAGACAAGACTGTACGGACTGCAAGCCAGCAAAAACATGAAGGCACACAAAGCTTGTCTGCAAGTGGTATTTAACAGGACTTACAACCTACTGAGCGCATCCAAGGGCAGCACTGCAGAGGCTGCACGAGTGGGGCTTTGCTGCCTCAAAGCCCTGAAACCCAGTCACTTACCTTAGGGGGCAGAGGAGGCGGCCCTGCTCGCTTTAGGGTTGACCTAAAATGAAAAGATACAGTAGCCATCTCAGTTAAACCAACAACAGAAATGGAACAGCTTGAGAACAAAGACTGTAAGTAAGAGAAGCTCGATGCATGGAAAAGACTGACTGCAGCTTTGCACAAATGGAGCTAAACCAGAAGTCCAAGGTTGGTGGTGGGGGAGGAAAGCATGTTAATGTTGTTAGAGGTGTTTTTAATAAAAACTTGCATTCTTTCATAAATGCAGCTGTCAGAGAGCAGTGCATGATAAGCACATCACATACATTAGGGGACTGCTGCTCTGAAGGCACCACCCTCCCACTACTTGAATGTTGCTTTTCTGCTTGTTTTTCTAGAAAATGCTTCCTGACAGTGAAAATGCAGCATTTCTGGACCAGCCAGTAAGTCATGTCATGGAGCAGAGTCCTCCCTGCATTTGTCAAAGAGGCAAAACAAGATCAATGAACATCTATGAACACCAGACCCCACTACATCCGAACTCAGGGCCCAGCAGCACGCATGTTTCCAACCACTCCATGCACTTTGCAGCTTTTGTTCTGGCTCAGTCCAACAGAGGAGCATCACAAACCCCCCAGAGCTCTGCAGGGATATCTGCAGGCCCACGGCACTGTCAGGCCTGGATGGATTAGTCAGTGCCAAGTCGGCTTGCAAGTATCAGGTGCTTCCACACACCCCAAGAGAGGAGAGCAAGGGAGAAAGCATCACTGTGCATATGTCCTCCAGATGGGCAGACAACCAGACAAGCGTGCGTTAGACCTTGGAGCACAACCAGCCTTTGCTTTATGAGTGGCAAAGCTGCCTGCAGCCTTTTAAAGAGCTTTTGCCAGAGCACTGCCTGCTAGCGGAGCCAATGCAGCTGCACATGAAGGAGGTTCACTCACTCTTCAACATCTTCGCTCCCATCGCCAAATTTTGTAAGCAGTCCCCTAGGCGAAACGTTGATACAATTAAAGAGTTCTGCTCTGAGGTGCAACCAAATCCATTGGTGACACCATTCAGAACGAGCACCTCCCAGCCCCTCTCAAAACAAAGCACTCTCCCTCACTGCATTAAGCCCCCTTGGAATTGGTACAGCCCCTTCCTTCCCTCCCCACCTGCCCCCAGGAATCATTATAGCTCCCTTCCACACCTACTGCTATCAGTGTACCATTCCTTTCCCTATGTGGCACTATAAATATTGCCAAATGCCTACTTAGTGCAATCAAAAAGGGGAAAACAGAGGAAGTTGCTGGGGGACAAATGGAGAAAGGCCTTTGCAAAGAAAAAGCAGCAGCAGGTGTCCTCCTCTGGTGCTGTATGCCCGAGACACAGCCTGCTTCCCATCACTGCAAAGTGCTGATTCAAAGCTACCCAAGGGCAGGAAGAGAAATTGTGGCTGGGGGCTCAGGGCAGCCCTGGGAATATCATTCAGGGACAAAAAATTCAATCCATTCGTGTTTAAGATGGCGATGTCCAAGTTGTGTCTAAAAAAGATGCAGATTACGGACTGCATGCACAAACACATTCCTTAGGATGCTGTTGTGGTGCTGTGAAGTCTGGGCTCCTGCAGCCAGCAGGACTGAGCTGGAAGGGGCTGTCCAGGCTGCAGAAAGACAGAGCAACACACAGCCCCGCAGACAAAGCATCGGCCTCGAGTGCAGAGACCTGAATGCCATCAGCACACATCCCTCATGTCACCCAGCAGGGAATGGGGGCAGCCCTAACAGGAAAATGGAAACATGTTACACAAAAAGTAACACATACAACTCTACATGGCTACACAATTTCCCTACAATGTATTCATTCTGAAGGAAAAAACAGCTGTGGGCAGGAACTAGCAAAAAACTGACAGAACAAAGGCCCACCCGTCCACAAACCCCAGCTCCATAAGGCAGAAAATCAATACAAGAAGTCATTTCTGAATGCTACAAAACACTGGGAAAAGCCATCAAACAAGGCCCATGTCCAGGTGCATTGTCTGTCGTGCTGATCTCCAGCAAAGTGATTCCCTGGCATGTGGACAACTGCAGTGCGCATCCTCCGTGCAGCCCTGGGGTTACACAGCACTGCAGGGCACACACCAGAGCTGCATTTCCTGCAAGAAGATGGGAGCTCCAAGCCCACGTCCCTGCTGCTGCCCGCACGGAGCTCAGCGCTCACCACAAAGGCTTTTGGGTTCATAGGGGTCATGCAAACAGAACAGGAATGAGAGGAGTGACCATCACTAATGGACAGGTAAAGGCAGGGCCTTAAAAGCCATGCAGAACTTGTACTATGACAGTGGGCACAGAAAACTGAACTGAACTTAAAAAGACTCATGCATGCTGCTCAGCTCCAAATAAAGCTGGGAAATGGGCTGTTTGCTTGGCCATTATTTCAACCTAAAGACCATCTTCCCTGCATACCCACATCACTACTGCTAAGCTTTCATCCTGCTGCTCACAAATTCCAAATCACAGCATGGCCTGGGTTGCAAAGGCCCACAGTGCTCATCCAGCTCCAACCCCCTGCTATGTGCAGGGTCACCAACCAGCAGCCCAGGCTGCCCAGAGCCACATCCAGCCTGGCCTTGAATGCCTGCAGGGATGGGGCATCCACAGCCTCCTTGGGCAACCTGTTCCAGTGCGTCACCAGAACAGGATGCCCAGGGAGGCTGTGTTTGTCCCTTTAAAGGCAGAAGGCAGCAGTTTGCAGCCAAAAGAAGCCACAGACATATTAAATTCAGCCCTAAGATGGGCAGAGCTGCACTCCCCCACTTCAGCCCAGGGGAAATCATAGCTCTGCCTCCAAGCCTGCAGCCCCAAACCCTGTGCAGGGTGACGACACCCCCAGCACTCACAGCACTGCATGAGCTCTTTTCTGTTTTGCTTACTGCCAAGCCCTGACTGCAGCCACAGGATGTCACAGCTACATGAGCAGCTCATGACAGCAGTGTGAGGGCAGCACAGGATCTGAACTCAGCCCTTGCAAGGTTACTGCTTTTCCTCTCAAAAATTACCTCTGGCAGCATTATTTCAGCAGGGCTGGCATACCTGGATGCTTTGCTTTCCATCTACAAGTCTTAAGTAAACCACTGTTCATCATTAAAAGAGATTAAAATCTACTCCTAAGATGAGGACCAACCAACTGCAGAACAACTGCAAACCAGGTAAAATTCCATTTCATTTCATTTCATTTCATTTCATTTCATTTCATTTCATTTCATTTCATTTCTTTCTAAATGGACTTGAGCTGATGGTTTGCTTTCCCAGCTCAACATGTTTTCTTTCAGACCCCGTTTTCCCATTAAGTCACACAAAACCCCAGATGATTTTAAATTCTGTACTCACTTGCTGCTTCCACCTTCAACAAAAGGATTCCAATGCGAAGCAAAGTCGGTGCCAGCTGCCACAACCTGAGGATGCAGGGATGGTTATTGCTTTTTCCCCTATCAAATGGAACCCACAGCACAGAGAGGCCTGGGACAGTATCAAGCAACCCATAAGAATAAAACAAACCCCCAAAGTGAGGTCATGTTTTACAGTATCATTACAGATATTGAAAAGATAACGTCTTCTCCTTTGGCTCGGACTGAAAAGCAACATCTGGGAATGGCACAGTGCCAGCAGCAATTAATAAATAACATGAAAGCAACAATTTATGGCAAGAGATGGATTTTCCATTTGGGGCACTTCCAGGAGGCCCAGCACAACACAGCCACCTCCAGGCTGGGAGCGTTCCTGTCACTGCACACAGAGCAAGGGGACCTCATCAGGAACAGCATGGATAAAGCTCAGAAGTCCCATGCAAAAAAGGATGAACTTTGTTTAAAACACAGAAATGGGATTTTCCTGGAGCACTGATGTCTCCAAATCACAGTTACTGGCAGCTGCTGCTATTCACATCACTTAGAAATGGAGCCCTCATACACACAGCCGAACAGAGACCCAAAAGGAGGCCCACTAACTGCTCTGCAGTGAGCTGCCGAGAGCTGCCATCAACTGCAGCAGCTCATGGGGGCAAAATCTCTGCATGCTGTGCTGCGAGAAGCAAGTAGCAAAAACACTCTGATGACAGGAAGGTCAGAGACTGAGATGCAGAACAGCCTCTTCCCATTATCAAATTAATTGGCTCTTGTCGACTTTCTCATCTGAGCACGACTCTGCACAGAGCACAGAGGGCAATTCATGTTCTTAAACATGTGGTGATTGTCTGGAGACCAAGAGCAGCCTCCTCATGACTCCGCGCACACACACACACACACACACACACACACACTACAGGGAGCTGAGCTGCAGAACAAGGGGACTGCTTTGATTTTAAGAAAAGAAGGAAAAGCCAACCTTGTCCTTACCATTTCATCCCGAGCTTCTGTTTCTTTCCGCAGCGGGGGCTCAAACTGGAGCTTATCAACTACAAAACATGATGTTGTCTGCTTTAATACGCTCAGCACTGTGCTGATGCCCTCAGTGCTTACTGCAGTGAAACACACGTTGTAGAATGGTGCAGGAATGTTCATAACACCGAAGTGGGCTATAAAATGATTATCACACCAAGTCCCATTATTACCCAAATGCTCGAATTTGCAAATGTGAAACACACAGGAAGAGATGAGAAGTAATGCCAAGTTGTAACATGAAAGCACGCTAACATGTAACTGAGTAACCACACACCATTTTTAAGGCATGTGGGAAATAACAAGTAAAAGGCTTTTAACAGTAAGCCTCCTAAAAGTGAGCCGTATGTGACTCAGAGCAGCCAGTATTTATGCTGCCCATGGGCATGTGTCCAAACCCAGAGAGTTTCTGTGCTCAAAATTTCCTCTTAGATCCAACAGAGAAGAGCATCAGTATTGTTTTAAAAGAAATAAAAGGTTCTATGAAAAGAAAATGCGTGGAGTTGGCACAAACCCTGGTGAGAACAGTGATTAAAATCACAAGTCAGGGTCAAGAGGAGGTTTAACCAATGGATTTGGAGCAGTGTGAAGAAAAACACAAAATCACAGAATGGCTGGGGTTGGATGAGAACCACAAAGATCACTTCATTCCAACTCTGCCATGGACAAAATGCTGCCATTTTACTGCATCATATCATAGAGTCACAGAATGGCCTGGGCTGCAAAGGCCCACAGTGCTCACCCAGCCCCAACCCCCTGCTGTGTGCAGGGTCACCAACCAGCAGCCCAGGCTGCCCAGAGCCACATCCAGCCTGGCCTTGAATGCCTGCAGGGATGGGGCATCCACAGCCTCCTTGGGGAGCCTGTTCCATTGCAAAATAGCAGCTAATGAAAATATAGCAGCATGAAAATATGCCTAATTATCAAGCCACTCTTAATTTTGGGGTTTACCTATAAATAGTCATTTTGTTATTTTAAATAAGGCTTAAAGCACATCAGAGGTCACAGAACTGGAAAAATGACACTGGCTGTCAAAGATTTCTGACTAAACATTACTACACAGCAATGAGATGAAACGAAACAGAACAACGTGTGAGTTGTAACTTCAGCTCTGGAAAACTGGTGCTGGCAGAGCTGCCCACAGAGCTGTGGGTGCCCATCCCTGGAGGTGCCCAAGGCCACGGATGGGCCCTGGGCAGCCATAGCTGGAGGGAGGTATCTCTATCCATGAAGGGGTTGGGGCTGAGTGGGCTTTAAGGTCCCTTCCAACTCAACCACTGTGTGATTCTATGAATGACATAGAAGGAAAATATTATTGAAGATTCACATTTATGCACTGCTTCTTCTGCTTTTGTTTCTCATATGTGCCAAGAGCAGAACAGACTTTCCAGGGTATGCAGCTGAACAATGACCCCAACGTCCTCCCATTGGCAGAAACAGAGCAACATCACCACATGGGCAAAGCACACTAGGAACTTACAGTTTATCTCCGATGCTGTTCTTTCTGCCCTAACATTCCTGTTTGTAGAACGAATCGTATGGCGAATAACAGAATGAGGCTGCAAGGAAAAAGAAACACACAAGAAGTTCTGTGGTTTTATGTCTGATCTCAATCAACCACTAAACCAACAAGGAGAAAGAAGAGGTGCTGCAGAGTTGCATACTGTAACACACACTGTCTTTGTCCCAGCCAACACCCTGGACCACACTTCCTAGGCCAACTCTGCTAAGATGTCCTGGTTCCTCCAGCACAGCAACTTATAGGAGCTCCAAAAATGGGGCAGTGCCCCTGTCAGGCTGGAGTCTCACACGGTGAGAGCAAAGCAAGATATTTAAAGAGCATTTTTACCCAAAGCCAGAAAATGAAAGATGTTCTTACCTCAAAATCGTCATCATCCACTTCACTGCAGTGCGTGTGGTTGTCAGGATTATTAACTTTGTCCAACAGCTCAACTGCTAAAGACCGTGAAAGACCAGGCTGCCCTACAAAGCTGTGCTAAAACCACAAAAGAGAACAAGTTACAATACGCAACTTGAAATAACAAACATTCAATTCAGAATTCCACTGCACTTTGCCTCTTTTCTGGGGCTCAACCATTTCTGTAGTGGCAGCCCAGTGGTTATACTTGACAGCCCCCCAGTAAGCAAGGAAATGACACACTTTGGGCCAGTTGTAAATTGGAAAGTAATCTCAAACAATTACACGTTAACTTCATCTGTTTATACAATAAGCAGCTCAGTCAAGGTTAGTAAGGCATGAACAAATGTGAAACAGATCAGTTTTCTGGTTGCGTGGCAGGAAGGCTCAACATCTACTTGGCTAAGCCTTACGTGCTGATGCTGATCTTGTACAGAGGACATGCTAAAAAGAAAACAAGACAACTTTGTGCTATTATCCCTACCAAACATCATATAAATCCTTGTCCCTGAATAAAATCTCACTACTTCTCACACGTGACTATTGCCTCTTTCATTCAGATCCCACCACACACTGCAGGATCAGAGACAGAACACTGATCCAGTTTGATTTCCCATTGACGAGTTGCTCACTTTGAAGCAAGAGATTATCTACGGTTGTTGCAAAATGCCTCCCATCACTTACAGCAAGGAGTCTGTCTGCTGTTGGCCTCTTCTTTGGGTTTTTTGTAAGTGCTATTTTGACGAAGTTATGGAATGTTGATGACCTTAAAGAAAGAAAAATGAGGTTTGATATTTAAGCTTTCAGGAAGATATTTCTGACTTAAATGTAGTTAAATGAACAGATGGCAAAGGGATGCACTAAGTTAGAATGCTGCCCAAGTACCTCAATGCACCCCAGGTTTGAATAATTATGTTTCCAAGTTAACAAAATAGGGGAAATGTAAGGCCAACTACTGGAACTTGCACGGCAAAAGCTTCAATAGCACACAGAAAACAAACCAAACACAGGGCACTATTTCAGCTTTTTCCAGGGTCAACTGTTAACAGAACTGAGCACTGGAAATAAAGACTGTGACTCAGCTACCCGGCAAACACTCAAACTCCAGGCAAACCAACATAACTGTTCTTGGCTACAGATAGGAAAATAAAGTACAAAGTTCTAGACTAAGTCCAGTCTTTATGCTGGTTCTTGTTCTGTGGGCAACATTAGCCCAATTATATTGGATTCTGGATTACATCCTGCTGCGGGTGCTCAGTTCCTCTTTTCTTTCTTCAGAGGCACTTGGAACAACCAGCGAGCTGCTTCTCACTGAGCCTTCCTTCAGCTGAGGTCACATCTCAAGGCAATGAGTTTAAAACCAATCTATGCTATTTTCACAGCCTTCCACCTTCAATAGTGACAAGTATGAAGAAAAACTGAGGGAACTGGGCTTGTTTAGCTTGAAAAAGAGAAGGCTGCAGGGAGACCTCATTGTAGCCTTGCAGTACTTGAAGGGAGTATATAAACAGGAGGGGAATGGCTGCTTGTGAGGGTGGGCAGTGACAGGACAAGGGCGAATGGTTAGAAACTGAGACAGGGGAGGTTTAGGTTGGATCTTAGGAGGACGTTTTTCCCCAGAGGGTGGTGACGCACTGGAACAGGCTGCCCAAGGAGGCTGTGGATGCCCCATCCCTGCAGGCATTCAAGGCCAGGCTGGATGTGGCTCTGGGCAGCCTGGGCTGCTGGTTGGTGACCCTGCACACAGCAGGGGGTTGGGGCTGGGTGAGCACTGTGGGCCTTTGCAACACAGGCCATTCTGGGATACTATATTAGTACTTTTTTGTTCATACTGTCTACAACACACTGAGCAAAGAAAAGGGCTTAACCTACCATTTCGCCTTTTCCTTTAGCTTTGGTGGTTGAAAATTACTTTTTGACATTAAGAACAAAGCCCTGAAGGTAAAGGAAAAAAATGTTAATATATGGTGGAAAAAAATCCATTTTCATCCTGGTATCTAAGCGCTTTAAATTAATACTTAGATAAGAACCATAATGGTGAAACTGGATTGCAGCCTCTGCTGGGTTAGAGAACAGATATGGTAAAGCTGCTGATTTTCTTATCTTTAAGTTACATCTTTTTAATGCCATGCATAATCCTGTTAAGCATAAGGTTAAGGTTTCTCTACTGATTTATTATGCTTAATCACTGTGTTGCAGACACTACAATTAAAATAATAATGTTTAAATCTCCATTTAGAATTTCAATTCTAACTTTAAGCCTTCAGCTTTGGACCGTTGTCTTCAACACAGACACGACCCATGCAGCAAGGAGTTGTTTGGTGAAGGAGCCCGGGAGAAAACTGTGCTGCAGGCAACAGTCCCTGCTGGGGCTGAAGGGGCTCAGTGTGGTAAGCAGGGTGTCATGCTCACAGACCTCATGGGGTGCAGGTCGAACATGGGGGGCTGAAGCTCTGCCAGCTCGATGGCTGTGATGCCCACCGCCCAGATGTCACAGAGCTGGTTGTAGCCGCCGTTCTTCTCCACCGCCGCCACTTCTGGGGCCATCCTACAAAGAGAAGGCATCGATCCATCAGAGAAGACAGCAAAGAGCCAAACAGGAATCACTGCCCACACACGGAGTCACACAGCACGACAGGTGACTGCGGTGCAGAAAGCCCCACCAGGCTGCTGTGCCACCCCTCACCCGGCAGCAGGGCAGAAAACACAGGCTGCGTGTTCTGCCTGAGGTCACCAACTGGCCAGCAGAGCTAGGAATAGACCCAGAGCCTCATGACTCCTGGTGCAATGCTTTAATGACCAGATAATCTTCCTGCCCTGCGTCCTCCTGCTGTGGGATAAGGAGGCCAGTGAACAATTAAATGCCATTGTCTGGATTAAGCTGCACGTAGACATCGAGTCAGCACTAAGAACATCACCCTGAGAGAAAGGCATCTGGTAGTGTCAGAACTTAAAAGCAGTTAATTTACACGCATAATCCAGCTCAAGATCCATGCTGATATGACTGCATATTGAATACTGTCTTACATGGAAAATTAAGTACTAGAGATGATTAAAAGATGGTTTAAAAACTGTTTATCTGCTCTGCAGAAGGAATTGTGAAGAAAACTGAAAGACATCCTTGGGTCAATTCACAACAAGAACAAGAAGTTAGTAAGAAACTAAATGGCCATTAGGCTGCCCAAGGAGGCTGTGGATGCCCCATCCCTGCAGGCATTCAAGGCCAGGCTGGATGTGGCTCTGGGCAGCCTGGGCTGCTGGTTGGTGACCCTGCACACAGCAGGGGGTTGGAGCTGGATGAGCACTGTGGGCCTTTGCAACCCAGGCCATTCTGTGGTTCTATGATTCTAATACACATTCAGATCCTAAGAACCTGAGCTCTTGGCATGATTTGTAAATACAGGCTTAGCTTTGCAAGCACACAGCAATGGAAATAGTTTCTTACCAGTAAGGGGTACCGATAAATGATTTCCTCTTCGCAATGGTGGCTGTTATTTTTGCTGCTACACCAAAGTCAGCTGGAAAATGAAACCATCATTCATTTAGAAACCCAATTTTAACACTCCAATTCCACTCTAGGAAGTGCCACGTGATAAAAAGCACTCTTCCCTAATGAAATTAAAAATTCATTCAGCTTCAACAGTTGAAGGTTATTAATAAGATCAACTGCTGCCAGTGAAGAAACATTTCTGAATTAAAGCCATTAGTTTCTACACGCAGCTCACTCACAGTCCTGCTCCTCTCCTCACTGGTTTTCCATCTCACCAAGCAGCAACCTCACAAAATTCAGCACGTATTCAATGTAACAGCTGGGAGGAAAACCAGCCTCCTGCTTTGGAAACAGTAATATTACTGCTATTTAGAGAGGCGCCATTGGGGGCCATCTGTTCTTGCTTCTGGAGATTGAGTCTAGGGGACAATTAACCCTTACTGAAAGCTGAGAGCTGCAGGCAATCAGGTGGTCTTACAGAGCCAGAAGTCATTCAAGTCCAGCTATATCTTTATTGCACCTGTAGTATGATAGCTGGAGGATAGTTGTGGACAGACCTACCTAGTTTGTCAGGCTAATACAAGGTACCCGGCGTGTAAGCCAAGTTTAATGGAGCTGGTGGAAACTCCTATCAGTTTGAAGGTTTTTACTTTCTGAGGGGTAACAAAGCCCCGTTTCAACCCAAGATGATCACTGTCTCATTCTGTCTCCCAGGATGTTTCCTTGTCTGCTCCTTCCTTTCTGAAGAGCCCTCACAGCATGTAGGCTCTTATGAAGAGGCTGCAGACAGGTATATGAGGGTTTTGACAAAAGATTTGGCCTGCCCGTGCTCCTATAAATGCAAAGTGGCATTAGAGGAAGCCAGCAACACTAATCTCTTTGAGTGCTTGCCTGTGGAACCTGGAGTGCTTGACAAAGGAGTTTCCTCACCTCCACCTGCATGGAAACACCCAACGCCATATGCTGGGTTGGAGGCACAGCCAGGAACAGACCCTGCATTGCAACAGGCTGCCAGGTGCAGAATTGCCCTTCTGGCTAGGAACGTACCCTCCAATATCCAGGTAACCTCAGTCCCAGGGAAAGCTGGGAGGCTTCAGGGCTGGTTGACTGAGAAAAGCACTTACTGCAACTTCGTAACATAATACACTTCTCATCTCATCCATGTGTGTACGCCCATAGATACACACTTTCTGTTGTCAACAACTGACCTCACAGCACTCCCGGATGTTCTTATACGCCGAAGCGCGACACAAGAGGTTTGTGACACAGAGGACATTATCTAATAACACTGGTTGTACCAATGCAGTTCTGCTGTTGTGTGCTTTATCGTTTATAGGAAGCTCGATCACTGCTGCACATGTGCTCAACAAAAACAAGGCCACATGCAATCTGAATATCCTCACCAAGAGAAAACTCCTGCCTTAAAGAAAACATAAAGGAACACTTGCTCGACTCATCATTGACTGCAGCCAAAATCTGTTTGCTTTCTGTCTTCATATTAAATTCTGGCCACTTACCTAACTTGACATCTCCGTGATCTGTTAGCAGAATATTTGCACCCTAAAATATAAGAAATAGAATATTAAAATGCACTGTCAGGAGTATTTTCCCGCAGTAGAAGTTTTAAGGGCTCTCAAAGTTCCAAGTTACCTTTATATCTCGGTGCATTTTGCCCTTCATATGCAAATAAGCGAGACCCTGGAAATAAAAAGAGACGCAACCCTTCATTATCACAACTGTTAACAGGTGCCACTCAACCAGTTTTAATTACTGAATGTATTTCATTGAAAAATTAAAGAACTGAGATTCGCAGGTAGGAATTGTGCTGGATTCTGTTCCTCATCTCTCCCAGCTCCAGCCAAGGCGTGCGAAGATTCATTTAATCCAATACTGTTTAGCATTTTGTTGGTAAATGGACATTTCCAGAACAAGCCTCAATGTGCAGCACTGCTTTCCTTGATTAAATGAGCTACTTTATTGAAATCCTGAAGATTTCAACAGGTGCTCACGTGGCCATTGAGCTGCACATCCTGCAATACCAGTTCCTGCAGCAGCAGGAGATCAGGAACAGAAGTGCCAAGTAGGTGATTGGATGGGCCTGCACCCCCAGCTCCAGCAGTGAGCAGTTCAGCCACTGCTTCAGAGAAAGGTGTGAGGCTTCGTGATTCTCTTCTGCAGTTACCCACGGATGCAGGCAGTGGGGATGGTTCTGTGATTCTATGATGGAAATGTTCCTTGAAGAAACGTTCTGTTTGCATCACCTTATCTTGTATTTCTACAATTACAGGCAATCAGAAAACAAAACACCTGGTTGTAATCTTTTTTCCCTCTACAAATGATTAGAATTTAATGCCATAATCAAGCAGATGTTTTAAAATACATCTCTTTTTAAAAGGGAGTTATTCTTATTACCCAGTTACTTACCCTTTGCTTACAGGCTATTAGCTGCTTTCTGCATCGACATGCAGAACTTTGTCCTGAACAACTTCAGCACTGAAGCGCTGTGTATGATCAAGGCATGAAACCTGCCCAGACAGCACTGTGGTCCCAACCTGCAATGACCTGTCTTCCACATTTTCACTGCCACCACCAGCATCACCAAGGAGACAGGAACAGGACTGAGATTTAGTATTTCGGTCCTGCAGTGGGATCCACAGAGACATCTGCTCACGCACCTTTGTAAATTACAGCATGAAAGAAGCACTGCACTGACAATGATTCTAAGCAAATATTTGCACAACATTGCCATGCTTCTTGCTAATTCTTATTTACACGATATGGAAAGCTGTCTGATTGGGCTCAGGTAGACCCCCAGTGCTCACAAATGGAAGTGATGGTACTGCACTCTCTTCTGAAATCACTCATCTTCTGTCTCTACTTTTGTACACGTTCTGTACCATACATGGCTACAATACATCTGCAGAAGTACAGTACCTGCAAAGTCTCTCTGCAGACATATGCAATTTGTAGCTCTGACAGAGGTCCCGTCACTGAAAACAAAGATAAGAAGTGTGTAAGTCTGCAGCCTGTAGCGTGTAAATAACATCGTGAAACAGCCAAAAAAGCAGTACTGCCATGAAAGAAAGAGCCTTTTTTACATGGATTGTATTTTACATTGAGCTGAAAAGAGGGTTCTGTTTGTTTGTTTTACAGAAAGGCTTTCTGCAAGAAAAACAACAGCATGTTAATGGAAGACGATATTTGCACAGAGATTCCATATCTAATTAGCACCATTTCTGCTTGTAAGCTTCTTAGAGGTATTTTTTTTTCCCAGTGCCTTCAGAGAAAGGAGATCAGCTACCACTGCACACCAACACTGAATGGTGCAGGGCTGGCAGGGGGCAACTAAAGGCACAGAGGAGCTCACAACGTACAGCAACTGCAGTTACTGAACAGCTCTCCAGCAGGATAAACCAAGCTCCTGTTACCTAACCATCAGGAGTGAAAAGAGCAGTGTGATGATTCAAAAACAAAGTGTGTCCTGGCCTAGAATGGCAGGATATTAACACAGAGCAACTGCTGCCACTTTGACAAGTGCTCTCTACAAAATCTGTTGACTGTAGCTAAAAAGCAGTGTTCATTTCTCAAGAAAACACACACGTAATGCTGCCAGCACCAACCACCTCCCAGTCATTTGCCTGCAAATTTTCCTCTTTGCATAAATCATTCCAAGGGTACAAAGGACAAATTGAGTTCCCAAAGTACCGTGGTAGATATCTTGGAGGGATCCCCCGCCGCAGTACTCCATGCATATCCACAGCTTCTCACGGCTATCGAAAGAAAGGGAAAACACAGGCATCAGAAACTGGTTGATCACTCTCAGAATAAAGAATTTCCCTAATATCCAACCGAAATCTGCCCTCCTTCAACTTCAATCCATTTCCCCTTGTCCTGCTGTTATCTGCCCTCTCGAAGAGTTGACTCCCCTCCTGTTTGTAGGCTCCCTTTAGGTCCTGGCAGGCTGCAATGAGGTCACCCCACAGCCTTCTCTTCTCCAGGCTGAACAGGCCCAGCTCCCTCAGCCTGTCAGTCTATCAAAATGAAAGGTCACTGACAAGCTTTTAACTTATAACTTATCAGACAATGCTTTAACACTGACCTCGTAACTGCAAGAAAGAAGACAGAGAACAAACACCTGAAGTTTACCGTCTATCAGCATGAGCACATTAGAGGAGCCAGCTAACTACACAAATTCAATCTGAGACTGACATTACCTAATCACATCTATAAAACCCTACACGACCTGCAGAAGAACTGCTGGGGATTTCAAGCCCCAGCTATTTTGTTCCACTGAAGTCCACTGGGGCTGTACAGATTACTTGAAAAAAATGCAACCTTCCAAGAAATCCATAGGTGAAGCCTTGTAGAAAAAGACCAGATGGGCAAAGCGGTGACATATATTCCTATGGAGCCAACTGATAAACGGCCCTGTTCCACAGAAATGGAAAATCCACCCCAACTTGCTGCATACCATTTAACGTGTGCTTGCAGATGCAGCCAGCTGGCATCGCCTCGCTCTCAATATGCTGCATCTGCAGCACCACAACCAGGAGAAATAGTATTACCAGCAGCCCGCAGTGAGAGCCCTCTTACAGCTCACTGCCTGTACTTTCCCAGCACACAATGCTGCCATTAAATACAATACCCCAAAGCAATTCTGCTCGAGATAAACAGTCAGCTTGTTTTATATTAAGAGTGATAGGCATTTCAAATCCACCCAGCAAAGTGAGTAGGGTTGGATGTGTTGCAAGAGTCTCCAAGGGAAAAGTTTCTTTCTGTTCCTAGTGATAAAAATATTCCAGCCTTTTGGCCAGCAGAGAAAACAAAGTATTAGTCACTTTTTTATTTTGTGTGTTTTTTTTTAAAGCCAGAAGAGAACTGAATGGAATTCAAGCTAGAGCAGAACAGAGAGGATACAAGTAAGAAACCAGAGGGAGACCGCTGTAAGAAAAACCCAGCAGAATTGCAGGTAATGCAGTGCTGTTTACCTGAGATAGCTCCCAAAATAGGCGACTATGTTGCAATGTTTGCATTCTTTTACCATATATATTTCCTGCTGGATCAACGAAAAGTCATCCCCTGAAAAACAGGAAACAGTCACCATTAGAGCACACAGAAATGAACTTTGAAAGAGATCTGAAAGCGTGTGTGTAACTCACAAACACCAGCCATGGGCTTGGAAACTGCTAAGTCTTCACAAGGGTTTTCTGACACATCAGCCTCTTCAGTAGGTTTTCTACATACATCAGCCTTTCATTTTCCATTCTTTATGATCTGCTTTGGCGTGAATATTTCTCAGATGCCAATGGAGAAAGGCTGTCCTGGGAACCTGTGCTCCATGGACCAAGGCAGTTCCACAAGCACAGAGTGCCCTGTCAGGTAAGGAGAGGGCCCTGTAGGATGGGAGCACAATGGAGGCTGTCAACCCAATTGCACTGCAGCAGCCTATGGCGCCTGCAGAACAAGGCTCCCGGCCATGGGTGTAAAGACTACAGCTGGGTAAGGCCAGAGTCACCTCCTGAATCACAGAATTGCGGGGCTTGTAAGGGATCTCTAGAGATCATCAAGTCCAACCCCCCTGCCACTCCTGATAACCTTCCCTTCCAATTCCTTGGAGATGGCATCCAGAACAAGCTGTTCCACCACCTCCCTGGGGATGGAGGTGAGGGTGACTGGCCTGTATTTCCTGGGTCCTCCTTCTCACCCTTTCTGAAGACTGGAGAGGCGCTGACTTGCCAGCAGCCCTCAGGCACCTATTCTGTTCTCCACAGCCTTTCAAAGATGATAGAGAGTGGTTGGACGATCACTTCTGCCAGCTCACCATGGACTCATCATTAAAAACATTTTGTCTCCAAATGCTCTGCAGCAGCACATGGCCTGCACGCCCACACAGCCACACTGACTCACAAGGAGAAGCACACACAGAGCCCTCATGGCCTACTCCTGTGAGTGTGTTTGGTGACCAGGGTGGCTCCATCAGTTACCTGAGCCCTCTGGTTCGACTTACACAGTCTGCCGGGACTGATGTGCTGCCCCACAGTGCTGCTCATCACAAAGGAAAACTCAGCTTCATACACATTGAGCTGCTCACTCATATAGGGAAAGAAAGTAACTATGAAACACAAAAGGTAGAGAGGGATGCATTTGTACAAACATGCCCAGCAAATCCTTAAGGCTCCTTGAATATTCACAAATGATGTGGAGAAAGACTTCAGTAGGGAAAGAAAACAATAGCAGAGTTTAAAAAAAGACTCTTGACATTTGAAGCACAAACAGTACTTTGCGTAATGAGACAAAGAAAAGGCAACACAAACTAAACTAAGCAACTGAATTCAGTACAGACTTCACACTGTGCTGCTGGCTTTATGGGTCACCTTTCAGCCACAGCATGGCTTGAAGCTGCGCACCCTGCATGTGAGTGCTTGCTATGAACAAAGAGATGTTTAGTTTGAACCAGGTGGATGAATCCCTTCTACTTCTGTCATAAACACCCAAAGGGAAATGAGTAGATACTCACCGATACCTCATTTTGAAACTAAGAAGTTTTCCTAGAAAGTTCAATCAAAGCAAGTGTGAATGCAAAGAACCCCCACCCCCACCAAGTACTGCTTTCATCTAGCAATGCAATTTGTACAAAAGTTCAGATAATGCCAAATCCTCCAATCACAGCATCTTTGATAAGCAAGAATCAACATTTCAGAAGAGCTAAATGCTGTCATGTGAAAATCGGGGTCAAGAAGTGTTCCAAAGACCAAAAAAACCATCAGTACACAGCACCCTGAATTGCTCTTCTATATCACCTGGATTGGATCATCTGCCACTACCACCTAACCTGGCCTTGAACACCTCCAGGGATGGACGGGGCATCCACAGCCTCTCTGGGCAGCTGTTCCAGCACCTCACCGCTCTCACAGTAAAGAACTTCCCCTGACATCCAACCTACATCTGCCCTCCTTCAACTCCAAACCATTTCCCCTTGTCCTGCTGTTATCTGCCCTTGTAAAGAGTTGACTCCCCTCCTGTCTGTAGGCTCCCTTTAGGTCCTGGCAGGCTGCACTGAGGTCACCCCGCGGCCTTCTCTTCTCCATGCTGAACAAGCCCAGCTCCCTCAGCCTGTCTTTGTAGGGAGGTGCTGCAGCCTCTGAGCATCTTTGTGGCCTCCTCTGGACCCTCTCCAACATCTCCCTGTCTTTCTTGTATTGGGGCTCCAGACCTGGACACAGCACTGCAGATGGGGCCTCACAAGGGCAGAGCAGAGAGGGACAATCACCTCCTGTCCCTGCTGGCCACCCCTCTGCTGGTGGAGTGCAGGAGATTCCTATGACTGGACAATTAGAAATGGCTTTAAATTGCCTTAACCTATCATCAGTGTAAAGGTGAAAAATTTTTCCCACCAAAGGTACAATGAGACACTGAACTCAGTGCAAAGATGGAGATAACACCTGTGTGAAGCAACACGCAGAAGATGACCTTTTGATCTGCAACTACTAAATGGAGAACCTACGCAAGAAATGGGGCAACCTACAGAAATAGGAATTAAGGATTTGGAAGGAGAGGCCTGGGCTTTAAGTGAGCACAGAGCTGACAGAAAAGTAGCAAGCAGATGGAAAGGAGACGTAAGCATGAGAAAAGTCTGGCCAAAATCTGTCGAAAAAGATCCTGAAAGATCAGACCCAAAGATAGCAGAGAAGATGTATAGTGCTTCAACGACAAGAATGAATTCAAAACAATGGAATTCAGAGTTTCCAGGCAGCTGGAGTATTAATCTTGGCAAGAGATGCTGGAATAGGGCAAAAATTGAATATCCTTGGATAGCATGAAAATAAAGACAACAGTAAGAGAAAGAATTTGTAGAAAATATTTCATCAAGGAGACGGCAAGATAAGAACCCTCAGTTCCAGGCTGATATTATATCCATAGAAAGAGCTTTTCGGCTGTTTTAGTCATCAGAGATCTCCTGATGCCTAATAGCACGGAATTGGAAAAATGTCCTGTCTACTCACATGTTTGCAATTATGGGCTATGGGGCAGCCGAGCAAAAGCACTGCTGTAAATCACACAGGCAGCGCAGTGACTCACCACAGCGTGCTACTATCATGCAATTTTACCTCCCTAACGAGCCATGCAGGACACAATGGAGGGTTACAATGGAATATTCTCCTCTGGCCAGAGCCCGCAGTCCAGGCTGCGCTGCTGGGCACAAAGAGCTGCTTGTCCACCAACACAGCTGGTGGGGAGGACTACAGGAACTTGTGGCTGCATCATCTTATGTAGCTATCGGGTCAGATTTGAGAAGCTAAGCAAGGTAAAGCCTGGTAAATTCACGATAAACCCATATTTAAGTGAGAGATAATCGAGAAAACTGATGGCCCATTAACACTTGTGAATTCTCCTATTCGCAAACAGCTGTTCTCACCTAAGTGGAATTGGCACGGTAAGGTATGTCCTGCTTGGGCCCACACAGCCACTCTGCAGCGCAGCAAGGCCTGCTGGCTCTGGTGCCTATCACACAGCCTTATTCTGAACGTGCCTGACCTTAATGGCTTGCAAGCAAATTTACACCTGGTCATACTGTCATGTGTTCCACTGACTGCTTGGAGTGGTCCCATCCTGCAGGGTCACTGCTCGCACCTCTCCTGGCTCAGCTGAGATTCACTTCACTGTCCAGAAGGCTGCTTGGGGAAGAAGCTATTGTTGTGTTTGGTTTGTCCTGCATTACTTCAGCGCTGCATCATGGGATGACGCTGTGTGGGAACAGTGGGAGGGATGGGCAGGCAGCACCCAGGGCTCACACGCAACCGGGCGGAGAGAGCTGACAGCATCTGGAGGCACTGACAGTGTCACCAAAGGGTGGGACAGCAGCACTTACACAGAGCCCAAGTGTTGTGGTACCAGCCAGCCCCGAGCCGCTGCTCCCAGCACACATGGGCAGACACTGCTGTATGGGGTGCTGATGGCAAACAGCAGGGTCAGGGCACTGACTGAGCATGAACACTGCCACTGTGACATCCTCCTTGCTTTCTTCACCACCCTGCATTGCTGTATGCCAACCCTTTGGAAAACTGCAGAAAAAAACCCTATTAAAGTTTAACATCATTAAGAATAACAATTCTTTAAACGCCACTCCAGCACCTGAGCTGTTTTATCCATCCTTCTTCCCTTGGGATTAAAGGAAACCTGCAGTGTGACAGAAAGAATTCAAAGTCCCCAAACTTGAGGCTCTGAAATTTGATTCCAAGTAGGATACAACTATTTGGGAACAACAAGGTGTGGCACTGAGGGATGTGGGCAGTGATGGGCTTAGTGCAGATGGGGTGGGCTGGACTTGGTGATCTTAGAGGCCCTCCCCAACCTTAATGATTCTATGACTCTGTGATCCTCCTGCTGGTCTTCCTCATCCAAGTAACTATTTCTGTGAATGAAAGCTTACACTACGTGGGAACATGAGCTCACCCCCTCCGGATACATGCATTTCTGGAGGTAGAACAGATGACAAATAAACATGCAAAGCAAAAATAGGCCAGATTTCAAGGAATTCCAAATAATTAAAATGCTGGGCACTCTACATTAAAAGACCTCACTGTCTGTGTTTTGCTTTGTGTATGTTCCAGAGCAGCTGTGCGGGTCAGCAGTAGCACCCAGCAGTGCGTGGTACAGCACAAGCAGCGATGCTCAGCACTGAGCAGCTCTTGCACGCTGGGAGATGCAGGCATTCAGCTCAGACAGATGTAACCAGCAAAGGAACACGGGAATGGGAATCGAGGGCTGCTGGCAATGTCTGACTCAGTCACACCGGACATGATTCCAGCCCCAGCCAGTAAAGATGGAAGAAATAACCAGAAGTTATTTTTGTATTTCTTCAAGCCCTGGAGCTTTCAACAATTGTTAACACCCACAGGCTTACTCAAACAAGCCTCAGGCTTGTTCTTATCCATAGCTCACAGCATCCTTAGGGAACTTATTACATAGACTACACTGCAGCATTTCTCTTCTGCCCCAAAGGGCCTTGGAGCAACAGCTGAGTGCAGGCATCCCGAGAGAACAAAGCACAGCCCACACCTGGCTCAGCCCTAAGGGCTGCACTCAAATGTGCAGTACAAGCACCTACATCCAAACCGTGAGATGCAAACCAACCGTAACCATGTAGAGCTGGCTGTGGATGGACTGAGCACAGCACTACACAGCGCCGGGGGACTGTCTGCCCATGTACAAATAGCCTTGGATGGTTCCAGGTACAGATTAAGGTCCAGCTTGAAACACATAACCAGCTACTTCTGGCCCTTAGGAAGATCTCATATGGAAAACAAATGCTGAACCAGATGAAAACCACTAACAAGACTCTTCTGTAATTGTGCACTACAGATTACAGCCAGCCCTCAAAGCGTCAAAGGTTTCTGAGGTCACTGTTTATCATCACAGCTGTATTTACACCAGACGTCCGCTCATTTTAAAGCATTTTATGACATTTTCCCAGGGAGAAAATTCTGTGGAGTAAAGCTACCCTGGAAAGCAGTTATCTCTGCATTGACTCCACTCATCTGCTAAACCCATAGAAGGAAGTGGCTTTAGTGTTTCAGATGGTTTTGGCTTTTACGCTGCTGAGTACAGTTGGATTAGTTTCTGAAATAGAATTGGCTCCCAAATTATTTGAAGCATTCATACTCGGTGGATGCTGGGAAATGTCATTAGCATGCCATAATACTTTTGCCTAATGCTCTCCAAAGTCTATGCCAAAAAAGTGAAAAACACGGTCTGTTTTGATTCTAACAGCACAGCTCAAGTAACTGGTAGCAGAATCAGATACTGCCCAAAAGCTCAAATAAACTCACGATAGCAGCCCTCGAGGTGGAGCTTCTTTCTTTTGTCTAGAGAACAAAGGAAGGTGACAGCAGATGAAATAAAATGCATAGTCACACTGGGGTCTCAGATCTAAGATGGTGTCTACCTACTCATTACCTGCAGCAGATGAGGAACCAACAAGGAAAGGACACTGTTCCTATTTCTATCTCAGTGGTTTTGCTAGACCTCCCAGAACGCTGCCATCTCACTGCCTGCTGCTTCCTGCAGCTTTAATTCATCACATTTCTCACCCCCTGTGGGGCACTCCTTGTTCCAGAGGCTTTTGCTTTCTTATTCCAACTGCCCCCCGTGCACGTGTTAAACTACAGTTGTGTCTGGAGCTTGTGTTGAATCTGCAGTTTGTGTTTTTCCATCTGCAAATAAATTCCCACCTGTGAAGCCATCTACTCCTCCCCTACAGAAGATGCTGCAGATGACTCAAGGGGAGCCACAGTCATACCCAAAAGGACCTGTACTTGGGGGTACTGGTGGATGGGAAGCTGGACATGAGCCAGCAATGAGCCCAGAAAGCCAAACGTATCCTGGGCTGAATCCAAAGCAGAGTGGCCAACAGTGTCCTGCCTCTCTGCTCTGCACAGACACCTCACCTGAAGCACTGCATCCAGATGTGGAGTCCTCAGTACAAGAGAGACATGGAGCTGTTGGAGCACGTCCAGAGGAGGGCCACAAAAATGGTCCCAAGGATGGAACACCTCTACTACGGGACAGACTGAGAGCTGGGGCAGCATGGAGAAGCAAAGGCTATGAGGAATCTGATATCTAAAGGGGAGCTGCAGGAAAGAAAGGGACAGGCTCTTTAGCAGGGTCTGTGGTGGCAGAACAAGGGGAAATGGCTTCAAGCTCCGGGAGGGGAGATTTAGGTTGGATATAAGGAAAAAGTCTTTTGCAATGAAGGTGGCAAGGCACTGAACAGGTTGCCCAGTGATGTGGTTGATGCCCCATCCGTGGAGGCTTTCAAGTTGAGGCTGGATCAGGCCCTGGGCAACCTGATGGAGCTGTGGTGTCCCTGTGCATTGCAGGGGAGTTGGGCTAAATGGCCCCCAGAGATCCCTTCCAACTCAAAGGATCCTGGACTATTTCTCTGGTGACTGATGTATGAAATTTATGAGCAGCTGTGCCACGTGGTGTGGTAGATCTCTGATGACAGTAAAGGGGTGCCCTCCCTGGGGGAACCCCCCATGAGCAACACCTGACACTGGCTCAATCTACAACCTGATAGTGCCCTACAACCACAGCCCGAAGACTTTAGTCCAGACTTAAAATGAGCCTGAACACTGGCAACAAGGAGCAGCTGGTTTGTATTTTCATCTGTTAGGCTTTGAACAGCCATGTCCTCCTGTCCAGCAGGGACAGCAAGCTGCTACCATGGAGTTACACAGGCAACAGACATCCCAGAATGCTGAACATAAATAAATAAATGCTGTGAACCCTCCTCAGAAACAAAGCAACCCCCTGAAGAGATCTCTGCCAAGAGGCTGTGGGTGTCCATGCTTTGGGTGGAGAGGAGGCTAGTAATGTTTTAAAGGGTATTTGAAAACACAAAGCAAAATGAAAACAAGCCCAGAAGAAATCACTTCTCCAGGGCAAGTTGGACTAAAACATGATGAAACCTATAAAGATGTGGTCACTGATGCCTAATTAGAATGGGGTTCTCAGCAGTGATAATTTATGGCCAGAGACTCATGTTGTTCACTGTAGCACAACAATCTGAAGTAGGGCTTACTCAGCCTTCAAAGGATCCAGCTCTTTCTCCAGCTCCGACAGCCTCACACGTCCTCTGCCTTCAGCCTTCACACACAGCAGCTTGGCTGAGGACTGGGGCAGATCATGGAACCAAGTAGAGTTACAAACCAGCACTGCACTGAGTCTTCAGCCCGGTGTCCTGCTTCCAGCTGAGGATGCCAAGGAAGCATTGACAAACAAACCACATGGAGATGCTTGCCCAAACATTTTCCCAAGCTCCAGAGTTATGGCTCAGAAAAATCTCTCAGTAAGAGATGGCATCTTTGTATTTAACAGTCCTTCATGTATTTTTTCTCTAGCTCTGGTCTGGTGTCACCAATACGCACACACCAGTGCAAGGAAGATGGCTGCATGGGGACACAATGAAGAAAGTAGGGCCAAGACAACTGACCTGAGCCATTAAACATACCACTTTTCAGTTCTGGACCTCCAAACAAGGTGAACATCCATGATGTGTATAGCACCAAATAATCACAGAAAACAGACAGCTCTGCTCCATTAGGCTGCCACCTAATGAGATCAAACAGCGGAGAGGACCTGAAACAGCTGAAGGAGCCAACGAGTCACAGAGGTGACACGAGGGGCAGCTGAGGTCACACCTGAGGTTTTGCCCACGGACCACCAGCGTTGAGGTCACACAACCACAAATTCTAGTGTGGGTCAGTGGGTTCAGAAATGTAGGACATCTATGTAATAGGGACTGAGCCACAGCCATCGACAGCTGCACCTCACTGAGTGCACCATGCTGAGCTTGGGGAACACCTCGCCAGCTTGAGGAGATGAGAGGTGCAATGGAGGTGGCAGTGTGATGGGGTCACTTCGTCACCAACAAGGCCTGGCTGCTCTCTGCTTGTTTACTCTGCTGGCACATGTCAATGGAAACTTCAAAAAGGAGCAAAAGAAGAGCTGAAGCACCAAGCTGAGCCTTTCTTCTCATCTTCCACGAGGATTTTTCAAATTCTTCCCGTTGGAAAAAAACCAAAAAGTTCAGATTTCAGGAACTTTTAACTGCTTAAAAAACAACCAAACCAAACCGAAACAAACCAAAACCAACTTGGAAATGAGCAGCTCAGCTCATGGGAAATCTTACATCATTCAGACCAGAGGATCTTGGATGTGGGAAACCCCAAATTCTTTTGCCTGCAATCATTTTACCAAAGAGTCCAACTATCACCCTAACTACAAGGCAAAGGACCTCAGAGATTCCATGCGAGACTGTCACCTTCAAGAAACACGAGCGCATTTTCAGAAGGGTAAAACCAACAAACAAACAACACAGATGCAAAGACTTTGTTGGTGCTTCCACTCGTCTCTATAAGAGGTGCTCCAGCCCCCTGGGCATCCTCATGGCCTCCTCTGCACCCACTCCAACAGCTTCACATCTTGTTGCTGGTGGCCCTGGGCCTGGACGTGGTTCTCCAGATCCATAATAACTCAAGGTCAACAGGCACGTGGGAAAATTTTAGTCCCTTGGACAATACTAAACTTCTATGAAAAACGAACACACTCATTTAAAAACAGTTTTCCCTGAAACTTTATTGCTGAAATGTAAATTTAGAAATATTTGGTTTCTGAGATCAACTCTGATCACTGTACACAGTATTGGTCATAGAGTCTTCAAAGGAAGATGTACTGGTGCTCAAGCTGGTCAGAACTCTTGGGTTGGCACACTGGATTTGAAAAGGTCTGCTGGCCTGGATTTGATAGAAAGCTGGAGATACTACAAAACACAACACCAGAAGACTCTCTGTGTTTATGTACCTATGGCTCTCTATCTAAGCGAGTGAAGAGAATCAAGTAACCACAAACAGGACGCTGCATCTCCTTGAGCAAGAAATAGGAATATACAAACATGTCTTTAACCCGTCCAGTCAAGAAAAGACGCTGGGTGTGCAGAGAGCAGAGATGTTTCAGAGCTGGTCTTTAAAACCTTGAATGCCCAAAGAGCGGCTGGTAAGGACAGGCTTTTGCTCCAAGCAGGGCTAACTGCAGTCAGGTCACATTGCTCAGGGCCTTGTTCCAGACAACTCCCAAGAGTCTTCCAGAATGGAGATCCCACCATCACTTCTTCGGCGTTCTCCTTATGAAGAGTTTTTCCCATTTCCAACTGGAATCTCTCTTGCCATAGCCTGTGCCTACTGGCTCCCAACCCTTTGCTAGGCCCCCCACTCTGCACATCCACAGTGGAAGATGATGTTCAGGTCTCTCTTCAGCTTCTTGCCTCCAGAACAAAAAGCCCAGTTCCATCAGCCTTCCCTGTGTTATGTGTCCTTCCAGATTTTACTCTGCATTTCCTGCCTAACAAGTCTGTGTTGATTCCCTGTAGCACTCCAGTCACAGAAGTTAACCCACCACATCTCCATAAACCCTACTACTTCCTAGCTTTGTGACCATACATAAACTTCCAGTGTCCCTTGTCCACAGGCTACAAGTGATACTAACTGAGCACTGGGAAAGCCCACATTCACAGAGGCATCATCTGTCCCAGAGAGCCAGGACCCCAAACACATACAGCACAGGACTGGCTGTAGAGACATGAAGGAGGCAAGGAGATGCAGAAGAGGGATACACTAAACAGGGATCTGAAAGGTATTCCAGAAGGCACTGATTTTCCCAATACTCCTTTGGTGAGCACTGGCACCACTGCTTGGTCTCCCCTCCCCATTTTGACTCACACAGCTCCCCACTCTTTCACAACCTACCATCTGTCCTGAATCTTTCCTCTGTACTGCAACACGCTGCAACTGCTACGTTATTTTTAATGAAGTAACAGATAAGGCAGATAAGAACGAACAAGGAAATCACGAGCAGGATATAACCAAAAGCAATGGTACATCCTGTTGAGCTTCCTGTCATCTAACCACTGAAACAGCAAAAAACAAAACAAAACAAATCCACTTCTTTTGTCTGGAGCTCTGCAGCCATGAAAATCAATGTGTGTAAAAAACTGGAACTGCAATCCAAAAACATAGAAAAGAATGCAAAACTTACCAGGCTCTAACTTGATTATTTTTACAGCAGCCAGTTCTCCAGTATGAAGATTTCTAGCCTGAAATAAGAGAGTTAAGACACATTCAATTAGACGGCAATGGCATCTCAGAGTTTTTTACAAGGTACGAGAAGATACGCTGGGATGTAATGAGTTACAAATACTGCACAACGCAATTAGCTGCGAGCAACCTGGCTGAGGATTATCTGGTCATGGTATTAGCACTGCATCAACCTGGAAATGTGAAGTGTTATCAGCAGTTCCTTCCAGAGCTTCAAAAACCAACCAGCTTTTCATCAGCAAGTGAGAGCTCATGCTTTCAAAACACCAACGTAAGGTCTGTTAAAACTGAGAAGTGTCTGCAGCCCATGCAAACTGGAGTGATGCAAAAGTCTGCGCTGCACTGTGGGCTGCCGGAGCATGCTGAACTCAACCCAGCCACCTCGTGCTGTGAAACCTCTGTGTGCTCTGAAAGTGGAACTGATAGGTAGAAGAGAGAAGCTCTGCAGATGCAGCATGCTTCGTGGGAACGACTGGGCTTTTAAACTCCAGCCAGCAGACACTGACTGGTCCCCACACTCCTCCAGATGAAGGGGAATGGAGCTCCAATCCAACCTTCCCCCCATACCTGGAGGGAACACTCCTGTAAACTTCCCTCTGAAAAGTCAGTGCTGGAAGAAAATGTTATAGGAGCCTTCGATCCGGAAAGTGTTATGAGGGGATTTCATTAACGCTGTTAACTCTGGTCAAATGAGCTCTAAATCACTCAGGCACCATCACCAGAGCTAAGCTACATTATTTTTGACACATAACCTCATCCAATTAAGGACTGTGGCATTCCCTTTTTGCTGAGCATCCAGAAGTTAATGCCTTTTGACTCCGAGAGAAATTCAGCATCTTCTGAACACGTAAAATGTATTGAAAGGATAGACTGCAGAAAAGCTGAGGGAAACTGCACCCGGTAAAATTGATTGGTAAGTATTTAGCATAAGGATGCAAAGGAAATTGGCTCTAGGGCTAAGCTGGAGAAAACCACTGCAGAACACAACGTTCTTCTCTTGCTTATGGACAAGAAGTCTTCATTGAGCAACAAGTGGAGCAAGGACTTGAAATATGAATCCCTCAATCGTGACAACGCTTAGTCAGGCTTCCAAATCAAGCTTTCCGACCATGGGGAAAAAAGAGCCAGCAATAATTGGCCCATGCAAAGTCCCATCACGATCAGGTAAGCACCATCTGTCAGCATGCTGGTAGGAACACTGGCAAGGATGACTCAACTGAAAACAAAGCAAACCTGAACAACCGTGCAACAGAACCAAATAGTTTATGTAAATCACTGAACAGAGTGATGGCTGCCTGCTAACCACAAAGGAAACCTTCACCACGTCTTCAAGTGCCTTCCCACCAGAAACGCTCAGTACAGCAGCAAAATCATTTGCATTCATCAACATCCTGATGAAGCACATCAGGGACCTTTTTGGTGCTGTTACACAGAACTGATATAAGACACAGAGGTGTCTGTAGGAGACCAAGAATGTGCTGCCTCCCACTGAAGTCAGGGAACCTCAACTATCCATCCAATAACCAGCCAAGCTGTCCAGATGAAGGAGACCAGACTGCACTCTGTACAGAAGATCACCCTCATCTCTGAAACACAGGGAAGACTGTATTCCTTCCTGATATTCCCTTTCCATACAAGTAGTGACTACCACTGTTCCCATTATGCCAAAGCTTGAAAGAATAGCTGCAGACTGCCAAGGTCCTTGGTATAAACTGCTTGGCTGGGGTGCAGAGATCCAGGCCAGAGCTCAGACTACTTAAACCCTATCATCCAAAGACTAAAATTCTAAGCATTCCCTCACATCCAGCATCACAGAATGTCAGTGTGGCTGTGACTGGAGGTTCTGCTGGGTCCTTCTGATCCCACTCTGTCCCAGCAGGGACACCCAAAGCTGGTGCCCAGAGCACCTGGGGCTTTTGGAGGTCCCTAAGGAGAAGACCTCATAGCTTCTGTGGTCTCTGCATCAGCGCTCAGTCACCTGCCCAAAACAGAAATACTCACAGGTAGTACAACTATATCAGTTCTGCTGTCTGGAGGGTCACGTTGCAGGCGTTCTGCAAGCTTCCCAGGGGAGCCGCCCATCCCTAAGTGCAACTATCAGCTTTTATCCCTCCTTTGACTGCACCCGCTTTACACAGGTACCTACATCTCTGTTGCCTTCTCCTCTGTACATGTCTGTACTGAAAGAAGGGCTAGGTGGTCATTTGGTCACCCCCTTCCCTGGCTATGGGAGGAGTGACAGCACCCCAATGAGCACAGCTCTACCAGAATATTTGACCAGCTACACACTAATCCTACAGAACAAGAGAGCCTGTGTTCTAAATAAAATACAAGGGCTGCTTTTCTTCCTTTTTTTCCCCCCCAGTGTCCCATTAAAGGACAAACCCGGGCACAGCACAGGCTGTGTGTCCCAATGGCCAACTCAAAAGAAGAGATGCAGTACCAGGAGGGCTGGGAGTCTGGGTAGACAAAAGTAGAACTGCTTTATGTGCACATCTAAAGTTCAACTTTGTGTGCTCAGCCTCCTTCATGGAATCACAGAATTAATCCTATGGGAAAAGACCTTAAAGACCATCAAGTTCAGCCGTGACCCAACCATACCACCCTACTACTATCCTTGTCCAGCCGCTTTCTCCTTCAACACTGAGGAAGAGAAGGGCAAGATTTGGACACCAATACCACAACTTCCAAATCAGTATCTTCAATTCCCACGGTGAAATTTCCCCTTCATTCCTGCGTCTATCTCTGATCTGCAGCCCTGGATCAACCATCCAGTTCACGAGCAGATTCATTTGTTCAACTGAGGCTTCATTTAATCTAATCAGAGCTGCAGCTCCTGTGGCAACCCTCCCACACACCCCCACGTTATTCATTCCTTGCCAAGCTTCACTCATCAGTGACCATGATGCTTTGCTGTCTCATCTGCTGCTTGTTTCTTCTCAGCAGCCACACGTACCTCCCAAAGGTCCCCTGACTTCCAGCCACTGAAATGGAGGTTTCAGCATCTGCCTCCTAGTTTCTGCCTTCTGACTCTTCATAGAGTCTATGAGTCTTTGACTCGCTCTACCCTGTTCTGAAATTCCCAGCACAGATGATGGGAACAACTTCCTTTCTAAAACCATGCATCTCCAGAGCTCCTCACAAAACCTTTAAAAGCAACATGAAGTTAAGCCCTGCTGTGCGAGTCTAGAATTGCTGCCCTTCACAGAAGAAGGACGCTGCAGCTCTAAAGCCAATCTTATGGGTGGATTTAGATTAGTGCCTGACAGAACAATCACACTTCCCATCCTGAGTCCCTGCAATGCTCCATTAATGTCTCCAGGTGTGCCAAGGCAGCTCACCTATAAAGCAGACATCAATCTAATTTGAGCTGTTACAAACTAATACCTACAGGCACCTAATTATTTTCAGAGCTTCTCTAGGAGGCAGAAACAGCCAAAAGGCAATTGTTCACTTTGCAGTTTTCCAGCTGGATCGCTAATTGAGAGCGGTACCAGGCTCTTTTATGGGGAGAAGGCACAGAGGCTCTCAGAAGCCACTTCCCTAACAGAGACTTCACAGATTCAGCACCCTGAAAGAGAACCATCTCTCACAGCATCACCACGGCGCTTTCCAGAATAAACTAAGTATGAAGATTCACATGCTGATTTTACTTGTATCAGTGAGTTCACGCTGCAGCAGCACCACCAGCACAACCATTGCTATTTCTTCCCCCAGGGAGCAGTCAGGCACTGGAATGGGCTGCCCAGGGCAGTGGTGGGCTCACCATCCCTGGAGGTGTTCAAGATACATTTAGATGTTGTGCTGAGGGGCAAGATAGGACAAGGGGGAATGGTTTGAAACTGAGACAGGGGAGGTTTAGGTTGGATCTTAGGAGGAAGATTTTCCCCCAGAGGGTGGTGACGCACTGGAACAGGTTGCCCAAGGAGGCTGTGGATGCCCCATCCCTGCAGGCATTCAAGGCCAGGCTGGATGTGGCTCTGGGCAGCCTGGGCTGCTGGTTGGTGACCCTGCACACAGCAGGGGGTTGGAGCTGGATGAGCACTGTGGGCCTTTGTAACACAGGCCATTCTATGATTCTGTGATTCTATGGTTTGGTGTGGAACTACTGATGACAGGTGGGCAGCTTGACTGGATGATCTTGGAAGTCTTTTTCAACCTTAATGATTCCACGGTTTTATGACTTCAGACACTTTCCTACTCAAGGCCAATCAAGCAATAAGGGATTAGAAGCTCATTAATGACATTAGGTTAACTCCTTTTACTCCTGCACAGAAAACAGGCCCAGGATGTGTACCAGCAAATTGCCTTTCCAGCTCTGCTGAAGATGTCAGCAGCCACAAAACATTCAATTCTCATTCCTACCAATCACTGCAGATGGACAAAGACCTACGGCAACGTGGGTAACAACAGCACCAAAGCAAAGCTCAGTGCACATCTTAACAGCATTCAGCAGGAAGAAATAACGCCCCCAAGAAAAGCAGCTGTATGCTTCCAACTTGGTTATTCTCCTTGTGATCCTCCTGTGAAACTCTCTTGGCAGACCACGGTTTGCAAATATTTGGCACAATCCTTCCAGAATTGAAAAGCTAAAGCTAGAAATAGACCCCGACCACAAAAGTGCTATTTAGCAACTAATGCAGCACAAGAGATACAAAACAAATACCACATGAGAGGGGGGAGAAAAAAAAAAAAGCCAAATTTTGATGCTGTTGGAGCAAAAGCAAAATAACAAACACAACTTCTCAAGTCACAACAGGGTGAGTAAGGTTGTTTCGGGAAGCTGATAGAAATAGCTTACCCTCCTGCAGAACAACAGGCATCTGTGAGCACATAAAGTGACACAAAGCAAAGTGTGCCCATGAAGCTATGGGCATACTTAGAACTGGGCACACACTGCACAGAGTTTTAATGGTTGGGGTGTAAGCAGGGGGAAACTAGGAATAAATACATAATAAATAGAATCACAGAATCACCAAGGTTGGAAAAGACCTCCAAGATCATCCAGTCCAACCATCCACCCATCACCAATAGCTCCCACTAAACAATGTCCCTCAACATAATGTCCAAACGTTCCTTGAAAACCCCCAGTTTTCCCCAGTTCCCAAGATGGAAGTTAAAAGGGCTTCTTACAGAAAAGGGCTATTAAACGGGTTGAAAGCATATATCAAAACACAGGGGAAAAAAAAACCCTCCAATTTTATGGATTATAAATTCAAGTAACATTAAAAGACTGCGCATTTTATAGCTGCAAGGGCATTTATTTACTCCTTAGAGATGAAAGAGCTCAGGATGCGTAATCCAAAACACATGAAGGAGAGCAAGAGAGGAATCAGGGAGCTGAACTGATGGAGCACTCAGCCTCTCAGCTTCCCCACCAAGCCAAGGCAGCACCATTACCTGCACTTCATACATTGGAAATACACCAATATCATACATTAGACAGACACCAATCTCATTTGTTTCAGGGAAGCTCTGAGGAATGTCCAGCAATTTGCACATAGCAAGGATAGAACTGCCAAGCACTACTCAGGAAATCAGTGATTCAGGTCCAAAGCTCTTGACTGTGCTTTCCCGTCACAAAAATAAACCAACAAAACATCTGCTTTCTAGACAAGGAGGAAAGCATGGTTCTGAAGGAGAAAGCAAGCTGTAAGCCACTTCTATTCTTCCATGGGACCAAGACTTCTGAAGCACAGGCACAAATCCTCATTGATTCCTTTTCCTTACTGTCATTTATCTGACAGAAAGTAAAGCAACGCAGGCAAAAAACACAGATTTCAGCAGCAAAATCTAATGTCAGCATCGTTATCCTGGGAGAGCCGCCTTAAATTTCAATTCCTCAAAGATACGCCAACAGTGAGAGAACCAGGAGGAACCAAACTAAGTTGGCTGTGTGAAGGAGACAGTTATAGGGTGTTTTGTTTGGCATCGTCACTAGATAAAACAGTGACCAGACGGATGGGATGAGTAAAAAAAGAACTGTGTAAAGCAAAGATGATAAAAGAAAACAAGGTAAAAGAAAGGTTAAGTACAAAATATGTCTTGTACTTACACTGAGTGCAGAGAGGAAATAAACACGATCTGCAATAAAGCAGAGGTGCATCTTTCTGTATTTCACAGCTACCTTATCCCCTCACAGCTTATTTCAGCCCCAAAGGGGAGGTTTGAGTGTTCGGCTGGGTATTTTTTTCTTTCATTTCTTCAAGTTTTAAGTTGCTTCCTTGTCTTGGACTCCTCTACTCATGTAAACAAAGCAACCAGAAAAGAAGAAACAAGCATTTCTGACAGCTTATTCTACAGCTGTCAAACCCCGGTTTCACTTCAGCAGCCTCGTTCCAACCCATCAGGCCAATGACCTCCCAGCACACTTGCTCTTTACAAGAGCAAGTGCCCTCAGTTTTAAAGCAGTTTGAAAATGTTTTCCATCTTGTTATTCCTCTTTGTTTTGTTACAAATGCAAAGCTCCCTTTCAGCATGAAGTTCCCAGGATACTCCCTGGAAGGGATAACTCACAAGGATCAGCCCAGCTCCTGAGTTACTGATCTCAGCACTAATTCAGCTGCCACACAAATGCATCCTCAGCATCCTTCTTGTCCTAAGAACACTCTGATGGAAGGCTGACGATCCACACTCCTGCTCAATGGAAAAAACAAGGTAAGATCCTTGTGGAGCTACAACAAAAAAAAATCCAAAGAGCAGACCTGTAATCAAAGCAGATCCCAGCCACATCCTCAAACAGAAAGCCAAAACTGTCACATGTAATATCACACTTGCTATAAGATATCCTGAAGATGTGATGTACCGTGCAAGTGGATTCCACCTGCAGGAAGCTTAAGATATCATAACTGCCCTTCTCTGCACAAAGCCACCGGAGACTGAACTTCTGCAATCAAAGGGCAACCACGCAGGGATCACATGCAAATTCCACCTCGGGCTGCCCTCGGCCAGAGAAAATGATGCACACGGGTGAAGTAATGAAATCAGAAACCATGAGAGAGTAGGAGGGTCAGAGCTGTCACGTCAAGATGAGCTCAGCACCCACTGAGACTGCACTGCATCGGAGCTGTCGAGGACACAGCTGGCCCCCACCTTCTGCACGGCAAACCCAGCGCCTGGCTGACACGCAGCATTCCCAGCTGGCTGCAGGAAGCACTGAGGCTCCTAGAAATAGAGGCAGCAGCTGCTTCATCTCCCTCCCAAGTTCATCGCTTCATTGTTTCATAGAGGAAAGTCACAGCCCGCTGCTCTCCTCCTCCCATACTCATCCCCCAATAGTGAACTTTGCTGCCCAGCACAGCACATCACAGCACAGCCCATCTCAGGACATCCTGGTCTACGAGCTGGACAAATCTCAGCATCTGCAGAAGGAGAAAGAGATAAAAATTCTGTTTCTGTACTCTAAAAATGCAATCAGTTGTGGCTGCGTGACGGCAGATGATGAAGCTCAAACCTCCCCCTCCAGCCTCAGAGCTCTGCCCCCAATTTGGCACTAGGAGGAAATGAGAAACCCGTCTCTCTAGACAGGAAATGTTTGGCAAAGTTTTAAAGGCATTATGCTAATTATAAGTGCTACTCAATTGCTCCTACAGTGACTTATGTCTCTTCACATTTATCCAAGCAGTCGGCTGTCACAACTCAAACAGTGCTTTGAATTTTAACACCAACGTGCCTGAACCTCCGGTTTGGATTCCTCCTGAACCTCACCAAGGCCAGGCTGGATGTGGCTCTGGGCAGCCTGGTCTGCTGGTTGGTGACCCTGCACATAGCAGGGGGGTTGAAATTAGATGAGCACTGTGGGCCTTTGCAACCCAGGCCATTCTAGGTTTTATGCAGACCAGTTATTTTGGCTACAGACATGCTCAGCACACCCCAGACACCCTCAGGAAGTACTGGTATGACAGAAGTGATGCCCACGATATGCAGCCTGGTTCAGCTGCCTCCCTTCACATTACCCCGCTGTTATCTTCATCCCAGCAATGGAAATTGCACTCCTAATGCAGGGAGCACTTCACACGGCTTCTTCAAAAGAAAAAGGCATCTCAGATACCTTAAATTAACTCCTACTCCCCTCTGAGAGCCCGGTATGTACTGTGAGCAACGCAGCAAACACTCTCCCTTTAACCCCCTGCAGGAACTCATCACAAGAAAAAAATTCAATTACTGCTGTTTTCACACCCTCCATAAACACAGCACAAATACCTGACAATCACATTTTAACTCCTTACCATTTATCTTCCATGAAGATTAATGACTAAATCCTTGGGAGGTTATCATTCATCTGTTATCTTGCATGTCCACACACTAAATAACAAGTGAAAGCAAATGTAACACAGCTCTCTATCAGCAAACAGACATAATTGTAGAAGAGAGCAGAACAAAACCACAGCTTCTTGGAGCAGATCGTCAAATTAAAGTTAATATTTGGCTTTACCACCTCTCAGCCTTGGCTGTTCCTTCTCACTGATTCAGGAGGTAACTGCACAGCGTACAGCTTGGCATCCATAGGGCTCTATGGGCAGCACGCTGGCAACACAGGCTGCTGAAAAATACCAAACACGGAGCTCCAGATACTCTAAGTAGGGCATTAATGTGATAAATGGATAAACCATCCGGAGTAAGTTCATCTGTTCTGCACCTAATTAGAAAGGGAGCAAGCTGTCAAACAGCCTCTTGGCAGAGAGAGCCACAATTTATCTCTTCAGCACATGTAGCCAGAACAAACTTGAATATGTATAACTTATACCTAAACACACATTTCTGCATTTCTACTTAGGGGGAAAAAATGGCGCCCTTAATGCTGCACGGGAGTAAAGCAGCTACAAGGAGATAACACCAATAAAGACCACAGAGCCCTGAAAAGAGCTCCTCTCGGTGAGTAGGATCAGCAGCTGCCTCTCTGGAGCACCTCAATGTTCACATTGCAACAGGTCCATAAGTGTCGTGCCCTTCTCATTGAGCTTTACCTGAAATCCCAGAACACGCTCACAGCCATGGAAATTGCCATAAACCACAAACCAAAGGTCCACCAGACCTTGCAAGTGTCCTCATTGATAGGAAGCCTTCCAAAGTTTGGAAAGAATTTAAAGTATTCTGGTTCTTTGAAGAAATATAAAGCTTGAGATCCTAATAAAATGGTGAAGAAATCTTTGAGCAACTTCTGTGTATCCAGAGACCGACCCACTTTGCATTGCTCACACTCGGAATCACTGTCTGTTGATGCTGCCTTGTCTCTTCATTCACAGCTGTAACTAAGAAGCAAGGTGCCAAACATGAATAAAGGTAGCAAGCACATTTGTTTTCCCAGCTGCAGGGTGGGCGGACAGTTGCTGGTGTCAGCCAAAAAAGCTGGCAAACTCCGTGCTGGCCTCGTGAACAGGAAGAGCCGCTCTACTGGACACGGCTGATCTGCACAGTTGTGTCACACACCTCCCCTGATGCAACCTGGAAACTCTCAGCCACCTCTTGCTACAAGTCTTCACCCAGAGGGTGGTGACGCACTGGAACAGGTTGCCCAAGGAGGCTGTGGATGCCCCATCCCTGCAGGCATTCAAGGCCAGGCTGGATGTGGCTCTGGGCAGCCTGGGCTGCTGGTTGGTGACCCTGCACACAGCAGGGGGTTGGGGCTGGATGAGCACTGTGGGCTTTTGCAACCCAGGCCATTCCAGGATTCTGTGATTCTATTAAGCCCTGGTCACATTCAAAGCTCTCCATATGAGCTGGCACTAAGAACAACTACTGTATCTCTTGGAGATGAAGTTGAAGTAGATACCAGTGTGCAAATACAACAATCTTTCACCCGTTCCTCCTCCTCAGAGATTTCCTCTGCTCTTGTGGTGTTTCAAAGGGGATGCAGAAACCACACCATGCACTTGAAAGAGAGCTCTGGGGTGGAAGGCAGAAAGGTACGGCCCATATAAAGCATCTCCGGTGTTCTGCTCTGCAAAAAGGTGTGCAACACACAGGGGCTGAACCAACATGCCCCTGTCCCCTCCTTCCTGTGCACATCCACAAGGCACTACAGCCTCCCCAGGTTGTTCCATAAATAAATGAGGAAAAACCCAAAATCACCCACCCAGCAGAATGTCTCCTGAAGGACAAGCACAAGATAGCAACAACTGCAGCAGAGGGCTACACCAGAACCAAGGCTGGTGCCACTGGGACATTAAACCCAACAGAACAGGCTCTCAGCTCCCCTGTGACTTAAGAGATGCTTTAGTGCAAGGCAGACAATGCATATAATCCTTGCAGACAAGTGCTGTCAGCACACTTAACATTGCTTCCTACACCATGGCTTGCTACAGAAACTACTGCTGGCACCAGTGGCTGCCTTTCTGGACGCAGCCCTGTGCAGCTGACAGGAGCATATTGAAAGCTGCTGCTACACTTCCTGCAGCTCTTCTCCTCCGATACCTGCTACAAAGCTGTACTACTCCACTTCTCATCTGCTGACTTGAAAAAGCAAAACGTTTTAACAAGGAAGTCAAACTTTTGTTTTAATAGTGAGGAAAAGTGTCTGGCTGAGTTGATTCAATTTCATTGCTCAGTAGCTCCCTGCAGCAAAGAGCAGTGCCAGGACAACAGAGGGTACTGCTGAGCACCCTAAGGCTTGTTTAGCTGGGGGAGATTGGGACAGAGGACAGAGCAGGTGGGAGCAGGACTCACAGTGTAGTGTAGTGGATGGCTTCCATTCCCCTTCTGCATCTAATGGGAGATTTGCAGACATGGTTCAGCTTTCTGCCATAAAACAGCAGCCAGCTGGATGGCTTCTGCATTAACCACATGCTGTGTCTATTCCAGAAGCACCACACAGGTACACAGCCCAGCTCACAACGTTTCTTAAACACTGCTTGTATATGAGCAAAGTGGGCAAACACAAACGTGGCTGGGAAAGCTAAATGAAGACCTCACCTTTGCAGAGCTCAGGGGCATGACACTGAGGCTCAGAACCATATGACTGCAAACAAGGGGGAAAATACCATTATCGAGTTATTAAGATCCACTGAGCACCCATCTCCATTACTATAACCTCTTTCAAAAGTCCTCATTTTAAGATAGGCCTAACACAGCGCTCTGAGAGAAATTATTCCAGTGGGTTGATACCAGCTTAATAACAAAACCCTCTAATACAGAGGAAGAAAAGGCCTTCCCAGCACAGATGGAACAATGATTGCACCAGGGTTTTAATGAAGAGTGCACTCCCACGGCTGGTAGGCCCAAACTTGGATCCAATTCCACTCGCTGTGAATAGATAAGAAAATGTTTATTTAAGGATGGTTTCTCCCCCACCCTGAAATGCATTTTGGGGAATAAATATTAAAACAACACCAACAATCCAGCACTTATGAGGGCCCTACAAGCAACCATTGTGTGCATGTGACAGAGGAAAAAAACACCAAGACTAAGAAAACACATTCTAGTGTTAAACATCCACAGTAGTTACAAAAAGCAAAGGGGGCAGGAGATTTTCAGAAAGGCCTTAAGTATGTTTCTGTAACCTAACAGTGAACACAAATATTTGCTTAACCCCCGCCTTCCACTTCCAGAAAAGCACTAATTACTCTGACAGCTACCAAATGCCCCAAGAAGAATTTGAGGCATGAACCACCACCACCATAAAGGCACAGAGAAAGACACAGAGCTCCCACCATCAGAAGGGCTGCCTCGTTTTGGTATCCCAAACCCAACTGTGCTGAAGACACCAGTGAGTCATTAAAGCGATGGAGCAGAGGAACCGCTTGACAAGGCGAGAGGAAAATTCCATGTTAATTTAAGAGTGCTCTAACAAACCTTGTCTGAGCTCTGAAACATCACAACAACCAGGTATTGACTAAGAAACGCTTTCTATAAACAGGGCTCAGGGAGCCATCTGTGCTAAGAGCCCTACCACGGACACAGAAAACTCCAAGCACAATGTTTATACATCAACTGCTTCCAAGAAAAGGAGTTTATCTTAGATACTTTTAACATGAACACAACATCAATGGCTTGTAAAAATGAAGTTGGCTTTGCATATCTGCCATAGCAGCCTGCACCATCCCATTCAGTATTCCCTGGACACAGTTCCTCCCCATTTGCATTTCCCCGTTCTATGAAAGCAAAGAGCACACCAATGACCTGGAAACACAAGCAGGCTCCCTAACTACTTTAGACTCATTAAATTCACACTTCATTTAGAGGTGTAAAACTCCATCCAAGGCTTTGATTTACACTTCTCAGGTTGTACTAGGAGAGGGTTTATCAGTGAGACCCCACAGAACAGAAGGATGTTTACCAAGACCCAAAGAGAGGAGGGTTTGGTGGGAAGGGGGGGATGCTATTTACAGGGCACAGTGCAGGGCCCTGCATCCAGCCAGCTCCGGAACTGGAAGCTACAGGACATGTCAGCACAGCTCTCCTCTCATTAGCACCATAATGAGAAGAAGAACGTGTCCTTTTGAGGAGCAAAGGGATGATGCAGAACACTTCCCTGAGACACAGCCAGTCCCTTCTCACCACGCTGCCCTACGCTGTGCAGCTATACTCAAACAAACCAGCTGAAGCCACGCTATGTTTCAGGTTTATGAAACCTGAGATGCCCCTTTTTAAGTATTATGGGCCAGATTTCCCAGCAAAGTCGCAGAATCATAGAATCACAAGGTTGGAAAGGACCTACAAGATCATCTAATCCAACCATCCTCCCATTACCACCGCTACCACAAGCTACTAAACCAGATCTCACAGCTCCTCAGCAGACTGATCTGTGCACAGCACTCTAAGGAAAAAAATAAGAAGGTAAATAGCCATTACCATGAAAACGAAATAGTTAAAAATAACTCCCTGAGGCCAAGAGTAACCATTTCAAAGGGGGATGAGAATGAGATCCAACTATAAAACTCCAATTTGAACATTAACAAACAGCCCTCCCCCAGCACGCAGCAATTACCAGAGCCTTTGATGTGGCACAGCCACGCACCTCCGCTCCTAAGCTCAATCACACCAGGCCTATTCCACGTACAGTCAGCAGCATTATGAAGTACATCACAGCCATTCTGCCCACGGAGCTCAGAAATTCGGACTGCTGACACACAAACCGAAAACGTTACAGAGTTGCTGGGCATCCCTGACAAATAGAACGGGGGCACAGAGCCATCAGCAAATGGCTGGGTTGGAAGGGACTCAAAGGCCACCTGGGTACCCTGCCGTGGGCTGGGTGCCCCCAGCTCAGCCTGCCCAGGGCCCCATCCATGGCCTCGGGCAGCCTGCGAAAGGCTACATTAGGAAGGTGGGACGCCCACACCGCTGTGGCTGTAACTGTTTGAGCAGCACCCGTTGGCTTTCAGAGCGAGCCCAGCAGCGAGCTCCAGCTTCCGAAGAGCTTTAATCTGCTCCTGGTTCGCGGCTATTATTAACCCCGGGGATAAACTCGCGCTGTGTTAATCAGGTGCTCGAAGCGATGCGCTCTCCGAGCAGGTAAATACCCTCCGCCTTCAGCCCCGGGCACAGCACCGCCCGCAGCGCCCCGAGCGGGGCCTGGAGCCGCCGGCCCGTCCCGGAGCCGGGAGAAGGGGCTGATTCCGTTCGGGCGGCCCTTACCTTGTACACGTCGCCGTAGGTGCCGCTCCCCACGCGCTGGATCAGCTCGTAGTCCTGCTGCGGGTTCCGCCGCATGATGTCCCCGCTCGGCCGCTCCATGGCGGCGGGGCCCCGCGGGCCGCCCTCCGCTCCGGGCCGCCGCTCAGCACGGCCACCGGCCCTCGGCCCTCATGGCTGCGGCGCCGGGAAGTGCCTCCCCTCCCGGGGAGGGGTCTCGGCCGCGGCTGACAAAACAAAGGGGCGCTGGGAACGGCCGTTGGCCGCGGCTCTGCGGGGAGGGGGTCCCGGCCCTGAGCGGCTCGGCGGCCCCCGCAGCCAGGCCGGCCTGCCCAGCCCTGCCCTGCCCGCACTACCTGCGCGGCCCTTTGTCCCGGCGCTGAGGGATCGCCGCCGCCTCCTTCCTCCTCCTTCCTCCTCCCTTCTCCTCCTTCCTGCTCCCGCCGCGGCCCCACGCACGCACCGCGCCGGGACGGGACGGGACGGGACGGCGACTCCGCAGCGCCACGAAGCGGCGGATCCCGACCCCGACCCGCGGCCATTCACCGCCTCCTCCGCCCTCACAGCGCTGCGCTGCACCGAGCGGCAGGCGGGGTCCCCGTACTGCACTGCCCTGCCCTGGATGGCCGCCTTTAGAGTGCTGGGCCCGCAGCTCCAGGCAGACAGAGAACTGCAGCGGGGTGTGAGGCACGTCCCCATAGGGACAGGCTGAGAGCCCCGGGCCGAAGGCTGAGGGGTTCTATTGATGCATATCGATATCTAAAGGGCAGGAGTCAGATTAGTAAAGGCAGAATATTTCCTCCTTCATGGCAGACAGCACTGAGGAGCATTGCCATCTGTCAGGCTGTGGCAATGCAGAAGGCGATGCAGCCTGTGGGGCTGCAGCTGGTGATGCGGTGAGGCCATGGCCTCAGGTTGCACCAGGGAGCTTTGGGTTGGGTTTTACTTCCAGCAAAGCAGCCATACGTCTGAGTAAAACCCACCCGTGCTCTCTGAAATGGCTGCTGTGCAATGTAATAGACCGAAGCGCCCAGCCACGGAGCAGAGGAATGCTGGAATCCACAGCGGTATCAGGCAGTAAAATCATTAAGGCCTACAAAAGGAGGTGTGAGTTCTGAGGTGCAAAAAGCACCACGTACTCAACGCAGGAAATATATTTGCAAAAGCTTGGTAGGATGAATGAAATGGATGCCAGATGTTTGGGCCTTTTGGTGCTCGGGCCTCTTTGGCAGGCAGGCAGCCCCATTGGGCCCAATGCATTGACAGAGCAGCTCGGTGCAGCTTCCCAGTTCCAAATGGAGCCTGTTTTTAGCTTAGCACAGCGCGTTTGGGAGCGCCACGTGCAGGTACCTGAAACCACACCGCCGATTGCGTCAGCTTTTCCTTCCAAACACGGGCTCTCTGGCATAACTCATTAGGATTATTGCACCGTTTGAGGTTGAACTCAAAGGCTGCGTGTGCTGACGCTCAGGAATTGCACAGTCACGTCTGATTTTATTGGGCTTTGATTTATGGGCTCGTTGGAAATGGTGCTTTTCAGGAGCGGGCTCCAAATGTAAACTGCCTCGCTTCCAGAGCGCCAGGGAAGCACGTGACTGCCAACTTAAAGAGATTCACATTTCATTTCCCCTTGTGCTCTGAAAGCTCTCGACATCCTGTATGTTCTCTCCAACATCAATACGTAAGTTTTCCTGAACGCCCAGCAAATAAAGAAAAAAATCTATTTACCCTTCAGGGGGCTGTGTTTCCTCTGGCCATTTCCAACCAAACAATTACCTCTCCCCTAGAAATTGGCTTCCTGCACTCCTGATAGTGAGCTGTTTGTGTCCTTTCCCTCCCCCCCCTTCCTCAGCTGCATATTTGAACACCACTTTTCATCTGACAGACTTTCTGCTCCCGTCAAGCCATCAGATGACAGCACAGGAAAGGCCGTTTCGTTTTCCAGTAGCAGATGGTGCATTAAGACTTGGCCTCCTGCAGCATTTTGTGGATCCAGGAGCTCTGCAGTGTAACACAAGAGCTCTTCCATAGACTCTGGTTTTGTCCTTGCTGGGTCACCCTTCGCTTCACACCTGGAGGTTCGGAGCACACCCGGAGCGTGTTGCCCGTGTTGTGAGCTCTGAGGCTCATAAGATCTGTGCTTTGTTCCACCATCCCCAGCTGGCTCTCAATTCCTCCTGTAACGTATAAATCAGTAACAGCAGCACCAAGTCTATTGATAGAGCCATTCTATGACTGCAAGAATGGGGGTAAGAGAGGTGGCCAAAGTGTTCAGCCCAAGACATGGCAGGACGCTGCATCGTCCCAGGCACAGCCTCTTGAGCACATGACCATCTCCATTCTGCATTTACCACCCCAAACCACGTTGCTCTGCTGGTCAAGCACGTTGAGGAATGTGCTTTTATGCAGCATCGTTCATCTGGATGGGTCCCAGCCCTAGCAGGAATGTTAAGTGGTTTTACATAAGGCATTACGTAGGATTAGAGAATGCGATCTGTTTGCATTGTAGTCTTGAGAGGAAGAACAGCAAAGGTTATTTTAACGAGATTTAGCCGGTAACGGGTCGATGCAAAGCTGCACCAATTTCCAGCTGAACGTCACAAAAGTGCCTTTTAAAGCAGCACAGGGTGCTGGGCACGTGAATGGGAAATTGAGCTATGGAACATCGGCACCCAGAAAAAGAAATCAGCCCTCCTCCTTGTGAGACTGCCAGAGCGTCTGTAACTTCACATTGTTTAACCATCTCACACCGAAGGTGTTCAGAACTGTTGCCTCATGCCTGTGGTGCATTTGACTACTAAAATAGATCAGATGCACAGCAACAAGGAAGCCAAAGGCACAGGAATCAGCGTCAAGGCCTGCGGCTTTCCCCCTCGTTGATTCATGCCATGCACTCTATTTTACATCAGACTTCATTGTTGAGGAGACAAAGTAAGCTCTCAAGAAATGCTGCAGCTTTTTCCCTATGGGATTTTTGTTTCAGTCTGTGGTTTGGGTTTTTCTGATTGCTTTTCATATGTGATGAAACGTATGCTTTTGCTACAACACGTCTCCCTGCTGCCACGAGTCAAGGGCTTTCCTGGAAGGTAGGACTGAGAAAGATATCCAGCCACTGCCCTATTCCTGGATGCCCAAGGCCAGCTGGATGGGCAGCCTGATGTGGTGCCTGATTTTGTTGCTGGCACCTTCCCTGCCACCAGCTCTCTGCCACCAAATCCAGTTCTGCCTGCAGCAGGTAGGATGCTGAGCATACAGCAGCTTCTCAGTGTCACTTCAGGAGCTCACAGTGCTGCTCCCACTGCTTCATGCTGAGTTCTGTTGAGGGACCCACACACAACACAGGCAGGTCAGGTTTTCCAAGGGTGCAATGACTCCTCCTTGTTGGTGCATCCCTCTGGAGCTGGGATAACAGTGAGCACATGATGATCAGCACAAAAGATGCCAGAAAAGAACCCACAAACATGCTAATAAGAGCACCAGTGATATCGTGCTGCAGGAGCAGAAAGGAAAGGTTGTTGCTGAGATGCTCTGAAAGGAGAAAAGTCTTCTAGGGTCAGAAGAACAAAAAGAGGCACAGAAGTCAAACAAGACCCTCTGCCAGCTTGAAGCCAGCTCCGTGGGCAAGGATTTGTTTTCCAGGGAAGGCAGAGGAGTGCAGGTGGCCATGCTTTACTCCTGCATCACCTTCTTTACGTCACTGTGTCCCCGGTCGCTCTGCAGCTGAGCGTGCTGTTTGCATTCGGCAGGAAGGAAGCCAGGGCAGAGGTGAGCTGGCAGCTTCACCGGCACCAAGTGCTCAGCGTGAAGATGCAGAGAAACATGGCGACTCAATTCAAAGCCACATTAACGAGGGGACTTCAGAGAGCTGCCTGGAAACCCATCTGCTGCCCTGCTTCCAGGTGCACGAAACCTGGCTGGAGCACATTGCAAGGATCTTGCTGAGTCATGCAGGCAGGTAGGCTGCAGGGGTGTTTCTGCCAAGGCACGAGAGGAGCTGGAACCCTGTCCTTGGGAAGAGGTGTATCTTTGGGGGAAATCCTAGAAACAAACTTGGCACACGCAGGCTTTGGCTTGGCCTCAGTGCAGCCACGTTGCAGAAAACAGAGCAGCGGGGAAGGATGTTTTGAATATAGGCTCCATCCATCCATCAGCATAGGAGAGAAAGAATTCAAAACAATACCGGAGATAAATGGGAAGCTGGGCTCGGAAGAGCTCTAACTGACCTTTATAGAGAGATGTGAGGAAGGAAGAGAAATCTGGGGAGGCTGTGGTTCGTCCTGCAAAACCGGTATGGTCTGAATCCATGGCTCACAGTGGGATATTTTGTTCCAGTTCAGCAAAACCTTGCAGGAGTCCTGAGGGTGTTGTTTGGGGTGAGGGACCGACTGGAAACTGGCCTGGTGGTCTAAATCAGATTAGAAGAATTGCATCTGTTTATTGCAGGCCTTGTGCAATTGCTTGTTGTTCCTGAGCAGCAAACCCAGCTGTCCCCACGTGCACTCTGAGGTTGAAGATTTTGGCCGATATTTCCCTTTATCTCAATCACTGCTTGTCTTCTTAACTAGTTCCTTCAGCTTACAGAGCACCTTCCAGAGGAAGGCCCTCCCCACAGAGTGATTAAACAAGCTAATTAATTAACTGCTGAAATTCCATCTCCTCTATGAGTGAAATGGCTCTGTCACAGCTCTGGTGTGCAGCAGTGCTAACGGGAGAAGCAAAGAGAATTCCTCTGGTTGCAGTCCCTGTGTATATGTGGGTGGACTGTAACACAGTTTGGGGTGAGAAATAGGAACCGCAGGAACAGGAGGATTTCCTAAGCAACAGCGATCTGCTTTGCTTAAAAATACTTCAGTAAAGGGGAAAGAAAAAGGGAAAACTGAGACAGGTTGCAGCTTTCAAGAAGGGCCGAAACACCGATTTTGTTCTATCCCTTTTTGCTGTTTCCCAGGAATCTTGGCCTCTTAACCTGAGAATAAGGACGCAGCAATGAAAAGTGATGACAAATCGCTGCTGCAGAGCAGTGTAAGTGCTCAGCAGAAGCACAGCTAAGGGCTGAATCCTGTGTGCTCTCTCATGGAACGAAGCAGAAGCGGTGAAAAAGCAAAGAGTGAGCAGGCAGAAGTGATACAAACAACTGTGAGGAAGCAGCCAATGGGTTCTGGAACCTCATAGAGCAGTGTGGGAACAGCCCTGGATGGGATGGGATAATGGGGACCCTCTGAGCAGCTCCCACTATGCAGTGGCACCTGAAGCAGAGCTGAGATTGTGCAGCACCCACCCGGCCCTTACATAAGTATTGCACAATGCTTCTGCTCACAAAGGGCTGGGGATGGGAAAAGCAATGGAAAATGCAGCTCTGGTAAGTGGGCCAGGCGAGGCAAGGTGAATTATGAAACTGCCCCCGTGAGCAATGTGCTTTATTGGGTTTAAATCCAGGTTTTCTACTCATTCTGTGGCCAGCACCGCAGTCCCCCGGCACTGCAGCTCGCTGACCCCACGGCCATGCTCATTTTCTGCACAGCGCTTTCTCTTTTTGCCTTTCCCCCATTTGGCATTGTTTTTCCTCAAGAATCCTTCCACTGTGTGTCTGCTCAGCCCTGAAATCGACTCTTTGTGATCTGGCCACTCAGGCAGCAAGAACTTAAGGATGGTTCCGAGGGAGGGCTGCCCATGGGTGGAAAAATGAAGGCAGGAAGAAACAGAGAATGACTTGGGTTGGGTTGGGTTGGGTTGGGTTGGGTCGGAAGGGACCTCACAGCTCCCCCAGCCCCACCCCTGCCCTGGGCTGTGTGCCCCCCAGCTCAGCTACCCAGGGTCCATCCACGGCCTTGGGCACCTCCAGGGATGGGGCACCCCCAGCTGTGGGCAGTGCTGGGGCCTCACTGCCCTCTGAGGAAAGGAGCCACAGTGGAAAGTGGAAGTGAAAAAATGCCTGTAATTGACCTAAGCTGCAGTTCTCAAAAGGAATGAGGAAAGCAGGACTGGAGCCCATCTTGGCTTAATTAGACTTTCAAATTAAGAGATCTCCTTCCCATCCTCCTGTATTTTTTTTCCCCTCTCCATTTCCCAGCTGCTTTTCTTTTAATCTCCTCTTTCAACCTATTTGAACTCTGCACGTCTCCAGCATAAGAAATCCCCTCTCGCAATGCAGTCTGCTTCTTGGGCTGCTTTGAAGGATCAACAGGTGTGCATGACTTCATTTTATATGGATATAAAATCTTAGAGTCACAGAATGGTTGGGTTGGAAGGGACCTCAAGGATCACCCAGTTTCAACCCAAACTCCCCCAAAATCATAGAGCCATAGAATGGCCTGTGTTGCAAAGGCCCACAGTGCTCATCCAGCTCCAACCCCCTGCTGTGTGCAGGGTCACCAACCAGCAGCCCAGGCTGCCCAGAGCCACATCCAGCCTGGCCTTGAATGCCTGCAGGGATGGGGCATCCACAGCCTCCTTGGGCAATCTCCACATGTACAGTTGAGGACTTAGTTCCTCTTCCCATCCTTCTTAGCTTCCATCTGTGCAGCCCCCCTTGATCCCTGCAGGCCTTAAGAGCTGCACTGCGCTCCTTCCCTAATGGCAGCACGTAACTGTGGCCCCTGGATCCATCATCCAGCCTCACCCCCAGCCATACACCATGGGCTGTGCTGCTCACTGCCCAAATTTTGCACCTGGGTGTTTCCTTGCATTTGTGCTGAGTCACCATTTCAAAGAGCAATCAATCAATCAATCCCAAATATGAGAGGGCAGAGCGGGGGCAGGTCTGTTGGGTGATAGGACAAGGGGAGATGGTTTTAAACTAAAGGAGGGGAGAGCTGGGATAGATGCGAGGGGAAACTCTTCACGCAGAGGGTGGCGATGTCCCGGCACTGCCCGGAGCTGTGGGTGCCCCATCCCTGCAGGCATTCAAGGCTGGGCTGGATGTGGCTCTGTTGGTTGGAGATGGGCTGCGGGCAGCTTGAGTTTGGGGGTCCCCCATCGCACGGCAGGGCTGGGGTAGCGCGATCCGTTCCGAGCCGACCATCGTTTGCTCCTCGCTCCGCACCGTTCCTCCCTCACGCCGATCGTCCAGCCGTGCGGCACGAGCCGTCCCCCGCCGGCATCGCTCCCCGCGGGGCCGGGCCGGGCCGCGCTACGCCGTAGCGGGCGGGGATGCTGCCGGCGCCCCCGCCCGCCCCGCTCCACCGCGGCAGCCGCGCCAGACGCAGCGCGGCTCGGAGCCCGCACGGAACCGCCCGGAGCCGCCCCGCGCCATGGCCCGGAACCGCAGGGAGAGGAGCAGCTGGGGTGAGCGGCGGGCGGAGCGGGGGGCAACGAGAACGGGAGGGGGACGAGGAGGAGGAGGAGGAGAACGGGGCACGGCCGCGGCCCAGCGCTGTGCCGAACAATGCTGCGGGGCGGGGGGCGCGACCGGCTCCTCCCGGGCCTCGTTCGGCCGCCGGGGCGGGGCGGGGCGGGCGGTGCTGCCCGGCGGGACCGGGGCGGGAGGGGGGACGGCGGGACGAGGGGTGCGGACCGAGCGGGGCGGTGGTCGGGGCCTCTGCGGCCCCGCTGCCTCTGCGCTGTGTGTGTGTGTGTGTGTGTGTGTCAGTGTCAGCCTGCGGCCGTGCATCTCATGCTGTCGGGGCGCTCCGTGCTGCAGAGCCGTCCCGAGCAGCCGCCGCCCTCAGCCGGGGCCCGGCCTGCGTGTCTCTCCGCCTTCCAGCACCCCCAGACCCGCCGGGTCCGGCCCCTCACAGCCCCCGCAGCCCCGCACGGACCCGCCCCGTGCCCAGCGCTGTGCCGGTTCCTGAGGAGCCGTCGTTGTGCCGCAGCGCTGCCGACAGGGGCCGTTTGCACCCCGCTCTGCCCGAGCCCCGGGAGCTTTTAGCATTGCCAGCGAGGAGGAGGAGGAGGAGGAGGAGGAGGAGGAGGAAGTCTCCATCCTCCTTCCTGCAGGCCTTCCCGGCTCCCAGCCGCCTTCCTGCGGGCAGGAGGTGAAACCTGTGTCCCCCTGCAGCCCCGGGGTCCCCCAGGTGGGCTGTGTCCCCTGCACACAGCCTGGCCTCCCCCTGCCCTGCTTACCGCCTTCCTCACCCAGGGGGAATTCAGCTCAGACGCCTTATTGCTACTACGAGAGGCTGCAGGAAGCGTGATGTGTCATTGCTCGTGTTCCCATCCCTGTAGTAAGGCATCAGAGCTCACGGCAAACCCGTCTGCAGGTGAGCGGAGCTCTGATGTTTAGATACACAAATGAGGTTCTAATTTGGATAGATGAGTGGAGTATTTCCCATGGTAATGATGAAGGGCACGGGGATACGTTTGCAGAAGCACGCAGATAACGGAGGCTGTGATTGAAGCAGGCAGTGTTCTTTTTGCAGGAGGAAATAAGCAGTGAGCGCCTGGTGAGGGCTGTGTGTGACCGTGACAGTGCAGGATGGAGCTCAGCCCTCGGGTGAATGGGGCTGACAGCTCACAGCCGACACGGTGACGTTCTCAGCTCCGTCTCACACGAGCGTCGGTGCCGTTCTGCTGCGGGTTGAGCATTGCACGCACGTACTGACGCTTGTACTTTCGCTTTGCATCTTGATGGTGTGAGAAAAAAAGCACATGATGTCAAAACAGACTTAAATGGAGGAAAAAAGCCATCCCAGGAGGTATAGGCTGGGTCTAGCAATGCAATTAGGCACGTGCCTGGTGTGAGCATGCTGCTAAGCTGTGCTGGAGGGAGACGTGGGCTGTCGCTGGTTTGCTTCTGGGTCAGTTCTTCAAGAATCTGGAACCTAAAATTAACAAAAGTCAAATGACACAATGATATTCTGGGCTTGTTTAGCTTGGAGAAGAGAAGACTGCAAGGAGACATCATAGTGGCCTTCCAGTACTTGAAGGGAGCGTATAAACAGGAGGGGGAACAACTGTGAGGGTGGTCAGTGACAGGACAAGGGGGAATGGTTTGAAACTGAGACAGGGGAGGTTCAGGTTGGATCTGAGGAGGAAGTTTTTCCCCCAGAGGGTGGTGACGCACTGGAACAGGTTGCCCAAGGAGGCTGTGGATGCCCCATCCCTGCAGGCATTCAAGGCCAGGCTGGATGTGGCTCTGGGCAGCCTGGGCTGCTGGTTGGTGACCCTGCACACAGCAGGGGGTTGGAGCTGGATGAGCACTGTGGGCCTTTGCAACCCAGGCCATGCTGTGATTCCAGGATTCTCCAAAGGAGTCTAAATCTCCAGCCACCCCGCAGTCAGTTCAGTCAGTAAAAATACGACGCTATTTTGGAACTTTGTCCTAGTTCCTGGTTGTTAGGCAGGACTGAGAGCTTCCCAATGCAATCCTCCACCTTTGTTTCATCAAAACAATTTGCTTTATTAATGATCCCGGAGTGAATTAAGGTGAGCAATTGCACGGCACCCAGAAGGAGTTGCCTCCAGCCAGCTGTCAGGGCTGTGTTAGTGCGGCATTCATACCTCCCTGCCTGGTCATGCAGGGGCACGTTGTGCATCTAGCACAGGGCTTAGCCTGGGGCAGGAGGTCAGCGTAAGGCTGTGCATCATTGGAGGCTCTCTTACAAACGTGCTAAGTGGTGCAGAGAGCTTACAGCTGCTGCTAGTTGTGGGGTGGATGGCAGGGAGAGCTGGGTATGGAGAGATCATAGAACCATGGGAAGGAATCGTAGAATGGCTCGGGTGGGATTCCATTTAGAGATCATCTATTTCCAACCCCATTGTTGGGGTTACAAGTGTATACAGTGGGTGCAGTGCTATGAAGGTCTGCAGTGCGTGGCAGTGATGTTCCTGTCTGAAATCTCTTGTTCCATTCTGAAATCACCTGCAGCAGTTGGTTCCTTCTGTTGTGGCAAAGTCATGGCACGTGTTGTAATCCAAATGATCGGCTCGTCAAGAGTTCAGTTTCAAAACCATAAAGAGGATTACAGAGGTTCATGGTCAGGCTGTTCAAACTGGACTTGAGCTTAATGAGGGCTGTTAGAAAGGAATGATCCAGAGCAGAGCAGACTGAGATTTTTACTGTCACTCTTTCTGCATGCACAGAAATGGGCTCGACAGACAAAAAGATGGCTGATTTTGTATATACATTTTATATGTACGTATATTTAAGTAATATTGCTAACAACCTTTGTTTGTTGTTCTGTTTGTGACTCTGGATGCCAGGAACCTCCTGAATAATGAAAGCTGAGGCTTTGCAGGCCCGTGGGCCTTTATACAAATGCAGCTGAGGATGAGAAGTTTCACAACAGAATTGCTAGCCTGTAAATGAGAAGGGAAGATGAGGTGTTGGGGCTTGTGAGCGAGCTGAGCCAACAGTGCAATAGAGACCCAAATCCCTAAACAGCACTTGGTCTTTGTGTGCCCAGGGTTTGGAGAGGTAGAATTTGAACAGCAGGGTGTGAGTCATTCAGAGATCAGCAGAGCAAGTCCAACCTTGCCCCTTGTGGGGAGGAACAAAGATGTCCTGAGCCTCGAACACATGTTCAAGAAAGACGTAGATGTGGTACGTAGGAACATGGTTAGTGGGCATGGCGGTGTTGGGTGATGGTTAGCCATGATGGTCCTAGAGTTCTTTTCCTTAATGATTCTATGATTCTGTATTCATAGGCATCAGGAATTGTGTTAACCCCCCTGCACCACTGACTGCAGCCACCTCCAGCTGTGTTGTGAGGCAGGGGCACATTGACATGGTCTACAAGGCACAGTGTGCCAGTGGATCACCTCCAAAGCCCCCTCAGACTGGGGACACTCCAGCTCGCTGGGTCCTGGAGAAGCGTTCTTGTTTGCCACCAGGGAATGGGATTCAAGTTCCCTCTGAGCATCGCCCACTTGAGCTTTGAATTGGCCAGTTTGGCGTGGCCATAACCACAGAACTGTCTAACGTGGCCTCACGCTTCCTGGAAAACTTCTAGAAGGGAATCTCTGTGATCTGCCTTCTTCACAAAGAAATTGTGCTGAAGGTGCACTCCATCCCTTCATCCAGGTTAAGATGTCAAAAGAGACCGGACCCAGTTCTGACCCCTGGGGAATGCTGCTAACTCTTGTTTCTACTAGCAGCCTTCCAGCTGGGAGTGTTATCAGAGACGTCACTCATCTCCCTGGTCTGTCTGACACTGGAAGGAGCTGAGCTGGCCATGCTGCCCTGATGCTTAGGGCACCTTAGGGCCGGTAGGAAGAAGATGCAGGGTCAGTTCTTTGCTTAATGCTGGTGGATGGATGGAAGAGGGCTCTGCCCAGCCCGGCAGCCCTGCTTTGCCCTCCCGAAGATGCAGTCTCCCTGGAGCAGCATTGTCTAGACAGACACCTGGCAGCTCCACACCTGGGGAATTTGCTAACTCACAGCTGCCTTCAGTGCTTTGGGATGCAGCTGTGCCCCTCTGCACTTAGGAAGGAGAGCTCTCCAGCTGAGCCTCTGTGCAGGACTGATACAGGTTGTTGCTCTGCAACGCTCCCTCCACCTTAGCTCTCCAGCGTATGCTGTCAGTGCTTTATTTCTTGTGTTCCTTCATCAGCATGCTAAGATGCTGAGCTGTGTGCCAGCCTCTCTCGCAGAGGAGGGGATCTATGGTCCCCACTCAGAATGGCTGCTGTCTTTTCCAGCCTCCTCTGACCCTCAGCTGGTGGTTGCGTGGTGCAGTTAGCTCAGCATGAGCAGAACCAGCAGAACTCGTGGCATGGGAGCTTGAAGGGGTAAGTGCCAGCGATGCCATGGCCTGGAGATAGATGGCTTTCTCTGCCCAGGCTGTTTGCACAGGGCAGATAAGCTTTCTGGCAGCCAGAACCCTCTGGAGAATGCACCGAGGGATCCAGGCTGAGCATGATCTGCTTTGTGTTTGGCTCATGGTACGGGTAGCAGCACTGTGATACGTTTGTAATGCAAACAGCTGGGGCAAAAACAGCTTTCGAAAGGATCCACAGAGCTATCGCTGCTGACCGAATTAATCCCCGGAGGGCTGCTGATAAGCAACCAAATCCCATCAATACAGACATGGTTCATTCCAGAGAAAGAACCAGTTAATAATCATAGGATCACAGAATATCCCGAGCTGGAAGGGACCCATAAGGATCATTGAGCCCAACTCATGGCTCCAGATGGGACCACTCAAAAATTAAGGTTAAAGAAGTGAAACCATTACACTCCTGTTTTCTCTCCTTGGACATTTCTGTTGTTCCATGCAGTGAAGGCGTTTGGAGCAGCAGCTCCGTGGTAGATCAGTGTGCTGTGGCAGTGGCCCAGGCTGCAGCCCCACTCCTCCTGCAGTGCTTTGCCAGGTGAGGCTGGAAATGGTCCATCTCAGGGTGTGCTCTGCAGCCCTTGTTTGCACAGGCCGTGCCCTGGGCCGTGGGTTAGTCTGCAGAATGAAATGTATTCGTTGTGCAAAGTCACTGAAGGAAAAAGCTGACTTTATTAGTCGGCCTCAGGTCTCAGCGTGTGACTTGTTGGTCTGGAACTAAGGAAGAACATGAAGTACTCACCAAAGTATGCTGTGTGATCAGTGATGGAAGTTATCCAATGTATTCTTCTGTTTGGGCTCAGTTATACCAGCCATCAGCTGTCTGCCCTTACACATGGAATATGCTGTCCTTGTTTACTAAACTTGATTTAATTCGTGATTGAAGAAAGCTCATTTCTCCCCATGGACTCTCAGGCTGTGCTGGGGCTGCCTGCAGGAGCATGGCCACTTCCTTACTGCTGTCTGACAGCACAATAGGAACAAATGTGAATCCCCATCTCCTTCATCTTTCCACTTTAAACCTCCATACGGAAAAGAGGCGTGGATTCCACCCTGCTTCGGAGTGGTGGAAATGAGCTGTTATGAAATGGGCAAAAGGAGCTGTATCCTGACAGTGCCTGAATGAGCAGCTTGAGGACTGACGTAATGGCACGGCACCGAGAGAGGAGGAGGCGAGTCCGAAGATGAGTGAAAGCAATAGTGTGTCTGGGAGAGCCCAGGCCTCCTTCCCTCCCCTTTTGTCCAGACGATGTTTTGCCATTGCCAGGTACACCTTCCTTCAAAGCAGATAGCTAATTTATGCCAGAAAGAGCAATTAAAACAATTGATTTCCACTAATGCGCAGCCAGCTTATAAAAACATCTCCGGCAGATAATCCAATAACCAGAACAAGGGAGTTTCATCACGTGGAAATAAATAGGAAGGATGGAGTTTTGTTTGCAGGCAGCTACGTGAAAGCAGAGGAGATAATGGGGCTGAAATTAGCTCAGGGACGTGCTCACCATAATGCCTTTCTTCCTGATATCCCCAAGGAACTGGGAAAGCAGCACATCCCGCTCACTGTGCTCAGTGTGATGAGCAGACAGCCTGGCTGCACACTGATGGACGAAGGATGTCCTCCAGCACAACATGGCCACACAGACTGCTGGCTGTGTGCAGAGAACCTCCCCAGGTCCATCAGCACTCGGTAACATGAAAGCAAAGCGTTGCCAGTGAAGGAACAGCGTGAGCTCCTGCTTGTGCTGGGTGCTGCTGGTGATGGAGCAGGGATAACTGCCCACTGGATCCCTTTTGCACCCCGTTCTGCTGCAGGTTGGGCTACCTTTGAGGAGCTGCTGCAGTTCTCGGCTGCTCCTGATACTGTCAAATGGGTCTAATTCTCACATGAGACTGGTGGGGATGGGAGGAATTCGTTAGTGGAATTTCTCACTGAGGTGGGAAGATCTCTGGTCTTCTGGCAGTCGGATGAGAGCAACAGGAAGACCTGGAGACCTCTTCCAGGCACCAGCATCAGGGAGCTGGGTACCAAGCATCCCTCGTGCTGGCAGGGCAGGATGGTCCTTAAACATGAGTTGGGGTGGCTGGATCCACAGCGAGGCTGGGGCTGAGCTGGGATATCCTTTGTGCAGTGCCCTACTATGGGCTGACTGTCCCATAGTGTTTGTATGCTCTGTGGAGGGGGCCCAGGGGTGGCACAGCTCCGTCACCTGCACACCGGGTGGCCTTGTTACGGATACAGCCAGCAATGTTTAGATTTAATTCCACTTACAAATATTTTCCTGCCTCCACCATGAGTCACAGCCTATAAGGATCTCTGCTGTCCTTTCTGTGCAGCTGCAGAAGGGAAAAAAAAGGGGCTCGCTTAGCTCAGCATTAGCTGGTTTTCGTTGCAGGCCGCAGGGCAGTGATGTGGCCCAGGGGCTGATGCTGGAAGGGCGTTCAGAGCTGCTGCAAAACGTTGCTTTCCAGCATGTTTGGGACTTTTGTTTTGCTAAGGCAGCTCCAAGCTTTGGGAAGAAAAGATCTTTGTCTCTCAACTGTGAGCAGAGAAAGCTTGCAGTATATGGCCCACAACCACCAGAAATCCCCTAGCAACAAGCCTTAATGGTCCTGATATTTCATAGTGGGATCACAGGAAATCAGAAACTCCTACAAAAGCGCCGTTGTTATTTAAAACAAGAAGTTTCTGCTGGAGGCATCTTTATAAGAGGCCCAGAATGGGCAAACCCCATTCCTTATGGTATTTATAGTTTGCATGTCTGTGCATCGTCCCTGTGCTTTGCAACAGCTGGGACAGGCTGATAGCAGGGGGAACATGGGGGACTTCGCACTGCATGCTCCTTCCCTGCTGCTGAGCAGGTTTCAGAGGGTCTCAGCTGAGCTGATCGGTGTGGGGCATCACCTTTGCTGTTCCTCTCCTGTGCTGGGCAGCTGGGACACAATGAAAGGACACTGGCAGGAGCTGGCCTGCCCAGCCCCGGGGCTGTGGTTCCTGCTGTCACCATGGCAGTGAATGGGTGCTGTGTGTCTGAGTGTCTGTGTGTCCTGTCTGCAGGCTCTCAGCAAGCTGCGAGTGGGAGGATGGCAGAACTAACACTCGGAGCCTCAGTGCAGACTGCAGCTTGGGCAGGACTCTGGGCTGTGCTGTTGCCACAGAAACTGCAGTGACATCACAGAATTACAGCATGGTTGTGTTGGAAGGAACCTGAAAGCCTCCCCAGCCCCACCCCTGCCATGGGCTGGGTGCCCCCCAGCTCAGGCTGCCCACAGCCCATCCACGACCTTGGGCACCTGCAGGGATGGGGCATCACAGCTCTGGGCAGTGCCAGGGCCCCACTGTCCTCTGAGTAATGAATCTGGTACCTAACCTACACCTTCCTTTTGTGTGTTATCAACATGATTCTCAGCCTCAGTCGAGAACACAGCACCGTATAAGCTGCTAAGGGAGATGTTGTGGCCTCAGCTGAGGCTAATGGAGATGTCAGGACAACCTTAGTGCATGTAGGAAGGTGTTTCTGATGGGAAGTGAATAATCTGTTCTCCATGTCAACTCTTGCAGGAGCATTTTGTCCAGGAGGGTTCCAGCAGGGCCGGGCAGCCATGCTGACATTGCCCCAGAGCAGCTGGCAGCCTTGTCAAGATGTCCGAGGAGCTGCAAAGACATCTATCTGCTCTAAGTCATGCTGTTTTGGGATGGATATTTTGGCCGGCTGACCTGTTACAGCCCTGCCCAGTCCTGCTTTCCTTCATCCTGTGCTCTCAGAAGGAACCAAACAGTTCTCATGTCATTTGTTTCCACAGGTAGTTTTGCAGACAAGGCTTACGAGTGGAGCTCAGAGGAGGAGGAGTCCGTGAGGAAGGCAGGACCGGTGCAAGTCCTCATTGTCAAGGATGACCATTCTTTTGAGCTGGACGAAGCCGCACTCAACCGCATCCTCCTCTCAGAGGCTGTCAGAGACAAAGAGGTGGTGGCTGTGTCAGTTGCTGGAGCTTTTAGAAAAGGAAAGTCCTTCCTGATGGACTTCATGCTGCGGTACATGTACAACAAGGTACGGCTGCAGCAGCACCTGGCTCTTCCCACTGCTGCTCAGTGCTCCTGTGTGCCCGAGGCTGATCAGGGAAGGACTCTGGTTTGGTAGAGATGCTCCAGCCTCTGTTTAGCATGAAGCCTCGCAAACTAAAATAGACATGTTTCCACAGCCTCGTGCAGCAGTGGGTCTCGGTGGGACGCAACCTTCTTTGACTGTGGAGCAGAAATGTTCACATGTGCTATGCTGTAGGAAACCTCTCTTGTGGGGGCTGCTTGTCTGCAGTGCTGGGGTAGAGGCAGCACAGAAGAGAGGTGCAAAACCACAGTGAAATGGGAAACTCAGCATTTCTTCTGTTCCCACCTGCAGGAAGCAGTGGACTGGGTCGGAGATTACAACGAGCCTCTGACTGGTTTCTCCTGGAGGGGAGGATCTGAGCGGGAGACAACCGGTATCCAGATATGGAGTGAGGTTTTCCTGGTGGACAAGCCTGATGGTAAAAAGGTATTTGCTTCTGTGCTTTGTAGCTCTCTATCTACGTGTTACTCATCAGCTTGTCTTGCTGCTCCAGCTTCTGCCTTGTTGGAGGTGGCTGAAATGGTTGTGCAATGGTTTTTGATACGTATCCCCGATCATTTCTCTGCTGTTCCCAGGGATCTGGAATTTGAGGCCCTTGCAAACTATTCCCCTTTCCCAGAGCAGTAGCTGTGACACGGAACATCTTTGTTCAGGGAAGTCACATACAGTGAGAACTGGGAAATCCTGCCAATTCAGCTGTTAGGCAGCAATATTTGTATCTGTCAGCTCCTCCGTGAAGCTGAGATATGCTGCTGTATTTGGCTTCCGTGACGTGAAGCTTGAGCAGGCTCAGGAAAAGACCCATCCGCACTGACAGCAAGTGTCAGAAGAACAAAGCATTTCCCTCCTCTGTGCTATGCAGCATTCATTCCTTGCTGTCAAGAGTGAGTGGAGATGCTCTTTTCCTTTATCTTCCACCAACTCTGAGGAGGGAGCACTGCCATTCTCCACACACAGCTGACATTCAGCCACTTGTCCTGTTGGCATTTGAGAGTGATTTTGCTTGGGTGCATATATTGAATGGGTGCATCCACGCTGACCTGGAGCTTTCTGCCTCTCAGGTTGCGGTGCTGCTGATGGACACACAGGGGACCTTCGACAGTCAGTCCACCCTGCGGGACTCAGCCACAGTGTTTGCCCTGAGCACAATGATCAGCTCAATACAGGTAAGAAGGGAGATGTCTCCTGCAAACAGTTGCTATAAGGTGGTGGCTGAGAACCGGCAGCTTGGCACCAGCCTAATGCAGCTGGGGGAGAGACAAAGGCCAGTGTGTTGGCTGCACTGAGTGCAGGGTTCAGTTGTGAGAAGAAGAGTCTCATCTCCTCATCTCACCCTCAGAGCAAAGCCAGCAGCAGATGCACTCCTTTACTCCCAGCTGGCAGAGAGGAAAGGATGTTGGTCTGGTGGAGTTTGTGTGCCTTTGTCTCTGTTCTGCTGGAGAAACCTCGCTCTGAAGTTTCTGTGTTTACTTATAGGTTTATAACCTGTCTCAGAACGTGCAGGAGGATGATCTGCAGCACCTGCAGGTAAGATCCCTCATCTCTGCTGCTCTTTGTCACTGGGGTCCCTGGATTATGCTCTGCACTTGCAAGATGCTTTGCTCTGGACAGCACATTTGCCTTTGGAGCTATAAAAGGGTCTTGAGTTTTCCTGCTCTCATTTTGGTTCATGGGCATGGAGGAACGGTCACTTGTGTTGAAATGTGTCTTGCTTCATAGCATGCCTGCCTGGGGCAGGACAGTCAGTGGGACACTCAGCAGGAGCACAGCCATGCCCTGTAGGACTTTGGGGGTGGCAGGGGTCTGTTATTTGCTCCTAGAATCATAGAATCACAGAATGGAAGGAACTTAAAGCCCATCCAGCCCCAGCTCCCACTGTGGGCAGGGACACCTCCAAGCAGAGCAGCCTGGCCCTGAACTTTTTGGTTGAGAAACTCAGAGGAATTGGTTTGTAAGGATGGATCCAGAAGGGAAGTGACAACTCTGAGTGCTGGAGACCAGCAGCTTTGGCGTGTTCTGTTTCTATGGCACACACATCCTGCCTGCCTCTGCCTACAGTCTTCCCTTTTGTTCAGTTGGCTGCTTGAAAGGCTAGTTAGGATTTTTTTCAGCAGCTTAAGGAAAAGTCCAGCTGGAGAAATCAAGAGATTCTGCACTGCTTCAGCCAGTAACCATTTTTAAACAGTAATACTGTATTTACATTGAACTTACCCAGTGCAGATCCAAATCTTGCCATTGGAATTTGAAGCCATTATTGTTTAACACGTTGACCCACTTTAAGGCATCTGTGAAATACATTATTGGTGCCTCTGCTAAGAATCTGCAGCCCAGAGAGACCGGAGAGCCGTGAAACGTTGCTGGAAGGCGGATCTGATGGCCTCTGCACAGTGGGGGCTTGCAGGGAAAGTACTTATTTCTGCATTCATTTCCGCCCCTTCCTGGAGCGTTCAAAGCCAGCAGGGCTCCAGCAGTCCCCTCTCACACGTCAGGTTTGCAGGCAGCAGCAAGCAGTGGATTGGGGCCATTTGTCACAGATTTGGCCGCCAAAAACTCTGGGCTGAGCTTTTTGCTGTGAGGCTTTGCACGGTGATGGCCCCAAACAGCTCCTTGTGCATGGAAAACACCAACCAAACGTGCCCCAGGGAGCTGACAGCCCCGCTTCCCTTCCATCTCTCCCCAGCTGTTCACCGAGTACGGGCGGTTGGCCATGGAGGAGACCTTCCTGAAGCCCTTCCAGGTGAGTAGAGGCTGCCGGCCACCAGCATCCCCCAAAGCCACGGCGTTGCCACGAGGTGTCACTGCAGCTCGCAGGATGGATGAGCAGGGAGGCGTGGAGACGGGCTGGGCTTGAGGCGGAGGGAATGCTTTGTGTTCCTTACCCCAAGGAGCTTTCTGAGTACACCCAATCTCTCTCTTTCGTTCTGCTCTCTACGTCGGCTGCTGGCAGCTCCCCAGCCCCGCAGCGATCCCCGCACCCAGCAGGTCTGGATGCAGCTGGAGGCTGTCAGCTGAGCCAGGCTTTGTTCCCTTGGACAAAAGGCTTCGGTGTAACGTGATGAGCGCTTTGTGGCATCAGCTGTGTCCTGGCGGGGCACCATATAAGTGATGCTCTGCCTTGAGAACTGTGCATACGGTGATGCAACATCTTCAGCTGAAGGAGGGAGAGCCACCCCTGCAGCTCAGCCCTGTTGGTCTCATGAGGTTCTCAGCTTCAGTGGCAGAGCTGTGGAATGAACGCCCAGACAGGTCTGTAATGCTGCAGCCTCGGCTCTCAGAGCCTTGAGCCTGGGAATCCCTGCACTTGGCAGAACAAAGAACAGCTCAGCACGAAGGGATCAGCTCAGAGTATAAATGGGGTTTTAACTTCAAGTAAGTGACATCTGTTTCCCAACCTGTGCATAGGTGGTACTTGGGAGAGGAGAGCATTGGGCAAACAGCAGCTTGCTCTGGACACCAGAGCTGTGAGCAGCTCAGTGTGGCAGGAGGATGATGGGCTGTTAGGGCACCTTTAGGAGGAAGGTGAATGGGAGTGAAAAGAGAAAAGTGGAAGGAAGGGAGGGAGGCAGGAGTCCATGGGATGGTTTTAGCAGCTGCTGCTGAGAAAGGAGGCTCAGCAGCTCACTACACCTGCAGTCCTGTGGCAGAACAAGCTGTGGTTTGTATGGCTTTGACAGTGTCTGTACTGAACACTGTGCAGCTGGAAGGCTGGGAAGGGATCAGCCAGGTTGGAAGGTTTTGGACATCATTGGCACCTACATGAACCAGGGAGCAGGGCCCAATACTCACTGCTCTTACCCAGGTGCCCCCAATAGCAATCCGTCTTCTAGCTTGCACCTGCAATAGAAGAGCTGGATGGGGGGTTTGTGAGCTTCCCAAAGCAGAAAGCAGTTGTAGAAATGCAGACAGTAATTGGGAATGGGTTACAGCTGTCTTGCTTTGCCTTTCAGTATTAAGAGAGAATTATCAGTCTCCCCATCATCCTGGAAGGCAGAGGGGGTTTATAAGGTGGCTGTGAAGGGGGAATGAAATGGTTAAAGAATATAACAAGTAGACAGATAGATTTTTAGGGAGCTTTGAGCATATATTGGTTATAACATGGGTAGATGGTTGGTAAATGGTGTTAAAGCTACCAGTAAAAACATTTGGCTTGTTATAAGAGCCAGGAGAAAACTGTAATACGGTACAGAAAAAGCCAGACATAAAATAAATTGTTCTGTTCTTTATTTAAAAGTTAGCAGGATCACGTTGCCAAATATCACAGTGAAAGTGAAATACTCCATCAGTAAGGAGGAGGCTGTAAGGAGGCACTGTTAAATGTGCTTAAGTCATTAGGAGAGGCTGACAGCCTGTGGCTCTGCCTAATGATGTAAGTGATGTCGAGTCATGCAGGTCTATGGGCAGTAAGTCAGGTCACACATCCCAGCTTCCATTTTAGAAGGCTGCAAGCTCGGCTGGTAAAGGTGACTGTGACTGTGATGCTCTGCCTTCCGTGTGCCTTATCTCCATAAAGTGCTGATGGAAATAGAGCCAACAATGCAGCCTGTCAGCATTGTCTGCTTTAATCCATGTAAATGGATTAAAAACCCATTAACTGATAGATGGCCGAGGATGCTGAACTAATTGGAACAGGGACACGTCACCCTTCAGAAGCGTTTCCTTGGGGCTCCCCCCAGGATCTCTGTGCTTCATTGCAATCTTCAGCAGCAATCTCCATGCAAGTATGAACAGCTTTGGATGTGGTGGAGGAGCTGATGGCAGTGGGGCCATGTGAGCAGCACTCAGCTGCCTGTCCCCATCACAGCTCTGCCTCCTGCAGAGCATGCAGAGGAGGCAGCCTGCAGGCTGGACAAATGCAGTGAGGTGATGGGGATCAACCGAACAGCTCAGCCAGAGATGTGGGGGCTTGGAACCAAGGCAGCTTTCTTTGCAGCTTGAGTTCCCTGGGTGAGGTTCTGAGCCCAGAAGTCAAACTCAGTGAATGTCTTTTGGCCTGGTGATATGTGAGCCTGGAAAGGAGGGTTTTGGAGAGAGCTCCTACAGGAGGACGCTGCCAAACAGGGAGTGCAGTGATAGGAGATGGCTGAGCTGGTGCTGCTGGAAAGGAAGCAGCACTTGGTGGTGGAAAATGAGCTTTTCCCTTCTGCTCCCCCCGCTCTGCTATGTGCCATAATGCAGTGCTGTGTGCTGACCGATGCCTTTGCTTGGCAGAGGGCTGAAGGTTGCTGGGCACGGCGAGCACAGCAGCTCTGCTGCAATTCTGCTTGAGAGGAAGGAAAATAACTCCCAATTCCGACAGTACAAGGAGCACATCATGTGTCTGTGGGAAAGTCCTCAACGTGGCCCTGTCTCCTGAGCATCCTGCAGTCTCCAAAAGAACAGCATGTCCTGACAGAGCTGCAGCCGTTTGCTGTGGTTGCAGTGCCTTTAGGAATGGCCAACCCGCTGCTCTTTTTCCTTTTTTTTCCCCCCCGTTGTTTTCTGTTAGGAAAATAAGGAGGGGAACATTTTCCTTCCCTCTCATAGATCTTTGTTTGAAACACAGGTGAGTTTTAGGGCGATTCCGATGAAACTCATTCCCCTTATTGCTTATTCCAATGGAGGGGAGAAGCCCTGGCTCCTCTGTCCCAGCACTGGGGTGCCCCCAGGGCTTTGCCCCACAGCCTTCCATGGGATGTAGATGAGACACCAGAGACGTTATTTCATCCACAACCCATTTCTGTAAAGATGCGGAGTTGCCCATGCTGGTATTTATTTATTCGTCGAATAGAAACGTCGGATGTCTCAATAAAGATGACCAAAGCCAGCAGTTCTTATTCCTCCTCGTTATCCTACATGTGCTTCTCATTAAAGTCTGTCTGGAGAGCTGCCCGCTGAACATGGCTGGAAAACGAGCCTGTGAAATTCCCATAGGATGGAGCTCAGTGTGGCCGCAGCTCGCTGCCTTTGTCCTGCTTAGCAAAAATCCCTTTCTTGTTTTGCAGTCGAAATGACGGGTGCTGCTTTGCTGTTTTTCAAGCGAGGGCCTCAAACTATCACCCAGCAAATCCCCCCCATAACGTGTGGCTGAGCAGCGCTGGTCCCGCATGGCACTGACTGCTTCTGTTTCTCTTTCCCAGTCCCTGATATTCCTGGTGCGTGACTGGAGTTTCCCCTATGAGTTTTCCTATGGATCCGATGGCGGCGCGAGGTTTCTGGAGAAGCGTCTGAAGGTTTGTCCTTTCTCCTCTGGGTTTCATGAACGATTTCCATGTGCTTCCACGACTCTCCGAGGCAGAGCTTTGCTCAGCTGAGCTGCTGATGGTGGTTAAGGTCACACCTCCTCTTGCCCATGCCTTAAAATGACAGCAGAAATGTCTTAGAGAATCTCAGAACCGTGGAATGGCTCAGGTTGGAAGCGACCTCCAAGATCATCAGCTACATGAGCTAGATTCCAGTTGGTGTTTGAGGTCCCTCCAACCCAAGCCATTCTGCGATCAGTCCCAGCCACTGAATTAGGCAGCAGATCAGGCATCCAGCTGCCTCTGGGCACCTCCAGGGATGGTGCACGTCAGCACTGCCCAGAGGAGCTGTGATTCTGTGCTTGTGTGTTGTAGGAAGCTGAATTGTCCATGCTGCAGTCAGTGCAGGGCTGCCCTGCAGCTGGAGGGACGAGGAAAAATGCTTCAGCAACAGGCACTTGTACAGTGAAACCAATGGGCGAGGGCTCTGTGGGGATTGATCAGGAAATGCGTGAGTGATTTGGTAGCAGAAAGGCCTGGTCAGAGGGAAGATGAGAATGGTCCTGGTGGGAAATCCCAAATGCTTTTGCATTCGGGTCATACACACACATGTGCACGTTTTCCAGCTGATAATAACATGCCCTGGGGCATGTGTTCACAAATAGGCCAGTTGCTGGAAGAGCTCTGTCCTTGTGCTCATGCACAGCTAAGGGATGCCCTCCTGGTGCGGGACACCCCACGCTCCTGCTGGCACTGCTGTCCCAGTGCCTCTGTGTGCAGAGGAAACCTGACCACACGCTGCTCTCCTGCAGGTCTCAGGGAATCAGCACGAAGAGCTGCAGAACGTCAGGAAGCACATCCATTCCTGCTTCACCAAAATCTCCTGCTTCCTTTTGCCTCACCCCGGCCTGAAGGTCGCCACCAACCCCAATTTTGATGGGAAGCTGAAAGGTACAAAGCAAAAGTCCCTTGTTGGATCGATAACACAGGCTGTCCTTTACAAATATGTTCCATGGAAGAGCTTCTGCAGTACGTTCCTTTTCCTCTCGTGCAGCTCCAGGGCAGGCTGGGTGCTGCACAGCAGGTTGTGCTGGCAGCCTTGTCACACACGTGCTCTCTAAAGAACATCGTTTCACTTTGAAAAGCTTTCCAAGGAGCGTTTAACCCTCCTGACTGATCTGATCAGTGGTTTCCCTTCAGGACAGACTTAGTTAAAAAATGGAACTCATTGCAAATCATGCTAAGGAGCAGCAGGGCAGGCGAGGCAGCTGAATGGGGGGAAGCTTTGCTGGAAGCTGAACCGGGGTTTGTTAAGTCCCCCTTTAATTTCAGGTGCAGAGCAGGATTTAACAAGTGCACACAGAACTGGCTTAGGATTGTCAGCATCTTCTTGACAGCATTCTCTTGTTCTTTCACAATCTGTTTGTGGGTTAACTTCACTGGGGTCATTGCTGAGTGCTCCCCTCACTGAGCTGCAGTGCTTGTGCCTGCTTCCCAGCCTGGGTTCCCCCTTACTGTGATGGCAGTGCACGCAGTGATGGCAGTGCACGCAGTGATGGCAGTGCATACTGTGCTGAGGGCCGGCACTGATGATGCTGGGCTTATTTCCAGAGATAGACGACGAGTTCATCAAGAACTTGAAGATTTTAATTCCCTGGCTTCTGAGTCCTGAGAGCCTGGATGTTAAGGAGATCAATGGAAACCACATCACCTGCCGAGGCCTTGTGGAGTATTTTAAGGTATTGGCTTTTTCTGGAGGAATTGGGCTTGGTTTGCAGCACTGTTGCTGTAACGAGAGGGGAAGGTGTCAGTGTGTTTGGCCAGTGAGCCAAGGAGTGGGCAGGGCTGTTTCTTGCCATGGAGAATGGAGGGCTGGAGGGAGGGAGGCTGAGGGCTGTATTCCCCCCTTGCCTTTGGAAAACGCCTCATCGTGTTGTCATGGCTACTGGGACATTTTAATGTAAGGCATCAGTGAGTAATTCTCACCACCTACTCCTTGGGGCTACTTGACTCCAGCTCCTTCTCCTTCAGTGAAGGACGGAGGTAGGTGCAAATCCAATGGAGTGAACATTGGAGTGAGTGATGGGAGCGTGAACCTTGAGGGACCGCCCTGCAGCACCCAAAGAACAGACAGTGAGCCGTGTGCTGCCTGGCAAAGCACCCCCTGCTGAAACCATCCCATGAACCTCCCCCCCTTTGGGCTCTTCCCATCCTGCTGATGCTGTGATGGGGTCTGTGCTGTGTCTGATGTGATTTCATGTTTTGCAGGCATACATAAAGATCTACCAGGGGGAAGAGCTGCCACACCCCAAGTCGATGCTGCAGGTAGGTGGGCTGTGTGCCATCCTGCACTATGAGTGCTGTTTGTTTCCCATTAGCTGTCACAGGAGTCCCACTAGTGCAGCACTTGGAGTCTTCAGTGAGTTTCGAGCGCCTTAGTTTGACAATGCAAGCAGCACCCAGCAGTCATGTTAAAGCCCAGTGGAGCTGTGCTGTGGGGAAGCAGCGGAGGCAGCAGGGCTGGGCTGCTTGGGCTGGTTTCCCTGCAGGTGAGCAGTGTTGTCCCCTGGCTGTGGTGTGACCACACACAGGGATGCTCCCCACGTGGATCAGCTGCTGTGCTGGGTCAGGGCTCAGCAGGAGGCTGCAGCTGTGGCTGTTTACATACCCGGAGCCTTTTATCTGCTTTCCTGCTGTTTCCCACAGCTGAAGCCAGAGGTTCCGTTGCTCTGACTTGGAGGGGAGGAATCCTCTCCTGACACAGGCCTTTGCCTGTGGGGGCTGAACGGGGAAATCCAGAAGGATCTTGTTTGGTGTTGGTCAGAGTGCAGCTGGAGCAGGGAGCCGGGTGATTCTGTGTGTGCCGGGTACCACACGTGCCTCCAGGCCCAAAGCATGTGCATCCTGTGCCCCCGGGTTCCTCGCTGTCGTTACACTCACTGAGATTGCAGGAGCTGGACTCAGTGCTCCTTCTGGATCCCTTCCAGACTGGGATATTCTGTGATCCTTAACCTTACCATCCTGCAGCTGAACTCTGCACCCTTTTGCCCTTCTTGCAGGCCACAGCAGAAGCCAACAACTTAGCAGCGGTTGCCACTGCCAAAGACACCTACAGCAGGAGAATGGAAGAGGTAGGTGTGCTCAGCACCTTATTTCACGGGCTCTCCTGCCTGGTTTACTGATGGAAAACGCCCTGCAAGGACCTGGCCAAGATTTATGGCCACATCCGTGCTGGTGCAGCGCGTTCAGGTTCCCAGTGAGACTCATTGCCATGTTTGTGGTGGAACAGGGAGTGATGCCTGGCCAGGAGTTCATGGCAGGGCACGGGAAGATGATTGAAGACCATCTGAATGTCCTGTCCTTTCCTAACCCTGTCCAATCCTTTAACCTGTATCATGGCTGGTGCTAATTAGTGGATAAAGTCATTATATATTATTATAACCAGCTTTTCACCTGTGCCCTGCCCTACCAGCCCATCTCAGCTCAGGCATGAGATGATTGTGATGTTTTAAGGTGAAGCTCAGACCTTGGCCCATCTCCTGTATCCTGATCTACAGTACTGGAGGTTGCTGTGCTTTGGCATGGAAGGGATGCGGAGCTGCGTGGCCAAATTACTGTGCACCGCCCTGGGTCTGTGTTTGTGCTTATGCCTTAAACCCTGAAGTGCGGATCCTCTGTAGCAGGAGAACAGTGCTGCTGGAGCTGGTTAGTCGAAGGTGGGCTGTTGAGTCTCCAAATTCAAGTGCTGAGCAATAGCAGTTCCAAGAGGAGGGCAGGGTCTTGTGGTAGGATGAGAGCCAGGGGAGGCTCAGGTTGGCTATTAGGAACAATTTATTAGGCTAAGAGGATGAGAGGGGCTGGTTCCCAAGACACTGGTGAGCAGGCACAGAGTGTGGACACACAGTGGTCAGCGTCAAAGAGGAGCACGTGGAGCTGCCATTCAGTGGTCTGCATGGCAGAACACAGGAGCTGAGGGCACTGAGTGAGCGGGCTGTGCTTTCCATGCAGGTGTGTGGTGGGGACAAGCCCTTCCTTGCACCCAGTGACCTGCAGAGCAAACACGTGGAGCTGAAGGACGAGGCCGTGAGGCTGTTCCGTGGGGTGAAGAAGATGGGCGGGGAGGAGTTCAGCCGCCGCTACCTCCAGCAGCTGGAGAATGAGATCGATGAGCTCTACATCCAGTACATCAAGCACAACGACAGCAAGAACATCTTCCACGCCGCCCGCACCCCCGCCACGCTCTTCGTCGTCATCTTCATCACCTACGTGATCGCCGGAGTGACCGGCTTCATTGGCTTGGACATCATAGCCAGTCTGTGCAACATGATCATGGGCTTGACACTTATCACACTGTGTACCTGGGCGTACATCAGATACTCTGGGGAGTACAGAGAACTGGGCGCAGTAATAGACCAGGTGGCGGCGGCGCTGTGGGACCAGGTAGGATAAAGAGCTTTTCATTTACAAACCGACTGACTAAACCCACATCCCCCCCTGCTTCTTAAGCAGTTTCCTGGGGCTTTTCCTCCTCTTCAAATGACTGCTGAGTTTGCACGTAGGGTTGTTAGGTGTATGGGACAGTGCACTCCAGTGCCTTAGGCCTTCAAATGGGGAAAGCAGGGCTGGAGGAGTGTTTTCAGGTTGGGTTGTGGAGGTGATTACAAGGGGAGAAGTCTCAGGTCTGGGTGTCTCTCCAAGGGTGGAAGAGCACAGTGAGCTGAAGGTGGTGAAAGCCCTGGGCTCAAGTCTGATCCCCACAAGCTGTCTTGTTCTGCTTTTTTCTGCTTGTTTTACCCATCCCAAAATGCTGCTCTGTGAACACTCAGTGCTGGCACAGGGCAGCACAGTGTGATCCTGCTGGGGAGGTGCTCAGGACCACAGGAGTTTGTGTGCTCTGAGTGTGTGCTAAGGAGGAAGCCCTGCTCCTCGCTCCTGGCACAGGGCAGGGATTTGGCCACCCCTGGGCTGCAGGATGCTGAGGTTGGGGCACTGTCCTGCCTGTGTCAAGCTTGCCATCTCTCTTTGTCTTTGCTTTGTGCGAACAAGTGCAGAGGTCCTGGTTAGGCCCTGCTGTCAGATGTCCCTTAAAACCTTAACAAAAGTTGCAATGAAGAAACGCTGTCCTTCATGCTCAGCTTCACCCCTGAACCAATCAATGATGTCAGCTGCCTTTTAAAACAAGGGCAATCAGGGGCAGCCCGTTGTTCCCTGCATCCCAGGTGGGTCCGTCCCGACATCCTGGTGGTGCTGTTAGCACCTTTAGGGGATGCTGGCTGTCAAAGCCCATCCCTGTGTAAGAACCTGGAATGAGTTCAGCACCCTGGTGAGAACAGGATGGGGCCAGCAGGAAGTGAGAGGCATGGGGGGGGTCCTGCAGGCATCCTGCTGTGGGGGCACTGAGTGGAGACATGAGGTTTGCTCCTGTGGATGTGTGTGATACACAGAGATGCTTCTTTCTTTCTTTTTTCCCTTTTCTTTCCCCAATGCCTCTCGCAGGGGAGCACAAATGAGGTAAGTGCCTCTCGGGTTCCCCTCTCCCCCCAGCACTCTCCCATGGGTGCCTCAAGTGATGGGGAACCCCTGGGAGGCGAAGCATGCAGAGCTGCTGGGTGCTGGGATGGGGGCTGATGGCAGCACGTGGCACCTCCAGTGCCTGGGGAAGGGCACTGCTGGAGGCCAAGCATGGGAGAGAGCTTGGGGGCTTTTGTGTGTGTGTGTTGTAAGGGGGGGGGCTTGAATCTTGCTCCTATTAGTTGTGTCTGGGGATGCTACGGGGTCAGCTCTGCTGCACAGCTTCCCTGCGCTCAGTGCTGGTGCATTTTGTTGCCTTTGAGTGAGGTGGGGACTTACAAGTGAGCTGTGGAGCAGCTCTCAGGTGCCAAACCCCTCCTGTCCCATGGAGACCAGCGCAGGGCTGTCTGGGGGGCTGAAAGCTGTGACTTCTGGGGCTGCGGGCTTTGCTGTGTCTTTGTGCAGTGGTGAGAGCTTGGCGAGCTCCTGAACTCGCATCTTTTTCCCTTACTGGATGTCAAAGCAGGGCTGGAGGCCGGGTGGGCTTCGAGGGCCCTTCCACCCAACCATTCTGCGGCTGTTCAACTGTACACCATCAGGAGTGGGGGCACAAACCAAAGGGCCATCTGAGCCTGTCCTGTGTTTCTTGCAGGCTTTGTACAAGCTGTACAGCGCGGCAGCGACCCACAGACATTTGTACCACCACGCCTTCCCCGCACAGAGAGCGGAGCCTGCCGAGGGCCCGGACAGGAAGAAGATGTGACGGCTGTGAGCCACGTGCGGTCCCGTCGGTGCATGACCGCGGCGCGGCCGCCATCGGCTCAGCCCTTAGTGCTCCCACCACCAGCTGCCGTGCAGGACCAACGTGGAGCTCAGCGCCTGGCTTGGCTCTGTCCGTGCAGCACAGGGAAGGCTGGGGCGTGTCGTGTGTTCTGTTCTGTGTACGTAGCGGTGCTGCCGCACACACAAAGTGCTTTTGATTTGCAATATCCAGCGTACTTCCCAGCTCGGTTACAAAGCCTTATTTCTCCCTTTTTAATTAATCACTAAGTCATTAAGGGAATTATAATTTGCGTGGCACTGCAACCGAAGACCTTCCAAATGTTCGCGTCATTCCCAACCACCCCATGTCCAGATACTTGAACGGGTTGTAACACATAACCACGGTTTTCCCTCAATTACAGCAACGTAATGAAAATGTATTAACTTGCTCTGCTGGCAGCCATGAGGACACTCTGCTATGGTATGTTAACGACATTGTAAGGAACGCGTACTTGTCCATTCGTAGCTGATGCACACGGTCTCACTTTGTATGAGAACGTCTCACTGTGTTTCTGTCTCTATATCCGTCATGGTGCCCAGGAACGTGTTCTTTTCTTGTCACCACCATTAAAGTTTGCTTTCTGTTCCTAAGACGCGGGCTCTGCACTCACTACCAACCTTCAGTTGTTCCCTTGGCGCGGCACAAATGAGCTGCTGGGCCCCCGGCTCATTAAACAAAGTGATTTTTATTGAATTAACAGGACTTACAAGAAATGTATTTTCTTTTTGTCTGCAACCATGTTTTTATTGCACTAAAAAGAATCCATAAATAACAGTTCAGGACAATCGGTGAACCAAAGGAGAACAGTGGTGAGGGTCACTGTACATGTAAAAACTCCCCCCTCCCCCCCTTCCCCAGGTAAGGAACCCAAATATAAGACCCAGCTCGATTAGAAAAGAGCAGTAAGAAAGAAGAAGGTGGGGACCCATCCCTGCCGTTTCCAGGTGCGGTGCTGCTGCCTTCCCACGGCGCGGGGCTCACACACACTGAGGAAGCTCTGCGGTGAGGTTGGTCCTTAAGGAGGGTCAGTATTTCCCCGTCTGCCCTCTGTGGGGTGGAGGAGGGAAGCTAAAGAACAACGGCGTTGAACCAAGTAAAAAATAAGGCAACTCCCACTTGAGTGGCGTGAAGCACGTGGCAGCTCCGCGCGGCGCAGTACTGGTGGTACATAACGGTGTGCTGGCCATTAAAGCTGTAAGCAGAGCTTGGAGGAAAGGCCTGAGGGAAACACACCACAGTACCAACACGGGTTGCAGTGGTGCTTTGCATCCAGGGCCCTTCTGGTAACTGCGCCTATTGCTGGTTATAAACACAGCCAGCTTCTCCGTAATGCAGCCAACTGCTAGGAAAGGAGAGCAGGATCAGCTCTCTGCTCCGACTCCACGCTGGTTTTCAGCATAATAAACTAGTTTTTGTATGGAAAAAGATTAACAAACGTTTCTCATTTGTATAAACAATACATAATACATGTAGAAAAATATTCAAGAGGATAATAACAAAAGGTGCAATGTCAACAAAAATAAGCTGCCTTTTCAACCAAAGCACTTCTTTATGAACTGTGGGGGCTTCTGAAAGCTCCTGGCCTCCCCTGTGTCCGTGGGGCAGCTCAGAAGTTCTTGCTGTGCTGCTGGGCGTACCACTGCTGCCGCTGCTTGCGGTGCTCCAGCTCGGTGAGCAGCGCCTGCCTGTAGGCCTCGTACAGCTTCACGATGCGCTCCAGCTCCTTCATGAAGAGCAGCTTCAGCATGCCCTGGTACGTGTCCAGGTCAGCCAGCTGGAACAGCTCCCACTTCAGGATGTGGTCGTACCTGGAGTGGCACAGAGGGTTACACCTGAGGCTGCCGTGCTGCTCTGCGTTCGCAGGCTGTGCTGATTTAGGTCACTGCATCCCAAACTGTGGGGCACGAGCCCCGTGGAACAACGGGAGGGGAGAACCGGGTAGCAGCAGTAAGAAGAAACAGCCCTAATCAGTGGCCATGTCACCTCGGTGCCAGCCCAAAGCCCTCTTTGGAGAACACCCCTCTGGCTGATAGGGAGCTACTCTGGGCAGCCCCCAGCTGCTGCAGGCAGGTAGCCCCAGCCTTGCTCTGTATTAGATGCTGCATCCTTACTGCAGGTTCGTGATCTTCTTCCCAGCACTTCTAAACATTTGTAACTCACCTGCACTGTGATTTTCTTAACTTAGCTATCAGCAGCTGACAGGGCAGCTACTGAAAGAACAGGAGAACAGATGGAATGAGCAGAGCTATGAGATCCTGGTTACATGGAGAAAGACAAAGGTTCTGATCTGTGCTTCAAAAGAATCTGAACTGCAATCTCAGGCTGCCCAATGTGTGTTGTTCTTTGAGAAGCCCTCAAGCTGAGGTGACAGCAAGTCAGCTGCTATCTCTCCTCTTCCCTTTCCCAGTACAAAATCAGCATGAAACAGGATTTGCTTCTTCACATTTGAGAATGCCACAAACAGCAATGTCTGTACCTGCCCTGCTTCAGCTGAAGAAATGTAAAAGGAGGCTGGAAAATGTGTGACTTTGGGGTCCTCTCAATACTGACTTCAGTGTCTCAGCCTTTCAGGAAGTCTCTGAGAATCTTACAGTGCTTATCTTCAAGTTTCAAGAGAAGAACCAGCAAGAACCTACACAACACAGGCTGAAATCCTTCAGACTGCATTGTCTACATGTGCCAAAGACCTAAATAAAGAAATGCAGCTGCAGCCAAAGCCTAGAAGTATTTCTAGGAACTCAGCCCTCTCCCAGGTTACAGGAACTGCAGCACCAGTACACCACTGGATTTTAGGTCCATTTAAATTCATATTGTTTTGCCAGAAGACACGAGAAGTAATTAAACCCATTCCAATTACACTAATTAGAAGCAGCTAAAAACTTCAGCTGAAAGCCACTGACCGCTACATGGTTTGAGAATTCCCAACTGTGCACTGAGCTGTTTGCTGTGACTCAGCCTCCCCACGTTCTCCTCATGAAGAAGAACGTGGTTTTATAGTTGTTGAAGTGCCACATGGATGCTTTTAGAAACTGATTTTCTACTTCGTGTCAGTCTTGTGCAGAGCTGCAGCCATCAGAACGTGTTTCATTGCATTGATTCAGATCTACCCCTGGAAAAGACCCCCTGTTGCTAAACATACCCCATGTATTTTATATGCCATGGGGCACCATACTCACAAGCACACTGAGAGTACAGCACGCACTCCCAGTTCTGCAGTGCCATGTTAAGTATTGCCTAATGCAAAGCAAACCTATGAGAAGTGGTCTCCATTCTCCTGCTAAGACACAAATGAAGCCCAACTTCATTCCAACTTGCCCATTTCCACCCAGAAGAGTCAAGAGTCCATTCCCCTTATCGAGCCAACTTTTGCTATGTTTGTGGGAGATGTGAGTGTCGCACACATGGTTTAAATCATAATGTACAGCACAGATTACATGCACGGTGATCTTAATATATTATGTGTACAAACCATAGATAGATGTTTTAAAAGCATATTCTGACAGCAGTTTGTTGAACGGGCAATTGAGCAACAAAAATTACAGGTCTAAAGCACTTAGGCTGGATCCTCAGCCAGCGATGGTCCACTCAATTTAGGGTGGCTTGTATTTCTGATATGAAAAATCCCAGTACAGATCCCTCACCCACTGTCAGCAGCAGCTCTCATACAATTACAGAACAGCCAGCAGCTGTAGTTCTACTTCCAGTCCTCGGAACCCACTTGGTTTCTGTCTAAACGATGCACGTGTAATTTAGTGCAAAATAAGAGTAAAGAAAACAAGCTTACTTGACAGGAGCCCTGGCGTAGACCTGCAGCCAGTCTGGAATCTCCGCAGTGTGGTAAGGGTTCGCAGGGACCAGGAGGGGCTGGCTTCTCTCTGCCTGCTGGGGCTGGTAGGTCACTGGGGGAGGCTGGTCGTAGCGGGGAACGCTGTATGGAGGAAGGCAGAGAAATTCAGCAGGCACCAAGCAGGATGTCCTGCTCTCATTAATAAAGATATGAACTTCCTGCAATACAGCAAGAAGGATCGAATAGAAATTAACCGGTAGATTTGGTGCATGCTAACTTGATTTTACCTCTGTGTTTTAAGCAGCTAAAATATCTGTTTTTATTCCAGAGATGACTTAGTTTGGGTTTCAGAGATGGTTTCCCAGAACATCAATCAAGTTTTTACCTTCAGGCTAAAACCCAATTCTGCTCTCAGCAACCCGACTGTTTCACCAGCAGTCACAGACAACAGCTGCTTTATTTTAGTGAGAATAATATCCTGTTTCTAAACTGAACGAACAGATGAGACAGAAACCAACAATTACAACTTCTACAAGTCTCAGCCAAGAAGCAGTAAAGCTTACTTATAAAAAATAAGTTGGTTTTGGCATGTGGTATGCAAGGCAAAAGCAGTTCACAGAATCACATCATAGAATCACAGAATGGCCCAGGTTGGAAGGGGCCTCAAGGACCACGAAGCTCCAACCTCCACATTGATACCAGCCCAGGCTGCCCAGGGCCCCATCCAACCTGGCCTTGAACACCTCCAGGGATGGACGGGGCATTCACAGCCTCTCTGGGCAGCTGTTCCAGCACCTCACCACTCTCACAGTGAAGAACTTCCCCCTGACATCCAACCTCAATCTTCCCTCCTTCAACTCCAAACCATCTCCCCTTGTCCTGCTGTTATCTGCCCTTGTAAAGAGTTGTCTCCCCTCCTGTCTGTAGGCTCCCTTTAGGTCCTGGCAGGCTGCATTGAGGTCACCCCGCAGCCTTCTCTTCTCCATGCTGAACAAGCCCAGCTCCCTCAGCCTGTCTTTGTAGGGAGGTGCTGCAGCCTCTGAGCATCTTTGTGGCCTCCTCTGGACCCTCTCCAGCAGCTCCCTGCCTTTTCTGTATCGGGGGCTCCAGACCTGGACACAGCACTGCAGATGGGGCCTCAAGAGGGCAGAACAGAGAGGGACAATCACCTCCTGTCCCTGCTGGCCACCCCTCTGCTGATGGAGCCCAGGATCCCATCTGCTTTCCGAGCTACAAGAGCACACTGCCGGCTCATGGTCAGTTTTTCATCCACCAGGACTCCCAGGTCCTTCTCTGCAGGGCTGCTCTCAAGTCTGTATATATGCCAGTTCTACATTCTCAGCTGGACTAGAACAAGAACAATCAAAACAGCTGTCATACCTGGGAGCACAAGGATGTTTGTATTGAGCTCTTTTATTGATGTGATCCACATAATACACTCCAAACTCTGCAGACTCCACCCTCTCCCAGCCTGGTGGGAGCCCCTCCCGCTCCAGGGGGTGGCTCCAGTGCGTGGTGTTGGTGTTGTGGTCGATGTAGTACTTCCTTCCTCTGATAGTCCAGTCCACGGACCAGCCGGGGGGAAGAGGTAAGTCTTCAGAGCTGTGATTTGTTAGATTTCCTAGAGATGTAGCAGCAACTCTCCCGATGCCTGAAACAGAAAATCAAGGTGTTTAGTTCAGTGGGTAACACCTCAAGCCAACATGATGCACTAAGTTAGCTTTCATACACAAGGCACTATGAACAATACAGCCAGGTTTCCAGCACACAGCCGTATACATCAGTATAAGAAATCATGATCAGGTTATAATCACAGACTTCAGCTGCCTGGGATAGAAATCACACAGTATTAAAAGTTTTCCAGTTTAACCACTGAAGAACAGCAACACAGGGAGGACAACCAGGAGGGAAGAGCCAGGTTGGCACAGTGCAGCCATCAGCATACAGCCCAGTTTTCTCTGCCCTTTCCTCCTATGGCCTGTGGACACTCAGGGCTGTTACATCAGCCACCTTCCAAAGAAAAAATAGAGAAAATAAACAGCCAAGTGATGCAATCAAGACTTCCACGGGTGTCTTTCACCTTCTGGGTGCCTACTGAATGTGCTCCTGCTGGACGTGCTGGCCCAAATTCAACTCTACTTAAGGCATTTCCTTCAGTTATCTGCAATTCTACAGTTGTTCAGTCTCTGGATACAGTGGAATTCCAATTGCCATTTCACCAAGTGCATCTACCCAACCTCAGCACCCAGGGTTTGTGCATTACTATTTTCCCACAGCCACAAGTAGGGCTGTGGGAGCTCCTTTCCCCAGTCTCTTAAAGTCAGGAAGAGATATGACCATAAACGTTGTATCAGTCAATGAGCACATCCCTCTGCTTGTTTTTCAGAGCTAACATCTGTGTGCACTTATTCCTGAGTGGAGGGAAAAGGCACAGCCTGTTAGGTACAGACATTAACTCAGACAACAGCAAAGCTCTTATATTTCTCAGGGAGTTCCAGTCTCTTGTTGGTGGACCACAGGAATGGCCCTTTCTATCAGTGCACACACTGCCCACAGTGCAGCAGACAGAGGAAGCCACCTGTGTAAGTACTGGTTACCTGCAGAATGGCAGATTAAGAACTGGCTGGGCTGTGATTCCAGTGACAGATCCAAGTCCCCACCAATGCAGTGGGCAGGTTTCAAAGCAACACAACGAAGAGAAGCAGTAAATGCAGGAAGTTCCTCCTGAGTTCTGCCCTGCAGAAGACATCAGCTCACCTTCAAACCCATTTCTGGCCTTGGTGTGCTCTGGATTACACAGCCTCCATGTTCCTCCCCTTGTTGGAGTGCTCACCCACTTGGTAGCTTTATGAAGACAAGCTAATAGCTGTGTTCACGTGGCAGCTCCATCCCTCATTAGGATTAAGCAACTCAGCCCTTTACTTCCAATGAGAAGGAACATGAGGGCTGCTGCCTGACCTTTAGCCATGCTGGGGCCATGGAAAGCATTTTAGGCCCTGGCCATGGTTACACCACTGGTTTTGTTTGCATTCCAATGACAAAATACCAACACTGAAGTTTCTTGAAAACACTGCACTTTGGGTAAAAAGAACAAACAAACAACAAATATTAAACCACCACCAACCTGAATACCCAGACCTGACAAAGGGAAAGAGTTTTCATAGAGGTATAAACGTATTTTGCTGCTCACCCTGTCAGTGTTTTGCCTTGCTGTGCTTTTTAAAGAGTTCCTCCCACTCGAATTCCTTCATGATTGCAGCAGCAAATACAAACGGATTTGTATCATGGGGTAAAGGTGAAAGTTTTTTAATGCTTTAAGGCTGGTACTAATGAAGCTGCCCACAGCAGGATGACAAACAGGCAGTGAACCACCCTCTGCCCCACAAGTTCTGCTGCCACAAGGCCTGTGTCTGCTCAAACAAGAGCCAGAGAAGGCAGGAAGATGGGCTCAGGGAAATAGGAAGCCAGCACCTGATCACACAGAGAACTACTATGAGAAGCAGGCCAAAAAGCAAACCATATGTTGCTGGAAAGGCAGCTCTGCTTCTGTAGCAGCATCACCTCTGGCTGTATGGCTTCTCCCCAGAGTACACTGGGATTTCAAGCTCAGAACTGCCATTCACATGTAAGAAGTGCTCCGCTTACCACTCAAACAGGTACACAGAAACTCAGGTCTTGCTTACAAGTTAGTTCCAATCTATAATGTAGACAGAACTTCAACCACAGACCTCCCCAAACCTTTCACCTAGAAGAAAGGACAGAGATGGCGAGGGAAGATGGGTAAAGACTCTTAGAATACAGTTTGAAACCAACACTTAGAGAAATAAAATTAAATATATTGATATATATCAAGAAATGCCATAGAGGTAACCAAACAGCCCTGGGAAGCAGCTGAGGGCACTTCTGAGGAACAACACTCACACTAGTTAGTGATTAAAACAAATCTGATGGAGAAACAAATCAGAGAGAACATGACTTGAAGGAGGAACACCAATGCAATGCCACATTGTCACCTCTTGGAAAAAATCAAGATATTTGCTTGAATACTTTGCTGAACAATCTGAGTGTGAAGATGTCAATGAGGAGACATTGCGATGTACTTTGTGAAGAGCTCCATTCAGATGAAACGCTTACAAACAGGGATGGAAACACGTAGGGAAGGTGATCCAGACGAGGCAAGGGATCCAGAAGGCCTGACTCTGTGCTGGAGATAAGGAGGGAGGAACTGGCCATTAGAGGGACTGGTGTTGCTCAAGAGAAACAAGGCTGCAGAACAACGGGTGGCTGAAATCAGACTGAGCTTAACAGCGAGGGGAAAGAAATAAGGAGATATGAGGCTTTCTTATTCTTGACTACACCATATTCTACTGATACAAAGTGCCACGGACTCAGAGGACATGAGGACATACAGAGGACAGAGGGTAACATTCTTACTGCAGTGAAACTACAGGTGGAGCTTAAGAGTCCACATCCTGTGTTGAGATGAAAGGAAAAAAGAGAAGAAAACAAAGGATAACGTGTTGGCAGACAAGAGGTTCACCTCTGGATTATTTCCTGCATATAAGCAAGACTGAATGCCCATCCATTATGAAATATGTCAAATCTGCCCAAGCTATTGACTGCAAACATACACAGGTGACAAAGACCAAGCACACATCAGCAGCTCCTTGTTTTCCAAAGGCTAAGAATGCCTGGAGACAAACAGATCCGTGCTTAATGATGAGCAGCCAGCAGAGATGGAGGGGTTTTCACACAGTCTAAATAGAACTGATGTAATTAGGCAGCACTGAGCAAAGTTAAGGATGAAGCAGCAAGTCTTAAACATCAGCATCTCAATCTGCACTGCCTGGCAGCAGCGATGCCAGCACTGCTCTCCTGCCATGCTTCAATGGAACATCTCTGTATTAAAAACCAAACACCACCAGCAAAGCATTGTCAGCTTTTTAGCTCCACCCACAAGTTCAGTGCTGACAATTTTACCAGCAGATTGCAAATAACAATGAACTAACAGCATATTTCACTGCATTATTTAAAGGTCTGGAGTGCTGCTCTCAAACTCCTCCCTGAGCATCATTTCAGCAGTAGAAACACCACTCAAACACCGCCTGCAAGGTCACAGTTCTATGGGTAACACTGACATCTCACATTTCTTCTTTCAGTACATTGACAGCAGCATGACATACAAAAGACTCTTCTGTGTCATCACAGATAACCAAATACTTCAAAAACAAATACTGAAGGGATTTCTTTTCTGATTCTCTTGTTCCATAAGAAAAATGCAGCAGGTCCCTGAAAGTGTGTGATCATGACTCTTCCTCAATGACATGGAATGACCTGGGTTGGAAGGGACCACAAGGATCATGAAGCTCCAACCCCCCACCACAGGCAGAGTCACCAACCTCCACATTGATACCAGCCCAGGCTGCCCAGGGCCCCATCCAACCTGGCCTTGAACAGCTCCAGGGATGGACGGGGCATCCACAGCCTCTCTGGGCAGCTGTTCCAGCACCTCACCGCTCTCACAGTAAAGAACTTCCCCCTGACATCCAATCTAAATCTTCCCTCCTTCAACTCCAAACCATTTCCCCTTGTCCTGCTGTTATCTGCCCTTGTAAAGAGTTGTCTCCCCTCCTGTCTGTAGGCTCCCTTTAGGTCCTGGCAGGCTGCACTGAGGTCACCCCGCAGCCTTCTCTTCTCCATGCTGAACAAACCCAGCTCCTGTAGCCTGTCTTCACAATATTACAATATTATAAGCCAAAAAGAATTCAGACACTAGGAAGTGAATTTTAGCACTAACTACACATCAATTTGCTGATTACACAAAACAGTCATTACTCATTGTTTCACAATAAATAATTCATTATAAAATTAACAAAAATCAAATGACACAATGATATTCTGGGCTTGTTTAGCTTGGAGAAGAGAAGACTGAAAGGAGACCTCATAGTGGGCATCCAATACTTGAAGGGAGTGTATAAACAGGAGGGGGAACAACTGTGAGGGTGGGCAGTGACAGGACAAGGGGGAATGGTTTGAAACTGAGACAGGGGAGGTTCAGGTTGGATCTTAGGAGGAAGTTTTTCCCCCAGAGGGTGGTGACGCACTGGAACAGGTTGCCCAAGGAGGCTGTGGATGCCCCATCCCTGCAGGCATTCAAGGCCAGGCTGGATGTGGCTCTGGGCAGCCTGGGCTGCTGGTTGGTGACGCTGCACACAGCAGGGGTTGGAGCTGGATGAGCACTGTGGGCCTTTGCAACCCAGGCCATTCTGGGATCCTATGTACCTAAAGCTGTTCAGTGATATGTGAAGGGCACAATGAACCCATCCTCACCTGACATGCGCCTCCCATGGTTGTGAGCCATCCTCTGGAAAAGCTCCCCACCGTGCTCATAATACCTGCAGTCCTCATGCAAGCGATCATTCAATTGCCGTCTCCTCTGGGCATCATAGAAGTGATCATAATAGTAACAACGTGTGCCGGCATCTCCATTTTCCATAACCGAGTTGGTTTCTGTCAGAAAGGACTGTGAGGAAGAGCCGTATTCTCTAGCGACGTCAGCTAAACTTCGAGCAAAGTAGGAAGGTGCAGACAGTCTGTTGCTTTCACGCCTCATTATTTCATGGGGCGCCCTCTGCACCGGCGTCCGAAGGAAACTCTGGTTTCTGGAAACAGCTCCATCTCCAGCAGAGCCATAAGCAGAAGGACTCGGGTCGGGAGGGCAGATGTCAGTTCGTCTTGGAATGGTCGGACCGTGACGGATAAAGGAAGGCATCAGATCTGGTACAGCAGAGAAAGGAAATGAGAGCTTTGTACGCACTTATGGTATTTGGCGAGCCAAAGTGTCTGACTTACAGCATGGAAGTAACTCCATTCTGATGCCAGAGCCCCCTTAAAGCACCTCTCAGTGTAGCAGCGTAACAGTAGGGCTGCAGCAACAAAAGCCATCACACCCTCCATGTGCAACAGAAGCTATTGCCAAAGAAGCGCAGTTTAACAGCCAAAGAAGCCAACACAAACAGCTCCCACCCCTTATCAGTCAGGCTCTAAACCTCTCCGTTACACCAAGATCCAGCCCAAGCCCCGTGAATCCCGCCCTATCAACACCTCACCAGCTCAATCACACAATCAAAGCGCGGCCCGGCTTGGGAGGGAGCTCAAGGCTCACGGAGCCCCAACCCCCCCCGTTTATTACAGAGCCCCCCCAGGCCGCAGCGCGGTGTCTCCCCCCGCCCAGCCCCAGCCCTGAGCTCGGTGCGGGCCGGGCCGGGCGAGGGCGCAGCTGAGCGCCGGGCTGAGGGGGAACAACGCGGCCGTGTGGAGCCCACGGCACGGCACGGCACGGCACGGCACGGCACGGCACGGCACGGCACTCACTGCGGAGCAGCGGGCTGGTCTCCTTCTTCACGTACTTCCCCTGCACCTCGCCGGGCTTCGACAGCTCCGCCCGCGTTTTCTTCCTCGACAACATCCCACCTCCTCCTCCCGGCCCGCTCCCAACGCCCGCATACCCGGCTCCGCTCGGGCAGGGCCGGGCCGCCCTCGGGCTCACAGCGGGGCCGTGTGTGGGGCGGGCGGCGGGGCCGTTAGGCGCGGGGCGTTGTGGGGCGGCGGCCCCGCCTGGGGAGGAGACGAGACGGGAGGAACGACGGGGACAGAGCGTCGCGGTGGCGCGGTCACAGCGCCCTCTAGCGGAAGGAGTGTGGCGGTACAGCACTCTGCTTGGTTCGAGATTCATCACCCAGCCCTGCCATAAAGGATGGGAAACAACCAGCCACAAGCAGGGATCTGACAGTGATTTATTTCATTTCTTTACATTCATGATAAATAACACACAGCTTGGTCCCTCCTTCCCCTTCACGTGGTGGTGTAAGGTCAGCACATGACGACGCGCAGCAAAAACAAGCGTACCCAAAGACCAACTGTTTCCATTTATGCATTAGACAGGTCAGCAGTGCCAGCATCACACACAGCAGGAAGGCATGGAACACCTGAGGGCTGGTGATGCTGTTTGTGTTGTAATGGACAGAGCTGGGCTGTCCCCAGCTCCACCTCGCCTATTCATTGGCTAAAAGTATGTTACAACCCTTCCTTTTCCAGCCAGAACTGAACTAATTCAATTTGCTTTGTACCCAAAGTAGCAATGGGAATATAGGTAGCAAAGCATGCTTTTATACCATCCTAAATTGACATGTAGTACTTCAATGGTGTGAATTCAGCTCACGTCCATTTAACACGAGTGCGATTCCTCTGCCCCCTCCTGCTCCCCAGACTCCAGCCCTGGATACCCACATGCCTTTATTCTCACAGTGATTCATAAAATGAGAGTTGAAAGCATTGAAAACACCTTCTGGCCGTGCAGTTACTGATAGCCAAACAGGCGAGCCCTGCTGTACCAAGGAGGCCCAGAAATTCAGTGACTTACCACATCGCTAAATACTTTGGTATCTGAAAAATGCCTGTAGTGCATAGGAGACACATTCATGCACAAAAGACCACAAAATGCTTTGCACGTTTGCATGTTTCTATGCTTATTTTCAGTAGCCTTGACACTGTGGGATGAGCTGCTTATCCCTTGAGCTGACACAACAAGCAACACAACACTGGTTGGAGCACCGTGACCATTCCCCCCACCTGGGAAGGGTTTGTCCTGAATTGTCCTGCAGCAACAAAAGCGGTACAGCATAGAAATGACAAAAGGCACTTCTGAGAACTCATTCGCACAAGCATTCCAATGAGATTTGGGTTTTTTGTCTACTGTGTTTCTCCTCCATCATTCTCCAGTCCTTTCCTGTGGTTAGGATGGTGTTTGGAAGAAAGAAACGTGGATGAGACAGGATAGGGAGAGAAGAGGAACAGATAGAATCCCTTTTCTCTGCTTCTCCCCTGTATTCCAGTGCTAACATCAAGCTTGGCTCCCTTGTTTTTGTAGAATCACAGAACCATTCAGGTTGGAAAAGCCCTCCGAGACCCCCAAGCCCAACCCAGCCCACCCCAATGTGCCCACTGCCCACGTCCCTCAGTGCCACATCCCCACAGCAATGGAGCACCCCCAGGGATGGTGAGCCCAGCACTCCCTGGGCAATATATGGAGTGGTGTTAATATGTAGTAGCTAATAATGCATTTCCAAACACAGTTCTGATCATCTGAACCATAACTGTGGTGTTTCCAGGAAATATTTTCAAACTTTGCTCATTTCCTTCGTGTAAGCATGGTTCAAGGTGTGCTCAGTTACCACACTGCTAACACACAGCCCTGGTACCCACACACAGAGGTGTAACATGAAGCACTGGCACAGGCTGCCCAGAGAGGTGGTGCTGCCCCATCCCTGCAGACAACCAGGGTCAGGGGATGGGCTGTGAGCACGGATGGAGCTGTGGGTGTCCCTGTGCATTGCAGGGAGTGGGACCAGAGGGCCTTGAAGGGTCCCTTCCAACCCAAATGTTCTATGATTACAACTGTTACCACTTCCAGATTAATAATACAAAGAAGATGGATCTCTTGACTTCAAATTAGAAAACCAAGCTCCAACTCACATCAGTGAGATCTGTCAAAATGTTTTTGCAGCCTGTGAAAATCAGGATATGTAAATCTCTGAGATTACGCAGCCAAATAGCCTGTGTGGGCATTTACAACAGCAGAGCAGTGAAATCATTTAAAAGGAATTTTTTTGTTCCTCCAAGACATTCTGCCACTACGGTATGTCTGTTTCCATAAGGCAATGGAGGAGGAGAAGAGGAGGTCATACCCAGCAAGTGCAGCTCAGTCCTGCAGCCCTCTGAGTGGCAGGTAACCCTGTAGACAAAGGTAACATCCCTTACAGCCACACTGCTGAGTGAAAGTCACCTTCCATAGGTTACCCTAGAGCTCCCCTCTTCCCTTCCTGCATCCACGATCCATGCATATTTAAAGAGGTCCAGTTTCAAGTACTGCCAGTATGGCCCCTTTCAGTGGTATTGTATACATTAAGTACACCTTACTGGTCTGATGGAGGCCAGCATTTGTAGGGGGAGCTAGCATCACATCTAGACTGTAGTAATAATTGGTTATAACAAGCTCCAAAGCATCTGAGTCCTCATTCAGCGACTTCTGTTGGGCCCTGAAAGCGTTCCCAAAAAGCCTGTGTTCCCCATGAACTCATCAGATAGGAGATGTAATTACCACCTGTCATTACAAAGCTGCGTGCCCTTCAGCCTTCCTGACTACAGCACCACTGCAGGCTGCTCGGGGAGTATGAAGGCAATATGCAACCAAAGGTGATTCTGTCTGTCCTGTTCTCCCTAATGCACGCTAACCTCCATCTACTGATATTAACGCCCACATTTATTAAACTGAAGGAAACTAACACTTAATTCCCTGAGTTCTTTGTATTCAACATGTAGTGTTTCCTCACAATTAACTACAAACTTAGTTTCTGTACTCAGACCCACCACAAAGGACACGTCCTTCCAAATCACCACGTAAACGGAGCACTGCGTTAGTGACAAAGGGCTGGGAGGTCTGATTATAGAGTCATGGAATGGCCTGGGTTGCAAAGGCCCACAGTGCTCATCCAGCTCCAACCTCCTGCTGTGTGCAGGGTCACCAACCAGCAGCCCAGGCTGCCCAGAGCCACACCACTAAGTTCCCCTCTTCCCTCCCTGCCAGTTGAACAGTAGGTGTACTCCACCACTATACTGAATGTACAACTCCCAGGAACTCATTGCTTCCCTTCTGTTTGGTGACTCTTCTATTATTTAGTATAACAAAAAAAAAAAAAAAAAAAAAAGGGTAAGTCCTCTACAATTTCTTAACTAAAAAAGAGCAGTAGTCTTTATTTGCCATCTGGGACGTCTCTCCAGATAACATGCAGTTACGTCAGCTGGAGGCAGTAGTCTATGAGTCTATGTACACATCTTTCACTGCTTTTCTCCTGCAGAGAAACAGCCGTGAGGAATAACCCGGATTCCTAATGCATAAGAGGAGCATATTGCTTTACAGAAACTAGAATCGTATTGCAGAATACAGGCAGCATCAGGAAAGTCTTGCTTTCAATAGCAACTCCATCAGCAGTATGCAGACTGTGGATGTCCCTCCTCATTCCCTGCTCTAGTTGGACCAGATGACCTTCAGGTCCCTTCCAACTCAGGTGAGCCTGATCTTATCAATATTCCTAGGTTTGGACCAAGAAATATCCCAAAAAGCCAAAAGGGTTTTAAAGTCATTAATACAATAGCAGGAGTTTGTGCTTCGATCTAAATAGAAATAGTCAATCCGGTATATTCAGAATTTGTGTTTTAAATTAAAACCAAAGTATCAAAATAAGTTAACCCTGAAACAAATACTTTTGTTTTTTACATAGCAAAGATTACTTTTAGACAAAACTTAGCAGAACAAACAGCTTGGGAATAAACAAAAGGATCTCAGTTGGCAGTGTCTGCTTGGGGTTTAGCTCTGCCATCCCCTTGGAGGCATCTCTTAACCAAAAGTCATTGATACAAAAAGGCAACGCAGTGAAAAGCTGAAATATTAAAATTCCAGTAAAGTGCATGGGATTGTGGCGATACTTAATGGCTCTGCTAGGATCTCAACTCAGCTGCTGAACTGAAAGATGGGGATGCCAAGTTCTTCACGATCTTATTGAGGTTGGCAATCTTCTCTTCTAGTAAATAGTTCTTCTTCTCAGCAGTTTTCTGCCGCTGCTCCGTCATCTCCAAAGCCTTCAGCAGTTGAGCATTCTCAACATAGAGATCCTTGACCACTGCATCTGCTTTGGTGTTCTTGGAAAGCTGAATTGTGAGTGAAACGTTATTACTCAGCACGCAAACAGCAAAAGAGAAATGAAAAGCTTTTTTAAGAGGTAAGAAGGTATGGCTGAACGCCTTCATTTTAACGTAGCCAAAGAAGACAACCCGCCCTCTAATTGTCTACTCTCATCTGTTAGAAACCATAGGCTTATGGAGTCATTATGGATGCTGTGAACATTTTGAAACTGGAAAGACTTTGCAAGGAACTTGAAAGATCACGTGGATGTTGGGGGGCTTCAAATGACCCTTATGCCATTTGCCCTCTAAGGATAGGTGTGCTCCACGTGCTCATTGGAACCACACAGGTAATTCCACAGAGGTTTGGACCACCCTATAAAATTAGGGAAAGCAGCTCAGCATTTGTCCATTTGCACTGGAGAAGCAATTTAGCAGGAGACCCCATTGGTGTAGCTCCTCCTTAAAATGAGAGGGGAGGCTGCACCTCAGCAGAGAACAGACATTCTCTCCAATGGTACCATGTCATTCCTTCCCAAGTACACAAAAGATCATATTAAAGGTTTTTGAAGCAGACCAGAGCAAGAACAGAAACCCCAACATCTTATCAAGCGAAGAATGTGTTGGGTGAGGGGGTGTGGAAAAATCAGGTCTTGTACCATAACCCCCGTATCCTTCAGGAAATTCCTTAATCCTTTGTAAGCAACTTGTCCAGCTAAAATACTTGGACCAAACTTTGTGTTTGTTTCCCAGCTTTAAGTGTGCCTGCACACCAAATGCACACAGCTTTTAGGGAATTAACGTGCAATGAATAAAGATCCCAGTTTGAATTTTTGGGAAGTTTTGGGCAAATACATTGGCTCAAAAGAACTCAAAGAGAACACTCTTTAACTTCTCAGCAAGAGCGAAGCTGTGGCTTGTGCCCAATTAGTTGTTTACAGAAGCAAGAGGGAAGATTTGGGGAAAAGAGCAAGAACTCTTACTTGTTCCTTCAGCTGATTCACTTTATCTTGGAGAAGCCTCTTCACAAGCCTCAGTTTCTGTTCAACATCCATCATACGTTCTTCCATCATCTTTAGAAGCTGCTCGTGGCCCCCCTGGAAAGCAACACGTACATGAGAATCTATTCACAAAGATCAGGTCACATTCAGTGCTGTTCTTCCTTCCACTTCATGCAGAAGGAAAGCGTTGTCCCTCCACTTTTGAGTACATTTTAAAGAGTCAATTGCAGTTTATCAACACTTTATAGAAGCAAAATGTTACGGCAATGTTTAAAGGAAAGCAATGTTTAAATTCACAGCATTAAATCAAACTTATACATTAGATGACTTTATCTAAGACAAATCAATATAGAATTACGAGTTCTGTATCAACTGGGATAGCTGGCTCCTTAATTTGACTGTAACCCTTCATCCCAAAGGCCAACCAAAATTCAATTACTCCCTAAAATTAGCACCTCATTCTCCCAGCCGCCATTTTTACTTTATTTGATTAGCTGTAGATAGCTAACGCTTCTGAATAATCCAATGTGCTTTTGTTGTTTTTCCTGACTGAGGCAATAGGTAATCTAACTACAACCAAAGCAAACCACTGACATGAGTTTAATGAGATCTATTGGTGATGGGCAGATGGTTGGACTGGATGACCTTCTAGGTCTTTTCCAACCTTGGTGACTCCATGATTCCATGAGAACGCCTGTTGCATCAACAGTTGAATTCAAGTCTCCCAAATAAGTCAGAAACACCGGGAACTGTGCAGAGTCAGTTATTGATCTTAACTGCTGTAGAAACATCCTGTTGGACCAATTGAATCAATTCTGCTCAAGATTTTATTTGTTGGAACTCCAGAAACTCCTTAGTCTACATATGGAGCTGCACAAGCACTTGGCTTACAAAGACGTTGGAAAAAGTTGCATTAGAGTCATCCAGAAAGCAGATTTAAAGTGCTGCTGGGAACATTTTCAGCTTTTATAAAGTTCTACTAAAAGCAATTCCAGCAAAATCATCTCCAGCTACCTTCTGTAATTTAACTGGAATCCAAGACCATGGCTGGGCATTACATATTACAGGAGCCTTGAGAGAGCGGCTCAGTGGAACCTAAGATTTAGTGGTCTTAGTGTCTGTGATCCTTGTTTGTTTTCTTTACTTAAGGATAATTTGAGAGCATTCTATCTAATTTCACACTTCACGCTTGATGGGAGAAGCCAGCTCAAGTTTCAGAAAGATAAGCAAAAAACATATCCCTTAAAGAAGTTGTTGTCAACCTCAAATTATTGCTAATGAATCTCATTTAATCTAGTAATTGGAGGCAGAAGAAAAACACTAAGGAACATCTGAGAAACAAGTCTGACAATTTCCCCTTTCCTGACCCTACTATATTTGCTTTATGGTCACAGCAATAGGAAACATCTCAGTAACATGGAAATTCTTGTCACAGATGTGCACCAACGCGTCCTGGGGAAGCAGAGCGTTCCATATCAAAGCAAATCCTCTATTACAAATCTTTCCCAGAGGTCATATGATAGAACCACAGCATGGTTGGGTTGGAAGGGACCCTAAAGCCCATCCAATTCCAGTCACCAGCTCAGGCTGCCCAAGGCCCCATCCATCACCTTGGGCACTGTCCTCATTATGAGGAAATTCAACAACAGTGTCTGAAACTTGTTAATTCTCATTCATAAAGCTGAAGCTGTTGATGCTATTAAGACAAGAGACTGTATGTTTAAAAAAGAATTTATTTCTCATTTACATCAAGAAACGTCATCTTTCCCCATTATAAAAGTTTAGGCATCTTATAAAAAAAAAAAAGCAGCATAAATATCCCAGATTTCTTTTGTCTCATATAAAATTAGTACCATTTGAGAAAAAATAGGCTCTTCCCACATAGAGCAAACCCACATTTTAAATAACATAAATAGAAACAATTTGCAACAAATGAACAGCTGACAAACATCCAGAAAATAACTTTTGGAGAAATAAATATTTAATAACACTGCGCAGACTCCAAAATAAAATAAAAACGGATCCTCAAGTTTCTCAGCTTATGCCAGTTCGTAAGTTTGTGTGTGTGTATCATGGCAAGGAATGAGATGGGAAGCAGCCAAGCTGTCAGAGGTGCCCGATCCTCCTGTAGGAATCTGCATGCACTGCTCGCTGCTCCGGTAGCAAGGCCTAGAGAGAGAAGGCAAGTGGGACACTTCACCCTGATATCCAGGTTGTCTTTATAAATACGTACATACATTTAAAGCAAAGCACCAGCACAAGCCAAGCAAGCAACACAAGACAAAAAACACATGCAAGAGAAAGGCAGAGCACCACATTTCTCTGTATTAGTGCTACAAACACAATTAAGGAAATACTCAGGATGCTGAAAGGGGCTCATTCACATTTTGGGGGGGATTTAAAAAGATCAGTGACAGTAATAAAGTGCCATTGGCAAAGCAGTTCCACTTCTGAAGGGGAGATGATCTGCCACTACAGATCACCTCAGGTCACCAAAAAGCATTTATGAAAAACAGCCCCATTGACCTTCTCCTCCAACCAGGTTGCAAGACTTCTGCTGAGACAGCTGAGCAAGCTTCGGCCAGAGGTTATTGGAGAAAGGGGAGCTGAGCAACTCTGTGTTGCTGTTTGGGAGAAAGCAGGCAGGTTAACAGAGGAGAAAAGGTGGTGGGGCTTTAATGGGGTGATGCTGGCATAGTGAGCTTGGTGAGCAACAGCTCAACATGGACTGTAAAGCAAAGGAGAACACAGACCACCATAGCCATGATGGAAAAGTAAAGAAGGATGCAAAGCATGAGGAGCACACCGATTCCATAGAGGGTAACTTCGGTGCCTTACGCAGAAGGACTGGGGATTGAAGAAAGCTGCAAAGTGCAAAGCAGCACCAGCAAAACGAGGTGGTTAATTGATGCAGCAAACATGGACAACATGATGTTGTACTCAATGGTGAAAAGACAGTGAAGAGGAGTTAGGATGCAAATTCTCAATAAACTTAAAGGGAACATTTGCACGGACATGAGCTCAATTAGATGTTTGCTTGAGGATGACTGAGGGGAAGAAAGGATTAAAGGTGTGCTTAAAGAAGCAGTTGGGTTTGCTCCAGCTTAAAGCATCCACCACTTTGCCCTTGTTTCCAGCTGTGGAATGAGCGCTTCACTATAGTGACTGTAGAAAGTCAGGCAGTAGAGCCCACAAGAACAGCTGGAGGAGACGTTCCAAACTGGAACTTTGTTTGCATCTGTTCTCTTTAAGTAAAAATCAATACACAAAGAAATGCTACAAGCATACAAGTGCAAGTGCACTGACAGCAAACACTTGCAAAACCTCTCTCAAAGGATTTCTAAATTCATGAAGGTTCTGGGAAACAGAAGCAGTGCCTGCAGAGCTGCGGGTTCCGGGATATGATTAATTTGCAAATTGCTTCTCAGGCTTTCAAAAGCAAAGCTACAAATCTAGCTCTAATTCAACGCACACAGCTCATCCACCTGGCAGATGCTGCTGCTGTAATACAGCTTTTATTGCTTTCAAAATTCAGCTGCATGCTTTGCTTTCCAATGTGTGCGACCAAGTACATCAGTAATGCACCTCCACCACTCAGTGAAAGGGAGAGAAACTTACAACCCAGTTGTTTCTTTCTCCTGCATACTTTGCTGTCACATTCCTTTGTAGGGAATTGTTCCCTTCAATGCCACGATTTAAAACAGTTACTGTGAGTTTTGTGCTTTAGGAACTATTATTACATGTATTTTTTTCTGTAACACATCTTCCAAAATACCCCTCAGTAATATGGTTTTAAACTTCAGGGATTTAAGCTTATACAGATATATAAATGTATTATTATAAAATGTATTTTTTTTCCTACTAACAGGTTAATAAAACCATCAGTCTCTTATTTAAGTTACTTAGAGCTTTATCTTCAGTCACATTATTATTTACGAGATGTGCCCAAAGCCAAAGCTGTAGTGATTTATGGATATAGCCACCAAAACATCATCTTCCATTGGATAAGTCAAAGACCTGCAGGAAGGGGGAGCTGAGCCGCTCTAAGGACCCCAAGCCAAACTATGAGTTGGCAGATGTTGATTGGCAGCCTCATTTTAAGGTTCATTTTACATGGGAGATGCAGAATTTGCTACTAGAGCTTATTGTTGCTTATCATTCAGTCTCGCATGTTGAAATATAAGGAGTGACTCAGCTCAATGAGAGCAGTGGCTGTATCTTCATTGGAATTGGGTTGCTTTCCCTCAGAAACACCAGGGATGATGTTTCAGGATAACAGAAATGGTGCCCTCCAAACAACGTCCTCTCATGACCAAATAACGAAGATGGGGACAACTTACAAAAGGGTTACTTGTTTGTATTACGCTCTGCTATGTCTCGTGTGGCAGAACTCCACATGGCAACAACAGCCTGAACTCATGCTCTATGTCTGATGCCAGCGTGTCTGTGCAATGTGTATTTTCCAGAGCAAAGGTTCCAGACATGGACATTAGGGAAAATAAAAATCCAACTACAAACACTAAGGAGAAAAGCCACCGTGGATGGAGTGAGCCATGAAGGTGAAGAGGACTTCAGAACCAAACCACGGCTCATGCTGCATATGCTGAATAAAGGTTTGTTTTGTGTGGAGCTTTGATGCAATTAAATACAGTTTTTGAACTGGCATAAACAGAGAATGGATCTCAAAAGTCAAAACACCAAACGAACACAACACCCCACCGAAGTAAAAGCCTGTAGAGTAACAAGAGCCGTTTACCTGCTGCATGTTGGTTTCAGAAGGTCTGCTTTCAAGCTCCTCCTGCAGCCGCTGGCTCCGCTGCTCTGCCTGCAGCAGCTGCTGCTGGAGCTGCAGGAACTGCTCCCTGGGCACCACAGCACAGCCCTGCTGCGGGAGCTCCCGGGGGGGCAGGGGCTGGCTAAGCATCCCGCTGCTGCTCGAGTGTCGCATCTGCAGAGCAACACAGACAGGCTGTCAGGGGAGAGCAGCACGGCGGGTTGCACAAGGCGTGTTTCTGGAGTTGCATGATACATGATGCATGGGACCTCAGCATAAAGCATCTCTTGTGCACAAGAGAATTGAGTCTGAAGACGGTAACAGATGTTAAGACAAACTCTTCCCAATGAAAAAGGTGCATCTTTATGTGCAGTTCTACAAAGTCCATAGGAGATTGAACTTCGATTCATAACTCCAGGCCTGCATCATGACTCATTGAATCTCTGGTGAAATCCTAAACAGGTGAGCTATAACTTCACTTTTGTTTTTAATTTTAACCTTAGCCTTTGCAACTCTTCTAATAATGGCATCTTGGCACAAATAAAAGCATAATACAGAATTATCATAGAATCATTAAGGTTGGAGAAGACCTCTAAGATTCCCCAGTCCAACCATCAACCTACAGCCAATGCTGCCACCTAACCATGCCCCTAAGCCTGCACCCACCCTATCCTTGGACACCTACAGAGAAGGTGACTCCACCTCGCTGGGCAGCCTGTGCCAACCCAACCACTCTTTCATAGAAGAAATTCAGCCCTTTATTCAAGCCAGCATGAGACATGCTGAAGGCACTGTCCATCAGTGCTGATTATTTCTAGTCTTGAATCTATGCAAAAAGCAAAACAAAATGCCAAAAGCAAAGCAGATTTTCTATACAGCCCAGGGTGACTGAATTATTTTCATGCTCTGCTGTGTTCTATCCTGAATTCACTACTTAGGAGCCCGTATATCTATTGAACAGAAGATCTCAATGCATTTTATGCTTTCCATTTAGTCATGCCACAAGCAGAGCTTGATAAAATTTCTTGAGACTTAAGTTTCAGCCAAGCCAATTTACAGCTTAAATTTGCATAAGATTAATGATTTCTTCATGTAAAAATCATTCTTCCTGTAAGAGCCAGCTAACTGCATCACAAAATCCTCTCGTTATCTCATAACCATTACTCTGGTCCCTTAGGAAAAGGTACGTGAGATTATGTTAAGCAGTATCACTTTTCCTTTCACAAGTGCCATAATTAAGGCCTCAATTAGCCATCACAGTTCCGTTATTGAGTTCATCTATAATGGAATCGACTATAAGCATTTGACATAATGGCGTAATTCTATCAAGGGTACTGCTCTAATGGTGTATCCAATGGTGGAGCCCCAGTGTAGATAGAGAAGGGCTTGAAATGTGATAAGAACATCAGTGCTGTGGCTGTGATAGCATCTGTTCACCTCTGCTGGCCCAAATGGATAGAATGCAGGTTTATAAGGTATTCTAAAGTAGTACAAGTATTTTAAAAAGCTTATATATGTATATATAAATATCCATATCAGGAGGTTCTTTAGAATCAACTTGCCTATAATGAAGCTGTTCTTTTACCAACAGCATAAAGAGTAGAAATAATGACATTTAGATGGGATTTGTGCAGGGTTTCATGGGATGTTGCAAAACACACGAGTGGAAGAGCTGAGGAAACCACCAGGAAATGTTAACACCTCAAAATTAAGTTGTTAATGGGTAATGAAAACGATGTATTTTTGCCATATTCACCTGTGGAAGGAAGTGGAACAGTAAGGAGCTCACTAAACTATCAGGGATGACACAGCGTGACCACGTATCAGTCAGCACTAGGGAAACACTTGACGGTCTGGTGGAAAGGCATGCAAAGAGGCAAACATGAGGACACCTTCAGGCCTCACAGTCACTGTGTGAGGAGGAAGGGATGGAGCCACTTCTCATTTTCTCATCATCAGTTTAATCCTTTTGAATGCAATTGGTCATTTCTCCATTTTCACTGCAACCCCTTTGGAAATACCCAATGTTTTCCTATTGAATCAAATCACTGAATGCACTGCCTGCACCCAACAGGTCAGTGCAGCTGCTGAAATAAGGATGTTACATTCAAATGAATAGTGGCTCCTTTACTTCAAAAGATGCATGGAGTGATAAAGCAAATCCATTCAAAGATGTTTTCCTCATGCTATGGTAGTACATTGAAAATGGTTGCTCTACCTTCGCACACTATTTCAGAGAGAGAACTGCACCCTTCTCTGCTAGTTCCAACCACTGAGTTCTAGACAGGTTAGCCATGGACAAAAGGAGAACAGGCACAAAAGAGAAAGTTAGAGGTCACGAAGCGCTGAGTGAATGTTACACAGCCCTGTTGGGATAATGTTATCAGAAACAGCAAGTCCTGCGCATTTGAATTACAGGTTTTGGGAGGAAAACCAAACCCAATTCCACTCTTACATACAGACTGAAGAGCTGAACAGAGCTGGGATTATCCCCAAAGCATAATTAAGAACACACGAAGCAAAGGCACGGGAAATAAAACTGTTTTCAATGACTTGTCAAAATTTCATCTTTTCTAATCAAGTCTTTAATAATTTTACAGCTAATTACATGGCATATTCAGCATAACATGCTTCCCATTTGCTTTCTTGGTGAAAGCCATGAGGTATCTCAACAAACAGTGCTGCAAAAGCCTCATCTATAAGACAGTCTGATTTACCAAACAAGTAAAAAATATGTTTTAAACTCAAATTCAGACCATCAAGTTCAGTGCAAAGACAACTCAGAGATCCAGTGAAGCAAGGCTTCCATTCAGCCAACTATTCCCAAGGTCAATAAGAACAGGCTTCTACATTAAGAGCAGCATTAGGCAAATATTAGTCAGGAAATTTGAGGTTATGTGTTTTAGGAAGGAAGAACCAAGCGTTAGCCTCGCCTCAAGCACAGAAGCAAAATCCTTCCCTGTTTCATTTCATATCTGGAACATTACATGAATACCCATGAACCACATCGTGCTTCACAGAAGCGTGGCAGTCACACTAACATTGATCATGAAAGAGGATGTTAACATTAGAGGACATTGATTCTTCCATTTTTGATCGTTTCCCTCAAAAGAGGAAAAGTTTTCTTTCATTTTATAAATAAATTAATGGATTCAGTGACATTCTGATAACCCTCCACACTACAGACAGCGCAGTCAACACCTATTGAGAAGTACCTCCATTAACTGATCATCCAGCTTGACCTGCTTTTTCCTTAGCCCTTCATTTTCTGAGCTCGTTTCCAGTTCATGCCCAAGAGAATTCATCTGACTGATCTGTGGAAGACAAGACGTTTCCTTAAGAAGGCAGCAGCTTTGTTTTACCTGCTGTATTCAACAAGTCAGGAGTTACTGCACGTCACACCAACTCCAGATTAAGTATTTGGACTAACCTTCCTATTGGCAGAGGACAACTCCTTCTGTAGCTGCTCACACTCCCTCTTCAAGCTTAATTTCTCCTGCTCTATGGCTTTGACAATACCTGACTGGCTTTGATGCTTCTGGTGCTTTAGGGAAAGGACAGTGGATTCCAGCTGTCGGATCTAAACAGACCAGAGATGAACAAATGTGAGAAGACATTCCAGACCATTCTGTCTGCTTCATAGTAATGTCTGGGGCACATTCCAGAAGGTCAAAACTGACAGCCCACTGCAAATCAATTGCATTTGCAATATCTAGTACCATCTAATTTCAGACTCATAACAGATTGTGCTACTTTAAAACATTTTAGCTTTGAGCATCCCTTTCTCCTCATAATTTGTCTGATCTGTGAGCTGGAAATTTAAACGTGAAGAACGCTGGAAGGTTTTACAAATAAATCCCAGAGTTGTAGGTGTTGGAAGGGCCCTCTGGAGCTTCCACATTCCACCCAGGGTGGGCAGTGATAGGACAAGGGGGAATGGTTTGAAACTGAGACAGGGGAGGTTCAGGTTGGATCTTAGGAGGAAGTTTTTCCCCCAGAGGGTGGTGACGCACTGGAACAGGTTGCCCAAGGAGGCTGTGGATGCCCCATCCCTGCAGGCATTCAAGGCCAGGCTGGATGTGGCTCTGGGCAGCCTGGGCTGCTGGTTGGTGACCCTGCACACAGCAGGGGGTTGGAGCTGGGTGAGCACTGTGGGCCTTTGCAGCCCAGGCTATTGTGTGACTTTATGAATCCCCAGCTAAAGCAGGTTCCCTACAGTAGGTTGCACAGGAAAGTGTCCAGATGACCCCTACCACCTCTGCAGCCCTTTGCTGCGCATCTGCTTAGAACTGAGGAACCCAGAAGGAGATCCAGTACTCCGGATGTAATCTCCCCTCAGTGCAGAGCAGAGGGGGCAAGACCAGAATCCTAGACAAGAGACTATCTGAATGGTCCCCTACCTTCTCCCTGGCATGCACCAGCTCTGTGGCAGAACTCCGGGCCTCCCTCTGCAGCCGTTCCTTCTCCTGCTGCAGCAGCTGCTGCTCCTGGGCCATCAGCTGCTCCAGCTCATCCTGCTGTGAGCGCCCTGGGGAAGGCACAGCCCGTGCTAGGACTCGGTTCTTAAGACAGACAGAATTGCAGGGTTAGGCCTTCAACAGAGAAGCAGACGTTTTCTCTGTTCAGGTGGGGTTTAAGGAGGCTTTTGGTAGCTGCAGGGTTCCATCTCCCTCCCAGCCTGTGTGCCATTTCCCAGTCAAATCCAGCATGGTCATCCCAGCATGCAGCCAAGCACTTCACCACAATCACAGCTGGAATGGTTACTGTGAGTGCACACACAACTCAGCGGCACAAAAAGGGAAATAGGGCTCTATTTTGGAGCCTCATCAAGTAAATAACAGAACCCCATTACACATTATTCAGTAATAGCTGTGATTCAGCTCCTGTTGCACAATTCTCAAGCACTCTCCTTTCTGTGTGGATGTTAAATACTCCTTTAATTACAGGGCAAAGGAGCCAAATCAGGGGCTAAACTCATAATGCCAATTCAGGACTGCTGCCTGCCACCTCCTTCAGACCCACCTCCTCATCAGCTTGGCATTGCAAACAACCTTACCAACCTAATGATAGTTAACTCTTAAAAATGAAAACTATTAAAACCAGTAAGTAGCACAGAAATATTGTGTTATTTTTTTTATACCCTCCTCCCTCCAGCCAGTTTGACTGCGAGCTTTCCATCACTTGTGTTTACAAGAGTCAAAACCAATGTCATTCAGAATCTACTTGCTCAGGCCTGCAGCACCATTTCTGCCTTGTACATTAATGAGCCAAGCTAAAAATGAGACTGGCTCCAGAGACAGGATGCCCATCTATAGGTCACCCACGTGGATCTGATAGAGGTCAGTTACCTTCTCATTGGCGTTCTGCAGCTGCTTGTGTAAAGACATCACCTCTTGTTCGAGAGCTTCCTTCTCCTGCTGTGCCACCCGCAGGTCTGACCTCAGGCGGGACATCTGGAGGGTGGTGGTCTGCAGGGTTTCATCCAAGCTCTGAACCTGCAACGTGCCACAAACATCTGCTATTTGACTGCTGGCTGTTGGAAAGAGGTGATGAGGTGACACTGGTGGCCCACCCTCCTATAACACTAACCAGATCTTCAAGTCTCTGCTTCAAATGAGCTGCCTTACACTCTTAAATATGGCCAAAATACCACACCCAGACACCTTCCATCCCAGAATATTGACTGCGATATGCTGGGAAAAGGAGATTCTCTTGGAATTATTTCTTCATGGCCAATAAGAGTCAAGAGAAGCACCATCAGCCAAGTAAATGGCCATTTTTCCCTTCCCTTGGCTGCTAGGAAACAAGCTAGCACCAGAAAGCAGGGAGCAGAAGCAGGATCTCTGCAGTGGGACAGAGTGAATTGGCAAGAAGAACTTGGAAGTGGGGAAAAAAAGGTCATATTTAACAAGTTTCCTTTTGTCCTTTAAGGACATCACTTTGAAAGCCCATCAAAGCGCCCATTCTCAGCTGCACGGAGTCTCTGCACATGTTAGAAGAGGGCTGTTTTCTATGAAAGAAGCTGTACCAGAAATTCTGAGATGCTTTGATTCAGGACCGTAACAAAACCCACTGTTATACCTTCTCCTGTGAAACTGATAGCTGTGTTTTCAGGGTCTGACTCTGCTGCTCCCAAGACTTCTGCTCCTGCTTCAAGCCGCCAACTGTGCTCTCCAAGAAGCTTACTTTGGCCACCTGGAATAAGATTACACAGCTAAGCCTGAATCATCTGGGATTTTCTTTAACTCAGTTTGACTTCAGGAGTTATGATAGATGGAGTTACAGCTCCGCAAGGAAGTTAGAGGGGAGCAAAAAATAAACCACAGCCCAACCAACTCAGTTTCAATCTATGCACAACAAGATCATTATTTATGGCATGCTTACTGTGCTGCCCCGGCCTGGAGTTAGCACAGAGTGCAAGAACACTGCCCTCCTTGTCCTGCTGCAACATTTCTATCCATGCCTCTGCTCCTCACGACGTTTGGAATTTGCTATGTGACCAAATTGCACTCAAGCTATGCTCCAAAAGCTCTTTTTAATAGCAATGAGGGAAAATATGCAATGGCACGGAAACCTTGATCTGGCCTGAAGGTAAGAAGGAAACCCAAAGTAGTTCTATTGCTTAAAGGGATGCAGACTCTGATATAAGGACTTCAGTACCTCATTACAGCACATGGGTAGGGACACGGGTGTGCAGTCCTGCCTTACCTTATCAATACACCTGCTTAATTCCTCGCTCAGCGCTTCCTTCTCTTTCAGCAGCTTTTCATTTCTAGTCATCAAACTAGAGACTTCGTTCTGAAGGTCAGAGAGGTCAGGGCATCTGGGGAGCTGTGGGAGACAACCCCCTCCCATCAGTTCAGAGCTTTGCATGCAAGCATTAAACAAAGCCTTCTCCTTGCCTTAGGACCAATTGTAGTGTACTGGATAGAGTGGAAAAGATGGGAGCAGAATATCACTCATGTCCCAGGACAGCCTGTGTTAGGGCTCCTATGAACCACATGCCCACAGACAGGTGCTACACCTCCTGCACAGCGTGTATTAGCATGTTAAAGCCCCTGACATAATACAGGACCCATTGGGTTGTACAACACTAATTGGAATGGAAACAGAACATACCAGATACTACATCTTTGAATTTCCATTTTGTATATTATGGTGGGTTTTGTTTTTTAGTTTTAAGAACAACCAGAACATACCGGGAATTCTCCCCACATCCACACATCTCCATTCACCTGCTAACATCATCAGGGCAGATAAGGCTTTGGATACCTCCTTCCCAGAAAAGGGGGAAAGAAAAGCCACCCAGCTGACTTCTCATCCCTTTCCCACCTGGCGCAGTGCTTCAGCTTTGTCTGCCTGTTCCTGTGCACTTTGGGCTCTGCTCACTCAAGCCTTCTGTCTTTAATTACACTCGAGCCACAATCCACTCTTGACTCAATAGATCTCATCTGCTTTTGCTTTTTAAGGCCATTATAAACCCCAAGCATTGGGAACATCAAAAGAGTGCTCTGCTTAAAAGACAAAGACTTCACAGCACCCTAATCAGGAAGGCTAATTCACTTTCACTTGTAGCCTTCATTATCTTTAATTATCATCATATCCTTACTGCCAAATGAACCATGTTTATATGGACAACAGCCAAGCCCTCCAGGAAATTATCTTTTTAAGTTCTGAGATGCCAAACCCTCCAAGTGGCACTCCTATTGCTTTGGTTTTGCTAGGGGACATGGTGGAAGCAACCACTCCCTCAGAGGAGTGGATATTCTCCTGCCCACCCTACTAATACGAGCTAGAAAAGCCTTATATGTTGCTGTATTAAAGTTTTTAAGTCTCGGTCTTTAATGACAAAGACCAACTGTGAAAAATCTACTGCTCTTGATTAACTTTTGGCAAAGCCTAAGAAAGCAAAACCAACCACAATTGAACAGCTGTATGTTGTACTGACAGGCTTCTGCAAGATTAATAACAATGTCGTTGATAATATACATTACATTATGACACTTGGTTAGAGAAATTAACTATTTCCATTACAATCAAGAGAGCAGAGCCCGTGAAGAGACAGGTTGGTGGCTCTAAGCCAACACCTGATGGTACCTGGATAGGGTGCCATACCTGTTTTGCCTTCTCCAGCTCCTCCTTGAGAAGGCAGTTTTCCTGCTCCAACATATGAGCTTGAACTTTTGTTTTTGACAGCTCCATCTCCAAGGAGGACACCACATTTGATGACTGCAAGAAGTAAAAGGCTCAGATTTCAGTTTGAGAGACAGTAATGTTACACAGAGGGTGCTATGATCAGTGATATGGGTTGGGGAATAGATGCTAATTCCTCCTAATTGCTCCATCCCACTAGAGCCACTTATCCCATACCTTTACTTTATTGTTTTCTAGTTCCTCTTTCAGTGCCAATCTCTCCTTTTCCCACTCTTCCAGAGTACATCTTCCTGCTTCCCTTTCCTTTTGTTTCAGCACCCTTGCCAGCTGTTGGTTGAGATCCTGCACATCTGCTTGGTTTTTGGAGTTTCTCTGGCTCAGTTCTGTGTTTTCAGAGTCCAGCTGCTGGTTCCTGGCCTTCAGATCTGCTACCTGAATTGGGAGAGCAGTGTTAATTAGGACTAATTTTGCACTGAACAATAGATTTATTTTTAAAACAATTACAGTAACATCAGTTGCCTTCAGATTGCATCGTCTAAAGGACTGATGATTGCTCAGTGATGTTCCTCCAGAGAAGCTGATGGACTCAGTCTGCATACCTGCTTTTTCAGATTGTCGACCATCTTCTGAACAGCCACTTTCTCCTTCCTCACTGCCTCTATCTTTTGCCTAGGGAAAAGGAAAGCTCATCAGCATAAGGGTCACTTGTTAATATACACGCCTGCAAAAACAAGCTGGTTGACATCACAATAAATGGTCATTCTGGATTTTTATTTTACACTTGCATCACTGCTTTGCACAGGCTTGGTGAGTACCTGCTTCGTTGACACCCCCATACATCTCTTTCCTAGAAGACTGGGGGCTGGAGCAGCTCTCATATGAGGAAAGTTTGGGGGAACTGGGCTTGTTTAGCTTTGAGTAGACTGCAAGGAGACCTCATAGTGGCTTTCCAGTACTTGAAGGAAGCATATAAACAGGAGGGGGAACGGCTGTTTGTGAGGGTGGGCAGTGACAGGACAAGGGGGAATGGTTTGAAACTGAGACAGGGGAGGTTTAGGCTGGATCTTAGGAGGAAGTTTTTCCCCCAGAGGGTGGTGACGCACTGGAACAGGTTGCCCAAGGAGGCTGTGGATGCCCCATCCCTGCAGGCATTCAAGGCCAGGCTGGATGTGGCTCTGGGCAGCCTGGGCTGCTGGTTGGTGACCCTGCACACAGCAGGGGGTTGGAGCTGGATGAGCACTGTGGGCCTTTGCAACCCAGGCCATCCTATGATACAGCCCACGGGTTAAGCTCCTCCTTCAGCACTAAGATTGAGCAGGAGAAACTGTAGGCCAGGGGAAAGCACAAAGATTGCTGGTGGCACCAGACAGTCTGCTTGCTTCAAAGTCCAGGCAACACCTAAGGTGCTTTAGGAGAAAGGATGTGACTCTGCAGTGAGAGCCTGAAGGTGCACATGTGGTCCCATGGAGTCCTTACCGCATCTCCTCCTGGGATCCGTTCAGCTCCCTCAGTTTCAGGCTGGAAGCACTGCCCTCCTCGTTTAGCAGCGTCACTCTGTTTCTCAGAATGGCATTTTCTTCTCTGAGCTTCTCAGCCTCACATCTGTGGCAGAGAGATGAGACATATGAGAACAGCATCTGTGCATCACCAAAGGAGAGAAGGCACTGAAATCCTGACCCGCTTGTGATCCTCAGCAACAAAGCTGCAGCTGGGTTATTCATATGAGCTGTACATAGGTTTTACATATAGACTGCTTCCCAGATTGCGAGAAAGGGGATATTAGCTGTACAAAACTCCTGCACAAAGTTAGTTACCTAAGATAGCCAGTAGAAGTTTTGCACTTCTATACTGTACTACACCTTCTGGTCCTTAAGGTACCAGTAACATAGTTGTGACTTTGAAGAGCTCAGCACCACCATAAGCAGACTGCTGGCACGGTGGCAGGTTCAAACTAAAAGAGGTGAGAGTTGGACTGGACGTAAGGAAGAAGTTATTTACACTAAGGATGGAGAGGCTCCGGCACAGGTTGCCCACAGAGGCAGCGGTGCCCCATCCCAAGAGAAACCCAAGGTCAGGGGATGGGCTGTGTGCACTGATGGAGCTGTGGGTGTTCCTGCACATTGCAGGGAGTGGGAGCAGATGGTCGTGAAAGGTCCCTTCCAACTGTGAAACCATTCTATGGCTCTGTGACTCTTTAGTGTTAACTCTGTTATTTAGAAAAAGCAAAACAATCGTAGCTTTTCAAGTAACACCCAGTGCTAGAAAGGAAAAGAACAAAGAGCTGATATTAGTAAAAGCTGAAAGCATTCTGAAAACATAACCACCATCTTTTAGACACTAAAACACAGAGGGCCCTGCTGTCCCACATACACACTGCAAAGGCAATTGCATCAGTCGCTGGTATTATGTTGTGCTAAGTCGCATTCAGAGGAACAAGGCACACGTTTATTCCAGCCATGGTTATCCACGTTCAGACACCTACCAGCAGTCAGATTCTGAGGCACTGCTTTCTAGAGCTAAACTACAGGGGTTAATGTGGCAGCTGCTGGGCGGTCAGTAGGGCTATGGATGGTCAGCAGGACACACTAGGTTAGTTTCTACGTGGAGCAGGCAGCAAGCTGGAGTGCTGTGGGGCTGCCACGCTTCCCACAAAGCTCTGCAAGCGTACATTACCTCAAAAGATCAACTTTTTGCTGCAGCTCAGTGCACGTGCTTTGCAAGCCATGCATCACCACGTTCCTCTCCTCCTCCCCTTGGAGATGCAGGTCATTGGGGTTAACCAGAGTGGGAACCTCCTCCAGCATCCCACTGTGCTCCTGCAGGCCCCTCTTTCCTGTAGAGGTTTCCTTCATCGTGCTGTCACACTGGGCATGCTCATCTTGCAGAGCCTCAAACACTGCCACCCGTTCTTCCAGCTTCCCAAGCTGGCATCGTGGCCTTAACTTTCCCCTGGACACATCTATTTCTCCTCCAGTACTTTGGGTTTGGCCATCTTTCAATTCTCTAACTGCTTTGGGGAGCTGCGTGTTTTCCTCCCAGAGCTTCATGCTTTCCGGGTCACTTTCTTGTAGCTGGCAATGAAAGCTTCTCAGCTCACACAGGTTGTCTTCCAGGACTCTGTTTTGTTCAATTAACTTCATCACTTCAGATTTTAGGTCCTCATTTTCTGCCTGAATTTCTTCCTGCAGTGACAGCAGCTTGGCTTGTGCCAACAGTCTTTCTTGCAGCTCTTCAACCCTCTCCCAGAGCTGAGGCATTGCACTTTCCAGGTCACTGTTCATCGATCCTGGAGCACATTCCAGTTCTTTGACGTGCTTGACCTCAGTCTGCAGCTTTGAAGCATCAGGATAAAAGCTTTCATTCCTGGGAGATGCTCTGTTACTTAGCAGACAGACATTCTGCTGCTTAATACCATTTTGGAGTATTTTTAGCCTGGATACTCTCTCAATATTTCTCTTTTTTTGCAGCAGAGGCACCTGAGAAACCACCTCTTGATCCTTGTCCAAATCAAGGCTGCAATCACTTCCCAGTCCCATTTTACCCCGTGGTACCTGGCACACCCACACCTCAGGAGCATCACTGTCCACTCTGCTTCCATCACACGGCTCCTCCAAACCAGAACCCATCCCTTCTTTAAGGTCTGCAGTGTCAGCCTCCAGGAGCTGAAAGCCATCCAGATGCTCTCCTTTGCTTTCATCTCTGCAGCCACAGGGCAGCCCTCCAGGGTGGGAGCAATCAGGCCAGGCACACCCCATAGATCTGCACTCAGCATCTCGCAGCCTTTGCTGCAGCCTGACAATCTCAGCAGCCATCCTGACATTTTCCTTCACAGCTTGCTCGTGCACCTTCTGCAGGTTTATAAGAACATCTGTGTCATCTCCCAGAGCTTCTGTACCGGAGAAAGAAGCTATTTTGCTCTTTGCTTTGGTGTATTCATTCTCTAGGACCCGATAGTGATTCTGTACTGCAGAAAAACTATGATTCTCCCACTGCAACTTCTGCACTTTTTCTTGGAGGTTTGAGATCTCCAAATGCATCTCTGCCTTTTCTGCTTCTGCTTTCACACAGATGTCTTTGTTTAAACTTTCCAAAGCAAGAAGTTTGGAATTCAGTTCTTCCTTCTCCCGCTTATACTCACTGTTGAGTCTCTCCAGTTTCTGGCTGACCAACTTCCCACTTTCCTCCACCGTGTTGATACGTTCCTCTTTGTCCTTCAGCTCTTTCTCGTGGTCATTTTGCAGCTGTAACATCTCATTGCTCAGCTTTCTCTCTTGCTCCTCAGCAGCATCCCTCAGCTCCCGCAGCTCTTTCTGGAGCTGCTCCTTCTCACACACCAGCATGTTCACCTCCTCCTTAAACTTCTTCTCCAGGAGCTCTTTTTCTCTGCTCAGTGCAACAGAAGCAGCCTTCTCATTTGCCAGGCTTTCCTTCAGCTGTTCATGGGCTTCAGCGACCTCCTGGGCAATTTCATCCCTTTCAAATTCCCACTGAGCCTTCTCCTCTCTCTGCAGCTCCATAAGCTCATGCAGCTCTCGCTGGTGGCGGCCCTCCAGACTCTGGATGGTTTCTTCATATTTATTCACAAGTGTTTGGGTGTCAGCAGAGAACTGGCTTTCAGCATGAGATGCTCTTCTGTTATAGTCACTTTCCATTTTTCGCCTAAACATGGTTAACACAACACATTACTAAACCCTGGGCTAGCTCAGGAAGAGATCAATTTTCAAAGCTACTTAATGAAATGAACCAAATACTTACTTCCTCCTACTGAGTTTTAGCGGCACTACTGATTGCTGGGTGTTTCTGAGAGCAAAAGTTACACTGAAGCTTCAGTGATGATTCAGTGACCATAGCCATGAGATGTGCCCTTTGAAATAAATGGTGCTATGTATAGCATGTTCTCCTTCTACACCTGGTATTGAATTTGTGGGGGCAGATATTCTTGTCCCCATCTCTCCCTGTCAGCTCAGGATGGTCTCATTACTTTTGACACTCACTCCTGACCAGACGCATTTACCAACCACCTGTTTGCTTCTTCAGAAAAGGACAACTTGAAACCAAGGGAGTGTAAAGCACAGGGATGCTGAATGGAGCTCAAATGAACTATACCTGGTCATGCTTTAGCAGTACTGCTGCCTCTGAGTGAGCTAAGAACCAACAGAAATATCTGCTGGAAAAGGGTCAGAAGACAAAGCTCTGGGTATGAGCTCATCTGTGTTCTGTAACAAAGCACTATACAGTTATAACACCTGAAATGAGCACTGGGAACGAGCTCTGTGCTAGCATCACTAAGGTCACAGTGCCGAGCAGCACAGAGCACGGCCACAGAGCCACGGGGACACTCACCTCTCCTCCTCCAACTCCAGCCTGTGCTTCCTCAGCAGCTCCTCCTTCTCCATGCTGTGTGCTTCTGCCATCCTCTCCAGCTGCTGATGGAAGCTGTGCTCCAGCTCTCCCTTCTCCTCCTGCAGTGCCTGCAGCAGCGCTCTCATCTTCTCCTCTGCCCACGCACCGTTCTGGATCAGCTCCTCCCGTTCTCGATTGAACTTCTCATTTGCCTGCTCCAGCCTGGCTCTAACATCATCCTCGTGCTCCTGCCTCAGGAGCTCCTGCAGATTGGCTTTCTCCTCACTGAAGCTGACCTGCAGCTTGTTCTTCTCAGCATCATGTTCGCAGCCGAGCTTTTCTTGCTGCTCCCTGAGTGCTGCAGCCTCTCCTTGCAGCTCTGCAACTTGGCTTCTGAGCCCAGCTATCTGCTCCTCCATCACACACATCTCCTCGCCATACTTCTTCCTCATGTCTTCCTGCTCCCTCTCACAGTGGGTTTTTGTCTCATCCAGCTGCTTCTCATAGTGACTCACCTGCAGAAAGAACACAGACTGTTTGGCTTCCTCCAGAATGTATAACAGAAATGAACAGGAAACATCTCTAGAACGTTTCCACATACTCTATAGAGCATTTGGACACTTAGCTTGGATGTCAGGGGGAAGTTCTTTACTGTGAGAGTGGTGAGGTGCTGGAACAGCTGCCCAGAGAGGCTGTGGATGCCCCGTCCATCCCTGGAGCTGTTCAAGGCCAGGTTGGATGGGGCCCTGGGCAGCCTGGGCTGGTATCCATGTGGAGGTTGGTGGCCCTGCCTGTGGTGGGGGGTTGGAGCTTCATGAGCATTGAGGTCCCTTCCAAGCCAAGCCTTTCTATAATTATATGACTCACGCTTTCCATTGGTTTCCCCTGCTAAGAGCTCAGTATCACATCTCACTGTGATAAAGGTGGCTTAGTGAAACTCACATCTTCCTGCTATATTAATTCTGTCACAGAAGAGACAACCCACTCGTTTTAATGTCCTAAGTCAGGTTTGTAAGCTGCTATGGGAGTATTTCACCAACTCATTCTTCAGAGCCCTTCCTCAGATTAAGAGGCTGGTGAGGGGTTTCCCTACATACAGATTTTAGAAATGACATGAAAAGTGATGATTTCAAGGGAATATTGCTTCAGTGCCCTTAACCCACACACATCACTTGTTTCCCTTTGCAAACCAGGGCAGAGACTGACCACTTTGTCAGAATACAATTCCATAACCTTTATCTTATAGCACACACAAAATGAGTGCATTATAAAGATGCAGCATAACTACCAGCTCTTAACTGGAGCTTAAGTCCAGTGTATCAAACACAACAGAAACCCTGTTTGTGGTCGTGCCGCAGCACAAGCCTAGACCCCCCCAAGGCCACACTTAAACAAAAAGGCCACAAAAGTTGTGAAGTTCTAAAGAAAAATAGCTTACAGCATCTTCGAGCTCCTGCTTGAGGTGATGCAAATCGCGGTGATGTTGCTCCTTCATTTGCTCAATGGCCATTTCAGCCTCTATGCTCATATTTAATGGATTGCAGTCTTCTGACCCAAGTCCTTTAAAGAGAATAATTACATGCATCACCTTGAAACACCAAGAGCTATGATTTCAACAGATATATTCATTCACCCAGAGGGTGGTGACGCACTGGAACAGGTTGCCCAAGGAGGCTGTGGATGCCCCATCCCTGCAGGCATTCAAGGCCAGGCTGGATGTGGCTCTGGGCAGCCTGGGCTGCTGGTTGGTGACCCTGCACACAGCAGGGGGTTGGAGCTGGATGAGCACTGTGGGCCTTTGCAACCCAGGACATGCTGTGATTCTACGGTTTGAGCTTTGAACATGGTACAACACTCACGTGCACTTAATGCCGCACATTAAAATGGGAGTGCTGCTATGAATTTCACTAGGAAGGTTCAGGAGAACCTTTACAAAACCCCATCCAAGACCCAAGACACTATAAATATCTACACCACAGCAGATCCCATAGAAGAAACATGCCTTACCCTGGTCAGGTTCAATGCCACTGTTGCCATAGCTTTTGATATCAATGTCAAACTCCTCTGACAGTGAGTTTTTCAGAGATGGCCTGAACACCTTGCCCTGAGTGCGGTACTCCTCCAGCTCTGAGTGCAGCTCATCGATCTGGTCCTGCAGCTCCTGCCAGGGGTGGGGAAAAACATAGAAAAGCTTTGGCGAAAGCAGCCAAGGCAGCTGGGCATCATCTGCACATCAGTGTAACATGGAGACAAGGCATTCAGGAGAGAATTACTGTAGGTAAGGACTCGGTCTTGCCAGTTACCAACCAGGATGGGAGGTGATGGCCTCAAGTCATGCCAGGAGAGGGTCAGGTTGGATATTTGGAGAGGAAACGTTTCCTTTAGAGCGGTGCTGCAGTGGCACAGCTGCCCAGATTGGTGGGGTCAACATCCCTGGCAGCTCCAGAGCTGTGGGGATGTTGCACTGAGCACAGTGGGGTGGGCTGGGGATTTGGAGGTCTTCTCCAACCTGGATAACTCTATGGGCTCCCTTTTGGAGAAGGTACTGTTTTTCTAAGTTCCAACCCACGTGCAAGCAGCAGATCCATTTCTTATTAAGACAACAGAGCCTTCCTCAGATTGATACATTGTGCTTCTGAACTCTACCACTCTGTAGGACCTTTCACTTTTTACTCCTTCATTCTCCCACAGCTTTAAGCAACACCTTTGGAACACTTCTAAACACAGTTGAGAGATCCCTCCTCAAATACCATTCTACTAGGAAAAAAAATAAATCAAAGCAGAAGTAAAAGATCAAATTAGGAAAGAGTTACCCTCATTAGTGCCTCTCCCATCTGGTTCTCCTGCCCACTTGCCAGCAGAGCCTCCCAAGAGTTGGTGCCAAACTCAGTGTGCTCAGCTCAGTGAACAGCATTTATTGAGGAGTATGAATGCCTGAACATGTAAACATGCAACTCTGGAGACCTGGAGGGTTCAGAAAGGGAACCCTAAAGACTAATAGAGTCTGCCAGCACTCAAAAGAGCCAGCTGCACATTCAAGCCAATTCTTATCAAAAAGCATCAATCAGTTCAGCAAATATTTCTAGAAAATATTTGCTTTTTAACCCCAACTTCACAGAGCTGCAATGCTGTTCCAATTACAGCCCCCAGCCAAGCTGGTTCTACAGTGAACATAGATAATGCAGAACAGATGAGCCAAATGCTTGCAATCAGTGCAGCCCTCAGAAAATAGATACTTGCAGACCCACCTTCAAGAAGCATTCAGCTACACAAGGGCTTGGGGAGAAGGCGAGCTTTAAACATGTACAGTTCTTTTTTCTTAAGCCAGAGCTGTTCCACAAACAGACAGCACTCAGAAATACCCCACCCCTGCCCAATGCTGGGTCACAGCCCAAGGACCCCACTCACCCTGCACTGCAGCTCGTACTCGCTCTTCATTTGGGCCAACCTCTCCTCCTGCAGGAAGAACTCTGCGCTGCTGGGATCCAGGTCCCCAAACTGAAACGGTACCAACACCACCCAGTTAGCCTTCCACATAGCCCTGCTCACAGCCCGCTGCCTCCTACTCTTTTATTATATTTTCTCACCGAAATACTACCATACTCAGCTGTTCATCTTGATTTTCAGATGAAGTTTTAGCAGAGGTGCCATGCAACACCAAACACTTCATAATGTGCAGTTGCAGCCTGGAAGCCCAACTGTGTTCTGGGCTGCACAAAGAAGGGGTGGCCAGCAGGGAGAGGGAGGTGATTGTTCCCCTCTGGTCAGCTCTTACGAGGTCCCATCTGCAGTTCTGGGTCCAGGACTGGAGCCCCACAGTACAGGAAGGACATGGAGCTGCTGGAGCAGGTCCAGAGGAGCCACTAAGATGATCAGAGGGCTGGAGCAGCTCTGCTCTGAGGAAAGATTGAGGGAACTGGGATTGTTTAGCTTGGAGAAGAGAAGGCTGCGGGGAGACCTCATTGTGGGCATCCAGTACGTGGAAGGAGTGTATAAACAGGAGGGGGAACTGTCGATTGTGAGGGTGGGCAGTGATGGGACCAGGGAGAATGGTTTGAAACTGAGACAGGGGAGGTTTAGGTTGGATCTTAGGAGGAAGTTTTTCCCCCAGAGGGTGGTGACGCACTGGAACAGGTTGCCCAAGGAGGCTGTGGATGCCCCATCCCTGCAGGCATTCAAGGCCAGGCTGGATGTGGCTCTGGGCAGCCTGGGCTGCTGGTTGGTGACGCTGCACACAGCAGGGGGTTGGAGCTGGATGAGCACTGTGGGCCTTCACAACCCAGGCCATTCCGGGATTCTATGATATGAGCTGCCCTAGAAAGGACCTGCAGATTGAATCTATCAAAAAATCATCAAGGAAGTAAAAAAAATAAAACAGAACACCCTGCAAACCTATGCAATGATTGCTTTGCCATGTATCTCTCCAGTGTCAGTTTCAGCACAACCACAGCTAGGCTGGAGGATCTGTGGTTTCCTTCACTGGAAATTAGCTGAGGAACTGGGAGCACGTGCTGGTCAGAAGCAGCTTTACCTTCTCGGCCAGGACATTTTCCAAGTTCCTCTGCAGTTTGCTTGCCAGGCTTTCATACTCGGCCAGCTTTTCTCCAGTTTCCAAGAGCTCGCTCTCCAGACGGCTGTTTTCCTGCACCAAACATAACCCAACAGCCTCAGCAGTTGCAGAAGGAAAGCAATAGCAAGCAATAGCTCATTAAAGTCAAGTTAGAGCCCGACACTGTTATGAGTTTCAGCCAGCAATGGGAATTGTGCATTGGTTTTCCACCCTCCACACAGCCACAACAAAACAGCTGCTGGTGGTCCCAACATACAGCAACTCCTCTCTTTCAAACTGCTGTTACAGCTCCCTCGATGCTCACAGGACAGCCAGCCTGCTCAGAAGCTGCTCTCCTCAACACCACATGGGTCCATTAACACCCACTGACTGTCAGTGCTTGTGATGTTTGTAAAGGAACATCATTACCCTTCACTTGAGATCAGCTTAAAAACAACCCAAAGCGCTACATCATGATAGAGCAGCTGTCAGCTTCAGATAATTGGCCGTGACTTAAGAATTTCCTAAAAAATACTTCCCATGTTATTACACAGGAAAAGGATCTGAGTGTATAAGGCCACAGGTGCAAGACCGCACTGGAAGGCAGAAAAGAGCTTTCCAAAAGAAATAACATCAGGCTTTCTTTAACATTCAAAACGGAGCCCCACAAGCCCAAGCAGGAGCCTACCCAGGTGACCCAAAAACACCATTACAGATATAGAATGAAACACCCTGAGTCAGTGGCCCTGCATGTGGTTGGGGGGCTGGAGCTTGATGGTCCTTGAGGTCCCCTCCAACCCAATCCACCCTAAGATCCTATGAGTCAGTAGGGAATCATAAGGATCACTGATTCCTATGGTTTTTAACTTGCAGCTCAACCTACTTTCACTTAAGCTCAGCCTACTCTGGCAGAGATCCTATAACTAAGGACCAAATCATAAACGCCGCTCCCTACTCCTGGGTCCACTCAGTCTGTTACCTTCAGTGACAGTGTGAGACGGTCACGGATGTAGTTCTCATCAGTTTTCAGCTTCTCTATCTCCTGCTCCAGCTCCAGCCGCTGCCTGTTTGCCTGCTGCAGGATTTGCTCGCGCTCTTTCCGCAGTTCATTCTTCAGAGCGCCGATTCGTTCCTTGTACTCCTCATCCAGCTTCCTATTAAGGCATCAAAGGTAAGAAAAGCTCAGGAAAAGAAGCAGGCAAATGCTGCTGTGAGTTAAGCTGGGCGCTAATCGGCGCTGCTCCTATCAGTGCCTGCACCAGGAGGGACTGCTGCCTGGAGAAACGTGGATTAACTGCACGGCTCAGCGACGTTTCAGATGCACAGCCCAGAGCCTGATTTTGGGATTAAAGCTGACGTTCCTGCAGCCAGAGATGTCAATATTTGACATTTGACATTCATACGCACCTCATAATGGAGAAGGTGAACGGTGTGCATTGGTGGGAAGCAGAGATGGGAATGGGGCTGGTACCACCTGGGAGCCACCAATGAGTCCAGCAGATTGGGAAAGAACAGCACAGGACCACTTCAGCTTGGCCAAACACAGGATGATCTCAGTCTGCTTTTCACCACTCCCCAAGCTCCAGCCCCAAGCACTTACAGTGCCACAACCCTGCAGCAGTGCTCAGGACAAGCAGTAGCTGCTGTTACCCACCATGGGGTGACCCAACGCCGTACCTGAGGTTGTACTCATTCCGGCGCTCTATCGCTGCATGGTGGTCATCAACTTCAGAAGCCATCAGAGATTTCAGTTTCTCAGCTTTTTCCAAATCCGAGCGCAGCTTCTCCTTCTCTCTGGCCACTTGGTCAATCCGCTCCCTAAGGGTGAAGGAAATGGAGACACTTGGGGCTGCCCCATCTTGTAGCCATAGAGGAGACATGGGGAGCAGAGAGGCACAAGTTATACAAGCAGGTGGTAACAACTGCAGGCTTAAAGACCAGCTGTAGCACAGATCTGTGTTGGATGCACAGGTTGATGGATAACCAAGGACAGTATTTCAAGATACACAGCAGAAAACAACACTGCTTACAGTTAGAGCTTATATGCATGGTGTACAGATGTACAAAGGGGAACAAAGCAAAGGGGAAAGCAGAAGCAGAATCCCAGTGACTTACAGCAGGTGTCTGATCTCTGTCTTGAAGCTGGCCAGAGCTGCCTGGTGGATGCTGTTCTTGGTTATTAGAAGCTCATTTTCTAGTGCCAGCGTCAGCTCGGTCAGGTTCACCTTCCCATCCAAGCTGAAATCCAGTGCCTGTGAAACAATCCAGCGTTAAAACAGAATGTGCTTCCTTGTGCACTTGGACAAGGAGTGGCAGAATGAACTGAGCAGGTTCAGAAAAGACCAGATAAGGTGTTTATGGAAGCCTGGATGTGCAAAATCTGCACAGACTAGAAATGCTAAGAGAAAACTGCTGTTACTGCTGTCAGCAACTCAGAGATGCTCTAGGAATGGACATGAGTAAGTGCTTGATCCCATGCACAGCTTTTAGCAGGATGGGCAGGGAAGGGATTGACATCATGTACCTGATTCACAATACAGAGAGTAAATGGGTAGTGTGTAATAAAGCACTAATTACTCAGCAGGGTTTCAAATGCTTCTCTTGATTCCTTTGCAAGCCATAACCCAGGCCACGTGAGCACTAACAGGTTTGCAGGTGCCATACTCAGCAAGGCAAAGGCATCACTATGCTTTCTACAAACACAGCTGACCTTCCTGAGCTAAGCTGGAAGCCCTATTACACCCATCATTAACTTTCAGCTCTTAGATACATACCACCATTTCAATGATGGACATCACTAGGGACAGCCCAGATCAGTTCTACCCAGATTGATGTTTTTAAGCAAGAAAAAACCCAGCTACAGCCCAGAACCCCACAGAGAAAAGCCAGCAGGGCTGATATGGGCCCACTATTACCTTCAGGACGTCCTGGCTGTTCTCCACGCCCTCCTGGTGCCAGCAGTCCAGGATGCCCTCCACACAGCCATAGCCCATGCCATCATCCAGGCCGGAGAAGAGGCAGAACCCAATGGTGCTGGGCATGGCAGTGGGGCCTGCAGTGCGACGGCCGCTCTCATCGAAGGACTGGAGGGAGAGGGGAGAGCTGTGGAGGGTACAGGCAGGCCCGGCCCCCTGCACACCCACCCGGGAAGGGCTGACGTGGGTCACGTTGCTAGCGGGGATCTAGAGATTAAGGATTAGTCCTGCTGGTCCTCATTGCCACGCCAACGCCCAGCAGTGTCCTCATGGGACCGCAGCACAACCCAGCACAGTGGGCTTAAAGCGAGCTGGAGAACAGCCCAAGCTGGGAGAGACCCACCGGGAACACTGAGTCTAAGGAACCCAAGGAAGAATAGTTTTTGGTGTTAAGTGTTCCTCCCCATGAGAAGGAGCACACAGAAGCCTCAGCTCTGGACAGAGATGGTCAGCAACAACAAAGTCTCCCAGAACTTAGAGTGGAAGGAGCAGGATGTGTGCAGCTGCAGTCTGCCATGTCACTTTGCATACAGTTTACACCCTTATGCACCACACGTCACATCTGGCAAGATGCATCCCCAAACCATGTTATGTTCATAGAATCGTTATGGTTGGAAAAGACCACTAAGTGAGCCATCTCTCCTACCTTGAGCACAAGGACATTCCTACATCATTCTGTCCCCTCATACCCAGAGGACCCTCAGCTTTCCCCCCAGCACAACAAACCAGGGCTCCATGCCCATCCCTCACCTGCATGGAGAGGTGTCTCTTCAGCTGTCGGTACGGGGTAGATGCTGAGGGTGTCAGTGGCTTTGCGTTCCTAAACAAGCTGTAGAAGAAATCCTCTACGCTCATAGTGCCATCCTGCTCCAGGTTATGGAGCACCTCCTCCAGCACCTGCAAGAGGCAAGGGATAGAAATCAAGGCTGTTATTGCTGACAACACTGCAGCAACATTTGGCACAGCAGACCAGCTCCTGTTCCTTGGATCTCGACAAAGAAAGGAAGAGTAAAGCAAACAGACCACAGGACAGTGGCAGCCCACTGCTGGGACAGCCATCTCACAGAGCTATGTGCTGCCCAGCAAAGCAGCAACAGCTCAGATCCAGTCTTTAGAAAGGAAATAATTCCAAGTCATGGCATTCTAAAATGTGAAAAAACATTTCTCCCCCCCCCCCCCCCCCCCTTTAATAAAGCTGAATCTTTCATAGACTCTGCCTTGAGAACAGAAACAGCCCGCAGTTGCTTTTGACTTTGTGAAGACCTATCTCAGGATATTTGAAACAACATCTTCTTTCTAGATAGAAAGTTTCTAGGATTAAGGAGATATGCTTGGAATGTGAGATATGCTTTATTGCTTAAGCAGCCTCTGGCCCTACTCACCTCCCCATCAATGTGTTGGAGCCCAAACTGCTCGCAGATGGAGATGAGCTTTTTGCGGTTCAAGTGGCCATCCCTGGTGATGCCAAGGTGCTCACACACCTCCTGCAGCTTCTCCTCCACCCACTCTGGTGTGGGCAGTGATGTCCCCTGGGAGGCATTCAGGTCATCAGGGTTCCAGAAGCGCAGCTGCCCTGAAATGGGAGAAAAATCACTCCAGTGTATGGGAATGATCCATTAATTGCATTGATGGCCAACAGATTAATGGAGCTTGCACATCACAAGGAGCTTTGTAGACCCCAGTGCACACCTGGTATGTTGAGGTATGACTACCAGCACCAGCATGGCTGTCAGAGTTTTCTAGAAGCAGATTTCACATGGCATTTAACTTCCATCACAAGCAAAGGATCCCCATGGCCAAGGACAGGGCAAGCTGGGACCCCCAGGATGGAGGTGAGCTGACAGCCACAGTGGGCTGGCAGCCAGAGGGGCACAGCCCTGCTGCCCAACCCCTGATGGAGAGATGGGCCCCCTTCTCCAAAGGATCACAGGATTCACAGAGAAGACCTTGCACAAAGGACACAAACCAGCCAAAGCCTGCCAAGCTGCAAGGCCACCTCCTTGTGCCTGCTGAGAAAGCGGTTTCTGGAGCAAAACCTTGATCCTGGTGGATGGGGTGAGGGTTAGCCAGCAGCTAACATGGGGCAGGTGCTGCAGCAACAAGGAGTTGCATGGCTTAGTGATAAGCACATCCTCATGTGCCATGGAGCATAGCAGCTCACTGCAGCCCCGCCAGCTCATTGCTATGGGGTCCACCCTAAGCATCCCAAACCAAAACACACCCCGGGGTCACCCAGGTCTGCAAACAGGACAGGGAACAGAGGGCTGGCCCGTGGAGACATCTAGTGACCACCCTGCCCCACTACAGGGACCAGGACATGTCCCAGGGGCTGCTTTGGGGACAAGGAAGAACACAAGCAACTGCAGGAAAAGAAGGCAGAGATGCTGAGATGTCAGGCAGTGCCCTTGAGGAGATATGTTTTCACCACCATTACCAGTTTCAAACAAGGAAAGAGCCAGTTGTGTGCTAGCTCAGCCAGAATCAGGCCAGGAACTCAGCATAGCCCAGCAGCACAGCTCTGAGAGCCCTCTGGCTCCTGTGATGATTCTCCTTTCAGCTTTGAAGCCGAACCACATCCATCTGTTCACCCTTACCTTCTGCCTCGTATTCCTCGCTGTCCTGCGTCTTCCAGCGCTGGGGAAGAAACAAAAAGGAACCCTGAGTTGTTATGACTGCAAGACACAACACATTTGAAAGATTCCACAATCAGCATCAAACGAGCTGCCGGCTGCCAGGCTTTCATCTCCCTGCTCCCAGCAGGCAGCCCTGGGCTGTTTGATGCTGCTGCTCCTGGCACACACTGCGCTGCTGGGGGACACAGCACAGCCATGGCAGGAGCTGCCAAAGCCCCGCAGACAGCCCAGGAGAGGTGGTGGCAGAGAGCAGCAGGGCCCAGCAGCCTGATGGGGAAGGAGTGAGAGATTTACTGGTTTTTGAACTCTCCAAGCTGCTTTCTTAGCAACATGGACGATGAGACGGTGGGGATGCAGCTCAGATTGTGCTGTGCATAGGAATCACCTGAATTTGCATCACCCGTTCCTTGCAGCACCTGACTTCCTGCTGCAGAGTGACTCCTGCAGCCCACATAGATCCCACACACAGACAGCTTGGCACAGCCCACCTAGAGCCTTGAGCATCCCTACAGCAGACAGCCCTGCGGCACAGCCCCACTCTCAAGGTGCTTTCACGTCACCTCACACCAGCTGCAGAGCCCGAGCATCCCAGGCAATGCACACCCACAGCAGGTAATTAAGCTGCAACAATCTCACACCAGCACCATGGGGACATCTGCTCCCAGAGCTCACACAGTGTGGGAAATGGGGATTTCACTGCTTTGTGCATCCCATTTTGCAAGCAGGGACCCATCTGCCTGCAGAGTGCAGGGCCAGCAGCCTGAGCTTGGCCCAACCTGAGCATCCCGCCTCCTCTTCCTCCCTTGTATGAGCTGAGGGTCTTTGCTAGCACGCAATGCTCAGCCATTTAATCTCCCAGTCCAGCAACAGCACCAGCAGATGTTACTTCTGCATTACAAGTGTGTCCCTGCGCGTGCATGGGACCGACAGACTTAAAGTCAAAGTCACCCGGGACATAAAGAGGCTCTAAATCATCCTACAGAAGTTCAACACGCCTCATTCCGATTACAGCTAAAAGCCATTAATCTACAGCGTTGCCCTGGAAACTGGATTAGGTCACTGTACATTTTTAGCCTGGCTGCCGGATGAGGGAACGGCCGCTGCCAGCAGCCCCACACGGCCCTTTGCTTTGGGGCCAGGGCAAGAGGCTGGGGGGGATCCCAGAAAGGGGGAGATCAGCCTTTGTTCCCCTGTAGGGCTGCAGGCAAAGATGGGCCGGCAGGGCTGGGGCTCAGCTGGGTATTCAGGACAAAGCCAAGAACATAAATAACACCACACTGGAAGGCTGTGGAGTTTGGCCTCAAGCAGAGCTGTCTGGCTGCAGCCACGACTGAGGCATTGGGGTGGGCAAATCCCTTGTTTGCCCAACAGGTGATGGACACAGTCAGTGGGGATGTGATGGGGTTGGACTGGGGGGTTCTTGGAGGTCTTCACAGAATTGCTGAGGTTGGAAAAGCCCTTCAAGATCATTCAGCCCAACCCCAGCCCAACCATCCTCCCCACACTAACAGCCCTCCGCTCAATCACGGCCCTGAGCACCACCTCCAAATGGTTTTTAAGCACATCCAGGGATGGTGACTCAACCACCCCCTGTGCAGCCCATCCCAATGCTTAACAGCCCTTTCTGTAAAAGCTTATCCTGATATCCAACCTAAACCACCCTGGCACAACTTGGGGCCTTGGTCTTTACCCAACCTGAATGCTTCCACAATTCAGGGAAGCCAGAAAGAAGAGCCAGGCACCCATCTTCAGAGGGGGCATAGAGGGGCAGAGATGCTATTAAGGGTCAGTGCACTCCCCATCACCCCTGGGAGCTGCTGCCACATCCCGAGGCCCTTTGTTTGACTGGGGGTGGGGAGGTGGGCTTAGGGTGGGCACAGTGGGAGGACAAAAGGGGCCGGCGTGCCCCACTGTCCCACAGGGCATTGTTCCCAGCCCCGCAGCTGGATGTGGGTCACACACATCAGCGGCTGCGTGCAGGATTGGGATCCCAGGAATGCATTATCCCAGTGGCGCGTGCTCGGCTGCCCGAGGAGCAGATGGCCGCAGCTTTCAATGCTCTCGTCCTGCAGCCCGGGGCCCGGCGAGCATCTGCAGCCTGTGCCGTTTGCTCGCGGTGGCCTCTCCCCATAATAACTTAGCAACCTCTCCCACCCTGCCATCTGCTTCTGCGAGACAGACCTTTGTTCTCCGCCAGAATATACGGCTAATTAAAATGATGATCAGGAGCACACACTGAGCACAAGGTGATCCCCCGCGCCCGTGCTGACAGCCCCTATTTCATCCTCCTGTGTCTGCCTGGGGATGAGCTCAGAGCCCAGCCAGCACACAGCAAGGGCTGCTTGAAGGCAGCACAGCTCTACAACCCAACCTTACGGGTTATCCTCAGCTGCAAAGTGGAGCATCAATAAATGTGGCTTTGGGGAGAGCGAGCACGACGCTGAGCTGCTCTTTACAGATCCTGTTTTGTACAGGATAAGGCACTGACACAGCCCCATGGTTTGGGTCAAAGCAGCTCTCATCTCCTCTCCCATAACAAAGCTACACCAGACAGCCCTCTCCCTGCAGAAGCAAACACACAGATGTCTGGGGAACAGATGGGGCAGGCGCTGCTGTCACATCCCAGTCACATCCCTTGGGTTTCTATGAGCTTCTGCCTCCTGCAATGAAGGGGGGACCTTTCCCATAGCAGAGCCCACCAGCCGGGCAGGAGATGACAGATGCCTGGTGCTGAGGTTTGGGAATCAGCACAGCCTGGGATGGGGCACATCTGACCACGTACCTGGGGATAGGACACTGGAGGCCCCACAGCTACTGAACCTGCCTCACCCCAACCTCACACTATCACGACAGGCAAAAAGGAAACCAAAACAAGGCCAGCATTCCCCAGTCATGCTTGGCCACCTCTATGCCACCACCAGTCTGAAAGCCAAACAAAATCCATCACTTACACCAAGACTTTGGGATCACAGAATCATTCAGGATGGAAAAGACCTCTGAGATCCCCAACCCCACCCCCCCATGTTTCTTACTGCCACATCCCCCCCACTCCTTGGGCAGCCATTGCAGCACCGCTCTACTGAGAAGCGATCTTAGATGACAACTGGGGCTGGAGATGAGCAGCTTCAACCACTGCAAGCATTCACACTGCATTTCCAGGGGCTTTCACTATTGCATCTCTGACAACACTGCATCCTAAAGCTGCCAGAGCCACTCGTTTCTCATTACCCATTAGCACACAGCCTGGTGACAGCACTGAATTCAGCCCTGACTGCTGCAGGTTTGGTCCAGTGGTTCCCAGAAAGTCACCAGGGATGGATGTGGCAGAGCCGCCCCAGGCAGCCCTTCCCCACAGACCAGCCCCTCCTCAGCTCTGTCAACACAAAATGAGAGGCTGAGAGGGAAGAAAGCCACACAGACAGAGCCTGAGCCCTTCTAATTGGCACCGCTTGAAAGCAAGCACCAATTAAGCCACACTGCCCCAGTTCTCAGGCTGGCAAAACACCCCGAGGAGCTGGAGACAAACTCACGGCGCAGTCAGCAGCGAGTTCATACACACAGCAGGAAAGAAGTGATGGGTTGGATGGGCCCTGAAATCCTGGGGACTACCCAAGCACTGACAGCAGCTGCACTTCAGCCTCAGGCTGCAGACAACCAGTTCCTGTGTATAACAGGAGAATCATCCTTAGGAGATGAGAAAACAGCACCGATAAAGAGGAGAAGTGGGGATTTCACACATTTATCCTCTTTTTTGGCTCAAGGTGTGAGGGAATTACCACTCCATCCATCCAAAGCAGCACAATGAGAGGCAGCGCCAGGAGTCTGTGCTCCCTGTTGGCAGTTATGTACCAATTTAGCTAATTGGCTGACCTTGTTAATGGGCTAGCAGCCCTTTACACCTACTCAACAGCTGAAACAGAGGAATAAAATTAGAGTGGCCTCTATCGAGGGCATCGCTTCCCTGGAGGGTGTGGGTGGATCCGCAGTGATTTCCAGGTCAGGGAGGCACCAAGAGATGGAAGAGCATCCCCAAGAGATGGAAGAACATCCCCACAGCTTCGTGAAGATCTGCTTCATGGAATCAGCAATCAGGATAAACTCCTCCAAAACAGCAGGCACCAGCAGGGAGCAGTGGGGTCACCATCCCTAAAGGTGCCCGAGAACCACAGAGATGGGGCACTGATGGGTGGGCTGGGGATCTCGGAGGTCATTTCCAGCCTCAATGACTCTATGAAATGTCTCCCTCTTGCAGGAAGGAGCACGCCTGCATGTGGGGCAGCTGCAGAGCCCAGAAAGAGCAAAGTGATGCCAGGAAGGGGAGGGGAAAGCAGCTGCATTTGTCCCTCCTACTGGAAAACTCCTAATGCACAACGAGTGCTGAATTGACAATGGCTGGAATGGACCCAGCTCCAAGGAAATGCTGCTGGGGCAGCCTGCTGCCGAGCTGGGAGGGGAGATGTGTGTTAGATATGAGGGGAAATCCTTCACCCAGCCAGCAGTGAGGCCATGACACTGCATGGAGCTGTGGGTGCTGCAGGCCATGGATGGGTCCTGGGCAGCTGAGCTGGGGGACAGTGGGTTGGTTTGGGGTCCCTTCCCACCCAGCCATGCTGTGGCTCATGGCCAGGGCTGGCTTTCCAATGGATGAGGACGTGCTCCTTCTGCTTGCTCACCCCCAGCCCACATCAGGTCAGGCACAGAGTGTGGCTCACAGCCTGCACTGAATTGCTGCCCAGGTAGACAGGCAGCACGCAGCACTGTGTCACCGTGCCCCACAGCCGCCCCACTCACCTGCTCCCGGCTGCTGGTTGTGATGTGTGGAGGCTGCACTTCCTCTCCCAGCGGCTCCAGGACGGTCACCTCAGCAAAGTCCTCCACCGACTGCTGGAATTCCGGCAGCGACCGGCGGCCATAGCGCTTATTGCCTTTGATGTATTTGGGCTGTGCTTCTGGGGAGCAGTCTGCAAAGATGGGGAGCAAAGGGAGCAGGTAATGGGTTAGAATTGCTCCTACTGCCAGGACAGCCACTGCTGCAGAGATAGCAGCCTCTCTGCCTTTCTCACCCTCCCATTCAGAGCATCATTCAGGCTGGGAAAGATCCCTAATCCCACTCCACCCCATCACATCCCCCAGTGCCACATCTCACAGGTCACCATGGCTGCTCTGGATCCCAGCACTCTCTGCCCACTTAAGGTGCTGGGGAAACCCATCCACAACTGCCTCGGATCAGGGCAGTAATTAGGCCTTTCCTCCTTGCACTCATCTTCATTAGGAGCAATGGGACAGCATCCCACTTGGGCAGCACCAGAGACTCACAATGCCTGGACACCCAGGTGACCTCCGCTGCTTTCCTTTCAATCACAACTGGATCAAAAGTGTGAAAACAACCTCAGGAGTGGAAAAAAACTGAGCAAGTATGGAGGCAAACATGCCCCCAAGGGCCCAAAATGAGCAGCTGATGCAGGGCAGGTCCCGACCCGTGCACATTGCCAGCTGCAGCATCCAAATAACCCTCCAGAGCTGCCATCTAATTACAGGGGGCTTCGTGGCCCCGCTCACATTCCCCATCTCAGCTTCCCCCAGCAGCCTCCTGCCTTCAGGGACTGAATTATCCTCCAACACTTGCAGACAGGGATCAAAACAGGGAAAAAAAAGCCCCACAAATAAACAAGCACTTTTGAGGCTATTTCCAGCACGAGTCATTTGACAGCTGGAGCAGGGGGTGAATTAACCAGAGGACCAAATTAACCAGGGATTCAATTAGGGAAAAAGGCTCTCCACCACACTTTATTTGCTAACCTTGCTGTCAAACCCTCCTACTCCCCCCCAGGACCCTCTCAGCTTTGTTTCCTGCTACTTGCAACACACCGAAGGCGGCGGCGGCTGCAAATTCTATTTGCACAGAGCTCCACTACAAAACAAATGCAGGAGTGCTGTACTAACAAGGAGCAGGGAGGCTGTTCATTACTGGGGCGCAGCCAGCGGGTCTCCAAAGCCCCCTGCCTAAATGCCTCCTTGGATAATATTCTGTCAGATATGGGAAGAAGGCTTCAAGCTTGTTAGAGGAAAACTATTGCATGACTGAGCTATGCAATGAATTATAAAATACACAGGACCAGGAGGCCTTTGATTCCTCCCAGCCTCACGCTCCATCCATCCATATTGCAGCTCTAGGGAACAAACCCTGCGCCCGTGTTTGAACAAGGCCATCCTAACGAGATTTGCTGCAGCTGGGACTCGCACATGAAAGTTGTGTGATGAAGTGCGCTGATAGAAGAATCACAGCGAGGCAGGCTGATGAAGGGAGAGCCTGAGAACAAAAGCAAACCTTATCGCTCCTATTAAAGCCTGCCCGATGGTGAACAATCTCCATCCAGCAGCTCGCTCTGAAATGCTAATAGCCGTGGCCGTCCGTGCACCCGTTTGTTCCCTCCATGTAGGAAATAAAAAGGCTTTGGGGGCTTTGTTTTATTTGTGATAAACAAATTTCCTCCACTGAGATGGAGTTGCACCTCTGTGCAATGCGTCTGTAGGAAGACCGAGGGGGAAAAGAAGCAATTAGGTGATAATTAAGCTATTGCTACATTTTCTTCTGCATTTCCTAATGCTGAGACAAATTGCATCTCTGGGCTGCATTTAACCACGGCTGCAGTGAGTTATAAAACCCAGACATGCATGGAAACCCAGGTTCCATTCATGCCAGGTTGCTTTGCAAGCCTTTCAAGAGCAGAATGGAGATGAGAGGGTTTCTTTTTGTTGTTTCTTTGGTTTTTAAGCACTCTGAGGCCAGCAGCTGATTTACCTCTCCCCACTTTGCCTATGGTCCCTTTGATCTGAGCACCGTGTGCTTGTTTTTCCTTCTCCAATGAGGAGTTCTAAAGCCTGGGAACGTCTCCAGGAGGGATGGGCGACATCCACAGCCTGAGATGGGAGCACAAAGCTGCCTCACACCCCGCAGCTCTCCAACACCTGAGCCTACCCAACATGGGCAGCCCATCCCTGAGTCATAGAGCCACAGAATGGGTCAGGCTGGAAAAGAATACTGAGACCAAGTCCAACCACCAACCCATCCTCGCCATCCCCACTCATAGAATCATTAACATTGGAAAAGACCACTAAGATCACCAAAGTCCAACCACCAACCCATCACCTGCACCCACCGAGCCGTGTCCCTCACTAACCCCTCCCTGCTTGCAGCTCAAGCCACCATCAAATTCTGTTTGTAGAGCCGCAGCTCCTCTCTTAATGCTGGTTTAAAGAAGCAACCCATGCTTCCCAAGCACAAATAGCCATGCTCAGCTCCCCATCTCCACTCAAAACCGGTGAGGAAGGATGGCTAAGGGCTTCTTGATCCACACCTGCTCCAAAGTTAGGTAGGGAAATGGGAGAGGGATGCAAAAAAGAACCCCAGCACTTCAGATGCACACAGCTATTAACTCCAAACCCACACCTATGGGGCTGCTCCTGTGCCCCACATGGCAGATGAGTGAGGGATGCTCATCACTGCCCTTATCAGCTATGCATCAATGAGCCACTGGGAAAGGAGGAAAGGAAACAAGGCATAGAAAGAAGGGCAAACGCTCCTTGCTTCCTACAGCCCCCAGCAAGCCACAGGCTGTGTAAAACACAGACATCAGAGCCAGTGTCTAATTAAACCCTGGAGGTTTTCTTTCCTGCCCTCCCTGAGTGCCCTGAGGGCTGTGAGAGCTCACAGACCAGCACCTGAGCTCCCTGCCCTGTGACACAGCCCCCCAAAACCCTCCTAAAGAAATCAGCCCAGCTGCATCTCCCAGGCAAAGCCCCCATTTCAGCACTGCAGACAGAAGCCATCCATTCCCCTGCTCCCCTCCCACAGGTTACACGTCACCATGGTTGGAGATTTCCACTTGATTTGCCTTTCTGCATGAGATAAACCATTTCCCACCCTGCTCTGTCCCCAGAGCCGGGATTCCTCCTGCCCTCCTTGCACAGGGATGCAGCACCACAAAGCTGTACACAAAAGAGTTGGGTGATTTTTGAGGAGGAGGAGGAAGGCAGCTGCCCTGAAATCTGGAGGTTCAGAGGCAAAATTAATTTCTTTGCCACTGAAGATTTGGAAGGCAGGAATCCTCCTGGCCACAGCAGACAGCAAATCGCATTACAGATGGGACTGGCTAAATCCTAATCCCTGGGGATACCAGGTATTGTCTGAACAACTCCTCGTCCCTGCTTCATGCTTTGGGCTCAGCAACTGAGGCAGAGAGCAGCAGGGGCACACAGCCCCAAAATTAAGGTGCCTGTACCCAAATCACCTCCATCCCAATGCCTTTATGCCCAATGGGAGTCAGCTTGCAGACCTCTGCAAACCTACAAGCAGCCCTTCCATACCATGCACGATTCCTGCAAGTCATCCAGCCCAGCTCCCTCCTGGGAGGGCAGTTCTGTTGTCTCCATGGGAAGAACAAGCAAGTGTCCCTCATAACCAGGCTGACATCAAGATGCTCTAATTTGTCCTGGGTGCTCCCATAATCCCATGCCCCACCCAAGTAATCCCTCCCTATCCAGGCTGCTAATACACACATCTGACTTTTTAAATAACATTCTTTTTCTTTTTTTTTCCCTTCAATCCCTTCTATTATCCCTGGATGACCTGTGCACAGCAGGAGCTCAGCTGGCCCATGAACAGAGCATTGGTGATCCCACAGCAGCATCATCCCCCCAGAGCCCATTCCTGCACCCATCTCCCTGTGATTCATTCATGGTTGTCACTCACTGAAGACCCATCCAAGCATCCTGCTTTTCCCACACCCCACACTTCCCCCCCCCAAGCCATGTCACTTCCAAGCAGCTGGGTACTCATCTCCAGCATCCCCAAGGGGGACAGAATCACAGAACCATAGAATGGCCTGGTTTGAAAAGGACTGCAATGATCACCCAGTTCCAACCCCCTGCCATGTGCAGGGTCACCAACCAGACTGCCCAGAGCCACATCCAGCCTGGACCAGCAGATGGCAGGGAGCTCTGCCCTTGGTGCAGCAGTGCCTGCAGCCCCCAGGTCTCATCCTCTTGTCAGCATGTCCTTCAGAGAGGGAACTGAGCTTTGCCAAGGAAAAATAATAACAAACCAAATCAAACCAGCACCTCTTCTACCTGTTCCTCCTCTCCAAAAATGGGGAAACCCATTGATCTCTTCTGCAGGAGCTGCTTTAGCATCATGCAGCAATTCCAGTTCTCACCCCGGCCTGCAGGTCACACCATGGCCCCAACCCATGGCACCTCTCTGTGTGAACCCACAGCACCAACGCTGCCACTTCCTCCCAGCATAACAAGCAGCCTTAAAGCCCAGCCTTCCCCAGCTCCATTTTCATTTCAATCACACACTGCAGAGCTCTAACTCAATCTTTCCCCAGCCCGGGGCTGGCTGCAGCACTGGCATTCCACGCTTGCTGACAGTTTGACACCAACAGCACAGAGCAGCTTGTTCTCCCAATCTCAGGTTTGATCTAAATTAAAAGAAGCAAAGACTTGAGCATTAACCAACCTGTCACATCACATTAAAAACAAATGCCTGCAGGGCCCACCTGCACCAGGCTCCCTACCTGCAGCACGAGCCCTTTGATTACCACCATGCTGACACACGTCCCCAAGGTGGGCTCCTCTTGGGGGCTGCCTTTGTCATTTCTGCATTAACAGCCCCAAATAAAGCCATTTCTTTTAATATGTCTATACTTAAAGCCAGAGCTCCTCATTGCCCAGTAGAAGTGTGGTACCAGGCTCATACTGGTCAGCAGGGCTGACCTCCATGCTCCTCTCCATTGGGCTGGGAAAGATTGCAGCCAACCCAACCACCCTCCCCCCACCCTGAGACCCCAAAGCTCCCTCTGGCCCCACTAAGGGATGCCTGGTGCAAGAGCTGTCAGCACCCGTCACCCTTCAAGCATGGAAAGCTTCAGAAATGAAAGGAAATAAATAAATAAATAAAATAAAAATCCCATCTACTGCATCACTCAAGTCCTGCATTATTTTTTTTCCTTCTGTAGGATGGGAGCTGTCATCCTGCTGACTGGCTGTGCTATGGATGCTCAATGTGCAGAGCTGACATGAGAGCAAACCTGGAGCCCTCTCTCCCCCAGCCCAGGCTGTTTTCTTCTCCAGGGCTTTCACACCCCACAGGCAGTGCTGTGGATTTAGGATTTACATACAGGGGTGCAGCAGCAAACCTCTGCCCCCAGCTCCAGCTGGAGCTCAGCCCTGCTTCCCAGCACACCAGAGCTGTCACCTCATCTCCTGCCAGGGGTCTAAAATACCCATATTTTAAAGGCATGTGAAACACAAAGCAAAGGAGAACAAAGGATGGTGGGGACTTAGTACACATTGCTTCCTCCAGCCAGCCCCAACCCAGCTCATAGGAGGGCTTGGAGAATAGAAAGCTGCAGGAAGACCTCACTGTGGCCTTACAACCTTCACAAGAGCCACAGTGGGCTCCAGTTGAGGACACATCTCTGAGCTTGGGACCGGGGGGTTTGAAGGTCCCTTCCAACCCAACCCATTCTAATCCTACCATTCCAGCACTGAAATAGTTGTTCCTCTTCCGAGCGCCTCTGTGAGAGCTACCCAAGAGCTATTTCAGGTAATTGGAGCACTTACTTACCTGGTTCTTGGAAGTGCTCTTCATTTGACAGTGTTCTGGACAAGATGAGGATAAGTGCTTCCTTGAACTGATCAAAGTGGACCTGTGGGGAAAAAAAAAACGGAGGAGGTCAATGGGTGCAGATAATTGAGTATTGGTCTGACAACCCATCAGCAACACAAACATTCAGTGTTAGTACAGAATGACCCAAAGCCATGACTTAAATGCACTTGTGGGCTTTTCCCATTAAGCAGAGAGCTGAAATAATCACAGAATCCTTAAGTGGAAAAGACCATGAAGGTCACCTAGTCTGTCCATAGCAGCCAGAGGACCATAGAGAGCATCCCAGGTTGGAAGGGACCCACAAGGATCACTGCAAGGGAGCTGGATCTCACGGCCTTTAAAAGGTCCCTCCTAACTCAAGCCATTCTGTGGTTCAGTTGCAGAGGAGCTGCATCATCCTTTGCAGCCACACAGGGGAATCTGAGCAATCCCAGCCATGCAGCAGCACCAGGTGATGCTGTCAGGGCAAGATGGAAGGCTGGGGACAGCTGGGCTCAGCAGCGAGGCAGAGCTGGCTGCTATGGCTGTGTGTTGGGGCTGGAGAAATCCTTGGAGAATTTTTAGCCTTCAACAAGGGGCTTTATGTTTAGAGAAACAGGGAATGCTATTGCTGGCAGATCGCGTGCTGTGGATGCATTGCTGCTGGAGGTGCAGCCAGAGCAGATTTTAATGCTGTTGTGGAATGGATGAGCAGCAAAACACAAGTACGGATCACAGGATCATTGGAAAAGACCTCTGAGGTCCCCAGCCCACATCCCTCAGTGCCACACCTCCACAGCTCTTGGACACCCCAGGGGCAGTGACCCCACCACACATCCCCATCCCTTCCTATGAACACCCAGACTAATTCAGAACCTCGTCAGGGATGCCTTCATCTGAATACTAATTGCTGCCATTCATTTCACAATGCCAGCATGTTTCACAAGGACAGTTTGCAAGATAGGAGAATTTGCCCCATAAAAAAAAACAACATTTAGACTGAAGGGGCATGAATAAAAGATGAGTGTTAGAATAACACATTTCCTCCTTCCTCCCCCTCCCATAAGATCTGCTTGGGGCCAGCAGGCAGAGCCACCCCTTGGTCAGGCACAGGGTCTGTCCGGGCCCTGGCAGCAGCAAGGAAAAATTAATAGGAGTCACTTGGTGTCACTTGTGCAAATGGGATGAGCTGTGGAGCTGAACCAGGGGCAGGGGGGAGCAGGAGGGGAGGGGAACAAGGACAGGCTGCAGCTGCACGTGGGCAGATGGCTCCAATTTGACCATGACCACAGCCAAAGGCCTCATGGAAGATTAGGCTTCGAGGCCAGGGTTGGGAATCCTTCAGTGCTCCTGGATTTCAAATGCAAATAAGAAGCATGGAGACAAGAGGTACACTCATAGGTGACCCTTAATCACCAAATCATTAAGGTTGCAGAAGACCCATACGATCATCTAGGCCCAACACCCACCTACCCCCAATACTGCCCACTGGCCATGTCCCTTAGCATTATATCCAAGTATTTCTCGAACACAACGTTCCTGTACTGCCGATGGGCAGAGGGAGGTATAACATGGATGCAGCAACAGCCCTGCAGAGCCTGAATGCCTTTGGGGTAGCAGCACCTGGCTTTAGGATGGATGCACCACAAGAGCTGGGGGGTATTTCCCTTCCTGTTAAACCTGTTGGAGAACAAAGCAAATCCCAGCAGCCAGCAAAAGCAGCATCTGCTTGTGCCATGTATCCAACCTTGAGCGCTGTAGGGACATACAAAGGCCTAGAAAATTGCAGCTGCTAGAATTAGTGCAGTACCCAAGCACAAACCAGGCAGGGAAACCCACGGGACAGCAAAGCCACAAGCTCCAAAATAGCTCATGCTAAAGAAAGTGAGGCTCTGCCACTGCTCCCAGCACCACCCTCCTCCAATGCCATGCAGCAGGCACCAGTGACATCAGCACTGGACAAAGCCCTCCCAAAGCAGCCTCAGCCACGAGCCAGCCCTGCCAAAGCCTGCACAAGCCAAAGGCAGAATGTCTGCAGCAGCAAAACGCCAGGAGGGCATTTAAAGTTTAATGCTCTTTCTGACACGCTTGGCTGAACGCGGGGTATTCCAGAACCTGGAGCTGCAGGACTGCCCGTCTCAGCTATGCTGGGTGACAATGGCAGCATGTGTGTGCACTGCTGGGATAGGGCTGGGGTCAGCACAAATTCCCCATGTCTGCATCAGGGCTTGGAAAGGGCCATGTTGGGCAGGGAAGGGACAGCCACCAAGGACAGCTCCAGGGAGGTGCCCAAGGTGCCCCAACCCCATAACGCAAGGAACGCGGAGATGTGGCACTTAGGGAGATGGTGGGGATGGGCTGGGGTCAGAATTGGGGACCATGGAGGTCTTTTCCAACTGGGGTGATTCTACAGCTCACATCCCTGCTGCCACGTTGTCCCCGCAGTGCTGCTCCATGTTAGCTGCTCGCTGACACGACACAAGGGGCAAGCAGGCAGAGTGCCCAGGAATGCCAGGAATTGCTGCAAGCGCTGCAGGATGGCGTGAGAAGAGGAACCGGGGATGGCCCAGCAGCGCTGTGAGGATCTGCACGGCCCCACCGGACCGCAGCGATAATCCCCAGCAGCTCACACAAAGCCAGCAGCAGCACGTGCACCTCCTTGGTGCTGGGATGTGGGGATGCTCCCCCCCGGCCCCGAGCATTCAGCCCCAGTACAAAAGGCAGCACGTGGCCACGCCAACTCCCCGCCGCTTCGCAGACAAAACGCTCCCCCAGAGCCTCCCCATGAAATAAAGCCCAGGAACAAAGCAGCACACCCAGGGGCAGGTGCACATCTCTGCAGCAGAAAATAGGAACAGCCCAAGCTTGCGGGAAGCCGGCTTGTAGGAGGGGTGGGGTGAGCAAACCCCATACTTGGAGGGCTCTCAGCACAGGCTCAACACCCTGATGCTTCCATCTATGAGGACACAATCACAGCGTAAAGTCAATTTGCAAAGCACAGAGCAGCTGGGGGATCTGTGAGCCAGCAGGATGCTGAGGCCCCAAAGGAGGAAGGAGCCATTTCCTACCAACAACTGCGTGGGGACACCAGGAAATAGGGATGGAGGTGGCTCAGGTGGCCACCATGGAATCTGATGACATTCTGAACATGGTGCCGTGCACTCCCACCACAGCTGTTGTTCCCAGCAGCTTAAGTCACCCATGGCAGTGGGTTGGAACTGAGTGGGCTTTAAGGTCTCTTCCAACCCAACCATCCTGCGGTTCTTTGAAATCAAAAGCTCAAGGCCTGGCTTTAGGTCCCTATTACCCTCCAAGAACCCAAGGAAGTGGGCCCTTCCAACCCAACCATTCCATAACTCCATGAAACACGTTCTTATCACACGCACAGCAGGGACCACAACCACACAGTAACACAACCCCAGCCTTACCCTGCCTAGGAGGTTGCCCTGGAGCAGGGTCTGCTGCAGCGCCGGGGCCACCTCCTCCAGGTGCAGCACATGGCACAGGTCAGTGAGCTCCTCCTGCCCCAGGGACCCTGTGCCTGTGCTGTCGAAGCTGTCGAAGAGCTCCTTGAGTCGGGCTTCATACTGGTCCTGCTCAGCTTCATCCATCCCATAGCCTGCCACACTCACCTGCAGGGAGAAATACAGAGGTGAGGATTCCCATGGCACAGCACAAAGAAAACCCCAAGGGCTGATACGGAGGCAGCTTTGCTCCATGGTGCATAGTATTTGCATCCGTGTTTGCTTGCATTAAGCCACCCCAGTAGCCTCCTGGGTGAAGCCAGGAGCAACGCACTGCAAAGGCTCAGTGAGAAAAACACACTGATGATCTGGGGGACTTTGCACCTTGCTGGGTGACTTGCAATTATATATGGCCACTACACGGGGGCCTGCACCCCAAAAATCCACAGCGCTCCCATCATCCAGTCATGAGCTTCCCTCTGCACATGGATCTCACTGCACACAGGGGCTCAGCATACAACCCAAAGCAGCACTTCTGTTATTGGCATGTGCTCAGGGGACACATCCATGCTGGGTCACTGCCCTGCCCATATCATAGTGCTGTGCTGCAGGGACCCGAGATCAAACCCTGCCTGGAGCACTGAGCACAGGACATTGGGAGGTGGCAGTGCTGGGATTTGGAATGTGGAGCATCCCAACCCCAGGATCTGTTTTGGGAGAGGGAGCGGGGAGAGAAATTTCCTGTCCAAAGTGAGGACTTGGCTGGCACCCTTTGATTCTGGCTGTGGGGTTTCCCTCCTGGTTCAGGAGGTCAGCAGCAGAACCGATGCCATAACACAACACAGGGTCACGCCAGGAGCACACTACAGGGCTGTACCTGAGATGCAGCCCCATTCCTGCCCACACAGGGGCCTCCAGGGATCTGGGAATTAGGAAACCCACAGGACAGACACAGCAGCTCAGTCCCTGATGCACAGCCACAGCACATCTGCATCCAACCTGGGGTGCAGAGGAGGAGCCAGCACCTGAAACCCCAAATGCCTGCGAGCAGAGAGAAGGCAGCAAACTGGTTCCCTACTTCTCACCCAACAATCCTGTTTCCCACCTGCACCCAGGGCTCAGCACACGCTGGGCACCAGCAGCACAGTCTGCATGGCAGCCCCATGCTCACAGCACACCTGCAGTGCCTCCAGCCAAAGGATCTTCCCAGGCACTTCTGAGCCTTGAACCTTTGGGGCTGGTCACCTCCTGCCCCCCACAGACCATCCCTGCCTTTACATCCACACCCCAAAATCCAGTTCCCCCAGCTGGACAGCACACAGAGCCAAGTGCCACCTCCCAGTGAAGCCCCCCCACTACTAAACCAACCCTGGTGAGCCCAGGGATGCTGAGGGAGGAGGGATGGAAGCCTATAAACCCAGGAATGAAGCCACAATGCCACAGAGCAGCACAGCATGGAGGGACGGCCAGAGCATGCCGGGTTATAAACACAGACAGACACGGACACCCCCATGCAGCCAAGGGGGGACTGAAAATTTCCCAGCCTTGAATGAACAAATGAACAAAGGAAGGACTAAGGCACAGGACATCCCCCTCCCTCCTACCTGCAGGCAGTCACCGCCGCGGCCCCGCACGCATCCCGCACAACCTCCATCTTAGGCAGCCGCCGTGCAAGGTGACCCAAGATGCCTGAATTATTCAGCACCGCTTCAGGGAGAAGGATCCAACCCAACCCCACGCCTTCCTCCTACCGCCGGGCTGGGAGGCACCGGCACAGCCATCCCACCGCCGTGCGGATAATGGGGTCAGCTGAGCCCCAGCTGCCGGCCGGGGGCACGGAGGGGAACCGGAGCACAAAGCCCGGCTGAGAGCACGCAGCCTTTCAGCTCCAGATGGGGCAGCAGCTGAGGTGCTGGGAGTGGTGGGATTGGGGAGGGGGCAGCAGCTGGGCCGGGCTGCCCCATCCCCCACCCCTCTGAGAGGGGCTCAGCTCTAATGGGGTCGCTTTGTTTGGGTTGGTTAAATCCTCCAAAACGACAAACTTGGGCAGAGTGGGCAGCTTTAGGAGAGCTGCACTTATTGTTATCATTGTTATTTCTACCGCTCCTATGGCGAGCCTTAGGCAGCAAAGCACTTGGGATGGTGAGATAAGGAATTCCCCAGCATTTCTCTCCTCCCTTCCCACCCACCCCCTTCAAGGAGCACAGCACAGAGGCTGACAATGCCATTCCCAGCTCAGTTAACCCCAGCAATACAGGCTAACGTGGTAATTTAGAACCTCAAGCCAGTCCCAGTCCCCAAGCTTTAGCTTTGGAGCCGCACATGGTCAACCCATGGATGGCACACGGCAGCTGGCACAGCACCTGCTTATCAAAGCAAAGAGTGGAAGCAAGGAGCCTCTCCCAGTGCTGTTCCACTGGTGCTTTACCTGCACCCCTCAATTCAGGCTGCATTGCTGATGGCATCTCTGTGCACCCAAACCAAGTCACTGCTGCGACCCAATCGAGCCCTGGCATCCAGCAGAGCTTGGCCACTCGCTGGAGCTCCATCACATGGCCATGGCCAGAACATCATCCGCTGCAGGACAAGGCCAATGTCACCTTGTGCTGAGCGAGGCTGGGACCCAAGCATGGCACAGCATTTTGTTCCAAGGTGCCACTGACCCTGGAGCTCTTCTGGAAGGTCAGCTGTCTCACTGAGCTTATCATCATCATCATCTGCTCCTAACGAAGCATCTCACACACAGCACAGCTGGGGCTGAGCTGACACCATCCCCTGCTCACACCACAGACCCCTGTTCTGCCTCTTTGGGGGGCTATTTCTGAGCTTAACCACCAGCCATCCCTTGGTTGACCAATAACCAAAGGCCAATGGAAAAAAGCCAACAAGAAGAAGAGCACCCAGAAGGACAACACAGCACCCAACCATCACAGCACACCCACCAAAAGCCAACCCTACAGCTGGCATTTCCTCCACCCCATTGAACACAATGATTTCTGCAGCCCCTCAGTGCCACCCCCCCCAAAACACAGCCAGCCCCTCCAGAAGTGGCAGAAAGAGGGGATGCTGTTAACCAGCCTGCAGATTAGCAGGGAAACGATGACAAATAAAGCACTATAAATTTATGTAAAGAGCTTCAAAGCAGCACGGAGGTTTGAATATTCACGGCACCTCGGGATTTGCATTGTAATGGGCCCTTTCAATAAGGGGCCTCGCGTCAATAAGGAAAAACAATGCTCCCATCTGCTGGGGTTCTGCGATGGGGCTGAGCCCCACAACATGGGGAACCCCCATTGGGATGAAACCCAGAGCGTGGGCACTGAGACCATACAGCCAACGGCCACGGAGTTGTGGAATAGTGAGAGTAGGATGGAACTCATAAGGGTTGTGGGGTCTGGAAGCACATAGGGCCACCCAAAATCCAAACCCTGTCATTGTATGATGACAGAGCAGCCCAAGTTGGAAGGGCTCTGTAAGGACGTTGGGGTCAGCTCCTGGCTCCACACGAGGCCACCCAAAATCCAAACTCGAGTAATGATAGAATCACAGAACAACCCCAATAGGAAGGGAGCCATGAGGACATGGGGACCAACACCCGACTGATGCCCCTGAGCTGTGCAGGGCAGCGGGGCCGGAGCCCCGAGGACCCGGCTGGGTGCTGAATCACGGCGCCACACTCCGGCACCCCCATGGCAGACACACGGAAGATGCTCCAACACCAACGCATCATCCCAAAGCAACGCACGCTAAAAAGAAACCAACCAAAGCCTCACCCCCGGCTCCTCGCTCCGACTGACCCTACAGGGCTCTGCTTTCGGCTCTCACCCCCACCCCGCGCTCACCCACCGGCTGCCGTCTGGGGACTTCACCAATGGCAAATGGAGCGATGTCACCATCCCAGCCCCCCGTCGGCAGCTCGTAACGTCCTTCAGCCCGACCGGAACGACACGAACTGCTCCGTTGGGCGAACCGAAGGAGCTCGGCCCCCCAACCCACCCGCCCCCGGTGCCCCCCGGACTCACCCGGCGCCGTGCCGGTGTCTGCAGACGCGGCGGAGCTGAGCGGAACGGAGCTGTGCGGAAAACCGGAGGCGGCGCCCCGTTCAAATGCGGCCGCGTTTATTGGGCAGCGGCGCGGGGGCGGCCCCGGGGGGGCGGGCGGACGGAGGCTCTTTGTGGGCCGGGGGAGGGTCGGTCCGTGTCCCCACGCGGGGTCCTCGCCGTGCCCCTGTGGGCGGCATCACATCGGTGCCTTGTCCCGACTTGGGGTTCCCGTGACCCCTCTGTCTTTCGCCCCGAGGAGGCATCACCGTGGGGCCCTGCTGGCCTGCACCCCAGCTCAGGGTCCCCGTGGTCCCCTCTGTCGCCGAGGTGGCATCACAGCGTCCCCTTGTCCCAAGGACCGGTGCCACACCAGCTGGTGCCAGCCATGTCGCCCCAATATCTGCAGCCCAGGGGCACGTCGGCTCCCTGCCACCCAGGGTTGGCTGTTCCCCGTGTGTCCCTGCGCTGTGGGTCCCTCAGTGGTGACACAGCACCTATGGGCACCCCCAAAATGCAGCGCCCTATTAAACCTCTGCAGCCCTCATTGGAGCTGAGCCCACCTCAACCACCAGCCTGTGGGTTCTCTGCTGGCTCGTATGGGGCTGAGCTCACACTGTAGCATGCTGTTCGCTTCTCCCTGCATGAACTCTTAAGGAATCCTCTGAGCCCTCTTTGGAGATGAATCTGAAGCTGCTTTCAATACATTTAGAAAAGAAGAGCTTCAAACCCACAAAATCCTGCGGGATGGCCAAGGGCCTCACTGGCTGCATTGAGGACAGAACCTGCTGCAGCACCAGGAGCAGCCCTGGTCCCCGTGCAGTGTCACCACGTCCTGTCCCTGCAGTCCCCAGCGCGTGCTGCCTGCTGGGGTCACGGCCCCATGGCCCCGAGTGAGGCTAAAGTTGACAGCAGTGGGGACAGGGGCTGTGCGGGACAGATGTCAGTGCGAGGGCTTTGTGCTGGGGGTGGGTGGGCTCTGGGGTCTGTTTTGTAACACTTGCCATTTTTCTCCTCAGCTTTCTTCTGCTCTGACACTTACTGAGGGCTTTTTCTCTTTATTTCCTTTTTATCCTTTCCTTTCTCCCTCCCTTTCCCCATTTGCTGTTTCATCCCTGCTTCAAACCCTTTTTTTCACTGCGCATTATGCGGAGCTGGAACCATCTGCTGCTTTGTTTTGTTGGAGCCCGACAAGTGCCAGGACCTTTATCCCTCCCCTCCCCTTCCACCATGCTGTGCTAATCCACAGTGCTGCCCCAAAATCACTGCCACCACCAAACAAAGCCTCTGCATGGCTGCATGCGTGCAGCAGGGATGGGCAGCAGGGATGGCATCCCCATGTCCCCACATCCCCATGTCTCCGTGTCCACATGACCCCATGTTCCCAATGTCCCTGTGTCCCCTCTGTGTTACCATGTCACCATGTCCCTATGTCCCCAAATCCCTGTGTTCTCATATCCTTGTGTCCATATGTCCCACATCCCCATGTCCCCACATCCCCATACCTCCACATGCCCATGTCCCTGTGTCCCTACATCCTTAAGTCCCCCCATTCCTGTATCCTCACATCCCAACATTCTTATATCCCCATGCCACCATATTTCCACATCCCCATGTCCCCCAACTCCCACATCCTCACATCTCTATGTGCCCACTTGTTCCACATTCCTCCCTCCTCACATCCCCATATCCCCCCTTCCCCACATCCTCATGTCCCTATAGCCCCATATCCCTACATCCCCGTGTCCTCACACTCCATGTCCCCATGTCCCTATATCCCCACATCCCACGTTCCATGTCCCTGTGTCCCCACGTCCCCATCTCCCTGCCCACCATGACGGCATCCATGGGTGCAAACTCCCCCCTCCGTTTCATGTCTGGCTGCCTGCAGAGCCATCCCGGCACGTTCCCCTTTCCCTGTAGGATGAAGCCTTTAACTCTGAGCCCCCCCAGCTGCAGCTGAGCGGTGTGAGCTCACAGGAAGGAACCCAGCGCTGCCGACGCCATCACTGTGACTCAGGCAGCACAGCGGATCCGGGCCTGCCCAGCAGGAGCAGGATCCGGCCTCGTGTGTGTCTGTACCAGCCCCGTGCAGGACACCCCACAACAGCAGCACGAGGGGAGCACGGCAATGGGTACGAGCCGCCTGGAGCCGCACAGCGCGGCGGACTGAGCCCAAAGCGATGGGTTTTCCTTTATCCTCGCCCCAAAACAATGGCGATGTGCTCCGGCCGCAGCTCGGTGCCGCCATCCTACGGCCGGACCGACACATTGCCGGTCCCGGTACAGCCCCGTGACGGCTCTTGGTTCTTCCCCCCCCCTTCACCCTCCTCCCGCCCCGCCGCTGCTCCAGGCCGCTGCACGTGGGAGTTTCCCGCGGAAGTGGGCGTGGCTACGAGCAGGAGCCGGGCTGTGATTGGCGAGCTCTAGCGGAGGGGGCGTGGTCTCGCACCCGAGAGGCGTGGCTTGTGGGAGGAGCGACGCTGTGAGTGGCGGATGGAGCCGGTGGGCGGGGCTTAGGGGCTGGAGGCGTGTCCTATTGGCTGGTCGGCAGTCGGACGGCGCGATGCGGCGGCGCGGCGGCGCGGAAACTGCGGGACGTGGGGACGGCGATGGCGGCGGGACGGCGGGGAACAGCAAGGAACGGAGCCGAGGGTGAGTACGTGGATGTGAGGACATGGATGTGAGGACATGGATGTGAGGACACGGGCACGGCCCCGCCTCGGGGTCACTGTGAGCCACGCAGCGCCCCGTGCCCTGTGGCGTGACCTCGTGTTCGTGGGCTCGTGTCCACTCGTGTCCCCATGGCAGAGCCGCCCCGCTGTGGCCCCGTGTCCCCGCTCCCCGCTCCCTCCCGCTCCCCATCCCTCGCAGCCGTTCTGCCCTGACCTCCACCCTCGCTTTCCCTTGGCCGGGCTCCACGCCGTGCCCGTGTCCCGGTGTCACGTTGCCCTGACCCCATCCCGTGTCCTCAGGTCCCTGTGCCGTGTCCCCGTGTCACCCCTTTGCCGTGGCTCTGCCACCGCTCCGTGCTGCCCCCGGCCCTTCCTGCCCCACCTGCGGGATGTTGTGTAAGCAGGGTGTGAGCTCTCGCCCCTGCACTTGGGCTGCAGCACCCGGTAATTAGCCCTAACGATGGTGAGCCCCGCTGCTGCGGCACGCAGGGCTCTGCACCCTCTGATGCCCACGGGCCGCATCAAGCTGCCCTTTGCAGCCCTTCTGTGCCTGAAGCTGTGGTGCCGAATCCCTCCCAGCACAGCCCCACAGTGCTGCCGAGCTCCGCTTTATCGCACAGACACCTCTGCCCCAAATCCCTGCTGGTTGCCCCATCGCCGTGCACAGGGCACCGTGGTGCTGGGAAGCAGCAGTTTGGCATCCACAACCCTCTTGGGTGCTCGTTTCAAAACTGCTGCAGCTGTGGAGGGTGTGGGTTTGTCCCCAGTGCCCTGGGGTGAGATGAGGATGTTTGTTGGAGCACCTCCCCTGTGCTGATGGCATCCCTCATCTGCTCTTTGTATGGTTCCACTGTAACACTGGGGCTCCCTGAGCCCTTCCCCAGCTCCATCCTTGTCCCCAGCTTTGGGATACTTCTGTCACCTCTGTGCTCTGGGTGTTGTCACAGTGTTGGTGGCTCACTTGGCAGGTGCCCTGCCCTTCCTGCCCACTCATGTCCCTGTGGGAGGCTGTGGGGGCCCAGGTGGTGGCCTCCGGTGAGGCTGAATCACAGCTCTGAGGGCTCAGTTCCATTCCCAGAAACCAAACTTTGGGGGAGCGCTGCCATAAAGCAGCAAGGGAGGAAACAAACCCAATGTGAGACCCTGGTCTTGGGAGGACAAACACTTGGGTGCAAAGGGGCCGTGCTGACTGTGCTGTGTCCCACAGGGGCTGGCTGGGCTGGTGCCCCCGACTGCGCACCATCCTCCTGCAGATGCTCCTCATCTACATCTCTGTGCCCTTCCTGGTCCGCCTTTTCCCCGTCATCCTCACCAAGTTTGTCTTCCTAAACTTCAGTGAGTACCCCAGCACCGAGAGCGCGCCCTAAGCAGCAGCACACAGGGCACTGTTTATCTGGGGTGCTGCCCTTGTTTTTTGGGGTGGAGGTGTGGGGGGGTTCCCAAAATATGCGTGGCACGCTCACAGCAGCTCTCCATTGGGCATCCCATGTTTTGCAAGCAACGCTGCTTGTTGCCAGATGTTGCAACACATCTGGATATACAACACAGGAGGTGGCTGTGCTCCAATGGGGTCGGTCTTCGGGGTGAATTATGTCAGAAAAAGCCAACAAAACAAACCCAACCCAACCAACTAAGAGAGGCACTAAAGCAGCTGGCTTGGAGGGGTCACAAAGTCAAAGGGTGGTTGAGGTTGGAAGAGGCCACTTGGGATGATCTCCTCCAACCCCTGGTGGTGCCATGTCCTGCAGTGGCGTTCCCTTTCTTTGTGGACCTGCGGCAGCCAGCACTGCTGCTGAACAACACCATCAGCCTCTACCTGCCCACCGAGCCGGGCGTCACCGTTGGCATCTGGTGAGCAGGGTGTCCCAGCTCCTTGTCCCCCCTTTGGTGGCTGTGGGTTGGGGATGAGCCGTGTCCATCCCTGCAGGCACATGGTGCCGGGCAGCAGTGGGACTGAGGCGCAAGGTCGGGAGCAGCGCTGGTTCGAGGAGGCTCTGGCCGACGATCACCCCATCATCATCTACCTGCACGGTAACGGGGGCACCAGGCAAGTACCCGTGGCTTCCCAACCTGACGGGCAAGTGATGATGTTGTCCCGTGTGATAGCTGGGCACTCCTCTTTTGCTCCCACGGCTTTAGAACTGTCCCTTGTCCAGCATGACAGTGTCCCCCACCTGGCCCCATCCTGCTACAGGGGGAAGGCACCCTCAGTTTTATCCTTGCTGTATCCTCTGTTTCCCCACTAGGGCTGCACGCCACCGGATCCAGTTCATGAAGGTAAGTGGGGGCTGGGACCTGCCTAGTGCATGGGAGGTGACATGGGGACACCTTAATGAATGCTGTGCCATGTCCACCAGCTGATGGGGGCTGCCGGCTTCCACATCCTGGCTCTAGACTACAGAGGTATGACCACCCCCCACCTCTCACCCTGGGGTCTGTCCCATCTGGGTGGTGATGTTGGAACGTGTCCCTGCAGGCTATGGGGACTCCACTGGGCACCCCTCGGAGAGCGGCTTCACCACGGACGTCTTGGCGCTGTACGACTGGGCCAAAGCACGCAGTGGGAACAGCTCCATCATCTTCTGGGGACACTCCTTGGGGACTGGGTAGGTGTGGGGCCAGGTGGGGGTGTGCTGTATGGCTCCTCCCCCACCCCCTACCTTATTACCACCTCCTTTGTTGTAGGATTGCAACCAACGCAGCCAGAAAGCTGCAGGAGGAGAGAGGTAACGCCACATTTTGGACAGCAGACTTTGGGGGGCTGCATCACTATCCTCAAGTATCATCAAGTGGGGAACAGCTGTCAGTCCCTGTCCTCCTTCTGGGGTCGGGTATGTCCCATCTGACTCCTACCCCATGCTGCTCCCAGGGGTCCAGGTGGATGCCGTTGTGCTGGAGTCCCCCTACACCAACATCCGCGACGCAGCCGCCAACATCCCCATCACTAAGGTGAGCACAGGTCCCTGCACTGTGGCACTGCACCCCCCGGCAGCAACTCAGTGAGTGCCCTGCTCTCTCCTGGGCAGATTTATCGGCAGTTCCCAGGATTTGAGTACCTCATCTTGGACTCCATGGCTCTGGGCAACATGTTCTTCCGCAACGATGAGAAGTGAGTGGCAGTGGGATGGGGTGAGGGTATGGGGACAGCAGGAGCTGGGCGGGGTGTTCCACTCTATGGTGTACACCCAGTTATATTTGCTCAGCTTTGTCACGCCTTAAAAGTGGTTTTATTTGTATAAGGGCAGATGCCAACATTACTATTGAGCCAAGCCCTCCATCTGGTCATAGAACCATTCAGGTTGGAGAAGACCTCTGACGTCCCCAACCTCAGCCCATCCCCACCATCTCCCTCAGTGCCACATCTCCACATCTCCTGAACCCCTCCAGGGGTGGTGACCATCACCTCCCTGGGCAGCTGTGCCCCTGCATCACCATTGCTTTCATTTTGTTGAGCATAATGTATTTGAATGCTGCCTACATGGCAACACGGTGTTGGGGATGAGCACTATGGTGATGGGGTCCTCTTGGCTTGGCCTTCACAGACCCCTTTGCTAAAGCTGTGGGTGCTTTTCCAGTCAGAGAATCGCTGAACAGTGTTTTGGGTTATTATTGTTACTGTTATTATCAGGTGCTCGGTCCTGGGTTGAGCACCCTGAGCATTGCCCATCAGCAGCCATGGACACCAAGGGTGGCCCTCAAAGGCAGCAGGGGGTTGGTGGGGGGGGCGGGCTTGGGTCATGTTAGGGGGGTTAATGGGGCAGCAGAAGCTCCTGCAGCCCCATGCTGACCCCCCTCCTGCAGTGTGAAGGTGCTGGCCTGCCCGCTGCTCATCCTGCACGCAGAGGATGACACCGTGCTGCCCCCACAGCTGGGACGCCAGGTGGGTCACCTGCTCTGGGGGTTAAAAGGCAGGGAGGGGGGTTGGGACCCTACGGGGTCCTGTGCCACTAACCCTGCTCCCATACCACTGCAGCTCTTCGAGACCGCACGCAGCGCCTACAAGGACAAGAGCAAGGTGAAGCTCATCACCTTCCCTGAGAAGCTGGGGCTGGGCCACGACTACATCTCATCCAACCCAGAGCTGCCCACCCTGGTGAAGTAAGTGCTGCTCTGCAGAAACCCGGGGCACAGCACAACCCTTCCCTGTGCTCCTTCACAGCCCCACAGAGATTCATCCCATCCCCTCCCATGACACTCACTGGCATCAATTTGCTGAGCCCCCATCACTGCTCCAAGCCCATGAGCACCACAGTGACACATGGGGTGACACAGGGACAGCCCCTGTGGGATATGAGATGAGCAGCGGGGCTGAGCGACACAGCGTGAGGTTTATTGCATCTCGTTGCAGAGATTTCTTGAACATGAAGTGACTCCAGCTGCTGCCTGCAGCGCCCATAAGCACTGCCCCTGCCCCGCGCTGGGACCCCGCCGTTGCACTGACCCTACTACTGCTGTATGTAATAAACACTGAGACCCATGCTAGTCCTCCCATTGCTGCGGGGTGCTTGGGGATGGAGGTACAGCTGCAGGGACAGAGGGGTCAAGCAGGGACCAGGAGCAGGGCGAGGGTGCACTGCAGATACCCCCAGCCCCTGTGCTTTCAGCAATTAGCTTTGCAGTGAGCAAGCCCAATTCATCGTTCCACCTCCAGCAACCCCCACTCGGCCTCCGCGCAGCGCTTTTAGTTTGAGCCCCTACCGCAAGCAATGGGTTGGAATGATTTGGCTTTCAGCTCTGAGCTCCTCCCCTGCCCTATGCCCGTGCTGCAGTGCCGTTGGGGGTCCTGTCCTCAGCCCCCTCCCGCGGCTCGTTGGGCGGTGGGATCTTCAGGTCAGTGGGCTCCACGTGCCAGATGTCCCGCGCGTACTCCTTGATGGTGCGGTCGCTGGAGAACTTGCCTGCGGCTGCGATGTTCCTGATGACCATTTTGGTCCATGCCTTGGAGTTCTGCAAGAAAAAGGGGGGATGGAGGGCAGGCTGTGTCTCTGGGTGCCCATCCGCACAGCCCTGTGCTGTTTTGGGGTCCCTCAGCAGACACTCTCCCTGTCCCCTCCCGGACTCACCAGGTACAGCTCGCTGACTTTCTCCTGGCACTTGACATAAGCCTCGTAATCTGCAAAGACTTTAAACCTGAAGCAGCAAAGAATGGAGGAGTTATGGAGAGCAGGGTGAGAGCTTGGCTGGCACGGAGGAACGGGACACTCAAATGGATGCTTCAGATAAATTAACCTTCCCCAGCCTCTAATGAATCACAGCCTGCTAGAAAAGCCCTTGAGATGCCTGAAAGCATCCATCATCTGGCAAGAACTGGTCATGTATTAAAAGTGGAGGTTGGTGGCTCTGCCTGCAGCAGGTGGGTTGGAACTTGGTGATCCTTGAGGTCCCTTCCAACCCAAGCCATTCTATGATTCGATGAAGGGCTGTGCACCCAAATGCATTCCAGCCTTAATGCGGGTTTAATGCAGCCCAGCTAAAGGGCTGAGCACAGCGAGCCTTTTGTACCAGGGGTACATAAATTGCTTTTCCCTGTGCACAGGAGCTGGGGCAGGAAATGGGATATTATCAAACAGTGGGTATAGGGCTGCTCTGCATGGGTATATGATCTCCTTTAGGATGTGAGTTAATGACCACTAGGGGAAGGACTGGGTTGGATATTAGGAACAATTTCTTCTCTGGAAGAGTGGTTGGGCATTGGCAGAGCTGCCCAGGAGTGGTGGGGTCACTGTCCCCGGGGGTGTTGCAGAGCTGTGGGGATGTGGCACTGAGGGATGTGGGCAGTGGGGGTGGGGAACTCAGAGGTCTTCTCCAACCCAAATAATTGTGATATGGAGCTGGAACCCAGGGATGGGTGGCGGCCCAGCCATGAACCTCACCGGTCATGATGGAAGAGCATGTCGACCACATCCCTGAAGAGGTCTGGCTCGTCTGAGGAGAAGAAGCCACTCTGGATCTGGTCAACAGCCTGCTTCAGCTCAGGGAGCCGGTCATAGTACTGCTGGGCGTTGTAGCTGGGGGGCAGAGATCATGAGCCCATGCCAACCCCATTGCCCACTGTCCCCACCACGTCCCCATCCCTCACCCATCCTTGTCCAGCTCTGCCACATCCTCCACCCTCATCCCAAAGATGAAGAGATTTTCCTCTCCAGCCTCCTCGGCCATCTCCACGTTGGCTCCATCCATGGTGCCGATGGTCAGAGCCCCATTCAGCATGAACTTCATGTTCCCTGTGCCTGACGCCTCCGTGCCCGCCGTGGAGATCTGCTCCGACAGGTCGGTGGCAGGGATCACTGCCAACAGAGCACACGAAAGATGAAAGATGCAGGCCAACAAGCAGCCAAAGCGTTGGCGTTTCCCTATAGGACGTACCCTTCTCTGCCAGGGAGACCCTGTAGTTCTCCAGGAAGATGACCTTCAGCTTGCTGCCCACAACGGGGTCGTTGTTGACCACCTGGGCCACAGCGTTGATGAGCTTGATGATCATTTTGGCCATGTGGTAACCTGGTGCAGCCTAGGGGCAGAGCCATGGTGGGCCCAGAGTGCTGGGGCCTCCCTTGTAGGGCATTCCAAGGGCTTCCTCCAAACGCAACTTACCTTGCCTCCAATGATCACCGTCCTAGGGACAAAGAGCTTCACAGGGTCTCTCTTGATGCCTGGAGGAGAGGGCAGCACCGATACCAGCTGTGTGCCATTTCCCACCCATCCCCTGCCCACCCCCGCGGGGCCTTACGGTTGTACATGGTGATGATGTGCAGGCAGTTCATCAGCTGCCGCTTGTACTCATGGATTCTCTTCACATGCACATCAAACATGGAGGAGGGGTTGATCTTCACCTCATACTCCTTCTCCAGGTACAGTGCAAACTTCACCTTGTTCTCCTGGCCGAGGGCAGGGCGGGCGTCAGCCCCACAACCCCCATATTCACACCCCCCAAATCCATGCCCCCAAGAGCCAGCTCCCCTTATCCGCACTCCTTACCTGCTTCACTTTGGCAACCTCCCTGATGAACAGGTCGTCGTCCACAAACTCGTGCAGCTTTGCCAGCTGGCTCAGATCCCTCACGTAGTCCTCCCCTATTTTCTATAAGACGAGCACAGCCACGTGCTGACCACAAAGCAGCAATGGACTGCGGCCACATGGGAGTTCAGAAAATGGGTTGAGTTGGAAAGGACCTCAAAGCAAGCACATGCTGCTGGCTCATGCCCAGCTCAGGGCTGGAACTCAATGATCATAGAATCATAGAGTGGCCTGGGTTGCAAAGGCCCACAGTGCTCATCCAGCCCCAACCCCCTGCTGTGTGCAGGGTCACCAACCAGCAGCCCAGGCTGCCCAGAGCCACATCCAGCCTGGCCTTGAATGCCTGCAGGGATGGGGCATCCACAGCCCCATCCACATCCAAGGATCATCCTTGAGGTCCCTTCCAACCCAAGCTGTTCCATGTCTCTATGATGACCCCCAAGGCAGGGAGCCACGTGCAGAGCCACCCATACCTCTGCAATGAGCTCGGCCAGCCCTGGGTTGCAGAGCAGCAGCCAGCGCCGCGGGGTGATGCCGTTGGTCTTGTTCTGGAACTTATCGGGCTCCAGCTCTGCAAAGTCCCTGAAGCTGCAAGGGCAAGGAGGGGACAACGTCGGCTCTGTGCCGGGGTGGATCCCCTTCCACATCCCACCCACCCTTACACTTCAGACTTGACGATCTCAGAGTGGATCTTGGCCACTCCATTGACAGCATGGGAGCCGACGATGCAGAGGTGAGCCATGTTGATCCTCTTGGTGCCTCCTTCCTCTATCAGGGACATCCTCCGCAGCCGGTCCACGTCATTGGGGAAGAGGGACGCAATGTGCTGTGGGGGGCGGCCAGGAGGGGGTGAGCAGCCAACCCAACAGACCAGCACCCCAGGAGGGGACCACAGCAATGGCCTCAATTCATTTGGTGCCAGCCAGACTGATGGCTTTTACTCCAGGGTGATGGTGCGAACCTTCTCTATGGGGTTCAAGCCATCCACATCCTTTTCCAGGATGAGTTTAGTGCTCAGGGAGCAAAGAATGTCACTTTAAATGCTTCAGGGACATTCAAGTTATTTTAAAAAGCCACGAACTGTGGATAGCAATACAGAACGCTGTGGCTGGCTGTTTGCTCTGGGTCCCTCTGGCTCAGCTCCTGCTCCAGCAGATACACCCAGAGCTGGTGCTCTATGAAGGTCACCAAGGAGACCCCACAACCAGTCTGGGCAACTCTATGGCACAAGAAGGGCTTTGCACTGCTCCCCAAAGAGCAGCAGAACCACCCACTTCACAGTGCAGTTTGTGCACTGTCCCCATCTCCATAGTGTGACACCCATCACCCAGAGCCCCCAACCCACTCACGTCCAGGTGCCTCTGGTTGATCTCATAGATGATTTCCAGGTGTCTGGGGAGCAGCTTCTCCACCAGGTCCACTGGCCAGCGCTCCAGGGCTTCGGGCAGCACGGTGTGGTTTGTGTAGGCAAATGTCCGCTTGGTGATGTCCCAGGCCTGCAGGCAGGAGAGCGGCATCAGGGGCAGCCCCAGGGCACCCAGCTGGGTGTGAGCACCCACATGTGTCCCTACACCCAGAACCATGGCCCCAGTGTGCCTTGGGTGGGCAGCACAGGCTCATCCCTCCCCACCACCCACTGGAGATCTTCCAACAGTGGGAATGCTCCTGAGCTGCTCGTTGAACCCACCTGCTCCAGTGTGCTGCTTAATCAGAACCACAGAATCACCGAGGTTGGAAAAGCCCTCTAAGATCGTGCAGCCCACCCTATGTCCCTCAGTGACACACCCCCACGGCTCTGGAGCACTCCAGGGATGGTGACCCCACCACTCCTGGGCAGCTGTGCCACTGCAGCTTTCTCTTTTGGAGAAGAAATTACCCAATTACCCAACCCGACTCTCCCCAGCACAACTTAGGGCCATACTCTCATCCTACCATCCTATTAATGAGTGCTAACGGGTGTGCAGCCCCTACACATGAGGAGAGGGTGCAACACCCATTGCCCAGACTGCAGCAGACCACCCTGCCCCATAGAAAGCTGAGCCACATCCCTCAACCTTGTTCCAGGGCAGTTTCTCAATATCCACAAAAACCCTCATCAGCTCAGGGATGGCCATGGCGGGGTGCGTGTCGTTCAGCTGGATGGCGACCTGTGGGGACATGGTGGCACCCATCACCTACACCATCCCAGTGGTTGAGTTCACAAATGGCACATAACAACGGGGAGGTGGATTGCTGGGCTGGAGGCACACGGCAGAGCAGCCCTGCTTTGTACCTGGTCAGGGAAGGAGTCAAACACGGTGCGGACGCTTTCTGTGCTCCCAAATTTGGATGCTTTGAAGCGGCGGATGATGTCCTGCAGGGTGGCAGCCACAACAAAGTATTCCTGCTTCAGACGCAGCTCCTTCCCCTCGAAGAACTGTGAGAGGAGTGGAATGGGCACTGGGCACACAGGGAAAGGCTCACAGGGCATCACGTGGCATCGCAGCCCTGTGCCACTCATCACACACAGTGAGAACCCCTGACTCACGTTGTCGTTGGGATAGAGGACGCGGGAGATGTTCTCAGCCAGGTTCCTGTCCAGCACAGCCTGGATGTAATCCCCAACATTGACTGTAGAGGTGCAGAGGGGTATGGTCAGAGTGGCCTTGCTGTACCCTATCTCACCCAGCCCCCACCAGCCCCCACTTACAGTCCCGCAGGTTGAAGTCGTTGGGTGCCCGAGCCGACCACAGGCGCATGGTGTTGACGGTGTTGTTCATGTACCCAGGCACAGGGGTATCATAGGGCAGTGCCAGCACCACCTGGGGGATTAGTTTGACTGGGCAGACTATGAGCACCATGTCCCCACATCCCCATGCCCTGCTGGAACCCTCCCACCCCAACCACCAGAGCTGCATCCACCTTTGCAATGGCGACAGGTGTGGGGATGCACCTGGACCCCAAAAGACCCCAAAGGTTCCCCAAGGTCCCCAGAGCCCTGGCTGCGGGGACACGCTGGAAATGGAGAGATGCCTTCAGGTGGCAGCAGCAGCTGGATGTAGGCTGTCACTCTGAGTGCAGCAGGACACAAGCCACCTGGGGGCCCTGCGAGCCAGCTGTGCCCCTGTACCTGGGTGTCCACCCACTTGGTGCCACCGGCAGTGTGCTCCACACGGCCATAGAAGTGCACAGGCAGCATGTACTCGGGCCGGGCCTTCTCCCAGGGGTTGCCATGCCTCAGCCAGTCGTCAGCTTCCTCCACCTGCATGGGGGAGTCATGGAATCACAGCACAGTTGAGCTGGAAGAGACCTCACAGCGTTCCCAGCCCCATCCCAGCCATAAGCTGGCTGCCTCCCACCAGCTCAGTCTGCCCGGGGCCCCATGCTTGGCCTGGGCTTCCCACCATACCTGCCACCCGTTGCGGATCTTCTGGTTGAAGATGCCGTACTCGTAGCGGATGCCGTAGCCATAGGCTGCCAGCCCCAGCGTTGCCATCGAGTCAAGGAAGCAGGCTGCCAAGGACAGGGGATAGCAAGGAGCGGGGAGCCCCAGGGCACAGGTCCTACACATGGGCTGTGCCCCCACCCTGGGAATAACACCTTTTGGGGCCTCTCTCACCTGCAAGCCGGCCGAGCCCACCATTACCGAGCCCCGCATCCTCCTCGATCTCCTCCAGCTCTTCTATGTCCAACCCCAGCTGAGGACAAGGAGGAAGCAATGGGACCGAGCACCCACCCCATACCCCTGTGCTGCCCTCGCTGCTGGGACATGGGGACATGAGGGAGGGGGGCAGGGTCCATCCCCAGTGCTTTGGGTCACCACCCTACAACAGGGACACGCAGAGATGTGGCTCCGGTACCCCTACAAACACATCCCCAGCTTTCAGCCCACAGTGCTGTCAAGGAAGAGGTTTTGCTTAATGCAAGGCTCCCAGGGCAGCTCAGGAGGAACTCAGCTGAACCACCAGCTCCCACTTCTCCAAAACAAAACCAACACCCCATAACCAAAGGGTTTGCCAGCTTCTCCCCACCCCAAAGCTCCCCAGCTGGTCCCACAGCACCAGCCCCTCTCTGCATTGCACTGGGCTGCCCAAAGCACCACCACACACATATAAATGCATAGGAAGCTAAACATTTTCTTGCAGAGACGTTCAGCTGGTTGCACAGCTGTGCAATCACTATGCAACACCCCAGCCTCTTCCTATACCCGCCTGCCCCTGGCTGGGCTGTTGCCCTCGCTGTACTAACAGCTTTAGAAAAGCCCTGCAGATAAATCGCCCTCCCTTTGAATGTCATTTGCTTGACAGCTGCTCCTGCTGTTGTGCAACCTCTCCCACCGAGCAGAGACTGCCGCACGGGGCAGAGGGGTGGGAGATAAGAGCAAACAAACAAACAAAGCCCTTATTCAACCCAAGTGTCACCTGAGTGCCACCATGAGGCCCCAGGTGCAGCTCTCACCTGGTACACAGCTTCATCGCAGGCGTTCTGCAGCCCCAGGTTGATCATGGTGTTCTGCAGCGTCCGGCCCATGTAGAACTCCAGGGAGAGGTAATAGATCCTCTGCAAGAGGAAGTCGGTTCTGCTCAGTGCTCGGCCAACCCCAAAGCAAAGCTCCAATGGGAAACCCCGCCCCATGCTTTGCAGAAGGGATTTTAGGGCCTGGAGGGGGTCCATTGCCCTCAGCCCATTTTGGCACAGTGGGTTTGTTCAGATGGGAAGGTCACACAGAATCACACAGAATGGCCTGGGTTGGAAGGGACCTCAAGGATCATGAAGCTCCAACCCCCCACCACAGGCAGGGCCACCAACCTCCACATTGATACCAGCCCAGGCTGCCCAGGGCCCCATCCAGCCTGGCCTTGAACACCTCCAGGGATGGACGGGGCATCCACAGCCTCTCTGGGCAGCTGTTCCAGCACCTCACCACTCTCACAGTAAAGAACTTCCCCTGACATCCAACCCAAATCTGGCCTCCCTCAACTCCAAACCATGTCCCCTTGTCCTGCTGTTACCTGCCCTCCCAAAGAGTTGAGTCACCTCGGTACAAAGTTTAAATTTAAAGAGGACCCATTTCCTAATGTTGCTCAGCACCACAAAGTGGCGAAGCAGAACCGGGCACATCCTATTTCCCCATGTGCTGCCATCCTATGGCCATAGGAGCACTGCTGTAGGGCTGCTGGCCCTCCACGTGTGTGATGCAGCAGGACATATGGCCCTGCAGTCTGAGCTGCCCAGCAGTGCCCGTCCTGCGGTGTCAGCAGTGATGGCTTTAGGGAGGACTGGGGCTGCAGAAGTGCTGACCGCACACTCGGCCCAATGGGATGCAATGGGATTGGTGCTGTGCGTGTTGCACCTGTGGGGAGGGTCCCACATTTGGAGCCCTGCAGCAGAATCACAGCGAGCAGCAAGCTAACAGCTCCCAATAATAGATAAATTGGGATAAATTGGAGCCGACAGCGCCGTGCAGGTGGCAGGAGGAGATTAGAGCTTAATCCCCAGCAGAGCCCGGTGCAAACCCTCCCAGCACGGCTCGCCCTTGGCCGCAGGTGGTGCGGAACGAGCTCTGCCTGCAGCCCTTCAGCTCCATTTGCTCTACAAACACAATCCGCTGCGTTCCTCGGGGCGCACCCACGCCCGGCCGAGACGACAACATCAGCGCTCCCCCGCAGGACGATGCCGCTCCCATAGGGGACAGCACCGCCATTCCCATACAGGACACCGCCGTTCCCATACAGGACAGCGCCGTTCCCATAGGGGACAACACCGCCGTTCCCATGCTCGGAACCACAGCGCTCTGTTTGCTTTGCAAAGCAAAGGGCAGCGGCCTCGCCCGGTAAAGTCCACTCGGGACACTTTGCAAAGTCGAGCAGCGCAGCCGGACGGAGGCGGAAGGCGCCGAGCTGTCCGTGCCCCGCAGCCCCCCGGCCCGGAACCCACCTTGGGGTCCCTCTCGTAGTAGTACTGCTGCGTGCGGATCCATCGCCCCACCAGGTGGTCCCGCACGGTGTGCGCCAACGCGAAGTAGTAGTCGCGGGGGGTGGCCACGTTGCGATCCTTCACCAGCGTGAAGTGCAGGTGCCGGTTGAAGCCCCGCTTCAGCTCGGCCACGTTCTCGGCTCCCACGATGCCGCGGATGCTGATCTGCTTCCGCCGCTCCTGGTCCGACAGCGGCAGCGACATCGCTGCGGGGAACGGAGCGCGGACGGCAGCGGGATCCGCCTCGGCCCGGGGTGGCACCGCCCTGGGGCTGAGCAACGCCAGGGGCCGGGCCAACCCCGAGGGAGGGGACAGCGGGACGGGACGGGCCGGGACGGGGCGGGGAGGGGCGGGATGTCGGCTGTGCTGCGCTGCGATCTGTGCGGCCCGCTGCTCCTCCTGCACAACCCCTGCACCCCTGTTCCGTGCGTCTCCTTCCTCTGCACCCCTGCGCCTGGGACTCCCCACATCCCGATTTCCCTCACCCCTTCCCCAGCTCCTCCTCTCGAAGACCTCTTACCGAGAATCACAGAACGGCTTGGCTTTGAAGGGACCTCAAGGATCACGAAGCTCCAACCCCCCACCACAGGCAGGGCCACCAACCTCCACATTGATACCAGCCCAGGCTGCCCAGGGCCCCATCCAACCTGGCCTTGAACACCTCCAGGGATGGACGGGGCATCCACAGCCTGGATGACAATGACCTTCCTGAAGTCACTCCTGAACATGCTCAGAAATAATCTGTACTTATGAGTGTCCTTGGAGAGGGACAGGGTTGGTAAAGGCTCTTTGGCACCACAGCTGAGCCCTTGGATTTGGGAGCTGTGCACACCCCATATAAGATCCAGCACTGTGTCATTTCAGACCCAACCACAATGATCCCATGACTCTATCCACAGCCAATGCCCAACCCAGAGGATGGGGATGCTGCAGGGGCTGCAGTGGCGCAGAGATGCTCACGGAAGCTCAGTTTTAATCTGATAAAAGTCCTTTATTAGAACAGCAACCATGACACTTGTCTGGAGCAGAGCAGCTGCAGGCAGCTATCATCGCGGGACAGTGGGGACGACACCGTACGACCATGAGGAGCCTAATAAGCACCATGAACATCCTAAGGAAGGGGGGGAATGGCAGAGGAAGGTGCCCCGTGACCCGGCCACGGAGCCTGTCGGGCAAACACCGAAGAGCTGCTCGGCGTTGTCCCGCAACACAGCTCTCCTACAGCGGAGGAACTCGTCGGTGTGGATGGACAAATAGCACCCAGTCAATAAATTAGGTGAGTTTCGTACTAGAGCAACAAGGGGACGGAGGGGATAAGGGGGTGATGGGGAGGGGGTGACCTATATACAGTCGTTCTGCCGGACCTGGGGCGAACAGCCACAGCTTTCTGATGGCACGGGCAGCACCGCCGCTGCGAGGGCAAAGGACTGCAAAGCAAAGCGTGGGGATGAGCGCATGCATGGCCCTTGGGTAGGAGTATACACATACTCTGGGCTGCAGGCGTGGTGCTGCCCAGAGCCTGAATCACCCCTGGGGCACGGCCACGGGGCAGGCACGGCAGTGGGCACGGGATCCTGAGTGCAGGTCAACCCTCCGTGCTCCCCATCCCCGGGCTCCCTGTCAGAACCTCACTGCTGAGTGAGTTTTCCTGCCAAGGGAAGGATGCTATGGGGCAGTATTTAAGGCTGTACAAAAATAAATGCTTGCCTCCAAGGAGCAGTGCGGCATATGGCTGTGGTGCTGGTTTGTAGGGAGCCGGGTGCTGGCTTTGCCCCGAATCCTGCCCCTGCTGTGCCCAGCCTTGGTGGCACAGGGATGGGACCAGTTTTGCTCACCGTTCTGCCGGCACTGACCCCGGCAACGATGCAGCTCTGCTCCAGCAGATGGCTGTGGTTTAACCCCAGCCATGGAGCATCGCCCCGGGGTGCTGCTGCCTTCGCTGGGAGCTGCAACACCCCAACAGCAGAGGGGTGCTGCTGGGGCTGCTGTAGTGTGTAGGACACCCCTGGGCTCTGCAGGGACCAGCAGCAATCCAGGGCTGGCCCTGGTATGTGGCGGAGGTGCTCTGCAAGAAAGGCCACGGGGAAAGAAATATCCTGCAAAGGAATGGGGCTGGAGGGGGCGAAAGCTTTCTGGGGGGGTCCCTCCCACAGCCCAGCCATGTGGCTCAGCCAGCTGCAGCAGGACGCAGGATGGGAAGCTCTCATCCCAACTCCAATCCCCAACTCAAAGGGGCGAAACCAAACCTAAAAGCGGACACAGGGACATCTCAGGCTACTCAAGTACTTCATCAGCCAAAAAGAGCTAAACAGCAAAGCATACACACACAGGACAGCGCTGGTGGGTGGAGAATGAAGATTGCCAAAGCCGGGTTCCTCCTTCCCTTCTGGCTGCCCCCGGTGCCGGCGCTCGCAGCTCCGCGCTGCCTCATCCTCACTGCATGGCCGAGCGCGAGGCGTAGAACTCAGGGACCGGCAGCCCCGTGTGCAGCGTCACCTGTAAGGAGACAGGGTGATGGTGAAGGATGCTGGCGGTGATGCTGGCGGTGATGCTGGCGGTGATGCTGGCGGTGATGCTGGCGGTGATGCTCACGGCTTGCGGCAGTGCCAGGTGAGGGGCTGTGTCCTGAGCACACACACAGTGCAGAGCTGCTGTGTGGGGTCATTCAGCTCCTCCCCCTATCCCCAAAATGCTCTGATTTGGAAGGAAAGCACAATTCCTTATTGAAAAGGCATTTTCCCCTTCGGATATGGATTTATAGAAAACTCTGTCTATGATACAATTATCTCCATCCCGCTTAGTCATTGTAATTACTCATGCACCTCTGAAGGAGGATAACGAAGGGCTTGCGTTTATTAGCAGCCTTTAATCAGCATCCTAGGCTGGATGTGGCTCTGGGCAGCCTGGTCAGCAGGGTGGCTGAAACCAGATGATTATTGTGGTCCTTTTCAACCCTATTCTATGATGCTATGATCCCTTGTGATGTCCTTAATGCTGAGGGACTTCAAGCTCTGCCCTGCACACTGAGCTGCCAGAAACCAGAAGGGTTCTAGAAACGTGCCTGTCTCTTAGGGCAGTGTGAATGAGTGTGGCAGGAATTAAATCCATTGTGGAGAAGGACACACCAGTAAGAATCCCCTAAAAACAGTGCAGATGGATGGGCTTGTGCAGTGCTGGAGAAGCAAGCAGTGACCCAAGGGGATGTGCCACAGCCACACTGGGGGAACGTGGAGACTCATTGGGATCGATGAGAGCAGGGATGAGATTAGTGAGAAGGGGAAATGAAGGATGAAAATACCAGAGAGGCCCAGGAAGCCACCACTTGGTGATGTTCAGGATAGCAGAGAGCTTGGGAGAGAGGGAGAGAAGAGGGGTTTGAAACTCCCCAGAGGAAAAGAGGCTTTAAGAGATGCCCTTCTTCCCTGTAATGCTCCCATTTAGGACCCTGGAGAGATGGAGGAGCCGGTGAGCCTCCTTGCAGAGAGCACTTGCCTGCACATTCCTGTTGAGGCTGACGGCTGGGAAGAACAGGCCCTCCAAGTTCTCAAAGGCGACAGGGCCCTGCTGGTCCTCATTGATGGAGAACGTCAAGGTCCTCCTGGTCAAATCCAGCAGCACTCCCACCGTGGCACCTTTTGTTATCCCACCCTCAGTCCTGTGGGAGCAAAGAGAAAGTCACAGCATCTCCGTGGCATCATGTCCCTCGTGCTCCTGGCACAGGGATAAAAGAATCACAGAGCGGTTGGGCTGGAAGGAGTCTTAAAACCCACCCAATACCAAGCCTCTGCCACAGAACCACAGCATGGTTGGGTTGGAAAAGACCCTAAAGCCCATCCAGCTCCAACCACTGTCTTAGGCCACCCAGTGCCCTATCCATGGCCTTGGGTGCCTCCAGGGATGGGGAACCCACAGCTCTGGGTAATGCCAGGGTCACAATGCTCTCATGAAGAATTTCCTCCTGCCATCTGACTTAACTCTTCCCTCTTTTGCTTTGAGGTCGTTCCCCCTTGTGCCAGTTTAAATGCAACCAGTACTTTCTTGAAGGGGGAACTACAAGGCTTTGGGTCCCAGTGGAAGAGCCAGCGTAGGGAAGAAATGGCTGCAGCAATGAGTCAGTGCAGCAAGGGCTGTCTTTGGCTTTGGGCAAGGACATATCCTCCAATAAAGGTGACAAAGAGCCAATTCACCAGACAAGCCGTGGTCCTGCAGCAGAGCAGTGTGCCTACCTGTTGGTGTGAGAGTTGTTGTGCATGAACCAGCTGCGGTTGTTGTCCACATACATGGCCCAAGCTTTGTCATCCTTGCCCAGCATGGCATCCTTCAGGACGTCGATACGTGCCACCCCAAAGGCCGGGTCCGGGTGGTTATCGTAACGATCGATGGACAACTCCCAGTAGTGCAGCCCTTTGGAAAAGCCCGTTTTCCCCAGCACGACCCTGTCATCATAGCTGTTGCAGGTGACAGTCAGGTTGTCGTTAGAAAAGATGATGTCAGAGTGTGCAGAGGCAGGATCGAAAGAAAACCAAGCTACTGGAAGAAATGAAGAGCGAGGGGTTAGGCCAATGGGAACGTCACCTTCCATGACCGAACCATGGACCGGGCAGAGATAGTGCATGCTGCATGCAGGGCTGACAGCCAGGGAGGGCCAGGCTGTGGGAATATAGCTTGGGTTGGGGCTTTAAGGCTGGGACCCAATGAGCTGAGCTCTGTTCTGCTGCTCCTTGGGTCCCTGTCTGCCTGCAGCTCAGCCTAGAGCCCACAGGATGATCCCCATCTCCTAAAGCCTGGCCCTAACAGAAGGACATGCGTGATCCTGGCTAACACAGGGGACCATGCTCACCCTTCTGAGCAGGGTCAGGCTCAGGGTGGGAAGGCTAATCTGAGGATGAGCAGGTAAACTGCGTGTGTGCCTTGGAAAGCTGGCAGCAACCAGAAGCACATCCAAAGGTCTGCATTTACAGGAATGCTGCTACACATCCCTCTAGAGCAACCGGCCATGTAGGAGACAAGAGCTAACCCGTGGCAATGCTGGAAGATGCCCCAAAGCCTGCACGCCTGGTTATAAGCACAGACTCAATCACTGTCAGTCTAATAGATACAGCACCCTGCTTTGACAGCATCCACCAACACTCCCCCACCCGAAGGAGGAAAACACAGCTTTAAAGATGGAAGGCTCTGGTGAGATTTGCTCCTCCATTCATTGGATGGTGACAAAGCAAAGCTCACATGCACGCGGGTGCCCCGCTGCCACAACCCGACAGAAGCGATTCCGTACCTGCCACCATCTTTTTAATGTCAACTGTGGTCATTCCCGAGGAGAGGCATGCAGGAAAGAAAAAAGCACGTAAAGTTGGCATTTGGTCAAAGAAGGAACCAGAAACAATCTCTGCTTGCCTGCTTCTCTGGCTTTCAGCATTGTGCATACATTGAAATGCAGGGAGGGAACGTGGGGTGCGAGTTGGAGGGCATGGAGAGTGCTGCAGGGGGACTCCTTCCCCATCCCATCCCATTAGGATGGGACCTGCGGGTGACTTCCTCCTCCATCCCATCCAATCTCATTAGGATGGGCCCTTCAGAGGATTCCTTCCCCCATCCCATGCCATTAGGATGGCTTTGCAGCCTGTGAGTGCCTCTTCTCCTGGAGAAGGCGGTGTGAGCCTGATGGATGCATGTCTACCCCAGCACTGCAATTAGCTGCGGGAGGGCAAATCACTACTTGGGGTCTGGCACATGCTCAACTATCCTGAATGAATGGGAACGCATTGAGCAGAAGGCTGGGTTTTTAATCAGGGGGCCATTGGCACAGTGCTGACTTCAGGCTTCTCTCCATAGGGGGAGAACTGAAAATGCCTTTACAGCATATGGCCATGGCCTTCAAATTTTCCTACTGCTACATGGGAACGGCCTGCAAGGAGGGTGTGCACGAGAAATGCTGCTCACCCACCCAAGTTAACAATCAAACAAAAAAGGTGACCAACGTGGAGTAGGTGCTGGTTAATTGTAAGAGGAATACTTGCCTAATTGAGAGTAAGGCGTTCCTTGTGTCTCAAAATTGCATCCTATAAAGAGATACTGCATTTCACACATCACAGCTAAGAAAGAACAACTGGTCTCCTGAAAAGCGCTCCTGAGGAGTTAACCCCTAACGGAGCAGCCATGGGAAAACTGATTCATTGAAAGCCAGAGAGCATGGAGAGGGCTCCCAGCACAACTTTGTAGCATGGGTGACAATGGGGATCTCTGGGATGGCTCTTGGCCTTGGAGCCCTGAGGGCTGCAGCCTTCCCGCTGGCTGCAAGCACCCCCTGAGCACTGCTCTGCAGCCAGGCCAGACCCATGGGGCTCTCCCCACCTGCAGGGGTTGTTTTGCATTGCAGCAATGCAGCTCTGCAATGCAGAGCAGTGGGGACACGCGGTGCGCACACAACCCCGCTCCACCCCATCCCAATGCCCCATCTCTGCCACGCGCAGTCCAGGCACGATGCTCACAGCCACTGCAGGAGGTTGGGACAGTGGACACAAAGTCAGAAACGTCCGTAACGAGACAGTGGAAGGCATCAGAGCACAGCAGTGTGATGAGAAGGAACATGAAAAGCACAAAGCAAAGAAAAGCCGCAAGGCCCCTGGTTATTCCGGCACCGGTCATGCTGCAGCAGTCCTCATTCCAGGTTATGAGATGGAAAGAAAACAATCGGGGACCCCCATTCTTCCTGGGTTTACAATGGAGGAAGCTGCAAATTGCTCTGTTGGAGCGGTGTGAACTCACTGGTGGAAGAATCGGGGCCCAGGATTCATTAGTGACAGAGGATGTGCAAAGACTGGTTAGAAAACAGCTCTGAGATGCACTGCGCCTGCGTTCCTTGGGGATCTCAGGGACCACCTGGTTCCAGCCCACCTCCATAGGGGAAGCAAACAGTGGAAGTGCACCCAGGGGTTCCTCCCGGGGGGTGGGGTGGGGTCAGCTCTGCCTGAGTCTCAGCGTAGGATCGATGCCAACTAGAGATGAGGAATCTGCTCTGCTGAGAACAGCACTCCCAGCATCGCCCCACGCCTCACACTGCTAAGGACAGACGGACACACTGCCAGAGCTACACCGCCGGAATGCCCGTGTGGCACTGACAGACAGCACAGCTCCCCCTGCCATCCGCATGTCATGGCAAAAACAAACAGAACGCAACGAAACAAACAGAGACTTTGGAGATGCCCAGAAGCACAGACCAAGAGAAATGCCAGAGGTGCTGGGCTCACCGGCTGAGTTCAGGGACTGTAAGGAAGAATGCAAGCTCAGCTGGTGGGCCGAAGATCTTAGCTCAAAGTAGGATCTCCCCGGGAAGCTGGGTTGTAGATTAAGGGTGGAGGAGAAAGGACTCATTCTACGAAGCTGCAATCTTTCCAAAGGCACTGGAAAAGGGAGGGTCTGTTCTTCTGACTGCGTTTCTAAACGTGAGATCAATGCAAACCGGACATCAGACATCAGCTCTGCAGGGCCACGCGCTGCCCACACCCGGCCCTCGGCTGCAGTGAGTGCATGTGGGCATGGAGAGCGGGGCAGGGCTCTGTGCACAGCATTGCCTGGCAGAGGAGTGAGACGCATCGCTTGGCTACGAGGTTTGTAATGCTGCAGAGGCGTATCGCAGAGCACTGTTGCCCTAAGGGCCACCAAGCACCCACCTGACTCAAAGGCCGTTCGGGATGGTGTGACCTCGGTATCTCTTTGCACCTGTCGAAACACATCTGAGCCTTACAGTGAGAATTTAACTCGTGTGGTTCACAGCAAAACGTTGGGCTGGAGGGAATCTCTACATCACTGCATCCCATTCCCCACTACCGCCAATGGTCACCTCCTGCCACCTCCCTGCTGCCTTGCCAAGGGCTGCTCTATTGCAAGGACACAGAATCCACCATCCTCCACTCATTGCAATCCCAGGCACCGTCACCTCAGCCTTCCCACCTCTCTGTGAGTCCAAAGAGATAAAAGGAAGCATTTCTTTGCATGGTGGGAGCCAACTTCTGGGACCTGCTGCTGCGTGAGGCTATGGAAGCAAAAAGCATCGGTGGGTTCAGCAATGGGCTGGGTAACCCACTGCAAAACGTGTCCATACGTGGAGCTCATGTCGAGGTTGGGATGCACCCTGTGATGTATGCGAAGAGCAAGAGGCATGGGCCACAGTGGGAGGCAGGCTGGTGGCTCTCCTCATAACACCTGATGTTCCTGTAGCTCCTTGCAGTGCCTCTCCCTTGTTCTGTTCAGCTCTCTCCAAATGATGCTGGTTCAAAACTTGCTGTTGGAGGTCACTCTGTGGTTGGGATGGATGCTGTGTCAGATAGGGAAGGCGTCACACTGTGCCCCAGCTGAGGGATTGCTGGCATCTTTGGAGCCTATGGAGGAGGTTTTGGTTTCTCCCATGGAGAAGCCAGGTACCTGCAGGGCATTCTGCTCCCCTGCAGCCCCCACAGCTCATCTCACTGCATGCTGAGGGCAGAAGCTAACTTCTGTAGGCTCTGCATTCAGCTAACACAGCATAGCTGGGTTGCAGGGGACCTTAAAGACCATCTGCCATGGGCTGGGTGCCCCCCAGCTCAGGCTGCCCAGAGCCCCATCCACAGCCTCAGGCACTTCACAGGTTGGAGCACCCACAGCTCTGAGCCCTCTGAGGAGAGAATTTCCTCCTACCATCTAACCTACATCTGCCCTCTCTTACTTTGAAGCTACTCCCCACTGTCCCATTGACAATGCGAGCAGTCAGACATTGCCTGCCAGCACCTGAAGCCTGCTTTTCTCTAATAGCCTCTAAGCAGAACATCTCCTAAGGACTTACATGGGACAGCTGTGCTTTGAGAAATGCCCTCCCCATACAGAGCAGGTCTCTTCTTTATCCCTCCTTGCTTTCCCACAGGAGCACTTTGCAGGGGAAAGCCAAACCTGAGAGCTATTTCACTGCAAACAGCACTTAGAAGCTCAGCGCTGCTATACAGACAAAAGCCCAGATGGATGGTAATGACGTGCAAGGCAGCGCATCACTCAGGGGTCTGGAAGCTGCACACAGCTGCAATTTGTGGCACTTTGAGTCCAAAAAGCTCTGACTGCCTCTGAAAGCAGAAAGCACTCCGGGTCCATTGACTTTTTCTGCCTCTTTCTTTTGTGCAGGAATGCTGCAGGCCATCCAACACAAAGCCAGCTTCCATCTGAGGCACCGATGAGCCATCTGTGTGTGCTCCCTGAGCTGGGCACCAGCCCCAAGCACCACCCAGCTTGCTGGGACCACCAACAGCCATTTTCTCTTCCAGCTTCCTCTGTATTCTAGAGCTCCTGGGGTTGCCTACAGGCCAACTGTGGGATGCCGTGTCTCAAATGCAGCCTAAAAGAGGCACAAACCTGATGGGAAGCCAAAGCCCTGCTGCCTCCTGCAAAGCCCAGTGAAGCCAGTCAGCGATGCAAGCGATACCTGCTGACTTCAGGAGTCACCCCAGTGTGGGCTGCTCTGCATTGACCCATCCTCGGCTCTCCAGAGCAATGCCACAGCTTCCTTGCTGCTGCCATCCAGCTTTGCAGATGCACACGCAGCTCTCAGACAGATGTGCTGTTTGGGATTTGCTTTGGGATCCTCTTGGATGAGAAGGGCTCGTCACAGGTTTGCTCTCTGCTCCACCTCACCGTCATTCCTGGCCCATGCCCCTTCTGCACAGAAGCATCAGTTTCCTGCTAGGGATGAATGCAGGCAAGCACGTGGCAGCACTCTGTATAGCCTTGCTCTGATTCTACTCTGCAATCCAGTTTGCAGCAGGAAATCCTTTTTCTTCCCTGCTCAAATCCACCACTGTGCTCTGCAGCAAGAATAGCCTCACCCTCTTCCCCAGCCCCAGGCAGTGCACTCCCTGCTGTCCCCAGCTGCAGGTGGGTTTGCTGATGGAACTGAGCCCTTCCTGCCCGGCTGCAGCACTGACCCTCTTGATCCCTAACCCTGTGACCTGCATGTCAGAAGCAAGCCCATCTTCCATGACAGATTAAGTGCCCTCTGTGACAAATGCACTTAAAGCCAAGCGAGGACCCTCCCCTGCAACCTGCCAAGAGGGTGTTTGATATTCAGGACGGCTCTGCAGACGATGCTGATGCTGCCTGTTGGGTCTGCAATGACATTCGTGTGGCTGCAAGGTCCCTGCCCTGCCAGGGGCTTAAGGGGACACTGTACGGTGCTGTCACTCTGCAGCCCTGCACAGCCCTCAGTGTCTCAGGAGCAGCGCTTAGTGTCTTGTTTTACACAGTTAATGCAGGCACGAGTTTCTCTTGGGTGCAACACAAACCCAAACCTCACAACACCTCCCTCCGGGACACTTTCCACTGCTCCTCTCCAGACAACACCTTCTCCAAAGGAAAGGGGATGAGAGAGCATCGTGGGCAGCGCTCGAGGCTCCTGACACAGCCCTTCCTCCTCCCCTCAGTGCTGTCTCCTTGCCATGGCTGCTCAGACACCAGAGACCCAGCGAGCGTGGAATTCCCAGTATGGCAGTGCTAAGCCTGGGGTGGTGATGTGCCCCACGTGTGTGTATGAGCAGCAGCCGGGCGCACAGGGCTGGGGCTGTGGCCATGCCTTACCCTCGGATGTCTGCAGCACCAGGGTCTTGCTGTAGGGGCTGACTCCTGTTTTGTTGAAGGCTTTGACACGGGCACTGTAAGTGCTGTTGAAGTGAAGCCCATCCACCGTGCACATGGTTTCCTTGCCCACATACACCTCCTGCAGAGCAAGCACAAGTGGGCATTAGTTAGCAGGGGCAGCAGTGCCTGGAGCATCCAACCTGGGGGGTGGGAGCAGCCCACCTGCCCCTGCTACTCCACGCTGCATGGGGCAGTTTATGTGCATGCATGTTGTTAAAGCTGAGCAGAACAACTGTGCTTTGTTCCTTCACAATGATGTACAATTTCTATAGGGAAAAGATATGCTGTTCACATTGGACCAACGTGTAAAGCACTCAGCTCCCACTGAATCCCAGAGGAAACCTGCCAGAGAGATGAATTAACAGAGAGCCCAAGACACAGAAAAGCCTTGCAGAAAACAATTTTGCATGCTCCTGGATGGCAGGATCAAAGTGTTCCTTGAAAGAAAACAAAGTGATTTCACCCATGCGGTGCTGACTCACCAACATGTCATGCTTCTGCTCCTGCTCAAAGCAACAGGGCTGTGTAAGCAGACAGCAAACACATCTACAGGCTACTGAAACACCTGGCTCACAAAGCACTGACTTGTAATTAGCAGATCCCACAACCAAGCTCTATTTTTCATGGTGTGGATGGAGGTTCTGCCTGGGGAGCAGCACTGCATGGGGAAGCTCTGCTGCCCTGCTCTGACTCTGGACCCTGATGTGATGCTGCCTGAGGAGCCAATATTTGAAGCTGGCCCCTGTTTCCAGGTGTGTGTCTGTCCCCAGGGCTCCCTTTCTTATCATAGAATCACAGAATGCCCTGGGTTGCAAAGGCCCACAGTGCTCATCCAGCTCCAACCCCCTGCTGTGTGCAGGGTCACCAACCAGCAGCCCAGGCTGCCCAGAGCCACATCCAGCCTGGCCTTGAATGCCTGCAGGGATGGGGCATCCACAGCCTCCTTGGGCAACCTGTTCCAGTGCGTCACCACCCTCTGGGTGATGGTTCCTGCCCTCACTGCTCTGCCTCCTGCCCAGCTGAGTTTCTCAGGGATGTACTCAGGAAACACAATGGGCAGTCGCTGCGCCCACTCGCAGTGGATGGGAGCACAGCTGGGTAATTCTCAGCGTGTTGGATCAGAGCAATATCATATTTTAATTGTGTAATTACAGCAATTTAAAAGCCCTCCGGCCTTGAACACCTCTGTTTGCTGGCAGCTGGCAAGCTAGGAGACTTTCATGGCAATTAGCATACCTTGCAGGAAATATTTAGCAAGCTAAAAAAGACGGAGCTTCAAAGTAGTCTTTCACATTTGCAAGTCATATTGGTCTCTGGAAAGGTATTTCTACCCCTTCAAGTAACCTCAGCCACCAAAAAGCCCATGGCTTGTCTGCACCATCAGTTTCCTTGGGCAAGTCTCACTGTTACAGCGCAGGAGAGCGCTTGCAAGGACTTGGGCAGCTGGCTGGATGCTTTATGGCCGTGCTGTGCCATAGGGCCGGCTCTGTGCCCCCAGCACTTACCCTGAACTGCCCTCCATTGCCATCATCGAGCTCCAGGATGTAGCCTTCCACCTGCACCGTCGACAAGGGGGGCTGCTTCCAGGACAGCGTGGCACTGTTGTTGTGGGTGCAGCACTCCTCCAGCTGCAGGATTGGGGGGGCCGGCACTGGAGAGGAAACTAAACACAAATTAGGGTGACCCTGGCTGCTAGCACCACTGGGGAGGAGCAGGGCAGAGCTGTGCGTGTGCAGCTGGAGGATGGAGGATGCACCCACTGCCCCAGGGCCAAGGCAGCTCTGCAGGAGTGATGCCAGAGCCATAGATACCAACAACTGCTGGGCTTTGCAGAACAGGTCGGATTTCTCGTTAAACAGGAGGATTATGGCATGAATTGCAGGACTGTGCAAAGAGCTGAGCATTGCCCAGCAGTGCTATCTCAGGGTCCTCCCACGGTGTCCCTCCCAAATGTGAACTGCTCATATTCCATCCTCTTCCCCCACAATTGATCAGAGCCACTGGGAGAGGAGAGGTGGAGAACCAGACAAGACGTGGAGAAGCCACAGATGTTCAAGAGAGAAAAGATGGACTCAGCAGCTCCTGCTGTGACTCCGTCATGCCTTGGGTTGGACCTGCAGCAGAGTGCAGTGAGGCCTCCTGGCACAGCCACTGCAGCAGCAGCCACGTTGTTAGTGCCAGCAGTGACTGAGGGATGCCCCTCAAGAAAAATAGCCTCTATTCATGCTTAAAAGCAACATTTCGTCTGCTTCCCTTTGTGGAGCTGAGCCACAGTAACCCTGACACCTGGGGACCAGGGGGCTGCTGCCACTACTGCCAGGGCCACCCAGATGGAAAATGGGAGCCGACTGTCTTAAATGAGTATTGAAGGCCCTCTCTTGGGAGCTCTCATCACACTGCACTTGTGCGCCTGTACTGTGCAAAGCTGGCCCCAGTCCTGCCCTATCTGCAGGTGCTGCAGTGGGACACAGCTGTCACAGGACTGTTCTCTGCTCCCAAAACCAGCCCAAAAACTCGCAGTGGGAAGTGAGAGGAAAGCTGTCATCTGCGTTTTAGCACTGAGAAACAGAAGCAAGTTTGACCCAGAGGCCTGGTGAAGTCAGGCTGAGCCCAGACCTTCTAAACTATGTATGTGGATATGGATGGAAACCTCTTCTCTGCTGCCCCTGACCTGTGATGAACTGCACGGAAGCAGCCAGCACGAGCAGAGAATACCCTTACCTTTCATCTGCACGAAGTCGAGCTGATGGATGGACTGCAGCAGGGGGCCGTTGTCAAGGTTCAGGTCGAAGTCCGTGGTCATGCGGGGTGTGAGCGTCCCTTTGCCCCACTGGTCCTCGGTTAAATGCACCCTCCTGATGAGAGCGTCGGAGATCTGGGGGCAGAAAGCAACCTCAGCTAATGAGGGCTGCATGCTGAGCCTTGTCCCCATGTCACTGTCCCCTTCCCTGTGCCTTCCACACTGCCACCTCTATCCCTGATTGCTGGAGTTTTGGTGGTCATTCCTGCCCAGCGCTTGCCTTCATTGGTTTCCCCTCCATCCAACTCCTCAGCCTGCTCCTGGCTTATTGCTGCTGCTGTCTGCTGTAACTTGGAGGTGATGAGGCTTGGACAAGAAAAGACTGTGGGTAGATCTCAATGAGCCTTTCCAATACTTGAAGGGAATGTATAAACAGGAGGGGGAATGGCTGTTTGTGAGGGTGGGCAGTGATAGGACAAGGGGGAATGGTTTGAAACTGAGACAGGGGAGGTTCAGGTTGGATCTTAGGAGGAAGTTTTTCCCCCAGAGGGTGGTGACGCACTGGAACAGGTTGCCCAAGGAGGCTGTGGATGCCCCATCCCTGCAGGCATTCAAGGCCAGGCTGGATGTGGCTCTGGGCAGCCTGGGCTGTTGGTTGGTGACCCTGCACACAGCAGGGGGTTGGAGCTGGATGAGCACTGTGGGCTTTTGCAACCCAGGCCATTCTAGGATTCTATGATGACGGGCTGGCCCTTGCTTTTAGGGTTGGCAAAGCTGGAGACACCATCCTCACTGCATCTCCTCTGCCTGTGCTGCAGCCGCAGGGCTCTGGCTGTGCAACGCCTTCCCAGCGCTCCTGCAGGCTGGGTGGGAGCCGAGCACTGACCTGCAAGAAGCCGCTGGGGTCGTTCTCCTTGATGACCTCCAGGCAATATTCCATCAGCCCCGTGGTCTGCCGCAGCTTCACCGTGCAGTGAGAAATCTGGTCTCTCACCACCTGCAATGACACGAGGAGAGCAGCGTTGGCACATGGATGTGGTCAATACAAAGTGGGATAAAGCCTCCAGGGAACAGCCAGGACAGCTCACTGACTCCATCTGAGCTGCTGGGCTCTGCTCTCCCATCCTCATGGGCTGCTGTGCTGGAGCCAGGAGCGTTACTTGGCAGTTTGGTATCTCCAAGAGGAATGAACACATCACAGCCCCACCTTCAGCACAGCGATAGCAACCGTAGCAATATAAAATAAGCCGTGCTGAGTGCCTCCTCTGTGAGCTATGCAGAGGGATGGAGCTGAACCTGGGCATGTGCCAGCCTCCTGCAGCCAGCTAACTTGGGCTGCAGAGGGGGGCAACGGCTCCTGCAGGGCAATCAATCAGATCACGTGTTGCTTAATGATAATTTAATCACCTCTGCTTAATCACCTAACAGGAAGAAAAGAATCACGGGCTCTGCAGCTTAGGGCAACGTATCTGTTTCTGTGAGGCAGGGGGGAATGCTGGCTGGCTTCGGTTTGGGGGGGATCTGCTGTTTGCTGGGGCTGCATCGGCATCGTTATCACCACCATCAGCAGCACACACTGTGAGCCGAGCTGCAGAGACAGCAGGGGGAGCTCCCAGCTCGTCCTCCATCCAGAAAAGCAAAGGGCAACCGAGGATTTTCCTGGCCAAGAGGGTTGGACACTGCCTTCCAGCTGCAAGATACACTGCACACCCCCAACGCATCCCCAGCATAGATAACCAATCCAAAGATAGGACTGGGAAAACAATCTTCTTATCTTCTTTGCAGCTTAAATCTCCATCGGGTTGGGTCAGCATAATGAATTTGCAGCCCCCTCCTTGCCCCAAAGGATGCTTTCCTAGTATTACCAGCAGAATGGCCATCTGTCAGCAGCAGCCCTGTGTGTGCTGCCAGCGAGCAGTGTTCACCCAGTGAGGACTGAGGCTGAGGAGCGATGCTCCCTGGCTGCACACTCAACTCCATCAAGCTCCTCTCACCCAAGCAAGGCTGATTCCTGATGTCTGGCCCCTAACAGAGGTCTGGTCCCAGCCAGGAGCAGCAGGGTGGTCTGTGCTCACAGTGGATGAGCCAAACACCTGCTGCTCCCATCCCAGCGAGACTCACAGTGCTTCTGGCTGGAGGTGGCACACTTAGGGACAGGCTGAGGTCACCATCAGGCTCACAGCCCACAGCCCACAGCCCAGGCTCCTTGCCATAGGGTACCATCAGCTCTGGCTGCACTGTGCATTGAGTCCCAGCAGCTTCAGAGCGTCCATCCCACCAGGGCTGCCCCTCGGCAGCATTCCTGCCCTTCTGGAGCTCTGTGATCCTGCTCAGGGATCGAGAACTTATTCAGCTGGAGAACTAGAGCAAGAAACAGCAGATTTCCTCTGCTGAAACAGCGGTTTTCCTCTGCTGCCGTCCCCTGGCATTTCCACTCAGTGGGGTATCTCAGCTCCTCATTACACCAAAATAATGGGGGTTTATGTTAAGAGCCAAAAGGAAAAACTGGAAGCTCCTCTGATTTGCACAAGGGAACAAGGCAAGCAGCCTTGCAGCTTCAGGAGGACTCTTAGGGCTTGCAGTGCTCGCCAGCAGCACCAGCTGCCTTGGGGTTAGCATGGAATAGATGGTTTGCAAATGCTGAATGCACTGAATGGGGGCATCTTCTAGGAAAAGGCCTGTGGGACACACAGCACCAGCTCTGCTGGCAACGAGGTTGGGGCAGCTCCATACATTTCCTTTCTGGTTGCTTTTGTCACTTATCTTCCCATTGCATGTCAATGGAGGCAACAGCCAGAAGCTGGTTATTAATTGCACCCTGTAGAAAGGATGTTTGCTGCGTGCTCACAGCAGCTCCCTACCTTAAAATAGGACATTTATTTCCAGAGCTTTTCTTTCCTGCAAGATGACATTAACTATAATTTACATCTTAATACAGCTCCTAGAAGGCATCTGCACTCATCTCCACCTGAACGTCTTCCTTTTCTTCCCTCCTCTTTTTAGCCCCTTCTGCTTTTCAAGGCGTGCAGCCTTGTGTGAACCTTGGCTGGATGAGCCCTGCTGGGGGCTGCCATCCCATATGAAGGGTCTTGGAGCAGCACTTCATCTCTGGAGATGCCACAATGTCCAATGATACGGACTGGAGCTCCAAGAGGTTTCTCATTTCCTCCTGGGACAACCCTGCAGGAAGGCATGTCCCACACTCAGTGTTTGTGCCATAGGGCATCTTCCTTTGGGGAACACTCATAGTGTGGGGTTTAAAACCTGACCCCGCTGTTCCCCCAGATCCCATTTTTAAAGCCTGGCTCTTACTACGAATCCAAGTTTGGGGGAGGTTTGGGAAAAGCAGGGAGATGTCCCTTCTAAGTTCATTCCTTGGCACAATGAGTGTCGGCCCATGGGCAATCCTGGCCTGGTGCCCGTCTGCATGAAATGTGTGTCAAGCTAAAGTAGGTCAGTCCTGAAGCTGAGCTGACCCCAACTGCGGGCATCCCATGGGACCAGGAGTACAGCAGAACATACAGCGAGCCATGGGCTGAGCACTCAGCATGGGGGCAGCCCCTCCATGCACCACCGGGCACCCTGCATGCTGCCCTTTCCGACACCCTGCAGAGATGTCTGTTCCCTTTGCAAAGCTTTCAGCCCCACAGAGCCTCCAAGCAAAAGCTGCAGGCTTTGTCATCGGCCCCTGCAGGCAGTGCCAGCCTTTGCAGCCTTGGTGACACCAGGGAGGTGCAGCTGCTCCAGGCACAATGCTCGCCCAGCTGGGACCTGCAGGTGCTGCTTTTGTCTGGGGGCTCCTTGCAGGGGCAAAGGGAAAGCTGCTCCAGGCAGCAATGACTCAGGCAGCCCCTTCCTCTGGGTCACAGAGCATGGTGGGGATGGGGCTGTGGGGTGTGATGTGGCAGGGGACGCTGTTTGAGCATGAGGAGGAAAGCAGAGAGGTGACCAGCAGGCTTGAGCCCATCCTATACCCACGTGTGAAAGCAGGCAAGACTCTGTCCCTGTCCCCAGGACCTGGGCTGTGTGTCTCAGCCATGGGGGTTACATCTCACAGTGCAGACCCTCAGGTGGGTCACAGCAGCATCATTTACTTACCTCTGCCTGCAGGAATTAGAAGGGAAAATTAATGATTTCAGGCTAAAAGTCTGCCCAGAGCTGCACAGGCTGCAGAGCAGAAGGGAGCAGCTTCTGGGTTTTAAATAGCAGCCGCTGTGATGCTGCTGACTCCATGGAGCCCTTCCTGCCACACAGCATCCCTTCCCACAGAGCCCGGGGGGCTGCAAAACTCAATACTCCAGGCAGGGAGACTTGAGGGCTGATTTTAAGAGCCCAGCCTGGAACCCAGGGGCTGGAAGTGCACTCACAGGGCGGCTCAGTCAGTAACAAGTGTGGATGGGAAAGGATGGGGAACAGGCAATATGGGATGAGCAAGCCGTGGGAAGCAGATTCCTTCCCCTGGCCAAAATGTGAAAGGTCTCTGTGCTTTGTGCTGAGCAAAGAAAATGTTTTATGCTTTAATTAACCATGCCCTGAAGGGCAGGAGTGAAAGAGAGCCTGCAGGCACATGGGTTCTCCCTGTATATACAGGCCAGCAATGTGGCATTGCCTATTTGGGCTGTGCTTTGTTGTTAGACAGCAAGCCCTGATGCAGGGTTCAGCCTCACAAAGCTGCTATTGTCCAACTCTCAGGCTTGGATAGACCTACATGGGATCCATGGGGTTTAGCTGTGGATCAGAGCCTAATATCCAACCTGCTGGGGGCACTGGAAGGAGGCTGGGGAGAAGCAGCAGCAAGGAGAGTGTGTAGGACACTGAACATGATGGAAATGCTTGAGTTTAAAGGAGGTGTGTGCAGAGCTCAGCCTGTTTTCAGCTGACCTCGATGCTCATGTTGAGATCTGCAGCTCAGCTCCCTCTGTGCCAATGTTTCACTGCTGGGTGCAACAATCACCCTGAGGTGCTCATCAAGCAAAACACGGAGTGATTTCTGCTCCTGCCCTATGACAAAAGTGGCATCTTGCAGCCCCAGGTGCCCCAGGTCTGCAGCTCCTGCTGAAACCAGCAGAACTCCCAGCACTGCATCCTGCAGCACCAGGCCAGGAGCTCAGAAACACACAAATGAGGTCACCTAACAGCCTTTGGATGCCGTTCAGAGGGCTCTTAACGACCCAATCACTTCTAATTGGTGCAGAAATGGAATAATGCAGTGGGAACTACTTGGAGGCAGCAGCACCCTGCTCTGGACACATCAGAGTGAGCCGAGAATCTGCAGCAAAGGGGAATTCATTCAGCTCACGTGAGCAGCACGGAGGGTGAGCAGCTTCACAGCCAGCCCAACAAACAGCAGCACATCCTCACCCCGCTCTGATGCCGGCCCTGCAGAAAGCTCTCTGAGCCTGGGGCTCACCTTCAGCTTATGCTCGTGCTCCTTGTTGACGCGGGACAGCAGCTGGGCTTTCCTTCTGTTGAGGGCATCGATGAGGGCGTCACATTGAGCCACCAGGCAGGCCTCGAACTCCACGCTGTTCTCCTGTGGGTGAGAGCAGAGCATCACAGCATGACGTTCCTTCTGGGGTACTACCAGGGTTATCTTGATGTGTGCAGCCATGGCAGCACACAAACCCGTGCTGTTAGCATACGGGGTACGTACAACCCTGGCTCGTGGCAAACAGAGCAGCAGTGAGCAACCTTGGGTTTGCCTATGGCAGGGTGAGGTCTGCTCACTCCATCACAGGCAGCTTCGGGAGGATCATATGAAAAGAGGCAGGTGCTGACTGGGGGCTCCTTTGGACAGGATCACCCCAAAGCAAGATGAGGAAATCAGGTGGATAACCCAAGAGAGCAGCTCATACCCCTGGGAAGGGGGGGACCATAACATTGCACCATACCTGGATTTGCTGCACCATGTTGCGGAGCTGCACCAGGAACTCTTTAGCCTCCTTGGCTCTGTCTGACAACCCGTTCAAGGCCTGGGACAGCTGGCTCTGCAGGGGGAAGAAGAAGCAGCGTCATTTCCATGTCCCAAACTCATTCATGTGCTGCAGGAGCTGATATGAGTGCAGTAAGGATGGACTGGGATCCCAGCACTGCCTTCCTGGGGCAGGAGGTGTCCTGGTGCCCTGGGAGGAGGAGGGGAAGAGGAGGGTTAGCCATCATCAGCACCCCCAGATGTAGGAAGATGCCTAACAGGGAAATGTTTCTGCTGTGCTCTTAATCCCATTGCATCCCTGCTGCTTATGGCAAGAGTCACCCAGCTGGGGACACGGAGCGGTTAGCCCATTAAACAATGTTAATTAATGCTAGATGACAACGCAGCGCGTGTGGGAACGTGCACGGGGACTTGCAGGCATGCCTGAATGTATTCATTAAGGGCAGCACTGTGGGCACAGTGACAGCGTATGATTCATAGCTGTGGGGGACAGAAAAACCAAGGCCTTCTGGTTCTGTGCTATTCAAAGGCGGGGAGAAATTAAATGTCTGAGTGGGGGCTGTCAGTCCTACAGGTGCCTTCCTGAAAGGCCACTGCCCCCAGAGCAAAGCCAAGCTCCAGAGGAAGCTGATGGAGACCCAACGTGCGCTGGGACATTCATCCCATCACTCAGGTTGGAAAAGACCTTCGAGGCCCCCAACCCCAGCCCACCCCGCTGTGCCCACTGCCCACGTCCCTCAGTGCCACATCCCCACGGCTCAGGAGCACCTCCAGGCATGGTGAGCCCAGCTCTCTGTGCAGCTGTGACACTGCAGCACCGCTCTTTATAAGAAGAACTTTCTCCCTGTATCCAACCCAAACGTCCCCTGTGACCACGGCAGCGTCCCACCCTGACCAGCATCAGTGGGGGAATGAATGAGTGCCAAACACTGAAACATCCTATTGAGCACCGCCTGAAAAACAAGTGAATTTGTTCCTCTCAGATTGCTGGCCTCCTTTCCCAACGCTCTCGTTTCAAAGCACTAAGAGGAGACCTCCGTAATTCACATTAGCATTAATGGGAGTTAAGCATTTAAATCTCTGTCCCTGGAGCACTTAGGAGAGAATCCATCCCCTTTCTGTGCTCACTAATAGCCCTCCTTCCCAGGCTCTGCTGACAAAGGGATTTCTGTTGGGCTTTGACTCCCTCCTGTCTGAGATCAGGGTTGAGCACACAGGATCTGCCCACGATGAAGCGATGCTGGCTGCCTTGGATCACCTTCCTACCTGCCCTGTGCCTTAACACAGCCTGCAGTGGCACGTCATGCCACGTGCCATGGGTGTCTGAATGCGGGCAGTGGGGCACTCACAGAGGGATGAGAGAGGTAGAAGAGCAGCACAGCGACCCAAGGCAAGGAGATCTGCTCCCAGTGTTCTGCTCGTAGGATCTGGAGCTGCCACAGATGCTGGAGCTGAAGTCATGTGCCTCATTCTTTTAATTAAAGCACAGGACCTACAGCCTTCGAATCCTGTGGCAGGCTTACTGCACGCGATGCCTGACTAATTAAAACGGGATGTTTAATTAAAACTCGCATTCACTCAGGAAGTTGATGAAGCTAAACAGCTGCTAATTGGCTTTGTGCTCCAGCCCCCACAGCCTGACCCTGGTGAGGAAGCAGGGCCAGGGGTGCAGCCCCCACTGCTGTGTGTTCGACCCAGCACACAGAGCTGGGCTTGTGAGCAAAGCTCCTTGGGTGCAAACTGCAGGCAAGAAACAACCCCCTGCTTCCTTCTTTGCAGTTAAGGGGGGATACAGGAGGAGATGTGAATGTTAATGCTCAGCAGCCCCATGGCGAGTCCCAAAGCCAGGCTGCTGCCTGCCAGCTGTTAAGGTTTGGATAAAGCCAATTATTTGTTGATAAAAGAACAGTGAAGCAGCTCTGGGTGCTGCAGTGCAGAGCAGAAATCAATTCTGGCAGGCTGAACTTTGATGCCTTATCAGCTCATCGGGCTGTTACTCATCCCCCTGCCCCAAATCATTGTGTTCCCCCCTGCCGGCCCATACCTGCTCCGTTCAGCCCACCTGAGCTCAGCTGACTGCAAGCAGCAGCCAGGAGCCAAAGCTCTCAGCATCACTGTGCTGCCCCTGCGTGCACAGATGGCCCCAGCCGCTGGCTTTGTTCAGGCAGACACTGGGGCAGTGTATTTCATCAGCAGGCAGAAGGGATTCAAAGCTCCAGCCTGGAAATAAGACAGGGAATATATTCTTTGTGAGCACAATGACCTCACTGAAGCCCTTTCATTGCCTCCTGTACGGCTCCAGGGTGCCCTGCAATGGGGAGCAGACACACTGCTCTGCCTCCTCCAGCCTCACCATGGGAATCACTGAGTTTATGCATTTTCCACTTAGGCCTTAGCGATGCTGGCACTGCCTGGCAGCCCATCCGTGCTAGCACGGTGACTCACCCCAGCTGCTGCCCACAGCCTCTCAGGGACAGGGGGCTGTGCTCTGTTTCTCTTGTCTTAAAAACCCACCCGCTGCCTTTCGGTTTCCAGCCCCTGGAATTGCACATCAGGCAGCACTGGGCGCTCTGCTGGAAGTGCAGCACTCGGGGCAAAAACAGCAATTAGGCTGATTTCAGTGCATGTAAACATCGTGCCAAAACCAGGGATGAGAAACCTGCTCCTGCAGGACTGTGGCAGAACAGCACAACACCCAGATCCTGCTGGGAATCCCCACCTGAACCCTATGCTTCCCAATGTGAACTGCAGGAGAAGGGTCCATGGGCAGCCCCAGTGATGTGCTGAAGGTGCTGTCCTTGCTTTGATACAGAATGCAGTCCTTGCTTTGATTTTTATGCAGAAGAAATGAGCACCGAGATATTATTACCAGCCCTTTGATATTGCCCAATTAATTCCTGCCTTGCTTCATTAACACTCAACAACAAATCACCTTCGCTTTTCATCAGCAAAACCTATTGCACATCCCTGCGAAATCCCAGGGAGAACTGGGGTGAAAAGCTAAAAAAGGCCAAATATTGGGGACTGCAGAGCAGGTTGGTGGTGAGGAAATATGGGCAGCTCCATCTGGCCTGCATGAGGCAGGCAGGAGGAAGCAGGGATGCTCTGGCCAGATCCTGGTGCAAAGTGGTGCCTCCCAGAGCAGCAGCAACACGCAGCTCCTAAAATGGGGAGCCAAGGCACGTCTTGTCTTGAGGAGGGCAGCCGTAATGCTGGCTGCTAACAGCACTCTGATCTACAGCTGCTGCCGTGAGGCTGGTGGCATTTCCAACCCCCTGGAAGCACTGGGCTCATTTGCAGCGTGTCAGTGCTGCTGTGCTTCCAGAGATGAATGAGGCTGGTGAGAGGCTGAGGACAACCTGCAGCTGATCAATGACTTCCCCAGGCTCCCTCCCCTCCTCTGCAGAGCACGGAGCAGCCACACCACACCACTGCTTGCACGCTGCCCTCTGAAGAAGCTGGAGAGGCACCATCTTGCCCATCTCTTGCTGCAGTCAGTCTGTGCTGATGGGAAACTGCAGGACATGAATTTGCTTGTGCCCCAGACAGGGAGGTGTGTGGGGCTGCTGCACGATGCTGCCCTCCTTCAGAGCCCCACCACCATAGCATCAGCTCTGAATGAGCAACCGGGAGGGAAACTGAGGCTGAGTCATTGCATGGAATCAGGGCAGCAGAGCTCAGGGCTCACCTGGTGGAGGGCTCTGCAGGTCAGAAGCAAGGAGCTCATCAAGGAAGATCTCCCTCCACCTCTCAGGCAGCCGCTGCAAGAGCCTTACAACTGTTTTAAAGAGTAATAAACTCATTGCACAGCCTTAATTAGAGCAAGAGGCGGTTAATACAACCGGACCCTGCATTTCCTGAGAGGTCTGCTCGGCAGCTGATCCCTGCAGCAGATGATCCCTTCTCAGGTCACTGCTCCTTGCAGCATTTTCCTCTTGCTCTGCATGAGCCTCCAAGCCCTGGATACCCCTTCACACAGTACAGCCGGCCCAAGGGTGGGAATGAGGCTCTCACCTGGCCAGCACCATCCTTGCCTTCCCCACACTGACTCTTAGCAGCATCAGCCCTATGGGCACAACCTCCAGCCCAGGGACAGCCCTACACCCAGCGAGGCGCACGCTGCAGCCTTTAAGCTTTCCACCTTAAAATGATGCCCCGTTTGCCTTCAATCCAATTATCGCCTCCCCACTCAGCTGCCTCCATGGTTACTCGCACTTAAGCTCTGCCATCCCATTACTGCATTAAGTCTTTAAATCTGATTACTTTGGTTGGAGTTAAATTTAAACCCGATTAACCGCCCCGACGATGAATTTTACCTATCCTAACCCAAACGTAGGGACAGCTGAGAAAGCAGGTTGAATGGGGTCATCCCTCCTTCTGCACTAAGGGCACTGACCATCCTTTTGTCTTGTCCTACAGCCTCCAACACCCATCTGTGTGCTGCAGCCCGGTATGGCCAGAAATAGGCTTGACAGCTAGCCAACATCTTGACTTTGCTTTGACATTTAATTGCCTAGAAATGCAAATGAGAAGAGCAGCCACTCGTGACCACCCTGCTGATGGCCACCACGTCCCAGTATGGGGACAGTGATGCAGTGAGCTGAACAGACCCACCATCCTACCCAGGATGGTCCCCATGTGGTTCTGCCCAAAGGTAAGAGCCCACCGAGCTGATCAGAGCCGGGCAGCCCAGCTCTGGGAGATCCTGGCTTTATCAGCAGATCCTCATTTCACAGCCCTGTGCCTCTCTGGCTGCTGACCAACATCAGCAAGAGCTCACACACTTTGCTGAAGGGAGGTTTTCATAGGCACAGATGGGAGATGGCATCTCGTTCCCTTTGGCTCCCAGCACACTCCCTCCCTTCGATGGGGACAAGCTCATATCCCCCGAGCATCTCCGCAAAGCAGGGCTGCACCGTGCCCTTACAGACAGCCCATCTGCTGCTACTTCCTAACGAATCCTTCATCTGCAGCCTCTGAAGATGAGCTAATGTGCCTCAGTGCTAGTCCGCCTTGCCCAGCTAAGATAAAGCAACCACAGGTATCTCTGCCACCCAAACCTCTCCTGTCCCCAAAGGATGCTGCAAACCCCTTCCTGCTGCTCAGCACAGGCAGCACCAAGGCCAGGAGATCGCTGCCTTACTGGCAGTTGCAATTTCACTGGCAGCAGAACACGAGCTGATTATTACTGATTTTCTGCTTTTAATAAGATTGCTGATATCACACAGCAGCAGGAGCTGGGCTGAGAGGGGGGTGAATTCAATGATGCAATGCAGATCGATTGGCCTTTCTGCCTCATCCCTTCCCTCTGCAGCAGGGAGCTGCTCCCCCAGACCAGCTGCCTTGTTCTGTGCCAGGAGCCTTTTGCAGACAGCACAGGGAGAGGTGAGGAGCTCTCCCTGCCCTGGGGGCTGCAGCTTTGCCCTCTGTGAACATCCCCAAGTGGAGATGCTCCCACCTTGTTGCCCATTGGGGTGTCCATGTGGGGACACAGCTGCTCCATGGGGCAGCAAGGCCACTGTCAGACCTTGGGCTGCACATTGTCCTCCCAGGAGAAAACCAAGGGCAGCCACAATACAGACAAACAGCCAGGTCGGAGGAGCAGGGTTCCCTATTTCCTTGTAGCACTGCTGTAGAGATATTCATTCCCATCACCATGGACACCACAGTAGGGGGATGGCAATGCTCACTGCTGCAGCGGGTGCTTGGGTGGCACTCAGAGCACAGCGAGCGAGCTCAGACCTCACCTTGCACAAGATCCAGCCTTCATCCTCTGCTCACCCTCCTCCAGGCACAGCAGCCTCAGCCCCCAGGAGCAGCCCAGGTTGGAAGGGGCTGGATTAGGGATAGGAACCAGGCAGCGTGTGCAGCTGTGGGTACCCAAACAGCAGCCTGGATCACCGAGGCTTCAGGACAAGGAGGGAACAGGATTTGTGGGGAAGGGCAGAGAGGGACACGTGGGGAAGAACCTCGTGACCAGCCTAGGCAGAACCAGGAGTTCCTGTTCCTTATCCCCAGCTGGGGGATGTGATGTGCCCATAGCAGAGACACAGGATGGGCTGGAAAGGTCTGAGTTCAACACACACACAGGTGTGAAGCATCCAAGGACTGCAGCTCCCAGCTCTCCTGATGCAACTCAAGAAGGGCTCTGTGACAAGGCCATCCCCTTGCACTTGGAAGATGCATTTCAAGCAGCCTCTTGAGAGCCCCACTAAGATATTAAGTGCAAATAAAGCAGAAAGAGAGCAGTGTGGGCATGACAAAAGCACTCAAAGGCAGCGCAGGTGGGTACTGGGAAGGCTGACCACACAAACTGGATGGGTCATGAGAAGATCCCGGAGCCATTAATAAAACAGGAGGAAGAATAAATCAGCATTCTGTCAAGAACGGGGCTGAGGAGCGCCTTGAAAATGTTATTCTTTAATAAGAAAGGCTGTATGGCTAATTAGGAAGTAATGATGGACCTGTCAGAGAGAAAGGAGGTGGGACCTGGTGCTCAGCACTGAAGGATCTCTATTTGCTGGAGCTGGGCAATACATCTCTGTGCCATGAGAGCAGCTAATGGGCTCACTGAATCATTGATGGTTCTTTATGAAGTGAAGAATTTGGGAAACACCAAGGGAAGGGAGGGGAGAATCACTCACATTTACTCCAGTGACTGCCTTCTTAAGGGAAAGAAAGAAGCGACCCCAAGACCTTAAAGAAAAGGCAGCCAAAGGGGTTTGGAGTCAGCGTTGGTGCATTCATGTAAATCCACCTCGTTTAAACACAGGAGGAGGGGAAGGAGGCAATGAGAAATGGCTCTAAAGCACAGGAGATGGGAGGAGACCAGGTGGTATCTCCAGCCTCAGATGCTGCTTTGCAGCATTCCAGCTTTCCACAAGAGCCATTTCACATCAGGAGAGGACAGGCAGGGTTAGAAGTGATTGATTCAACACTTCTTTAAAGGAAAACATGAACGTCAAAGAGTTTTGGAAGACCTGGTGCAATGGGTTGGACAGGCAGAGAACCCTCTTGTTTTCCAGAGCCAAAGAGCACCACTCTTCCCACTTGGGTGAAGGGCTCCTTCTCAGTCACTGTTTTGATGTAAGGGGAAAAGAAACCTTTCCCAACACTCTAAGAGAGGGAGACAGGAGCTCTGCTGGTCTTTACAGGCATGAAGGCAGGCAGCTCAAGGCAGCAACACACAGCACATCAGGAGCTCTACTCCAGCTCTGCTGTGATGCAAACACTGTTGGGTGCAGAGAGCAAACCCAGCACAGTGTGCAGGGTTATATGGGGTGAGGAGAATGCACCCAGCAGCAGTGATGGATGAACAGATCTGGTTTGGTGGGATTAACCCAGTGATCTGCTGGAGCTCGTCAGCCCTGACTCTTCATTAGCAGCCTGGATGTCCCTGCTGTGCCCTGTGTGGGCAGGGAACTACCTCAGGTGTGTCCCAGCTCCAGTTCTGTGGCTGCACATCACATCCTGGGAGGAGCAGAGGACAGCGTGAGCACCCCAGATAACTCCAGAGCATTAGCTGGGGCTTGTTCACATTGCAAGGCATCAGGGTGAAGTTACAGAAGCACCGGGGCCTATTCCTTATATTCCTTAGGGCTGCAGCTTTGACGCTGGGAGATTTTGACTGAATCGTGTTTTTATTTAGACTTACAACTAGCTCTGAATACACAAGGGGAAAGCAGCTCATTAGCAAAGCTACCCAGGCCTGTCCTTCCTTCCCTCCCTCCTCATGGGGAGGAAGCTTGCAAGGCTCCCAGCCAAGCAGCAGCGGAAAGCACTAACTGCAAACACAGCAGTACCACGGTGCCATTTCCACCCTGGAAAGGCACCTGCATGCCCAGGGATGGGCTGGAATAGCAGCAATGTGCTTTGTGGTGCAACAGCCCCTCCAAAAATACCTCAGCTTTGCAAAGCCAATAAAGCAGTGCAACACCAAAGAGCTCTCATCCAAAGCTCTGCTCGGAGGAGCAGGCAGGGGTGGGCTGGCCCTTATAGCTGAGTACTGGGGGGTGCACGTGTGGCTATTGTGCCCCTGGGCAGCACAAAGAGCCCTTTACCCACTGCCAGCATGTTCCTCCTCTGCCCATCACACATGGGTGCTCTCATTTCCTAGCGTGGGCTGCCCTGGCCAGGGATGCTCCCAGCACTTAATGATGGGCTGCAGCGATAATCTACCTGCTCTCTACAGCAGGGAATCTCCTGCCATTAACTGCAGAGAACCCAAGCAGCAAGGAGCCCCTGCAGGACTGGGGGATGTGAAGCACTCTGCAGAAAGGAGGTTGTTTCAAAGCAAAGCACTGCTTCTCACAGCAGATGGGCCACCCAACCTGCCCGCACCTCCGGCTCAACCACAAGCAGGGTTCAAGTGAGGTTTTGGTGTCAGCTGCAGGTAGAGCTCCTGGAACTCCCTTCAGAGCTGGGGGAAAGAGGATATCCCTCCTGAGAGCACAAGGAAAGGAGTCAAACAGCCTCCGAAAGAGCATTGCCTGAACCATGGAGGGATCTATGCTCAAGCCACTGTAAGCCACTTTAACACCGAGTTTAGAGTTTGCTCCCATTGCCAATTCAGAATGATTTCAGGCTGGGGATGTGGTGACAGGAGACTCCTGGGTGACACTCTGCATTGCCTCCTCACTCCAGGAGAGAGGGACACAAACCAGTCCATGGGAGAAGGACTGGCCCCAGCCAACCCCAGCCACGTGCTGAGACGCCTTTGGGACATCCAAGCACAGTTGGTGCAGCACAGCACTGTCCTCTCAAATCCTGGAGCATTCCATAGAATCACAGCATGGCCTGGGTTGCAAAGGCCCACAGTGCCCATCCAGCTCCAACCCCCTGCTGTGTGCAGGGTCACCAACCAGCAGCCCAGGCTGCCCAGAGCCACATCCAGCCTGGCCTTGAATGCCTGCAGGGATGGGGCATCCACAGCCTCATTTTCAGGGCTTCCCACTGGAACTGACAAAGCTGCAGTGATTTACCCTGCTCCAAGATGGCCCAGAGCCCATTTTCCTTGCAAATACCTAAGTGGGCGTCTCCTGGCATTGAGCACGGCGCTGGCTCCAAGAACGTCTTGTAGAACTTGCTGTACCACATTACCTTTGATTAATGGGATATTCTTGGATGCTCGTTCCTCTGTTAACTGAGGTTAAGCACAGCGGGAAGGCTTGCTTGACAGAAAGCTGTTTGCTAAATAAATACTCACGTGAGAAGGCAGTGTCACCTCCAGATCTGGGACCGGGGCTTATGGATATTGAGGGCAGTTCTTTACTGTGAGAGTGGTGAGGTGCTGGAACAGCTGCCCAGAGAGGCTGTGGATGCCCCGTCCATCCCTGGAGGTGTTCAAGGCCAGGTTGGATGGGGCCCTGGGCAGCCTGGGCTGGTATCAATGTGGAGGTTGGTGGCCCTGCCTGTGGTGGGGGGTTGGAGCTTCGTGATCCTTGAGGTCCCTTCTGACCCAAGGCGTTCTATGATTCTATGACTGACAAGCTGTGCACACCCACTGACCCCGGTGACACTGCTGGCTGTCCTCTGACTTCACCCCCAGCTCCAGGCCACAGGAGAACAAAGCAGCAGGAGGCTGCATGGCACGGCCAGAGGAGGATGGGTGGTCCCTGTGCTGTAGATGTGGCGATGGCAGTGGGAATCCAGAAGGCCAGCAAAGCAAGGCTTGGGAAAGTGCAATGGGAAAAGAGAAAGGATTCTCACTGTTTCTCTCTCAGAAGCAAATATTTTCCTTTGCAAATGCAAACAGACCTTTGTCTGGTAGCAACCCCCTGGAGTTTCCCACCAGCACCAGGCGGTGATGGATAACCCTGTCTCCTTGTTGCTGCCTTGGAGCTGATGCTGACTATGCCCAAGGCAGGAGCAATGGGGCAATGCAGTATTTCCCACCCTCTGGTTTGTCCCAAAGGTACAAAGCAATCAGGCTCAGCATTCACAGAGCTCCCCTGCATCTCAGTAAGGCTGCATCAGTGCATGAGCTGGGGGCTAGGTAACACAGCTGCTACATAGCTGCTAACCATCATTACAGCAGCCAGCAGGGCCAGCCTCCACTGCAAGGAGTGCAGGGATGCAGTGGGGATCCACGATCTGAGCACAGTTTTGGGGCTGGGGGGGCTGGGAGGTCCCTTCCAACCCAACCACTCCCTCATTCTGGGTTTTTCTCTCTCTCACCATCAGCTGCCAGGCCTGCCCTCACCACACACTTCTCAGCAAGCACAAGAGGGACTTGGATGTGTGAGGAATTCATGAGCCAGCTCCATCTTGTGCTCCTGCTTCTGACGTGCCGAGCAGCACCACGTCTTCCCAGGGCAAAACCCGGACAGCTCTGATACGTATAGAAAACTGGGACAATTCAGATTAAAACTGTTTCCTTCTTTGCTTCTCTTGAACATTCACCCCTCTCCCAACAGCTGTCCTGATGGGAAGACAGGAACAGAGAGGATTCCCAGCTTAGAAACCCGAGCTCCCTGCTTTATATGACATCATGCCTCAGCACCAATTATTCTGAAATGATCTGAAATGAACTGGAACAGGTTGCCCAAGGAGGCTGTGGATGCCCCATCCCTGCAGGCATTCAAGGCCAGGCTGGATGTGGCTCTGGGCAGCCTGGGCTGCTGGTTGGTGACCCTGCACACAGCAGGGGGTTGGAGCTGGATGAGCACTGTGGGACTTTGCAACCCAGGCCACTGACTCAGCAGTGATTGACAAGGCCTGGCAGCCCTGCACTGACACAGCTTGATGGAGCAGCAGCCCAGCAAGCCATGCTCAGGTCAGCATGAGCTTCAGTGAGGATCACATTCATCTCAGCTCACAAACAACAAGCACAGATGCATCGTGAGGCTTATTTTGCACAGAGCTCTATGATATGAGAGAGGAATCAACAGCTGACACCTTTCTCCTTCTCATGGCCTGTAGGGGTGTTGCAGGCACTGATGACAGCAGGAAGATGGGGCAGAAAGGGGCAGCCACCTCTGGACCGTGCTACTCAAAGCACCTGTGGGGCTCCAGCTCCAATTCACAGGCTGTTGGCTCTGGGTGCACAGCCCGAACCCAGGAGACAGCCTAACTCATCCAAAGCTGGGGCAGTCTCACTACACAGCATCTCAGGGAGCTCTCCTGAGCTCTGCAGGTGAAATCATTCCTTCAAATCAAAGCATAAATAAATCACATTTACTGCCAACAGAACTCTTTTTGCTCCCCTAATGAACAGGCAGTGGGAAACGACAGTGAATTCGGGCCCTGTCTTATCCCAAAACCAAACTGACCACCTGCAGAAAGGCAGGAAAGACTTCACGGTTGGATTTTCAGGTAGATGCATGGAAACTCTCAGCAGCAGCAACACGGCAGCTCCATGCCTGGCAGCATCAGTGAGATACTGCATTGGTGCTCCCTGCAGGGCGAGCCTGGTTAGCATGGAGTGTGAGGGCTGACCCCGCAGCACCTGAGTGCACAGAGTCACCCAGGTCTGCTCAGCTGGATCTGTACCTGGCAATGGGGAGGTGAGTGCTGGTGTGATGGTGGCAGCTCTGTCCGCAGCCCCAGCAGCCTCTCCATCATCAGGGCCCTGTGTGGGAGTGACTGCACCTCGAGCTGATCAGCATGCAGGGGATGCCACCCTCCTCCTCCTCCCCATGAGTCAGTGTGCAGGAGGCAGGCAGCCCTTCCTCACCATCGCTGTGCTGCAGGTCGGCTTTGCACTGAATGCCCAAGGAGGCTGTGGATGCCCCATCCCTGCAGGCATTCAAGGCCAGGCTGGATGTGGCTCTGGGCAGCCTGGGCTGCTGGTTGGTGACCCTGCACACAGCAGGGGGTCGGAACAAGGTGATCATTGCGGTACTTTGCAACTCCGGCCATTCTACGGTCCTACAAATGGTTCACAACTAGAAGAAGGGAGAACCACCACTCCCTGGGCAGCTGTGCCACTCCAGCAGCTCCCGACCCAACCTGGTGCAACATCAGGCACCTCCTCATCCTGAGCTGGCCAGGGGGAATCCTTCACTCAGAGGGCGGCGATCCCCCGACACTGCGGTGCCTCATCCCTAGAGATGCCCGAGGCCATGGATGGGCTGCGGGCAGCCCGAGCCGGGGGGCGCCCATCCCACGGCAGGGCTGGGGCTGTGGGCCATCAGAGCCCTTCCAACCCAACACGCCGCGATCGCAGCCCGCGCCCCCTCACCTTGTGCAGCTTCCACATGGCCCCCAGCGCCTTCACCTCGTGGCTGGAGTGCTTGCCCTCCTCCAGGCACTGGTAGCACACGGGGCTCTTGCACTGCACGCAGTACATGCTGTGGTTCTCCAGCTCGTGGTCGGTGCACGTGGAGATCTTGCGGGGGCTCAGCCGGCGGCTGACCCGTCCCTGCGCGGGCGGCACCAGGCGGTGTTTGGCCAGGGGCCCTCGGGGCGGGTGGCATCGCATCCGGCACGGCTCGCAGTAGAACACGTCGCACTGCTCGCACATGACGGCCGCTTCCTTGGGCGCCTTCTCGCACAGCTGGCAGCGCAGCGCCGCCGCCCGGCCCTGCTGGTAGCGGTCGATGACGCCCTCGAGCAGCCGGTTGCGGGGGAAGCCGCGCAGCCCGCGCTCGTCCAGCACCAGGCTGCGGTGGCACTGCGGGCACGTCAGACACGCGTTGCGGGGCGGAGGAGGCGGAGGGGCCAGAGCGGCGGGGGGCGGCGGGGCGGCGGGGGGGAAGACCCGCACTCCGTTCGGGGACTTCTGGCACGGCGTGGTGGGGGCGCTGGCGAAGCCGCCGTAGGAGCCGTAGCCGCTGTCCGCCTCGCTGTACAGGCTCATCTTATCCAGGTCCAGGTAGTCGTAGTCGGACACGGCCGAGCCCGACGCGCGGCGGCTCTGCGGGGATTCCGAGTCCGGCGTCTGCACCAGGATGTTGCGGGCGCACGCCTGGCACAGGTTGTGCGAGCAGGGCAGGATGATGGGCTCGCGGTAGAAGGAGCCGCACACCGGGCATTTCAGCTCCTCCTCCATCTCTTCCATAGGGGGGAACGAGGCGACGCGCGGCTCCGGCCGCGGCTCAGCCCGTGGGTCCCGCACGGCTCCGCGCCCAGCGCCCACTGCACGAACCCGCACGGCGCCCCGCCTCGCCCCGCCCCTCCCCGCCCCGCGTCCTCTCATTGGTCCGATCTCAGCGCGGAGGCGGCCTGCGCGTCGCTATTGGCTGCACGTCCTGTCCGTCATGCGGCGCCCGGCGGTGCTGGTGGGGGCTGTCCTCGGGTGCGGGGTCGCGGCTGTGGCGGCCGGTTCCGCCGCAGTGCCGGTGTCACACGGCACAACGCACCCCCCGGCCGCCCCCTGTGCCCCCCCTGTGCCCCATCCGTACCGCCCGGCCCCCTCTGTGCCCCCCAAGATGGCGGTGATGCTCTGAGCATCGCACCCCGGCATCCTGCGGGAGGATCCGCTTTGTCTGCGGGAGACGCAGGTTGGAAATAGGGATCGAACGTGGGGATCTGAACGCAGCGGGAGGCGCTGAGGGATCCCGGCCGTGCCATGGATGGGGCACATGGGAGTCCCGCATCCATCAGCCTGCATCCAAAACGCATCCTCCAGCCGGGATGGAGGCCCTGGAACAGGCTGCCCAGGGAGGTTGTGGATGCCCCGTCCTTGGAGGTGTTCAAGACCAGGTTGGACGGGGCCCTGGGCAACCTGATCTATGGGGTCTCTATGGGGATCTATGGGGTCTCCTGGGCAACCTGATCTAGTAAAGGTGTATGTTTGGTGGCCCTGCCAGGCAGGGGGGTTGGAACTACATGATCCTTGAGGTCCCTTCCAACCTGGGTCATTCTGTGATCTGTGATTAAGTGACACGAGGAAGGCAGGGCTGGGGACATCGATGGGTTTATCGTGTGAGATCAGAGCGAGGAGCAGCGGGGTGCGATGCTGGAGGCTGCCCGGCGCTAATTAACCTGCCAGCATCATCCCGGCACATCGAGCTGTGGGGCAGAAAGGAGCCCGCCTCCATCCCCAGCCCCGTGGCTGGGTTCCCAGCGTGGATCATTGGCTGCTCCCCCCTTTGCTGTGTGCTGCATGGGCTCCTCGGCCATGGGGGGGGTTTGGGAGGTGTGCAGGTAATTAATAGGCAGCCAGGAGGGGCAGCCTGGGTTGGTTGGTTGGTGAGGCTCTGAGCTGTGCTAGAGCTAATAACAGAGGAATGGGGTGAGACAGAGAGCTCTGCAGGCTTCATGGCACTCCCACACCTCAAAGGGATGAACGAGAGAGCGGATGGGCTCAGAGATCCCCCCTTTGAGAGGGACACTTCCACTCATACACAGCGATCCTGCTCCAGGCCCGGAGCTGAGCCCAGTTCTCCTTCCTCTCAGCCACTCTGAGCAGATGAGCTCTTGGCTGACAGCAGAAATCCTGGTTGATTAGTCCCTGTGTGCACTCCTGGCCTTGAATTCCACATCCCATCGTCATTCCACCCTTGCAGGCCATGGAGCCCATGCTTGGTGCTGAGGCCTCCAGCAGAAATGCCTGGTGAGATGTCCTACAGCATCGCAGGTCTGAAATCCCCAGCACTGAACAGGGACTACTACAACATCCATCCCCCTGAGAGCTGAAACCTCTGGCTTTGTGGCACCGTTTGAGAACTGCAGAAGCTCAGACCTCCTGTCTGTTCATAAGGGTCTGCAAGGAAAAGTGCCAACTTACTGCAGGTGTTGGATCCCATGGAACCCAAATGGTTCCGACGAGCTCCTCCATGCACAGGTGGTGGCATGAGAGTCATCAGAACTGTGTCACATATTCTGGGCAAGCAGCATCCTTGGGGTGCCATGAAATTCACCAGCTGTGGGGCTGGCGCTGACCCTTGAGCCCAGCAGCATCACGTCAAGGCAGCATCATGTAAAGGCAGCATCATGTAAAGGCAGCATCATGTATAGGCAGCATCACGTAATGGCAGCATCACGTAAAGGTTTTCTGCTGACTTCAGTGGCTCTGAGTCAGGAGCTCCTTGAATCACAGTCAGCATCTGACTGCATCCATCCCATCCACACACAAAGCTTCTCTGGCTGGTGAGCAATAGCTCCGGTCCTGGGTGTCCTGTTGGATCTGCAGGGCTTGGTGCCTCCTGAAAAACCAATGGGACCATTAACGTGTAACTATTTCAGCTGTTTGACGACCATTTACTTTAACAGGCAGGGCTTGCATTGGAGATGCTGGCAGTGAACGTGGTGGCAACACCCCCCCACCTGCTGGACATGCACTTCGGAAGGCAAGTCAGGCAGACTGACCCCCAGGCTGGTGTCACACCAGCACCCTGTCCTCGCCGAGTGCTTTCAGAGGTGACATCATTTATTTCCATTCTATTTTTCTCCGGGCTTTGTCGGACGATTCCTGATTGCATTTGCTGTTGCTGATACAGGGGAAGAGCTGAGCTGCAGGGATAATTTGTGATGCTCCTTTGACCGCTGCCTTTGCGCTGCCCACTTACTCATCTCCCCTGAGATTAATGCCCCACTTTCCCAACCCGTGACTCATTTCAGAGAACAGCAACACTGAACTCATCCCACCCGAGCAATCTGTCCTTCCTCCCACAGCCTGGCTGTCTTCTTCCCCCCTCTCTGCTGGCTGAGGGCTCCGCTGGGAGCTTTCAGGGCTGGAGATGCTGCATCCCTGCACACAGTGCTGCCTCTGCATTGCGCCCGTGGCACAGAGCACACATTGGAGCCACCCATTCCACGTGCTCCATGCTCACATCCCTGCTGCCAAAGCTTTCCCTGTTCCTACAGATCCAGCAGGATCTTGATGGTCCTTGTGATCCCTTCCAGCCATTCTATGATATCCCTGCTTTCCAACAGCTTCTGCTCGCTTTTTAGCTCATATATCACAGTCTAAACCCACTCCACCTCTACGAAACTCTGCAGTGCAGCCTGCTTCGCTGCAGTACCTAAGCAAATAAAGCTTCGTATCCCAACGAGCGCTATATTTGATGCAGAGGGGCTTCAGGAGCATCGTTATTAAGGAGCAGCATGCTGGCTATTGCATTCCTCAGCCTCCTTCCGCCCATTGTGGCTTATGGCTCAGAGCTGGAGGAAAATCACTTGCAAAGTTTTTGGATGGATCAAGTGGGAGGCCAAAATCTAATGTATAGCTGCGTCTGGTGCAGACTTCTTCACGCTGCCATGGTAACCAAACTAACTAAAAATAAGAAGTATTCCCATAAATGTCAAAACACACCATGCTTTCGTGACGTACGGAGTATTTGACCTGAAATCTGTGATCGTTATGTAAGGGTGTTTAACATGAAGGTAATTGCATGGGAAAATAGACTCCAGGTAAGGCACTTTGCATAACTTAGGTAGCCAGCCTGCTTCCCTGCGCTCTTTGTGCTGCTGACATGCTAACCAGTGCTTAACAGAGCTGTTTGCATCACTGTGATCTGTCATGTGCTGATGTAGATGTGTCCCTCATGGAACTGGTGCTGCTGATCATCATCTCTGCGTAACCATCACCCAGGGCTGGGTGAATTCCAGGCTTCTGGAAGGTTTCCTATGCAGGTTGGCAGCACCACATGGACTTCAGAGCCTTGGGAAGGAGCTTGGAAAGCTTGGAAAAGAGCATAGGGAACAAGGAGTAGGGGTAGGTGCCTTCACAGAGGGCATCCAGTGTCAGCACCCACTGTAGCATCACCTCCCATGTCAATGGGGTAGTGAGACAGCTGGGCCACAAAGAGACACTGAGCCCTTGGGGGAGGTCTGGGTGAGCTTGGGGTGCTGCTAAGTGAGCCAGCAAGTCCCACAGTGAAGGACAGCAGCAAGGGGACCCCGTGCCCCACTTTAGGACCTGTCCTGCGTGGGGTGCAGGCCCTGAGCTCATCCACCAGCAGGGAACTGCTGCTCCCAGCCCCTGTGGGTGTTCTGTGCCTGTTGCCATGCAGTGACACACTCAGTTGAATCAAGGGGGTGGAAGTGTTGAGGAGATGCGAGAAGCAAGCCAGGCATGTTCCCAGCCCTGGAACCAATCCTCACTAAGACACGTCAGGCTGACAAAGCCCTGTTTTCCATCTCATGAAATGGACAACGTGGCGTGGAGAGAAACCCACATCTTCTCCCGGGTGCACTCACAGAGAGCAACATCTGTCCTCATTTGGGGTCATATCTGGAAGAAAAGTGTATGTCCACAGGCGTCCAGCAGCGCTTCTCTAGTGGCTGGAACCCTGCACACAGCAGGGGGTTGAAACGAGATGATCATTGTGGTCCTTTACAACCCAGGCCACTCTGTGATTCTGTGATTACACCACAGCTACATCCTGCTGTTCTGCCACCAAGGTTAACTTCAGATAAGTCCAGCTTTTGTCTCTTGAGGCCTGAGGAGTCTTGGGGTCTTCTTATGGTCCTTATGGGTCTCTTCCCATTCAAGATATTCTATGTTTCCATGATCCTTTCCAAAGCAACACCATCCCCCCATCCACCCCCTGTGCATGTAGCGGATCCTGAGCCAGCCCTGCTGCAGGAAGATGTGCAGCCACCCACCTCAGGCACGGCAGCAGATGCTGGCACAGATGAACAGTCGATCTGTGTGGGTGAGGACAGGGAAAGAAAATATCCATGGGGAGACGTCACTTGGGACACTGACTCAGTGGGGGCTGAGCTGTCCTCACTGCAACATCCCTGGCATGGGCTGATGCTACTCTTTTGGAGGGTTCTGTGTTTGCCGTGCAATGGGGTTTTACACAAGACGATTAGGAACAAATCCCTTCTGATGGCTTCATGGATGTCCTGGAGCCGCTCCTGTCTGTCTCAAAGGGTGTTACAAAGGCTCTAAGGCTTCCTCCTCCCATGACTGCTCTGTGTCCACCCACCATGCCCAGGATGCCACTGGAGATGTGATGGCTCCAAGGGCTGCTGCCCACCTGCCCTGGGAGCTGGCACTCAATCAGGATCTGGGGGGATGCAGGGGGCTGGGCACACCAGGTCAGTGCTGGCACTGGGATGCTCTTGGCTTTTTTTTGTCTTCTCTTTTTAAAGCTCACTACTCCCATCCCTACTCCTTGCTTCCTTCCCGTTTCTGTCTTCTTCCTGCTGCCATGGCAACCTCGATATATTCTGGTCACGGCTTTGGCCACAGGAACATCCATCAACAAGTGACACCCCAGCAGGGCAGGCAGAGCCCTGGGGACACCCCTGCACACAGGAATTGCGCAGCAGGCAGCACGGCTCTCCCCAAATCCAACTCCCTGCTCCCTCTGCCTGTGGCTGCCCCAGGTTTTAGAATAGGGCTGGGCAATAGTAGGGTCTGACTCTGCAGCCCCATGCAGACACAGCCTGAGCCACAGCTCTCCTGCATGGGGAAGGTGGTCCCGGGCCAGGCTCCAAGCCACCTGAATTAGGTCCTTCCTCCAGAGCATCTGTGAGCTCCTCCAGCCCTCCCAGGGCTGTGAGTGTTGATTCTCCCTGCCTGTGTGATGGGACATGCAGGGACTCCAGTGCTTCTGGGTGCTGTGGGGTGATGCCTGGGGTTCAGGCACTCCCGGAGCCCATCAACTGGCATGTTCACCCTGAAGCTCTTGGGAATGCTCTGAAGCCAAACTGGAGCATTTTGGGGTGTCAAAGAATCATTAAGGTTAGAAAAGATCACTAAGATAATCAAGTCCAACTGCTGACTCATCACTATCATGCTCGCCAAACCATGTCCCTGCTGTGCCCATCAGGACGGTGGTGCTTTGCATGTGGTCAGGCACGAGGAGATGCCCAACTCTGAGGTCACCTTGCATGGGAAATACCAGCTCTGGCTCCTGGAATTTGGGTGATGCCATGGAGGATCCTCCAGTGGGAGGAGGTGGGCACTGTTGGTGATGTGTCTCCACAAAGATCCTGCTCTTCAGTTCTTCTTGGGACCAAAAGTTGGGTTTACTTTGGATGTGTGTGACTCCCAGTGCTCAAATGGACCTGCAGCCTGAAGTTCATTTGCATCTTAATAAACCTCCTTTGAGCTCTATTCATCTGCCACGAAAGAGGAGTGAATTGAAAATCATGCAAGATCTTAATGGATTTGAAAGGAAATTGCCAGCTCTGACTCGACTTCACTCAGAAATCTGAAGATCAAATGATCCTGCTTGCAACAGACTATAAAAGCTCCAACATCTGCTGGTGCTGAGAGCGCAGAAGGGATCAGCTCTCACAGAGGGATGCTGGGGAGGGAAAAGTGAGGGCATGCGAGGACACAAGAGGGCCCATATGTGCCCTCCTGGGCTGGGGGCTTCACATTGGTGAAAAGTCTAAGGGGGGCACAGTGTGGGTATGGGTTGGAACCAAGGTGCTTTGCCTGCAGGGTCCACGAAGGCTTGGCAGTCAACTGGGGATGGAGCAGAGCCAGCTCTGCAGGATGAGGGATGCTCAACGCAGGAGCAGCATCTCCCCAGCTCTGCTCTCTCGTCATCCTGCTCTGGAGGATGCTGCAGCTGTGCCCGTGGGTGGAGGTTTGCTGGAGGAGGAGCAGGAGGTGGGCAGACAAAATCACCAAGGAGAAGGCAGATGGAGAATAGGATCCGAGCATCGGAGATCTTCATTGTCTTCTCTGCTATTCAGCTGGGGAAAATTTAGCACCATCCGAGGAGAACGAAGCCATCCCCGCAGCTCTGCTGCTTCCCGGTGGAAGCAAGCTCTATTTATAGCTGCGTATCAGGTGCTGCTATGAACCTCTGCACCCCGGGCTGCTCTTCCTAGGGCTTCCAGGGCTGATCTGAGGGGTTTTAGGCATCTCCAGGTGGGCATCATGGACTGCACTTGGCCCCGGGGCCAGCTTGCTTGTGCAGCCCTTGAAATAAGCCAGCACTTGGGACACCTGAGCTCTGCGTACCTGAAAGGAGGTAGAGAGATGGGGTTGGCCTCTGCTCCCTCTTGTTCTGCTAGAACAAGGGTTAATGGCCTCGAGCTGTGCCAGGGGAGAATCAGGTTGGATGCTGCAGTGGCACAGACAGCCCAGGGAGGGGGTCACCATCCCCAGAAGTGTCCCATGTAAGATAAGAGCAGTGCAATCCTGCTCTGCTCACCAGCCACCAACCGTGCCCCAGATTGGGCCATTTTCTGCTCTGGGTTGTCCTGACCCCCCTCACTTCACACAGGCTTTATGGGCTTGAAAGGACCAGGAAGGTTTTCAAGCTGCTCTCACCTGGTCTGTGTTTAGAAAATATTTCCCATGTGCTGCGGAGGCTGAGCCCATCTCCTCCCCCAATGGCTCCAAACACCTTCATGTTGGCTTTCAAAATAGGTGGTTAAATCCCACATCAGAGTGGATGAGCTCCTTCAGCTCGGAGCAGCATGCTGAGGGCCTTCTCTCCCCCTGCAGCTGCAGTTCTGCCTTTATACAGTGAGAAGGCTGCTCAAGGATGGCACACAATTCACTGATGCCCAATTAATGCCTGTAATTACCTACCCTGACATAAATAACCGGCTGCTAACGTTGCAGGGTTGGTACGGGGTGACTCACACAGCAGTGGCAGGAAACAAGACCCGCTTAAGGAAAAACCTTCCCCCAGCAAACCCATGGGCTGTGCTTCACCTGGGGCTGCAGGGCTCCAGCATTTATATGGGGAGGTCATAGAATGGTTTGAGTTGGAAGGGACCCTTCAAAGCCATCTGGTCCGACTGCTCTGCAATATCCATGGACACCCACAGCTCCAGCAGTGCTCACAGCCCATCCCCTGACCTTGGCTGTCTGCAGGGATGGGGCAGCACTGCCTCTCTAGGCAGCCCTTTCCAACGCATCACCACCCTTTTGGAGAGGAAATGCTTCCTAATATCCAACCCGACCCTCCCCTGGCACAACTTGAGGCTGTCACCTCTCATCCTATAGTAGGGCCGACCCCCACCTCACCCCCACCACCTCCCGTAGAGAGCAATGAGGTCTCCCCTGCGCCTTCACATCTCCAGAAGAGGAGCATGCAGCACACGTGTGTCACCTGTCCCTTCACACGCTTCCAGTGACAACAACAAAACACGTGTGCATTGTTAACAGCCCATTAAGATTCACTGGGAGCTGCCACTGCTCAGCTAGAGGCTGCTCTTGATGCCAAGCCAAATGATTTGAGTTCTTCGTCTCGGCGCTCATGTAAACAAACTGTCAGACATCCAGATGCAAGAATGGAGAAGTATTCATGGAGTGGAAGGGCTGATGGGGCTCGGCGTATATTCATTTACTAATCTGATTGTCGTGCATAAATTAAATGGCAGTGTTAGAAGTGTATTCCCTGAGCCTGTGTTCTTCTGTATTAGTGTGGTGGTTTTGCATCTTGGGTCACTGAGCAAACAGATGCTCACAGCGGTGAACTGAACCAAAGCCGGATGTGCACAGCCCGCTGTTTTCACACCTGTACGTCTCTAAAAGCCCAATTTGAAGATTCCTATTGCAGAACGTCATTTGGGGGGGCATAGGGTGATAGAATCACAGAGCTGAAGAATGGTGGGCTTGGAAGGGACCTTAAATCTCCCCATGTAGTGATTGCTGGCAGCCCCTGTGGGATGGTGGCCTTATCCCTGGAGCTGCCCGAGGCCACAAATGGGCCCTGCACAGAGCTGGGGGGCACACAGCCCAAAGCAGGGGTAGGGCTGGGGGGCTTCGGGTCCCTTCCAACCCAACCATGCTGTGATTCTGTGACACGATTCTCCATCAGCAGCTCTGTGCTGCCCACTGCAGACAGCAGCCCATCAGCAGGGCTGCAGCTCGCTGGCTTTGCCTCATCTCCAGAAGCACAAGGCCGTGCAGCGTAATGACTTGGTTTACAGCGGAAATCCAATTACTGCAGGGAAGCATTTCATTAGGGTGGATTTTCTCTGCTGGCCGCCGCACTCTGGGAGCTCGCTGGTGGTGTCGGCGCGGGGCCAGCTGCTCACACCAGGGCATGCGTGGCAGTGACGGGCTGTGCAAGGCAGTGTGTCATAGGCAGCGTGTCATGTTCTGGGCTCGGGCAGCTCACAGCCAGCTCGTGGTGCTGGGGCTTTCTAGGAATACCTCCTCAGACTGCTCACAATGCACACTCTCTGCTTAGAGTTTCTAGCAGCTCGCATCTGCTTTGAACTTGGTGAAACTGGTCTTTATAAATACAGAGTAGGTACAGCCCTAAACTCAGCAAGCACTGCATGAATAAGGGCTGGGAATGATCGATCATTATCACAGTGTATTTTGCTGCTGCAGAAGGCATGGTGGCAAGCAGTGTGCATGCAGCAGGCAGCAGATCCATGGGGCTGCAGTTGGGTGCTGCAATGCAACTCATCAGCAGTGAGAGGTTTAGGTCAAGAGCAGAGCTCACCTCCGTGGCAATGACAGATCACCTCCTCACTGCCACCACACTGCATTGCACCACCAAGGAAACGAAACGGTTTCTCTTGTGGAGTGTTGTATTGGCTGCTCAAAGCGGGCTGTTGTAGGCATGGGAGGAGAGCAGAAATACATGAAAATGAGAGACAACAGCGAGCGAGAGGGAAGAACGCTCTTTGTGGCCTCGTTTGATCAAAGCCCCCTCATTTCTCTGCCCTCTCCCTTAGGGCTCTGTATGGTTTCTGATTCACCCCAAGGACGTGGCGGTGGGCATGGTGGGGGTGGGTTGGGGTTGGACTCGGTGATCTCACAGGTCTTTTCCAACCTGAGAGATTCTGGTTGAAGAAAGCACTTGCAATGGCTGCAGTGAAGCTTCCTCATGCCTGCTTCCATCTCTCTCTTCCCTGTGTTAGCAGATGGAGCCCCACCAGAAGAGCACGCTTTGCTCTACAGCGCCTTTCTTAGCCCAGTTGCTACCATTGCTGCCTGCAGGTGAGCGAGGCACACGTTGCAGTGGAGTCCTGGGAAGAAGATTCTCTAATCAGCGTGGTTTGTCGCTTGGTTTCTCAATGACATTTTAAGGCAGAGGCAGGCAGGGACCTGTGGGTGAAGGAACATTTTGCATCAGCCTACACAGCATTTACAGCACCCATGGTAAGTAATGTGTGGGCACGGCGTACACAGCTCTTCCAAACAGCAATGCAGAGATGTGTGCCAGAGAGAACACCCTCCACAGAACAGAGGGCAGAGCTCTTATTATGGAATCATTGACTCAATTATTCCCTTAAAGCATACGAAAATCACTCCAGATTTGAATTGATTTGATTTTTTTTTCTGCAAAGGGATGAATAGATCCATACTTTGTTAGCATAAATAGGGCTCTATTTGAATCAGCAGATAGAATGCTAGCTTGGCCAGCTCTTACCCAGCAGGCAGATTGGTGGAACCTCTTGGACCACCAGCCACAGTGAGAACAGAGAAGGGAAGAACATGACTCTAAAGGCACTGAAGTGTGGCTGCAGCACATGAAGAGCATCTGGATGCCAGGGGTTATGCAGAGAGTGGGACCACTTCCCTGTCTCCCCATGGCCCTCCTGGCCTCGGTATCGAGGGAAGATAACCTACCTAATCCCATAGAACCAAAGAGAATCATATTGTGACAACAATACTCTGGTTCCAGCCTCTCCCATTACAAAGGCATTTCCCGTAGTGACAGCACAGATATAGGCTCTGCTGACATCTCCCCTGCCTCATGATGTTCTAAAGAGGGAAACTGGGCCCAACCTGGGATGTTCTCATTGACATATTTCATGGTGCCCTATGTCCGTGTTGCCAAATCAAGTCCTGTGCATGTAGTGTGTGCAGGAGCTCCTAAACCAGCACAAGAATATCTGCACAGACCGTCCTCTTGCAAAAGAGGCACTGTGATAGAAAAATATCTTCATATCATTTTCCCTCGCATGCCTTTGGACACCCTTAGGCAGATTGCTGTGCTGGCCTCAGGGCAACAGGTTTCTTGTCATTAAAATGCAGCACATGAGTTTCAAGAAGCAAAATAGTCACTATCTACTGGATCCACGAGAAGCTTTCATATTGGTGCCAAACCACCAGGCTGTGAAGGATTTACATTCACATCTTATTGCAGCAAATCAATACCTGGAGGGCAGGAGATGGTCACGTTGAGCACGGCTCTGCAGTGGAGTGCACAATGTAATACTCAGCCCAGCTATCCCAGGCACATCCTGCCTGGAAGCTCCCTGAGATGTCCTGAGCCCCAACGTGAAGGCAATGAGGGGATGAAGCAAATCAGGGCTTCCAGTGGCCTTCAAGGGAATCACAGAATCAAAGAATGACCTGGGTTGCAAAGGCCCACAGTGCTCATCCAGCTCCAACCCCCTGCTGTGTGCAGGGTCACCAACCAGCAGCCCAGGCTGCCCAGAGCCACATCCAGCCTGGCAAAGAGAAGGGAGGGGTGAAACCCTTATGGGAGCAGAATCTCTTTGACACAGCATTTGGTACTAAAAAAGAGATAAGAGCTATTTCAGAACACTGCAAGAAAGCAGTTAAAGCAAATGAATAAACAAGTGAGACAATATTAATTGTCTGAAACACAATCTGCTTGACTTTTGGTTTATAAAGATCTCTCCACTTTAGTTCCCATGGCAACTATTGCGCAAAACCACACTTTTCCTAATCATCTCCACCGAGTTTAAAGCAATTTTGTAATCCAATCAAATGTAAAGAAGAGAATTTGCTTTTGCATTGAGAGAACTGCTACCTAATGAGCAAACAGTGTCTGGGAGAGGCCAGATTTACAATTACGACCCCAGAGAGACACTTAATTACTGAATAATTAGCTGCTACTGGAGTTTCTTGGCACAGAGAGGAACAGGTTTGTGGGTAGTGGCTGTGAGAGGGGCAGCTGTAATTCAGAGGTCTTCCAAGCAGTTTTCCAAGGTGAGAGCAGCAGACCTCGCTGTGCATCGCATTTAGGTTGGATCTTAGGAGGAAGTTTTTCCCCCAGAGGGTGGTGACGCACTGGAACAGGTTGCCCAAGGAGGCTGTGGATGCCCCATCCCTGCAGGCATTCAAGGCCAGGCTGGATGTGGCTCTGGGCAGCCTGGGCTGCTGGTTGGTGACCCTGCACACAGCAGGGGGTTGGAGCTGGATGAGCACTGTGGGCCTTTGCAACCCAGGCCATTCTAGGATTCTATGATGCAAACTGCAGTCAGGAATGAATTGCATAACAGCAGAAGCTGAGCCAGTGCAACTCTTAGAATGAAGTTTTGGGGAACCCAAGCCCCAAAACACCACTCTGATACAGCTCAGGTGCTGGGGAGCAGAGGATGAGGCTGCCAGATGGGAAACTGCTTTCTAAGGGGGTTTCTCCCAGCACAGTCCCCTGTGGAGGTGGGTGATATTTGCTTATCATCCCCAGCTGTGCTCAATGTGAAAGCTGGTTTCCAGGCAGCAAATCCCACCTGGCCCTGGGACTTCACAGCACCCTCAGTGCAGATAGACAGGGTCAAATTATTTCCCCTTGGATGGAAGGTATTTCCATAGGAGGAAGCGCTGATGCATAGACTGCTTTCCTGTAATGAAATTCAGAGCTGCAGAAAAGCAATTAGCTCTTGACTTTAATTCTTCAGATGCTGAAGCCCATAAAACCGCTCAGAGTGGCCAATTTTCCCATAAGGCCAAAGCTCAGGAACAGCCAAATAAATTAAGCAGGATCAGTTTGTCTTCTTGCAGCAGCACAGAACGCAGCCCCAGGCTAGAAGTAACTTTCAGGGTCAGCCTGCTTTCACCTTGGGCTCTGGGACAGTGACTGCGTGTCTCCTGACTCACACGAGCATCATCTCTCAGCATCTCATAAATGCAGACACAGTAAATGAGGTCAGGGCTCTGATGTTGCACCTTGGCCAGGGACTTTAGGGTCGCTGTAACGAAGCGGCCTCAACTGCGCCCCCTTGTGGCCGAGATGGGGAAGCACAGGGAAACAGCTCAGTAATCAATGGCACTAATTATGGCTCACAGAATTAGCACAGAATTATCAAGGTTGGAAAAGACCTAGAAGATCATCTAGTCCAACCATAGATCATCTAGTCCAACCATGGTTGGCTCCTGAAGCGACGGGGGAGGTATAGCCGTACAGCCATCCTTATGGGGGAGGTATAACCCTACAGCCATCCTTATGGGGGAGGTATAACCCTACAGCCATCCTTATGGGGGAGGTACAACCTTACAGCCATCCATATGGGGGAGGTATAACCCTACAACCATCCTTATGGGGGAGGTACAACCTTACAGCCATCCTTATGGGGTCTGTGAGCCGTTTCCATAAGGAGCTCGGCTGCCTTTGAAATAAGAATCGTTTGTTTAGCTGCTCTAACAGGTACTACAGGCTGGTTTGCTCCACCAAGGCTGTAAGTGTGATATGAAATGATGGCACAGACCCCAGTGAGACACAGGGAAAGAAAGGAGCCCGCAAGACCCCATCACAAACATGGCGGCCGCGCCGCCTATAGCAGCGACAGCGGAGCGCTGGCTCCTCATTGGCCAACAATATGGCCGACGAGCCCGCCCCTCCACATCACAGAGGAGGAGGAGGAAGATGGCGGCCGCTGGGGGGCCCTGTAGCTCTGCTGTCCAGCTCAGCCTTAGCTGTGCTGCTGTGTGGGGTTGTTCCCCCCAGGGGTCGGTCTGCGCTTCTCTGTGTGGAACCCAAGGACTAACAGCCCTCACCAAAAGCCAGGCTGGGTTTGTACATGGGGACAGCAGTGTGTCATGTTCCCTGTGCCAACACAGTGTGCTCACATCGTATCATTACCCAGCATGGTCTGTGGGGCTGAAAACTGCACGTTATGTGGCCAAAACTAATTAACTAACTAATTAACTAACTAATTAACTAGTAGCTGTTTCTAAAGTGTTACAGGCAAAGGTTGGTTAGGCTGAAAGGCTGCATCTGTTGTGGCTCTTGTAGGAAGCATCATGTTGTTACTTATCTTGCTTACAATGCTGACTGAATCTTCAGACTGCAGCTGATTTTCCTATTACCCCACGCCAAGATGTGCATGAAATAACGAGCTTATGTTAGGGTTCATAGGTCTTCTATTGGAAATGTACAGTCCCAGCTCCTTCCTGCATATTGAAGCAGGCCCTGCTGGTGAGTGTCTGCTTCTGCAGCTCAGTCATTAGCAATTGATACCGTCTTAATGTTTAGAACTCTCTTTTCTTTTAAGGATAACACTTAACGCTAGTGTTCATAATAACAGGGAATTGTTGTAGCCAGCAGAATATACATGGCAGGTAGCCTGATCTTCTTTACTTGGGTGTAAATTGCAGCTAAACCCAACTGTCTGAGTATCAGTTCTTGTACGCTTTTTCAATAAGCTCATTCTTTGCTTTAGGAAGTGTCCATATTGCTTAATTAGTGATATCTTTAATAGAGTTCCACTTGTTGGGCCATAAACAACTTATGAATTTCAGTTACTTTTGTACTTGCTGTGTCAGCAAGTTTAAGTCAAGGGATTTTGTCAAGGAATTGGTACTTATCCTGTGTGGAATATTGTACAGGGTGATGTCAGTTCTGGAGGCCCGTCATGTGAAATGGGTGCTTACTGAAGTCACAGAGGGAATAGAAGATAAAAAGAATCCAATACCAAAGGGTATCTTCACACACACTGTTCTGCTTTGTTTCAGGATGAACAGTATGTCAGTGTGGATCAGGGTATGTGCTTCTATCGACGTGATGTCAATATGTATTTCAATATTTATTTCAATACTTATGGCACTCAGTCCTTCTTGAAATGATTCTCCTGCCTTTTGCCCTAACATCCCATGGCTATTTAACAGAAAGCATTGGAATGCAGGTTTGGGGCTCAAACACAATGTTGACAACTCTCTTCTCAGGACTGATACTGCATCTTGGAAGTGAAGCACTTGAAGCAGATTGGTTTGGTGGGTAAATCTTAATAAAAATGGGTATATAAATGGCCCCACTCCCTGTGCTTGTTAATCCCTGTATTATCAGTGTGCTGCTCAGGGCTGGGTTCTGACTGCTTTCCAGCCTGCTGTCCATCCTGAGAGCCTCGGATCCATGACTCGGGGGCACTGCAGGGGTTCTCTATAGCAGGAAAGCCAAACTGCAGCTGTTTCCATGGAAAATAAGAAATGCTGTAACACTATAGTGAGTGAGTGAGCCATTTGTGATGATGGGCTGCTGTGAAAAGGCGAGTTTGAATAATTCCTTGGACTGAAGTTGCACTGAGATACTTGTGGTCTCTAGTTGGGACTGGCTTGGATATCTCATGGTTGTTTGAGTCATTTGAGTTAGATGGTTTTTATGGTTTGGGAAAGAGCTTCCATGCATACCACGCTTGGAGTGATGGCTGCCGGGTGGGGAGGGAAGTGTTCTTGTGTTGCAAAAAGAATGTGGGCCAGTTGACAAATGATGTTTCAAATGCAGTTCTTTGTAACTTCTTTGTGTTTGCTGAAAATCCTGCTGCATATGGATGCAAATCATCTCTGCTACAGACTGCTTCCTACCCTCATCCACCTACACGCAGTATATCAAACCCTACCAGCCGTGGTGGCCAACCCCATTGCATTTATTTTGGAGTAGGAAGCTTCAATGAGGATTGGCTGAGTTCTGCAATGAAAGATCCTTGGCAGAGGGAACAAATAGACATAAGGCACACTCAGCAGCATAAGCCAGTGTTCAACTGCTGGCTTGTCTCAGCAGAGTGTGTGATTTGCCTCTGCTTCCTTGCTCTTTCCCCCATCTCTTCCCTAACAGAGTGTCAGAACAGGGCAGTGCTGTGGCTGCTCTTGGTGCTTATACACTTAGCTGCACAAAGGCAGTGATATTCACTGCAGTTTCTCTCCAACAGGAACAAGGAATACATCTTGCCTGGGGAGTGAGTGAACACTCATACAAGCCCAGCCTCCCTCCTCTTCCACTCGATTTATTATGTATAACAGAAAGTAATAGCCAGTCCAAAGGGAAAACTGCTAAAAGTTGAGCTGAAATGAGTGATTAAAATAGTTGGGATTAGCTTCAAGAGAAACAAAGAAGAAGCTGCCTGGCAGTTTGTGTTTGCCAGCTTGTCAGTTAGCCATGGGCCTGCTTTTGGAACTGGCTGAGTTCCATTTGTGACAAAAATCAACAGGAAAGGGGAAAACTCAAAGTGCTGCAGCACTGCTTCAGTGTCTGGAAATAAAAGAATGCAACTCTGATAGTAATTTAAAGACTTTTTTACTTACTGATGAGAGAATGTGGCTGGTGATGCTGTCTTGCTTCCTTTTCTGGGTCTGGGTCTGTCTCACAGCACAGTGAGGCTGTCTGCCTTGTGGATGCCATTGCATGAGGTTTGTTCTGCATTGGTGAGGCTCAGAACCATCACAAGCACAGTCACATCGATCTGTGCCATCCGACTCCTCGGGCTGTCCAACGCTGCTGACAAATCACAGCATGGATCTGTCTTGGAATCTGCCAAACAAAGAGAAAAACTCCAGGAGGCCAAGTGCTGTGTTTATATGGCCTGAATTCCATCGATGTGCTTTGTCAGATCACAGGGGAGAAGAGTCCTGAGCCCCCAGAAGTGCTGGCACAGAGAAATGGGCAGGATGTGAGCTGGATGTGGTCTTTGGGGCTGACAGCTGTGCTGCTGGAGGAGCTGGAGCAAAGTGAGCACAGTGGGGATGTGCTTGGCCTTGTCTTTTGGCTCTCAGGCAGGTGTGATACTGCTGCTCCATGGCAGCGAGGAAGGGCTGAGTGAAGCCTTCCCTTATCGCTGAGGTTGGCTGCTGTGTTCATGTGGGCTGTTCAGCCCCTCAGGCTTCCAGGAAAATGTCACAAGTTTCCCTTGTTGAATTTTCCTTGCTGTTTACTGGGCTGCAGAGCTCATTTCTTAGGTGACTGGAAAAGTGTCTTGGCTCTGAGTAACCATATCCTCCCCTCCATCTACTGGGCAGGAGCTGAGCTTTTGTTGGAGGTTTCTCTCTTTTCCTATGCAGAAATGAAATGAACGAGCCCTGCCGGGGTCTGCTGGGCCCTTGGGGAGGGCTGTTTGGCTCCGTGCTTTGCTGGAGCTCTGAGTGATGACTAAATCCACCCAGATCCCACTCGTTGTGCTGCAGAGACCTCGCTGGGCTGGAGGAGCACAGGGCCAGGTCGAAGGCATAATAAAACATCTTTTTTCCTTTAGGAACCGCTGACCAATTAACCCCTGGCTAGATTTATGTGGAGTGCGCGATATCCTGATGTCCTGTGGTCACTTCTGAAGACGCCTCATTTGTTTCCTGCTCACCCAGGAAATTCTGAGCCTTGGATGCTGCCATGACAGTGATTTCAGCTCCAAAACTGTGCAATTTGGGGCAGGAATCTGAGAGATCATGGGGCCATTCAGCTTGGGGAAGACCTCCAAGATCCCTGTCCCACCCTACCGTGTCCACTGCCCACATCCCTCAGTGCCACATCCCCACAGCTCTGAAACACCTCCAGGGATGGTGAGCCCAGTACTGCTGGGCAGCTGTGCCACTGCAGCACCGCTCCTTATGAGAAGAAATTGATCCTAATATCCAGCCTTGGAGATGTACTTAAAGGTTGCTTGGACCAGTGTTATTCCTGGAGGAAATGTTTCTTCTGCAGCAAGACCAGAAATAATTTCATAGCTTAACAGAGCACGGCAAAAGCACGAAACAAACTAGTGTAAGTCATTTTAGTTGGGAGTTGATAGATGTGCATACAGTGGGTACAGGGCCAAGCTGTGCCACGTTATGGTATCCCATCCCTGGTATGGTATCCCATCCCTGGAGGTGCTCAAGGCCAGGCTGGATGGGGCTCTGGGCACTCTGAGCTGGTGATACCCAATGCAGTGGTTGGTAAGCCCAGTTTGGATCCAGCTGATCTCAGAGGCCCCTTCCAATTCAACCATTCTCTGATCTCTGCACTGCTTTTCGTGCTGTGCATTGATTGCCCTTGGCCAGGGCCAGGCTGGGGAAGCAGCAGTCAGCTGGTGGCAGCAGAGCTGTGCAGTGTGTGCAAGCTGCTGGGAGAGCTGGGCTTGTCAGGGTTTTCTCCCTGCAGAGTGTGGGGCTTTGTGGCATGGAAAAGCCCGGGGAGAACTTAACGTCGGTGCTGCCCTTGGGCCAGGGGCTGCTGCACCCGGCTGCATCATCCCTTCCTTCCCTCTCCTCTCTGCCTCTCCCAGTCCTGACATGTATTCCTGCCCATCGGGCCCAGCCCACGTCTGTTGTTTCTGGCTGGATGTGCAGAAGCCGTTTATTTACAAATCTCTCCAGAATTGGCCTCTTTTGGTTCAAACTGATGCGGGGCGTTGCTTGAAGGAAAGCTGATTTTTGACAGTCAGCGTGAGGATGGGAACAGATGGAGGCTGTGATGAATTAGGTATCAGTAAATGTTGTCCTCCTGCAAATCAGCTTGCTTTTCTCCATTAGCATAAGAAGCAGGAAAAGGGATTTAATTTCTGCAGACGTTTCCCCTTAACCCACCTCTCCAGCTCAGAGATGCGGATTGCAGCGGACCAGCGAAGCGGCTCAGCTCCTTCCGCAGAGAAGCAGCAGCAGTTCCCAATCCATTGCTGGCACTTCTCCCTCCCTGGGGTGCGAGCTGAGCTCTCCTCCATGGGATGCTAAAACGAGAGCCTTCCTGGGGCCGTGAGTCATCTGCAGTGTGAGTTACTCGTTCTGCTTTGCTGAGAGCAGGAGAGATCCGAGCGGGGCCGCGCTTACGGCTGCTCCTCCATCACAGCCAACTCGGGGCAATGCAGGCAGCACAGATGTGGAGAGCGCGGCCGCACTGTGAATTATTGATAAAGGAATAACAGTGCTGGGAGATAATCTCTCTGGTGGAGTGCGGAGAGTAAATCTCTGCTGCACAGGGAGTGAATGTCCCCGTTAGGAGAGCTACTCCTAGGTTGGGAACAGCAGCAGCGGGAGGCTTTGCCTGAGTGCAAAGCACAGAAACAGGCTCCGTGCAGCATTTCTGGGAAGGAGTTTGGCTGGGAGAGAGCCAGGTGTACCCTCAGACCTTGCTCTTCCTTTGGGAATGTCAAAATATGCAGCTGAGCTGCAGGTCCTCCAGGAGAAGGTCAGTGAATCACTGCAAATGGAGCTGGCACCCCATTACCAGCAGCTTGCCTTTCTCCATGTGGACAGACAGCTCTTGCCCAACGCAAAATGGGTGAGCAGGGATTCCCTTATTCATAGTCTCATAGAATTACAGAATGGTTTGAGTTGGAAGGAAGCTCTGAAGGCCATCTGGTCCCACTCCCGTGGCCCCATCAGGTGCTCAGCCTGAGCTTGGCTGTCTGTGGGGATAGGAGCATCCTAACCCCGTGCATGCTGTGCCAGCCTGGCCCTATGTTTCCTGTCACACATACACACCTGCTGCTCCAGCTGCTGGGTGCCAGAGGCCACATCTCAGTTATTCTGCATGGCCCAGGGCAGGAAGCACGCAGGCAGGGTAGGGCTGGGTGAATGCCCCCAGTGAAAGCACCATCTGTGTCGCACACACCGCTTGCACCGACCTGATGCTGTCTGCTGCCCCAGCCTTGCTTTGCTGGCTGGCCATCTGCTTTCTGCAGGATGGGTTTGCACCATCTGTAGCATTGACAGGCCCCGTAAATTTCACAGAGAAATGGATGTCAGTGCTGGAGCTTAATTTTTCCCCATATCATAGAATCACAGACTGGATTGGGTTGGAAGGGACTTCAAGGATCACGAAGCTCCAACCCCCCACCACAGGCAGGGCCACCAACCTCCACATTGATACCAGCCCAGGCTGCCCAGGGCCCCATCCAACCTGGCCTTGAACAGCTCCAGGGATGGACGGGGCATCCACAGCCTCTCTGGGCAGCTGTTCCAGCACCTCACCACTCTCACAGTAAAGAACTTCCCCTGACATCCAGTCTGACACCCGTTAATGCACTGTGTTGAAGTGAGTGCCACAAACCCTTTGGGGATCTCAGAGATCTTTTCCATTGTTAAGGATTCAGTAATTGTAGGGATTTGGATCCAGACCAGGAGGAGGGCTGTGGGTGCCTTTGGAGACTGCTTTTAACCAACAGTTCCCATCCTGGCCAATGCTGTGATGCAGAGCACCCCCTGGAGCAGGATGTGATTTCAGGCAGCCTCGTTGCTGAGTGATGGGAGCTGCTGGTGCAAATGGCTTCGGGGTTTATTAGCTGAAGAATAAGGTACCAGGGGTCTCCATAGTGGGAGGCATTGCCTCGCAGAGGTTGTGTTAAATCTGCAGCAGCCATCTCACCCACAGCAGGTTTTGACCCACAAGCCTGGCATTGTCAGGGCTCTCAGCTCATTCCCCAAGTCTGAGCTAATTAGCTGGAGGGGATGGCCACCAACCCCGGGAAATTGCCTTGGAAAGGATGGATAAATGGGGAGGAAGAGGCGGAGGAGCCGTGCTTCCCACGAGGCCACAAACAAAGTGCTGCTCTGTTCCCTTGCAGAACTGTGCTGGTGCTGCTCCCATCCCACGGGACGTGTGCCCATCGCAGCAGCCCTGCACGTGCTGATGGCTGATAGGTTGAGAGTTGGACTGGGTGATCTTAGAGGGCTTTTCCAGCCTTTATGATACTATGATTCCATGCCCAGCTCCCATCTGGCGCTGGGCTGCTCTCCTGCTTGGTGGTAAGCACTGCACGTGAGGCTTTGCTCTTTCTGGGTGCTGACCTCTCTGGGTTTTTCAGCTGGCCGCTGCCTCCAGCACATCTATGGGACTCTGGGGTCCTGGGCATGTTTTCTTGGTGAGAGGGAGGAGCTGAGGGTGAGGACACGAGCACAGGGAGGTCACGTCCCGCTGCAGCTCCCAAGTGACTCAGACAGCCTCTATCTCTACCTGTAAAACGGGCACAGCAGGATGGTTTTGGCTTCCTGGTGCTTTGCAAGGCTAAATTCCTTACCTGTGAGGAGTTCTGCACTGATTTCAGTAACTTTTGTTGATACTGAGACCTGGCACTCGTTGTAGCTCTGCAGCTCTCCCCTGAGCACCCAGGGCTCCCCCAGGGCAGCACTGGCACAGCAGCATTGGCTTCGTGCAAATACTTTTGCCTTTGGTTGGGCAGGAGGTGTTGGGCTCATCCTGATGGGCAGGGCTGGGGCCCAGAGAGCACCGTGGTGCAGTGTGGGCTGTGCGGGATGCTGAGCACCCACTCTGAAGTTATTAATAAAATTCACAAATGCTCGGAGATCAAATCCCCGCGTCAGCTTGGCTCATCAATTCTTCAGCAACTTCTCTTTGCCAGCCCCTTTGAAGGGATTATTTAAATATGCGCAACGCTCTTCAGACATCCCATAAATAAATCTGTGTCATGAGGGGTCACGCCGCATCCGGCGTGCTTCTGGGCTGCAAATAGCACATCCGTGCTCCTGCCTGGTGGCTCCGCAGCCTGCATGCACGGCGCTTGTGCTGAACATCTCAGAGCAGATTAAATGCTTCAGCAGCAGGAGGAGAAGAAAACATGGAGAGCTGGGGGTGCCCCATCCCTGGAGGTGCCCGAGGATGTGGATGAGTCCTGGGTGGCTGAACTGGGGGGGTACCCAGTCTATGGCAGGGGTTGGAGCTGGATGGTCTTTGAGATCCCTTCCAACCTAAGCACTCTGTGATTCTGTGAACCCTATGGGCTTTTTTCCCTTGACTTTTTTCCTCTTTGGCCATGCCTGCTTACTGCAGAAGGAAAGCACTAAAGCCATGCTACCATTTCACCAAGTCATAGAGAGGCTGAAGCCCTCTGGATCCTTTTGGCCCAAACCTGCCCCAGCAGGGACACCCAGAGCTGTTCCCAACCAGTCCAGGTTACCTCTGACCATCTCCAAGGAGGAGATTCCACAACCTCTCCGCTCCCCGTGCCAGAGTTTTGTGACATCTTTCCCATATGGAGGTGGAATTGATGGAGGGGTGGATGGAGCCAATGATGAAACCCGTCCAAGAGGCTGATGACAGCTGGGAGGTGCTGACCCTGCCAACGTGCAGATGGATGCAATGAACCAAACCCGTGTCCCACTGCCACAACAGCGGGTCACAAGGAAGCAGCAGCACTTGGGGGCAGTAGCACAGCTGCACTTGGCCTCTCCTCCTCCACAAGGATGAGCTCAGCTCGTTTTCTTTTACAAGATAAAAGAAAAGAAGGAAAAAAACCCAAAGAGGCAAAGCAAACACCTCGGCCTTTGTTTGGGCAGCAAACAGCCGCAGCCCACTCAGATGGAATTTATTTTGCGCTCGGTAATTCAATCCATTTGGGCTCAGGATGTGGCTGGGAGAGCTGAGCCAAAAAATGCAAGTTTAAAGCAACTCAGTTTTCTGCTGTGTATACAGTTGGGTTCGGGTTTGGCCAAGGCGAGAAGTTTCCATGGTTTTTTTGCAATTTCTGTTGTAGCAACGAAGTCCTTGTGCAATGATGGGGCTGGAACTGTGACCGGAGAGAGGGGCTCAAGAGGAATGGACTCACGTGGTCTCAGCGTAATGGGATGAAACACGTTCTCTTTGCTGAAGAGTCCTTTTTGCTGCCATCGGCATTTATCAGCATGGCGAGGGCTGGGAATAACTGAATGATTGGAGTTGGAAGGGACCTCAAAGATCATCCAGTTCCAAGCCCTACTGTGGCCTTGGGCACCTCCAGGGATGGACACTCACAGCTCTGGGCAGTTCTGGGCCTCACCGCCCTCTGGGTAGAGAATTCCCCCCTCACATCTAACCCAAATCTCCTCTCATAGTTTAAAGCCATTCCCCCTTGTCCTGCCTGGTCACAGCCACCACCACCTCCATGGCCGTGTGTCCATCTCCTGTAACAGAACATCCGCAGGCTGGCCCCTAAACTGTTAACACATTAATTACGAGAAGAAAGAGGAGTCAGTCCCATTAAGCTCACCATCTGTTTTAATTACCCGCTAATGCTCACAGAAAGCTTTGTACACACTCTAATTGCATAATTAAAACGAGCTGTTGGGAGATAGATGGCATGGAGATGGCTGGGGTGAGGGACGCGTCCTTGCTCCTCTTGCAGCAGCATCCTAATTAAGAGGGAGCAGTAAAGTGGCTCCTTTTGGGGCTGAGTGTAGCAAATCACTGCACTTTCAGCCCAAATCCAGGCTGTGGATCCCATCAGTAGTAGAAGAACTTCTTCGCTTTGTTCGTTGTGTTGTTCTTTCTCCTTACAGCTCTTTTTTCCCACACCACAAACCCACTGGATGGATTAACTCAACGCATTTCTCCATTAAACCTCTGATCTGTGCTGAGAAAACACGATGAAGTCATTGAGAGTCCCGAAAACAGGAAGGAGTCCGCCCTCCTTGGAGCACTCGGAGGGAGCCCTGCAGCCAGGAGGAGGCCCAGAGAACAAATGTTTGTGGGCAAAACCTGACTCCTGCAATCTGCCCGCATGGATTGGGCTGCTGGTGAGTTCATGACATGCGATGCACTGGGACATAATTAGGGAATAACTCGCTGCAGAGGCTCTGCTTCAGCACAGCTGTCATGGGAGGGCTTTGCCCTACACCGTGCCTGACAGCTCCTACAGGCTGCTCTTTGGCCATAGAATGATCCTAATATCCAACCCAAACCTTCCCTGGAGCAATTAAAGGCCGTGACCACTCAGCCTATCCATGCTGTCCATATGCATCCAAGAGAGCCAAGGTCTAGATCCACACTGTCCTGGTGTAGGAGGTTTGCTGTCTCTGTGGAGCTACTGCCACAGGGATCAGAATCAGGATTGGGCACAGATTTCCCCCAGAACAGTTGAGGAAGCTGTTGTGGCAAAGGGGAGAGCTTAGTGTGCAATAGCACACAGTCCTGCAGTGCCCAGAGCTCCTGGACATCCCCCACGTGCATCCCTGTGTGCTGCAGATCTATGGGCAGATTTCCTGAGAGCAGTGCTTCTCTTTGTGCCACTTTTGGGGCTCTGGGATGCGCTTGGAAGTGAGAGGTACTTAGATGCTTACTGAAGCATCACAGGTGGTGGCTGCTCCCCAAGGCAGCCACTGAACCCCAAAACAAAAGCCTCTGGGTGAGCCAATGGGATGCTCCTGCAGCAGCACACAGCTTCCATTGATTTTCCCCATTCTGGGCTCCTTTGCCCATATGTCTGTCAGAAATCTGCAAGCCTGGGTGCAGGCAGAAAATCCCACGAGTGGCTTCAATCTGCTGTATTTGGGCTTGGGAGAAAAAGGACAGAAAATCAGGATGCAGATTTCATCTTTTTCTAACTCCTCTTATGTGTATATTGAAATTAATTCAGCTCGGCGTTGGAGTGAAATGGTTGACAGCTTTTTCTTTAGAACATACTGAAAATAGGACTTTTTGGCTAACCCCAAACTCTCAGAGACATTCAGCCTGCAGTCTGTCAAACCATTTCACCCCATGGGTCACAATCCTAGAATGGCCCGGGTTGAAAAGGACCACAGTGATCATCCATTTCAACCCCCCGCCATGGGCAGGGCTGCCAGCCAGCAGACCGGGCTGCCCAGAGCCATGAAGCATCTTCTAGAAAGCATCTCTTCCTTATGGAGTAGGTTCTGTTGGGAAGGTCCACCAGCAGCATCTAGAATGTAATTCAGAGCCCGTGGGGTCCTTTAGCCATGCATGAGCAACACTTGGCCTGCAGAAGGATGCATGTCTGGGAGCTGTGCATAGGAACAGATGTCCAGGGCTTTGTGTAGATGAAACACCACAGCAATATGGATCCTCTTGGGGTAGAGGCGAACCCAAGAAGCTGGGAGGCTGCTGGCACAGGCCAGCATGCTTTAGAGTTCTAAAGCCATTTCTGTGGGCTTTTTATTTCTCATTTTTTAACAAAACACTGAGAAATGCCTTGTCTGGGCCCGCCCAGAGCAGCTCATGGGACCTGCACAGAGCTGATGCTGCTGGCGTCGGGCGAGCTCTGCCTTTGTGCACGATCTGCCTTCCCACGGCGGCTGGCTGCCAAGCAGAAAGAGCTGTTTGTTTGCAAGCAGTGAGCTCTGTGCAGGAGAACACCCAAACGAAAGGAAAAACGCCCAAACGAAGCATTTCAGCACCAAATTCTGCCCACCCTCCCCAGCACTGCTCTGCTCCATCATGCTGCGTGTTCCTGCCGTGCTCAGTCCATTCGTGGTGGTGACGTCTCCTTTGTGCGTGGGCACATTGTCACCTGGCAGTGCCTTGGGCATGGCAGGGCCACCAGATCCAGTGGCTGCATCCTGTGCTCTGTTGGACCCTCCAGCATCCCAAAACTATGGGTGAAGGAGTGGGTCCCCCATCCCTGCAAGGACCCAAAGTCATTCTGGGGCCCTGGGAGGCTGGAGCTGGTGGGGGGCAGCCAGCCCACAACAGAGGTGGAACTTTAAGGTCCCTTCCAACCCAATCATTCTGTGATCCAAATTCTCCATCCCTATGGCATGCACACACCACACTGTGCAGCTTGAAGGAGGAGCAATGTAATAAACCCTTTGAAAAGCCATATTTCAAGTTAACTAACCTTTTCGGATGCTCCAGAACAGCCCATACTGGGCTGGGCTGAGCTGGAGGCTTGGAAGGGAAGCGTGGGGCTGCCCCTGCTCCGTCCGAACCGGTCGGCTGAGTCATCCCCTGAGTTCATACCTGGCACCGGCCCTGCCGGATGGGAGCATGGGGACAGCTGGGGCTGTGCTGGTGGGATGATGCAGGCAGCAAGGAGAGGCAATGCCAAGGGTGGAAAGGGCATCAGGACATCAGGTGGGAACACAGTGGGATGGGAAGGAGGGGACCACGTGGTGCTCCAGAAATCTTGTCCACAAAGATCTCCATGTGTCCTGCTTGCTTTGAGGTCCCTCCCAACCCCATACTGTGCATGAAGGGATGGGGAGCACCCACACAATGTGCTCACTGGGCTCCATGGGGCTGCCAGCCCCCTCCATGCTGCTGTCCCTCCTCACAGGGAACGCCTCCTGCCCCGCTGGCTGACTCCCAGGGCTCCATTAAGAAGGCAAAACGGGTTTAATTAGGGATGCTGGCAAGCTGGCCATAGGGCAAGGCGCTGGTGGGGCTCAAGGGAAGGTTTATCAGCTCATGTTGTGGAATGTCTGAGGATCTATTAGCCAAATGCCATCTAATAAGCAAATAAATATCTGCAAATCAACTGCAGCTCTGACGAGTTCCTGCACTTTCCCATTGCCCTGGAGCTGCTCACAGTACTGAGGTTGGGTAACTCCTGTTGCCTCTGCTTCAAACCGGTGCTGCTGTGCGAGGAGCAGCCTGCAGGAGCTGTGGGAGGAAGGGGAGCAGCTCTGTGCCCATTGCAATGGGGATCATCCCGACCCCTCAGACCCACAGCGTGAGCTCCAGACAACATTCATCTTCTCAGGAAGTTGTGCTGTTGTCCCCAGGTCTGCACTGTCCCCGTCCCTGTTGGATGTGGTGATCTTGGAGGTCTTTTCCAACAGAACAACTATGATTTCCCAGCTGTGGCTTTGCAGTAATTCCCAGATAGAAGATAAAAGATTTCTGACCTTTCCATGGTGCAAAGCCACACAAGCCCCCAGCAGCACCGCTCTGCTCCTCTGGGGCTGCTGGCTGGGCAGCAGCTTGCTGGGTTCTCCTCTCCCATCCTTAATCCTTTAATGTCAGCTTTATTGATGCTCCATAGAGCTCAGTTTTCAGCAGCAAGCTGAGGATTGCCATCCCTGCTTTCATGAAGACCAGATTACACACCTTGCAGGCAGGTGGGACTGGCAGCTGGCCCCTCTCCCCCTGCCCACCTGCCCTGACCTTCCTCTTTCTGATTTCCTTTCTTTCTGTGCTCACCAGCTGGCTCTGCGGTATGACCCACCTGCACAAAACCCCTTTGAAAGAGAAACACGTCACCCAGATGCAAAGATCCAGGTCCTGGTCAGGTATTGTGTTCCCTTGGGGGTTTTACATGGCTGAGGATGAGACTCTCCATTGCAAAGAGTGACACGGAGCAGGTTCCTCCAGGTAATTAGGTGGCTGCTTTCCTGCGCTTTCTCTGAAGGCAAAATTGCAACCTGCTGTACTCCATGCAAGTTGCTGGTGGGCTGTAGTGTTTGTAGGGATTATCAGCCTCCCTCTGCCCACCAGGACAGTCCTTCCCAGTATTCCTTCTCCTTGAAGGAATCCTGGTTATTTAGCACCAAAATGGGTTACAAGGATCTTCTGACACATCTGCAGTTCTATCCCTGTTGTGGGTTCTCCTCACAGGAGAGCTGGGAAGCTGGAAGCAGAGGGGGATTTGCTGCAGGTCTGGGCTCCCTGCTTTGCTCCAGCATCAGGTGAGGAGCCCCCACAGCAGCAAGAGCCTCCTAGGATGGAGCCATGGTGGGAGATGAGCCGGTGCTGGGAGAAACCCTCAGCCTCCTGCCCCAGGGAGGTTAATTACAGCCTCAGTGTGGAGCAGAGGGACCTTTGATGTGGGGAGCCTGGTGCAGGTATCTCCGGGAGGAGATGTCTCCCCGCTGTCTAGACTCCCTTTGCAACAAGGGCCAGCTCGCAGGGTGTGATTCAGCTCGTCTCGCAGCCTACATCCAAATCCCACCCAGGGTGACTCTTAATGAAGGAAACGATGACGAGGTGGAAGCCCCGATGGGAGCTGCAGGGCTGCAGGATGCGTCCAGATCCAGGCTGTGCCCCGGGCTCTGCATCACTCAGGGTGAAAGCAAGCCTTAATTGCAGCATGAGTAGCAGCAGCATAGCCGCTGGCGGGTGGTCGGGTTGGTTGAAATCCATGGAGGGAGGTGGTGGCTTCATGCACTAAGATGCCAGCAGTGAGGAGGCCATGGATAATGTTCTGAATGCTGTCTGCGGGAAAGTCTATGAGCGTCTTGCATGCTTTGGTATGTGGAGCTGGTGTGGGCTCCCCATAGGCTGTTTGGAAAGTTCAAAGCCAGTTGGAGAGTCATAGACTCATTCAGGTTGAAAAAGGCCTCTGAGATCCCCAACCCAACCCACCACACCCGCTGTCCATGTCCCTTAGTGCCACATCTCCATGGCTCTTGAAGAGGTGGAAGGTGCCCATCCCATGCCTGGATGTGGGAAATGCACCCAACATGTGCTGATGTTGGTGGTGGCTCTCCAGCACCTCGGGCTGCTCCATCATCTCCTCCATGGCCAACACCACTCCAAGGCTTTGGAGGCCCCTTTGTTTTTCTGCAGCACTGGGGCAGGAGGATGGGGCACACCAAGAAAAGCAGGTTATACAGATCCCTTCCATGATGCCCAGCCTTTATGTGGGGAAACTGTTCCTTCTGTCCCCTATCCCACCCTTGGTTTAACCCAGACCCCGATTTCTGCCTCCCACCACTCTCTGCTCCCCTGAGGAAAAGCCATGTGAAATTTATCTCATCATCGTTCATTTAAATAAACCAATTAAGCAATGCTCAGGAATCTCTGATCCAAGCCAGCCCGGCCGGCCAGCATTCCCGTGTTTCTACAGCACCTTCTCGCCCTGCTTGCCCTCACTTCAAAGCAACCCCGGCCTTGAAGCGCTTCGGCAAAGTATGTCAAGAGATCCGGGAAACAGGATTTAACGCTGGGGAAATCAGTAACCAAATGAGTTCTTGGCCAAACGGCTCCTCTTCTTGATCTTGGGAAAAGTGGTGTTTAAATTCTCTATCTCATGGTTTGAGACTCAGGAAATGTGATTGCGCATCTGTCATTATTTTACTCTTCTGTGTTGATTGCTCATCTTAAACAAACCGCATTCCTGCATCGCTTAGTAATCTCTGCTGTTCCCTTTCCTCTCCGAGGAGGCAAGTCCCAGCTTGACATCAATGTACCTGCTGATCAGAGCTCCACTCTGAGCCAACCGGCCCATCCACGCAGTCCGTGGCCACGCGCAGCCCTCGCGCTGCCAGCCCCTTCCCTCCGCATTGCCCCATCTTGGTGGCACCCCTTTGCCATAACGCCTGCTCGGCCAAAGCACAGGAGGAGCTGTGATCCACACCTCGCTGAGACCCATGCGCTTCTTGGAAGGGCGCTCCGACCTTCCCCCATCCTCCTCCGAGCAGGTAAGAACACGCGTTTGGGAGTTGGATGCCACTCAAAGCAGGGCAGGTCCCTGCGAGCACAGCGCGGTTCCCAGGAGGAGGTGGAGAGCTCGGTGCAGTCCCACCACCCTGCAGCAGGACGGGGTCCCACCAGCTGAACCCGCTCTGAGTCGCCTATGGGGACACTGAGCCCTTCCTATGGCCATTTTGTCTTCCAGCCTTTCTGAGACAGCCCTGAGCTCGCCATGAAGCTGCTGAAGGAGCCCGGCTCATAGATGTTCCCAGCTGCAGGTAGGAAAGCACCGTGCATGCTTTTAACTGCAGGGAAGGGAAGGGTGGTGACAAGAGTGACCTGCTCCTGGGTTGCCATCTTAACATGCAATGGTGGCTTCAAGCCTTGAATGGTTGAACTTGATGGTCTGAGAGGTCTTTTCCAACCCAAATGACCCCACAATTCTACAGCTCTACAATTCTGTGATTTTATGATTCCATAGAGCATTAATCTGTGATTCTACAAATCTGAAATAATTCTACAATCTCACAACCCCACAGCCATTAAGTTCTGGTGTTTGCGAATGCTTTTCCATGGAGAACTTTGAGGTGACCACAAGGTTGTTGTGTTTTGCCTCCTGATGAGGACTAGGTTGGCCAAGTGTTGGCTGTGCTACCTGTGTCCCATTGATGTGCCTGGGAACAGGGGATGTGCAGGGATGAGAGTGGGGTCCTGGGGATCTGGTGGGGATGGAGCCATCTCCAGAACCCCCACCCAGCTCTGGGGGAGAGGCTGTTTGGCTGAGATCAGCCAGTTTGGATCCCATATTGTTTGTGGTGTCTCTGATGGGGATTCCCAAAGCAGCACCAGGGTGGGTGGGTTGGAGGTAGGAGGGGAAAAAAGGGCAAAAAAAAAATGTGCCCAGTGAGTCACTGATGGGAGAAGGAGAGGAAAGAAAGGCCAGGGTGGTACCTGGGGAAGGCAGGGCCCACAGGCACTGTCCATCTTGTGCCCCATCAGCTCCATTCCCATCCCTAGTACCTGGGCCCCTCCATTGGACCAGGGACCCCGGTGTTCCTTCAGGAGTTTCTGTCCTGTGTCCAGCCTAAGGATGGGGCTTGGGAGCACCTTGGGGCTTGCACAGAGCCAACCCCATGCAAATCCCTGCCTGGTGTGATGCTTGCACTCTGCTCACCCTCTGGAGCCACACAGGTTGGGATGAAGCCTGGTTCCATGCCGACACACATCACTTTGCTTGGCTGCTCCTTGCACACTTGTGCTTCTCTGGCTTGGTTGGAGTAGATGAGCTCTGCATGTCCCATGGATTGCTGGCACCCTCACAGCCTCCAGGTCTCCCCCTTTTTTCCTTTCCCTCAACACCCAGAGCAGATTGGTGTTTGCAGCATGGATCTTTGCCCTGGGTTCAGACAACAGCTGTCCTGCTGCTCACCTTGCAGCCTTCGCTGTGCCACCATCCATGGTCCTCCCAAAGTGTCCCACCCTCATGCACCCCCGGCCATCATAGCTTGTACCCATGGGACGTCCTTTTTTAAACAATTAAGAGCTTCCCCAGCTCATTTCCTTCCGTGCCCTCACAGAGTAAATCAGCTTAATTACTCATCTTGGTGCGTAATTAATTTTCTCAACTTCTTTTGATAGCTCCTCCAAAGCAAGGGAAGAGCTGTCGCTGAGCCCCCCAGACCCATTTGCTCCTTTCTGCTGGGAGCAGCTCAGAGGGGTGGAAATATCCCCAAAACTGGGGCTGAGAAGGAGATGGGGCCGTTCTCCAGGAGGTTATTCACCCCACGGATACATCCAACCCATGGATCCCATGCATTCCCTAGCAAGAACATGGGCGTGCAGCCCTAAATCCTGATCGGCCATTTTGTAGAGAGGGGTTTTTGAGGTTCTCCAGACTCAAAGATCAGCTTCATTTCCATCTCCGGGTCTTTGCTTTTAATAACAGGAGGGTCTGCTGTTGTTCGGTGGAGAGACGTTAATTACTGCTCTTACGAAAACGATGTAAATAGGGACTTGGGGAAGCAGCGAGGGTTATTAAGGCGAGGAGGCTGTAATTGCCGTGGTGCCCCTCCCTCCCCATCAGATCTCAGTGGAGGACCGGCTCAGCCAGTCGGGTGTCCCGGCCCTGGGTGTCACCTCCGGACCGACCCCACAGCGCTGCACAGCCTGGAAGTGGAGAGAGCATTGGCAAGCAAGAGGGTTTTCCTTGGGGAGAGCCTTTAGTGAGCTGCAAATGGAGGCAGCATAGCTTTGATTTTATTTAATAATGGATGAATGGACAAGGGGGAATGTTTGGAAATTGAGACAGGGGAGGTTTAGGTTGGATCTTAGGAGGAAGTTTTTCCCCCAGAGGGTGGTGACGCACTGGAACAGGTTGCCCAAGGAGGCTGTGGATGCCCCATCCCTGCAGGCATTCAAGGCCAGGCTGGATGTGGCTCTGGGCAGCCTGGGCTGCTGGTTGGTGACCCTGCACACAGCAGGGGGTTGGGGCTGGATGAGCACTGTGGGTCTTTGCAATCCAGGCCATTCTATGGCTCTATGAATGATCTGTGCTGGCGTGGAGTGTGGGTTGTGTAAGAGATGAAAGATTTCAGCAACGCGTTGGCTGAAAATATTAAAATATTAAATTAAAAAAAAAAAAAAAAAAAGGAAACAAGTGAAGAACAAATGTAAGAAGTGGAAAACAAATCACTGCCAAAACCTCTGGGAATAGAGGAAAAATAAAATGAAAACAACCCAAAAATGTAACGGCAAACTTTGTGCAGATGGTGGGGCCATGGCATGTGTCGCTCTTGGGTGGTGTCCATTGGGCTCGTGGTCTTGTGTTACCCGTTGGGCTGCCCCAGGGTCAAGGCAATATGGGGCTGCCCATGGGATTTGGCACTGTAGGGCTGTGGGGGGTGCTGGCACTGCTCCATCCCTTGCTGTAGGGTTGGTATGGGGTAGTGCAGTGGTGCACCAAGCATTGGGTGTTTGCTGTATATGGTCTGGGGAATGCAGCTCCCTCAAGTGCCCATGGAAACAGGCTGTTGTTTCTGGGGGGATAAAACAAGCAGCATCCAATTTGGGTGGAAAAAAACGCCTTTTGGTCAACCTCGGGATGGAATGCGAGGCTCCGGATGTGCTTGTTGGCTCTGCTGTTTGTGTTTGGGATCCTCGTGCTGATGGCAGTCTCCTCCCCTGCCTCTCACTGTGGAGGTTCTGGCTCTGCTGAGGGGGAATTTCCCACTGTGTCTGCAATCAGTCAGTGCTGGGGTGGAAATATGTGCCCCCTCCCTGCTTGGAGCCCACAGCTGTGGCTGTGGGGGGGCCCTCCAGCTCACTGCCTGCAAAGCATCCCATACTGTTTTGGGGCAGTTTGAGGATTTCCCCTCTCCCTTTGCTTGGGGGCAGTAGGGTGATGCTGAGTATCATCCCCCCCAGGTCCCACATTTGGCCATTGCAAGGAAGCAAAATGTCATTTTTTGGTCTTGTTTTGCATCTGGGGCCGGGGAGCCCCATGCTGCAGGAGGGATGTGGTGCTGCCATTTGGTCATTCTGTGAGTGATGAGCAGAGAGAAACACAGAGCAAGAAGGGCTGCAGGGGATGGAGGAGGGATGCTCGGTGGCTTTGCAAACAGCATGTCCCCAGGGCTGGCTTTGCTCTATTGCCATGCTCTGCTTTTGCGAGGTTTCATCCCCAGGGAAGTGGCTTAGCTGTGTAGTAACCCACGTGCTCCCTAAAACCTGGGGCTCAGCTAAAAGCTGGCTGACAAAATGGGATTGGTGGAAAAACTGTTTTTGCTCCAGCTGCTGCATGGTCCCATGGGGGATGGGGATGGGGAATGGTGATGGTGATTAGAATGGGAATGGGGATGAGGAGGGAAGATGCTGATTTGTAATATTAATCACTGAGTCATAGAATGGCCTGGGCTGCAAAGGCCCACAGTGCTCATCCAGCCCCAACCCCCTGCTGTGTGCAGGGTCACCAACCAGCAGCCCAGGCTGCCCAGAGCCACATCCAGCCTGGCCTTGAATGCCTGCAGGGATGGGGCATCCACAGCTGATTTGGCCCAGCTTGTCAGTGCCTCATTATTCCCACCTGGATGGGAAAGGATTCTTCCAGCACCAAAGGTTTGTGGCTGAGGCATAAGAAAGCAGACAGGAGCCAACAGGTAATTCTTATCCCTGTGATATCAGCAGTGTCATTTCACTTGGAAAATACATGCATTTTCCTGCTATTCTGCCCTGCTCTTCATTCTTTCCCATCGTGCTACAAGAAGGAAGGAGAAATGCCCATCCATTTGGCTGCAGGAGCTGGGCAGAGGTTTGCCATGTCCCTGTGTGGGGCACAGCTTTGTTTCAGGGTGGGGGGCTCTATTGAAAAGCAGGGCTGGGAAATGCTCCTGTGCTGCCCCATGGTGTCGTGGTCCTGTGCAAACCAAAGCAAGCAGCAAACACAGCCAAGTGCTATTTCCCTAATGGCGTGTCTCCATCTGATAGATGTGTGGGTCTGTCTCTATCTCATGTCTGGTGGGAAAAAAAAAATCTAAATTTCTTTGGCTTTGCTGTTTAAAGTTTAATTACCTTCAATGCAAACCATGTATCACAGGAGCAGGGATATTTTTGTAAGGAGCTCATGCATACCCCAGGAAGCAAAGTGCTCACTGACGTGCTCCTCCTCATGAGCAAAAACGTTTGGGCAGAGGAAAGGGAAAAGTACTTCTGCTTGTTCCCCATCAACATCACACAGTTTGTCCTCATCCTCCTTCAGATGGGAGCGTGCACAGGGCATGACAGGGAACAACATCACACTGTTGGGTATTCAGGCTGTTCTTCATGCCCTTCCCAGCTCTTCCATGCACTTCAATTAGTGCTGTCTGCAGCTAATGGGTTGGTGCAGCCCTCAGCTGGTGCTCCATCAGCTGCTGTGCTGGCGTCCCCTGGGCTCTGAGCTGTGCTGGGTGCTGCTGGAAGCACTATTTTGCATCCTCAAACACCCCTTTTTCCAGCCTATAGCAAGAAGGAATAACATTACAACTCTCAGAGCGTCACTGCAAATGCAAAGGCATTAAAAAAAGAACAGATCTGCGGAACATTTGTAACCTGTTTGCGTAATGCAAAGATATTAATTGCCAATTAGTCGTCAAGCAGGACTAAAACCATGCAGCTCGGGTAGTGCAGATGCAGCCAGCTCTCTGCAACTGGAAAAACACCGAGCACCGTGTAATTAAATGTCTCCTGCATGCTCACCCCACCTGGCTGGCCTGGGAATTGCTGCAGGAGGCTTCCCATGCTGCAGGGATGGGCGCTGCTGGGGTGGGTAGCACCAGGCTGGGTACCACTGTGCTGGGTAACCTTGGGGTGGGTACTTTGAGATGGATGCTGAGATAGGGAGCACCAGGATGGGTACCTATGGGATGGTGCCTTTGGGGTGGATGCCACCAGGATGGGTACCAGCAGGATGGGTGTCGTTAGACTGATACCATTGGGATGGGTACCATCATGTTGGTACCATTGGGATGGGTACCACCAGGATGGACACTGGGATGGGTACCACCAGGATGGACACTGGGATGGGTACCATTCGGCTGGTACCATCAGGATAGGTACTATTAGGATGAGTACTGGGATGGGTACCACCAGGATGGCTGCTGGTCTCGCTGTGCCCTGCAGACCTCAGTCTTTCCCATGGAGATGAGATGCCCACGGGTGATTCCATCTCTCAGCAGTGAGTGACCTATTTTGGATGCTAAGGAGCAGCACAGAGGCAGGAGAGCTTTGAGCAATCCCTGCTGCAGGGCTGTGAGGGTAATTGCGGTGTCTGATGGACATGGGCAGGAGGAGGTGTGGTATCGGCTTAGGCTGGGTGTGAAGCCCAATGCAAATTTGTAATTGTATTTTTAATGCAGCAGCTTAGGATCCAACACGCTCACAAACATAAACAGGGGCAGGTGACTGAAGCCTCCGATCCTGCTCTGCAGGTAAGAGTGTCTGCTGAGCTCCACGATGGAGAAATGCAAAGGGCCTTTTCCTCCTTGGAAACTGACCTGATTAGACCTGAAAAATAGGGGCTGCTACTTGAAGAGAAAAGAAGAATTTTGGGTGTTGTTTCTATTCTATGGGCTCCTATTAGGATCCCTGCTGTGCACTTCTGCTGCAGCAGCTGATATCCACGGAGAGCTAAATAACTTCCAGCAAATGGGCATCCTGCATTTGAGGTGATGTGAAACAGGCAGTGCTGGCTGGGGGATTTTGGGGCTGCATTTGTACAGGGTTCTGGGGTGAGGATCTGGGACAGAGCACATGGAAGGGCTCCTCTGTGATGGGGATCCAACAGTGTGCACTCACCCAAAACCTGCCTGAGGTTTAAGAGTACGGCAGTGGTCTGAGTGTGTGAGATCATGCCAGATCAGCATCAGATATCATCATCCCCAGAGAGTTTATGTGGGGCAGCAATGGCTGTGGCCACTTGGGCTGGAATGGAGAATGGAAGGAGTTGAAGGATGGGGGTGCATAGCCCCCACACAGCCCTCCCTGCTGCTCCGTGGTGCTGTGGGCAGAGAACATGGCTGGGTACTGTGATGGGGCACAAGGGACACGACCACAGGGGGCTGTGGTGATGCAAAGTGCTGGGAGGAGGTGGGGCGTTTGGTTATGAAGATGGATGAACGCAGTGGTTTGAACCAGAGGCCCTGGGGAAGGAGTTTTCCAGGGGTCTGGAAGCAAAGAAACCCTGTTCTGAAGAGGTAGGGTCAGTGCTGGGTGTGATCCCATCCCCATGGGATACCCACAGCTCTGCAGTGCCTGCTGCCGGGTGGTCCGGGGGCATCCAGAGCTGCACATCCCAGAGCTTCCCTTTGGCATCCGCTAAAGCCATTTCCTCTGTCTGAAGGAATCCAGATGGAAACCATCTGCTTGTTCCTGTGTCCCTCAGCCCCACATCTCCTCCTGCATCCCCTAGATGTGAATCTGTGGTCCTGCACATCCTTGTCCTGTGTTATAGATGTGTGCGCACATCCGTGTGCCAAGGGAGGGACCCGAGTGCTGTCTTCTCTAAGATGAATGATCAGAGCTGGGGGTAAGGATGCAGGGATGCTGCTAATGAGCTGCACGGCATTAACCAGCCCATGGGAGGCTGGTTAAACATTAGCCAGGATTCACCACTCAGTCCAATTTTTAAGAGCTCTGTTGAGTTCAGCTGGGTGTGGGACCGCCGTGCCAGTGACCCCACTGGGGACCAGCTCCAAATGGGCCCATATTCCTGCTGCTCTGAGTCCTGCCTGCTAATGGGGAGGTCCTCTTGCACTGCTCTGAACCTATGGGTGCTGAGAGCTGTGGGTCCAAACGCGTGGGTGCAAATGGGGTGCAGCAGCTGCAGCAGAGCGGGCAGGTTGGAGCAGCTCCAGCAGCGCGGGCGCAGGGATACTCTCTGACCCCACGTTCTGACTTTTCCACCCCGTTCCCTCAGTTTACCCTCCAGATGTGAGCAAGTGAGGGAGAGCTTTGCTGTCATGTGAGTGCGTAATTGAAACCCGCTGGGCAGCGGCTGTGGTTGGAGGTCTGGTAGGCTTTGCACTGTGGATTCTCTGCTGTCTCATAGTCCTGAATCCCTGACCATGCCCACAGCACAGCCCCATTGTGCTTCCCCACTCCCTGCCCTGCATTTTGGAACCCCCCCAAGGGAGTTCTGTCCCTGCTCTGGATGGGACCATCTCTGCAGCTGTGAGCAGGCGCACAGCCGGGCTAAAAATACTCCTGCTCTGTGCTCCTTCCTGCCTGCTCCGCTGCCTTTCCTGCATTACCGCACGTTTCCACCACTCCCAGCAGCTCCAGCAGGCTGGGGGAAAAAAAAAATCACAAAACAACAGGCAAGTCCAGAGCTCCAAAAACCCCCAAATCTCAGCTTGGCCCCAGCCTGAAGGCTTTACCAACACTTGGTGCACTCTGGGTGGATTATTCTTTTCCAACCCCATACCCAACAGCTTAATTTCACTGCTCATCTGTGCTGACTTCCCAAGAGAAGCAATATCAGGTTGGATGGAATGGGAGGTAGGTGTGGGGGGGTCTACCCTCCCCCCCAAGAAGCCCACTGAGTGCAGTGGGGCTGTGGGTGGCTCTGCATTGCTGGTATTCCTGCCCCAGTGCTGTGGCTGTGTGCCACCAGCAGCCATCCCATCCCAGCACCCGGCAGGGACAGCCCTTGTGCTCCACTCCTGGCACAGCTGAGACAGACGGCCTTGAGGACTGCATTGCCAACCCCGTGCCAGCCCTGTGTCTCCAGGATGTGCCCCATGTCACCCCATGAAGCCTGGGACTGGGTGTCATCCAAGGCTGGTTCCTGCCTCGTGGGGACTGGCTCTCTCTGGGATGCACTGGGTTGCATTGAGGTGCACTGGGATGCACCTGGATGTACTGGGTTGGGTCGCACTGGGATGTGCTGTCAAAGAGCTGACGCAACACCAGGCTCTCCATGGTTGCACTCAGATGCATTTGGATGCTGAGATGCACAGGGTTGCACTGGGATGTGCTGGGATGGGTGGTGCTGGGGTCACTCACTGCCTACCAAAGAACCGAGAGAGGACAAGTTTCCTTGGGAATCCCCCATGAAATGCAAAGGCACGGTGAAGCCCAGCCCCACGCCGGAGTTCATGGCAACGCACGGCTGTTGTGGTTCTGCACAGGGACGAGCAAGGCTTCATTATTTATTTTCTTCCCTTTATGGGCTGAGAAACCATCCCGAAGCTGAGTGCAGCCTCCCACCTCAGCCTGCGTGCTGTCTGCGGGGGGACTCCTGAGCCCAGCTCTCAGTTGGAGCAGTGGCTGTGCAACGTCCCCAAGTGGAGGTGACGGCCCTGTCCCTATGTGCACCCCAGGACCATGTGTGTGCCTCAGGATAAGGCTTATATAAAAGTAAATATGCACCCGAGGGGTTTGGGAGCCCCTGTGTAGCTGCATATCTTCAGCATTTATGGAAACAAGTGGCACAAATGGAAGAGCCCGTGGCCAACTGATGGAAGGGGTCAGGGAGCAAACCTCTTGGAGCCACACTGAGGGCATTTAGACCCTTCCCAGTGCACTTTCTTATAGGGACATGGCAAGGATGAGCCACGTGGAGCTGTGGGGTGGGATATGCAGCAGCCAGCATCGTGCTGAGCAGCACCACGGGGCAGTGCCGTGGGGAACGAGCTCTGCACGGAGCTGGGGGCTGAGGGAGGGATGAATTGATTCGTTACTCTGTTGCTTCGTTTGTCATTTTGGTCCCATCAGCAAAATCGTAGGGAAAATATGCGTGAGATAAGAGAGCTCTCACGTCTGTGCTGCCATCCCTGCCAGTAACAATGCTGATATTGAAACGCTGCTGCAAAGAGACTCGAGTGCAGATAATGCAGGGTCATGGTGAGCAGCTGCCGTCTCCCTTGGTGCAAATACATCCCCTGTACAAAATGCAGCCAGCTTTGGGACAGGGACGTTCTCACTCATAACCACAGCTCCTTCTCCTTTCCCTGGGACACACCTCACAGTGCAAGGAGCCCAGATGTAAAAAACAACAAGGAAAAAAAAAAAACACCCAAAACAGAAAGAAAAAAGCCTCCTCTGATGACTTTTTCCATCTGCGTTTCCGCTTCTGGGCATTTTTGGCATCCTTAACCACAGAGCTGAGGAAGGGAATAGTCGCCCTCATCCCTGGGGCTTTCCTTGCACGAGGAAGGCCGGCTGCCTGCTGGCCCACGTCCATCTTTCCGAGCTCTCCCTGCACAGGGAGGTGCTCGTGGCCCTGGCCTGAAATCGTCTGTTTGTCACGGGATCCGCGGCGCAGCGTCCAGGTTTGTGTTTATGGATCGCTTTGCTGGCATGCGAAACTTCTTTCTGCTGCTTTATTTGGCTGGGTCAGAGCCTCTGCAGCAGGGCACCGTGTTCCCAAGGGGTGATGGTGAGGAAGGGGCTGCCTTTGGCAGGACGGGACCTGTGCGTGTCACTGAGCCACCCTCTGTCTTGAACTTAGGAGCCCAGAACTGCCCGCAGTGCTCTAGATGTGGCCCCCCCGGGGCAGAGCAGAGCAGGAGGAGCACCTCTCCTACTCTGTGCTCCATCCATCCCAAGGGACCAATGCCTTCTTGGCCACCAATGCTGCCTCAGGGCCAACTGTTGGTCAATGGTTGGTCAACCATAAGTCAACTGTAGGTCAACCAGTGATCAACCAGTTCTTGGTCAATCACTGTCCAACCAGGACCCCCATGTCCCCTGCAGAGCTCCTCTCCAGCAGCTCAGCCCCATGCATGGAGTTATTCCTCCCCATGTGTAGGACCCTACACTTGCCTTTGTTGAACCCAAGGATTTCCAACCCTCACCAAAAGCCAGGCTGGATTTTTCCATGCCACACTCGCATCATGTAATTACCCAGCATGATCTGTTGGGCTGCAAACAGATTTCAGGAAGGAGCGTCGGGGTGTTTGCAATAGAGCTGCTCTTTATTTAGGTCCAGGAACGAGCGGCTGTTCTCTCCCACAGCCATGCAGAGATTGCGGGGGCAGAGGCGGCCTCGCAGGTCAGCCCAAAGGATGCCTATGGATGCTTAAAAGTGAGGAATAAATAACTCCTCCCAAAACAACCTCGCCATATGGCATCTCGGAGGAAGGAGCGCGGTGGAGATGCTTTGCTGCTAATTTATGGGGCTGTTGCTGCTATTCTGGTCCCGGGTCACCTATGGAGAGCAGCACACAGGTGCACGTTGTGTCCTTTGTGTGCATAGGGCATCCATGGTGCAGCTGCTGGGGCTTCAGTGGGAGCTGCCCCAGGGTCAGGCTGTGGTCCTGATGGTTCCTGAGCGCTCCCTCAGGGTGTTGGTGCCATGGTTGGTGTCTTAGAGCTCTGTCTAAGGAGGTGCACAAGGCCAGCTTGCATGGGATAGTGTGCAGCCTGATCTGATGGGTGGCAACCAGCTGGCAGCAGGGGGTTGGAACGGGATGATCTTTAAAGTCCCCTGCAATATAATCCATTCCATGACTGTATGATTCCCAGGCACCTTATGCTTGGAAGCCCAGTGGTTGGCTTGGACTGCATGAAAATCCCACTCAAAGGCTGTGCGGGGATCTTCGGGACCTCCCTGGGTGGCACAGTGGCAGCGCTGGGGGTCTGAGCGTTTGAGGCGGGTACTGGTGAGAGTCAGGGCGGTGTGACGGGGATACAGCCTGGGCATGGGGCATCCCTTCCCATGAGAATGGCTCGGGATGGACTGCGTAAAACAGCGCTGGGAGCCGGGGCTGCGTATTTCGCCCTCCAGCGATGCTCGGCTTCACCCCCAGGACCCCGGGGCTGCACTCCCCCTCCCACAGCACCCCACGGCCCAGGGGCATTCCGCCCCCCTGCCCTCCCCGCTGCCCCCTCCCATCCCTTCGCAGCGCCGAGGCGGGCTGGAGGCGGTGCCGGTGCCGCTCGGGGCGGTGCGGGCCGGGAAGGGGCGGGGGCGGCGGGTTGGGCTGGGCACGGCGCGGCTCGGATCGGATCGGCTCAGCACGGCTCAGCACAGCTCGGCTCAGTTCAGCACGGCTCGGCTCAGCACGGCTCGGCTCGGCTCGGCTCGGCTCGGCACGGAGCGCGGTCCCCGGAGCCGCAGGTAGGTGCGCACCCGGCGCCCCGCAGCGCGCTCCCAGCCCGGCTCGACTCGGAGCGGCTCGGTTCGGTTCGGTTCGGCTCGGCACAGCTCAGCCACCGCCGGCCCGCTGGGGCTGTCTCGGGTGAGCACGGACCGGCGCTGTGCGGCGGGGAGCGGCGCGGCGGCTTGTTGCATTCGGAAGCTGAGTTGGTGCCGGAGAACTGCGAGTGGCTTCATTTTCCAGGAATGCGAGTCATTTCCTCTGGCCAGTCGCAGGGAGTTGAAATTTAACAGCAGCGGGGCTGCTCCGCCAAACCCCGGCCCCGGCCCCAGCTTCGCTTCCAGGACCCCTCACCCGTGGGATCCTTCCTCGTGGGTCCCCCTGCCTGGGGATCGTGCTCATCCACGGACCGGGCTTGTGTGTGTGTCCTCTCACCGATGGGTCCCTTCACCTCTTGCCTGCCGGTCTTGTTGTTGGTGTGTTGCAGTCGTTAGTACGTTACATTCACCCAGCATCCCTACAGCCTTGCATTCACTCATAGCTCCCATTGCCTTTGGTTTGTATTCAGCCATGGGTCCCATCACTCGTGAATCCTCTTGTCCATGAGTTCTCTTGTTCATTCACCCATGGGTCCCGTTGCCCACAGGTGATTTTCACCCATAGATCCCATTGCCCATGGGTTGTACTTGCCCATGGGACCTCTTACCCATGGATCCCATCACCAGTGGGTCCCCTCACTCATAAGTTCTGTTGGCAGTGAGCTCCCTTGTGCATGGGTTGCATTTGGTCATAGATCTCGTGATGTGTGGTTTGCTTTCATCCATGGGTCCCATCACCTATGGGTTACATTCACCCATGGGTTCCATCATCAGTGGGTCACATTCACCTGTGGGTTCCATCACCCATAGGTTGCACTTGCCCATGGAATATCTCATCCTTGGGTCCTCTCACCATTGAGTCCTTGTATATTTCAGTTCTCTTGTTCATAGTTTGTGTTCATCCATGAGTCCCATCACCCATAGGTTGTGTTCACCTGTAGGTCCCATCCCCTGTGAGTTACACCCACCCTTTGGTCCCATTACGCACAGGTTACATCCACCCATGGGTCCCATCACCCATGGGCTATGTTCACCCATTGGTCCCATTGCCCATTGGTTACATCCACCCTATATGTCCCATCCCCCACTGCTTATGTTCAGCTGTAGGTCCCATTGCCCATGGGTTGCATCCACCCACACGTCCCATCACCCATGGTTTGTGTTCTCCCACTTGGCCTGCAGGTTGCATTTGCCCATGAGACCTCTCCCCCCTGGGTCCCATCATCAGCCACTCTCCTCACCCATGGTCCCTCTTGCTGGTGGGTTACACTTCCCCATGGGATGTGCCACCCATGGGATCAATCGCCCATGGATCCTGTTGTGTGTTGGTAGCCACACTTGTGGGTCCTCTTGTCTGTGGCTCCTTTTGCTTCTGGGTGCCACTCACCCATGGGTGCCCTCACCTATGGGTGCCATCCTTGCAAGACCAGCACTGGGCAAGTCCCATAGGAAGTCCCGAGGTGATCATGGCCATGGGTTGGCTGTGGGGACGCGGCAGTGGCGGTGGGAGGGACATGACGGGATGTGTTTGCTGACATCTTGCAGTTCAGAGTGAGCTTTTCCCTGCTCACAGCTGAGCATTCCCCATCCACGGGGCTGTTTTACCCTTAGAGCCAAACTCTGCCCTTCCAGGACGTGTTGGCTGTGCACGGAGCTCTGCTGCTCTGTGTTGTGTCGGTGTTTTTCCACCAGGCTCTCGAATTCTTTGGTTGAGCGCGGATTGATTCGGTCTCCGTCACTTGAGAGCAATGTTTTGTGTAAAGCCCCACGTCCCGAAGGCGCTCTGGGGTTTGGTTATAGGCGCTGCCTTTTGGCTGTCATTTGCAAAGGGTTCTTTTCATTGGAGCTCGGGTTTATCCGGCCTCTCCGAACCCCGAATCTGTAAGCAATTATGCCATGACATGAGAAGTCGGCACTCTGGAAAGGATTAATTCAGACCAGATGTAAAAATAAATGCGAATTTCAAATGAAGATGATGTCAGCTCCCTCCTGCTAAAAAAAATATAATAGACCAAAAAAAAAAAATAAAAAGCAAAGCAGCTCTGTGGACTCCAGATGGAAGATAGAAACGATGGCTGTGGGTAAAAGATCCGCCTGGCTCCTTCATTTCGTCTGGTGCTTTATTTTGTGACATTTCTCAGGCTCTGCTGGGGAAGGGCGGCGCTTTTGGGGCTGTATGGAGCACTTTGGGGCACCCAGTGGGGGTGTGGGGGGGTTCCAATGGGGGACTGCAGCTCTGTTTGCCACAGTCTGGAGCCGGACACAGAGATGCTGTGAGCTCCGGAGGGAGCGGATGGGGCTCTTGGTGTTCAAGGCATCCTTGTGTGAGTTTTGGCATAAAATGGAGCTCGTTTCGGTGTAAAATGGAGCTTGTTTTGGCACATCCTGCCCGGGACATGGGCGGTTTTGCAACCACCAACCCGCTCCCGTGGGTGAGGATTGGGGCTGGGGCAGGGCAGCACTTCCCCACGTGTGGTTACGAATCCTCATCTCCTTCCCCTGTGAGATCAGCCCTGTCCTGGGGCTACACCATGCACAAATGGGGGGCGTTGAGCTGAGCCCCAGCTGCTTTGTGGCAGCTCAGCTCCTGCCCGGAGCCGTGGGATGGGGCTCCCAAAAGGGGTTTCTGTACAGAAATCCCCTGAGCCTTCCCAAAAGCAATATGGGGAGTTTGCTCAGGGTTGAAGCACTGCGCAGGCATGAGGCTGCTGTGGGGCTTGGGTTTTGTTTTCATAGGGACTTCCATAGTTTGGAAATGGCTCTTTATTACCCTGCTCCCTATGGCTGCTTTGTGGTTGGAGAGCAGAACCCACAGCAAGTCCAAGGCCAAAATCCAAAGGATCTACGGGTGCTGCTATCAGGATGGGCTCGCTCCCTGTGGAAGTGGAGGCAGCGCTGCTTCTCTCTGTGGGCATCCTCTGGAGCTGCTGTCCTGCAGCTCGAGCACTGGAACATCCTCCTTTGGTGACATTGGAGGCATTGATGGCACTGGGAGGTCCTCATTTGGTGACACTGGGAGCCTTGGTGGCATTAGGAGATCTTGGTGGCACTGAGAAATCCTGCATTGGCAGCACTGGGAAATCTTGTCTTGGTGGCACTGGGAACCACCTGCCTTGGTGCTGACAGGGCTGGGGAATGTTTCACAGAGGCCCCGGAAGGCGTGGGGGGGTTAATGGGGCTGTGAGGCGTGGGGTGCCGGGGCGCACAAAGCCCCTCTGTTCCCTGCTCTCCTCGTATAACCCACAGCTCCGAGCACTCCTCCTCCTGGCTCTGCTGCGGGGATAATTGCTTCCAGCCGGGTGCCAGCCGCCCTGCAGCTCCTCCTTGCTGGAGACCCGAGTGGCTGTCGTGCATTTTTGGTTTGGGATGGGGATGGTGGTGGTTTGTGTGAAGCTTTGGGACTGTGCTTGCTATCTCCAAAAACCCCAAGAAATGAGGTTGGCTTTGTCCTGCAGGACGGAGCGCTGCATGCAGCCAGGGGGTCAGTTTGTAACCCCGAATGTCCCCAGGTGTCCCCAAGCTGGTGGCCGTGGGGACCCTGCAGTCTTTGGGGGCAGTGCTGGCCCTGAGCCCAGCACCCAACCAGCATTGTGGTGGATGAAGTAATGCCACACTTATAACCCGGCCCGTTTTTCCCACTGAAGGGCTCTTTCATCTCCCTCTGTTCGTTACGAGGAAGCTGTTGAGTTCGTGGAGAATAGGAGACGATTTTAATTACGGGGTGACCGCAAGCGTGCATTAATGTGGCTGTCGGGTTCGGAGACGCTGCGCTGAGCGCCGGCCCTACAACTTGTAGGAACAGCTTGCGCATACCTGTGCCCTGTGATGTGGGGCAGAACCGACTCTGAACTCTTCCAAACAAGAAATTCCTGCCCTGTGAATTCATCTTCCCATCCAGCCCTGCACTTTGTTCTGCTTTTCCTCTCCGATTGCCCTCCCGTAATCCCTCCGTTCGCTGCTATTGTGGCTCAGCAGCGCTGAAACAAAAGCTGGGGATGGGCAGAGGAGGGGAGAGGGCTGATGGGACAGGAGTTATTAAAAACAAGCAAATGAGCAGGGTGTGATGATATAATATGGTGGGGCTGGGGGGACCCGAGTGCTGTGTTATGGGTGTGCTTTGGGGATGAGCCACATTCCCAGCGGGAACGCACCAACATGCCCGTATAGCCGTGCCAAGCCTGAGCCCTCCGTCCTGTGTGGATTTTGCAGCTGCTTTGCTTGGCCACTCAAAGTGTCTTGTGGGGAAAGTTTGCTGGGGATCTCTCTGCAAATAATGGAATCCGAGGGGCTGAGCCTGCCTGCAATCCTCTCGTGCCGCTCCCAGCCCGCAGCCGTGCATGTTCAACACTCGTGTCAGTGCTTGTTTGGGCACACGGGGAGAAAAATACCTGTTTGCCGGGAATTTTCCTATCGACCACAGAGAGATGGAGTTTGCCCCCGGCTCAGGGTGAGCCAACAACTGCACGTCGGGGCTTCTTTTCCTTGTTTAAGCCTTTCCACCCGGTGCCGGCGGATGTTTTTAGGGTGCAGCGTTGGGGCGGTGCTGCGGGGGCTGCGGGGCACCTTTGGGTGGCAGTGGGTGCAGAGGGTGCTGGCACTGAGCACACCCAGCCCCGAGGCGTGCTGCCCTCCCCACCACCACCCGCCGCAGCTGCATCGCACCCAGCCCTGCAGCGGACACCAGAGCTGCCAGGTGCCCGGCCGGGGTGGGGACACTAAATACCTTCAGCCCCATTTCATTCCCCGCTGGGATTTTTAATGAAGCTTGAAACAAACCTGGCTGCTGTGCTGCTCGCTCCCAGTCAGGATTGATCATGTCTGGGCATGGACACAGTGTGCAGATGCAAGGCATGAGTGTGGTGCATGGCCACAGTGCATGGATGCAAGGCATTGTACAGTGCACGGCCACAGTGCATGACCACAGAGCGTGGATGCAAGGCATCATGCAGTGCATGGCCACAGTGCACTAATACAAGGCTAAACCGTGATGCACGGCCGCAGTGCGTGGATGCAGTGCACATTTACAGTGCAGGCACAGCTGTGGTGCATGTACTCAATGCACAGCCGTGATCCAAGGCTGCACAACTCCTTGGTGGTGCAAACCCTCTGGATTTCCCAACTCCTGCTAACCCCCAGTAGCTACCCAACGTCATCTCGCCTTGGGGCACTTCTTTCTCTGCTGTAGAAATACAGGAGTGAAATGGTTTTGGAAACCAAACATATTTTCATGTAGAGCAAAGCTGAAATGTGATGAATCGAGAGGCACCATCGCGTCCTCAGAGAAAAAAAAAGAGGGATTTGCTTTGATTGTAATGATCCGTGCTCATTATTTCACACGTGCCTTTGTGCCCCTGTGGGTAGTGATAGCATGAGGGGCACCTCAGGAATATTTGCCCTGGGATCCGGGCTGTATATTTGCCCTGGGATCCGGGCTGCGCAGGCCGGCAGTGCCCTGGTTCCTCACCCCAGCGCTTGCTGGCTTTCTGATGCTCCGGAAGGGGGGCTGGTCCTGTGGCCAGAGGTGGCAGGGAAGAGCCTGCTGTGTTCCCAGCACAGAGCCTTTTTTTGGTTATTGTTCTATGATGCCAGGAAAGTCATTGCTGAGGTTTTTCTGAAATAGAGCTGGGAGAATAAAACCGCTGCTTCAGGCGTTTTGGGCTGAGCTGCAGTCCCACGCTGCCCAAGGCCTGGGAGGGCCAGCAGCATCACGGGTGGTGTGAGCGCCATGGGCACGTGGTGGGGCTGTGGGATGGGGTCTGGTGTGGGACTCAGCACCTCCCTGTCCCACAGGGATGGCGCCCGTGGGGACCAAGGCCGCCCCGTCCTGCCGGTGAGGTGCCCACTGCCCCCAGCCCAGCCTGGCCGTGCTGCCCACGATGAACAAGCTGCCCTTCCACAACAACCGAGTCATGCAGGACCGCCGCAGCGTGTGCATCTTCCTCCCCAACGACGACTCCCTCAACATCATCATCAATGTAAGCTTGGGGACCATGGGGTGTTTTTTTCCAAGCTCTCCTTTGGCTTCTGCTTTTAATTTTGAGCCTGCTGCCCTCTCCTTGCTGGAGAAACCCACATGGCACATCACTCTGCATCAGCTCTCAGCACTCTCCAGCTTCTTGAACCATGGGCACCAAGCGTGAACTTCCTTTACTTGGCTTCTTTCTTTAAATTGCTGCTACCCAATATTCCATTTTCTGCCCACTTTGTCTTGCTAATGGGGACTCACATTTGGTCTCCATGGGAAACCAAGACTTGGACCCCAGCTGGTGACAGCACTTGAGTACATGGCAGGGGTGGGTGCTGCTGTCCATGGTTTGCGCCCAGGACACGGGTGTGCTTTCCACAGGTGAAGATCCTGTGCCACGAGCTCCTCGTGCAGGTGTGTGACCTCCTGAGGCTGAAGGACTGCCACCTCTTTGGGCTCAGCGTCATCCAGAGTAAGTGTGGGGCTCACCCCGTGGCCCTGGTGGCAATGGGGACGTGTCGTGATGCTCACCCTGCCCAACTCCCTCCCAGACAATGAGCACGTCTACATGGACCTGGCCCAGAAACTCTACAAGTACTGTCCCAAGGAGTGGAAGAAGGAGGCCAGCAAGGTCAGCGGTGAGGTGTTGCATGGAGAGATGACGGCACTAAGGCCACCTCTGTCCCCGGCGCAGGTCACTGTCCCTGCGCAGCCGCGGGCTGGGGGTGGGCATGGTGCTGAGAGCCCATGTGGGTGGTGTATGGGGGTGAGGGCTGTGCTCGGTGGCTGTCGCCCCAGTGTCACCACACCATGCAGGGATGTGTCCTCCACCAGAACCCTATTCCTCCCTTGCTTCCCAGCGGGTGAAGGGATGGGATGGGATGGGATGGGATGGGATGGGATGGGATGGGATGGGATGGGATGGGATGGGATGGGATGGGATGGGATGGGATGGGATGGGATGGAGGAAGGATGGGGAAGGTGGCTGCCGACCCAATAAGGTTTTCAGACCCAACCTTTACATTTTATAACTCCAAATCCCCTTTGTTTTTTTGACATAAGGCACATTTGGGGGGAAAATGAGAGGTGGTGCTGGGGAGGGGAATTGCCAAGACCAGCCCTTGTGCTGGAGCCTGGTGCACTTTGGGGACCGGCGGTCACAGCATGACACCGGGATGTTCTCAGAGGCCCTGAATGTGTTCTGTGTTCCAGGGGATCGACCAGTTTGGCCCCCCCATGATCATCCACTTCCGAGTGCAGTACTACGTGGAGAATGGTCGGCTGATCAGGTGTGAGGCCAGGGCACAGCGCCCCAAATACTTTCAGAAGTGTTCAGGCACCCAGTGCTCACCCCTTCCTGTTAGTTCAGCTGTACTGTCCCTGTCCCTATCCATCTGTGTGCCAAGGAACCCTTCCCATCCCATAGCAAAGGCATTGTGGCACCGAGGGCATGGTCACTGGGCATGGTGTGAATGGGTTGGGATTGGGCTTGGGGATCTTGGAGGTCTTTTCCAACCTCAGTGATTCCACGAGTCTATGACTTTGGGGGTTGGTTGACCATTCTCAGGGTCTGCCTCTCTCTGGGATATGTTGGGGACACGGTGGCCATATAGGGATGCTTTTGTAGGCTTGTAGGGTTTTGTAGTCCCAGCAGCAAACTGCATGGAACTGCATGGCTGCTGGGGTCCCTCCAGCATCCCCAAATTTCTCATCCCTGCAGTGACCGCACGGCACGGTACTACTACTACTGGCATCTGCGCAAGCAAGTGCTGCACTCACAGTGTGTGCTGCGAGAAGAAGCCTATTTCCTGCTCACTGCCTTCGCCCTGCAAGCTGACCTGGGAGACTTCAAACGCAACAAGCACTATGGGAAGTACTTCGAGCCCGAAGCCTATTTTCCTGCCTGGGTAAGTGCTGTGTGACATGAAGTTGGGCTCAAGTTGTGCTTGCAGCAGAAGGAGTGATGCTGTGTCCACACTTCGGGGTTATTAATAACCACTGACAACTGTGAGGCTGCAAATAGCTGCAGGCCTAGGCTGGGGCTGGGCAGTAGCGTCAGAGTGGCCACACCAGTGATGGGGATTTCCCTGTGTTTGCTATGGGGGTGTTCACTATGGGGCTGCTCTGTGTGCTACCTGGCACTGCAGTGTCACCTGGCCATCCCTAGGTGTCCCCTGCAGACTGTGCAGCCCCGCTGTCCCTGTGCACAGCCCATCCCCCAAAATCCCAGTTGTTGGCTAACCAGTGCATACGTGAGTTAAGGAGGTGCAGTGTGCTGCACTCACAGTGCTCCAACACCAAACAGCTGACCCTTTCCCAGGGCACCCCACAGCCCAGGCTTCTGGAATAGGAAAATGTATAAAAGCTGTAGGTGCTGCTGCGTGCTTTGATTTATGATGGGTATTCCTTGGATTTGCCCCAAATCCGCCTGCTTTGCTGTTTTTTGTACTCATGATGGCCTCAGGGCTGTGTCCCTGCCCTATGTGAAGCCTGGTGTGTAGGAATGGGTGCTTCTGTGCTGCTGGTGGGGATTTTGCCACCAGAAGTTGAGCATTACGAGGACGTTGCTCCACAAATCTCTGCAGCAGAAGGCATTGCTCCAGTTTTCCATTGCCTTGGATGAGCTTCTCATCTCCTTTAACCAGGTGGTGGCAAAGCGGGGCCGGGACTACATCCTGAAGCACATCCCCAACATGCACAAAGATCAGTTTGCCCTGACGGCCTCTGAAGCCCACCTGAAGTACATCAAGGAGGCTGTGCGGCTGGACGACGTGGCCGTGCACTACTACCGGCTGTACAAGGTGGGACTGGGGCTGCTGCCCAGCCCCAACCTTGCTGTGCTTGGCCCAAATCAGGCTGCCCAGGGCCCCATCCAGCCTTCTGTTCATCCCTAAGCCCAACACCACCCCACCATGCCCACTGACTGTATCTCTCAGTGCCACATCCACAGCTCTGGGTCACTGCAAGGGATGGTGACCCCACTACTCCATGAGCAGCTGTGCCACTGCAGCGCTGCTCTTTCAAAGCTGAAATGATTCCTAATATCCAACCTGAACCTCCCCTGTGACAACTTCAAGCCATCACCTCTTGAAGGTCCTTCAGAGTTTCCTCTTTAGATATGGGCATTCTGGGGAGGTGAGGTGGGACCAGCTGACCAGGGACCAGTGTGTGCATCATTAATTGTACAAGCCCAGCATGCAGCATCTGCTGCAGCAGGAGATGGGGTAACCAGAGGGGACAGCTGGGTTGTGGGGGCAGATTTATCCACTTTATCAGAATCGTAGAATCACAGAACGGCTTAGGTTGGAAGGGACCCCAAGGATCATGAAGCTCCAACCCCCCCCCACAGGCAGGGCCACCAACCTCCACATTGATACCAGCCCAGGCTGCCCAGGGCCCCATCCAACCTGGCCTTGAACACCTCCAGGGATGGACGGGGCATCCACAGCCTCTCTGGGCAGCTGTTCCAGCACCTCACCGCTCTCACAGTAAAGAACTTCCCCTGACATCCAACCTAAACCTTCCCTCCTTTGCACTTTATGGCACAAATTTAAAAGCATCTCATATCTCCTCTCAGGACAAGAGGGAGGTGGACGCGTCGCTGACACTGGGGCTGACGACACGGGGCATTCAGATCTTCCAGGTATGCAGCACCTGCTCCCAGCTCCATCCCTGCAGGATGCTCCCACTGCCACCCTTACCCCCACCTTTATCATCAAGTCATAGAATCACAGCATGGCCTGGGTTGCAAAGGCCCACAGTGCTCATCCAGCTCCAACCCCCTGCTGTGTGCAGGGTCACCAACCAGCAGCCCAGGCTGCCCAGAGCCACATCCAGCCTGGCCTTGAATGCCTGCAGGGATGGGGCATCCACAGCCTCCTTGGGCAACCTGTTCCAGTGCGTCACCACCCTCTATCTGCTTACAGAACCTGGATGAGGAGAAGCAGCTGCTCTATGACTTCCCCTGGACCAACGTGGGCAAACTGGTGTTTGTGGTGAGTGTGGAGCCACACACAGCAGGGCTGGTTTGTGGTGTGCTGCTCTGGAGGGGCTGAGCTTCCCCATCTCCTGCACAGGGCAAGAAGTTTGAGATCCTTCCTGACGGGCTGCCCTCAGCCAGGAAGCTCATCTACTACACGGGCTGCCCACTGCGCTCCCGACACCTCCTGCAGCTGCTGAGCAGCAGCCACCGGCTGTACATGAACCTGCAGCCCGTGCTGCGACAGGTCCGCAGGCTGGAGGAGAATGAGGGTAAGTGCCCAATGTTCCCCAAATCCTGCTTGTGTGTGGACATGGAGCTGCCCTGCGGGTTCCCATGGTGGTCTTGTTCTGATTCTGCCCCATCAGAACTGTTCCCCTGGCTGTGGTGGATGCCTGCAAACCCCCAGGAATGGTTACATGCCCTGCTGTGGTCCCTGAGGGTCTCAGTGTGTCAGTGCAATGTTCCCAGTGCCCTCATCCCTTCTCCAGGCTCAGAAAGCCCTTGCACAACCATAAGATTCTCCTCCTCCTACTACTTCACTTCCTCTTCTTTCTCTTCTTTCTCCTCCTCCTTTTTATCTTTGTCTTTACCTCCTCCTTCTCCTTGTTGTCTTCCTCCTTTTCTTCCAATTCCTCCCCCCTTTCCTTCTTCCTCCTGTTCCTCCTCTTCTTCCTCTTACTCCTCTTTTTCTTTCTCTTCCTTCTTTTCCTCTTACTTCTCTTCTTCTTTTTCTTTCTCTTAGTCCTTATTCTCTTCCTTGTCTTTCACCCTTTTATATCCAATTCCTCCTCCTCCTCCTCCTCTTCCTCTTCCTCTTCCTCTTCCTCTTCTTTCTCTTTGTCCTCCTCCTTCTCTTCCTCTACCTTGTCTTATTCCTCCTCTTCCTCCAGCTCATCCTTTTTTTCTTCCTCCTTCTCTTCCTCCTCCTCTTCTTCTTTCTCCTCTTCCTCCTCCTGTTCCTTCTTCTCACTTTCCTCCTCCACTGGAGGAAGGACACAGCACAGAGCCCAGCAGGCCCAAAGCTCCTCACCCACCCCCAGCAGCCTCCAAATGCCATCTAGGCAGGGCCAGCTCCCAGTGTACCACCCAGCTGTGTTTGGATCATTGTCCCTGGGTTCTGGAGCTACCTGGGTGCCATGTATACTATGTGTCCATCCTGACAGAGAAGAAGCAGTACCGTGAGTCGTACATCAGCGACACGCTGGACCTGGACATGGATCAGCTGGAGAAGCGCTCGCGGGCCAGTGGGAGCAGCGCCGGCAGCATCCGGCACAAGCGCCTGTCCCGGCACTCCACCACCAGCCACAGCAGCTCCCACACCTCGGGCATTGAGGCTGACCCCAAACCCCGGGATATGGGACCTGAGGATGCTGGTGTCCACCGCAAGCTGAAGACCTGCAGCTCCATGACCAGCCACGGCAGCTCCCACACCTCCGGCGTGGAGAGTGGGGGCAAGGACAGGCTGGAGGAGGATCTGCAGGATGACGGTGAGAGACCCCAGGGTGTGTAAGTTGGGTACTGGTGGGCTTGGTGGGAGTGTGGCATGGAGGTGACCGTGCCCATCCCTCCTGGCTTAGAGATTGAGATGCTGGTGGATGACCCTCGGGAGCTGGAGAGAGCGGGCGAGCTGGCACTGGAGGTGAGCCCCGACATGTGTGTGTACATCACCGAGGACATGCTGCTGTCACGCAAGTTCAACGGGCACTCAGGTAATGCCACGCTCCATAGAATCACAGAATATCCCAAGTCGGAAGGGATCCCTAAGGGTTGTGGGGTCCTGCTCCAAGCTCCACACCTGGAACACCCAAAGATCAGACCTTATGTCTGAGAGCCTGGTCCAAATGGTTCTTGAACTCCGGCAAGCTCAGTGCTTTCGGGAACCTGTTCCATGCCCGCCTCCCTCTGGTGCAGGGCCTGACATCCATCCTGATCCTCCCCTTCACCTCTGCTCCTGCATTTCCTCCTCCATCCTGTGTGATGCAGTGCTGGGCAGACCAAAATTAGCCTGGGTATTCCTTTGGTGTGCAGGGAAAATCTGTTTGTCCCATGGCTGGGAGTGGAGGTGAGGCGTATTCAACCTGATAGGACTGTAAAGATGTTGGGGAATTTGCAGGTTTTTTCAGGGGAAGAGTCACTTGAACTTTTTTGGGTGATGCTTATGGAAGGGAAGCACAAATCCATGCAGGAAACTCCTGCAAGAAGGCATGGATGACCACAAAAGGTCAACAGGCAGAGAGTGGTGGGAGACATCTGGGGACACATGGGGACAAAGGTATCAGATGGAGACGGTGGGAATAATTTTGGCTTTGGGTGTCATTTTGGTGTGCCCTCCTCTGCCTCTCTTGGATATCCAACCTGACTGGGCACAGCTGCCCAGCAGTGCTGGGCTCACCATCCCCAGAGGTGCTCCAGAGCCGTGGGGATGTGGCACTGAGGGACGTGAGCAGTGGGCACAGTGGGGTGGGCTGGGGTTGGGCTGGGGGGTCTCAGAGGTCTTTTCCAACCTGAATGATTCTGTGATCCCACACAGGGCTGATCGTAAAGGAGCTCAGCTCCTCCACCTCCAGCTCCTCAGAGACGGTGGTGAAGCTCCGTGGGCAGAGCACCGACTCCTTACCCCAGGTGGGTCCAGTGATGCTCCTCACCCCTCTCCCTGCTCCCAGTGGTGTTTCATGTCCCCCCACACCGCTGACCCCCTTCCCCTCACACAGACGGCGTGCAGGAAACCCAAAACGTCGACGGATCGGCACAGCCTGAGCCTGGACGACATCCGGCTCTACCAGAAGGACTTCCTGCAGCTGGCAGACCTGTGCCAGGACACGGCGCAGAGCTTCACCTTCGGCTGCAGCCACGGCCTGGGCGACGACGGCCTCTACTGCAACGGCTGCCTGGCCCGGCAGTGCCTCAACATCCAGGAGGGTTTCCCCGCCAAACGGACCAGCAAATACTTCTCACTGGACCTCACCCACGATGAAGTCCCTGAGTTCGTCGTCTGAAGGCGCTGGGGACAGCACTGGCTGCTGCCCAGGGGGGTCCGGGCCCCACCGAGCCCCAGTGTGGTCTACCCCAACCCTCCCCACCATGGGGACGGCTGAGCTCAGAGCAGGGCTGGGGGATGGGGATGGGTTCCTCAGCATCCTTCCGCCTCTGGAAGTTGATGTGTGTGCGTGAATCTCATTTCACCTCGGAGAAGCTCAAGGCGCTCATCCAGCCAAAGCCAACCCCTGGTTTCCCAGTGGCAAAATGGGGATTCTCCCCCACCCCGACCCCTGTCCTTGGCATTGCCTGCTGGGAAGGAAAGGCCAGACTGCTGCGTCCAAGTCAAGCCAAAGAGATGTAAATACCCCAAAGGCCAGTAATGGGAAGTGAGAATTAAGCAATAAGCACCAGGGCTGTCTGTGCATGGGGGAGCAGCGCTGGAGCCCGGCTCTGAGCAGTGCTGCTCGGGGGCTTCGTGGAGCTTTGTTGTACAAAAACACATCCAGAAACCAAAAATAGCACAAAAAGGCAAAGGAGAGCGGAGAACGTCGTCTGTAACAGTGCCACAATAGTGCTTCCCGATACGTAGGAGTCACATATATAAATATATCCAAGTACGTATGTTTATATATGCCTGGATCTTATAGACCCATTTTCATTCTATCCCCAACCACCTTTTATGCAAAGGATACGCCTCTCTCCGACGAAGCATACGGACAATCATTTGTATTCCAAAGCACCCAGGGGAGAAAACGGACCTTCCTATTGAGGACAACGTGGTGTGCAGCTGCATTGGGAGCCCTCAGTGCATCCTTCAGCCCTTATGGATCCAAGAGCTCTGCTGGGTGACGGTGCTGCTGTGTGCCCAGGAGGTGTAAGGCCGCCGGTACCAGGGGGTGCAATGTGATGTGCACAGCACAATGCCTTCTTCATTGCTATTTTTAATAAGAGTTTAGCCATCGACAGCCAAAGTTTTACCCTATTTTGATATACCACCTTTTTTTCTTTCTTTTTTTTTTTTTTTTTTTTTTAAACTGGAAAGTTTTCTTATATATATATATATATAAAATATATATATTGTTTTATAAATAAGCACAACCTTATTTTTCTAAGAGACGTTGTTGGGGACGGGGGGCGATCGGTGCCCAAATAAAGCAGAGCAGAGCTGCGTTCAGCAGCACGGTGATGCTGTGTGTGATCAGAGGAGGCCCATGGAGGTCCCTTCCGACCCAAAGCCCTTCTGTGGTTCTGTGATCCAAAGGAATCTCCCACTCTGGTTTTGGGGCCTTATGGGCAGGGCACGGCTCTGACACCGCATCCCAGGGTGGGATGGGGTGGGCAGGAGGATCCTCTGTGCTCATACCCAGCCTCTGCAGGGGCATAAATGTATAACTGATGGCTCAGCACTGCTCAGCGGTGCTGGCAGATCCCCCAGCCCCAACACCAGGCTGCAGGATACAGAGATGCTGTTCATGCTGCACATGCCTGGGATGGGACGGGGGTTGGTGGCCTTTGGTACCGCTGGTCCTTCAGCAATAAGGAGCCTTGTTGTCTGTGCAGACTGAATCGTCCTTTCTGTGAAAGGATCTTCCTATGGGAGGGCGAGTGGCCGTGTTGCAAAATGAAAAGCCAAAAATTGCAGCTGAATGCATAGGGAATCTTGGAGCGACGTGGTTTTGAAGCAGTGACCTTTGCTGTGTGCCTTGGGACAATAAAGTGACCGCTGTTTGCATTGCTGTGCCTCATGGAAATTGGAGGAGCTCTGGGTCATAAAGGAGTGATGGAATGTGGAGGGATGTTGTTGTGTGTGGGCCACATGTGTCATGCTCTGCTCCTTATCGCTGCTGTGGGACAGGCAGGTGTGGGATCCCCAGCTCTGACCCCTGGCAGTGGAACCAAGCCATGGCATTTGCTGCCATCCTGTGGCACCTCTGGGTGGCAGCTGGGCTGTATCCCTGTCCCCATCCCACATAGGGCCTCGAGGACAGCAGCCACCAGTGCAATGAGTATGGCTGTTCTCTGCTGTGGCTCATATAGGGTCTCCATCCCTCTCTGTGCTGGCTGTGTCCCAAATGCCACTGATTTGAGCTTGTCTCAGGTGTCATCTGCCAGTGGGTCCCTGACCCTGTTTCCAGCCCTGGGGAGCAGCAGGCGTTTTTCATTCCATTTATCTTCCTTTCCTTGTCCTCTGCTGTGGGGGGCTGTGCATGGGGAGGGGATGGGGGGTATCTGGGAGCAGCAGTGGGGTTTGGAACAAGGTGATCTTTGAGGTCTTTTCCAACCCAATTCTATGAGTCTGTGATGTGATTCTAAGATGATGAAGACATGAAGTTATGATGGCGATAAAGATATGAAGATGATGAGGATGAAGAGATGAAGGTGCTGAAGGTGAAAATGAAACCACTCATTTTCACAGCTCATTGCATTATGCAGAAGAGGTGAGCACGAGGCAGCAAGCAATCTTAGGGCTGCACTGATGACATGGAGCAGGTTGCCCAAGGAGGCTGTGGATGCCCCATCCCTGCAGGCATTCAAGGCCAGGCTGGATGTGGCTCTGGGCAGCCTGGGCTGCTGGTTGGTGACCCTGCACACAGCAGGGGGTTGGAGCTGGATGAGCACTGTGGGCCTTTGCAACCCAGGCCATTCTGTGATCCTGTGATTCTATGACATCTGACAGCTTTTCCCTATCGCTCCTTCACAACCCTATGGAGAGGGCTCTTCCCATTTCCGCCCCATGCAGCCTCACACCAGCGCACTCTTTGGGATGCTCTCACGTCCCAGCTGCCAGTTTGACACTTCCACAAGTTCTTGCTGTCACAGAGCAGCTCACATTCCGTCTCCAGTTGCCTCCATTCCAGACTTGGCATCTCCTGTCATCATTCTGGCAGCCCGGCTGGCTGAGGATTTGAGATCAGCAGCTTGACGACGTGCAAATGCCACCTCCCTGGCAGGAGGGATGGCAATAACTGCGTGCATCAAACCCAGCCGAGTGGGTCGGCGTGGAACTGGTTACAACCACAATCAGCCATAGGGAAAAGCTGATTCCAAGTTAAAAAAAAATAATGATTCCCACCCAACATCCAACTTAGAAGCGCTTGGAATGTGAACCATTTGGAAGCCAAGAGAAAAGAAACGCACTTTAAAAAGGCAAAAACGCCGCGGCAGTGCTAGTTTAGCTTTGCTGCTTGGGTGCTTCTCATTGGGGTCTCCTGCTGGGGGGCACCATTGGGTGCTGCTGGGGGCAGCCCCAGCCTTGACCAGTGGTTATTCAACCTCAGCAATCAGCCATGGGGCATCACTGTGGAAATGGAGAAGCCCGTTTTCCCGCAGCTCATTGCCTCTCCTTCCAGGAAATGTGCATGGGGAGACTATGTGAAACCCACTACCCTGTTATGGGTTTGATAAAGAGGGTTATGGATTAATAATGGGGGTTATGGGTTTAATAACAGGGGTTATGGGTTAATAACGGGGGTTGTGGGTTTAACAAGAGAGCTCATCAAGTGCATCCCAAAACTCAGCCCGAGGCACCTGAGGTGAACCCACATCCAGGGTGTTGGAGGTCATTTTGGGGTGTGGATGGAGGGAATGAATGATCTTCTAAAGAAGCCGACCAGCTCCCCAAACCCTAAAACAGATCCTAATCCTAAAATCTGGGAATCAGGGCTTAAATACTAAAAAAAAGTATGTAAAATAAGGAATTGCTGGAGGTACAAGTAGGGGCTGGTGTGGGACTTAAGGGGTTGGAAAGGGCTTGGGGGGGCTGAGGAGCCCTCGGAGGGGGGAAAGAGGGGATCCAGGGAGGTGTGGGGGCAATAGAGGGAAGGGCTGGAGGTTGGTGGGGTGCAGAATGTGGTGTGATGGGGTTTCAAAAGGGGGTGATGGCAGGGAAAGGGATGTGATAAGGTGTGGGTGTGTGATAAGGTGCAGGGGTGTGTCAGGGACGAAGGGGGTGTGAGGGGATGCAGGGAGTGTTATGGGGATGCAGGAAGGTGGGATGGGTTGCAGGGGTGGTTTGGGGGAAGGATGTGGTTGTGTGATGGGGCTGCAGGGAGCGGGGTGGGCGCACAGTGGGGTTGGTGTGGGGCAGGGGGAGGGAGGTGGGGCAGGAGGAGGAGGAGGGCGGCCCAGGGCTGCAGAAAACGGGGATCGGGGAGGAGAGGGGGCTCGGGGTGAGGAGAAGGGGAGGGGACAGGAGGGAGAGCAGCAGCAGCGGGAGGAGGAGGAGGAGGAGGAGGAAGTCGGGGCCGAGCCGCTTCCTGTAGGCAGAGGGATGAGCGCAGACAAAGCTGGGTGGGGACTCGCCGCTCCGGGCTGCTGCTGACCGCCCCTCTGCCTCCAGCCCGCATCCCTTCTCCATCCATCCCTCCATCCATCCCTCCGTCCGTCCGTCCGACCGCCGCCGCCCCGCGGGGAGAGCCGGGGCAGCACCGCCCGCAGGTACGGGGAGAGCCGGGGGGGCGATGGGAGCGGGGCTGGGGGGCGCCGGGCGCGCACGAACAGCGCGCATCGGGGCGATCCCATGGCAGCAGCATCCCTCGGGCCCCAAAGCGCTCCCTGCTTATTACCCCTCCAAAGGCGATCCTGTCACCCCAGCCCCCGGCTTGCATCACCCCGTCACTGCCTTTGCTGCTTACCCCATGGGGACCCCGACACCCTGCACCGCCCATAGCCCCAACACCAATGGGTGCTGCAGGGATGGTGCCTGCCCCGGCGCTCAGCCCCCAGCAAAGCTCTACGGGGGCTGATCCTCACTTAATCAACTGATTTGCCATCACATGAACGGCTTTTTCTCGGGATGAATGAGACGTAGTGTTCTCCTTTTTATTTTTTCTCTCCCTCTCCCACCCCCTGCAAAGGGCTTTCCCTGCCCCAAATCTCTCTTGCTGGGATGGATCTGCCCCCACCGTGGCTTAGGGAGGGGGTACTTGGGGCGCCCCATCCCCACCTGCTGCCCCACCCCACCACCCCCGTTCTCTCAATGGCTGGGATTTCAATGGGAGTTCGGATTTTCCCCGTGGTGGCCATGCAGCAGGAAGCAGCACAGCTCTGAGAGGTCTAAGGAAAAGTAACCATGGCAAAGGCACCGTGTGCCCAGGCAGCTCCCTGCTGTGCCCAGGGACTGGGGAATCATAGAATGGAATCATAAAAATGGTCCGAGGTTCCGCGTTCCAGAGGGAGAGGAATCCAGCCCCAAACTTCAGCCTTCGTGCAGGAAAATGGATTTATAATGAAGGAAAAACTTGAATTTTAGCTCCCCACTTATTGCTAATGAGTCCCTGACAAACTCAGGGTGTGCTGCCCCAATGGTAATGGGGTGGGAATGTAGGGCAGCATTATCCCCTGTCATTGTACCCTTGTGTGCAGTGCTTGTGGGTTTGCCCTATTGTTTGTTTCCCACTGGACAGACCCCAGATCCCCATTGCACTGCCCAGGGCCGGGGCATGTCCCCTTGGCACCAGGCTGGGCCCAAGCACGGGGGATTTTTCCTTCTAACTGGATTTCCCTCCATGCAGCTGGAGCCTGCGATGCTAATCCTCTTTTCTGCCATATGGCCTCTGGCTGGATTGAAATATGACTCAATTAATTATTGCCAGGAAAGCCCCGGGGTGAAGTCTTTCTCTGGGAGGATGCTCAGAGGTGCTCTGGGCGTTGTTTTCCCACCCCATACCGTGGCCTATGGGCTCAGGCTGTTCCCTTCACACCCATTTTAGGGCTTTTCTTGCCATTTCTATCCCTTTGCTTGCTTACCAGCAGCATGCTGCCAGCTGCCACCTGTGACACAAGCATGGCAATCTCAGTTCCATCTGGATCCCCAGCCCCAGGGGCTGGCATTGTGCTCTTTGGGGTCAGGGTATGGCATCCCAGAGCAATGCGGGTAGAGATGCTGGAGAAACCCAATTGTTGAGGATTGTTGCCCATCCCCAACCCAGCCAACACCTCCACCACCCAACGCTGGAGCTCAGTGCGTGGCGACGTTGCCAACTTGGCACAGCACGGCGCTGCCTTCCATCCAGCCCCACAGATGCACCCGCCTGGATTTTGCTGCTTTGGCCTCAAAACAGCAGCGGCCGAGGCACCACTTCTCCCTTTGAAAACCCGTGAGTCATGGGAGGAGGGAAGGCAGCGCCGCGCACGCAGTTTCCATAGCAATTGGGACTGGAGAGGCGGCACCCAACCCGCAGCCCTACAAATGCTGCCTGGCCCCATCAGCTCTGCTGGGAGGCTATGGAGCCCAATCCCACAGTGGTTCCCACAAGGGGTCATATCTGGGCCTTCCCATCTCCATTTTGGGGTTAGGAATCAGGGAATGGCCGTGGGAAAAGCATCATTTTTGGCATGAGTTGTGTCGGTGCTCAGCAGGACGTCTCCTTGTGCCTGGAGTGGGATCAGAGCGTGTGCTCAGGGCACGCACAAGTGGGAGAGGAGAGCAAAGGAACCGGGCTGTGGGGGTCATTTTCTTGCTTCTCAGCTTCTTTCCTGACTGTTTCATCCCTCTGGGCGGCAGCGGGTGGGATGGCTGGGGAGGCAGCGGGATGCTGCAGCCTGGGCCATGGGGTGCAATGCAGAGTGTCCCCGTGTGAGCTACATGTGCAAAGGATGAGGTCTGAAATAACGCATCTCCTCCATTTCGTGCAGCCAAAATTGTTTTCTCCACATACTGAGTGGGGAAAAAAAAAATAACAAAAAGAAAATAGCCCTGGAATGGCATCGCACCAAACCTTACACCAGACCTTACACCTCCCCACCTTGCCGCGTGTTGGTTACAGCGCTGACAGCTCTTGGGCAGCAGCAGCTGGGTGAGATGCAGGGAGTGGCAGCCACGCTGGGTTTAAAGGGCACCGTGAGGGGCCCCCTCCACCCCCAGCCGTGTGCGTGGGGGCACTGATGCCGGTCTGGCTGTGCTTCAGCTGGGGAAGGAGCAGCACCGCGGTGCCTGTGCATGGTTTGAGGCAGCACACTGTGCTCAGAGGATCAGCTCCTTGAGCTGAGCTGCTGTCTCGATTTAACAGGCTTAGTGCCCTCCTCGCATGGGAAGGAAAGTTAGCTCTGTGCCTTCTGCAATGCTCCCCGGGAGCTGCTCTTCCTGGGTCTGTACGAGAGGTTATAACCCGGCTCCCTGTGCCTTCAGAGCTCATCAAGCATCCTGAGCAATGAATGCCATGCAACACAAGCAATGGGGAAAAATAACCCATCCCAGCACAGGATATTCCCACTGCAGCTCCTGGCAGACCCTGCTGTGCTGCTGCCTCATCCCCTGCACGCTGCCCTGCACCGCTCCTGCTGCAGCATCCTCCCTCCTGGGGCTGCAAAGCTCCATCACTGCAAAGCTGAGGGCTGGAGCCTTGCAGGGAGATGAGCCATGAGCAGTTCTGCTCAAGGGAGATGTGCCTGGAGTTGAAGAATGGGATCAGCTCCTCGGTGCGGGCGCTTCCCTGGCTGGCACGTTGGGGAACACGCTGACAGCGCCCGGATGGATTCATGGCACTAATTATAGGGCTTGTCAGCGCTGTCGTGTCAGTGCTGCTGTGTTGGGAAAGCTGTGCTTCTTCAGTGGTGGGAATAGGGACAGATTCTGCAGTTGCATCAGTCCTCATGTCCCAAACCATGTCCCGTGTCCCAACCAATATCCCGTGTTCCAACCCACGTCCCATATCCCACGCAATATCCCTTGCCCAATGCCCAACCCATGTCTCAACTCATGTCCCATGCCCCAACCAATGGCCCATGGCTCAACCCATAGACATGGGGCCCCAAGGGCAGGCAGGGTGTCCATGGCAGTGTTGGAGTATTGTGCTTCTTAGGCCATTCTCTATCAGAAGTGAGAGGTTCAGCCACATTTATGGTGGTTTTGTAGGGAATTGGCTGCAGCAAGAAGGAGAGAAGCGAGGTGCAGGATAGGATGCTGGAGGTTGGTACCCAGGCCCCATGGCACTGTAGGGTCTGGGTGCTTTCCCATCCTCTGGGATCATTGCATCACTGTTTCCAAACCTTCCTGGGTCCTCTTGGAGGAACACCAGCACATCTGAGCCCCCCGAGGCACAAAGCAATGGGAGGCATTCTCCGTACCTGGATTTTGAGCTGGGTAGTGGTGTCTGTCCAAGGGGGTTACCTTGGGAATTGCCTTTGAGCAGCTCTGGGGAGTCCTGAAGCATGCCCTGAATGCACCAGGAGCTGCACAGAGTCCATCAGGTGAGCAGGTTCCCTCTGTAGCTGCTTGGCAGTGCAACTCATGACATTTCCTTCTCTTCCTTCTTATCTCATGGAACCTCTCACCACCTCCACGCAGCATCTCTCACACAGCACTATGCCGGGTGCTTCTGTGACTGCAGCCTCTCATGGTCACATTGGCTCCACACACACACACACACACTTTGGGATGTCCGTGCTCCCTCCTGGGGTCCCATTAGCCATGCAAAACCCACCCCACAGTCACACTGTTTAGATGGAGGCTTTGGCTCTGCAGGATGCTCTGCTGACACATCGTGCCTTGTTTTATGGTTAACATTGGCTCTTGGCTTTGATCCGTTTTGACTGGGGCTGGATGGGGAGAGAAAGAGGTGGGGTCACTGTCTGCAAGAAACATGGAGATGTGGCACTGAGATACATGGTCAGTGGGCATGGAGGGGTGGCCTGAGCTTGGGTTTGGAGATCTCAGAGGTCTTTTCCAACATGAATGATTCTGTGGAAGGATTGTGCTGGTTTGTAAATGGATGTCAGGCCAAAGGGTGAATGATGGTGGTGCTGGGATGCTGTGCTGCGGCAAGGAACTCCAACTGAGATTTTGGCTTCTGCCAGGCTGGGATGTGTTGGCCCAAGAGCAGCTGGCTGTGGGAAGAGCTGCCCAAGGATCTGCCCCTTCGTTTTCCTAGAATCATAAAATGGACTGAATTGGAACGGACCTCAAGGGTGTCCCTTCCGGTGCAGAATATTCAGTGTTTCTATGATTCACTGATTCAGGCTGGAGTTTTCTGGTCCACCCACTGTGAGTCCATGAGGTTTCAGGATCATACCAACAGCCGCTTTCCTTTTGTGGCACAGGGAAACCTGTCCAAGTCTTCTCCACACAGCTCTACATGCGTTCTGGGGGCATCTACCCCTTTGTTTGGGTCCTTTGGGGACATCAGCCCTCCACAACATGTAAAAACTACTCAGCTCTAGGACTGCGTCTGCACCTGGAGGAGCTCTTCTGCTGGGAAGGTTTGAGCATCGACAGGGTCTTATGTGAGCCCATGGCCTGGGTAGGACCTATGAAGAGCTGTTGGCCTCAGGACCTGTGCTCCAAGCTGCCCCAAGGACAGCATTTCCAAAGGGCTTTATGTCCAGTTATTCAGTGCTGGCCTGTTTGTGCTCCATCCATTGTATTTTTAATACTGTGATGGTGTTTGTGCGGTGCTCGCAGTGCTGGTACCATCAAAATACGTTGCATTATTTATCAGCTGATTTAATATAATTGCTGCTCAGCCTGGCGTCCTCACCGGGGGTTGGATCCATGTCTGCTGCTTCCTGGCTGATGCCGGAGGGGGAACGCAGCCACCCCCAGGAGGCACAGACAGCAAACAAGGGACAAGCTGATGGGTTTTGAGCCTACATCTGAGCCTTGTGTAAATGCTCCCGTTAATGGCTGCAAAACTTAGTCTGGCTGGGAAGGGATGCTGCTCCTCCATCCTACACATAGATGAAGCCCAGCTTGCAAAAGAGCAGCTGGCTTCAGTGGTTTCTGCAGCTCAGGCTGGCAGCGATACAGGGAGCAGCAGCAAGGCGGGTGATGAGGAGCCAGTGGGAAGGAAAAGCTGAAATGCAGTGGCTGCAGGTTGTTCTGAGTGGTTAAAGAGATGGGAGTGGGCATGGAGTGGAATAACTGATGGATGTGGGGTGTGCAGAAAGGCCAGGGTGAGAGCTGGGGGTCCCATCCTGCTGCGCATTCATCATATGTCTTCATCCCCACTGCAGGGTGGGATGGAGGGATGGAAGTAAGGAAGGAGGGAGGGGGGGAGGGACGGGTAGATGGATTGAGAGATAGGGGATGGATGGATGGATGGATGGATGGATGGATGGATGGATGGATGGATGATGGAGGGATGGATGGAGAGATAGGGGATGGATAGATGGAGGGATGGATGGAGGGATGGAGAGATGGATGGAGGGATGGATGGATGGATGGATGGATGGATGGATGGATGGATGGATGGATGGAGAGATGGAGGGAGGGACGGATGGATGGACGGAGGGAGGGATGGATGATGGACAAATGGAAGGATGGAGGGATGACAGAGAGATGAATGGATGGATGGATGGATGGATGGATGGATGGATGGATGATGGGGGCAAGGATGGAGATGTGGATGGATGATGGAGGGAACGATGGATGACAGATGGAGGAGTGACAGATGAAAGGGTGAGCTGTGTGGGAAATGCCTCCTTGCTCTGCTTTGCTCAGAGTTTCACATATATTCTTTGGCTTTGCATTTTCCCTTTCCTTTTTTTTTTTTTCAATGCTTTGTATTGCAAATGTGAAACCACCGCCCCAGCAAGTAGCTCTTGGGTGGTTTTCTTCTTCTGTCTGCGCAATAACAGTGTTTGCTAAGTATGTGTCACTTCACGACGCAGCAAGAATGATGTTTGGTGTCACATGCAGCGCATTGACTCAGCAGGAAGTGTGGCAGGAACGCGGCGGCGGCGGCTCGGCGTTTCCGGCAGATTATTGTCAATAACACTGTGAGAAAACCTGGGTTTCAACAAAGGAGAAAATGCTTTGTGTGCATTTCAAGGGGAAAATGGGCTGCTGCAGGGACTGGGGGAAAAACTGAGATGCTGCATCTTGGGGCTGATGGATGTGCTGAGACCCAAAACCTTTGCCCCAGCAACCGCTGCCCCAGCTGAGCCCGCTGCTTGCATCAGAAGGGGCCCAGGTGTGCAGGCTGCCCTGCAATCACTTTCTGCTTTTGCTGGAGGCTGCAGCAAGCAGAGCCCAGCAGCAGAAGTGCTGTGGAACGGAGGCAATGTGGGTCAGACAAGGAGCAGCAGCAGCGGCCCACCTACTTCAGGCTCACCAGCCCCGCTGACCCCATTTGCAACACCAGTTGTCCATGGGAAACAGCTCTGTGTACTCCTTGGGTTTCAGTGCCATCGAGCATTTTTCAGCATCACGGATTATAAAAGCACGGGGATTTATTTTTCCTGTTTTCCTTTCTTCCACCCTCAATTGGAAGCCTGCTACAATCACCCGTGTTCCATGGCGATCCTCCTCTTGCTGCTTAGGATCTGCCATCAGCAAACTCTGCAGCAGCTATCTTGCATTTGCAGGTTAGCCAAGGAGAGATTTACCCCACAGCTTATACACAAAATGGAGCAAATCTCAGCTACATCCAAGGGTTGCTTGTGTGGTGGGTCTTAAATGCACCTGCTTGCAGTGCTGGGGATGCTTAAAAAATAAGAGAGAAGAAAGAGAAGGAGCAAGAAAACAAAGGGGAAAGAAGGGAAAACCATCTCCCTGCCTCCTACCTTGATAGTGATGGAGCAGGGATGGGGGGAGGAGCAGGGCTCAGCAGTACTGGGGCTTTGCTCCACCGTAGAGGATAGAGTGTGACCTGTTTGATGTATTTGAAGCTTGAAATAGTTCCTTATGAGTAATGTGGTTCAGGTGCTTATCACTAATTAATTCATTCTTTCGTAGCGTGAATACCTAATTAAAGCAGTCTAAGGTAATTCCGGAGGGGTCTGAAGCTAAAGGGATGGTTAATGGGGTTGTTTCTGTGCTGATGCAACCCTCGGGGCAATTCCCAGCGGCTGGAAGGGTTTATTAGGTTCCGTGTGGCTGTTACTTAAAATAAAACTCCAATAAAGGTTTGATTTGGGTGAAGTCATTGGAGACAGCAGCAAGGCTCCCACAGCACAGCAGGGCTTCTCTGGGCCAAAAGGTGATGTAAAAAGGAACAAGTTTGTGTCGTGGCACCCCAGGTCTGTGCCCTCATTTCAAGCCCTGCTTTGCAGCTCCCATTAATGCCTGTGTCTTGATTCTGGGAAGTACTTGAGAGCTGTGGGACAAGTTGGAAGCTGGGATTTCTGAGCAAGCTGAATGTATTTTAAGGTCAGCTTGAGTTCTTTAGGTGATGGCGTCAAGAAGTGAAAGGACCAAGAACTCACTGATGTGATGTCTACTCTAATGAATGAGTGATATAAGTTTTCTAGTGGTATCCCCATGGTAGAAATGAAGCTTTGAAATGAGGGGTTCTGATGTCTCTTGTTCCCAAAGAAAACCAGATAGGCCAGAAACCCCCAGCTCAGGCAGTGGCCAGGCTGTGGGATGCACTGGATAATGCTGGAGTAAAACAGTGACTCAGGGTCTGCCCCACAGCAGAACTTCTGCCATGGAAAAGAGGCTCATAGTCTGGTCTGGGTTGGAAGGGACTCTTAAAGACCATCTGGCCCCACTCCTCTGCAGTGAGCAGGGCCCCCCCCCAGCCCCATCCAGCCTGACCATCTCTCAGGGCAACCTGTGCCAGTGCCTCACCTCCCTTATTGCAAACACCCTTTCCTCACGTCCAGTTTAAATCTCCCCTAAAATAAGAGGCTGCCCGACTGAGAGGGGTGGGCGATGCAGCTCTCAGCCTCAACCACCACTTCCCCAATGCTGTGAGGGACCCAGGGGGGAGAAATCCAGGAGTGTGACCCATGTGAAGATGTCCCCTGATGGGACACATGTCATGTTGGGGCAGGGCCAGGAGAAGCTGCTGCTTTGCAGCTGGGGCACTGCTGTTTTTTCCGGGCAGCGTCAATGTTTGTAGGAAGTTTCCAAAGCTGCGTGTTCTCTTCCCTGGCCAGCTGCATAACAATAAAACACAAGCATGAAAATAAAACGCCAGCAGCAGAGAGCGTTTGTTATCTCTTTTGGACTGTCTTTACATCCCCTTATAGGATAGAGGCCAACGGCTGCTTGCAGAGGTGGGAACGGGGTGGTCTTTAGGGTTCCTTCCATCCCAAGCCATCCTGCGGTTCCGTGGTTCTATGATTCCATGATTTATGCTTTGCTGTTTTTCCTCCCCCAAACACAGTGTGTTTCCTTTTCCTGGCTGCTGGAAGGGCAGCAGCTCCTGGGGGCTCCCTCCTGCTCTGGGAAATGTCCTTTCACCCTCATCATCTCTTAAGAAAACAATTAAAGAAAGAAAAAAAGAGAATAAAAGGAAGTTGAGGTTGCTTTCAGTTTCCCTTCTCTTTTTGACTTTTAGGGCACGTGTGAGAAAATAACAGCCTGAGATTCTTACTTCCATGTACCACCCATGGGATCCACAAAGGTGAAAGGGAAGGCTCCTGAGCAGGGCTCCCAAAATGCTCGGGGTGGGTCTGCCCCATGCTCTGGTTCATGTCTGCATTCAGCCCTGTGCTCTGCTTCTCCTGAGCTGCCTGGGATGGGATGCACTGCTATCCTGTTCCATCACCTCCATATGTGCCCTATAGAGGAGGTTTTGACTTTGTGGTCACAGATGGGTGGACCAGAGCATTGCTCCCTACGGAGCCACATCCAACAGTGATGCTCTTCATTCCATGCATTGATTTCAGAGGAGAAAACTCACTGGGAACCTCCCTCTATGCTCCAGTTTTGGAGGACAGAACTCACTGGGAAGCTCCCTCTTGTGCCTCAGCCCATGCGATGCACATCATTTGATACCAGTGCTGCTCTTGGGGTGAAATAGGGCCACACAGGGCTCAGGTCATGGAATCATAGGATCATTTGAGTTAGAATGGACATGTAAAGGTCATCTGGTTCAACTCTCCTGCAATGAACAAGGGGCAGTGAGTTCTCTGCCCCCTCCATTCCAGTGATGGGAGCTCAGAACAGGGTTGGCACCAGACCCTGGGTATGGACACACTGATGGCATCAGGGCTGGCCCCCAACTTGTCACACCTTGTGCCTGTCTGCTACTGGCATGATAACAAAACTGTTCCAATGGAAACAGGCTCATTTTCACCCTTTAATTTCTTTCTTACTTTGCTGTTGTGCCTCTGACCTATGAGCTGCCGTTTGGTGATTTCAGTGCCACATTGGGCATTGGGCAATAACAGTGCTCAAAACACAGCACTTTAATGGCGAGTATTGAGTTTGAATACCTTAAATTGGTGACTTTCACTGCAGAATGGGCTGTCTGACAGCACATTTTGCACTGGGTTGCATCTCAAAGGCAGCAGCATCCCTGCTTGGGACACCAGCAGCTTTGCAAAATGCAGAATCATGGAATCATTCAGGTTGGAAAAGACCTCTAAGATCCCCAAGCCCAACCCCAGCCCACCCCACTGTGCCCACTGCCCACGTCCCTCAGTGCCACATCCCCACGGCGCTGGAGCACCTCCAGGCATGGTGAGCCCAGCACTGCTGGGCAGCTGTGCCAACACCTGTCAGCTCCTACAGAGAAGAAATTCTGCAGTGCTGTGCAGTAAATAGCCCACAGCCCCTCTGCACAGTGCCCAGGCATCAAATCAACCCAAGAGCCTGAGCTGTAATCACAGCCCAGAGCCTGAAAGAGACAATATCCAGGTACTGTACAGCATAAACATAATTAGCATGGAAATCGAACACCATCCTTACTCATTAACCTGCAGTCTGTAAGACAGGAATCCTATTATCCAGACGCACTGCGCTGCAGATGCGCGGCAGCATCGCTGTCCCCATGCGGTGCCATTGAGCCCATCGCTCTGTGCCACTGCTGGCACGAGGTACAGAGCCCTTAGGGAAAAGAGAGCTTGGGGAGTTCCTGCTGGTTCTGCTGGGAAGCAGCCAGGGCCCCGCTTGCCAGCAGCCCAGATATTTGCCTGCTGACCTGAAACCTCTTCCTGTGCTGAAAAGTCTCACCACACGCTGAGTGTCACTGTGGTCTGTCCCCAGGAACTGCTGGGAGGCGGAAGGAAGCCCTGCGCCCTCCCTGGGATCAGAATCAAAGGTATCACTGCAGCCATCTGAGCAGCTTGGTTTCTAATTTCTCTCCATTTCCCTCTCTCTGTAAAGGTGTCCAACACCGAAGCGGAGCAGCTGTTGCCCTAAGGACAGCCAGCACCAGTGAGACCCAGGTTTGGTAAAGCAATGCTGCCCACACTGAGCACTGGGTGCTGGGAGGGAGGGTGGTGCTGGGAGCTTGGCTGGGGCTGCCAGAGAGTAGAGCATGTAGGCTGTATGTGGTATATACGTTATATGGCATATAGTTTATACAGGGTATATAGGGCATATGGGTTACATGGGGTATATGGAAAAACATCCACTGTGGAGCTGGCATGGCCACGCTGATCATCCCTCATTCATCTGGGGTGGAAATCTTGAGCAATAGGAAACTCCTGCATCCTGTTTGGCATCCTGGTAGCAGGGATGGAGCGAAGCAGCTCTGCACAGCCACCCTGCAACACCTACGGCCACCCCAAACACCCCCGGCTATCCCAAAAGCCACTGGTCCAGAGGCATGTGGCTGGGGGAGGCAGGGGCAGACCTTGAGCTCACCTGTTTCCTTCTGCTTTGTTGCACTGCAGCCTTTCTTGTAATGCCCCAGCATCCCCTCAGTGTTGCTAATAGGGAATCTCCATTCCAGCAGTGACATCCACAGAGGATGGTGGCTTTCAGCCCTTGCCCAAATGCAAAGCTAATGCTGGTCTGCATCTCTTCCCCTCACACCCATACTCATATGGCCCAGCTCTAATACCTCCACGCCCCAGATACAGCCCCACCAAACTGCTTTTTGGGATTTCAGGGATTCCAGGCTCTGTGCTGAGCCCCCATCCCCGCTCCTGCCTGCTGCCTGACCGGGGTGTGCCCGGCGTGCCGATGGCCAGCAACAACACCGCAAGCATAGCACAGGCACGCAAGCTGGTGGAGCAGCTGAAGATGGAGGCCAACATCGACAGGATAAAGGTGATGGAGCCGGGGACCCATTGGGCACATAGAGGGATGTTGTGAGGGTAGGTGCTGGTCAGAATTATATTGCAGGAGCCATCAGATGTGGTGGCAGAATATGGTGGGTATGAAGGACAGCTGTCCCAATGGCCCCATGGCCAATCCATGGTCATCTCGTTAGCCGTGGGAGGTGATTTCCTGGAGAAGTTCCCATGAGATGGGATGTTCCATCCCCACAGTGGGGTGTTCTATCACTATGGTGGAATGGCTTAGGGACATGGCTTAATAGGCATGGTGGTGATGGGTCAGTGGTTGGACTAGATGATCTTAGTGGTCTTTTCCAACCTCAGCGATTCTCTGATTCTACAGTTCTGTGATTCAAGGTAGGATATCCCATCCCCAAAGCTGGATGTCCCATCCAGAAGATGAGATGTCCCATCCCCAAGGCAGTGTGTTCCATCCACAGGAAATGTCCCATCCCCAAGGCAGGATGTCCCCCATGCCATCTGTCCCCAACACACGGCTCCTTCTCTGCAGGTGTCCAAGGCAGCGGCAGACCTGATGGCATACTGCGAAGCTCACGCCAAGGAGGATCCCCTATTGACCCCCGTCCCGGCCTCAGAAAACCCCTTTAGAGAGAAGAAGTTCTTCTGCGTGATCCTGTAAAGCCTCAAGGAGCCTGACAGGCACTCAGGCCACCCTGAACACTCATGTAGAGTTTTTAGGAATGGGGACGACCTGCTAGTCCACAGAATTTAAACAAAAAAATAAGTAAAATATACGGCCTGGAAGCTACAGAGATGTGCATGTTTAAAGAATCTGGCTGCCTTTGGGGGATATAAGATGATCCACATTGCGAGGCAAAAGATCTGAAGTCTGTAGAGTTGCCTAGAAAGAAAAAAAAGAAAAAAAAAAAAAAGAAAAAAAAAAAGAATATTCATGTAAAGAATAAATTTGTGTCACTTTTCAGCTCACAAAATCGTTTGATTGTTCCATATTTAAAGCACCAGAGTGGTGCTGAGCAGAAGTAACCGCTAAGGATGTGCGTAACCTTCTTGGAATGATGTTGTTGGTTCCTTTCCAAGTGTAGTTTTTATTTAAGCTGCCGGATCTATAGCTGTAGCTGGCTGTGATGTTACTCAGTGTTGGGTCTCGTGCTTTCCCATTCCCCGCTCCCCGTCTTGTGCCTGGTGGCTTCGCCCCGTGGTGAGTGGTGTTGTGCTCGCTGCTTCGCGCTCTGTGATGGCTTTTGGTTGTAGTGCATGGGGTTTGGTCTCTGCTCGCCCGCTGCAGGTTTTCTGTTCTGTCTGACACCACGGGCCGGCAGGAGATGCTGCGGGAGGTGATGCTGGAGGCGATGCCAATGGCAAAGCCAACCCCTGCAGCACCTCCGGACACGGCCGCAGACTCCAAGAACAGCGCTGGCCTCTTTTTCCTAGGTCCGTCCCTTTGTCCCACACGTCTGTGCCTCTTCCTGCTCCCTGCCCGGCTCTTCCTGCCCATCCTCATGCCCATTCCTCTGGAGCAATGGGAGAGTGCCAGGATGATGATGCCCAGAGCACCCCGCTCCCACAGTGCCTGATGCTGTGTTTACGCACAGCCCTGTGCCAGGGTGAGGGCTCATCCCCAGGTCCAGCATCACCCAGCATTAGAATTTTGGGGGAAAAATGCCTCCTTATGGGGCTGTTGGATGCTTGTGAGGACATGACTTGCCAGGAGCCCCTAGGACACTCCAGTGCTCCACACCCAACAGTAGCACTGGGATCCCATAAGGTACTCTGGGCTCCGCATTAACCCCATAAAATCATAGAATCATTGAGGTTAGAAAAGACCTCTAAGATCATTAAGCCCAACCGCCAACCCGTCACCGCCACACCCACTAAGCCACATCCCCATCAGCCCCAAACCACGTCTACCCAAGAGGGCAATAGTCTTTAGGTACCTTTCTGAGAATCTTTCTAGCCCGTTTCAAGTGTGTTTTGGGTTTTCTACCTTTTCATACTCTTTTTCTAGCTCCGGTTGGCTGTGGGATGGAGCGCCCGGGGCCGGCCCCGCTTGTGGTGTTCCCGGGCCGTGTAAATACCCCCACCCCTTTGTCTTGGTCATTGTGATGCCGAATTTCTGCTGAGCGCTGCCATGGTTTGTAAGAAGTTTTTTAATGACTCATATCTTTTACAACAGGAATTCTTAATACATCAACAAAGAGTAATGCGGCCGCGTTCACATATGGCTCGTTTCCCCATACAAAAGCCCTCAGCTGCCTCCATCCCGGGCATGGAAGGGAAAACCCATGGAACATCGGTGTGGGATTTGCCCTCCGCCCATTGGTGTGGGGTTGGGGGGAAGGCAGCGCGGGGAGGTCGGCGTCGCGGTGTAGCACATCCCCGTCCCGCGTGGTCTGTGTACTCGTTGGAAATAAAGTTGGGATTTGTTTCAAGGCTGCGGTGGTGATGCTGTGTGGGCATGGGGGGCAACGGGAGGCTGCAGGGGGGGTGACCTGGGCTGGGTCCTGCTGGTTGTGGGGGGGATTGGGAGTGAGAGAGAGTGGGGTCTGGGCTCTGGAGAAGGGCAGTGCAAGACGAGGCAAGGCAAAGGAAGGCAAGGCAAGGCAAAGGAAGGCAAGGCAAGGCAAGGCAAGGCAAAGGAAGGCAAGGCAAGGCAAAGGAAGGCAAGGCAAAGGAAGGCAAGGCAAGGCAAAGGAAGGCAAGGCAAGGCAAAGGAAGGCAAGGCAAAGGAAGGCAAGGCAAAGGAAGGCAAGGCAAGGCAAAGGAAGGCAAGGCAAGGCAAGGCAAGGCAAGGCAAAGCCCTGCCCTCTCATGCCTACTTCCCTTCCCCAGTGCTGGCCATGCCGCAATGACTATCTTATCCAACTGTCAAGATCTTGAACATGAAGGATTATATCCAGCCGTATTATGAAGCTGAATCCCCTCTGCTGGTCGTCAGCTCCCACAAGGCAGTAGGAACACACGGGCACAGGTTGCACAGACAGCTCTGGTACCCCAGCCCTGCTGGTGCCCGAGGTCACACATGAGCCCAGTGCAGCTGAGCACGGTGGGCACCCAGCCCGCAATGGGGGTGGGCTGTAAGGTCCCCCCAGTGCCCTCCATCGCCCCACGCCCCGCCCCCAAGGCCAGCACAGGCCACGCCCCCTTCCACAGGCCACGCCCCCAAATAGGCCACACCCCCACTGCCCCCCCCCGCCGCCGCGTCGTTACAGCTGGTCGTACATCCGCTTCCGTCCCGTCTGCTTTCTCCGTGCTTCGATTGGTCTTCTTAACAGCCGCTCAGCTCACGGGAACCAATAGGAGACGAATTAGACGGTATCGGGGCGGTACTTCCTGTCCGACCCGGCGGCTCGTTCTGAGCGCGGTGAGCGGCGGGTCCGGCCGTGGTGGCAGCGCCATGTTCCGCCGCAAGCTGTCGGCGCTCGATTACCACAACCCGGGCGGCTTCAACTGCAGGGGTGAGGGCCGGGGGAGCGGGCTGGGGCTGCACACAGCGGGGGGCGCTCGGGGTGTGCGGAGAGGCCTAAGCTGAAGGCAGGGAGGCCGGGCTGTGCTGTGTGAGGCCTGCTCGGGGCTGGACGGAGCCCCGGGTCGGCGCTGCCGCTGGGCTCTGCTCATTGACCCTGGTTAGTGGGGGGGGTCCGGGGTCGGTCTGTGCTGTGTGTGAGTAGGGCAGGAGTGTTCAGGGCCGGGTTGGACGGGGCCATGGGCAACCTGATCTAGTACAGGTGTATGTTTGGTGGCCCTGCCGGGCAGGGGGTTGGAAATACGTGATCCTTGAGGTCCCTTCCAACCCGGGTCATTCTGTGAGTTCCCCTGGCAGCACTATGAGGTGATCGAGGTGATCCTGCTCCTCTGCTCTGCGCTCTGAGGCCTCACCTGGGGCGCTGTGTCCACATGGGGGGTGCTGTGTATGGGGGTGATGTGGAGCTGTAGAACCGTGTCCATAGGAAGGCCATAGAAGTGATGGAACACCTCCCTGTGAGGACAGGCTGAGAGCTGGGGATGTACAGCACGGAGAAGAGAAGGCTCCAGGGAGAGCTGAGAGCCAGTGTTTAAAGGGGCTGTAAGAAAGGGGTACAGGCTCTATCAGGCTGTGGTGACAGGACAAGGGGAAATGGTTTCAAACTAAAAAAGGGGGATTTGAACTGAAGTTAAGTTGTTTTACAGTAAGAGCAGTGAGGTGCCGACTCAGGTTGCCCAGAGAGGTGGTGGTGCCCCATCCCTGCAGACACCCAAGGTCAGGTTGGATGGGGCTCTGAGCACCTGGTGGAGCTGTGGGTGTCCCTGTTTGTTGCAGGGAGTGGGACCAGATGGCCTTTAAGGGTCCTGTCCAACTCAAACTGCTCTATATTCAACTCAAACTGGTCTTTGTAAGGGATCATCTCTCCCTCAGTGCTTCTGGTTGGCTCGTTGCGCTTTGAAAAGATCTTGTTTACTGCCAGCTTTGTGTGTTGTGCATTTTGAGCTCGTCGCTGACGTTTCTTTCTCCTCAGAGGTTTGTTTTGTTGGTGTAGAAGCTGTTAAAGTTCTTACTGAGAGTTTTCCTGTGTGTACATTGTGGCTGTTTCTTACAGCACATTCAGTGGAAGTCGGGTGTTCGTTTCACTTAGAGGATACACTCCTGACAGGTCGTAATAGCACAGCAGCCTTGTCCCTGATGGGGAAGCGTTTTGCTTATCACAGCCTGAGCTACTGCAGGAGGATATTTATCTCATTAATCCAGATCACTGAAATTCATCCAGTGCCAAAGTTTCATGGGTGGTTCTCAAGATGCTGGTGGTACCAAATACTGCAAATCACAGATGCAGAGAAGTTGCTTTGTCCATTACTGAACCTTTGGACCACAGTCTTTGTATTGTGGAGTTCCAACTCCAAATGGTGAAATGTTGGCTCAACAACCAAGAGAAGAGGGAAGAAAATGCTTCTCCACAGTCATGGGATGAGGGCACTTTGTTCTTAGGGACAGACAGGGATTTGTTGCAGCATGTGATGAGTTTGTCCACGCAACAGAGTTGGGCACTGAAATCCTCAGTGTCACTGTTTTACTTCTTTGCTTAGTAACACCTATATTTGTATTCCTAATAAAAACAGTCTCTTAGCTGATGCCTTTTAGTGTTGTCCACTAACTGTGGCCAATTCCAAGTCACTTGAGAAAGGAAGAAAGCTCAGAGTGTTGAGTTTTGGTCAGAAGTTACACTGGGCTGTGTGATTTCGAGGTAGTTGGTTTTGCCCTTAAGGTTAATTGTTGCTGTTTTTACTTCTCCCTGCAGATGAAACGGAATTCAGAAATTTTATTGTCTGGCTGGAGGACCAGAAAATCAGACACTACAAGATTGAAGACCGAGGGAATCTAAGGAACATACACAGCGATGACTGGCCCAAATCATTTGAGAAGGTATTTTGTTCCAAACACAAATGTCTCTTACCTGAATGACAGTCCAGGGTTTCTGTAGTTGCTGAGTGTAAATGAGTGGCCATTTATCCCATCTCTGAATGTTTTCTGTCTCAAGGAATCGAAATATATAATTGAGGCCACTGCAGGAGTTAAAGATGGAAGAACGCTTTATGTGTAAATTTCACTCAGCCCTGTTTTTGCAATGATAGCATCTATCCTGATATTTCTTGCCTAAATTGATTTAGCTTTTACTTTAAAAACTGGCTTCAACTAAACAGCTTTTATTCTGTGCTTTGGTTTTTATGTAGCAAAATAAAAATGGATTAGCACAATATGGGCTTTACAAGTATATGAAATGAAGCTGCTGAAGCTCCTCTCTGCCCCTACAGTCATGTCAGTAGATGATTTTTCACTGCTAACATGAACTGTGGCAAGCAGCCATAGCTCTGGTTGTGATCTCCTGTGTGCTTGTGGGCATTTTGGGTCACTGTGGGGCTGCTGTGCTGGATTCCATTTCCTTTCTCTGACAACAGTCATGTGAGGAACTGAACACACTGCTCCTAATGCTCAGTGCCCATTCATCTCACTTCTGTTCCCTGGAACCATTTGTTTTCTTCCCTGCCCGGAAGGTTTGGAGTGGTAGTGCACACACTTTGTAAGTGGAAGCCTGAAGCACAGTTCCAAAATTGATGACAAGAGAGAAGCATTTTGAGCTTTAAATATGAGTGATGTTGGAATTACTGGCTGCTGGTACTGTTGTGTCAGCAGCACTTGGTGGTGTAGCATGGTGCTGTTCTATGTAGCTCCTCATAAGTAAAATTACTTCTGCTGCCCTGCAGAATCCTCTGGTTTCTGTGCAAATGGTTTAGAGGTGTTTAGAGGTGTTGTTGCACCTTGATAGCAGTATTGTGAAAGCTTTAGGTAGAATCCTGCCTCCTTCCTGCTTGTTTTTGCTGTACTTTGTTCCCTGTCCTTCTCCCTCGCCTCTGCTTGCTGTATAAAGAGAGCAGACAGCGGAAGAATGAGTGTTTGGATTCTCTGGTTGTCAGTCTGACAGGGAATGTTACTCGTTCAAAGCATTATTAAATGGTTAGTATTAAAGACTAAGTGCCTCTCACATGCCTCAGATGGATCAGATGCTGCAGCAGAGCTGTTTTGTACTGATGCTGCTTCTTAGTAATGATCTTCCAAACTGTGTTGGCTATGGGAAAGTGACTGCAAATCAGTTCTGTGCTTGTAGCTAACTTATACAAGTGTTTCCTTCCAGCCTATAATGTCTACTTCCTTTCTTCTCTTTCTCTCCCACAGTATATGAAGGATGTAAACTGTCCTTTCAAAATGCAGGAACGACAGGAGACTGTGGACTGGCTTCTTGGGTTAGCAGTTAGGCTGGAGTATGGAGATAATGGTATGACTGAATTTATTTAATATTTGAAAGTGGAAGGGAAACCTGTTTGACTGTTTAAAGTTAAGAATGATACGTCAAATCATGACAGTGTCAGAAGTGTATATCGTTTCCATCTAAAAGAATAAAGCTATTTCATCTGCTTGATATAGAACCATGTTGAGATGTGGGCTGTTTTTCTCAACTCACTGTGGGACAGTGCCCTTTGTGTATATATTTATACCTTTCTCCATGTGGTTTTGCCTTTGAGAGTGTACTTCAAAGTCTGTGAGGTGCTTTTCTCTTTAATACTACATATATTCAAATAAGTTATTCTTAAATCCACATTTCACTGGGAGCTGATCCTGAACCCTTGGGAACTGGGGCAATGGTATGAAAAAGTTGAATTCAACTTCAATGTCAGTAGCAATTTCCTTTGCAGCAATCATGCAGATACAAACGTAATTACTGGTGGCAAACATAATAGCCAAAGGACGGTTTTCCATTACCTTTAATTGCTGCAGGGCAAGGCTCTGTCCAAGACAAGGATGGGAATATGAATGCTGGCAATCTACAGTAATCTTAGTACTGGAGAAAGCGAGCTTTCTCCTGTCTCACTGTTATATGAACATGGAAGAGCCAGTTGAGATCAGCTAAAAATACTTGAAGAATACCACGCATACTGAGTGCTTCAGTCTATAAAATAAAGCCTCTGTTAGTAATGTTTTATACACTGATCAGAGCCAACCCAAATCCTGACCCTACGTATGCTGCTGATTAAGGCAAAGGGCCAATCTTGGTTGAATTGATGGATTTTTAAAGTAGAAGAACTGTAAGTTGCAGCTTGTTCAGCTGCCTTCTGGGAAATTGTAAGATGCCTTAATCAAGTGCATAATGACTTACATAAGCATGAGGTTATACATGCTCTGATGCTGCTCTGGGTGCAATGATAAGCTTTGGGCAGATGGGGAGCTGTTTGGACAACTGCCTTTGGGGCATTAAAGAACTCCAGAATGACAGCATATGAACTGAGAATGCTCTCGGGTATGTAGCACATCTCCTAAATGTGGTTACCACAAACTAGTTTGGCTCTAAACTTCTAGCTAGTTATTTTCTTAATTAGCCCTAATGGTGATCATATTTTCTTCTTAATTTAACAGCTGACAAATATAAGGACTCCACCCCTGACGGTGCTAAAAATACTGACAATACAGCAAAAAATGCAGAACCACTGATTAACTTGGATGGTAAGTGTACAGCAACACTGGGGGTGTCATACAGAATGACTGCATCATTCACAAGTCTGTCGCCTATTGGCTGGATCTTCCACGATGACTCTAACTTTTATAGTTATATACCAGCTTAAAGCTTGCACCAGGCTGAGCTCTCCCCTTCTGCTGTAGTAACATAGTGGTTGCTTGCTGCTTTGTATCCACGGCCTCACCCATGCTGGAGGGCAGTCTGATACCATGGAATTGGAAAGCTAATTTTATCTTCTGCAGCCAGTTTAACCAGTATTTTTTGTTGTTGTTATTTTTTTTTTACAGTGAATAATCCTGATTTCAAGGCTGGAGTGATGGCTTTAGCTAATCTGCTTCAAATCCAGCGACACGATGATTATTTGGTAATGCTTAAGGTGAGCTTTACAGTTTTCAGACCTTGTTTCTTCCTTTTCATCTCCCCCAGTGGTTAGTGTGTGTGTAGTAGGTTAGTGTGTGCCTGTGGTAGGCAGTTATTGAGAACCAGGACTCATTTAGGAACAAGAAAGTAAAATTCGTCATGTATGTGTCTTTTCAAGCAGCACACGGTATTAATTGTGGAAATTAATGCAGGGATAATTATCTTGTTAAACAGTTTGATTGTAACCGTGTTCTTAGAGTTGCAGTGCTGGCTGAGAGTTGTCTATCAAGATTAGAAACTCTCTAGGCGAGTTGATGTCACTGCTTTGTGAGGTTTCTATGCACTTCAGGCATAGGGAGGAATAGGCTCGAAGGACAGCATTATAGTCCAATTTTGGCAATGAAAAGCTTTAAAACATAGAGTCTAAACAATGCAAAGGGTGTTTTAAAACAGCAGAGGAAAAGTCAGTTTAGTCATGTCAGCTAGTCTTAATTTCTAGGTGCTGTAAGTAAGCCAATTGATTTTCTAAAGTATCTCCAAATGAATTTGGGAAAGCTTGTGATTTAGTGGTGGAACTCTGTCCATCTCTGAATTTCAAGTTGAGATTATACTCACCAAGTACTTTGTGTAGGGAGATAGTTGCGATCTTGGGATTTCATACTATGGAAGGTTAAGCGAGTTGTTTGGCACCAAAATAAGTTTATTCCACTGAAAAGCAAGACAGTGCTCATTTATTATAGAAGCTGTGGTGTTATGCTAAATTTATATATAGATATTTTACAATCGCAGAATGGTTTGTGTTGGATAGTACTTTAAAGCTCATCTGGTTCCAACCCCTAATATGGGCAGGGACACCTCCCATCAGTGCAATTTAGGGATGATGTCTTGCAGGACAATGTCAAATGTTTTGCTCAGGTCCAGTTAGTTGGTGTCTGCTGGTCTTCCCTTACCTACCAATGCTGTAACCCTGTAGTACAGGACCACCACATTTGTCAGGCACACTGAATTTGCCAAGCAATTCCTTAGGAAGTGATGCCCTGTAGTTATCCCATCAGCTCCTCTTTCCTTCTCTCTGGTATGTTGTCCTCCTTTGCTTTCTCTAAATAACTCTGGAGTCCTTTATAAATCCCTAGGGAGGGGTGAAGGTCTCAGATAAAAAAAACTCTTAAGGGGGGAAAGAGAAACAAAACAGAAATACCCCACAAAGGCATAAAGTAAGAAGAGAGAGGAGACTCTGAGTGGCGTTATTGGGGATCTGCATTATGTCAGCCCTTCAGCAGAATTCCTTCAGCTGCTGTTACAGGCCAGTCTCAAGGCTAGCAGACTTTATCTGGATCCACCTAATAGGCGCTACCAGCTCAGAAGGCACGCTGTTTTCTGCCCGAATGTATTTCCATTTTGTCATTCTTTATGCATTTCTAGCCTCACTTTTTTATTTGGTTGGAGGCAGTTGGACAAAGCAACCAGCCTGGATTTTCCTTCTCTTAGCTGCAGGAGGAACAGATTCTTGCAGTGGTGATTCATGTTACGTGAACAACGGCAATGCTGCTTTTCAAGGCTTGATGATAGCAGAACATGGCAGTGAAATTTTTTGGTTCTATTCCACGTGAAGGAAGCTTGCAGCAATGCCCATACATAGAAATCATGATCCATATTCAGGCTTGGGCACTCTGGCTGCTTAGGAAAAGTGAAAAGCTGCAAGCCTGCCGGAGACATCTGGCTAGACCTTGGTCAGAGTGAGCAGAGAGGGGGAGTCCTCCTTTTATTAATTTGAATTGGAGGAATTAATCAGAAGATGCCTATCTAACACATTTGGATACACTTCTTTTTCTAATGCAAAAGATGTTCAGAATTCCCTTAGGAGGTCTGATTTCATTGCTGGAATTTAAAGCTAAGCTCCTCATCAAATCACTTCCTATGTCCAGCGCAGCCACCTCAGAAGGATTTCTAGAAATACCTACTGGTAACTTTGCTGTTTCATGTCTCAGCTTTAATCATGAACACAACCAGGAGAAATGGTGCAGGGAAACGTGAAGCAGCACAACTGCTTCTGTCACACGCAGCTATTTGCCAGGGTAAGTCTGAGGAATGTGCTTGACAGACAGAGTGCTTTTTGGTGGAGGACTGCCAGCCTGGTATTCCTTCAGTTATTTTTAGAGGCGTTTTCAGCTGTAAGTATCAGTAAGTGATAACTCAGTATGGTTTTGTGCTGTGTTCTGGAGCAGTGGAAGCAGATGAGCAGCAAGATTGTTAAGGCTCTTCTTGTTCCCGTGTCTAGAAATAAATCTTGCCTTTTTAACACCTGGTTATGGAGCCTTGTTCAGGGCTCTCTGCCTTTGAAAGGTGGTTCATCACTTCCTAAAAGACCCCAGTAGCAGGAATTACTTCCTGAAGGAGCTGTATTGCTGCAGAGTTAGAGGTAGAGCAGTATAATGTAGGCAGAACAAAATTGAAGCTGCTGCTTTGGGATCAGTATCAACTTATTCTAGGAATGGCAAACTTTCTTGGCTGTTCCTGGAGCTCTGCAGTTTCTGATCCAGTGGTGTCTGAAGTGCATCAGGACATGAATTAATTACTCTGGCCTTTAAATGTTTTTCTCCAGGCAATTCGCATTCTGGTTCAGGAACGCTTGACGCAGGATGCCATAGCGAAGGCCAATCAGTCCAAAGAGGTTTGTATATATCAATCCTACCTGGGGTTAGTTATCATGGTCAAAATGGGTTCTGTTTAAACACTTGGTTTAACAGGATGGTGGAAATTCACTTTGTGGTGGCAATTCTGATTCTTAAAGACTCAGAGAGAAGCACGCAAAATTGTAGTGTGCAAATATTTGCAGCTATATGATACCACATGTAAATAGCTGCTTTCCTATCTTAGTGTTTGGTGAGGGGTGACTGCTACTATTCAGTGCAATGTGATCACAGTATCCACAGAAATGCATGCCCTAACCTTTCCTTGGAGTCAGCTGTGCTGGCTGTGTAAGCAGGTGAAATTTGCCTCCTATACAGTGTTTTGCTTATTAAGTCTAGCATGTGTTTGAAGAATGGGATGTTGGCCACCTGGCTTCTCTCCACTTCCTCCTCCCCACCAAGTGGGTGAAGGAAACTTCAGCAATTAAACATTAAATCATTCAGCATTTGGCAAAGCAGCTGCTGGCATTGGGTGCAGCCAGGGAAGGGAACCTCTTGCCCTGCAGGTGTGTGCTGAGGAATGGCCCTGCTAAAGCAACTGGATCTGGTCAATGAGGGCAAGTCTCTTCATCTCTTCTGGCAGCTGCCCAGAGCAGTCCATGCTTTATTTATTATCATAACACTGCTTATGGTGTTTACTAAGTGGCAATCGCAGGTGCACAGAGATACAATGCAGTGATTGCCAGCAGCCCTGGAACATGAAATCAGAGCTTTGGGCATTTATATGTCCAAAGACATAAAAAGAGTAGGAAAACACAAAAGCAGCTGGGACTGCTTTATTCATTTTAGTGTCTTTAACTTCTAGTAAAAGGCTGCTTTCTGTTATTGTTTACATAGCTGCAAGGCTGACTTGTAGGGATCAAAATGCAGTTTGGCAGAACTAGCAGTTTGAGCAGCAGGGACTTTATTTCAGGACAGGATTCATAACCAGGGGGTTCTTAGGGTGTGGTAGGAGGGTAGGAATAGAAATCCCTGCTTCTGACCTTGGCTGGTTTGTTAATAGCCAGAATACAAGCTAGTGACATTATATGTAATTAAGTCTTGTCCCTAGAAATAGTTTATAACTGTTTGGCTTCTGCGTGGCTGACAGTTTTATACAAAATGTCATGAGCTGCGTTCTTGGCAATATCATGATACGGCTCTGAGAGATAAAATAGGTTTAGGAGTAGCCTCCCTGAAGGATACACATGAGGGTTGTGCTAAGGAGAATTACACTTCAATGCTTGGGGTTTAACTGTGCAAAATAAAGTGGGATTTATCCTGGGCTGTCAAGCTGAAGTTTTTAAGATAAAGAAGGAAGGGTTTTTTAGGTTATGTTGTGAATGGCCTGCAATTCAGTGTATTCAGTGTCTAGGTAGGATTCAGATTTGTGCTGGTAGGCACTTAGCTGTTTCAGGCTTCTTACTGGGTGAGTGTGTCTTAGGTAGAATCCTAGAATGCCCTGGGTTGCAAAGGCCCACAGTGCTCATCCAGCTCCAACCCCCTGCTGTGTGCAGGGTCACCAACCAGCAGCCCAGGCTGCCCAGAGCCACATCCAGCCTGGCCTTGAATGCCTGCAGGGATGGGGCATCCACAGCCTCCTTGGGCAACCTGTTCCAGTGCGTCACCACCCTCTGGGGGAAAAACTTCCTCCTAAGATCCAACCTCAACCTCCCCTGTCTCAGTTTCAAACCATTCCCCCTTGTCCTATCACCACCCATCCTTGTAAACAGCCCAATAGGATTAAGTGGAACAAGTGCCTTTGGAGCAGCCCTTCAGGATCACTCCGGGGCAGCTGTACCTCTGCCTGCTTAAAGCTTCTGTGCAAATAAATGTGTTCCTGCTTGAATGCAGCACCAGCATGTGCCCCAGCAGCCCAGGGCCTGCTGTAAGACCACTGCTCTGTCAAGGATGGGCTCCACCAGAGGGAGCAGGCAGTGGTTTGTGTGGCCAAATGAACTCACAGCAAAGGTGTGGGAGGAGGGCAGGATAGAAAGCAGTGCTGTGCTTCCAGGCTGTCTGAAAACAACAGCTGCTTTGGAAGTGCTGCTGTGGTCACTCAGCGTTGGAGGTGCCTGCAGTTGGCAGGCAGGATGGTTTTATTGTGCGTGTCAGATGCTGAGAGAAGTTGCGTAGTAAAAGCAAAAGCTTAAGGTTGTCATTGGTTAAATAAATGTATGTGCACATTGAAACCCAGGGGGTGGTTGTTCATTGTGACTTCTCCATAACTGGAGAAGGTAAAGAAATAGAGCAGTGCTTAGAAATGAGCACTAATAAAACTTGTGCTTGCACTGTTTCTTAGAGCAAGCATTTAGAAATTAATGTTTAGGTTTATTCCTTAGCTCAACACTTGAGAAAGTGCTTCTGAGGATGTTGATGGAGGCTGCAAGTACAGTGCTTGAGAAACTCGCTTGATCACAGAGGACTTTTACAGCTTGCTTTCAAATCAGCCAGTGCTTTGACATCTGGCAGCTGTTTAAAGGCAATAGTTACTAAGAAAGCCCAGTTTGTGCATGCTTATTGTTTGTCTGGCTTAGGGATGTGGCTGCATTGAGTGTTCTGCAGTGCAGTTGTTAGCCTTTTAAGGACTGAATACGGGCAGTGTGTGTTCAGTGGGACTCACTCAACAAGTAGGGGGAATATAATTAATGATGGAGGCTAATTATTGTTATTAGTGCTCTGGGTCTGAAGTTGCAGAACGCAAAGGCAGATGTAATCAAGCATGATGATTTTTTTGAGGCTGTCACACGTGTCTGTAGAAGCAAAACTCAGGTGTCATCTCCAGGTTTATCTGGGGTGGTGCTTGCTTTTATTTGCCAAGCATGCAATGTGATGTTTCTAATTGTACTTGCAATGTTTTTTCCCCCCTCTTTAAAGGGTTTGCCTGTTGCCTTAGAAAAGCACATTCTTGGTTTTGACACAGGAGGTAAGCAAGTCCCTTCATTGTATCTCTCAATAGCAATGTTTGTCGTTGTCAAGTGTGTTACTGTCAAATAGATCATGTGTACAGAGACAGAAAACCAACCCAATGCCTCTGGAGCCTGCAGTGGAAAGAATTGCTCCCTCCCAGCTTATTTATGAGCACTCCTGAGCTCTTTGTGTTGAAACAGAAAAGCACAAATCTTGGCTGTGGAATATATCATTATTGAAATATTACTCTGAAACAGCTTTCAATAGCAGACCCACTTGCACATGGAAGGAATGCAGCTTGGTGTTGTTGTCTTGTACAAGCTGAGTCCTACCAGCAGAGGACCCTTGTGCTTCTCCCATGCATTCCAGCTACCTGCTTTACCTAAATGGTAACCAGAGGCATCGCACGTTGGTGTGACCCAATAGATGGTTTTGCAGGCAGTAGTCAGATGTCCTGACTCCTCTGGTCTGCCCTCTCTTTTGCCCCACATACAACTGAATTACTGCATGGAATAGTTTGTACTGACCTGCCTTAGCTGGGGATTAAATGCGAGGGCTGCGCAGAGCTGAGTGAGGTTTTGCAGAGCGCTCTGCAGGGCAACTTCTGCCTCCTCTTTCCAGTGTGAAAACCCACAAGCAAGAACGAAGCGCGGAATGTTAACTGCAGTTAATCTTTTCTTAAGCTCTTTGTATCAGATATAAATGCTTGACACGACTGCTCTTTCTGCATCTCACCCAGATGCTGTTATCAACGAAGCTGCCCAGATTCTGCGGTTGCTGCATATAGAGGAGCTCCGAGAGCTGCAAACAAAAATCAACGAAGCCATTGTAGCAGTTCAGGCCATTATTGCTGATCCCAAGACTGACCACAGACTGGGAAAAGTGGGGAGATGAAGGGGTTGGAACCTCCAGTCTCTTGTGTACTTAGTCTGGTTAGGCACCACGTACAGCTCTGTACAGCTCTGGCATGCAGTTTGAAATGGATGCTATCTTCCTGATTTGAAAGAAAACAGGAAGTCAAATTCTGACTGTTCTAGTGAATTATCATCTTTCTTTAAATAAATGAAGTCAGGGACATAGAAACAAATGGTTGTGATTAGCTGTGTGTTGGCTGGCTAAGATGGCTTTTTGTGTTTGGTTCCCCCCCCATTGTGTTTGGCTTTGAGTTGAGAAAGGGAGTGTTTCATAAAGGCTCTTTTGCTGAGGTCCTGCCATACAAACCAGCTTGTTCCTGCCTTGCTCGTTGCTTCCCTGTAGCCTGCCCTATGGCTGAAACATTTAAAAACTAAATCCAAAAGTAAACATAACCATTTTATTCAATTAATGAAATAACCTAGAAAAAGTGAAGCATAGCAACTTAAAGTGTATTTCTGGACGTGTATTGGTCTATGGTGGGTAGGTCTGCAAAGGCACTTGGCGGACCAACAAGCATGAACAGATCAATTCTTCTAGCATATTCTTCTAATATAAATACTAAAAGACATGCATCGAGGCAGTGTTGAAAATACAGAACTGGCTTCTGGAAAAGCTTCAGCACCTTTGCTGTGTCACAAACCTGTTCTGAAGGAAACAGATATGGAAACTTTGGAAGATACACAGTTGTCTTCAGGGCTGTGGGTTACTTAAATCCAGCAAGATACTGCATCCCAAACTTCCCATTTGTGCTTATTTTGGGGTAAAAGGACCTGCTGGTCAGATTGTCGTGCCATTAAAAACCAATCCCTTCTTCTTCCAATAAAATCAAGCATTTGAATCAGAAAACTACACTTGAAATTTGCTTGCGTAAGCAAGAATTAAGAGGAATGGCTTTAAGATTCACAGGACCATTTCTTCTAGTATCATTACTTCTCACTTTAAAAAAAAAATAATACAGTAGTAAAGACCTGAGGTATAACTTCAAAACCACATAATCTTTTGCAGGACGGAAGGTTGCTTCATTGGCCTTGGTGAAGGGCTTCCCCCTTCCTTGTATGCAGCGGTAGTTTTCTGGGTCTGAGGTCCTTTTAGGTGTGAAGTTGTCATTGCTATTTCCTTGCTGCGGAGAGAAATTGATCTCTTTAGCTTGTCTGCCATCTAACAGGCAAGAGAAAGGGGTTGGGCTTTCTTGAGTTTTACCTCCAGGGCAGTAGGGATAAACTGCTGTGATTCCATAGAGATGTGATCGATGCTCCGGAAGATACTCGTCCGTGAAGGAGCCGGTTTCTTTATTGACAGCAATCACACCATCACTGTGGATAGAGGAAAAAGAGCTGTGTGTGGACCCCACTGCGTGCAGTTAAGGACAGAGGCAGCTACAAAGAGAGGGCTGAACACCTACAGAACAAATCAAAAGACATGTGCTCCACCACTTGTGTGTGCAGCTCGCTCAGCACGCGGGTGACGCAGAATCACAGAGCCAGCCTTCCAAGGAGAGATTATCTCCCCGAGAGCCTCATCCAAGTGCGGCCAGCACTGGAGTGTTTGTTATAATCTGCTGAGATGTGACTGAAGTTTGAGAGCTTCCAGCTGGAGTGGGAATAGAGGCGAGGTCCTGATGACCCCGATGCCATTGGTGGTGGGGAGAGGGAACAACTGAGGACAGCATCTTTTCTTTCACTTCATCTGGATTCAAAACCCCGGGCCAAGTTCTAGTTAGAAGAAACAGCCGCCCTATTTCTTTCCCTCCCAGGAAGATGGAGTTGTTTCTAAACAACTGTTTGTTCTAAGCAGAAAGGAAGCTTTACAAGCGGCTGCTGCCCAGCGTAGCATTGCAGAGGACTAAGGCCAGGATTCTGATGAGGTTTCAGGCTCAGGGCAGCACTTGTTTTCCCCCTTCTGCAGTGGGTTTTCTCCCCTTACCGTCTCCAGTCGGTGTGGTAGAAGTGACTGGCGTAACTAATGATGCTGAAGGGGTAGTTGAGGTTGTTGTGTATGATGCGTCTGCCTGCTCCATCAGGGAATGTGCACTCCAGCTTCTTCGTTCCTTGTCAAAAGCAAGAAGGTTACCAGGCCATGCAAGCAAATAAACACACACTCGCTGTATCCATTAATTTTGCAGCAGCTTCTCAGCTCAAGGATGCAGAAGCTGCAAATCTCCCCCCCAACCCAGTCACACTTAAAGTCTTTTGGACCAGCACAGTGGAAGGGGATGGAGTGGAGTGCAGGTACCAACGGGTAAAGGCTGAGCTGGTTTCCCCACTTAGTGGAGTCATCTGGTCCATCCTCAGTGCACTTACCTGCATCTGCCCAGCACAGCAGCTTGGAGAATGGGTCGAAGGTGAGGCCGTTGGGCAGCCCGATGTCCTTGTTCACCAACACCCTCCTGTTGGCTCCACTGACGGTGGAGGTTTCGATTTTCGGTGCTTCTCGATTCCAATCCGTCCAGTAAAGGTTGCTTGGGAGATAATTATATAGTGAGCAAACAGGACACGCAACAGTAAGGACAGGAAGGAGAACACTGGCTTTCTCTACAGCGCTGGTTCTTATCAGGAGGGAGGTCTGGTTTTTCCCTTCTGCTGCCTGGAATAGATCTTTATTTGAGCTGAAAAATCACTAAAAGAAAACCAGAATGATGTCAAACTTGTTTACGACCCAAACTGTAGCTTCTAGACGAGGGTGAGCCTTAGGAGTAGCACGTTCTGTATTGCAACAGCACCCTAGGGGCACGGCTTGTGTTTTCAAACACTCTGTTTCAAAGCTTTTAAAACTAATCCCGACACTGAAACAGCAGGTTTAGCCAAACCCTGAATTATTAAATGAAAGGAGAGAGAGGGGGAACGGAGCCAGTCCTTCCTGCAGGGTGTGCACTGGGGGAGAGCTGCTCCCACGGTCAGCATGGGGTCTTGATACTGGAAGGGGTAATAAGCTGCCCCAGTTGTAACCTCAAGCATTTCCCCTAAACATGACTCCTATTGCAACTTCAGCAAATGCCATCCTAAAAGAGCCTTGCAGAACCTGCAGACATAGGGTCTCACCCTCGGACGGGGTCCACTGTGATGGCCCGAGGGTTGACGAGGTCGGTGTCGAAGAGCACCCTTCGCTCTGAGCCGTCCAGCTGCGCTCGCTCGATCTTATCCAGGCCGCTGTCAGTCCAGAACATGGCTCTGCGGAGGTGATCCACTGCCAGCCCCTCGGGGCTGATGAGCCCTGTGGGAGGGGAGAGGTGGTCGGCGATGGGGACATGTGGATCCTGGTCCACTGCCGTCCCCAAAGCCAGAGTCCCAGTGGGGACAATCGGGGACGGACCCAGCAGGGGTGTCCTGGGGCAGGCAGTGTGCACACACCTGAGTTGATAATGGTCTCTGGCTCAGCGCCCGGCTCCAGGCTTACTCGGCTGATGGTTCGCCCAGCCACATCAGTCCAATAGATTGCCTTCTCCCGGCAGTCGTAATCAATCCCTACCACGATGGAGCCCTGGGTTGCAAGAGACACAGTGAGATCCTGCCTGGACCATCACTGAGTGGTCCTCAGTGGGTACCCTCATCCCACAGCCAGCATTTGGAGCATGCTGCAAGGTGCAGCAATGGGGACTGATGCTCGGATCCCTTTTCCCTAGCAAAATCCTTCTTTGGGCTCCCGCTGTGATCCTCCCACTGACCCCTGCAGCAGGGCTCCAAGGCAGCCTCTGCAGACACACACCCACATCCAGCTGGGACTGAAACCCTTGGACTCAAGGAGGGATTTCTGCAACAGCCAGGGCAGCCCAAGGATCACCAACAGCACAGGGGAGGGGATTTTGGCAAGCTGAGTATCGCTTCCCAGCGTGCAGGGGAGTTTCTCTCCATCAGGCTGGCCAGGCTGGAACAGACGCATTCCCAGAGGAGTCAGAGGAAGGAAAAAAGCGAATTCTTGGAGAGTTCTGCTACTTGGCCACCAACCTACACTGTGACCTCCAGCAGCCCCAAATCCCCTTTCCAACCCCATTCCCAGTGATACTTTACATGCAGGGAGAGCAGGGTCTTGGCCGCCTCCTTCTGCAGCCGCGTGCCGTTGAGTGGCAGGTATCCGATCTGCTGGCCCTGGGCATACAGCAGGAAGGTCCCTGCGGCCGGTGGGGACACGTCGGGACGTGGCGAGGGCTGGATGCTGGGCGGTGCGATGCTGGGGAGACCTGGGCACAGCATGGAGGGGACAAGGGGAGAGATGGCCCCGAGTGCACCAGGGCAGATGGCACTAGGGGCGCGGGGTCCCAGAGCTCTTACATGGTGGGGGGCTGCTGCCGGGCTCTGAGCGCGTGCCTTGGATCTCCCTGCCGCTCTCATCCACACACCAGCAGTACCCGCTGTCCCCATGGCACTGCAGTGGGGTGAAGTGTCCCTGTGCATCACACTGTGGCACATACTGGTCGCCGCGGGGGCTGCCGCCGTAGTGCTCCAGCAGGCTCTGCCGCCAGCGCTCACACATGGTTGGGGGACGCTCCGACGGCTCTGACACAGGAATAGTGACTGTCACCCACCTGCATGCAGAGGCTTCGCTGGAGCTGCTGCTCCTTAACGGGTGCTCCCGTGACGAGGCTGGGATGCTGTGGGGAGGACCCACCTGGGTTCCCGCAGCGTGGCGGTGTGCTGCCCGGCGCTGTCCTGGTGCCGGCGATCTCCTGCCCCGAGGAGTCCACACACCAGCAGTGCCCGGTGCTGCCGTGGCACTGCAGGGGCCGATAGTTGCCCTGCTCGTCGCACTGTGGTACATGGCCATTGCCCACGGGTGAGGGGCCCGGTGGCACTGCCCGTGGGTACAGCCGCTCGTGCTCACATGGTGTCAGCTGCTGGGAGGAACCTGCTGGCAGAGAAACACCTCCAGCACACAGGAGGGCAGCTTGGAGCCGGGCACCTTGTGCTGCTATAACCCCATGGGCCAGGGGGCCCTAATGACTCAGGAGATGCCCAGCCATTTGGCAGCACCTGCAAAGGGTCCCCTCCATTTGCCCTGTCCCACTCTGCTGGTGGTCAAGGCCATGACAGCAGCAGGGGCTCAGCCCCCACTCAGCCCCCTCTGTCCCACAGCAGAACCGTGCAGCCTGACAGGCTTTGCCCCAGCATCTACATGCCTGCCAGTCCCATAGGGATGCCAATGAAATGCTGAAGTTCCCAATTCTCATTTCCTCTACTGATCCCAGAGAGATGCCAACAAAACAACAAAGGATCATCTTTCATCAATCGCATAGAGATGCTAGGGAAATGCCCAGGGACCCAGCTCTCATTGCCTCCACCAGTTCCATAGAGATGCCAAGAAGATGCTGAAGGATCCAATCCCCATTTCCTCTACTGATCCCTTGGAGATGCCAACAGAATACCAAAGGACTCAACCCCATCCCCTCCATCAATCCAATAGAGATGCCAACAAAGCGTCATAAGATGCAACCTGCATCCCCTCTGCTGATCCCATAGAGATGCCAGTGAAATGCCAAAGGACATATCCCTCCATCCTCTTTGTTGGTGCCAACAGAATGACAAAGGACCTGATCCCCACACCCTCTGTTGATCCCATAGAAATACCAAAGGACCCAATCCCCACCCCCTCAGCTGATCCTATAGAGATGCTGAAGGACCTGACCCCTTATCCGCACATGCTGAGCTCAGCAATGCAGCACCCACCTGGGTTCCCGCAGCGTGGTGGCGTGCTGCCCGCTGCTGTCCTGGTGCCAGCGATCTCCTGCCCCGAGGAGTCCACACACCAGCAGTGCCCACTGCCACTGTGGCACTGCAGGGGCCGGTAGCTGCCCTGCTCATCACACTGCGGCACGTGTCCTGGTGTCCGTGGGTACAGCTGCTCGTGCTCACACGGCGTCAATCGCTGCGTGCTGCTTTGTGCTGCTGGCAAATCCAAAGCAGCAGCAGTGAGGATAGGGACTCCACACTGAGGTATGGGGATGTGCACTGCAGCCTTACCATGCGTGCACTGAAAGCCATCGCCTTCGTAGCCGGGCTGGCACTGGCATGAGAACGAGCCTGGTGTGTTGTAGCAGACGGCAGCAGGGTGACACAGGTTTAGGGTGCACTCATCCACATCTGTGCAAGGCAGGACACAGTCAGATGGGGCAGCACAAACAGCATCTCCCCTCCACACCGGCCATCCTGCCCGTACCAGAGCAGACGCGGCCGTCGCCGGCGTACCCAGGCAGGCACTCGCAGGCAGGCTGACCCCCAGCGCGGGGCAGGCAGCGCGCCCGGTCCCTCGGAGCACAGGGGTGCCTCCCAGCCTCACAGGGGTCAGCTGCAGGGGTCAGCACTGTGGGGACACAAAGATGGATGGGGAGAGCCCCGTGGGGTGCTGGGGTGGGTGTTGTGGTGCCCCACATGGTGAGGCTGGCACTTACACACACAGCCGTGCCCATCTGCAGCCGGCTGGTAGCCGCTGTGGCACTCGCACCGGTAGCTGCCCGGCACGTTCAGGCAGACAGAGAAGGGGCCGCACTGGCTGAGGCCTTCCTCACACTCATCCACATCTGCAGGAAGGAGAGACACCGTGCACCTGGAGGTGGTGGGGCACCCAATACAGCCCCCAGTTTTGGGGTCTGGGTGCTTTGGCCATCCTGCCCCAAATTGCTCATCCCATGGCTGCCCCTTCCTCCCAGCTTTCTTGGTCACCTCCAGCCCTCCGCTACCTCTAGGACTCCCCAGACCTGCTGCCTCAGTTTCCCTTGTGACTCACCAGCAGCTCTTCTGACCAGCACCCCAAAAGAAGGGGATGTATCGAGCCCCATACACACACGCAGCCCCCCTCACCTTGGCAGCCCCGTCCGTCCCCACGGTACCCGGCTGCACACTCGCATGTGTACCCCAGCCCCGTGCCAGGCTGGCAGCGCGCCGTCTCCTCGCACGCATGTGTGCCATCATGGCACGGGTTCACCAGAGGCACCTCAGCATCACCTGAGCAGCAAAAAGGGTCATGAGCACCAAAACAATGCTGAGATAAAATTAACTCCATCCAAAACAGGTATCTCCCATGCTCACCATGGGATGAACTGATGCGACTGGTGAGGGCGTAGCGCAGGACCTGCTCAGTGCCATCGTAGAGGGCAAAGGCGCGTGCCACGCTCAGCTGCTGGATGCTGGGCAGGCGGCTGCGGGCGTGTGGGCAGCCCGTCACTGTGATGTTCTGATGCAGGCGGTAGGACAAGGTCTGGTTGGTGGAACCCGAGGTGAGGACGTAGTTGTGGTGAGCAGAGGATGTCACGGCTGCAAAGGGAACGACAGAAAATGGGCTTCAGGACTGGAGGATGTCTTAGATGTTGGAAACTGTGATGGGGATGGGGTGTTTTGAACCACAGAATCACATGGAGTCAGGAAATGGGTTGGGTTAGTTGGGTAGGGTTGAGTTGGATTGAGTAAGGCTGGGTGGGGATGAGTAGGGTTGGGTTGGATTGGGTAGGGTTGGATGGGGTAGGGCTGGGTTGGGTTGGATTGGAAGGGATCTTAGAGCCACTTCCAACACTCTGGGGCACCCACAACTTTGTGGGGGCTGCTCCAAATGGGGAACATATAGACAGCATAAGAGAAATCAAAGACAGGGCCAAAAATAATGGGATACATGGAGCACGGCTCATACCTGAGCTGGAGTAGTGGTAGAGCTCCTTGTAGGGAGCAATGTGGACACTGCTGTTCTCTGGGACAAAAGGCACCTGGCCCTCAATGTGGGTCCTCAAGCTTAAGTAATTGTCTGCCCCCAGCCCTTCGGCTGTCTGAGTGATGCGCACTTGCTCTTCCCCAGGGTAGAAAGTCACCTCCAGGTACTGGGTGAACTCGGCACCTAGGCAGGAAAGGGGAATGAATAGGATTTGGCTGTAATGCTTCAGGGAGCACAACCCCAAACCTCTCTGCTACACCCAGCAGTCTGTGACACACAGTGAGCTGAACCCAAGAGCTGTATCCATCAGAGCAATGGGGAAAAGCTCAACCCCTACACCACAGCCCCCATACCCCATCTCTGCTTACCAGTAATGCTGAAGCCATTCTCAGAGCCGGGCTCCTCAAGGGCAAAGAGCCACCCAAAGAGCCCCCCGAGGGGCAGCAGGGGCAGCAGGGCACGGGCAGCGGGCATGGGCACCCCGCTGATGGCTGTGTAGGCTCTGCCATCACTGCCCACGATGTAGGCGTGCAGGTCGACGTCCTGGAAGCGGACGGGCGTCTGACCCACCACCAGGCTGCCACTCACCTTCCCATTCAGTCGGTGCACGGCCCCTGGGTGGAGACACAGAACAGCCCTGGTATCGGCCACACATCCCCGTGCCCCACGCCCCTTCCATGCTGCCCACCCCACGTACCTTCAGGCAGGCACTGCCGCCCATTGCCGTAGTAGGCGGCCCGGCAGTGGCAGCAGAGCCCGGTGGCATAGTCGGTGCAGAAGGCGTGTGGGGAGCAGCGCCCGTGGTGCTGGGCACACGTCTCCCTGCTGCCCGCGCTGTAGGTGAACACTGGGGAGAAACAGAGTGGGTTGGGGCTCACTGCCTGCAGGCACCAGGCCACAGCTCCTGGGCACCCAGTCTGGGCTCAGGGAGCTCGTGAGGTGCCAGCAGTGCCAACATGGGGAGAGGTGAGCTTACAACAAAGAGGCCATTCTCACCATTTGTGTTAAAGTGCACGTCCTCCTCCACACCTACTCCATGCTGCCCGGAGCTGTAGGACACGGGGTGGCCTTGTGGAGCGTCCCCAATGGAGCGCAGCCTGGGGCTCCATTCCTGCCCCAGTGGGGAAGCAGGCAGCCCCGAGGGGACGATGCTGAGCAGCGCAGGGTGCGGATGTGGTGATGTTGTCCTCGAGACAGGTTGGGCCAAAAGCTCAGTGTGCACCAAGGTGTCACCAGCGTCATGGGGAGCGGGACTCAGCGCTGCACCGGGGCCATCCCCCGGTTCCACATCCTCCAGGGTGCTCACGTGAAAAACCCACACTCCAGGCACCCCCACGTTGCTCTCCCTGCACAGACACACGCATCGCAACTGTAGGGGATGTGGGCACTCCAAAGGTCCCCAAGCCCTTATTCCAAGGAATGGGGCTGCTCCCTGTCCCCCAACCCCACTCACTGCTCGAGCCGCTGCAGTTCCTGCTGGCTGCTGGCCACGCTGTATGAGTGCCCCTCTCGCTTCCCATCGTCGCCGTCCCCACGGCTGAAGCCCACCCTGGCTGGCAGCTCCAGCTGCACGTTGTAGGACTCCTTGGGCCGCGTGCCCAGGAACTGGAGGCCACCCTCAGGGTAGAGGAAGATGGCATAGGTGTCCTCCTCATTGTAGGCTAGAATGGCTTGGAATGTGTTGAGCTGCCAGGAGGATGGAGAGATCATACAATCATAGCATCATTAAGGCTGGAAGAGACCACCAAGAACATTGAGTCCGACCATCAACCCATCCTCACCATGCCCACTAACCATGTCCCCAGTGTCAACCCCATAGCAGAGCATCCTGAATGCCCTGCACCCTCCAAAAGAGGAGTTGGGGATGTGATAACACTCCAAACATGCATGCAAACAGGAGAACTGCTCTTCCAAAAAGCCCTTTGTTGCCTTGTAGACACGTTCCAGGAGAGACCCCTTGGAGCTGCCATGCAGCGGGGTGACAGCCCATTGGCTGCACCCCAGGCACCTGCATGTCCCCTTCCTCCCATCCCCATCTCTCCATCCTGCCCAACCCCACCTCCCACCAGCACCACAGGAAAACCCACAGCTGCACTCCTATGGGAGAACAAATATCACTCGGTTTCCTCTGGAAAAAACACACACGTGCTCCTGCCTTCCCTATGGTTGTGCTATAGGCTTGGGGCCGTGCCAGCCTTGAATAAGGCAGAGGGGCCACGGGGGCGAACACAACCCCAACTAGCCAGTGGAGAATCCAGGACTGCAGTGCAGGGCACACGCACAGCAGCAGGGGCACAAAGAGCCCCGTTGTCAGCTCACACTCGGGCATTCAGACCCCGCAGAGGCAGCCAAAAGGCTGAGGGTGAGACCCCCCCCGGGGCGGATTCCTTCCCCACGCATTATGGGGGGGTGACGCATCGGCCCTGGGGACAGCCATGAGCTGGCACTGAACGACACAGAGAGAGAAGAAGCAAATCCTTGATGCCAGCTCAGCCCTCAGCACCAGGGTGAGCTGGAGGGTGGCACAGAACGGGGAGAAAAAAGCGGGTTTTGGGGCCATCCCCAGCTGTTTTTGCTAAGGGTGCAGGTTATGCACCAAGTGGATTTTGGTGCTCCTAAAGCAAAGTTTCCATCAAGCCACTCCACTCCCTGATCCAACTGCTTGGAAAGGAAGAAAACAATTAGGCAAAGAAAATGCGGCTGCGCTGCTGCTGTCCGCAGGGTCGCTGCGAGGCCTCCGATGGCATTTCTTCAGCTGCTTTCCCAAGTTTTAAATAAGAGGAAAAAATGTGCTCTGCTTCCTTCCAAACCCCGCTGGCTTCCTCGCCTGCGTGCAGCTCTCCCTGTTCCGCTGCTGAAGGGCCCCAATGTGGGGATGGGCTGCTGGTGGCACAGCGTCACCGTCACCGTGTGGGTCGTTGGCTCCCACCCCACATTTCTGGAGGGAGCTCCAGCATAGAAAGGCAGCGCTGTGGATCTGCCTACGCAGGAGCCTTATCAGCAGCGGGGTGAGGAATGCAACACCGCTCCCCAAAGCATCGCCGCGCCAACAGACAAACCCAAGGGCTACAAGCAAGCGAAGAGGACGAGCTCTGCCTCCCAACCCATCCCAGCCGACCACTGAAGGCCCCTTCAACTCAGTGCTGTGATTTCCACAGTTCTATGACCCCACAACCCTACAGCGCTACCATTCTGTGCCTGCGTGGTTCTATGGCTCCGTGAGCCGGACCCAACACTGAGCATCCAACCACACCTTTGCAGGGGGTTCCCCGTGGGCTCCCACGTCCTCCCAGGTGGCAATGAAGGCACTGCTGGGCACGAAGGTGCCGGTGGTGTAGGGAAAGGCAGCGTGAACGTATCCCGCTGCCCACTCCAGCACGGTTGGAGTGTGGTCCTGCCTGTAGTAGATGTCCCCTCTGCCCCCGGAGGTGTCGAGGTCGGCCAGGAAGGGAGCGATGACGGGGAAATCTGTCGGGAAGTCGTCGTCCACATATTGGGTTTCACCTGGGAAATCTTGGCTGGAGATGACCCCGTTGGTGCCCACCTGTGAGGAGAGCAGCACAGGGGGTTGGGGAGCTGGGGAGGGGACACTGCCCTCCTGCTGTCACCTCTGTCCCATGTGTCAGCCTGAGCAGCACGGTGCTGACAGCCCCGAGGCCGCGTGGCCCCAAACAAAGACCTCTCAGGCTGCTCCAAGGCCAGAGGCAGCTGCTGGCAGGGAACAGCTGCAGGGGAAAGGGGAAAAGGGCTCCTTGTTCCCTACAGGAGGAGGGTCGGGTAGGATGCAGGGAGGGGAAAGGCCTGGACGATGGATGGAGATGAGACGCACGGGGTGGGCAGGGGATGGAAAGAATGAGAGGAGTGTAGGAATGTGTGGGTGCAGAAAGGACACGTGTAGAGGTGCTGGGGAGAAGAGGGAATGGGGAACGTGGGTGTTAAGGGCTGGGGAGAAAGGGGGCGGTGGTCGGATGGAGGGAGGGACAGAAAGAGAGGGAAGGAGAGAGATGGAAAGAGGGGGACAGAAGGATGGAGAAACTGACAGAAGGGTGGAGGAATGGAGGGAGACACGGAGGGACGGAGCGACTGATGGAAGGAAGAGAGATGAAGGGACAGAGAGGAAGGGAGGGAGGGCGCGCACTCACGAAGAGGCGGCGGGCAACGCGGCCGTAGAGGCGCATCGGGGGCCGCAGGAGCACTCCGGGGGAGCTCTCGTCGTCTCCGTGCCGCAGCCGACCGTCGCCGTGAGCCGCCCCGTAGGGCAGCAGCTCCGATCGGGGCAGCGCCGCGACGGCCGCCGCCACCGCGGCCACCGCCAGCAGCGCCCGCACCGCCCGCATCCCGCGCAGCGCAACGGAGCCGAGCGGACCCCGACGGGACGGACCGGAGCCGGCGGGGCGGGACGGGACGGGGCGGGGCGGGCTCAAAGCGCGGCCGCGCTTCCATTGGGTCCTCGGAGCCCGGGGCCAACCAATGGGGGCTTACCCCAAAATCCGGCCCGGGGTTGTGCACCCCCCACCCCCCCGTCCAGGCTTCCCTTCTCCCCTTCCCGCATCCCCATCCCCCCCCTCCGGGCCGGGTACCGCCAGGCCGCCCCCGGAGCCGGGACTGCCGCCAGTTGGGGCCGGGGGGCCCCGGCCTCTCTCTTCCCTCCGCTCCCCGCAGCCGGGCAGAAACATGACTCCGTGTCCCCAGGAGAGCGGCGGGGAGGGGGGGGAAGGAAAAGCTGGAAGTGCACAAACAAATGTCGCGCATCGCCCTGGAGCGCTTCCCTGGCCAGAGGCCAACGCGGCGCCGCATCTGTCCCGAAAGGCGAGAGGGGACGGCACGGAACGGGGGGACAGATAACGGGGAGGGGAGACACGGCGGCACATCCCCTATGGGAAGTCCCCGGTGGGGGAGCAGCGGGGCTCCCTCCGCTTGTCCCACGGCAGGAGTGGGGCCGTTTCATAGTGGCCCGCCATCCCGAAGGTCGTAGTGAGAACCGACGTCCCGCATCCAGCTCGCACCCATTGGGATGAGCAGATCCCAGAGCTTTGGGGTGATATCGGGCTGCATCCCGAACTGCCGGCAACCCGGAGGGGAACGCCTCCCCTTGGCCCTGGAAAACCATTAAGGCAGCGAGCACGGCCAGCTGGATGTGCTCCACAGCCTCCCAGCGGCTCCCGGTGCAAAGGAGAGGGCTTCTCCCCAAGCTCCCGTGCACCCCAGGATACCTAAGGAACACCCAGAGGGGCAGCAGACCCCCAACCCTTCCCCTCCCTGCACCCCAAACCCTGCAGGGGTCGAATTCAGCCTCGCCCCCCCCAAGACCCACAGGGGATGGTTTGCAGCTGGTGTCCACAGCTGTTTCACGTTTGGCTACTAATGTGTTTTTAAGGAGAAAATTGACTTAGGACCTCAGCCTTATGCTCTCTAACCCCACAGTGGAGCCATGAGCATTTTCCGAGATGGATGGAAAGGGGCAAGAGGAACATTTGGGCCCAGCTGGCAGTTCTGCTCCCTGAAAGTCCACTTTTGTTTGTATAATGAACATTTCACAGGGGAAAATGCCATCAGCTGCAGCTGGCACCAGGAGGTTCCCACCTGTGTCTCTGTTCTCCAGCCAGGGATGTCCTGTGCCGAGGGGCCTGTGGCCCTCAGTGCTCCTCTGTTGGGGCAGGGGGCTGCTTGGCTTCTCCCATAGTCCTTAGGATGCTAAAAGGGGCTTTTCATCCCCCCCTTGGCAAAACCAGCACTATGTGGCTGGGAGTACCTATGGATAAAAATGAGGCAGATGGAGCTCCAGTGTGAGGGTATTCTTCCCTGCCTCGGTGGGGATGGGATGAAGTTGGGGATAGGATAAGAGGGGTGGGAACAGAGATGGGGATGGGATAAGAGGAATGGGAATGAAGTGGGAATGGGGATGGGATAGAGTTTGGAACAGGATAAGAGAGATGGGGACAGAGACAGGGATGGGGATGAAGATGAAGAAGAGATGGAGTTGAGGGTGGAAAATGAGGGATGGGAACAAGATTGTGGATGAGGATGGAGATAAACTGTGGACAGGGATGGAGATGATCTGCTCACACCCATATCACATTGTAGGGGAGGAGAGGCTCATGGTGACCGATCCCTGTAATTGCTTCCATGTGGCTGAGCCCTTGGCAGGGGGGCAGCACTTCCCATAGCCTGGGCATAAAAAAAGAGACAAGCAGCTGCTGCCTTGTGCAGAACCAGATGTGCCGAGGCTGGAGGATGCTCTGCAGGAAGGGGCTGGGTCCCACCACATCCACCCAACCTCCCTCTGCCCGACCAGCACTGCCTGGGGACTGAGGAAGGGGAAGGGGAAGGGCTGGGGAAGGCCGGGCTGGGGGCTGTGGGGCAGGAAATCCCAGCAACCTCCAATCGAGGCTGCAGAGCGTGTGGAGAGGAGGGAGCGGCAGGAAATGCTCAGCTCTCCTGGGATACACAGCTCTGTCCCTGCAACCACAGCGATGGCACTTGTATGGGATGAGCCAGGACCTGGGTGGCAGAACCCTCAGAGCATCTTTCCTCCAGGCCACACCATGAGTCCTGCTTTGCCACAGCCATGTCACCAGCCATCGGGATGCCCATTTTTGGGAGCAGCTCCTGTTGATTTGGGTCTTGCTACTTAGAATTGTGCCCATCTCCTCACCTGGCCCCTCCTCCGTGTTCCTGTGCTGCCAGCAGCCCCAGTAACACAAAAGACCCCCAGCAGCACCAGGACAGCCCTGCTCCCACCCACAGCCCACTCCTGGCTATCTGCATGCTGGATGTTTCCACCCACACCTCCAGCTGTTCCCCTGTTCAGGGTGAAGCCCACGTGCTCCAACTGAGGTATCTCATCCCTGAGCACTGAGGGACAGCTTGTCCTGGGAGCACACAGTGAGCACGCCTGGTTTTAGAGTGTATTTTAAGACACAAAGAAAGATAAAAGCTTTTTAATTTTCATTTCTTATTTCCACCTCTTGGGCTCTCCTTCCTTCCTTCCTTCCTTCCTTCCTCTCTCTGAACACTGATGTGAGGCTGCAGCTGTTGGATGAGCACCACAAGGTTATCCCCAGCCCTTATTTGGTCCTCTCTCCTGCAGATTCCCTATTAAAGGGGTTCCAGGTGCTGGCAGAGCTGTCTGGATGGGTTTGCACTCAAGATCAGTGTGTGCAGCTTTTGGGTATATCAGCACGTTGGTGTGGCCGTGCCCTGGGTGTGCACTGCACTGCCCAGGACCCTCTCCTGCAGATTTGGGATCCTATTCCAGGGCATTCACGCCCCAAACCGCGCAGAATGGGGCTGCACACACCCTGGGAGGTGCTCCACGAGCATGGTGCCCAAATGGCCCCAAACCAGAGCTGTCCCCAAACCCCCAACCCATCCCATCCCATCCCATCCCATCCCATCCCATCCCATCCCATCCATCACCTCCTTGGGACTCTGACCCCGCTCGCTCCGGGTAAGCAGCCCCGCAATCCGCCCCCTCCGAGCAGTGAAGCGGTTTCCTGCCTTTGTCTCCCCTCTCTCCGAGCAGTTCTGCCTTTAGCCACATTTTCCTGGCTGCGGTGCCTCCGCGTTGTCCCCGAGCTGCTGTCCCCGAGTGCTGGCAGGGCGCAGCGCAGCCCCTGCCCTGAGTGGGGATGCAGGGAACGGAGTCCTGGCTTGGGGACATAGAAGTGGACCCGAGCGGGTGCGGGAGGTGCAGGGGGGTATCAGAGTGATGTGCTGGGTCAGCAGCCGTGCCTGGGGCTGGTGGGGGGAGGGGGGGGGGGAATAGGGCAGGAATGGCAGCTGGGGGAGATATGGGGTGGGGTGAAGAGGGAGGGTGAAATAAGAGAGGAAAAGAAAAAGAGGCTAAATTGAAATAAAAGGAGGAAAAAGGAAAAGGAAAAGGAAAAGGAAAAGGAAAAGGAAAAGGAAAAGGAAAAGGAAAAGGAAAAGGAGAGGAGAGGAGAGGAGAGGAGAGGAGAGGAGAGGAGAGGAGAGGAGAGGAGAGGAGAGGAGAGGAGAGGAGAGGAGAGGAGAGGAGAGGAGAGGAGAGGAGAGGAGAGGAGAGGAGAGGAGAGGAGAGGAGAGGAGAGGAGAGGACAAGAGAAAAAAAGAAGAGAGAAAAGAAAACCAAAAGGGGGGGAAAAAGAAGGAAAAAAAAGAGAATAAGAAAAAAGAGAAAAACAGAGAGAAAATAGAAAATAAAAAGAAGGAAAACGGATAAAACGGGAAAAGAAAAACCCAACAAAGCGGAGGAAGAAGAGCCGCGCCCCCGGGGCGGTGTCGGTGCTGTGCCCTCGCCCTCGCGGTGCTGCTGCCCTCTGCTGCCCGCGCACGGACACACGGACACACGGACGGACACAAGGACACATCCATTACACACTCGGTGACCCTGACCCCAACCAGCCCATCGCAGCTCCCCCCGCCCGCGTCTCCCACGGCTCAGAGAGCATCAGTGCGGTCACCGAACCCGTGGGGACACGGGCACCCGAGGCGCACGGGGACACCCGCATGGCTGGGAATTGGGATGAGGGGGCACAGGGACCCCCTGGAGCCGCTCCCAGTTTGCTCCGTGGGCTCTGGGACGACGCTCGGAGCGTCACCGCAGCGAGGGGAGCTCAGCATGAGCGGCATCCTGCCCCAAACAGAGTGTGCGGGGAGCGGAGGGCTGCGTGACAATCCCGGCTATGGGGCAGCTGCGGGGATGCTTCGTGCTCGCCCCATCCCGGCAGTGTTTGCTCAATGTGAGCATCCACCGTGCTGCCAACACAGCTGCTCACCGCACAGCCGCTGCCAGAACCCTCCAGGGCAGATGGGCTCTGATTTGGGATCTTTGGAGACCAAGAAAACAATCCCGAAGTGGGAGGACGAGAAATCGCCGACGGGGAGAAGTGGGAGGCGGATCCCCGGGGCTCCCTCTGGGACAGGCAGTGGGGTCGATGTGAGCCTTGGAACCAGCCCCGACATTCCTCCCGGATGCTCTGAGTTTTTCCAGCTCATTTGGCTCGGGAGTTTTGCGGCGTGCCGCCGTTTTCTTCCGCTTTGGGTTGTTTTCATCCTTTTTTTTTTCCCCCCTCCGTTTCTCCTCCAGGAATGCAGGACCGCATCGGAAGCGTGACGAAGAGCAGAGCTTCGTCATCAGCGGTGATGGGACTTTCTCAAAACTGTTCCCTCTCAATTCCTCCCCCTCCCCCGCCCCCCCCCCAAACAACTGCTGTCAGAACGAATGCACCCAAAGAGCTAAAACAGCATCTGGCTGCATGTTGCACTTGGAGAGGGAAACGGGGTGAGTCTGAGGTTGTGATAATGGGGTGGGATGGGATCGGAGGGGATGGGGAAGGATGAGATGGGAAGGAGGCAACACGATCCCAAAAATCAGCTCTCCATCCCAGATGGGGGCGGTCCCCATCGCTGTCCCACCTCTTGTGCCGTGTCCCCGTGTCCTTTAGGGTGGTGCCTGCTCTGAGAAGCGCTGTGTTACATCAAGGTTTCTCTTCCTCCTCTCTCCCCAAGTGAAAAATTTGTGCTGAGTTTGTCTCTGTGCATCTGGTGAGGAACTTCTCAGCAGTGACAGGGTGACACTTGGGCCACCCGAGGGTTGTGTTGCTCCTGGTGATGTGCCTGTCAAAGGAAGGGATGGCCCACAATGGTGCTGGGCTGATGCCACCATCCCATAGCCAAGCCAAACACTGACACATGTCCATCTGCAAGAGCTGAGCATTCCAAGGCTGGAGGACCAGGAGGAAGGGCTGCCACCACAAATCAGTGTCCCACGCTGTATTCCTTCACAAGCCATGCTCTGCACGCTGCATCCTCTGCTCTCTGGATCCTCTGCTCTCCATCCCACAGGGGCTGATGGCTGAAGGCAGGTCTCAGTCTGACGAGGAATGCACCTCCACTCAATGCCAGCATGCTGTGCTCACTCTGGCTCATCACCTCTCCCAGCCCCACTGTCAGAGAGATGCTTTCCTGTGCTGCACCACAGCGGGGGCTGAGAGCAGATGGTGCAGTTTGGTGCTTATTCACCACCACATGCACCCCGCGAGCTGCTGTGGCTGGGAAGTGCTGCTCTGCTCGGAAGAGGTGCTATGGGGTTTCCCACCCTATGGGGTGGCTGTGTGCTGCTGGAGAGGTTGGAGGGCCATCATGGGGTCTGAGCAGTGGTACCACCCCATGGCAGCATGTGGGGTGGGAAAGGTGTGGGTGGGGGTGATGGGGTGAGGGCAGGAGCTGTGCTTACCCCAGCAGAGTGACTGCGCTCAGCACCAGCCCTACACCCATAACTTCCCATACTACCCATAACCACCCCGGGACCCAGCCGTGACCCACTACCCACAATGCTCAAGGGACTCAGCTCATGTCTTACACCCCATTACTCCCCCAGGAGCTCATCCCCACATCCCTTACCCGGAACCCAAAGACTCTGCTCTCCTCTGTTTTACAGCCCCTCCAGACTTCCTAGGACTCCCCTCCTGTCCTCCACCCCATCAATCATCCCAGAACTAAGTCACCCTCACCTATAATCCCGCAGGAACACAACCTCTGTCCTCTACCCCACAAGCCTCCCAGGAGCTCAGCCCCGGTTTTCTATCCATAATTGCAGCGGGACTCAGCTCTTACCCTCTACCCCACAAACCCCCCGGGACTCATCTCTGCCCCCTTCCCAACAAACCCCCCCCGCCCCCCTAAGGATGCAGCTCATGTCCTTTATCCCATAACCCCTCCAGGAGCTCAGCCCTCACCCGATAACCCCCGGGACTCATCTCTACCCCCCTTACCTACAACCCCCAGGGACTCACGTCCTGCCTTCCACCCCGCACCCATAAGAGCTCAGCCCTCCGTTCTCCCCAGCGGCCGGACTCGTTGATCCTCACGCCTCCCCCTCAGCTCGGGATCCTACACCGCAGCTCCCGTCCCCACCCTCACCCCCGTCCCCCGTTTCCCCCCCTCCCCCGGCCGGGTGCACGCAGTGCCCGCCCCGCTCCCCGTCCCCTCCCGCCGCTCCTCCCGGGGCGTTCCGCGGCGGTGCCGCACAGCGGGCGGATGGCGGCCGATGGGTACCGCTGCCGGGAGAGCCGCTTCATCGCCAGCGGGCAGTCGGTGGTGCCCAGCTCGGCTCTGTTCGCCGCCGGGCTGCTGGGCAACGTGCTGGCTTTGCTCCTCTTGGGGCAGCACCGACGGCGCTCCCGTTCCGCCGCCGGCCGCGCTCCGCGGGTCTCCGCCTTCTACGTGCTGGTGAGCGGGCTGGCGGTCACCGACCTGCTGGGCAAGTGCCTGCTCAGCCCCATCGTGCTGGCCGCCTACGCCTACAACCGCAGCCTGAGCGAGCTGGGAACGGGCGGCCGCGGGGAAAGCGAGCCGGGAGCGCTGTGCCAACTCTTCGCCTTCCTGATGGCGTTCTTCGGGCTGGCCCCCACCCTGCTGCTGCTGGCCATGGCCACCGAGTGCTGGCTGTCGCTGGGACACCCGTACTTCTACCGGCGGCACGTCACCCGGCGCCGGGGAGCGATGCTGTGCGCGCTGGGCGCCGCTCTGTGCGCTCTGTTCTGCGCTCTGCCGCTGCTCGGCTTCGGCGCTCCCATGCAGTACTGCCCCGGGACGTGGTGCTTCATCCGCATGGCGGGCGGCGGGCCGAGCCAGCTGGGCTTCCCCGTGCTGTACGCCAGCGTGCTGGGCGTGCTGGTGTTGGCCATCGCGGCTTGCAACGTGTGCAGCATGCGGCAGCTGTACGGCATGGCCCGCAGGCAGCCCCGGCGCGGAGCGCAGCCCCCCGGCCCGGCCCCGCCGCGCATGGAGGAGCTCGACCACCTGGTGCTGCTGGGGCTCATGACCGCGCTCTTCACCATCTGCTCGCTGCCGCTCATCGTGAGTACGCTGCGTGTCCCCCCCAACCTCCCCGGCCCCCCCCGCTTCATCACCTCCATCGCCCCGGCGCTGCTGTGCCCCCCCGACGTGAAAACTCGCTCGCCCCGTTTGAGTTCACTCGCCTCCCCCCCCCCCCCACGTTGTCCCCCTGGCTTGGCGCAGCCCCGTCCCCACTTGCTGCAGGGGGTCACATTGTGTTCGTGCTCTCTGGCGTGGCTCGGTGCCTTGGTGTGTGTGTTGTGGGGGGGGGTGAGGTTCGTGTCACTGCTTGGCCCCCAGCACCGCAATGCACACCTCAGGGTGTCAGGGGGGTTTCTTGCTTTAGTGCCCCCCCACTCCACTGTCAGCCTGTCCCAGAGGGCTGGGTTATTGCTTTATCCCCTTGGAATAACCCCCCATAACATCACTCTGTCCTATTGGTGCCCCTATTGGCGGTGGGGGAGGGCTCAGCTCATTGCTTTAATCCCTTTTAATGACCCCCCCCCCCATCATCATCACCCCATCCCGGAGCTGTCAGAAGGAGTCAGGTCCTTGTTTTAATCCTCTTGGAACGAGCCCCATATTCTGCCATCCCATCCTAGAGGGTCAGGTTATTGCGTAGCCCCCTCAGAAGACCCCCAGCACCACCTCGTGTCTGATCCATTCGTTCAGTGTTTTAACTCCTATGGAATAAAACCCCATCGCCTCATCCCCTCCCTCCCCCCTCTCCCATCTCAGAGGTGCCAAGTTGGGATCAAGTCATAACTTTCACCACTTTGGAATAACCCCCGCATCAGCACCGCCTCGTTTTGAGGAGGAGGTCAGGTTATCCCACTGCCACCCCCTCCCTGTGCAGCCCAGTCACTGCTTTAGCCCCTTTTTAACAACCCCCCCATCACCCTCAATCCTATCCCAGACACGCTGGGGAGGTCACCTCATCGCTTTCACCCCTTGAAATACCTCTCCCTGCTTTGTCCATCCCCAGGGGGTCGCTGTATCATTCCCACTGATGACCCCCCACTGCCCCCCAAACCCACCCCATCCTTGAGGTCCCTTCCAACCACACCTGGGGAAAGCAGATATTTCCCTTTGTTCTTTTATGGGGTTATGGGTGTCCCGCAGGAGGCCATGGTGTCCCCGAGATGTCCCCAGGATGTCCTTGGCATGTCCCCAACTTATTCCTGAGCTGCCCCCAAGTTGTCCATAGTGTGTCCCTGAGCCGTGTCCGCGTTGTGCCCGAGCTGCCCCTCGGATATCCCCAGTCTGTCCCCAGATCGTCCACTGGGTGTCCCCAGCGCGTCCCCACGCCATTCTCAGGGTGTCCCCCAGTTGGCACCAAACTCTTCTGGGGGTGTCCTCAAACTGTCCCTGGGGTGTTCTCAAATTGTCCCTGAACTGTCCCCAAGCCGCAGGACGGTTCCTATGCTGCTGCATCTCCTGTTTGCTTTATTTTCCCCAGGTCCGTGCCTACATGGGGGCGTTCGCCGCCGACTTCAACGAGGACGCCGACCTCAGCGCTCTGCGCTTCCTCTCCGTCAACTCCATCGTGGACCCGTGGGTCTTCATCATCTTCCGCACCTCCGTCTTCCGCCTCTTCGTGCGCCGCCTGTGCCGCCGCCTGGGCTCCCGCCGAGGCACGCTGAAGAGCACGGGGCCGGGGGGGGACGGGCAGTTCTGTCCCCTGGGATGGCGTGAGCCGGGCAGCCCGCAGCTCGTCTTCCCCTGAGCGCAGCGCTGGAGGAGCTGCGGGAGCCAGGAACGAGCCGTCGGCCTCGGGGACTCACGGGTGACAGCGCCCGGATGGTGACGGAGAGCGGACAGCGTGTGCCCCGTCCCCGGGATAGGAACCCTGGGGGGTGCCTGGAGAACTGTGAACGCTGCCACGCAGCAGCGCTTAGTGCGGTGTGAGCAGCACCCGGCGCTGGGGATGCTCGTAGGGGTCGTTGGCTTTGGGGTGGTGCTGTGCCGTGGGGCAGTGCCACGGGGACGTGCTGGGAGGAGGGACGTGTGCCACCCCGTGCGGAATAAAGGTGGTTCAGAGCCCGGCGCCATCTCCTCGTGCCTATGGGTTACCCCTGGGAGCTGCCCTAGGGATTATCCTCAAGCTCTACCCAGGGTGTCCCCGACATGTATCCAGGGTGTCCCCCACTTGTCCCCAGGCTGCACCCAGAGTGTTTCTAAGATGTCCCCAAGATGCCCCTGAGGTGTCCCTGAGCTGTACACAAGTTGTCCCCAGGATGTCCCCAAGCTGTTCCCCGGGCTGTCCCTGAGCCGTCCCCGTGGGGTCAATGCCGCAGGGCTCAGACTGGGTGCACCGTCCCATCCCCACCTGAGCTCAGGGCTCAAGGTCCCCCCAGCGCTGATGCTGTGTCTGTCTGTGCTGCCCAAACGGTGCCCGTCTCACGGCAGGGATTTTAATCCAGGATTTATGATGAGCCCGTTAACAAGAGCAGCTATGGAGAGAAAAAGCAGAGCCTGGGATGGATCACCCGGTGCTGCGGCGTGCAGGCAAAGCATCCTCACAGCGAGAGCCCCATTTCCTCCCTGGGTGCTGCATCCAGTGACAAGTTTAGGACAAAACATGAGGGCAGCCACCATCCCCATCCACACGGCGTCCTTGGGGCCGTACTTCTTCCTGTGTTTATCCAGCCCTGTGAGGTGCAGCCGTGCCCCGCCAGCTCCGCGCAGTGTTGACTTTTGTTGTCAAACCAATATTGCATTTGGAAGAAGAAACCCGTGTGAACACAACGCGGTGCTGCTGGAGGTGACCCGTGGCAGCGCTGCCGTGCTCACCGCGTCCCCGCTGCCCCCATCCCTCCCCTCCAGCCCCTCCGCCCCCCAGCTGAGCCCGTTCCATCTCTCCCATCTCACTCCATCCATGCGCGGCGCTGCCGAAGCTCATTTCCCAGCAGCTCGTTCTGTCCGTGTCCCGTTCCATCGCCCGGGCGCATTTTTCAGCCGCTCCCCACGTGCCTGGACGGGCTGCAGCGCGCAATGAGCGGCCCCACAGTTTCTATGGGATTCCTGCAGCGCTCCGACAAGCCCGGGGCGCTCCTCCAAGTGGGACAGCCCAGGGAGAGCCACGCCAACAGCTGTGGGGAGACATGTGCTCCTTGTTATCCTGGGGATAAACATGGGAGAGGGAGGAGGAAAACAAACGCTTCCCAAGAAATGGCCGTAGCAATCGGGCCGTTCCTGCCGTGCAGCTCATTAAAACAAACCGACAAACCCAGCGATTTCCCTGGGATCGCACAAATATCCCATCAGAGGGAAGTGCCGGTTGAGCAGCCCGAAGCCCACGTGGGTATTTAAGGCTCCATTAACGCCGGAAAAATGGGCTCCAGGAGCGCCCAGGCTGCGGTACGGAGCGGCGGGGGGGGGGTAGGAGCTGCCCCCATGGGAGCGCTGCTGCTCGGAATGCTTCGCCCCGTGGGTTGGCACCGCTCACCCAGCATTTACCGTCTGATTTGTTGAGGTGCTGTGCGGGGCTGGATTGGACTCAACGATCCTTATGGGTCTGCTGGGGAACCGAATGAAGCCACGTCGGAAGTGAAGGTGCTGTCAGAAACCGCAGCTCACACAGCGCTGGAGTTTGTCTTCAGCATATTTCCTTGACGAAGTTCCTGTTACCAAAGGCAAAGGGAACTTGAAACACACAGCAATGAAGATGTGTGTGGCAGACAGCGATGTGCCCATGGGAAGCTGGTTGGCATTACTGCATATTGAAGGGTTTTGGGGACCAAAGGGCACTGGGGTGACCACTGGGGTATGGATAAGGGGTTGCCTCATCCCTGCTTGGGCTGGATCCACGGTTGGAGGTTCCAAGAGCCACAGGAACAAAGGATCACAGTTGGTTGGTTGGGTTGCAAGGGACCTCACAGCCCCCCCAGCCCCACCTCTGCCATGGGCTGGGTGCTCTCCACCAGATCAACCTGCCCAGGACTTCATCCAGCCTGGCTCCATCCAGCCCAACCCGAGCCGTCATTGAATGGGTTGAATTGGAAGGGACCTCAAAAGTCTTCTGTTTCCATCCTAAGGTGGGGAGAGGTTGGGCCCATGGGATCCCTCCAGCAGTGCTCAGCCCAATCCTGGCTTTCTTTTTCTCTCAGGACTTTGTGGGCTTTGGTGCCTGCAACACCCACACGGTTTTGGGCTCTGGGGTCCCATCTCCAACAGCTGGGGATCCCCCACAGACTGTCCCACGCCTCGGGCTGGCACTGGGGCTTGGTGTCTGCCTGGGGCTCCTAAATCAGCGCTGGTACTCAGCGTGCACTGGGGCTCCTGCTGTGAGCCTGGGATTCTCAAATCAGCATTTGGGCTCATGGTGAGCCGACAGCTCCCATCCCTGGGGCTCGCGGTGCACTGGGACTCCTTCAGTGTCACCACAACTGGGGCTCACCGTGAGCCCGAGGCTCCCAAACTGGCACCAGGGTGTACCGTGCACCAAGGTTCCCACATCAGCATCAGTGTGCGCTGTGCCTTGAAGCTCCAAGATCCACACTAAGTGCTGTCATGGCTCCCGAATCAGCACCGTGTCGTGGCTCCCAGCTCAGCACTGGGGCTCCCACACCGGCGCTGGGAATTGCAGCGAGCCTGGGCTCCTAAACGAGCCTTAGGTTCCCAGATCCACATTAGGGCTCGCCGTTCGCCGACACCCCCAGCTCAGCCCCAGGACTCCCCGCTAACGGAGACCCACGCTCAGCACCGTGACGCGCGGCGCGTTGGGGCTCAGCCCGTCTGCGGGATGTGCCGCACCTCGGGGCTCCCCGACCAGCTCCGGGGGTCTCCGCTCCCCCACGCTCCCATCGCCCCGGGCTGCCCGTCCCGCCCCGCACAACCCCCTTCCCCGCCACCCCCGGGGGCGCGGACCCCCTGGAGCCGCAGCCCGGCCCCGGGGCGGAGCGGGGCGGGGCGTCGCGGGCGGCGGGCGGGCGGCCACGGCATTCGGGCGGCGGCGGAGCGATGAACGGGACGGGCCGGGAGCCGTGCGGGCACGGCGAGGCGCTGGCGGCCGGGGCTCGGCCGCTGGTCAGCGCGCTGATGTTCTCCGCGGGGCTGCTGGGCAACCTGCTGGCCCTGGGGCTGCTGCTGCGCTGCCGCCGCCCGCCCCGCGCCCACCCGCCGTCCCTGTTCCACGTCCTGGTGCTGGCCCTGGTGGTCACCGACCTGCTGGGCACCTGCTCCGTCAGCCCCTTCGTGCTGGCCTCCTACCACCGCAACCTGACGCTGAACGCCCTGGGGCGGGGTGGGCACATCTGCCTCTACTTCGGCTTCGCCATGAGTTTCTTCGGCCTCGCCACCATGCTCGTCCTCTTCGCCATGGCTCTGGAGCGCTGCCTGGCCCTGGGGCGGCCCTACTTCTACAAGCGCTTCCTCAGCCCCCGTGCCGGCCTGGTGGCCCTCCCGGCCATCTACACCTTCTCAGCCGCCTTCTGCTCCTTGCCCCTGCTGGGCTTCGGGCGCTACGTGCAGTACTGCCCCGGCACCTGGTGCTTCATCCAGATGCGCATGGACGACGGCCGGCACAAGGCGGCCGGTTTGCACGTCACCTTCTCGTTGCTCTACGCCACCTTGCTGCTCTTCCTCATCCTCTCGGTGCTGCTGTGCAACCTCAGCGTCATCGCCAACCTGGCCTGCATGCATCGCCGCGGGCAGAGGACGCGCCGGCTGGCCACGCTGGAGCAGCCGCGAGTGGTGGGGGGCTGCGGCCGCCGCATCTTCTCCATGGCCGAGGAGATCGACCACCTCCTGCTCCTGGCCATCATGACCATCACCTTCGTCATCTGCTCCTTGCCCTTCACGGTGAGTGCCGCCGCCTCTCTCCATCCTGCAGGATGGCAGACTCATAGACATGTAGAATGATGGAATCATAGAATGGTTGGGTTGGAAGGGGCTTTAAAGACAATCCATTTCCTACCCCTGCCGTGGGCTGGGTGCCCCCCCAGCTCAGGCTGCCCAGGGCCCATTCATGGCCTTGGGCATCTCCAGGGATGGGGCACCCACAGCTCTGGGCAGTGCTCCATGCTGCTGCCCTAAATGTGAGGGCTGAGATCAATGTGATCTTTCTTTCTTTCAAAACTTGGGAGACTCCAAACTCTTGACAGTCTGCAACATCCATAGGGAATGAGGGATTCCCAGTGCCAGCAGTGGGATGAGCAGATGGAACAGAGGCACTCCGTGTCTTTTGGACCAAATGATTCCCAAGCCCAAGGGCTGGACACTCATCGTGGCAGAGCTGGATGTGGGAAGGTGGGGATAGGGATTGGGTTGGGGATGGGGATGGGGATGAGGTTGGGGTTGGGCATGGAGATGGTGTTGGGGATGGAGATGGGGTTAAGGATGCAGATGAGGAGAACATCACTGCGCTGGTCTGGATGAGGATCTCAAGTATCAATGACGCATGAGCAGACTCTGCACCACTCTCCCCCGTCTTGGGGCTGCTTCCAGCTCCCCCAGGCTGTTTCCCCAATAGCACTCTGTTCTCCCCATCATCTCCAGCACCCACCTGTGTGAGCCCATGGCTGCAGGAGGAGATTTTACCACTTTTTTTCCCCATTAGGAGCAAGCCCTGCTCAGGTTAGGCGTGCAGCCAGCACTAATTTTGTGCTCGTGGGCTCAGGCGGATGCTACCTTCCCTTTGCACTCACAGAAGGAAGAGTCCCAGGGGGAGAGAATGTAACCGCAGCCTGCAGCCCAGCCAGCCTGTCTGGGTTTTAAGAGAGAGAAAAGACAAAACAGGGACAGCCGGGAGCTCATGAGCATCCCAGGATCCAGACCCAACATCCTGAGATCTCCCATCAACGGGCCCACGCGCTCCATTGGGTTGGGTTGCTGCCGTCCTCAGGGAGTGGAACCCCGGGGTCTGCTTAGGGCTGGTGGGTGGGAAAGTGTGGCTGATGAGGATCCCATGGCAGATGTCGGCCGTGCCCCAAAACGCAGCGGCTTTTCCTTTCCCACTGCCTGGCTCCCGTATGGGTTGCATTGAGGCTGCGTTTTGGCAGCTTCTCAAACCAAGCAAAGCGACACTTTCTCTTCTCAGCCACCCTCTGATGGGCTGCCCTGACATGTGAACCTTGAGGTTACGGCACCACAGAGACACCAGACCTTCCTCCCCAAAAGCCCTGAGCCTGGCAGCGCTGTGGGGGTGCTGTCCCTGTGTGGTACCCAATGGGTCTGACCCACAGGAGGGATGCTCACACCCCATAGTCCCCAGCATCCGAGCATCCCTCGTGTGCCGGAATGAGGGGGAGGCAACAGCCCCGTGTGAGTAAGGCGTGCTGAGTCACCCTTCCAGGAAGCCCCATAAGCTGCTATGAGTCGGCACATGTCAGGGTGCACCGCCGGGGCGGACACACACCCCGCAACCTCTCCGTCCCGTGCCTTGAGCCCGTGGTTATTCAGTGAGATTCATCCACTGCTCACTGCTTCCTTGAGCAGCAGTTGGGTTAATTGCATTAGGGCTAAGCGAAGCATGCGAGAATGAGAGCGCAGACCTGGCTTTCATTAGCAGGAAATTGATTTAAGGCAGTGGAAGCAGACCGTGTGCTGTGACAGCGCTCATTTCCCCGTCATCGCTTGAGAAGCTCCACCAGCCGCCTCCTGTCCCACCAAACCCCCGTCACTTTCCCCCTTTGCCTTTTGCAGATCTGTGCCTACGTCAACAAGTTCAGCCAGAGTGAGAACCACGACTGGGACCTGCTGGCGCTGCGCTTCCTCTCCATCAACCCCATCATTGACCCCTGGGTCTTCGCCATCCTGCGGCCGCCGGTGCTGCGGGTGCTGCGCTCTGTGCTGTGCTGCCAGCTGTCCCCAGGCAGGCAGGATGCGCAGTGCCCGACCCCTGCAAAAACAAAGCTGGAGCCCAGCGGGCAGTAGGTGCAGAAGGAGGCAGCCAACAGGCTGGGCTCACTTGGGGTGAGCTCTGTTTCATGGCTTCAAAAGGGACGTCACTGCCGTAAGGTGGGACAGCGCTGCAGTCGGTGCCATGCCAAGCCAACATGGGTGGAAGGTGATGCTGGTGGGATGGGATCAGAGCATCAGGCATCGTTAATCCGTGGGGTGGGGAGAGTTGTGCCCCACGGAGGGCTGTGGTGGGGATGCTGTTGAGGATCTCCATCTCAGGATGGCAGAGAGGTGTGTGCATGTGTGTGGGTCCACCACCAGCACCAAGCTCAGTAGGGATGGGCAGGAGAGGAGGTGGCAGAGGGAGAAGATTGGTCCCACTTCTTCCTTTCCCCTCTGTCCTCTGCCCAAGGGAGTGCACCGCATCAGCCGTGGCTCTGTGTGTCTGTGTCTGTTTGTCCTCCTGGCAGTGTCAGGCTCTGGTTGGTGCCGGCCCAGCATCGATGGCCACTGTGGCCACGTGGCCTCTCCCAGATCCCCTTTTTTCAAGGAACTTTTCTTGTCCCTGTTTTACCATGCCCAGGGCTTTGGGTTTGGGGTTGGCATGGAGGAGAAGGTCTCATCCCCACAGTCCTTCCCGTGGGGATTTGCTTGATGGCCTCGTCCCAGTGTCCCCACCACCACTGGGATGCTGCAGTGTCCCACCAGAGCGGTGTCTTTGTGCTATTGCAGATGGCGTGGCCTTCCTGTTGGAGAGCTCTGCCTCAAAAAAAGCCCAGATGGGCAAAGATGTGGAGCTCTCCTGTATGGTGTCAGTGTAAAACCCGCGTGTAATAAATGTCACTGGAAGGAGCTGTGTGTGGTTTTGTGCCGAGGAAATCGATCTGCTCGTGGCATCACAGATCAGGACAGCATAGAATATAAAAGCTACTCACGTAGCATCAGAGACATGAGAGCATGCCATGCATCGTGGATGGTGAGAGCAACCCAGGCCTTGCAGAGGGGTGGGGAACCTCAGCATCACCCCCGAGCTGCAGAGAGATCCTCACCTCGGGGCTGTGAAATGGAAACCCCAAAACTGCTGTGCCTAAAGCCAGGGGCAGAGCACCTGCCTGTTATAACAACAAAAATAGGGGGGGAAAAAACCCAACCTCTAAAAAAAGGGCAGAATTTATGTCACTCTTGTCAGCTGGCCAACATCCACAGGAAGTTTACTGGCCTCCAGAGCGCGTGTGGGCAGATGGCAGCATGGGATGCGATTGCTCAAGCCCCGCCGACGGCTTTCTGGCAATCCTGCAGCCCGGGGATGGCTGCAGGGCTGGGGTGGGTTCTGTTGGAGCCTCCTCTGCATCACCCACCCCACTGCTTCGCATGCAGCTGCAGCACAGCAGTTTCTGGGCCCTTCGTGTTCCAGAGAGTGCTTGAAAATGAGCCAAAATACACTTTGGGAACAGCCAGCAGCTCTTCTGCTTTATTTGGTGGCTCACGGTGGAATTTTGGGACAAGTTGCCTAATCTGAAACCAGCAGGAAAGGCTGCCTGGCATGCAAAGGATGGAAAAACACCATTGGGAACAGAGGGACCGCATCCCACTGAGGCGTGTGGTGGCAAGGGGAGCAGCTGGGGCCGTCCATAGGGACTGATGGGGTGGGCTGGGATGGGGTGGGATGGGATGAGATGGAATTGCAGAGGATGGGAAGGAACAGCTCCATGCGTACCACAGGCTCTAGGCACCAGCTAGGCTGCTGACCACTAATTGCTGCTTGTTTGTTGTTGGGGAGCTTTCTGGCTCTGCAGTGGGATGTGCAGGGCTGGAAAAAACCTCCCATTGCCCATCCTGCTGCCACACATTTGGCCACATCTCAGTGCTGTCCCCAGCCTCAGCCACCCCTGGCTGCTGCCGCTCCTGCAGTGCACAAACTCAAAGCAGCAGCCGGTCCATCTCCCCCTATCAGCCCAGAAAAGCTCCTCAATGAGAGCTCTGCAAGGCCATAATTAACTGCATCCTGAGCCATGAGCCTGCACAAAGCGTCGCTTTTATTAGCGTCGAGCAGGAGCTATTAGAATACCCAAATTAATTCAACCTTTGTCAACTCAATCAGCATCTGCTCTGCTGAAATGTGACGCACTCAAGTGTCATCTTGTTATCTGTGGCCTTCCCTTAAGGGTTTCTTATCTCTGTCCCTCATCTTTGCTCCTTTTCTCCTGGTTTCAGGCTCGTTTTGGAACATTTCTGGGCAGGGTTGTGAGGATGCCATAGGAGGGTTGGAAGGGACCACACAGCCCCCAGCCCAACCCCTGCCACAGACTGGCTGCCCCCCAAAAGCTCAAGCTGCCCAGGGCCCCATCTGTAATCTATGTATGGTATATACGTATCATTTATTGATAAATATATATGGTAATATATACAATATAATGCTATCCCATTACACATATATTTAATGGTTTGGATTTTAGGTAGTGGGTGAAGCCTCCCCCACTTCCCACCGCATGTTGGCTGCTCAGGGACTTCCAGGTTCTCTGTCCCAGCCCACACCTGGCCGTGGCTCCTGGAGCTGATGCATAGGGGAGGAATGTGGGAGGGACGGGCTCAGTTCCATGCCTGGCTCCACCCTCCAAAGCTGGGGGAAATCAGGTAAGGGGTGGGTGCTGGGGCTGGCAGTGGGTCCGTGGGGGGCAGGATTCTATGCTGCCCAGATTGTAGAATGGTAGAGTCTTTAAGGCTGGAGAAAACTCTAATTAGGATCCCCCTGCCCAGCCCCACCATACCCACTGCCATGTCCCTCAGCGCCACGTATTCACCTCTCTTGAGCACCTCCAGGGACACGACTTGAATCCATCACTCTCATCCTATGGTTGTTAGCCATGAACAGAGGCCGGCAGCATCCAAGCACAAAGGCACGTACATGGGGAGGGATGGGGACATCCTGTATGCACAGAGAGCACCCGGGGGACGCTCCATGGTGGGAGTCATTGGGATGCCCAATGAGTATGGAAGAGCTGGATTGCGCTGAGAACGCCATGTTCAGACCCAGCTCTGGCTGGGAGCTAAAAATAAAGCTACCAGCACAAGGGTGAGCCCTCAAACATCCGTGTTTGTTTGCTCTGGGGATGTGTGCATGCAGCGGGTCTGCGCGGCCTTGGCACTTTCCCATGGGGAGAATCCTCACCCTTAAGAGCCTCCAGATGATGTATGAGATAATGTCATTTCTCCACTGCCTCCCTCTGTGTTACAAATGGAGATAGATGGCTTTTCCTCAGATGGGAAAACCCAGCAGTGAGAGCTGCCCCAGTTGGACACGTGTTGCGGATGCTCGTGGATGCGCTTTGGTACCCAGGCGATGAACAGCCTGAAGTCACCAATGGGTTTCCCTTGCCCCCATTGAGCTGCTGGCGGTGGGAAGGGAATCTGCCGTCTCATCGCGGGTCTCACGTGCCCAGCTGCTTTTTTAAAGTGGATTTCTCTGAATCGTGGAAAAATCTGCCTCCAGCCGAGCCGTGTGGTCTGTGGGGAAATGCTGCAGATCCCAAAGCAATCCCAGCCTTCAAAAACAAGTGCCTCTACAGTGTCAAACTAATGTCAAGCATCTGGCTCTGGAAAGACTATAAAAGTTATAAGCCACGGATGAGCGCGACCTATTGCTCCCTGCCGTGCTTGCATGCTACAATCTCTCCTGCAAACCCCCTTCATTGGGCATCTTCCCTGTTGTAACAGCCTCAGGAGCTGGGCTGATGGCTGAGGGAGAGCAAAGGTCCTGGGATTTCGGAGCTGGTCACGTGCAGCCCAGATAGAGCTATGGCAGATCATAAATCTGAGCACAGCTCGGGGCCGGAGAGCAGCCCTCCCCTGCCCTGTTGGTGCTGTGGTTCAGCTGCAAGAGCCGACAGCTCGTGGCTGAAAGAAAAAGTCCTAAAAAGTGAAAGAAGTTTGTTTCTCTGCTCCGTGAGCCGGGTCTTGCAGCGGCCAACACTGCACAGGGTGCAGGGATGGAAAAAAGCTTGGAGAAAAGAAGGCTTCGAGGAGACCTCATTGTGGCCTTGCAGTACTTGAAGGGAGCATTTAAACAGGAGGGGGAACGGCTGTTTGTGAGGGTGGCAGTGACAGGACAAGGGGGAATGGTTTGAAACTGAGACAGGGGAGGTTGAGGTTGGATCTTATGAGGAAGTTTTTCCCCCAGAGGGTGGTGACGCACTGGAACAGGTTGCCCAAGGAGGCTGTGGATGCCCCATCCCTGCAGGCATTCAAGGCCAGGCTGGATGTGGCTCTGGGCAGCCTGGGCTGCTGGTTGGTGACCCTGCACACAGCAGGGGGTTGGAGCTGGATGAGCACTGTGGGCCTTTGCAAACCTTTTCAACCTATGATTATAGGATTCTATGGAGGTAGGGACATCCCGGAGCAGGGACACTGAGCAGGAATGAAGATTAGCAGGGCACTGCTTTTCTTCCCGTCCCATGGCCTTTCCTCAGCCTGCATCCATCTGGGAAGAATGACAAAGGATCTTCAGGCTCTGCCTGATGAGAACATTGATGCAGATGCCACTGGTGTGTATGGGGCGGCTCCTGCTGCAGGCACAGAGCTCTGTGAGCCCAAGGGTTCTGTATGGGGAGGAGCCTGGCTGAGCCCTGCCTGTTCTTGTCCGTTCCCATCCCCTTCCCCAGTCCTATCCCTATACCTATTCCATCCCCTACTGCATCCCTGTCCTCATCCCTTTCTTCATCCCCATTCCCATCCCTATCCCCACCCTCATTCCCATCCCCATCTGTACCCCTGTTCCCATCCCAGTCTCCATCCCCATTCTTGTCCCCTTTCCATTCTCATCCCCATCCTTATTCTCATCTGATCCCCATCCCATCCTTGCCTGTATCTCTGTTCCCTCCCTGATCTCCATCCTTATCCTTGTCCCTGGACCCATCCTTATTCTCACCCCATGCCCACCCATGTTCCACCCCCATCCCCCCCTCTCATCCCACCCCCATCACTGTCCTTGTCCCACAAGGCTGGGGCAGCACACGCTTACACTGACCATTCTCAGCTGTCTCACTTCCCCCAGCCTCCATAAACAGCCCCCTCACACACAAACCACTACAGCCACGTTTTTCCCATCAAGCCCTTCCTGTCTACTGAATTTACTTTTTAAAATCGCTGTCATTATTTTTTTCCAATTATTTTTTAACAGTTCTCCCCAGTGCCAGCTCCAGGGCACACTGGGCACGGCGTTACATCTCCCTATGGCTGGGTGGGAAAGGCAGGAGGGGATGGTGTTGGCCAGGACAGATGTGAAATATCAAAGCAGACAGAGTCTGGAGCAGAGTTGCAAAGAACTCTGGCTGTGTTTACACGAAGCCATTCCTGAGCTGTTTGCTTCTGCCTGTGTTTATCCACAGACATTCGTGCTACCAGAGCTTTGGCCCCATGGATCATTGAGGGCTGGTGGAGTTTGTCGTGCCGAGTGGATGTATACATGAGACAGCATTTATTTGCTGTGAGCGGCTGCTATTTCCTCCCCTACAGGCCTTTTCCATCCAACTGGGGATGGGAGCAGCTCACTGGCTCACCAATGGGCCCAGCTCCTCACCCATACCCATGATGGCTCTCAATTGGACCCGGGGAGCCCACATCCAGGGCTCTGCACCTGGCCCAGTGTTTCCATGTCCCTGGCTCAGGCACCAGCCCATCATCTCTGTCCCCTGTGCTGTTCCCAGCTGTGCCTCCACAGCCCCCACTTCCACTGCAGGACCATGTCCGTGGGGTGGGCAGGGAATCAGCAGGGTTGGAAAAGACTTTTGAGATCCACGCCCACAGCCCACGTCCCTCAGTGCCACATCTCCATGGTTCTCAGACATCTCCACCTCCACCGCTGCCTGGGCAGCTGTGCCAGAGCATGGCCTCTCTTTCAGAAAATAATGTTTCCCAGCATCCAACCTGCACCTCTCCAGCATGATCTGAAGAGCACAGAGATGCTGAAGATGAGGATGGAGAGGAGAGAAAATGCTTCCTGGCACATCTGGCTGCTGGGAATGGCCGTGCCTTGCAAGGTTCCCTGCAGGCGGCACTGCCCGAGGTGGGACAACCAGCCCCAGGAGAGCCAGGGCTGCTCAGGAGGCCACTTCCCCCTCCGAGCATCCTCCCAGCACCTCTCCCCTCTGCGGAGCCATTGCACAAGAGGGGCACTGGGGCCGCTCTTCCTCCCAAGCATGACGTTTTCCTGCTCGTGCTCCCCACCAGCAACGGCCACAACCGCCCCGTGCCTCCAGCCCATGCTTTCCCTTAATGATTTCCCACTGTGTGATGGATGCGCTACAATTGTGAGCATGAATCACGAAGATCTGCAATGTTTACAATTAATAATCTCTCTTGGAGAGGGAGCTGAAGCGGGCTGCTGTGGCACATCCCTTCTGCAAGAGGTTTCCAACTCCACATTCATCATCCAGCTGCTCTTTAAGGGAGCTCAGCCCTTCCTGGACATCACAATGGCCCCGGGATCCTCTGCAATGGGGACATGTCTGCAGCCGGCAGGCTCCATCCTGTGTCTCCCGTGCTGTTTTTTCCTCTCAGGGTGAGCAGCTGATGTTTTCTCACATTTTTCTGGAGTCACTCTGTGTTTTTAGAAGGGTGCACTGAGCTGGGAAGGATTATTTTCACAGGAGCGTGTTTGCTTTGGGCGCTGACTGCACTGCTGTGCTCCGAGCGCTGTTTTACGCCGTGTTGAACTGTGTTGTCCCCCTGCTCAGATTTGCTAGAGCCTTGCTGGGACCAGAGGGCAGCGGGGCAGGGCAGGATTGTTTGGATGATGGAGGGCAGAGCTTTGCCAGGAGCAGGGAGGAAAACAGTGAACATCACAGCCTTGGCTCTACCCCAGGGTCTGCACTGGGCTTATGTTTCTAACAGTGAACATCTTTGGGGGAGTCTCTATTGTTTTTGGGGGTCACCATGAGGTCCACATCCTTCCTGAGACTCTTGTAGGGTGTTTTTCAGAAACGGAGATGGAAATATTCAGCGCTGAGATAAAGATGTTCAGCACTGGGATGGAGATGTTCAGCAATGAGACAGAGAGATGGAGGCAGTCAGTGTTGGAATGGAGATGTTCAACACTGGGATGAAGATGTTCAGCCCTGGGATGGAGATGTTCAGCAGTGGGAAGGAAATATTCAGCATTGGGATGGAGATTTCCAGCATTGAGACTGAGATGTTCAGTGTTGGGATGGAGATGTTCGGCGTGGAGATGGAGCCGTCAGCTGCCTGCTTGCCCAGCCCAAACTCAACTGAAGTGACCACTGCCTTGTAGCAAGAGTGGAGGAAATTCAAACTCTTAGTTTTGGACCAGATGAAATCTTCCTTATCATAAAAAGGAGATGGGGAGGGTGGGGGTCCACGTTTCCAGCTTGGTGTCCCTATATCCCACATCCTGCCCAGGCTCTGCCGGTGCCACCAGGAGGTGGAAGATGTGGGGGCAGCAGGAGCAGTGGGCTGAGCTCTGGGCTGCGCTGCTGAGCCCACGAGCGTGGGGAAATAGCTGGGAAGAGCCAGCTGGCCCTGCTCCTCCAGCACTGCTGCATTGCCTGGACGGAGAATAGTTGAAGCTTTGCCATGAGGAGCCTGGCTGTGTTGCAAAGCCCTTCCCATTCCCTGGGAATTGGGCAGCAGAGAAAGCAAAATGCTGGAGAGCTCATCCTGGCTGCTGGAGCCGGGTCCTGCTGTCTCCAGCACTCATATAATTGTGGTGCACATTGTTCCAGTGATATGAACCCAGGGCTCTGTGTCCTGTGATCCAGAATGGTGGGGATAGGTGACACAGCAACCAGTGCTATGGCCACCAATGGGCCCAGCTCCTCACCCATACCCAGCTGCAAATCACAGGGCCAGGAAAGAAGGACCCATAGTGTTTCTGGTGGCTTTCTCTTAATAGATCCTGGGTTTTGATGTCATGGTCATACTTACAGATTCCACGCCCCATTGCACTGAGTGCATCATCCCCACAGACAGCCCCCAGGGTGAACCTGAGCTGTGCAGGGAGGAAAATGACCTCAAACCAACTCCTGGTGTTCCTCAAGGGCTGCTGCACATACAGTGCCTCACTGCTGCCTCCGTCCTGAGCCAACAGGAACAGCAATAGGTCCCTTTGGGTCCTTGCTGACCGCAGCCCCCTGGGTTTGTGCTCTCTAGGGTTGTGAACTTCTATTTGTCGCACTTTCCATTAGGAGCCAATGGGGTTATGTGCACACTGGGTGTGAGCTGGGCTCATGCCCACACTTGGCCATGGGTTGGGTTTCGACACCTTTTGGAAACCGCATTCTTCCCAAGGCAGCCAGCAGCAGCTTGGGGAAAAAAGTGGGGTTTTTAGCAAGAGGGAAACACAGAAACATGTGGACAGGAGCAGCGCTCTGTGCTCGTCATCGCTGCTGAAGAACCAGATCCAGATGCCACCGGTGCCTGGTGCCTGCTTGGTGACACAGCTCTGGTTGTGTGCCAGCCTTTCAGAGCGGGACGCCTGCCATAGGGATCTGCTGCATCCCTCAGCCTCTACCCGTCATAGCCCTTAATCAACACAGACAGCAGTGGGTGCACTGGGGATGTGGTGGCAGGACGTGGGGTCACCAGGGTGCACGTGCCCCTGGGCTCCAGCTGTGCTGCTGTCCCGTGGGGGCTGGCAGGGCTGCACCTGGCTGGGTGACTCAGCACACCCCGGGGAGCATATGGGAGCGGGCTGAGTCACTGCGTGCCCACACAGCTGGCTGCTGAGAGCACATCTGGCTGCTGAGAGCACATCTGGCTGCTGTGAGCACATCTGGCTGCTGAGAGCACATCTGGCTGCCCTGCAGGAGCAGAGCTGCTGTCCTGGCTGCAGTTGTGCTCATGGCCAGGCAGGGCCGTGGGGATGTGGTGTCCCCAAGAAGCTCAGCCAAAAAAGCCCCATAGACCCTGCACACTGTGCAGGCAGGGCAGTAAGTGGCTGGGAGCTGGCCCTGTCCCTGCCCTGCTCTGTCCCCTAGGCTGGGTGGCCCCTGCCACTGCCCATGGACACTGCTGTTGTTCCAGCTTTGCTCCTGAAAACATTTGCAGTTATTTTGGGTCAATCTCTGCCTTTCTAAATATTTGGCTTGGGAGCTGGGGCTCCCTCCTCTGCTCACCTCTACACCAGGATGAGATCTCCTAGCAGAGCATCTTCCAGCTGCACCCTTGGGGTACCTCCAGGCCTGGGTCTCCTCCAGGCAGGGCAGGTCACACAGGAAGGCTGGGACAGGGACATGGTGGATTTCATCCCCACCTGAGTGCAAGGAACTGCAGCGGCTTGTCCATGGCTTTGCCCCCATTGATTGGGTCCTGCTTTTCCTCCATTACAGGTGCATACACAACATGAGTCCATCAAGTCCAGCTCTGTATTTTGGGCACCTGCCAGCAGCAAGGAACAAGACCGAGTTTAGCGATACAATTATTTGTGTTGCAAACAAGCCAAGAAATCCATGGCCAACAGAGCAAAGGACTGTCCCCACCTCTGCTCCATGCTGGACACGGTCCTCCAGGCCAGGACCCTTCCAGCACAGCTCCTTTCTTACCACTGAGGGCTGAATCATGGGCTCTTTCAACATAAAGAAGGGATTTGGCAACCCCATTGGCTATTAATAGAGTTGGGCTGTTTTCTGAGAGCCCTGTGTTGCGTTGTGTTGAGAGCAAAGCAAACTGTAAGAGGCAAAGCAGTGAGTTTACCTAAGGAGAGGTCGGGCGAGTGAGGAAACAAGCTGTCGGGGAGCAGGAACAGCGCGGTGCCCTCTCCTCCCTTATCAACTCCTGTCCCAGTGTTGGCTCCACTCAGCCAGGAGGGAACAATGAACAAAGAGCAGCGACGTGGCACTGCAGCACTCGCCGCCAGCACTCCGTCCCCAGTTCTGCCTTGGTTCTGATTCCTGCCTTTCCAACCTGAGCTCCCCTTCTTCTGGCTTCTCCATCTGGGTGAGGCTCCTGCACAGACACCTGCATCACACTCAGCCTGGGGACAGAGCAAGACACCTTATGGCTACAGATATAAACCCAGGAGGAGATGCTGAGATGTGGCATCTCTCTGTTGGGAAAATAGAGTGAGAAGGTGCTTGGGGATGCTCAGCTCCAGGAGGAAGGAGGCAGAGGGGACCCAGGCCCTGTCTGGCTGAGCAGGACACAGACCTGAAGCCACCTGTGGCAGCTGCCCTCTAGGGAACCGCAGTCCTCATCTCTCCCCTGGCTGTGACTGGGAGCACAGATGTACTTTCATCAGGCACACATCTTCAGCAATGAGGAAACCTGTCCCGCCCCAAAGCCACCCGTTATGTCACATCCCAGCTCCATCCTGCACCCTCCCTGTCCCAGATGTGCGTCATCACAGCTCCTCTGCCACCTCTGGCCATGCCAGCTCCACACCAGCTCCTTCCCTTCTCCCATCCCCTCCAGCAAACCCAGGCCCATGGGACTGCAGCTCAATACTTTGTGTCAGCCTTTTAAAACTGGATGTCCTCGAATGGGGGCTGAGGCCCCCCCTGCCTTTGTGCCCCTCAGCACCAGGGCTGTTTGAGGGAGCCTCAGCTGGTAGCCCTTCCCCATCCACAGCCCCAGGAAGGCTGCCATCCTCCTCCTTCTTCCCCCGGCCCCACCAGACGCTCCATCCCTGTGGCACCAGGAACTGATGAGCACAATGACACAAGCCAGGCCACCAGCTCTTGTCTTGGTTCACATCCTGGCAGCTGCCCGCACGCAGGCACAAGTGTCCTTCCCATGACATCTGCTCCTGCATGCTTCCTCCTGCTGCAGCCACGTCTTTAACCATCCTACAGCTGTATTCCCATTGCACAGCCATAATGGGGTCTGTGTCCATTGGTGGGCTGGGGCACTGAGGAAGGGATGGGTTGAGAACAGCTGATTTGGAAAGATCACCTTTGATCCCACTTGAGAAAGGCTGTGGTTCACCCGGAGGGTCACAAAGCAGCAAGAAGAGACATGACTGCCTTCTGATGTCCTATGGGGATCATGTCATGCAGCCAAGTCCCCAAGGCCAGCTTCCAAGGGGAGCAGTCTGCTGCCCACCGGCCAAGCCACAGACCAGGCACACTCCATAACAGTTCTAAAAGCTCTTTAAATGTGAAAAGCACAACACTCATCCTAAACGCTCCCTCAGTCCCTGCAGAGAGCACTCCTCTCCTTCCCAGCTGATGGGGATGGCTGCTCAGGCCGACCACAGATCCTGCAGCACTCCATGCAGTGCTGGGCACTGAGCTGAACTGTTTTACACTCAAACACAGCCACATAATCCTAATGTTGTATCCTTACTTCTGTTCAATCAGAGACATCTCAGACACTTCTTGGCTGCCCTGGGATACAAAGCTCTTCTTCCTCAGCTCTTTTCACTTGAGACCATAAGCATTTGTTGAGCATTTCTTTCCGTGTTGGTCCTCCCAGAGCCACAGCTACTAAAATGAACACAATGAGAAGGCTGTAGGGTACAGACAACAATCAAACTGCTCTCAATATGCAGAACGCTTTCTCTCTACACACACATATCCTGGTACATGTATACCTGTATAGATTTCCTCCACGCCTCAAGCACTGGTTATACTACACAACAAAATAGAGACCTTGTGTTTAAAGAAACAACCAAACCCAGAACCAAACCCACACGACCTGATGTGGCCCAGGACCCTGACCCACACCCGTGCTCAGGGTCAGCAGCCCCACCTAACAAGCACGTCTTGTGGCTGCAGAGAGCTGCTGGTGGGCTCAGGGCTCTGGGCATCTCCCTGCTGGGAGGCTGAGGGCTGGGGGACCCACTGGTGATATGGGTGCTGAAACCCTTAGAGCTGTGAGCCCCCCCTCACTGCAGCCACTGTCCCCTCCTCACCCCTGCAGCAGCAGACAGGCCCTCAGCCATCAGCATCCCCACAGGGTATCGGTTTCCTGGACCCCCATTGATTCGATGGCAGTTCTCCAGGATCAATTAAGCAGCAGCAATTCTTCCAGCCAGAACTGAGATGTGGCACTGACCCCTAGTGACAGGCTCCTGCTTGGATGCTGAGCAGCAAAGAGGAGTGATAAAAAATGACAGGCAGCCAAAAGCAGCAGGGATCCGGGAAGGCTGCTGGTATTGCACAAAACCTGCTAAGTCAGTGCAGCCATCCTCCTGCAACTGCACCCAGCAGCTGAGCAGCCTTCCTGGAAGTGTGCTTCCATCCTAGACATGCTGGTCCAGGACACAAACGCAGCTCAGCTGAACTTGAGATAAGAGTTTATTTACGAAATGATTGAAAAGCCCAAACGTTGCACTTTCTCTCTGCTTGAAGAGGGTGAGTGATGCAGTAAGAGGGAAAGCAGCCACCAGTGCTGGGATAGTGCTGGAAATGACCCATGTACAGGTCACGGAGCACAGCGTTACCACTTTGCATTGCAGAGGAATGATGGGAACTCATAGAGGCTCTGCCTGCACACTGACCTACTCCTTTCCTTGGGAAAATGCTGTTACATGGTAGACTGTGTACTGCATACGACAGTTTATTACTTTAAATACATACATTCTGGCTCTCAGCCTGACAAGAGTCCAAAAATGGTCTGTTTCAATTATGGAGGGCACAGCACTAATGGTCAATTCCTCGGCATTTCAAAATATTCCCATCCCTGTGGGCTGTTTGCAGGATGAGAGACTTGATGGTGCTCTCAGCAGTTCCTTAACACCATCTTTTCCCCTCACCAGTAGCTTGAGAGCCATAAGGAGGGGGGAGGATCTGACCCTCCCCACTCATCTCAGCAGGGCTGTGGAACAGACTGTTACTAAAGGCAGTGGGAAGACTGTTGTGGCCATCAGTGGAATTAGACAGAGCTTTCTCCCTAAAACATTGCTCTCCCCATGTCTTGCAGCATGGAATCAGACTGACCCAAGGAAAGGAGCAGAGGCTGAAATGCTGCCTCCCCACACCCCAAATCTCCCACTCACCACCAGAAGGATGTGAAACTGCTCTGCCCCACACTGGCACCACCCGTCCCCGCACTGCCAGCCTTGCCTCTCACTTTTCTCCCCTTATCTCTACGCTGGTCTTTCTGCAGATCTCATTTCCTGCACCATCCTTGGCTCAGAAGGCACCAACCTCGCTGCTGTTACTGAGACCGAAGGAAAATAGCAGAGGCTGTAAATAACCCCCTGGGCTCACAACCAAGAAAATGCCAGCATTGAGCAAAGCCATCTTCCAATCTGCCCGGCCCCTGGGCTTTGCTGGCAAACTCTTATTTTGGGTACTCAGGGCTGTTGTGATGACCCGAGCTCTTTGTAATACAGCCTCTTTAGCCAGATACGCTGTTACCCCTGGGAATGAGAACGCTCATGGATTCAGCTCACCACTCAGGTGTAAACATTCACATGTCAGTTTAAACACTTCAGCCCTCCAGCCCGAGGTACATTTGCCCTTCCAGCTCTACACAGTTACCGTGCACATTTAACTGTTTATGGAGAGCAGGGCTTGCCAACACAGGTCTGTAGGGCCTCTACTGAAACAAAGGGAAGATAAATGTTCTTTATCTTGGAATCACTCAATTTCTCCCTGTTTGGATATACAGAAAATGTGAAGAAAAGCTGCAGTGTTTCAACTTTTCTGGCATAATTTGCTGTGGGCAAGCCCTCAGTACACCAAGTGAGCTCAGTCTGCCCCTCCATTAACCAACAGGCAGGCAGAACTCGGCAGCAACCTTCATGCAGACCTGCTCTCACAATCTACTGCAGGATGCATCACGGATTGCACCCAGCAGGGCCAAGCTACATGTCGTACAGATGTGTTTCTGCTCTCAGAAATCACAGGTACCACAGAACAACCCACACACTGCAACACAGAATTTAGACTAGAACTTAAGTGCCATTTCTGTTAGTTTACAGTTGAACTCACTTCTCTCTCTGCTGCAAAGGCTCACTGGGGGCTGAGAAAGCAAGAGAGTGTTCTGGGCACTGTCCCGCAGCCTCCTGCTCACAGCTCACTGTGCCTCCTGGCCTGCTTTTCCCTCCCTGCCAACCTCGGGGCTGTCCCCCGCAGGTCCCTCCCAGGGCCCTGGGCTTTCTCTGCTTTCACCCTGGCTTCCTCAAGCAGTTCCTCTCTGACTGTGGCTTTTTCTTCAGAGCCTTCCAGCTGCTGCTGCTCCTCTTGGTGAGAGGAGGTATGGAGGGTGAACTCTGGCCCCGCGGCCTCCATCATCTGGAGGAAATTGTAGGCAGGAAGAGGTGGTTTCCAGTCCTCCTCAGACAGGGTACCTGCAAAGTGAACACAGTCTCTTGTTAATAAGTTTAGAGGCTGTGATGTAACCCACTTTACAGTCATTTCCATTTCAAAGCAAATATGGCTTTTCTGCCCTTCCAGTGAATGCAAAATTAAAGATCTCTTTTCAAAGTTCACTCTTTCTTCTCCACAACTAATAATGCCACCCAAACCAAACCGGCCACAGATGCATTAACATTTACAGGAGCTGGCTGAGGGCTCAGCTCCTCAAAGGCCGGTTCCTGAGTCTTCAGACATCAAGCTGTGAATTTTACAAGCAGCAGCACTCTCTCTCCCTACCAGTGAATGGATGTTTCACTCAGATCTCAAGTAACTGTGCTAATGACTTAGCATTACTGAAATGCCATTAGGAATGAGGGGAGACTGCTGTCTCTACAGAGAGGAAGCAGTACCATTAAGTGAGGATGCTCTTTAATTTGTGCTTTTAAGGCTGATCACACAGACCTAAAAGCTTGAGCAAGGAGGCTGTGATGGCTGGCAGAGCCCTTGGCTGTGCTGCCCAACCATCAGAGCACCCCTATGGCACCCTGGAAAGGAAGGTCCCTAGCTGGAGGCCTAAATGACATCCAGATTTTGGGAGTGGAGATGGGAAGAGCTGTGGGAGAAGGGCTGGGTCACAGAGCTGTATCAGCCAGGTCAGAAACGATGTCTTTGATTACTGAGGACACCTACGTATCCTACCTTGCTATGTAGGTGGTGGCATTTGAAAAGAATTGCTGTGAAAGGTTTATTTTAAAATTCAACAAGTTCAAATCCCCCCATCTCATTTCAGGAGCCTGAAGCAGGCTGTCAGCCAGCTGTTCCCAAGTTGGTGGCACCCTATGGCTACACCTAACATATGAGGAAGGCACATTTACTCTGCCTTCCTCCAAAGCTTCAGCAGCTGATCAAGGAAGGAAGGGACTTAGTGAAAGGCTTCACACTAAATGCCAACCCTTAATGTTCCAAAGATCACAGCAAGGCATCAGCTTCCTCACACTTTCCTGTCCATAAAAATGCTGGGAGGTGCCTAAAGAAAAGCTATTTCTCACACTAGGGCTCTGGAGATTTTTTTATTAGCAAGCAATGTTTCAGCAGCCCTATTCTCAGCAATCAGCACAGCCAGGTTTGGGGATTATTACAGGGAAGAGATGCCGATTGAGAACTATTCATGCTTGGCTCTGAACATTAAACAGTCCTGCAGCAAACTCGTGAGTACGGGTATTCTGTTCTGGCCGGACGATTTGTACTGCTCCAACTCAAACTAGAATAGCTAGTTTTTCCATAATTAAATTCCAGGACAGACAATTTATTGCACGTAGCATCTTCTCATAAACAGACCGAAGCTAACAGTGCATGCTTAGGAACGTTTCAAACGCTCGTCCACTTACTGCTGGGAATCTCCAGTCCTGCCTTCAGTCTCTCCAGCCAAGACAAGACGTTCATTTCAGTGATAGACTGCTCTGATGGGAACTTAAACACTTGACCTCCAGCATGAAGGTTCACCCAGACGAGAGCAGGCAATGATGGTACGGTGGCAAAGTACGCCTTCAGGACCCCAAGGCCCACTGGAGTGTTCTTCCTGTAGGGGAGATCCAACAACATGCTCAACAATAGTTTGGCAGCAGAATATGACCCCAGGGTCAAGGAAGCACTAAAGCTCTTGGGCTACATTCAGCAGAACACACGCACACAGTTTTACCTATGGGACAGCTGTAGAAGTTCACAGCTCAAGTACTTATGTCCTTATTGTCTAATGGACAGGGAGTGGACAGCAGAACAGATGAGTTAAGGAGGAGCAGGACAAATCCTGCACAGAGGTGTGAAATCTTCTCCATCACAAGTTCTTAAGAGCAAGTCAGATGGGGATGACACACTGTGGTTAACTCTTGTAGTGCCGGACATTTGCTGTGGGAACTACCAGCCCCTGGCACCCCCCCACAGCTGCAGCAGCCACCAGCAGGTAGAAAGGGTACGAGCTGATGCAGAGGGCTGTGCTCATGTGATCCCATCCCTTGGCATCTGTGGAGTGGTTTCCTGCAGTCAGTGGGCAGAGACAAGGAGCTGGAATGGCAGCTCCTCCAGGTGACGCAGGGAGCGCCAAAAGAGGACATCCAACTAAGATGGAGGGTCAGCCAGGACACAGAGATGATGAGTCCTTCAGGCGCTATTTTCAGGCTCAGTGATGCACAGGGTCTGAGTTGGCTCTCACCATGGGAATGAGGTCCTCTTTCTAGGACTATGTTACTCTTTAAAGCCAGTGACCACTTTCTGCCCTGGCAAAGGACAGCTTATTCTTTCTCAGTAAGAGAGAACAGAGGCAGATGTGTAGGTGGGGAAGTTCCAGGGACTCTCATTTCTTGCACATTACTGGCAAACAAAGTTAGCTAAACTCCAGCCCACGCTGCTAGGCACTTCCCAGACTTCAAAGCACGCTATGATTAAGACAGTGAGGTGTCTTTGGGCTTCAGCAAAACAATCAGAGGTTAAAAACTGAAAACTTACACATGAGGGGAGGACTGAAAAAAATCCCCTTTCCTATCACTTTTTGTATTTCTTAGTTCCTGGATTCGTTTTGTTTCTTGGTTATTTCTCAGGTTTCTTTTAGAGCTTCTTCCAGAAACTTTCATTTTTCCCCACAGTCAGCAATCACTAATTGGCCTGTTCTGTTTCACACTAATTGCTGATGGAATAATTATCTTAAGACGCTCCAGGAGGGCAAATTTGCTTCTTTCCTTCCATGTGTAAAAGAATAATAATAATACTAATTTCAGGTCCAGAGTGAAGCTACCATGCAGCAGCCTTGAGAAATTTTACTCTACTGGCAATTACTTCTGCAATCAATTAAGGTTTTTACTAATTTTACTTTTTTTGTGCAATTCTGCAGCTGCCCAGAATACATACTGAATCACTGCTAAATGATTTGGCTTCCCACCCCATGATGACTTCAGACCAAACGATCACATTACCACAGATAGCGTTTTGAGTAATTGCAGACTGTTTTTTTCCTTGCCCTGCAATGCTAAGAGCGAGGTAAAGGAAAGACACAAAGAGGTTTTAGCATACTCACAAGTTCAACCAGCACGGCACAAACGCTTGCTGAGATCTCCCTTTTGCCAGATTCAGCATTTCCTTGCTCTCTATTTGACCAATGTCACCATCACTAAACAAGATGAGGAAAGGCTTTCTGAGCTGCAAGTAGTGGGGCAGATTTTGCACGGTGATTTCTGGCTGCAAAACACCAAAACAAGAAGTTGGAGTTTAAGAGGAGCTGGGAACAAGACAAAAGGAGGCTTTCTGCTCTTACATGAGTGGGTCAGGGGCTGAGCAAAGCTGTGGGGTTTGTGTTGAATGCAAGAATCTCTCAAAATCAAACATGGATTTGGGGACTTTGGTGCACTCTGGAAATGCTTACACCCATCCATGCCATCATAAGGAAAGTCTGAATGAGAAGCTGTGTACTTTGAGATGAATGGGTGTGAGCAGAAAAACAAAGCAGGCTTCGTCCAGCTCATGTGCAGGGAACAGGCCTTGTAAGATGCCTACAACAGTAGATCTGGGACTAAAAGCACCAGCCGGCCAACTGACTCCCGGGGCCTCCTCCCAAAGGACAACACTACAAACAACAGATTTCTGGCCAGATTGTTGGCTCCAAGTCATAAAGGATAAAAACAATGGGAGAAATAATGAGCAAACGTATTTATTTTGCACAGTTCAGTGCTTCTGAAAATGATTGTTGTGGAAAAAGGACTTACAAAAATATCCAGCAATTTGTATCTGATCATCTGCACGATGTCCTGTGCGCTCTGCTGGGACAAAGCGATGCCTTCCACGCTCTGACCACTGCTCCTGGCAATGAGGAGGGCAGGAGGAGACACTGCATATTTATGGGACCTGAAAAAAATCCAGCCAACTCACACCATGTACCAAACATACACAAACTAAGTTTTAAATTAAGACAGGGGAGGTTCAGGTTGGATCTTAGGAGGAAGTTTTTCCCCCACAGGGTGGTGACGCACTGTTCACAGGTTGCCCAAGGAGGCTGTGGATGCCCCATCCCTGCAGGCATTCAAGGCCAGGCTGGATGTGGCTCTGGGCAGCCTGGGCTGCTGGTTGGTGACCCTGCACACAGCAGGGGGTTGGAGCTGGATGAGCACTGTGGGCCTTTGCAACCCAGGCCATTCTATGGCTCTATGAATTGAGCTCCATGGGCTTTGATTTTTTGTGCAGTTCTGCTGATGTTTAGCAAATGTTACAACAACAGACATAGCCTGTGACTTTACTCTTAGCATAGAAACCAGCCCCTCTGTTGTTCCCCAGTATTCTTTGGGTAAAAGAGTTCAAGAGTGTTAAAAGAAAAGCTGAGCAGGTGGAAACAGCAAAAATAGGAGAAGTCTGAGCAATGAAAGGGCACCACCCCAAGATGGGTGAGCAATCTTCTGGAAGTTTGAGGAAGTTCACCCTAAAAACTCCAGATGTCACCAATGAGAGGAAGGGTGAAACAGAGGAAGTGAACAGCCCCAGCTGCTTCTTGGGGGGGGTCTGTGGTTTATTTTTCAAAGGCCGCTGGTAATTCTTCAAAGGCTGACAGCAGTATTGCTGGGGATGTCAGCCTGTGTGAGAGAGACACGAGGGCATTGTGGGTTGAGGCCTTTGATTTCCTTTTCAAGGGTAATCTAGTCTGCCTGATCACCTTTTTTTGTGTATGAAGAAGATGCACCGTGGAGGGAGATGTGTTCAAATGTGCTTTAAAGATCTCGGTGTTTGGTGTTTCAGGCCACAGAGACAAACTAGATGAAGATGGAGCAGATAACACATTTCCGCGATGTTCACTTTAAATGCAGACCTTTCACTTCACCCCTCACCGCATTTATCTGCTGGGGAAAAAACACACCCGCTGCACATCTGCCAAGGGGAGCCCAAGTTCTGCACTGGTACCTTGAGAAAGAGTGGCCAGTAATGACCTTTCTGAGGCTTTCAAACCTTATGAATCCTTTGCTAACCTGTTCTTGTGTTTATCTGAGCTCTTTCAGTTTGATTTTTCTGCTTTTTTTTTAGCCCATTCTCTCTGGTTTTCTGCTCATTGTCTACACATTTGGTTTTGTTTTTTCCCCCACCAGAACCATCCCAGATCACAGAAATGCAATTTCTTAACTCCCGTCACACTGTGACACCAAGGGAAAGCCAGACACCCCAGGAACTCTTGCAGCTCACACCCCAAAGGCCAGGGCTGCACCTCACACGTATTTCTTTCCCCTAGAAATACCCATAAATCCAGCCCTGAGTTGTGCTGTGCCCTTCCTGCCTGGACACAAGAGCTCCTCGAGTCCAGCACGTTATTTCACAGCTCTGCTCATGGCTGGGAATCTTCTGAGCTGCTAAGGAGGTTTGTAACTTTCCTGTTGGGTGTTTTTTTACATTAACTTGCATTTGCCTTTGGGCTGAGAACAGTAAAACCCTACCAATGTTTCCAATTCTGCTCATTTCAAACTTCTCAAACTCCCCAAGCCTTGAAGAGGCGCTCTGGCTGAGTCACAGCTCCAAGGAGGTGAGAACTCTTCTTCCCTGTGTCTAAATGGATTAACTCATTCAGCAGCCTTTGATAAGGAAGCTCCCCAACACTGACAGAAAACCAACAAGTTCCCCACCTAATAGCTGGAGTCTACCCTGAAGTCACCTCTGATTTTGCCAGTAACACGACCAACACCTATCAAGTGGTTGCATTGTTGCTTGTGACAGCTTTCTATTTATATAGCTGGCATTAGGTGGGTAACATGAGACTTGCATTTAAATCAAAAACATTTGTAAACAAATGCTTGGCAGGAATCTAAGACATCTAAATATGTGAGAAATAAATGACTTCATTCAAAACATTTCTTCACTGGTGCTTTTTTGCACTTGCTCCCAATGGGCCAGGTGTTTGCTGAGCAAACAGTCGTGCTAAGAACATTCTTTGGTGCATTTTACATACCTTTTCCTCTGGGGAAATGTGAGCAGGGCTCAGTTTTCTGTGACTTGGGAGCCACAAACACTTCCTTAGCGAGAGCTTAGCAGAAAGAGCAGCTTTTCTTCTCTCCAGGAGGGAAGTGAGCCCAACTCTTGCATAAGGAATTCCTGTAAGTGTTTACTTTCTACTTGCACTTGAGAAGACGACCATCTACAGTAGCTTCACCCACAAATCACAGCTAAAAACACCTTCCACAGCCAAAATCCAAACTTGGCAGAATGAATATCAATACAAACTGCATTAACTATTCCAAGCAAATGGGAGCGCTCTCCAGACTATGGCTGGGGCAGGAGGATGGAGGTGTACTCTTGAATGCGTCACCGCTGACAGGACACAGACTTCTGTTGGTGCCATCAAACACACCAGGGATGTGGCACATTCCTAAGAAACCAGCTAACATAATTCACTGCTACATTAAATGGCTGTTAAACCCACGCCTGCAAAAACGGCCATTTGGGGATATTTAATGCTGCCCTGATGGCTAATTCCTGATGGAAATGAGAGGCTGGGAGAAGGTGAAGACCCCTTCCGGATCTACCTACATTTATAAGCTCTAAAACATCTCTCACAGCCTAATTCAGAGCACTTTTCCTGTTGGTGGAATGAGCATTAATGTTAAACTAAACGTATAGACTGATGGATACTAAAGTCCCATTAGCTACAATTTGGCTTAAACTTAGGGCTGCATTTTCCAGGACCCAGACACAATTCCTACTCCACTGGTAGCCAAGAACTCCTTGGGAGAAGGCGCAGGCAGCACATAGACTCTCCTTTGGTTGCTACTTGCAAATCCAGTCAACCACCAGAGCAACACTCAAATTTACACCTCTGGCTTTGCAGCATCCTCCCCCTACACCCTTCCTCACCCGTCACCTCAGTATCTCCTTTTGAAGCATCAGAGCAGGGAAGACAGAAAAAGAAGGTGCAGAGAAGGCAGAAATAGGCAGAAAAATAACAAGTATGCATTTCTTCTCAAAGGAAAAAGGGCAGAACTCCTTTATTCTCCCTCACACTCTGAACCTAGCTAGAAGACAACATTTTTGCAGCATGTTTTTACAGGGAACCCAACAGATGCATGAGGGACTGGCAGGGCTAGAGGACTAAAAATACCCAGAGTGAACCTGAACAACAGGAAGGGAGCTGACAGTTCATAACAACAGGGTTAAACAGGTTGCCTGTGGAAGGGCTGTAAATCAGCAGCCCAGTCACTGCTCCATCTCTCCTTGGCAGAACCCTGAGCAATCTTGCTACTGGACTAAGTCACTTGTAGATGTTTGGGTCGCTAATAAACACTCAGCATAGGCAGAGACTCTTGCTTTAGGCAGTAGCTTTCACTAAATTCAGGTCAGTTTGAATTGTCATCAAAGCAAAAAACAACTTACAAAGCCAAGACATCATCTTCGAAATACATCCCTGTTGTTACATGTCCACTTAAGATGCTTCCTGCCTCCGTGAACGCTTCCCTGACTGTAAAAGAGACAAAGAATCATAAATAAACAATAGAAAGCGAAGTGTCAGCTTCCTTCTGGAAGTCAAATCACCACATCTGCATACATAACACCCTCCCACAGCAAACTGTCAGCTGTGAACAAAAACATGATTAGTGGCTGATGAGAAATGGTTGCATCTCATGGCCATGGGCTACACAAGGGAGGAGTTGGCAGCAACTGAAAGGATGAGAAGGAAAGAGTTCCTATTATGAGAGCAGCATTTTCTCCTTAGCCACCAGCACTGAGCTTCCAGGATCTGAATGACAGATACTGATGGAAAGTGAAACAGATGCCCTTGAGAACTTAAAGACCGTAAGTGTTCTTAGAAACAGGAGAGCAATTAAAAGGCTAAATAGAAATCTTATAAATCACAGTGACCTTTTGGAAAAGACTACTGCAGCAGTGTTAAGTGGCCAGCACTCTCTCCTTCAAGTGTCTTTTTGTCTTATCCAAACAGGAGGATCTATTAGCATCACCAAAGGTCCAAAGGCTAACTACCTTGAAGGCACACTGTGTGCCCACTGCGTCATGCAGTGACAATGAGAGGGCTTTGCCCCTGCTGTCACAGCTCAGAGAGCCCCATCATACCTTAGCAGCTGCTAAGGCCCACCTCTCACCTTACAAAGCCAGTGAACTCAGAGGAGGTGGATAAAAGGTAGGGGGTGGGACTCCCTTTAATCCATAACAGCTGAATCTACCTGTGCTGAGAGATTGAGAGCAGAGCCCCAGAAGGAAGCCAGCTCCAGAGCCGGTTTATGCCCATATAAAACATCCTCAATTTTAGGCAACTAGATCTGTGGAAGAGACAAACTTTGTGAGAATATGCAACCACAGTGTGTGAGCTTGTAAAACACACTAAATAAAGATCAGAGAGAGAGAAAACAACACTAAGTAGGCTGAAAATGGGGCACATTTCAGCTCTCCCGCTCTTTATATCAAGCAGTTGAAGACAACAAAAAAGGATCTTTTCATTTATGGAAGAGTGAGAAATCTCGTGTTAGAGAAGTTAGGTTTTCCCAAGAGGTAAAGTTACAATTCAGATACAGCTATGATGTATGTTGTTACGTCATTTAACTAAGACCTCATTCAGACATTATTTACTGTTCCTTGTAATGAAGATCATCGTGTCAAAACTGGCCAACCCAGGCACTTGGGACCAGTGACTCAGACCTCAGTAAACTGCAGCTGGCTCAAAACTCTTCTCTTTTTTGTTCTTTGCCTCTGCCTTTCCAGTAGAATTCAAGGATGCATTTTTCATTGTGATCCCCTGGAAAAACAAGGACTACAAACTTTTCTTTACACTTATTTCTTTTCCAAAAGAAAGCTTGGATCCTTGAAGGAATGGCTCATTTTGAGTTCAGATGCTGCAAGAAACAACACACGCCACAGTGCTTGTGATACAGGTCGGCCAGTTAGGCTGGTGATGTCGAGCAATTTGGGGTCTGACACTGGTTTTCAGATTCACTTGGTCTTCAGTCACTTGATGTTGTCGGTGCTGACACAACAACCCAAACAATCAGATGATGAGGAATACTGATAGCTTTGCTCTGAGAGCTTCACCAACAAACCTTCTGCGAAGTGTCACGGCCCAGCTACAGGAGAAAAGGCCGTGAGGAAGACTGTGAGGCACGAAAGGACCCAGTGTGATACACAAAGAACAGGCTTAAATCCAAACATCCTCAGGAGAGCACTTCCACTGGCATTTAACTTGAAACACTCACTTGAGACGTAAGTAAGCATGTGCTCAAGTGCTGCCCTGGAGAGGCCTTGGCTGCAGGAATTCTCTCCTAAATCAGGACAACATTCAGCTCAATCCAGGCTTGTTCCTGCTGAGATCTTCCCTCCCCAACACACTCAGCTCTGCAGTTCCTTCCTATCACAGTTCCAAAATGGTCAGCATTTTGGGGACGACTGGTGACAGGCCCAATGTCCAACACAGCAGCCTCATAAATGCACACAGTTCCACAACAGATACAGAGCACTTCCAAAAATGCTTTTTCTCCTGAAAATGATATGAGACGGTAGACTATGTAGTATCTGGGTTTTTTTATGGAGTGAAAGTTTGAAGCTAAGCTGCTTTCTTCTTTTTGCTGCGCCTGCTGGGTGACAATGGACAGACAACACGAGATCTCAAATAAAGCGAATGGGGATCAATTATTCACCATTTCTTCTAACACAACATCCAGCAGCCAACAGAACGCTTGGGCATCAGTTACTGGAAAACAGGAAACTCACAGCCATGCATAAAATCCTCCACAGACTAAAGTCACTGCCAAGGCATGCTGTGGATACCAGGCAGAGATTCTGATTATGCTAACACAAGCCATTAGATACAAAGCAGGAGTGAGAATTCTAGACCAAGGAAGATCCTGAACTGATAATTCCTGGAGTTTAGTTCCATTCTGCCAAGGAAAGGAATCCCTTTGAACATGTAAGTCTCTTCCTAAATGTCTGCTGTTGCCCTGCTGGAGAGAAGATATGGGTCATGCTGGTCCTTTCTTTATTCTGCCCCAAAATAACTCTGATGATGAGTTGAAGCAAGCAGTCTGTGCACAGACAAAGCCCCACGCACAGCTTCAAATAATGTTTAGTGCTTGATTTACATCCAGGCTTGGCAAGCCTTACAATGCTAGCAGCAATCTGAGGAGCACAGGTGTATTCTTAAACAACTGCCGCTCATCTCGGGACACAGCCCTAATTCCAAATATGCTTCTGAGTAGCAAATAAACCCCTGTAAGTTCTCCCAGTTTCCAGGAAAATGCTCATTCACTGCCCTCATAATGCTCTGCATCTCTCTGCAATTCATTTTAATTATGATTTTTCTGACAAGACTCTTTTAGCTCAGATCCACTGAAGTTTCTTAATATAGTTCTCACATTTAGTGCCAGAAAAAAATCAGAGCTTCATTTAGCTGGGCATCTCGTTGCTCTATTTCAGTTAACTGGAAATGACGATGACGTGGCATGTTGCTGGTGCAGGTAAGAGCAGGAATTTTTGCCATGAGAAAATAATTATTAAAACTTCCAGAGAAGTCTGCAGGCCGTTAAGGACAGTAGTGTGATTTCCCTGACTCCCGGTCTGGGTTTGGTGCCAAATAGCTGGCTACAGATTTCTGCTCCCTCACATTACCCTGCATGACACTCAACTATCCCTCAGGTTACAAACTGAGAAAGCATCCCATATTTCATCTTCCTTGGCACCAGGTTGTAGATGCCACTCCAGATTGCAGACTGAGCATGCCCCAAGGGAAGAGGAAATCTTGTGGGCTCCATACAGAGCTGTCTGGAAACCTCCAAGCCTCTTGTTTCCAAAGAAGTGCAGGTCTAGATGGAAAGGAACATCTTCTGTACAGGAAACAGTCTGAGCTCACAATGCCATTTGGATCCAGGCAGGTTCCCTGCAGAGAAGTCGTCTCACAGTCCACATGCTGTCTGCAATCCTGTCATCTGGGCTAACACAGGCACCATTACTACAGAGAATGGAATACATGCAATAAAAGGATGATTCCAGAGCTCAGCTGATGAAAACCAGGGGAAAATGTTTCAAAGTTTCTTTAAGACCAGTAAGATTTTCTGCTAAACTCCACACTTTGATACAGGCCCTCCAGAAGAAGGAAGGCATGCTAGATGTTACCTGGCTTGGTGAACAAAGCCCAAATGTTTACTGGTTAGTTCCAGACATTTGATTTTGCTCTTATCTCTGAGCATGGTGGATTCCCCCTGAACCTCCTCATGTGACTAAGTAGCTTTATTGCCTTTAATCAAAGTTTACAATCACTCTGGGGCTTCAAAATAAAAAACAGTCTGAAATTTTGATCTTGGCAAAGATCATAAAAACATCCCCCTTTTCAGTGCAGTAATTCCTAGAGGCAGTGGTGAATTAGAGGCTGTGGGGCTGGAAGATCCTACCTGCCCAGTGTGGAGCTGACTGAAGCATCACATGACGTTCCCTTTCTAGACTGACTTTATTCCTTTTTCCTCATTAACATGTGACTGTCATTCTGGTGCAGCACTCTGTGTAACAGACAGAAGATGCACAACTCCTCCAATGCAACAGTGAAAAGGGCTTCCTTTAAGAAAGTATGCTATGACATTACATGGGGAATACAAGAAAAGACTGATGAGTCTGGGCTTGTTCAGTCAGAGGCTGAGAAGAGATTTGAGAGCAGCCCACAGCTCCTTTAAAGGGGACTTATGCTCCATGGTAAGGGGCAGGAAATACAACAGGAACAGCAGACACAAACCGGCTAGTTCAGATTGGATGTGTGTGAAAACGCTTCTTTGTGCAGACAGTTGTGCAGCCCTGGGAAAGGTCATCCATGGGATTGTTGTTTCGTACTGGTCCAAGCACAGCGTCTCCAAGGCCTGTCAGGGTTGTCACATGCTACCACAGTGGATATAGTAAACATGTCCATAGTAGCTGGCTGACAGCTAAATGTCCCTTGAGTCAGAACACAGACAGCAAGTCCCATGTATGGAATCACCTGAATCTTCTATTTATAAAAACCAAGAAAGGTGGTGCCAGGCAGGCTTTGATGTGAGCAAACATGATTGGTTATTTAGAGAAAATGAAACACCAAGAACTTCCCAAGCATCTGGAATCATCCATCTCTGGTCAGGAATTAAATTAAAATGCTTAAGCCATAAATATCACACTCACCTTTACTTGTGGCTGTGCTGAATACTCCTAGAACCAAAGAGTGGTGATAGGATGACAGCTCAGATGGAAGCTCTCCTCTTAAATACTGCTCTGCTTCATCAATCGTTGCCAGCTTCAGAGGGCAGGAAACTTGGCTCCTATTGAAAGGCAGAGAAATAACGTGGGCAGCCTTCTTCCCTTTTGGGATGAAGAGAGAAAATCCTCATAACAACTCTTCCCTAACCCAGTGTGACAGCCATTTGATCTCAGTAGAGAAAAAGGATCAGCTGCCTCTGGGAAGGAAGGGCAACATCAAGGCAATGAAAGGTACTGGGACTGGGTATGGTGAACAGAATAGCCCTAAGCCAAACTGGATGCTCTGAGATCCTTTCTGCACACAGGACAGTCTGGCATCCCTCAACTAAACTGTAGAGATCACTTGATTTAGAGTAAGGGCTTGGCTGTGCTTCCAATAAAACCAAAGAGGGTTTTGCCATTCATATGGGCCATATTCATGTATTTTGCCCTTCATCTTAGGACCAAACCCCATTCCTGGACTGGGATCCATATTAAAAATAACTGAGAAGGAATTCTGTAGAGAAAAAGTGACAACAGATGGATGTGTTGTCCAAGAATAGATGAAAAGCACAGAAAGTTATTGAGCTAATTTCCAAATCAGGTCTACAACCGGATCTGACATTTTTCCAAACATGAATTCCATTACACAGGCCATGAAGTATCCAGAACATCATCTGGTAGATGTGCTAATCTTACTGTGTGGGGACACATTAACAGGCACTTACAACATGATGAAGCTGGTCAGTTCTTCAGTTCCCAACATGCCATTGTACACGATTGGTGGTTGCTCTCCCTTCTTGTAAATCTTTATGGTAGGAAACTGAGTGACATTCTGTGTTGTGCAAACACCAGGCCAGTCCCAGCAGTTCACTCGAGAGAGCAAAATCCCCTGAGTTCCTAGAATGGAAAAGAAACACAAATAGTAAGGAAAGAAAAAAAATAGAGAAAGTGAAATGCTGGAAAAAGGGACATATGTGAACCTTTTTGGATGCTACTGCGTGTATCTGTATTAACATCACCAGAACTCCTATTTGCTTTGGTGTACATCCTACTGAGCTGGATGCTAACACACTGCATGTCCATGGAGCACGTCCAGGTGGGCTACCACTGAAAAGTTACTTGATCATTCCTGGGGTGAAATGCTGCTCTGTGTAGGCTGGATGTCTGAATCCAGCCCCAAATAAGCAATCCCTTCCAGTCCATGCTGTCTCCCTCTTGAAGTTATTCATGGACATGCCTTACAGCGCTGAATCTAAAAGAAGTTATTTCCAGCCCACTAATGTATTAAATATTACAGCAGGTGTGAATGGATTAAAACAATAGACCACGGAGAGATCAAACTCAGAGAAGTGGCAGCTTTCACTTCTCAGAAAGAAATAACCAAAGACATTCACATCTGGCTGCAATGAAACCCTGAGGCAAACACCCAGGAGTATGTATGGCAGTAAGAACAGGTGCTGGAAATACTTTATGAATAAGGCTAAGACAAAGAAACCAGGCAGGCCGCCCTTGCTTATGGGAGGCAAAGAGGGAAAATAAAGCTTGGCATGAAAGAGGCTGATGCACATGGGAAGGAACAACCCCAGACACCACCCCATGGTGGGGGCCACTCAGCTAGAAAGCAGCTCTGCAGAAGAGGATCTGCTGGTGGATAGTAAGTCAAACATGACCAGTCCTGTGCTGCTTCTGCTAAGGACAATGGCATCCTGGGCTGAAATACATAAAACAGGTCAAAATGATGTCATATTTCCCTCTGCTCAGTGCTCGTGAGGCTGCACCTGGAGTTTTGAGCCCACTTCTGGGCTCCTCAGTGAAAGAAAGACCTGGACATACCGGAGAGAGTCCACTAAGGGGCACAGTAATGATTAAGGGACTGGAGCCCAGCTCCTATAAGAAGAGACAGAGGGAGCTGGGGCCTCTCAGCATGGAGAAGGGAGGGTGCAGAGGATGGAGCCAGACTCTACTCAGCGGTGCCCACAGCCAACAAAAGAGGCAATAGGCAAAAACTGGAACACAGGACCTCCAGAGATCCTTCCCAACCTAAACCATTCTGTCATCCAAGGCTTTTTTATTTATTGAGGTGCCCAGTATGGAAAAGTATCTATTTTACCTAAAACATGGAGCTTAATACACAGTGAGCAGTTAAAAGTCACGTAAACAAACTGCAGTTCAATCTGGCAATCTGATGGCTTTCACTCTGTTGTACCTATGCAAGTTGAACATCTCCAAGCTACTAGCAGGTACTTTTAGGCCCCTAAAAAAGAGGCTGGGGTCTCACAAGTAGGGAGCTGGGAAAGTAAGAGTGCTTGGGAACCATAGAGCCATCAGTTCAACTCCGATTCCTAGGACAAGTAATCAAAGAGCCTTTTAAGAGCCACATCAGTGTGATAAAAAGGGACCTGTGAGCAGTGAAACAGATGAATGCTGTTCTGCATACTTTCAACAAACCCAAGACAGATCCTGTAACTTCAGCATGTCCCTGTCAGCTGTCCTTTCATCTGCAGGCTGGGTGAAAGCCAGCATATGCTGCTGCTAATGCACTGCTAAGCATGTGCTGAACTGATCACTGGCCTCACCAGCCTCCTGGCTGGCTTCCCTACCTGACTTGCCTCTTACCTACCTGCAGGCTTGACCAATGACAGCAGGGCTGCGTCCAGTCCTCAGGCTATACCTGGTTCATGCCCACTGCAGGAATGCAGTATCTCAGACATCTTTGCTACATTTGTTTGAACAAGATTCAACAGTTGCATGGGAAAGACGGGAAGAAACGCTGAGACAAGGACACACACGGAGGCAGAGTGTTGCAAGATGTTGTGTCCGTCAGAAACCAGGGCAAGGGCAGATGGTGAGGATTTCTCAGGAAGAGTACAGCAGAGGCTTGACCAAGTATTAAAAGCACAGACAAGTCTTAGGCAGAACAGCTACTGAAGGGTCAGGTCAGACATTTAGGTCAGGGATTGGCAAGGCGGCCCAAAGACAGTGGTGAAGACACAAGCGACCTCCATGTGATTTCCCATTCCAAAGCTCCGTGTCCCTCACATCTCACCAGCCCATTTTATACAGCCTTCTTTTTCAGCTCTGCTTTGCAGCTCTCTCGCAGGAGGAGCTCACCGCTGTTCTGCCTTGTGTCAAATGTATGGACAGAAGAAGCAAGTAGCAGCACAGAGCTACCAGTCTGCAATTCCACTCAGACAGTCCAGAGCTGTCAAAACACTCCGAGAGAGCAGAAATGGTTTGTGTCATTCTCCAGGCTGTGAAATAACATCTCAATTTAAAAGCCTGCCCTGGGATTCATTTCACACCTCTGATCCGGTATGGCTGGTTCTCATCAACTGTTACCACATCATTTTGTGTCTTGCCCAACTCAGGATAATAAACGGCACGCAAACAGAGCTTTGATGTCTTGTTACGACTGCAAGGCTCCTCTAAGGGTCCTCCAAATGGAATTGTAAGGATTTGGATACCACCTCGGGGGATTATGTACCAAAAGTGACCAAGATCCCCCAGGGAAGCCCCAGCTGGCACAAGGAAGGTTGTGTATGGGATGATCACTCCGCCATCCCAAGCTGTACTGTGTTATTAATTACCAAACACACAGAACAGCAGTTTCAGGAGTTGAGTAATTCAGCAAAACACAGCACAGCCCTGTGGTCATTGTCGAGCTGCTGGATGGGCTGAAAGTTGAAACAGAAACATGGGATATTTCCTTTCTATGATTTTAGGTGCTATTCAAACTGGAGACTGAGAGAACTTCTGTTTTAAGGGTCTTCTAAAACCAGGACAAGGTGATCACAAGGAACAGTTCAGGATATGCAAAAAAACCAAGGCTCCCTTAAGCAGCTCATCCTTTGGAGAGCAGGACTGGCACTTTCAACTTCCAGAGCTGGTCTGAAGTCTACAGGATGAAAGAGAATTAAGTTACATGTGAAGTGTTGCACTTCAAAAGGAGGAATCCAGTACAGAAAGGGAAATGACGACCTGCACAGCATCACTGCAGGAAAGCAAATGAGAGAATCTCACAGCCCGCCAGCTGTTGATGTCTTACACATGTAATGTATGTGATAACAGAAAATGAATGGCATTTGGTGCTCTGGCAGATCCTGGGTCAGAAGGTCCCCTCTCAGACTTACACCACAGCTCTGGGTATGGAAGCAGAGTTCAAAAGGGATTTGACAACCTGATCTCTTCTCTCTGGTGACAGCAATAGGACCCGAGGGAAGAGCATGGAGCTGCATTAGGGAGGGTCAGGTTGGGGGTCAGGAAAAGATCCTTCGCCAGAGGATGGCTGGCCTGGAACAGGCTGCCCAGGGCAGTGGTCACGGCCCAAGTTGAAGGAATATTTGGACATTGCTCTCAGAATATAGGGCTGGGTTTTGGGTGGCTGTGTGGAGCCAGGAGTTGGACTCAGTGATCTCTGTGGGTCCCTCCCAATTCAGGATATTCTGTGACTCAGTTCTGTGTGCTAAATCACACGGGTGATTTTCATAAGTTAGAACTACATCTTCAGATCTCTGTCTTTGAAAGACACTGGCCAGGTAGACCCCACAAGCATCAAAAGAGGGAAGTAAAATTGTTTTTCAGCTCAGTTTTTTGGCATATTGCTCTTTTGTAGTGGTTTCCTCCTACCTTTGCAAAAAAAAAAAAGTCCAATGACACATCTGAGAAATACAATGACCCTGTCACACCTTCACACCCTTCTGCTGCAGGGGGGCTGCTTTCATTAAATTCACATTTTACCTAAGAAAACAAGAGCTGCCCTGGTTAACCTCAGTAACAGAGAGAATGGCACACCCCCACTACAAGAGCAGAAAATGTGCTCTTTTCAGCAAGACAAAGATGTTTCTCTTGATCTCTTGTTAGATCAGATCTCATAACAAAGAGAAAACACTTGGTGGGCTGTAAACTTCATTTGGTGATGATCTGCTGACCATTTGTTACTGGATGATTCATGGGGTCATCCCAGTCTCCAGCCTCCTCTGCACCCTTATGCTTTATTTTGGATGGCCTATTCTCAGTGCCATTTTCCATGGAAAATTGGCATCAAAAGTGGGACCTCATCTTGCATCTCAAAACGTGCTTCTAGTGCAGGTGACTCATGCCTCAAACAGCTGATCTTGGCTTCTGAGCCCTTGGGAAGGGTTCCACCCTGAACAGCAGATACCTGTACTTTTGGGGGAGCTGAGAAATTGCCCCAGAGCCATAACCCACGTTTAATTCTCACTGTCCTGCTTAGCTCAGGCTCTTCTTCCTGATGCAGACTTCTGCCTCTTGCACTGATATATCTTCCTGATTACTTTGCCCAGCCCTGCATCACTCTCTTCCTAACCCCAAACCCAGCTCTGGATCCCCTGACACCAACTCCTACCTGGGAGTTCACAGATTCAGACTTCCATCAGGCTATGCTCCCTGCACTGGAACATTCACAATTGATATGGCCTCTGCTCTCAGTCTGACCTGCTATAACTTTTGGTTTCTTTAGCCTCTTGACTCCAGCCCACCCTAATTGCCAGGCCTGAGACACCCTCATCCTGGCCATAAAAGAGAGCCTGGGAATTCCCATCCTTTTAAGACTTCTAGGTCCCCAGTAGGCATCTTTGTAACTACGTCTCTCCCGGCAGCAGAGATAAAGTCAGTTCTTGCAGGAAACTCACGCCAGTTCCACAAAAGCAACCATCCTCCATCTTCTCCAAGGTCACAACAGGGAGAACAAACTGGAGTCATTCCATAGGTCACATCTAGCCTGGGATTCTTCAGTTGGACCTCACTGATCACAGAGGAAAGGCCCTGACCTCAATCAGATCATAATCTTTGTTGAGAATCTGCCTATGGCTGCGTCCATGTACTGAGATCGTTATCAAATGATTAAAGAAACAGATGGTGAGAGCTTAGCCTCACACAGGCAGCCACGGTTCAGCCACTGACTCAGGAAGAGGCAGGGTTTCATCCACTGCATCTCCCAGTTTGCTCCTCTAGCTGGTCTGACAGCTGGAAAGTCTAAAGAAACCCTAAATCATGTATAACCATAACCCCTCTAACAGCGATAACCCTCCCTGAGTTTTCCAGTTTATTTCTGGGATGTCAGTTCAGATCAAAGCTGATGATGACATTCTTTTTATGAAAATTAGTATAGAACCACTTTCCTGCAGATGACAGCACTGTCCGCAGTGCTCCCTGAAGGGTTGCTTACAAACAACCACTTCCCAGAAAACTGTCTGGGCCCTCTGCACGCTCTACACGTTTTCCCTCTGCTGAGAGCTCAGCCTGAATCCTCCCTGAGTTTTGCAGGAAAAGGCTCCCTCTGGGAGCAAGGAGCTGCTAAAAGAACTCAACTAGGAGAAATCAGCAACTGGGAGAAATCAGCCTCAATGAAGAAGGGGAAAAAAAAAAAGCTTCAAACCAAAGAACACATCAGCTACCTCCAGGGGTGCAAGAACAGCTCAGACTTAGATCTACTCAACTTCCTCACTGTGCTGAAATGAAGGGGATGAAGTCACCTGTTTACCCCCTGTAGTTAGGAGTCTCTAGAAAAGGCTGAGCCTATACAAGCCTGGTCGCAGTGCAGAAGAACCCACCTCTTTCCACAGATTATAAGGGGGGGATAGGACTGAAGCCCTGAATTAAGCTGAATAGGTACTTAGAGCACCCAGGAAACATCACAGGTGCTCCTAAAGGACCAGACCTCTCTGACTTTACAAGTGGATTACCTGATGTGCGTTGTCTTTAAATGTTACTGATACTTTGCTGTCATCCATTATTTTTGGCGTTCTGTGGTTGCCTGTGAGACTTCCCATATAATTAACCCAGTCTACAGGCCCTGAAGGCATAGTCATTTTAAATTCTTTCTCTGACACCATCCTGCCCCACGGATTTGGGCCTGCCCCTGCCTGTCTGTTATGCTTCTACCAAAGCCTGGGCCAATTACTACTCTGCTACAGATCAAATACCCATGTTGTGATTTCCAAAAGCAGGGGACTTGATGTATCACCCCTCCCTGGCAAACACTGATTTAGCTCTCAAGCCTCATGTTGTGCATCTTTACTCTGACTGGACTTAGTACTGAAGGGCACCAACAGAATCCTGTTCTTCTGATGCAAGCTACAGTGCCTGCTGCTGGACCCTCCACCTTCAAGCCTGTGCTGCTCACTGCTTCTGGTGATGAAATGGCTGTGCCCATGAACATCACAGTCTCAGATGAAGGGCAGTTTGGGCAGCTGGTGTGTACCAGTTTACACCAACAGCACCAGGTGACTGCACAAGGTTGCACTGCCAGTCCCATGACTTTATAGAAGCACAAAGGGACTGCAAATATTGCTAGAGAAACAAATTCTCTTCCTATGGGAATGCCTTCCTTATGACTTAGGGAACTGCAGATGAGTATATTCTGGGTGAGTGAGCAAGACCTTCCCAGATTTTTGTTGTGTACTGTCAGGGCAGATGCAAACCAACTGTACAAGCACTCAGACCTGTGGCACCTTACCTTTCAGGTGATCAGCCACCTCTGTGTAAGACTGTAGCACTGCCAGAGACACTGCTTCCCCTGAAACACAGAGGAGATGCAGCCCTGAGTTACATATAGGTGATAAACCAACCCCACTGTGTTCTCTGACAATGTTATGTTATGATTTTCTGCATCCTATGGTGCTTGAAGCTCTGAAAGACTTCAAAAGAAATAAAGAAAACTGGAGTTTATGTTTCTGCAGAAGAGAGCTCCTAGATTCCCTAAGCTATCACATGAAGTCACTCTCATTTTTCTTCTTGTTTCACATTTGTCTTGCAGGGGGAAAATTAGAAAAGCAAAAGCCCAGTTTGAACTCAGCATGGCTGCTGGGGTAAAAGAGAACAGAAAAACTTCTTTACAACATAGTTAACAGTAAGAGGAAGGCTAAGGAGAATCTCCATCCTTCACTTTTCTCAGTGGTCACTGGGAATGGGACCACTAGAGGATAAGGAAATGGCTGAGGTTCTCAATGCCTTCTTTATGTCTGTCTTTAAAAATCAGACCAGTTATCCTTGTGTAGCTGAACATGAACCAGCTACAAGAAAGGCATCAAAGCCCTGGAACATGTTCAGCAAAGGGCAATGTAGCTGTGAGGGGTCTGGAGCACAGGCCATGAGGAGCAGCTGAAGGAGCTAGGAAGAGGAGGTTCAGGTGAGACCTTATTGCTCTCCACAACTACCTAACGGGAGGCTGTGGTGAGGTGGAGATTGGCCTCTTCTCCTGTGTAACTGGTGACAGGATGAGAAGGAATGGCCTCAAATTGCACCAGGGGATTCAGGCTGGATGCTACGAAGTAATTATTTGAGAGAACTGTCAGGTGCTGGAATGGGCTGCCCAGGGAGGAGGTGGAGTCACCATCCCTGGAGGTGTTCAAAAAACATTTAGATGTTGTACTGAGGGATGTGGTTGAATGGAAAATATTGGTGATAGGTTGGTCTTTTCCATCCTTGGTGATTCTATGATTCTGTGATTTGGTCCCTGTAAAAGGAAGATGAAAAACCTATAAACACTGACGTACTTTATACTGAGAGATACCATCTTCAAAGAACATCAACCAATAAAAGGAACTGATGTAATCTGACTGCTAATACTGGGTGAGGGCCCATAGGACAGGATGCAGCATACATTTATCATTTACACTTGTCTACAAGTGTGGATTACCACACTGCGGAAATTGTAGTGAGCAGCACAAGCATTGTCATACTCACAGCTGGCATAAAACAGCACCACTGTCTGGGCAGCTTTTAACGTGGCAGAGTGAAAGGTCTCTTCTGTCAGGGTAAGGATCTGATCCAGGGGCAGCTCGCGCTTCTTGTCCCTGGAAACTGCTTCCACCACCTGATCATCCTGTATGTCTGCATGGAGAAAAGTATGAACATACATGACAAAGGAAACTGCAGCCCCCTGCCTGAAACTTCACTGGAACATTTTAGGAAGACACCACCTCTCAGCAGACACGTGGTGATTGTCAATTAGAGACTGAGGAAGCCACCACCTTCCTGGGGGAATGGAAGGAGTAGAGACAATCTAACTGACATATACACAAGCTCATTCAAATGCCCCTATGCCACCTCACACCACTGCCAAGCTGTATCCTCAGAATTGAGCACACTTCTTAAATGTGCTGGATATTTACTCTTCTACGTTCCTGTGTCGTTTTTTCTGCAAAACAAAAACAACTCTGTGTGGAAAACAAATGTATTCAAGAAAGCATTGTAGGAGCCACTGTTCTCTCCCTGAGGAAAGCAGGTCTGCAACAACTGTTACAAAAACACATCTCAAACCTTCCCAAAGGGACTAATAATTCTTATGCTCCTTCTGAAGCTAGGACAGAAGCTGGGCCCAACCAAACATCAGTAGCTCCTCCCTCATGCAGAATCTCTGCAACTGCTCCAGTCACAACTGCTGAGTATTGCCATGGTGTTTGCCATAAAAATTATGCCTATCTGTCATAAAACTCCAGTGATCTGTAGAGAATGAAAGAGCCAATTTGTATGGTCGCCATGTGACTGTGATAATCGTAGTGACAGAATGACACTGCTCCAACCACTGTTCAAGAAGGGATGCCCAGAATAGGCTGCCCAGGCCCATGATGGGTTGTTTTTAGAAAGTCTCCAAAGAGGAGACTCCGCAGCCTCTCTGGGCAAACTGTGCCAGTGCTGTCACTCACATAGTAAAAAATAATTTCCTGATGGATCCTCTTGCGTTCCACTTTGTGCCCATCAACTCTTGTCCTGGCACTGGGCAACACAGAAGATAGCCTGGCTCTGTTTCCTTTGCAGCTTCCCTTCTAACAGATAGCTTGCCATGGATTGGAAAGAGTATTCTCTAATGCTTTACATCTGCATGTCTCTAGGAGTTGCTGAGTGCGTGTCCTATCTGGTGATAATCACCTTTTCACTTTCTGGTTACACACCTTGATTGTCATTCTCTTCTTCTTCCTCATCTTCCTCATCTTCATCCTCATTCTCTTGGATTTGTTTAACCTTGCTCTTATCTTCCACCAGAGTTATAACTTCCTCAGTGTCATCCAAGACCAGGTACTTGATTGGCACTCCCTAAAGAAAACAGGAACAAAACATCACTCTGAGTCTCTTCCATCTGCAAATGAAACTCAAAGCAGATGAGGAATTCTAATGGAGAGGGAGTGTAAAGTTCCCTCTCACCACCTAGCTTCTTATTCCTGGGGTATGTCAACAGATTCCTAAAGCTGCCAAACAAGGGATGTGCTTCTTTGGCCCAGTTTTACCTGCACGTTATTTTTTTTCATTCCAGACTGCTATTTCCTTTTCAGGAAGTAATTGTAACTATGTGGGATTTTGTGTCTGTAGCAAGAGTGGTGAAAGTGAACACCTGCTCCTCAGCATCTTAATACAGAGCTACTGTGAGAAAAAACCCAGAGGCCAAACAGTGAATGAGGTACAAGCAGAGGGTCCACCCACTGTGCTGCCTGGTCCCTAGCCTAGGTGGGTCAGGTTAGTCAGAGAAGCCCATCGTGGACTGAGAAAACGCACAGGAGATCTTTTATCTCCTGTAGCTCAACAAAGAAGAATGTTCCCAAGTGTAATGGACTGCCAGCCCACAGAAAGAAATTTATTTCTCAGAAATGAGACCGTGTCAGCTTAAAACCAGTTCTGGCACCATCTCAGGAAGAGGCACTTCAGAGAAAATGAATTTTATAACGAACTGAGAGAAATGACAAACTGCTGGCACCTCCCATTGGCTCTAAGGGGAGAAACACACCGTGCACATCTCTCAGCAGGTCAGGGGAAGCCCTCAGGGGACACTCAGATTCAGGTCTGATCGTGTACCTCTGCAATCACAAATGTGACAGTTCAGGTAATTCAGGGCAACATCTGTTCCCTGACATTTGTTGCCTCACAAGCTGGGTCAGGCCTCTACAGAGCTTAGCTCATCTTCATCAGCCTCTTTTAACTTAGGCCCTGCCCTTTTCCCAGATCACTACCAGAATCTTTCAGTTACATCAGTTCAGCACAGACCTATGGTTGTTTGCTTTCTTGGCTCTTAGTTTCATGCTTGTTTCCTCTTCCATCTTTTGAACTCCTTTCCTAAGGGGCCAAGGGCCTTTGGAAGTCCAGATCTTATGGGAATTTACGGCTGCAGCACTACCTTAGTTAGTTCACAAGCTTGCACTGACTTAATATACAATAGAGAGATCATTCTCTGATTAGAACCCAAAATAAACACTTCCATTTATCTCCTGTGAGCAGGCACAATTCCTCTGCAGCACCAAGCTAAGGCAGTTCCAAATGCATGCATGCAGCTATGGAAAGACACATCCCCTTGAGCTTCTTTGAAGGCCATCAAATAACACGAGGTTAGCAACACCTTAATACACTCTCAAGAGCAGCATGTCCAGATGGGAAATAAGAGTTGTACAATAAAGAAAACCATCAAACCTCATCAGGTGTTTTGAGAGCAACGTTTGACTTCCGCAGAATGTTCAAGTCCACAAGGTCCCTTCCAAAATACAAAGTGAACATTAGGTGGTGTGATGATATGCAGGGTTACATGCTCTGTAGCCTGCCTGTCTGACAAATACACACCCCCCTCTGCTGCACCACATCCCCACAGAGCCACGCTTCTGGGCCCCAGAGTACGTGCTGGAGCTCAGTCCATCTGAACTCAGTAGGTGTTGGAGAAATACGTTCCTAGTGACCTGGTGGGACTCTTGCCACGTGTGCTGCATAACATGCCTATTTCCCGAGGGCTCTGAACTGCCTTGCTGTGATTCACATCTTTGCTCATACATTGGTAACCACATCTCAGTGCAGCTGCTCAGATGGCAGACTCCAGCTCGCATGTAAATGCAGCCAAGAAGTGCCTCTGCACATGGAGATGCCACGATGGCAGAAAGCCAGAAGGCAGCCCACACCCATCCTTCCCATCTTCCTTCTTCTTCCTCCATTGCACTGCTGCCAGCAGCATGTACACAGAGCAGACATGACACCTCATGGTCCCAACCCAAAGCTCCTGGATCCCCCTCCAAAACCTGAAATATAGGAGCGGGCATCTGCTCACAGGAATGTGAGTTTCTGACTTGTCACGTGCTGCAGGTTTCTCATGTATGAAGCCTGACTCCCTTCATGCATAGATCTGCTACAGGCCATCCATGCAGCAGGTGTGCATGTCTCCAGATGCTCTCTGGGAACATTTGCACACAAAAAGCACATGGAGGCTCCCAGCCCTACTTATGGGCAGGCCGTAGCCAAGATGGGCTGTGGAGAGGACACAAGACAGGATCTGCTGTACGCAGGACACTTCTGAGCCAGTGAAACAGTGGTAAAGGAAACCAACAGATCTTTGCAGCATAGCCCTCATAGGAAGCAAACTTGTTGCCTAATTCTGGAGTTCCTTTCTAATCAAGGAGATACCATTTATTGAGCAGAAAACCAACATGGTACCTGTGAACTCATGCAGTAGCACCCACAGTTTCTGTCCTTTCCTGGATTTCCTTCTGTCCTTAATATAAGGGCTAAATACAAGCTTTTTGTCTGTGCATTCCAAGTTTCCTTTCTGAAGTTTCCCTTAGTCTATTTTTCTACTTCTAAATCAGCAATAGACCCCAACGTTTCTATGCTTCCAGACAGTCTGAAACCAAACTTACCTGATTCCGGAGAAGTCCTCAAATATGGCATCTTCTCACAGGCCCTAACTCAGTTTTGCTGCTTCTCATACAAATCAGAGTAAGCCCTCTGACTGTGATCCCACTGTCCTTGTTGTTGTGCAGTAAACAAGCTCAGACACAGCATAGGAAAAAAAGAAAAAAGAGAATCCTCCAAACATTGGAGACAATTACCTGGACAAAATGGCAACTCCTGCTTTCCCCAGGAGTTTCCAGGCCAAAAACTCTGCTGTTCTCCTGTCTGCCTCGTAGGTTTCTTTCTGGCTGAGGACAAACACAAGTGGCAGCCCAAGCTGTAAATGAACGGTGGAAACTTTCTCTGGGTCCTCAGCCACTTCAGTCTGGAAAAGATAACACGGTTACACTGCAACACATCTCCACACCTCTGAACACACTTCAGCTCCTCCTCACCCAGATGTCCATTTCAACAGAATTTTTTTGACTTTGTTGCTGAAATTGGTCAGCAAGGTCAACAGTAATCGGAAAGGAAAGCAGAGAAGTCTCATTTTCTGAGGAAAACTGCTGGAAACCAATCAGCAGATTGTCATCGATTTAAAAATTGCTGGAAATTGATATTAAGAGCTGGGAAATCCTTCTTCACTAAACCTACGAGAGGGTTCACAGCCTGCAATTTCTAAGGCCAACAGGTAACCTGGAAGGCTGATCTGCACAGCCCGAGCCACCACCATCTCTGCAGTCACAGAGATAAGGATACTCTCCAGAAAAAGCCTCCAGCTCTGATTTGAAAACATCCACTGAAGTAGAACCAACACAACCCTAATTAAATAGTTCTAACCTTTCATGATCTTCTCTGGGCATCAGTATGCATATTCTTTGTGACCTAGCAACTCCTGATATCAAAATTCCATTAATTACTATTTGTCTGGCAGCCATTCCCAGGGGCAGTTTGAAAACCCTGACTGTCAAATACAAGAGCTGGCACCCTTTCTCTTTCTTTCTTTGACATGCTGCTTCACTGTAACACAGAACTGCTTAATGAAGTGCCTTCTCTTTACAAGACTCATTCAGGAGGCTGGCTGAAGGAGGCCCTTCCCCACTCATCTACCCATTCTTTCTGCTGGGCAGAGTTAACACCAGTGGGAACCACAGCCCTGCTGAAGTTCAGTGCCTCATAACAGCCACTCCTGTCTGCCATCTCCACGTGCTGAGCTGCCTGAGAGGAATCCAGAAGTCCCAGCCAAATCAAAGGTGCACCTCCACTCCATTCTGAACAAAGCACAATTCCACTCATGTTGGCGCTACCGCAAGAGCACACACAGGCCTTGGGATTCCTGAAAAGGAGGACCAAACTTAGAAGTGTAATGGAGTGCTGCTCAAATCCAGGCTCAGGCTTGTTCTTCACCTGAACTCAGCCTGGGAGCTTTACCATTAACTTAGAGGAGAAGGGGAAGATTCTTATGCTCTGCCTTGTCCTCTGCATAGCCCTCCCCCATCCTTACATCTGCCCCAGCTGCCTTCACTGCTCAGCCCGAGTGCATCATTTCTCCTTACCACAAGAGGAGCTCCCATGAGTTTGAGATGTCTGTGTATGTTCAGCACTGTCAGATCCTGCTCCAAGGGTGTCCTCCTGCAGGGCTGTGCCAGGTCAGTGGCCTGCTGGCAATGGCAGAACAACAGCTGGGCAGATGATACATCAGGCTCATTGCTGCTGTGAAAGAGAAAACAAAGATCACACTGAGCTAATAATCCACCACAGGGTTTTAAAACACCCTGACAAAACGAGAGTTTTGCTGCCATGTTTTAGAAGGCAGATGATGCTCCAGTTCAGGGTGTGACTGGCTTGTGGGACTTCAAGAGCCCTGCTACCAACAGGTACACTTATGTCCAGGCACTGCTGTATCAAATGAAAACCCAGCTTTACCGAGTATAGATGACCTCAATCCAAGAGCAGCTGGCTCAGTTTGAAAAGGACACATAATAAAGCTTGTTTTAAATCTGAGCTGTGCTACACCATTAAGGAGCTTGGCAGGAGAAGGACAGCTGGAATACAAGTTTACTCGAGTCTTTTACCATACTGATGACATCTGACATACTGCATAAGGAATATTTCACCTTTTGATCAGCTTTGGTTTTAGCTATCCCAAAGGAAGCAGTGAAATCAAGTTCCCTACGTGGCTCCATGGCTTATGGTTTCTGGTACCAATACCTACACAGTGGGGTTAGCCCATGGGTCAGCTTTGGGAGGCCTTCTGCATTCATTCCACTGTCTCTAAAACAGGGATCACGTTTATTTGTAAAGGGCTTTAAGATTTCTCTACGGAAGAGTGAGGTGCCGCATGAAGACACCAAAGCCTGACGGCCACTCTGCTTTTGGAAGGATAAAGCCACATCCTGTCCAAATGACAACCATGCCATCTAGTGGCTGCCACAAAACGCCATCCCTTATCAAGATCCAGCAAGGATGGGATGTGAAAACAATCAGTTGTATATATGTTTTGCTGAAGGTACATCATGCTATCTGATACTCCCACTTTCCTCTCTCCCTCCCAGCTTCCCGACTGCAGTATATCATTCCAGCAGCAACTCGCATTAGAATTGCAGAATCACAGAATCACAGGATGGTTTGGGTTGGAAAGGACCTTAAGTTCATGTAACACTGACACTCCCTGCCTTGGGCTGATTGTTCCCCACCAGATCAGGCTGCCCAGGGCCCCATCAATCCCAGCCTTGTATGTGTCCAGGGATGTGGCAACCATGGCTTCTTTGGGCAGCTGTGACAGGGCCTCACCACCCTCTAAGAATTTCCTCCTTACATCTAACTCAAATCTCCCCTCTTTTAGTTTAAGACCATCCCCTCTTGCCCTATTGCTATCTGTCTGTGTAAAAAAATCAGCCTCCCTTCTATTTATAAGCTCCCTTTAAGTACTCGAAGGCTGCAATGAGGTCTCCCTGGAGCCTTCTCTTCTCCAGGCTGAATGTCCTCAGCTCCCTCAGTCTTTCTTCATAGGTGAGGTGCTTCAGCCCCATGAGCATCTTTGTAGCCGTCCTAACTTCGTGGCTCCAGCAGGATTAAAGGATCCAGCCTTCTAACCCAGCTCTTCCTGTTACAGAAGGGATGGTATGAGCTGACCAGGTCCAATGAAGCCATCAACATGGGAAGACTCAACTACAGCACTCCAGGGAGCACCACCTCATGAAATTAAACTGCAGAACTCATTGCTACTGGAAGTTGTGATGACTAGTAGAATTGTTTTTAAGAAAAAAGTCTGGTTGTTGTTAACATCATGATACACGTTCAGCTTCCATCTCTAAAGACCAGAGACCTTTGACTGCCAGAAGGTGTGATGCTACATGCAACACATTTGATTCCTCATATCCCTTGGTAAGTATCAGTGACCACAACATGAGGTAAGTGAGCTGAGTAGGCTTTGCTCAGGCTCTCCACAGCAGCTCCTACACTTCTCAGGTGGCCAGACTTGTTCAATAAAGAATGAGGCAGATTTGGGGCTGAGTGTGTCTTAAGATTATAACATCAGCTATACCAGCCCCTATGAAAGACAGGGAGCTACCAGCCCAGGCCTTTTGATGTATCCAAGCTGCATGAGGGGAGGATCAAGAAGGTCTTGGTAGGAAAGTCGCACCTGTCCTGCAATGACTCCAGTACGACTTCACCCACTGTGCCAGATTTGGTTTTTATTATTTACTCAGGGATATGATTTAGTGTAGGGTTTTTAGTGTTAGGGTAGTGGTTAGGCTGCGGTTGGACTTGATGATCTTCAAGGTATTTTCCAACCTGGGTAATTCTATGATTCTATGATTATATTTCCAGGGAGTCTGTGGCTGAGATTTGACCATTTAGCCAAGGAACGGAGATAGTGGATCTTCTCATATAAAATCCCATTCATAGAGCAGTCACAAATGACCTGGCTAGTCCAGATCTAGGTACACAAACAGCAACTGGTTTTTGGAAATACAAAATGGATCTGACTGTGCATCCTTAGTTGCTATCCTACTATCATCCCAGGCAGGCTCTTTCACCTTGAGATGCAAAATGCATATGCAGGCTTTGATCTTGTTGACATTCAAGGGGATTGAGAGTAGTCAGTGTTGCCAATTGGATGAAAAGAAGATTTCAAAATACTCCTGAGTAACCAAAGCTGCTCTTTCACTGGAAATCATGTCTTACTCTCTAGCTCAGCAAGAGGCCAGCAGTGAGCCTAATGTGTGACAGGCCTGGTAATATTTAGACACTTTAAACTCAGGCTAGGAGGTTTACTTCTAATGAAAGTGATTTTTCTTCCACATGAGCCAGCGATGATGCCAACCCAAGAGCTGACATGATAATCTGAGAAACTAAGAGAAGAGCAAGCAGTGTCTGGACATACCCAGCATCTTTCAACAGTGTTGCCTCAGTTGTTAGAACAAACTGGTGGACAGTTCCATAGACAAAAGCCACCTCCATCACAGCTCTGTGCTCTGCAAAGAGAAAAGCATGATTAATTCACTGCTGCAGCTCACCCCACATCTCCCCTTCAAACCTTTCAATTCTTCATTTACAAGATTCTTTCATAAACTCTCTTCCATCTTAGAAAAAATAAGGGCTCTGGAAGGAGAGCTAAGGTAAAAAGCTGTGTTAATACCTGCTGTTCCAGTGGCTGGTACATATGCGAAGACCATGTTCGATTTCCCTTTCAGAGCATTTTCTATGTTCTGAAGATCCATCGGTGTTTCAACATATTTAACTTCATTAAATAGCAGGGCACTGAGAAGCCAGAAAACTCATTACCAACTGTTTTCTTTTAGGAGAAAATATGCAGCTACATAACCATGGGAAAAAAAATACAAAGGTAAAAGTCCAGCTTATTGCTTGCAAATGCAAGATTAACAGCCAAACACAGCTGCCCAGATGTGTGCTGCTGAGCCACCACATCTGGAGAACACAGATTTAACAGGGTCAAACCAGACCAAAGCGAGAAGCAGCTTTCTGGTTGGCTGAAAGCAGCCTCAGGAATACGTGGAGTTTCTATTCATGCAAAACTTCCTGTCAACAAGTAAAAATGAACAGTAAATGATTTCTGTGAGATCAGCCTGGTCTGTACTTACAAGAGAACATTAGCAACAATGGAGTTCACATCAAACAATGCATCGGTAGGGAATTCTCTGATCAGCACGTTACCTCTGGGGAGGGAAGAAAGAGTGTCACCAAAGAAACCATGAAGGATTAGCTATGCACACTAAGTTCATTTCTGCTGTGTTGAACTCCCGATATCCACTGGAAAGAAAATGTCAGGACTGCAGTTGGGGAGTTCCTAGGACCTGCTCCTCCTCTGTCATGCACAACCATCAATGAGAACTGAGTGCATCAGGTTTGAAAAAGCCCCCTACCTGATACATGGAAAGCTTCCAGCTCACAATCCATAGAGGGATCAAGAGCGAAACATTCCCATCTAAGGTGGATGAACTAATCACACCAATAGGAAGAGCACCAAAGAATGTTTCTTTCTTGGACTAGATCCAAAATTTAGCACACTGAATGTAGCCCTGGCCTGGAGGTGGAAGCCCCCAGGACAGAACACTTGACAGAGGATTTCTGTTTCTTATAACAGAACAGGTATGTGCTGCTAAAAAAGAACAAGGAGCAGGAAAAGGGGTTCCATGCTTGAGGACAAAGCATCCAATTTGTGTGTTTTGGACCTTCTGGGGAAACTTTCAGTTCCTGATATGTTTGCAGACTGGGAAAAGAACTCACTGAGAGCAGCCCTATGGAGAAGGACGTGGGGGTTCTGGTGGACAAGAAGCTGGAAATGAGCCAGCAGTGTGTGCTTGCTGCCTGGAGGGCCAATTGCATCCTGGGCTGCATCAAAAGAGAGGGCAGGGAGGGGATTGTGCCCCTCTGCTCTGCCCTCATAAGTCCCCATCTGCAGTACTGCATCCAGGCCTGGGGCCCCCTGCAGAACAAAGGCATGGAGCTGTTGGAAAGGGTCCAGAGGAGGGCCACAAAGATACTCAGAGGGCTGGAGCACCTCCCCTATGAAGAAAGGCTGAAGGGGCTGGGCTTGTTCTGCCTGGGGAAGAGAAGGCTCTGAGGAGACCTCACTGCAGCCTTCCAGTACTTAAGAAGAGCTTATAAACAAAAAGGAGACTGACTTACACAGGCAGTTAGCAATAGGACAAGGGGGAATGGTTTTAAACCTCTCGTCTAAGAGGAGATTTAAATTGAATGTCAGGAGGAAACTTTTTACTCAGAGGGTAGTGAAGCCCAGGCACAGCTGCCCAGGGAAGCTGTGGGTGCCCAATCCCTGTAGGCATTCAAAGCCAGCCTGGATAGGGCTTTGGACAGCCTGATCTGGTGGGTGGCACTCAGCCCATGGCAGGGGTTAGGGCTGGGTGGGCTTTAAAGATCATTTCAACCCAGCCATTCTGAGACTCTATGATACTACAAACCTTTTCCTGAATTCTATATGCCATTGCTGTCCTCATAGCTCCTCTACTCCTATGCAGACATCTCTACTCCCTGACAGCATTTCATCCAAACCTTCATACTTGAAAGCAATCACAGTGTGGAGGTCAGACAGCTCCCCCTTACCTGAACAGGTAGGCTTTCCTTAATGCATTCTCTTTTCCACAGTATCTTGAGACATCCTCTTTGGAACACCTGACCTAGACATTGAAAGCATGTCATCAGTCACTCATCTCCACAAATGATGACAAACATACAGCACCACAGCTTTCTCCCATTCTAGACTGTAAGTAGGAGCCTTTTCAAACCTGCCTTTTCAAACCATCACACAGCAAGACAAACAGAGTCCAATGGTGTGGACTGGAGTTTGTATTTCAGTTCCTCAGCCCAGCTTTCCTTAATCTGGGTCAGATAGTATTAAGAGATCTTGTGATCTGCCAAGTACATTCAAAGGGACAGACCACTACTTGCTTATTGAACTCAGTTTGTACCTGGAGGCAATGAAATACACACACACACATAAAAGTACTTCTTACCAAATCTAACTGTACTTGCCCACATTTGTAGTTCACTCTCCTAAATCTACATAAAAAAAATCTGTTTAGCATTTACTGTAATGCATGGAATGGGATCTGATTGCATTCAACATCCTTCATAGCTCAAGCTTCTTCTCTCCTAGTGCACAGGCAAGAGAGAGATGTGCAGGTCTCATACTCTGGGTGAATCAGCAGCTCTCTTGTGTAACACAGTGGGGATCATACTGTTCCCTGCACCATGTTGAGGGTACGCAGCAATAACCAGGCAACACCACAAATGACATACTTGGGAAATCAGATTAGATGAGCCAGCTACGCTTGATACGCGAGGCTTCCCACAACAAAGGCCAATTTTCAAGAAAAACCTGAGAAGTTAAATGTCCCTTATACCCATGAATGCAAATCAAAGCTCTGTTTGGAGTGTGGACAACACAAAGTCTTCCTCGGATAAAGGAATCTGCACCTGTCCCACAGACAGAAGGTGTGACACAACCCACAAGAAGAAGGTGTGATGCTTTTGACTCATAGCTGTGCAGTGTAGTTACAGCTGGCCAGGGCAAGGGAAAAAATTAGATGCTTTGCTGCAGCCAGAACCACTTTCTTGTGGGGATCCTCTACTTTCCATCAGCCAAGGTAGGTGCAGATGATTTCTGTTAACCCCACAGTCAGCCCTACAGAAATACTGTCCCACTCCTTCTCGTTTACCTTCACCACTGAAATGCCGTAGTCGTGCAGAGCCTCAACTGAGTTTTCAATCTGTTCCAAGAAGGGCTGGGCACCAGGAGAAACTGAAACACCAAAAAAAGCTGGGTTTAGTCCCTTCCCGTTGCAGACAAGGAAGCAGAAGAGCAGAACAACCCTTTTCTCTCTGGCAATGTTAGCTTTTCTGGGAGTATTTCACTCCCTGGTCAGTTCAGGATCACAGTCTGTCTGTGACAAGGGGAAGGATGGGCATCAATGTAGCTATCCTTTATGAATGATCTTTAAATTCATATGGATTTCAGTCCTCCAAGCCCCTACGACATTCCAAGATGCCAAAGATCCCAAAGCAGCATGGCATCCTCTGCTCTGTGCTGTAGGACACACTGCAAAGCAATACAGTTACACAGCAGAGATGATGCACAAGAATGCTGCATGCAGGCTTTTGCAGGTGCCACTAGGAACTGTCCGTGTCCCCTGCTATTGCCTTCAGGGCACTGTTTGTGCTCTGGCATGGTAACAGCATGCTGAAGTCCCCAAGCAAACATCATCAGGTCATTCGTGAAGGCCTGAGTGAGAACAAACAGGGAGCTGCAGCATGCTGAAGGTGGGGGTGTGTGAGGGGATTTGCCTGGGGGTGACAGACTGGACGTGGTTTTGTTAGATGAGCATTGTTCTGCTGGGCAGCAAGTCCTCACAGAGTCCTCAAGAGCATCCTCCTGCCATGCAATGGTACAGCACTCACACAATGTGGCCTTGCTCTTACTCAGAGAAAGGTGTTTACAGAAACAAAACTAACTGTGGGCAACACCACAGATGCCTGCAGGCTCCCCAGTTTCCTTTCTGACATACCCAGCCAGCCTCTCAGTACTGATGTGGGAGCTGCATTGGTGTCTCAGCCCACATGGTAAGTCTCTGGGAAACCACACTTGGGGGCCATGGAGGAGCAGAACAAGAATGGCAAGGTGGTAGATCTCCTTGCAATTACTCTGCGAGGTGCTCTGGCAAAGAAATACAGCCCCTTTCAGGGGTAGCTCCTTACAGGGCATCTCAAAAATTAATGAAAAGGCTTAAAGGATTGTGTCTAGGGACAGGAAAAATCTCACCCCTAGGCACCTCTGTCTGCAAGGAGCACTCAGGAGCTATGCAAGCATAGATTTGCCATCTGAGTTTGACCAGCTCCTCAAAATAGCTTTGCATAGAAATTTCAGGAACTGACCCTTCATTATTCCACTTTCACACAGACTCTGACATGAGTCTTTCCTGAAAACCTAGGCTGATGTAAATGCATGCTATTGAATACATACCTGCATGGCTGAAATAAGCCAGGGAAGCCTTGTTAGTTTGTAAGCCACTGAAGTACTCGTGGGGGCTCAACTCCTGTAGCAGACTTGCACTTCCCAGTATTGGAATGGAGACAGCACAGAAGAACAGGAAAGAGAAGGAAGAAACCCATCTGTCCTCATGAGCTGACATGGTTATCAGTTATAGAAGAGTCACAACTGGAAAAGAAACAGATAAGCAAAACCTATACATATATGTACACACACACATATAATATATATGAATGTACATATGAACGTCTTCTGTTCAGATAGATGGAGTGTGACTGTAAGTTACAAATGTGACAGCTGCACAAACAGCTGGGGGAAGTCATGAGCTAGTTACTAGTGCAGCAGGTGACTCACACAGCCATGAAGATGACAGCAAAAGGCCATTCCCTTTCCTCTCAGTGGTACCTGCAAGCACACGGACCCTCAGTGCCTTCAGTTCGGGGTTACTGTTCTTTCCCTTTTTTTGTCACTTTGGGTCACACAGAAATTACAAATGCAGAAAGAAAGCAGTGATGGTATTATACACTCTCCCAGTGTCTCCCCATCTCTCTGTAGTTCAGGTTCCAGCGAAACCAAATGGGAGAGGGGTTTGTCCAGACTGCTCTGTGTCATGTCTTGCTTGGTCTCACCTCACTTTTTTTCTGTTACCAGTGACACTGGAGCAAAATCTATGACACACGGCCAGGCTGCAGGACAGGCCTGGCAGCCTCCCTCCCACTCTGGGACTCTACATGGACTGGGAGGAAAGCCAAGAGAAGTTGTGAGATGCCTCAGAGAATAAGGCAAAGACCAAGTGTGCAAACCTGCTGCTAGGCTTCACCAGCAGCGCTCCCCAAGGTGCCTTGCCACAGCTGTGTAATTCCTCCTACTTGGATTAAAGGGCTGTGGAGAGATATGGACAACAAGCTACGACTACAGGATGAGAAAACAACTTTTTGCCACTTAATCCCGCTGTTTAATACCAAGCTCTATTGCAGCCTGCTCTTTGGATACCCATCTTTGCTGCTGAGCATGCTAGAGCAAGGCTGGTTCCTGGTCAACAATGAGACAAAGCTGGAATTCAATCCCTGAAGAAGCTGTTTGCTTCGCATTATGAGCTGCAGCTGTTTTCCTTAACAAATGTCCCTGTGTACACGGGTTATTATTCCTTCCAGTGCCGCGTCAGATGCTGTCAGCTTGTTATTGCTGCTCTGTTATGAACCCAAAGTCAGATGCTCAAAAACAAGCAGGCAAAGACCCTCTGCCTTGCAGGTAGTGAAAGCAAGGCATGCCCAACCTTCAAAGGCCTCCTTCTCTCTCTCACTCATGTTTAAGAGGTGTCCGGATGAGGCCTTAACAGCACAAGGGAACAAAGGCAGCTGAGAAAGGAATGAAATCTTTTCATCTTAAAGTCTCCAGTCCTCTCCTTCCTACTCGGGATGTGCCAGGCGCTTCTGGTTCTCTGCCCTCCCATCTGTTCATCTGGCTTACAGAGGGGACAGAGATCAAGGGGATGGGGGGATGTTTACTGAATGACAAACTTGGCTACAGCAGGATGGAAAAATAAACTCAATCCTGGCATGTGGGAACCAGCCCAGATCAAATGGGAAAGTTTACTACTGAGGAGGCAAAGCCAGAGGAGCAGCCCACAGTGATTCCAGTACTCTGCAGCCTGATACCTGGAGGGGGGAGCTTGGAGTCTAAGACACAACTCTGACTTCTTCCTCATCCTCTTCCCTGAGCCCTTGCTGAATTCTGCAGCCCTCTGGCTCTCCCAGCCCAGCCTCTGGATCCACAGTGTGCAGCTTCTCCTCACGGGAGAAGAATTTGTTGTCAGTCTACTGACTGTTCCTTCAGCCTCAGTATTACAACAGCCTCTACCCGCCCAGCTAGAAATCTGGCAGTGATTATATCCCTTTGCTCATATCCTGTCCTCCTCCTCCTCCTGCCATTTCCCATTTTGCCCCAGAATCACACGTAAGACCCCTGAGCACATCTTGCCTCAAACGACTTTAAAGCCAGGCCTGTCCCCACCCTGGAGGTGCAGTCCTTGGCCAGCTCAGCCTTCCCACCACCATTTGGTTAAGCCAGGCTTAAGTGCTTCCTGGCAAGCATGAAGCCTCAGATACATCTCTGGAGTCGAAATGAAGCCCAAATAAGCCCAGCCATAAAGCAGAATCAATAAGGGACCAACAGCAGCAGGGGATGGAAAGCTGTCTTCAAAGCTTCATGGTGCAGTGTTGGAATTGCTTCTTGATTAGAGGATATCAAGACGAGCTTGGCCAAAGGGCAGTGTAGAAAGATCTAGTGCAGTCTCAGGGCAGAGGTCTGTGAGAGCTTCCCCAGTTCCATTCTTCCTGCACTGAACCTCAATGTGCAGTGCCATGGGGGAGACTGCTATGCAGTGAGCCACATAGTGACCGTGTACAGGACTGCTCCAGCACAGTCACAGCTCCATCTGGGTGTTCAGTGTCACCACTGCTATTCAGCCTTCCATACTCAGCGTCTGCTGGATTATTCGGCTTTTAGGCTATTCCCTGTGTCACCTCTTTTCCAATGAGGGAAGATTAACACCATGGGGTTGGAAACAGCCCGAACTCCCTACAGCAGCCACTTGCAGGATTACCAGGGGTGTGTGAAAACACCGGGGATGTGTGAACTGGCCCTTATTACAGGAGTGACTCCAAGGGAAAGGATCTCACCAAGAACCCATGAGGATACAGGGAACAGGCTACAGCTAAACACCCTAACAGACCCCTGATAGTAGAAAACCTCTCCGCAGCCACAGGTAGCTGGGACAAATTGCATCCTTGCTTTGGCTGCTGTCTCTTAGAGAAGGGCTCTGTGTCACTTGTGGGAAGCCCTCAAACCCACAGGGGCAGCCCAGCACATCACAGCCACTGTGCAAGGCCTGGTTTGTGTTTCCACTGTCATGCCTTCCAGACAAAGCCAGGTAAAATGGTTAGGGCCACTGCAGATGACCTAAAATAAGAGTAAATACACCAAAAGACAGGCATAAATTGCTTGTGCCATATTGTTTTTGCTTGGGATTCCTGCAGTGGTAACCATGGGCTGGGATGCCCTCACCTCTGATGACAATTCTTAGGTTACTTATCACTACATCGTTTTGCTGGAATAAAGAGCTTAACAGTCAGCCCCACCCAGAATTTCTGAAGGCAAGTTCTTTAACCCATTGGATGCATTCCTGTGTGATCCAATCTAGGTGTTCCAGCACAGGTTTGGGGATTGGACTAGATGGTCTTTCAAGGTCCCTTCCAACCCCTGACATTCTGTGATGCTGTGAATGGGGCCATGCTCACCCGTACCATGGAAATGAACTATCTGCTGTCCAATTCCACCTGCCCCTTCTGCACATCAGTCTGTGAAGGAGGCACGTGATGGGACCTGTGAGCAGAAGGCAGCAGGTGATGTTCCCATCCTGGCCAATTCTGATTACTGCAGCATTCTCTCATCACACACTGTCACGGCTTTGCACCTTCAACCACAGAAAGATGTTTATTTCTACAATGAGCGTATCAAAAAGCATCCCAACCCCACATAACCAACACTAGGAACCCAAAGCAGATCCATGTGCTGCATCCAGGGAGAAGCAAGAGCCTAATTGCAACAGTATTACTCCAGTATTCATCCACAAACACTTTCAGGCCCCAGGGCTGACAGGCTTTTTGTGCACAGACAGTTAGACTTTTTACAAACAGCATTTTAAGGACCTTGCAGTCTGCTATGTAATCAGTCTGCTGCACAAAGCAGCGCCAGGACAGCTCATGTGACTGGAGGCACATCTGGCACATTAAGTCATATGATAACAGAGCTCCTCTCCCACAGTAACACTTCCCCCAGTGTCTCTTTGTGCTGCCTCTCCCCTACTCTGTGATCCACAAACCAGACATGCTGGGCTCTGGGACCCCACATTAGGCAGGCAAAAGTCCTGGGCAGGACAGAAGCCCTGGTGCAGGCATATAAGATATGGGGTTTGAATAAAGAGGGCCCATGGGGCAGGCTATTGTGAGCTACAAGAGCTGCATCTTTTAGCACAGGGAATCTTCTGATTTCTCAAGGGTCATCAGCAGAGGCAGGAAAACACACTTACAGCAAAATAATCCTTGCCTGTTGCCCAGTGTGCTTTGCCTTACTTGGTTTCTCTCAGTGATGCCCTCATATTGCCTCCCTGCAGAGGCCGGGCCTCCTCTTCTGCAAAGCACCCTGGAAAGAGGCCTTCAACCACTTCCCTAACTTTCACTTTCATTTTCACTTTCAGGTCCCACTTCCCAGCACCCAGGAACTCATTTGCTGGTCCAGCAGCCAAAGCGGCCTCACCCCCCTGCCCACAACAGGAAAGAAAAGCTTCACTGCTGCTGCACAGCTCAGCCCACGCCTTGCCTGTGTCTGCCCAGCTCGTCCCTGAGGACCTTCCTCCCACAGCTGGCACTGTGCCGCTCCATGTTATTGCTGAGCTGCCTGTAAGATGGCTCAGGGATGTCACATACCTGGCGGGCACTGCTTCCAGCAGCAGGCTGAAGTGCTCGTCCCTCGTCCCCAGCTGCAGGCAGAGCACCAAGGTGAAGGTCTCCTGTAGGCTCCCGCAGTCCTGCACGGTCTGTGGCCCAGCTGCGTGGCACAAGGACCTGCATGCAGCCCCGTCTTACAGTGTGGCAATGGGATGTCAGAAATAAAGCTGTGCTGATCTGAGCTTTTCCGTGGTCTCTGAGCCTTGAATTGAGCTCTCTCGGTGTGTCTCTAGCTACCCACCTGCTTGCTGCAGCCTCTGGGCTGTGTCTATAGACACAGGGATCTCTGTATAGAAAAAGAACAGAGGAGAGGGTCTGTGAGCTGCATCCAAACACCCTCACAAGGCAGGAGCCCCAGCCCGCACCCCCAGCAGCAGGCCTCTGCCAGGCACATTTGCTGCAGAGGCTCAGACCCACCACGACACCCACAGGGATCCCCTGCTCGGCCCTGTTGTGACAAAATACCTGCTTTTATAGTGTGAAGGCCCCAATGCTCCCTTACAGCAGCAGGGATTTCTACCTGGGGCCTACAGCAGCGCTGCCACCAGCACCGTGCAGCGGGAGGGTCTGCCCCCGAGCTGCCGGGCCTCCTGCCCCTAACCAGGAGTCAGAGCTGTGGGAGCCCCAAACACACCGTGACCCCGTCCCTAATGACGGCAGCCCCCCAATGACGGCAGCCCCTAATGATGGCAGCCCCCCAATGATGGCAGACCCCGTCCCCAATGATGGCAGACCCCCAATGATGGCAGACCCCCCCCCCCCCGCGGGGACCCTCACAGCCGCCGGGCCGCGACGCTGAGAGGAGCTGCGCCCCGCCTCCGTCACCGGCTCCAGCCAATCAGCGGCCAGATCCCGCGCCTCGCCCCGCCCCCGGCGCGGCCGGAGCGGATCCGCTCACAGCGTGTGGGGGGTGCGGGGGGGGGCGCGTGAGTGACAGTTGTCGCCAGCCAATGGGCGCGGCGGATGGGCGCGGAGGGGGCGGTGCGGCGGGCAGCCAATGGGGATCGCGCGCTGTCAGGAGCGAGCGCCTGAAATGCTGCCGCTCAGCTGATCGTCCCGGCGCCGAGCTGCGGCGCGGAGCGGAGCGGGCCGCCCTTTGTTGTATGGGGGTGTCGGGCTGACGGCACGGAGCGCGGCCCGTGCTGCCGCCGCCGCCTCCCGCCGCCCCATGAGCGCCGTCGCCGCGGGGCCGGCCCCGGCCGAGGGCCCCGCCGTGCCGTACGCGGTGCAGCTGGGGCTGACGGTGCTGCACACGGCGCTGTACGCCGCGCTGTTCCTGTTCGCCTACCTGCAGCTCTGGCTGCTGCTCTACTACCGCGAGCGGCGGCTGAGCTACCACACGCTCTGCCTGTTCCTCTGCCTGCTCTGGGCCGCGCTCAGGACCACGCTGTTCTCCTTCTACCTGCAGAACTCGCTGCAGGCCCTGCGCCTCCAGCAGCCCTTCGCACACTGGCTGCTGTACTGCCTGCCCGGCTGCCTGCTCTTCGCCAGCCTCTGCCTCCTCAACCTCTACTTCGCCGAGGTGAATTTCCCCGGCACAGCCGTTGTTTGGGGCCTGGGGAGCTGGGGCTGTGCTGGGGGGGGGTTGTGTCCTGGGGGGGGGTTGGGTCTGGGCCTGCTGGGTGCTACAGGCTGTTTGGGGGGGGGTGAGGTGGGGGTCTGCCCCGCGTCTCCTCACTGAGCTGTCCCTATTGTAGCCCTGTGGGGGGGGTGGGGAGAGGGTTATATGTGTGTGTGTGTGAGGTTTTGTCTTGTTTTATTCATTCCCCTCCTCTAAAAGGGACCAGAAAGTGGCAGCGAGCAGCAGGGGCTGCTCGGGCCTGGAGTGCAGCCAGGCATTACGTCACCAGCCGGAGCCTCTGGTGCTATTGTTGCTGCGCTCCGTCCTTCCCTCCATCGCCGCTCTCGGCTCGTTGTTGTGCTCCTTGTTGGCACGATCCTCCCCATCCCTCTGCTCTGCTCCCCGGGCAGCGGGGGGGGGGGGGGGGGTGCGAGCTCAGCCCCTTCCCCCCACGGTGCTCAGGACGGAGCAGAGCGCTGCCTGTTGTTGCCGAGCTGCATTCCTCCTTTTTGCCTTTGCACATCACTCCTTAGGTGGTTTTTTGCCCTCCTTTCATCGCTTTTATTAATCCTTTAAAGCCTTTGCTCTCCCCTTCCCCCTCTGAATATTTTGTTTCTGCTCCAGTTTCTCGTGCGTGGCCCTCAGCTCTGCCTCCCCGTTTCATAAATAGACAGTACTTTCCTTCCAGCTTTGTTGTTGGGATTCTTTGCTCTGCAGCTCTCAGCTGTTTGCCGGCCTCACAAAGGAATCGCTAACACACAGCGGAATCGCTCCGTCGCTCCGATGTGTCACCAGTAGGAATTATGATTGCATTTTCCCTAGGACATCAACACGCACGTGATAACGCCGGGCTGGGAGACGTGGGTGCTTCTGCCTTTTGGCTTCTAACCCTGGTGACACAAACACCTGGAGGAATTGGGGGTGAACTGCCCCCTGTGAGAGCTATGGGTGCTGAGTGGCAGCGAGGTAACAAATGCTGCATAGTGTGCAAGATCCATCTTGTGTGTTAAAGGGAGCCTGACCTACCAACTGCTCCGACCAGTGGGTGTTTATGTCACCAAGCTGACCGAGGATCCCAAGTTCTGTTGCTGCACACTGCCTTGATTTTGGTTCTCTTCCAAGTCGCTGGACTTGATAGCAGGCTTTTAAAAAGGTTTTGTTTCAATCAAAATACATTCAGATGGGATCTCAGGCTGCCCTTCCTCCCGTGATATCTGTTTTGCAGCAGACTTGGGCTGGGTATGCTCTGCTTCTTTCTCCTTAAAGACCTAGAGCCAAGGGAAATCCTGTCTGAGGAAATAAGAGCTCAGGATCTAGAGTGGGAAAGGATAAGATGGCTTATTAAGATGGGTGTGCGTGCCTAGTTACAGAGAAGGGCCTGACACTTGGCCATCCTGAGCAGCACGGATGTGCAGCGTGCTGTGGGTCTGTAAGTGATCTCAGAGTGATGGTAAGTGATGAAAGCTATGGCTTCTGGGGCTTGGAGAAAGTGCAGCTAGATGGACTGATAGCCCCCAGTGCTCCTCTGGCTTCCATTTTAATGAAAGAAACAGTATTGGCTATATCTATCTATCTATATATATATATACATATATATATACATATATATATACATACATATATATATATATATACATATATATATGGGAACATACATAGGAATGTTTGGCCTCTTCTGCTTGGATAACAGGCTGGTAAGGCTGGCCTGTCCTTTTCTTAGCTACCAACACATGGTGCCCTTATGCCAACTGTGTGCTTGGCTGGGGTGTGCTCAGCACTTTCCTTAAAGCACAGGGGGAGCTTCATTAAGGGATGTTAACAAAAATGCTCGTTATGTTCCACACCTGGAAGAAAGTGAAGCTATTGTGGAACAATTATGGTTTAGCTGAAGAGGTCAAGATCTTCAAGCAGGAGATGCTGTGAAGGGGCCATCAGTTCTCAGTTCTTACAGGCCAGTTGATAGCAACCTGTGGAGGAACACAGGGCTTTTGCTGCTCTGGGGCTGTCATTCTTGTTTGAGATGTCCTCAGATAAAGGCACAGGCTGCTGCTGTGCTGCAGGCATAGCTGATCTTTGCACAGTGCCTTCTTGGTGGAGATGCTGGGGAAGTGGCATCTGTCTGAGCAGTGGAGGGAAATGTGGCCTGTGCTATTTGCACTGTTTGGTTTGCAGAGCTCTTCAGGCTGTGCTCAGGATGAGGGTGAGATGATGCTGGGGGCAGAGAGGGGGGGAAGCCTCAGGAAGCAACAGAGTTAGAACTGCTTAGAGTGCAAGCTAGCACTAGGACTGAAATTCAAGTTAAGGGAGCTGCCTCACATTCATCCTATCTGTGCGGGTCATGTTGTCCAGTTCCTATCTTGCCGTGGTTCCTGGAAGGGCTGGGGAGGTTTGACAAAATGTGGGCTGTTTATTTGGCAATAAGTGCCTTTCACTTCAGCTGGAACATCAGGAGATGTCATGCCTCTTGCTTGGGAGCATCTCTTCCATCTGCTTCAGCTTGTAACAACGAGTTTCTCCCTGGGAAATGTGGAGATGATAGTGCATCGCATCAGAATTCCTCAGCCTTGCTTCAGACCATTAGAATGATGGCTCAGATATTCAACCCGGGATGTTTGTCTGCCTTGTGTGGAATAGCTCCTCTGCCAGTGAGGCATCTGCTTGAGTAATCCTACCTTTCCCAAGAGTCTGCCAATTACTGCTTCCCCCGGGTCATTGTCAGGAGCACAATACATGTAAATGTAGCCACAACCTCCACCCTGACCCTCTCGGAGACCTTGAACACTTGGCATCCCCAGCTCCTCTGGGAGCCAGCAGCTGAGAGCAGCAATGAATAAGACCTTCTGCTTGTGGAGAAGCTCTGCCAGACTGGTGTGGCCATAACCCTTAACCTGTCTGGGTTTCTCTAAGTGGTCCATCTGATTAGATGACATCAGCCTCTTTCATCCCTTGTTCTAATTGTGCTGGAGCAGACATGCATGGAGGGGGAGCATCCAGCCTGGGAGCTCTTTGTCCTGCATCCAAGGGTAACATCTTCCTGCCTTTTCAGATGCTGAATTAGAAGAGCTTCCATCCATTCCTACATTCTTCCAGCTTCCTTGTCCAGCTCACCTGGTGTGTGATCTCTTCCTTGGAGGCACAGCTGGTACAGGGTCACTTTAAACTCAGACCTGCTTCAGTTAAGGGCTGATGATTCCCTGTCTGGTTTCTGGTTGAACAGGTGGCTGTGCCAGTGAGCAGCTTTTCTAGAACATCACAGCATGTGCCAGTTGTGTTCTGTGTTCATGATGGCGTAGGGTGATCTCAGTATTAGTGAGGATGAGGAGAGATCCTCGTAGGTGACTTCCAGCTCTCCATTTGGGGTGGATGGGGAGATCTTGAACAGGGTTTATGGGAAAGAGTCCCAAAATAGTCTCAGCTTGGTGCTGAATGATTATGGTGAGAAAATGGATGCACTTGCAGTGAGTAAAGTCTGTGCTCATGTCAGAACACAGTTCTGCCTTGCATCTGGAGAGCCCAAACTCATCGTTTATGAAGCAAAAAAAGTCTTTTATTCCATCAGGGAAGGAAAGTCATCTGGATGTTTCAGATCTGTTGTGGTTGTACCAGAATGAAGCTGCAGCTGGGTGAGCATTAGGGCTGAAACTGGTCCAGGGCCATCTATGGGACATGGGCTTTTACCCGTCATCTCTTAGCAGCTCTGCCATCCCCAGTGCACCTTCAGGGATGAGTGTTTCTCATGCTGAGAACACGTCTATAGCAGTTCACCTTCTGGGGCAGTGATGTGAGCAGGGAGATCAGCTTTGTGAGATATCTGCTCTTGGCGCAGAAATGCCCCTCGCTTTATATGGGCCCCATGTGTCTGTAGCTGTTCTTTCCAGCTTCACTTTTTCCCCCACATCTGTAGCTGCTGGGAGGTGCAGGAAGGACTTGCTTCCAGAGGAACAACAGAGGTTTGATTAGCAGTAAACTGCCTAGTCCTGCTGCTCTGGGCTGGCAGGGACATCTGTTCTCCATTTTCAGCAGGCAACTGCGTGGCTCCTGGGCTGGCTACCCGGCTGAACAGGAAACAAAAACCTTGTTTGTGGGGGCTGTTACTGACAACTTGGTATGATGCGCCTGAATGAGGACAGGGGCCTGGATTTCCTGCTCTTACAAGGAGCAGAACTGCTCCTGAGCTCTCTGTGCTGGCTTCTTTACAGCAAAGCCCTCCACATCAACTGTCCTTGGGCTTTGAGAGCAGCAGATAGTTCGGCGCTGAAAGCCTTGCAGGATTGGCTCAAGGATAAATCCCAGAGGTGCACTGTGAACAGGGCTGGTATCACCTACTGACCCTGTCCATCCCTGTGAAGAAACAGTGAGTTATGTCATCAGATGAATTATGTCTTTATAACTATGCAAACACTGTAAGCTGAGTGGTGTCTGCTCTCTTCCTAAAGCTATGGGACTGCGTAGCAGGGGCTAAGAAAAGCCTAAGGCTGGTGCTATGTCGTCCTTCTGCTTTCTGTGGCAGCAGTCCAAGCATGAGTCTCAGGTTCCTGTTGCACTCTTAACCCCAAGACAGCTTGGTGTGTCTCGTTCCCCAGGGTGTAGGGCAGTGCAGGGCCACTGTCTTGAGTGGGGCTGCTGGAGCCACAGTCTCCTTTCTGTTCACCAGTGGCTTCTCCCTGCACAGCTGATGAGTTGTTCTACCCAGGGTTATCAGCTGGATTACCATAGTGAAGCCTTACTAGTTGCACTGCTGCTCAGAGATTGTGGCTATGGGCTGCTCTTCTGGGAGTCAGAGCAGCAGTACAAATATCTTTAATGGATTTCCATGCCGCACAAATCAGGGCTGAGCCAAGTCGCTTCCCAGCTGGCTGTCCTTGATGCCTGTTCTCACAGTCCCAAAGCACCTGAATGTAACCTACAGACAAATTGAGGATAAGGCAGGATTCGGGTTTCTCAGAGTTGAGGTGGCCGTGCCCTCCTACCAAGGCTTAGCGTGGATTGTGCCATGTTTGCAGTACTGCTGGCTGGTGTAGTCCAGGAGCAGGGCAGAGGGCTCTGGATTGATTGCCTGTAGCACTGTGCTTCCTTGCTGTGGGGGCTGGATACTTTCCTCTGCTCAACTAACATATCTCTTCCCTACTTCCAGGTGCTACTGGAGTTCACCTACCCTCAGGCAGGGAGGAGAGTCGAACATAAGAACTGGTTCGAGGAACAGGGTTGTTGAAGCTGCTCAGTACCTTGGTGGTGGTGGGGAGGCTTTCAAATGCTTAAACCTACTGTAGTAGGCCAGACAACCCTCACATTCCAAACACTTGAAATCCTATTGGCAGGAGCCTGACTTCTAAGGCTTTGTAGTGCCTTCATTACTTCAGTTTTGACTGGAAGGCAAGAGCTGAAAAATCCTATCACAGGAGCTGAGTAAGGGTGCCCTGTAAGAGATGAGTGATCCCTCGCTGCGGCTGTGGTCTGGAAGCTGACAGGGAGGACTCTGCAGGAGTGCTGTAACCAAACCTGTGCCTGTACAGCAGTCAGGCTGGTGGGGTCAGCACAAGTGCACTGTCTGCTGGGTCTGGTTGAGGACTCTCTATCTCTTAAGTTCCTTCAGAATCTCTGTAGTCAGGACACAGGCTCTGTCTGAGGCTGAATGTGACCCTGAGCTCTGGCATCCTTCCTGGTGGGGTCTGTACCAGCAGCTGTGCTTCTCGCAGCTCCTGCCATGGCTGTGCTGAACTGGTGTGTGACAAGTGAGCTCTGAGAAGCACTGCCCACATGCTGCTTATCCTGACCACGTGTGACCTCCCGTCCCCCTGCAGCAGTACTTTGATGCTCATGTCTGATCTGTGGCTTGGGAGGGTTTGCACCCTTTACTAGTCTGCACTTCCTTATACTCTGTGTTCTGCCCCAGTGTGCATCAGCAGGAGCCACCCTGCTGCCTGAAGGGACGTGGAAACCATTCTGCTGAGTGCTGGGAGTGCTCTAGGGTGTCTGAGGGTGAGCTGGCAGTTCTCCTTCAGCCCCAACAGCCTGGGTTGCAGGCGTGGGTTCAGCACCCTGCAGTCTGTGCAGTTCTTGTTTTGAAGCACAGTCCTTGCACAATGTGCAGCTTGAGTCTGCTAATCCCTTGTGTTGGGAAAGCTCACAACCCAGATTCTCTTTTGGACAGAGTGCGTGTCGCTTTGAAGAGCGAAATAGTCTGCAAATGACTGTCAGCTCATCTACTCATCTTGCGTGCCACACAGCTTGGCAGGCTGGGCCTTCCACCTCTGCAGGACTGCCTTCCATTTGAGCTGCTTCTCAGGTGTATTCAGCCTACAAACATCTTCAGGATGGAGGAATTGAGGAAGCCACATGCTTGTTAGAGCCTGCAGGTCCACATCCAATAGCAGGGGACTATTTTTGATCCGCTGTCTTGCTGAAGCAGCCCTAACAGGGAGATAGGGGTTCAATTACACTTAAAATATACAGCACAGCACTGGTTGAAGTAAATGTGTTTCTGAATGGTCTTAGTGACTGCTGGGTACTGACTCCTTTCCCTTGAAGTCCTTAGGTGAGATGTTAAATCCCTCACAGGGTAATGAGTGTTCTTGTCAGTTGGGCACCTACTTTCAGGTTTGGCTCCTGCAGGGAAAAGAGCACAGTTGTCTTTTGCAGGTGGGTACAAATGAGTTTTGTAAGCGATGTAATCCTTCAAGATGTCCACTGGATGCTGGCTCTCCTGTTAGATATATCTTTATTAAGTTTAGAGGCAAGCTACAGGTCATGTCAAGTAATGCTCTGCAAATCTTTCCCCCTAGGTTATATTCAAAGTGAAATGTGCAGCTGATTTCAACAAGTACAAGTAAGTGGCGCTTTTCTAATGTTGTCTTCAAACAGCTTAAGATGAATGAATGCTGCAGTGTTAGGAATGGGAGCTTTGGAGTCCAGAGTCTGAACAACAGAGCTAATGCACCTAGTTGTGCTCTGACACAGATGTGTCTTGGAGCAGGGCTGGGAGCTCTGAGGGTACACAGGGAGTTGAAAGGTGCTGCTTCCCTCTGTCCACATCAGCAGCATCTCAGTACTGGTGGTGCTAGCAGTGATCTAGATGAATTCTCGGGGTCTTTCTGAGCAGGCCCATCCACAACAAAGACCTGTGGGATAAGCATTCAGCAAGAGGTGGGATGTGTTTATGCAGCCCAGGTGCTTCCTGACCATTTCCAGGGAAACCTGCAGTAGAAGATGAGAGCTCCAGTGGCTTTCAATAAAGGAGTAGCAGTGATTGTGATGACTCATAGCGTATTGACTGGAGTTAATGCAGAGCTACAGCAACACTTAAAATCTGCGAGATAAGAACCTGACTGTCAGAAGATGAGTCTTGTAACTCAGGCTACTTATGCAGCTCCTGCTGTATGAAAGCAGCTCAAGCAGAAAGACTCTGCACACTTGAGGTATTCAGGAAGCTTCAGCTGTTGCACTGACTGCCTGTCTTCAGGGTGAGCGGAGCAGTAGGGCCCTTTGCCTGATGAGGCAGGAGGTGGTGAAGAATGACCCCAGAACTGACTTGAACTCCATTTCTTTCCCCCTTCTTCTCCCCAGGGTTCTATTGTATCTGGGCTCCGTACTTACCAGCCTCCTCTTCCTCGTTGTGAACTTGACATGTGCAATGCTCATCCACAGCGAAGTCCCAGAGAACCAGCTGAGGCAGACAGTCCTTGCCCGTGCTTTAGTCAATGACAGCCTCTTCATCCTCTGTGCCATCTCGCTGGCTTGCTGCATGTGCAAACTGGGAAAGATGTCTTCAGCGAATGTCTACCTCGAGTCTAAGGTAGGTGAAAGCTTTGTAATCTGCAGCAGGACTGTGTAGCCACCAGCTGGATTCCCAGCAGGATCTGCGTGCTTCAAGCAGTGCTGGCCTGATGGCAGCTCTTAGGTTCTTCCCTGCAGAAGGTGAATGTTCCTGCTGTTCTGAGGCTCTGCCCTTTATGCTTCAGGAAAACATGTCTGCAGCTTTGCTGGCACTTGAGGAGGTGGAAGTGGTTTAGAGGTTTAATTTAGGATTTGACTAGAAGAGAGGGTTCTCTAAGTAAGAGATGTGGTTCTTGCAGTGTATTAGCCACTGAGCGCGGAAAAGTCTGCACAGTACTGATAGTTCTGACAGATGCATAACACAATTCTCTGCAAATGGGATTTCCTGTTAGCCCAGTGTAGGCTGCCTGGCTTAAGCAACTTGAGGATCTAAGAAGAGCTGGGTGCAGGGAAACCAGCTGCCTGGCTCTGGTACTCTTGAGCTACTGTCTTCTCACAGCAGTACAGCTTTTCTCCTCACATATTCTGAATTCTTTCTTTCCACATGACAGAAGACTCCAAGACTCCTTCAAACAAGTGCATCTGTGGGCTTTAGTGTGCTGCTGTGCCTGGCTCAGGCAAGAGGCAACCCAGAGCATGGAGCTTGTGAAGGCTTTTGAACGATGCTGTCCCCTCGGGAATAAAGAGGGTGATAAGCCTTCTCACTGCAGTCACTGCTACATGTACATCTTGGTCAAGACAACTGCCTTGTGTTGGCTGGAGACATCTTGCTCCTCAGCAGGCCATCTGCAGGACTGCTCAAGGGGCTTCAGTTCACTGCCCTGAATCCAGGTTGTGTGGGTTGGAGGTGTCTGGGACTGGCTGCCTGGCAGGCTCTGCTGACAACTGTCCCCAAGGGCTGCAGGTTGCTGCCCAGTGGGTCTGAAGTGAGGCAGGAGCTGTATCTGAGCTGACAACCTGCTCACATCCCTGCCTTTGTGGGCCTGGTATCCAGCTCTAACCAGCTCTGGGCACTAGTTAACATATCAGTCTCTCAGCAGTGATTTATGGACATGGCAACTTCCTCTAGTTACACGCCTGAGGCTGTCTGCAGGGCCTCTCTAATACAGAGTGCTCTGGAGAAGCCTGCCTTATCTTTGAGAACTCAACCTGACTCACAGTGGTTTTTTACATTCAAATGTTGTGTCTCCATTTCCTACCTTGGAGACATATCTTGACTTTCAGGGTTGTGGAGGAGCTGCAAAAATAGGATAGGGATGTGCACAAGTGTTACCCGAATGCCTGAAAAAGTTGCCCTGCCTCCTGAACTCTGTAAATCTGCTGACTCTCAAAGCAATATGGCATGTCTGGAGAGGCCTGGTAAGATTGCTGCCTATGCCACAGTGTGGGAAGGTTTGAGCCATGTGACATGTGAGGAGGAGGCTGCTGCCAGCTCCTGTGCTGTGTGCTGTGCTCCTTGTTGTGCTGTATACTGTGCTCCTTGTCTGCTGGAGCCTTGCTTCAATAGCCTTTCTGCCCCTTTCTTCTCCTGAGTATTGAGGGTTCTGCTAATGGTGCTAGAGCAGGCTGGATTCTTGTGCTTTGCCATCACAGGAGTCAGTCTGCTAAAAGTACGTTCAAGAAACTTTAAGACAGTGTCTTGCAAAGCTCTAAGACTGGGAAAACAGATGGTAGAGCTGGTTTGGATGTGGAGAAGGTCGAAGAGATGAGCTGCCTGAGTGGGTTGTCTCCCTACAGGAGGTGAACCAGCTGCATTTTGCTCGAGTGTTTCCTCATTTTCTGGCTTTTGAGTGCATTTAGCAGGTGTCTCTCTCTCTGCAGATCAAGTAGTTTCCTTTCCTAAAGCTAGTACTATAGGAAAGACAGGTACCATGACCTCAGGGTGCTTCATAGCAGCCCTTTTTCTCACACACTGTCTGGAGGGCTATGGAGTCTGCTCTTCTCCTTCAGCAGCATAGGACAGCTGGCAGAAGGCAGCAGCTCAACATCTCACCACCCTTTGGTTTGCTGCTTTATGTATGGTGGGCTTGGCTTCTCCTGCTGTGGCACTGAGGCTCAGGTGCTGGTTCTTCCTCCCTCCTCTCAGAGGCCTGTCCCAGATACCAGCCCTTCTTTTCCAGCCTAAAGTCGTTCTCAGTGTGTGGGGCTCTGAACTGTTGTAAATAACCAGATTCTCAGCTCTGTAGAGGTTGTGCCTGATCAGGGTGTGAGAAAAACACCAATATTTCCTGAATGGCTCTTAGCTGACTTTCTAGAAGCTGCCCCAGAAAGGTGATGGGTGGGAGGGCAGCTCTGGGTCACTGCTTTGAAGCTGATGGTTGAAACAACTTTGATCTCTACCTATCAATAAAATCCAGAGAACAACACTCGTGTGCTTTGAGCCTTCCCAGCTCCCAGGCAGTGCTGGTTGCCTCGCTCTGCTCCTCCAGTGAGCTCGTCACAGGGGGAAGCTCTTAACCAGTTCTGAATATTTCAGCACCAACATACAGATGTTCTGGGTCATTCTTGTTTGTGCAGCTTCTCATGCACTCAAGGAGGAGACGTAAAGTCCCAGCTTTATGGGAAGGTCTGCATTAAAAACTTTGTTCTTTCTGTTCCAGGGAACATCTGTCTGCCAAGCTATTCTTGTGGGATCTGTGGTTGCTCTTCTGTATTCCTCAAGGGCTTGCTATAACCTGGTAGCTGTGGCCATATCTCCAGACAATGTTCCTGGCCCATTTAACTATGGCTGGGACAACCTTTCAGACAAGGTGAGTTTGTGCATTATCCCTCCAAGTCACAACTAGTGGCAGGGAGCTGCGTGCCTCTCACAGGAGGGTGTAGAGAAAGAGGGTGCTACAAGGGGGTGCTTGTTCCCTGGATTTCTGCCTTCAGAAGCCCTGCATATTCTCACTAGTAGAGCAGGCCTGAATCTTCCCCAGTCTGTCTACTTCTCCAGGAGGGATTCCCTGTTGTGTGCATCAGTTTCAGTCTGCTAACTCTTCTTTTGCAGGAAAGGAGGAACAAGTCAAGTAGAGCAGAAAAGCAATGCTTAATAAGGCATGGCTGAGTGCAAGGGAGAATCATTGGGGTAGGGAGGGAGCTTAGCAGTACCCTGGTGGCACACTGAAGAGAGCTGCTAGCTCTCACTTGAAATGGTAATGAATTAAGGATAACAACTGTTGGTTTAGAGGACTCCTGCCTTCATAAGGATTTTGCTATGTCTGTAGTTTCTCCTAAGCTGTGCACTGTGCCAGCTGTGGGAGCTGAGCAGTCCTGCTGCTGACTTGGTGTAACCACCTCTCGCTTCTCTCCGCAGGTGCACGTGGAAGTGAGCAGTGAAGAATACGTGGTGTTTGGAGTGGTCCTTTTCCTCTGGGAGCTGGTGCCAACAACTTTTGTGGTGCTGTTCTTCCGGGCTCAGAGGCTGAGTCAAAACTTGGTAGGTCTGAGCGAGCTGCTGCAGCAGAAATAGCGCTGTGCAGGGAGGAGCCTGAGGAGCCTGGTGTACAGCATCAGACTTCTTAAAGGCTGTCAGAAATCTCACATGTTAACTCTCTTCTTTTTAACAGACTCCAGCAGGGATGGTCAATAGTCACAGCTACAGCTCCAGAGCCTACTTCTTTGACAATCCAAGGCGCTATGACAGTGATGATGACTTGTCACGGCTTGGGGCCAGAGAAGGAGGGTGAGTGTTGTATTAGAAAGCGAAAACATAGCTACTGCATGGAAGCAACAAAGCTCCTTCTGGCACAGGAGGCAGCTTGGGTGAGGTGGATGGGACAAGGAGCCTTGTGCCTGACCTGAATTTTACTCCCTTCTGTAACTCAGAGCTGTTTCTACTTGGAGTAATCTCCTCTGAGAGGTGGATATCAACCATGGATGCTCATAAGCAGAAATGTGCAGTGGTTGTGGACAGGAGGCCTCATCCAGGCAAGGCTGATCTTAGGATCTTTCCTCAGCTGAGGAGAGGAGGCCCCGAAGTTACTTCAGAGGAGCTCTTCCTGTAGGAAAGGAGCTGCTGCACTCTGGGAGCCAGCTGGGACTGATCTGTAGGAAAGCCTAGGCTGGGGGAGAGTGGTCTGGTGTCTGCAGTGGGACCATAAGGGGAAGTCTGGCAACTCTAGCCTTGCTGCTCAAGGCTCTGAGGTCCAGGGGCTGTAGTGAGGAATGGGGAGATTGTATCTTAACTAGTTTTGTAGGGCCCGGTGCTCCTCTCCTTGCACCTCAAGGCCAGGTTCCTTGGAGGTGCTCACGTCTGCAGAAGCAGGTTAGGATGTGCAGACTTGCACCGTGGGCAGTGCTGGAGCAGAAGTCTTTTCTGAGCTGCTTAGAGGATAAGCATCAAATCACTTGTCTGAGTCTCTGTTTGGTTTCTCCCTCTCTCCTCCCAGCTTGGCCACCCCTCAGTGCTCGGGCTGCTATGGGTCTCTGGCTGGGAACGACAGCTACCCAGCAGGTCCCCCTCCCAGTGGAGCTGCTACCGACAGTGCCCCGTTGCTCTCTGCTGCAGGCGGCTCAGAGCTGAGCAACCACCACAGCTCACACCCTGCAGCGCAGAACTGAAGAGGCTGCGGGGTCCCTTTTCTCCCAGAAGTGGCATTGATGTATAGGATTGTAACCTGGTTTTCTTTCCCTCTTCCCTGAAGCATCTAACTCATGACACAAACATTCCACTACCTGCTGCAGCCGTAAGCAGGACGGAGCCTATGGCTGCAGGCGGTAAGCGAGAGAACTGTGACTTTAAGGTACCATGTAGCAAAGTGAAGCTGAACTCTCTGGAAGCTTTTTCTTGGTCTGGTCTTCAAGATGTTGGCAGCTAAATGCACCAGAGCTTCCTCACTAGAAAAGAAACATCAAATGCATATTTGCACTTTTATCTGCACACTTGGAAGGAATGAATCTTGCTCGGACTGCGTTTGGTCTGAGACTGTTCTAGTTACTCTTTTAATTGCACATCCATAGCTGGGAGAGGCACTGTCTTCCTGCAAAGATGTATTCCGTGAAGTACTCTGCATCCTGACTCACGTGGGAGTGTGAAGCTGGGCTAACAGTGTTATGGGCAGGGCCTCTTGCAGTGTGTTAATGTGCCATATTCACACCCTGTGGGGCTGCTGCCTCTGGGCTGACTGCTGCTCCTTCCACCTGGATGCTGAACCATCCTGCCTGGGTCTGTGGGCTTGAAGCTAAGCTCAAAGCATATCCGTAGCAAAGAGCTGTAATGGTGAGACCGAGTGCTCCTCCTGGTGTTAAGCTAGAGGGTTGGTTACATGCGGTGATCTTATGGCTGGGCAGGGGGCTGGGCTGGAGTGAAGGGAGGGGGGTGAGCTTCTGCAGGCTGCTTTCTTTTGGGAAAGAAAGGAACACGTGTGGCCCACAGCACATGTAAAACTAGAGCTGCTTTCCCAGCGTGGGGCCTCCCCTGTTGCCCCTCAGTACTAAGTTGTATTTAGTAGAGGACAAGATCTTAAGCTGACCAAATGTGAACCAGCAGAGTCACTTTGGAGGTGTGGGATGCCTCTGGTGGTGGTGGCAGCTCCTGCAGTGGTGAAGCAGAGACATCTCTGCAGCCATCTGGGCTCATTTCCTTCCTCCTGCCTCTCTCCCTGGAGCAGGCTGGGGACCTGGAGTCCTGCAGCAGCTATGGGGGCTTAGCAGGGATTGCAGGGTTTGAGTGTGCTGGGTCAGGTGAGGAGATCTCTATCGCTTTCCAGGAGTCTGTCCCTCTCTTGAACTGGAATGGCCAAATTTGTCTTGGTCTGCAGCTCTGGGCCCTTGGAGATGAGGCTGTTTTAGGCTGGTTGTTCCTCCCAGCGTGTCTCTGAGCCTGCTGTGGGATGAGCAAAGCAGCTTTGGAGCTGTGCTTGGTGGGGGTGCTGGTCTTAGGCAAGCAGCTGCTCTGACCTCTGGTGAAAACTTGAACTGGAACTGCTTTTAACCTACTGGAAGCTGCTCAAACACCCACCTGACACTGGGAGAGCTGGGTGGATGGAGGCTGTGCATCTGTGTGGAGCACAGTGCTGCCTGGCTCTGCCTGGGGGGCACTGGGTGCTGCAGGCCCCAAGCAGCTTGTGTTCCTATGGCAGTGTGTTGGCAGCCCTGGCCTCTCCTCCAGCCTTGCCCTGGGCTGGCAGACACCCCATTACCCACCTTATTGCATTGAGCTGACATCACTTGTTGCACTGAGAACACCTCACCCCTCGCTGTGGTCCCTGTGCTGCTGTGTGGGCCCCTGTGCAAAGCTGCTTCACTCTTAGTGGCCCAGAGAAAGAGCAACCTCTGCTGCTGTTGGGAGTGGGGTTTGAGGGCGCAGCTCCTGGCACATCCTGCTCCTTTTGTACTTGAACCAGAGATCTTCACCTTGGCTGCCACAGCTCCCTGCTGTCAGACCCTCCCTGCACCATCAGGTTGCTCTGTCTCAGTCACTGCTTGGCTGGGCCCAGCCCGTCCTGTCCTTTCTTCTGCCATAAGTCACCAAAGAGGAGGAGTGCTGCTGGTGGCCCCCAGTTCCTGCTTAAATCCCAAAGCACTTGGAGCACTTTACGTTTTTCTGGGGAGGGAAGGGAGTGTAGTGCAAAAAAAAAAAAAAGAATAAACCTAACAAACTCAAGGGCTACGGGCTCACCGTTCTATTGCACTGAAGCACACAGCCAGGCCATCCTGCTGGGGCGGCAGCTCTCCTTGCTGAGGTACTTTGAGTGACTGTGGCTGCACTGCTGGGCTGCCTTGTGTTGTACGGAGGGAGTTTAGAGCTGAGAAGTACAATGACTTTTTTAATGCGTAGTTGCCTTTCATTGGACTTCTTTCTTTCTTTTTTTTTTGGTGTTCTTTAACAGTGTTTTTGGCTTTGCCGGCCGGCAGCTGCTGGCTGCAACAGGAAGCTGTGGCCAATGAATGTACCTATTTCTCCTCCACTAAACTGTAACCAAGCACTACAATTGAAATAAAGAAGACTTGCAGCTCTGCTCATTGTCCTTGGAGTGAAAGCATTCAGCTTTGTCAGCCACCGAGATGCTCTCAGAGCATCTCAGTGGCTGCTGCTCCTCAGAGCTGCTCGGTGCTCCAGCTCTCAGCCCAAGGAGGCTGTGGATGCCCCATCCCTGCAGGCATTCAAGGCCAGGCTGGATGTGGCTCTGGGCAGCCTGGGCTGCTGGTTGGTGACCCTGCACACAGCAGGGGGTTGGAGCTGGGTGAGCACTGTGGGCCTTTGCAACCCAGGCCGTTGTAGGATGCTGCTGAGGGTCAGCATGGAGTCAGGGAACAGATGGAGGAATCTTCCCCAGCTTTATTCAGGCTCTACCTTCAGCTCTGAAGGTAAAGGCAGTGGTCTCACCCCTCCAACCAGTACAGCAGCATTTAAAGTAGTCATTCAGAATAATCTGTATAAAACAGCTTTACGTCCAGCCCTCGCTTTTATACAAAACAATAGAATTTGGTTTAGTACAAAATATTTGGCAGCAGGAGCTCGAGGTACCTGCAGTGCTCAGAGCACAGCGGGATTGAGGTGGCTGCCTGTTGCTGAAGGACCCAGGAAGGAGCAGGAAAACTTCAGTCCTTCTCTGCTGGATTCACCGCACGCTTCGTAAGATGTCCCTGAAGTTCTGCAGCTCTCTGACACTTGTTGAAATCCTGCGGGCAACAAAAGCATTACAGCCACGTCTGCACCACGGGCAGTAAAGCAGGAAGGGCAGCGCGATCAAGGGGAGCTTCAAGCAGCTCTGGGGGAAAGAATTTAGCAATTCAGCTCAATTAGGTTTTGGATACAGCTGGGCTCTTTTTAAAGCACACACACGTGAGGTTCTGATACTGAGGAATAGCACGGAGCAGAGCTCAGCTGCAATCAGACAAAGCCATTCACTGGAGGTCAAGATCAGACCATAACGGTACCAGCCGTGCAGGCGGCTGCGTCTCCTTGCAGGAGGAGCTGGTTTCTTTCTTAGGCCTTTTTCAATCGTGCCCCTCATTTCCTCACTCAGCGCAATCTGGCCCCAGAGCATCAGGAAAGGTGCAGGAGAGCGTTTCTTAAGAGACACAGAGCTCTGTGTGTTAATCCAGCATTTCCTCCAGTCCCTTACAAAAATACAGCATATAAAAGCATTGCTTTAAATAGTTCCACACCAACTTCCTTTGGCATCTGAGGGCTTCTTTGTAAGAAAGCACGACCAGAACAGAAGTTAAGACCAATGCTGCCAGTGAATGTGAAATGATGAAGCTGAAGAGGGGTGTAAGGCAGCAGCACGTGGGTCCCACACTGACCTTCCAAAGGCATTGATCAGAGCCACGATTTCTTGTCTCGTCAGCTGGAATCCATAGGAAGGGCCACTCTCAGGAATCTTTTCTATCAGGTTTTCAGAGAAGAGGATCTTCATTGCCGTGCCCAGGCCTTGTGTCTGCGTGGGACAAAGGAGAGCATTTCATACCAGAGCCTGGCTTCCCTTCCCTTCTTCATCTTTGCAAAGGTTCCCAGTGACATCAACTTAACAGGGCGAGACTCGTCCGTCACGTCACACAGCGAGGAGAAGGAAGCAGGACAGAGCCAGGACGTTCTGTTTATCTGGCATTATTTAGACAGCAGAGCTGCCCAGCAGAGGCTTCCTGCCCATGTCCAACCACACACAGACAAGCACAGCCCTGGCTGAGCCCTGGCCCCACAGCACCTCAGCCCCTCTTTTCTCCGGCTCTGTGCCCCTGGAGGTGCAGCTGCAGGAGGTTCCCCCACTTTTCCACTGCAGCTGCTGGCAGCCCTAGAGAGCAGGGACCCTCACACAGCTCATCCACACCCAGCTGTACCTGGGAGCTGACACATCTCTGAGCTGCCTCTGTGCTCTGCCAGATGAGCTGCTCCCCATCGTGCCCCCCTGTGCTGACAGAGCTCACCTGCAGCTTCCCCCACAGGCGACACTTGAAGCAGCCAACGCAGTCCATGATCTTAGAAATGTTCTTGAAGTGTAGCCTGACTTCCTCCTGAGGGAAAAGAGATGAAAACTGATCACGGTTATGCACTAACCAGCTCTTCTTCCATGTATTCATCCAAATCCAACCGTGTTCATTCTGTTCAGGCTAAATTCCATGGGACTGAGTTGGTGAAACGGATCCTGTAGCAGATCCTCAGCACCAACCAGACTTGGGGGTCCTGGTGGGTGAGAAGGTGGATATGAGCCAGCAGTGTGTGCCTGCAGCCCAGAAGGCCAACTGAGTGCTGGGCTGCATTAAAGAAGGGGTGGCCAGCAGGGATGGGGAGGGGATGGTGCCCTTCTGCTCTGCCCTCATCACACCCCATCTGCAGTGCTGCGTCCAGGCCTGGGGCCCTCAGCACAGAAAGGACATGGAGCTGTTGGAGCAGGTCCTGAGGAGCCACTAAGATGGTCAGAGTGCTGGAGCAGCTCTGCTATGAGGGAAGGCTGAGGGAACTGGGATTGTTCAGCTTGGAGAAGAGAAGGCTGCAGGGAGACCTCATTGTGGGCATCCAGTACATGAAGGGAGCCTTTAAACAGGAGGGGAATGGCTGTTTGTGAGGGTGGCAGTGATAGGACAAGGGAGAATGGTTTGAAACTGAGACAGGGGAGGTTGAGGTTGGATCTTAGGAGGAAGTTTTTCCCCCAGAGGGTGGTGACGCACTGGAACAGGTTGCCCAAGGAGGCTGTGGATGCCCCATCCCTGCAGGCATTCAAGGCCAGGCTGGATGTGGCTCTGGGCAGCCTGGGCTGCTGGTTGGTGACCCTGCACACAGCAGGGGGTTGGGACTGGATGAGCACTGTGGGCCTTTGCAACCCAGGACATTCTGGGATTAAAGTACAGCCCACAACGTGCAGCTTCCCAAACCATCCCCAAACCAGAATGAATTGGGAATATCCGATCCAGTTCCTTGAACCTATTGGGTCCCTTTCAGACACAGCATTACTCCAGACACATCCAAAACACTCCATGGGTACAAAGTATCCCCTGGGAAGGGCTGGGCAGTTACCTTTAGTTTAGCAGCTTCCTTTTTATTCCCTGCAAAGAAGGAGTTTTCATCAAAATGCAGCGGAAAAGACCTGAAACGGAACAAAAAGTTTTTATCTCCCTGCAGTTTGTTTGTGTGACTTAATCCAGGATCACTGAGTACTTGGTTAGGTATGAGAGCAGAGCTGGCAGGTGTTAAAATACACCTGGAGACATTCCGTGTCTGACTGCAAGCTGCTTATCAGATCTCTCGGAGCCTTTCGATCTTAGGCTGCCTCTCACCTTGGAGACATCCTCAGCAATTGCTCTGTGGTTTCCAAGCAATTGTAGCCTGTCTCCTGACAGACGTAAGCAGTGAAGGCATGGGAGAGTGAGGAGAGACACTCAAACACCCGTCACGTCACAGACACCCATTGCCATCTGGTTCTGGTACCGTCCACCCCTCACGCTCCCAATGCTGCCCATCAGCCCAAGCCTCCGTTATGTGCATGGCTGGGGTTTTTTCTAGCCAAAAACACGACAGCAGGGCTGGCATTTCACAGATGACTCAGCCAGGTGCCAATTTCAGGACCGATGTGTAGGAGGTTATTCGATTCAACTCGGCTACATCAAAAAGGCAGCCAAGGCTATTAAACCGTGGGCTTAATTACCCTGTTTTGCAATTTGAATGCAGATCCCAAGGAACTCCCAGCAATGCTACTACATCATGCTGTCCCACTCCAAGAAGGAACCCAGAACCTGCCTTTCTAGGAGCTTTAAGTGAAAGGTTAGGCACGCTCAGAGATGCCAAGGTTGAAAGAGCCATTCTCCCCAGGTACCGAACGTAATTACTTGGCCAGATGGAGAACTTCCAGCAGCAGGTTCTTGATGTCTGCATCGTGACTCTGATTCCCAGTGTACAGCTGGAAACCGGGGCGCTCAAAGAAGGGCAGCACTTTGGATAGAGCCCGCAGCTCAATCAGGTAGAGAAAATACAGGTTCTTCAGTCTTCTGGGGCCTTCCCCCTTGGTGATGACCTCATCAAACCTCTGCTGGAACTCTGTAACATTGGGGCCCCATTTCTTCTCTGACCACGTATCTGAGAGCACAGAAACAAAGCCGTGAGGTGGACAGGTATAGTTCACTTCCTCCCAACGTCCCAAGCTAAATGGTGAAATGCATCTCTACACAAAGAGATCCAGGCTTTTAACAGCCATAGCCCTTCCACCAACCCCAACCATTCCAAGCTGTCTCCTGTGGCTGAGGTCCATGTTATTCATGCAGCGTGGGGCACTGAGGTGTGCGTGGCTTCCTGAAGGAAGCTATGGTAGTTTAGAGTGATATCTGTACACCAAGATTTATTCCACTACAGCACTGACCTTGGACACGTGGGACAAGCAAATCATGCTCTCACATCACCCTGTACTTCCAAGCCCAGGGTTGAAACTGAGATTTGTCAGATGGCTGCTTGTGGACAAAGGGATGCAAAGAAAGAGGGAACGGCACATGGAAATAGCTCGAGGGTCTTGGAGGAGCCCAGCCAAGCGTTTCTCAGTCTGGATGAAATCACTGCCAAACTGACTGCCCTAAACACAGGCCAGGGACAGATATGCAATTAGAAACACTCTCCAAAATAACCTTGGAGGAAGAATAAAAGGCACACGTGCTGGAAGTCTTGGTGCAGGGCACAGCCCGACCATTTGCAGACCCAAAGGTGTGCAGTGAGTGCAGTCCTGATTCTGTTACACAACCCATGAGTGGAGGGAGGGAGAGACAATAAGAGCACAGAAGCCAGGCCTGAGCCCTGCAGAGATGGGCTGCACTAGCATTTAGCTGAGCCACAGACGCGAAGGTTGGGCCAATTAAAGAGCTGATGCAGGAGGTGGCAGTTACCTTGTAAGAGGTACCTGGCGCTCAGGTGAATGTTGATGCTTGCATGGAGCCCAGAGATAAGCCTGTAGAAAGCTCGTTTCTCTATGCAGACACCTGGAGAAAAATAAATAAATAAAGGAAAAACAACAAGAAGCATTTTAAGATACTGAAAGCATATGTTGAATTGTTCTCTCCTGACTGTCAGGCAGATCTCAGCCAATCCCAGAGCAGCAAGCAGCCCCCACCCACTCCACAGCCCTTCTGCATTCACCCCAAGAAAAGAGAAAAGGATTACCTGTCAGCCACTTGTAAAACGTCTGCCCTGGAAACAGAAGGAAAAGGAGCACATGAGTCTGAGGTGCCTCACAGCAGCAGGAAGGCTCCTCCACACCACAGTGTTCCTAAAATACTTGTCTGTACTTTGAAACATGTGTCAGGGGACAACAGGATGATGCACCAACATGACAGGGCTGGACCCTGGAACTGCATCACTGGGACAGGTTGAGGCTGTGGATGCCCCATCCCTGCAGGCATTCAAGGCCAGGCTGGATGTGGCTCTGGGCAGCCTGGGCTGCTGGTTGGTGACCCTGCACACAGCAGGGGGTTGGGGCTGGATGAGCACTGTGGGCCTTTGCAACCCAGGCCATGCTGTGATTCTATGACACCCCCCCCACCTCTGCTGCTCCCATGTCCAAAAACCTGACACCACCCTTGAGGCCACACCCAGAGCAATTCTGCTCACTCCATTTGCAGAAGCAAGGATAGAGGTGGTAGGAGAGCTAACACAGCTTTCCTCCCCACTCTTCTGCCTGCCTGATGTCTCTGTTAAGACACTGTGGTGGCGGCAGACAGACATAATGCATGGGACCTTCCCACCCACCTCAGCAAGAGCTGGCAGGGGGCAAAAGCACTGCGTGATGCTGTGACTTACAGGGAAACAAAGGCCACAGATTGCTCTTCTTTACTGCTAAGTGTGAGGAGGGGGTATTTTTATTAGAAAGAAACAGAACAAATGTGTACAATGACACAAGGCAGTGTTTCACACTGACCCCCGCTATGCCATGAATCCTGAAGCCTCCCAGTACTTGTGTTATTAACACAAGGACCTGTTTGTGGCATGGGTAGAAACAGCAGCACTCACCTCCATCGTCTCCTGATGAGTGAAAGGCACGAGAGGTGGGGGGAGAGAAAAACAAAGGAGATAATTACACACAACCAAAGCTAAACTCCAAGGCACAAACATGAACACTGCTCTGCTAACCTGCTCTGACAAAGGATGAGCCTTCCCAAGGAGGTTCATACATTTTCCAAACATAAAACATGATCTCAATACCTGCAGCAGCAAAGTACCTGGTGAGCGATGCTCCCACATGACCTGACCCACACAGCAGGGAGCTGTATTTGCAGAGGAAGTAAAACTACACAGTTAAAGACTGGGAAACAGGAAATGCAACTGCCTCCTGTATGACCCCCGACAAGATACTCAGAGGCCTCATCTCTGCTTCCTGCAGCCCACCAGCCTTTTGCATCAAGGCAGGCATCAGGTCTGGCCCTGTTCTCACGTCCCGTTCAAGACCTATAACAGCTCTCACTCAGCAGAAGTAGCTCGTGCTGCATTTGCTGCTGTTGTAGCCCTGAACAATATGCTACCAAACCACTCAGCAAGATGAACATGACTCACCTCCACCGGATGCCAAAGGTCTTTTCACATTCTGAGGCCTAAGAGGGAAAAAAACAATAATTCATTTAGATAAGTAAATATGTGACTGTCTCCTTGTGGTGCAGAAACAACAGTGGAAGAAATTACTTTTCTGTAGCCAAACAGCCCAGGAAGATCTAAGAGGTCCTCCTGCTCCAAGAGAAAAAGGGAAAAGGGAGATCAGGTTTTCTCTTTTTTCCTTCCTTCTTTGTAAAAAAAACAGCTAGGGGAAATTCAAGTGCCTCAAGGAGTGCTTGTGGACATTATCGCATGGCCCTGGTGCAACACGATGCTGTAGTGTGCAGAGAGGACAGCACTGGAAAGGTAACAGCAGGCAAGACTATGGATCAGTGTCCACCAGCACAGCCCCAGGGGCAGAGCTCAGCAGAGATCCAACAGGCAAAGACTGGGGAGGGAGCTCACCTCCTGGTATGAGACCAGGGAGAACCTTGTGCTGCAGAGCTGTGGCAGGAGGAGCAGCCTGGGGCAGCCATAGGGCTCATCCCCTGCTCCCACAGCCTGCGCTGTGCCAGCACTGCAGCAAAGACTGGAAGATGGGGATTAATGGAGCAGTTGTAGCACATGCAGCCCCTCTACAAAAGTCATGGTTCACAGTGACTAAAGGTTTGTGGCACCCGCGTCCTGAAGCACCTACTTGAAGCAGTTTTCTTCATAAATACTGTTCCATATCTTCCAGGCATCTGGTCCTCTGTAGCCAGTATAGCGCTCAGGATTCAGGAGTAAATCCACATACTCTGCGTCGGGAGAATGGATGTCTGTGCAACACAATGCTGGGTCAGTGACAACAGCTTCCAAAGGACAATGACTTCTTCCAGAGCCAATCCACACACCCCTGTGCATACTGAACCACCCTCCAATTAGGCAGGTGCATGGTGTTTCCAGCACACTGCCCCACTGCAGCAGCTCTCTGGCACTCTGAGCTATCACAGTGCAAGGCCGCAAATGGCAAAGCCAACTCTGAGCGTGCTCAGCCAAGTCACTAACTTGCTGAGCTCTGCAAGACCCCAACCAGCAGTGAAGCTCTTGATTACTTTCAAAACGCTGAGGGTAGGGGATGGGGAGGGAGAAGAAATGACATATATGCTTTAGGCCTACTGCAATAATGCACATCAGCCTCAAAGCTCCACAGAGAGCTTGAACTGCTTAAGACTTTGTCAGATCAAACAGGTCACTATACCATCAGCTTCACAGAAGCTGTCTGAAGAGTCATCGTGCCACGTCCACTGCAGCATCGCCTGCTGGGTTTCCTTGCTGCAAAGAAAGGCCAAAGAGCATCAGACGGAGCATTTATTCTGAGGTTCCTTCAAGACAAGCAAGAGCTGTGGGAAGAAGTCATACCTCAGCGACTCATCCACAGCCCCCAGTCTGTTGGCTTCTTCACATTCTTCAGCGCGGCTGTTGGCTTCCTCTGAATACTGCATCGGGAAGCAAAGCAAAGATTAAAGCACGGGCTTTCTGATGTTATAATCTGGCCTTCACTGCACATACAGTTTAAGCATGAGAAATGCTTCTACAGTTCAGCCCAGTTGATATTTTCATCAGTGTCTGCAAATATCCCCAGCTGCAGGGATTGCTGCAGGGACGCAGGGCAGGCCGTGACACACAGTGCTTTACCTGGACTCGGGGAAGCCTCCAAGAAGGCTTTTATCACTTACAGTGACTCAAAGTCAGTCCTACAAGCAGCACCACTTTGCACATGCAGACAAACCTACCTTGTAACCTGCAGATCTGATTCCATCAGGGACTTCATCCTGAAAGACAAAGTTGGGCACGTGCTACACGTGGAGCTGACAGAGCCTGTCAGTCACATGTTTGAAAAAGATTAGGAAGGTAACTGCAGCTCCTGGAGCTTACACGGAACCAAAGCCCCCAGCTTAGCTTACACCATCTCTAATTACCGGCTCCTCCACAGACTGAAGTTAAGCAATATTCCTGGTGTTCTATTTTGATTTTTCACAAGACTCTCCTCCCCAGCAGTCAGCAGCATTGCACAGTGCTCCACCAGGCTGTGCCCTGCCCACCAAGCACAAGGTAGAAGATGCTGACCCAGACTTCAGAGGAGCTGCTGGCTGCCATCCCACCTCCAGGTGATGCTGGCAAAAGCCCAGCTGCCTCTTTGCAGCTATTGCAGCTCCCAGCCCTGATCTCTGTCATCCTGAAGCCTCCCACAGCAGCTGTACAGCTGTCTGGAGTCACCACTGAAGGAGCTGTTGGAAGGGTAGGGTAGTCCATGGGAGAGGGGAATGGAGGTAAATGTAATATACAGATCTGAATTTGCATAAGGAGTGATGTTCACACACACACACCCCCACTGCATTCTGTCTCTCTCTCTCCCCCTTTTTTTCAGACAGACACCTGCAGTCACCATGTTTTCTTCCAGCTCAGTGAACAAACTCCTTCTGTCCAGGATGCAAGGGCAAAGGTGTCTGCTTTTGTACTGGGAAACAGAGGGATCTGTTTTATGTATAGAGACTGCTGGAAAGGGCTTGGCTGAATTCATCAGACAAAACAGCAAACTGCCATGTAGCTCACAGGGGTGAACGTGTTGGCAATTAACACAGTACACAGCACTTTTAGCCCTAAAATCATTTTGCCAATGCCTCAAATAAAAGAGGGGCCAGGAGAAGTTTTTCCATTCATGGAAGGCTGGCTGTCAGAAGCCCAGCCTTTCTTTAACATATCAGAATGGAACATTTCAGCCTTTCTTTAGGGATCCCAGCTGTACTGTGCCTAAGGAAGCCTCCTTTGTAGCCGCAGCAGAACTGCTCAGCAGCCAGCACAGGAAGGCATTTACCTGCTTTTTACTCTGGGGCCGCAAAGGCCAAATAGAGAAAAGAGTGAAGTGAGTGATTCTCTACTTACAGATGGGCAGGGTTTTACAGCACAGTCTCTTATTCCACAGTGACTGTTGTCATTCCAGAACGGACACGGTTTCTTCAGGTTTACCTAAAAACAACACATTATCGTATTACATGTTTCTTCCATGCAGCCAAGCCAACCTTCCACATCACATCACAGCCTGCACCACTGTCTCACTGTAAGGCTGGCCTTGAATGCCTGCAGGGATGGGGCATCCACAGCCTCCTTGGGCAACCTGTTCCAGTGCGTCACCACCCTCTGGGGGAAAAACTTCCTCCTCAGATCCAACCTCAACCTCCCCTGTCTCAGTTTCAAACCATTCCCCCTCGTCCTATCACTGCCCACCCTCACAAACAGCCATTCCCCTCCTGTTTATACGCTCCCTTCAAGTACTGCAAGGCCACAATGAGGTCTTCTTGGAGCCTTCTCTTCTCCAAGCTAAAAAATCCCAGTTCCCTCAGCCTTTCCTCATAAGGAAAGAAGCTGAAAACATCTTAAACCCTTCTTACGGAAGAACATAGATTTTTTTTGTCTGCTGGATCAGGAAGCAGTCACTGTTCAGCACTTGCCTTGGCAGGTAGGGCTCTGGCCAGGACCCAACACACCCAAACAAACCCGGTTAGTCACACAGATACAATCTCACTGAACAGCAGTAGATGTCATGTAACAGTGATGGCTCGCCATAACAGCAATCACTTCATCTGACTGTCTGACAACTAAACCAGGCTTTCCTCTTTGTCAGGAAGGCATTAAGAGTATCCTCCTTATGCAATTTGGATTCCCCATCATCAGCTCTTTTGAGCCCTAATTCAACAAACTGTTCTACTGCTTCAGTTCCTCTAAGGGAACAATGTGTAAGAAAACACCTTTAACAGAGAGGCTGAGGATGCTCCACTTCTAGAGGCATCCAAGGCCAGGCTGGATGGGATCCTGTGCAGCCTGGCTGCAATGGGGGCATCTGATTTTAAGAGATCAGCAATAACTTCCAAGGGACAAAGAAAAGAAAAGCATAGCAAATTACTGAGAAATATTTATGTTATTTCTTGTATGGGATACTTACTTTGTAGTATCTAAAATAGTCACTTTCCAGGAGTTGATTCAGCCTAGGAAACAGCTTGTAGTTGTTGAAGGCATCGATGGTTTCTACATCACAGGTGCAGTCGTCTAAATGGCCAGTGACCTGTTGGTACAGAACATTGGGAGCACAAACAAGTTGGTCAGCACTGCTCCACAGCACACACAGCACAACTCAGGATTTTCTTCCCTTTTACCACCAACCACTGCCTTAAATCTGACCCAACAAAACAGTGCTGGCTTAGAGGGCACAGCGGGGATGGGCTGGCAGTTGGACTTGATGAAGGCAAGTAACTTTTATTGATAGGACAAGGGAAAATGGTTTGAAACTGAGACATGGGAGGTTTAGGTTGGATCTTAGGAGGAAGTTTTTCAGCCAGAGGGTGGTGACGCACTGGAACAGGTTGCCCAAGGAGGCTGTGGATGCCCCATCCCTGCAGGCATTCAAGGCCAGGCTGGATGTGGCTCTGGGCAGCCTGGGCTGCTGGTTGGTGACCCTGCACACAGCAGGGGGTTGGAGCTGGATGAGCACTGTGGGCCTTTGCAACCCAGGCCATACTGTGATTCTAGGATAAAACACATTTTTCCCCTAACACACATAGGTATCTTAAGAGCTTACTGATGCCAGAGCAATAGGCATCAGGCAGACACTGCCATCTCTTCAGAGAGCAGAGATAACACACATACAGCTGGACAGGTCACAGATGCTTTTATCAGGACCAAACCCAGCAAACACAGCAGTCCAGGCTCTTGTTTGACACCAAATGTCACTCCGGGCAGCATGGCACACAGCAAAGTGCTGCCATCTGCATAGGGTCTAATTAAGCAGCAATAATGCCACCAAAGGTTACAGCATTAACTGAAGTCCTTGCTGTTAACTGACTGTGCTGGAGCCATTTGTTTGATTGGATCAGAACCACAGTGACTGCAGCAGCTTTTCCCTGTGCCCCTGGCAGCCATTTGGCAAGGAAACATCTGTTGCAGATGCGCTGCAGGAAGCCAATGCTCCTTGCATCATCCTGAACAGCTCACGCTGTGTGTAAGCCCTGCAGGAAGAACCAAAGCAACACACATTCAGCTATGGCTTTGTGACACGTAGCTTACTGCCTGGGTGAGAAGATACAAGCAGGAGGAGGGCTGCTGCTTCCCAGCCCCACCATGAGCACTTGGGGAAATCACTTGGGGAAATCACCGTGCCCACAAAGCAAACATTGCACTCATTCTCTCTCAATTGGGATTTTCCTGCATGCTGAAGCAGCAATACAACACTTGGCAGCTGCCGTCCACCAGCACTCGATCAGCGCAGGGGTTTAACGTCAAGGTGGTCATTTCAAATGGGTACTGTTGATTTATGAAGCGAATGTAGGATGTTCACAGTGAGAAATTCCCTCGCTGCCTCTGTCCCAGAAGCTCAGCAGGCCCTGGCAGCAGCCAGCACCAAGCAGCATTGCCCCCACATAGGCCACAACACTTCAAGCCCCAAGGAAAAGCCTCGAAGGAAGAGTGCCCTTTGTAATTAGGGCAGGATCAATTAGTGTGCGTGGGGAAAAGAGGAAGAGCCACATGAGGAGCTGAAATGCAAAGCCTGATGCATATCCGGAGAGTCCTCAGGGCACTCAGAGGCACACATCAGTCTGCCCTGAAGCACAGCCATCACCCTGCAGCAGCATTGCTCCGTGCCAGCCTTCCAAGAAGGAAGGCAATGAGTGCTCACAGAAAGGAGAGGGGAAGAAATAACAGCCTGGGTTGGACACACGGCACCTTAAAGGAACGTGTGGGTTCCCCTTGGGCAGAAGGAACCTATGTTCAAGCCCAGGGTGGGACACAGGGCTGAGGAAACAAAGCCTTTCATTGAAGGCACTGATACTTTAGACTGAGCCACGCTGATTTACGTGGGTGTGAAGGGAAATGCAGTGAGCCGCAGCGCCCTTTGCTGCTCTAGAAATGACCTTCACAAACACCCATAGAACCTTCAGCTGGCACTGCCTGGAGCTGTGGTGCCCCATGGCTGGAGGTCCCCAACACCCGTGTCTTCAGCCTGCAAGAATTCAAGCGGTTCTTTCAGATGAAGCACAACATCAGCAGGTCCCACACGTGTGCCATGTGCTTCCTGGCACCTGAATCACTGAGCTCAGCAGCAGCGATGGGTTCTGCTCCACCCAGGCGGGGTGCGGGAGCCCAACATGGCATGGGACAGGCAGGGCAGGGCCTGCACAGCACAGAGAGATGCAACGGAGCCGCCGGGACAGACGCACACCCCAATGGCTCCAGCTGCTGAGCAAGCAGCCAGGGAGCTGCTGTGCTGGCTCTATGCAATGCCACAGCACTGATGCATCCTCCATGGGTGCGTACCACGGGTTGGAACATCACCACGCGTGGACTCGGCATCGTCCTTAGGTTTGGCCTTTGCTTCATTCTCCTTTGTCTCCATCCCAGGCTGCACCAGCGAGCTTCATCTCTTCCCAGTTCACTCAGCATCACACAGTGCTCCTGGGCAGTGGATTTAGGGCTTTCTTTTCTCCTGACCTGTACACCACCACTTATTGAACAGCTAGGCAGGAAAAAGGGCAAACTCCTTTCTGCACCTCCCACCTACGGCTAGAACAGAGCATGGGAATACTACAGTGGGTTTGCATCAACTCCAAGCAGCTCCTAGAAGAGAATCTGCAGCTCCAGCTTCATGCAGAGGGTGGTGACGCACTGAACAGGTTGCCCAAGGAGGCTGTGGATGCCCCATCCCTGCAGGCATTCAAGGCCAGGCTGGATGTGGCTCTGGGCAGCCTGGGCTGCTGGTTACTGACCCATAACAGCAGCGCTTTGAGCAGCGAGGGCTGCTCGTATCACAGCGCTCCTGACTCAGCCTGACGAGGCAACACCTCAGCAGGGAATGCACAGCGATAAAGCATTGCCCAGCGCACCGTGCAGCCCCTATCAGCCCTTATCAGCCCTTATCAGCACAGCTTTTAGCTGCCGCTTCCATCGCGAGCCGCCCACAAGGTAAAGCTACAGCCAAGCGCTCGGCTGCGCGTTTTCTTTCCCCACTCCCGACTTGTGATTCACGTTCCAGCACTGAGTGTAACGCAGCCGCTTCCTGGAAGGAGAGTGACCACGGAGCGATGTGTCCGGCAGTGCGAAGTGAAGCGAGCGGCAACGCACGGCCCGGCACGGAACACTGCGACCGCTGGAAGGGAAACCCGGCTGGGGCTGCCCCACACAACGAGTGGTGCCCCACAAAACGGGGTCTGTCCCCCCACCCCCCGCATCCCACCTTGCAGAAGCACCGTCTCTCGGCCGATCCCTGCTCCCCGCGGTGCAGTGCAGGCAGCAGCAGGGCGGCGAATCCCAACGCCCGCAGCATCGCTCCGCCCGCCGCCATCGCAGCCGCCGCCGCCGGAATGATCCGCGCCGCCCCGCTCCGCTCCGCCCCGTTCCGGCCCGGGGGTGCGGCCGGCAGTGCCCGCAGCCCGGCATGGGGCCGCCCTCAGCCGCGGGTGTCGGTGTGACGGCGCTCAGCGCTGCCCGCACCGCCATAAACCGTGGAAAACAGGAGGCGTTACTTTCGGAGCGACCCTCCCCTCACAGAGCCGCCCCGCTGCCTTGCGCTGCCCCTCCGTGCCGCCAGGGGGCGCTGTCTCTCGCCGCTGGTGCCGGAGGGGCGGTCGTGGCGGCGGCGCGGGGCGGCCCCAGGCGGCCATGGCCCTTCCCGGCATTCCCTATGAGCGGCGGCTGCTCATCATGGCGGACCCGAGAGACAAGGCGCTGCAGGATTACCGCAAGAAGCTGCTGGAGCACAAGGAGATCGACGGGCGCCTCAAGGAGCGTGAGTGGCGGCCCCGGCCCACACGCCGTGCGGTGTCTGACGGCTCCGAGCCGAGCCGTGGGGCCGCCGCGTCGGGCCGCGTCCAGCGCTTCGTCATGGGCCCGGCTCGGCACGGCCGGCAGCGGCCGCAGTGAGGGGGGAGGGAGGGGCTGGGAATGAGGGCAGAGAGATGGGAACGGGAGGACGGGGATGGGCGGGGGAGAGAGAGAGAGAGAGAGAGAGAGAAGGGGTTGTGTGCTCACAGCACTGCGGGGCTGTGGGTGACACAGCACTGGAGCTGCCCGCGGCTCATGATGGGGCCTTGGGCAGCCTGAGCTGGGGGAGCTGTCCCTGCCCTCCAGCTGGGTGGTAGTTAAGGTTCCTTTCAACCCTCCTTCTGTGGCTCTGGTCACAAACTCACACTGAGATCCTGTAGTTGCTGAGCAGGAAGGTGACTTGGCATGTGTGCACGGCTTCCACCTGCTGCTTTCCTGCGTGTCTGGAAGTTACCAAAACCTGTGTTTGTCTTTATTTGTCCAGTAAGGGAGCAGCTGAAGGAGCTCACCAAGCAATATGAGAAGTCAGAAAATGATCTCAAGGCCTTGCAGAGCGTTGGGCAGGTATGTAAGAGGCAAAGTCATAACAGCTTATGGCTGTGGCTGCTGAGCTTGCCTGGAAGTAGCTGGAGCAACTTGCCCAGCAGTTGTTTAGTTCATTTGATTACAAAGCAAAAGTAAGAGGGAATAGTGCAGCAAACAGGAGGGAGGACCTTACCACCAGGAGCTGTCATACCATGCACATCAGGTTTTCTTTGGTTGTCCTGGCTAATAGAAATTGTTAAAAGAACTTAAAGATCTAAGTGAAACTTAAAGCAGGAGAATGAATTTCAAAGCCATCTTTAGAGCATACTTAAAGCTTGCTTTAAATGACCTTTGGCAAGGGTTAGTTAATCTGTAGGTTGATATTGTGTTTGTTCCTTTGCAGATCGTTGGTGAGGTGCTTAAACAGCTCACAGAAGAGAAATGTAAGTACACCAACCTGTTCTGAGGTTCTGTAAATAAGCTTTTGCAGTTGAAGTTCATCTAAAAGAATCAGAGCTTCAACGAGCTGAGTATTGGCAGGAAAACAGGATGTCCTGGGTAGTTCAGGGGTGTGATTTGGGGCTGTGAATCAAATTAACTTATTGTTTTCTGTGATGTTTTTTCTCTAGTCATCGTGAAGGCTACAAATGGACCAAGATACGTGGTTGGCTGTCGCCGTCAGGTACCTGATTTATGTGACTGTTCAGAAGGAGGTTGCTTTGGTCTTGATTATTAACATGGCTTTTCATAGGCTGAGTTCTGAACAGCATAAAGCATTTTCTTCTTTAAGTTGTATGTGCCTGTTTTATACAGGTGTCTGCTTGCTCTCTGCCTTTCTGTCTGGCAATAACATATCTTCTTAGTAAAGATAAAGTAATTCTAAGTGCTCCTGGAGCTTTGCATGTATTTATCCCTTTCACTTATTTGAAGCTCAGTATTTCTGCTGGATCTTAAACTCTGAAAAGAAATGTTCATACCTTCAAGCTGTGAAGAATCTGCCTTGCCATGCTGCAAACACAGAATATGACAGTAATGGTCCTCTGCTGTGCTTTACATCTAGTGAATATCTAACGTACTTGTATCTCTTTCTAATACTTTTTGTGCTCCATTTCAATAAGTAATTACAGTAGGCAGCACCCAGTGAACACTTTGAAAGTTTTGCCTTTAACTTAAAGCATCTTGGTGCTTCTAGTTTGCAGGACAACAGCACTTCATAGGTACACCATAAAAGCTGCCATAGTAATGTGGAACCTGGCTTACAAAACAACCCATCCTCTGATACAGCCAGAACCGGCTTAGAGGTGCTTTTTACTATCTGGTTTTGTACAGAAGGGTACAAAAGTGTAAGTGATGTGTTGCAGAGCTGCTGGTTGGTGAATTGAACAATGAATGCCACTCATTTACAGTAATTAGACACTACAGATCATGAGTTGTTTATGAAGCCTCATATTACTGAGGAACCACAGAACTCAGAGAAACTATTTGTCAACACAGAGTCATTCTGGGGAGTGAGAGTGAATCTTCAGTCCCATTTTGTTTGGCTCATCCCTGAGTTTCACGCATAGGAACAAAGAAGCACATGTATGAAAAATATGAGACTGTAAGGTATCCTCTGGATAGAATTATGACAGTGAGGAAGGATCACCAATCCTGAGGAGGCAGCAGCATTTTACATAGTTGTTTTAATGCATTAAATAAATGCAAGTACTTCTTAGTAGCTGTGACCTCTCTGTTCATCTTGAACTGTTTTGTGTGCTGTAGGGAGAAGGAACTGCAGCTGTGCTTTAACACCTCATGGTTGTAGCACATTCCCTTCTATAATGGAAGTAACCTTTTGGAAGGAAAACTGATCCTGCAGATCGTTCTGCTGAAAGAAAATGTTTGCAGAGGTCTCACAGTGCTCGGATTCTCTCTGAATTAAGGATACTTATGTCTCAGAAAAATGTTTTGTTTCTTCTCATGAACTGAAGCCTCATCATAGAAGCTGAATGTATGACTGAACCAGTCGTTTAGATGATTCATATGTAATGGACTGTAGGAGGAGTTGAGGTGACCAAGAAGTGGCAGACTGGGCAGCCTATTGTTGGAATGAACTAAATATTCTTCTGAGACAAGTCTCCTTAATTCCACTGAGACACGAGGTGGGTTTGATGTGTTAGTCTGGAGGTTCTTTGTTGCAGCAGAGAGACATGCTCAGGATTAGGCTGTAGCTGGATGAGTCTGACCTTGCAGCGTGTACTTAGCAGTTTATTCTTGTGCAAAAAGCACTCTTTGATCTTAAAAGATCTTTGATTTGATAGGAGAGACCAAAAAAGACTGTGAGAGGTGCCTTGATGTTTTGGCATTTTGAAAACTTTCAGGGAGTTTTAAGGAATAGCTTTTGATCCAGGCCCTCATGGCTGTGCTGTGCTGCTGAGGAAGGAGAGCCATAGGGTGTAAATGAAAACAGTATTACTTCCCTATCTGAAGTGTGCATTAGAGGGGGTTCAAGGTCAAGTGGTTTCTTTTTGTCTTCTCCCTGCAAAATAACTTAAATCTATTGGGCAGTGTGGAATCTGATACGACTTCAAGCTCCTACTTATTTCTTATGGTTAGGCAGCTGAAGAGAGGTCTTCTCAGTGACTCCACTCAGGGAGGAGTGACAGCTTGATCCTAAAGCTACCAGGGTAGCCCATGTGGGCATAAGACCTAAATCTCCCTGCAGGGGAGCTGGGAAGCTTGTAAACAGCTGTAGAAATCCCCATTGTTCAGGTGACGTGTTGGTAAAGCTCAGAATGAATAGGTTTTATATTCCTCAAACGTAGATTGAGCACCTCTTTAAAAACAAAGGGATGAAAACAGCAACAAGGTGATCCCCTTCAAGGGGGGGAATGAGACTGCTGTCCTGGATGAGGTTTCCCAGAAACAGGGTGAGAAATGCACGCGAGTGGTTTTAATCCCAGCAGAAATTAGCAGGGGATACTACAGAGTGCTGGGACAGGGCTGCTGATTTTTTTGCAGGCTTTATTTAAACTCTTACATGCGGAACAGGCAGTTGGGTAGGGCATCTGAGGTGTGAGTGATAGCAGGGAAACAGCAACGACTGGAGCAGCTGACTTTGAAGAGGTATAATTGTGTATGTAGAGATGAACAAAGGCTTGGAGAAAACAGGCCAGGAACATCTGTGCTCCCTTTCTGGCAGTTCAGAAATGAGGAAGCCATTGAGTAGATCGGTGACAAGTTCAGTCTCCAGTGAACAGGCTGTTCCTTGCATGCTTGAGGGGCTGCTTGCTTGTATTGCAGCAGCTGGTTCTGTCCTGTGTTGAGCAGAGGGGAGGATTAGACCTCGCTAATCCTTTCAGATTGACAGCAGTTTGAGACAAATTAGATGTACATATGAATATGAATCGTGGTCCGGAGAAGAGTTGTTATTTTCACAAGCAGTGGAAGTAAGTAAGTTAGCGACCTGCTGCTCAAGATCTCTTTCAACATCAGAAAATTCTTCCTGTTGTAGCTTTACTGGCATCCATTTGTGGCAGCTTGCAGGACTGTTGGTGTGGAGCAGCTCCTGGCTCACTTGTGGGTGCCTGTGAAATAGCTGGCCTGCTTTTCCACAGCTTCACCATTCCCAAAAATGGTGCTGAGCCACAAGTGGTGTTTACTAGAGCAGCTGCTTGGCATGGAGCGTAGCAGCCTTGTTTCTTCTTGTTTTATTGAGCACAATAAACATCGTGGCTAAAGCCAAACATTGTTCTGGTGTGTGGTTCTAACAGAAGTATCTTCTTTGTTACCAGCTTGACAAAAGTAAGCTGAAACCAGGGACAAGGGTTGCTCTGGATATGACCACTCTGACCATTATGAGGTAAGCTCCTGCTCTGTGGCTGTTACACTGCTTATGTAAAGGGGAAGAATACCTATGTGAACAGATGATGCAGAAATCTGAGTCATCAGTTCTGTCATATTTTGTGAAAGTTTTCAGTAAAGCAGTGCTGAATGATGGGTGCTTTGAGGGAAGTCTTGTGTGTTTGTTGAGAAAGGAGTTGCCTGGTCTTCTTGGGGGAAAAAGACTCAGTTCCAACTCAGCCTCTTCAGCACTTTTGTTGCTGTTTGCTTTAAAGCTTGTTAAAAGTTTGCTAGGTTTGGGGTTTGATCCGTTTCGGTTTTTTTCCCCCAGCAAATAACTTGTTTTGTTTTGAAGGTGAAGCAAGGAGAAGAAGTAATTCTTGCCCTTGGATTTATTGTAATAACTGTATAAACACCTGCTCCTGTGTGTTTTACCACAGATACTTGCCAAGAGAAGTGGATCCCCTGGTTTATAACATGTCTCATGAAGATCCAGGGGATGTTTCATACTCTGAGATTGGAGGCTTGTCAGAGCAAATCAGAGAGCTGAGAGAGGTATTCTGATGTGAACCATGCTAAAAAAAGCGGGGTGTGTTCTGAGCCAAGTTTTTCAGTGCAAAAATGTTATGTTTATGTGTGTAATAAGCTACAGTGAGACAGGCTGCTAGAGGACCCTATGAACTGAGTGCTTTAGATGTTCCATTAACCTGCACCATGCTTTCCCCCCTGTGTTAGAAGATAACTTCTGAGGTGTTTAAATGTTTTTCAGCTTTGTAACTGTGAACAGCAGTGTGATTCCAGGATGCTGGTGCATTCATAGTGAAGTAATCCTGTTAGTTCGGCCATCAGCATTGCAGGCTGTGCAGGGCTGCCCAGGAATGTGGGAGCTGGAAGACTCGTTGTTGTGAGCCAGCTGACTTTAACAGAGGCTGTGTGCTGTGTACACCTCACAGCAGCACGGAAGGGTTCTTCTGAGCAACCCTGACCAGTTCTCAAACTGTTTATAACACATCTCTAGTTACACAGGCTTGGATTGAAATTAAGAAAGTCTTTTAAAGGGAGTTTGAAGGATGCAGAACCATTGTGGGTAAGGGAGTAGTGAGGGCATAGTTAGGATTGGCAGCCAACACACTAATTTTACACATGAACTGCTGGAATTGCTCTCGCTTTTATGAGTGGCAAAGCGTGGTTCCAACAACAAGCATTAAGAGAAACAAGCGATTGCAGAATCGAAGTCTGACCAATGGGGGAGGGATTGTGGATTGATCAACTAGGTCAATTACACATCCTGTCAAATGATTTCTCATCCAAAATGTGCTGTGCAGAGAGCTAAAAATGCAGGTATCTGGAAAACAGGCTGGCAAGTGTCCATTGTCCTCCTGAGACTACTTCTCTGTTTTAAAACTGACACAGTCACCCCAGGCCTGGACATGATTTTGTCCAAGTCTGGAGCCCTCAGTAAAAGAAAGACAGGGAGCTGTTGGAGGGGGTCCAGAGGAGGCCACAGAGATGCTCAGAGGCTGCAGCATCTCCCCTACAAAGACAGGCTGAGGGAGCTGGGCTTGTTCAGCATGGAGAAGAGAAGGCTGCGGGGTGACCTCAGTGCAGCCTGCCAGGACCTAAAGGGAGCCTACAGACAGGAGGGGAGTCAACTCTTTGAGAGGGCAGATAACAGCAGGACAAGGGGAAATGGATTGAAGTTGAAGGAGGGAAGGTTTAGATTGGATGTCAGGGGTAAGTTCTTTACTGTGAGAGTGGTGAGGTGCTGGAACAGCTGCCCAGAGAGGCTGTGGATGCCTCGAACACCTCCAGGGATGGACAGGGCCAGGTTGGATGGGGCCCTGGGCAGCCTGGGCTGGTATTCAATGTGGAGGTTGGTGGCCCTGCCTGCAGTTTGGGGTTGGATCCTGAAGTCCCTTCCAACCCAGGTAATTTTGTGATTCTGATTGATTTATTTGTGTCTTCACAGGTAATAGAATTGCCACTTACAAACCCAGAATTGTTTCAGCGTGTGGGAATTATACCTCCAAAAGGCTGCCTGCTCTATGGCCCCCCTGGTGAGTAATTGGCTACCAACAGATCTTGCCCCTTGTTCCTGCTCACTGTGGTGGGGCAAGGCTTACAGGTGACACTCAGACTTGTTGAGTTAAATGCCATGTCTCTTGTCTCTGGCCAGGTACAGGGAAAACACTTTTGGCCAGAGCTGTTGCCAGCCAGCTTGACTGCAACTTTCTGAAGGTAGTGTAACCTTACTTCTTCACACACGTGCATGTAGGTGTGCTTAATCTGTACTGTCTTTTCACTCGTGCCTTACGTCTTCCAATAGGTGGTGTCAAGCTCCATAGTGGACAAGTACATTGGTGAGAGTGCTCGACTGATCAGAGAGATGTTCAATTATGCCAGAGATCATCAGCCATGTATCATTTTCATGGATGAGATCGATGCTATCGGTAAGGCTCACAGCCTGGATCATGGCTGGAGGCTCTTTTAATGTTGAGCACAGTTACCAAGCTGCTGTCTCTCTTGTGAGTAAATGTGTGTGTGCTGTGTTTTGAGAAGAAATGTAACAGGACAAAGAGGTCCTTCCACCTGGAGCTATTACAGCTAGCTTAGAACCAGAACTACTTGCACATGGCTTTGATTTTTTTCTGACTATAAGAAGCATGAGGCATTTAAGCAATTCTTCCCCAATCTCTGTCTCATTAAGAGGGATATGTAATTGTTTTACATAACATCACATGGAGGCAAAAGTAATGATTTGAGTTTGGTGTGCTGCAGGTGGCCGCCGTTTCTCTGAAGGAACCTCAGCTGACAGAGAAATTCAGAGGACTCTGATGGAGGTGAGTGCCCAAACTGGTTCCATTTCCTATAGCGAGTGTTAAATAAGACAGCTGTGAATTGCTGCACTGTGATCTGGCTGGGTAGGATGCTTACTGAGTTAATGTCTTAAGCTGAATTGATCAGGCAGCTGCATGTCCTGATAACTCAGCTGTGACTCTGACCTGGAGGTTAACTGAAAGAACCGTTTCAGTTGCTGTAATTGTTGAGGGAAGTTTTCTCTCCTTACTGTGGCTTGGCTTTGTGTACTGCATCATTCTTGACTGGGGGCCTTATCTTCCTTCAAGAGGAAAAGGAGGGCTTGTATCTTTTAATCCCAAGGCTGCTTACTTGATAGAATTTTATCACTTTTACAGTTAAGTTCTCAAACATAAGAGTAGTGTTAGTTCTTTGTTCCTATACTCAGTGCTCTGGTAAACCTGGCAGTGTGAAGAGAATCCCTAAAACCAATGACAATTGAGAGTTCTGGAGCTAGCAAGGAACTTGGTTGGCCCATGTTTGCAAACAGTTTGTCCAGTGCGAAAGAATGTATCAGCCTTACACAGAGAATTAAATCACTGCGATCAAAGAACAAGTACTTTGAATCTCCACAATGAGAAGCCTTTATATGTTGATTAGTATTCTAGAGGCTGTTCTCCAAATCTCATTTGAATGTCCTGGATTTAGTGCATTGCACTTGAAGTGTGTCAGCCAACCACTGGGTCCTTCGGTGCTTGCTCTGTTTCCACGGCCGTGTTGTTGTAGCCAAGTCTTTCACATTGGAGCTCTGCTTTGTTCCGTATCTTTTTCTCTGGACAAAGCATTTGCAGTGTCTCTTAAGTTCTTCTTTATTCCTTATAGAGTATGCAGGGAGCTGTGGCCTTGTCTTGGAAGGCTTGTAGAGTCTTTCTGGTTTGTCTGTACCACTTTTAATAACTCAGAGCAAGTTTGTATGCAGGAGTTCAGTGCAGTAGATCAAGACAGAAGGGCTTATTGAAATACAAACTTCTGTTTTCTAGCTGTTGAATCAGATGGATGGATTTGATACTCTGCACAGAGTTAAGATGATCATGGCTACTAACAGACCAGACACGCTGGACCCTGCACTCCTGCGGCCTGGAAGGCTGGATAGAAAGATCCGTGAGTTACAGTGGCCGAAGGGATGTTTGCTGTGTGTGAATTGTGCCTTGCTGCTTTTATTAACGCTGTGATTCTTCCCAGATATCGATCTGCCAAATGAACAAGCCAGATTAGATATTCTGAAGATTCATGCAGGTCCTATCACTAAACATGGGGAGATAGGTAAGTTGTGTAATTATTGATGCCCTGCCTGGATAGCCTACTTCAGCTTGTAAAAATGGGAAGAGTATGGCTGTAAACCAGAAAGCTGACATGATTCTCATCATGTTTCCTGTTATGCAAACAAGCAGCGTTTTCCTTAGCCAAAAAAATAAACATAATGAACGCCCCGCTCCCCTGCCCCCCCACACACACACACATACACACATACCCTGTTGCAGAGGTCTGAGAATCAGCAGCTTTAAAAGTCAGAGAACCTGAACTTTGGAGTTTAGAGATGACGTGACCTGAAACCGAGCTTGTCTTTGGCTGCTGGCGTAGAGGTTTCTCTAGAGCATGAGGGAGAACTGTCATAAACGTGGGGAGGTTCACCTGCTGGCTGGGTAGCTCTATGCTGACCAGCCTGTATTCTCACAGCTGAGCTTCACAGCCTTCCTCAAGCAAGCTGCAGCTGTGATCTGACTCGAGAACAATGTTGGCTGCCTTTTATTTCAGCGAGGCTCTGCAGACCTTGCCCGCTTATTTGCAGCCCCGTGCCACCCCCGCTCCGCCCCCGCCTCATTGCTGACACAAACTATTCATCAGCCAGGCAGCATGATCTGGATAGTGGAACTGATCTCGTTCACCATCTGGCTGCATAAACAGCTGCAGCTCAATAGAGGGTGGCTCAGGAGCGGGGATGAGCTGGGGGAGGGTGAGAGGGATGAGGGCTGCCTTTCTTAGCAGCTCTGTTGGCGTAAATGTGCATCAGGCTGTAGGCTAAGATAGAAGAGATGCTCCAATCATGAACCTGGGGTAATATACTCCAGGCCTGGTTCTCTGTATCTTTGGAGACTAGAAGTGCAGCAGGGTGGGATCGTTCCTTGATAGCATTGGGCATAGTGAGGTGTAAATGAGTTACTAGCTAAACTTTGAATGAGATGTGTGAGGGCAGTGGTGCTCTGCAGTGACTTCCTGGAACGAAGTCCAGAATGATCTCATCAGCAGAATGGGGTGTGCATGGCACTGAAAGCCTGTGATAAAGACCTGATTAGAGAATGACTTTCAGTGTGCAGCACTGAAGGCTCGACAGGCGGCATTTTGAAAACCTGTTACAGAAACCATAACCAGAGCTGCTGCTCTTGGTAAATGTGTGCTTAAAATATCAGGCCTTGTATCCCTGGGTGCCTTCATATCCGTTCTGTTGTTAGCTGGACATGCATTTCAGCCACATCCACGTGGAGAAATGTGAATGTCCTTCTGACTGACATCTGTGTTTTGTGCATAGATTATGAAGCGATTGTGAAGCTTTCTGACGGCTTTAATGGAGCAGACTTAAGAAACGTCTGTACTGAAGCAGGTACTCTCTTAATTTTGATGGGCTCGGTTGGTGGATGCTGCTCACTCAAACTGTTCCCCACTTGCTGCTGTGAGTGCATTAAAAGCAGGGAGCTGGGAGTGCTCTTCTGGCACTTGCTTTGTGTATCCCCTTCCTGAGGGCTGGCTCCATCCTCTTCCCAGAGGGTTTATTATATATCAAAGATAGGTGTACAAGCTTGTGCTGAGGGTGTGAGACAGACCCCTTCTGCTTTCATTTGAGCCCCATCTTACTGCCCAGTTATTCCCACAGGTATGTTTGCCATCCGTGCCGACCACGACTTTGTCGTTCAGGAGGACTTCATGAAGGCTGTTAGAAAAGTGGCCGATTCCAAGAAGCTGGAATCCAAGCTTGACTACAAACCCGTGTAATGAGCCGGGCCGTGTGTGATGGATCACGGGGCGTGCTGGGCTCACCTAAACAATGTACCTGTTGGTTCTCCTCATGGGTGTTTGTATAACGTGTATTCATTGGGTAATGCCAGTTGCAATGTGGGGCTGCAGGGATGTGCTCTGTGCAGTCCTGGGATACAGAACTCACTGCTGGTGGGTGTGGAGGTGTCTCATTGTCTTTGCAGTGTGGGTTTATAAGCGGCCTCAGTGGGTAAGCAGACTTCAAGTTCATTTCTTGGTTTATTTTTTAATATATATCAGTAAATTTCATCGAACAACGGAATAAAACTTGTTTAAATCATCTTATCCCGGTGTGCTTTCCTAGAACCACAGCATGGCCTGGGCTGCAAAGGCCCACAGTGCTCATCCAGCTCCAACCCCCTGCTGTGTGCAGGGTCACCAACCAGCAGCCCAGGCTGCCCAGAGCCACATCCAGCCTGGCCTTGAATGCCTGCAGGGATGGGGCATCCACAGCCTCCTTGGGCAACCTGCTCAGTGCTGTCCTTGCTGTCTCTGTGACAGTGCTGCAGTCTGGCCTTGTGTGAGGCTGCCTTGGTGCTCACTGGATGTTCTGCAGCTGTTTGGGTAACCATTCAAACAAATAAAACCTTGGCCATGATGTTCTGTTCCTTAAGGCCATCTATCACTGTATTATCTCGTTCTCATCTCAGAGCGGGATGTGTGGATGGCTGCACAGCACAGTGGTGCAGGGTTGGAGTGGAGCAGCATCGTACCAGGCTACTTCTGGCTACTTGCTCTAATTGGATTACTGAGGTACGCTCGGCTGGCAGACGAGCACGTCACATTAACCCTTGGTTTACCGTAAAGCAGCGCCGAGCAGCAAATCCTGGCAGCGTTTTGTCCCCATCGCTATGAGAGGCAGGAAGGTGCGGGACAGGCAGGAATTGCGGTCCAGGCCGTGCTGTCCTGCAGCTGTCGCGGTCGGACACGAGGTTCTGAGCGGTCCCGCGGTGCCGGTTCCGCTCGTGGTGCCGCCGCTCGCGGTGCCGGCTGGCGGAGCTCGGTTGGCCGCTCGTTGCGGCTCCCGTCGCTCTCACCGCCCTCGGGGTGGCGGGGCGGGGCCCGGAGGCGGGGGGAAGGGAGGCGGGGGAGGAGGAGGAGGCGGCGGCACGGCGGCAGCATGGCGGCCGGGCGCGAGCTGCTGGGAGCGCCGCCGCCTCCCCCGCCTTCCCCCGCCGCCCCCGAGCCGCAGCCCGCCGGGACGCTGCCCAAATAGCCGCCCCGCCCGGCCCTGCCCCGCACGGAGCGCGCCCGGCCATGGAGCTCGCCAAGCCGGCCTTCCCCGCGCTGCCGCAGGCCAAGGAGGACTCGGAGGTAGGCGGCCCGGCCGGGGCGGATGGGGGGGGGGCACCGCCCGCGGGATCTCCGCGCCCGCCCGAGGCCCCGCGGCCGCCCGGCACAGCGCAGAGCAACGCTACGGCCGCTCCCCGCCGCGGGCCGCGATCCGGGCCTGCCCTGAGCCTGTCCCGGGCCTGTCCCGGCCTCCGTGTGCGCCCGGGGAGCCCCCGAGCTGCGGGGGGTGGGAGCTGCCGGGCGCCCCGTGTCCGCCGCACAACAGTTGGCGTTGTTCGCTCCCACACTCAGAACTACTCGCTGAGCGGGCGGGATGCCCGGGCTGAGCCTCAGGACGGCTGCCAGCCCCGGCACCCACCGGCACGGGGGGCTCATCTCGGCGCTGTGCCGCTGTCACTGCCCGGCTCACCCGCTGCTCCCGGACCCGCTGTGTCCCACCAGGGGCAGCGGCCGACACCGCGCCGGTTTCGCTGTGGGAAGCGAGTGCTGCTCTCAGGACTCGTGGCTGATCAAAGCGGGGTTGTAATGCGGTGCCCTTTGCAAAGCAGGTCGTGGTTCTTGTTCCCATTATCTCTCTCTCAACAACTCGTGTGTAATGGTAGAGCTGCTGTTTGTGCGTGTGGGGGAAGCTGGAAAGTTGTGGTCGGTGTCAGGAGATCCAGGCTGGATGCAGGAGCTTCTGGAGCAAAGGGTGAGAGCTGTGAGTGCTGGGCCTCCAGCACAGACATTGAGAAGATGCTTTGGGAAAGCAGTCGGAGGAGAATGGAGCTGTTCTGCCTCCAAACTGATGGAGAGCTGAGGATGGAGCCCTGTGTGCTGCTCTTTAGTGAGAAGCACACAAGTATTGTCTGCAGGGGGTGGTTGTGTGTGGTTTAATGCTGTTTTGGTAGGTTGGACTTTGAGATATTGATGGGAAAGAGGGTGAACTCAGGCAGTGCCCGCTTTAGGTCCTGCTGGAGGCTGCTCAAGGGCAAGAGCAGCTCCGTGCTCATGTTAAGGTGGTCCCGGTGCCCCTTTGTCCTCAGTGACAAAGTAGTAGTAGTTCTGTAGTAGAAGTGTGGACCCCTGCAGCCATTCAAGGCCAGGCTGGATGTGGCTCTGGGCAGCCTGGGCTGCAGGTTGGTGGCCGTGCACACAGCAGGGGGTTGGGACCAGGTGATGGTTGTGGTCCATTTCAACCCAGGCCATTCTGTGGTGTTTGATCTGCTGTTCTCAGCCAACAGTACCTGTAGAGTGTGTGAAGTGCTTTGTTGGGACACGCAGCTGGAATGTGCCTGCTGGGGGGAGCCCTGCCTCCTCCTCATCCCAAACCCGATAACAGCAGTGGAATTGATAGAGCACAAGTTTGCTCCGAGCTCTCCATGACGTGTGTCGCTTTCTTTTCCTGTAGCTCGTGTGTACTGAGGGCTTGCTCAGGTGGTGAAAGCTTGTTTGCTACAGATCAGGCACAGACAGGTACGTGCTGGTGTCTGCCACGTGTCGTGTGAGGTTGTATCAGCCTCCCCTGGTCCTGCTGGCCCTGCTGCAGCCTGGCTGCCTGTCCAGCCCTGCAGCGTGAGCCCAGAGAACCTTCCCTTACCCACTATTAAGCCCATGCTGGGAGCTGCACTCTTTTCTACAGGTCCTTATACCATTTCAGTTGTTGCAGTTTTAATTTCTGGGTATTGGAAATGTCGTTTCCAGTAGGTGCTCTGAGTGTCTGTAACTACACACACACTGTTTTATAGATCAGTGACAGTGCGTGTATCAGACCCTGTGGGTAATGCTGACTGTACGTAGCCCAGAAGTGGTTTCCGTGCTTAGATGGGGCCTAAAAATCCTGTAAATCTCAGGAATGCTGTTATTTCTCTCCTTGTGTAAAAATATATGGAGTCACAGAATGTCCCCAGTTGGAAGGGACCCATGAGGATCATCAAGTCCAACTTGTAAAGGTTAAGAACCATAGAATCATATCACAGAATGACCCGGGTTGGAAGGGACCTCAAGGATCACGAAGCTCCAACCCCCCACCACAGGCAGGGCCACCAACCTCCACATTGATACCAGCCCAGGCTGCCCAGGGCCCCATCCAACCTGGCCTTGAACACCTCCAGGGATGGACGGGGCATCCACAGCCTCTCTGGGCAGCTGTTCCAGCACCTCACCACTCTCACAGTAAAGAACTTCCCCTGACATCCAACCCAAATCTTCCCTCCTTCAACTTCAAACCATTTCCCCTTGTCCTGCTGTTATCTGCCCTTTCCAAGAGTTGAAGCTATGGAGCTTCTAGCAGAGGGTCAGGTTGGTATCAGTGCTGGCTGAGCGTCAACTGGTATCTGTGATCAAGGCTCTCCATGCTGTTGGTGTTGGAATTATCAGCTTGGTGACTAAGTGATCGAATTGCCTTTCTCATTATGCAGATAAAAACGAGCTCCCTTTAGCACATGCTTTTTTACAGAGCCGTTCATTTCAGTTCTGTTATCTTTAGCCCAAAGCACTACCTGATATCTGACTGCTTTCAAACAGCGCGGCAGCGCAGGCTGGCTAAAAGTGGCACAGATTCCATGAGCTTTCTTCCTCTGACAATCACTTCAAAACCCCTTAACAGAAGCTACAGCTCTCCCTCTTGTCTGCGGGGAGATCCGCACAGGTTGCCCAGTGATGTGGTTGATGCCCCATCTGTGGAGGCTTTCAAGTTGAGGCTGGATCAGACCATGGGCAACCTGCTGGAGCCGTGGTGTCCCTGTGCATTGCAGGGGAGCTGCAGTGGACAAGCTTGGGAAGCTTAAAAGAAGAGATGCCAGCCTAGAACTGCAGCAAAGTGCTGGCCCATTGAAGCTGACTTAGAGCACTCTTAGAAGGAAATGGAATAGGGCCGGGTGTGTTATCAGCTCCCTGCCTGCTGCCAGCTCAGCCTTTCCCACCTGGCACAGAGGTGGCTGATGGAGCTCTGCTCTTTAATCATCGCTTCAGGTCACCAGTTGTGGGTGGTGACATGGAGCACTGTGATGGAAGGCAGAGTGGTTGTGACAGACAGGAGCTGTGAGCTGAGAGCTCAGCTCTGCTCGTGGCATTTTGCATCTTTTTGCATCGTTTTGCATCCCATTCATATAATCTCGTTAATCGTGTTAATTTCAAAAGCCTTTCAGCCTTGTCAGGAGATGGACACCAACGAGGGGCAATTCTGCCCTTGGATAAAGGCAGCATTTAAACTGAGATGGTGTCTTTTAGATACTTTGCAGAGTAACCCCGGGAAGCTGCTCCTTTTTGGACGATGCTCAAATCAAATGTCTGGGGCCAACACTGACTTCCATTCTTGCTCTGAACATCTGTGGCACCTGTTTTCCTTTGGGTTATGTGTTCCTTTGGACCTGGTACTGCTGAGCTCTCACCTCCTGGCTTTGCACAGCACCCAGCTCCCTGCTCACCATGTGCTGGAGAGGAATGGTTTGGACACAGCGAGTCCCCTTCACCGAAGTGGTGATGAATTTGTGTTCTCATTTCGCTCCAGATGAGGGCTGTAAATTCTCCAAGTATATAAATAGAGCAGTAAACACACTTGTGTACTCCTGGAGAGCAACTCCAGCTTGTCAGAAGTGATTCCTCATGGCCTCATTTGTATATGTGGACAAACCCAGGGCTCCCTTGCTTTTTGGTGGTACGTTGTGCTGTCCCACATACAGTGAAATAGCAGCATTGTGCAAACACACCCCATCAACCTCCAAAGGATCCCATTCCTGAAATCCCATCCTGCTGTCCCGGGGTCTGTTGTGCTGGGATGGCTGTGGGGTGAGGGCAGTGGGAGCTGTAAGGAGGACAAGAGCAGAGTCTGCTGAAGGATTTTCCCTGTTAGCTTTGGCTGCTCCATAAGGCAGCTCTCGAGTTGCAGCACATCACTGTACAGTGAGGATGCTGTGCCTTGCACACATGTTCCTCTGCCCACATGGTGCCTCTCCTATAGGAACTTGCTGGTGCAACCTACAGAGAGCGGCCTTGTCTTCATATCACTGATCTCTGCTTGGCTTTGTTTTTCCCTTGCTGTGCTCACTGAACTGTTTTTATTTTCTTTGAAGGACTGGACGTATCCCATGAGGAGAGAGATGCAGGTATGGCACCATTTCCTTTTTTGTTCAAGTCAAAACCCTCAGTGCCCTCTGTATGAAAATGAAAGCGTCCTACAAACCAAAGCTGCTGTCGGGATTGGTCTTTAGGGGCAAAGTACAAATGCTGTAGTTTGTTGTAGAATCAGAATGGCCTGGGTTGAAAAGGACCCCAATGCTCATCCAGCTCCAACCCCCTGCTGTGTGCAGGGTCACCAACCAGCAGCCCAGGCTGCCCAGAGCCACATCCAGCCTGGCCTTGAATGCCTGCAGGGATGGGGCATCCACAGCCTCCTTGGGCAACCTGTTCCAGTGCGTCACCACCCTCTGGGGGAAAAACTTCCTCCTAAGATCCAACCTAAACCTCCCCTGTCTCAGTTTCAAACCATTCCCCCTTGTCCTATCACTGCCCACCCTCACAAACAGCCGTTCCCCTCCTGTTTATACACTCCCTTCAAGTACTGCAGGGCCACAATGAGGTCTCCTTGGATCCTTCTTCAAGCTGAACAAGCCCAGTTCCCTCAGCCTTTTCTCATAGGAGAGCAGCTCCAGCCCTCCCATAGAATGGCTTGGGTTGGAAAGGACCTCAGGATCATAGTCTTGTCTCCATGAGTGCTGTGGGAGGTGGTTGCTAGAACTACATATTGCAGCTTTGCTTTTTAACTTGAATTCTGGGGCTGGTAGCAATCAAACAGGAATTTATTCCAAATAAAGGACTGAATTCCTGTTCCACAACGAGATCCCCTGCGTGTGGATCATGTTGCTTTTATTTTTGCCAAACTGACTTTGTCCCCTGCTCCCATGGGAGCTGTGGCTGGGTGATGTCCCTTGCTAACATGCGAGTTATTTGTTTCCCTGCCCGTGGTCTGAGTGCAGTGCAGTGTGTTATTTCAAATCATCTCGTCTTGATATTAAATGTCTGTTTTTCTGCCCCTCCCCCTAGGAAATTTTACCTGGGTTATTTTTAGGCCCATACTCTTCAGCTATGAAAAGCAAGGTATGATTTTCAGAACGGTATCTCCCAAGGAAGCTTTGCTGTGGCGATGTGTCCAAGTGTGTGTGTGTGTGTGTATCTGGAGGTACGCACTTGGTTGCAGCACTCATTGCAGCCCTGTGGCACCTTCCCTGCTGGGTGCAGGCAACACGTGGTGCATTTCTGGGCTGGTTTCTCAGCCCTGGGGGCTGCTATTGATTCCTTCCTCTTTCCAGAGAGGATCTGGACGCTGCAGCCATGCAGACACGTGCAGAAGCTGCATTTATTTAACGATTGTGAGAGTGAATGGGTTCCTTTGGGGTGGGGGGGAGGTGGAAGTAAATTCAGGGGGAGGAGAAGGGGGCACAGACAAACAAGTTCCCTGAGCACCTTTATTGCCTGCTCCTTTATCGCTGTTGGAAATGCTTTTCTTGCAAATTGTTTTGTCATTTTAAACACACATATACCCCCATTCTGTTTCACGCGATGCTTTGAGTGTTAGAAAAGCAGCTCTGATTTCCCTTGAGGACCTGGTGTCACTCATGTATTAAAGTCTGACTTTTCTTTTAATGGCTGTTTAATAGATGGATCCAGCAGCCTAAACAAATCTGCTTTCCTCTTTTGCAGCTACCTATACTTCAGAAGCATGGAATAACCCATGTAATATGCATACGGCAGAACATCGAAGCCAATTTCATTAAACCAAACTTCCAGCAGCTGTTTAGGTAAGAAATGAACATGATGTGCAGACCTGAAAGCAGTCGATAGTCTGACTTCTAAGCACCTTATTCTGTATTGATAGGGTGGGATGGGTGTGAGTGTTCTGTTCAGTGGTCTGAGCCATGTGGGTTATCTTGGTGTCTTGCAGGTTTCAGTGCTAATGTGTGCTCAATGACTGTTCTCATTGCAGGTATTTAGTCCTGGATATTGCAGATAATCCAGTTGAGAATATAATACGATTTTTCCCTATGGTAAGTGTGGGTTAATGGGAGTAGGGCTGCCCAGTAAGATCATTATGAACCAACACACACATGGCTTCAGCTGTGGGAAACCTGGCCTGGGGCAGGTGGAAGAGCTCTTAAGTGACCTCTTACTGCCCCTGTAGCAAATGTGATCAGCTTGTTCCTGCAAGTAGAGAAATGAAGGTGGAGTTACAAGAGCTGTAAGAGATGGTCCCGAAAGAAGACAGTTCATGGGGGAATCATAGTTATTTTGGAAACCTTTCTCCTAAAGGAAACTGGTATCCTGGGCTTCACCAGCAGAGGGGTGGCCAGCAGGGACGGGAGGTGATTGTCCCTGTCTGCTCTGCCCTTGTGAGACCCCATCTGTAGTGCTGTGTCCAGGTCTGGAGCCCCTGATACAAAAAAGGCAGGGAGCTGCTGGAGAGGGTCCAGAGGAGGCCACAGAGATGCTCAGAGGCTGCAGCACCTCCCTACAAAGACAGGCTGAGGGAGCTGGGCTTGTTCAGCATGGAGAAGAGAAGGCTGCGGGGTGACCTCAGTGCAGCCTGCCAGGACCTAAAGGGAGCCTACAGACAGGAGGGGAGTCAACTCTTTACAAGGGCAGATAACAGCAGGACAAGGGGAGATGGATTGAAGTTGAAGGAGGGAAGATGTAGGTTGGATGTCAGGGGGAAGTTCTTTACTCTGAGAGTGGTGAGGTGCTGGAACAGCTGCCCAGAGAGGCTGTGGATGCCCCGTCCATCCCTGGAGGTGTTCAAGGCCAGGTTGGATGGGGCTGTGAGCAGCCTGGTCTAGAGGGAGATGTCCCTGCTTATAGCCGGGGGTTGGAGCTACATGGTCCTTGAGGTCCCTTGGAATCCAAACCAGTGCATGATTCTATGCTTTACTGCTGCTTGGAATCTTCCCCACAATAAATAATCCAGCTTTTGCTGCTCATCCAGTGAACTGTTTCAACCTGGTACTATTCTACAGACCTCACTAGATCATGTCATGCCTTATTAGATTGCTTAGACCTCCTTTTGTAGTTGAAAATATCATTGGGGAACCTTAGAAAGACACAGATATCAGTCTTGCGGTCTGAGCCGTGCTGGTGTTGATGCTTGTGGTTTCTCCTTGCCCTACAAGTGTCAATCAAAGACGTCTGAAAGGTGCTTTGTATCACAGTGCCCTGACGTGCTGTGCTGCGTATCCCTGACTGTTTTATGGGTGAGGAGAAGCTGCAGTACAAATCAAGATGTTCAGCTGAAGTGGAGTCTAAGCCTGCGTAAATGAGTTGGGTGATTGTTGCTGTGTGTAAAGACCAAGACAAAAATGTCTGCCAAATGTAAATGGAAGCAGTAGAAACACCTGTAAAAAATCCCAAAGTTCCAGTCTTTTGATGGTGGTTTTTTTTTCTCTCTTTTCAGACTAAAGAATTTATTGATGGAAGTTTACAAAGTGGAGGTAAATCAGATTGACTTTTCCCTTCATTGACCAGTACATTGCTCTTAAAGCTTTAAAGCAGATGTGTGTGATAGATGCTCTTAAATATGAGGCTTTCTTAAATGTGGGGGGGGTTAATTTTGTTTGACTTGAACTGGATTACACACATCCAGAGTCAGCTGTTCTTCCCTTTTGCTTTCAACGGGAAAACAAACCTCTTCATACATCCCTCCTTCATTTGAGACTCATGTGTGCTCTCTAATGGAGAGCTTAAATCTGCATTGTGGTCCTAGAATGCTGATGCTGTTACTCACAGTCCTCAGAGGGTGGGAATCCACGTTTCTGTGTCCCGCAGTAGTGATGGTTGGATTAGATGATCTTGTAGGTCCTTTCCAACCTTATGATTCTATGATGCACAGAGTGTAGCCAGTAACAGTGAAGCGTAACACGCTCTTGTTATTCTTAGGTTGTGCCTTGCTGATGTTTAATTGCTCATAACAACTTAAAACTGCATCTCAAAGAACTTCCTCCCATTTTTACAAGAGCATTTTTGGCTTTTTTTTCTTCCTCAGGAAAAGTTCTTGTCCATGGAAACGCAGGGATTTCTAGAAGGTAGGAGAACATCCATCCTGCTCGTTCTCATTTTACACCACTGGAATCTATTTTAGTGACTTTGAGAAATGTGTTTTTGTTTTTGTTTCAGTGCTGCCTTAGTTATTGCGTACATCATGGAAACATTCGGGGTGAAGTACAGGTAAGAGCAGAGTTTGTGTAGTCCATGATCTGTCCAATAAGGCAGAAGTAAGAGGGTACTTAAGAGCAGAGAAGCAATCTGGTATATCTGTAGATGTAATGGTTTTAATTCAAGTCACGTGAATTGAAATGGATAATAAATTTGGGGGGAATGCACAGTCCTGTATTGCCGTATAAGCCACTTGTTGCCCCTGAGGCTGGGTGAAGGCTTTCACATGGGGAAGACGATTCCATTTCTTTCCCCTGAATATTTGCTTTCACCCTTCCATGAAGAAGCAGGCACCTTCTGCTAATGGCAGCCCACAGACTGGTGCCTTGCTGTCACACTCTGTAAGAGGGACCCCAAGAGGCTGTTACAAGACATGTTTCAAGCTGCATGTTGAAAACAGGCCAGCAAGTAGAAGGCTGGAGATTGGGGTGGGCAGAGAGTGTGTTACAGCTACTGCCTTCTATTCTGCACTGAAAAGTTCAGTTAAGCAAAGCAGTTGTGAGAAGGCTGTGTGCTTCCCAGAACTGATAACCTGAACTCCTGAAGCCCCACAGATCTGTTACACTCTGTTTTCCACTGAAGTGTTTTTTGTCTCTTTCTCTTGTTAAGGGATGCGTTTACTTACGTTCAAGAAAGAAGGTTCTGTATTAATCCTAATGCTGGATTTGTCCACCAACTTCAGGTGATGCTTTGTTCTTATTTCTGGGCTTGCATAACTTGGAGAAGGCTGCAGGGAGACCTCATTGTGGCCTTGCAGTACTTGAAGGGAACGTATAAACAGGAGGGGGATGGCTGTTGGTGAGGGTGGCAGTGATAGGACAAGTGGGAATGGTTTGAAACTGAGACAGGGGAGGTTTAGGTTGGATCTTAGGAGGAAGTTTTTCCCCCAGAGGGTGGTGACGCACTGGAACAGGTTGCCCAAGGAGGCTGTGGATGCCCCATCCCTGCAGGCATTCAAGGCCAGGCTGGATGTGGCTCTGGGCAGCCTGGGCTGCTGGTTGGTGACCCTGCACACAGCAGGGGGTTGGAACAGGGTGATCATTGTGGGCTTTTGCAACCCAGTGCAGTCTATGATTTTGTTTTTCTTATCACATCTCAAAACTCAGTTGTTGAGTCATCTTGCTACAAAACCAACTTTTCTACTTAGGCTTAATTTTCCTGTCAAAATGGTTATTTGAGTGAATGTCAGGAATCTATAGCTGACCTGGGGAGGAAGATGAGCTGATATCTTAGTTAATTAGATGTAAACTTTAGACAAAGTAAATCTAGGAATGGAAGAGAAATGAAAACAATTTTGTGCACAGTGGTTAAAGGCTCTTTAAACAGCTTAGTTGGTGGCCAAGGAAAGTGCCAAGTGGGTATTGTGGCACACATCTGTGTCTATTCTTGATGCTCAGGTTCATAGATAATGAAGTTCTCAGGTCTGAAACCACATTTTCAGTATCATGGAAATCTCTTTCTTAAAGCCATTTCCTGTCATCCCTTAGATTTTTCTCTTTCTTTGATGCCTTGATGGTTTTTGTTGTTCATGTTAAAGCAACAGAGAATGTCCCTGCTTTAAAACCCTTTGCTGTTCCTGTAATGTACACCCTGACCTGCCCTAGTCAACTCTCTTTGACTCTGACTTTGTTCTCCACCTGCTCACAGGGTATTATACCAAATTAATAGTGGTGTGTATTATTAAACTTTTTCAGGAATATGAAGCCATCTATCTAGCAAAACTGACCATCCAGATGATGTCACCGCTACAACTGGAGAGATCCCTCTCTGTTCCACCTGGCACTACAGGTCAGCAGCCTCTTCTGTTGTGTGTGATGCCACCTGCTGACCCTGCTGGTGTGTGGGGAATGTCTCATGCCCTGTGCAAGCCCCCAACAGCAGTGAATCACAGAATGGCCCGGGTTGGAAAGGACCTCAAGGATCATGGAGCTCCAACCTCCCACCACAGGCAGGGCCACCAACCTCCACATTGATACCAGCCCAGGCTGCCCAGGGCCCATCCAACCTGGCCTTGAACACCTCCAGGGATGGACGGGGCATCCACAGCCTCTGGGCAGCTGTTCCAGCACCTCACCACTCTCACAGTAAAGAACTTCCCCTGACATCCAACCTCAATCTGCCCTCCTTCAAATTAAAACCATTTCCGCTTGTCCTGCAGTTATCTGCCCTCTCAAAGAGTTCACTCCCCTCCTGTTTGTGGGCTGCCTTTAGGTATTGGAAGGCTGCCATGGGGTCACCCTGCAGCCTTCTGTTCTCCTGGCTGAGAACCTCAAACTTTTGGAAGGGGGTGTGTGTGCCCACTTGAAACAGAGGAAGAACTGAGTGTGGGGAGAGAGAAGTTTTGAGAAGCCCAAAAAATAATGGGTTCCAGTAAACTTCTTGGGGTGAGGGAAGAGGAGAGCAGTGAGCAGCTGGCTGTACCAGAAGCTCAATGTCATGAAGGGGTAACACATCCTCCAAGAATTACCAACTGTCCTGTAGTCCTACTAACAACCACATGTTGTGGCTGATTCCTTTCTCTTCCTGCCTCTTTCTTTTTGCAGGAAGTCTAAAGAGAATGCATGAAGAGGACGAAGAACTTGGAACCATGCAAGTGGCAGCAGCACAGAATGGATGAGGACAGCACGGTCTGCGTTGTGAACTCCTGCTGAGAGAGGTGAAGAAAGCAAGGGGGAAAAAAAGAAAACTAATGCAAAAGGATGAACACACACGGCTTCTTTTCAATTACATGTTGCTTTCAGATGTAAATCTGCCTCTGCAACACACTAAGCATCATTTTTAAGATGTTGGACTTCTTGAATGAATAGATGGCACTGATTGTTTTACTCCTTTTTTACACTTTACAGTTTTATTCTAAACCAAGATTTTTGGACTTGCAAAGAGGTATTATTGCAATAATGCACTTTTCATACTTGAAATTTCTTTATTTGTATGATGTAAAGTTATTACTTTAAACAAAATGCAAGCTGGGGGGGATTTGTTTATAAAGTTATTTGTGTAATTTATAACAAGAGACTTTAGTAAAGAAAAAGTTTGCTAAAATGCACTTTGTCCTCACTGCGTTACGGTCACACTCAGGTCTGTGTTGTTCCAACTGCACTGTGCGCTCACTGCTGTTGGCAGCTGAGCAATGGCAGTGATCTACTCAGCATTAACCCCTTACTTGGTTATGAAATCCCATATGGAATCATTCTGAGGCTGAGACCAATTTAAGAGAGAATATTGTTCTAGAATTTTCTGCTTGTTTTATGCAAGCTGGTTTACTTTAGCAAAGTTCTGATTAGTTGATATAATGGTCCCATGCTAGATGAGTGCAGGTGGCAGTTACTAATTTCCCAGGTATGAGTGCTTTCAGAGCCTGGTGTTGACTGAGCAAATTGGGAACCTGTTAGAATGAATGGGAATGAATCTGGGAAATGGGGCAGTGGGTTGAAGCAGGTGGGCTGAAGACGGGGATGAATATCAAAGACGTTTGGGAGTCTGAGCACCCGGCTTCCTACCCTGTACTGATAGAGCTGCGTGTACGAGGCCTGTGCTCTGTCAGGCTGGAAAGAGCAGCCTGCACTGCAGGCAGAAGTGGCAGCTGGGGGGGGATTTTGTGAGGGCAGGTGTGTTTGAGGGCATGAATCTGAGCAGCGAGGCCTCAGTGCTGTGAGGATCACTTCTGAAGCCGCCCTTTGCTGGAAGACTGAGAGCTTGTTTACCCTGCAGCACTTCTGCCTGGGTGTATTTAAGTCAAGTGGGCCACACCTGTGACTTGTTGATCTTTGCTTAGTCACCGATTCTCTGCCTTCTCTTGCAGTTCCCCAGAAGCTTTGCTGAGGGACAGTCCCTCCAGAGCAAGCCTGAACTTCTTAGCCTGTGTCAAAGCTGCTTAGAGACCTGTTACAGATAGCAGATTCTGGCTTGAAAACTGCTGCGTGGATTAAAGCATGCTGCTAGAACAGGTGCTGGTGACAGCTGAGGAAATCCTCCTGCAGTAAGTGAAGGCTTTTAGTTGAGCCAGGACACCTGGGTTGGGGCTTTATAGCCTTGCAGTCTCTCATGTGTGATGTGAAGGCCATGTGTGTGGGGAGGTTCCAGTGCAGGTGGGACAGCAGCACATTCCCCATATTGCCATTTGTCCTGTGCCATGTGCTTCAGTGAAGGAGTTATGTACATTCTTAAGGGGAAAAAAAAGTCTTTAAGAAGTGTGTTGTGATTCAGTTGGGAAACTTTCAGCTTTAAAAGAAAGTTTTGGGGCTGTTGGGAAATTAAATCCTCAGCCACCTCATCGCTTACCCTGCGGTGCTACCAGCCAGCTGTGCAGTTCCTGGCTGTCTCCCTGTCATCCTTCTGATGAAGCAAGGCTGGGAACTAGAGCTTCTGAGTAAAGCTGCTTCCTCCTTCAGCTCCCCTGGGCCTTCTTGGGCAGGAGTAGAGATGAAGCACAGGCAGAAGAACGCTACTGATTCATCGAACCATCCCCTGCCAGAGTGCCGTGTTCATGTCTAGTCGGGTTGTTACCTCACTGGGGTCCTGCTGTTTCCTTGGGGAGGCTGTTTCACCAACTCTTAGGCTTCATGACTAAGGATTTCCCACCAGTCTTTTCATTCCATTACCGCCTTCCTCTGACTGCCAGAGTCATTGTGTTCGTCTGCCTGCTGCCCTGCAGATAACAGCCTCTCAAATCCAAAGGGATTCTGAGGTTATATTTCCTCTCACATACTGCTATTTAGCTTTGCATTTAAAGCTGTCATTTCTTGCTTCTTGATCAGCTCGCTGATAGCAGGTGTTTCAACTACCATTTGCTTTCTGAGATTAAACCAGAGGTGGCGTTTGGCAGCAAGCATCCCTCCCTGGGGCCTTTGGGTATTGCTGGAGGCTGGATTTTCTCCCTGCCTCAGGTCCAGAGGTACAGTCACAGTACAGAAGTCGATGTGTTCCACAACTGGATGTTAAGGTACAAGAGCTCCCTTTCCATTTTAGGGGGAGCTGGGTGGAGGAAGGAGCTAAAGGTGCCATATCGTGGGTGGAGAACCACAAACCAAGGACTGAAGGCTTAAGGAACAGCGAATTTTGAGCCTTAGAGAAGCTGCTGGTGAAGTCCAGGCTATTGGAAAGCATTTCCCTGTTTGATTTCTGACACCATCTGTTTGTTCTCTGATGTTTGGTCCCTCCTTTTGAGCCTATGCTGTTGTAGATAAAGAAGTTCTACCAGTTCTGAAGCCACGGTGTATTTTAATGGCCCCTGCTTCTGATAGTGGCAATTTCCAGTTCCTGTGAACTGACAAATTAAAATGCATGTGCCTACATGTATTCTTACAGCTGACTGAAACCACGGTGCCATTTGTATGCCACCATCCAGACTGTTATCACCTCTCGGAGCTCCTGCCAGCACTTAGCAGAGCCGTTCCCTACTGCACAGGGTTGGTGTTGTGCTTGGTGGTGTGCATAGTGCCTGCACCAGCTTCACAATTCATTTGTAAAAGGCTCATTTCTGCCCTACAGCTCTCATGCTTTTCCTCCAGAGGGATTCCTGACAGTTCAGCAGTTAAATGGTAACTCTCCTCACACAGCACAGATCTTCTGTACCTCCTACCATTCCCAAAAGGTTGGGCTGCCAAGGCTGGGACTGTCATCTCTAGTACAGAGCTGAGGGCTCATCCATGCCAAAGTGGGATTCCCCCCAGAAGAACAGTGTTGGGCAGCCACAAAACCAAGCTCTCAAGCTCATTTGTTTTGCAGTGATCTAAGTTGAGTACATTGTCACCTGCACACTTGTACTAATCATTTCTCTTAATCTCTCTTAATGAGAGCCCAGAGCTACTGAGATGGAGCTCACATAATCCACGTCAAACCAGTGGAAGAGCAGAACTGATTAAAACAGTGAGAAGCAAAATAGTCCTCCTTGGTCATCTGGTGATGTTCTATAGTGTAGACCTGGGGCTCCAGCTCCCCCTCAGGTGCACACAGCTCCAGGAAAACAGTGCCTGGGCTTAAACAGGAGCTTAGCAGAAAGTGGGTGAGAAGCTCCAGTCTGGCTCCTGAGATGCACAGGGCTCAGAGCTGGACTTGCTCTCATTTTCTCACTGCTGGAGCCTGTGGCTGCATCTGTAAGCAATGAAGCTGTTGCAGACGCACACCTCAGGTTTCATGCCTTGCTCTAAAGACTTGTTCCACAGATGCCACACTTCAAAAGGTGCCATACTTGAAATCAATGTGAAGACTCAACTCTTTGAGTTTATGGAAAAGCAGAAACTAAGGTACAGCAGCATCACAACCAGAGCAGATAGAGTTGGCAGTCTTAATTTATTCAGCTTAAACAAAGATTAAAAAAAAACAATCAATAAATAAAACAGACATTACCAAGGGAACACTAGATTGAGTGGAGTACCATCAGGGACATTAAATAGAACCCCCCACACGCAGCTTAAAGTAGCTCTCCACCCCACAAGGAAAGGATGTTCCGTAAGGCCTAACTGTTCACAAACAAGGCTGGCTGCTCTGTGCCAACCCCCCCCACCCCCCCTTCTCATAATGCCCTAATTCACAGATGGAGGATTTGTCACTCTCCTTGCACAAAACACTACTGTTGAAGTGAGGGCTTTGTGTATTGTTTGCTTGCCGCTGGGGGCAAAAGTGCTAAAATGGTTTATCCAATCTTAGAGAAGAGGGATGCTTCCAACCAGCAGCTGCCCCTCAGGACGTGGATCTGGGATCTCTGGGTTGGTTTGAAATGCAAAAGGTAGAAGTGGTTACCGGCAAAAGCAAAGCTGAACTGGCCCAAAGGAGTTCAAGTAGAGCATGTTGGTCAGATGTGTTGGGTGAAGCTGAATGCCTTGGCACCTTCTTACAGATAGGGGCATTAACAGCCCCATTGAGTCCTAGTGAAAACCCACTAAAGATGATGCACATTCTGCCTGTCAGACATCCCAGCTTCCTGTTTCTATTGCAAACCACTGGTTTGTTTGTCAACAAACATAACTTAATATGTTTTTAAGATAATTATCAGCTAAAGTGCAGGGTCCCTGCATGGAGAACTGCGCATCCATTTAGGCTCCAAAATATTGGCTTCAGAGCCCATAAGGAACCCTCTGCCCCTCCCAGCCACTTTAACAGCAACAAATCCAGTTTTGGAAAGCAGTGCCTATAAAACTTCAGGTACACAAACATGAACAGCACTTCAGGGAGGTTTCATGTAGGAACAGAACAAATTCCCACCCTGTATTGCCAACTGCACACGAGAAGCAGCCGTGCCCAACCACATCACCCTCCAGCAAAGTACAGAGAGGAGCACAACCCCACAAAGCTGCACTTGGGCTACCAAGAAAAGAAGCGCCAACCTTTAGAAAAATACAATGCAAGAAAAAATCTGAGATAAAAATATAGACCTTTGGTTAAAAACCATCCCTTAGGAGTCCTTTGTAACGCAGCTGGAACAAAAAAAGCTTCACTTGGACTGAACAGTAGTAAAAATTAGTTCTAAGAGCTACCCCAGGAACCCTCCTCGCATGTCGGTACCGTGCCTTTCCTCTGCAGGCTTTACACATTTGATGCTCAGTATTTATAGGGATCGGTATATCTGCAGCAATAAACTATATAGATTTGTCATGAAGAAAATGTACCAGAGCTCCTCCGCCAGCAGTCTGTACAAAAACAGTGCTAGAAGTTGTCAGTTAAAGAACCGCTGAAACATGTAGTTTTCTTCAGATACCAAATAGCCAAACTTCTTGTAGAAGGCCACGTTTTTTGGCAGACACTCGAGTGTGATTTTATAACAGTTCAGTCTCTTACTGAGCAGTGTAAGAGTGGACATTAGTCTGAAAAAGATGAAAAAACAGCAGTTACGTGGGATGGCCCTGAACATGGGGTTGACCAACATTTAATTCACTAAAAGATAGCAACAGAAAATGCTTTTTAAAGCCCACAGTGCTCATCCAGCTCCAACCCCCTGCTGTGTGCAGGGTCACCAACCAGCAGCCCAGGCTGCCCAGAGCCACATCCAGCCTGGCCTTGAATGCCTGCAGGGATGGGGCATCCACAGCCTCCTTGGGCAACCTGTTCCAGTGCGTCACCACCCTCTGGGTGAACAAACTTCCTCCTAAGATCCAACCCAAACATCCCCTGTCTCAGTTTCAAACCATTCCAGTATGTTTAGTGGTCCTGCTGCAGAAAGCTGTGTTCCATTTATCTGTTGATTTTCCCACTGGAAATACTTGGCAGACCCACCTACATCACAGTCAGTTCTGAAATCCCTCACTGATGGTTTTGGTTCTGCTCCACAGAACCAAAATCCTGCTCCAAGATCCTGCACTGTGTGCAGAGGGCAAAGGACGGACAGGTGGCATCCTGAGAGCAGCACAAGGGATGGGCTCACTTCAGACAGCAGCAACTCACAGTGGACTTCAGTCCTGCCACATGGATGGCAGCTGCAAACCTTCCTCTTCCCAGAGAGCTCCTGCCCTGACATCAGTCATCACCACTGCAGTTAACGCGACTGCTGGCACTGATCAGTGTACCAACGTTAGGGAGCAGAAGCCCATTCAGTGAGGGCTTGCTGCCCTGCCTGGTGTTGAATTGCAAAGGTAACAAATACTCACAGTTTGCCGAGCTGCTTTCCTCTGCACTCCCTGCTTACTACTACGTCTTCTATCCTCCCTCTCTGTGAAGACACAGACAAGTGTTAGTGCAGCACACCAGCAGCGTGTACCCTCCCTCCTGCTCTAGGTCCCACGCCTGTGTTTCCTCCTGCCTTGTCAGACACAATTCCTCCACAAACTGACGCCCTTATCTGACTCAGCACAAGGTATTTCATCACACAATACCAAGGTAAAAATAACATGCGTGTTCTGGAAACAGAATCTTCTTCCTCTCTGTAGCTGCAGCCAGAGGATGTACCTTTGCACAGGAGTGAGTGAACTTGTGTTCTATCACCAACGTTGCTGTAGCAACGATCTGTCCAAGGTTGGTATCTTCTACGACAGTAACGTAATAATCTCCAGATTTCTTCATGTGCTCAAAGGTTTCTGTGGGAGCAGACAGACAGAACACTCTTAGTTTCGGATTAATTTGCTGAATTCCGAATGCAGATCAGTGCAGAATTCAGGATCACAAGGTGTGCGCCCGAGACACCAGGACCTTAAAGCCCCCCGGTCAGATTAACCCTGAGATAGAAGCCAGGAAAAGCAGGAATGAATCACAGAATGGCCTGGGTTGGGAAGGACCACACAAGATCATCCTGTTTCAACCCCCCTGCAGTGTGCAGGGTTGCCAAGCACTGGACCAGGCTGTCCAGAATTAAGTAAATGCCTTTTCCTTAACCACCAGGAGAACCCCCCCCCCCCTCCTCAGCAGATGGGGGCCAATGAAGGCAGCCGCACCTCCTGAAAGCTTTCGTACCTCTCAAAGCAGCGAAGCAAGCTGAGAAAGTCACTGAGCTGCAATCAAAGGCAAACCTCTGCTTCAGCCAAAAGAAGCCACCACCCAGTGCTCCCTCCCACCATGCATTAAAAGCTCAGCCTCAAAAGCAGGTATACAGTTTAAACTGTTGCCCTTTGGGACAACTGCAGTTGAATACAAAGCTGAGTGCCAAAATCTGCCTCAGGGGACCCAAGATAATAAATCCCTCTGCATCACAGCCAGGTAGATTGCTGTCAGCATCGCTATCTGCTGGTTCTCAGCAGCCTCTATGAAGTGCCAAGGCACGATGATATACTCACTGATAAACTGCTCTGGGCTCACCACTCCAGTTTCAGTCAGCTGACCCAGGACCTTGAAAAAGCCTGTTACAGAAGAGGAGAAAAGACTCAATGCAGGGTAGAGATGTGCAAATGGCACAGAGCAACCTGACAGGGCTGTCTGCTGAGTTCACCTCGTTCAGCTGTACGTAAAGGCCTGTGCTCTGCATATCACAGACCTGGACTGTAATCTTAAAATCAAACTCACACCTTGAGCAATGCCAAGGAGCAGCTCATCAGCAACCTGTAGCTTGAGTGCAGAAGAAGAGACACGGATGCTTAAGCAAGAGAAGCATCAGCCTGACCTTATGCAATGTTAAGCCATTTGTTCACAGCAACTTTTCTTTAGTCCCCGCCAGGTTACAGATGTGAAAGCTTCATAATCACACTGGTTCACATCACTTTCATATTAGATGGAACAGCACAAACATACTCCTCCCCTTATATAGAATCATATAGAATGAGCTGGGTGAGGACCACAGTGACCATCTGGTTCCAACTCCTTGCTGTGTGCAGGGTCAGCAGCCACCAGACCAGGCTGCCTAGAGCCACATCCAGCCTGGAACATGGCAGCCCTTAGAACTGTGCTGAATAAGAAACTGCGCATTATTTTTAATACTTGAATTTTAAGGTTATTTCTAAGGTTATTAAGATAGGAGAACAAATGTTGAGGGTCAAACAACACAGCAGCGATCCATCCATCGCACCAAGTGCTCAGATTCCTTCCTGATAACCCAAAGCAGACAGAACACATCATCCTAACGCAGCAATACAGATAACCTAATTCAGCACCCGCTTTTGTTTGCGATGATCACACAACACGATTCTACCTCGGTTGACATCAGCCGTGCACAGCGGCCTCATGACCAGCCCATCTCCTGGCTCTGATGGAGAAATGGAAGGAGAAAACGTGGCCGTGTTCTCGCTCCAGTCGAGCTCATGCAGAATGCTGGGGTCAAACATCGGCGTGTCGTCGGGCATCGCGGTTGCTACGGGCAGCATGGCAGCAAGAGGTGCTGTGGGACACAAAGCAACGTGTGAGCAGGGCTGTTGTTTCACTGCTCCCTCAGTGCACAAACAGCCTGAACCAGCTGTGTCACATCCACATTCGTTCACAATGGGGGTAGGAAGAGCGAGCGTTCCCAAGCAGTGTCATCACACACACACACAGGTGACACGCAGCACACAGGCACACTAACAGCGTTTCATTGACGTCACATATGTACAGAAGCACCTCAGCGCCCATCACTGCCACTAACAGCTGTTAATCATTACAGAGCTGCGGGAAGCTGAGGGGACAAGGAAGCAGGGAGTGCAGGGAGCAGGAGCTGCGGCTGGGATCCGTGGTACCAGCACAGCACGGCACGGATCACTGCTCATTAGCTGGGCATGTGGCTGCGGGCAGCCTGGGCTGGGGGTCCTGACCCTGCACACAGCGGGGGGTGGGAAGTGCTTTTCAACCAGGCCATGCTATGGCTGGACACAGCACGGAGCGGAGCTGAGGGTGAGGTGAGGTACAGGGTGAGGTGAGGTACAGCACGGTGTGGAGCTGGAGGCCTCACCCCGCCGCCACCACGCAGGGCCCCTCAACCGCACACCGTGAGCCCGGGCAGCACCTGCCGGACCGGACCCGAGCCCGGCCTCGCTCCCCACAGACCCCCTATGGACCCCCCGTCCCGCTGTCCCCGCACTCACCCTCACTCCACACGAGGCCGCGGTGCCGCTCGAACCGGCTCTGACGCAGGCGCCGCACGGACGTGGCAGGAGGCGGGGCCTAACGAGCACGCACGCCACGATCCAGCCAATCGCCGGGCGCGCCGGCCGCCTCTCTCTACCTTTAGGCTCCCTGATTGGTGGAGAGCGGCGAGGCCACGTCCCCTGCCCTTGGTCTGAGGTGACGCCCCATGGAGGCGCGCAAGATGGCGGCGGTGTGTGGGGTGTGTTTGTGCTGGTACAGCCGGTAACACAGCGACACCGCGGGGTTCGGATTGGTTACACGTATCACAGTGTCACAGTCTGTGCGGGTTAGAAATCACCGAGTCCAACCCCCGGGATTCAATGGAGCCTCATGTAGCACAGCGGCACTTCGACCACTTGTGCCACAGGGGGATTCGAACCTGGGTCTACAGGGTTGCACAGTGGCGTCCTTAACCACTGCGCCACCGGGGCACACTGTGTTCAGAGCCCGAGGCCGATGACTTGTACTGCGGTGTAACCGCGGGGCTGCTCCATCTCCCATGGGGTGACTCCGTCTGAATGGGGAAATGAAGCCCTCCGCCTGTGTAAAGCTGCTGCTTTATTGCTCCTGGAGAACAGCCCTGCCCTATTTACAGCCATGTGGATGGACTGAAGTGTGGCTCGAGGACAAACATTTCAGCCTGTGTGTTTCATAGCAGCAGAGCAGGGAAATGCTCTGCATGTAAAACCTGCGGGGCTGAAAGCCATTTGTGGTTGGAACAAGCAAAGGAAGGTGGATTTGCCAGGCTGCAGACAGGGGGGAATGGACCCTGTTTGTGCTTACAAGCAGTGTGTGATTAAACCCGCCCCGATGGAGGCACAGGGGTTTAAACTGAGCCGTGGCTCCTTGAAAGGCCAGCTCCATTCCAGCAGGGTTTAGAACAGCCCTTAAAGCCCAGCTGGCAAAATCACACATGGCTGAAGGCCCCCCATGACCCCCCTGTTCCTGGATGCCTCTGCCCAAGTCCCACCCTCTGCCTTTCCAAAGGTTGAACGATTTGGGTCAGTGAGGATTCACAGCAGCCAGCAGATAAATCCCCACGGTGCTGCCACAGCCAGGATTGCATTGCTGGAAAGCAAGGGGAAAGTTGAAACAACACATTTCCACTTGTGTCACCGATGCGTTCATCTCCGCCTCGTCCGCTGTGACGCTTTTTGTTTCAGAGGAAAAGCAAAGCGAAGCAGCCAAGCGATGTCCTCTGGCTGCTCCACGCCTGCAGGGAGGTTAAAGGCAGGGAAATCTGCAGATCCGTGAGCTCAGGGCAGTCAGAAAGATGGGAATGGAGCCACGCAGTTGCTTGATGTAAGTGTCTGAGTCTGGAACACGCCCTGCTTTACGAGCAGAGGAAAAGCACCCTCCTTTCATTTTGCCGTATGACACAAGGCAGTAAGAACGAATAAATCCTCGCCACAATAGAATTGTTTACATTCTGTTTTGGAAACACGCTGAGGGCTCAACGTGCCTCGGGACCGACCTCTCTGCTGCTTTTTGCTCTCATAGATCAAGTGAGATCCACCCACAGATCCACCCCGAGCGGTGCAAATAACGCCTGCAGAAGTGCTGCGTAAAACACTCTGGGCTCTGCATCTCACCAAGAGCCCAGAGCCTCCAGTTTGAACTGCCTGCCAGAGGACAGGGAGGTGCTGCTCCATCTCCCCAGATGGATGGCGATAAGCTGAATACCTGCTAGAAATGTATGCAGTCGTAAGGGAAACCTGGCAGTCCTCCGCAAGGCTCTGCTGCGATCCAGATGGCCGCCTGGAACTTGGGAAATGGTATTTCTTCAGGGCTTATGATAACATTAGTGCAGTTATGGAAGGAGAAATGCATCTGGAACGTGTCTGCCTCGCTGGAAATAATGATCCAATCTTTAGCCAAGAAGCCAAGTCTCATTTAACAGCAGGGGAAAGGGAAGTGTCAGGGAGCACAGGTGTGCGGCACCCCCTGCCCCGGGCATTGCTTTCAGAGGATGTCGCTTGCAGTGGAGGCTGATAGGAGCATGTATCTGCTTCCTTCATGTTTTCTGCTCTTTCTGACCGTGGCCCAGGAAAATGGCTTTCTTCCACCTGATCCCAACAGCGTCGCCATTCATCGGTTCTCAAAATATCCCAGCTCAGACCTCAAAATGCCCCAGAGAGGGGGATGGCTTCTGGGTCAGACACGTGGGGTCCAACATGGGTTTGAGCTCATACAGCTCCCCAGCACTGCTGTTCCTAAAGAAAGAGCCCTGAGCTGGTGTGGATTCGAGAAGCTGATTTCTCAGGATGGATTAGGGAGTTATTTACTATTATTTAGAGCTTTTCCCTTCTACCCTTCCACCCAACATGATGTTATATAGCCACGATGGCATTGCCTAGTGCCTGTGTTGTCTCACCCATGATCACATCAGTGGAGGAGTTAAGGACCGCTCTGTTTCCTGGCAGTCCTGTTTGTATGACTGTGGTTAAATCCGAGTATCAGTGTTTGCCCATCAGTTTCCCCCAATTGCTCTGCCCCCCTACACCCCTCATGGTCAGGGCACAGCTCTGCCATTTGTTAAGCTCCACCTCTGTTTGTCCATCGCAGTGGAAATGCTTTATCTTCCACCTGGGTTGCACTGTGCGAACAATGATAAGAGCTGGTTGTTAAAACAGAAGCCAATGTTCCTCTGGTCTCTGATTTTCAAGGTCATAGAAAGAAAACAAATGGTGGCTGCTGTCCGTGCCCAGAGTTGGCTGCATGGGTTGGATCAGGGCACCAGGACTGGCCTGGGGAAGCAAGGCCAAAGGGGAATGGCTGGCAGATATGAGAGCCTGGGAAGGTCAGGAGGAGAAAACACCTTTGGTTGCTCCCAGCTGCACACAGCAAACCTGCAGTGGGGGGATCAGCTGCACTGTGAGGATTTGTCCTGTGCACAGGGCTTGGGGAGGCTCACTGTGCCCGTGGTTTTCAGTTTTTATTCTCACTTTTATTTTTATTTTTTACTGCTTGTTGATTTCCACCCATTTTCCTGATTCAGGGTTTATTTAGAGGGACGGCAGCCAAAGAACCCCCCAGCCACATGCCCTCTTTGGGCTGAGCTCATGCGATCTGCTGCAGTCTCCTTTGTGGTGCCCCCACATCCTCAGCCTGCAGTGAAGTTCTCCCCATCATTTGCTGGGTCTCTGTGCTCACCAGACACCAATAGAAGCTGATGGCAACCAGTGAGGGCTGAGGAAGGGTATCAGAGCTCATGGTAGCTGAATGTCTAATCCATTCACCATCCATCCCTCCATTCATCCATCCATCCATCCATCCATCCATCCATCCATCCATCCATCCATCCATCCACCTTTCTATTCACTCATCCATCCACTCCTAAGTTTCTTCAGCAGAAATGTCCCATATTTTCCCCTGGAGGACTCTTTTACCCATTACATGGAGCAGGGACATTACGTGGCTCCATATCAAGCCTGGCTCCAGTCTTTACTGGTTCTAGGCAAGATGCAAAGTTATTTCCAGCTCTTGCAGTCTCTGATACGACAGCAGATGGATCTGCCTTTGGAGAAAAAAGAGGCATGAAAGTCCTGCAGTACCCCCAGGTCGGCTTTTCATTGAATCTTAGAATAATCAAAGTTGGAAAAGACCACTAAGATTATCTGGTCCAACCATCAGCCCATCACCCAAACACACTAAACCATGTGACAGGTTTTCCAGGAATGTAATGAACTTAATGAAGCCCAGCTTGTCCTGGGCACGAGACAGGAAGGATGGGGACAGCTCATGGCATAATGCAGGACAGATACTGCTCATATTAAATGGCAGCAGGGCAGGGCAGTGGACTGCGCCGAGCAACTGTCCTTGTTCCTGCTTTACGAGCTTCTCCCCTTCCTCCTACCTTGTGCTTTGTCAGGAGGGGAGGCAGGAAATCCTGCAGGGCTATTTTTGAGCTTGGGATTAATTAGTGGAGCCATGAAGGGGCTGGGTTGGCCTGGCTGCGTGAGTTCATGGGCTGCAGACGTGCAGGGGATATCATGGATTGCTCTGGGTTTGGGAGAGGAACACCGGGACTGGGCTGGGAGGGGAGGATGGGCAATGCTGCATTTTGTAACTGCATAAAAACAATGTGAAAATCACAATAGGATCCTCCAGGCTCTGTGGGCAGAAGCTTGCCATGGGGGTGGGTGCCCAGAGCTCACGCCTTGCCCCTTCTCCCACAGTCTCTCCCGGGATCCAGCCCTTGGATGCTTTTGAAGGTTCTTCCCTGCTCTCCCTCCCAATGTCTCCTCCCAATGTCCCTTCCCTTTGGTTTCAGGCTTGTTCCCATCTGCTCCTTCTGTTTCTGGGAAGGGGAAAACATTCAGGAGATAAAGCAGTCAGCCTGGTCCCTGCAGCTGTTTGCCATTGGAATCCAGAGCTTGGAAAACACCCGAGATGTTTTCTCCATGGATTGATGCTGTATATGGGTCCCTCTGCAGCCAGAACACCAGCACAGGGCATCATCTCCTGCATGGTTCATGTTCATCTCAGAGCAAACACATCCCCAGACCTGGTGCTATTGCCTCCTTCCCCACGTCGACTGAGAGCAAACAGCAGCTCTGTGGTTGTGCTCTGGTGTAAATCTGCTCAGAGCAAGGAATTCCCCCGGGTCCCCTCTGTCTGTCCTCAGGCAAGGGACAAAGGAGCGGTTCCCAGCCTGGACGCCGCTGTGAGTCAAATCTGTGACCCAGATACTCATTTATTTTACGCCCCCTTTCCCAGGCAGGAAATCAAACCACAGCTCGCTCATTAGGTCTGACCATCTGCTGATTGAATGCCAGAAGAGGAAAGAAAAAAACCCCAGAGCAAATTATTTGCTGAAGCTGCTGCTTTCCTGGCTTGGTGGGGGGCAGTGGGAGCCCTCCAGATGGGGGATTCCCAGCAGCAGCAGCCCCAGTGCTTCACTGGGAGCCGTGAGCATCGTGCTGAGTGCAGGGCAGTGATCTGGGGCTGTGCTTTGTGGCCTAGGAGAGGTAGGGATGTGCTACTGCTGTTCTAAGAAAGGGGTGTTTTAGAGCTATGGGGCCACAGGGCTCCAACCCCCCCGTGACAGATGGGAAGGTTCTGCTGGCTCTGATTCAAAGCCTGTCCTTTACCTGGAGTCCAAAGCAAAGGTTTCTGGATGGTCTGACGGGTCTTTGTGTATCTGAGTCACTTCAAGAAGACAAAATCAGCCTTTCCACATCTGTTGGATTCTAGGACGATATTTTCTGCTCCCGTGTCCAGCTAAAAAAAGGAACCCATAAAGTCCAAATGCTCAGATCTGATAAAACGCTGATCCAGCCCGTACGTGGATAAAAGTTGCTTAGGGGAATTGGGTGTGTAGGCTTTGGGGATCCTTTTCATATTGGCCTTTCCCACCCCCAGCTTGTCCTCGTCCATCAGCACTGTGAGTTCAGGCTCCCTGCGGGAGGTCGGGGTTTCACTGCTTTGCTGATGCCCTGGGAAAACATTGGTTTTGCCATTGGTTTGCATGGGGCCATTATGGAACCAGATGGTGGGGGGTGGGAGGGGAACAAAGTGCAGCTCCTGAGAGCAGGCAGGGGAGCACTGCACTGAGCTGATGGGAAAAGACACGGGCAAGGAGACCCTTTAATGTATAACATCCGGCAGATATTTATAGATCTTGTATCTCTTTAGTGCCTCTGTGCTACACATAAATCATGCAAAGCTTTTACGGTACTTAAAGCAAAGAAAAAAAGCCACAGGTTTTCAGGAAGGTTTTGAACCATGTGAGCATGGGCATGGAATGGAGCAGCCTGAAGGTAGGCTGCTGGGCTGGAGCAGGAGAGGGACCCCATGCCATCCCATCCCATCCCATCCCATCCCATCCCATCCCATCCCATCCCATCCCATCCCATCCCATCCCATCCCATCCCCATCCCCATCCCCATCCCCATCCATTTCCATCTAATCTCTTCCCCATTCCCACCACTGGTAAGTTCCAAGCACAGCCCCACTGATGTGACTTCATGTCATTCATTTGTATTGCCCTAAAGTCAACAGAATTAAAAGACTTTGGTCTCATCAAGCCATATGGATGCTGATGGGCTCTCAGCTGATGCCTGACTCAGACAAGTGGCTTTGCACTGTAGGGAGAAACCCCGTTTTCATGCCCTTCTGCTGCTTGGTTTGTTTGCACTGCACTTTCTGCAGCCCCGCCGTCCGTCCACGTGAAGAGCAATGGAAAAGAGTTGGTGGCGATTTACTTCCCCAAAGCAGGCTGTGCTTTCTGGTGCCTGAGGTTGAGTCATGGCCAAGGGCTGCAGGCGCCCACGCAATGGGTTTCTCTTTGTGGCTTTTGATTGGCTTTTCTCCTTTGTGGGCCCCAGAAAAGCTGACCACAATCAGATCTCACTGTGCCAGCACAGGAAATCCCGGCATCGCTGTTCAGCACGGGTGTCATGGTGAGAACTGTGCTTGGGTGCCTCTGCACCACGGCTCCCCTGGGCCTTCATGCCAAGACGTCCAAAACCACCGATGTGAGGCTGGGCTCAGCTCGGGGCAGACCTGCTGAATCATGCAATCACACAGGGGCTGGGTGGGGAGGGACCTTCCAGCCTACCCTGCCATGGGCCGGGTGCCCCCCCTGGGGCACCTCCAGGGATGGAGCCCAGCACACCCAGCACCACCCGCAGTGCCAGCATCACAGGAGCTGCAGGGAAGGGAGAAGGGCTCAGGGCGCAGCACGACCACAACACTCATCGACGGCAGCCGTTAAATAAAAGATTTGACTTTTATTTAAAATAAAATGCATTTATACATTGTCTTGAAACCACAGACCGGGGGAACACAACACTGCTTAACTCCTTGCAGCAGGAGATGTGGTGGCTGCTGGCGCTGCCCCGGGTGTGGGATGGGAGCTGCACCCATCGCCCCCAGGTTGGGGCTCCCAGCCCAGCTCCTGCTTAACTGAGATAAAAACTGAGCTGAAATTGGCTTTTATTTTTGGCTGCATTTTTGTTTTCCCTAGGTTAATCCCCTTCTTTCTTACAGGCACACTAAAGTTAAGGCGGATATCTATGCAATATTCTAGCTGGCTTGTGAGACTAGTTAAAAAAACTGTACAGTTTTATAAAATTTGTGTTTTTACATTAGTTACACAAAACCTATACTTCATAGACCTTTACTTCATATTGTAATGAAAACCTTTGCATATCATAGGCGGAACGGTGGACTATGCTGGTGAATACTAAAAGTGTCCTAACGCAATACGGTGTGAAAACAAACTTAAACAAAAAAGACAATATAGATGGTTATCAAAAAAGGAAAGTTAACAAATAAATCCAAGCTATAACGGACTAACAGGAGGTCATCTTTAAGGCCACAAATCTTCAAAAGAACATCAGGCACCCGTAGCAGTCCAGGTGCATGTAGTGTGAAAGGAGACTGGAGCTCTACATATGGGGAGGACAACTTCCAAACAGGTCAAATGTACAGAATAACAATAATAAAAAAAAATGCGATGAGAAAACAACAACAAAAAAAAGGAAATAAAACACTCATGCATTAAACATGATAAATAGACTTCATATCGGTTAAGCCCCGGATGGCTTTTAAAGAAGATGGCTTAGAGTTCTCTTGGAAATCTGGCTCTTTAAGTCAAATCCTATCCCAGCTGCAGGCATGTTCTGGAGTAAGGCTGCAGGCAGCATCACCTGGCCCAGGCACGGTCTCATTATAGCAAATTAACAGAAGTGCTCATTAGTGCACACAGATTAACTGGTCTGGTAATGCAAAAACGTTCATGATTTAAAAAAAAAAAAAGATACATTTCAAGCTTACTTTATTAAGCAGCATATTTCAAATAACAGCTTCTTAAAGTTAAATATTAATACGGCCACGGGGTTTCCTCTTGGCTTACAGTACATGGGGCTCACACCCAGCCGCTGGTCAGTTTGTAGAACATCTCCTCATCCAAGCTCTCGTTCTGGTCCTTCGCTCGCGTCGACAGGAAGATGTAACCACCAATGAACTCGTGCACCACTTTGCAATCCACCTCTGTGCAGATGAAGGACACCCGCACGTCGTCGGCAAACTCCACTGTCACCTATGGCATGGGGGAGGGCAGCGTTTCATCATCGATTAGAATCACTGCATCATCATGGTTGGAAAAGACCCCCAAGATCTCCAACCCAACTCAACCCAACTCAACTCAACCCAACTCAACCCAACCCAATTCAACCCAACCCAACCCAACCCAACCCAACCCAATTCAACCAACTCAACCCAACCCAACTAAGTCCAACTCAACTCAACCCAACCCAATCAACTCAACCCAACTCAATCCAACTCAACCCAGCCCAACCCAACCCAACCCAACCCAACCCAACCCATGCCACCATGCCCACTAGCTATGCCCCAGGGCCACATCTCCACACATCCCACTGACACCACAGGGGTCACTGAATCCAACTCCTCGCTCCACACAGAAGCATCCACAAATTAGTTAGTGGGCAGCCAAGCTGTGCCACAGAGAAAATGCATTTTGATATGGATCCCCAAAAAGGATGGAGGCATCGGTCAGTTGGTGGTGAGCAACTGCATTGTGCAGCACTTGTTTTGTAAATACAGATACATATTTTATTGCCATTACCATTATTGTCTCTTCCTTTTCTGTCTTACTAAAATGCCTTTATGTCAACCCATGGCTGTTTACTTTTTCTCATTCTGTTGCCCATTCCACACAGTGGGAGTAGGTGAATGGCACTGAGCTGCTTGCTGCCTTAAGACCCAATGTAGGCACTTTGGGAAGGAGAAACAAAACCTCTTAACATTTCAAGAGTTAACTCAAGAATTACTGAATCACAGAACGGCCTGGGTTGCAAAGGCCCACAGTGCTTTTCCAGTTTCAACTCTCTGCTATGTGCAGGGTCACCAACCACCAGACCAGGCTGCCCAGAGAAAGAGAAAGCAATGCCTTTCCCATGCAACGAATGTGGGGAAGAAGCCTATACATGTGAAATAATGATCAGATGGCACTGAGACTGCAGTGTGCACATCTGGACATGATGCACACCTGTGCATGGCGCACACCTGTGCATGGCGCACACCTGGGCTCTGCCCACTCACCATTTTGATCTCCCAGTTCACGTTCCACTGCTTCATGTTGCTGAACCGCCACGTTTTGATGGCATCACCTGTGCTGGCATCCATGCGGATGAGCCGGTTGTAGGCGATGCCGATCAGCTCCTCCTTCTTCCCCCCCTGGAACCTACAGCACAGTGAGGGATTAGGAACTATAGGGTAACATGTTATATTCAGCAGCTAACTCAACCCAAGGATGCCAATCCCAGTCCCAGCAATCCCAGTATAACACAGCCTACACGACATGGCCCCATGCTCTCACCCGGCTCCACACGCCCACTGACCTGGCAATGAAGTGTGTGATGCCGAATTCAGGCAGTGACTGCCAAGCTTGGATGAAGCGCATCTTCGCCTCGATGAGGCTCATCTGGGCCACGTTCTGGTGGGCCTCCAGGATCCGCGCCGTGAGCTGTGCAGCGAGACATCAGCATCAGGCACTGGGCCCACAGCAGCCCTCCCGGCACCGCGCTCACCCCATTGGGAACAGTATAGGTCAGCAATGCAAAGAAATGGTGATTTCTGCCCCCCAGGATGTACTTCTATTTTTTGCTCAATGACTGTGAGCCCAGCTGACAGAGCTGCTTTTGCTTAACATCTCCCAACACACAAAGCAAATCCAGCTCCAACCTGCCTGAAGGCAGGGGGCACTAGGGCTCATTTCATCGCAGACGCAGGATGTGAGCAAGCAGCAGGGCAGATTTCTGGTGTAGGGTTTCCACTTTTGCAGCATAAATCACCGGGGACCATTACAAAAAAACAAATAGGGCTAGAGTTTCTCAGGGAGGATGGGCTGTGTTAGTGCTTCCATCGCTGCTCTCAAAACCAAAGGGGTTCTAAACTATTTTAGTGGGGTTTGTTTTCCGGCTTAGCTGGATGGTCGCTGTCACTTACCAAGTCTCTTACATAGCCTGGCTGTAGATGGCAAGGCGAAAAGAAAACAAAAGAAAAGGAGGCAGAAAGAAAAAAAAAAAGCAATCAGAAATATGGCAACAAAGCAAAGAAAAAGTGCAAATTATCTGCAAACCAAAGTTCAAGCAAAAAAAAAAACCAAAACAACAAACCAAACAAACATCAAACCCATGCATGGCTCTGTAGGTGGAAAAGCAGCCAAAGTGAAGGGAAGTGTGGGGAAGGGACAGGTGAACCGGATCAACCCTGGTGCCAACTTCTGTGGGAATGGCTCTGCTTGGAGAATCCCCTTCTCCCACTCCTCTCCCTGCCTCTGTGCAAACTCAGCTCTATTTATTTGTATGGAGAAGGCCTTGAGCTGCTTTTATCTGAGGCAGGCAGAGAAGGGATGGAGATAGACTCACAGAATCACTCAGGCTGGAAAAGATCTCTAAGTAAGATTCCCAACCCCAACACCAGCCCACCCCACCATGCCCACTGCCCATATCCCTCACTGCCACATCTCCACCGCCATGGATGGTGAGCCCAGCACTGCTGGGCAGCTGTGCCACTGCCCAACCGCTCTTTTGGAGAATTAATGTTCCTTATACCTAACCTGAAAACTCCCCTGGCGCACCTTGTGACCATCACCTCTCATCCTACTGCTGTTACCTGGGAGTAAAGGCTGAACCCACCTTACTACCACCTCCTTTCATGGAGCTGTGGAGAGCAATGAGGTCTCCCCTGAGCTCTCTTTTGCATTTTGGATTTGATGCTCCCCAAACCCAACGTGCCAACCCTACATTGCTGCAAAAGCACAAGGAGAAAAACAAACCTAAACCAGTTTGGGGCTGCCATGTCCATAAATCATCTCGCAAAGCTGGATGCCAACTCCCATTTTGAATATCCTCTTCCTTGTGCCCTGGCACAAGGAGACCCTCACAGTCAAACTCCTTGCATCCATCCATCCATCCATCCATCCATCCATCCATCCATCCATCCATCCATCCATCTGTCCGGCAAACCACCTTTGGAACTGCCCCTATGTCTCCAGGTCTCCCATCCTGATGCGCACCATCCCCACGGGGCTGTGCCCTGTGGTTGATGGGTTATTTCCACAGCAAGGACACCAGCACACTAAGTCAGTTCTATCCTACTATTTTTCCAGGTGCCTCCATTTTACTGAGCCGGAGCCTGGAAGGGGCTGTATATGTTAAAGCTGGATATTTATGCAGCCTCTCCACCATCCAAGTGGATATAAAGGCTCATTCAGAAGAAGAATAAGGGCTATATAAAATATAACTCCGCTGCCAGGAAATCATCGTGCTGTGCCAATAAAAAGTTATATTTTTCCTGCTTCTCTCAGTTGCAGCCTTCTTCTTGGCTTGCAGAGGTCGAACGCAGCCGCAGCCCAAGAACTTGGGCTGCAGAGCCATTCATGTCAATGAGGGGCCACAGAGCAATGCCTTCCTTATTTCTGCTGCTGAAACGGAGTGTAACGTCTTTCAGAAAGCCATGCGTTTGTTTCCATCACAAAACAGATCAGCTCTGTCATGCACGGACTGAATGCAGCACGGAGTTCAAGCACAAGTCATGGCGATGTAAAATGAAGCAATGTTTCAAGGACTGGCATTTGGAAGGAGGGGGAAAGCAAAGAGAGAAATATGCAAACCGCAGTACAGCCAAGTCTGCACAAAGCACTGCAAGCAACTGCAGCTCTGCTCATCCTGAGGGCTCCTGCACAGCTCAGTGCAAGCTTTGGTGCCAGCACTGGGATCCTGCACGGCTGAGCTGCAGCTCAAATGAGGGACGGACACCGCTGCTGACGTGCACTCAACCTACAAAGTGTCATTATGGTGGTGGGTGCCATTCCCTGACGCACAGATCTCAGTGGGTGCTGTGTTTTAGTAGGGTGCACCCCATCACACCACCCCACAGCCCCGCGGCCGGCCCTACCTGCTTGTTCTTGTACTTCTTCAGGTAGCGCGGGGACACCAGGCACTCGGGGTTGATGTCTGTTGTGATCTGCTCCGGGATCAGCTGCGGGTCCGGGTTGAGGTGTTGCATCTTCAGGAAGGAGAGGATGTTCTGCACCTCCATGCTGTACGAGCTGTCCGCCATCGTCTTGCCCTTGGAGGCGAGGCGGCAGGCGGCCATCCAGCTGGCGTACTGCCTCTCCTATGGCACAGTGAGACCATGGCCTGTCAGCTGGGCACAGGGTACCAGCCCACCACAATGAACCACCCAGCAGCCCTCCTGCATGCACAGCTGGACAGAAACCAGGCAGTGGGCAAGGGATGGACCCGAGCAGAGGAGATGGGTGTTGTCACCCACATGGGTGAGGTGACAGACTTACATTGTCACAGCGCAGCCAGATTTCATTCATTCCCTCTGCAACGGGGATCAGAAGCTTGATGTTAAACTTCTGACCGGAGATGTTCACGTCGGGGGTGACTTCACATCCTGCAATGAGAGCCATTGTTCAGAAGGACACTCTGACAAGGAGAAGACAAGGAACGGACAAGAAAAGGCAAAGCACTCCAGCAAGGTGCTGCCAAATCACAGATCTCACAGTGCATCTCCAATGGGACAGCATGACAGGGACACAGCCTGTGGCACACAGCTCCTCTTCCCAGTGCAAGGAAAATGGAGGACCTGGCCCAAAAGCAGAGGCTGAAGCTAACAGGTTCCCCCAGGACTCACCTCCCACACCTCGGCCTTGAGAGCTGATCCAATGGTAAACACCACTTGAATCCCAAGTTATCATGGCAGTGCAGGAAAATGTGGCTGGCCATGTCCTGAACACCCACATGCTATTCTGTGTGGGTGCACTGCAATGTCTAGTGCTATGAGCATCCCACTTTGGGTGTTCAAGAAGTGCTACGAGCCACCGTGCCAACATGGGGTGGTGAATGGCGATGGCCAAGGTCACAGAATCACAGCATCTCATAATCACAGAACAGTTTGGGTTGGGAGGGACCTTAAAGCCCATCCAGTTCCACGCCCTGCCATGGGCTGTCCACCCCCCACCAGATCGGGCTGCCCAGGGCCCCATCCAGCCTGGCTGCAGTGAGGTCTCCTTGGAGCCTTCTCTCCTCCAGGCTCCTTGGGATTGCAAGAACCTGCCTGGCTTCGCTCTGCAGCCAAACAATGGGTCAGCCTGAGGGGTGAGTGGCAAACAGATATGCTACTGGGGAGCTGGCAGCACCTAATGGGGTCGTGGGCCGTGTGGTAGACATCTCAGCACACACCATGCTACCAGCCCAGCCATTTTCTCCTTTACACACATTTGTCCACACCCAGGATGGCGTGCTAGGAACACAGGTGGAAAAGCCAGGTGTTGCGGTGGCAGATGATCATTGGAATACCACACAAGTGTGTGAATGCTGCTCCTACCTCTCAAGTTCATCTGGTGGGCAGGAGTCCCATTGGCTTCCTCTTTGCTTTTGTAGCAGGAGATAGAGGTATCTTTGAACGTGCACCAGTATGGCTTGTAACCTTTCAGGGTCAGCTTCTTGGGCCTGTCAGACAGGATGAGAGACATTACAAACACGGGGCTAACCAGGTGGTGAGGTGCAAATTGGGCTGCAAAATGACTGCGTGCAATCACAGAATCGTTAGGGCTAGAAAAGATCACCAAGTTCAACCCACCCTTCTGTGCCCACTGCCCACATCCCTCAGTGCCACATCCCCACGGCTCTGGAGCACCTCCAGGGATGGTGAGCCCAGCTCTCTGTGCAGCTGTGCCACTGCAGCACTAAAGCTATGAAGGAGATGCAGAAGTTGGGTTGGCAACAATGTGCAGGCAGCAGCAGTGGGGTGCCCAGCACCTGAACTGTCCTCTGGTGCCTTAATGGAGTTTTATCCAACCTGCAACTCTCAATGATTGCACCAACTGAGCGGAGGGAACCAGCAACACCTCCTCCCTCCCCGACAAGTGACAGTCCAACTGGCGGGCAGTCAGCAATTAGAGCTGTGCCTGATTTTATTGGCAAACGAGCACGTCCGAGCGAACAGTAAGGTTTTTGTGAGGTGGTTTGCTTGCAGAGGAAAACCACCCACCCCGAAGGATGGCGTGGGCTCCAGCCCTGCCCCAGTTGGAGCAGAGACAATCACAACAGAGGGGCTCATTAGGGAGCTATTTTGTTGCCATCACTTTTCTGCCCCTGCACCTATCCTGTCAACTCCCATTGGGTTTGTTCAGCTTCCAGAACGTTCACCACAACCTGTGCTGCAGCAGAGAACTGCAGAACACACTGGGAGCTGCCAAGGCACCAGCCAATATCCAGCCCAGGCACCTGTGTTGCAGCAGAATGAATAAAACCCATAAATCCTGAGCATGGGGACACGCACTGGGGTTGACATTTAAGAACTTCAGGATCAAATGGGATGGTTGGGAACAACGTGGAATAATACCCAGTGGCTGTGCTGGGTGCTGGAGAAAGCAAATTGTGTTAACAGCGATGGTGCGAATTATTCATTGCTACCACCTCTTCCCAGCAGTACTTACTTGAACACTTTAATGTAGTCAGCGAGCTCCGGGATGGAAGTGATGTCACCCTGAAAATAAAAAGGAGAGAGCTGTAAAATGGGTTGGGATGGATGGGACCTCACAGGTCACCCAGATCCAACCACCAAACGGTCCCTTCCAGAGCCGGGGGGAGGAAGCACAACGAGCATCTTCTGCACGGGATTGCTGGCTGGAAAACAGAGGGCAGTATGGTTTTTTTTCCTATGTTTTTTTATGGGATTCCTGCTGAGCGCTGTCACACTGAAGGGCATCTCCAGTTCCCAGGAGCTCCAACCAAAGGGTTTTTGAATGACACGGAGCACAAACAGCACTGCAGCAGCTTCCAACAGTGGGACAGTTTACTTTCTGTCTGCAGTGAGCAATGCTGTTTATAGATACCACGGGAGGGGGGGGAGAAATGCAGAATCTAAACAAACAATCCACTAATTGCCCATTATCCAAATTCAATTACTCGAATGCTTCTGGAAATGGCTGCTGGGAGCAACCTGTAGAGGACGGGATGGATTTTTTTTGATGAATCATTGCCTTCTTCACCCCTGTCTGGTGGGGGCTGCTCTTTAGTGCTGGGCTTCAGCTCTGCTTTGCAAAGGAATTGTGAACAGCCTCTTGGCTCTGATGACCAGGCCCTATTTCAGTCACAGAACCATAGAATGGCCTGGGTTGGAAAGGACTACAATGACCATCCAGTTCCAAGCCCCTACTATGTGCAGGGCTGCCAACCACTAGAAGCCACTATTTCTGCTGCATCGCAGTGATGCTGCTCTCCCTGCCAATCTCTACAGGCTGAGGGTGGCAGTTCTACTTCAAAACATGACACTACTATTGGGCTCTATGGGCATCACAACCACAGGATCATTAAGGTCGGCTGGAAGAAACCACTAGGATCATCATGCTCAAATGAGCTGCTCCACTGGGCTGCAGGCAACAGGAAACAAAAGGGAGAGGAAGGAAATAAGGTAGATTGGATGCTCGGAACAATGATCCCTGCTTGCAAAAGATGAGGAGGGGATGTGTACAGCCCCGTGCCCACAGCCCTTACCAGAATCGTTGACGTTTTGCCACCTTCCAAGGTGATTTCTAAGTCAGACAGCGCAGCATCCACCTCATCCACGTCCTTGTCGCTGTTGTTCAGGTGGTTTTCTGATGACATGATGGACAGCTTGTTGATGTGGTACTGAAAAACAAGGCATGGCTGCATGAGCAAAGGCAGCCTGCACCCACTGCTCTCCCCTCATCCACCACATCGTGCACTGCACCATTTTCTTCCAACGGCCCAACTGCTGCGATAGGATTGTGATACACACAGGGATTTCCCATCATAGAATGGCCTGTGTTGCAAAGGCCCACAGTGCTCATCCAGCCCCAACCCCCTGCTGTGTGCAGGGTCACCAACCAGCAGCCCAGGCTGCCCAGAGCCACATCCAGCCTGGCCTTGAATGCCTGCAGGGATGGGGCATCCACTACCACTCTGGTCTCGTGTTGCTTTTACAAACATTCAGTTAAATCTCACTCCAAGGTCTAAGCACAGCACAGTGTGGGCTGCTTGCAGAGTTAAGCTGAATCCTTATATTTTTGTTTTCACTCTTTTCTTCCTGGGAGGGGCACTAAGAGCAGACTTGGGCTCCCTCCGGGGATGTTTCTGCATCCTCCAGCAATGAGGAGCGCCAGACCACACGTAGGAAATGGCCCGCCGTCCGTCCCACAGAAGTCAATAGCAGGTGTAGTATTTATGCCAAATCACACCAAGGACTTCATAAAGCAGATAAATACGTTGTTCCAGGAAACCCACAGATAACCACCAGCTGTTTGGGGGGCAACATGCCAGCAATGTGCAGCTTGGGAACCTGCTGTCCTTGCACCGGGGTTTGTCAAACAGGGCTAAGCAACAAGTCCATGCAGACATGAACGTGTTTGGGAAAAGAAGGCTATGTTCCTCTTCATAAGGAATAACAGTCAGCCAACAAGCTAACTGCCCAATGTGTGAGATAGGAGACAGGAAGCTCCAACTCCTTCCAGCAAGGGAATCCCAAGCAATCCATCAACAGAGCAGCCTCCAAGAGCCACAAAATGAAGTTTGACCGATCTGAGTGTCTGGGGCCATGTCCTACCTGCAGCGCCGCAAACATCATCATCTCCTCCTCTGTGCACTCGATCTCCTCCAGCAGGATGGCCCACTTGGACTGCTCGTACAGCTGGTTGATCCTGATGGCGTCGTACTGTGCAAGAGGGAAATGGTGCAGCCCATGAGAGATGTGCCGGAGTGAGAACCACTATCTCCCTCGCTCTGGGCACAACACTCTACTGTCTGATCACCCCTCCTCAACGCTCCCTTCAGCCCGGGATGGACAATGCTCACAGCCACAAGGCAGTCCCTGCAGTGCCTTCAGCACAGCAGCCTGCACACCTGCCCTTGATGCATGCACTGATTTGCAAAGCTGTAGAGTATTTACCACCACAAATGTGCTCTGGAGACACGGGCTTCCTTCACCCAAACTGTTTGCCCACGAGATGCAAGCCAAGAAATGAACTCCTTACCTTTGGATTCAGGTCAAAAAAGCTGTAGTACTTGAACCGGAGCAGCAAAGCCTCGTTTTCCTTCACCTCCTGCTCCATGAGGGATCGGGACGAATCCAACCACCTGCAAATCATCAGCAAGGGGTAGCACACACAGAGAGCTCCTGCGCCATCGCGACGAGGGAAGACAAACAAATGGTGGGCTCACCCTTGGTTGATTTTGGCTTTGTCGAGGAGCGCCTGCGGCCTGTACATTTTTGCTAGGGACTCGGGGGAGGTGACGGGCTGGCTGACGGCCAGGATGCCTGGGTTGCCCTCTGACAAGGCGCTGTCCCCAAACCATGCGGACGTGGGGGACAAGGGGCTGCCATCGTGCGCGTCGTACGTCGGCGTCATGGTTTTGCTGTACAGTCCTGGGCTGGAATAGATGTTTCCTACCAGCGAGAGGAAGAAAGGCCAGTTGTGAGCTTGCGGCCAAGCCCCGCTCCGCACAAAGCCAATTCAGACACAGAACCGAAGCCAGCGGATTTCAAACCTTCCCTTTTTCTTTTTTACCACTTTGTTCCGCAGTCGGAAAACACTGCGCTGCTTGTTCTCCCATGACAAGCTGCCCCAACCTCTCTCTCTCTCTTTCTTCTCCGAGAGCAAAACTGATGGAAAAGCCATTCCCAAGCCGAATCCGTGGGAAAACCCACGGGTCTCCCTGGGCCACCACCCCCCACTTACCGGTGTTACCTGGAGCTTAAAGATTTTGGAAGTCAAAGTTTAGAGGAGCAGGAAAATAAACTAAGGGCACGGCCAGAGAGACCAGAGGCAGAGCACAAAAGTCCTAAGGAGGTGGAGCTCACCTTTGACGGGGCCGATGTAAAGAATATCGGTGCCTATGGAGAGGGAAAGAAAGGAGGGAAGTGAGAAGGCGAGAGAAAGTCACCGGGACGGCAGGGAAGGAGAAGAGCTGGAAATGCAAATGTGGGTTAAGAGGGCTGAGCAGCACACGTGAGGCTGAGCCACCCGACCCCAGTGCGGAGCTGGCCTCTGGCTGAGACTCCCCTCGTCACACTGATTGCACTTAAAATCAGGGAAGGCGTTTCAGGTTTCAGGTGTTTGCCAAACCGGGGGTGACGCCGAACTACTCAAGATGAGGATTCTCTGAGTTTCCTGCACACCACTGCTGCGATCACTCAGGTCAGCGGTTAGACTCGGTGATCTCGAAGGTCAGTTTTCAGCCCAGATGACCCCACGTTTTTGGCAATCACCACTGCTCAACACAGACCCGAAACCGCTGTGTTTTCACCCTGATTTACTGCAGGGGAGGCTCCTCCAGCGATGCGGCCGTGAGATGCGTGCTCCCGTGCCGCCCCACGCACAGCACCCTGCACACTTGTTTTCTACCGACACGTCAGATGCCTGCAAAGCCACCCAGGAGCTCTCTTGGTACACAACTTGCACCAAAAGCTCTGGGTTTTCCGAGTGTTTGCAGCAGTGCCAGCTGACCCGGCAGTGACTCCAGCTCTTTTTGCTCGTGTTACAAGAAATGGCCAGGCACTGAAATGTGGCATTTCATGGGCAGAGAAGCTTGCTTATGTGGCCAATTTGATATTAATACGCTGAGCGAGTGTTGCTATTTGGTGCAAAACCAGTCCCCAAGCATGCATTACTCCCAGGCGCTTTGAAGTTCTGCAGCTCGTACAGCTCCATGTTGGGGAAAAAAAAGCCTTTTAAAATTACAAATTACCTAGAGAAGAAAGCTGACCTGACTTGGCATCTCATACCCCAAAATAGCTGAGAGCTAAATCGTCCCCATTGATCTCAAAGGAGCATTGATTTTTATGCTAAGAGTACAAAATCCATATTTTGAGCGTAATGGATGTTCATTGAGTACGTCCCAATGTCAGTGACTCCACTGCTTATGTAAAACCAGGCAATGAGCTCAACATGGTTTGATGGGAATAAATGTGTGCCCGACTCAGGAGGACCAATATGTGGCTTTTTGGAAAAGAGCCATCTCCTTATGGAATCCTATTTAACATTCTGGTTTGCTCAGATGTGCAATTCAATGCACTCCAAATCCACCTTATAAACACTGCCTCCCTGAGGGTCCCTGGGAGGTGGTGGAGTCACCGTGCCTGGAGGTGTTCAAGAGACATACAAACATTGCACAAAGGGACGTGGCTTAATGGGGATGTGTTGGTGGTAGGCAGATGGTTGGACTGGATGATCTTGGAGGTCTGTTCCAACCGTGGTGACTCTACAGTTCTAGGACTGCACAAGAAACTACAGAAGGCTGAGCCACGGGGATGGTCCGAATCCATCGCATGACGAAGATGTGAATGATCACACACGGGTATGAGTCTGCATTTTGGGAACCTGCCTCCAGCTAGGTGAAATATCTTCTGTATCTCCAGCCATTTTGAAGAGTGTCACAGCATTTCAGAGAATACTGGAGGATTATTCCAGGCGCGTTGGAACCATGCAGGATGCCATTGGGTTTTCCCAATTTTAGGACAGAATGGAATGATGCACAGATCTGGTCCACAGCAATCTGCTCTGGAATGACAGGGTGTCTGATTGACCCCTCTGTGGAAAACAAGACAGCTGACATCAGTGAGCCAAACTCATGCCATTTTGATGGGATTGCCACAGAAATTGGCCTTGGTGCTTTAGGCTGGTCACAAACACAGCCAGTGCCTCGGCAAGGAAACCTGAATACTTTAGAACTGCAATTGCAAACTGCTTGATAGTAAGGGAAGGGGGAATGAAAACAAGAAAGCCTCCAGGATGCTCCCAGCACTCCTCACTTCTTTGTAAGTGAATACAGGACTTCAGATGCAGTGCTGAGGGATGTGGCTTCATGGGCACAGTGGGGATGGGTTGGCGTTGGTATCTTAGAGGTCTTTTCCAACCTGAATGACTCTATGATTCAATGGAGACTGCTGGGCAAGGCTTACTGTGAGTCTGCCGAGGTTTAATCAGGCTTTGCTGCCAGTCATCTTCAGTGACAAAACTTGAATCTACGTGCACTGAAATAAGCTGATTATGAAGTGCCGACTCATTTTAGATGAGCATCCAGAGCACAAACAGATGTTGGAACAACACCGACAAGAGGTTATTCAGATTAAGAAGACAATGTTGAATGAATGGGACCTAAATATCGCAGGTCACTGCAGCAACCAAACCTGCAGCAAAAATCCTTACGTTCACAGATGCAGTACGAGAAAGAACAACTGAGCAGACAGTTTGAAGTGATTCACTGCAAGAGTAATAAATAATTTAAATTAAAATGTGTCTTCTGCGTACGTTTCCCACAAGGCGGGCCAAGGGCTTGGAATTAATCTAACAGAGATGCTCCCTGCAAACGCTGCCTGTCAGAAAGGCTGCTGAGTGCCTCTCCTGATGGAAGTGCCAAATGACAACGAGCGTTGGCTGGAGCCTTGAAAGACGCAGGGAGAGCTCCTCCAGATGGGAGCGGAAACATCCAGAAGGATTTTTCAGTGATTTAGAAAAGAATGAGTGACAACAGAGGGGAAAGAAAGCAGCATTTCTCCTTGGGTGCAAAGCTGGTCCACACTGCCCTTACCCAGGTAGAGATGCCAACCCTGCTTGCAGAGGTGAGCACTGCCAGCAGTGACCACACTGCTGGGACCTTCACTCTCACCTCGCTTAATTCAAAGGCAATTAATACCAATTGACTGAACCCCGAGGTGCTGGGTTCTCACAGACAGCCGCCCTGCATCCCTCTCGTGCAGGATTTCAAACCCAGAGAGCTGGCTGCCAGCCACGTCTCGCCTGCCTGCAGGCATGTAGAACCACGGCTGTCTCTGTGACTCCATTAGGGTTAAGTGCTCCCACTCGCAGCCTCCCTCATCCCAGCCCTGGCTGTGGAGCAGTGCCAGCACAACCCTCTGCTTGCAAACACCCCGCATCGATTTGCTGCTTGTGGCAAGCGGTGCTGCTCCGTTAGCGGTGCTGCTTCGTTAGCGGTGCTCTGTGAGACAGGCTGGCAAAATCCCACAGCAGCAACAACCCCTCCCCCCCCCCCACAAGAGCTCTGTACCATTCCAATCCAACACTACACCCTTTGCACAAGGGAGCACTAACACAATTAATAACAGGGCTGCTTCTGCTGGGCTATAAATAAGGTTTAGAGCAGAGGTGCTGCCAAAAACACACCTGGAATGTGAAGTTAGGAATGATTCTTCATTTCGCTTCTTTCTTAATAGGGAAAGAAAACATCTCAGTAACACAATCTGTGTGTTCATGTGGTCATGCTTGGTTTCTTTTCTTATTTTATAAAGCCTGGTCTTGTTCTGCTTCCCTACACACCTCAGCCCCAGGCGCTGATCTGTGCTGGCGTGACCACTCACCAGTGCAGGGAGCTCATGGGAATCACGTGGGGCCCATTTCTTGCACAGACCTTATGGAGTAAGGTCAGATCAATACCACTACACATTTTTCCCTACATACGCTCCCATTTTATTATCTAACTGCCTCTTCATCCATGCTCCCTGTAGGCGCATCCCTGCAAAGTGCGCTTGGGCTCACCCGACCCTGGTGTGATCAGTGGGCCCTCCAGCTCGAAGGCATCGTCGTCACATTGGTCATCCAGTTTCTTCTTTTTTTTCTTTGACGGATCTCTGGGTTTCCTCAGAAGAGAAAGCTCCTCTGGATGCCTGATGTCTGGGGAGAAAATGGTATAACCATTAGGGCTGGAAAAGACCTCTGAGATCCCCAAGCCCAGCCCCAGCCTGCCCCACCATGCCCACTGCCCACATCAGTGCCACATCTCCATGGCTCTAAGACACCTCCAGTGACCCCACTACTCCCTGGGCAATAATGGACCACTTTAACAAAGGCAAGATGAAAAAAATGAGGGAAAAAAAGAGAAAATCCTTCCTTAAGGAACCACGTCCAGTTACTCAAAATACACTGGCTGATTTTTCTGTTTCACAGTGGCTAAAAATGAAGTTAAGACCAAACCCGTCTGGAACAAACACCTTTCCTGTGGTTGGAGAGGTAACACAGCATTAGAGCCAAACACTGCACTCCCTATGCGCAGTGCAAATAGGTGGGGGCTGGTGAGGAGTGGTGTCCCCCAGGGGTTCATACTGGGACCAGTATTAATGACATGGACAACAACCTCTGCTTCCAGCCACAGCCGGGCTGTGGAGATGCAATCCTTGGTGACATCCAGGGGTGGATGCCCACCCAGCAAACCTTAACACAGCACCTCTGCATTACCCATAGAATCACAGAATGGTTGGTTGGAAGGGACCTGGAAAACCATGCAGTTTCAACACCCCTACCACAGGCTGGTTGCCAACCACTAAACCAAGCCCCATTCAATCTGGCCTTTAGCCTTCCATACTATGGCCAGAATCTCCCGCTCTATGGGTCTCCCACCCCCAAACCATCCGCTGGCACAGCTTTAATTAGTTAAAGTGCACCTGATTCATTCTTATGACACAAACACTACCCATGGCACCGAGCTCCATCCCTGCATCCACTCCCAGCTGGTTTAACCACCACTCAATGCTTCAACCATTCCTCCCAACAAACACCCAACGTGGGAACACAGGCGGCTCTTCTGATTCACTCCTCTCGCCTCCAGCTTATCTCATTAAGAAAAAATCTGCTGGGATAACTAAGGTCACGAGCACAGGACGACTCACAGCAGTGCCTAAAATGAGGAGTTCCCCTGGTATTTCGCTAGCAAGGTTTATACTCAGCTGTTTATTTATGGTGCATTAGCAACTGATGCTGCCGCTCAGCTGAAACCATTCAAAGAGGCCAAGAGAAGGGCTGCAGGCCAAGCTCAGCTCCTGAAAGCAATCTGCTGGAGACGGCCCAACACTTGACCATCTGATTTCAAAGCAACTTTTTATAGTTCCTCAGTTGTTCGTGCCGCTCTCTTCGGATTACAAAGGATGCTGTGAGTTTTCGGCAGCTGCTTCAAAGCCGCGCACCGCCACGAGGCACAGTGGAGCATCCTTGGCATGCAAGAGCCCCTCTGTGGCTGGGCACGTTTTCCAGAGATAAATCCCAAGTTTCACCCCAACAGCCAGCTGCTGGACATGCCGTCATCTCACAGCCCTACCAAAGCCAACTGCAGACAACAGGGCTGTGGTGGGGAAAACAAAAGTGAAGCTTGCTGTAAGTGTGCAGCACGCAGGTAAGTGAGCAAGCTCTGCAGCTCCAGCCCCGCAGCCAAAGGAAAAGAAAAAAGAGAAGAAAAGCAACTCTGAGCATTTTTCTGGTCGTGCTTCTCAATCTTTCAGTAAACTATTGGCGGAAAGAAACGCTTGACACTGCTTATGATTAATAAGTTTACAAAGGCTCCTCGAGTGTGTTTTGAATAGAGACAGGCTTGGCAAACGCAGTGTTTAGTTACTGTAGCTAAAGCAGAGACTGTCCAGGCTGTAAGGGCTTGCAGATGTGGTGCTCCAGTTAGCTGGAAAGCAGTACAGGGAGCTGCTCAGGGCGCCAGCCCGTTTTCTGGCCATAAAAGCAGGAGATCTGTCTTTAAAGCAGTGTGAAAAACTGGAAATCCAATGGGAAGGTCCGTGCTGCTGGGCAGGTCACGCCGTGCCTGCAGAAAGCCGTCTGCTGGAGACGCTCCTCTGGGGCAAAACACCTCCCCAGATGGGGACTCCAGCCCCAAAGCCAAGCAAACCCTGTCCTCGTCTCCCCCCATTTCGGCTCCCGCTGACGGTCCTGCAGAGCTGCAGTGCTGACCTCCGAGAGGGACAATGTTTGCTCTCCAATTTCTGCTTTTGTTACCATCCATCGAAACGTGTTTGCTTAAAGAGAGACTCCTCGTCTGTACACACAAGACAGATGGCACTGGCGACGTCTGCTCGAAATTACTGTAAATGATCACGATCCATTTAGCATTTCAATTTCTACACATTGTGCAAGCGTGTGAGATCTCGGCTATTCCCTCTGCGGCGCGGCTGGAAGAGACCCATCCTGCTGGGTGCTGCCTATGGGCTGCCCCTCCATGTCTGTGCTGTGCTGAAGCAAACTCTTGGCCTTTCCATCCCGTGGAGTCTCTCCTTTCTGCTCCAGCCCATGTATGGCCCACCTGGCCCAGCTGTGCCCATTGATCTCATTGATCATTGATCTCCATTGATCAGCAGCAGAGCTGGGATGAAATCCTGCTTCCCTGCAGGACAGCGCTGACTGCTCCTGGAAAACTGGCTCTGAAGGAAAATAGCCACTCTGACGGCTGTAAAATACCAAATGTACACCACATCTGGGCCAGATCCATCAAGCAAACCATGCGGCTGCTGCATCTTTAACACCAAGGTGCATTGAAGCCGTGGGAAAACAGAGGCAGGAGCAAAACCCACAGGTTTTGGCATGGAAGGAATTTGCTCCTTTGCCTCCATCCAAGGCTGCATCACCCAGTGGAAGCGCTGTCTCAGGGTACAACAACTGCCCCATGATTTAAATTATGGGAAATCACACTACTTTGAATCACACAATTGTAAGGGTTGGAAAAGACCTCTGAGATCCTGTACTCCAGCCACCCTCCTACCACTGGTGCTGCCCACTGCAACACATCCAGTATCCAGTTCTGATATGCCAAGAGATCAAACCCTCCAAAGAAGTTACCGTTCCCTTTTTCACCCCATTTCTGGCTGCCCACAAATCCATACAGCTCCTTAGCCTTGCTCCTGAAACACTGAAAACTCCATCATTTTCCTTTGCAGCACACACAACATTTAGGGGAAATCCTCTCTTTAATGCTCATCCAGTTGCCCTCAGCTAGGAAATGTGTTTTGAAGTGGGATATTTCTGCACTGGATAACCAGTGCCCCGAACCAATGACTCATTAAAATCACAGCCTTTGCACTCCAACATGATGGTTCCTAGAGAAACGAGACCTCCAAACCCACGTCTGTCCCACTTCAGATTTCATACCACATTTTTTAGGAGGGAATCAGCAAATTCTGTCTGACGCCGTAAGTTGACAGAACCAGGTATTACCCTTATCTTTAACTCATTCAAGATAAAGCTCTGCAAAACAAACCCAAGGCAATAAAAAAATAAAAAGCAGCACATAGCGCTGGGAACGCCTGCAGATAAGACTGCAGCTGTACCGCCGTGCTGCAGCATCTGATGGCGGGGCAGCTCCTCACCCATAGCACATTCAGAACATTTTATTATGGGTTCTTCAGCTGCCCGGCTGCTTAAATATTTATCTGGGCCAAAGCCAAGCTCTGCGTTACAGCTGTGAGCCAGCAGGTCGGTCAGGACATCCTGTGAACCACCTGATGGGCTGCAGAGCAAAACCAGGGCTCACCCTGGCACGGGCTCTGCCTTCCTAAATTCCTAAATGAGAGCTGGATGAACAAAGTGCTGCTGGAGCAGAGATCTGCAAAACCACCTGAAAATGGTGTGCTTGGCAGCCCTGATCAGGGAATTACAGGATCACATTGGAAAAGACCTCCAAGATCCCCAAGCCCAGCCCCAGCCCACCATGCCCACTGCCCACATCCCTCAGTGCCACATCTCCAATGCTCTGGAGAACCTCCAGGGATGGGGACTCCAACAGCCAAGTGCACAACTCGGCTCTTTGTCATGCTGAACCTCATCCCATTGGTCCCAGTGCACTGATCAGCCCATCCAGACCCCTCTGCAGGGCCTTCCTACCCTCAGGCACATCAACACTTCCTAACAACTTGCTGTCATCTGCCAAATTACTGATGCTGAGTGGTGCCCAGAGCCAAAACCAGGTGGCACTGGGCTGGAGGTGCCCACAAGGAAGAGGAAGGAGACAGCACTGATGGAACCCAGCGTTAGTGTAAGGCGAATAAAAAGGGAGGGACGGGAGGAGCCAAACACTGAATGTTTTTCCATGAGTGGGATGAAATCCCCAGCCTCCAGTTCTCCGGATGCATTCTGGAGCCCAGACAGCACTCTGAGCCTTTCCCTGAAGTTGCTGAAGTCAAATTAAACTCATTCGATTAAGCACCACAAACAAGTGAATAAATCCACTTAGAGCCTCTGCATTGGGCCATAAGGAGAGAACAATCCTGGAGCAGGCATAGAGCTGGGCTGCCAGCAGCAACTCATGGCTTCGGGACGGATGTCTATTTAAAGGGGCTCTGTCAACAGGAGAGTAAGGATGAAAAAATCCACTGACTCACACGGTGACATACAGCCTGACGCTGCTCCACTGCAGAATGGGGACGGGGATGGGGGGAGGCAGGGGAAGAGTTTCATTTACTTTGGTTGCTTTGTGACTATGTGTTATTATTTTGGTCCCGGGGTGCGTTCAGACCCTACGTGAGCACAGCAGATGAGTGCAAGGAGTGCAATAGAAAAAGAGTGAACAAATGAAGAAGTTGGCAGCGGCAGCACTCGGCCTTTGCGATTTAAAAAGCTGAGTCCGCTGCAATTTGGCAGGCTCTCTAAATGGTAAGATTTCCTTCCACACCCATCCCTGGACATATTTAGAAATAGCTGCGCTACTGCCAAACCTCTGCTGGCGGTAGCAGAAGGCAGCAAACCCTGCCCAGGGGCTGGGATGGGAGAGACGCCTCCGAGCATCCCCGCGGTGCTGCCCAGCATCCCAGCACTGTGCTGGAGGAGGAGGAGGGCTGCTTCCCACCGCTGCTTCCCCCGGCTGCTTGCGTGCAAAACCCTGAATTGGTCCCAGTCTTTTTGGAGAAATGCTGCTTTGTTTTCGAGCTGGGCATAAAGGAAGAAAAAGATAGTTTACATCGTAAAATTATGGCACGGGTTGGGTTGGGAGGGAGCTCCATGATATCCAGTCCAACTGGGCTCCCCCTTAAGGCAGCCGGCAGCTCTCCAAGTGCCAACAGGGCTGGGCAGAGCCCCGGGAGGACCAACAGGCCTCACTTTTGCAGAAATAGCAGCTTTTTATAGAAGTTTTTTTGGCATCCGAGGGCGTGGAAATATTACAAATACTTCAGAAGGCAGAGGACATTCTGTACCGGGGGAGGGACCATTTATAAAGAGAAGCAAAAAAATAAATAAATCAGGTCGGGTCATATTCGGTGTCCAGACAGCCCGGGGTTGACACCTCGCCCAGGATCGCACCGCGCTGCTCCCAAATGCCACCAGCAGCACATCTCGGGTTGCAGGCGGTGGCTGGGGACTAGTGGGGCACATCAGCTATCACTCATCATAGAGTCATGGAATGGCCTGGGTTGAAAAGGACCACAATGATCATCTGGTTTCAACCCCCTGCTATGTGCAGGGTCACCAACCACCAGACCAGGCTGCCCAGAGCCACATCCAGCCTGGGGTGAGTTGATCATGATCTCCATCTGGACTCTGAGCCATTGACCACCACTCTTTGGGGCACAAACTCACAACCAGTGAAGAATATGAAGAAGAACCTGAGAAGGACAGCAGCTTTCATCCACCACAACTCTCCCTTTCTGGGATAGGAAATGCAGAAGCATGGGGAAAAAAAGCCTTCCTGCCTGCAGCTCTGTTTGCTTTTCCTCTCCCACGTGTCCAGCAGCAGCAGTGCATCCTGCCTGGAGCCCATCACCACTCCCAGGATACAGGGAGAGAACCTACAGAGCAGCACAGGGAGCCCACAGGGAAACAGCTTGAGGAAGAAGCAGATGGAAAGCATGCTCTCTAATCACAGAGCGATGGCATGATGACAAAGAGCATCTGTCTGTCTGCAGTGACATGGGATGATTACTCAGCAGGAGCTGCTTGGAGAAGACCTCCAAGATGCCCAACCCCAACCACCCCACCGTGCCCACTGCCCACATCCCTCAGTGCCACATCTGGAGCACCCCCAGGGACGGTGAGCCCACCACTCCTGCGCAGCTGTGACACTGCAGCATCGCTCTTTTGGAGAAGAAATGTTTCCTAATATCCAACCTGACCCTCCCCTGATACAACGTGAGGCCATCACCTCTCATCCTGTTACTGTCACCCGGGAGAAGAGGCTGATCCCCACCTCGCTCCCACCTCCCTGCAGGCAGTTGAAAAGACCTGTAGAAAACTTCCATCAGTGGGCTCTTGTTGCTCTGGACTCTTGGGGGTTAATATCCCGGCAATGATATTTTGGGGCGTCACAGAAAAGAGGAGCCCAGGGGAATGGACTGGAGAATGCTCTGCTGTCCCTTCTCCATGGGGACACCAAGCAGGGAGCAGGGCTTCATCTGCTCTGAGCTCCATGTGATGGATGGGTCAGAACTGGCCTGGGGAGCTGCTCGAGAGGGGGCAAAGCCATTTCACTGCAGTGATGTGAGCCTGCAAACGGGTCTGGGAGCAGCAAGTACAGCTCAAAGCAGAACAGCGGAGATTCTGGGTCACAGCTGAGCCTGGAAGGAAGAGCTTCAAAGCTGCTCGAGACCCTTTCCTAACATCCAGCCTGAACCTCCCCTTGCAGCTCTCCCCATAGCAATCAGCTGCTGATATGCAGCACGTTGAATTGCATTCACATACTTCCTAGGTTGTCTGCTGGGCAGAACAAACCTCCCCAGCAGGACAGCGATGGGACAGGGACACACAGGGCACTGATAAGCAGCACTGCATCCCCATCCCTCAGCAATCCCTGAACCGAAAAAGGGAACTTTTACTTTCTCTTTCTGTGGTTTCTGACTGCAGACCAAAGCCTGCCCTCCCAGCAGGCACACAGCCAGGCCCAGCGCTGGGCTGCTCTCTCCACCCTCCTTCCATCCCAGTGCCCTCCCCACCAGCTGCAGGGGGAATGCAGGGGCTGTTCCATTGGGAATTAGTTTGCTTTTTCCGGCTTCACACGACCTCCACAGACACTGGGGGACGTGTGAGCAGCTCCAGCATCCTCCCACATCCACCCCCGGGATCCCCAGAGGTGAGCTCTGCTCTCTGAGACCATTTCCATCTGCAGATTAGGGGCTCTGAAAAGAAATCCCACTGGTGACGTGCTGTATTCCAGAAGGCAGCAGTAATAATGCTCTCACTTTAATTAAGAGAGATGTAGAACAGAAGCAACCTTACTGGGCAGTCCCAATGGGCCAGCTCTGCAGCAGAGGCTGCCCTGCCATGCCACATCCCCTCCAAACCATCTGACATAGCTCTGACAGCATTCCTCATCTGCTGTAACACCAATTCCCCTTTTGCAGCCTGTGACAGAAATGCAAATCTCAGGCACCGTACTGGAGCAAAGCCATTTCAAGGACCAACTGACACTGGGCAGAAACACTGCAGATGTCAGCCTCCTTCCTTCCCCATCGCTCTCTGATCTGACACCAACTGCAAAACAAAAGCTAGGGCAGAATCCTTGCTCTGTGCTTTGGCACTGCATGGAATAACCACCAACCACAGACCCATTTTCCCCCAGAGGGTGGTGACGCACAGGAACAGGTTGCCCAAGGAGGCTGTGGATGCCCCATCCCTGCAGGCATTCAAGGCCAGGCTGGATGTGGCTCTGGGCAGCCTGGGCTGCTGGTTGGTGACCCTGCACACAGCAGGGGGTTGGAGCTGGATGAGCACTGTGGGCCTTTGCAACCCAGGACATTCTAGGATTCTATGATTAAGGCTGGAAAAGACCACTAAGATCACGGAGTCCAACTGTAAATATACCATATGTGCCACAGCTCTGCAGCACAAACATCCCTCCTCCATCCTCCTTCCCAGCTTTTCTCTGCACAGCAGCAGCCTGTATCTAATGTCTGTTGTGAGCAGCCTCCATGGCCTGCCAACCACAGGCAGAGCAAACATTGCACAACTCGAGGAATTCTCGATCTTTTGGGCTGAATTCCCAATCTTTTGGGTTGTTAAATCTAAATCTTGGCACATCCTATAATTTAAAGGCACAATAAGCTAAGGCACAGCCTAAGTAATACATGCAAGCATGATCCTGCTTGCTTACAGAGCATTGTAGAGATGCAACCAGCTACAGTGCTGGCGACACAAGGAATTACTTCCAATTACCCCTTAATCATGCCATATGTTAAAATTAGTGAAGTATGTAATTAGATGCTCTGGGGGCAAAGACAGCAAACAGAGCCAAGCTATGAGTGACTCACAAACACAATTCTCTCTGCTGGGCATTGGTTCAGGCAGGCCATAGCAGACTGTAATTACAGAAATGAAGGGATTGTCAGAGAAAGGAGCTGTGTCAGAGCAGGGATTACCTCTTTCCCTTTCTACCTTGAAATACACGCTTGGTTTTCCTGAGGGAGGCAACCAGGAAACATTTCTTCTCCAAAAGAGCAGTGCAGCTGCCCAGGAGTGGGGGGTCACCATCCATGGAGGTGCTCCAGAGCTGTGGGGGGATGTGGCACTGAGGGATGTGGGCAGTGGGCACAGCAGGGTGGGCTGGGGATCTTGGAGATCTTCTCCTAGCTATGATTCTACATATAAACCTATGCATCCTGTATGTATCTATCAGATATATACGACTATACGTCTAACCAGACAGAAAGGTGTCCACAAAACTCCACAAAGACCCTCCAGTCCCATCTTCCCATTCCACACACTGAGCTCTGCTGAACATCTGGCTTCCAGTACACACCAGCAGAAGGGCTAAACAAGATGCAACCCCCACATCCAGCCTCACAGCTCCCATCTGCCACCAAACAGCTTGAGCTGGAGCAAAACGCTGCTTCTGCTCCTTCCCACCACCAGGTACCCCAGCACCTGGAGAAACACCCACAGCAGATGTCAGAGCGCGCTCTGTGCTGCTCACTGCAGCTCTCTGAGCAGATTTCCCCTCTTTGCACATCTTTAAATATTAGTGTTATCCTCCTGCTTTGCTCATAAATATACGGGGAGGCCTGGAGCTCAATCAAGAGCTGCTTCAGGCCCATGTAAGGTTCTGGTTGCTCTGTGCTCTCGTTACGTGATTAACTCCAGCAGAATTTCCCAGCGTGACTCACTGCCACATTCAGCAGCAGCAAAGCAGATATTCATGGCCTCACTGTCTAGCAAGGTACTGGGAATGGCAATGGAAGATGCAATGGGAGATGGGGGAGGGATGCTGAATCTGTTTGGCAATAACACTGCCTAAGCTTTTCCTGTTTGAAGGAGAATTTTCCCAATTCATTAAAATGAAACTAAAAAAAACCCAAACCCAGAACAACCCCAAAACTCAACCAAACCCAAAACAGGAAAGAAATAGCACAGGGCCCTCTCAAGACTCATCACCAGCTATATATACACGGGCTGAGCGAATGTCACAACAGCTCCCTTCCAGCTTCCTGCTCACACAACTGGGTCAGCCAAGAGTAACCAGAGCTGCTCTAAAACAGCAGAAATAGATTCACTACAGCAGTGTGGGCATCGCTTGGTCCCTCTGAGCTGAGTGACCATGGCCCACGTTTGAGGGAGGGGAGGTTGGGGGGGGGGGGGGCAAATAACATGGGAAGATGGGTAAAAAGCAGTGCTTGGAAGCAGGGGTTCTGGGTAAACACTGCACATCTGGTAGAGCAAATGATCCAACCCTCCTGGGGCTTCCTACTGAAAGGAACTGGGGAGGAAGGAGGGAGAATCAGCTGCTTCCTTCCACCAGTTTTATAGCAGAGCATCATCACTTGATCTCTAATACCATTTTCTCCTAGAAGAGGACCCAGCAGTCCGGCTGATTTCCTACTGCAGGGTTTGTTCTTCACCTTACACCTACGTTTGTAAAAACACAAACCCAGCACCAATAACTACCAGGGACCAGGAGCTGCTGCCCTGCCCAGTGCAACACTGAGAGCAGCCTTGTGAAATCAGCACTCAGCACAGAAACCTCGTCCCTTTGTGGGTCACATCTGCAGTGGTGTTAACACACAGGAGATGAGAACTGAAAGGCAGAATGAGCAGACACTTGGGCTGCTTGATCCCCAGGTTGAGTGTTGGGTGCCCGAATGTGGATTTTAGCAGTGATTTAATTAGTTTTACTGCACAAGAGCACAACTGGAAGACAAGGTACTCACTGAAGGTTTTGCAGATGTCAGAAACTGCCTTGAAGACTCTGTCGGAGAAGTTGACCTTCACCTTCACGTACTTCATGTTGGGCAGCTGCAGGCGGAGCAGTTTGTGCTGCGGTGTGAACTGCAGCTTGGCGTCAGCCTGGATCCCATACTTGTCCAACGTCCAGTGTGTTTTGAGGAGCCATGTCTTCTTCTTCTCCCACCAGAGCGCGTGGTCTGACCAGTCCTTCTTCACATCTGCAACAAAGGCGCCATTCATTCATTAAACCCAGAATTAACCTTCAAAAATCAGAAATAATTGCTTGCACTCCATAGCAGCCACCGGAGGTGAGCTTTTTGTTCAGGGATGTGTGTTTGCTATGGGATGTACCAATGGGTCTGAAGGATTTCTCTGCTTCCTCATCACAGAATCACAGGATGGCCTGGGTTGGAAGGGACCCCAAGGATCACAAAGCTCCAACCCCCCACTGCAGGCAGGGCCACCAACCTCCACATTGATACCAGCCCAGGCTGCCCAGGGCCCCATCCAACCTGGCCTTGAACACCTCCAGGGATGGACGGGGCATCCACAGCCTCTCTGGGCAGCTGTTCCAGCACCTCACCACTCTCACAGTAAAGAACTTCCCCCTGACATCCAATCTAAACCTTTGCACTTCAACTTAAATCCATCTCCCCTTGCCCTGCTGTTATCTGCCCTTTCCAAGAGTTGGAGGAGCTATGGAGCTTCTCAAAGAGGGTCAGGTCCAAGTGCTCCCAAGTTGATGGGACACCAAGGGGCTCATGGCCAACTCATGGCGTTCCTAGGAGGGATTTTCACCTTAGTGTGTGCTATCAGCTGTTGTCTTGCCCTGTCCCTTCAGCTGCACTACCCAAAGGTGAGCCCAGCCATTCTGAGCTTACGGATTTTGTAGGATTACTTTAATTTCCACAGTAAAAAAGAGGTTTAAAACCAAGGTACTTTCTGGGTCAAACCCTGGCATGACACCAATGCAGCTTTCTGCCCCAGACCCTCCTGTGACCTTGGACTCCCATGTAGGAGCCACCAGCTGTCACCCATTGCTATTGCCTCCCTGTGGCCACCAGCCCACAGCCGGAGCCCTGCAGCATGGGACAACAAATGGGGTTTTTGGTCTCTGCCTCTTTTTCCTTTTAATCTGTGACAAAACGGCATCATCGCACAGCCAGAAAGGAGAAATGCTAAGCTGGACATTTCAGCAGCTTTGTACAATCAAATTAAACAAAACCAAATATAGAAAAGCATGCAAACTTGCACAAGCCTTGGCTACCCTCAGAAAAATCTGAGAAATCATTACAATGGACTTTGGTAATGAGGTCCAACTTGTGCCCGGCTGGAAGCTCACCAGGTTAGCACTGAAATTAGGGGGGGTTGGGGGAACAAAATAAGCACTTTGAATCAGTAGCACTTATGTATAACAGGGCACAGGAGGGGATTTGGGCTCTCGCTGCAGATTAACCTCTCCGGCATGGCATGCACAGCCTGAGAGCAATTAACACTTTGGGTTAATGGTGAGATGGCCGGGGAGCAGCTGTGCATAAAGGAGCCTTGGAAATGGTTAGCAGCAAACTGAGGGCTGAACACTGAGCTGTGATGTCCTTGGGGCTGGGCTCAATGGGGGGTTGGAACTAGATGATCCTTAAGGTCCCTTCCAACCCAAGCCATCCTATGATCCCAACAGGTGCCTTCCAATACCACTGGCAATTCCAATGGCACATTTCCATTGCCGACAGTTTCCAGCTGGGATTCACACAGCAGAAAATAACAAGGGATACTCCAAGTTCACCAGCACCTGCTCAGGGGAGGACAGAAAGACCTGTGGGGATCCCCAGCCCTGCAGCAGCTCCTTGGCAGTCACACATGAGCCCCTGGTGTCACATAAACACCGTCCGTGCCTCCTTGTTTTGGGATATCCCCTGTCCTCAATGTGCCCTCCTGCTGCTGCAGGATCTCCTCCTCACCAGCAGCCAACCACACAGGGCTGAGATGGGGGCTGGGAATGAATTACAATCTCCTGCACAAGCCTGAGGAGTCTGCTAGGCACTATGTCTATACATACGGTATGTCTATATGTATATATGGACCACATGCATACAAATGGACCCATTAACATGGACCCACATACACATATAGATAAGAATACAAAGATATAGCTTGGTATGTATGCAAGATATATAATATAAATATAAAATACATAGGTACATATAAAATATATTAATATTTCATAAATTAAACATAACATATCTAAAATACACATATATACACATTGATATGCATACACACATACACATCTACCTCTATATATCACCTCCATATGACTATTTTCAGATACTATCAATTTATAGATATCTATCTATATGGGTCAGTATAGTGAGTGTGCATATATACGTATCTTCATGTTCACCCATACACACACACACACACATTTACCCATGTAGGGAGCGTGGTGGTGAGGGGCTGATGGTTGGATCAGATGATCTTAGTGGTCTTCTCCAATGTTAATGACTCTGTGGCTCTATCTATACACACATGCATATGTGTGTGTGCTCAAGTATATACACAAGCATACACATACACACACACACACACACACATACACCTATCCATCTATTGATCCCTGTGGGGTGGGACCTGCCAGCACCACCCCCTGCTCTTGCTGACCTCCGTACACCCAGATTCCTTTGAACACACCAAAGCCACTCCTTTTTGGACAACCATGGGGGAAAAAATGCAGTAAATGAGCTGTTTCCATTCATCTGGGGTCAGGCCAAAGTGCTGGTGGGTTCTGCTGGGTGTGGGGGGTCAGGAGCGATCTACTTGTTGGTGCAGTTTGGGGCATTTAGGAGCCGGTATTTGGCCTTTAAATGGAAAAGGATTAAAGAAAAAAAAATCCTTCTGCCCTTTGGTAATGAGAGCTGAAAAATTATCCTTTGCAGCAGCACACGGAGACAAACAGCCTCTCCAAACCATGAGCAGCCTGCTGCAATCGGCTGTGATCGGCAACATGGGGCTGTCGGTACTCCTAAGGTTTAATAAGGGGTTTTAATCATGTGCCCTGCATGAGGCCAGCTATGAGAAACACACCGACCTGCTCGATCTCAGAGGTCTTTTCCAACCTTTGTGGTTCTATGAACACTTCTGTGAATGGTTCAAAGAACCACAAAGGTTGGAAAAGACCTCTAAGGTCATTGAGCCCAAGAGCTGACCCAGCACCACCACGTACACTAACCGTGTCCCTAAAATGCAATGCGGGATGCAATGCAAGGCACAGCCGCCCAACACATCCTCACTCAGGATGATCACTGACTGATGTTCAATGCAGAATCAAGGCAGCACCCCCAGCAAGGACAAAGCTTTGCAGGCATGGAAGCTGCTCCTGCTCTGCAGCAAGCTCTAGGAAGGAAGCTCTTTTCAGTGTTAATAGGATTACTCAACTAGCACTTGGCAATCTGATTCATTACGGTGCCACTTGCACTGGTGCACATATATCCCTCCTGTTCCAGCTGCAACCACTCCCCCAGTCCTGGCCCTATAAATGTCACTGCGACCCCAACAGCCCCATTTTCCTAATGGAGAGAACGAAGGAAAGCAAAAGGTGGGGTTTTATTTTTAGTGAGTTTTTTTGAGCAGGGTGCTCCCCCCATCCACCCCATCCAGCAGCACAGCAGCAGAGCTGCAGCGGATGGAACCGGGAGCAATGGAAGGAAACTCGATTACAGTGGGGCTGGTGTGATTAAAGCACTGCCCAGACACACAGCAGAAGGATGGAAGGAAGGAAGGAAGGAAAAGCACTTCTGCAGGGAGCATCCAGCTGCTGTGACTGCGCATCCCTCCAATCCCAAGCACTGCAGCATCAGGTCACAGTGATGGGACAACAGGGAATGGTGTTAAACTAAAAGGGGAGGTTAAGGTTGGGTGTTAGGGGGGATTTTTCTGACAGAGGGTGAGGGGAGGAGCTGGCACAGCTGCACACAGAGCTGTGGGTGCTCCATCCCAGGAGGTGCAACCCTGGCTCATGCCCAGCGACCGTGCAAGCCGTGCCAGGAGGCACTGCAGATGATAGCAGCAGGAGGACGTTGTGCAGGATGCATGCAGCAGGCAGATAACGCAGGGCTGAGCAGGCAGCCTGCATCCCAGCACCTCAGCCTGCTCAGGCTCTGCTTACAGCTGCACCTGGGCAAAGCGAGCTCTGCAATCACCGTGGCACCTTTCTATAAGACCCCACCACCAAACAACCCCCCTGTGTCCCAACTGTGGGCAGTCAGTGATGTTGCAACGAGCCAAGCATGCAGTGCAAACACTCCCTGTGCTCTTTCCCAACTCAGCAAACACTCCCTGCATCCTGAACTCCACAGCCACACCACACACCCTTCTCTGCCCACCCCCAACCTCAGAAACAGGAGAGTGAAGGTGAAAGCCCAACACCATCACAGGCTGCACCAGGGATAACTAAGGAGGCTGTGGATCCCTGCAGGCATTCAAGGCCAGGCTGGATGTGGCTCTGGGCAGCCTGGGCTGCTGGTGAGTGACCCTGCACACAGCAGGGGGTTGGGGCTGGATGAGCACTGTGGGCCTTTTGGCCATTCTATGGTTCTATGAATCCCTACACACATGCTGGGAATCTGATGGCCCAGAGGTGCCTAAGGGCCATTTTGGAGCACAGATCCCGTCCCCACTAGACGACCCACTCCCCACCTCAGCACCATCCCCCCCGCAGTGCCCACCTTCTCCCTTGGCTGCTTCTTGGAAGCTCCCCATTCTGCAGGCTGGGAGGTTCCTGCTTTGCTTTTTGCTGTGTTTCGGAGAGGGATCGCTGTGGAAATTCCCACCCAGGGGCGGTCAGCTCCTTCTCCATCCCCTTAAACACGAGGGTGCAACTCACACCCAGCCGACATCATACACAGCACGGTCAGACTCGATGCAGAACACCGTGTTCAGCCCGGCGGAGGAGGGTGGGGGGAAGGAAAGGCTGGGAGCAGCCAGGAACAAACACGGCACATGAAGCCAAGGGGAGGCGAGGCAATGCAATGCAATGCAATGCAAAGCAATGCGCTCCGCCAGACACAGCGCACACTATGCCACAGTGAGAGCCGACCGCCAGCCCAGAGGAAGCCGCCGATCCGGGCTGGGTCTGAGCAGCGAAGCCAACAATTTCCTGTCTGTGGTCACCGACAAGTCGGGCACCGCATCCCCCCCATCCCCTGCATCCCCCCCATCCCCTGCATCCCCCCCATCCCCTGCATCCCCCCCATCCCCTGCATCCCCACCATCCCCTGCATCCCCACCAGCCCCAGCCCGGCTTGGATGGGAAGCGCTCCCAGCACCAACACTGATGGGTTCTGCACACAGATGCGGGGCAGCCTCTTTCCCACCGCCTTCACGTGCCGCTATCCGGACAAAGAACAAACACAGCCGGGACCGAAAAAGGGACGGCAGAAGGGTCGTTTAATTTAGGTATTACTTTTATGGGGGGCTTCCAAGGAGTCAACGCAGGATGGGAGCACACACTGCACACACTGCACACACAGCACACACAGCTCCCAGCTCCCCCCGCCCCCAATTCCTGCTCTCTGGCAGCTCTGACGCCAACAAAGAGGACTTTATATCAGCCGCAGCCCCGCGATTCGCCGCGTGCCTACGCAGGAGCTTCCTGGAGGCAGGAGCTGATGAGCAGCACGCAGCCTGCACGGCCCTGCACGGCCCTCCGTTACCGGCGACGTGCGTGTTCCCACTTAGTGCTGTTACAAATGTGCTGTGCCAGGGACAAGGACTCGGCGTGGAGAAATCGACCACGTGCCGATAGCAAAATACAGCGATGTGAAACCCCCCTGAGAGCTGGGATGCTGCTGCTCTGGTACCAGCACTGCGCCCACATCCCAGCCCAGCTGCTAAAGAGCCCAACACAACATTCACCACAAAGATGTGGGTCAGCACCGGGTGCCTGAGAATCACAGAATGGCCTGGGTTGCAAAGGCCCACAGTGCTCATCCAGCTCCAACCCCCTGCTGTGTGCAGGGTCACCAACCAGCAGCCCAGGCTGCCCAGAGCCACATCCAGCCTGGCCTTGAATGCCTGCAGGGATGGGGCATCCACAGCCTCCTTGGGCAACCTGTTCCAGTGCGTCACCACCCTCTGGGGGAAAAACTTCCTCCTCAGATCCAACCTAAACCTCCCCTGTCTCAGTTTCAAACCATTGGCACATCTGGGGGCTGTAACCAGCAGAATAAAGAGCTCTCTATGTGCCACGTCAACCAGAACCCCAAATCTGTGTGCATCAGCCCTCGTGCCCAGGTAAGATCCTGCTGTCCCATAGGGGACACACCATGAGGACACAACAGAAGAGCTGAGAGGGGAAAACAGAGCTGGAAACTGCTGCCCAAACCCTTCCCAGGGCCCTGAATGACAACAACATGAGGCCTTTGAGCAGTTGGGGTCCCACCACACCATTGGATGGCACCAGCACCCTTTGCTTCCCAAGCCCCATTGACATGCCCAGCCAGCGGCCTGTCCCCAAGCTTCCTATCTCCCCAGGAGCGTCCCACGCGGCTCCTCCCAGGCACATTTCAAACAAGTGAATAAATAAATGGAAGCAACATTTTGGTCGCATATGTTTAAAACAGCCTCGAGCCGACAACAACAATAACCTCTGCTCACTTCCTTCCTTCCTCCGCTCGCAGTGCTTTGTAAGTCAGGCAATAGTGGCAGGATTCCTACAATGCAGCAGCCCTGCTCGGGATTTTGGGCAAAGCCAGGCAGCTGCTGCCTGCTCCCAATGCAATCAGCTGGCTTCTGCAAATGGGCCAAGGCTGGAGTGCAGCCCGCTGTTAAAAAATTACATATAAATACACCAAGAGAGAAGAAACCATCCCAGCTTAATAGGCATGAGTAGGATGAATTGCACAGCTCCTATGCTGTAAGCAGGATTTTGCCCCGGACCTTTATAGGTCACCAAATAAATAGTGCTGCTCTTCAAACCTCAGCACTTCTTGCCCATTTTTCCACCAAGCTCATGGCGCAGCTCAATTAACACAGTGCCTTCATCTGCCGGGCTGATGAATAACAGGGGAGCACGCAGGTCGCTGCAATGCACTCAGTAACCAGAATCCCCATCTGGGGGTTTCTCCAATCGCAACAGGCTTTAACTGCAAACTGCCGGAACTGCAGGGAGGGAATGCATGGGGTTTGTGCTCAAAGCCAACAACTGCTTCCACCAATGTCAGGGGTCCATCAGGGTCAGCCCGACCCCAAATCCCCTGGGCTCAGCCTGGCCCCACATTCCAGGCTCCCCAATGGAAGAGCCCACGGAGGAGCCAAGCCTGGCCCACGGCAGCAGCCCCATCCATCTGCATCTCATCCATCCCCCACCAGAAACGTCAGCTTTGGGAAGTTTCCTTAAAACCCACAGCAAAAACAGAGAGAGAGGGATCAATCCTTCAGGAAACAATCACACTTTTTGCTTTTTTAACCACAGGGAGATGTTAAAACAGCAGAGCAGCCTTGGGATGGGGGAAAGCAGCACGGATTTGACTTATGGAAGCGAGGGCCGCGGGCTGCGCTGACAGCTGAGCACAGAGCAGCAGAATCCCATTCCCGTGCTGCTGGCATTCCTTCCCCTTAATACAATGCCTAATTTAACCAGCACGGCGCGGGGACGTCTGACGTCAGCCTCTAATTCGGGTCCCCTGGGCAGCCCCGAGCAGAGCCCTCCATCAGGGGGTTGGTTTTTACCATTTCTAGAAAGCCATTGAGGTGGCTTCAGGGGTTTGGGTGTTTTTTTTTTTCCCTAGTGTTTTGTTCTGGGGTTTTGTTTTGCTCCCCCAGTCACTCGGCCCGGCTTCAGGCTGAGCTTTCTGCAGCCCCAGCAGAAAAATAACACAGACATAAACGGGTTTTTGGAGCCAGGGCTGCCTCCAGCAGGAGATCCTTTGATCGAATGGTTGCCTCCCTTTAAGCCGACCCTATTCAGGTCCACCTCCCCCTTCCTTTAAGCCCAGGCAATTCCCAAATGACAACCGAAGCAGGACGCTGCTCTTACAGCCACGCAAACATGTTGCATTGAAGCAGGACCCGCGGGCAGGGTTGACAGCACAGCTACTCCCACAGCCCCAGGCATGCGCCTGCAGTGCAACATTTCATGTTTTATCCCAGCAGTGACAGCAACCACCCCAGCCCCACTGCTGGGTAAGCACACACAGAGCACAGCCACAGGGCACGGACAGCCACCTCCACTAACGCTGACCATGCCCAGCTCCGCTCTGAGCAAACTCTGCTAATTAAATCTTTTTGTTAATGGCAGGACTTGCACCAAACAGCCCGAAGCAACGATATTTCTGAGCTCCGTGCAAACTGCAGCCAGCAGGACCCCGGGGTGATGGGAGTGGGTGTAGGGTGGGTGCTGCTGGGGGGCCGGGTGGAGCTCAGATTGGTGCAGGGACACCCTGGGGCACGCAGAGCTGGAACAGGGACTGGGGCAGCATGGAGCAGATGCTGGATATAGGCAGGGTGCTGGTCCAGGTGTATCACAGAGTATCCTAAGCTGGATGGGACCCATAAGGATCGAGTTCAACTCCTGGTGCCAGACACGAGCGAGGTGCTGGGTGCTGCTTCCAGGCAGGGAGCTGGGTGCCAAAGCACAGCACTGGGTGCAGCCCTGAGGCTTCATGTTGGGAGCTGAAGCACAGTTTGGGGCAGAGCCCCGGCCGCGGGTGCAGGCAGGTGCTGGGCGCTAAAGCACAGAACTGGGGTGGGATGCTGGGGCAGCGCCCTGGGTGCAGCCTACAGGCTGGATGCTAAAGCAAGACACCGCTGCAGGGCGCTGAGCGCCACAGCGAGTTATTGCACGGGGTGCTGGGTGTTAAGGCACAGCATCAGGGCAGAGCTGCGGGGCTGGGTGGTAGAGCAAAGCACCGGGGCAGGGTGCCGGGTCTCCAAGCCGGCTGAGGGGCAGGGCAGGGGATGTCGGGGCGCTGGATGCCGTGGCAGCGGCCCGGCGCTGGCTGCAGGCACAGTCCCGGGGCAGGATGCTGGGGCAGCGCGGCCGCCGGCACTCACCGAGCTTCTCAACGAGGCGCAGCATGACTCCCCCGATGTGGATCTCCCCGGTGACCCTCAGGGTGACGTCGCGGCCCAGGTCGGTGACATGGACGCTCAGCTCCCACGTCCCGTCGGCGTAGCAGCCGTCCGGCATGCGGATCCCGTCCAGCGCCATGGCCCCGGCCTCCTGCGCGCAGATACAGCGCTCAGCGCCGGCACGGCACGGCTCGGCACGGCTCGGCACGGAGCGGAGCGGGGAGGGACGGACGGACGGAGCCCGGCGGGTGCGGGGGGGACAGCGCGGCCGCCCCCGAACCGCTGCCTGCGGGGCCGCCGTGGGGGGGGCGGGGGGAGAAGGGGCGGGCAGGGATGGGGTGGGATGGGAGGAGGAGGAGGAGGAGGAGGAGGGACGAAGGAGGAGGAGGGGGATAATTAAAGGAAAAACGCCCGGCGGCCCCTTGGCCTTTTATGGGAAAGAAGGACTGAGCGCAGCGGGGGCTGCTCCAACATCCGGGACTCGGCTCGCAGCGCTGCCCGTCGGGGGGCGGCCCCGCGCGGTGCCCCCGCTTGTCCCGGAGCGGCTCGTGGGGCTGCTCCGAACCGGGCCGCGCTTCCAGCCCGGCTGGTGCCGGCTCTGGGTGTGTTTGTTCGTCCCGTTGGTAGAACACAAAGACAAAAGCCTCACCTTGGCGTCGTGGTTCATGGAGCCGAGGCCGGGCGATGCGCTGCCGCCCTCCATCCCGAGAGCTTAGGAAATGGGAACTGGCTGAACCGAGAGCCGGAGCCGGCACAAATAGCGAGAAAAACCCTCCTATTATCCGCTTCCTGCGGCTCCCCACCCAGTGATACATGTGTCCTGCTGAGGCAGCCCGGCTTCCTGACAGTCCGTGTGTGCAGGGAGCGGGGCGGTGGGCAGGATGTGGCCGGCAATGGCAGCGCGTCCCATGGAAGCCATCCCATACCCATGGCTTTGGGGACAGCACGGTCCTCAGCTTCCTGTGTGCCCTTCCTATATGGCTCCGGAGATGGATAATGAGTAGGGGAACAAAGACCTGATGGTGAAAGTGGTGGGGTCGCACCACTTCTTCCCTTTTGCTGTTTGATGGGATCCCCTTTCCCACAAGCATTAACATTTAGCACACAAGGAGTGTGGAGGATTCAGGCTAGCGAGGCAGATGGTTGGACTAGCTGATCTCAGAGGTCTTTTCCAATATTTATCCAACCTAAATCTTCCCTGGGCCTCACTCCTGGCCAGCAGAACCCCACTTCTGTCCCCAAACCTGGGAGCTGGAGCCCAGCTTGCAGGGTGCCAACAGGGGAACACCAGCCCTTAACAGCAGAGCTCTGTCAGATCCTATCTCAGTGTTGCTCCAATGCCAAACAATAGGGCCATACACAGAAAGGGTTACTCTGCTCTCCAGCCTTTTGGCCGAGCTTCCCAGCTGATGCAATGCATCACAGCGCTGCTCGGGCCGCCTTGTTTCACTCCAGCTGACTGCTGCTGGTTTCTCCTGCCCTGAGCACCACTTGCTGCTCCGTTTCCCCGCTCTCGTGGTGCTGGTGGCCGCACACACCGTCCCCAGGGTCCCCATCCCATGCTGTGGGTGTGCGCGGAGGCGGGCGGCTGCATCACCAACGTGCTGCTGAGATTTGAGGCCAGGTCAGACATGCACGGCGTGGGCTCATGCGTCAGAAGCAGCCAAGCATCCCCGGCTCTTCCCACTGCTTGCCAGAGCTCCGTGCTCCCTCCATGCAGCCATAGCCAAATAAGGTGCCGCAGCGCACGGCCGCTTCCATCGGGATGGAGGTGATGCCCAGCAAAGCTGCTGCCGTCCTTCTGCCTTTCCCAAGAAACAACTCAATGGACATCAGGATGAGTCTATCTTTGTGAAACCCATTTTTGCCTTTTCTTTTAGAGCTCACTTGTAGTTTGAGTTTTAATATTTAACTCTGTGCACTCAGCTCTCTTTCCCACCTCGCCGCAGTGGAGCCGGTCAGACTGGCTCCCTCCAGGCTGGCTGAAATCTGTGCTCTGAGCTCCGCAGGGTGATGGGAGCAGCAGGAGGAGAAAAAGGGAAGCATTTCCCAGCATTTCCTCCCTGCTCACCTGGGCATTTTCCCCGTGCATCCCCATCTCCTTCAGCCTGTTGGATGTAGCCGGGGTTCTTTCCCACAGATGGTCATTTCCGAGCAGAGACAAGGTCACACTCCTGGCAAGGGAAGTGCTCTGGGTAGCTCCGCTTCCTGGTTTATTCCCGGCCACATTCGTTCGTTCCCGGCTTTGCCATGTTGGAAATGCCCACGTGAAGCAGCTTTGTCATTTCTCTGAATGCACATCAGAGTTATGGAGCTGTGTCACAGCCACCTTGTACAGACAGAACCCACACGTGGTGTAGGAGCTGAGTTTATCAGCATCTTGGAACATTTCTGTGTTGAAATGAATGGACGAAACACTGGAGAAGTGGAAGCTCTTTCTGGAGTGAATCCTAGAATCATACGATGGGTTTGGTTGGAAGGAGCTTCAAAGACCATCTGGTTCCACCCCTGCTTTGGGCTGGGTGCCCTCAGCTCAGGCTGCCCATGGCCCCATCCATGGCCTCGGGTACCTCCTGGGATGGAGCACCCACAGCAATGAGAGAATCATTGTGACCTTGGCAAGATGAATCAGCATCTCCATACGTCTCCAGCAGTCATACAACCTTATTTCCCTGAGGAGGTGGCTCCATCCAGGTGGGACTTGCAGGTCTGCAGACTCATGTCCTCGTTCCCCAGGATGGGCCATTCATCCCCCAAGGGAAATGTGTGATCCCGGTGCCAGGGATGATGTAGCGGAGGGTTGTTAGTTGGGGTAGTATGGTCAGGTTGTGGTTGGACTTGATGATCTTTAAGGTCTTTTCCTGAGCAATTCTATGGTTCTATGGCTCTGAGGTGATATCCTTGTTGAAACCAGGTGCTGGAAGAGCACCCAGTCTTAGTGGGGACACATGGCCAGATCTGCCATCCCGATGGCTGAGGGTGTGTAGGATGAAGCAGGGACTGAGCTGAGAGTCGTAGCCATCAGGATGGTCCTTTGTGCCCAGCAGTGACAAAACTCATCCCTGAGGCTGGAATAAATCCTAGCTTGCAGGAGATGGCTGCTCCCACATAAGAGGCAGAGCAAGCACCTCCCTCAAGCCAAGCCAAGGTTTCATCACCCCAAACTGCCGAGCATCGCCCTGCAGCCTGCTGCACCCATGTGCAAACCATAACCTCACTGCGCGGCTCTTCCCCCTCTCTTCCTTTCCAGGAGCTGCACACACTTCAGTTCCCAAAATCCCAGGCGGGGAGTTTTTCTTCCCAGCCTCATCCTCCGCACTCAGCAGTTTGCAGCGCTCACCCCGCTCTCTCCTTCCCGACCTGTGTCAGGCATGAGTTTCCTGTTGACATTAATCCCTCAGCCGCCGTTTATCTTCTGTGCTTTTTCGATCCCGCGGTCACATCCTTCTGATGTTCCAGCTGCTCCCGCTGCCCGTCACTTCCCTGGCCCCAAAAAGGAGGGAATTTGCCCCAAATCGTCATCCAGATGACCCCAAGGGTCATTATACATAGATGTTCCTGGAGCAGACTCTGACCTAGAGGTCAGATGAGCTGGAGGGGGCTGGAAGCAGAAAGCTTCAGTGCGTGGGATGGAGAATTTGGGAGAATCCTGGTAAATTGTGCCCAAATTAATTCACTTTATGGCTGAAAATGCCCCTTCCAGTTCCCTCCGTGCTGCCACAGCGCACCGTGAAGGTCAGTGTAACTCCTTTGGAAAACACCATTTCCAGAAGGAGATCCCAGAATCCAGGCGGTTTGTAGAGCTTCCTGGCTAGCAGTGACTTTGCTGAGCACTTTCCTCCTTTGCACTTGCCCAAAGGGAGAAGCTCCAGCCCCTAATACCCAACACAGCAAACACTTTCTGTTGTCCCTCTGATTTTTGGAGCTTTTATCACCCCCATTCTGGCTTCTCTCCACCTCCAGAAGGCTCCCATTCGTTTGCCCCTACGAACACAAAGCGTTGCCCTGAGGCTGAGTTCCTGCCATGGAGCAGAGGCTCCGCTGGGCTGTGTTTGGGTTGGCCAAACCAATTATGGCGCAGTGTTCCATCAGCAGCCCTGATGGAGCCGGCGGCTGTGGGGAGCCATGAGGAACACCTGGCATTCAAGGAGAACAAACGAGGATCACAAATAATTCATCTGATGGCTCAGAGACCATTATCTACAGAGCTGGCCAGAGAGTGCAAAGCATCCATTTGGATGGTGTTCGGATGCAGCAAGGGGAGAAAGGGTGGGGAATGTTCCCTGAATCACACCATGAATGATTCCTAGCTGCTCCTTGGGCCCTTCCTGGGCAGTTATTAGGATGGGAAGTAGAGCTGTGGGAAAACCCACCCGGTACATCTCCATCTGTGTGCTTTCAGGCTGCAGCCCCATGCCCTGCCCTGCATTTCCCGTTATCTCTGCAGCCCCAGCTCTCCCCTCCCTAACGTCCCTCTCAAGCTGGCTTTGTGCCCACGGGTTTTTCCTCTGGGGCTGCAGGGAGCAGCGAGGCCGAGCTCATCCTGTGTTTGGGGATCCACAGCTGGAGCATCCCTGCGCTGTGTCTGTACAGAGAGGCTGGGAATCAATTGGGGTCAGCAGCAAAACCCAGCAGGAGCAGCCCCATGTCCTGCCCCATCTAATGTTTCACCGAGGCATTTTGATAAAATCCCCTCATCCTGGAAGATGAGTTTCCCAGGGCACTGCTTGACCCCACAGGGTGGCAAACAGCCCCAAAATGTGAACCAGGATTGGAAATGGAGCTGCGGGAACCAGCTGGGTGATGGGGATGGGGGTTCACTGAGATGGTTCTCCCATTGCAGAAACTGCAGCCTGGGTATCAGTGCTCCATGCTGGGCTGCAGCCCCAAAGAGATGTTCTGGGAATGGATTTTTGCTTCACCTCCCATTGTCCCAGCTACAACAGCAGCAGCTCAGGGGGTAAACAGGGCAATCCATCCCTCTGAGGATGCTGAGAGCAAACATCCATTCCTCAAAGAGGAATAAAGGACCTGGAGCCAGGCATGACACAGCAGGGCAGTGAGCAGGGAGTTCCCTATTGCTGAAAAGCCCCATAGGTCAGGCAGGTAGAGACCATAATTCCTACTGGCCCTATAAATCTCACCCTGCCCATAAATCCCATTCCTGCCTGGGACGATCTGCAAAGCTGGCAAATGTGGGAGGGAGAGGAGGAGAAGGAAGGCAAAGAGGATGGAATTGATGGGGTTTGGCCACTGATGGGGTTTGGCTGCCCTTGTTCATGTGCTGCTGGAGAACAAACAGCCCCGAGTGAGTGCTCTTATCACAGCACAACGTCACAGAGCTGCAAAATTAGAGCTGATAATGGACACGGGAGCGAAGACGCAGACACCACGTGGGCACCGAGGCACTCGTGCCACCTTGATGGAGCCCTGATGGAGCCATTGTGCTGTTTCACCCTGCAGGAGTCACCCCAGTTTGTCCCTGAGCCCATGCTGTGGGTGTAAGGGGAGTAACCAGCATGTGAGAGCTCCAGCTGGGCGTCCCTAAACGTCCCCACAGCATCTGCATTGTTGCACTGAGCAGCAGCTAAGCTCTGGAGGTGGATGATGCCAGTGCTGCAGGGTGATTCTGTGCCGGCTGGCATCAGTCCTCACTGGAAGGGTCAGCGCTGAGCAGGCAGTAATGCAGGTAGTGCTGGAGAAATAGAGATGGAGCTGATCGGGGTGGTGCAATAAAGCAGGCGTGATCGAATCAGACGGACTTTGCCTTCTGGCAGAGCAGCAGAAGGGCTGGAGAGCAGTGGGGAGCTCAGTGGAAATGGGCACATGGGGACATGTGGGAGTCATAGAGTCACAGTCAGGATGGAGTAGGTTGGAAGGGACCTCACAGCCCCACAGCCCCACCCCTGCCATGGGCTGTGTGCCCCCCCAGCTCAGGCTGCCCAGGGCCCATCTGTGGCCTCGGGCACCTCCAAGGATGGGGCACCCACAGCTCTGGGCAGCAAATGATTGAATGAATGAGCTTCTGGTTGGATTATTCCTTCTCCAGCCTCCCCCGAGGGCTCACATGAATCCCCTTCTAGCAGATTTCCCTATCACTTTCTGCCTCTCTATTGTGGAACTGAGCATTTCTCACCCTTTCATCCCTCCTGCTTTGGGCAAACCCTCTATTATCAGCCTGAAGATGTTATCACCACTCTCTTTCTTTAGGGCAAACAGCCCAAATTCCTCCAAGCCTCCCTCATCAATTACATACCTCCTAGGAGCTCCCAATTCTGTGGTTTGGGGGGATATTTGGGGAGGGGGGAGGGGTGTTCTTTACTTAGAGGTCAACGAGGCCCTGGCACAGGCTGTCCAAAGAAGCTGTGGGTGCCCCATCCTTGGAGGTGCCCATGACCATGGATGGGCCCTGGGCAGTCTGAGCTGGGGGCACCCAGCCCATGGCAGGGATGGGGCTGTGGGGAGCAGCAGAAGGCGAGCGGCTCTGCAGCGTGCCAGGATGCACAGCACAGAATGATCTTCCCAGGACCTCGCTTATTTTCCCATCCACACGGAAACATGGAAATGTAGAGGAGCTGAGACCTATTTTGGCTGCCCGATGTGCTTTTTCCTCCCTGGGGGTTTGTAAGTGAGATCCTGTGAAGCCATCGCTGTTTATCCTGGGCTTGCAGCCTCTAGCTCTTTATTTTGCTTGCTTTTAAATAACACCAGCATTGGGCTCCATTGGGTCCTGAGATTTCTTTTCAAGGCAGAGCCCAGGAGATCTGGCTGCCACTGTGTTTTATCCAAGCACAAAGGCCCCATCCCTCCTACTGGGGCTGCAGTGCTGCCATCATTCCCTATGCTTCAGGCAGTGGAGCTGCTGCCAGATAGCACATGGGTTACAGCAATGTGTTCCTTGCAGGGAAAGCCTTCGCTTCCCCAGTGATGGCAGCACCAGGCCAGGAAAAAACAGTGATAGGAAAGAATAAGGAAAATGACAGCAAGAAACCAAAGTTCATCAGATCCCATGGAAAGGAGATGGTGCTGGGAGAGTCACTGCTGGATGTCCAAGGAGGGGTCATGGGTACTGCATGGAAAACCAGCAAGGGTTGCTCATTGGCAATGTGCCCTTCCCATAAGGGATCTGGTATGGACATGGAAATCCCTTCCTTTCATAGAACCATACAGGAGAAAGAAAAAGAAAAGAAAAAAAAAAAAAGTAAAATTCTTCTTTGCCAAATAGTTGCTCCCCAGAACGTGGGGTGACATTTCCAGCAGGGCAAGGCATGCTCCACGGTCATGTCCCAGCTAATACAAGGGAGATATGGGCTTGTTTCCAAGTGCTCTGGGCTGGGGCCAGCTGCTTAACTCTTGGCATCTCAGTTCCTCAGCTGGAAGCAGGCGGGCAGTTCTGCATGGCCTCCCCTGGGCTGTTCAGGTGTGGGGAGGTGAGGATGGGACACAGTGCAGCCCCAGCACTGCGGGGTGGTTGGAATAGGGAACATGGGATGGGGCTGCAGTGAAAGCAATGTGTGAAAGCCCCCCAGGATGGCTGTCAGAACCCGCTCCCGTGCTCAGAGCTTGTTTTCTGCAAGGTTGGGCTTATTGTTGGGTGGATTCATGGTCTGCTTCGTGGGGAGCTGATCCATCCTGGCACTCGGAGTTGCCCTCCGCCCCCACTCACCGTCCTTCCCTATGATCCTGCAGAACTCCACAGATTCCTGCTTGTTCTGTGCTTCCACGACCCTCCGACTCCATGATGCTCTGAGGAGCCCATGGGCAGCTCCAGCTCTGCTCCCCAGGCCCCATTTTGGAGCTGGTGGAGACGATTAGCAGAGAGCACCGCAAACTGCAAAACCGTATGTCAGGAAGGAGGCAGCGAGCATCCTAACCAGAAACATATTTGGGGAGTGAGTCAGTGGGGGGGCGGGGGAAGCAAAAAGAAAGTTGCGCCCTTTTTGCTTGATGAAAAAAGCATATGGCAACAGCCAGCAATGTGAGCAACATTCCCCATCCGACAGCAGTGCCAGAAAGCAAAATCATGACTCAACCGTTGCGTTTCATCCAAATCTAAAGAGAAATCTCACTCAGGAGGGGTATCTGCGGGGGGAGCCGGCAATGCAGCGCGTTAATTAACTAAATGGTTCGGGAGGGCAAAGTCATTTTGCAGAAGCTTGTTGGCTCATTTGGAAGCTCTGCTTCAAAACATTGCTACGAGTGTGGAGAAACAAGTGGGATACACAAATCTGTGCATTTGTGCTTCTCCCAGACCCCACAGAGCAGACCTGCATGGACCGCAATGCGTCGTGCAGAAACATCTTGCGTCCAGAAGCGCTCTGCTGAGGGCCACGAACACATCACTGCAACTCACGAATCTGAGAGGGCTGAGAATGCCATTGTGATGATGAAACACAGCCGGCGGCTGGCAAAGCATTGACTGCAGCATCCCTGCACTGGACAGTGCTGGGAGCTGTGACTGCAGATGTCAGAAACGCAGCGCTGGGTCAGCGCCCACGGGAGGCAAACGCTGCTTCCCCTGGTGACCAGATGTGGGCTGCAGCACACAGGTTGCTTTCGTGACAGCACAGCACGCAGCACTGGGAGGAATGGCTCTGCCCTCTTCCTTTTTCTGTTTGTTTGTTGTTCTGCAGCCATCCCCCCCCTCCCTCCTCCCGCTGATTTTTAATCATTCTATTTATAGGAAAATGTTATCAAATAAGGTTTGCATGCAAGGGGCAGTCTGGTAAGCATAAAGGAGAAACCTCAAGGAGCGTGCCAAGAGGCAGAGCTGTCCCATCCCACTGCCACACGCTTTGTTAACAGCAAACGTTTGGCTGTTGTTTCAACACGAGCCCTTCTTGCAAAGTACACACACAAGGCTGAACCTGAGTGCTCTTTTCTGTTACGGGTTGATGGAAATTATCCTCATTCCCAGCCTGCTGTATCCCTACCCTGAAAACCTGAGGGTTTGCAGCCCCAAACCAGGAGTGTGCAACTCACTTCTGGAAGCACAACCTGGGAGAACATGAGGCCATGAGGCACTGGATAAGATGAAGTCATTTCTACTTCAAACAGCTATTACTAATTCAAAACCTATGCTGAAGGAGACTTATATGAACTACAGAAAGTATTTAAAACCTCCAAACCAGACACTTCAGCACAAACAAGCTTGATGTTTTGTTTTCATCTGGAGGCCAAGAATCTTTTCTATCAAGCAGCACAGTGAAATGTCGAGACCCTTCAAGAGGCTGATCTGCAAGTGCAAAGTATGGCACTGCTCTGAGATGTGATACACACTTTGAGAGACTGACAGAGCCATGAAAGCAAGAAGAAAAAGCAGCTGTGGGGTCTGCAGGGCTTCGGGCAGGGGGGTTTGCACATCACTTCTCCCATCTCCACATTTGGGATCATTGAGGCACGGAAAACCATGACACTGTGTTTGGACTCACTGACTTCTCACACCCATAGAGAAAGGACACAGCTGAGGGCTGCAGGGAGATGGGGCATCTTCAGTGGAAGGGCTGAGGTGGAATTTGTTTTCTAATGGAACCAGAGGGCACTGACCTCCAGGGTGATCTGGAAGCTCAACGGCCAGGCATTTCATTCCAACTATTGGGGCTTTTCCTATTCCTTACAGACAATGAACATGCACATTCAACTTGTCCATGCTGGATGGGGCCCTGGGCTGGATCTGGTAGGAGGCAGCCAGCCCATGGCAGGGGTGGGACTGGGGGGCTGTGAGGTCCCTTCCAACCCAACCCATTCCATAACTCTATGGCAGGAGTTTGGAAATGGGTGGGCTTTGAGGTCCCTTCCTACCCAAGTCATTCTATGATTCAATGAAAACTGTCAAAGACAACAGAGAGGGACTCCAAGGCAGAAACCTCAACTCCAAGCCAATAAGAGAAAAATAGGAAAGAGAATGACATTTGAAATAAACTCGTGGGGCAGAGGGCACACAAATGTACATTAACTATCTAACCGCAAACAGTTGACATAGTGCTGAATGAAGTTAAAGAAATCAATTCCCACCCATTCAGCTCGAGGCACAGCCAGCTCTGCATGAGTGGTGTGGGAAAGGAGCAGCAGGACAAACAGAATCGTGCGGGAGGAAGAGGTGGCAGGTAGGTGGAACACAGACCTGAGAACGGACACTTCTTTCTGATTAGCCTCAAACTGATAAGGAGCTGAAATAATTGGAGGTGGCCAGCTGGGCTCTCACTGCAAAACAAAGCAGCACCAGAAAGCAAGCATGGAATCACAGAATCATTAAGGCTAGAAAAGTTCTCTGAGATCCCCAAGCCCAACCCCAGCCCACCCCACTGTACCCACTGCCCATGTCCCTCAGTGCCACATCCCCACAGCTCTGGAGCACTACAGGGATGGTGAGCCCAGCACTGCTGGGCAGCTGTGCCACTGCAGCACCGCTTTGTTGGAGAAGAAACTGTTCCTAAATCCAGCCTGAACCTCACCTGGCACAATCTGAGACCGTCACCTCTTGCCCTGTTGCTGGTCATGTAGGAGCCACAATGGAAGAATAAGGAGCAAAGGGATGAAATTCAGTAAAATACATTTAAGAAAATGGCAGGAGGTTATCTGCAAAATGACCTCGTATTAAAAAGAACAACAGCCAAGCAGCGAACATCAAATTTGGACATAGAAACTGAAGGACGAGCGTAGGAAAACAGCTGAAGATCAGTCAGGAGACGGCAACAAGGCGGTTCATTTCCCTTATCTTGGGTTCTCAAGAAAAACCACCCGCCAGCACAGCTCGTAAGGCTAAACATCGCTGTGCGAATGAAAACAAGGCGGTCATTGGAAGCCAGCACATTCCAGCTCAGTATTCTGCTGCAGGCCATCTGACCAGAAAGTTTTAAGTGTGAAATTCAGAATCCAGCATGCAGAGATGGGGCTCTGCTCAAGGCTGTGCTGTGCTGCAGACATGGGGCAACCCTTTTGTTGCCTAGTGGCTTTAAAGCACCGTTATCAAAGAGCACGTCATCTTTGCAAGAGGGGAAGAGAGGTTTGTTGAGAACCGAAGACAAAACTCTGCCTGTGGCACACTCCATACGCTTGTGTGCTCTTTAGAATAAACCTCCATTTATCTTTCAGGCATGCCTGCTTTGTCACAATGTTAGGAGATGCTTCTCAAATGCTGGACCAGAATCCACTCCATGAGAGCAGGAGGAAGGCCAGGCGATGCTCAGCTCCTGCCCCGCTCCCTGCTTGCCCCAGAGGTACACAGGAGGTACACGAGGATCCCAGCCCTTATATGGAGCGCGCTCTGCAGGCTCCAGCACGTCCCAGTGCGGGGAAAAGAGCCATCCCATAAATCTGAAACACGGTCTGGACAACAGCAGAGTTTACGCAGACCACAAGAATTGCAGGAATTAACCCCCTCTGCTTGTAGCCCTGCAAACAAGATCTCGTGGAGATCCACTGCTGGGAGGGGATGGAGCAGCTGCGACAGCACCCAACCCTGAGCACAAACCGGGCGTGCTCGGAAATGTTTTGCATGTTCCAAATGTAAAAGGAGATTCTCCTTTTACGTTGGAGTTCTCCTAATTAAGAAGGGTTGATTGAACAAGGAGAGCAGCCGCATTAACAGAAGCCCTGCTTTCTGGAGCAGAGGTGTCCAACTCCCCTCCACTTAAAGGGCAGACTTGAATTTTTAATGATTATTTATCAACCAAGGTGAACTTGCCAGGCATGAGCTACGATTCACCAAGGCCAAAAGGATTTAATACCCAGAGTTCCACAGACCCACTGTCTTGCTGCATTTATAGCAGTGCTGTTCCCATCACCTTCCGCCCTTCCCCCCACCTCCCATTCCTCCCTTTACCCCCTTTGCACTGTTTATCCCTCTGTAATTGCTGCTAAATCCCTAACCACAACACACAGCCTCACACCCCACTCCTCCCCCATTGCACCACAGGCTCGGGCACAAACAAGAGCCCAAGCAGCAGTGCTGCTGCCCTCCCCCTCCCACATTTAAGAAGGCTGTTAGTTGGGGCTGATGGTCCCACATCTGTTTACATTGAGAACACAGCTATTGGCCAACACCACAGCTTCATTATTGCAAAGGAAAGCTGAGATTCTGCAGCTTCTAAATGTGCCATACAGACCATAAGTACCTGAGCCAGAGGCAGCGCAGAGGCTGTGCATCTGACACTCCTGCTCTAGAGCTGTGCATGGCTTAAGATCCCAGCCATGACCTTTTAGTGTTTCACCAGGAGATGATTTCCTTTCATCACAACACATCCCTCTTGGAGGCTGCTGAATTCAGATACAAACCCAGTCTAAGTTCTGGTATCCTCAGGGCTCACTGAGTTTATATAATGCTGCTCTCCTTCCTCTTGATGGCTCCTTGCATGCCTATATACACACACAAACATACGTTTCTATACAGAAACACACATATATACACATCTACTCATGGCAAAGGGACCCTCTACACACTGAGGGCAAAGCCTTCTTCTTTCAGAGACACGCGGGACGTGGCCAAGCAATGACTCACCTTTGAGAAGAAGGTGATGAACGTCATTTGTGTGAAACCACAAATATTTATTTTAATGAAAAAATACTTAAAGTGTGCCACAGTGTCCATATATTCATCTGAATAGTAGTACAAAGATATGCATTTCTGAGAAAAAGTCTTAACGCTGTAGAAAATAAACGTGGTTCTTAAATTATGTCAAAGGAAACCAGTAAAAAAGTAATGTTTTATACACTGGGATAAAATGAAAGGGAGATAATAAATTATAATTACAGTATTTGACATCCGCGTGGTGCTTTGCAGCGTTGGTTTCTCCACGTGCCACGTAGAACACAGCCCAGCAGCCAGCACTCAGAATGGGTCTGTGGATACAGGATGTGCAGCTGAACAGATCCTAGAGAGACGACACCACCGCCCGTTATTGACTGACACACACAACATTGGAACATGGCAGTTTTAGGTTTGTAAGTAACACAGACTTCGTTAATGGAAATTAATTATTATTTTTTTTCTTTTTTTAAATCAACTCCTCTGTTTATACTTTAATGAACTGAACAGCAATTAATGGTCATCAACAAGAACGTCACCCGAGCACAATGCACAGCGGTGCGCACCAGGTGCTGCACGCCGTGTCGTCTTCTTATGCAAAGTCAACAAGAATTCCAGGTCTGATTAAGCACTGCAAAACGTTTGAAACTATAAAGTGCTTTTCCATACAAATCATTTTTGCTCCTTAGAAACGGGAAAAAAACCCCAAACATGCACTTAAACCTGAAACCTCCATGCCATACACACCGCGGTTTAACATTCGTTTTGTGCCATTGGTTTTCAGATTTCCTTTCCCATCCCTCCCAACCCCCCGTCAAAATTCAGACAGCGTCCAAATTGGACTTGTCAGCATCGTCCTGGTCGTGTTTGTACATGAAGGTTAGGAGGAAAAGAGCAATATCCAGAGATGACCAATAGGCAGTGTGCGACGTGACTGCAGACCAGTATCTGCTCTCCACCAGACCTTCCCTGAGCTCGAAATCAATCCTGTGCTCCAGTTCCACTAGAAATTGGAGAAGAAAGAGAAACGCCGTTAGAATTGAATGTCACTGGAAGGAAAAGAAATCCTTGCTTATTTGTCTGTCACCTTTAGGTTCTGATTCTGCAGAAACCAAACCTACAGCTTGAAAACAGGTGGTATATATATATATATGCTTAAGTAATTGTATATAATCTATAATGATTATAGAAATGAATCTATGCTCCTTACAATAACTACATAGAAATACCCAGGAGATGCTGTGGTCCCTTTAGCAAACTCTGTTAGGAGGGGGATGCTCAGAGCCTGCAGCAATGAAGGGATCTGTTGTACCTCTGGCAGCCGAATCCCCATTGAGACTACATGCAGTATGACGTGCTTTCAGAAAGCCATAGCTCCAGCCTTTTTAATTTCCAGATTATTCCAAATACGTTTCAGCAGTTATCCTTTCATTGTAATGGTTGCTTTGATTAATACCACATTCAGAACAATTCTCACTGCATGTTTCACTGGGCCAATGGCCGACCTATTGTGAAGGCACTTCAGTGGTTAGAAAATCTCTGCAAGGAGCAACGGAATGAAAAGGACAAAACTAAAAGCCTGCTTAGCTACAAAAGCCAAAACCCCATATTGAGTAAAAAATGCAGCCATTTATCAAAAGCAATTTCAAGGAATTTTAATTCTTGGCTGGGAGAGAGCAAAAATGGAGCATCACAACAAGCGCTGCCTCCGCGGTCATGGCACAGCAGCACCAGGGAGTGACAGCCCTTCATCTCACAGTGGCGTTCTGCTGCTTTCCAAACACAGCAAGGAGAGGGAGTCGGAGCCTCCGCATACCAGGAGACAACCACAGTCATTTCCACTGAGATGCATGCATTCAGAACCGGTTGCTCTGCAGCAAAAACACCCCAACCAACCCCATCTCTGTTACAGAAGCTTGGGAGGAAGCCAAACCCCACTGCAAGCTGTGCGGCCGCTCTCTCCGAAGCAAACACTGGGGCCACGGATTGCATCACTCTGCCCACAGATTCGTGGCCACTGCTCCAAGTTCTCCTCCTATGGATGGGCCACAGAATGGCCCGGGTTGGAAGGGACCCCAAGGATCATGAAGCTCCAACCCCCCACCACAGGCAGGGCCACCAACCTCCACATTGATACCAGCCCAGGCTGCCCAGGGCCCCATCCAACCTGGCCTTGAACACCTCCAGGGATGGATGGGGCATCCACAGCCTCTCTGGGCAGCTGTTCCAGCACCTCACCACTCTCACAGTACAGAACTTCCCCCTGACATCCAATCTAAACCTTCCCACTTCAACTTACATCCATTTCCCCTTGTCCTGCTGTTATCTGCCTTTGTAAAGAGTTGACTCCCCTCCTGTTTATAGGCTCCCTTTAGGTCCTGGAAGGCTGCAATGAGGTCACCCCACTGCCTTCTTCATGCTGAACAAGCCCAGCTCTGTCAGCCTGTCTTTGTAGTGGAGGTGCTGCAGCCTCTGAGCATCTTTGTGGCTCCTCTGGACCCCCTCCAGCAGCTCCCTGTCTTTCTTGTATTGGGAACTCCAGACCTGGACACAGCACTGCAGATGGGACTTCAGCAAAGAGGGATGTGGGAATCGTGCAGGAGACCTCAATGTGCCACCATGCAATGGGACCTCGTTAAGGGCTCCACAATACTGGCAGCCACACCACTCCATTTCCCTGAAGTTTAAAGCCAAGTCTCTGTCCACAGCAGTGACTCAGGCAGGTTATCTGCTGGAAGTGGCAGCAATCAACACACTGCAATGCATCATGTGAATGCAATCACAAGATACAACAGTGCTAACACTTGTGACTGCTTAGATTGCAAAAGCCACGCCTTGCGATGAGAAGTTTAAAAATAAAGTATGAATGTCTGTAAAGGAAGTATATGTGCTTTAAAAAAAACCCAGCTGCTAAAGTTGCACTGTGCTGTTCAGAGCAGGACAAGGACAGCCTCTGTTTCCAGCCATACCTGCCTTTATAAACAGAGAATGCTTCAGGTCTGCAAATGCATGGGCAAATTTACATAAATCTATTTCATGACAGAGGCTGAGATTCTCGAAGCAATTATTTTGCTTTCCCTTGAGATAGTCTAGGAACTACTGATGGACAGGTTGTGTTAGCTAAAACTCATACACACACGTGTGTGTGTGCGCATGACAGACACAGATACACAGATAAATGTCTTATAAGAGGACAAAAACAAAGAAGACAACAGGGAGAACAAAGTCACTACTTGGACAGCCTGCAGAGAACCACAGAATGGCTGAAGCTGGAAGGGACCTCTAGAGCTCATGCAGCCCAATGCTCTGCTCAAGCAGGGACACCCAGAGCTGCACTGTGCATGGATGGTTTCTGGGTATCTCCAAAGAGGAGACCCCACAGCATCTCTGGACAACTCATTCCTGTGCTCTGCCATCCACACAACACAGAGTGCTGCCTGATAGCCAGACATAACCTCCTGTGCTCTAGTTTATGTCTACTACCTCTTGTCCTGGCACTGGGCAGCATTGCATAGAGCTGGGCTCTGTCCTCTCCACACCTCCCTTCAGCTATTTATGGACATGGATGGGATCTCCAAGTATCCTCAGCTCCATGCTGAGCAGCCCCAGCTCTCAGCCCCCCTCACAGCAGAGCTGTTTCAGGCCCTGCAGCACCTCACTGGCCTATGCTGGGCTCTCTTCCACCATGCCCAGGCCTTTCCTCTACTGCAGACCCAGAACTGGGTCCAACACCCTGTGTGCGGCCTCACCAGCACTGAGCAGGGGGAAGGATCCCCTCCCTCAACCTGCCCAGGGCTCCCACACCACACACACACGCAGCCCACTGGAGATCCTGTTCCCACAGGTCACGTAAGGTGGGCCAGTCACTAACATGTGGGTTCGAGGAAGCTGGAGCTGCTGTGTGAGAAAGGCGGCGTTCCCACAGTGCTCTTCTTGTCTTCTCCTTCTGCTCCATCCTTTCCTGGCTCTGCAGTCTGTGTACTTGAGCGACCGAATCTGGAGAACAGCATCCCTCCAAGGCCCTTCCCAATGCTCGCAGCTCCTGAGCTCAGCAAAAACAAACAAACAAAAGGGAAACAAGCACGAGGTCAGCCAATTCCAACTGCAAAGTAAAGCCTCCACTGTACCCGTCAATTAGAGCGGGGTGATGGGAAACACCATTCATGCTTTTCTAGGGTGGGAACAGCTTATCTGACTGAAGTGCACGCTGTTTATCGTGACGCTAATCTAGTGGACAAGGCAAGGCTGTAATTTGGAACCTGTAGTTACGAGGAACAAAAAAATAGACTAGAATGTTTTTGCAGAAGGGAAATTGGAACTTTTACGTCTGCGCTGCAATTCCTCCCATACAGAAAGCTTAAGACAAACGTTTCGTAACCACGATGCTACCTTCTGAACCTAAGAATCCCATGGGAATATTTGAGACTTCTTTCATTCATGATCCTCGTGATGGAATAACCCTTACAAAGCTTTAGAAATGCTCTGCCATCCTTCAGTAGGACTATTTGGGTTGCTCAGGAAGGGTGTGAAAGCTAGGAACACATCTGAGATGTTTTCTCCTGGCTTTGCTGCCACCGTCTGGACAAGACAATGAAGCTGCTGCAATAAAACAGCAAAAAGCAGTGTACTGTGAGAGAACACTGCTTGGAAACGCTGCATGCCTTCACTTAAGAACTGAACTGCTTTTATACAATCTATCTGTTTGGCTGGCAGCATTTCTTGCACCAGGTCACACAAACCTTCTTCCAGATCCCACACAGTGAGCTAAGGAAAGTCCCTGAGTCAACAAAACTGCATGTGCGTGCTCAAATATAAGCTCCAGTGAAAGTCACTTGAAGCTCTTCTAAATCAGGGCTTACTCTGATTCGGAAAGTTAATTCTTAAACACCGCAGAGCAGTGATGCTCTACAAGAAGACCCTGAAGAATAAAGGACAAGGAACAATTACCCAGTATACTGGCTTTGCCTATGTTGGTTATGGACTCCCCGTAGTGGCGCCGAACCATGACCGGTGAAGTGGTTGGGCTTGGTACAGTTGAAGCACTTTCGCCATCAGGAACTGAGGTAGGTTCTTTTGTTGGGTTGAGAAAACTTGGCTTCATATGCTCGTAAGGTAGAGGGTTTGCAGTGTTGTACCAGTGGATCTGGACTGGTGAAATGTTGCTGTAGTGCTTCAGGATTAAAGGTTCTAACCTATAGGCCTGCAAGAGGAATCCGGGAAAGAAAAAACTGAGTGGCAAGACTGAAAATACAGACCCCTTCCTATCCAGTCGGCTCTTGTCAAAGTGACTGCCAAGGCTGTACAGATCAGAGGCCCAAGATCCTGCCTTTGATGACAGCTAACACTGACTGCTTATGGAAGAGCATAAGAACAGCACAAAGCTATACCTATACTTCCTTCCCAAGACCTATCCCAGCCTCTAACAATCTGTTATTCCCCTGGGGAAAACAACAGTGTCTTTGTTTTTGTACAGTATCTTGTGAACTGCTTGTGATGGCAGCAGTAGATTTGGATCTATGACATTCAATGGAAGCCAGTAAGCTAAAGCCAAGTTGGAACTTGACTGGAAGAGTTATTTCACGTCTTTGCAAAAAACTAAGTTGAGTACACTCAAATCTTACCCTTATTTGAAAAGAGAAGCAAAGCATATGATATTGAAGGCAGCTATTCGTAGCAAATGTTACTCCACAGTTACAGAACCTGAGACACGGCACAGCAATCATTGACAGTGCTGTGCAGGGACACAGAACTCATCATCACACAGCCGACATGTAAAAAGGTAAAAGCTTGCACCTGCAATTACAACTCACCACTGGATCCGTGGGATGAAAAATGTTCAGCAAGCGGTTACAAATTGTCCTGGGCAGAATGTGATCTTGGCTGCCGCTGTTTCCTGGGCGGATGCCACGCAACGCCAAGAACACCGCGAGTGGAGATCCCATACAGAAGAAATTCTCAACCTAAGGAGAGATTTCATCTGTATTAACAAAGGTGAGAATAACACGTTCTAGCACAGCTGGATTTGATTTCTCTCTGTTTCAACCAAGGGACTTGTATGGTATTAGTAAATTGAAACAGGGAAGAGCACTGTAATGTACATAGGAAGAGCACTGTAATGTACATAGTGCAACACAGCAAGTTAAATTTCTTGGTTTTCTTTTGCTGTGAGAAATTGCATGTTGTGATGCTGCACCGTCTGAGAATTGGAAGCCACGTTGGATATTTGAACTGGAAGAAGTCTGCCAACACTGGAAGGAGTAATGCAAGAACTTAAAAGACACAAAGGAAAGAAATGTGGCATGTTTCACATCATTGAAGTCTGCTTCTCATGCAAGTTTTCCAAGTTCACCACAGCTCCATAACCTTATCCTCAGCTCGCACTCCTTGACTCACTTTGCTACATAAGCCACCAGTGCAAGCTACACTGAGCATTGAAGATGACCTATGGAAAACCCTTCTGGTAGTCATATACACAAACAAGCTGGTGTTATGTAATGTACAATCTCTTACAAACATCTGGTGTTAAGTGAACAGAATGGTGCTCACCAGAAGTGTCACCACATCACAAACAGAACCACTGAGCACAGCACACTGAGCACAGCACACTGAGATACCTTGCAGCCCACTCCCACGCTGTGCAAAGCTGCAAAGGAGGCAGGAGGAGCAAACCTGCACTGCAGCTGTAAACCCATCTGACACACAGCACTGAACACACATCAGTGGTAACGACATTTGGTCACTACCAATGTGGGCCAGGATTCAACAGCGACCAAGAGGTGAAGGGCTTTGTATGCCATTACCAAGCCTCAGACATTGTCTCCCAGGAACATTAAACATAAAACTCTGCAGTCAAAAATATTTTTCAAAGTCAAAATTACTTCTTAACCTTTAGAATATTTTCTTATATGAAAAACTAATTTGACCATTATTGCAGCTTCACTGTAGCTTTCCCAGTAGTAGCACCAGTTTGCAGGGCACTGCAACCAAGCAGCTGTCAACGTGCTGCTACTCAGCTGGTGAGAGGAATGACTTCATTCTTGCTGAGTGCACGTGGAGAATGCTTGGATTGCCACCCGCCTTTGCTATATGTCAGCACATGGAGCGAGGGTGTGGAAATAATGGCCTGTTTCATCTACCAGATTCCAGCACTGAACAAAACATTTTTCCTCCTCGCACTTGGCAATGATACTCCACCTCTTCCTTCCAAAAGAATGCTCAAGTTCCAGTTCCATGGGAAAAAACCCTTAGGTCTGCAGCAAAGCTATTCAATGTCATATGCAGCAAAGCACAGCTCGTTGTCATATGCGGTGTTACTCCAGGCTGGTTCAAAGCAGCTCTTCTTTCAATTAATCTTTACAGAGACCCCTTACATTTCTGTACTTTGGACAAAAAGCTTTGTCATCTTCAAACACAACATCTCATCTTCAAACACAACAGAAACAGATATTCACTGTGTAACCCTTTGAAGTGAATACGTAACTTCTAACCCTGTCCATCTGATGTGCCTATAAGCAGCATTTGGAGTACACAGTTATGGTCTTCCTGCTTCAGAAAGAAATCGGAAAGCGACTGCCAGCTGATGCTTCCCAGAATTCTCCTCATGCAAAACTCCTTCAAAGGTACATAATTTAAATGGTCACAAGGTGCACGTCTCTATCGATAAACACGAGATTAGCAGTGTCCACAGACAGATGCTTTTTCTTGGAGCGCAGTGTCCTTTGCTGCATTATCTTCTCCATGCACAAGCCTTCAACGTGATCTTCCATCTCTGGTAAAGTTCACAAAGACAAAGTACCAATTGGAGGGTACCTTATAGGGTGGCAATAAATCAATACCAAAGCAGCAAATGCTAAAAATCAAAAGCAAGCCTTCCAAAAATAAAGCCCTTTAAATTGCATTCATTAGATGCTTAGCACTGTAGCCAAGTGGCTGAAGAAAAGACCACCATCCAATGACATCCACTGGGAGCAGAGGACTGAAACCTTCCTAGAAGGCATCTCCTCAGTTCTGGTGTTCCTGCACAAAGCAGGGCTGAGGCACTTCACAAATATTACTGGAATTGTTTAACAGAGAAGGAATTTTTCAGAACACCACTTTTCGGGATAACATTTTTCTCCTGGTTATGATTCGTAAACAGAAGACCTGACGGATTAATTTTAATGTTAAGCAGAAGCAGGCATTACACCATTCCCTACATGTTCATATTCTGGCTCGTCCTTTTCATTACAACTGCACGTAGCTGCCTGTTTGTGTATGACAGCATAAGAGATCGGGGATCAAAGACTCCAGTCTCCTGCATTGCACAGCCCAAAACAATTTGTAGATCAAGCACCTGAAGTGAATAAAAACTCAAGATCCTTCTACAGCTCTGTCTGCCAGGAGCCAAGGTGATTGATAGTCAGTGCCTACAAAGCAGTCACTCTCAGGAAGCTGCACTGCCTTGCTGATGAGCAATCATCTCTCAATGACATCCTGCAAAAATCCTCCCTTTGCAGAGGCACCTTGATATCACATTCATGGAAAGCTCTCCTGTTCCCCCTCAAGTCTCCTTCCCTCCCCTTGAGCTCTGTCCCATGCAGGTACTCAAGCAGTCAGAGTCACAAGCTTTGCTTTACACCAGGAGTACTGACATAAAAAAAACAAAATGTCTTTTTTTTTTTTTTTCTTCAGTAAGGGTATGAAAAAGGACGCACAGCAGTGGGAAATTACCTAAGAGTAATTTGGATACAGGTCTCTCTTCTCGCTGCTTTCTTTTCCCCTCCCTTCCTGCTCCCTCTAAAAAGCATCTGTTCAAAGAAATCTTCAGTTTAAACACAGCTGAGTGAAGAATAATCTTTGCACAGAGCAAGAGGACTATGTCTGTCTCCAGCTTCTTTGATGGTAGAGATAATAGCACAACATGTGTTTTTAAGCCACGATGAAAGGAGAAGGCTATGACAAATTGAATTACAGTTAGTTTCCTCTTTTTCACAGCTCAAGATTGACCTTGGCTTCTGGGAGTGCTTCTGAACTCAGGAGGAAAGACAAATGGCAAGTTAAGAACAATGATCTATTTTCTTCTTATCTATCATGTCACGTTTTTATTGCTTAGTATTTTAGGATATAGCAGAGCAACGAGAAAGCATTGCACATCCCACCACAACACTAGAAAATGTCTTTTTGCAATGATACAAAACGCTAGCAATTGACAGAGCCAACCAGCAAGCCATCTGCTTCATGAGATGAGAAGTAACCTGTCCTACCTGCCAGGCCAGAGTCATTTCGAAGGAGAATCCACTGCTGGAGGAAACTGACTCTGACTGACTCAGAGGTGTGATGTGCTGGAAGCAGCCCCTGAGGAAGTTGGATCAGTCAACAAAGCAGAAGTGCAGTTTTTCAAGGTATGGGATTGGTGCAATTTGTCAAGTGGTTTTTACCTTCCCACATGTGTGTGTGGTGTGATAGCAACTCCCAGACTGGATTATGAATTGACACAGAAACATATATATTTGTAAGAAATAGAAATACATGAATATAGCAATATGTTTCTGGGCATCCGCACACATTCATGCTGTTCTACCAATGTTTTGTGGCATGGAAATAAAAAAAGAAAGTAGAATAACTCAAACTGCAAGTGTGTTCTTAGTGTGAGTAGGATGGTCAGTGAAAATCTAGGCACACATACCTTAAATTTTAAGACAGGTGTTTTTGCTATGGTGGATGCCTTCAAGTCTTGTAACCTCTCCTCTATCTCTTTCAACCTGGAAAACAAGCAGATCTTTCTGAGACAGAAAAACACGGATGTATTAAGGCATCTGATCCAAACAGGAATTCATGGAGGGTCCAACAGTTTGTTTAGCAGAGGAGAGTGACTACGTTGCTTCTTCCTCTGAGGCAGCCCAGTTGAATAACAATCAATGCATGTGAAATCCTGTTTCTTTGACCACAAGAGGAATCAATCATGACTTGACAGTTTCCTTGCTCATCACCCCAAACATGTGCCCATCCTCCCTCCTCAGGAGCAGGTGATTCACCTCCTGCTTCCTTGGTGCTTCTGCAGCCACACTATCCAGTTTTAGTTTGTTTTGTTCAGCCAGAACCACAGGAAAATCCATGGCCCATTATGGAGTTCTGCACTGTCGTGCAAAATCTGGAGGGCAGGGCCCTACATTTTCAGCTATCACTAAAAAAAGTCATTTATTTCTCACCATTCTGTAGGAGGAACAACGTCTAACCCAGCACTAGAGCATCATGCCCTCCTTGAAACAGGAAAAAGCACCTCTTCATGTTTCTCCTAAAGCATTCTGCAAGCAAAACTATGAAGGTTAACCTCTGTCATCCTGATTAGAAAGATACTGGTCTGGAGCTAAAGCTTTCTGAAGAGCACTCCTCTTAACCAGTTTGTATGCTTCAATGAATGTGATTTGGTCTTAAAAAAGAAGGTGTACAGAATTCTTGACTCTTGTAAGCCGCTGCTGAAGGGTTCCAATAAATGAATTTACATGCTCACATTCTACAGTGTAGTATATTTATGCATGCTGTCACACACCCTGCTCAGGCATCAGTATCTCCAGAAATCCACCACGTGTTTGACAGCCTTGCAACACCAGAAATCCAGAGGATAGTAAAACTGACATCCTTTACCATTCCAGACTGAATTACACTATGATGGTCTGCAAACAGGAGAAGACGCTCCATCTATCACAGAAGTTCCTGTGTCAAATGGTACTTGGATTACTGGGGATGAAACGTGAAACGCTTCAGTGCATACCTAAGGAGCAGGAGTGTGGGTATGAAGACTGTAATTTTTCACTGGTCACATGCTGGTAATAAGCCTGAAGGGTCACCTTACCCCTGGGCACGATTCTTGGGTCTCCTACTTCTCTTCTTTCAGGAAGACCGTGCTTTATCCAGCCCTGCAGCTGTTAGAGATGTCCTGTACCAATCCCTAATTACACACATACTGATTTCAGGCGTGGCGGATCTGATGCAATACTATCACTTCCAAAACACCACTGGAAAAACTGAAGTTCATGCTCTCACTATTAGATTCTCTATCTATAGAGTCTCACAGTACCCTGAAACCCAGTTTAGAACAGGGAAAGCACCTTAACACTGTGGGTAAAGAGTAATTATCTAAACAGTCACCTAATACTGAGAATCCCTACCAGCACCTGCATACAATGAAACCAAGACCCCATCTGTCACAATGGGCAGTGCTGCTTTGTTCTAAGAACTGCCTTAACATTTCTAAATGGCAGCAGGCAGAAGCTGGTAAATGATCTGCAGCACAGCAGTAATCCCGTAAGCTCAATCACAGCAACCACAACATCTGCACCCAGCTGGTGGAGCTCAATTTCCAAGCTCAGTCTTAGAGAACACTTCTCATTTTTCTCTAGAGACTCTGGCATTTCACTACTCAGGTTCTGCTGTTTCAGCTCACTGAAACACACCTGTGAGTTACTCTGCTGTGTTTCACCTCAAATAGTTGTGGGGCTAATGGCCTGACCCTGTCCTAGGCTCCTAGGCTAGAAGGAGCTCCCAGTGCATGTGGGCAGTGAGTAACAGCTACTTGTTTGTGTTTGGTATAGTCTGTAGAATATAGATTCAGAGCTCTCATTAGCACTGCCAGCTCCCTGTCTGCTTAGTCCTGCATTTAGCATTTACCACTGCCATTCAGCAATGCCAGAGGAACATCAGTAAAATATAAGAGCCATGGGGGTTCTGGAAACACCCAAAGGGCTTCAAGTAGGGCTGTGGTTTTATCCTTTCAGAGCCAGAAGTGGATGCATTACCGTTGTTTGGTTAGGTAAAGTTCTTCAAGTAAACGTCGCTCCTCGTAACTCATCCAACTGTCTTCAAGCTCCTCCTCCTCCTTCCGCAGCAACTGCTCGTAAAGGCTGACCGGGTTCCATCCAGTCATGATGTCGTAGGTGATGACACAGCCCAGAGAGTGGGACACGATGGAGACTTTCCCTCCTTTCTCCTCAAACTCTGGATTCCGAGAGCAGAACAGTGTGTACAGGCGGTTCAGCTCCTGCTGCAGCCCCTTGACAAGCTGTTTGAAGGTGGTAAGGGAAGAAGGTTTAATAGCAACATATCTTACTGCTCCTGTACACACAGCACATAGATCAGCCTCCTGGGCATCATGTTCTGTTTGTGTAATTGGGAAAATATCCCAAATTGTTTTTGGATCTTTGTAAAGCATACTTGAACCCATTCTGCCCACTGCTCATGATGTATGGAGGCAAAACCAATAATGCAACAAAGTTCTCAGTCATCATAAGCTAATCCTATGATGCTGCTATAATAAATAAATATTGGCCCTATATTGGTCCAAACTGAATCTCCCAGAGGTTTATCTGCTTCAGGTCCTACAGTAGCGCACACGTACATAAAAACACAAAGATTCAGTGAAATAATTCTTTTTTAGAGAGAAATGTTAAAAGACACAAGATTTGGAAAACGGGCAATACAAAAAGAAAGCAGCTTTGTTTGTGGTGCTCAACACGGTGACTGAGCAATGCTGGCAGGCTGCGTACAGGAGGACAAACATGAAATTGCAAATCATTCCCTCGTTAACAACAGGAAATTAAAGCTATAGAACATGTAATTTGGACATGATTTTTCAAGAGCCTGAATCATTACTGAATATAAATATGAATGACGGTAGCGCTGTCAGTGTTTGATACACATTTTGCTGAGATAGAAACCACACAAACCCTATGCCTCGAAGCACTGTGAAATGATTAACAAAGCCTTGCAACAGCTCAGAGAAATAAGCACCAACATTCCCATTTTTGAGTCTTTGTGTTGTGATGCCGCCTCCTGTGCTTGGCACTGTGCAGACATTGGGGGATACGTTCACACATGAGCAAACAGGCAGAGATTTTTAGCAAGGGCTGAAAATAACAATCAGGACCAGCTTCGGCTGGTTGGCACTTTCTGCATTCAAAAAGGTTTTGATTACAATCCAGAACAAAATAAGAGAGATCTGTTGAAATCAAAGTGTTCCAGGACTTTCGCCAAGTGCTCAAGGAAAAAAAGGGAACGCTGCTCTCCTGCAGTTTCCAGGCTGGCTTCCAGGTACCCCCAAGGAGACAGCACTGTGTCCTGCACTCAGGGCCCTCAGCAGGGAGCCCACAACCCCAGGCACACAGTGGATGCTCTGGATGGAGCTCTGGCTCCTGGTTATTCAGTGCAGGCAGCACAGATTCACTCAGGTTGGAAATGACTGCTAAGATCCCCAAGCCCAACTCCAACCCACCCCACCACGCTCACTGCCCGTGTCCTCAGTGCTACATCTCCTCGGCTCCATGGACTCCATCACTCCACGGGCAGCTCTGGCAGCACATCACCACTCTTTCTGCGAAGAATTTTTTCCTCATACCCAATCTGACCTTCCCTGCCACAACTTGAGGCCACCACCTCTCGTCCTGTCACCGTAATCTGGGAGAAGAGGCTGACCCCCACTTCATCACCACCCCCTGTTGGGGAACTGTAGTGTTGAGGTCTCCCCTGGGTCTCCTTTCCACCCCAGCTGCCTCAGTTGCTCCCTATAAGAACCATGTGTCCAGTGTCGGACTCACCATGGCTCCCAGGCACTCGATCTATACAAGGGCGAAAGAGTAATGTCATCTTGTTTTAAAAACCATAAACAAGCCAATTCTGAAACCCTTAAATAATAGATCTCAACATTCACAACACTATTTATTTCTGATGGAAAGTTAGAAATGAGGCGCACAACAACTCAGCTACGTCCTTAAGTGCTTCCAGCACTGCCCACCTTTCTCAACAGCTCTGTACCCTACTACCCCAGTTCCTTGGAAAAGCAGATTCTTTCCAGGAAGAATATTGCATCACTCTGCCCACAGCCCATAGGCACAGAGTGGGCAAGTAACCTTCTGGCATTGTCACGTTTCATTATAAGATTATGTTCTCTTGCTGCTTTGGGGTGTAAGACAAGATAATCCTGCAAAGCCCAAGTTGGACATTACATCCAGTCTTCTTTACAAATATTCAGATCCTTAGAAACTTGCTTTTATTAAGGAGTTAAGGAGACAAAAACATGGTCTAGGAAACTGTCTGTGGGTCTCCAAATAGCTCTGTATTTGCCAACCAGAGTGTGAGTACTTAAATTTGACTGGATATCTGACACGTCGTTTGTAAATCACTGGTTCAGAGAATGAATCACAGCATGGCCTGGGTTGCAAAGGCCCACAGTGCTCATCCAGCTCCAACCCCCTGCTGTGTGCAGGGTCACCAACCAGCAGCCCAGGCTGCCCAGAGCCACATCCAGCCTGGCCTTGAATGCCTGCAGGGATGGGGCACCCATACGAATAGTGGCATTCAAGCACGACTCATCCCCTTTCTCTGTTCCCACCTCCCCTCTTGCCTCCTCCCCCCCAATCTCCACCTTAATCATTGACAAAGAGCAATTTCTCCAGGGCTGTTTTTTGGCAGCAGCTCCCCAGGGCTTTGGGTAGGGCTTATGGTTTGAGTTTCCTTGAGTGCTCGCCCAATTCATTATCATCTCCTAAAAGCTTCTCATAGACCAAACAAGCTCAAATACCCCCACAAAAGGCAGCACTGAGTCAGTATTTTCGCGCAGCTACTCCCACAATCCTTGTTTGCTGCTCTGCTGGCTAATCCACTGCCTGCTCTGCTCAGCTCTTCCAGGAGGGACCAGTGAAAAGCAGTCAGCCTGTGGAACCCACTGAACCACTGCATCAAAAGGAAAACTTCCTAATCCTTCAGCAAGAGCCACATCAAATCCCTGCACCCCAGCTGACCCTTTGACTGCATCAGTCTGAAAACACAGCAACCTTTGAAAGAAAGGTACCAAAAATCTTCCAACTTTCCTCTTTTCTTTCCTAGGAAAGCCCTTCCTCCCTGTTTTGATTCTGGGAGAAATAAATCCTGAGCACAGTAAGCAGATCAGTTATTTCAGTGCAAAAGTTTGGTGCAGGATTAAAATAAATAAAGCAAATAAAGCAGGCTCCATGATGCCTGGAGCCCTCAATGCAGTCAAATTTCAAAGACAGACTTTACAGCAACTCATAATCAGGTGCACCAAGCAGCCAAGCAGCAGAGGCGCAAAAGTAAAGACACCTGAGATGCAGCCTTTGCCATTTGGACAGCACAGCATCCGAGTCATGGATGCATTTCCTACGTGTTTTATTCTGGTCCCTATGGGAAAGCGAGTCTTGATTGCCAGCAGTCAAAGATTTCAGCAAAGCAAAGTGAAGGAAGAAAAATGCCAAGCAGATGCAGCACTCTGCTACCCACTGTGCAGCTCTCTGCGAAGCTGTTCTCATTTTGCTCCATGAGAAGTCAATCCAGTTGCCTGGAGCTTCCTTTATCAGCTGAACTGTTGCCAGCGCATCTCCCATGGAAGAAACTGAAGCCCACAGGATCAAGTTGCTCCGATGTCATCGTTTTTGATTCTGACAAACTGAGGTTAAATGCTCCATGCCCTTCACAAGCCTAAATAAAAGCCCAGCAAGGAATTGTCCTGCACACATGTGGAGAGCCAGAGTGACAGTCCTGCAGTCTGGAAGGCAAACCAAGACTGACAATCAAGGTATAGGAATGGATGACTGGGCCTGCCCTGATCTGACCATAAATACTGTCTGCTTTCCAATTACATGCCTGCCTGCCACATTGCTTCTAACATGTTGAAAAACAGCAGCCCATCCAACCATTAAGGAGACCAGGTGGTAAGGATATATGCTTTATGAACAAGGGACAGAGACTCAGCCAGCGGAGACGCACTGCTCTCATCTCCATCATAGCTTTAGGATGAGAGGTGATGGCCTTAAGTTGCTCCAGGGAAGGTTCACGTTGGATATTAGGAAGAACTTCTCAGAAAGAGCTGTCAGGCACTGGCACAGCTGCCCAGAGTGGTGGGCTCACCATCCCTGGAGGTGCTCCAGAGCCATGGAGATGTGGCACTGAGGAATGTGGGGCACAGTGGAGTGGGGTGGGGAATCTCAGAGGTCTTTTCCGACCTTTATGATTCTATGAAGAAGCTGATCATGTCTCTAATTAGCTCTTGGGTACCTGGGTAAGCCTGGACTGTTGAGAGAGGAAGGGGAGTAAGTAGCTGTGGAAGCACTGAAATACCTGGAGCTGCTGTCTGTCTCGACTGAAGCTCCTATGTGACGGGTATTAAGTGCATCCTGTGTTGAGCTGGAAAATAATAAGCCTCTAAATCACAGGCACCGACATCTGAAACAGCTGTTCATTCCCGTTCTGATGGAAGGAGGGCCTGTCAGACTCAAGCGTAGATGAGCGCTCCTGTTTCTTGCAATGCAGAAGGAAACTGGCTGTGCACATGTCAGACAAACACCTCCTGGTCCACACCAGGGAGCTCCAGGCAGGATCCTGCACATCCCAGCAGGCTGCTGGGGCCAAAGCTGGCTTTTCAGGATAGAAAACAATATTTTCCCTCAATATAAAATAAATGAGTTCTTCCAAGAGAACAAGGAGTACAAACCCCCTGCTGGCACCCTGAGCACAGAAGTGACACGGACATTGCACGGCTGCTGCTCAAAACCTCAGTGACTTGTTTGCAGCTGAAAATTGCACGCAGCTCTCTGGTCTCCAGCTCTTTGATCTGTCAAAGACAACAAAAAAAGCTGCTCTTCATTTGGGCTCTGCTGATGGTCCTCTTTTGGCAGCAGTCACTTCCAACAACCTCTCCCTGTAACTTTCCAGGGCCTTTCTCTGGCCTCTCCATAGGAGTTCACCACTGGACAGTCTTCTCACATGAACAACTTGAAGTCCAAGAGGAAAAAAACTTGAAGGATAGCTACATATCAAAAGGGAGTGCAGGAAACCCGACCTCTGCACCCCTCCAGCTTGAACAGCAGGAATGTTTTTGTAGGCTTTGTGGGAAAAGAATCTGAAAGAGATCTGTAGAACAGAGTTTTGTCAGCAGCTCCCTCCAAGTGCCAGGAGAACTGTAGAAGAATAAACCTGTTCAACAAGCAGGCAATAAGAAAGTGTTCAGAATAGAATAAGGGCCTTAAGAGCCAACAAAAACCTGTGGCTCAAGGATAGATTGATAGATCTCTGGGCAGCCTGGGCTGCTGGTTGGTGACCCTGCACACAGCAGGGGGTTGAAACTGGATGAGCACTGTGGGCCTTTGCAACCGGGCTGTTCTGTGATTCTATGATAAAAGCACAGAGAAGGAGTTTGCTTCATGTGAACCAGGAGAACATGGCAGCACACAATGTGGGGAGGCTGTTGACCCTCCCAAATACAAAGCTGTCCTATATCCTGATGGATGGGTGCCAGTAGTGTCACAACAACAGATGAGAGGCCAGAATGAGGCTTCACGGAGTGAACAGGCAGGAATGGCTTCATCTATTAGTCATTTTACATCAATAGGAAGCACAGGTCTGCCCACAGCTCAACGTCTCCCTCAGTACCCCCTTTCTGGTTGAGAAGCTGAGCCTAAGCCATTTGTACCCACGTCACAGTACTCAAGACTGCACAGAAAGCAGATCCAGTAACCACTGTATAAAGTTGACAATCAAATGAATTAAGTAAGCCATGAAAGCGCTGGCAGGCCGTTCCCTATTAGGTTCAACAGAATAAGCAAAGACAGTGTTCAAATAGTCTCAGTTCAAGATTTCCTGCTTCGCACCCTTCTCCTTCTGAAAGACATAGAAACAACTTCCTTTTATTGCTGAAAGCAGCACATTTCTTTGCCAAACCCTGCATCAGGGGGATGAAACCTGTTGTAAGAAGGAATACAGGTTCCAAGGTTCACAAATATGAATCCCTCGACTCTAATACATGTGCAACAGCAGCCTGTTAAGCCATTTCAAAGTGAAGCCATCCTTCACTGACTCAGCCTGCCAGGCTCCTCCAACACTGAGCCTGCAGCCACTGTGTCCCAGAGCCTTCATTCCCTCTGCCCTCAGCTGGTGGGAAATGCAGGACCTGCTGCCCTCCCTGCACTTCAGATCTGGAAGAAGCATCCCATAACATCAACTGATCTTCTGAGGCTGCTCCACTATCTGAACTGCATCTTTAAAGGCCTTTCCAAGATGGGTGGAAATAATATTGGTGATGCATTGGAACAGGTAGCCCAAGGAGGCTGTGGATGCCCCATCCCTGCAGGCATTCAAGGCCAGGCTGGATGTGGCTCTGGGCAGCCTGGGCTGCTGGTTGGTGACCCTGCACATAGCGGGGGGTTGGAACCAGACCATCATTGTGGTTCTTTTCAGCTCAGGCCATTCTGTGATTCTACGATCATATTCAACCTGTACTGAAGGCACTTTCTGCCACGATGCGTATCAATAATTTACAGAATTACAATTAGGCTGGAAGTAAGCACACTGAAGACCAGTAAAATAAGCACTTAACAATATAACAAAGGTGGCGATGCTGAATTCACAATGTGTCAATTAGGCTTTCCAATATCAGCCAGGAGCATTTATTATTAAAGAAACATGAAGCTACAGTGGCGTGGATGTGAAACAAAGTCTTGCACCAGCAAGACCAGGATCAGTGTGAAGTAGCTCATTTCAAGGTAGGCATGCAAGCATCAAAACATATAGAAAAGCAGTAAATTGGCATCTGTGTAATATTTGAACAGGGATCCTGTTTTACTCAAGGACCTCAGCACAAATGAGGAGCTGCATAGCACCACGTTCAGCTCACACAAATGCCACAGCTGAATCTGTGGGCTGCAAACATCCTCCATCCTGAGCAATGAGCCCAGGCAGCGCCAGATGCTCACTGAATTATTGATACCTGGCTGGTATCACGTTGCACATCACAAGTAAGAGGCACCTTTGGGATATTCTGCTATTGTGTTGCAGGAGATAATGATACCTGCAATCAGAAAGGGGGTTACCTGCCAGGATCCCATAATGCTTCGCTGAGCAATCCAGCTGCATCTGGAGCAGCTGACTGCTATCTCGGGTGAAAGCCAATACAACAAAGCTTCTCCTTTTCTTCCTTCAACATTTACCCACTTGAACATCCCTTATTAAGATGTTTAAAGAGTGGACAGAAGCTTTAAAGCAGTGGCAGCATTACTTCCAGATGTGGGGAAAGTCCTCTGAATTAGAAATAAAACTAATAGCAAAGTATTTTTAAGCGCTGTCAGGTGGATAACAGGTTTTATTCTTCTCTAGGGCAAACTCACTGTATTGGTCAATTTATTTCACAGTAAAGTTTCGTTCACTCCTTTCAGTATTCACCCAGAGGGTGGTGATGCACTGAACAGGTTGCCCAAGGAGGCTGTGGATGCCCCATCCCTGCAGGCATTCAAGGCCAGGCTGGATGTGGCTCTGGGCAGCCTGGGCTGCTGGTTGGTGACCCTGCACACAGCAGGGGGTTGGAGCTGGATGAGCACTGTGGGCCTTTGCAGCCCAGGCCATGCTGTGATTCTATAATTCTAAGAATTCTGGATGAAAAGCTTCAGGAGTGCCAACAGTACACAAAGAAGTGGGTTGGCATTGTGAAGTGGGGAGCAGAAATGCTAATTCTGAGCTGCATGTGACCATGTGAATGCTTGGACACAAGGCTCTCTTCTCAGCTGGAATGAACCCTTGGAACAAAGTGAACACTGAACTCTGGGGGAGAAGAATAAAACCTGCTGGTTTTCCAGAGGAGTGCACAGCCTCCCCTCTGTAGCTAAAGGCAAAATAAAAGGTGAAAAGATGAACAGAACCGTGTATTGTGTGGAAGCTCACACAGCTCCAAGTGAAATGAATGGCACCATCCCCAGCACCTCAGGGTCAGAACAGGAACAGTGGAGTGAAGCAGCAAACCTGCATCCATCCCAGGCATTCATTTGGGGAACCTGTTCTTCAAGGTTTTAACATTACACCTGTACAACTACTTTCTTGTTTCTTTCTTTTTTTGGACTATTGCTTGCAATTCAAACTGTCCAGTGTTGCTTTGAGATAGGCCTCAGATTTATTGGTGCAGTCTGAATAAAGCAGCATAATGCCTTGTGTGCATTGTTGCAAACACTGCAGGAAAATTCACTTGATTAAGTGAAGAAAACAACTTCCTTAATCAGATCTAAGCACAGCCACAGTGCTCTCATTGTATTTGCCAATTCTCATACCTTGGGGATGTGATATACCTGTAAAACTACAGCTCTACTGAGCATCAAATTCAATTTTTCATGCACTGTTGGCCTGCACACCTAACCTTTGCCAGCCAGTCCACCTCCCAACAGACATCCACAGACATGGGGAGCCTCTAATGCACTTTAAAAATCTATTTTTGAGCTGCCAGAGAAGTTTGCTTCACTTGCTACAGCAACTCAAGCTGCTCCCAGTTCCACAACAGTGAAACCTGATACACAGCTGAGAACCCTGAACAATAAACTTCGCATTACTGAGCAACAAGAGCACAGCTTTCCGTACGCTTATTTCTAGCACTGGAAGCTTAAAAGGCTCAGAGCAATTTCACAGCCATGGCTGCTATAAGGAAAATCAGGAGTTTTAGGTTTGGCATGAAAGCTGCAAGAAGATGATGCAGCCAATACAGGAAATACAGAATTCCTATAGAAACTAATCATAAAACATCCCCGTGGGGCTTTTCCAGGATGTGTGACTAAGGATGCTCTCGGGGTACTTTACCTTTGGGGTACTTTTTTTGCCTTTGAGGCTTTTCCATTGAATGGGACTACGCTACATCTGAACAGAATAAAGCATGTGGGCCTACAGAGACATGGCAAGACAAGACAGCAGCTTCCAGGACACAAACATGTGACTGAGTGGGGCCCTGCCTTTCTTGCAAGGCAAGTGCATCCCTCCATTAAAACTGGTTAGTTTAAAGATGCTGCTGGCCCAGCTGACTTTAGCTTTGACTGAATTGAAATGGCACAAGTCTAAGGACTGTGTTAGAGCTTAAGAAAGATCTCACCTTTAAGGAGTTCCTTAGCACAGAATACACAGATGCATGAAAAAGCTGTGAAAAACCTGCCTGTTTCTAATCTGCTGATAAAGACCCATTTTAGACCCATTTTAGACAATTTCTGCTCTAAAGCCACACTGATTACAGTTGTTGCTTTTCTACTTTTCACCCATTAAAACTCTGTATTTTGATTACTTGAAATGCAAACATCAGCTTCTCATTTAGTTTCTCTAAAATACACACCAAACTCAGAGCCCCTGAGCAGCAGGGATGACTGCATTCTACTGCAGAATACCAAAAGACACACTTCTATCACCCATCTGGCATAGAAGCCTGGCTGTTCCTCTTTCAAATCCTAGGATGAACACTGTCAGATCCAGGTGATAGACGGGAATCCCTGACCCTGGCACGCTGCATGCAGACACTGATACAAGAGGTGAGGACAAGCAGGACATGACAAAGGCGGTGCCACTTTACTTTGTTTAATCTAGCCAAAATGCATTTAAGTTCCTGCTCCTTCAGCATGTCTTGGTTCAGTTCAGGATCTCAGAAGGAAACTTTGCTAACAGTCCTAAATCCAGTTTGTTTCAGTCTCTCTGCCCTGCGCTAGTAAAATTCACATAAAACCCACTTACTTCATCTCTATAAAGAGGACTTGTGTAATACATGATATCCATGGCACTGCTGTTTAGCATGTCCCTCAAACCCCGTACTTTGTCTGGAGTGATGGAGTCCACAGTGTCTGAAAGAAAAGAGACTTAAGTTACACTCAGGAGAACGATGAAATCCAAACAAAGAAAGTGCAAAGAACACAGCATGAAACTCCTGGGGCAGCTCTGCAGACTGCAGCTACTGAGCAACCAAACAACGTACCTCCATCGAGGGTAAGCTTTGACCTCCATTCAACTGGAAGAAATTCAACATGTGTTGCAAGATTGGAAAAATACTTCTCTTCTATTTTTCTCGCTGTATCTCGCATCCTTGGGGAAAAAACAGAAAGAACACATTCCTGTTAAGGCTGCTATTGGTGCTCTTATCAGATAACACTGGTGCATCCAGGTGCAATGCATTTCTCTCAGTGCTACTTTTAAAGTATGCCAGTCTATGCTTACTAACATTGCTAATTACTTCACCTCTCAATTTTGTTACAAAGTGCTTAAATCCTCGTGCAGTGGGAAGCAGTGTGCTATGAGCTTTCCAAAGAGCTTCAGAGCTCGTTGTGTTTCACTTTGAGCCTGATCCAAACCCTCCAAGTTCAACTGAAAGCCATCTGTTAACTCTGGTTGGTTTGAGCAGCACATGGTCTGAAAACTAACAATGCTGTCTTGGAATCCTGAACGCATTGAAATCAACCATTCGGATCACTAAGGATGACAGTTCAGTGCTTTTAAACACCAAGAAAACTAATAACAACAGTGCTTGACAAGTCAGAATGTTAAATTCTCATATCAGAATGGAAGGCTTAAGAGTTCTCAGAGTGAGACACGGGATGATTTATCAGCATTTCAACTTGCAGCTTCCAGCAGCTGCTTCCCAGTTACAGCATCAGTTTTGCTTTGAAGCCTTGTGTGTGTTTTTTCTATTTTCAAAGCCAGCCTCCTCCTCATGACTGCTATGACCAAATGATGGTGACATTAATCTCCCATCAGCACTTCTACCAACCCAAACGTGCTTTGGGAAGTTTAACCCCCCCCAGCTGAGATACTTTCCTTGAGTGCTCTTGTTCTGCTTAACAGAAATGCAACCATTTACCCTGTATCACCAGCACCTGAGACAGTAATCGCTTAAGCTCCTCTGTTTGATGAGCAAAACTGTCTGCATCAAAGCAGTGTCAGCACTATGTGGTATCCCATAAAGACAACTCTGTCAAACTCCTGCCTTGAGATTAAGTCCATCTTTACCTCTTCAAAACAAAGGCAGCAGGATATGGCAGGGAGCTGCCACACCAGGACAGGAGCTGCTCAAAGCTCCTCCATGAGACTGCCACAGGAGGCGACAGCACAGATGAAAAGGAAGAAATGCCGACAAAATTCATCCTTAATTTCCCAGTGTAGTGTTGCCCTGCACATACACAACTCCCTAACAGGATTTATGCTGTGCAGGAAGGCTGAAGGCAGATGTGTCCAGAGGAACAAACGCAGAGCTGAATTTCATCTCCGACTGGCAGCTCACATGGTACTAAGTAGTTCTACGATGCACCACATTCACAATAGAAGGAGGCTGTTAAAATATTTTCCATTACTGATGCTTCTCTGGAGGGGAAGGGAAAGGGAAGGGAAAGGGAAGGGAAAGCACAGTGCCCTTCCCATATGAGGTGGGGAAAAGGTGAGAGAACCTGCTTCAGTTAGGGCTGACAAACCTTTTCCTTGCCTAGAGCTGCATACGCTTTCTGAATGTATTTTGCACAGCTCAGGCAAGGAGGGGCTGAACTGCAACTCCCTGCCAGGAAACAAGATTACAACACTTTGCTAAACTCAAAGCACAATTCCAACTTTCACCCACATCTGGGGGTTGCCCCCACATCAGCCTCACTATCTTACAGCAGCAACCTCACAGTGACCTCCTGATGCCAACCAAGAGTCACAAAGCCATTCAAACACATTAGAAGACCAATTCCCAGAGCAGCACACCTCAACCACAGTGAATGGTGCTACATGGCATCTCCCACTGGTTTTCATCAGCAGTTTTGTATTACAAATTCTGATCAAAGCTGCGATGTAATTGCTAAGCAGCGTGGCTACGCTCATACACAAAACACCTGCTATATCAATGCATCTCTACTTTGCTATTTGGGGTTTTTTTCTCTTAATTGAATGCCTTCTGGCTTAACAAAACCCTAATGTTTTCAGCTGTTTTATTAGCTGGCAAGACTATCCAGCCACTTGTGAAATTAACATTAACCGAAGTGATAAATCCTCATCTAACCAGGCACAGTTATTCACCTTTCCAATACAAACCGAAGCTGAAATATTGACCCCAAAGCAACAATTACTTAAATCTATATATCCCAGCACACCGTAACCACCAGAATTTATGATTTTTCTAAGAGAAAATGCACTTGAGCACAGATGCAATGCATGCCTCGGAAAGCACTGAGAGGTATTGCTGCATTGCAAGCAATAAGTAATGGCCTGAAAATAAATACTTTTGAGACTCACCATAAATAAAACACACTTGGCTGCCTCTCTCTGACTAAAGCAATGAAATAACACCACCATACTGACATAGGTAGGTATCCTTGCATAAGAAAGTATATTCCAAAGATGTATTAATGTATTTACAATTATTACTTTTAATTTCTTTTCTTTTTTTCATCATTACTCATTTTACTTCTGTAGAGCACACACAACTGGTACAAAAAGAAACCAGCTACGATAAGATTAATCTAGTACACAGATTTTATAAGATCCCCTTGATAGCTGGTAACGCAGCAAAACACCTGAAGGGTAGAACATTCTACTCTGTTTGTTCCCAAATCATCTCTACAGACACTCTTCAGCCAGACAACCCACAGCCAAGCATGAGGAACAGTCTCGGATTTTGGAGGCATTATATCAGCTTCAGCCCTGAGCTCCTGAGACAGGGGAGGTTCAGGTTGGATCTTAGGAGGAAGTTTTTCATCCAGAGGGTGGTGATGCACTGGAACAGGCTGCCCAAGGAGGCTGTGGATGCCCCATCCCTGCTGTGTGCAGGGTCACCAACCAGCAGCCCAGGCTGCCCAGAGCCACATCCAGCCTGGCCTTGAATGCCTGCAGGGATGGGGCATCCACAGCCTCCTTGGGCAACCTGTTCAGTGCGTCACCACCCTCTGGGGGAAAAACTTCCTCCTAAGATCCAACCTAAACCTCCCCTGTCTCAGTTTCAAACCATTCCCCCTTGTCCTATCACTGCCCACCCTCACAAACAGCCATTCCCTCTCCTGTTTATACACTCCCTTCAAGAACTGCAAGGACACAATGAGGTCTCCCCGCAGCCTTCTCTTCTCCAAGCTAAACAAGACCAGTTCCCTCAACTTTTCCTCACAGAAGAAACATTATGCTTCAAAAGCATTTCTGTATTGGTTTCACCACTCTGGAGCTCTGTAAACAGAGCCCAGCACTCCCCATCTCCTTGAGGAGATAATACCACAAACATGGGGCTGGCCTAAGCTATGTCTGCTAAGTCAAAGTGTGAGCAGTGGGCATGAGCTGTAAACACCAAGTTCTGCTGAAGCCAGGGGAAATAAAAGTAACACCACGTTCAAAAGCTCAGCTGTGTTTCAGAAATGCAAACTCCAGTTTTATCCAAGGCAGACTTCAAAGAGCACCTGTAAAACACGTGTTGTCCTCTGACACTGTGCTTTGGGTATTCATCTGCTCTCAGACCTTGAGGCATTCAGAGTGCTCCTCTAGGACATATGGAGACTCATTACTTCAGAAGAAAGCTGAAAATTGTAGGAGACAACCAAAGTGAACATAATCGTGATTCATACTTCATCCTTTTCAAGATTAATGGGGCTCTGCGTGATCAAAGGAACCTAAAATGTTAGCTTACAACAACAGGATCCCCATGAGGAGACTGTGGAGGTTCAGTTCAGGTACTCCAAGTGTCTCCCTACCTGGCACAGCTTACAGACAGCAGCAAGGCTGCCCTTTGGTGAGATGCTGGTTTTGGCAGCAAAGCAGGTCAGACATTCCCTACCCTGCCTCCTCACTGCTCTCTCCCTTATTCTGGATGGGGTTTTAGCTCTTCAGTAACTGCAGTGATCCAGATCACAACAGGAGCACGGAGTCAGTTGTGCTGCTGTCGGCAGCGTAAGTGCAACTTTGGGCAGTGGAGAGGACTGGGGAGAAGAAGGGAAGAAGAACAGACATGTGCAGAGATGCACGTAATGCCTGCCATAGCTTTGGTCCAACATGCACTCACGTGTCAGATAACTTATTAATGCACACAGAACAAGCTCCTACAGCACTATTAATACCCTAAGCATCACCTTTCACCTCCTGGGCTGAACTCCTCATCTGCCTTTCAAAGAAAGCTCGAGTTGAGACTGGTACAACAACCACTACTATTTGCATACTTAATTTCAGAAGAATGTGCAATTATTACCAGCACCAGAGAACGGAAAACAAACACACAATGTGCATGCAGTGCAATGCAAGCTTTTAAATGGAGAGTAATCAGAACAGCCAAATACCTGAAAAGCTTACAAAAAGAAGAGTATGGGAAATCTTGATTTAAGATCCAAGCAGCAAACATTTAAAGGGCTGGAAGGACTCTGAGATGCTCTGTGCTCTGCAAGGGCTTGCATATAATTGGAAATTTACCAAAATAGCCACTCTGAAGTAATTATTATAATGACAATCCACAATTAAAAAGCTCACTAATGGGACATGCAATAAAAACATAATTGGTGGCTGTGCAGTGCCAAGATGACGCCATCACACAGACAGCGATTTCTGTGCTGTGAGCTGCAGCAAAGGCAAATAGGAATCTGGATCAAAACAAGAGATTCAGAGAGAGGCAGACAGACACCAGGCCTGGAGAAAGAGCAGTCGGGGAGCATCATAACATCGCAGCTGTTGTGCAAACACGCAGAGCAGTTACTCCATTCAGTTTTTAAGCACAGGAATTTAGATGATGATAGGAGCAATGTGCGGTAAGACAACAGGATGAATCAAACGATTCTTATTTGTTAACGTCTGCTTTGCATCCTCTCAGAAGTCACGCGACACCAGAATAATGCACCTGATGGGAAACCAAAAATGCCAGCAAAGTACACTCAGCCATCCAATATTGGTTTCTGATACATGGAAATACAGAATATGACATCTCCTCCCGTTACATAAACCCTATTTCCTTGTCTTCTGGAACAACTCACTGCTCGTTATTCTGCTCGCAGCAGGTCAGCTGAATCATTGTTCCAGCCTGGAGGAGGTACTGTCTCTTCTCAGACGAGTCTTGCTGTTAATATCACCACTGACAGGAGCAGCTTGTTGTACCAGCTGCTGTGCTACATTTAGACAATAAATGTGTTTAACTGTACTGTGCAGAAACAAAATCGTGTCACAGCTCCCAAAGACCCATTCACTCAAACATTGATAGAATGCATCTTTTCCATTTACCTACTTACAAGACACCCTGCAACCCCAGCATCGAAGCACATTAATGAGCAGGCTGAACTCCATTTCTTAATGAAATTAGTGCATCCAATTTTAAATTACCCTAGAAGCAGAACTCTGTTTTCAGCTCTGTGCTGAACAGTATCTGCCTAATGATGCAGATACATCAGGAGGTGCATCAGTTTCTTCTTGAGGCAGTAATTTGAGGACAGCAAATCAACTGAGCTCTGGTTGTGCCTCTCAGCCCACTGTGTCACAGGCAGAGAATTCCATGTCTGAGTTATAAGCTGCATTTTTGCACTTCGTTTTCTTTCTCTTTTAAGGCCACTTGCCCAAGTGGGGCAATGGTTTTGTGCTATGAATAGAAGTGCTGCTCTCACACAGGCTGAACAATATACAAAGGTTTTATACCAGGGTAGATTGAATCTGAAAGATGTCAGAATACGTGTACGTGGCAAAGATATAATGCAGGAGAGAGGTCTGGGAGAAGGGAGATCCCCTCCTGGAGACCCCACAAGCACCACACCGAAGCAATGAAAGGCATCATGGAGTGTGCTGCTTCTTTCTGCCTACCTGAACACTGGGATAACAGCGTACAGCAGGCACTATGCTTACTTGCCTATCAAAGACATGGATGTCACCTACTCATGCCTGCAGCAGCATCCCAATGTGTAATAAACTATACAGTGCGACACTAAACTAGCATCCTGGATATTTCCTAAAGGCCTAGGAGAAGAGACACCATGAGAGTCCATCTGCTTACCAGCCTGGTGGTTGGCCTACATGCTCCCTCTAACCAGCCTTGCCTTTGTTCTCTGGATCCCTCATTCCCACACTGGAACATCAATATCCCAAGTGACACACAAGTCTTTCAGAGCTGCACGCAGCCCAAGACAATGATGAGCTCTGAGGGCTGCTAATGTATCTGCAGCTGCTGGTTGTACCCAGATATTAGTGAGGGAAGGAAGGAGGAATGGTGGTGATGATTGGCAATGACATTATACAGACAGCATGGCTGCAACTACAGGTTTCCTGTTAAACCACGTCCATTTTAAAGGAAACAATACTGAAATGTTTCCTCCTTAGATCATACTTAAAAGTCTGAAAGGTCAAAAAATACATGTCCCCATCCTTGTCCATTCTCAGAAGACAGCATTTGACTTTTTGTGTCCCTGGTGCAAAAGAATGCTTAAGTAAAAATAATATACAGACTTATCACAGACAGAAGTGCTAACACAAAGTGTTAGTATGGCTTCTGAGAAGTGCCACTGCATTGGCCTGGCAGACATTGCTTCTAAAATCCCTCCCTAGAACATATGGGATCCTCCCCACCAATCAGTTAAAAAATAAGTGAATCCATCTAACATGATGCTTTCCTTTGCAGGTTTTGCACAGACTACACAATTTACGGCAGTAATTTGTATTTTAAAGCATTATGCAATACCAACTGATTGTCTGATAGCTCTCGAGGGACTCTGAGACCAGAGTGAAATTAGCTGAAGCACAAAAGCTCGTGCTTGAATGGTTTGAAACTGAGGGGAGGTTTAGGTTGGAACTTAGGAGGAAGTTTTTCCCCCAGAGGGTGGTGACGCACTGGAACAGGTTGCCCAAGGAGGCTGTGGATGCCCCATCCCTGCAGGCATTCAAGGCCAGGCTGGATGTGGCTCTGGGCAGCCTGGGCTGCTGGTTGGTGACCCTGCACACAGCAGGGGGTTGGGGCTGGATGAGCACTGTGGGCCTTTGCAACCCAGGCCATGCTGTGATTTCATATAATGTGCTGCCATTTGTAGTGAGGCTTCTTATGGAATGGACACCTGTGCACTTTGTCATGAGCTGAAATTAATCCACACACACAAACCCCATATGCATTTTCAATGCAGAATGGAGTAGAAAATAAAAGTCTTAATGACTTAATGACTGCTGGTGGCTGTTAAACCAGCAACCCATCTGTAGGATATCTGCATTGCCAGTGCAATTGGCTCCTAAAAAACTAAAAGGTTTTACATATATTTTAGTGACCAACTTCAGGCTTTTATCGAGGGCTGTGGATTTCTTCCTCTGTGGTTTTGCCCGCTTGCTCCTAAAACACCACAAATTAGAGCAGTGAAGTGCTAGCATGAGGGGAGCAGGAAATAGCAGGTTGTTGCTTTGAGATGACAGATGATGGCAGTGAAATCAAGAGGCCTACTCTACCATAGCTGAGGATAACAGTGAGCTGCAGGAGCTGGAGAGCCTGCCAACACGATGGTACACAAGGAGCAACAGCACCTCAGTCACTCACATAAGCACCAATCTAGAGTGCTGAGCAGAGTTTAAAGGGAGGGTCACAAAGTTCTTACCATGAAATCAACTCCACATCACACTTCCACAGGAGGCAGTGGGCACAATGCTACTGCTGCTGGCTTTGATGGAATGTGGAACTATTTGGGACGCACGTACTAAACCATCTGCATAACACAGATCTGCAGCTAACACATTTTAACTGCTTCTTTCAGCTAACCAACCTTAACAACAGCTTGTCTTCAGTTCTGTCATCAGGACCTCCCAACTCCTAATATTCAACAGAACTATTTTCAGGGACAGCATTCCCAGTAACTCAGCACTGTGTCCTCCTGTTCACCAGCACTATAAGTGGCCTCCCAAGTTAGCTCAGGTGTCAAATCAAAACCCATCTGCAAACCAAGCTGCACAAAAGGCATTTAATGAAAAGACCCCATAGGCATTTCATTATGTTTTGCCTTTCATCTGGCTTCTGTGTACTGAACTCCATGAGCCGATTCTCAGCAACAGCTTCCCACCATATTAAGTAACTCGGTGCTGTTACAAACACCAGCATTCATTCTAGCTCCTCACTTTCTCTCTTACCAGCACACACTTGTTCGCTATTCTGACAACCTGCAGGAGCAATTAGAGATTCCCCTTGATTTTGGTCAAATGAAAATGTTCCTTCACTTGGCAAAGTCACTGAGTGCTGGTGCTAGAAATTCACTGAACAGTCCCCTAGAAGTCAGGAGTGTCGGTCATGAAAACAAAATACATCCTTGCTTTTCTGGCTTGAAGCCACTCTCCCTAGGCTCACACATTGAGCTGACATAGAAAGCAATGCACCCACAGTATAAAGAGTAATGACTCAGGGGGATAAGGGGAGAGGGAAATAGGAAGAGATACAGCTTAAACTGAAGGATCTGCTGTCATTTACATTGTCAGCATTTTATTCAGGTTAGAGTTGCTACTGCAAACGTTATGAAGGACTCACATAGCTGTATTTTTGATGATCCTTCCTTGGTCCATTTTCTGCCCAATACCATGCACAACAAACACAATGTGACTAGTTTGTGGTGGCTTGTCTTCTAATGTAGCTTCTTCTACATAGCCTCTATGTAGCCTTGTCCCACTACTTGAAGCTGCAGAAAAAACATGATCCTAGATCAGTGACATTCTATGAAATGCAATGGTCTCACATGTTGACAGAAGCTTCATTTGTCCCAGACCAAGACATTAAAAAGTATTCTGAAAATACACAGAAAGGTTCAGTCTGTATTTTAACAATCTGCAGTTTTCTACTCCTGGGAGATCTGAGCAATTAGATGTTAATTCTGTCAGTCATGGTATTAGGAGGCATTTCCACGGTGAAGAGACTTTTAAGAGAAGAGTTGTGTGATTGTCCACTAACTTCTATTACATAATGCTTTTCTTCTACGTACCCCAGCCATTAGAATTCCATATATCTCCACCTTACTTCCCCAGCAGGTGATCACTGAAACGACCTCGCCATCAGACAGGTACTCACTGTCACTCAATCTCTGATGGCATTAGTGGGGGTGGTTGAAAAACTTTAGATTTTCTCCTGCTAAAGTGACAAACTGCACATTCTTTTCGCAGCCAATTAAGCCCCATGTTTCCGCAGGCATTCTCCAGTTCACTGGTCAAAGCAAAAGCCAATTCTGCAGGCAGGTATGGATATCCTCGCATCGCCCTGCAGGTGGCTGCTGAAACCCACGGGCACAGTGTGGCTTCATCCCCCTCTAGTGACAGAGCCATACAGAAGGCAGCAGCCTGCTATAAGAGCTGTGGGACACCAGAAAAGCACGCATCCAGCTGAGCCCTTTGGATGGCCACACAGAGCAAGGCAGCATCGCTCCTCATGTGCAAAAATCAGCATGAAGCAACTCATTTTGTTTCAGAGGAGGAGGAAAACACAACAAAAATAGTGAGAGCAGTTCTTCTACGTGACAGGTTTATCAAGGAGCTTTTACTTGCTATTTCTCCTCCCAAACTGTTTAGGACAGAATGTCTAAATGATCTATTTCATGCTGTCCAAAATCACACTGTGGATATAGAACACTTCATCTCTCCTGGAAACTTCTGCAATGACAGCCTTAAATTATATTAATTCTTGGCTAACATTAATTAAGTGTCCGTCCAAGAGACCTGAGGGTTAAGAGGGCAATAATTACAGAAGACAGGCACCAGATTAAAGCCAAACCTGTTACCTGACCTTGTCTCTTCAGAAACCAAAGAAGAAAACAAAAGCAGCTCGTGCCTCATTTTGTTTCTATAGTCCAGCAGTGTGCAGGAGCAGCACGGCAGGGAGGATGTGTCCCACTATTCCAGGTTGGCTGCAACCTGCCTCTGCTCTGAAGAGGAAAACCCTTTCTCATAACTGTCTCAGCCTCACCAGCTACAAAATCAGTAATTCTGAGCTTAAATGAGCCTGGATTCCTACAGACAATGTTTTCCATCTAGATGGAACTGCTTCACCCCTCCTCTCAGTTCACAGGTCTGCTTAATGAACTGAAAAAGGCAAATGCTGGCAAGAGGGGGAGGTCCAGCTGTGTATTTAAGGAGCACATCACGGTCTGTAAGTACAGAGAGGAAGCTAAGGTTGCAAAGGAAACTGCAATTCTTACACTGTGGCTGTTAGGCACTGCCACAGCATCAGCATCATGCAGTACATACATGCAAACTGCTGCTTCCAAAGCAATAAGGAACAAACGTAACAAAAACAACCCATGTCTAGGTACAATTATTCATGGCAACCTAAGGAACCCATTATACCCACCCCGCAAAACCCCACCAGCAAAAAGGGGCCCGTCACATATAGAAACTTCAGATACAGATATTTGCAATATCTTTTTACAAAGTCTGAGAAATATTACCTTTGGAAAACCCCAACTTTTGTGTAACAGTTCTTGCAATTTTAGATGTTGTTGCATCACTGTACAGATACACTTCATCCACACTGTGCCAGTCCACATGGTTGCGACTCAACTTTAGACTATGAATAGCTGCAGCAAAAAGGAACAACATTGAATTTAGATGGGTAAGGGGAAAACAAAAGCCTCTTCAAACAGAGAGAAGGGTAATTCACACACACATTTATATCTACTGCTCTAAATCCATACTACTTCTTACCTTGGAAAGCTTTTACATGTAGGATTAATCTGACCAGAACAAAGAGCAGTTTGGATACTACCCCTGAGGACGTTGCACATCATCCTCCCGCACCCTCCTTAGGGCTGGTAGGATTCTAAAGCTTATTATAACTGAAAGCAAAAAATGAAGGGGGAGATGCACCCCCACAATACTGCTGGCTGCTGTGCTTCTGCTAGGAAAGTGCACTTGCACTTCTACCTCTCCTGCAGCCATACAGTGGGATCCCCACTTCTGACCAAGGCTACGAAGCTCCAGAGTAACACAGAGGCTTTCAAGGCTCCACTATGAGAAGGCTCCATTGCTTCCGCTGTTCTTTCATTTGTCCAGGAGCTGAAAATGTGGTTCAATGAGAAAGCCTCTGAATGAGCAATTTCTGGCACAGAGCAGAATTTTGCTCTTTCGAAAAGCTCCTAAGAGCTCTAGTGTTTATTATGCTGTGATTGTGCTTTCCAGATTTGGAACCAACCTCATGACACACTGCCTGACTGCTGGGGTTAAGCACAGCAGGCACGTAATAATGCAACTCAGAATCTCCCAGCTGAGCTTTGTGTGCAAAGCAGCATCACCGATGCTGTATTACCAGCAACACGGCTATCGCCTGTGCTTGGAAATCTGCTGCTCAGGTCTCAGCCAATGTGAAACATTTGGCATTCAGAGAGCTGACAACTAACAGCAATAACCCTGTGTTGTTTAACCACATCATGGGTCTTACTGAAAAGGCTGTGAAGCCATGGAAAACACTCGTAAGGGCTTTATGTTATTTTTTCCATAACAAGCTCAGCTCTGTTCTGTCCTCCACTTGAAGTTCTCTAATTTCTTGTAGTCAAAAAACATTCTGAGAAAGCATGAGCCATCATGGCTTCCTATTTTAAGTTTCTTCCAGCACAAATTAATTAATGTTGTGTAACCTTTCCCCTGAAGCCTTTTTTCTCTCTTTTCCAAGGCAGACAGCCCCAAAGTAACCTGAGGAAAAACTAAATGAAGACTCTGAGAAACAAGGAGATTAGAAAAGGATTGCCCCCTACTGCCACACTTAACAGCTGATTCACAAGAAGTAGAACTACGCTGCTGTTTTACGGTGGCAAACAAGGAGGGAAGCCAGCCTGGCTTAGATGTGGCAGCTTGGGCTGATGACTGGAAAGAGCAAGAAGTAACATAGCAAGAACCCAACCAACAAGCCAAGTGGCTTTTCCTAAATAACCTCACAGGTGAAGAGAGAAGCTCATACCCAGAGATCTCAGTTTAGAACTGGAGAAGAAAGGAAATTCCTAGCAAAACAACAGCTTTCAGTGTGGAGCCAATGCAGCGGGCTGCAACGTGCTGGGAGGTGAGCAGTCCAGTGGCGAAGGCACATCACTTCCTTCTGGCTGGCTGATAATTCCTCTACCCATGAGCACAAGATCGCTGTAGACTTTTAATGCACCCACTCAGCAGGTCTTTAGCAGCAGAGGTTTGTTCCATGTGAGTTCTGTGAAATCCTTCTCTCAGTAATTCCTGAGGAAGCTGACGGAGCAGGACTGGAAGCACGATGCCTATGGAGAATGCCATGCTCAAGATTCCAAGCATGCACAGGAAGAAGCAGAGAAGTCTCCAAATGAACTGCTTGCTACCATTGAAAGAAGCAGCAGTGTGAGGAGCAGAGATCATCAAGTGCTTTCTGGAATCTCGTCCAGCCTCTTCATTGGAAAGGAAACACAGAAAGTGGCAGATTTCTTCCATTTTGCATTCATTATTCTCACCTGGAAAGAATAAATTCTAACTTTCCCTCCTATGCTCCTCTTCAAAAGTGTCTATGTTGAAGGACAAGTTGAAATAAACTAAAACCTGTGCAAGCATGCACTAAGGAACTGCAAATGAACATCCAACACTGTCTCGCTGGATATTTAGCAATGCATTCAGAAGGAAACCTGAAAAATTAGGTCTGCTTCTAACAGCACCGCATGAAACTATCAGTAACGTTCAGGACTGTGCTTCGTTGTCTCTTGGGAACAGAATATCTTACCTCGCTGAGATGTGCTGTCAAGGTAGATACACATCGCATTCAAGGTCAGATACAAATATGTACAAATACATCTTATTCAGCACTTGGATTATATACACCCTTCCCCCATAAAACCCAAAAGAAAATGTTTAAAATAAGCGGTTCTTGTTTCTCAGCTTTCCTTCCTGGGATGCCCTGCTTGAACAGTCCGCCTGAGGATTGATGCACCTGTTCCACAGAACATCCCATATGCTTTCTGAGATGGGGTGAGACTTTCTGTCTCCCAGTTCTGACTCTCAAAAATACTGGGATGTCAGTTCATCCTCCAACCCGGTCTGCCTTGTCCATCATGAGAATATAAATCTCCCCAAATGAGAAAACCTGACTCATTGGAGCAGGTTGCCCAAGGAGGCTGTGGATGCCCCATCCCTGCAGGCATTCAAGGCCAGGCTGGATGTGGCTCTGGGCAGCCTGGGCTGCTGGTTGGTGACCCTGCACACAGCAGGGGGTTGGACCTGGATGAGCACTGTGGGCCTTTGCAACCCAGGCCATTCTAGGACTCTCATGAGACTCAAGACTCAAAGCCACCCCAGTGAAAGGGGTTTTTACTGCTGACATTCACAAAGTTTGTTAACAGGGAGGCAGGAAACAAACATGTATTTGGAGAAGATTTGATAGCAATGTGAAAATAATAATTTAAAAAGAAAATAAAACTAAAAAACATAAACATGTTTTCCAGGTATGGGATAACAAATAATGCTGTTGCTATTTTGAACCTGAGGGAGAGAGAATTATTTATTCCTGAAGATGAGATGATAACAATGTACATTTTCTTTTCAGACCTAAATGCTGACTGTGATGCAAACCACCAACTTGGCACAGAGGTGGTCAGTGACATTTCTGGAGCCAACGGATGTCACTGAGTGTCAGAAAGTCACCAAGGCGTGACGTGGTTTCACTGAAGCAGCTGTAGAATTCAGCTCAGGCAGCAGGTAGAGCACAGGGAAATGGATGCTCTTTGTCTTCATACCTCCACCTCGTGGTCTTCCTGGAGCACTCTGTCTATGTGGATTGCAGAGAAGATGAAAGCACCTCCTGGTCAAGCCATGGGACAGGAACATCCTTCTCGATCAGGTTTCCTGCAGCTTTGTTTTCATGAACTACTTCTCTGACATCAAGAAAGCACAGCTTTCTTAGCAGGAATATACCCCTCAGTATTCTGCATGCTGCTCAGTGGCATAAAAAGCCAAAGCCTCTGAAAATGAGATCAAGTTTTACTTGCCTTTGTGTTCAAGAAAGAGAAATCAAACTTCATTTTCCCCCCCAGGAATACCAAGCAAGACAGACACCTAGAGTACAACCAGATGGAAGCCATAGCCACAGCCCAGCTGCAGATGGAATACAGCAGAGAGAAGTATAGTAATGGCCTTAAATTGTGCCAGAGGATGTTCCGGTTGGATTCCTCCTCTGAAAGAGCGGCCAGGCAGTGGCACAGCAGCACATGGAGAGGTGGGGTCATTGGAGATGCTCCAGAGCCGTGGAGATGTGGCACTGAGGGATGTGGGCATGGTGGGCACAAACAGCATGCTGGTTCCAGCGCTCAAGGAGCTGAATGCTTCCAGCACCTGCAGACAGGGACCTGAAGATGGCATCTTACCAGGCCAGCAGTTTACAATTAAATACCCTTTAAGGTAAGCACTTGCTTTTAACTTGGCACTTTCATCCACCTGCCAAGACCGAAGCATGGGGTGATCCTTTCCCACCAGAGTGCCAATGCAAGTCAAAATCAATAGGGAAAAGTATCTTTGAAGTGTTATGAGCTGATGTTATCTCCGTCTGCTCCACAAAGGCACTGGCATTCTGGTTACAGCTCAAGACCAGAGAACAGATTTACACTGCTTGACATCCATTCTTGTCTTTGTTTTTTCCCCCAGGTATTTTCATCTTCTGACTCAAGAACATCACTAATTGCCCAATATGCAACTTTAATTCAAATCCATTAGATGCTACAAATGAACACGATTTGGAGAAAAAATAATGTATAAAATAATTTCAAAACGATGGTTACAGATCAAAAGACAGAAGTCTTTAAGTCTTTTCTGACTTTCCACAACAGAAGTTACTGCTTTTCACCCTTAACAGATCTGAGTTCCATGGGTGAGAAGAGGCAGGAACTGGTTTACAAGGCACCACTTTGCTTTCAGACATTCGCATTTTAAACTCATCTACAGACAAATATGATGGTAGGAATTCCAAGGCAAATACTTATACCAAAGTAGATCCTCATCCTTCAGAATACTCCTAGGATCTGAAAGAATATACAGTAGGACAGGAATAACTCTAAACCCACACTGACATTTTAAATCAAAGGAGCATCTTGCAGCAGTCTGGTTCCAATGTCCACAATGTGGTCAGTAAGAGTTTAATCACTGCCAGCTTTAATAGTGGCAAAGATCTGTGGTAAAGAGCTTTGGAACCTTCTGTGATCCTGAATGGTTCCTGTAAGAACTACTCCCACCTGCTGAAGCAAATGGAAACAACATCAGCTGCTCCAAAGCCCAGAGTTCCTCCTGTGTTACAGCAGCCTTGATCAGGTTTCTCTACAGCCTCCCTGTTTTACATCCTAGATCTGGTGACTTCTTTCATTCCAATACAAAAAAAGCTGCAGGAAAAATAACTTCCGACACAAAGTTAAAGATGCCTCCATCATCCAAAGAGCAGCCAAGCAAATTCTACCCAGCACAAAACTCTTTATTCAGTTCCTCCCCAGCACGATCTGCCTTATGCTGGGCCTGCAGGGATTCTAAAAGCATTGCTTCTGCTTTACTGAGAAAGTCAAACCACAAAGCAGGTGCGTAAAAAACAAAAAGTTCTTAATCAGAGCCACAAGCAATTGTAATAAAGACTACAGCATGATATTGCTAGCATCTACTTCTCTCTACGACTCACAGCACTGCTATTTGCCTCCTAAGACCCACAGCGCTTTTTCCTTCCCATGTGGAGAAAATGGCAACAACACAGTGCAAGAAATTGAAGCATGTAATTCTAATACATTTAACCGATACGAGCAAACTAGAAGGCAAAGCTTCCTATGGCAGGAGTACTACAAGATAAAAAATAATCTACAATTACTGTACCTTGGGAACGCTTTCGTTTAAGGCATGCAGCATCTGAATTCTCCTTATATCCTCTCCATTTGAACAAAGAAGGGAGGGAGAAGGGAGGGAGGTAGTAGAGAACTAAAAGTAAAAACACTGAGCTTCAAAGTAAAATTTTTAAAAGGAGTGTCATATTTTTTTTCATTAACATTGCCATTAAAAAAGAAACAGAGTCGATACATGTGTTGACAAAGCATATAAATTTCAGCTGCTTTTGTAGCACGAGCGTCAGGTCACGTCAGCCAAAATACATCTCTTTGCTCTTCATGAGCAGTTGTGACACCACAACATAGGGAAGGAAAGCTGTGACAGCGTATGCAGCTTCATTGAGTGCCTCTGCATTACGGCGTACCAAAGCATTAACACATAACTCAGCACAGTGCAGAACAAAGGCACTTCTAAGCAGACTTGAAACATTTGGAAAAATAAACAACTCATCTTCAAGCACAGCTCTATTATTTCCCCCAAAGGCTGCAAGAGAATCATTACAAGTTAGACTAGAAAAGACAGAGAAACACAGCAGCACGTGCACCATGTCTCTGACAGCCCTCCCACCTTGAACAGGAGCTTCCCTTGGATGGCAAGGCAAGGCCACAGCTTCTATTAGACTCTCACTTCTCTTACTTCACTCCTGAAACACCACACAGCTGCACCCAAGGCTCTTTTCCATGGACTTACCTTCACATCAGTGCTGTGCAATTACGGAAGGAATGCTTTAAGGAAGGGGGAAACTGCTGCCAAGCAGATCGAGTCATGCAGTCACACGGCTGCTGCTCTTGGCACTTACACAGCAAGGCTGAGGGTGAGCTCCTACCAACCCACCTTCTGCTCTCATACCAACAGCCCCAGGTCATAGGCAAACATTAGGAGCCCCAAAAACCTTATGTAGTCAGGAGGGTGTGTGCTTAAAGCCAGTGAGAAATCAGAGTCTCCAGTTGGGCTTCTGAATCCATAACGTTGCTGAGGCTGCAATGACTGGAAATAAACTTGCCTGCTGGAAAATGCAACTGACATGACATTCTCCCTTACAGGGACCAGAAGCAATTAATGCTCTGCAGTCCAGCAACTTGTCAGTGATATTCCATGCTTATGTCATCTCACACCTCCTCACACTCTCAGCTCACAGCTCTGTCAGCATCCTTCATATAGATGCTGTACATCATATTACTGCTGCACATCAGTTTTCTCCAGGAAAGGAAAACTAGGCTCATCATTCCTGCATTGGGACTCAATGGAACAATTCAGCCTACAGACTACAGAATACTGTGCTGGCTGTGGCAATACAGGAACAGACTGCCCACAGAGATGCTGTGGAGTCTCCTCTGCTGGAGATAATCAAAACCCCATGGAAACATCCTGGGCAACCTGCCCTCATTGGCTCTGCTGCTTTCGCAGTCTCCATAGATCCCTCCTGGTCCTGGCAATCCTGTGACTGCATGAATGAGACTTCTCTTTCTGAAGGTTAACGCAGTCAGCTGCGACAAAAACTTATTGTTAATGTGCCTTTTTCTTTCCTAAATGAGCAGAGAAAACTGTATTTGAAACCTAAGGCAAAACAGCACAAACCCCAAACACAATTCCTATACTCGTCATGGCATCTAATGACACACTGAAGCCCATAGCGAAACCCCAGAAACTCATGAGGTTTCAAAATCAATGCATTATAAAATGTGCTCTGACTCTGACTTGTGGGATTGCTTTCTACATTTCCTACAGTCTCCCACAGGAACACAGCTCTGATTGCCATTGAAGGATCTTGCTGGGGGTTATCTGCTCCACTCTCCCGCAGACAGGATCAGCTTTTCAGTTGAATCTAATATCACATTTGGATCAGGTTGCTCCGGCAATTTCCAGCTGAATTCTGAGCATCTTTATGGATAGACGCTCCCCCACCTCTCTGCAAATACAATCAGCTACATCTGTTCCTGTTTTACTATCACATACATTAAACTTCCAGCATCACTTGTCCCTGGTCAAATAAATATTCTTGAAGAACCTTCAGGGTAACAAAAGACAGGTACCTAACTATACCTGCCACTAACCGCTAACCTGCAGCTCAGAGACAGACTGCTCTGTATTGCAGACACTGCTCCTCCCCCTCTGCAGCTGGAGCTGTGCTGCCTGCTAACAGCTCCTCCGTGCTGCAGGAGCACACAGCAGGGGGTGCGTGGGCTCCTATCGCACAGCAAGGGAGAGAAAGCAACACTTCAGCTGCAGAACATCCCTGCCTTTATTGTAGCTAAATGATGTTAGCAAAGCATCTAGCCTAAGATCCCTTCAGAACTTGCTATTATCCAAGATCATGGTTTTGTTTTTATCTTACAGCGGCCTTGATATCACTGAGGTTGCTAGAGAATGCTGCTCTTCAGATAAGCAAGTCCTGAACAAACTGTCTTTGCGTGCATGAAATTAAGCTTGTAAATCTTATTTTATTCTGTACATTTTAATCTTACTGTCTGCTAACAAGGTATTACAATACCCTTATTGTATTCCCTTCAAAATGTTTTCACTTTAAATACTGCTTTCACAGAACAAGTGTTATAATAAAGGTCTCAAATATTTATAGTGATTTTACAGCAGCAGCATATTTAAGCATAACACGTGGCTACAAGCACAGTACAAGAAAAGTCAGTAGTGCTGCAGGAAGGCAGTGACAGCCAACTCAGCGTGACCAAATAAACTCCTTAATCTCATGTTTCAGTCTTTACATCTAAATTTTTGAACCTAAGAATTTAGATCAAACTGTCACCTACCACCTTGTGCTGATATTAATCTACGTATGTTCAGCTTGAAGAATGAGCCTTCCTGAAGAAAGATAAGCAAAGCCCTCATCCTTATCAAAAAAGCCTGGATGAGAAAAAACCTCATCAACTCATGGGCAAAAGAATGTGAGGGCCCCAAAGCCTCCAGTATCATCTGCATATCAGCACAGTGGGAGAAGAAAAATCACAGCTGGGAGTCTGTGGTCCGCCCACAGATACTGCTTCAGCAATGCAGCATCTCACTGAGGAGTTTAAGGTGTCAGACCTGATTGCTTTAGGAAGGAGCAGCAAATATCGAGCTTCCAGTACAACTACCACATGACAATGTGAGGACTATTTTTGCCCAAAAAAATTGATTTCTAAGTTAGGTACGTGATGGCAAGCTAGAAGGTACTGTCCTGAATCTGCCTATATTACAATGGTGATTTGCACAGTCTGCAGTCACTCTCTTCTACAACAAAGCAGTCAGAGAAATGCAGCCAAATCTCTGCTCCTCATCCTCAGTGTGGATTCCTCCTGTAGCTGTACTGGAATTGCAATGTTTCTTCCTCTGTCTAGACTAACACTACAAGCTGAATAACGTACTTAGAATCCAGCCAGGATCAAAGCAAACTCTGAGGGCAGTCAGGCTAAGGAGGTGAGAGATGATTTCTTTGCAGCTTCTGCTTGCACTGGTGCTCTGGTAGCACTCCTGTGGCCTGGTTTGGGCAGGAAGGAGAACATCCTGCACAGCCACACACACACACTGCCTGCTCTGTGGTGGCCTGGGGGATCAGCTGTCAGTTGCCAACATCTCATATACATGATGCTGTACTTCAGACATCTCTGGTGAGGGTAACTGGCCTCCTGCAAGCACTGCAGGTGCTCAGCACCCCTCCAGGAATATCAGAAATCTGTCTGATTTCTACAGGCAGCAGACACAGCTCTGGAACTCCATCTGGGACCCAAATCTCAAATCCAAATATCAGTCTGATATTGAAAAACTAAAGCTCACAATAATCTGCTTTGATGATGCCAAGAAATAAGCAAAGTGCTCAATTCTGGAGTTCTGACCTAAGAAATGATTCACCCAAGGAAGTCACATCTCTGCTGAGATCACCACTCTGGTGATCGGATGCCAGAAGAATCAAATCTATCAGGCAGCAAAATGCACTTCATTTTGCAATGCATGAAATTAAATACTCGGTCCCCATAAGCACTGAGGAGTAGGATGAGCATTATTATCATCCCTGCAGGACAGAGTTTGGAGAAGACCACTGTTGTGAGATGCTGTGCACTTCCAGAGGAAGGCATTCTTGCATTAGCAGTTTAATAGTGGGGTAATTATTCACTGGCAGTCTATGGCCAACTAAAGTCCTGGATAAAGCTTAGTTATGTCCTTAAGATGCTTCAATCCAGGAGCAGAATTAAGAAAGCAAACAAGTGGAATCTACTCTTAACTTTTCAACCTGCTGCCATTGCTTTAAAGCACAGCTGGGGTAAAATCAGGAACCAACAAGACTGTCAGCTGAACATCAGCAAGATCCTCACTGTTATTCATTATATGTGACGCAACGAGGCATGATCAAATAATAAAGTAATTATCCCTCCGTAATAACAGATGTTATAACAGCAAATCAGCATAGACTGCATTCTCTTTTGCTGAGGGACAGGTAAGACTGCCACGTTTTCAGCATTCACGTGGCTGTATCAGTGTTGTGAACAGCCATTTTCCTAGTGGTATCTACAGGTCTATCCTAGCTTTCATTAGTCTTAGGTAACAGTCACCTGTAAGCCTTGATGGGGCCAAGGTGTATTAACACGGGATGCAGTGACAACAAATTGCAGCACCAAAGCAATTAAGCAGTTTAAGCTGAACTCAGCACTTCTCCAACTAATGATGTTTACTTCACCAGTAATGCATGTTGTAAAGCTTTCCCCCATGCCACGTGCAGATGGCAATCACGGATCTCAGCCAGAGCCAGAGATGTTTTGAGCAGCTAACTACTTTTCACATTTATTGTTGATTATTTTTTTCTGCAACTTCCCCAATTACTTGGAAAAAGTCTATGTAGTCTATAGTTGGTGACTGCTGCTCCCTTTTGAAGTGACTGCATACATTGCTGTTATTGTTCTAGTTCAGCTTTAGAGAAGGCCCTGCTGGCTGCAGGCTCTCTGATCTCTTACATTTCTGTAAATAACAAGGGCTGTATCTTTCCCATTCCTATCCTCCATTCAGACCTGAACATTCCTGTTCCACATCCCACACTTTTGCTGGAAGAAAAGCCCACCTGAGCCCCATACCTTACACAATGCGGTGAACCCAAGTGCAGCTGAAGGCATTTTCTCTTCCTTCCAACAGACATTATGCTACTAAAGGCTGGAAGCACTCAGCAGCCATAAGCGTGTGCTTTCCAAGCAAACTCTTGCTGACCTACCAGAAACGACACTGTGCTCCCAGCAGGGTACAGCTGCAATAACAACGCTGGGATTTGCATCAGTACATTGAAATGACAGATTGATACAAGCAAACAAAAACCAGGTAAAAGCACCTTTCAGAAGCTGTGGGCACCGTGCTGGGAGTCAGTGGTCACCCAACTTTAGGCACCCACTGACAGAGCTGTTAAAGCAGAAGGTACTTCTGCTGTGCTACGTTTACCCAGAGCAATCAGTTCAGCTGCACGGTGAGTTTAGAAGACCATTCTTAAGAAGGTTAAATGTGTTTGACTGAGATTGCCAAGAATCCTAACTGAGCGCCCTCAGCCTGGTGATTGAAACATAAGGACTTCCATAACTGAACGAATGCCTGAGACTTACCATAGCTGAAAACTACTCTAATAAAGTCACAGATTGAGCTAGAATGGAAAATGAAATGTGATCTGTAAAATGGATGCTCCCTTTAGGGCAGAAATTAGGAACACCAGCCAGAGAGCTAATAGCCAGTTTGCATTCAGACACTGACACACTTCTTAGCCCATAAAGAGATTACACTTTGAAATGAGATTTCAAACACAATTAAAAGATATGAAACATTAAGCAAAATGGGAACAAGAGGTCTATCTGTGAATATAATCTTACAGTGCTCACCAAATGTGCTACAGCAGGAAATCCTACAATAAGATACAGTAGAGAAGGGGACAGCAAACTGCACCCTATAACCTTTTCCATTACGTAGAACAGAAAACCATCCCAGATTACATGCTATGAAAAGTAATCTTACCTTCCTTTCCATCAACAGGTTTTGATACTTCCATATCAAAGCTCTCTTGCATCTGCTGGCCCCGGAAGCGGTTGAGGTGCTCCTGCTCTATCAGGTTACTCTCCTCCTCCTCCAGGGGTTGCCACGTACCATCAATAAACCATTGCCCACGCATTACCGGAATCTTCTCCGTTTCTGAAAACCAAACGAGATTCTTTTATACAACAGAGCCCAGACCGACAGCAGATCAGAGGGAGGGAAACCCCAACCACACCAAGAAACACCATGTCTTCCCCATGGGGCTGAGTGTGTTTGAGGATGCAAGGAACACACAGGAAGATGTATATTCTGCAAAACCAATTTAGAGCTGGGTTAAAAATGGGACTCATACTCCTCTCTACGTGGCTGCCCTGCATCTTCAAAAAGAATGAAGAACTTTGTGAGACTTGTGCTCCTTTACACCGTTTGATCGACAGGAATCAGTGGTTTAAAGTTGTAAAGAAGATGCAGAACAAGGAGGAGAAAGCAAACCACACACGCTCACCCTGACTGCACAGAGCCCTGTTTCTTTTGGGAACTGCACTTAAGATAACTCCATTTGTGTATCAGTTAACATAAAGGATGATTTTAAAGAGTGAAGCCATTTCTTAATTAAAACCAGTCTTCAGAGGGGGTTGTTTTCAGTCCCTGTCCGTCTAGTTTCACTTCCAGCACTCCAAACAGGGAAGCTGGGTGCTGAGCATGTGTTGTCCATGTGATAAAACAGAGTTCTCTCCAAAAGTGGGTGCTAGAACCCACTGCTCTTCAACAAACCATGACTGACACCCAGATTCAGTACTGTGAATGCAAGGAGTCAGAACTCTCCTTACACAGATCCCTGCAAGCATAATGAGACAATACTATCCGTTTTAACTCAGAACGTCATAGAACCACGCAGGCTGGAAAAGACTTCCAAGATCCCAAAGCCCAACCCCAGCCCACCCCACCATGCCCGATGTCCTTCAGTGCCACATCTCCATGGTTCTGGAGCTCCTCTGGGAAGGTGACTCACCACCACTGGGCAGCTGTGCCACTGCTGAACTACCCCTTCTGCAAAGAAACGTTTCCTCATAGCCAGCCTGAACCTCTGCTGGCACTGCTTCAGGCCATTCTCCCTCATCCCATTGCTGTTGCCTGGCAGCAGAGGCCGACCCTCCCCCTCAGTACCAGCACCTTTCATGGAGCTGTAGCTAAGATCTCCCTGAGCCTCCTCTTCTCCAGACTGAACCATCTTCTATCTCTGGAAAATCAGGGAGAGCAGTGTGAGGGTTCCAGAGGCTGTGGGACTGTGGCCATGGGACTGGCTGAGATCTGAGACCAAGACAGCAATCCCACCACTGGCTTCCAGTACAAGCTGGGAGAGAGACTCAACCAAACCCCAACACTGTACATGTGTACACACACAGCACACAAACAGCTCTCCGAGGAAGCGAAGCACTCAGCCACAAAAGGAGAGACTTCAGAAAGGAGATGAGGGAAAAAGAGCACCAAGGCTTTACCATTCAAAGAACCATCCCTACACAGATGGTGAGAAAGCAGCTGGTAAGGGCAGCTGAGAAAAGCAACAACAGATGCAAAAACAAACCAACAAACAAAAACAGTAAAGAAAAACTACATACAGAAATGCAAAGAAAAAATCAGCCCAAACAAACAGGAAAGCCAAAAGAGAGCACAAATAGTTCCCAAGGACAGGAACAGAAAGCAGAGATGCTCAGCCTGTCAGCAGGAGGATGTGAAGTACTTTCATACGGGTGCTCACAGGGGAGAATGAAAAGCAGCAGAGACCTGCAAGCACCTCCCTTATATGTTCCAAATTCTTCATCTCTTAGACCAATGCAGCTCCAAGCTAGGAAGGCAAAAGGGAAATCTCCTTACAATAATCTTCCCTCTGGGCAGGAACACTCCACATCCCAAAGCCAGTTTCAAAACCTTCTCCATAGAAGACTTAGAAGCCAACATTGTTTCTACAATACTAGAAATGTGGATCATCTCCTAACAGCCCTGGCTTTGCACCTGGAACGGGGCAGCTCCTGCAGCACAGCGAGGCGAGCAGCAGGGAAAGCAGCAGCTGCTGGGGGCAGATAACTGGAGCAAGTGGCCCACATCACCTCTGGGTGCTGGCAGGGGCGCTCTGCTGATTACCCAACTGTACCCATAAGTGGGAAGCCCACAGGCAGCCCTGTAAGCATGCATGCAGCACAATGCATGGAGCAAACCCTCTGAAACAAAGGCTCCAGTGACCTCCAGCCTCTCTCATCCCAGCCTCCTGCATATCCCAATGCACTCTTGTTCCTCCCTTCCAAGATCCTCAAAGCCTGTTTTAATGCTCTGACCACTGCTGCAGTACTGGATGGACCACAGCAGTCTGGCTGGCCTGACCAAAACGCCAACAGACACTGGTGGCCCTGCCTGCGGTGGTGGGGGTTGGAACTCATCTGTGAAAACTAAAACTCATTTTATAGTCATCATCCCATGAACGAAGTGCCGAACATCAGGTTTTTGAGTGAAGTTTCTCAAACTCAACCTGTTAACCACGCCAACGTTAATCATTATTAATTACTGCTGCACAGACAACAGAAAGCAAAGTCCAGTAGTAGCTGCTCACCGTGTGCTTGCCTTCACCTCAGCTGTGCCCCCCGTGTTTTAACCTGTCACACACCCACACTGCTCCACAGGGCAATGCACACATATCCAGCTCTGCTGCTCTCACAACAGAGCTGTGTCTGCAGGAAGAGACGGAGCACACACACAACTGCAGTGAGCATAAAGGATCCCATTGTTGCCGAAGCAATGGCACAACTGTGTCAGATGTTGATCCTCGCTGGGAAAAATCTGCAAGCAGCTCCTTAATTCCTCTCTATGCATTCTGATGAGGCTCCATTCACTGCATCCATAAACAGACTAAAACAACAACAGAACAGGAGGCGATATGAATACTATTTCATACTCCCAACCAACAGAAGACAACACACCTCTTCTGCATTTCTGAAGGGTTTCCAGGTTTTCACTTGGGAATTTCTACCTACAGGCTTCTAGAATTCCAAGCATTAGGAATTAAAATAAACATTTTCAGTCTCTTTCTCCTGGACAAAAAAAACCCCTTTCCCACTGTGTTTCTTTAAAGCAGAGCACAGCACTGAACAGCAGCTCTCAAATAATAGATGGGCAGTGGCCTCTCCCAGAGAAGCTGGGCCAGGAAAAAGAAAAATAGAACGATTGAAATATGAAAACATTTATTGTAAAATCTTTACGGCCTAATTTGGTTTAGGAATAAAATCATATATCTGGCTCTAGGGCTGGAAAGGGCATTTATCTGGAAAACACTCCATCTGTAAATCACTTCCAGATCCAGAGACAGATCATTACGGGGCTTTGTTTGCAGAGCAGGACTTCAAAGATGGAGCCAGGTTTTCCATAGCTCAGGTCCTTCCATTTTCCAGAGCTCAGTGGGATTGTAGGGAGACCCAGGTGTTTCTCCCCACCAATGCTTTAACTGCTGGGGACTGAGTGAGGTGATCTCCAGAGGTCTCTTCCAAGCCTGACCACTCTGTGTCTCTTAGTGCTAGCAGTCACAGCATCTCAGCTCACTGTATTTCACATCTCGGCTTGATCACTGTTACACTGCTGGGAAACCCCAGCAGAAAGAGCACCTGGTACAGGGCAATGCCCCTTCTGCCCATCAGGAGCACGGTCTGGGTTTCAGAAAAGCAAACACAGTCTTTCAGCGTCATTGGATGCACTGGAGATACCAATGAACTGCAGCACATCGCTTGATAAAGTGTGGAGAAAACACCTTCCTGATGGCTGTGTTGTGAAAACCAAGCAAGGACAAGACAAGGGGGAATGGTTTGAAACTGAGACAGGGGAGGTTGAGGTTGGATCTTAGGAGGAAGTTTTTCCCCCAGAGGGTGGTGACGCACTGGAACAGGTTGCCCAAGGAGGCTGTGGATGCCCCATCCCTGCAGGCATTCAAGGCCAGGCTGGATGTGGCTCTGGGCAGCCTGGGCTGCTGGTTGGTGACCCTGCACACAGCAGGGGGTTGGGGCTGGATGAGCACTGTGGGCCTTTGCAACCCAGGCCATTCTAGGATTCTAAGATGGCTGCATTACAAGTGTGCAGTGCTGCACATCAGGTCATACTCCAGGCAGGGCAATGCCAACCTTGTGATCCTCAAAGCCAGCAGCTCCCATAGTGGCACTGGGTGGTGAAGGAAGGGCGGTGTTAAGGCGATGGCTGTGGGCATGGGGCTGGGAGGGGAGCACATGGACTTACAACAGGTCCTGCCGTATCACCTGGCTGAGCGAAACCTCAGAGGTGTGCCCTGGTAAACAACCCCGCTAATCTCAGACAGGTGCTCTTACACCAAGATTATCCCATGATTCATCCAGCACGATGCAAGCTATTACAGTAATCACCATGAAGCAGCGCTGTACCAAACCTGCTATTTTAAGGCCCAATTGCACTCCTATCCACTCATTCACTCACACCTTGAATATTCACCAGTGATTGCAGAAAGCGTAAGCCAAGCTCTCCCTGCCTTCTTTCCTTCTATGAAAGGAATGAAATATTTACATCTAGCTGTAATTTCACTTTTCTCTCCCCCAGTATGGAATTCAAACCCTGTAAGAGGTAATGCAAAGAGTTTATCTTCGCCACTCCAACCTTGATCCCCAGGAAAGGATTTGCCTTGATTTCTTTACTGCCTTAAGTCTTACACCACGTAATCTGCAGCTGGCGGTGCTTCAAAGCGAGGCCCCGTGTGTTTGGCCAGTACACGCCGACGTGCTGTGCTTACACCAGAACTTCTAAGTTGGAATGGCAGAGATTAGGAGCTAATGAAAGGCACTTCGTTTTAATTAGTCATACATATTTCACCACTTTTAGAGAGGAACAGTTCCAGCAACGGCAACAGAAAGAGAATTTATGCATTTTTAAACAAAAAGCCCATTCTTTTTTTCCCCAAAAAAGTCTACAAATATAAAAGCTGTAATTAATGATGTGTGTGCAATTTACACCTAGGTCCTCGGTAGGGGAAGAACTAGGAAAACACAAGCAGCATTGGTCTGGATGGGGCTCTGAGTGCTGCTGGAGCTCTGGGTGTCCCTGTGCATTGCAGGGTGTTGGGCCAGATGGCCTCCACAGGTCCCTTCCAACTGAAGCAAGCCACACTGTAATTGACACACATATATACCCTATTTCATTTCATTGCACAGCGTTTGTGAGATCCCCACCCAAACAAAAAATGCATATAAAGGCTATGTAAATCCCTTGTAACACAGAGGGAAAACAAATTATGGCGCTAACTTTGCCTGCATTTCTTCCTTCTTGTACTACTCAATGATCATCATAATTTGTTCCTTGAAATTGCATATACCTAAATTTAATAGCACACAGCACGAACTGTGGCTCATGTTGGCTCCTTCCACCCCTCTTGATTCAGAACTAAGAAAACTTGCAAAACGGAGACCACACAAACTTCTGATTAAAAGCAAACAGAGCTTGAAAGAGAAAATGAAAGGAGGTCTCTCAGAAATGTCAATGTAAACTGACATGCAATCTGGGAGACATGTAGATAGAATAAAATGGTGTGAAAGCAAGATGCAGTGAGCTTTGGATGTGGGGTGACCTCACTGCAGCCTTCCAGTACTAAAGGGAGACTGTAAACAGGGGAGTCAACTCTTGGAAACGGCAGATAACAGCAGGACAAGGGGAAATGGATTGAAGTTGAAGGAGGGAGAATTTAGGTTGGATGTCAGGGGGAAGTTCTGTACTGTGAGAGTGGTGAGGTGCTGGAACAGCTGCCCAGAGAGGCTGTGGATGCCCCGTCCATCCCTGGAGGTGTTCAAGGCCAGGTTGGATGGGGCCCTGGGCAGCCTGGGCTGGTATCAATGTGGAGGTTGGTGGCCCTGCCTGTGGTGGGGGGTTGGAGCTTCGTGATCATTGAGGTCCTTTCCAACCCGGGCCATTCTGTCATTCAAACCAACTGGTTCAGAGGGGCTGAGGGCAAAGTCAAGGTACCTCCGGCACCATCCGCTCGTGAAGTTCCTGTCAGCTGTAACAATTTACCCAGCAATGTGATCTAAAAGGTTAATATAATATTTAGAGGCTAAAAAATGTAAATTGAAACTTATACTCTGCTGAAACCAACAAAGCCAAAGAGCTGGATGTGGAACAGAGGTCCATGAAGTGCTGTTGGCTCGATAGCCAGGACTCCTGCTTTCCAGCAGAGTTATTTCTATATCTTAAATTTGGCTTCCTTAGCACTATAGTTGTGAACAACCTCTAGTGCATGAGGATAAAGCTCTTTAGATACCGAAGGGAGGAGCTCACACACTTCCTAACAGGGGGGAAAAACTGGACGAGAATCAATCGTTGTCATTTTAAGTCCTGCTACAAAGTGCTGTACACTTTGTGCCTTGGGGCACAGCACAGCACTGCCAGTAAGAACCCGGACACAAGAAGCTGGAGCCACTTAAATGAACATCTTTTACAATGACACCCTTGATGCTACTCTGGACTTCTTCATATCAGCTGTTTGTTCCCACTTCACCAGCCCTTACAATGATATTTTAGGTACATCCACTGGTGCATAACCCATAGGACTTCTCACTTACGTACGAGGTCCAGACTCACCCACATTGTGCCAGGGTACATCCTCACACCCAACCAGCCAGCACCACCACTGCCCATAGAGCCACAGCATCGTGCAGACTCTATTTGTGCCAATGCAAATGCACGGAGCACAGTTTGCAGGGTAATATCTGTTCCTCATAGCTCCACTATGGAAGGGTTACAGAGCCCCATGAAGGGACAAGAATGCAAGAGAACAGGAAGCTCAAGAGAACTGATAGCTATAAAAACTGATCATGAGATTCCTAAATTGAATGCCAGTGATGTGACCATGCACACAGGGTGAACAGACAGATGTAATGAAACAGACAGAACCTAAAATTTCATTATTTCCTGACTGCTAGGTAACAGAACAGGCTTTTTGTTGCAGCTCAGTGTTCTGCAGCTTTCCAGCTATTTCCCAGTCCATCACTGCAGAATAAAGCAGGTTGCTCGCATTTAAATAAATGGCACCATTCCTTTAATCACAGCCAGAATGACCTTCCCTTGTTTAACTACAAACACAGCAGCCTGTTCTGCTCTTGCAGAAGTAACACCACCACCTAAAAAGCAATTCATGGGTGAAATCCACCTCAGAAAACTTAACAGAGGCAGCCACGTGAATTCACACAGCCAGAATCTTACTGAGCATCCAAGAGATTTCCTTCACCGAGTGGTAAACGATATTATGCTGCTCCACAAATAATTCTAATTTGCTTTACTGAGCCAATTTCAAGATAACAGGTGGAAGTTACCCCCAAAATACAGCATGCATCATGTTTTTCAGGAAGGGTTTTCCTTCTAAGTTAGTGGCTGAAGGAAGATCACCGCAATTACTCTCTACATAGATCTGAAGCCAACGGTTTAACACAAAATCCTGCAGCTCACCTTATCAGCTGCCCCAGTGGTGTTTGGAACAACACTCATCAAAAAACCCTGGTCTCTTAAATCACAAGAAGAGGTTGCAGCCTTAATTTTAAAGCTCTAAAATTAAAAAAATAAGAACTCTTTATTGAGTTCTTATCCATTAATGGAATTTATCCAATGTTAATTCCAGTACTTTGAAGTGAAGCACTTGCACCAGCAGCACCTGTTACTGTAGTCCTTAAGTTTTAGCAGATAGTCCCTTATCAGCTCTTTTCTAACACACAAAGCTTGCACTTTTTGCAACAGCATTAGGCAAAAGCTAAGCTGAACTGCCAAAGAATGACTGTGCCACATGACAAACATATGTGAGCACCTCCTGAACTTGAGCACGTGCTCTAATCCCATTGAAAGTCATGGGACTTTTGCACAATCACATCCTCAGCGCTGAGTGTTTGTGCTCTCCTGGGAAGGGCTCTTCAGCAGGTCCCTGCTAGCGAGCTCTCTCCAGCACCAAGCAGCCATGATTACGTATGTGCTGTTTCAGAAGCAGGTCTCCTCCATAGGAATATCTGTATTTACAAAAGCAAGCTTTTTTCTGTGCATACCTAACACCTACCTCGAGCACCAACTAACCAGATGAGCAAATACATTCAGTGCACACCAACTCCTTCTCTCATCTCCTTCCCTCTCCCTCCCTTGCAGTGGGTTATCCTCCACCCCACTGCTCACTTACTGTGCTATTCACCAAGTCCACTGTCTCTGCAGTGTCTCCTTTCCAGCCTCTTGTCAGGCACATTCTGGTGTGTCTTCACAGCTACTTGCAGCCTGCACTCAAACAGAGAGTACCACCCTACTGACCTTCTTTCTGGCCAACACTTAAAGCCATTACATACCTACATCCTTTTCGGCCTTAGAAATACAACTGATAGAATTGCCCACAGCATTCCCAGCATCTCTGCCTTGCTCCTTGTTCATCATAACCACCAGAAGTGACGGAGCACACCAAGGGGTGAGCACAACTCACTCTGTAAGCAGGATCACTCAGCTGGAGGTGACAACACCCAGCAGACAGTGCTTCTGACATCACCTAGAGAAAAGTGATTAGTTTTGCTTAAACAGTGCTTGCAAATCACAATAATAAAAGCTGAATTTGCAAAAGGAATTCACCTTCAAAGGCACATCCAAAGTACCAACGTCTCCTGTGTGCTTTAGAAAAGCATCCTGAAAGTCACAACTTACCCTTACTGAAAGGGAGAAAGGCACCAAAAAGCAGAAGCTATGCACACTGAGCACTGCAGAGCTGAAAACTGCCTTGCCATCACATAAGCCTTCTGATCAGGAACGAGATGGCTGGACTGAAACTAACGAGACACTTTGGGAAGGAATTGAGCAATGCAATTAAGAGGAGAGGCAGAAAAGTAAAACCCAGGAAAGATCTCAGTTAGCGAAAGTAATGCTTTACCTTGCCATGGAAGCTATCAATATTTTATTTGCAAGTGAAGAATCATGTGCCTGGCAAGAAAAAACTCTTCAGTGAAAAACTCCTTTAAGAAATGGTATCAACCGAGTTCAAGGAGTTCCCAACAACCAACAGCAGTGTTCTAGGTGTGCTGTAAAGCAACTAAAGAAGCGTTCTGCTGCTGAAGACAGACTACAAAATGTAGACCATGCAGTGGAAACCATTAGATCCAAACCCTCAGCTTTCACCTACCTCATAAATGTGTTTTAATGCTATTTCTGTTTCAGAATAGAAGAAAAAAACCCCAAAGCAATCACACAGGCTCAGGATACTGGATGTCAATTAAAGCAGCCAGGGAAGCAGTGCCATGGGACCTGCACCACTGGATGGGCTCAGGGTGCTCACCTGGAAGAAGCCAATGTGGAAATTCACATTGCAAAAGCAGCCAGTGCTCCTGCATACAGCAGGCAGCAGAGAAGCACCCAGCAGCTCTTGCACACTGATGTTCAGCCTTGACAGCAAAGCAGTGGCTGATGTACAAAAGGGTTTGTATCTTGCTGCTGACCTCCACCCCCCACATCAGATTTTAAACCTGACCAAGCTGAAGTTTAAGGATTTTAAAATCTATATCTGGGGATCCAACGATCCCCTCAGTGTTCACACATGGGCTAAGTAGAATCTCTGCTAGCAAGCAGTGCAGTGGAAGCTACCTCCATATCTTCAGTCAAGGATGGTCCTAATGAAGGATTCTTATTTTAATACGGTATGTGGTATTTTATGTAATAGGTGCCTCCAAACTATTAGGTACAAAAGCATACATATTAAAAAAAGAAATACCAAACAAAGCTCTTACTGAGCTTGCTTTTCCCCACATACCAACAGATCTGTATAGAAGTTCTACTTCCATTTTAAGAGGCATTGCTGCATGGTAGACAGCAGTAGAGGCGACGTAACCCCAGCAGCCTGAATTCGAACTGGAGAACATGGTCTTGAACTGGAGAACTGGTGTGGTATTAAATGTGGAGGTTGGTGGCCCTGCCTGCAGCACGGGGGCTGGAGCTTCATGATCCTTGAGGTCTCTTCCAACCTGTGTCATTCTCTGATTCTATGAACGTGCTGAGATGAGGACAACGAGCCGGGGAGTGAAAGTGGACTAATATATAAGAAATCAGTAACTTGACAGTGCGATGGCCAAAAAGCAAGGGAAAGGCAGGGCAAAAGTTGCATGAGACAAAGTCATGAGTCCCAAGCCAATAAATAGGACAGTCACCCAGAAGTCTGCAGTATAAAGATTAAACAGACTCATCAAGGCTTTGAAAACCAGCCCAAGTCAATCTACAGAAAAACAGTTGCAAAGCAGCCCTCTTTGAGTAGGAGGGCAGAGAGGACTGGACACTCTAAGAGGATTCAAAGAGCAGATTTGCACAGCAAATACCACTCATCACCATGTCTGCAGAAGACAAGAAGCCCAGCTCCAAGCTACTCACTTATCTGGAAGCCTCCACTAACAATTTCAGTTCTCTTGTGCTGTCTTTGCTACTTCTACAATTCTAATTAAATAAATCCCAGAGGTCACAAGGTAAGGATAAAATTCTCAGTAATTAATCTCTTCAAACTGTAACTCACTTTGATATTTCTGATGTTACAGAAGAATCCTGTGGCAAGCTTAAGATTTCAGACAACGCAGAGTGAAAGAAGTATTTCAGCACAAGCCAAGCTACAATCAGCATCTTCCTGTCATTGAGATTACAAAACAGCTGGAGAGCTGTCAGGGCACCCATCATTGTTGCTGTGAGATAGCAGCCGTCCCTGAAGAGCGGTACATATGTGGAACAGAACAACAGGGAAGAAGAAAGATAAAAGCTTTTGACCTTTGCTCTGAACTGAAAACATGAATCAGCAAAAAGACAGCAGTTCCTGTACTCTTTAACGTGCACCTCAGCATATTTTATGTCAGTTGTACTCGTTGTTTTTCATGCTCACGCAATCAGAGAGCAAGATCCTCCTCCCTTACCCACACATGTATCTAGTATGAGATCTGATATGCCAGCAATAGCTCCCTCCCATATGACAGGGACCAAAGTAGCATCTACCCTTCAGATCCAGAACTGCACGCACGCCATGAGATGGGAATAACAGCCACACCAAGGTCTTCAGAAGCAGGAGATGAGACAGAGTCCTTGGGATCTGACCTTGCAATCTTCTGGGGCCTGGGCGCAGCAGAGAACCAGGCAGAGAGCACCAGGCAGCAGCGCAGCAGAGCCATGCTGGCCATCTGCCTACAGGGGAACGCACCGCCTCACCTGGGAGGAGAGAATGGGAGAAAGGCAAGAACTCTCACATATACAGGGAAGAGGCAACGAAACGTGCGAGCAGAGGAGGCGTTAGGTCAGAAGGCACTGACAGATCCCTGAGACACCAGAAGTTTATCTTAGTCTTGCAAATGAGCAGACAAGATAAGAAGACTTGAGCACTCTTTAATCAGCTTTCCGAGAACGAAAAATTATCCCCATTTTTAGCACTGTGAGTTTGTTTCTCCATCTAGCGCTGCTTCTGGTGCTAACCTCTGGAAACCTCTCCTTCCAAGCATCAGAAATTGTCTCTGCACAGCACACGTTATTATTTCAGACATCTGCTCCTCGGGCTTAAGGAGACTGAATCAGCTTCCAAAACAGACCAGGCAAAGGGTCAAGAAATTAAACCTTTAAGCTGCTGATGATCACAGCCTCTTGCTCCCATTACCAGGAGCAATCCTGCCTCACCTGGCAGCTCTGCTCACTCCGTCCCCTCTGTCCCTATGGCACAGGCAGCAAGAGGGACAGCAGCAGTTTGCTCATCCCATGGGTGAACTGTAACCACGTGGCAGATGCAACAATCACCAGCAGTCATCGCTTCAGGGTGGTGATAGAAAAAACCCTACTGTCCGAACATGGAGCTGTGCCCAGCCTGCTCTTTAACTCAAAACATGTGTGGGCTGAGAGCTCCCCTTGCTCCTTGGCCTCACTACCTGTCTGCTGGGGTGATGAGCTGAAAAACAGAGGTTTCACACACCTCAAGTGAATGGTATCACCTGCTACTGTCTTTCATGGATCTCCCTCCTGTAAAAATGACAAGAAAGAAGAAACGAGCAAGAGCCTCAGTTTTTTACATCTCTGCTCTTTTGCGACTCTCATCAGCCCCAAATCTCCCACATAAGTCTCACAAATTTAGAGACCAGAGAAAACTGCCCGCTCTTCTCCCAGGTTCATGTGAGGACAACACCTCTTGTTTGGCCGGTCTGCATCTCACGCTCCATTACAGTTCCCATGGCCTTGAAGGAACACAGTTGGAAAGCAAGTCTTTAGGGACAGAGGGGAAGCAGTGGCATTGCCTGTCTGCTCCAGGAGAGCTGATGCTTGTCCAGCAAGACCCTGGGACACATTCCCTGCAAAGAAAGGTGCCTACTCTTTTACCTCCACTTCCAGAGGTCCCCTCTCCTCCATCAAAGGAGACAGATGAATGCAAAGGATGGTGCCTCTTGAGAAAGGATGCGAGAAGGTGTACATCACCACATCCTTTTGAAGTTGATGTGGTAAACACCCTTCACTTGGAAGAATAAGAAGTAAGGACTGTGCATCTGAGATTCCTGTTGCAACCCCCTGAAGCAGAAAGCAGAAGTCCCATTTCAAGCCTCTGCCAGTGGAAGGATGATTGGGTTAGGGAGATGAAGCTCTGTTGCTTTCCTAGAAGAGAGGATGACAACAGCAGAAAAGCCAGGATTCAGCCAGCTCTTCCACTGCTCCTCACCAAAGAAAAGAGATCAGAAGCATGCCTGTGGCAGGGAGACAGTGGACAAATAGCTGCCTGATATCACTCTGCTCTTCCTGAAGAGCAGCTATGAATACTGCAGGAAGAGGTGAGAAGTGACAGCACATCTCCACTCTCACTCACTCTTCCCCATCTGGAAAACGGTCAACTCCTTGAAATGGTAGATAACAGCAGGACAAGGGGAAATGGATTGAAGCTGAAGGAGGAAGGATTTAGGTTGGATGTCAGGGGGAAGTTCTTTACTGTGAGAGTGGTGAGGTGCTGGCACAGCTGCCCAGAGAGGCTGTGGATGCCCCGTCCATCCCTGGAGGTGTTCAAGGCCAGGTTGGATGGGGCCCTGGGCAGCCTGGGCTGGTATCAATGTGGAGGTTGGTGGCCCTGCCTGCGGTGGGGGGTTGGAGCTTCATGATCCTTGAGGTCCTTTCCAACCTGGGCCATTCTGTGTGTGACTGTGATTCTGCGAAGGGGAAGCACAATCATGAAGGCTCTCTGCCACCTTCCTCTGTACCTATCAAGAAACAACAGGATGTCCATTCCACCATCTCTGTATGCCAGGGAGTGCATGCCCAGATGCCCCTTTCCTTTAGATGCACAGGGGGGAAAAAAGGGGAAAGATACCCAGATCCCTTTTCTGCCAGAAGCGTGCGAAGAGGTGCCCAGGGCCTCCATGCAGCATGGGGGTACCCAGTGCCTCCTACCCTCACGATGCATTAGTGGGATTCATTGCCCACTGTCTCAAATCTATGTTGAGTGGTGCCCCATTTTCCATGGGCACTGGGCACCCCCTCACCTCCTGGACGCACAGTATTGGCTTCAGGAGGCTGCCTGATGCCCCTGGATGCCAAAAGGGGAGCACAGTACGTGTGCCACATGTCGCCCAGCAGGCCCCATCCCTTACCCCCAAATGTGAGCATCAAATGGGTGCAACAGGGAGCACTCAGCCCCCCACCCATCCATATCAGGGGGGCAGGAAGGGCCGCCTGTTAAACCCATTTCCTCCGAGCAGCTCCCTGTGCAGGCAGGGGACACCCAGCATCCCTTTTTGGGGAGGACAGGAGTCAGACGGCATCCCACAGCCCGAGGTGTGCGGGTCCGCTCCTTCAGGGATGGAAAAGCGCCCCGTTAGCTCCGTGTCCTTCGGTCCTACACACCCGAGGGACCCGCAGTGTCTGCGTGTGAGCTGCCGGCCGGGAGCTGCCCTGGTCGGCGCTGCGGGCCCCTCCTGCCACCCCTGCACCCCGAGCCCCCCCGTGCCGGCAGCGGCCGCACTCACGGTTCCAATAGACGGGGTAGCACTCGGCGTTGGCCACGTCCACCTCGTAGAGCCCGCTCCGCACACACACCGGCTCCACCTGCGTCCGCTCGGGGCCGGGGCCGAGCGCTCGGAAGGCCAGTTCGATCCGCAGCGAGTCGTAACCGATGAAGGGCTTCCAGCTCTTCCGGTCCTCCCGGTAGAACCAGCGCACCTCCTCGGCGCCCAGCTCCCGCACCACCTCATAGCGGGGCCGCCCGCCGCCCGCCGCCGAGCGCGGCCGTTTCCTCTCGGGCAGCGCCGTGCAGCCGCCGCCGCCGCCGCCGCTCTCTCCGCTCGCCAGCCCCGCGCCCTCGCCGCCTTCCCCGGCGCTGGAGGAGCGGCGCAGCGAAGCGCCGGACTCGGCCGAATCGAACTCGGCGCCGCCGGTCGAGTCGCTCGCGGTGGCCGCCTCCCGCTCCCCGTCCTCGGAGGAAGAGGTGGAGAGCGCGGCGCGGAGCGGCGGCACGGAGCGATGCCGGGGGCGGCGGGGCGGCCGGGCCAGGGGATGCTCCGCCGCTTCCTCTTCCTCCTCCTCGCCCTCGGCCGCCCGTTCGTAGCGGCCGCCGTAACCGCCGCCTTCCCCGCTCGGCTCCCAGGCGCCCTGCGGCGAGCCGCGCTCGGGGTAATCCATGCTGCGGTGCTGCCGCCTCACCTCGGCCGCCCCCGCGCCGCCCCGCTCACACCGCCCCGCTCTCGCCCCGCTCTCGGCTGCCGCAGCCGCCGGCTGCTCCGTCCGGACGGGGGCGGCGCCACATCGTCACGCGCGGCGCGACGCGGCCGGGGGCGGTGCGGGGAGACGGGGACGGGGGGAAGGGGAGGCAACGGGTCGGGGCTTGTGGGGGCTGCGTCGGGGCTGTTGTACAGGGACTGCGGGCACCGCCGGCAGCTTCTCTCTGACAAGACCCCGACGCGTCTCGGGGTTACGTGGCACCCACACGAGTATCAGAACATCTCGGGTTGGAAGGAACCCGCAGGGATCACCGTGTGCTCGTGTAGTCACGCTGAACACACGATCCTTGTGGCTCACTGGAACAGGTTGCCCAAGGAGGCTGTGGATGCCCCATCCCTGCAGGCATTCAAGGCCAGGCTGGATGTGGCTCTGGGCAGCCTGGGCTGCTGGTTGGTGACCCTGCACACAGCAGGGGGTTGGAGCTGGATGAGCACTGTGGGCCTTTGCAACCCAGGCCATTCTATGGCTCAGAGCTGTGTCCTAATGCTCCCTGAGCTCTGTTAACTTGGGGCACAGCCTTGCCCTGACCCTCCCCTGACGCAGCTCCTTGCTGTTCCCCATAGAGCTCAGTGTTGCTCTCGGCTCCCTGTGATGAGCTGCAGCAGCCACGAGGCCTCCCCTCAATCTGCTCTGGGCCCAGCAAACCATGGGTCCTCATGCACTCCTTGCCTTCCAGACCCATCCCCATAGCCCTGTTTTGGTGGCTCTTTGGTGGCTTTATGTCCTGGTATTGTGGTGCCCAACCTGCACCTGGTGCTTGAGGTGAGGCCACACCTGCTGCTTTGGGGATGTCTCACCCTCATGTGAGATCCCAGTCCTCCGAATGCTTACTATGAGTACCAAAAAGGGAGGTGTTGGGCCCCAAAATGGGAGGTGCCGGGGCTCACCTGTGCTTGTTGTGGTGTGACCCTGCCCTGTGCACACCTGGTGCTTGGCAGGACAGTGTGCTGAGATGCATATCGGTGCCAGGTGATAAAACACTTTGATATGTCAAGAGTGAAGATGAGGGATGGTTCCCAGTCCCCAACCCCGCTGTCTTATCTCATGGCTGATGTGGAGGTGGCAGAGGGAGAACCTCCCAGGAACACACCCTGAAATACCGAGGTGGGGTCACCTGTTTGTATGAAACCCCTCATTTTGCAACACAGCCCGGAACAAGGAGGTGGGGTGAGGGTATGTGAGCAATGCTCCTGTCCTACCTGCACATCAGCTGTGGATAAAAACAGGATGCAGTACACATGTTCCCCAATTCCCATGTCTCCTCCTGGAACTGGGATTCCACATGCTTAACGCACTGTTCCCTTCTGCTTGGCTCTACCCTGCGAGGGAGCTTCTGTGTATTGCATGGCATTGTACCTCTCAGAATAGGTTTGTGCCCTGCCTCCTATATCCACTTTCAGCTGGGGAATCCTGTTAATGGACTGCATTAAAACAGAAAGAGGCCAGATTAAGTGCAGGTTGGAAGTAGCAGGTTGGAAGGATGGGAGATTGTTCATCATCGTCAGACTGAACCACATCGAGAGCTGCAATTTGGCAAGCTGTTCATTTTGAATTGGTGGGGGAGACTTTGCTGGGTAGACTGATGTGGATGGAAGCTGGGAGCCCAGACCTCTCTCTAGAGCTCAGAAGAGGAATATTTTCCTCTTTGTATGGTTAGGAGCACACAGTTTATGGGTGTGGAGTAGCACAAAAGTTCCTGGCATGACACAGGACTCCAATCCCATCGCTGCCAACTTACACCACGTAAAAAGCAAATGTATAAGGTGTAAAATGGTTCCCCTAGAACCTGGGGAGCATGGCTATAACTGAAGGCGTAAAGGGCTTCCTTTAATTAAGCTCATTTTACCAAGTAGCTTGGATTCCTTTTGTTGCTGCTATTCTAGTTACCCCCATCCCAGCACTCTTGTTTTCAGGAGAAGCTGCTCCTGTTGGTGCTACTTGATACAGCGTGGTCAGTTTTGAACTTATCACAAGGCAGAAATGATGCAATCGTGTTGTGTTTTTTTCCAGGTCCTAAATAAAGTACAATGAACAGCGCGAGGCCGAGTGCTTGCAGGAGTCCATTAGTGACAGTCTTTACTCATTGATGAATCCTTTCTAACAAAGCCATTTGAAGATCTTCCCTTTTGCTATTTTTAAGCCATTTATGATGCACTCGTATTGATTTTGTATATAACTTCTTCTTCAAATCTGGACACTGTGCAGCTCTGAGTCAACACTGCCACTGCTGCCAACGGTACCTGTGATTTTATCAAGGAACAGAATGAAATTGGTTCTTTGACAGGAACGTTTACATTTCCCATGAAAATACTGATTGCCATCTCGTTACACCTCCACTCTCCGTCCCCTTGTTAATTGGCACATACCACTTCATTATGGGCAGGTCAGGAGAAGTGTCAGATGAACCAGCGTGAAACGACCTGGGCTCACCTCAGCCACACACTTCAAATATTGACACAGCACTGAGTTTCACCTTAGAAATGGTCTCCTGGCCCAATTCTAGGCTCTCACATTTTCCATGTGTGAGCACAATCATCTGAACAGTGAGCTCTTGAAACCCTGATGTGCAAGTCCTCCAGACCTGCTGCTTTTAAAATGCCAGTTGTGCTGTTTAATGTTCTTTTTTCTTTAAGTTGCTCGCATGGGAAGCATTTCATCATCATTATATAACATGGAAACGACATTCAACTTTGTCCCAAATACAGGCAGGAAATATTTATCAAACACTTCTGCTTTTTTTTCAGTTTCACAGCTACCCAAATGTATTTGTGTACACTGAGAGTGCGACGAATTGGTCTCTGCTAAAACATTTTTCATCAAACTAAGCAGGCTTCCAAAAACCTTTGCTCACAACGTGATACTTTCTGCTCAGAAGACACTGACCCTCGGGCTTTTAGAAGGGATGTTGGTTAACTGGATTAACCCCCCTCCCAGATAGACCTCTGTCCTGCTTTCAGCCATGGGAGGCTCGTCTGCTTGCTTTTCTTTCCCTCGAACACCAGCAGTTCTGGTGCATCCCCTGTGCCAAGGTCAAATGTGCCTTTCTCTACAACTGAGATGTTCTTCCAAAGCTACGGCTTCATGTCCCTTTTCCCCTGCTGCAAACAGGCACAGAATATCCCGCTGGCTGTAAAAGACAAGAACTGGGGGCAAGGAGGGGTCATTTCTGAGATATCACATACCGTCTCTCTCAAGGCAGCACTGTTCAATCAAACCGTTTCCCCCCTGCCCCCCCCCTCTTTTTCTTTTGCTGTTGTTCCAGGGCAAACAAAAGGAAGAAAGCAAAGTAATGACCCCTGACAGAAGTGTTTACCCTTTCAGGTTTTGGTCTGGTGAAGCTCGCTTGTACTGAACGTTAAGTCCTTGTCTGTGCATTGATGAGTCACAGAATCACAGAATCACAGAATTGCCCGAGTTGGAAGGGACCTCAAGGATCATGTAGTTCCAACCCCCCTGCCTAGCAGGGCCACCAAACATACACCTTTACTAGATCAGGTTGCCCAGGGCCCCGTCCAACCTGGCCTTGAACACCTCCAAGGACGGGGCATCCACAACCTCCCTGGGCAGCCTGTTCCAGGACCTAACCATTCTTCTAGTAAAGAACTTTCCCCTAACATCCAACCTAAATCTTCCCTCCTTCAACTTAAAACCATTTCCCCTAGTCCTGCTATTATCAGCCCTTTTGAAGAGTTTACTCCCTTCCTGGGAGTAAGTTCCCTTCAGGTATTGAAAGGCTGCAGTGAGGTCACCCCGCAACCTTCTCTTCTCCAGGCTGAACAAACCCAACTCCCTCAGCCTGTCCTCATAGGGGAGGTGCTCCAGCCCCCTGATCATCTTTGTGGCCCTCCTCTGGACCCTTTCCAAAATCTCCATATCTTTTTTGTACTGAGGGCTCCACACCTGGACACGGTACTCCAGATGGGGCCTCACAAGAGCAGAGTAGAGAGGGACGATCACCTCCCTATCCCTGCTGACCACCCCTCTCCTGATGGAGCCCAGGATCCCATTTGCTTTCCGGGCTGCCAGAGCGCACTGCTGGCTCATGTTAAGTTTCTCATCTATCAGGATCCCTAGGTCTTTTTCAGCCGAGCTGCTCTCAAGGACCACTCCTCCCAGGCTGTACAGGTGCCTGGGGTTCTTCCGGCCCAAGTGCAAAACCTTGCACTTTGCCGTGTTGAACCTCATTAGGTTCACCCAAGCCCAGCTTTCCAGCCTGTCAAGGTCCCTCTGAATGGCATCCGTTCCCTCCAGAACACAGTCCCACAGAAAGCCATGCACAGGCAGGCTGCTGGCAAAGAAAAAGCTGAACTAGAGCCATGCCTGGGCTCAGCTGCTCCGTCTCCTCAGTCTTCCAACCAGAACCCTTCAGCCTTCATCTGATGAGAGCTGTTGTAGAAGAGCTTGTCATAGGTGGGCTCACTTAATGTACTGTGTGTGCTTGTAGAGGTGGGTAAAAGGCTTCTCCCAGAAATGTGGTTGTAATCCAGATACATCGGAGAGAGCCCTTCAGACCCAGGCTCTTCTAATAGGTCTTTGGGCGTGATGATCCTGTGTGTCTTTTCTAGATGTTTCTGTGATTCCTTATAGCTGACATTGCCCAGCTCCATGGTTGCCAGCAGCTACTCCAGATACACACAGTCCTGTAATGTGTTCCTTCCTCCTACGTGCTCTTCCAAGAAAGATTTTTGTTCCTTTGCTCTGGAATTTGGGCAGTTCCCAGTGTTCATAGAATCATAGAATGGTATTAGAAGGGTTGTTACTGTTAGTGTTGGAAGGGTTGTTACTGATTTTTTTTTCTTCCTTACTAGGGATGGTGAGCAAATAAAAATGATAGAAAAGGTAATTCTCATGGTGTGTTTTTTTTTCTCCAGATGCAACAGGATATAGGAAGTGCCTAAAGTGTGGGCATATGGAAAGCAAATGAGTTTTGTAGCTCCAAAACCAATAAAGCTGACACAGACATTTTGGAGAGGAGAAGGGGAATGTTGTGTCACCTACTGGTAAGTGTTGACTGTGGACTTGACCAGATCAAAATGCAAACAAGGGCTCTGGATTCATGTTGTGCCAATGGCTACGCCAAGAGATAAAGCACAAAGACCTCCGGTGAAAACCATTGCCCTGCAAAATGGAGATCTTGTTCCTTTCTGTAGATGGGGAAATAAAGAGTTGGAGGTCACTGTTCTAGAAAATCATAGAGCAGTGCTTGTCATTGCATCCTTGATGGAGGTACTGAAGGACATGGCTTCAGGCAGGAGAGCAGTAATGGAAACACTCATGTAAAGTCAGATACTGTCTTAAATGTCTCTGGAGCAGAGTGTGATTCAGAAGACCTTTAAAGCTGCAGGGAGATGCAGACGCTGTATCTTGGTAAGCTGACACCAAATAGCAGGTGAGCGACCTCGGATCATCTTTGTCATACTGGCCCAGAGGGAATGTCCTCGTGACTTGCATTTCTGTGGGTAAGGTGGGATCCTTGCTGTGCCTGGCTGGAAATGTGCAGGAGGGTTGTGGAAAGCTGCTATGGCAGCGTGCAGCCAGAGCTGGCTGGAGCTGTTGTTGGTCAGGTGACAGCTAGGGCCGGGTTTGGATTCCTGCTATAAATACACCACATTGTGTTCACTTCATGGAAGCATTTCACCAGCAGCCCCTAAATACAGAAGCCTTTGGACACTCCAGTTTTGCTTTTTGCTGAATATTGCAGCTACTTCGTTCTGTCTCTGCTGTCAGATACTTTCACTTCTCTTACATACTGTTAAGAGGTCTCGTCTGCTCTTTCACACCACGTCTGGCAGGAGAGCTCCCTTCTGCTTATAGTGGAAGTCCTGGTGCAGCCAGGAATGGAGAACCTGGCAAGAAATATCAAAGAGGGGCCTCGGAGACTGAGCTCTTCCCAGTTCCGCTCTCTCAGATCACTGCTACCTTATGGGCTGAAATGAGACAGCCTGCACTGCTATGGCTTAAAGGGACCAGAATCAGAATCACAGGATTCTTAGGAAGGAACAAGCATCCAATGTGGGAAATCTGTAGTAGCAAAACCGGCTGCAGTGGAAGTTTTTGTGACTCAGGTTACTTGAAAGGTCTCAAAACAGCCTCACAGTGTCTCCATCCACATGGCGAGGGAAAAGATCCCTCCCACTTCTGACCAATGGACCTGTCCCCGAGTTGGCATAAGTGCAGTAATCAAATCCTTTCTGAATATTTTCCCTTCCTACAACTTTCCAGAAGCCTGGGCAAAGGCTTATTGGCTTAAATAGTCACAGGGCCCTGCAGCCCTCTCACCCCAGGTGAACTTTGTGTCTGGTTAGAAGCTTACAGCCAGAATGTGTTTGTAAAGCAAGCTGCAATGGGAGGATCTGCAAAGCAGTGTTTTCCAGTGCAAATGCCTGTTCTGATCCCTGCCCTGTTCCCCACACAGGCACTTGCACTGGAAAACAGGTGCTTGCCCTTGAAAATGGATGTGGTGCGAGTGGTGGGTGGGTGAGGGATGAGTTGTGACACTCTCACTGCATCTGATCCCACACCCTGATTGGAGGGATAGGTTTTCCTATGGGACTTTATCACCCGGATATTACATGGGATTTGTACTTCATAAGGGAGATGCTGGTGATGGAGGCATACATCCAAACCTGGTGTCAGCATTCCATAGTATCACAAGTAGGACAGGTTTCATGATGTGGACATCTGTACTCAGATGGAGATGCATCTTCCACTGTTGCTACAGTTTTTGTGAGGTCTTTGTTTCTTCTCCAGTAATTGCATATTCTTTCCTTCTTTCCTTCTCTAAATGGAGCCAGCCAAGAATCCATGCTTTGCATCTGTTCTACGTCTGACATCCAAGGAAAGAACCCAAAGCAGCAAAAACGCGTCAGGTTTGAGGGCTGCTGCTAGGATGGGGAAAGTATCTTTTTCCCCAGCAGCCAAATTGCAAATGAGAGTCAAAGTCAAGCAGTGATTCTATTTTTATTCATCTTTTCTCTCTACCTTGCATTTTTGTATCTACTTGTAGAACAAAGCAAGAGCCTATTGCTTGTAGTGCCTGGGGAAAGCCAGAAATCTGAGCTAACAGCAAAGTGAGCACCCAATGCTGAGTGGATCAGATACTTAAACTCCCTACCCCCTGCGGCTCCACAAGCATCACTGAAGGGGATCTTTTCAAGCTTATCCTGGAATTTCGCTCTGTTTCTTTTTGTTATTGTGTTTTTTTTCCCCCTCCCCATTTCCATCCTTTCATTTCCAGATTTACCCACCAGTGAGGGGAACTGCCCATGGCAACCCAGACCTTTGTCACTGATGGATTAATGTTGACTTTTCATGTCAGGTGGCTTCTGTGGAACTCCACCAGGAGATAATGCAGGGAGTGATTTAGAAATCCGCATAGAAATGTTAGTAGTAATTGATAATTATCAATAAGTGATAAGTCTAATTGCAACAAACCAGCACTTATTAGCCTGGACAGGCTGAAGAGTTGTGCAGAAAGGACATAATGAGGTTCAATGAGAGCAAGTGTAGGGTGGGACTACACACCTGGGTAGGAGTAACCTCATACACCAGTACAGGTTGGGAGCTGAGCTGCTGGAGAGGAGCTCTGCAGAGAAGGACATGGGGGACCTGGTGGCCAACAGGGTGACCATGAGCCAGCAGTGTGTCCTGGTGGCCCATAAGCCAATGGTGTCCTGGGGTGTGTTGCAAAGAACATGGCCAGCAGGGCAAGGGAGATACTCCTCTGCTCTGCTCTGCCCTGGGGAGGCCATGTGTGCAGTCTGAGGAATCGAAACTGCACCTGGATCCTTGTTCTGCACACAGCAGTTACCTGACTTTCGCTGCAAGAGATTGTATCACATGTGATTTCTTGAAGGTCAATGACTGCAAACTGAAATTTTCTTATTAGGCAACATTAATCAGATTGAGGCTGCTCTAGTAGAAGATGTGAGGAACCGGCTCTGGCTCTGCTTGGCAGCAGGAAGCCTGCTAGTCCAAGTGCCACAGATGCTGAGACATTCCTTCATATGGGATGAGCCAACTCCTGCACACTGCCAAGAGCTTTCTCTGTAATTCATGGGAACCGCGAGCGCGTGGCACCCAGCAAGACCAAGCTTGCTGCAAAAGCCCTTTGGAAAGGATAGGGTTTGCTTATCACAGCCTGGTGTAGTAAACTGGCTGTGGCCTTAGCCTTGCTGTTTGCCAGCATGAACATGGAGCAAGTTGTGGTGTAGGAAGGCTTGTAAACCATGGTGGGGAAACCACAGCCCAAGAGGTTATGGATGGGCTGGAATTTGATTCATACAGCCCAGATCATGTGATTTTAAATCTTGGCTACCATGCTAGCAAAGTCTATTTTACCATGAGAAAGGCAGAGCTTCCCCACCATTATTGCTATGAAACATCAGATCCATTGCACAACTCTGCTGGGAAATGTGTGAGGGTGCTCACTAATGTGTACAGCCTGTGCCTAGGCTTGACATTGACTCTGTGTCCCATGAGAGCACTGAACTTAATTAAACCTTCACCTCAAATCCAGAAGAGGAATGAAAGAAAGCAGATTTCCCTCCTCCTTTCTTACCAGTGACTTTAATCTCCAAGTGGAACAGAGAACATGAAATGTGATTTTGCCCGGTCTGGCGGCAGGTTGAGTGGAGAAAGAGCTGGTTGGCTGGTGTGAGATGGAACATGCATCCACACAACAGGTTCTGTGTTACTTCAGTTTTCCCATGTTCTCACCTTCTCCAGCCCCATGAGGCTCTTTTGGTATTAGGACAGTGCACAACACAGCCATGAACATCTTACAGTAACGCCTGGTCCAATGGTCCTACAGGGATGTGATCCTTGGAGATACCCAAAAGTTTCCTTTATGGGAGTGTTGTTTTTTTTTTGTGGGCTCAGGCTGACTTCAAGATGATGCATGTCTGGAACTGAAATCTGGTGCCAGCCCCAAGGCAGTGAATATTTTTACCATCTAAATCTGCACTAGAGAAGGGATGATGTGGAACAACTTGGTGCCTCTAGGACTGCTCAGGTACCTGGCACTGGACACAAGCTTTGCCAGCGCTCTGTCACAGCGCTGCTACAGGTGTACAACCAACAGACTGAAGGTAGATGAGACATGATCTTGCTTTACCTGTGATGCCACCAATAGCTGTCTCTCAGGAAGCTGTTCCAGATCATGTCAGAGAATCATAGAATCATAGAGTCATTCAGGTTGGAAAAGATCTCTGAGATCTCCAAGCCCAACCCACCCAACCATGCCCACCACCCACGTCCCTCAATGCCACATCTCCCTGGGACTCTACATCATGCAAGCTGTTCCATGCAGGTGGATCTTTGGGTTTGCTCAGAGCTTCAGTGGTTTTACTGAGGCTGCAGATGGCTCTGAGATCTGCTGCTGGGCTGGGGCTGGAGGGAGAGCTCAGGAGGAGGGACCAATGCAGGCAAAGTGTTCCATGCTGTGCCTTGCTGGGCCATGATGAGTTGTACCACTCCATACCAGGCCTTTCCATGCCATGCCATGCCATGCTTTGCCAACCTGTGTCTTGCCATGTGTCATGGTTTTGCATGGTTAACCCATGACACCATGCTGGGCCATGCCATGCTACACTGTGCCGTGCCATGCTTTGCCAAGCTGTGTTGTGCCATGCTGGGCCATGCTGTGCCAACCTGTTTTGTGCCATGCCGTGTCCCACTACCATCACATGGGAAAAGCAGCAGCAGGTTCAGCCTTGAGCATATTGCTGAGCACTGCTGAACTGCAGCCCTCAAGGCTGACAAGCAGATGGACAAGTGATGTTAATCCTCCCCTACTTGGATTCTACCTTTTCCAAATGTCACTTGGTGGAAAATAAAGCATGCTCTGTATGTATGGTGAAAAGGTCAGAACCACTGCAATGTGAGGGTATGGGGCTTCCAAGTAGGGCCTTCCTAGGGGAAACACTTCTTGGAATTATTTGCCATTACCAGTCTTGAGAAAGTCCTGCTGGGGCTGCAGTGATCAGAGGGATGGGGATGATGTCTCACAAGGCCACGAGATGGCAGCCAGAGCCTGAGAAGTGGCTGACAGGCGCAGCAGCTCCCATGGAAAACTCCCTGCATTCGGGAATGTGCACCTGCACCGCTTCACTTTGAATGCTTCTTGTGTGTGTGCTCAGAATTTCCTGTTCCCATTTCATCTCTCAGCTCCTCTGAGCCCTCCTCGATCAGTCAGTATCGAATAAACGGTTTAAGCAACGTAATCCCTGCTGATAGGAAAACAGCAGCGCATCTGGTTGTACGCTGTGCTGTGAGGTCAGAAATACTAAATGCAGAGGGTGATGAGGCTCCAGCACTGCCCAGAGCTGTGGTGCCCCATCCCTGGAGGTGCCCGAGGCTGTGGATGGGCTGCTGGCATCCTCAGCTGGGGGGCATCCAGCCCATGGCAGGGGATAATGCCATAAACAGAGGTTTAGGGGCAGAAGTGATTGCTCTGACTAGAAAAACAAAAAAAGATATTTACATGGATGGCTTTTAAGGTCATAGAATCTTAGACTGGTAGAAAGGCTTGTGCTGGAAGGGATGTTAGAGCCCACCTGGAACCAGTGGCCAAGATCACAGAGAGAGTCCACGTAGAGGTCAAGGTACCAATCTGGAAGTCCTGCTCTAAAGCCGTTTGGTCCAGAACAAGCTGCAAGGAGTGCAGTGCCTGTGGCTGCTTTTGCCACAAGGGACAGCATGACACTCCTGATGCCGGTGTCTCTCAGTTGCTGAGCATATACCAGTGAGATACAGGAGCCCTATTATTTGCATAATGGAAGATATGTTAATATTTCCATGTTTCAGCCCATGTAAGCTCTCTATATGCTGTGATACTCTACTGCCCATCTTCGGCCTGCTGCAGCTCTGCATTCCCCCCATTCGGCAGTGATGATCATGCTGCATACTGCAGGAGCAGCAATCAGTGACAGATTAGCACCTGCTGCTTCAGAAAGACCTTCAAATAGTAAAGAAAGAAAGGCTGAAAAAGAAATAAAGAAATAAAGTTTACAATTCATTTCATGGCTGAATGGTTGGGACAAGTGGAGCTAGAGGAAGGTGGCACCAACCCATGCCCCTCTGACAACAACCCATTGCCCCCTATAGCCCAGGGCATCTCCAGTGTACCTGCTCCTCCTCCCTGCTCCATCCTGCTTCAGTGTGCCAGGAGGAGCTGTCACACTTCTTGCCACAGCAAGAGGGATTTCTTGGCAGTCGAGAGCAGTAGGAAATGGCCGTAGTGGGAATGCCAAGCAGAACAAGGAGGAAATTGTTGTCAGCCATGGCAGAAAGGTGAGGAATCACTGCAGCAATTTCTGCACTTCCTGAATGCTTGGGTTTGTGAAATGGGAACTCCTCCTCTGCTCGGGGTGAATTTGTTCAGTGAGCATTCCTCTTTCTTAACAGTGTGAGCTTATTCTGTAGGATTGAGGAGCACAGCCAGATAGGAGCTTCTTTTCCCCTGACCTACCGTGACTTATTTACAAAGGTTTAGGCTGAGTTAAAGCAAAGCTGAATTCTGAGCCTGCCGGTTAATATCTTGCAGCTGCTCTTCTGAAGCCCAATCTGAAGACCATTAATGTTACTAGGGACTTTCCCTCTGACATCAGGGGGCATTCGGATGGGGTTTATGCCATGATTTTATTCCTCCTATTCAAATACATAAAATAATTCACTTAAACCCTGGAGGGAGCAGGTGAGAACCTGGTGCAGAACTGAGATGTGCACATGATCCTACTCACTCCATGCAAAACTGCAGCAACAGCCTGTGATATTAACTGGATTTAGCACATCAGCAGGTGAACGACTGGATGACCTTCTGCTTTTAAGACCTGTGAGCAGCTCAAGGGTCTTTTAAACCCAAAAATGTTGCTCTTTCATGCAACATATTCCCTTGAAGCTGTTGGAGCATCCAGGTGCTTTAGGACTGTCACTTCTGCAGCCAGGCCAAGGCAAGCAACACACAACTGTCAGCTCATCCTTTGTCCTGGTGCTCAGAACCGAAGCGTGCAGCTGTGCCCCAGTTGTGGGGAGGCCTCAGGATCGTAAACAGAGCTGAAAACTGGGACATCCCTGAGGCTTTGTTTCCACAGCCTTCCTCAGCCATAAATGCCAGGGCTGGGATTTCTAAATCACAGCCTCCAGATTTCTTCCTGGCCGGTGTCCGGGCCCTTCTCTCCTTGCACGCTCCCTGTTCCTCAGTGCCCGAGCACAGCACAGGACGAGCACATTGAGTACATCGAGCACATTGAGCAGTCTGCACTGAGCAGGGTCGCACTGCCCAAACAGGGGCTGAAAGCAAGGGGAGCAAATGGAGCCATTCCCACCTCCCTGGGAAGCTGGCATCAGTCAGTTTGCTTTGTGAAGGTGTGTCCTTTGGTGCTGCTCCTCCATCTCTTTCAAGTAGGGATAAATAGAAAGTGTTGCCTTCTCAGCAGCGCCCACAGCTGGAGCAAAGCTCCCGATTGGGAACCGGTGGCTCCGGAGTCATCACTGCGTTGTGGTCCCTTTGGCCACCAGAGGAGAGTGCGCTCCTGCCATCTCATGGACGCCTCCGAGAACAAGAAAGAATTTCTCAACAGGAAGAGAGGATTGTGATGAATTTTTCTTCAAATCTATTTCACCAGTTGAGAATTTAGCAAAGTATTAAACAGATCAATTTCTCTCTTTTTTTCCCCCTTTTGCCTTTGTGCAGGCTTTTGATTATGCAGTTGTCGTAATGAACTCAATGTGGTTGTTTCCGATTTGGCCCCGTAGCATCTGGCAGGGAGCCGCCGTCTGAACGCGAGCCTCGCTGCATCCAGATTTGATTCCTTTTCCTTGGCACGGCTTTCCCTCCTGCTGATGGAAGCTTTAAAGAAAAAAAATACCATGACATCTGAAACACTGCCAAAAAACATCAACATGCTTTTTAGCTGCCATCTATTGTGCAACGCAAACCTCTCAAGATGCCGTGTTTCCAAAGCTGTGGTGCACCTGCTTGCTAGAAGAAGCACCTCGTCACACGGTGACACGTTTTGTTAAATCACTTTTGGTGTTTTTCAGCTTCAGGATGTGGGTCTCTTCCCACCCAGTCCTGTTTTCTTCCTCCACCCCAAGATTTTACCATGAAACAGCGTTTCCTTCTAGAATTGTGATCTGTGATTATACAACGCACTTTCAACCCTCTGCTTTTGGCAGATGTTTGTCGGTCTATGGTGAGAGCTTCCGTGATGGGGTGTTTAGTTGTGTCCCAGTGCTGCCATCACCATGAAAGCCCACTGAGGTCCAGCTGGTTCAGCCAGCTCTTCACTACCCACTGTTGTGCTGAAGAGGGCTCTGCTGCCCGGCCAAAGCGCAGCTCCCTGGGCTGCAAAGAGGAAAAGCTGATTTTCCTGTTTGTATGATTTCTTATTCTTTTTTTTTTCTTGCTTGTTTTTTCAAGGTAGGTTTCAGCTCCACAGGTGCTTCATTGGAGTGGGAATCTGAGATGGAGCTGTGTGCTGAAGATGAGCTCAGGTGGGCATGGAGGGCTCAGCAGGGAGGAATCTCCTGAGAAGGATGCGGGATGCCTTCCCTCTGCTCCCACCTGGTGGATCAAAGAAGTTCTCAGCCATCCCCACCAGCAGGTCACCTTCCAGGTGTCACAGCCATACACACCTCACTCAGGTTACAGCACCCACTGCTGGCACCCGCTGTCCCTGCAGAGAGCACGAATGACACATGCTCACTATGAGGGCTGCCCTCCAAAGACCCCTCCTTTCTTCAAGAACCTCAGGAAGTGACACAAATAACAAAAAAAAAACAACAAAAAAACCATAAAACCGAACCCACTTCAAGGCCATGAGGAGCTCACACTGCTCGGAGCCCTCCGTCCTCATTACAGGACCCTGTGATACTTAATTGGAAGTGGAGGATGTGGGCACCCTCTCCGTTGCCCTTGGCTGTGAGCTGCCATGGGGTGGGTGGCAGCTTGTGGTGACAGACAGTCACCCAGCCATCACACCACCTGGAGCTTCCAGCAGCTGCCGAATAAACGGAGCCCCTTGGAAAGTTTGTCAATATTTATCCTCGCTGCATATAGCAGATGAGTGCTAGCAAATTACAGGCTGTACCACCGCAGACAGGCAGGCTCTGGTTGTGTGCAGTCGGGCTTGCCAAGTGTCCTTATTGATGTTGCCTTCATCAGCTGTGCTTGTTGTAAATCAGCCACTTCAGTGTGCTGCTTGCTGCTGCGGAGGGTCTGGGAATAGTCTCAAATCTTGGCAGGAGTTCTCGTGCAATCCAGAATGGTGTGGCCATATGGGGGTCACAGTAGAAGCAGGTTAGCTTACTTTGTAGAGGTCTGGAAAACACAACTGGACCTCTGGAGGAACGCAGCCCATCCTTGGCCATAAGATTTGGCCATCTCTTTGAGTTAGCCAAATTCTTTTCTGCAGGCTGAGGGTGAACATTTTTGCCCCATACCAGCCCTCCCTGTCCTCTCCTCTCTAAACTGGGAAAGCTCTGCCTAGCTCTGCGCTCAGAGCATGACACTCTGATGTATCTAAGGGGTAAGGAGATAACGGGCCCAGATACGATTACCATATATACTTTCCCCATGACCAACTTTACATGTGCCCAGATAAGACTGCAGCACTCACTTTCCCCATGGCCAACTTTGTTCCCCCCCCAAAAACCTCCTGTTTTTTCCCTTCACTACTTGTAGAGAGCAACTTAGATTCCAGGATTCTACAACCTTCTGATGCTGGTGGTAGGGCAGACTGGTGGCTCTTTTTCCATCCCATGGACACAGACCCAAGTCCACTCAGTGGGCTCATTGGTCCTGGGTCAATGTTTCCAAATGAAAGAGAGTAGAGGGAAGATCTCCCCTCCCTCCTTTTCCATTCTGCAGTTGAACAGACACAACATTTCTCTTCATTTGCCACAGAACAGCACAGGTCCCAGTTCCCATATTGTGAAGCCCTCTGCCATAAATCAGGCTGATAGGTTTATTCTCTACGTAATGGGAAATTATGACAAATGCAGCTGTATAATCTAGTTAGTAACTCACCATAATGACTACTTCTGGGGTGATTTATGGGTTTTGTCATATGTAAGCTTTCAGAACACTAGAGATTACATTTTTCACACTTTTCGTTGGAATCTCAGTTTATTAGACTTTACTGCAGCATTAATCACTTGCAGTACAACCCCGGACTTCACCAGTGTATCAGATCAGCATGGAAAAAGCAGAGAAAACAAGAGCTGTTGTGAATTAATGAGCCGGGTAGCATGTCTCCTAACCAGCAAGGAACAACCTGTGTTCTTCTTCAAGCCACAGCAGAAAGCCCTGAAGCCCACAAGTCTTTGATGCGATGCGAGCAAGGGGCAAAGAAGTGAAACACCAGAGCCAGGCTTGAAAGCTGAAGGATCTGCAAGGCTGAGTCGGTTCTAATTAATGGTGAAATGATGTGCGAATCTGTCCTGAGTGTTCAAATAAAGAAGATTGATTCCCAGTTATAATATGTCTTATAAGTAAAACACTGGGATTATATAGGAGAGATGTATGTGTTGTGAAACAACCGATAAATCAGACAGACAGTTCCAAGGTCTACTGTGAAGGTCTGGGAAACTTTCAAAGTTGCCATTTATGGAGTTTGGTGTGGGATAAACTGGACCAAAAGGCCATCGTTACCCAAATTGCTTTGGTTTATGGTGTTTTTTGCAAGAGGCCCATTCAGATAACACTTATAACATTCCAGGAAATAAGTTGAAAAAGCCTCTACAATCCATCAGCAACAAGCAGAGGGGAGGCTGGGGGTGATGTGACTCATTCCCCATGAGGGAGGGACGTTGGGACCCATTGCAGTGCTGGGAGGACACACAGGGTACAGGCCTCTCTTAGGGCAAATCAGTGTGGTTAAGGGATGTGCAGCTCCAACGTTTGCATGCAGAAGCCTGGATGTGTGCTGGAGGTCCTCAGCACCTGGCTGTGCTGCCTGGGTTTTTGGTGCATGGGTAAGATGATCTGCAGGTGGGAGCAGTATCTCAGCTCACCAAGCACCTGGAGAGCTGCAGACACCGATCACTGATAAGGGACAGGCCAGGCAGGTGACATGGGGGACTGCTCCTGGTGTCCCCTTTCTGCTGCTGCTTACTGCTAAAGATAACAGCCTGTTACCAAGCTCTTTTTGCTCAAGCAATAAGAGGACAGTGAGACTTGGTGCTGTACATCTCTGCTGCTGTCTGCACTTCTTTGCTGCCCCATACTGCCAGCAGATGGGCTGTGTTTGCTTTAGAACAGGCTGCAGTGTGAGTCTTTGCTGTTGGAAGCAGCAGGTCATCCATCACTAAACCAGAACCTGATTTTATTTTCCTCTTTCCAGGAACACAAAGGGCCACTCTTGTTTATTTCATTCCCATTTCCCATTTTTCTTGTTTGGGTAGTGCAAGATGTCTGCTGCATGAGAAGCATGAAACATTACATTTCACCAGTGCGTGGCATCTGCAACTGGACATGAATGCTGCTAAATGTCCTTCTGGAGGCTTGGAGACATGGCTGCTTTGATGAACTTGACGATCTTAGAGGACTTTTCCAACCTTAATGGTTCTATGGTTCTGGGACATATGGATGGAAGATGCAGGATGTGAACACAGCAGAAAGCCCAAGATAGCAACATCAGACCCTTTCAGTCTGAGCAGCATGGCAGGGGCTAAATCCAGCTCAGATCTTCTCAGCCTGTGCCCATCAGTCACTGGAAGTCATCATCACTGCGACGAGGGCAGGAGTGGGAGAGGATCTTAGTGTACTTCTCCAGTTGCCATGTACACACCTCTAGCTCTCTGCTGGCATCTGGACCCTGGGCAGGGGGGCACGGGGTGCCTTGTTTGCCAGGTCTGGTTGCATCTGAACCCCAGAGTGGCCTGGAGGAGAGAAATCCAGAGGCATTCCTGTTGCTGGAGGGGGGAGCTGAGCCATCATGCAACACTATACATTGTGTCCTGCTGAAAGATGCTGGCTGCAGCAAAGAGGCCATCAACAAAAAGTATTTCCCTACCTGTCCATGTGAAATAAATAGATGGAAAGGTGTCCATGCACCCAGATCTCCGTGTCCTGTGTACATGGCTGGGATGGGTGACACTGGGGTAGATGCAGAGTGGTCACTGCAGCAGGGCAGAATGGCCTCAGCCTCCCTCTCCTCACCCAGATTGGGCTGGGCAGCTTCTAACCTGCAGGACTATGTGCGTCTCTCCTTCCTCACCATTTGCAGCCCCCATCCCCACCTTCAGATGGCTCCTTCTCCTGGGAAGCGCTGTTAATAGCATTAAAATCACAGAATCATTCAGGCTGGAGAAGACCTCCAAGATCTCCATGCCCAACCACAGCCCATCCACTCCAGTGACCCCACCACTTCCCTGGGCAGCTGTGTCAATAAGTCCCATGTAATATTTTAGCTCTATTTTCTGTGCAGCACAGTTCTGAATTTAAGGGGAAGAGTCTCCAGTAGGCTTACTGGCGTCTTGCTGCTGCTCTACGAGAAGCTTGTTCCCCCCGTCCTTCTTGCTTTTCTTAGGGGAAAAGTCTTATATCCAGCTAGGGAAAATGGAGACAGGTCCTCACCCCCAGCCCTGAACACAAGGATTTAGGCACAATGCTGCTTGACACGGCTTCTCCTCACACTGTTCTCCCCATTGCCATGGCTCCATATCTCCAGGTGTGCTGGGGACCATGAGCAAACAGTGGAAAACTGGGGGCAAACTGGTGAAAAGGCTGCCTTGCTGCTCGAGCGGCTGCATCTGCTCCGAGGTCAGGGAGATGCTGCTTTCGCCAGCAGAAAGAGCCCAGATGTTTCTCTACACAGGCAGACTTGAACGCAGGTCAGCAACACCAAGCTGCAGGCTTGCAATGCTGAGGACCCCCTCTTTGCAAAGTCTCCGGCATGAAATATGCTGCAAAACGGGAGGTCGGGGTGCTGGAGGGGTTGAAGAGCCTTTGCCCCGACTGAAGGGTTTGGAAGGGGTCTTTGTGTTGGTTGAGTTTCTGGGTTCTCATATCAATGAGAGAATTAAATCATTATATTAAAACATCAAAACACTAATGCTTTGTTTTCATTGGCACGGAGCAAAATGATCTAACTCCAAAGCCATGAAATATCAGCCTTCATTTCTTTCTTTCTTTTTTTTTTTTTTTTTTGCTGATGAATAATAAGATCTCTGGCCGCTCGTGATAGTAAATTTAATAATGTCAGCGATTTGAAAGGTTCGAATCCTAAACGTGAAGAAATGTGCTTTACCCCTCCACCCGCTGCCTCCTTCTCCACCACCCCCCAATAAAGCCAGGGAGCTCCATGGCACAGAAGCCCAAACGCAGCACCCAGAACCCATTGGCCCCATGTACCAGGTGAGCGCCAAGCTGCGTACCCAGCGCTCCATCTCCCAGGTGGTCTGCATTTGCTTATAGCCGGGTCCTGTAAGCAGATTTAATATTTCATAAGCACTGCTCCATCTCATGCCTATATTATTGACACCACATGGAAGTCAGGAAATTGGTTCTTTCTGGGAACGGTTTGCAGAAATATGCAGCCTGTCAGCTCCTTTCTCATGGGGTGCATTAACAGAGGGGCTCGCAATTACAAGTAATGAACCTTCTCCAGATGTCTGCAGTGACTCAGCTCCAACTTTATCTTCGACGGACGAGATGGACTTGACAAGACGGATTATTTGTGGATATAATGTAACAACTCCGCAAAACGTGGAATTCCCAATTATTGCAGTTCGGTAGGAGGAGAACGCCAGGGTTTATCCGCTGCATAAACAACAACAACCCAGAAGGAAATAAGCTGTGCCATTTCCCCCCCCTTCCGCCCCTCCTGAAACTACAAGTGTTCCCATGCTGTTTTAATTCCTCCTCTTTACGATACCGTTTATGTTACACACATTAAAGTTTAGTCATGTCTTTAATAAGATGGAAACTGGAAGTGAGATTTTGAAGGGAAAGGAGCTCGGCGTCCTAAATTTACTCTGCACTTGGAGAGCACAGAAAAACAACAGAAAGGATGGGATAGACCAAAGAAAGCAATTTTAATTGTCATCTTCCATGGAAAATTGAATCCAGTCATTCCCCACCGCTGCGAGTGCCAACGTAGTGCTCTATATATGGCTGGGTGCTTATTTTAGCCGTTCGGATGTACAGAGAAGAGTGCAGCCCAAGCAGAATTTCTTGGGTGAAGCCCTGGCTGCAAATGGCACACAGGGCTGCTGGGGCTGTAAATTTGAAGCAGGGTATTTCAAAGCCTGCATCGAATAATTGGGACTAATCTCTTTTATGTTGGGCATGGTGAAGAGTGATCATTTCATGCTAACGCCCTCCAAAGGCACTCTTGTCAGGTGTGGATAAAGGGATGCTGAATTATCTTTCTTTTAAATCACAGGTCTCCTGGTACCCAAGCTGTAAGAGCGAGCTCTCCTTGGGGAAGTATTTGTATATCTTCTTGGGCTGAGCTGCAGGTTTGTTTGATGTGGATCTTCAAGATAAAATTACTGCGCTCCAGATGTTACAGTTTAAATGTTTGTACATAGGGATTTCCTTGGTTGTTGAAGAGAGGAGACTCAAAACAGACTCGATCATTCATGCAACTGTTTCTAGCACATGCTTTGCTATGTTTGAGGAGGCGAATGTCAAGAGGAGCTTTTATAAACAGGCCTTTCTTTCTCGGAGCAGTTTGTTTACTGGCTAACGTGCAGAGCAGGCTTCTTCGGCACTAGCAGCAAACTGTTGATTTGAACTATTACGCCTCTCTCAGCAGCTCCAAAAATCTTCCTTTCTCATCTGGAAGAGAAAATAAAGGGGGAAATTCTGCCTTGTACTCAATGCCTGCCACAGGGGAGATTGTAGAGTCAGAGAGTAGGTTGGGTTGGGTTGCAAGGGACCTCAAAGACCATCCATTTCCAACTCCTGCCGTGGGCGGGGTGCCCCCCAGCTCAGGCTGCCCAGGGCCCATCCATGGCCTCGGGAACCTCCAGGGATGGGGCACCCACAGCTCTGAGCAGTGCCAGGGCCTCACCACCCTCTGAGTGAAGGTTTCTATATAAGAAATGCTCACGCAATGTCATGCCTGCAGGAAACGAGCCTTTGGCACTTGGTGGGAAGCACAAATCCATCTGGGAAGGAGCAGAGACCTTCCTCGTGCAGTTTTCTGCCAGGGAACAAGCAGTGGGGCCGCTTCCCTGACATGATTCTTCATGGGTGTCCTCAGCAGTTTAGGATAAAACATGTCTCAGAGCAGCAGCAAACATGTGTGGAGACGCAAGTGACTTCAAAGCGAGCAAAAGCACATCAGTGTGGCTGATAACTATCAAAAAGAAAAGTAAAAAGGAAATGTTGGTCCTCTGTAAATATGGGGGGAAAAAATAAAAACAAAAAGAAAACAAACATACGCTCACTATGGGACTAGGTGTTACCTGCTGGCCGACCTGTTGTCACTGCATGCAGGAAGAAGGGAGGAAAGCTGAGGCCCCTTTCCTCCTTTCTTCTCGTGGGCACCTGAGGAGTCCAAACAAAGGGGTCTGAGAGAGCCTGGATGCAACCCAATTGAACAGCAGGGAGGAGAAAGACAGGGGCAGAGTGATGAGCAGAAAGATGATGGTGACCTACTCTGAAGTTGGTGTCAATGGTCTGTGCCCCCCAGAAAGGAGGGGAAGGGTCTCCCATTTGGGGTGAAAGCACAAAACCAGCACACCCACTCTGCTTCCTAGGAAAGAGGGAAACCAGCTATGCAGAACTGCAAAACACATCTCATCGTAGAATCATAGAATCATTAAGGCTGGAAAAGACCTCTAAGAGAATCAAGTCCAACCATTGACCCATCACCACCATCCCCATTCCTTCTGCTCCAGACATGCGATGACTGCAGCCAAGGTGAGCTTGGAGCTCACACCACCTGGGACACCTGGGCTCAGGCTGCTGCTCCCAGGCACTCAGCCATGGTGGTGGTCTGGGATCTGTGGCTGAGCCCCAGGGTGTGAGCGGGCGGCCCCATCGGATGTTTCCCGAGTGGCTCAAAGCGTTTGTAGTGAGAAAGGAATGTTCTTCCTGTCCCTCCCCATCCTCATTCAAAGCCCTGCATTTCCCAGCCAGCCATATGAGTCCCTTCCCAATGCAGTCTTCCTTTCAGCCTTATCTTGCTTTCTTAGGGGTTTTGTTAGCCTGTAGTAATATGGAAAGGCTTTATGCTGTGCTCAGGAGAAACATCTTCATGCTGAACCCCAAGAGAGGAGCTCACCTTGCCCAGGTGTAGGCTTCACCTGTGTGGCTCATGCAGGTACCTCCATGGCTTTCTGGAAATGGTCCTCAGTTTGGGCAGCTCCAAAAACCAGCTGATGGAAGCTTGGGGTTCTGTGCTACCATTTCTACTGGAGAGAAAGGAGAGTGGAGACTGTGTGTGTGTTGGTATTGTTGCAGAACCATTGAATCATTCAGGTTGGAGAAGAAATCTGAGACCCCCAAGCTCAACCCCAGCTCACCCCACCGTGCCCAGTGCCCACGTCCCTCAGTGCCACATCCCCACAGCTCTGGAGCACCTCCAGGGATGGTGACCCCACCAATCTCTGGGCAGCTGTGCCACTGCAGCACCAAGAAACCCATGGAGGCTCATGTATGCAAACAAAAGTTATCCACAGATGAAAATCCTATTTGTTTTCAAATGGGAAGTCTTCTTCCCACAGCCTGAGAACTGAATGCCCTGGACCCGAGTGTTGCAGATGAGTGCTTTGAAGAAAGTGGGCTCTGCAGTGTGTTTGACACCTCCCAGAGCACTTACAGAGAGCTATCCTGGGTGCGTGCCCTCCTGGCTCCACCTGTACCAGCTGCTCAGTCTCACCAGAGGTTGCCCTGTGGTGCTCTGCAGCTTGTAGGGCCTCAAAAGGAAGGTGATCTTTTTAATGTCTGCCTTTTGTCTTCTAAGTGCCTTGTTATAGGCAAAACAGGCAGCAAAGAGGCAAAACAGCTTTTGGGATAGAATAGGAATGATGGGGAGAAAAAGAGGAGAATAGGGAAAGAGCAGCCTGGCTTCCTAAGTGTTGTCCTAAGGGATAAGAACCAGCATGGGTCAAGCAGGTACAGCTGGCATAAAAGAAGCCTGGCCACTTCATGTAGGGTGGCTGTCCCTGGTGGTCCCCTTTGCTCCCCAGCATGTGGCAGTGGCAGAGCAGGGCTCAGCACAGCCATGCAGCCAGAGCAGCAGGAGCACAGGACTCCCACCGTCCCGTCCCAGAACACTTTGTCCTTGGATGCTGCTCACGGTGCGGCTGCGAGGACAAAGACCTACGAGCCAACATAAATCATCGTTTGAAGTCTGCAATGACAACATGGAGAAACATTAATGGGATCGTTTAATAAAATCCACATTGTTTCCATTGGGAAGCTGTATAAACAGCGCTATCGGGGCTGCCTAAGCCAGCCCTTGAAGGCCACAAGTGTGAGCTGCTCAGCTGATGTGGAGGGAGGCAGGGAGCTGGATCGAACGATTGATTAATCAAACAATAGTTGGGCTCACTGGGGAGTGGGATGCTGTTCGAACACACCCTTCCCTTCCGCAGCAAGCTGGCCACCTCCTCCTCCAGCCCAGCTGTAGGTGAGGGATGCTCAGAGGAATGCATGATGTTCTCACTCGCATTTACCCGCTCAGCCAGCTGGCATCCATGGGTCTCCCTGTGGCTCCCCTGGCTGAGAGATCCTCACTGCTCATCCTGGGAAAATCAGCTTATCAACGCCAAAATCAACCCTTTGTGCTCACTGCCATCTTTGGAGCAAGGCTGGGTACAGGTGTGTTCATGTGCTTTGGCCTTCAGCCAGCACCCAGATCCATTTCAGCTACATCAATCTGACCACAGTGTGTATAAGATCCCAGGGGGTCAGGGAAGTCTCAGAACTCATCCAGGACAGTGGTTCTGCTTCTCTGCCAAAACCCCATGAGGTTGCCCAGATTGCTGTGGGTGCCCTATCCCTGGAGGTGCCCAAGGCCATGGATAGGGCCCTGGGCAGCCTGAGCCAGTGGGAGGTGTCCCTGCCAGTGGCATTGGTGGGAACCGGATGGGCTTTAAGATCCCTTCCAACTCAAACCATTCCAGAAGTCTATGATTTTCTCAGCAAAAAATGAACGCATTGGCCCAACATCCTTGGATTTGCTACCGCCAATGTGCTGAGTGCTGCCTTGGCAGAGGGTTTTCCTGCAGAAGAGCAAAGGCTGGGGGAATGGTGAGCTGCACTGTCTGTGTTATGCAAAGGGATAAAACATGTTCCTGCACTGGCTTGGGACACTTGGGCAGTGCTTGGATTTTCCTGGTATTTTTAGGAAGTGCAGATCTGAAACTGATTGCTCTGAGTAAAGCTTAAAGATGGACAGAGCTGCCAACTAATGGGATTTTATTGCAAGCTCTGTGGTATTCCTTACGTCTTGATTCATGGCGTCGTGTGACTAAGTGAGAATTTCAGTATTTGTTTAAAAACTTTCCTCAGGCAAGGTGTGAAACCTGGGATCACCTTCAAAACCCTGACAGTAGAAAGAACAGAAAACATGCTTTAAAAACATGCTGGTTTTTTGAGTGTTTCAGGGAGCCAGACTTGGTTGTAAAGAAAGTTGTTAATGCTGAAACAGTGCAGTTTTGGTAGCAAGGTAACATCTGCAGGGGAGGGCAGAGCAGAACATGGTGCAGCCAGAACATCACTCAGTGATGCTCATCTGAGCTCAGCTGAGTTTGTCCTGCCCTGAAGCTGTGCCTTATCACAGAATCACAGAATCACAGAATTACCCGGGTTGGAAGGGACCTCAAGGATCATGTAGTTCCAACCCCCCTGCCTAGCAGGGCCACCAAACATACACATTTACTAGATCAGGTTGCCCAGGGCCCCATCCAACCTGGTCTTGAACACCTCCAAGGACGGGGCATCCACAACCTCACTAGGCAGCCTGTTCCAGGACCTAACCACCCTTCTAGTAAAGAACTTTTCCCCTAACATCCAACCTAAATCTTCCCTCCTTCAACTTAAAACCATTTCCCCTAGTCCTGCTATTATCAGCCCTTTCGAAGAGTTTACTCCCCTCCTGGGAGTAAGTTCCCTTCAGGTATTGAAAGGCTGCAATGAGGTCACCTCGCAACCTTCTCTTCTCCAGGCTTCATCCAGCACCTGCAAAGAGGACAGGGAGGGCAATAGCACAGAAAGGTTTGAGTTGGACGGGGCCCTTCAAGGCCCTCTGGTTCCACGCCCCACCACGAACAGGGACACCCACAGCTCCATCAGTGTGCAGAGCCCATCCTCTGACCTTGGCTGTCTGCAGGGATGGGGCAGCACTGCCTCTGTGGGTATCCAGTGCAGTGCCTCACTGTCAGCTCCTGTATAACCCAGAGAGTCCACAGCCCCAGCAGGGCCACCCCTTTGCTTCTTCTGAGGACATCTCCCTTCCCTGCTCCTCTTTTCCCACTCTAAGGCAGACTTAGGAAGCAAGCACGCACAGTGCTATTGCTGTCACCTCTCCTGTGAATTCCTTGGCAAGGCTCATTTGCTCCCATCTGCACTACTTGGTGGACAGTTCTTCAGTCTTCACTGTTCTTCGACCCAACAGGACTGGGATCTCCAGCCCTATCCTCTCCTGGGCTTGTGCACAAAAAATGGATCACAGCATAATGAAGCAGTAGGAAAAAAACCCACAAGCAACCCACCAGACCTCCTGCCCTGTAGCTGCAGTTTTCCTAGGCTCACCATTAGCTCAGGTACAGTCCCAGAGGACTGGGCAATGCCAACAGCAAGACAAAGCTTGTACTGCCCAATGTGCATCTCTGGTCTGCTGGGAGTAAAATGAGGCGATCGTTCTGAGGATGTGCTGGTTTATTAACTGTTTGGCAGCCTTCATCCTCCCAAAATGACACCACAAATTTGAATAGAATAAAGGAAAACAGAAAAAAAAAAAAAAAGAAAGAAAGAAAGAAAGAAAAATCTTTGCTGAATCTAATTACTTGAATCAAGGGCTACAGACATAACCATGCTTGAATTATAACTGCGTCATTATTTCTTGACTGTAGGGCAGAGTGAAAGAAAGAATATCCTGAATGAACACACCCTGGGCTGGTTTGGATTTCTTTCCCATTTCAATTTAATTTTGTTCTTTCTGACCCCAGCTCCTGGGGCTTGGGATGCATCCAACAGCTCTTTAATGGTGTTACTCCACCTGCGGCCTGAGCTTCAGCCCATGTGCCTGCTTCAGATGGTGTATATTTTGCAAGTGGAGCAATATCTGAAGATCCCCTCCAGGACCAGCCCCACTGTGCACCAACACGTACCAACGGGGCAGTTTCAGCTCAAAAAACTGTTTAGCTACTTCTGAGGGAAAGGCCATGGCATGAGCTGAGGGTCACCTGCTGTCTTCAGAGTTCTTTTCTTGCTTCCTTCTCCTGCTGACACTGAGGTCTGGATCCTGTAGCACCATGTGCACTCTCATCTGTCACAAAGTGCCATGTTGTGACCACGCTCTGGACAAAGTGGGCAGCATTTCTGACCCTTCAGACAGTAAAGCTTTAACAAAAAGTCAACAAAGCAGTAACCAGGATTGGTTTAAATCTATGTTTAGATCTTAGGGTTGGGGCAGACGTACAGAGAAGAAACATCAAGTGTAACCTCTGAGTATAATTTCTGGATATAAGGACAGACTTTTTCACAGTGAGGACAGTCAGCAGCTGGCTATTGGAGCTGGTGGCCTGGGGAGGTTGTATAATCTCTGTCCTTAGAAGTTTTCAAAGTTGAACTGGATAAAGTTCTAAGCAGCCTGGTATTAGCTCAGACATTGGATAAGGGACCTCCTGCTGCTCCTTCCAGCCTCAGTTACCCTGGCTGGGTTTATCAGGTCATTTTCTAGATGATGGGGCCATGTGCAGCTGATGCCCTAGCTCTGACCATAGATGAAGCTCACTCTCCTGGGCCCAGTCGTGTGCTAGGAACTTTCCTGGCCTAAACCTCAGCACCAGGGTGTCCACACCTGAGAAAGGAGAAGCAATGGTAGCCACCTCATTGCTTCTCCTTTCTCTCTTCTTCTACCTTTCGGAGAATCGTAGAATCACATAATTGTTAAGGATGGAAAAAACCACTAGGATCCCCAGGTCCAATGCCAACCCACGCCCACCATACCCACTGACCACGTCCCTCAGTGCCGCATCTGCTCTTTTCTTTTTCTGTGGTCTAAGGCAGAGGCAGACCTTCAAGGAAGGACAAGGCAAAGTTTGGGTGTTCTCCACATCAGGGAGCAGAAAGATCTTCGGATGGGTTAGTGTGGAAAGGAAAATGGGCTGGATAAGGATGACCTCAAAAATCAGCTCAGCAAAGCATCCATAGCATCCTTCTGGGCTTAGGGAAACAAGCCCTGGGAAACTTCCCACCTTCTTGGGACAGATCCTTGAGCTCTGATGCAAAGAGAGGAGATGAGAGCAAAATGTTTAATGAGAGTAAGCTCTCCCTCTTTCTGCAGGAATGTGGCCCTGGGGTACCCAGATCTCAAGGGGTTGCTTCCACTATGCTGAAATGGCTAAAACTCAGCATGAACAGCAAGAAGAGCTGGAGAGCAAAGCCAAATAACCTTCAGTCAGAGAAGACTGCCTTGATAAGGGGAGACCCTGTCTGAGGCTCTGGTGCACTGGGAAGGGAATAGTGTATCACAGATTGGAGAGGGGTAGGCAGTGCTCTGCTTTTTGCAGGCAAAGCAGCCATCAGGCTAGCTGTGCTACGCCAAAGACATGCAAAGCAATCCATCTGCTGCACACAGCCCCAGGAAGACCTCGGCTGGATATTGAATCCAGCTTTTGGCACTGCACTTGAGAAAAGATGAGGACTCCTTGGAGAGGGTCCAGAGGAGAAGAACAAAGGGGAACAGAGCTCTAGAAACCATGACCTGCAAGGAGACACTGAAAAAAATTGAGATGTTTTGTCTAGAGAGGAAAAAACTGAGGGAAAACATGATAACAGCCTTCAAGTATTTTGACTTTCCCCACTGGATGGGAGATAGGAAGCAGTCCTCAGTGTCTGCTGGGGATAGCATATAAAGTGACTGGGTTAAGGGCAAGGGTGACTGAGGTCAGACTTCAGGAAACTTTTTCTGAGGGTGAGAACTGTGATTCCTTGTGTGGGAGGTGGTGGAAACTCCATCACAGGAGGGTTTCAAGGAGAAACTGCTTAGCTATGTGTCAGGACAGACTAGGTAGATGAGAAGACCCACAGGGACTAGAAGACGCTCTTGAGGTCTATCTGGCTATATCTGTCCAATGTGAATTCACTTTAAATACTTCAACTTAGTCAGTATGAACTATTAAGGAATCTTATTAAAAGATGTTTGCTGGAAATCGCATCCACCACTTCTCAGATAAGTGCTGCCCCAGCAGCTCCAAAGTAGGAGGGAGGACGAGGCTTCCCAGAGCACTGAGCCCTGGGCTGGCCGCAGCTGACAGCTCCTGGTGGGGATGCCAAGGCATGCAGGGAAGCTGGACGTGCTGCTGCAGAGCTGGGTGTTGGAGGAAAGCAGCCGTGTCAGAGGCAGGAGGTACTGTGGGTGGTTTCATTGTAGTTGTTTTTGTGATTTATGGCTGGTGAGCCTGGAGTCCGGGAGGAGTGTTCCTTCTTATGCTCTTTTGTATAAATCCAAATAAATAAATTCAGAGAGAATCTCTTAGGCAACCAAGGCCTGGCCAGCATATAGCTGTTAAGATTAATATCTGCCTCTCGAGCTGCGCCAGAAGACCAGAGAGGGAGCTGGCAGTGATCTCAAAGCACTTTGTAGGTTCCGAATGTGTTGGAAGGTTTGGTGAGCAGTATGGTGGTCCAGTGGGAACTGCAGCATTGGGCAAAGGCAGCCTCAGCAGAGGGTGAACTATAGAATGCTCCCAAAGTGTTCACCTTGAGCAAAAGCTGCGAGCATTTCTTGAAGGAGGGGATAACCCAAAGCCCAGGGCTTTGCTCAGCACTGAATATACCACCAGCACATTGGTTCGGGACCATCACCCTTCTTTTTCCTCTGGGATGTGTTGGGATGAAGGGGGACGAGAGCAAAGCCCCGGGAAATGAGCCGGTCTCACTGCATCCCCAACACCATTTTAATGGATGGAAGAGGACACCAATGGAGCAGCACGCTGGTTTAGTAGCAGAGCACCCAGAAGGCCAACTTCATTTGGAGGGGAACGGGGTGCCGCCAGTAAAATGTCACCGCCCAGTTGAGGGAGTGACAGAATAATGGATAGGGGTGAGCCCTGAGGATGTTTTGGATCCTGAGCGCTCTCAGATGCCGCGCTCAATAATTTTATGACACGGGCGTTCAGGGGAGTTTCTCCCGGAAACATTTGTTTTATAAATGGCTCATTTTCTAATTACATTCTGCAGGGCTGAGCAGCAACAAGAAAAAGGAAGGGGAAAAAAAAAAAAAAAAAAAGAAAGGAAAAAAAGGGAGGGCCACAAGACTTGCCAAAGCTGACACGGCACACGCTTGCTGCAGTTTCCACTCTGATGCAAATCAGAAACACCCACTGGATGCAAATGGTAGCACCAGAGGGAGGTCTCTGAGAGGGCCAGCAGGTCTCCTGCATGGGGGACCCATGGGACCAGGGCAGAAGGATGGCCCGGATTGCCCTGAGTGCCCTGAGAAGGGAACCTCTATAGTGCGTGGTCATGGTTATGCTCCATGGGATCCCACTCTCCTGCCTCCCTCCCTCACCAGCCAACTCTGTGATGTCTCTCGCTCTTGAAGAGTTAATCACTTCCTTCCAACAAACCAAAAGGCCCCCACTTCCTGATGGGACGAGTGCTGCAGGCTCATGAGGTGACCCTTCAAAGAGAATGGGGATTGTTTGGAGTGTCCCTGGCCAGAGAGAGGGCCCCAAGCTCTTTTCTGGGCACGTGCCCTTGTTTACAGGATTCTCTTGGCTCAGTGCAATGAGGCCAGGCATCCCATGAAGCAACTTTAAAGCATCGCTGGGAAGAGGAGAAAGAGGGGAGTTAGAGGATGCGACCCATCTTCATTCTGCAAGGGAATCTGGTGGCCACATGTATCCCCATCCTCTGGCTTGATGATGATGATGAAAGATGTCATGCTAGGAAGCTCTGGAGATCAGAGACACGCGGACCACATGCCGGCATTTCAACACGAGAACACAGCTCCCAGCGCCTGCCGAACCTCGGAATTTGCACCTTGTAACACTAGAAATGGACATCTGTAGACGAAAGAAAAACCCTTGTGTACACAGGGATTTTATGAAGCCAAGGGGGGCTCTTTCATCCCTCCCACAATGCAAGGGCAGTCCTGCTGCCAATGGCTCCCCATTGGATGTGAACTGCAAGTTCAACCACGCTAGTGTGTGCATGCCTACATGCGTGGGTGCACACGCGTGTTGTTTGGGGATCAGAGATCTCTTCCAGGCTCAACAACAAAAAGCGGCACATGGCAGCTATTGTCCCTGCTCAGCCAGGGTGAAGTCAGGGGAGGTCACAGCTGTCCTGACCATATTTAGCTCTCATAGCTCTCAGAACGGGATTAATTTAGTTTAGCTTTTTTTTTTTTTTTTTTTTTTTTTTTTTTTTTTTTTTTTTTTTTTTTCCTTTCTAAGGAATAAATTGCTGGCTGGTTAGCAAGAATGCAAGTCACAAGTTTTGGGACCAATGTGGTGGTTGCTCATCCCATTGAAACCCTCAGAAATTGACTCTGTCTCAGGAAAAGGGGAACCACACTGTGCCTTCCTGGGCAGTCTGTCCCACCAGTCATGGCTGATAATCACAGAACAAGAGAACACTTTGAGATGGAAGAGACCCTTAAAGACCATCTGCCCCAATCCCCTGCAATGAACAGGGACATCCACTTAGTCTAACCTGAATGAGTCTGCAGGGATGGGGCATCCCCCACCTCTCTGGTGGAGATAATCAGAGAGCCATTGCACACAGTCATGGAACTTGGGTTGGACCCAAGCAAGCACAGCTATGTCCTCCCGACCTGCTTCCAAGCAATTCCTCCTATGCAAATCTGTACTTCTAATGAAAATAAAAGAGAAGGAGAAAAAAGCCCCAACCCAGCGACCCTCCTTCTCCTTGCCAGATGAGCTGTTCCTCAGAAACACCTGTCTGCTAAATTAGAGTGGGAATTGTAAACGCCAAGCACAGCATATTTTCCTTCGCCACTAATATATTGGAGTTGCATATGGTGCCCTTGGGGAAAGGCAATTGTTTCAAGTCAGATTTTCAAATCATGAGCAAATCCTAGGGAGAGAGATTTGCTGATTTACAGTGGACCTTGAGTACATATCACTGGGCTGTGTCTCGGATGGGGAAAACACAGAACAGGAGCTGAAGGGACAGTGAGGACATGCTGTGTGACGGCACCACATGAGGGTGCAGGGAGCAAAGCCAGAGAAGAGCTCTAGCTGTGCAGAAATTGCTATTCCTGGTGCAAAGGAAAGGGAAACAGCAGAGAGAAGTGAGAGGTGCAGGGGGGCTGTGTCCCATCCCAGCCATGCAGAGGGGAGCGGGGGTCCTCCCAACAGCCTTGGGGATGGGAATTCCTGCACAGCAGCCGTGCAGGGACACATAGAGGCACAACGACTTTTGGACTGCTTCAGAATAAATATTAATGCAAATAAAAAGTATTTAGCTAAGCGTTTTGTCATTTGGTCCCTCCATAGCTGGAAGAAGTGATTGTTTCAGATTTATGTGCTACGTGTCGTTTTTCTTGGCAGCGCACAGAGTGGCGCGGTCTCAAAAGGCTTGCAATTTTAGGGATACTTTCTGATGCTTAAAGAGAGACTTCTGGCTGGAGTCCACCAGCTGCCTATAGCCACAGATACTAAAACTCCTTTCCAATGACTGCCACTAATCACGCAACACTTTTGTGCTTAACATCTTGCCCTCCAGTTGACCCAGGAACTAATGGGTCCCCATCCGTGAATGGTTCTCCAAGCAGTGGTGCATGGATGAGCCCAACAAGGCCAGAGCAGCCTCTTGGGCTGCTGCCTATAACAAAAACTGCTGGGATTCACTGGGGGAAAAAAAACCATGCATATATACTATCTATGCATACATACATATATTATGTATATGTATGCATATAACACAAAAAAATGTTGGTTGAACCTGGCACTGTGCAAATGCTGACACTCAGATGAGGCATGAAATGAGCAAGTTGAGAGCCTGTGATGAGAAAATGGGTTGGTTTTTTTGTTGTTGTTTTCTGGAAATCAGTGAAGCCCATCTGGGAGTCAAAGGGAAGAAATGAAAGGTATGTGGGAATGATAGCAAGAGAGCAAAGGCTGAGAGGAATGGAAAGAAGGGCAGGTGCAGTGAAGTTACTAAGCTTATCGTCAACGTCAATACCAAAACATTGTTCAATGGATTATTTTTCAATAGGTCTAACACGTTGTATGTCAGGTTCATACATTCATAGCCCAGCTGAAGCCACCAAAGGGAAGGAAGGAATGTGGATGCTGTTCCCACCTGTCCCCTGCCACGGGGAGCGAGGCAGCGCTGCTCAGCTCTGTAGGTTCATTACCAATCCCACTAATTTCATTTCTGATTATTTATGTTTTCTCGTGAGCGGCCATTAAATGTTCATTTGTTAAAGGCTTAACACATTCCATTACACCACAAAATTTATATTTGTAACAAAACGATGTCTCAGAGTGATTCAGAATTAAATTAATGTGACACGGACTATTTATCAATATGGCAGCTTGGCTGCTCAGGAACAAGGAATGATTTAGGAGCACGTATGTGTGCAAACCTATGGGCTCTGCCCTGGTATTTCTCTCTTACTGTAGAGGAACTGATAAATAATCCTCCAAAGTACCTCAACATATGGTTTAGATCATCAAAGAGAAAAATACTCGTAAAAGCACAAAGAAGGAAACCAATAAACATGTACGTCTTACCAGTTCACTCCCTTTGTAGGAAATGTAAAGCATGAGGGATGGTGGGTTTTGAGTCAAATTCACTCCTTTGTGTATTTTTTTTTTAATTACAGTAATATATTGGCTTAAATCACAGCATGGCCATTCCAGCAATGGGCATGTAAGGCGGAGGGTAGAAGCTGATGGACAAGCAGGGTTGGGCTGACTTCAGGCACTGCCCCTGTGAACCCGAGCAGTTCTGTCACTATTCCAGGCCTTGCTGGTTTGGTTTTGCTAAAAGAAGAAACACCAGTTGTAGGGCTAATGATCACAGCCTTTTTCTTTTTTAAAGTAACCATGGTTTCCTTGCGTGTTAGATTTAACATTTCTTTATAGAGACGAGCAAGGATAAAATCATAGAATTGTAGAATCACAGCATGGCCTGGGTTGCAAAGGCCCACAGTGCTCATCCAGTTCCAACCCCCTGCTGTGTGCAGGGTCATCAACCAGCAGCCCAGGCTGCCCAGAGCCACATTTTGTTAGATTTGCATCAACACGTATTATGATGTTCTATCAATATCCTATTTTATTAATGGAAATCTCTGTTGCATATGTTCATATATTTGGGATTTTCATTCCTGTACACCAGAGCTTACGCAATGATGGCACTCGGGTTAGACCATGTGGAGGTTATTCCTTAAAAATATGCACACTTTTGCTACCTGGTATTTAGACTGCAACCTATTTTGGGGTATATACTTATGCAAAAATAAATTTATCCTTGCATTTCCTTGCAAATTCCAGCATTAAAATAAAACAGAAAATGTCTGAAGTGAATGGGCACTGGGACATTGCAATCAGTGAGCTCAAATTAATAATTTCCTGAATTATTAAACAAATTATGTGACTGTTGAACATTTACAAAATTTGAGTCTCAGATAGATAGCACTCACAAGAGTGAAGCATTGGGTTTGTGAGATCTGGAAAGGGTAAATATTTCCTGTGGTGTTGTTCTCTTTATTTTCCCACACCTTTTTAGCCACATAGAAATTTGTCTCGCTTAATTAGTGCTTTAGCACTTTCCAATCCTTTCATGATCTGCTCTTTTGGAAGAATATCTGGCATTCTTCCCTCTCGAATCAGCCATTTCCAAGCACATTTCTTGGGATTTTTTAATATTTCATCACATCAAGCTTTGTGGTTATGGCAGGGCAGAAGTTATTTATTGCTTCCTTGAGCGGTCCCCGTTTCCTAGAAGACACTGTCTGTCACCTGCACTAACTTCAGGGAAATTTATGAAGCTCACCCACAGCCCCCTTTGTGGTGATGTCACTCTGTAAGGAGGATGGCTCTTCCACTTACTGTCAATATTTCAAATTGAAAGTACCAAACTTAACCTTGGGGAGATTCCACTTGGCTTTCTTTATTATCGATAGCGGGGATAAACTCTATTGCTTTGTTATCCCTCAGTCCCCATCTTTCAAAAGAAGGAAACGAGCTTTTCTCCAGGTCCTTTTGCCAACGTTATTTTCAATAGGAATTTACATCTTTGTCACCAAATCTACAGAAAAACACACAGTTTTCCCAGGGCAGCTTTTACTCACCCAGAATACCACCTACCAAAAGGCCCCAGATGTGAGGCACCTCAATACCAGGAGCACTGTTCATTCCTACGCTGACTCATTTCATACCAGAAACGAGAATGCCCCAGCAGCTGGAAATCTCCCTGACCAGGGAGTTTCACCTACAATTAGAGAGAAGTGACAACTGTGTTAAACATCTGCTTAAACACCATCAAACGCTTCAGAAAAATGCTGCTTTGTGAAGCGTTGTCAGGGGAGCAAGTGCATGGCGTGGGCCTGTATTTACCTAGGAAGGCAAATAAACCACTTGTCTCGCAAAGGGAATTAAATGGCAACTACCAAGGACACAGACAGTGTGTGAAGTCAGCCACAAGGTCTGTTTTGGGATGCACATGGACTCAGTGTGTTTCTGCTGTAGCCTTGTGTCTCTTCACCATGTCTACTTCTCCTCAAGGCCCTGCCCAGCATTTTGACCATGCTTTCCATGAGATGAGGGCTTTGGGATGGGGTTTCCATCACTCTATCAGCTCCATTCCTCTGCCAAGGAGCTGAGCTCATTTCTGGAGTCAAAGACAGAGGGTGGCTGCTCTGCCCTCCTCTTCTGCAAAGGGGCTGATTGCAAGCAAGGCAAACATGAGCTTTTAAAATGATTTACCTGCAAATCCTGCAAAAACCACACATCTTCCTGCGCAAGCATAAACCAGGAGGTCTTGCCATTAAGGACAGAGATGTGTAGGGCAGGGACAGCAAGGCACCCTCTTACCAGCTCTCTGAAAATGCTTGCCCTTCCCTCCCCTCCCTTCTCCTCCCCTTCATTCCCCTCCCCTCTCTTTCTTTCTCTTTTCCTTTGTTTCCCTCCCTCCCTCCATCCTTCCTCCCTTTCTCCCTCCTTTTCCTACCTACCAGCTGCTCAGTCCACCTTCAAAGCCCATCATGTCTTCTCCATAGCCCAGGCATGTCCCATCTTGGCTGTATGGGCAGTTGGGTGCAGAGAGGTTCTGGAATGGGATGTGTTGTGGGTGTGTGGCCAAGCAGCACCCTGTGGCACCCCAGCCATGTCCACAACATGCAGAGGTGAGTCTGGGCTTGTGTCTGGCCAAGCCAGAGGAGTGCAGATGAAACGTCTTTCCAATACATAATAAAAGGAGAGTGAATCCAGCTGGAATATCCCGTACATTAAGTGTGATGACTAACTATAGCAGATGTTGGTGCATTTGTTAAAGTTTCCACCAGAAGAGAAGGGACTGGAATATGAGCATTTTAGAATCAAAGGTAGCCCATGAGTCTGGGAGGAGAAGCAGGAGACGAAAGGGGACGGAGCTGAGGTGTGGGAAGGCAGCAACTGGGTCAGCAAAAGGGACAATGGGGCAAATAGGGGTCAGGGGCTGGGGGTGTGTGGGTTGGGCTCCTTCACCAGCAGGGAGGGGATGCGGGGCCTTCATCAGCACAGTGATAAATGAAATGGCTCCATTCCCAAGGGTGAACAAGATGGAAAATCACACACATGGCTTTGGGCAGCTGTGGGAAGCAGTGCTCAGAGCCTGCCCACATTGCCCACAGGGAGTGCTGAGCACCTCAGGCACCAGAAATCAAGGAGCATGGCAACACTCCTTCACCTGGCTTGCCATAGCATCTCTTCCACCTTGACAGGTGTATTCATCCTGAGGCAGTCCCACTGCACCTCATGATAAGCCCTCACGTGACGACAAGTCACGTTTTACATACAGGATCAATGCACTTAATTGGAGGTATCCACATGTAATGATAACTGAGCACTTTCTAATCACTACTGTTTTCTGGGAAATCCCTGTGTTCACTCTGCTGAGCCAATCTCTACGCAGTGCAATGTGAACATCCATGGCTGGTCACTATTCAAGGAATGACTGGATGTTGTATAGAGGGACATGGTTTAGTGGGAGCTATTGGTAATAGGTGAATGGTTGGATGATCTTTTAGGTCTTTTCCAACCTTAGTGATTCTATGATTCTATTCTATTGTTTCTCAAATTCAAAGGGATTCAGAAGCAACCAAAAATAATTTACTGATATGGCCACACACCTGTGCAAACCACTTTCTTTTTTCCCCACTTATTGTTAAAATAATTATAATATCTTAGGTCTAATATCTTAGGTCTCTGTCACTGCTGCTGTTATCAAAGTTAGAAGGCACAGAGGATGACCAACTCTGGTTGAGACAAGTTCTTCCAGCCCTACTGGCTACTCTAATATCATTTTCAGTTGGGAAATAATGCAATATTACCTTAGCTTTTCCTTGGCATATGAGATGAACATGAGGTTGAAAAAGAAGAAAAAAAAAAAAAAGAAAGGCACCAAGATTCAGCTTGGAAAAATGGAAATTCTGGAAGAAAGATTAAAATGAATGAAGTATCACTGGCTTGGCTAGCAGCAGCTGAGGAAGAACGAGACAAATATTGGAATGACATAAATCCTGAGGAATTACAGAGTTATAAGGAAGGGTTGAAAGTGAATAAGGTAAAATTTTGGCTGTCTAGCCACAGAAGTTTCCTGGTGCAGTTATCCATTAGTGAAGCAGCCTTACGAGGAAATGTGAAGGATATATAAAGTATGACATTCTGACTAGACTAAACAAAAACTACGCAGCCCTTCCTTTGCAGACGAGTGCCCCCCAGATCCTCTCCTTCGTCCCATGCAATCCCATGCATGGTGCAAGCAGCCGCACCCTGCAGGATGTGCGACCCATTGGAGCACTGACTTTTTTCTTGGGCCGCAGTCCAGCCAAAGCTGGGCTTTGAATGTTGAGCTCTGATGGCTCAATGGCTTCAGCTTGAGCTGTAGCCATAAACCAAAATATCCCCTGGCTCAGCTCTGTGATACCTGGCAAGGCTTTGGCAAGAGTTATAAACCTGTTGATAATGGAGCAAGGTCAGTTCCACCCTCCTTGGTTCCTCTGTGCCAAAGGTCTTCAGTGATGTGTTGAGATCACCTTGGGCTTGTGACATGCTGGAAAACCCTGAAAGTCTTGGTATCTGCTCACAGGTTGGCCTTTCACACCAGGAAGCACAACTTCAAGCCTGTCTTTAAGTCACGCTTCATCCAGCCTCTGTATTTAACTGTCTGCATCCTCCTTTGGTAAGATTTCCATTCTGTTTGTAGTAGGAGCTCACTGTACACCATCACTACCTAAATCGAGCGTGATCCAAGGTACCACATCCCTTGTGTGACCAACTTTTCCCCACCTCCAGTGGTGTGAGAATTTGAATTTACTGGTGTGACACTATCTGCACTTGGAAGGTGAAGACAAGGCCCTTCCCTTTGGAACAGAAGGTTAACAAAGTCCTTAATTCAGATTCATCATTTCCTTTTCCTTGTTTTAGATCTTTTGTTCAAGGCTTTGGAGGAGGATTTAACCAAGGGACCAAAATTGCTGTGATGTCCTCCCCACTGAAAGCTGTAGGCAGTGTAATGATGAAGAAAACAAGTGGAAGAAGTTTCTAAGGACTTTATGTGAATGGGATGGAAGTGTGTACCCAACTGAAACGGCTCATGTGTGTGAGCCCACATCTGAAGAGCAGGACAGCTTCATCTTCCCAGTCACCATGTGAGGTCAGTGACCAAGTCTGAAAGAGTGGGAAGCAGAGACATGCAAAGCACTTAACTGGTCAACTACAGCTTCAGTTCCTTCCTGCTTGGTGAATGAGTTTTCCATGACAGACAGAGAAACTATGTCACTCCGATAACCAAAACAGATAAGCACATGTATCTCCATTGAGCCAGCAATGCAGCAAGCTGCCCTTCCAAAACTGTGTTTGTTCATGGCTACAGTGAGTTTTCAGCTTCCAAAGTCATCTTTGGACACAAAGCAGAGAAGAAATCAGCTCTCTGTGACAATGTTCAGCGTGCAGCAAAAATAGCCCTACATATCCACCACACACATCTCCTGGAAGCAAGGAGAGACAACCAGGCCTGGCTGTCTATTGTCTTGCAGTTGCTCAGGATTTTTTTTCCAGCTAGAAAATAATGACATGTGGCATGGTGACTGCATCCCGAGGGGCAGCAGTGGGAGAAATGTTCTAATTCCTTATATACTATTGTACTGGGGTTCCCTCTTTAGCATGTACTCATGAGCTGGTGGGACATCTCTCCATGATACTGGCAATTACAGTGCATTCAAGAATAGATGGGAAAAATTCTGTGCCACTCAACGCCACAGGAGTACAGTTGAATAAGAGTTAAATACAGATCCCATCTTACTATGTTTCAAGTTCTCTGTGTGTGATGGGGTCTGCAGGCAACAGTTCTTAAAATGAGAGAGACAGCTAAATGATGCCATTTGGTTGAATCCAGCTTCTGTGTTCAGGAGAGATCTCTGTGAACAATTAGAAATCCATTAAGTGTTTGTGTAAAGCTGGTTGTATTAAGGTGGGAGATGTTCTCCTGCTACCCTTAGTCAGCCTTGCTACCCAAAACTGGTGAATTTGTCTTGCCTCTCATTCCTACACCAAAATGTCCTTCTTTGGGATCTCTTCCCACCTCTTTAGCACCTTTAGGATCACCAGTATTGGGCTGCCCCCATTTGAGGGTCCCGTGTCTGTGGACACAGCCTGAAAGAGGTTTAATAGGGAGCCACCGTGTTCTTGCAAACATGAAAAAGGGACTGTCCAAAAATTTATGGCTTTCTGACAATTTCAGTAGCCTTCCTGGACCAAAGCGTTCACCAGCCTAAAGGTAAACACTGAGATGTTAGTTAAGTCCTGTTCTAGGCAAAAATCTCTTCTGTCAGATTTGACAGGTGTTTTGTTTAATTGGTAACCATCCTGTTTCTTTAAGGCTTTTCTTTGGTGAGATAGGATAGCAAGGAACTCATTGCAGCATGATGGCTGGAGGCTTCCATGCCCATGTAGGGAGAACAGGTCCTACATGCCAGATCCACCAAAACAGAGTTCTTAGCCCCAAGTCCATCATCCTTGTATCCAAATCTGCTTTCCTATGTGGCTGGTGCCACTACCACACTCCAGAATAGGGCTGGGACAGTGTCCAGCATGGTGACATCGGTATGGATGTGAAGGGACATTAACATAGTAAGAGTGATAAGCTGATAAGCCCTTCCCCAGTTTCATTAGGCATCCAAATTACTGGCATTTCTGTCAGATGTTAAGTACAGACCTTCTCAAGAGTGGTAGCCAGGGCAGAGCCTCTGATCACTGTTTCTATTAACTTTGGGTTTGGTTTCCTGTAATGTCTTGAAAAAAAATAACACCTTCTCCCTCTCTTCTTACCCCTTTTCTTGTAGGAATTCAGTGAGGAACAGACAGACCGAGGGGATCTGCTTCCAAATGACATTCAAGGATGAGAAGGGTGACCGGAATTGGGGTGTTGGTGGAGTATAGGTCTTAGATACGTCACCAGAGACCCTGGTAGACACTGGAAATGCATTGTACTGAGCATCTGAAGAGAAAAGAATGAAGAATACACCGAACCTCCTCATCACTGTTGTTTCCACGTGGAAAATGCAGGAGAGCTCTAGTGCTGCTAACATGCCAGACCACCTTGTGTCAGCTGGAGATGGGGTGAGGGTGAGGGCTTTGGGCTTTCTTCACCATCTTCTGGATTGGGCCCTGGAAGGGTAGATCTCAAGAGGAGAATTTTAAGAGGTTCTAAACCCCAGGATTTATGCTGCAATAACAATAAAATCCACTGGGGTATATGTTATAAAGGCAGCTAATACACACCTCGGGTGGTGAGACGCATTAAGCCCATTGCTGTGTGGATTAATATCCCCATAAAACACATCCCGTTGTGCAACATTGTTGTGAGCAGAATGAACTCCAAGACTTGCCGGGTGAGTGCCCATCCCAGCTCTGTGCATGTAGAGCCATCCCAGCCAGGGGCTGGGGGATTTGGAGCTAATATGAACCATTTGTTACAAAGCTGTCCCTCTCCTCCCATGCAGCACCAGGGACCCTTTCCTGTTATCTCCCATCCATCCTTGCTTGCCTCACCACTGGCATTGCTGGTGCCCTGGTCCCCATCCATATGGCCAGCTCAAGTCAATCCTTCATCAGCTTCTAGGCAAGCCCAGGCTGTGGCAAACAACAGATCTGGCAGTGCTGAGGGTGTAAATAAAAGAGCCTGACTCAGCCAGGGCTGCTGAGTGGACACCACAGAGAGCCTTGAAAACTGGAAAGTATTATATCATTTATTAATAGGCATTTCTGTTACGCTCCCCACCAGAGCACACATGTCCCTGGTGACAGAAGTGCTTACTGGTGCTAATGAGGCAGAACAGAGAGGAAAAAATGGCCCCGTGGGTCTGGGTCTGGCTGGGGAGCCTGGAGATGTGAGCTCAGCTCCTGGCTCTGCCACCAGCTCTGGGGCCAACATCAGTGCTGGGCTGCTCTGCTCTACCTGTGGGCTGGGGGCACAGCACTGCAGTTACTGAGGGTACTGACCACTGGTCAGGGCTAAAGATACTCTCTCATCTCAGCTAATCCAGTGATTTGCCAACAGGAAAACATGCACTGGGTTTTGCCTTCAGTTGCTGGGGATGGTTTGTCAGGTCCGACACCCCTAGAAGCATTCATCAGTACTGCAGACCTGCCTTGTGCCTAAATCACTGTGTGAAGAAGGCCAGGGAGCATTCACTGTCATGTGCCCCTGGAGAGCCAGGAGAGGGTCCATGTGTTTTAGATGGGCTGGCAGAAGCCCACTCTGGCACATCCCAAGGCCCTCACTGCTCCTTCCTCTCTGTTCCTCACCACTGAAGCTGCCTGGTGGGTGCCCAGCATTTGGGGTGGGGGCTGAGGACCTGGTGCCAGGCAATATTTTATCTCTACATACAACATTCTTATGCGGTGCCCTGGGTGAAGGCTGCAAGAGATGTTCAGCTGGTGAATGCTCCTGAAGGACCGCATCTTGATCCACTTCAGTCTGAGCACCGGTGCTGCACCACAGGAGGAGAAAGCTTATGTTGTTGCTGCTGGAGACATTCCAAGTCCAAGCACGAAAATGTCATGTACAGCACGCTGGGAAGGTCAAATAATGAGCAGTCTGCAGCACGGAACTACCTTTCATTTTCTCCCCTTCCTCAGAGTGGCAATGTTTGTTCAGCACATCTCGGGAGCAAAATGCAGCTGGGCTGGAACAGAAATAAACCAGATAGCTGAAATAGGAGAAGCGAGTACAGCTACAGCACAGCTTTGTGTAAAACTTCATTCCTTGCTGGTAGTAAACAAAAATAGTGGGTTTTTGTGTGTGTGTGCATGTGTATTTTTTTCTTGGTGACTCACAGCACAGAAATTGCATGGAAAGGGCAATAGAATCAACAGCCAGGGGAAAAAAAAATAGAGAAATGGAAAAATGATCTTCGCAGTGCATTTTTCCCATTCCCCTTTCATCTCTTACACCTGTGTTTGACTTCAGCCAGCCTTACATAAATCCGTTAAACATCTGTCTAAGTCACTTATGCAATAAGCTGCGATGGTCTCAGCCAGGCTAACAGCTCATTCTGCTGGGTATCGGCATGTTTCAACCCAAACAGGTTTGTGCAGCTTGCCAAGGCCGGCACTCAGCAGGCTTCCCATCAAGCCCCACTCATTCAAAACGTTAAAAATTGTTTGTGCCAGAACTTCTGCGGGCACCACCTTATGAAAGCCCCTATTTATAGCTGTGAACTTAGAGGCAACCAGAGTTTGCTTAAGCGTAGTGGCTGACTCTTATAAAATCACACTTGGCAGAGGCCCATGTTGCAGACTGAAGGTACCTAGCAGGGAAATAGCAGCATGGGGTGGGAAAACAGGATCTTGGGATAATCTTACTGTGCCTGAGGAGCACAGTATGTGTGAATGGTGGCATCCTCAGAACGGAGGAAGGAGCAGAGGGTGGGAGGGCGGTGGCCCTTGGCTCCTTGAGGTCAAGGCTCATGGTTGTGACCATGGTCACTGCTTTGGGATCTGCTGCTGTTCTTCCTTTCCTGTTGATATTTCAGAACTCACTGCAGCAGTTTCATCTGCTGTCTTCATGTCTATGAACTGGCTTCTGTTTCTGCAAAGCTACCTGCTGGTCCCCAGTGTTTATAGGAAACTTGTGGGTACATAGACCTCTTTACTTTACTGTGTGTTCACAGCAATGTTTCTTCAAAACCTAAGAATGTTGTTTCTCTTCCTCTGAGAATAGTCTTGGGACGCTTCCTTGGCCCACAGTCCCAACACGAGTATCTCATGCACAGCAACAATCTTCACAACAGCTCTGTGAAATTTTAGGAATCCTATTCTGTAGATCGGAAGTTAGAAAGAATTCAAATCACTTGCTTGAAAATACAGGAAAAGCTTCCAGACAACAGCTGAAGGTCAACTTATTGCTATCCAGAAGTTCATCAGCAAACAAGGACAACTGCAAGCAGAGTCACTGGTGGAAGAAGACACTTCTCAGCCCATGCTGAAGTGATAAACTCTGGCTCTTCCCATCATAATTAGACTGGCAGACACCACATTCTGGATGCTGTTGTGTGAGATTGCCTCTCTGAACAAACAGGATCGATAGCAACAGCTGTCCTGTTTGTAACCCATGTCCCACTGCTTCGTCCTACCTGATATTTCACAGAGTTAAAACAGAAGAGGTTTTTTCTTTTTGTAGAACAGGATCTACTTTCTAGGGAACCTGCACCCTGTGAATAATTCATTCATCTCCATTCCTTCTGTGAGTGGGAAATGCCCCCATTTTCTCCCTAAGTTGATTTGAGCACATAATAACATCTGTGTTTGTTGGGTTAAAAAGTACAAGCTTTCATTGGACGTTTGCAGTGCCTTTTCTACCCCATCACTGAGTCCTCCTGCAGTACCTGCTCCTGTTTCAGAGTCCTCCAGCCTTTGTCACACTCTCCATTGATAAGGCATCCCCTCCTGCAGATTTGGGCAGGTTGAGCTCATGCTTTGCTGATACACCCAGCAAATCTCTGTGTACTCCATTCAGAAGTAAACAGCACCTGTCTCCTTGTAGAGGAGATGATTTCACACCGTGTGTTTTCTTCTGAGTGTGAAGGCTTCACTCAGGTCTTTTGGGAAGTCTGAGTTGGTGGCCCCACGTTACACACAGTTAAATGAATAGATACAGAAGCTGAATTAATCCTCATCTCCAATGAAACATTGTCAAGAGTGCTTTCCCTAGGGGCAGTTTGGATCTTCACCTCTGTTAGGCACCTGCAACTCTTCTTTAATGGAACTGGCTGCATGAGGCAGCTCAGCTCTTCCCCCAGGTCTCAGTTTAGTGTCCACATGGAGTAGCTGTTATGTAAAGAAAGGAAAATCAGCCACTTTTTTTTCCCCCTCTGTTTGACAGAGGAGCCAGAAACTTCATTATTGTGTGTTCGGATGGTGCATTCCTACAGCCATAGTCACAGTCACTTGACACATAATAAGGGTTACTTAGTAGGGCTCAAAGAAGGATCAAAGGCATATCCCATGAAGACAAACATCAGCTGATCCCTCATACTACACAAATGAAAATCAGGCAAGAAACACTTCAGATGCTGCATTCAGGCACCCACGCAGCACTAAGTGTAAGTAGGAGTGACAAAAATGCCAGATGGCCTGGCTGGTTCATAACTGTTCTACTTGTGCATTTCCATTGGAAGTGCTTATGTCTTCAAGTCACCACCAGAGATGAGATGCAGCAAGTGAAGGACTAGCGCAGTCCTGCATGGCCATTCCTGCAGGAGCACGTGGAGATGGCTGGATGATCAGAAGGAACACCATGCTGAAACACAGCAGTGCTGAATGGGAAGCTGGAGGACCAGGATAAAAAATTGGCTCTGATTATTAAGAAATCAATAACCACAACAAATGGGGGAATGACCTCTTTATGAAACAGTGGATCTTCCGATCCTGTTGAGAACCTCCCAGTCTCAGTGTCCTCCCAAGTAGTGTGCTCCCAGTGCCTCATACATCTTGCGCTTCTAAGAAGGATGCTGCATTCCTGGGAGATGAGAATGAGCTCCAGGACTGCTCAGAGAAACAGGGGTTTGTAGGTGCAGGAGTTCAGGGATATTTTGCTGTCAAGACCTTGAGTTACCACATCCTCCTGGGCCTTGTCTTTCCTCAGTAAGCAGGGATAGCTCTTCTTCAGTTTCCCTAAGGGGTTTTTGTTGTCTTCTTGCCCACTTCTTACACAACAGAGCACTTGATTATGGCCTGGAACACACTATAAATAAAACAGTGAAGCAAGGAGCTGATAGGAAAGAGGAAGAAAAAATTTAGCAAGTATGATGTTGGGCACTTGATAGAATTCTGTTGTGGTTTTTTTTTCTCTGCTGGTTGGATGCATGAAAAGATTGAAACTGTAGCCAACACTTTGTGGGCAAAAACACCCCGGTGTAGATGCATTTCCATTGGCAAAGTGTCCCAACCTCATTGGGTGATACCGTGCAAAAGGCAGATGTCCCTCGGTGCCACCTTCAGTTGAGATGGAGCATCTTGTGATGGCTGCTTAAGCTTTTCAGGAGATGCAGACATTAGGCATGGGCAGGGATCCATCCCACTGTTAATAGATGGACCTGTTTGTGCCATGTGGTCAGCTGGGCCCCAGCAAAGACAGCCCTCTGGAAAAACTCTGTGAATGAACAGCCTATACGTGGATTTAAAACTATGCTTCTCTTCTCAGCCCATCTATATTGCAAAGTGGTTTTTCAGCCCATCTGTTTAATGATTAGGCACCACTGCTGATAGAAAGGGCCCTGCCAAGGAGATGAACCGAGTGCTGTGATGCAGACAGATCTTTTCCATATTCCTCCACAACTTCCTTCTGTATGGCTGCTCTCTTGATTCAACTACTTTGTAATTCCAGCCCCACAGCCCAAGAAGCAGCAGCATCTGGCTGAAACCCTCATAGTGTAGTATGGCTGGGAGTGGGGGGGTTCTTTTATTTAAATGGCAGATCTTAAATTCTCTCTATGCCCCAAATCCATGTGCAGATGACTTTTTGGTATGTTTTTATTTCTGAGGCTTTTTGGTATCTGAAGGTGGTCAGAACTGCCTGGAGCTGAGATGTGGTCCTGGGTGCGCCTTCTTAGGTCAACACTTGGTGCTGTACTAATCTGGGTAGATGAAGGAGATCATAGGACCATAGAAACATTCATGCTGGAAAAGACCTACAAGATCACCAGGCACAACCCCACCCCCCCACACCCACTGCCCACATCCCTCAGTGCCACATATTCACAGTTCTGGAGCACCTCCAGGGATGGGAGCCCACCACTTCCCTGGGCTGCCTGCTCCAGCACCACCCCTTCTGAGAAGAATCTGAACCTCCTTGGATGAGGTGTGGAGCAAAGGAGCCTCATCCCTGCCTAAGGTCCTCAGTTTGACTTGGACTTTGCTGGAATCAGTGGGAGAACAACCTCCTGATGGGGAGCCAGCAGATGTTCACAGATAGATAGTCCCTAAGGTGAGTTTAATTGTTTAGTTAACAACTGAATGCAACATACTCAGCATGGCCTCTTCCCATAAGGAAGGTTTTCCCTTTGTTGTGAGAATGCCTGTTTAGGTGCATACAGTTAGTAACAAAGTGGCAGTAGTTTGCATCCACAGATCTTGGGTTCCATAGCATGAGGAGCACTTCATTTCCTTTATGCTGATCTTTTCCATCTGCTCTTTACTGCCTGTAAGGTATTCCCATGTGAAAAGTAGCTCAAGCCCACTGTTTTCAAGCCTGATCCAAGAATTTTGGACATTTTATCATTAGGGGCACCAATACTTCACACATATACAAAATTTGTCTTCTGATTATTGCTGGCTTGTATTACAGTGCACTTTGCAGGCAACTGGCCAAAACCTTTACCTTTAGTCAGATATACGACCTGCTGTTTCACAGAGATGGGAGGCTGGTCCAAAGCCTGTTAGATCAAGGGGGGTTGTTACGCTGGTTTAGCAGAATTTGAATCAGTCCCCAAAGGCAACACAGATGATCTGAATTATCAGAAGAGATCCTGGGCAGTTCTGAGCAGGCAGACATCAGTTTGCAACTACCAACAATAACAAGGTATCTGAAGAAGTTGGACCAGATTGTTTCAAATCATCTGATGAGAATTAACTTGACTTAATCAAATCACAAGGCAGCTGGAAAATCCATCTAGACTTGATGGAATAGGCTCACCGACTAGACGGAAAGCTAAATATATCAACAGAAAAACAAACATGCAAACAAGAGAAGAAGATCCATTAGCTTAAACATGCAGCTAAACAAATTCTGACCAGAAACTAGTTGTGTGTTTTTTCCGTTTATCTAGTGTGAAGTATTATCAGCCATGAAGAGTCTTTAAGCAAAACAAGAGCAAAACTTCTTTCCAAAGGAGACACTTTGCAAAACCTTACAAACCAATCAGAGTGATTCCTTCTTAGCCTAAAATAATAAACTTACAGCAGTCTGAAAAAAAGTACAACTGTAGAAATAGGTAAAGTTCTAATAGGTTCTAATAGACCATAATATTCCTGGTCACAACCAAGTGCAGACAAAAGACTTGGTGTCTACACTGATGTGGCAGATTTGAGCCAGTCGGTTTGTCACACAGAGGCACTGATGTGACTAACTTCAGCTGCAGCTCATAAGAACCCTCATCCATTAACAGCCCTATTAGCAATTTAGCCCAGCTGAAGAGTAGGGGATGGGCTCCATGAGTTCATTATGTCTCAGTCACCTTAACTCAGAATAGTGTTTTTTCATCTGAAGAACTGGGATTACTCCCATGTCTTACAACACGCAACTCCCATCATCTTACCTGCTTCAAATTTGTTCTTCGTGTTGCCAGATTGTTCTTTTAAAGAGTGACCTGTTGTGTATTTCTGACCCTTTTAAGCAGCAATCTGTAACCTAAGAAGCATTACAGCAAGTTCTTCTCTGCCCTGAAGCAATATTTTAATGGTATCAGGTTTTAATTCCTCCATCTTCCCACCTCCCTCAACTCTGAAAGCTAGACCCAAATTTCCTGTGTAATTTGTGGCCCATTGATTTATACTGCCTGACCGCATCTCTGTTATACCAGTTAAGTCACCTATTTCTTGCCAAGTTAAATACTAAAGCTTTCCCATGTTTGGTGGTAAACTCCTGCAATTAGCATGTGGCATTCGACTGCTGGTGGATGCTCTGCTCTTTGTCCCGCTCCGGTGAAACCCATGTCTGCTTGGAGAGGTGCCTCTCACTTATTATTCTTTATTGTTCTGGCCACTGGAAATCCAATACTTTCCCACAAATCCTTCTCACCTGCATCCTCCCAAATCTTAGAGCCACCTACAGTGCTTGCGGTCTGAAATGAATACTCAAAAGATTTCCCAGACAACCGGTGGTTTCTTCTCTTCAGTTCAGCTGTATTCCCTCAAAATGGATGCTGGGATAACCGAAGCTGAGCAAATGATAGAGAGCAGGGCTGTAAAACCAAACCAGTGTATCAGACCGTAGGTCTCCCTGGTCCAACATTCTGCCGCTGGAAAGTAACAAACGCCTCAAGAGTGTTGGGGAAGAGTATAAGGTTTAGACAACCCTCAGTGAGAGCCTACTCAGCTTCCACCAACATGCAGATCAGGGACTTTCTGAGCCAACAGTGACTGCTGGTAGCTCTTCTCAGTGTATTTCTCCTCTGTAGATATGTCTGTTGGATCCCCACCACACCCGGAGTCCTGCCACAAGCACTTATAGGGCTTCTTGTTTCCAGACTGTTGCCTTTCCCTTGCTTTCCCAGAGGCCCTGCAACATTTCCCATCTCACTGGGCTCCTTACCACCCATACCCAGGCCTGTCCAGTGCTGCTGAGGCTCCAGTCCCCCAGCACACCCCTGGCAGTGCTTGTGGATCTGGACTCCTTGTTATCTTTCACATGTTTATAATACAATTCGTTGAAGTCCTACTGGTCTGTCTCCATTGGAGCAACCCGTCCTCTGATCTCAAGGCACGAGTCCTACTCTCCATGCTGCTGGTGGTGGTGAAAGGTGAAAAAGCTCTTCACCACTGTCCTCCTCTTTTACAAATTTGCTGGAATTCGTGCCCTCATCAATCCTTCTTTCTACAATAAAGTCCCAAGTGTCTAACAATGTTAAATCACATCCACTCATCCATTCTTCACCACCAGGCATTGGCATGTCTTGGCACCCCCCTGCATTTCAGCGGGAGCTGCCATAGATGGACTTCCTTCCTTCTCTCCTCCATTCCCTCCTCCAGCTCTTCCTGTTGTGTGTCATACCACGGCCTGCAGCTATCCCACATGCTTGCCCCATTCTGTGGGCTGTTTGCAGGGAATTTGACCCCCCCCAACATCTACATTTCTCTCTCCCTTTGCCTTGTGACCAGCTGTCTGCATCCAGAAGCAGCAGTACCACAAACTTGTGTGCTCTCCCACCAACCCAACTCCAGCCTCTGCCATCTGGAGATGATCTATTTGTCTATTTAGAATCCAAGCTCTCCAGGGCAGGAACTGTCTCTAATTGTGTGTATGTACCGTACCTACAGCTGCGTTGGACTGAATACACCCACTGTCATCTTCTCTTGGAAACCAAGTTCCTCCTGGGATTGTCCAGCACTGAAAAGCAAGACCACTTGGACCTCCAAGTTGCTGGAGGCACATGCCAGAGCTCCTTCGTTGTACTCAGATTAGACCACAGACAAATTCTTCCAGTGACTGCAATTATCATCCAGCCTGATTTTCACCACCAGGCTGACAAAGGACTCAGAAGTGCTTGGCGTAGTGGAATTCTTAACTGGCTGGGGCTACAAGTGTGCCCAAATAGTAATGCATCCCACTGGGGATATGTTTGAGGACGCCAGTGGTGCCAGCCCTGTGCTGACCTGCAGTCATGGAGGGTGACATCTCCAGGTCAGACGCTGCAGGCTGAATTTGGTCCTCAATCCAACAATGCAGAATAACCTTGTGTATTAACTCACTGTTCACAGTCAGCACACAGTCTGCCTCGGGTGTAAGGACTTCAAGGTCATGATGTCCTTAGAAAGAGTACAAAAAAATTAATTGCTTTTCTCCCCTTGCTATTTAACAGCTTTGTTCAAAACAACTGTCACTGTATTAAGACCTCTTCTCTGAGGTACAGTATATTCATACCACTCGCTGTTTATAACATATTTTTCCAAGCTCTGCATTTGCAATGGCATTAAGCAGGTGGCGGTGTTATCACAAACAAAGGAGGTGATATCACACACACACAAAAAAACCTTACAAAAGAAGGAAAAGAAGGCAGCTTAACAATATGCTCTCAAGCATAATTCAAGGGAGAGCATGAATGCGATACCACAGAAAGTCTCCTGCAGATGGTTAAAAGCATCCTGATTCAATAATGCAATAAAATAAAAGAAAGCACATCTATATATTTTCCCACTTGGTTAACTCCGGAACACCATTTCTGCTTGTTTTGGCTGATTTTTATTCCTGCCTTGGAGTGTAAAGGAATGGTAAGGAAGTTTATGAATGAGGTCTCGCTCGCATTCCAGGCTCAGCTATGTACTCGGGCTGTTTTCTGCTGAGATCCTGGGATGAGGTCATTCCAAAACCACCTAGTTTGCCCAGTGTGTTAACTCAACAGAGATTGAAATGGACAGATTTGCAGTTACCGCAATGCAAACACACATACAGTAGTTTTCCTGCATGCCAGCATCCGCCAAACTCCAGCCAGGAAGGTTCACAAAGAGTAAAAAAAAAAAGCCCTTTCCACTATGAAAGGCTGTTTATAAAATCAGCTTGATCAGCTCAGGAATGAGAGGAGATAATGTTTATCCGCACAAACACAGAGGATCGTGCAACCGCCTTAACATCCCGAGCTGAGATAACTTCTCAGCAGCCAAAGGGGAAAGAAAAAGAAGGCTAGAACAACAGGAAATGACTCATTTACTACCAGTTGCTCAGGTATTTTAAAGAGCTTCCAGAACTGTTTGCTTTTGTGTACCTAAGAGAAAATGTCACTGATGGTGGGGGAAGGCCTGATGCGTGACATAAAAGTGACTTTTCTTGCTGAAAGACTAAAGGCAGAAGAAGAGCTGATTTTGAAGAGGGGATATGAAATACCCTGCAATTCATCAGCAAGGAAGGTCCAACACCACCCGAGTGATCAGCATTCTTGGGGATTATGGAAAGGATTACGTGAGTTGTTAGCAGGGTGAGCAAGCCACTGAAAGATGGGCTTCCGGAGGGCCTAGGAATAAATGGGACAATTAAGGCTCTGGGGAGTTAATGAGATTCTTCTTCAATTTTCAAAGCTGCCGTGTGTAGGAAAGCAGAGTTTATTTGAGGAACGGAGAGAAATGGGTAGCGAAAACCAACGTTTGCATTTCCTAAAAATATACTCCAAGTCATTTGAGAGGGAGATAAATTATCCTACTGTTGGGTAGAAAAATCTCAGGCATTTTCCAGCACAAATTGATCTTTCTGTCAGATGGGTCTCATCACGGCGGCATTCAGTGCCTTGAGTCTTTCATGTGTTTAATCTCACAACGCACCTGCAAGACAAGGAATTACAGAGTGA